>NC_060146.1:122392356-124892356 GCF_021461385.2 Schistocerca piceifrons
GCACGTAGAGGTCTACATCGAAATTTTGTTTCGTTCCGACGACACTTCCGCCTTTGCTCTTCGACATTTCCGGTCGATAAAATTCCAGTTTGTAGAGGTAATATCAATAAACATTTTGACCAAATTTGATGTTGATATCTATAACAGATCACGAGAAAAAAATTCTCTAAGAACATGCTTTTTCGGACCAAAGATAGTAAACCTCCCTTAAGAGCACAAGCGTCGCGGAGATGCCTAGTGAGGC
Source organism: Schistocerca piceifrons (assembly GCF_021461385.2). Classification (NCBI taxonomy): domain Eukaryota; kingdom Metazoa; phylum Arthropoda; class Insecta; order Orthoptera; family Acrididae; genus Schistocerca; species Schistocerca piceifrons. The sequence continues at coordinate 122,392,601 of NC_060146.1, forward strand.
GTTCTGTGACGCTGTATTGTTCAGTATCTCGTTAAAGTTCCAAGAGGGTACATTCCTAGAGCAGTGAATCGATATATTGCCTCCTCCTCCTCCGTATATCTTGCGAAAAGACTATGGAGGTAAAATGAGGAAAATTTGAGCTAACTCGGTGGCTTACAAATAATAATCGTTCTTCCCGCGAACCATTCGCGACTGTAACAGTGGAGCACAAAGTAACCTCCAGAAAGCATCGTAAGATGACTTGCCGGGTACTGATGTAGATATAGATGAAAATATACAGGTAATCCCACCCCAAGTCCAATATCCCGTGAAAAACGGCAGATAGATTCCGGATGATCTCGTGTGTCGTAGCTGCTATGCAGAGATGTGCCAGGGGGCGATATCTGGATAAAGCCTGCACTGCGTTATCAGCTATACCGCGATTATACCGAGACTGATTCTCGGCAATGAATTAGTAGCACCGAGCTGGCAACGACGTACATCTGCTCGCAGGCGGAAAAACAACCAGCAAGTTATAAAACAAGTTTTTGTTCTCCGATTGGTATGGGAATTGCGTATCATTACAAGCAAATTACGATAAGTCGCAATGTGTAGCGTGTAATTATAAGCGAATTACTGCAGAAGCAATATCTATACAAGCAGATTACGATAAGTCGCAATGTGTAGCGTGTAATTATAAGCGAATTACTGCAGAAGCAATATCTATGTGATTGCATTAGTTACCGCCAACGTGAGCGATGGGTGTGTGTCACAGAATTCTCAAGGCCTCTTAGACTTGCATAGGATGTGAACATCCAAATTAGGATAAGTCCGCAGAAGTAATATCTATGTGATTGCATTAGTTACTGCCAACGTGAGCGATGGGTGTGTGTCACAGAATTCTCAAGGCCTCTTAGACTTGCATAGGATGTGAACATCCAAATTAGTATAAGTCCGCAGAAGTAATATCTATGTGATTGCATTAGTTACTGCCAACGTGAGCGATGGGTGTGTGTCACAGAATTCTCAAGGCCTCTTAGACTTGCATAGGATGTGAACATCCAAATTAGTATAAGTCCGCAGAAGTAATATCTATGTGATTGCATTAGTTACTGCCAACGTGAGCGATGGGTGTGTGTCACAGAATTCTCAAGGCCTCTTAGACTTGCATAGGATGTGAACATCCAAATTAGGATAAGTCCGCAGAAGTAATATCTATGTGATTGCATTAGTTACTGCCAACGTGAGCGATGGGTGTGTGTCACAGAATTCTCAAGGCCTCTTAGAGTTGCATAGGATGTGAACATCCAAATTAGTATAAGTCCGCAGAAGTAATATCTATGTGATTGCATTAGTTACTGCCAACGTGAGCGATGGGTGTGTGTCACAGAATTCTCAAGGCCTCTTAGACTTGCATAGGATGTGAACATCCAAATTAGGATAAGTCCGCAGAAGTAATATCTATGTGATTGCATTAGTTACTGCCAACGTGAGCGATGGGTGTGTGTCACAGAATTCTCAAGGCCTCTTAGACTTGCATAGGATGTGAACATCCAAATTAGGATAAGTCCGCAGAAGCAATATCTATGTGATTGCATTAGTTACTGCCAACGTGAGCGATGGGTGTGTGTCACAGAATTCTCAAGGCCTCTTAGACTTGCATAGGATGTGAACATCCAAATTAGGATAAGTCCGCAGAAGTAATATCTATGTGATTGCATTAGTTACTGCCAACGTGAGCGATGGGTGTGTGTCACGGAATTCTCAAGGCCTCTTAGACTTGCATAGGATGTGAACATCCTTACAAGCTAAATGAACATTAGGCGAATTACTGCAAAAGTAATCTTTTCTCGATAACATTAATTACAGCCCCCCACAGGATTCACAAGGCTTCTTAGACTGGCATAGAATGTGAGCATCTTTACAAGCTTAATGAAAATCAGGCGATTTACTACAAAAGCAATCTTTCCGTGATCATTAATTACAGCCTCCGGCGAAGTGAGCCATCGTGTGTGGCATAGGGTTCACAAGGCTGACGTTGATTTTATAGGATGGGAGGCAGATATTAAACATTACACTTCGTTAGGGTAGTTTTTCTGTGCGTGCCCATACAGCCATCTCGACAGTGGAATGTCAATCATTACGACGATACGCGCGTGAGAACACCACGACACCCAATCCCCGAGCCGGCCGGGAATCAGGTCCGAAGACTCAGGCAACTAGATTCCACATCGCCAAAGTTTTTCTCACAAAGTAAGTATCTGGACTCGAACAGACACATTTACATCACAATCGCGTTGGGGGTTATCTAAATGTCCCTTATTGCACCGGTGATACTCGTTCATCTGCAAAGCTCTGCAGTCGTCAGTTGGAGGCCGCCGAGAACGCCATACCGAATTAGACCTCTGCCTTTCACTACGGCAGTCGATATCAGCACAGTGTACAGTGTGTAAGTGAGGTCGCATTCTGGGAAGTTATTTGTGTAGTGAAGTGTCAGAGCGACAGGCGGTTGGTAACCAACCCTGCTAATTTGTTTGGCAATTTGTAGTAAGTTTCTGTGGGACCAAACTGCTGAGGTCATGGGTCCCTAGGCTTACACACTACTTAATCTAACTTAAACTAACTTACGCTAAGAGGTACAAACAACCATGCCCGAGGGAGGAGTCGAACCTCCGACGAGAGGAGCCGCGCGAACCGTGACAAGGCACCTTTGACCCCGCGGCTACCACGCACAGCAACACCGCTAATGTGCTGCGGTTGGTAAAGATGAAGTTACGACAAATTCTTCTTCCTGTGGTGGTACTGATGTAGAAGCTGAATCATTAAAAGTCTTATGGTATCTATTATAGCGAAAAAATATCATCACTAGTTGGGAACGAATACTGTTGTAACACTAAAGCATACTGATGACAATGACGAACACCTCACTGCAAGCGGTTGTGATACGGCAAGTTCTAGAAGAGGCGATGGAAGCAGTGAAAGTGAATTCCTGATCCGAAGTTGAAAGCGTCACCACGGTGTTTGACGACAACACACTACATATTCGATGATTATCACGTCAGAGGTTTCAACACATATACAAGCTTCTGAAAAGATACCCTAAACTGAGTGCTAGAAGCAGTATTAAAAGCTTACTGCACTATATGGTAAATAAAAGTGAACACAATACAGTTTTCAATGGAAACTGTACTGTGTCCGCAGGTTCGAATCCTGCCTTGGGCATGGATGTGTGTGATGTCCTTAGATTAGTTAGGTTTAAGTAGTTCTAAGTTCCAGGAGACTGATGACCTCAGATGTTAAGTCCCATAGTGCTCAGAGCCATTTAAACCATTTGTACGCTGTCGTTCAGTGTCAAAAAGCAGTCTGTAATCGCGAAGTTTTGATGAACCGTGAGAATGTGGTTCTTCCGATCATCGTTGGCATTTCAGCATTGGGCACTGGACGTGGCCAGATATCTTGCTTGTACAAACTTTACAGCGTCTCTGTGGTTTATTAATAGTTTGTCAAAGGAGTTTAAGATAACATCATGCCATATAAGTACGCTCCAAGCACGAGAAGATAAGGACGACGACGAAGTAGTGATGATTTAAAGAGCTGTAACATATGTCGCTGGTGTCCATGCGCATGTCAGGAAACATCCAAATGAGTTCTGTATGGAACTATGTGTCTCGACGTTGCAAATCAGTTAACACTGCAACATACACCTACAACATCGATGTTGCTGTGTCAGAGGGAGGATGATTGTCAGATAAATTGTCTAATATATGCTTCCAAGAGCCAAATAGAAAGTTTGGTTTCCGTGTGTCAAAATAATTATAAGAATGGTGCCTCGCAAGTGTCTTACTAGGTGCAACTGTGAGCGGGAAGATGACGAAGGAACGCCTGAAGACTTTTTTTCTGTCAGTTTGAATCCACACTTGCCATCAAAGTGACAACGCATAAATAATTGTTGATCAAATGCCGCCCACAGCATCTGAAGATGGCCTTTGAAGGCCCAAACCAGTTATGTTTGTATCATCTGTACCATAAAAAAGTGAATGCGTCAAAAATAAAACAAAATGCAGTAAGTAAATCAGCGTCTCCGCAAATGGAATGTCGTTCTTTCCGAAGTCACTGTTACTGACTCCTGAGGGCATAAGGATGAAAAAGTACTTCTGGAAGCCTCTGCAGGAAACGATGTCGTTTTAAAAAATCATCCCACCTAAAGCTGTAAAATACAGAGTGTATCATCCGATTTGGCACGTCTATCTTTCTGAAACCAATAAACATATACAATAAATTTTGCTTTTTGATGGACAGGAAACCCAAGAAGTTTTTTTCATACCATTCCATAGGTGTTTAATTGCCCTCCTTGAGATGCACAGCATATGATAATGCGGTATTCAAATTCTTTCCACGCTGCAGCAAGATTGTTTTGAGTTACAGCTTCCACAGCTGCTGTTATACGATGCTTCAGTTCATATATTGATGTTGGTAACGGAGGCACATTAACAGTCTTTTATAAAACCCCACAAGATATAATCACATACCGTGAGGTACGGCGATCTTGGAGGCCAGTAATGCAAGGCTGAATCATTTGGTCCAGTGCAACCGATCCATTGTTGAACAATCCTTTGATTTAAAAATTTCCGCAGTGCCAGATGCCAGTGTGGCGGTGTCCCATGCTATTGGTAAATGAAGTCGTTCGAATCAGTCTCCAACTGTGGGAAATGAAAGTTCTCAAGCATATCGAGATATGTGCTTTCTATATCAGTGATCTCGGCAAAGACAACTTGACCATACACCTTTTCCTGTGAAACTACACAAAATACATTAAATTTTGGAGAGTTTTTCTCATGTTGTACAACTTCATGTGGTTGTTCCGTACCACATATTCTCACATTATGATGGTTCACCTTTCCACTGAAATGGAATGAGCCGGCCGAAGTGGCCATGCGGTTAAAGGCGCTGCAGTCTGGAACCGCAAGACCGCTACGGTCGCAGGTTCGAATCCTGCCTCGGGCATGGATGTTTGTGATGTCCTTAGGTTAGTTAGGTTTAACTAGTTCTAAGTTCTAGGGGACAAATGACCTCAGCAGTTGAGTCCCATAGTGCTCAGAGCCATTTGAACCATTTTTTGAAATGGAATGTTGCGTCGTCACAAAACACTAAGTGTGGAAGAAAACTGTCATCCTACATCTTGCCAAGAAGGAAATTACAAAACTCCATACGCTGTTATTTGTCACCTTCATGAAAAGCTTGCAGAGTCTGAATTTTGTATGGTTTCATGTATAAATGTCGACCCAGACAGACATCGGGTGCAAGTTGAGCTGTCGAGCTGCACGCTAACGGATTTCTGCGGACTCCTTGTGAAACCATGGCGGATGTGTTTGGCGTTTGTGTCAGAGACTCGGGGACGGCCCAGCGAATTGCCTTTACACAAACAACCTGTTTCTCGGAATTGTTCATCCCGTCGTCTAATGCTCTGTGCTGTAGGAGGATCCACACCATACATAGTACCTAAGTCAAGTAGAAAAGTTATTACTGACACGCGCTGTGCAAAACGTAGAACACAAAACGCTTTCTGTTGACCAGACACCATATCTACTAGAACTGAAGTGGGCTCACACTGCTGCTACCTAGCGGGAGCCATGTAAAACTCGAGAGTCTTCTCCTTCCGACAGTTTGTTGTTCGCGCACGTATCTCAAATAACATAGTAGTTACGATATTTTTAAATCGGATGATTGTTTTTCTACACGCTCTATCTACCATGGCGTGTATTTATCAAGCAATATGAAATATATCGTAAGAAAATAAGAGATTTTCTTAAACTTCATTCCAGGAACATGCAGTCAAATACTGCACGATAGATTATCATGAAAATGCATTCTCTCATTTACAGTCAATTATTTGCGGAAGTATATAGACCACACAATTCCGAAGACGGCAAGAGCTGACAAGTGCGAGAATTATCGCACAATCAGCTTAACAGCTCATGCATCGAAGCTGCTTACAAGAATAATATACAGAAGAATGGAAAAGAAAATTGAGAATGCGCTAGGTGACGATCAGTTTGGCTTTAGGAAAAGTAAAGGGACGAGAGAGGCAATTCTGACGTTACGGCTAATAATAGAAGCAAGGCTAAAGAAAAATCAAGACACTTTCATAGGATTTGTCGACCTGGAAAAAACGTTCGACGGTATAAAGTGATGAGAGCTTTTCGAGATTCTGAAAAAGTAGGGGTAAGCTATAGGGAGAGACGGGTCATATACAATATGTACAACAACCAAGAGGGAATAATAAGAGTGGACGATCAAGAACGAAGTGCTCGTATTAAGAAGGGTGTAAGACAAGGCTGTAGCCTTTCGCCCCTACTATTCAATCTGTACATCGAGGAAGCAATGATGGAAATAAAAGAAAGTTTCAGGAGTGGAATTAAAATACAAGGTGAAAGGATATCAATGATACGATTCGCTGATGACATTGCTATCCTGAGTGAAAGTGAAGAAGAATTAAATGATCTGCTGAACGGAATGAACAGTCTGATGAGTACACAGTATGGTTTGAGAGTAAATCGGAGAAAGACGAAGGTAATGAGAAGTAGTAGAAATGAGAAGAGCGAGAAAGTTAACATCAGGATTGATGGTCACGAAGTCAATGAAGTTAAGGAATTCTGCTACTTAGGCAGTAAAATAACCAATGACGGACGGAGCAAGGAGGACATCAAAAGCAGACTCGCTATGGCAAAAAAGGCATTTCTGGCCAAGAGAAGTCTACTATTATCAAATACCGGCCTTAATTAGAGGAAGAAATTTATGAGGATGTACGTCTGGAGTACAGCATTGTATGGTAGTGAAACATGGACTGTGGGAAAACCGGAACAGAAGAGAATCGAAGCATTTGAGATGTGGTGCTATAGACGAATGTTGAAAATTAGGTGGACTGATAAGGTAAGGAATGAGGAGGTTCTACGCAGAATCGGAGAGGATAGGAATATGTGGAAAACACTGATAGGGGGAAGGGACAGGATGATAGGACATCTGCTAAGACAATAGGGAATGACTTCCATGGTACTAGAGGGAGCTGTAGAGGGCAAAAACTGTAAAGGAAGACAGAGATTGGAACACGCCAAGCAAATAATCGAGGACGTAGGTTGCAAGTGCTACTCTGAGATGAAGAGGTTAGCACAGGAAAGGAATTGGTGGCGGGCCGCATCAAACCAGTCAGTAGACTGATGGAAAAAAAATAAAAAAAAATAAAAATAAAATAAAATAAAGTAGACCATTGCCCCGTTACGCATGTCAGAACGCTGGCCACTGTACTGGTGAACCTGAGCACAACTTGAGAAGTGTCACTGACGTGGCGTTCAGTACTGATATCACAAAATTTGCCCAATCTGCTTTTCTTCACATTGCGTTTTATGGTCACTCATTTTGCTTTGAACATTTTCTTGAAAGTGCTCTCTTGGCTTTGTAGTTAATATATCTGCAGTGTGTGTGGCTCTTATGTGTATGCGATTGCACGCTCTTGCACAAAACCGACACACGCCAGCACCGTGAGTGCTACGTAATGATTCTGTAACCAAAATTTCATACAAGTATGTTCGTTTCAACTTGTCAGTAAATCTGAAGTACTTTCTCGATCCCAAAACGGGAAGAAAGAAGAAATATGTGATAATCTTGAGCATCTTTGGTCGCTGTTACTGGTACAACCACGCCATACTCTAAATGCACACCCAGTCTCATTTCCGCAGTTTCATTTAGTCCAAGTACCATCATAAAGAAACGATTACTACCAACAGGCGTCTAAGGCCCTTTCATATGGAGCCAATTAGAAGCGTTTCTCAGTGGGGTTCCCGCTGGCAAAGCATCGGTTTAAATATGCGTCTTCAAACGTGCGTAGCCCCCGCACTTCTATGGCGCTCAATAGCGGACTTAAGAACCGCTTTCTACTGTGTTTCGACTAAACCCCTCCTATTCGCTTTGCTCAGGCGCCAAGCGCCTCGTTTTCACATAACCCGCTGTGTCATGCTGAGTTCCTATCACGCTGTATCCTATCCACCGGGAGAGATTCCGCAACAGATGGTAGTTTGCAGCGGAAACGCAGTACGTCAGGTGGAAACTACATCAAGGCACCGGTACGTAGCCTGTTGGACCTGTTTTCATTAAGTAACTGAAGTTGATTTACTACTCCGAGGATATCTACAGAGCCAGCCAGAAAAATGTATACACTCGTTGTCAGGCTCTATCGGGATATCGATATTGTCGTTCGATTTAAGTTACGTGTGTGTTGTAATATGATCTTTGGCTCATCAGATGTTAGTACCATGGAGGTAAGAATAAGAGGAGATGGCACTACGTATCCAAGCCGTACTACGTTTTGAAGCCATGGGGGCGTGGCTCGCTGCCATGACACTCTGACCAAAACATTGCCAGTGTGCTACAGCGCTGCATGTATTACAGTCGCTAATTGCACCATATACGCATGTAACGTCATCAGATTGGTTGTTTCAAAGTTTTTGTTTAAAATAAAATCTCGCGAATTTCCGCGTTTCTTCTGATTAAAAATATTTTTTTATGACTGGAAGATTCACAGAAACAAAAGGTATTTATATAGTTATGGAAATAAATTCAATAATTTTCAGAATGCCATGTGACATGGTTTGCTTATATTTAGTTTTTAAATGAATACTATTTGTTTCTAAAGATGTTACGTGTACTTCTGAGGTATAACGATGGCTTTTAGTATGTGAACAATAAAATTCTGTTTATACCATTTATATTAAATTTCGAAAATATTCGTGTTTACGTGGATTTATTACTCAATGATATCAAAATGGTTCAAATGGCTCTGAGCACTATGGGACTTAACATCTATGGTCATCAGTCCCCTAGAACTTAGAACTACTTAAACCTAACTAACCTAAGGACATCACACAACACCCAGTCACTCAATGATATCAAAAAATAAATAAAAGCAGATTACGTTTTACACAAACAGATACTCTAATTTAGACCTATGTTATTGTAATGTGAAATCTACATAAAAACTAATTTTCATAGTATAATATTATCACAAAGAAACATTCACAATTGTTTTTACATTATGTAGCATTTTGGAAGGGTATAAAATTACGTAAATGCACAATTGTGTTGCATAATTGTGTGAAAAACACGAATCTCATACTTACAGGAGACAGTCGTAATACACAGTACCAAAAGGAAGGACCGACTGCAACCTTCAGTTGAATCAGGAAGTTAGAGAATATCTTGGTTCGTTATGCCTAGTTGCCACCGTTTTCCACTGTTTCAAATAGATCCTCGTCTCAAACAGTCGGATCTTCGCAGAAAATGTACTGTACCCAGTCCACGCAGTCAGTAGCAATTCTGAGAAGGACGATGTGTGATAGGCCGCTACTGACCTCGTCTCCCTGAGAGAGGGGAGTGCTATCTCATCGCGGGTAAACCGAGGTAATCCCCCAGCCCGCGGACAAAACACGGCGCTCATCAATCTCCAGACGCGGCCCAATAGACTAGCCGCCACCGTGATTGAGGAGACAGTCCTGCGTGGGAAGGGAGAACACAGAGCTTGAGGGTGGGGGAGAGAGTTTGAGGGCACACATCTCCTCGAGGCAGATTTGTTCCGGCGAGCAGGGGTGGTATGGAGTGCATTCTGTACAGGTGTTCTACTACAGTCCTGATGGCTTTTAAGGACACGTGGCAGTGTATAAGATGCAACCATCCATACACAAAATGATTACTTCATCTTCTAATGTTTCCTGCAGTGCATTCCCCACTTAACGTCTTGTTGAACTGTCGAGTACGAGCAGCAGCAGCAGTCTCGTCAGTGCAAATGCAACTGGTTGGCGAGTTATAACGTCCATAGAGGGATCACCTGTTGAATAAAGTACATAACATGTGTAATTATGAATGTATATTTAATTGGTAAATCATTTATTACAATTTTTTCATTTATTTATTCATAGAATTCCAAACCTTCAAATATATCTCATAAAATTTTACGCCACCCTTAAGTTTGTAATGAGATGTTCTCTTAGGGATCGTGTTACTGTTACAACTGGAGATAATGTTTCCGAAGACGAAATTTTTCTCCTCCCAACCATATATTGAGAGCTGAATTGAAAAAATTGCCTTGAGACACTCAACTTTTTTGAAACTATAGGACGAGCAACGAATCAAAGTACGACAAATGTGCTTCTGTTGTGGAAAACAACAGAATTGGATCACAAAAGTTGTATGTAATGCACGTAAAAGATCAGTTTGTATGTAAAGAACGTGGACTCACAGTGATCACTTGTCCAGTGGTCGAAATTTCGATCACAGTTAACATGCAGGGTGATTCTTTTGCCACTACCAGTTGGTTTTATGCAACCCAAAGCACCTTCAAAAACCATGTGCGAGATTGTCATATTTCTCATTCTCTGTGCGAAGTTCATTAGTCATACAGAAAAAAATGAACAGACCTTTTGGCGGGAAATTTAGTGTTGCTTTTACTGGGATAAGCTTTCGCTGGAGTCCACGGCATTCGATGTATTCAAGAAAAACATGTTTAAACGTCTCTTTCGTAGGATTTTCTTGAATAATTCAGAAACTATGGCCTCTATCGTAAATGTATCTCAGTCCAAAATTTATCTACATTACTTTTCCTACTAAAAGTCCCGTTCATTTTTTCTGTAGGTCCAATAGTTTGCACGTAGCGAGAGAGAAAATACGAAAATCTTGCTCGTGGTGTTTGAGGGCGTTGTGGGTTGCATATATCAACAGGTAGGGGCAGCAGAATCGAACCATGTAATGTAGCTTTCGACATATGCAGGGTTAACTCCACCAACAAACTTTCGGAAGTGGTAATGTGAATAAAACAAGAAAAAAATGCCCGATACACATGGTCTCTGAAGAGCACACCTTAAGTGGTATGAGCACTTCTTCATCTTCGCTACTTTCAAGTGCTCATAGCTGTTGAGGTAAGTAGTTTCGAGGTAATGCTAACTGGGCATTTTTGGTCCACACTATCACCACCGGAGAGTTTGTCGATGGAGCTCTAGTTCATCATTTAGAGGTGTAAGATTGCTATTTTTTGACGATATTATTAGATGTGTTAATATTTGTAAAGAAAAATGACATATTTGAAAAATTGTGGGCAGAAAAACAGTTGTTAGGCAACAAAATCTGTGTCTACTATGGCAGCACTGTGGAGTCGTAAAATCTTTGACAGCCAGTAGTGGATAGCTGCGGTGTGCAAGGATTTTTTTTCGTTGCTTGCTTGGACGCATTTTTGGAACTATGTAATTTGCAGACTTATTACGACGAGAAAGATGGCTCAGAACAATGGTTAGGTAACATACAGACATAAAAAATTTTAAACATGGTATTACTTGTTGAAGTAAAAAGTCTATTTTTTATTTTTGTAATCTTTTATTGTTGGTCCACTTTACCCTCGTCACAGTCGAGTTCTTGATAATTATTCAATTGATTGATCTTCTGAGTACCATGGAAGTTACTACACTCATGCTCATAATTTAAGGATAATGCTAATACATGGTGAAACAACGCTCTGGTTGGTGGTTTGCGGGTTTAAATCACCTCGGGGTATGACCATGCGGTGCATTTGACTTGAGGTCGTCGCACTGTGGCGCTGCAGCAGTCCACATACGCAGAAGTGTGTTGGTGCATGTCAGAGTACGGTGCAGCGAGTAAGTGTGCAGACGTTTTCAAACGTCCTAATGGTGACTGTGGTCACAGAAGAGCCTGTAAAGCCTGGTGTCAACAACGCAGTACATCGTCATTGGAACAGTGGTCCCAGGTTATGTTCACGGGGCGAGTCCAGGTATAGGCTGAACAGTGATTCTCGACGAGTTTTATCTGGCGTGAACGAGGAATCAGATATCAATCCCTTAATGTCCTTGAAAGGGACCCGTACGGAGGGCGTGGTTTGATGGTGTGGAGTGGGATTATGATTCGTTCACGTACACCCCTGCATGTCTTTGACAGACGAACTGTAACAGGTCAGGTGTATCGGGACGTCATTTTGCACCAGTATGTCCGCCTTTTCAGGGGAGCAGTGGGTCCTACCTTCCTGCTGATGCATGATAACGCACGGCCCCACCGAGCTGCCATCGTGGAGGAGTGACTTTAAACAGAAGATATCAGTTGAATGGAGTGGCCTGCTTATTTTCCAGACCTAAACCCCATCGAGCACGTCTGGGATGCTCTCGGTCGACGTATCGCTGCACGTCTTCAAACCCCTAGACAGGCACTGGTGCAAGAATGGGAGGCTGTACCCCAGCAGCTGCCCGACCACCTGATCCAGAGTATGCCAGTCCGTTGTGCGGCCTTTGTACGTGTGCATGCTGGTCATATCCCATGTTGATGTCGGGGTACATGCGCAGGAAACAGTGGCGTTTTGTAGCATATGTGTTTCGGGACGGTTTTCTCAACTTATCACCAATACCGTGGACTTACAGATCTGTGTTGTGTGTGTGTTCCCTATGTGCCGATGCTATTAGCGTCAGTTTTGTATAGTGCCACGTTGTGTGGCACCACATTCTGCAATTATCCTTAATTTATGAGCATGAGTGTAGATTAAATAATTTTTCATATTACAGTCTATAATTGTTTTCTTTGACAAGTTCCTTCCTAACTAAAATTTCAGTACTTGTGAGTTTGACTCATTTGTTTCACTGACATTCTGTGTCAAGATTATAAACCCAATTTCCCTCGACCAACTGTATCAAGTTTTTAGTTTTATTTTTTTAGCTGTTGCGGAGTCTTGCTGTACTGCTGTCTCTGTCAGTACTTAATTTTGCACGTGAGTCTCGTGATACGTGATTGTTTCGTTTCCTTTGCGCAATGTAGATTCTGTCAGTTTCTTTATCTTACCAGGGCGGTATGTACGTGCAGAAATTATCGTGTGTTTCAGGTTACATTCTAATACAGATCGACATTACAGTTTGCTTTGGTCTTTTTATACAGTTACGTTTTTTTCGAACAGTTCGCACTGACTATGTGTACTGATCGCGAAATTATTGGTTTGCTTATTTAATTACTTATGAATGAGATCTGTTTTCACACACACGGGATTCCTTTCAGTTTCATGTAAGTGAAGTGGCTTTGAGCTCAGTAGCATATTTAGGTTGTCAGTTCACATTCTCAGGGTTGTATTTAAGATAACACACTCAAGTAAGGACTACACGCTTACAGCGGCCTTATAGAAAACAGTATACAAATGTTTGTTTATATACTCTGTATATCTATCACGATTTAGTACTTATTAACAGTTTGTGTTATCTACAGCTGCCTCTAGTACCATGTAAGTTATTCCCTGATTGCTTAACAGATATCGTATCATGTTGTCCCTTCTCCTTGTCAGTGTTTTCCACATACTCCTTTACTCTCCGATTCTGCGCGGATCCTCCTCATTCGTTACCGTATCAGTGCACCTCATTTTCAACATTCGTCTGCAGTACCACAGCTCAATTTTTTCCATTCTCTACTGTTCTGGTTTTCTGACAGTCCATGTTTCACATCCATACAATGCTGTGTTCAAAACGTACATTCTCAAAAATTACTTTCTTAAATCAGGACCTATGTTTGATACTAGTAGACTTCCCTTGGCCAGGAATACACTTTATGCTATTGCTAGACCGCTTTTGATGTCCTCCTTGCAGTGATTTCCCTAAATCAAGGCAAATGCAGGGAAGGTGCCTTTGAAATGACTCGGCCGACTTCCTTCCCTGTTCTTCCCTAATCCGATGAGACCGATGACCCCGCTGTCTGTTCTCATTTCTGCTACTTCTCATTACTTTCGTCTTTTTTCGATTTACTCTCAATCCATCATAGTTTCGGAAAAACATCATCAATGAAATTCTACAGATAGCAAGAGGCGACAAGCGCGAGATTCACAGGCCTATCAGCTGATGCATCCAATTTGCTGAAACGAATTACATGCAGAAGAATGGGAAAGAAAGTTGAGGATCTGTTACATGAGATACGTTTGACTTTAGGTATGGTGAAGGCACGAGAGAGATAGTTCTGACGTTGCAGTTGATAATGGAACTAAGACTGAAGAAAAATCGAGACACTTTCATAGGATTTATCGACCTGTAAACACGAAAAACGGAGTGTCACCGGCAAAAAGGACATTCCTGGCCAAGATAAATCTGTTACTATCAAACATAGGCCTTACTTTAAGGAAGATATTTCTGAGAATGTACGCTTGGAGCACAGCACTGTGTGGTAGTGAAACATGGATTGTGGGGAATCCGGAACAGAACAGAATCCAAGTATATAAGATGTGGTGAAACAGACTAATGTTGAAAACTAGGTGAGCTGATAAGATAAAGAATGAAGAGCTTCTGCGAAAAATCGGAAAGGAATATGTGGAAAACACTGGCAAGGAGAAGGGAGAAGAAATTAGGACATCTGTTAAGACATCAGGGAATTACTTACATGGTACTAGAATTAGCTACAGAGGGTAAAAGCTATATAGCAAGAAAGGGATTGGATTACAATGGCTCTGAGCACTATGGAACTTAACATCTGTGGTCATCAGTGTCCTAGAACTTAGCACTACTTAAACCTAACTAACCTAAGGACATCACACACACATTCATGCCCGAGGCTGGATTCGAACCCGCGATCGTAGCGGCCGCGCGGTTCCAGATTGAAGCGCCTAGAACCGCTCGGCCATACCGGCCGGCGAGATTGGATAACATCGAGAAAATAATTGAGGAAGTAGGCTGTAAGTGCTACTGTACGCGAGGCCAACGCTACGAGATGGTCGAACGGAGTTCTGCCACTAGGATAATCCATGACAAACTCTATCTTACTTTCGAGTTAATTCTGAAATTTTTATAACATAAAGACGGTGCTAACACTTTTCTTCTTTGAAGATCTCAGAGAAATCTTGATTTTGCTGAATTGTGTATTTTCGTAACCGCCTCTCACTCGAAAGTAAGGTTGACGGAAATTTTTAGTTATGATCGAAACCTCTTCTGTTACTGATATTTGTTGATGGCTGTTTATTTTGTAGTGCGCAGTTCCACTTCTAGTCTAGCAGTTACTTCGACTTACTCAGCTGTTTACTCAACTTGTACCGAAGGAGGTATCGCTGTTGCTTTGAATGTTTGATTAAATTTGATGTTCCTTAATTTTTCATTAATCCTTAAAACCAGCGCCTCGCAGTTTTGTACACCACGTGCAGTCAATAGTTATAATCTGAGTTTTCAAACCAAGTTATTGGCACCGATATGTCGTTATATCTATACCTTTTCCTTTGATTAACCGTCGATGTCTCTATTCCGTAGGGCGTTTCTCGATAATATCGATCGTACAATATCCCAACCTGATAAAAGGGGAAGTCCACTGATAAAAGTGACTTTCACAAACGGCTGAGTTTTGTGATCCCACGTTTGTTAACAAGCATCTTGGCGAGGCTAACCACATGTTTACATGCTTCTGTCACGAGCATCTGAGAAAAGTTGGAGGACTGTGAAATCAGTTGCAGACGACAAAGTGTTGGACGCCCACGTCTCGTTGTAGTGCGCCGATTTAGCTGATGCAACACATGTGACGGCTCCCTTTCTTCAAAACGAGGCTAAAATTTATTTAAGAGTCTTAAAATTTGCCTCCATTCTCGAACGCTACGCTAAGCGCGTGTTGGTTTTTTGTAATTTTCGTAGTGGGGACCAGCACAACAATGAGCCTAAAATAAAAATCGTCTGAAAAATTTACCAGTGTGAAAGTACAACTGTGAGCCTCGATTTAGCATCCGGCTCCAATGAAAATGTCCAGCCGCTACAGCGACCGCTAAGCAAACAACTGAACGCACAATGTGAAAACAAAGAGTAAATATTTGTCTTAGATTCGGGCAGCGATTTAAAAGCGGTAGACTGTGCAGGACTAGAAAAATAAGTAAGTATACATTCATAAAAATACAATCTGTAAATGAAACCATTGTTCACTGAATTAAAAACACGCCATATTCCTCAAATGTCGTGGCCACTGTGCCTCGCAGAAACTTCCTACACTCTGTGGGAAAATCGACGATAACTGCAATAGACCTAGCGCAGTTTTGAATAGGCGAGTCCAGAATGAGTACAATACGGTGACTCACAGTTATAATGCCTAAATTGTATTTCATTTCTCGTGAAACAAAGGCCTGTTATGGATTTCGTACCTCGAAGCTGGCTGCTGGCTTGTATGTTCTTTACTTTTTACATGAAATAACAGCTAGGCTCTTTTCCAGTATTTTGAGTTAAAAAGTAGAAATGGATATTCCGGCTATAAGTAAATAGCAAAGTCGCTTTACGCACAGACATTCATGTCGTGATAACATTCTCTACGTCAGACAGTTATTGAGAAAATGCAGAAACAACAGTACACTGAAGTGTTAAAGAAACTCGTACAGGCAAACTTATTCAAATAAAGATGTATGTAAACAGGCAGAATACGGCGCGACGGTCGGCAACACCTGTATAAGACAACAAGCGCCTGGCACAGTTGTTAGAACGGTTAGTGCTGGTCCAATAGTAGGTTATCAAGATTTAACTGAGTATGAACTTGGTCTTATAGCCGGCGCACGAGCGATGGGATGTAGCATCTTCTAAACAGCGATGAAGTGGGGATTTTCCCGTACGACCATTTCACGAATGTATCGCGAATATTAGGAATCCGGTAAAAGATCAGATCTCCGACATCGCTGCGGCCGGATAAAGATCCTGCAAGAACGGGACCGACAACGACTCAAGAGAATTGTTCATCGTGACAGAAGTGCAACCCTTCCGCGAATTGCTGCAGATTTCAATGCTGGGGCATCAACAGTGTCAGCGTGCGAACAATTCAACGAAACATCATCGATATGGGCATTCGCAACCGAAGACCCACTCTTGTACCCTCGATGACTGCACGACACAAAGCTTTATGCCTCGCCTGGGCCCGTCAACAAAGACAATGGACTGTTGATGACTGGAAACATGTTGCTTGGTCGGACTCATTGAAAATTTTATCGAGCAGGTGGATGTCTTCGTGTATGGGGACTACATCATCAATCCATGGACCCTGCGTGTCAGCAGGGGACTGTTCAAGCTGCTGGAGGTTCTGTAAGGTGTGGGGCGTGTGACTGCTGACACGTGCGTAAACGTCCTGTCTGATCACCTGCAGCTATTCATGTCCACTGCGCATTCCGACGGTCTTGGACAATTCCAGCAGAACAATGTAACGCCCCACACTGCTAGAATTGCTACAGAAACGCCCTCTGCGTTTAAACACTTCCAATGGCCTCAAAACTCCCCAGACCAGGGCATTATTGAGCATATCTGCGATACTTTATAACGTGGTGTTCAGAAGAGATCTCGACCCTCTTGCATTCTTACAGATTCATCGACAGTCCTCAGGAGTCATGGTGTCAGTTCCCTCCGGCATTACTGTAGACATTAGTCGAGTCCATGCCACGTCGTGCTGCTGCACTTCTGCGTGCTCGCGGGGGCCCTACACGATATTAGGTAGTTGTACCAGTTTCTTTGGTTCTTCAGTGTAAAAGTGTATACATTACCTTTGAGGACCTACTGAAGGCGTTTGACAAGGCTTCAGAATAAAAGTGTGGAAAGAAATGAGAAGGATTAATGTGAGAGAAATATAGATTAACCAGGATTAAATGTTACCCAAGAGTCATGATTAAAATAGGCTACAAAGTATCGTGAAGTATGTGGCACATATCGGATGAGACCCCCATTTTGTGATTTGTAAATCTGTATACCCATACAAAATTTTATTGGTTTACCTGAAAAGACCTCATCCTATTTAAGACTTGCATATTTCGTATACTCATATGTGTTTTCATTTGTACATGTTAATGTGGATTTTCACATTGTAGAGATCATACGTTACTATGTTCCAATGGGTTGACACTTTAGTAAAAAGATCATGCCTAGAAGATTCATATATACCGCATGACCTTAAAGAGTAACAGTTTCGATGAAAGGTTCTGTTTTCGTTAGTTGGTCCTCTTCTCCTTATCCTGTCTTCATACAAGCTTCTATAGGCTTTTATTGATTTTGGCCTCTATATTTTCTTAGTTCTTTAGGTGTTTCATTTTAGCTTCTGTACTGTATACAGGGTGTATCATAATTATTGGCATAAACGCATACACTTGAAAGTACACGATACTAGAAGTAAAAAAGTCTCAGTGAACATAGCGTCGAAAATGCATACGTTAAGAGCTACTAGCAATTTTTCAAAATGGTTCAAATGGCTCTGAGCACTATGGGACTTAACATCTGAGGTCATCAGTCCCCTAGAATTTAGAACTACTTAAACCTAACTAACCTAAGGACATCACACACATTCATGCCCGAGGCAGGATTCGAACCTGCGACCGTAGCGGTCGCTCGGCTCCAGACTGTAGCGCCTAGAACCGCACTGCCACTCCGGCCGGCAGCAATTTTTCATCTTCGATACTGTGAAACAAATCTCTGCTATTGCTTTCCATATTTTGGGATCTGGTAGTATGGACCAAAATAAAAAAAAAGTCCAAGCGAACATGTGCTCTAAAACGCATATCTTAAAAGTTACGAGCACTTGATCATCAGAAGTGTTTCAAAGTGGCAAAGATAAACAAGTGCTCATAGCTCTTAAGGAATGCTTCTGCTTCTAGTATAGTGTACTTTCAATTGTGTGGGTTTATGCCAATAATTATGATATACACTGTACGTACAAGCAGTTTCATTTTTGTTGCTGGTTATGACATAGGCCCGTAGCTCATACCGCTGGACTGTGTAATGATGTTGTATACTCCATCATGTGCAAGATTATTGGATACTTATTTGCAAGATGTCATAAACGATGTATTTTAATCATGTAATTTGTTGGTTTCCATTGTTTTAGCCCTGCAAGTGTGAACACGATTGGTTGTGTAGTGGCTGTTAATTGTGTATAGCTGCCCATTTCTAACTCCATGTTACATTGTTTTACTACAAAATGTTTCAAATGGCTCTAACCACTATGGGACTTAACACCTGAGGTCATCAGTCCCCTACACTACTTAAACCTAACTATCCTACGGACATCACACACATCCATGCCCGAGGCAAGATTCGAAACTGTTACGGCAGCAGCAGCGTGGTTCCGGTGTGAAGCGCCTAGAACCGCTCGGCCACAGCGGCCGGCCTGTTTTAGTATAGGTGACTACATGCATTGCAGTACTGATATAGGTGCAACGTGATGATTACATTGTGCATGTGTGTGTGTTATTAAAGTATTTTACAATATATGAATTAAAGTTTTATTTGCATCGTTTTTAAACAATAGAATAGCTGCGTATTACATTTTTTAATTCTGGGCACCATTTTGCGTTAGATTTAATGCTGTTGTTAATGTAGCTTATATCACATTTAGTGCCTGATGATGAAGTGTGGTCTAAACTGGTTGCGAATAGACTGATAATGAAATTTCAGGTGACAGTAGTGTTGGAAATATGTCTATCTGGATCAGCTTGTAAATATGAAAGGTAGCTTAAGACCAGAAATATTTCGAAGTATTAAATTGGAATGTACTCCTCAGCAGTTAAGTCCATTTTGTTGGCCAAGCTGAAGCACAGTTTTTGACCGATGTACACATCCAGTAATAATTTATGTCTGTGAAGGATGGACATTACATTTCACTATTACAAAACTCATAGTAAACCAATGAATCGAAAGATCAGTGTTAAGTTACACAAGGAGAGGTTGAAAGACAGTAATAGATATCAGATGTACAGTGTGTTTATAAGTTAGTTTTACAGCAATAAACTGTAAAGGGTAAGTAACTTAGAGAAATGTTTGCTACAGCATTGAATGCAGTATATGTTCAAGTTTTAACTAACACTGTTCGTTACAGACTTTCTTGCTGGGTACTATACACAAATGAATTATTCCAACAGTCGTCATGTAGTCATATAATGGTGCAGAAAGTGCACAGTGTTGTTTATAGTTTTCATGAATTCAAATTCGCAACTACAGTTCAAAGACAATTAAGGACTAAATACGCAAAGGTACCTCGTGAAAGAGAAACTATTATTATTTGGTGGAACGTTTTCACCCAAAACATGGCTGTGCACCACATAGGAAGCTGGTTCAGGGTCGGTCAGCAGTCTGATACAGTAATTGAATAAGTTCGGCTAAATCAACCAGACATGCCATCTTAAAATTGAATATGCCTAGTGTTACAGTGTGGAAGGTATTCCAGGAAGTGGAACTGTCACATGTTTTAAAAACAAATGACAACGAAAACCGATCTAGTTTTGTGCAGAAATGTTTAATCAGATGTGGACTGAAGATGATGTTCTTAATTAAATTGCGTTCACGGCTAAGCCACCTTCCATACCTGCGGTAAAGTGAATCGGATATGGGGGGAGCAGAATCGACGTCACATAACCGAATATGTACAGGACTCCCCTACGATAAATTTCCTTTGCGTTGTAAGCTGTTACAAGATTTTTTCCGAGTAAACTGTCACTGGCATATCACGCCTGAACATACTTGAACGTTATCTAATGCCTCATTTACAACTGTATATGGGCACATAATTTCTTTTCCATTATCATCGTGAAGCTGTCACTTATCTCCATAGGAATGGATGGACTTTTATTGGACGTTGCCACTACGACCACCTGATATAACCCCAATGAAATTCTGACCATGGGGTTACATTAAAGACAGAGTGTTTGTTCCACGACTTCCGGGAAACATCGTCGAGTTGCGACAAGAGATAGCATAAGAAGTTGCCAATGTACACCAAGTCTGGCTTTATAGCAGTTGGCAGGAAGCTCATAACAGGTGGCACATTTTTTGTTTCAAAAATGTAGCCAGATTGAACATTTGTACATGAAACTTAAAGATACACTGCATTTAGCACTGTATCAAACATTTCTGTAAGTTATTTACATTTTACACAATTAAGGGTTACTTTTATACAATTAATTTATAAACAACCTGTACGGCTGTACGATATTGGAGACAATTTACCAAAAAAGACCGGGGGGTGGGGGATAGATTACTAAAGGGTGGCACAGAGACGGGATTCAATTAGCAGCAGAACGTTCAAGATCGACATAAGGGAAACAAACCTGCTGAGATCCTTTGCTGTACACTGACTCAAAGGGGCCACATTACCAAACGAATCAATTGGGTGATGATGATTTTCGAGGTGAAAGTCAACACTGTATGATCACCCCTCTTATTCCTTAAAGCATTTATACAGGCTGATTGAGCTGCCCCTACCAGTTGGTTTCACTCAATCCTCAAAAAACCATGTGCAAGATTTTCATATTCTGTAGCTTGTTATTATTGGCGCTAAAGAAAAAAATGGCAGGACCTTTTTTGCTGGAAATTTAATGTAGTTAAATTTCGTACTTGGATACACCGTCGTTAGATGGCAGAGTTTTAGAATTATTTTATGTCAGCCGTTGTGGCCGAGCGGTTCTAGGCGCTTCAGTCCGGAACCGCGCTGCTGCTGTGGTCGCAGGTTCGAATCCTGCCTTGGGCATGGATGTGTGTGATGCCCTCATGTTAGTTAGGTTTAAGTAGTTCTATGTTTAGATGTTACGTCCCATAGTGCTTAGAGCCATTTGAACCATTTGACTTATTCAAGAACAACGTAAAAAAAGAATTGACCATGAAATGCGTTTTTCTTGATTAACTTAAAAACTGTGGCATCCAGGACAAATGCATTACACCACAAAGTTTACGTACATTAAAGGTCCTACAAAAAAGGTCCTGTTGCATTTTTGCTGTAGAACTAACAGTTTGCTTATAGTGAGTGGGAGAATATGAAAATCTCATGTGTGTTTTTGAAGGTATTGCGGGTTGCATAAAACCAATAGGTAAGGCCAGCTATGGAGGCAATCAAAAAATTATGATAGTAAGCAAAGAATGTACGGTGAAATCTTTGGGATTGATGTACGACAAAACAGTGAATGTGGCACAGTTCTTCCTCTTTGTAGGTGGGAGGAGGGGCGAAAAGTTGCAGGAGGGTGAGAGGGGACGGATAGAGAGAACGGAGGTTGTTCTCTGGGTCACCGACTGTGGGCTGCAAGGGAGAGCGGGGGCCGGGATTTACGGCGGCAGATAAAACGAATTAAGTGCCGCCGCAAATTGAGTTAGAGCCCGTGGATTCGGCGGCCAACAGATTCCTGGGCCACCGGCCGACCCGCCCGCAATTTATTTGGGTTCCTGAGGGCGCGCGCCGACCGACCTGCCGAAACGCCTCGTTTGGCGCTGCGGTTACTGCGCCCGGGATTAGGCGCGCTGTCGACGCATCGATAACCGGGGCGTCAGCTGGCGGCCGGATTAACAACTCGTTTATCACGATTCGGACGGCCGGCCGGCCGGAAGAGCTCTCCACGTTCCAACGAGGTCAAATATCTCCTGTCTGCCGATATCACGTCCAGCGACAGTCACGGACGTATCACATTCCCAGAATAAAAAAGTGAAAAATGTCGACGTGCGGCATGACTATATCGCAGCACAACGGACGAATAACGAGAAAATATTTGAATTTATTCCACATAACGTTATTAATAACGTTTTTTCTGTTCTCGGATGGCCCATCTGAGAACCACGTGCCAATTTCAATTTTGTATTTGTTGTTCTTTTCTTCTTTTCCAGTACTCTCTCATCTAATTCTAATTCATTAACGGTTCATGTAATACACAGGCCCACATCTCGTGGTCGTGCGGTAGCGTTCTCGCTTCCCACGCCCGGGTTCCCGGGTTCGATTCCCGGCGGGGTCTGGGATTTTCTCTGCCTCGTGACGGCTGGGTGTTGTGTGCTGTCCTTAGGTTAGTTAGGTTTAAGTAGTTCTAAGTTCTAGGGGACTGATGACCATAGATGTTAAGTCGCATAGTGCTCAGAGCCATTTGAACCATTTAATACACAGACAGAAAAGGAAGTCGCAACGGCAAGAAGCGTTGTGCAGTGTGAAGGAAAGTTGAAAGGCGAGATTCTACATAAAATTGAAACCTGGTTGGTAAGTAGAGAGAGCACAGGATAGGAGTACGATTATGAATGAGGCCATAAACAGTCACTGTGAGTTGCACAATCCTTCTCACAACTTTATTTTGTAAGAACTACTTATTTGCACATTGCTTTAAAAGATCACAATCGGGCAATACGGCTGAAGGCCTACTTAAAGAAAACTTGAGATGCTTCCTATGCTGAAGGTCCAAAACCACACCAAAAACAAGAACGGCTGAAGGCCTGTCTTAGAAATCGAAAGCAATTAAATTAAAAAAAAAAAGAAACATGCAGTTGAAAACAATTAGTAGCTGAAGGCCTACTCTAAACGTCAGAAGGACAACTATAATTAAAAAACATTAATAAACAATTTTTTCTAAGCGGGAAATTTCTTTTAAACTTATAGCAGAACGGCTCAAAACCTAATTAAAGAAATATTAACTTATCACACAGTTGAAGGTCACAAACAAATTAGAAACAACGGCTGAAGGCCTGAACAAAAAGACAAACAATTTAAAATAAACCCCATCCTTTTTTTAAACAATTTTCCTTGGAAGAATACACATGGCTGAAGGCCTTATTAAAAAGGGGTTCAGTTAAATCCTCAGCTGAAGGCCACACATAAAACAACGAACAACTAATGGCTTAGGGCCTGGATTACAAACAATTTCAGATAGAACAAATTTTTAGGAAAAAAATATTTTTTTAAATAAAATCAATCTTCAAAATTTTAATTGAACACAGCTGAAGGCCTTTATGTAAAATTTGAAAAGAACTGAGTTAATACACAGCTGGAGGCCTTGCACAATACTTCAAACTAAAATGAAAATCACAATCTAAAACGAACAGAATAAGTGGTGCTGAGAAATGTTCCAAGGGCCATCCTGAGAAGGTACCTCAAACGTAAGATGAGGTGAGACAGGAAGCCAAGAGGTGAAGTTAAATAATCTAATGGCAACCCAAACTATGGACGGCCCAAGGACCGACCAACAATTTAACCAATTCCCTTCCGACCGATCAACGGCACAACGATGGAAAATATCGAATGAGGACGAGTATACGTACTATGTCTTCAGAAATTGGGGTCTCAAAACAGCGAAGGGAATAATAACCACTCTAAGCAAAATGTGAACCAAACAACTTGGAAGGCTGTCGAACTACACGCCGTGCAGGACAAAATCAACACAGCAAGGAAAGACACACTGCCAGAAAACTACGCTAACGATCAGGTCAGGTAACTGGGTCGTTGATGGCCACAGGACGGAAAATACCTATGGTGCACTTCACTGGCAAGTAACAGTCAATCTAATAATTAATCACAATATAGGAAGCTGGCTGCAAGATTTCCAACACATCATACATTGCTGCTAGCCCGAATGGCTCAGGAAGCAACAACCCACAAATGAACCAAGAAATGTCACAATAGCCGAGGTTTCATAACAGGCTAACTGATCACTCAACTTCAGCGTCCGGGTTCGGTGGGCAGCGAACGTTGTCACTCTCGCAGCTAGCACCGCTCGATCCATCAGCGCGTGCACGCCGACAGCAGTCCCGGCCTGGCTCCGCGCCACGTAGGCTTCCTCGCTGCTCCGTCCCAAGCGACTGTCCACCACACACACCACCACCACCACCACCACCACCACCTGGAAACACTAACGTTCACAACAGAAGGTAGTACGACAGTACTAGTATCGATAAGCGCTGCTGCTGCCACCTAAGGAGGCAAGCCAGCAACTAGGTTAGGCAAGTAAGTGAGGAAGAAACAAGACGCCACTCGATGTGACAAAATGCCAAAGAACAAATGGCATGAGCGCGAGCCGCACACGGCTCACAGATGGATGATTTCGATTCAAAATTCACACCAGTCCCAAAATAGAAGCGCTAGTAGCGCCACTTTGAGCATACTTGCGTTAAATACACGCTGTAAGGATCGTGAGCGTTAGTTACTTCTGAGACTATATATATATACTAAGATGGTGTCTGTTCTTTCGGTTCTAGGCGCTTCAGTCTGGAACTGCGCGACCGCTACGGTCGCAGGTTCGAATCCTGCCTCGGGCATGGATGTGTGTGATGTCCTTAGGTTAGTTAGGTTTAAGTAGTTCTAAGTTCTAGGGGACTGATTACCTCAGATGTTAAGTCCCATAGTGCTCAGAGCCATTTGAACCATTTTTTTGTTCTTTCGGACATGTCCGAAAGAACAAATACCACCTTAGTGTATATATAGTTAAGGCTCACCGGCCGCTTCACCATCTCCTGTGCGAATGCACAAACAGTGCCCGAACTCTTACGGGAATCGGCAACGCGCCGCGAGTAATGAGTATAATGGGCGGGGGCATTACGAATGTAGTGCGGGACAATATGTTGAGAATGTGGGTTTCGCGGGACGCGTGCCAGAGATAAATCCCTGCAGTCGTGCTACTCTGTGTCCTCAAGGCGCAGATGGATAGAGTGTCTGCCATGTAAGCAGGAGATCCCAGGTTCGAGTCCTGATCGGGTCACACATTTTCATCTGTCCCCGTTGACGTATGTAACGCCTGTAAGCAGCTAAGGCTGTTCATTTCATTGTAACTTCTGAGAAAGGTCGTCGTGAGTTCATTTAGTCAAGAATGCCTTTAGGACAACAGAGACGCCATTAGCAGACCTCAGTGAGTTTGAAAAAGGTCTTGTAATAGGGTTACTAGGAGCTGGATGTTCCTTCTCAGATACTATGGGTACACTTGGCAGGAATGCAACCACTATACAAGACTGCTGGCAGCGGTGGTCACGAGAACATGTGGTCACAAGAAGACTGGGCTCCAGATGCACACATGGCACTACGAAGAAGGAAGACCATCGTGTTCTGCATTTGGCTGTGGCACATCATACTACATCTGCAAAACCAATATTACTAGCAGTTGGCAACACAGTCCTGTAGTGTGCATTCCACTGAGCCCCAACCACGGCCATTTGCGACTTAGTGGTGTCAAGCGAGATCTCATTCGAGGACAGTCCAGTTGCGTTTCCTGATGAAAGTCGGTTCTGCCTCGGTGCCAGTGATGGCTGTGTGTTGGTTAGAAAGAGGTCAGTTAAGAGCCTGCAGCCAAGCTGTCTGCTTGCTAGACTCACTGGACCTACATCTAAAGTTATTATCTGAGGTGAGATTTCGTATGATAGCACCCCCGTGGTTATACCATGAACCCTGACTTTAAATTTGTACTTAGTCTGGTGATTCGACCCGTTGTGTTGCTATTCATGAACCGCATTCCAGGGGGTGTTCCCCAACAGGACACCCCTCTCCCACATACTGCTATTGCAACCCAGCATGCACCGCAGAGTGCAATATGTTACAGTGGTCTGCTAGATCGCCTGATCTGTATCTCCATTCGAGCACGTACGGGACATCAGACGACAACTCCAGTGTCATTTACGACCAGCATTAACCGTCCCTGTATTGACCGACCAAGTGCAACACGAATGGAACTCCACCCCACAAACTTTTATCTGTCACCCGTATAACACAATGAATGCACGTTTGCATACTTGCTTTCAACATTCTTGTGGTTACACCGCTTATTAACGTACCACAATTTAACATTTGCAATGTCTTATCTTGCACTTACAATAACCTGCGGTTTTGCAATGTTAATCAGTGAAATATGTTACCTAAACAAGTGTATTCCGGAAATTTCGTTGCTCCACTTTAATTACTTTTTCGTGTAGCGATTTTTTACCGTTAGTGTAAGTTATTACGTCGTCATTGCTGAGGTATTTTTATTGTAGAATTTCGCGAATTATAGACGGCTTGGATCCAAAAGAATACTTGCGGTCCTTTTTTTCTTACAGTAGAGTCTCGATTATCCGACCTAAACCGGCCGCGGCAAGGTCGGATGAGCGTGAGGGTCGGATAACACGGAAAATAATACAAAAAAGCACAAAAATTAAACTTAAGTAGGCCAAATGAGTTAAACATTTAATACAATACAAATCAAATTAAATTGAATAGATATTTACTGTGTGAAGAAGTTAGTAATTGTC
This sequence comes from Schistocerca piceifrons, assembly GCF_021461385.2. Lineage (NCBI taxonomy): Eukaryota > Metazoa > Arthropoda > Insecta > Orthoptera > Acrididae > Schistocerca > Schistocerca piceifrons. The sequence continues at coordinate 122,419,579 of NC_060146.1, forward strand.
TTTTGTTTGTATGCTGCTTGCCGTTTTTTTGCCGCTAAATCACGTAGTCTCTTACGAACTAAAACCTCAGTAGATGATGTTTCCTCCAGTTGCTCAACATATTTTAAAGCAGTTTCTAAGGCCTTGTATCCTTCGTTGTGAGAAATCTTGGGCGCGCTTTCCTCCATTACATCCGCTTCTTCGTTTTCTTCTTTTTCGTTTACCATGTTGATTGTCTCTTCATCTGTTGTCGTTGTTGTGGTCTTCAGTCCTGAGACTGGTTTGATGCAGCTCTCCATGCTACTCTATCCTGTGCAAGCTTTTTCATCTCCCAGTACCTACTGCAACCTACATCCTTCTGAATCTGCTTAGTGTATTCATCTCTTGGTCTCCCTCTACGATTTTTACCCTCCACGCTGCCCTCCAATACTAAATTGGTGATCCCTTGATGCCTCAGAACATGTCCTACCAACCGATCCCTTCTTCTGGTCAAGTTGTGCCACAAACTTCTCTTCTCCCCAATCCTATTCAATACTTCCTCATTAGTTATGTGATCTACCCATCTGATCTTCAGCATTCTTCTGTAGCACCACATTTCGAAAGCTTCTATTCTCTTCTTGTCCAAACTATTTATCGTCCATGTTTCACTTCCATACATGGCTACACTCCATACGAATACTTTCACAAAGTACTTCCTGAAACTTAAATCAATACTGGATGTTAACAAATTTCTCTTCTTCAGAAACGCTTTCCTTGCCATTGCCAGCATACATTTTATATCCTCTCTACTTCGACCATCATCAGTTATTTTGCTCCCCAAATAGCAAAACTCCTTTACTACTTTAAGTGCCTCATTTCCTAATCTAATTCCCTCAGCATCACCCGACTTAATTAGACTACATTCCATTATCCTCGTTTTGCTTTTGTTGATGTTCATTTTATACCCTCCTTTCAAGACACTGTCCATTCCATTCAACTGCTCTTCCAAGTCCTTTGCTGTCTCTGACAGAATTACAATGTCATCGGCGAACCTCAAAGTTTTTATTTCTTCTCCATGAATTTTAATACCTACTCCTAATTTTTTTTTTGTTTCCTTTATTGCTTGCTCAATATACAGATTGAACAACATCGGGGAGAGGCTACAACCCTGTCTTACTCCCTTCCCAACCACTGCTTCCCTTTCATGTCCTTCGACTCTTATAACTGCCATCTGGTTTCTGTACAAATTGTAAATAGCCTTTCGCTCCCTGTATTTTACCCCTGCCACATCCAGAATTTGAAAGAGAGTATTTCAGTCAACATTGTCAAAAGCTTTCTCTAAGTCTACAAATGCTAGAAACGTAGGTTTGCCTTTCCTTAATCTTTCTTCTAAGATAAATCGTAAGGTCAGTATTGCCTCACGTGTTCCAGTGTTTCTACGGAATCCAAACTGATCTTCCCCGAGGTTGGCTTCTACTAATTTTTCCATTCGTCTGTAAAGAATTCGTGTTAGTATTTTGCAGCTGTGACTTATTAAGCTGATAGTTCGGTAATTTTCACATCTGTCAACACCTGCTTTCTTTGGGATTGGAATTATTATATTCTTCTTGAAGTCTGAGGGTATTTCGCCTGTTTCATACATCTTGCTCACCAGATGGTAGAGTTTTGTCAGGACTGGCTCTCCCACGGCCGTCAGTAGTTCCAATGGAATATTGTCGACTCCGGGGGCCTTGTTTCGACTCAGGTCTTTCAGTGCTCTGTCAAACTCTTCACGCAGTATCATATCTCCCATTTCATCTTCATCTACATCCTCTTCCATTTCCATAATATTGTCCTCAAGTACATCGCCCTTGTATAGACCCTCTATATACACCTTCCACCTTTCTGCTTTCCCTTCTTTGCTTAGAACTGGGTTTCCATCTGAGCTCTTGATATTCATACAAGTCGTTCTCTTATCTCCAAAGGTCTCTTTAATTTTCCTGTAGGCGGTATCTATCTTACCCCTAGTGAGATAGGCCTCTACATCCTTACATTTGTCCTCTAGCCATCCCTGCTTAGCCATTTTGCACTTCCTGTCGATCTCATTTTTGAGACGTTTGTATTCCTTTTTGCCTGTTTCACTTACTGCATTTTTATATTTTCTCCTTTCATCAATTAAATTCAGTATTTCTTCTGTTACCCAAGGATTTCTACTAGCCCTCGTGTTTTTACTTACTTGATCCTCTGCTGCCTTCACTACTTCATCCCTCAAAGCTACCCATTCTTCTTCTACTGTATTTATTTCCCCCATTCCTGTCAATTGCTCCCTTATGCTCTCCCTGAATCTCTGTACAACCTCTGGTTCTTTTAGTTTATCCAGGTCCCATCTCCTTAAATTCCCACCTTTTTGCAGTTTCTTCAGTTTTAATCTACAGGTCATAACCAATAGATTGTGGTCAGAGTCCACATCTGCCCCTGGAAATGTCTTACAATTTAAAACCTGGTTCCTAAATCTCTGTCTTACCATTATATAATCTATCTGATACCTTTTAGTATCTCCAGGGTTCTTCCATGTATACAACCTTCTTTCATGATTCTTAAACCAAGTGTTAGTTATGATTATGTTGTGCTCTGTGCAAAATTCTACAAGGCGGCTTCCTCTTTCATTTCTGTCCCCCAATCCATATTCACCTACTATGTTTCCTTCTCTCCCTTTTCCTACACTCGAATTCCAGTCACCCATGACTATTAAATTTTCGTCTCCCTTCACAATCTGAATAATTTCTTTTATTTCATCATACATTTCTTCAATTTCTTCGTCATCTGCAGAGCTAGTTGGCATATAAACTTGTACTACTGTAGTAGGTGTGGGCTTCGTATCTATCTTGGCCACAATAATGCGTTCACTATGCTGTTTGTAGTAGCTTACCCGCATTCCTATTTTCCTATTCATTATTAAACCTACTCCTGAATTACCCCTATTTGATTTTGTGTTTATAACCCTGTAGTCACCTGACCAGAAGTCTTGTTCCTCCTGCCACCGAACTTCACTAATTCCCACTATATCTAACTTCAACCTATCCATTTCCCTTTTTAAATTTTCTAACCTACCTGCCCGATTTGGGGATCTGACATTCCACGCTCCGATCCGTAGAACGCCAGTTTTCTTTTTCCTGATAACGACATCCTCTTGAGTAGTCCCCGCCCGGAGATCCGAATGGGGGACTATTTTACCTCCGGAATATTTTACCCAAGAGGGAGAGGTCTCTTCATCTGTCACTTCAAATTCTTCATCTTGGACAATGCATTCATTTATGTCACCTTCTGTGGCGTCAGCACATCCAGGAACTTTTCGTAGCAATGAAAGCAGGTTAGTATTTTCTGGTTCGGTCTGCTGCTGTAGATTTTCATCAACTGGAGAATTTTCTTGATTTTTCTGTAGCAAATTTTTCCAGGATTTTGCAATTGTATTTGCTCCAACACACTCCCAAGATCCACGTCATAAGCTACGTCTTTCAAATCAATACGGCGCAACTGCTCTAGCATGTCTTCTCCCTTTTCCATAGCATTAATTAAAGAGGAAAGAAAGTTTCTGATGTAGTTTCTCTTAAGTGTCTCTAAGGTCTCTTGGTCCATAGGCTGACATAAGGATGTGACATTTGGAGGCAAAAACATGGCCTTTATATCTTGACCTTGACGTTCATCTTCATTAGGATGACAAGTGGCATTGTCTAGAAGCAACAGTGCTTTGCGGGGCAAGTTGTTGCCTTTCAAAAACTTTTCAGTTTGTGGCACGAACTCGTTAAAAAACCATTGTTTGAAAATGTTTGAGCTCATCCAAGCATTTTTTTGGTTGTAATATTTCACCGGTAAAGCATTTTTACATAAATTTTTAAATGCTCTCGGTTTTTTTGGCTTATCTATCATAGACAGTTTCATTTTCAAATTTGTTGTAGCGTTACTGCATGCAAGAATTGTCACTCTTTCTTTGCTACGCTTGTAGCCTGGTGCTGCCTTTTCGGCCTTTGACGCTAATGTTTTTTCCGATGACATTTTGTAATTGAGACCAGTCTCGTCGCAGTTAAAAATTTGGTCGCCTGTTAAGTTTTCTTTGTCCAATACCTTCTGAAGTTTATTCCTAAACAACTGAACAGCTCTATAATTTGCTGAAAGGTTTTCACCACAGACATTAAGTTGTCGAATTCCCTATCTTTTCTTCCATCTATCGAGCCAGCCTACACTAGCTATGAAATCAGGTTCACCTACGTTTAGTTCGTAACGAAACTTTAAGGCTTTTTCCTGCAAAATAGGTCCCGACACGGGTACACCTTTATCTCTATGTTGAGCAAACCATAGGAACAAAGCTTCACTTACTTTTTCATAATCACATTTTTTCATTGTTTTCCGATCTTGCAAAACAGCCGAGGTTGCTCGCTGAGAACAACACTTCTCAATTTTATTGCGATTCCTTTTCCAGTCTCCAAATGTTGTTTTCCCGACGTTATAATCTTGCACCACTTTTAATAAAGTTTCTCCATTGTCTATTCTTTTTAAAGCTTTAAGGTATTCTCCCACTGAAACGACCACCTTCTTCCGTTTTGAAGCCGTCACCACAAATTTTTACAATAAACGAAGTGCAACACGTCCACTCCACTACAGATCTAAGTTAGCACTGAGGAGTGAGGAGTAGCAGACGGCGACAATGAACTGAGTATCCACAAACAACACGTTAGTCACTGACCTGTCGTCGGTTGGCGCACGGCCAGCGCGGTGAAAGTGTGGTTCAAATGGCTCTGAGCACTATGGGACTTAACATCTTAGGTCATCAGTCCCCTAGAACTTAGAACTACTTAAACCTAACTAACCTAAGGACATCACACAACACCCAGCCATCACGAGGCAGGGAAAGGTGAAAGTGTGGATCGGATAACACAGAAGGTCTGATAACCGAAGACCGGATAATCGAGACTCTACTGTATCTTCCCAGAGCCTCATGCATTGGCTGCTGGCTTGCCTCTGTTCATTTGACCTCACTTAGGTAGTGGCTTTTCTTGTGGGACAGGAAATTTTGGAGTACTGATGAGAAGCCTGAAACTTTGCCTGTCCTGCGTGATTTCTCGTGTGACGTAAAGTTTTTAATTCTTGGTGTTTGTCCGGTCACCATTATTATGTACCGAATGGATTATGGCTTGTTTCCACTCTTCCTGTATTCTTCCCTTCCCCCATCAATTAGCTTCCAGGTTCCCTCAAAGTTCCCCAATCACGGCTAATATCCACTCTTCTCATGGTCCTCTGTTGTTTTTCAGCTGGCCAAAGTATTGTTTAGTTTGATGCAGTGATGGCGCTTCTCAAGGTGGGTCATCCGTTTGAGGCTGCTTCAAAATTAGTTGAACTCTGCAACGACTAGTTTTATGTGATACTTTAGTATTTTTGATGTCTTATTTTCTAGTGTTTCCCAAAACTGTTCGACTTCTTCGCGATTTTTTTCTGTTGTGATGATTCGTAGGTGCATGTGCATTTATCATGGTATGGCCTTATTTGCTGATCTGAACGAGAGAAGTTATATTCACCCCCATGGGGGACACAAAATTTGTGATGAAATGTGTTAGATTTGTTTTGAGTGTGAAAGCTCTGTTTATTCTTTATGGCCGGTTTACTGTATAGTCCTCCTTTATAGTCCTCTGTATCTAGTTTCTGAAGTCCAAGAATAAATATGTTCGTCTGTTTATTACATTGGTCAGTTGTTCAACCTTCCCACACTTTAGTAAAGTGTTGATGTTCAATATGCCTCGTAGGTGTTTTTTTAGGTCGTATGCGAAAAGTTGAAGGAAGGCTCTCCAGAACCCAATGGCCCAGATGCACCATTGGTTCCCATGATGGAAGTTTGTTTACTACCTAGAGTACATTACCATTCAGTGTTTACCATCATGTCTTGGGTGGAAGCAAATTAAGGAATGGTGTTAAAACCCTAGTGGGTATGTTACATCTTTAATCGAATCGCCAGATGGGTCTTCACAGGCCGCCCAGTATATGACCAGACGTATTCTATAGCTGATCATTTTGTTAACAGGCGCTACTAATTTATGCAGCCACACACAGACAGACGCAGACCACTTAGCCACTTGTTGCAAGTCACATGCAATATGCATCTGATCAAAAGTACCCAGACACCTGGCTGAAAATGACTTACAAGTAAGTGGCACCCTCCATAGATAATGCTGGAATTCAGTATGGTGTTGGCGCATCCTTAACCTTGATGACAGGTTCCACTCTCGCACGCATACGTTCAGTCAGGTACTGGAAAGTTTCTTGGAGAATGGCAACCCATTCTTCACGGAGTTCTGCATTGATGTGAGGCATCGATGTCGGTCGGTGAGGCCTAGCACGAAGTCGGCGTTCCAAAACATCCCAAAGGTATTATGTAGGATTCAGGTCAGGTCTCTGTGCAGGACAGTCCATTACAGGGATGTTATTGTCGTGTAGCCATTCCGACACAGGCCGTATATTGTGAACAGGTGCTCGATCGTGTTGAAAGATGCAATCGACATCCCTGAATTGCTCTTCAACAGTGGGAAGCAAAAAGATGCTTAAAACATTAGTGTAGGCCTGTGCTGTGATAGTGCCACCCAAAACAACAGGGGTGGAAGCGTCTTCATGAAAAATACGACCACACCATAACACCACTGCCTCCGAATTTGACTTGTTGGAATTACACACGCTGGCAGCTGACGTTCACCTGGCATTCGCCATACCCACACCATACCATCGGGTCGCCTCATTGTGTACCGTGATCCGTCACTCCACACGGCGTTTTCCCACTGTCCAATCGTACAATGTTTACGCTTCTTACACCAAGCAAGGCGTCGTTTGGCATTTGCCGAATGATGTGTGCCTTATGAGCAGCTGCTCGAGCAAGAATTTCAAGCTTTCTCACCTCCCGCCTAACTGTCAAATACTTGCAGTTTGGAATCCTGTGTGATGGTGTGGATAGTTGTCTAGCTATCACACATTACGGCCCCCTTTAACTGACAGAGATGTCAGTCAACAGACGAGTTCGGCCTGTAAGTTTTTGTGCTGTACGTGTCCCTTCACGTTTCCACTTCACTAGCACATCGGAAAGAGTGGACATAGGGATGTTGAGGAGTGTGGAAATCACACGTACAGACGTATGACATAACTGACACCCAATACGTATGACATAACAGAGACCCATTCACCTGGCCACGTTTGAGGTCCCTGAGTTCCGCGGAGCTCCCCATTCTGCTCTCTCCTCTCGCGATGTCTAATGGGGTCGCTGATATGGAGTGCCTGGCAGTTTGTGGCGGCACAATGCGCCTAATATTGAAAACGTATGTTTTTGGGGGCGTCCGGATACTTTTGATCGCGTAGTGTATGTTATGTTTGGTGGATTGCCTTCTCTTCTAGATCTGCCATACTGATGTCCATCTTCTCCACCTTTAGCGCCGTCCAGGTACCCCTGTCACAAGAAAATGACGTACGCGCTTTCTTTGCTTTTGTGATTAATACATACATTAGACTCTCTCTCAGCTGTTCTCCCACATTGCTGGCTAATTCGCTTCTACTCTCCTCCTAATAGAGACCAGCTATTAGACTGTCCCGCACTGGTCGTCTGGATCATTGAGTACTGAGCCCCGCGACTCGTCAAGGCTCAGTCATTGGGGGAGTCAGAAATCGCATTCAAATAATACCACTTCTTTTCGAGTGCTGTGCTGGTAAGGTTTTGCAGCACTCTGTCTCCGGTAACTAGAAATCAATATGTCGGGTACTGAAATGATTTCTACCACACTATGATCCAATCTCTGGACGGCTGCACATGCTCTGACGCAACGTCATCCCTGCCCGAGTTAACTGCTACAATCCTCACAGCACGACGTTAGCGGAGGCAAGAAGGCAAAAAAATTGTTTGGGGGGGGGGGGGGGGGGGAGGAGGAGGCGAAACGAGCGCTGTATCATTGTAAGAGGTACAGAAACGAGCGAGTGTGCCGGGGCTCACCCCAGGTCGCTACTAAGACCGCCAAATCATCGTAACGCACCTGTGCTTAACATGCAAAGGATTGCACCATTAAAAATTAAAATAACATTTTCAAACTTCGTCAGTGTATACGTCAATATGATAATGTCTCAACTAGATCAAAATCGGCGTATTTACGAAAAATTTAAGATGCTAAATATATCGTATGTGACCTCAGTTACACGTGGAAACCTTATATATCTGACACTAATAAGCTACCTCTACCAGTTTTCAAGTAATTTAGTAAAAACTATATTTGGAATGGAAACTTCCTCATTCGTAATACATTAAGTATCATTTGTATTTGTTTCTTTCAAGTCAGTACCACCATTAGACTGTTTTTTATTTGCAGTGTTACATTAACACGATCATGATTTCGGCTTTAAAGTCCCATTATCAAGTGTTTTAATGTTACACAGTGCCTAAGATGGCACACTGTCGTATTTAAAATACACTATTAGACACATTGTCTAAGGGTCAATATTTCTGGTAAAAGTCTACTGCTTTGTTTTATCACTGAGTATAGTGATATATTGCTCAAGTTTTCACGCATTGGTAATAATTTTGCAGTAAACGACACATAAGAGATCACTTCACCTAAAACTGGTACTTGCAGTTGATTTATTTTTTTGGGTCATCAGTCTTCTGACTGGTTTCATCAGCCCGCCACTAATTCCTTTCCTGTGCTAACCTCTTCATCTCAGAGCAGCACTTGCAACCCACGTCCTCAATTATTTGCTGGATGTATTCCAAACTGTGTCTTCCTCCATAGTTTTTGCCCTCTACAGCTCCCTCTAGTACCGTGGAAGTCATTCCCTCAAGTCTTAGCAGATGTCCTATCATCCTGTAAGTCCTCCTTATCAGGGTTTCCCACATGTTCTGTGCAGAACCTCCTCATTCCTTACCTTATCAGTCTACCTAATTTTCAACATTCGTCTGTAGCACCACACCTCGAATGCTTCGATTCTCTTCTGTTCCGGTTTTCCCACAGTCCATGTGTCACTACCATCCAATGCTGTACTCCAGACCTAAATTCTCAGAAATTTCTTCCTCATATTAAGGCCGATATTTGAAATTAGTAGACTTCCCTTGGCCAGGAATGCTTTTCTTGCCAGTGCTAGTCTGCTTTTGATGTCCTCCTTGCTCCGTCCGTCATTGGTTATTTTGCTGCATAGGTGGCATAATTCCTTAGCTTCATCTACTTCGTGACCATCAATACTGATGTTAACTTTCTTGCAGTTCTCTTTTTTACTACTTCTCATTACCTTTGTCTCATTAGACATTTCATTCCATTCTGCAGATCACGTAATTCATTTTTCACTCAGTATAGCGATGTCATCAGCGAATCCTATCATTAATATCCTTGCACCTTGAATTTTAATTCCACTCCTGAATCTTTCTTTTATTTACATCATTGCTTCCTCGGTTGAACAGTAGGGGCGAAAGGCTGCATGCTCGTCTTACACCATTTTTAATACGAGCACTTCGTTCTTCGTCGTCCACTCGCCTCTGCTCTGCATTTAACAGTGGAATTCCCGTTGCTCTCTCAATGTTATAACCCTTGCTTTTAATATCACCGTAGGTTGTTTTGACTTTTCTGTATGCTGAGTCTGTCCTTCCGACAATCATATCTTTTTCGATGTCTTCACATTTTTCCTGCAGCCATTTCGTCTTAGCTTCCCTGCACTTCCTAATTATTTCATTCCTCAGTGACTTGTCTTTCTGAGTTTCCCAGAACATTTTTGTAGTTCCTCCTTTCATCGATCACTTGAAGTAGTTCTTGTGTTACCCACGGTTTCTTCGCAGTTACCTTCTTGTAACTGTCCCCCCCCCCCCCAACTTTATTATGAATCAAAAAACACTACATGTTTAAAATTTTGAACTACAGAAATATCAGCGGAAATGATTTCAAATAAACTCCTTATCCGTTTATTTATTTTTAATTCATTAATTGGACATACAGTCATAAAGCGAATAAGGTAAACGTTATTTCAATAGACATTGTAAAGCATTTGTGTAGTAATCTCCAACGGGCATACGTAGATAAATCAAAAACAAAAATGTAAGTAGTAATCGGATGTCGAACATGGAGTGGAAAGGTGTGGAGCCTCGGATACAGCCACTGCATCATCACTATTGTTGAACTATTTGCCCACTACAAGTCATGTAAAAGTACCTGGAAAACTCTGACCGTGGTTCATCAGAAACGGCCAGGTATCTACGGATAAGCCGAGACACGTTCCAGCTTATTTTTTCTGGGCTATCGGCTTATGCCACTTGTCGTGCTTCTCCTCGCTTGTTTGTACACTACTGGTATTAAAATTGCTACACCATAAAGATGACGTCCTACAGAGGCGAACTCTAACCAACAGGAAGAAGATGCTGGGATATGCAAATGATTAGCTTTTCAGGCATTCACACAACGTTGGCGCCAGTGGCGACACCTACAATGTGCTGACATGAGGAAAGTTTCCATCCGATTTCTCATACACAAACAGCAGTTGACCGGCGTTGCCTGGTGAAACGTTGTTGTGATGCCTCGTGTAAGGAGGAGAAATGCGTACCATCACGTTTCCGACTTTGATAAAGGTCGGATTGTAGCCCATCGCGATTGCAGTTTCTCGTATCGCGACATCGCTGCTCGCGTTGGTCGAGATTCAATGACTGTTAGCAGAATATGGAATAGGTGGGTTCAGGAGGGTAATACGGAAGGCCGTGCTGGATCCCAACGGCCTCGTATCACCAGCAGTCGAATGACAGGCATCTTACCTGCATGGCTGTAACGGATCGTGCAGCCACGTCTCGAGCCCTGAGTCAATAGATGGGGACGTTTGCAAGACAACAACCATCTGCACGAACAGTTCGACGACGTTTGCAGCAGCATGGAGTATCAGCTCGGAGACCATGGCTGCGGGTACCCTTGACGCTGCATCACAGACAGTAGCACCTGAGATGGTGTACTCAACGGCGAACCTGGGTGCACGAATAGCAAAACGTTATTTTTTCGAATGAATCCAGGTTCTGTTTACAGCATCATGATGGTCACATCCGTGTTTGGCGACATCGCCGTGAACGCATACTGGAAGCGTGTATTCGTCATCGCCACACTGGCGTATCACTCGGCTTGATGGTATGGGGTGCCATTGGTTACACGTCTTGATCACCTCTTGTTCGCATTGACGGCACTTTGAACAGTGGACGTTACATTTCAGACGCGTTACGACCCATGACTCTACCCTTCATTCGGTTCCTGCGAAACCCTACATTTCAGCAGGATATTGCATGTTGCAGGTCCTGTACGGGCCTTTCTGGATACAGAAAATGTTCAACTGCTGCCCTGGCCAGCACATGCTCCAAATCTCTCAACAATTGAAAACGTCCGGTCAGTGGTGGCCGAGCAACTGGCTCTTCACAATACTCTAGTCACTACTCTTGATGAACTGTGGTATCGTGTTGAAGCTGCATGGGCAGCTGTACCTGTACAAGCCATCCACGCTCTGTTTGACTCAATGCCCAGTCGTATCAAGGCCCTTATTACGGCCAGAAGTGGTTGTTCTGGGTACTGATTTCTCAGGATATATGCCTCCAAATTGCGTGACAATGCAATCACATGTCAGTTCTTGTATAATATATTTGTCCAATGAATACTCGTTTGTCATCTGCATTTCTTCCTGGTGTAGCAATTTTAATGGCCAGTAGTGTATATCACTTGATCGCTGAACTCCTGACGTCTGAACTGACATAAATCATATGATTTTAGTCTGCCGATGCTTTGTGTCAGGTTATTGCCATTAACGACAATAATACTGTGTAGGTCCCACAGCTATGAAGTAACTATTACATAATAATTACGTAGTATGTTAGTAGCTGAGTTGCGCTCTATTGAAGCTACGGTTCGGTAGGTTTGATAAACTACGTAAATGACGCAGTAGATGGCAGGATTACCGGCAATATTATTGAAACTGGTAGGGTAAGAAACATGAATGAATCTTTTCTTTTCGCTTATTTTGATCCTTCTTCCACTGATCGAAATTTCTCGGGAAATACATTATAATATTTTTCGTGCTCTCCTCGTAAGTGTAGTGCAAACATTTTAACTTGGTTGACTTTAAACGGAAATGAAGGAAGTGTCTGGAGAGAATTCGCTATTGAGAGGAACGGTGCAGAGGAAGCATGTTTTGCAATAAGTATTTACCCTCAATGTAGATAGTTACCTCTCTTTTCCTAGAAAGATTTATAGGTAGCACTCGAAATGCACTCAGAATCGCTTCACCATTCTTTGATAAACGTTGTTACAAATAATCAGTAGCAACTGTCTCATTGAGTCGTTAGTTCATGCTTTAACAAAATCCCTACAAAAAATTAAATTAAATTTATCGTTTGTGCTTTGTCATTTTATAAACAAACGTATTCGGAGAAAATTCTTCTTCATTGCATAGTTAGTGGCTAATGATTGTGATGTAATAAGGGGTGGGGCATAAGAGGGAAGAAGCGAGGGCTCTAGCTAAAATCTGACTATTCGCCGGCCGCTGTAGCCGAGCAGCTCTAGGCGGAACCGCGCTGTTGCTACGGTCGCGGGTTCGAATCCTGCCTCGGGCATGGATGTGTGTGATGTCCTTAGGTTAGTTAGTTCTAAGGCTAGGGGACCGATGACCTCAGATGCTAAGTCCCATAGTGCTCAGAGCCATTTGAACCATTTTTTTGACTCCATTCCAAAAGGTAGTGAACTACTGCACTAGAGGTAGCTGTGAAGGGTGAAAACTGTATGGTGAGACAGAGACGGGAAGTGATCTAGCAGATATATGATGACGTGGGGTGCAGCTGGTATTCTGAGATAAAGAAGTTGGCATGGGAGAGAAATACTTGGCGGGTCGCATCAGATCAGTCAGAATACTGATGCAAGACACGAAAAGAAAAAACGTTGATATGCACAGTATTTGTCCTCAAGGCCAGGACATGCAGTTCAAATCAACCTGAGGGTTGAAAACTGATTAGTCTCTACTGAAGCGACGGAGCGCTGTCGTGAATTGGAAAGAACATGGGGAATGGTGTTGCCGCCACAATTACTCTCTGCCGAACGCACAGTAAAGCCGTCGGCACACGGATCGTGATGCAGAACGTTAACGTTGAGCGTGCCAAGTTCAACGTGCTGCTGAACGCTCAGGAAGGATGCGACTTGTGCATACGGTACGTGGACTCCAACGTAGTATACCCGATCGCAACGCACTCCAGTGGCAGTTGAGGGATGTTTAAAGTTCGTAAATGACAGTGTTCACTCAACGGACGCGCGTAAATTTCCCACGTTAGCTCTATCAAAACGCACATTCCCTCCATCGTCCACGAAAAGGAAAGTACCACGTCCAATCAACGACACAAGCTTATAAAAGTTCCATTACTAACAGTGCGGCACAAATTTGGAATACTTCGACGCATAAGATAAACATTATTTCATCATTCCCACATTTTAGTTAAATCCCAAGGTCAGTCTTACTTGGTTGGTTGGGTGGTTGTTTGGGGGAAGAGACCAAACTGCGAGGTCATCGGTCTCATCGGATTAGGGAAGGATGGAGAAGGAAACCGGCCGTGCCCTTTCAAAGGAACCATCCCGGCATTTGCCTGGAGCGATTTAGGGAAATCACGGAAAACCTAAATCAGGATGGCCGGACGCGGGATTGAACCGTCGTCCTCCCGAAAGCGAGTCCAGTGTGCTAGCCACTGCGCCACCTCGCTCGGTCAGTCTTACTTGATCACTGTTCCTACCCAGTAGCAGAATCTTTGCAACATGTGAATTACGAAGCGTAAAAGGAGCAAAATATCTTTATACAAGTAGCGCAAGCTGTCCTGTTGATTAAGCCAATCGAACAAAGTCACCCCCCCCCCCCAAAAAAGGTGAACTTATAATTACATAACATCAAATATTATAGTATATACTTATATTAAACCAATAATGAAATATCAGAACCTAATAAAAACGCGAATGTTAGGAAAAAAATTTGGAAGTGTCAAGACGCGACCCACCGCCCTAATAGACATTTTTGTACAGGACAGTGACGCTACTCATTACGCTAAACCAACAACGCAGACCTAGTTAATAACCATATTATATTACGCCTTGCTAAACACCTTATTCGTAGATATGTTACTAATTGAAATTTAACCATAACAAATTGACAAAGAACAATGCGTTTTGGGTGGATCTTCAGTGTGTCGCTGCCTTCAAATAGCCTTTTTTTTGGTCATCAGTCTACTGACTGGTTTGATGCGGCCCGCCACGAATTCCTTTCCTGTGCTAACCTCTTCATCTCAGACTAGCACTTGCAACCTACGTCCTCAATTACACTCCTGGAAATGGAAAAAAGAACACATCGACACCGGTGTGTCAGACCCACCATACTTGCTCCGGACACTGCGAGAGGGCTGTACAAGCAATGATCACACGCACGGCACAGCGGACACACCAGGAACCGCGGTGTTGGCCGTCGAATGGCGCTAGCTGCGCAGCATTTGTGCACCGCCGCCGTCAGTGTCAGCCAGTTTTCCGTGGTATACGGAGCTCCATCGCAGTCTTTAACACTGGTAGCATGCCGCGACAGCGTGGACGTGAACCGTATGTGCAGTTGACGGACTTTGAGCGAGGGCGTATAGTGGGCATGCGGGAGGCCGGGTGGACGTACCGCCGAATTGCTCAACACGTGGGGCGTGAGGTCTCCACAGTACATCGATGTTGTCGCCAGTGGTCGGCGGAAGGTGCAGGTGCCCGTCGACCTGGGACCGGACCGCTGCGACGCACGGATGCACGCCAAGACCGTAGGATCCTACGCAGTGCCGTAGGGGACCGCACCGCCACTTCCCAGCAAATTAGGGACACTGTTGCTCCTGGGGTATCGGCGAGGACCATTCGCAACCGTCTCCATGAAGCTGGGCTACGGTCCCGCACACCGTTAGGCCGTCTTCCGCTCACGCCCCAACATCGTGCAGCCCGCCTCCAGTGGTGTCGCGACAGGCGTGAATGGAGGGACGAATGGAGACGTGTCGTCTTCAGCGATGAGAGTCGCTTCTGCCTTGGTGCCAATGATGGTCGTATGCGTGTTTGGCGCCGTGCAGGTGAGCACCACAATCAGGACTGCATACGACCGAGGCACACGGGGCCAACACCCGGCATCATGGTGTGGGGAGCGATCTCCTACACTGGCCGTACACCACTGGTGATCGTCGAGGGGACACTGAATAGTGCACGGTACATCCAAACCGTCATCGAACCCATCGTTCTACCATTCCTAGACCAGCAAGGGAACTTGCTGTTCCAACAGGACAATGCACGTCCGCATGTATCCCGTGCCACCCAACGTGCTCTAGAAGGTGTAAGTCAACTACCCTGGCCAGCAAGATCTCCGGATCTGTCCCCCATTGAGCATGTTTGGGACTGGATGAAGCGTCGTCTCACGCGGTCTGCACGTCCAGCACGAACGCTGGTCCAACTGAGGCGCCAGGTGGAAATGGCATGGCAAGCCGTTCCACAGGACTACATCCAGCATCTCTACGATCGTCTCCATGGGAGAATAGCAGCCTGCATTGCTGCGAAAGGTGGATATACACTGTACTAGTGCCGACATTGTGCATGCTCTGTTGCCTGTGTGTATGTGCCTGTGGTTCTGTCAGTGTGATCATGTGATGTATCTGACCCCAGGAATGTGTCAATAAAGTTTCCCCTTCCTGGGACAATGAATTCACGGTGTTCTTATTTCAATTTCCAGGAGTGTATTTGCTTGACGTATTTCAATCTCTGTCTTCCTCTACAGTTTTTGCCCTCTACAGCTCCCTCTAGTACCATGGAAGTCATTCCCTCATGTCTTAGCAGATGTCCTATCATCTGTCCCTTCTCCTTATCAGTGTTTTCCACATATTCCTTTCCTCTCCGATTCTACATAGAACCTCCTCATTCCTTACCTTATCAGTCCACCTAATTTTCAACATTCGTCTATAGCACCACATCTCAAATGCTTCGATTCTCTTCGGTTCCGGTTTTCCCACAGTCCATGTTTCACTACCATACAATGCTGTACTCCAGACGTACATCCTCAGAAATTTCTTCCTCAAATTAAGGTCGGTATTTGATATTAGTAGACTTCTCTTGGCCAGAAATGCCTTTTTTGCCATAGCGAGTCTGCTTTTGATGCCCTCCTTGCTCCGTCCGTCATTGGTTATTTTACTGCCTAAGTAGCAGAATTCCTTAACTTCATTGACTTCGTGACCATCAATCCTGATGTTAAGTTTCTCGCTGTTCTCATTTCTACTACTTCTCATTACCTTCGTCTTTCTCCGATTTACTCTCAAACCATACTGTGTACTTATTAGACTGTTCATTCCGTTCAGCAGATCATTTAGTTCTTCTCCACTTTCACTCAGGATAGCAATGTCATCAGCGAATCGTATCATTGATATCCTTTCACCTTTTATTTTAATTCCACTCCTGAACCTTTCTTTTATTTCCATCATTGCTTCCTCGATGAACAGACTGAACAGTAGGGACGAAAGGCTACAGCCTTGTCTTACACCCTTCTTAATACGAGCACTTCGCTCTTGATCGTCCACTCTTATTATTTCCTCTTGGTTGTTGTACATATTGTATATGACCCGTCTCTCCCTATAGCTTACCCCTACTTTTTTCAGAATCTCGAACAGCTTGCACCATTTTATATTGCTGAACGCTTTTTCCAGGTCGACAAATCCTATGAAAGTGTCTTGATTTTTCTTTAGCCTTGCTTCCATTATTAGCCGTAACGTCAGAATTGCCTCTCTCGTCCCTTTACTTTTTCTAAAGCCAAACTGATCGTCACATAGTGCATTCTCAAATTTCTTTTCCATTCTTCTGTATATTATTCTTGTAAGCAGCTTCGATGCATGAGCTGTTAAGCTGATTGTGCGATAATTCTCGCACTTGTCAGCTCTTGCCGTCTTCGGAATTGTGTGGATGATGCTTTTCCAGAAGTCAGATGGTATATCGCCAGACTCATATATACTACACACCAACGTGAATAGTCGTTTTGGTGCCACATCCCCCAATGATTTTAGAAATTCTGATGGAATGTTATCTATCCCTTCTGCCTTATTTGACCGTAAGTCCTCCAAAACTCTTTCAATTTCCGATTCTAATACTGGATCCCCTATCTCTTCTAAATCAACTCCTGTTTCTTCTTCTATCACATCAGACAAATCTTCACCCTCATAGAGGCTTTCAATGTACTCTTTCCACCTATCTGCTCTCTCCTCTGCATTTGACAGTGCAATTCCCGTTGCACTCTTAATGTAACCACCGTTGCTTTTTTTTAATGTCACTAAAGGTTGTTTTGACTTTCCTGTATGCTGAGTCTGTCCTTCCTACAATCATATCATTTTCGATGTCTTCACATTTTTCCTGCAGCCATTTCGTCTTAGCTTCCCTGCACTTCCTATTTATTTCATTGCTCAGCGACTTGTATTTCTGTATTCCTGATTTTCCCGGAACGTGTTTGTACTTCCTCCTTTCATCAATCAACTGGAGTATTTCTTCTGTTACCCATGGTTTCTTCGCAGCTACCTTCTTTGTACCTGTGTTTTCCTTCCCAACTTCTGTGATGGCCCTTTTTAGAGATGTCCATTCCTCTTCAACTGTACTGCCTACTGCGCTGTTCCTTATTGCTGTATCTATAGCGTTAGAGAACTTCAAACGTATCTCATCATTCCTTAGTACTTCCGTATCCCACTTCTTTGCGTATTGATTCTTCCTGACTAATGTCTTGAACTTCAGCCTACTCTTCATCACTACTATCTGAGTCTATATCCGCTCCTGGATACGCCTTATAATCCAGTATCTGATTTCGGAATCTCTGTCTGACCACGATGTAATCTAATTGAAATCTTCCCGTATCTCCCGGCCTTTTCCAAGTATACCTCCTCCTCTTGTGATTCTTGAACAGGGTATTCGCTATTACAGGACTCAATTAGTCTTTCTCCTCTTTCATTCCTTGTCCCAAGCCCATATTCTCCTGTAACCTTTTCTTCTACCCCTTCCCCTACAACTGCATTCCAGTCGCCCATGACTATTAGATTTTCGTCCCCCTTTACATACTGCATTACCCTTTCAATATCCTCATACACTTTCTCTATCTGTTCATCTTCAGCTTGCGACGTCGGCATGTATACCTGAACTATCGTTGTCGGGGTTGGTCTGCTGTCGATTCTGATTAGAACGATCCGATCACTGAACTGTTTACAGTAACACACCCTCTGCCCTACCTTCCTATTCATAACGAATCCTACACCTGTTATACCATTTTCTGCTGCTGTTGATATTACCCGATACTCATCTGACCAGAAATCCTTGTCTTCCTTCCACTTCACTTCACTGACCCCTACTATATCTAGATTGAGCCTTTGCATTTCCCTTTTCAGATTTTCTGGTATCCCTACCACGCTCAAGCTTCTGACATTCGACGCCCCGACTCTCATGGTAACCTCCCCCTTGGCAGTCCCCTCCCGGAGATCCGAATGCGGGACTATTCCGGAATCTTTTGCCGTGGAGAGATCATCATGACACTTCTTCAATTACAGGCCACATGTCCTGTGGATACACGTTACGTGTCTTTAATGCAGTGGTTTCCATTGCCTTCTGCATCCACATGTCGTTGATCATTGCTGATTCTTCCGCGCCGGCCGGTGTGGCCGTGCGGTTAAAGGCGCTGCAGTCGGGAACCGCAAGACCGCTACGGTCGCAGGTTCGAATCCTGCCTCGGGCATGGATGTTTGTGATGTCCTTAGGTTAGTTAGGTTTAACTAGTTCTAAGTTCTAGGGGACTAATGACCTCAGCAGTTGAGTCCCATAGTGCTCAGAGCCATTTGAACCATTTGATTCTTCCGCCTTTAGGGGCAATTTCCCACCCCTAGGACAAGAGAGTGCCCTGAACCTCTATCCGCTCCTCCGCCATCTTTGACAAGGCCGGCAAATAACCTACTCTCATAATACGCAAGTTACAATAATTCTTTTGCCACGAATATGTTTCTCATTTTATTGGAACGAATCACACAGTTAACAACGGGTTTTCCAGTGATTCTCACTTTGCTGGTGCTCAGAAACGGCATATATACATATAGGCTTGAAATGAATGCCAATATGGTGCCTTACAACTCTGTATTGAAGGGAGACGGCGTGCGTGTGACATAGGTGGCGTTGTGCCATCTCATTGGTCAACGCTCAGACGCACGCTCAGAATATCTGACATGTCAGATATTCCTGTGTACGTTCGGAAAGACTCCCGAACGTGCTGTTCCACGCTATAACGTCAGAAACTCGGCACGCTCAACGCTCAATGTTCGGATGCACGGTCTGTGTGCCGACGGCTTAAGGGTTCTCCAGGGCTGCTGATGTTGACATGACTGACAGATGCCGTGTAAGACCTGAATCGTTTTTAACTCCGTCCGAACAGTCCTCGAAACGCCCAACGGTACCGACCGACAGTCGCGTCGTCCCAATCACACAGTTAACAACGGGTTTTCCAGTGATTCTCACTTTGCTGGTGCTCAGAAACGGCATATATACATATAGGCTTGAAATGAATGCCAATATGGTGCCTTACAACTCTGTATTGAAGGGAGACGGCGTGCGTGTGACATAGGTGGCGTTGTGCCATCTCATTGGTCAACGCTCAGACGCACGCTCAGAATATCTGACATGTCAGATATTCCTGTGTACGTTCGGAAAGACTCCCGAACGTGCTGTTCCACGCTATAACGTCAGAAACTCGGCACGCTCAACGCTCAATGTTCGGATGCACGGTCTGTGTGCCGACGGCTTAAGGGTTCTCCAGGGCTGCTGATGTTGACATGACTGACAGATGCCGTGTAAGACCTGAATCGTTTTTAACTCCGTCCGAACAGTCCTCGAAACGCCCAACGGTACCGACCGACAGTCGCGTCGTCCCAAGCCGGTGAGGCGTCGCTGTATGCGGATACAGAGGGGCGCTTTGTCAGCACACTGCTCTCCCGGCTGTTTTCGTGACCGCAGCCGCTTCTTCTCACTCGACTAGCTGCAGAATTGGTCTCATAAGAACTGAGTGCACCTCGTTTGCCAACAGCGTTTTGCAGACGCGGACGGTCATCCATCCGAGCGTTAGCCAAGTACAACAGCGCTTAATTCGGTGATCTGACGGAGAAAGGTGTTACCTCTGCAGCAAGTGCGTCGGCTGAATCATGTTAGCGTAGTGAAAGTTTAAAGCCAGTTCTGGCACGAAAGTAAAGTATCTTCAGTAACATTTCATTCCTAACGCATTTTCTCATGCCCCAGTAGCTTTCTCACGGAGAGACTTTGATTGTTTCCGTTGTTGCCTCCCCCCAATGTCCCTCTCTCTCTCTCTCTCTCTCTCTCTCTCTCTCTCTCCTCTCTCTTTTCCGCAGTTTATTTGGTCGCGAATACGCGGCACGTACGCAGCGCGCGGTGCGGCGAGCTCGTAAATCAGGCCTGATGTAGTGCAGCAGACGTGGGGAAAAAACTGCAGCTTTGCAGCGGGACGCGTATGAAGCGCTGCAGGAGTAAATTACCGTGCGTTCCATCGTTCTGCCGAAGACAAACGGCCCCGCATTCCGCCGTGAATGGGCCAGCGTTTGCAGCAGGTCGTGGTCTATCTTGCTGCATTCCGCTGCACATCAGCTGGTCGGGGCGCGATCAACGTTACTGCTGCGCTCGTGACGGGTCGGTAAATACTGAGTGTCCTCTAGTATTGCTTCAACGCTGCTTTCGTATTCAGTCCAAATACTGCTCTGATGCAGCTGCCTATTGTTCGACGACAATATTACTGCACCTAGGAGTGCGGGCGCTTCGGTGGCTCATCGTTAGCTTTCATGGTGATATTTCGTATAGATAAACTGAATTACTTGATAATGTATGGACAACTGCCTTGTTGTTGTTGTGGTCTTCAGTCCTGAGACTGGTTTGATGCAGCTCTCCATGCTACCCTATCCTGTGCAAGCTTCTTCATCTCCCAGCACTTACTGCAACCTACATCCTTCTGAATCTGCTTACCGTATTCATCTTTTGGTCTCTCTCTTCGATTTTTACCCTCCACTCTGCCCTCCAATGCTAAATTTGTGATCCCTTGATGCTTCAGAACATGTCCTACTAACCGGTCCTTTCTTTTTGTTAAGTTGTGCCACAAACTCCTCCCCAATTCCATTCAATACTTCATCATTAGTTACGTGATCTACCCACCTTATCTTCAGCATTCTTCTGTAGCACCACATTTCGAAAGCTTCTATTCTCTTCTTGTCCAAACTATTTATTGTCCATGTTTCACTTCCATACATGGCTACACTCCATACAAATACTTTCAGAAACGACTTCCCGACATTTAAATCTATACTCGTTGTTAACTAATTTTCTTCTTCAGAAATGCTTTCCTTGCCATTGCCAATCTACATTTTATATCCTCTTTACTTCCATCATCAGTTATTTTGCTCCCCAAATAGCAAAACTCCTTTACTAATTTAAGTGTCTCATTTCCTAATCCAATTCCCTCAGCATCACCCGAGCTAACTCGACTACATTCCATTATCCTCGTTTTGCTTTTGTTGATGTTCATCTTATACCCTCCTTTCAAGACATTGTCCATTCCTTTCAACTGCTCTTCCAAGTCCTTTGCTGTCTCTGACAGAATTACAATGTCATCGGCGAACCCCAAAGTTTTTATTTCTTCTCTATCGATTTTAATACCTACTCCGAACTTTTCTTTTGTTTCCTTTATTGCTTGCTCAATATACAGATTGAATAACACTGGGGATAGGCTACAACCCTGTATCACTTCCTTCGCAATCACTGCTTCCCTTTCATACCCCTCGACTCCTATAAGTGCCATCTGCTTTCTGTAGAAATTGCAAATAGCCTTTCGCTCTCTGTATTTTACCCCTGCCACCTTCAGAATTTGAAAGAGAGTATTCCAATCAACATTTTCAAAAGCTTTCTCTAAGTCTACAAATGCTAGAAATGTAGGTTTGCCTTTGCTTACTCTTTCTTCTAAGATAAGTCGTAGGGTCAGTATTGCCTCACGTGTTCCAACATTTCTACGGAATCCAAACTGATCTTCCACGAGGTCGGCTTCTATCAGTTTTTCCATTCGTCTGTGAAGAATCTCCGTTAGTATTTTGCAGCTGTGACTTATTAAACTGATAGTTCGGTAATTTTCACATCTGTCAACACCTGCTTTCTTTGGGATTGGGATTATTATATTCTTCTTGAAATATGAGGGTATTCCGCTTGTCTCATACATCTTGCTCACCAGATGGTAGAGTTTTGTCAGGACTGGCTCTCCCAAGGCTGTCAGTAGTTCTAATGGAATGTTGTCTACTCCGGGGGCTTTGTTTCGACTCAGGTCTTTCAGTGCTCTGTCAAACTCTTCACGCAGTATCATATCTCCCATTTCATTTTCATCTACATCCTCTTCCATTTCCATAATATTTGTCTATTGTCTATATTTCTTATTGACAAACTGAATTACTTGATAATGTATGGAGTACTGCCTTGAAATCATTTACAGTAAAATCCACTTTCCTTACTCACCACTGAACATCGAAATGCCTGGTCTAGCAGGACAGAGAGGATTAGAATGTGGAAAGCGGCCAAAATGAGTTCCTGTCAGGTGCACTCAACATACAAACTTTATTCATCAACACACAATATTACAACAAGGGTGCAAAACACTCAAAACGTTAATCAACTTCCTTTGATTAACCTCAGATCGGCTGAAAGCCACACTATAACTCCAAGGCCTAAGCAAGAAATGAAAAGGTTTCAGCCAAAATATTTTCTATATTTTCAATCTAAACAGGCTGAAGTCCTTAGCAATTTAGTTTTAATGGAACTTGACTGGAGGCCGCATATTAAGCAATAAGAAGAGTTTCAATGAAATGGCAGAAGGCCTTATCTTAAAACATTTCAAGCAAACAAAGCATCACAATCTTACGCCTTAAGGGTAACACAAGAACATTAATTTAAGAGATATTAAAACTCGGCTGAACGCCACGCATCAACACAATAATTTAACGGCTTAAGGCCTGGTAAAGAGTTTCAATTTAAAAGGCAGAAGGCCTTATCTTAAAACATCTCATAAAAAATTCGGCTGAAGGCTCCATATAAAAGATAACAACCTAATGCCCTAAGGGCAAGACAAGAACATTAATTCAGGATATATTAAAACTCAACTGAAGGCCACACATTAACCAAAATACCAAAACTCAAACAGAGATGTTATTATGTAACAGACACGAAAAGGCGCTGCGAAGTTTCCAAGGGTCGGCCTGGAATCGTAACTCTAACGCTCGTCTAGGCGAGACAGGCAGCTTGACCAAGAATCTCTTAATCGGAAAGCAACCCAACCGACAGACAGCCAACGAACCAACCAACTGCCTGGTTTCGGTCACCACACCAAAAACACTACAACCAAAATACCAGCGACGCGAAGAGAGCAGTAACACTCGTCCTCAGATAATGGTGTGTTAATAAGCCAGGGCACAATAACTACTGACACACATGAACATCGCAACGGCTGTGGAACTACACGCCGTGGCGGACAGCATCAACACGGTAAGAAAACACTCACTCGCTGCTCTGTCGCAGCCGACCAGCTGGCTACTGCAGTACGCAGACAGCATTACAGCATTTTAAGCATTGCTCAGTCGAACTGACAAAGGGTACACAGTGTTGCACGAAACACTGCCACAAGAAACTCGAACACTCGTAAAACGAATCACTGATGAACAACTAGAAAAATCACCGGCGGACACTCACACCAAACCGAAAGACGGTCGGTGACGAAACACACGTCGTCTGACCAGACGACCGACTAACAACCAACCAACGTTGTTGCCACACAAACAGTTGTTCAGCAACGGTCGGGGGAGTCTTGACTATCCGGAGCTCACTGCAGCTCCAACTCGGATGTCCGTCCGGAACTGGTAGACACGGCGATCCGAACACACTGGCACGGACCCAACTATGCAGAGGTAACTCTTACCCATTGGCCACGACGTCTCCGCACAAGAAGGAACCGAGTCACGTCCAGCAAGATGACCCAGTGAAGAGGCCCAGCAACGGTCCAAAGACCAAACACACGTCGCCCAAAGATGGGACCAACTGAACGACCGACCAACGGTCGATCCAGCTGCCATCTCCGTCCGTCGGACAGTTCATCCTGTGTTGCGAGCGGTCGGTGAGTACTGGCTATCCGCGCCTCCCTAGCGCTCCGTCCCCGACTGCTTCTACGTCCCGACTGCGTTTCCAACTCCAACTATTCCAGGTCAGAAATCCCCAACTGACTGCGAGACACACGACGATCCAGAAATGCTATTGGTCGCCCAGAGATAGTACGACTGTGCACTCATCGATATGCGCTGCTGCTGCGGCTCACGGGCAGTCAAGACAGTAATTCACTGACACCAGTAATTGGAATTAAGAGGCGGCTGAACGGTAAAAACAACATGTTAAATAAAGATGACACGACGATGGGCCACGCACGGCTCAAACATGTTTACAGCAATTTCAACCTGTGTTGGTGGTAACGGCCATGGGAGGCCAAGTGCAATAACATTGTGGTCAAGTAATACTCGCCAGTCCATCCTGCGCATGCCTCTTCTTCTCTGCACAAACGCTGCGGTCTACATCCACCTGAACGTGCCTCTTCTGGTTAATTTTACTCCTCATATTTCATTCGAATTAAAAACTTGAAGAGTTCTCGATGGCACTGTATTTTTGTGTTATTTGCAAACTGCAGAGACGCCAAAGGTCTAGCAATAGAAGCTGAATGTGGTGGATAGCGTCATGAAATTAGACTATAAGATGGGAAATCTGCAGCCGAACTGAATCAGTCGATTGTGATAGGATTCATCATCATTATCATCATCTTCACTTCAAGCATTAGGCCTATTTGCTTTGTTTATTTTGCCGGGTTCGATATAACAGAAACCGTATGCAGGAAGCTGAAGTTTCAGATGGGTCTTGACAGTCAATGTATCTTGCTGAGCTGAGACCTGCACTCCTGAAGGGTTCAGTGATGTGAAAACAACTGCTCTAGTGTTCCCCCTCATGTTCTTCCTATGGCTGAGGTAACTGCACCAGAAACACCCAGGAGTGTGGAAGTCGATGGACCTTCTTTTGTATCAATGACACAACAGCAGTAATTGGAGGTGCCCCTAAACCCATATCATCCCTTGATCCATTCAGGTGATATCGGAATGGCCTACTGTTGATACTCCCGTGGAGGCGAGTGGTAGCCACAAAGTACTGTCTGCTGACCCAGATATTGTGTTGTCTAATCCCTCTCTCGTGCGTCCATCTGATTTCCAAGGATCTCATTCTGCGGAGTTGGCCTCTGAGGCCTCTTATCACGTACTTCTGGTAAATTTCGAACTCCACCTACGTCCCCGACTGCCGGTGATTGGTTGCCTCGTAGTTACTGTAAACAACGCGTCCAAACTGAGCGCTTTTTCGCTCGTGAAAAGTGGAGACATTGAGTTTCCAGAGGTAGGGGTTCAAGCCCCCCACCCGCGGACTCTTCAATGGTTTCGGCAATGGATCTTGACACACACTGTCGACGTCATTAACTTGGGTTTGTTATAGTAAAATATACATGCTTGTAATTTCGTCCGCAGCTCGTGGTCGTACGGTAGCGTTCTCGCTTCCCACGCCCGGTTTCCCAGGTTCGATTCCCGGCGGGATCAGGGATTTTCTCTGCCTGGCGATGACTGGGTGTTGTGTGATGTCCTTAGGCTAGTTAGGTTTAAGTAATTCTAAGTTCTAGGGGACTGATGACCATAGATGGTAAGTCCCATAGTGCTCAGAGCCATTTGAACCATTTTTTTGTAATTTCTTTCTTTCTTTGTTAATCGGATGAAACTGGAACTGTGACTCGCTTCGTTGCATCAGTGTATCTATGATTCCTGTGCGAATGTCGTATTCTTACAAGGATTTCAGTTCATTAACTTTTCTCTTCCTGGTTGTTGCACTGTTTAATGTGGCTCCATAAGGTTCAACGGTGACTGCCTACTATTTTAGGGAGGGAATTCCCACTGAAGGGGTTGAAGTTCTTGATGATTGTACATGTATAGGATGTACTTTTCGTTACGTGAACTTGACTACCCTTTGTACATCGCCCGGTTCCTGACGTTCTTTGGACGGTTACAGACTTCATAAGGAAGAGGTGGTTTATTTCTGACGAGAAAGTCTGCAGACTATTTTGATAGGCGGTCATTTTAACAGTGTGTTGCGTCCTATGGATCAGTTTCTCAATTTTTATTTCTTTCAGGAACTACAAGATTTAGTTCGTTCCTCAAAACTGCACGACCTCTTGGTCTGCAAATATCCGACTCTTGAAAAATTCACCTGTTTTACCGATGCTTGACAGAGTTTATTCATCTGATTGGATGCGTGATAGGATTTTCGGTGTTGATGTTGTCCTCGCCAGCTTCACGGGCCACTGCTGAATGAGTTTTACCTTACAATCGTATCGATCACGTTGGATGCTGGGTGTCGTGCACTTGGAGGAACCCTCACTAGGTGAGGTGACCCGGAAAGTCTGGGATCATAGTCTCCGTTAAACTGTGTCAACTTTCCATTTTGCAATGGTGGATTCAAAGAGCAAAGCCGAGGCTCCGACAAAGTTTGATACGATTCAGCGCCGACCCAGCTAAGGAATTTCGGAGGATGCAAGAATTTTGCCACTCTTTCTCTCTCGTGATCTTTATGACAGCGAATATCAAGCTCTCCGGCGTAATTGTTACAGTTGCAGCAACGTCAAACGGAAGGGTTAAAGTTGTGATCTAAATATCTAAATCACGTTCCTTGTTAGTGAATGAATTGACTTCCCTATGTCATGTGTAAAGGCAGCCAGGCAGCCGTGGTCTAGTAGCTGTCCGTGTTCGGTCAGAGTGTTAGCTGCCTTCTGTAAAAAAAAAAAAAAAAAAAAAAAATATATATATATATATATATATATATATATATATATATGTATATATATATATATGTAACTGGTTGAATGGATCTCCGATCAACTTCAACGGATATCATGGGATATCATCCCTGAACAAATGCAAAGAACAAAGTAAACAAAAAAAAAAGGGAGGTAGCATCGTTGATCAATAATATAAACGTCTTCGTTCCCGGGTTCGTAACCCATCACCGCTTAAATTTTACTTAATAATCAGCATCGGCAGCTGAAGCCTTTCGGCATAAGAAGTCACCGTCATTCTGCGAACGGCCTTATCAAAGAGGGCGGAGGAGCGGACAGAGGTTCAGGACCCTCTCTGATCCTTGGCGTGTGAAACTGCCGCTAAAGGTCGAAAAATTAGTGGCATGGGGATGCAGAAGGCAAAGGAAACCACTGAATTGGAAATGGAAATGCCGTGGGGCTAGGACCTCCCGTCGGGTAGACCGTTGGCCTGGTGCAAGTCTTTCGAGTTGACGCCACGTCGGCGACTTGCGTGTCGGTGCGGATGAAATAATGATGAGAAGGACAACACAACACCCAGTACCTGAGCGGAGAAAATCTCCGACCCAGCCGATAATCGAACCCGCGCCGTTAGGTATGACATTCTGTCGCGCTGACCTCTCAGCTACCAGGGGCGGACACAACTGCATTGAAGACACATAACGTGTATGTGGTCTGTAATTGAAAAAAGTGTCTTGATGAACTCTACATTGGCAAAAGACTCCGGAATAGGCCCCCTTCGGATATCCGGGAGTGGACTGCCAAGAGGGACACGACCATGAGAAAAATACGGAATAATCAACGAAAGGATAACATTCTTCGGGTTGGGGCGTGAAACGTCAAAAGCTTGAATGTGACAGGGAAGCTCAATCTAGCTATAATAGCGGCCAGTGAAGTGAAATGGAAAGAAAACAAGCACTTCTGGTCAGATGTGTATAGATGAGCAGCACCAGGAAATAGTAAAACGGGAGTAGGATTCGTGATGAATAGGAAGGTAGGGCAGTGTGTGTGTTGCGGTGAACAGCTCAGCGAGAGGATTGCTCTTCTCAGAATCGACAGCAAACATACACCAACAACGACAATTCAGGTATACATGTCGACGTCGGAGGCTAAAGAGGAAGGGAAAGAGGAATTATATTGAAAGGGTAATAAAATGTATAAACGGAGATGAAAATGTAATAGTCGTGGGGTACTCGATTCGGCTGTAGGGTAAAGAGTATGGTTACAGCAGACTATGAGGTAGGTACAAGGAAAAAGGGAGAGAAGACTAAGCGAAATCTGCAATATGTTTCAGCTAGTCATAGTGAAAACTCTGTCAGCAATCGCAAGAAAAGGAGGTGTACTGGAAAAGCACCGGAGAGACGACGATTTCTGTTTTATTACATCATGGTCAGGCAGAGATTGCGAAATCAGATACTGGATTGTAGAGCGTACCCAGGAGCAGATATACGCTCAGATCACAATTTAGTAGTGATGAAGAGTTGTTGTTGTTGTTGTTGTGGTCTTCAGTCCTGAGACTGGTTTGATGCAGCTCTCCATGCTACTCTATCCCGTGCAAGCTTCTTCATCTCCTGGTACCTACTGCAACCTACATCCTTCTGAATCTGCTTACCGTATTCATCTTTTGGTCTCTCTCTTCGATTTTTACCCTCCACGCTGCCCTCCAATGCTAAATTTGTGATCCGTCGATGCCTCAGAACATGTCCTACCAACCGATCCCTTCTTCTAGTCAAGTTGTGCCACAAACTTCTCTTCTCCCCAATCCTATTCAATACCTCCTCATTAGTTACGTGATCTACCCACCTTATCTTCAGCATTCTTCTGTAGCACCACATTTCGAAAGCTTCTATTCTCTTCTTGTCCAAACTAGTTATCGTCCATGTCTCACTTCCATACATGGCTACACTCCATACAAATACTTTCAGAAATGACTTCCTGACACCTAAATCTATATTCGATGTTAACAAATTTCTCTTATTGAGAAACGATTTCCTTGCCATTGCCAGTCTACATTTTATATCCTCTCTACTTCGACCATCATCAGTTATTTTACTCCCTAAATAGCAAAACTCCTTTACTACTTTAAGTGTCTCATTTCCTAATCTAATCCCCTCAGCATCACCCGACTTAATTTGACTACATTCCATTATCCTCGTTTTGCTTTTGTTGATGTTCATTTTATACCCTCCTTTCAAGACACTGTCCATTCCGTTCAACTGCTCTTCCAAGTCCTTTGCTGTCTCTGACAGAATTACAATGTCATCGGCGAACCTCAAAGTTTTTACTTCTTCTCCATGAATTTTAATTCCTACTCCGAATTTTTCTTTTGTTCCCTTTACTGCTTGCTCAATATACAGATTGAATAACATCGGGGAGAGGCTACAACCCTGTCTCACTCCCTTCCCAACCACTGCTTCCCTTTCATGCCCCTCGACTCTTATAACTGCCATCTGGTTTATGTACAAATTGTAAATAGCCTTTCGCTCCCTGTATTTTACCCCTGCCACCTTCAGAATTTGAAAGAGAGTATTCCAGTCAACATTGTCAAAAGCTTTCTCTAAGCCTACAAATGCTAGAAATGTAGGTTTGCCTTTTCTTAATCTTTCTTCCAAGATAAGTCGTAAGGTCAGTATTGCCTCACGTGTTCCAACATTTCTACGGAATCCAAACTGATCTTCCCCGAGGTCGGCTTCTACCAGTTTTTCCATTCGTCTGTAAAGAATCCGCGTTAGTATTTTGCACCTGTGACTTATTAAACTGATAGTTCGGTAATTTTCACATCTGTCAACACCTGCTTTCTTTGGGATTGGAATTATTATGTTCTTCTTGATGTCTGAGGGTATTTCGCCTGTTTCATACATCGTGCTCACCAGATGGTAGAGTTTTGTCATGACTGGCTCTCCCGAGGCCATCAGTAGTTCTAATGGAATGTTGTCTACTCCCGGGGCCTTGTTTTGACTCAGGTCTTTCAGTGCTCTGTCAAACTCTTCACGCAGTATCTTATCTCCCATTTCGTCTTCATCCTCTTCCATTTCCATAATATTGTCCTCAAGTACATCGCCCTTGTATAAACCCTCTATATACTCCTTCCACCTTTCTGCTTTCCCTTCTTTGCTTAGAACTGGGTTTCCATCTGAGCTCTTGATATTCATACAAGTGGTTCTCTTCTCTCCAAAGGTCTCTTTAATTTTCCTGTAGGCAGTATCTATCTTACCCCTAGTGAGACAAGGCTCTATATCCTTACATTTGTCCTCTAGCCATCCCCGCTTAGCCATTTTGCACTTCCTGTCGATTTCATTTTTGAGACGTTTGTATTCCTTTTTGCCTGCTTCTTTTACTGCATTTTTATATTTTCTCCTTTCATCAATTAAATTCAATATTTCTTCTGTTACCCAAGGATTTCTATTAGCCCTCGTCTTTTTACCTACTTGATCGTCTGCTGCCTTCACCACTTCATCCCTCAGAGCTACCCATTCTTCTTCTACTGTATTTCTTTCCCCCATTCCTGTCAATTGTTCCCTTATGCTCTCCCTCAAACTCTCTACAACCTCTGGTTCTTTCAGTTTATCCAGGTCCCATCTCCTTAAATTCCCACCTTTTTGCAGTTTCTTCAGTTTCAATCTGCAGTTCATAACCAATAGATTGTGGTCAGAATCCACATCTGCCCCAGGAAATGTCTTACAATTTAAAATCTGGTTCCTAAATCTCTGTCTTACCATTATATAATCCATCTGAAACCTGTCAGTATCTCCAGGCTTCTTCCATGTATACAGCCTCCTTTCATGATTCTTGAACCAAGTGTTAGCTATGATTAAGTTATGCTCTGTACAAAATTCTACAAGGCGGCTTCCTCTTCCATTTCTTCCCCCCCAATCCATATTCACCTACTAAGTTTCCTTATCTCCCTTTTCCTACTGACGAATTCCAGTCACCCATGACTATTACATTTTCGTCTCCCTTCACTACCTGAATAATTTCTTTTATCTCGTCATACATTTCATCAATTTCTTCATCATCTGCAGAGCTAGTTGGCATATAAATTTGTACTACTGTAGTAGGCATGGGCTTTGTGTCTATCTTGGCCACAATAATGCGTTCACTATGCTGTTTGTAGTAGCTAACTCGCACTCCTATTTTTTTATTCATTATTAAACCTAATCCTGCATTACCCCTATTTGATTTTGTATTTATAACCCTGTAATCACCTGACCAAAAGTCTTGTTCCTCCTGCCACCGAACTTCACTAATTCCCACTATATCTAACTTTAACCTATCCATCTCCCTTTTTAAATTTTCTAACCTACCTGCCCGATTTGGGGATCTGACATTCCACGCTCCGATCCGTAGAACACCAGTTTTCTTTCTCCTGATAACGACGTCCTCTTGAGTAGTCCCCGCCCGGAGATCCGAATAGGGGACTATTTTACCTCCGGAATATTTTACCCAAGAGGACGCCATCATCATTTAATCATACAGTAGAGTTGCATGTCCTCGGGAAAAATTACGGCTGTAGTTTCCCCTTGCTTTCAGCCGTTCGCAGTACCAGCACAGCAAGGCCGTTTTGGTTAATGTTACAAGGCCAGATCAGTCAATCATCCAGACTGTTGCCCCTGCAACTACTGAAAAGGCTGCTGCCCCTCTTCAGGAACCACATGTTTGTCTGGCCTCTCAACAGATACCCCTCCGTTGCGGTTGCACCTACGGTACGGCCATCTGTATCGCTGAGGCACGCAAGCCTCCTCACCATCGGCAAGGTCCATGGTTCATGGCGGGGTGATGAAGAGTACGCTGAAGTTTAAGAGACTAGTCAGGAAGAACCACAGCCGGCCGGAGTGGCCGTGCGGTTCTCGGCGCTACAGTCTGGAGCCGAGCGACCGCTACGTCGCAGGTTCGAATTCTGCCTCGGGCATGGATGTTTGTGATGTCCTTATGGTAGTTAGGTTTAATTAGTTCTAAGTTCTAGGTGACTAATCACCTCAGAAGTTAAGTCGCATAGTGCTCAGAGCCATTTGAACCATTTGAAGAACCACAACGCAAAGAAGTGAAGTACGCGAGTACTAAGAAATGGAGATAGTTCAAATTCTCCAAGGTTATGTATACTGTGGTAAGGAACAGTTCAACAGGCAGTTGTTGAAGAGGAATGGACATATCTAAAAAAGAGCAATAACAAAAGTTGGAAAGAAAAATTAGGGCACAAAGAAGGTAACTGCGAAGACCTTGGGTAACAGAAGGAATACTTCAATTGATCTATCAAAAAATTAAGTGCAAAAATGTTAAGGGAAATTCAGAAATACAGAAAGACATGTCGTTGAGGAACCATGGGTAACAGAAGAAATACATCAGTTGATTGATGAAAGGAGGAAGTACAAACATGTTCCGGGAAAATCAGGAATACAGAAATACAAGTCGGTGAGGAATGAAATAAATAAGAAGTGCAGGGATAGGTAAGACGAAGTGGCTGCATGAAGAACGCGAAGAAATCAAAAGAGGAATGATAGTCCGAAGGACTGCCTCACCAAATAGGTAAGTCAAAACAACTTTCTGTGAAATTAAACGCAACGGTGGTAACATTAAGAGTGCAACGGCAATTCCCCAAATTAATGCAGAGGAGGGGGCAGACAGGCGCAAGGAGTACGCCGAAGGCCTCAATGAGGAGGAAGATTTGTCTGATGTAATAGAAGAAGAAACAGGAGTCGATTTAGAAGAGATAGGAGATCCAATATTAGAATCAGAAATTAAAAGACCTATGGAAGACTTAAGATCAAATAAGGCAGAAGGGATAGAAAACATTCCATCAGAAATTATAAAATCGTTCGGGGAAGCTGCAGCAAAACGAGCGTTCAGTTTGGTGTGTAGAATTTCGGATAAATATCATACAATTCCGAAGACTGCAAGAGCTGACAAGTGCAAGAATTAGCGCACAATCAGCTTAACAGCTCATGCATCCAAGTTGCTGATAAGAGTACACTCCTGGAAATGGAAAAAAGAACACATTGACACCGGTGTGTCAGACCCACCATACTTGCTCCGGACACTGCGAGAGAGCTGTACAAGCAATGATCACACGCACGGCACAGCGGACACACCAGGAACCGCGGTGTTGGCCGTCGAATGGCGCTAGCTGCGCAGCATTTGTGCACCGCCGCCGTCAGTGTCAGCCAGTCTGCCGTGGCATACGGAGCTCCATCGAAGTCTTTAACACTGGTAGCATGCCGCGACAGCGTGGACGTGAACCGTATGTGCAGTTGACGGACTTTGAGCGAGGGCGTATAGTGGGCATGCGGGAGGCCGGGTGGACGTACCGCCGAATTGCTCAACACGTGGGGCGTGAGGTCTCCACAGTACATCGATGTTGTCGCCAGTGGTCGGCGGAAGGTGCACGTGCCTGTCGACCTGGGACCGGACCGCAGCGACGCACGGATCCACGCCAAGACCGTAGGATCCTACGCAGTGCCGTAGGGGACCGCACCGCCACTTCCCAGCAAATTAGGGACACTGTTGCTCCTGGGGTATCGGCGAGGACCATTCGCAACCGTCTCCATGAAGCTGGGCTACGGTCCCGCACACCGTTAGGCCGTCTTCCGCTCACGCCCCAACATCGTGCAGCCCGCCTCCAGTGGTGTCGCGACAGGCGTGAATGGAGGGACGAATGGAGACGAGTCGTCTTCAGCGATGAGAGTCGCTTCTGCCTTGGTGCCAATGATGGTTGTATGCGTATTTGGCGCCGTGCAGGTGAGCGCCACAATCAGGACTGCATACGACCGAGGCACACAGGGCCAACACCCGGCATCATGGTGTGGGGAGCGATCTCCTACACTGGCCGTACACCACTGGTGATCTTCGAGGGGACACTGAATAGTGCACGGTACATCCAAACCGTCATCGAACCTATCGTTCTACCATTCCTAGACCGGCAAGGGAACTTGCTGTTCCAACAGGACAATGCACGTCCGCATGTATCCCGTGCCACCCAACGTGCTCTAGAAGACGTAAATCAACTACCCTGGCCAGCAACATCTCCGGATCTGTCCCCCATTGAGCATGTTTGGGACTGGATGAAGCGTCGTCTCACGCGGTCTGCACGTCCAGCACGAACGCTGGTCCAACTGAGGCGCCAGGTGGAAATGGCATGGCAAGCCGTTCCACAGGACTACATCCAGCATCTCTACGATCGTCTCCATGGGAGAATAGCAGCCTGCATTGCTGCGAAAGGTGGATATACACTGTACTAGTGCCGACATTGTGCATGCTCTGTTGCCTTTGTCTATGTGCCTGTGGTTCTGTCAGCGTGATCATGTGATGTATCTGACCCCAAGAATGTGTCAATAAAGTTTCCCCTTCCTGGGACAATGAATTCACGGTGTTCTTATTTCAATTTCCAGGAGTGTAATATACAGAAGATTGGAAAAGAAAATTGAGGATGAGCTTGATGACGATCAGTTTGGCTGTAGAAAAGGTAAAGGCACGAGAGAGGCAATTCTGACGTTGCGGTTGATAATGG
Organism: Schistocerca piceifrons; assembly: GCF_021461385.2. NCBI lineage: Eukaryota > Metazoa > Arthropoda > Insecta > Orthoptera > Acrididae > Schistocerca > Schistocerca piceifrons. The sequence continues at coordinate 122,454,053 of NC_060146.1, forward strand.
AAGCAAGACTAAAGAAAAATCAAGACACGTTTATAGCATTTTTCGACCTGGAAAAAAGCGTACGACGATATAAATTGGTGCAACACATCGGACATTATGAGAAAAATAGGGTTAAGCATAGCGAGAGGCGGGTAATATAAAATATGTACAAGAGCCAGGAAGGTATAACAAGAGTGACCGACCAAAATCGAAGTGCTCGGATTAAAAATGATGTAAGACAGGGGTGTAGTCTTTCGCCCTTACTGTTCAATCTGTACATCGAAGAGGCAATGATGGAAATAAAGGTTGAGGAGTGGGATTAAAATTCAAAGTGAAAGGATATCAATGATACGATTCGCTGATACTATTGCTGTCTTGAGTGAAAGTGAAGAAGTACATGATCTGTTGAATGGACTGAACAGTGTAACGAGTACAGAATATAGACTAAGAGTAAATCTATGAAAGACAAAAGTAATGAGAAGCAGGAGAAATGAAAACAGCGAAAAACTTAACATCAAGATTGATGGTGACGAAGTACATGAAGTTTAGAATTCTACTACCTAGGCAGCAAAATAACCAATGAGGTACGCAGCAGGGAGGACATTAAAATCAGACTAGTAATGGCAAAAAAGGCATTCCTAGCCAAGAGAAATCTACTAGTAGCGAACATAACCTTAATCTAAGGAAGAAATTTCTGAGAATGTACATTTCGAGCACAGCTTTGTATAGTAGTGAAACATGGACTGTGGGCAAAGCGGAACCGAAGAGAATCAAGGCGTTTGAGAAGTGGTGCTACAGACGAATGTTGGAAATTAGGTAGAATGATAAGGTAAGAAATGAGGAGGTTCTACGCAGATTCGGAGAGGAAAGGAGCATGTGGAAAACAGTGACAAGGAGAAGGGACATGATGTTAGAACATATGTTAAGACATCAGGGAATGATTTCCATGGTGCTACAGGGAGCTGTAGAGGGCAAGAATTGTAGAGGAAGACGGAGATTGGAATACATCCACCAAAAATGCTGTTTACGAGCTATAAAGTAACTTACACCACCCAAGCCATAAGGTTCGTCGTAGATGCGCTTGTTATTAAGTCTCTCTATAAGGGGACGGGAATGTTGTGACTGCACAGAAGGACACACTGCTACCCTTCCATCAGTTCTATGAGATACGTGGTACTGTCGATATGTCACCCTATTTGTTTCTTCTGATTCTGAATCGTAGACCTACACCTGCACATAACGCTGCATTTTTAGATGTTTTCCAATGTGACGATGTTTGCGGCCTTATTATCAGTTCGCCTTCTCGTAACTCGCCGTGGTTGGATTGCCTGCCAGAAGAGAATTATGCGCGTCCTTGCTCTCTGTTGGGTGCTACTTTCACGTTGCTTTTGCACTAAGCATTGAAGGCGGTGTTAGTGCTCGACTCTCTTAAGGCTGCTAAAATTGTGTTGAGTCCTGGTCAGACAGCAACTGATAAATATCACCGGATTATCTTTCCAAATCTTTATTATAAGACTGTGGCGAGGGCGGTGAATGCCGTGATGTCGTATCTGTTGGTGCTGTTACTTCTGCTCCTTGAAGTCGAACTTTTTGGATTTTCACAAGGACTTGGAACGTGCCGGCATGGCTTCCTGTCGTAGGTACTGTAAACAGTCGGGTTCAATACTGACGCCCCACGCGTCTTGTCTGTTTCCGGATATCCAAGCTTCGGAGGCTGTCGAACGCCACCCTGTATAAATTGAGTTCGCAGAAAAAATATTTCTGTTACTGTCATGCCAGAAATATGTACTGCATTTAACAATCACTTTCTCAGCATCGCTGGTGAATTACATACAAACTTAGTTTCTACAGGGAGTCATGTAACTCTCTTTGGCTTTCCGAGATCGATGCCTGAAATACTCCACTGTGATACTGACATATGGGAAATTGGGCCAATAATTAAATCACTGACGTCTAAAGAGTCTCAAGGATACGGTGGAGTGCCTAGCAAAATATTAAAGTACTGTGCGCACACATTAGTTCTGTACTCAGCCATACTTGTAATCTTTCCTTTAAGAATGGTTAGTTTCCTGAACGTTTAAAGTACTCAGTAGTAAAGCCACTTTATAAAAAGAGAGAAAGGTATAATGTAGACAATTTTAGACCTATTAATATACCATCAGTGTTTGCTAAAGTTACTGAAAGGGCTGAGTATGTAAGGATAATTGACCATTTTATGTCTCGTAATCGGATTTAGAAGTCGTTTAACAACTGAAAATGATGTATTCTCTTTTCTCTGTGAGGTACTGGATGCATTAAACAAAATATTTCGAACTCAAGGCATATTTTTTGATTTAAGTAAGTCGTTTGATTGTGTTGAGCACAAAATATTGCTCCAAATGTTGGACCATTATGGAGTGAGGGAAGTAGCTCACAGTCGGTTCAGCTATTACTTTAACGGCAGACAGTGTTGACAATGGCTACGATGTGGGGTCTCATGAGGCACTGTGAAATTGGGGGTGCTCCGTGATCGGTTCTGGGGCCACCGCTATTCATTATTTATTACAGATATATACCCTCTAGTATTACTGGTGAGTCTGGTGGTGGTGGTGGCGCTAGCTTGGTAGTAAAAGTGTGGGTGCAACATTGGCACTGTTTCGAATAGTGCAGTTCATGGCATAAGTTCATGGCTAGAAGAAAATAAACTGACGACAAATCATAGTAAGACTCAGTTTTTACCGTTTCTAATGCCCAGTTCAACGAAACCGAGGTTTAAATTTCGCAGAATGGGCATATGATTAGCAAAACTAACAGTTCAAATTTCTAGGTGTTTAGACAGATAGTAAACTGTCGTGGAAAGCCCGCGCTCAGGATTTTGTTCAAAGACTTTATGGTGCCATTTTTACTGTGCAAATGGTATCTTAAGTAAGTGATATTTCTACATGTAAAGTGATTTACTTCGCTTATTTTCATTCTCTTATGACGTATGGTATTATACTTTGGGGTTACTCTTCCCATTCTCAAAGGAAAATTTTGGCTCAGAAACGGAGGTTTGTGCAGTTCGCGAACCTCTTGGGACCCCTGTTCATTAGTCTGTGTATTCTGACAGTGGCCTCTCAATATATATATTCTTTACTGTCGTTTCTTGTTAACGATATCAACTTATTCCCAAGAATTAGCAGCTTTCACTCAGTTAATACTGGGCAGAAATCCAATCTTCATTTGGGTCGTACTTTCCTAACTCTTGTGCAGAAAGGTGTGCAGTATAATGCTGGACCCATTTTTAGTAAGGTTACACAAGAATTCAAAGATCGTAGTAGTAATCCACGTGCTTTCAAATCGAATCTGAAGAGTCTTCTCTTGGGTCACTCCTTCTTTGAAAAATTAAGCTGATTCCTGTGTTATATTGTTGATTTCGTTTACATCAACTTATGGCTTGTCTTTTTTTGGGTTCATAAAGATTTTATTTTGTCTGTTAAATCTTTTATGTTATAATTTCATGTCTTGACACGTCCCATGACCTTGGAGATTTGCTTCTCAGTTTGGTCCTACGGAACTAGACGTGTAAAATAAAAAATAAATATCATCTGTTTGTTCCTTTTTGTTATTCCAAATGGCCGAGCACAGTTGTCATACGGCCCTCCTGACCTGCCCTATTTTATTGTTTATATCATCATCACTGTTTCCGTTCGATGACATCATAAGATATTTGAAGAACTTACATTCTCTAATCTTACTGGCTGCAACCTCCAGGTCCTCTATAAATTGTTGCCAACCTTCAGATTTTAGGTTTTTCGTACTTATTGTGAGGCCTCATCTGCCAAACTCCTCTTTCAACTTTCGAGGCATGTACCCAGCGCCATCCTGGTCTTCTGCTACGGTGACCTGGTTATCAGCGATGTGAGTACAAGATTTCATCCCCCACATAGACTCCCCTTCGTCCATATTTATTCCTCCAGGCTTTAAGAGTTTCTCCGTCACATGGTTTTTAAATAGAGTCGGTGCTATAGTTCACCCTTGGCGCAGGCCTTTTGTAAAGGGAAACTCCAGTGACACTGAATTTCCTAATTTTACGGCACTCACACAGGTCATACAGAATTGTTTGACAGCTTTGATGTAAACCGTTGACACGTCACTATTCTTCACGCTTGCTCATAGACTATTTTGTGGGAATGCATCAATGGTCTCTTGCAAACGAAGACTGAATTGACCTTTATCTCTCTGGAAATTCTCTTCTATATTAGGATCTGTGTTCTAAATATTTCATCAATACATCAGGCCCCTGGCCTAAAACCTTTCTGTTCTTCAGATACTATAGAGTTCATCCTTATTTTTCCTTTTTAGATTCTCCCATATAATCGCGCTTCTGGTGGCATCACACTTATGTCCAAGATAATTTCCACAGTCCTGCTTATTCCCCTTCTTATAGACTGAAGTAACAATAGACTTCTTTCATTCCTTGAGTACGTGGTCTCCTTTCAAACACTGGGTCAAGGTATCATATACAACCATAGGAGCTGTCTCTATTAATTCTATGTTTATTCCACCTGGACCTAATGATTTCCCATTTTATGGATAGCAGATACAAGTTAAAAAAATTTAGATACAGAAGCTGGTAACTAGACCACTAAGAACAAACATAAATATCCATTTTCAAGACAGTAAAAATTGTTAACACATTTAAGCAACTTATTTCATTTGCAAATATCACATTTTCCTCGGTACAAGACGTTCCGTTTCAAGACAATATCATGCAAGACTGATGAAGTATGGCTTAACCCTCCACACGTTTTGTAACTAGATTTAAAAGTGTACAAACTTTTACTCATTATATTCTCGAAACAGCGAACATGTAATGTGAAGATGTAGATTTCGAACGTTTATAAACGATGCACAAAACGGAAACAAAACCGCTGAGGAATGATGAAAACTGTTTATGGCGGTTTCTAGTGTGCTTTCCAACATATGATTCTAAAATCGGCCACTAAGATGCGTTACGTTGTTTAAAAAAATGAACTAATAGACACTTTTACGTAGAATGAATGTCTGAACTGTGGAATGAAAGAAGAACTCGAATAGTCGTGTGGCGTGTTGTAACAGCAAGTGGTGTGCTTACACTGTATTATTGTTAGAAAAACTTTACACAGATCGAATGGGCAATGCAACTCCCAATACCAATAAAGAAATACAGTCATTGCAAAATACCTTCAGCCCCTTAAGCACTGAATCATCGTGCCCTGTCCAAAACTGACGACTTTGGTCCCTGTTCACATAGCAAATACATTAAATTGTCTTAACTCTAGAGCAGCAATGGTGGAACGCTATATGTTCTGGTCTATCACAAAAATTATAAATATGCTAGGTAGTGGCTCAACGATGTGCAACGCTGGCTGTAATGCTTTGAAATGCACATGAAATTGCTTTGCCTGATAAATGAAAACATTTATGAAAATCCAGCTTCTTTAAAAAATATGTCCTGGACAGGGAGGCGGTACTCATTATGGTGAATTACTAACACACAGTTTTTTAGCAAAATTATCTTGCAAATTAAGTTTGGCTATCCAAAAACATCAGTCAATTGAAGTTGAATTACTCAGAACTGATTCACAAACAATGAGATGTAAACAGCAAGTATTATCAAATTTCATCAATCCAACATAAATGTGAATCATCAAATTAAACATAGCTCTGTTAACAAATCTTAGAAACATTACAAAGTGAAATATCTAACTAGTCTTTTTTATGAAAACGGTTTAGGTACATTCTGGGGTTACTCAATATTACAAATTATCAGCCAACTCATGTACACTAAGGTGCTGGCAAAAACAGAAACCATAATTATTTAACATTTTTACTAGCTTGCATGAAGACTATTGCTTCCAAGTTCAACAATACTGACACACCTAAATTAATCCAACTCTTGGTCGCTTCACTCAGCACACGACAAAAACTGCCTACTCCATCGGCTTTTTGTCACAGACAGCTACCTACAATTGCGCGCCAAGCGTTCTCTTAGCCCAATAAAGCAGTATCTTTGGCTCTGCGGTCACGCACAGTCAGCGATCCGCATTATCGAGCCTGTCAGAGACATTCATCGTTTGTAGTATATAGGTTTCATTTTAATTTATTAATATTCTTATCTTATTCTGGTGCCACATACTAGTGCGCCACAGTATATTCATTTCAGACTGAACTCGCATTCGGGAGGACGACGGTTCAATCCCGCGCCCGCCACCCTGATTTAGGTTTTCCGTGATTTCCCTAGATCACTCCAGGCAAATTACGGGACGATTCCTTTGAAAGGGCACGGCCGACTTCCTTCCCCATCCTTCCCTAATCCGAGCTTGAGCTCCGTCTCTAATGACCTCGTTGTCGACGGGACGTTAAACACTAATGTCCTCCTCCTCCTTCATTTCAGCTGAAACACCGATCAAGATACATCGTGTGTTCCAAAGTGGGAGGTCTGTTCAGAAAATTCCGGAACATTCGTAATTTCTGACCGATGCTTTTTGTTGGAGCGAAATGTGGTTGGCATCCTTGAACATGCCTGTGATTAATGTGTTCAAAATGGCTCAAATGGCTCTAAGCACTATGGGACTTCATATCTGAGGTCATCAGCCCCCTAGAATTAGAACTACTTCCACGTAACTTCATGCCCGAGGCAGGATTTGAACCTGCGTCCGTAGCGGCCGCGCGGTTCCGAACTGAAGCGCCTAGAACCGCTCGGCCATCGCAGCCGGCGTTTAATGTGTAGCTGCTGGAAGTTTCAGTGTTGTATGTCTGTTAGTTATTGTTCACTGCTGCATTGAGTGGAAAGTTGTGTAACACAGTTTGCGAATTTCGAGACGGCAGAGTGAAAGGAGCAACGCGTCTGCATTAAATTTTGCGTGGAACTCAAGAAAACCTCTACAGAGAAACACAAAATGATGCAGGAGGCGTACGGCGATGAGTACTTAAGCCGTATTCTATGTTACAAATGATTCTCGCATTTTAAAAATGCCTGTACGTACGTGAAAAGTGACCCTCGTTCAGGACGCCCTACGACGTTTATGGACGAAGCTCATGTTAGAAATGTCAGCGAATCGAAGACTGACTGTCAGAGAGGTTGCAGAAGAATGTAACATTTCAGCTGGATCATGTCATGAAATCCTGACCCACCATCTTGGAATGCATTGTGCTGCCGCCACGTTCGTGTCGCGGCTTGTAGTCAAGACCAGGACTTAGGAAGAATTTTTGGATCACACTAAGGAGAAGAAGATGTTCGTTAAGATGATGAAGTTTGGTTTATCAGAACCTGTACAAATTCCTAGTTTTTACAGAGTACAATTTTTTTCGCGGTCCGGTATAGCCATTATCACTGTCACAACGAACTGCGGACTGTTCGTTAAGACAATCAAAACGTGATGTGACGTAGATGTACAGTTATTATGTTCAGACCGTGGTTCAGTCTTCACAGTAGGTATGGAGAGATTGTCCAAGGCCGATGGTACTATCGAGACGTCCTGTGGCACCTGCGCGAAAATGTGAGAGCGGCCTGAAATGTGTCGAGACAATTCATGGCCCTTGCACCACGATAACGCTCCCGCCCATTCATATCTGTTGGTGCGTGACTATTGCACGAAAAGCGAAATAACTGTGTTCTCTCATCAGAGTTGAAAACCCCTTTGAAAAGACGAAGATTTGTTAACGCGATAGACAGGACAGAAGAAAATTCGCAGACTCTGTAGCAAGTCTGGACGTGTCTGGCTCAAAATGGTTCAAATGGCTCTAAGCACTATGGGACTTAACATCTGAGATCATCAGCAAGACCAGTACCAAGACTGCTTCCGGAAGAGGAAATGGCGCTGGGAGCGGTGTATCGATTATGGTGATGATGAGGTCCCATATTCCAAGGAGCGTAGGGGATGATGCGGGAGACCGCTGTATTAGGCAAGATCGTAGCGGAGGTGGTTTGTCACTGCCTTCCTCCGACCGTAATGGAGATGAATGATGATGATGACACAATAACACCCAGTCATCTCGAGGCAGGAAAAATTTCCTGACTCCGCCGGGAATCGAAGCCGGGACCCCATGCGCGGGAAGCGAGAACACTACCGCAAGACCACGAGCTGCGGACATCCACAGAAGCAAAAGGTCAAAGTAGACAAATTTTGTGGAATTTTTTGAACGGATCTCGCATACTGTCCGGCTGCGTCACGGTTTTTGGGATGGCAGCAGCGCGAGTGAGGTGAAGGGGAGGGGAAGCGGTGAACCTGCCGACGACAGCGCCACTTGCGGTGCCGAGTCATCCCCACCGACATCTTGCGACCGCGATGACTCGACTTGCGAATGGCCCGAAGCTCCATTAAAATTTACGTCTTGTTAGACTGCAGGCGCTAATTTGGCGTACGGAGAGGAACCGGCGCCGCTGATGCGGATATTCAGTATTTATGGCGGCAGCGGTGGTGGAGGCTGCTGCTCCGAATGTATGAGATGGAAGCGAGCGGGCGGGACGGCGGGGTGTGGAGTTTAATTATAACTGCGGTGGGGGTCCGTGCAGTGCGCGCTTCCCTGCCTCTATCAACCGGCACCCACTGGCGCGTTGAGCCCTCTCTGCCCGCCAGGGCTTCGGCTGCAGATGGGTGCGCTAGCATCAGCGTCTGTGTCCTGAGCGCTGAATGCTGTCTTACTTCTGCGTTGAGTACTCACGAGACGAAGGGCTGAGACACGACCGATCGATTCGGCTCGTATTTGTCATGTCACTTGCGAGCAGTCCAAAATGAAACACTCTGTGATATTTGGACTCAACATCCCCACGTTTTAGACAAAACAACCACCAAAGTTCATGACTCGCAATCCACTCAAGACCGACGCGATCAATAGATAATTGAAAACCTATGGAGTCTGGAAACGCAATTTACCTAGAAGTCAGGGACAGAAAGTGTTACAAGTGCCACTTATACACTGAAGAGCCAGAGAAACAGGTACACCTGCCTAATATTGGGTAGTGCCCGCGCTAGCACGCAGAAGTGCTGCAACACGACGTCGTATGGACTCCAATAATGTCTGAAGTAGTGTTGGAAGGAATTAACACCATGAATCCGTAAAGTAATTGACACCACGAATCCGTAAGAGTACGAGGGGTGGAGATCTCTTCTGAACAGTACGTTCCAAGGCATCCCAGATATGCTCAATAATGTTCATGTCTGGGGAGTTTGGTGGCCGGCGCAACTGTCTAAACTCAGAATAGTGTTCCTGGAGCCACTCTGTAGCAATTCTGGACGTGTCTGGCTCAAAATGGTTCAAATGGCTCTAAGCACTATGGGACTAAACGTCTAAGGACATCAGTCCCCTAGACTTGGAACTACTTAAACCTAACTAACCTAAGGACATCACACACATCCATGCCCGAGGCAGGATTCGAACATGCGATCGTAGCAGCAGCGTGGTTCCGGACTGAAGCGCCTAGAACCGCTCAGTCACAACGACCGGCTTGAGTGTAGCACTGACCTGTTGAAATTGCCCAAGTCTGTCGGAATGCACTATCGACATGAATGGATGCAGGTGATCAAACAGGAAGCTTACGTGTGTTTCACCAGTCAGAGTCGTATCTAGACGTATGGTTCAAATGGCTCTGGGCACTATGGGACTTAACATCTGAGGTCATCAGTCCCCTAGAACTTAGAACTACTTAAACCTAACTAACCTAAGGACATCACACACATCCATGCCCGAGGCAGGATTCGAACATGCGACTGTAGCAGTCGCGCGGTGCCCGACTGAGCGCCTAGAACCGCTCGGCCACAGCGGCCGGCTTAACTGCACACGCAACACACCGTTACAGAGCCTACACCAGCTTGAATAGTCCCCCGCTGACATGCATGGTCCATGGGTTCATGAGGTTTTCTCCATACCTGACCACTCGATATAATTTGAAACGATATTCGTCCGACCAGGCAACATGGTTCCAGTCATCAACAGTCTAATTTCGGTGTTGACGGCCCCAGACTAGACGCAAAGTTTTGTGTGGTACACTCATCAGCGATACATGAGCGGGCCTTCGGCTCCAAAGGCCCATATCGATGATGTGTCGTTGAACGGTTCGCACACTGATACTGGTTGCATTATCTTCTCCCGGCTTCAGCGATGGAGGTTCGATGTTTTACCGGGTTCTTGATATTCACGGTACACTCGCTACACGGTCGTACGGGAAAATCCCCACTTCATCGATACCTCGAAGATGCTATGACCCATCGCTCGTGCGCCGGCTATAACACCACGTTCAAAGTCACTTAAATCTTGATTGCCTGCTATTGTATCAGCAGTAACCAATCTAACAACTGTGCCAGACACTTGTCTCATATAGGCGTAGCCAACCGCAGCGCCGTATCCAGCCTTCTTACATATCTCTGTATTTGAATACGCATGCCTATACCAGTTTCTCTGGTGCTTCAGTGTATAATAGCCAAGGACTCCACCATACATCACGATGACTTCAGTCCACGTATTGTTTTTCAATGAAACTGTCATTTCTGATCTTCTCATTTTGTATTTATTTCATTTAGCTTTTCTGCTATACTGTAGTAGGTCTTTCAATGTCCGAGTATTATCGAGCTATGTTACTTGGCAGTTTATTTCTAAAGGTCCATCATGATCACATAAATTGTACATTTCACAATTATCTCTTTCGGCCATTCTCATCTTCAGTTACAGATAGAAAACCAGTTATGTAAACAAGTCCAATTAGTTGATGCAAAATCTATAACAGTCCTAGTGATACATAGGAAGAATAAAACTATCAACCCTGTTGGTAGCTATGCATACCAGCCATACATACCATAAAAATATCCTGATGTAGGTGTCAACGTCAGAATCTGTATATCTAGTGCAAAGTGAGAGCTGGTAATAGACTGGATGTGTCCAGCTTTTATAAAAATAATCGGGACCAGTAGAGAGCACTATAGCTAGTGTACATGAGTGAACAGTATCGTATATTCGATAGTTAAAATGTCCGCCTCGATAGCTGAATAGTCAGCGTGACGGACTGCCGTCCTACGGGGCCCGGGTTCGATTCCCCACTGGGGCGGGGATTTTCTCCGCTCAGGAACTGGGTGTTGTGTTGTCTTCATTATCATTTCATTTCCATCCGGCGCGCAGGTCGCCTAATGTGGCGTCGAATGTAATAAGAGCTGCACCAAGCAGCCCGAGCTACGCTCATTTGATTTCCAATAGTTAAAATGCAGTATGCGAAGTCGTTGCTTAACATTATATCATATGGCAATGTGAACCCCTGACAAAAAAACACGAACTGACATTCAATGTGTGGAAATAAAATCCATTTTTAAAATCCACATAAAAAATATAAACATTATAGGAAGCTCCTCGCCTGGCAATGTAAATAACACCTAACTGCGTAAAAAGTTTAAAGTTAACATCACATTTATGAATAGAAACGTTTCAGCAAGATTAAATAAGGACACACAACCGAAAGATAGTTAACAGGACAGTGCATTTTCATTAAAATCCCGATAGTCGATGACACGTTCGGGGTCGAGTCCCAGTGGCGCAGCCTCGTGGCTTCTCTCTATGAAGTTTTTGTTTTGCTGTGACGGAGCTCGCGCCAGAACGGCAGGTCTCCTCGCCACACGTGGCCGGTGCACATGACCCCACACAAAGCTGTTGCGTCGTTCGACGCTGCTCAAACCAGTCTCTCTCTGAATACGTACAGCAAAACTGCACACAGATTAAACTCATTCCGTTCATCCAGCAATAATTCCGGTTGCCGTTTCCAGTTTGCGCAAATTTTCATGTCTTCCGGTAATTCCAATAATTGTACATTTGACAAACTGCCTATTGGCTTCTGTCTCGGGTTCTTCGGCCGACGTTCATCTAATGATTTTTCTGAAGTTTCGCCAGCACGAGTGGCTGGCATTGTCAAAGCTTCACCCTCCATTGCCGGTGGTGAACTGGAGCCGAGCTCGCGGGCGCAGACTATATGTACCGAGGGCTTCTCCGCGGTCATTTCCGGTGCGGTTCTCCTCTTGCTACCTGCGACGGTCGTTCGCTGCAGTACGGGAATATACCGCATACCATGCACATGCGGAAAAGTTTATGTCGGGATGACTGGACGATCCATTAACACCAGGATCAAGGAGCATAAGCGACATTGCAGGTTGGGGCAGGTGGAGAAATCGGCCGTGGCAGAACACGCACTGAATGAGACCGACCACGTAATAAAATTCGCCGACACGGAAGTTCTGGCTGTAGAGAACCACTATCACACGCGCGTGTTCAGAGAAGCTGTAGAAATACAAAAACACGCGAACAGTTTGAACAAGAAAGAGGAAAGCCTTAAGGTAAACGGATGCTGGCTTCCCGTACTGCAGCGAACGACCGTCGCAGGTAGCAAGAGGAGAACCGCACCGGAAATGACCGCGGAGAAGCCCTCGGACGTTGGCGCGCCAGGTACATATAGTCTGCGCCCGCGAGCTCGGCTCCAGTTCACCACCGGCAATGGAGGGTGAAGCTTTGACAATGCCAGCCACTCGTGCTGGCGAAACGTCAGAAAAATCATTAGATGAACGTCGCCCGAAGAACCCGAGACAGAAGCCAATAGGCAGTCTGTCAACAAGTGGCCACGAAAGCCTCAACAATTTTGTAATTGTCCATTTGCTGCTTTATACAACAAAAAAAGTTTTGCCTCAACTCGGTTCCGAGAATTCCGGAACCTGTACAGAAAATTGGAATAGAGATCAACATAAAGATCATTTCCGTCCTTTTTATTGATCATGAAAACCACACATGTTGTACCATCTTAGAGCGAGCCCTTCAGAGGTGGTGGTCCTTATTGCTGGACACACTGATACCTCTAATACCCAGTAGCGCGTCCTCTTGTATTGATGCCTGCCCTTATTCGTCGTGGCAGGGCAGGGTTGGTCCAGATTGTCCCACTCCTCGATGGCGATTTGACGTAGATCCCCCACAGTGATTGGTGAGTCACGTCGCCCGTAAACATCCCTTTTCATTCTATCCCAGGCATGAGCGATAGGGTTCATGTCTGGAGAACATGCTGGCCACTAGTCGAGCGGCGTCGTTATCCTGAAGGGAGTCATTCATAAGACGTGCACGATGAAGGCGCGAATTGTCGTCCATTAAGCCGAATCCCTCGCCAATATGCTGCCGATTTGGTTGCACTATATGTCGGAGGATAGCATTCACTTATCGTACAGCCGTTACGGCGCCTTCCACGACCACCAGCGGCGTACGTCCGCCCCACATAATGCCACCCGAAAACAGCAGGGAACCTCCACCTTGCTGCACTCGCTGGACGGTGTCTAAGGCGTTCAGCCTGAGGAGGTTGCCTCCAAATACGTCTCCGATGATTGTCTGGTTGAAGGCATATGCGACACTCATCCGTGAAGGGAAAATGATGCCAATCCTGAGCGGTCCATTCGGAATGTTGTTGGGCCCATTGTACCCCGCTGCTTGGTGTCGTGGTTGCAAAGATGGACCTCGCCATGGACGTCGGGAGTGAAGTTGTGCATCATGCAGCCTATTGCGCACAGTCTGAGTCGTAACACGACTTCCTGTGGCTGCACGAAAAGCATTATTTAACATTGTGGCTTTGCTGTCAGGGTTCCTCCGAGTCATAATCCGTAGGTAGTGGTTATCCACTGCAGGAGTAGGCCTTCGGCAGCCTGAGCGAGGCGTGTCATCGACAGTTCCTGTCTCTCTGTATCTCCTCCATGTCCGAACAACATCGCTTTGGTTCACTCCGAGCCGCCTGGAAACTTCCCTGGTTGAGAGCCCTTTCTGGCACAAAGTAACAATACGGACGTGATCGAATCGCGGTATTGACAGTCTAGGCATGGTTGAATGACGAATTGATCGGCTGTCCAACCCCCTCCGCCTAATAGGAGCTGCTCATGCATGGTTGTTAAGATCTTAGAGCGGGTTTAGTGACATGTCTGAATAGTCAAAGGGTCTGTGTCTGCGATACAATATCGACAGTCGACATCTATCTTCAGGATTTGTCGTAACCGGGGTGATGCAAAACTTTTTTGATGTTTGTACTGGTATATACGGTATTTCCTGCGACATGCTTTTCTTTTTTACAGATGTAAATAAATGCTCTCTTATTCTGGTTATACGTATGCTCTCTAAAACTTGTCTTGAAATTCCTTCCAGTCTGACCGATATAAAACTTTTCACAATCTTGGCAGTTGATCTTGTAGACGTCAAATCGTAAATATTTATTGGTTTTATTGCTAATTTCGTGGAGTAGGCTAGAACCAACTGTATCTTTCGTTGGGAATCCAGTTTTTGCTTTCATTTTTCGTAAGGTTTCTGCAGTTCGTTCGGAAAATGCATAATTGTTTGACACGACAACAAATGTCTTGTCCTCTCTCTATTTATTGGTTCCTTCATGTCACCTACTTCCGTTAGTTATAAAGGTTCATTGCATCAAGGTAGTTGTGAAATGCACTGTTTAGGTGATGACGACGGTCCTTTACAAACATCACGATCGTGGCCTCGTTCACAGGCTTTTTGTCTTCAGTTGACAGAGTACTTGGCAGTGACATATCGTGCGGATGCTACTTCCGTCCTTTTGCCCGCCAGTGTATTTTCCGTGCCAGTTTAATTTTGCCTTTATCTCCGTTCCAGCGTGATCCTGGTCCTTACTTTCGTGATTGGTTTCCCACGAGAGACTGGCTCCACTACGCCCTCGAGTGCCTTCCCTTTCCCCGGCAGCCGCACCACCCACTGGACGCTACAGTGTTTCCACAGCGCCATAAATGCAATTTTCCGAGTAATGGCTTTCTTCAAAGTGCGTCTGGAACCCTCCACCTGCCGTGTCTCGACTGATGAGCGTGGCTTCCCCGCGAAGCCGGATGGGAGACTCTTTTCGCAGAGCTGTCAGCCACAGGCAGAGTTCTCACCACTCCAGCAAGGACGATGTCAAAACTTCACCTCATCGTCGCACCTATTACTTTCTGTGTGAAACTGTTGCTAAACGGGAAAAAAATGGTCTTGCTCACTTGTTCTGCAGCGAATGACCCGCTTGATTCGGATCGTCGAGTAAATGCATCCCTACATTAACTAATTTAACAATATATATAAATGACCTAGTACACAGTGTTGGAAGTTCCATGCAGCTTTCCGCGGATTATGCTGTAGTATACAAAGAAGTTGTACCATTAGAAAATTGCAGCGAAATGCAGGAAGATCTGCAGTGGATAGGCACTTGGTGCAGGGAATGGCAACTTACCCTTAACATCGACAAATGTAATGTATTGCGTATACATAGAAAGAAGGATCCTTTATTGTATCATTATATGATAGCGGAACAAAGACTGGTAGCAGTTACTTCTGTACAATATTTGGGAGTATGCGTGCTGAACGAGTTGAAGTGGAATGTTCATATGAAATTAATTGTTGGTAAGGCGGGTACCAGGTTGAGATTCATTGGGAGAGTCCTTAGAAAATGTAGTCCATCAACAAAGGAGGTGGCTTACAAAACACTCGTTCGACCTATACTTGAGTATTGCTCATCAGTGTGGGATCCGTACCAGGTCGGGTTGACGGAGGAGATAGATCCCAAGAAGAGCGGCGCGTTTCGTCACAGGGTTATTTGGTAAGCGTGATAGCGTTACGGAGATGTTTAGCAAACTCGAGTGGCAGACTCTGCAAGAGAGGCGCTCTGCATCGCGGTGTAGCTTGCTCGCCAGGTTTCGAGAGGGTGCGTTTCTGGATGAGGTATCGAATATATTGCTTCCCCCTACTTATACCTCCCGAGGAGATCACGAATGTAAAATTAGAGAGATTAGAGCGCGCACGGAGGCTTTCAGACAGTCGTTCTTCCCGCGAACCATACGCGACTGGAACAGGAAAGGGAGGTAATGACAGTGGCACGTAAAGTGCCCTCCGCCACACACCGTTGGGTGGCTTGCGGAGTATAAATGTAGATGCAGAGGAAGATGTAAAGGTAACCAACCAAGGCGACCAAACTTTTTAAAATCTATTTATTCATTGTAAACAAAAAAGACTATCATTACCTAAAGTGAAGGGCCAAACAAACTGGTACACATGCCTAATACCATGTAGGGACCACACGAGCAAGCAGAAGTGCCACAAAACTACATAACACGGACTTGAATAATATGTGAAGTAGTGCTGCAGGGAACTGACGCTATGAATCCAGCAGGGCTGTCCATAATTCTGCACGAGTACGAGAGGTGGAGATATGCTCAATAACATTAATGTCTGGGGGGTTTCGTGGCCAGCGGAAGTGTTTAAACTCAGAAGAGTGTCCCTGGAACCAATCTGTAGCAATTCTAGACGTTTAGAGTGTCGAATTGTCCTGCTGGAATTGCCCAAGTCCGTCGAAATGTACAATGAACATGTATAGTGCAGGTAACCAGACAGGATACTTACGTACGTGTCACCTGCCAGAGTCGTATCTAGGCGTATCAGGGGTCCCATGTCACTCCAACTGCAAACGCCACACACCATTACACAGCTTTCACCAGCTTGAACAGTTCCCCGCTGACATGCATGGTCCATGGATTCATGAGGTTTTCTCCATACCCGTACGCGACCATCTGCTCGAAACAATTTGAAACGTAACTCATCCGACCAGGCAACATGTTTCCAGTCATCAACAGTCAAAAAATAGCTCTGAGCACTATGGGACGTAACTTCTAAGGTCATCAGTCCCCTAGAACCAAAGGACATCACACACATCCATGCCCGAAGCAGGATCCGAACCTGCGACCGTAGCGGTCGCGTGGTTCCAGACTATAGCGCCTAGAACCGCTCGGCCACCCTGGCCGGCCATCAACAGTCGAATGTCGCTGTTGACGGGCCCAGGCGAGACATAAAGCTTTGTGTCGCGCAGTCATCAGGGATACACACGTGGGCCTTCGGCTCAGAAAGCCCATATCGGTGATGTGTCGTTGAATGGTTCGCACTTTGATACTTGTTGCAAGCATTGAAATCTGCACCAATTTTGCGGAAGGGTTGCCCTTCTGTCACGGTGAACGGTTCTCTTCAGTTGTCGTTGGTCCCGTACTTTCAGGATCGTTTTCCGGTCTCGGCGATGTCGGAAATCTGATCTTTTACCGGATGTCTGATATTCACGGTACTCTGGTGAAATGGTGGTACGGGAATATCCTCACTACGTCGATATGTCGGGGATGCTGCATTCCATTGCTCATGCGTCGAGTATAACGCCACAATGAAACTCACTTAAATCTTGACAACCTGCCATTGTAGCAGGAGTAATAGGTCTAACAACTTTGCCAGACACCTTTTGTGTTATGTAGGCGCTGCCGACCGCAGCGCCGTATTCTGTCCGCTTAAATATCCCTGTATTTGAATACGTATGCGTATACCAGTTTCTTTAGTGCTTCAGTCCGAAGACTAGTTTGATGCAGTTTGGCACGCTACAGTATCCTGTGGTAGCCTCTTGACATCTACTGCTGCGAGGCTCCCGGCATACGAAAAGCTAACCGGTCCCAGAAAACTGCTTGTTAGTTGGGCATGCCGTTAAGATCTAAGTTAACAATTTTAAACCTCACAGTTTCAGTGGATGACGCGATTTCTGAGGCAGAAACTATAGATCCAAGTGGAGATTTGCACAAAACTTGTTTCAATATGAATGGAAGACGTCTAACAGAAGGAATATTTCAGTAAACACTATAATTTATTTAATAAAACGTAATAGAAAATGAACAGATTATTCAAGACTGCTGAAAGATGTATAAACTCAATGTATGTTCAGAATGACCGATAAGGAAAGTATAGTAAATGAAATCGTCATAACTTCTGTAACTGCATGGTTGGCCTGGAGTCGCGATGGGAATTAGTATGCGCTGTATCTACATCTACGTGATTACTTTGCTATTCACAATAAAGTGTCTGGCAGAGGGCTCAGTGAAGCACCTTCAAGCTGTCTCTCTACCGTTCCACTCCCAAACGGCGCGTGGGCAAAACGCGCACTTATATATTTCTGTGCGAGACCTAATTTCTCTTATTTTATCGTGATGATCATTTCTCTCTATGTAGATGGGTGCCAACAGAATGTTTTCGCAGTCGGAGGAGAAAACTGGTAATTGAAATTTCATGAGAATATCCCGTCGCAACGAAAAACGGCATTGTTTTAATGATTGCTACTCCAATTCACGTATCATGTCTGTGGCACCATCTCCCCTATTTCAAGATAATACAAAACGGGCCGCCCTTCTTTGAACCTTTTCAGTATCATCCGTCAGGCCCACCTCATGTGGATCCCACACGACACAGCACCAGAATAGGGCGGACAAATGTAGTGTAAGCAGTCTCTTTAGCAGATCTGTTGCACCTTCTAAGTGTTCTGCCAATGAATCGCAGTCTTTGGATTGCTTTACCCACAACACTATCTACGTTATCGTTCCAATTTAGGTGATTTTTAATCCCTATGTATTTAATTGAAATTACACCCTTCAGATTTGTGTGACTTATCGCGTAATCGAAATTTAGCTGATTTCTTTTAGTACTCATGTGGATAACTTCACACTTTTCTTTATTCAGGGTCAATTGCTGTTGTTCCTACAATACAGATATCTTATTTAAATCATTTTGCAATCGTTTTGGTGATCTGATGACTTTACAAGACGGTAAATGATAGCATCATGTGCAAATAATCTAAGAGAGCTACTCAGATTGTCTCCTATGTCGTTAATATAGATCAGGAACAATAGAGGGCCTATAACACTTCCTTGGGGAACGCCGGATATTACTTCTGTTTTACTCGATGACTTTCCGTGTATTACTACGAACTGTTACATTTCTCACAGGAAATCATGAATTTAGTCGCACAAGTGAGGCGCTATTCCATAGGCACACAATTTGGTTAGAAGACGCTTGTGAGGAACGGTGTCGAAAGCCTTCTGTGTGTGTGTGTGTGTGTGTGTGTGTGTGTGTGTGTGTGTGTGTGTGTGTGTGTTTATGAATTCTTAAGGGGCAAAACTGCTGAGGTCATCGGTCTCTAAGCCTACACACTACTTAACCTTAAACTAACTTACGCTAAGGACAATACACACACACCCATGCCCGAGGGAGGACTCGAACCTCCGACGGGGCGAAAGCCTTCTGAAAACCTAAAAGTATGGAATCAATTTGAAATTCTCTGCGATATCACTCATTACTTCATGAGTATAAAGAGTTAGTCGTGTTCCGCAAGAACGGTATTTTCGGAATCCGTGCTGACTATGAGTCAGTAAATCGTTTTCTTCGAGGTACTCCATAATGTTCGAATACAGTATATGTTCTAAAACCCTACTGCAAATCGACGTTAGTGATATGGACCTGTAATTCAACGGATTACTCATACTTCTCTCTTTGTTTGTTTGTTTGTGGACATAGAGAAAGAATAAGTTGATGATAATAAAAGAAATGATGTCGGTTCTCAGCGGTGATGAAACTGTTTATAAGTGGTTCCACATGCTGGCTGTTGGACCAATTTGTATGTCATATCTGCTGGCACTCACTGCATAAAGGTACCTGAGTGTTGCTTGCTAACGCCTATGAAGTCGAAATTATGCAACATCGAATAAACTGAAACTTTTTACAGCTTGCAACAGACAATCTTTACTTTTGAAAAATGTGTCGATGCTATGGGCCCATGTGCAAATCAAATTACTCGTGTTGCAAGCATGACTTATTAAACCGATAGAGCGGTATTATTCACATTTGTCAACATCAGACGTCTTTGGAAAGGAATTACTTCAACCTTCCTGAAATCTGAGAGTTTTTGACTGTCTCATGTATTTTGTACTCCAGGTGGCAAAGCTTTGTCATGGAAGGGGCTCCCAAGGTTCGGGAATCTCATGTACTTCAGGAGGCGTATTTCGACTAAGATCATTCAGTAACCTGCAAATTTTTCCGAAATATCGTATCAGGCATTAATACACTCGTCTAACCTTTTATTAGCCCGCCCGGCTAGCCGCGCTGTCTAACGCGCTGCTTCCCGAGCTGGAAGGCGTGCCCGTCCCCAGCACGAATCCGTCCAGCGGTTTAGTGACGAGGTCCGGTGTGCCGGCCAGCCTGTGGATAGTTTTTAAGGCGGGTTTCCATCTGCCTCGGCGAATGCGGTCTCCACGTACGCGTACACCATCATTACGCTACCACGCAAACATTCCCGGGGGGAGGCGGGGGGGTGTCCACTGGGGGCCGAAGCACTCAATAACCCTGGGTTCGGGGTGGGCAGGTGGTGGGGTGGGTGGACTGCTGTGGCCTGTTGTGGGGTTATGAACAACTGAGGGATACTGCGAGACGAAGCATCTCCGTCGTTTCTAGGGCCCGGGTTTAATAGGCAATACACAATACACAACCCTTTATTCCATTGCTGGAAAAATTTAACTAGATTTTGCGACGCTCAAAAGCCTTTGTAATCACTTTAGTAACATCAACAATCACTTTCAAGTCTTTCTATTGTTGGAAAATGAATAAGAATTACAAGGGAAGGTGGAGTGAACAGTGTGGGATAAGGCACAGGGGAAAAGACTGGCGCAATCGCCATACCGACATTAATCAGGCCTGTGTTAGCAAATTGTTGTGTTGTTTTTTCAAATCATTCAGCTAGGAAACCTAGTTAACTGTCTGATCCTGTGGCACACACTCTGAATGGGCGACTCCTGACACGCCTAAAAGAAAATAATCACCAGTGTTTTTATTTTTAACTTGGCGAGTTTTTTGAGACGATTCGAGCTTGAGTCTTCCACTGGCTTGACGTTTGCTTGGTTGCATGGCCATAACATGGCACCATTATTCTTCGACTCTGATAACACTGGAAAAAAATTGTTTTGATCAAGTAGTGTGTCAGGCTTAAGAGTACACAGAAATACCATGAGAGGCCGCTAGTACACAGCCACAACCACTAGCTTGGCGCCTCTCAGCTCCGAACAGCACCCTCCACATGGCTCTCACAAATTCTACATCTTCATTTATACTCCGCAAGCCACCCAACGGTGTGTCGCGGAGGGCACTTTACGTGCCACTGTTATTACCTCCCTTTTCTGTTCCAGTCGCGTATGGTTCGCGGGAAGAACGACTGCGCAATCGAATCTCTCTAATTTTACGTTCGTGATCTCCTCGGGAGGTATAAGTAGGGGAAAGCAATATATTCGATACCTCATCCAGAAACGCACCCTCTCGAAACCTGGACGGCAAGCTACACCGCGATGCAGAGCGCATCTCTTGCAGTGTCTGCCACTTGAGTTTGCTAAACATCCCCGAAACGCTAACACGCTTACCGAATAACCCTGTGACGAAACGCGCCGCTCTTCTTTGGATCTTCTTTATCTCCTCCGTCAACCCGATCTGGTACGGATCCCACACTGATGCGCAACACTCAAGTATAGGTCGAACGAGTGTTTTGTAAGCCACCTCCTTTGTTGATGGACTACATTTTCTAAGGACTCTCCCAATGAATCTCAACCTGGTACCCGCCTAACCAACAATTAATTTTATATGATCATTCCACTTCAAATCGTTTCGCACGCGTACTCCCAGATATCTAACAGAAGTAACTGCTACCAGTGTTTGTTCCGCTATCATATAATGATACAATAAAGGATTCTTCTTTCTATGTATTCGCAATACATTATATTTGTCTATGTTGAGGGTCTGTTGCCACTCCCTGCACCAAGTGCCTATCCGCTGCAGATGTTCCTGCATTTCGCTGCAATTTTCTAATGCTGCAACTTCTCTGTATACTACAGCATCATCCGCGAAAAGCCGCATGGAACTTCCGACACTATGTACTAGGTCATTTATATATATTGTGAAAAGCAATGGCCCATAACACTCTCCTGTGGCACGCCAGAGGTTACTTTAACGTCTGTAGACGTCTCTCCATTGAGAACAACGTGCTGTGTTCTGTTTGCTAAAAACTCTTCAATCCAGCCACACAGCTGGTCTGATATTCCGTAGGCTCTTACTTTGTTTATCAGGCGACAGTGCGGTACTGTATCGAACGCCTTCCGGAAGTCAAGAAAAATAGCATCTACCTAATATTTTCTGGGTGTCATGAACAAATAAAGCGAGGTGAGTCTCACACGAGACGTGGGTTTCCGGAATCCATGTTGATTCCTACAGAGTAGATTCTGGGTTTCCAGCAACGACATGATACGCGAGCAAAAAACATGTTCGGACCCCACTCTGCTTCCACACCATATCCAACTGTGTATGACGGTCATACGCTGAAGGTGTTGCCCACTGCCAGAGGGAGCGATATCAGCTGTGGAATATCACTCTGTCACAGATTCTCGTCTCAGTGTTCACTGATGTTGATTTTGTGCTGAGCGACTCCCAGAGGGAATGGGTTTATTTCATTCGGCTATTCATGTCCATTTCTCAGCTGATGTCACTAGCAAACCATGATCGCATGTATCTGAACAGATGAAGTCCCTTGCACCTCGTGCCGTCTATCTCAAGAAATTCTTACCGCGCGGAGTAGGCGCGTGGCATAGGGCGCCTTGTCACGGGCCCCTGCTCGCCCCCCTCCCCCCACCCCCCTGCAGGTCAGGGGTTCGTCGAGTCCTCCCCCGGGCATGGGGTGTGTGTGTTGTCCTTACCGTAAGTTAAAGTTCGATTGATTAGTGGGCAAGCCTAGGGACCAATGACCTCAGCAGTTCGGTCACATAGTAATTGAGACGTGGTCATGCTGGAATTAACGAAAACGTGGAAGGGTGGACGCACCAATATAACTGTCTTATTACACAACTTGTTTATTTAACAATATATAAACTGTGTTTTACAGATAATCGAAGCATTTTACCATAAAATTATCTTTTAACAAAATGAACACATTTGCAAAATTCTTTTGACCTTAAACCTCAAGTTAAATAAGCTTTTAAACTTTACAAAATAAATCTGAAGTGCTGTATTGCAAAACAGCAAACAATATGACAATGATTACAACACGGCCGGACCTGCAGCCCGCCCATTATTGGGGGAACAGCGGTGTTTACTATCGCGCTGGACAGTCTCTCTTTTTAAATGAAATGAATGCTTGTTATTATTAGGACATTTTTAAAAGATATACATGGGAGCTTACATAAAATTACTAGATATGCGCGACGCTCCTTTTTTTTACCTTATACAATAATACTCAGGCTCCGGCATCGCTGCACCGCGACCGGCCCAGCCAACATGATACACCAGACGGGACTGACTCCAGACCAGACACACACACTGGCAACAACTTACTGCTACTGCTACACAGTTCGTACAGTCAACACTGCACTCTGGTCAGCGATTCTTTTATACCTTGCATATCACAGGCAGCGCATGAGCAATACATCGAAATTACATCTGCTCGGACCTCTTACATAAAATTACATCTGTATCACATCTGCTCGGACCTCTTACAAGCTGTATGTCGAAAGGTTAGGGGTTAGGATGTGCAATTGTGCTTAAAGGTTAAACAGAGTATCAAGCAATATGACAATGACAAGGCTTACTTCAAAGCAACGAACCTCTTAATTTGAATCGGCAACCAAGGTGCGACTGGGTCCCAACCCATCTATACTGACGATTTCATTCTGACTAAGGCCCTGGTGACATATGGTTGTTAATATTTTCAAAGTTAAACTGATTATCAGTTATTAAGACCGCTCTGAAGGAATGTCTTAAAACATTATTTGTGAAAACTTATTAGAAGAGAACTCACTCGGCGGAACCACAAGATCCAGCTAAAATACACCACTAATGACTCGGTCTTTCAAACACAGAAACGAACAGTTTAGTACAACAGGTTGTTCAGATTATAACTAGTGACAGAGAAATGCAATTACTGTCAAAAAACTGGACCGGGTAACAGCTAAATCTAGCCACAAGATCCCTCTTTTGTTTAACGGCAACACTGACCTGTTAAGTACGGAGTTACGCACAGGCTTGGTCTGAAAGAGAAGTAACTGGTATACAGTCTGGACCAGAAGACTAGTCGGCCGGAGTGGCCGAGCGGTTCTAGGCGCTTCAGTCTGGAACCGCGCGACCGCTACGGTCGCAGGTTCGAATCCTGCCTCGGGCATGGGTGTGTGTGATGTCCTTAGGTTAGTTAGGTTTAAGTAGTTCTAAGTTCTAGGGGACTGATGACCTCAGATGTTAAGTCCCATAGTGTTCAGAACCGTTTCAACCAGAAGACTAGCTTTTGTTAAGTCATTTTAGTTGCTTCACCACTGCGTAACTCATGTTTGCAGCTGTTTTTGATTCGAATTCTGGAATATTTACTTTGTCTTGAACGAAAACAAAGGAATGTCGGATGGCTGTGTTTAGTAACTCTGCTTCGGCAGCACTGTCTTTTGTAGTATTTCCATTGCTATCGCTGTTAGAAGGCATTGGTTGTGTTTAGCCGCTAGCATACTTCACATACAACAAGAATCTCTTTGGATTTTCTGCCAGATTTTGAGACAAAGTTTCGTTGTGGGAACTATTACAAGAATCTCGGATTGAACTCTTTGCTAAAATTCGAGCTTTTGTAAAAGATCGCCAGTGTTGGAGATTTTTCTGCCGTTAAATTTGGTAAGGGTTTTTTCGTTGTCCCTGCAACAGTGATATTACCCGTTTTGTGCCAAGAATGGTCAGCTGCGTCGTTTGTTAATTTATTTATTTTAAACCTCCCAATCGTTGCCAATGTTATTTCTTTGGATTCAAGTCTCATCTGGTATACACTTACATTGTTAATTTGGAAGGAGTGTCTCTTAGGAAAGCGTCAAGTGAATTTTTATTTGCTTTTCTGCATAGGTATATTTTTCGTTTATTTTTAGAGGACTTGTGGGTTACAATATTCAGTCTCGCTACGACAATCCTGTGTTCACCAAACCCTGTATCCGTGTTTATGCTTGTTATTAGCTCAGGATTATTTGTTGCTAAGAGGTCAAGTGTGTTCTGACAAACGGTTACTATTCACGTGGGCTCATGAAATAACTGCTCGAAATAATTTTCAGGGAATGCATTTAGCACAATTTCGGATGATGTTTTATGTGTACCTCGGGATTTAAACATGTGTCTTAGCCAACATATCGAGCAAGGTAAGCGAAAGAGAGTGCGATTACATTGATGACGGGAGCAATCAGAGTAGGCGAAACCTGTACTGGCGACACATCTTTAACCGCAAAAGGTCTAAGTGACTGCAGTTATTAACTTTGATCGCCAATTTGAAGCCGTGACAGTCACTTCCCATCAGTTGCACCATCGTATTACCACGATCGAATTAGCATACTTAACTTCCCGAGAAATGTTCAAAAAACCCGATTACGACAAGGAATGAACCAAATGACAAACGACTGAAGCAAACATTCGTAATATTATAATTTAAGTCAAATTTTACATCATAAAATAATGCAACCTTTTTGCATTTCATCCGTTTAGAAGGAATGATGCTTAGTAAGAGGAGAAAGAGCCGATGCTGAGGCACCCGCGTTTGTCTTTAAACCTAGGATGCATATACAGGGCCTCCGAGGCCCTTGTATGTCTTCATTTTTTAAAATATTCTGTAATTTTTTGTTTGATTTCAAATTGCTTTCCAGTACTCTTTCACTAACACTGTGACATTCCTCCTATCAAGTCTGAACGAGATACCTTTTTCAGTTTTTTGTATAATTCAATACGTTTACCCATACACCGTGAATGCATAAGCAGGGCTTCAGAAGCCCTCACACATTTATAAATGTTCTTTAGCCTATATTGTCTTCAACATTTGTTTGGGAGCAGTTATTAATTCAACAATAACTGTAGTGGTATTTCCAGCAACAGGAGTGCAACAGCAGCAGTAACTGTAGTAGTAATAGTATAACTAAAAAATAATACACAATACTTTCACATATTGGCGATGTCGGTGTATTATTGATCTTTTTGCTATCAGATGTTTTATTATTGCATAGCATTATTATCCTGTGCTGCTCTTGTCAGCCTCATTGTTACTGTAGTTTGTTTGTTGCTGCAAGGCCCATATTGTTACAAGTATGACTCGTTTAGTGCTGCACGAGCTGCTGTTCGAGAGACACGCCTTTTGCTATACCTTCCACACGCAAAGCAAGAGAGTCAGTACGTGCAAATGCAGCTAATTTTGAAAGTGTTGTGGCTCAGTGGTTTGAAGAAGATGATTCTTGCGAGGAAGGAAATATTTTTGAAGATGCAAGTTGTCAAGAATCAGCCAATGAACCTGCAGATTGAATATTGAGGCAGATGACAGTCCATTTGATAATATTACTTCATGTAATGTCTGGAAATGAAGAACCACCACAAAAAGGTATAGAAGACTACACATACATTATTCGGAATGGAACGATTTGGAATTTAGATCCTCCTGCAACTTTTCGTACGCCTGTCCATAATATCGTAAAGAAAGCACCTGGTTCAGTCTGTGGTTTGAAAACCTGTAAACCTAAGGATGCCTGGGACTATTTCATCTCCAAGGAAATACTAGAGGAAATCGTCAACTGCACAAATATTGAAGGCAGAAGAGTGGCTGCTTTATGTGGTAAAATGTGGAAAAACGTTTCGCTTGCTGAAATGGAGGGTTTTCTTGGTCTTTTACTGCTTTCTGGTATTGAGAAGAGTTGGGATGTACCTATTAGAGAATTATTCTTGGATGAAAAGGCAAATCCTACATATAAGGCCACCATGTCAGTAAATAGATTCGAGGATATAAGGAGAATGATTAGATTTGATGACAGGCGTACCTGTGAAGCTCGATCTGCAGATGACAAACTTGCAGCTGTTCGCTATGTATGGGAACTATTTCTTGACAAGTGTAGAAATAGAATGATTCCCACTGATTCGCTCACAGTTGACGAACAGCTAGTCCCATTCCGTGGAAGATGCAGCTTCACCCAGTATATGCCCTCTAAACCAGCCAAGTATGGCATAAAAATATTTTGGTTATGTGATGCTACATCTGCATATGCTTTAGATGGAATTGTTTACACGGGAAGGTAGCCCCATGAACCTATTCAGAAAAATCTTGGATTGAATGTGGTGAAAGATCTTGCTAAAAGCATCAAAGGATCATCAAAAAATATTACTGTTGACAACTTCTTTACTAGTGTGTAGCTGGCAGAAGAGATGCTTCAGAAGGAAATTACAGTGGTGGGAACAATCAAACAAAATAAACCAGAAATTCCTAATGAGATGAAACTATCTACCTCAAGAGCGATTTATTCCTCTTTGTTTGCATTTAGAGGTGACATTACAATGGTGAGTTATGTTCCCAAAAAGAAAAAGTCTGTAGTTCTCATTAGCACAATGCATCACGACAGAAACATTGATGAAACTCATGCAAAAAAGAAACCAGATAATTATATCTATAACTCTACGAAGGGTGGAGTAGATCAAATGGACCAGAAAAATCGTTATTACACTGCAAGAGATAAACAAGAAGATGGCCATTTGCATTATGGATGAATATGATGGACGTCGCAGCAATGAACAGTGAAATTTTATTTTCCGTCCAACATCTGACATACCATAGTGGAGGAAGTGATAAAAGGCGTTTGTTCCTAAGAGATTTAGCAGAGGAAATGGTAGGACCACTAATGGAACTTCGTATTCAGATCCCTAATCTTCCAAAGAAAATCGTTGATGCCATGCGAAGATGTGGTGTTCAAAAAGATGTCATATTGCCGAACCAACTACCTGTTTCAGGAAAAAGAAGAAAATGCAATTATTGTCCATATAATAAACACAGGAAAACTGCTGTGACATGCATTAAGTGTAAAACAAACATTTGTAAGGAACATAGTGGCGTTCTTTGTGCTTCTTGTTTGTCACATGTTGAAAACTAAGAAAAATGCAATTTTATGTGAACATTGAAAAATAACTTTTTGTAAAAATATTACCTATATACATAATATTGCGAATAATGAGTATGTTTTAATTGAAGAAATTGGTTGTAATAAATGTTATAACATGTAAATTGCAACTTATAAACGAATTAATAAAATTATTTGTATATGTTGTATGTAAATGGATGTAACTAATAAAAATTCACTCTTAGAGTTTTTAAAAAAATTAATAAAATGTTAATTAGGCCCACTAGATCCTGTTACTGTATCTTAGGAATCTTTCAATATGACAATAAATTTTACAGAAATAAATTTAACACCAAAGAATGATTATATGAAAAGAGGCAAATTTTAAATTAGGGCAGGGCCTTGGAAGCCTTGCATATGCATTCATGTGTGTTTTCGGCACCATGCATCCTAAGGTTAAAACAAGTGGCTAATGAAAATGCAGCCAGAGGGCATATATAAAATTCGTGCCGCATTTGAGATCGGGAAGTTGTGAGGATGATTATAAAATGTGGCATTAAAAGTTACAGTAATAAAACCCAGAATTTTTTGTGACTACTGGAAAGTTATATTAACAGACGAAAGCTTCACGAAACGGAAACTTCACTTTTTGAAATACTGGACATTCTGCTGCGCGCACAGCCGTCAGATCCGCAGACACACGTGTAGTGCAACGGGGCAGCGGTAATTATTACTCGCGTGGCACTCAAAGTGGCGTGCATGCACGTGGCTTCGACTGCGGTTAAGGTCGAAGCTCTTGAAACCACCAAGTTGAGCCAACATGTAGCAGCAAATATTTTGCGTCACTTGTGCTTGTGTGACATGTACGTAGCAAGTAATTAGCGAAATTTCTGCTGCAGGGCGGAACTAGAAGCACTCGAGCGTGTAATCAATTTCATGTTGTGCTTTGTAGCAGAACCGCCAATCAATTACAGCTCCGCTTCCTGGGTAGCTTTTGTGTGAATGGCTCTTATATAGTCGAGGCGACTGTTGCTCGCTAAAGCGGCCAAACACGGACATACAACGATGTTCGAGGAAGCGACAAGAGAAGGGACAATAAAATAGGCTTGTTGACTTCGCTGTAATTAGTGATACAGTGGAAAGTAATGCTAGAACATGCACATGGATGAGAATGTAACATGCCCACCGAAATAGCGAAGTAACAGATATTACCTTTATTATGTCTCCAGTGACAGTACCCTATTTTCTATTCCCAGAGTATTAATTAACCATTAATTTACTTCATTTTCTTCACAGCAGATACCACACCAATGAAGTTATTAAAAGAAGGTGGCGTTTTCTACTTTTTCTCTATTATTTTTATTTGTTTACAACTGGTTTCAGTTTTTTACTCATTTTCAACTGATTTTGTGGTTCTGTACAAAACAGAATATATTATATTACCTCCTCCAATGGACATATAATGACATGAAGCCTTTTGATTGTACATACTTGCAATCAAAAAATTGTTTCTTACACATTGAAATGTCAGCTTCCTTACATCTGTGTCTTCTATTCGTTTTGATTGAGAAATGCTGACTTGTTTGTTTTATATCTTAATATTTATTTTTCATTTCTTTTATTTCCAGTATCTTTGATTGAGAAATGCTGACTTGTTTGTTTTATATCTTAATATTTATTTTTTATTTCTTTTATTTCCAGTATCTTTTTTTTCAATTTTCCTCAACTACTCTCATATGGTTTGGAGGACTTAAGCTCAAGTAAGGCAAAAGTGATGGACAAAATTTCTTCAGAATTTCTGAAATCATTAGGGAAGTAGCAACAAAACTAGTATTCATATTGGTGCGTATAATGTATGAGTCTGGCGACATAACATCTGACTTTCGAAAAAATAACAGCCACACAATTCCAAAGACTGCAACAGCCGACAAGTGGTAGAATTATCGCACAATCACGTTAACAGCTCATGCATCCAACTTGCTGCCAAGAATAATATACAGAAGAATGAAAAAGAAAATTGAGGATGTGCTAGACGACAATCGGTTTGGCTTTAGGAAAAGTAAAGGCACCAGAGAGGCAGTTCTGACGTTGCGGAAGCAAGACTAAAGAAAAATAAAGACCCGTTCATAGTACCTGTCGACTCGGAAAAAGCGTTCGGCAATGTAACATGATGCAAGATGTCCGAAATTCTGAGAAACAGAGCGGTGAGCTATAGGGAGAGAGACGTAATATACAATATATACAAGAGACAGGAGAGAATAATAAGAGTGGACGACCAAGATCGATGTGCACGTATTATAAAGGGTGTAAGACAGAGATGTAGTCGTTGGTCGTTGCTGTTCAATCTGTAGATCGAAGAAGTAATGATGGAAATAAAAGAAAAGTTCAGGAGTGGAATAAAAATTGAAGGCGAATGGATATCAGTGACAGGATTCGCTGATGACATTTATATCCTGAGTGAAAGTGAAGAAGAATTACAGGATCAGCTGATTGGATGAACAATCTAATAAGTACAGAATATGGATTGAGCACATATCGAAGAAAGACGAAAGTAATGAGAAGTAGGAGAAATGTGAACAGCGAGAAACTCATCAGGATTGATGGTCCCGATGAAGTTAAGGAAATCTCCTTCCTGGGCAGTAAAATAAATGATGGACGAAGCAAGAAGCACTTCATAATCTAACTAGCAATGGAAAAAAGCGCATTCCTGGCTATAGGTCGTAATTTGAGGGAGAAATTTCTGAGACTGTACGTCTGGAGTACAGCATTGTATGGTAGTGAAACATGGACTGTGGGAAAACCGGAACAGAAGAGAAGCGAAGCATTTGAGATGTGATGCTACAGACGAATGTTGAAAATTAGGTGGACTGATAAGGTATATAAAGCCTATATTTCTCTCTGTGTGTATAAATTCCATGGCAAAGTTGCACTCTTTCAGTAGCACATATACACACAGAGGGAAATATAGCCTTTTTTTTTTAGGTCATTGGTCTTCTCGACTGGTTTGATGCGGCCCGTCACGAATTCCTCTCCTGTGCTAACCTCTTCATCCCAGAATAGCACTTGCAACCTACATTCTCAATTATTTGCTGGATGTATTCCAATCTCTGTCTTCCTCTTCAATTTTTGCCCTCTACAGACCCCTCTAGTGCCATGGAAGTCATTCACTTACGTCTTCACAGATGTCATATCATCCTGTCCCTTCTCCTTATCAGTGTTTTCCACGTTTTTCTTTCCTCTCCGATTCTGCGCAGAACGTCCTCATTCCTTACCTTATCAGTCCAACTAATTTTCAACATTCGTCTGTAGCATCACATCTTAAATGCTTCGCTTCTCTTCTGTTCCGGTTTTCTCACAGTCCATGTTTCACTGTAAAGTAGGGGCGAAAGACCACAGCCTTGTCTTACACTCTTTTTAATACGAGCACTTCGTTCTTGGTCGTCCACTCATTATTTCCTCTTGGCTGTTGTATGTTGTACATGATCCGTCTCCCTACTTCTTTCAGAATTTCGAACACCTTGCACCATTTTACATTGTCGAACGCTTATTCCAGGTCGACAAATCCTTGATTTTTTTTAGTCTTGCTTCCATTATTAACCGCAACTCCAGAATTGCCTCTCACGTGTCTTTACCTTTCCTAAAGCCAAACTGATCGTCATCTAAAACACACTCAACTTTCTTTTCCATTCTTCTGTATATTGTTCTTGTGAGCAACTCGGGTGCGTGAGCTGTTAAGCTGATTGTGCGATAATTCTCGCTCTTGTCAGTTCTTGCAGTCTTCAGAATGTTGTAGATGATATTTTTCTGAAAGTCAGACGATACGTTGCTAGACACACACATTCTACAAACCAACATGAATAGTCGTTTAGTAGCCACTCCCCCCCAATGATTTTAGAAATTCAGATGGAACGTTATTCATCCCTTCAACGTACTCTTTCCACCTATCATTTCTCTCATCTGCATTTAAAAGTAGAATTCCAGTTGCAATCTTAATTTACCACATTTGCTTTTAATTTCACCGAAGGCTGTTTTGACTTTCCTGTATGCTGAGTCAGTCCTTCCGACAATCATTTTTTTTCGATTTCTTTAAATTTTTCAGGCAGCCATTTCGTCTTAGCTTCGCTGCACTCCTGCATAATAGGCTAAAGAAAAAAAAACCAAATAGCAGGCAAACACACACCGAACCAGTACCCATTATTAACAATGAAGGAATGAAAATTTCAGGACAATATATCCCAGGAAATAGAGAAGTGTTTTAGAAAGTCTAAAGTAAAAAGAGGTTTTCAAGATAACAACGCCTTACACCTTTGCATAAAACGTTATTTCAGAAGTGCACACGACAATTTTGACGGATGAGGTGTATACACGATCGGCTGTAACAATTGTGATGTGTACAGGTGATTACATTTAAAGTAAACTTTCAAAACGCTGTAGAATCAACACCACTGGTCAAAATGACGTCAAATTGTAAAGGAATATGATCGAAGAAGGGGGAAAACGTATGGAAGAAGTTAAAAAAGTGTGAAAACTGGCATATAGATGGCGCTGTATGTGTCAGCATACGTAAATGAAAACAACTCTCAAGCGCTTGACCCAATGAAGTTTGTACAAACACGCCGGGTACACAGCTTTTCCGTCTTTCGCGTCTGCGACGTTCGCCATGACTGTCTCAATGCAGGATCGCACTCTGTAAAGCTGCATTACAAGAATGATGATTGTGCACACATCGCTCTGCAGAAGTTCCGGAGACTGAAGGGTTTGAAAAAAGGCATTGGTCCGATGACTGTCGTTGGTCTGGAGAAAATGATTCGGAAATTCGAAAAGACGGGTTCTTTTGGTGTGTAACCTGGTAAGAAACGAATTGATTCGATGTCAGTGGAAGCAGTGGCCACAGCAATGCAAGAGGAGACGAGTGGTGGTGTGCAAATATGTAGTGCACGGAAGTTGCCCGAACATTGGACATACCCGTGAGCACGGTGCGTAAAATCCTACAAAACATCCTTCTTTGCTGTCCATTCAAAATTACCGATGTGGACGTGTTTCCAGTTGACCTGCCGGCAAGAGAGAGCTTTCCTTTAGAATGTCTTGCTCGCATCGAAGTGTACAATGATTGGTCATGGAAGATTTTGCGGGCAGACGAAGCCCACTTCCATCTGACAGGATGTCAATACACGGAATTGTCGAGTATGGGGAACGGAAAATCCACACGCAAATCACCGGGTACCACGGCATCCTGGAAATATCACTGTGCGGTGCGGGTTTACGGCATCATTTGTCACAGGGCCATGTTCTTTCGAAGAGACAGGTGCTTCCGGTCCTGTTACCTGCACCGTCACTGTTAAGCACTTTTGCTCAACCACGTTATTCCACCTCTTCAACAGCGTGGATGTGTGAATGGGATCATTTTTATACAAGCCGTTGTACCTCCGCACACTGCAAATCCAGTTAAGCAGCTACTGAACCGCTATTTCCTTAGAGCCTAGCCGTCCCGATCGCCTGATCTTAACCCGTGTGACTACTGGCTGTGGGGCTATCTGAAAGATTTTGCCTTCAGTGTTCCAATTGCAAACTTAGCTGCATTGAAGGCACGTATTGCGCAACACCTTCTGAACCTGACCCCGGAAACACTTCGATCGGTTGTGGATTATACTATTTGTCTATTTCAACTTGTTGCAGAAAACGGTGCACCGCTTATTGAACATGTTTTGTGCCAGTCACACGGAAATAATAATTTGATTTTGAGTGAGGATTTTGGTCTCAGGACAATTGAAAGCCGTTGTGATTGATGCTTTTTATGCAGTTTTTGGCCTCAGGACAATTAAAAACCAATGTGATTAATGCTTTTTATGCGGTTTTTGGCCTCATAACAATTAGAAACCGATTTTTCCCATCCGATGTGATAGATCTTGCCGTAGTGGATGGACTTACATAACTAACACTATCGCACCTGCCTACCCATGCACACTGAGTAGTGCAGTTTGTTTAACGTCGAACTCACACCTTAGGCATTGTTGTATGATTCATTTGTCGTTTCTTGTCGACCACTATTAAACTATGATGCTTACACTGCCATCTATTGCTACATTTTATAACTGTCATTTTTCTTTTGCAATACATTTCCCCCCCTTCTTCGATAATATTCCGTTACAATTTGACGTCATTCTGACCAATGGTGTTATTTCTACAGCGGTTTGAAAGTTGAAATTTAACTATAAACATCCTGTATTATATCGGGAAAGCCGGCCGCTCTTTTATGGTTTAAGGAGTGTTTACAGGCAAGTAAGAATACTGCTTTTCCGTTGGACTTCGTAGAAATCTGCCATAGTATTGGGAGCACTGAAGAAAAGTACGATTATTTTTCACAGAGCGCAAAAAGGCCGTGCTGTCGATTTATTAGAACAACTTGAAATTTATAAATCAAAAGCCAGGATCTGGTAAAAATGCTCAAAGGGCAACGCGATTATGAACCCAATGCCTACTTTGCTTTCTTTGACAACGTTTTACATTAATGACTGAACGCCTCTCGTTTGTTTATCTTGCCGTGGCGTTACGTGGCGTAAACTGCATCACACATTTGTTCTGTTTCCTTCGGTTTTTCGTTTTACTGCCGAGTGGTGTGGACGAGCGGTTCTAGGCGGTTCAGTCTGGAACCGCGCGACTGCTACGGTCGCATGTTCGAATCCTGCCTCGGGCATGGATGTGTGTGATGTCCTTAGGTTAGTTAGGTTTAAGTAGTTCTATGTTCTAGGGGACTGATGACCTCAGAAGTTAAGTCCCATAGTGCTCAGAGCCATCTGAACCATTTGTTTTCCATTTTACTCTCGCGTTTGATTAACCCTTCTCTGTTTATGTAATACAACTCAGTAGGAAGATAATCTTATTAAGTGACTGTTACAATTTTATTATTCTTTCCTTGGAACGGCGTGTTGCAGGGTACTTCAGGTCTTTTGGCAGTTAAGTTCCTCCGACTTATCCCCTATGCTGCATTGCGGTGGCTAAGCCAACAGATGTAGCTGATCAATTATTTTAGTCCTTTGTTTTTTTTTCGTTTCTCTCCGTAGTTATTGTATCAACTTTACGTTATTTAATTAGCTTCATAAGCTTGTGCTTCTGTATGTTATTACTTTTATCTAAAACGACTACAAGTGCGTCTCAAAATCATATATAATCACAAAATCGTTTTAACTATTTCAAATTTAACTTTATTCGCGTTTCTCGTTGTTTCACTTTCTCACTGTACTAATATATTTTTGGTAAGCCGAATATAGAGTTTACCTATTGCTCCCTTGACTTATTGCACAAAGTACAATTTTTGTAATTGACAAATATATATATATATATATATAGACCTACAGTAGCGACGTCTAACGAACTCACGGCACAAACATTCGTTGTGGCTACTGCATTACTGTTTGTTAAGACCAGCAACGATAGATATGGTATGACTCTGCCACAACTGTGGCCTAGTTTACACCAAATTTTAAGTATGTACGACGATGCTATGCTGATTTTGTGTGTATTTTGTGGTGATGTCACTATGGCTTTATTGTTTTAGGAAAAGTTATAAAACAGGCGTACCTCGAAATATTTTAAACGCATGTTTTGATACCGATGAAAGTAATAGTTTTTCGTTATGCTATATTTTGTTGTTCTAAGACTCAATCTGTCCGTGCGGTCTAGGGCACCTTGCCACGGTTCACGCAACTCCCCCCGTAGGAGGCGGAGGTTCGAGTCCTCCCGTCGACATGTGTGTGTGTGTGTGTGTGTGTGTGTGTGTGTGTGTGTGTGTGTGTGTTGTCCTTAATGTAAGTTAATTTAAGTTAGATTAAGTAGTGTGTAAGCCTAGGGACCGATGACTGTAGCAGTTTGGTCCCATAGAACTTACTACCAATTTCCAACTTAATCTGTTCAGTAGTTGTATATAATTTTCCACCATTTGCTGTAGGTCGGAATATTGTCATTAATGACTGTAACATGTAGTTTAAGGACCAAAAGTTTTGAGATCATTGGCGGAAATGAAAGAGAATGAATTTTCACTCTGCAGCGGAGTGTACACTGATATGAAACTGAGTGACTGATAAAACTCCGTGCTGGATTGGGACTCAAAGTGCGACCTTTGCCTTTTGCAGGCAAGTGCCCTACTGATTGACCTATTCAAGAAATACCCAAGACCTGCTCCCATAATTTTACACTTTCAGACAGCAGGAGGGATATTTCTTTTCGATTTATTCGCTTTCAGGTTGTGTCCATTCAGACATCTCAGTATTTGAAAGGATATACGATAGTGTATTGGTAACCGCCAGGTTAGCCGAGAGCGCTAATGCGCTGCTTCCTCAACTCAGGTAGGCGCGCCGGCCCCGGATCGAATCCGCCCAGCGGCTTAATGACGAAGGCCCGTGTGCCGGCCAGCCTAGATGTGGTTTTTAGGCGGTTTTCCACATCCCACTAGGTGAATGCCGGGCTGGTCCCCACGTCCCGCCTCAGTTATACGGCTCGTAGACATCTGAACACATTCGCACTATTCCATGGATTATACTAGACGCAGACTGTTGGGGTACACTTATTCTGTCCCGGGGGGTATGGGGTGGCAGCAGGAAGGGCATCCGGCCACGGGAAAAGGCACAAGCTAAAGAAGATACGATAGTGTATTGGAGTCGATTTTCGTACCAGTTACGACGACAAGTACAACACAACACCTCGCCTAGCCCCCAAGCGGAGGAAATCTCCGACCTGCCGGGAATCGCAACCGGACCTCTTCTATTAACAATCTGCCGCGCTGATCGCGCAGCTACCGAGGCGCACTTCACAGGAGTTATCCAACATACCTTGAGGGATTAGAACTTCTTGTAGAAAAGATACAGCGGAGACATTGCCTACCCATGACCTCGGGGACTCTTTCCAGTTACAGACTACTCGTATGGAATAAAAAGACGTATTCCTGAATAACTTTCGAACTGAGGAACAATAACAACAGGCCGCGTCATGCAGACCTCCCGGAACGACGCTGCAGCTGTGATCTCTATAGCTGTTCGCTCTGCCGGATGTGTGTCCCAGAAGTGACAGTTCTCATTTCAGGCGCGGCTGACAGAAAGCATCAGGGGCGCCGGCATCCCACATGCGTAGTCGCTGGGCCGTGCTCACAGCGGGAAAGACAAGACCACCGGCGCGTACTGCGTGACAAACACGCAGCGTCAGTCGAAAAAAGTTTTTGACAGCCGCTCTCGGCTCTCCGCCTTGCACCCGTCGCGGCGGCAGGGGGAAAACAGCTGCACTCAGCACAGCCAGCCCGATAAAGTGGAATTTTCTGTTCCACTCGATAACAATTTTTCTCTCTCCATCACGTCGTGACGACCGTACATAAATCAATGGTGAAATGAAGCGACGTTTCAAAAAGCATTCCGCAGCGAAAAATTTCATCGGCCGTTGTGCTAAGTTGACGCGGAATCGTGCGAATGTGTCCGTTTCGCCGCGTGGCCGATTAGTGACTGCGTGAGCGTCAGAGTTGGTCGTCCAACTCTAGTGCCAGGCGATTGTATCTACGTCCATACTGCGCAATCCATCGTTAGATGAGTGACTGACGGCTCCTCTGTTAATACTACATTCATGTTCAGAAAAAAGGCAGAACCCATTGAACGACTAGAGATAGGGCTTTCTTATTGAGAGGACATGTAGATTAGTATGTTCTACAGAAATGATTACCATTTGAACCATATTGGCCCGCGGGTTTAATGTGTACGTCGATATCACGACACAGCAACTGCGGCTGTCGTTGTCGCTGTAAAGCAAAGGTAAGTGGTCAGTGTGACTTGAGCAATCGTGCAGGATCAATCGAAGGTATATGTGCGAATCGTACTTTCATATCAGTCTGTTTGAAGGACGCCACATAATTGGCATGAGAGAATGCGTATTCGAGAAACTGCTGCTCGTGTAGGACGAAGTGTATCGTCAGTGAAATAGTTGGGTGCAGAATGGTCCATGAAGGCCGTAGAACACGGCGAGATGAGTCAGGTCGTACCTCCCAGACCACCCCCGAGAAGATCTAAACCTCATCCCAATGGCATTGAAGAACAGATCTGCGTCCTCGTCGGCTCTGGCGCAATAGTGGTTGGTTCAAATGGCTCTGAGCACTATGGGACTTAACTTCCAAGGTCATCAGCCCCTAGAACTTAGAACTACTTAAACCTAACTAACCTAAGGACATCACACAAGTCCATGTCCGAGGCAGGATTCGAATCTGCGAGCGTAGCGGTCGCGCGGTTCCAGACTGTAGTCTGGTGCAATAGTGGTACAGATAAAGACGTTGGAGACTATCAGGGGGGACAGTCCGCCGCCGTTTATTACATGGTTTACGTGCACATCCACTATTTATCTACCTAACTTTGACAAATCTACAGAGACATGCTGGACAGTGTAACGCCGCTACCGTTTGGACGCAAAAAATGAAAAATATAAATCTAGTCCTCACACTCCAATACAAGCCCCAAGCCCCAGATCCAAATTTCATAAAAAGAAAAACAAAGTCCCTGTGTACTAACACTGCATGACTAGTAGCAAGGAGATTGAAAAGAAAATAATATAAAAATAGAAAGGAATCTTGGTAGCAAAGTAACTTAATGTGATTACTTAGGCTTTCCCGGTGTAATAAGTCTTGAAAGTCTCTTCGGGTTTGCTGCCGGATCCTAAAATCAACTTGATATTTCGGCCATCCAACTGGTCGCCATCTTCAGGAAAATGCTGCTTCTGCTGATGAGTCCCGCTGAGAACTGACGCCAGATTGCAAATCGACGTCCTACATAGGCCACCGTTCAGTGCACGGCGCATGCGCCGCCCATCACGGTTGCTGCCTTCCAAAACAGGGAGGTGGCGCCGCCCTTAGTGAAACACTGCTGGCAACTATATATCGCAATCAAGGCCGCACCGAAGAACGTTCAGTTTTGATGCGAGACAATACAGGATTCCACGTCTTGCTAAGAGGAAACCCATTGTCTCTGTTGATTAAATTATCAGCCAACCTAATTTCAATCGCCTCTTTATAGACACTGTTCCAGAAACCGGAAATGTTGGCAACTACCACAGTTTCATCAAACCCGGTGTGTACAAAATTCCGTGTCAATGTGGGAAAGCTTACATTGGCCGTTCGATTCGCACAGTGCATGACAGGTGTGTGGAACATCGTCTTCGTACGAGGATACAACAACCGGAAAAATCGGCAGTAGCAGAACACTGCTTAAATGAGTGACACAGTATGAAATTTGGTGAAACTGTGGTAGTTGCCAACATTTCCGGTTTCTGGAACAGTGTCTATAAAGAGGCGATTGAAATTTGGTTGGCTGATAATTTAATCAACAGAGACAATGGATTTCCTCTTAGCAAGACGTGGAATCCTGTATTATCTCGCATCAAAACTGAACGTT
This sequence comes from Schistocerca piceifrons, assembly GCF_021461385.2. Lineage (NCBI taxonomy): Eukaryota > Metazoa > Arthropoda > Insecta > Orthoptera > Acrididae > Schistocerca > Schistocerca piceifrons. The sequence continues at coordinate 122,493,198 of NC_060146.1, forward strand.
CTTCGGTGCGGCCCTGAGTGCGATATATCTTTGCCAGCAGTGCTCCACTAAGGGCGGCGCCATCTCCCTTTCTTGGAGGGCAGAAACCGTGATGGGCGGCGCATGCGCCGTGTACTCAACGGTGGCCTATATAGGACGTCGATTTGCAACCTGGCGTCAGTTCTCAGCGGGACTCATCAGCAGAAGCAGCATTTTCCTGAAGATGGCGACCAGTTGGACCGCCGAAATATCAAGTTGATTTTAGGATCCGGCAGCAAACCCGAAGAGATTTTCAAAGTAACTTAATGTTTTGAAAATAAATAAAAAAGAAATAGAATCCATTAGCTTCAAGATAAAATAATAGTAGATCGCAAAGTGGTAGACTTGTAGATCACGAACAAGTGACCTCAAAGAATACTCCTTGTGAGTACTCTTCAAGGACACTGCGAAAAACAGAAGCTAAAGTCGTACGTTGTTCATGTGCTTCTGGCGCTTGCCTTGTCGTGTCGTAACTGAACTTTTGCGCTCGTACGTAACATTGGTAGGCGACACGAGATTGTTTGTTCCATTTGAAGATCTGAGATTTGCTAGAAATGATTAAAAACTGAAAGAGGTAAATCAGCAGTACCTTTGAAGTAATTCAAGCTAGAAAAATAACCGAATATATTGTCTTAATTTGATTATTATCCACGAAGGACTGAAGTTAGACCCAATGCGATAGACAATTAATAGTTCAACTGATAGGAAGTGATTAATAGTGTAAGCTGTGAGGAATATACCTAAACTGCGTGAAAGTAAATAATCTGGATCTTGCTGTAAACTCTTTGGCTGAATTCCACCCATCTGAAATAAAGGTTACTTCTTTAAGAAAATGGTAGAATGTGCATAGACTAGAATAATCCAACATAAAGTGAATATACCCATTTAATATTACGCGCTCATGAAACATTGATCTCTGCGACAACGTAGAGCGCAGCAGACAAACTCTGGATGTAGATATACTGTAATCATAATTAGGGCAATAATATCAGTTTGTATGCATTTACGTGTACCTAGGCTCGTACACGTCAGAGAGCAAATATTCATCTGAATAAGCCGGTACAACTAACACGCATGCGGCGTAAACACAGAGCAGCAATACAATTCCTTTTTTGCGAGTTTCCTCACAAACATTACACCGTGAGCCTGAGCTTCATTCATCAACAAACAGTCAATATAAAAAGGGGAAGTTACAATGACAATGGTGTATGGAACTATGCCACTGGGGATAGGAATGTTTTCAAACGAATCTGGCTGTTTGAAAATGAAGGCCGCATTTGGTTTGTTGCAGACAGGGAGAGCGGAATCACAGTCACTGCAAGCGCACAAGACATGCAGCGACAACTCGCCTTATGATGTGAGGTGCTATCGGGTACAACTATACATCACGGTTGGTGCGTGGTCAGGGCAATGTGACCACTGTGACCTACGTGAATGACATCCAGAGATCCGTAGCCGCACTCTTTCTGCCAACACCCAAGACAATGCAACATGGTGCTGCACAAACACATGCCTTCTTGAATGAGATTTTCACTCTGCAGCAAAGTGTGCGCTGATATCAAACTACCTGGTAGATTAAAACTGTGTGCCCGACCGAGACTCGAACTCGGGACCTTTGCCTTTCGCGGGCAAGTGCTCTACCAACTGAGCTACCGAAGCACAACTCACGCCCGGTACTCACAGCTCTACTTCTGCCAGTACCTCGTCTCCTACCTTCCAAACTTCACAGAAGCTCTCCTGCGAACATTGCAGAACTAGCACTCCTGAAAGAAAGGATATTGCGGAGACATGGCTTATCCACAGCCTGGGGGATGTTTCCAGAATGAGATTTTCACTCTGCAGCGGAGTGTGCGCTGATATGAAACTTCCTGGCAGATTAAAACTGTGTACCCGACCGAGACTCGAACTCGGGACCTTTGCCTATCGCGGGCAAGTGCTCTACCAACTGAGCTACCGAAGCACGACTCACGCCCGGTACTCACAGCTCTACTTCTGCCAGTACCTCGTCTCCTACCTTCCAAACTTCACAGAAGCTCTCCTGCGAACCTTGCCGAACTAGCACACCTGAAAGAAAGGATATTGCGGAGACATGGCTTAGCCACAGTCTGGGGGATGTTTCCAGAATGAGATTTTCACTCTGCAGCGGAGTGTGCGCTGATATGAAACTTCCTGGCAGAGCTTCTGTAAAGTTTGGAAAGTAGGAGACGAGGTACTGGCAGAAGTAAAGCTGTGAGTACCGGGCCTGAGTCGTGCTTCGGTAGCTCAGTTGGTAGGGCACTTGCCCGCGAAAGGCAAAGGTCCCGAGTTCGAGTCTCGGTCGGGCACACAGTTTTAATCTGCCAGGAAGTTACATGCCTTCTTGGTATCACAGGATGTCAGCCTTTTGCGCTGGCCCGGCACATTACCAGACTTGATGCCAATCGAAAATGTGTGGGGTAGGGTGAAACAACAAGTGCAGTGCTACAACCAATGCCAATCATGAGAGATGAACTTTGGGACCAGGGGAATCGAACGTGTATGGCTGTACCACAGAACGCCACTAATCATCGATGCCATCACGCATGGAACAAATCAGGGCCCATGGCGGACCCTGTGCCTACTACGCAACAGGGCACATCTTGAACCAAGGCAACAGGAATGGTTCAAATTCAAATGGCTTTGAGCACTGTGGGACTTAACATCTGAGGTCATCAGTGTCCCTAGAACTTAGAACTACTTAAACCTAACTAACCTAAGGACATTACACACATCCATGCGCGAGGCAGGATTCGAACCTGTAACCGTAGCGGTCGCGCGGCTCCAGAATGAAGCGCCTATAACCACTCGGCCACAGCGAACGGCCAACAGAAATGATAATCATTTCTGCAGAACACTCTAATTTACATGTTTTCTTGATATGAAAGTCCTATCTCTATTCGTTCGATGTTCTGCTTTTTTGTGAATGTGAGTGCAGCTCATTCTCTTACCCCTCCCCGCCACCCTCTTTCGTTTCCCATTTGCGAATGCCACGTACGAAGGATTGTTACAAACTTTCTAATATCTCTGACTTTTTAGTTGTGGTCATTAGGTACTGTATATGCCGGTGGACGTAGTATGTTGGCTGACTCTACTCCGAAGATACTCTCTCCCAGTTTCAACAGTAAACTTCTCCGTTTGTGGTCGCCCTAATTCTCTCCCTCAGGCTAAAGGAAACGGCGACGAAACGCGCTGCTCGGCTTTGCGGATTCCCTTACTCTTCTACCAGTCCAGCCTAGTGAGGGCCCAACATTCATAAACATTACTTAGGAATCGAACCACTGTTTTGTAAGTCAGTTTAAAACACTATTATTCCACCATTTTTCTGAATGTACCCTGTCAGAAAAAGGCCGTTCCCTCTATAAACATACATGGAGTAACAGGTATAACTGCAGATGTTTTTATACGTGGTACATTAATATGTGTACACATATGTGTGCTGGTTGGTTTTTCTGGGCTTTGAACAGTCTTCACGCAAGCATATCATGTAATTTACTAACTGTTGTCTTCTGCGTGGCGGTTACGGCACCGCTAAGTGGTTTACCCCTGTCGTTATAGGCTAACCATTCTCCGTCCACGTGCCCACATTTCAACACCTGAACTTCTTCCCAGTGGAAAACAAGCATTAATGGATTGCTTTGCGTCAAATACTTGGATGTACTCGTACTATCGAGCCTAAAACATGTTGTTGTTGTTGATGTGGTCTTCAGTCCTGAGACTGGTTTGACGCAGCTCTCCATGCTACTCTATCCTGTGCAAGCTTCTTCATCTCTCAGTACTTACATCAACCTACATACCTCTGAATCTGCTTAGTGTCTCCCTCTACGATTTTTACCCTCCACGCTGCCCTCCAATGCTAAATTTGTGATCCCTTGATGCCTTGGAACATGTCCTACCAACCAGTCTCTTCTTCTAGTCAAGTTGTGCCACAAACTCCTCTTCTCCCCAATTCTATTCAATACCTCGTCATTGGTTATGTGATCTACCCGTCTAATCTTCAGCATTCTTCTGTAGCGCCACATTTCGAAAGCTTCTATTCTCTTCTTCTCCAAACGATTTATCGTCATGTTTCACTTCCATACATGGCTACACTCCATACAAATACTTTCAGAAACGACTTCCTGACTCTTAAATCTATACTCGATGTTAACAAATTTCTCTTCATCAGAAACGCTTTCCTTGCCATTGCCAGTCTACATTTTATATCCTCTCTGCTTCGACCATCATCAGTTATTTTGCTCCCCAAATATCAAAACTCCTTTACTACTTTAAGTGTCTCATTTCTTAATCTAATTCCCTCAGCATCACCCGACTTAATTCGACTACATTCCATATTCTCGTTTTGCTTTTGTTGATGTTTATCTTATATCCTCCTTTCAAAACACTGTCCATTCCGTCCAACAGCTCTTCCAAGTCCTTTGCTGTCTCTGACACAATTACAATGTAATCGGTGAACCTCAAAGTTTTTATTTCTTCTCCACTGATTTTAATACCTACTCCGAATTTTTCCTTTGTTTCCTTTACTGGTTGCTCAATATACAGATTGAATAACATCGGGGAGAGGCTACAGCCCTGTCTCACTCCCTTCCCAACCACTGTTTCCCTCTCATGCCTCTCGACTCTTATAACTGCCATGTGCTTTCTGTAGAAATTGTAAATAGCCTTTCGCTCCCTGTATTTTACCCCTGCCACCTTCAGAATTTGAAAGAGTATTCCAGTCAACGTTGTCAAAAGTTTCCTCTAAGCCTACAAATCCTAGAAACGTAGGTTTACCTTTCCTTAATCTTTCTTCTAAGATAAGTCGTAAGGTCAGTATTGCCTCACGTGTTCCAACATTTCTACGGAATCCAAACTGATCTTCCCTGAGATCGGCTTCTACCAGTTTTTCCATTCGTCTGTAAAGAATTCGCGTTAGTATTTTGCAGCTGTGACTTATTAAACTGATTGTTCGGTAATTTCCACATCTGTCTGCACTTGCTTTCTTTGGGATTGGAATTATTATATTCTTCTTGAAGTCTGAGGGTATTTCCTGTCTCATACATCTTGCTCACCAGATGGTAGAGTTTTGTCATGACTGGCTCTCCCAATGCCGTCAGTAGTTCTAATGGAATGTTGTCTACTCCTGGGGCCTTGTTTCGACTCAGGTCTTTCATAGCTCTGTCAAACTCTCCACGCAGTATCGTATCTCCCATTTCATCTTCATCTACATCCTCTTCCATTTCCATAAGATTGTCCTCAAGTACATCGCCCTTGCATAGACTATATACTCCTTCCACCTTTCTACTTTCCCTTCTTTGCTTAGAACTGAGTTTCCATCGGAGCCCTTGATATTCATACAAGTGGTTCTCTTTTCTCCAAAGGTCTCTTTAATTTTCCTGTAGGCAGTATGCATCTTAACCCTGGTGAGATAACACTCTACATTTGTGCTCTAGCCATCCCTGCTTAGCCATTTTGCACTTCCTGTCGATCTCGTTTTTGAGACGTTTGTATTCCTTTTTGCCTGCTTCATTTACTACATTTTTATATTTTCTCCTTTCATCAATTAAATTCAGTATTTCTTCTGTTACCCAAGGATTTCTCCTAGCCCTCGTCTTTTTACCTACTAGGTCCTCTGTTGCCTTCACTACTTCATCTCTCAAAGCTACCCATTCTTCTTCTACTGTATTTCTTTCCCCCATTCCTGTCAATTGTTCTCTTATGCTCTCCCTGAAACTCTGTACAACCTCTGGTTCTTTATCCAGGTTTCATCTCCTTAAAATCCCACGTTTTTGCAGTTTCTTTAGTTTTAAGCTACAGTTCATAACCAATAGCCTGTGGTCAGAGTCCACATCTGTCCCTGGAAATGTCTTACAATTTAAAACCTGGTTCCTAAATCTCTGTCTTACCATTATATAATCTATCTGAATCCTTTTAGTGTCTCCAGGGTTCTTCCAGGTATACAACCTTCTTTTGTGATTCTTGAACCAAGTGTTAGCTATGATTAAGTTGTGCTCTGTGCAAAATTCTACAAGGCGGCTTCCTCTTTCATTTCTTACCCCCAATTCATATTCACCTCCTATGTTTCCTTCTCTCCCTTTTCCTACTCTCGAATTCCAGTCACCCATGACTATTAAATTTTCGTCTCCCTTCACTACCTGAATAATTTATTTTATCTCATCATAAGTTTCATTAGTTTCTTCATCATCTGCAGAGGTCGTTGGCATATAAACTTGTACTACTATAGTAGGCGTGGGCTTCGTGTCTATCTTGGCCACAATAATGCGTTCTCTATGCTGTTTGTAGTAGCTTACCCGCACTCCTATTTTTTTATTCATTATTAAACCTACTCCTGCTTTACCCCTATTTGATTTTGTATTTATAACCCTGTAGTCACCTGACCAGAAGTCTTGTTCCTCCTGCCACCGAACTTCACTAATTCCCGCTATATCTAACTTTAACCTATCCATTTCCCTTTTTAAATTTTCTAATCTACCTGTCCGATTAAGGGATCTGACATTCCACGCTCCGATCCGTAGAACGCCAGTCCTGATAACGACGTCCTCTTGAGTAGTCCCCGCCCGGAGATCCGAATGGGGGACTATTTTACCTAAAATATACGACTTGTAATAGCTCTAATTATTGGTCTGCAAATGACGTAAATACTGATGTAATATTGCCCCTCACATTACTGTTCTCAGTGACCAATAGACCCGTTATACACTGTATATTCTATCAAAATGTTGGATTAATTTCCTATCTGTCAGAGGTAAGCGGAACCCACCCACCCACATACACACAATGCATACGCTCTCTCAAACACATTAACGCACTAGGATAACTGACCACACGTATTAAACTAAAACATAAATTAGTAATCGATGGACCAAAACAAGAAAAAAGTCGAGTAAACATAAGCTGTAAGATGCATACCTTGAGAGCTACGAGCACTTTTTCAGTACAAGACGAAAGTATCATGGCACCAAAGACGAACTAATGCTCACAGCTCCCAAAGTATGCACTTTAGAGGCAATGTTTATTCGGTGTCGTTGTAAGAGTGAGGTTCCAGGTTCCAGTTGGTACCACACTTCAGAACCACAAGCTAAGGACAGTAGCTGCGAGACGCAGCCACAAATGAGAACCGTCGGCGAAGACACTGCTGCTGAATGTCTGCTTACGTCAGAGCCTAGCGCCCCTCGCCCCATTCATGATCTTAAGTTGGCAGCGCAGTCGTAGCTTAGATCCGGCAGCGCTAGCGTTACTAGTCAGAGCTGTGAACCAAAGTTTACAGCTAATGTACTGATCAGCTAACACATTATGACCACTGCCCGCCGCGACGTTGGATACCACCTGGTGGTGTTGTGGGCACGTGACGTGGTTAACGAAGCATCTGAGTGGAGCAGACACGGACGGCGGATCATTCTAGCAAAGATATTGACACTGGGGTAACCGACTTTGAGAAAAGGCAGGTTATTAATACCCAGAACAGGTTGTTATTACGCGGAGCAGGTTATTTTTATGCAGAGCCTGTGAACGAGTATCTCGAAGACGGCAAAGCTGATCGAATGTTCACGTGCTACTGTCGTGAGTATCTACAGGTAGATGCACAGCGAAAGTTCAACAAGGCGCTAAATAGTTGGATGTCCTCGACTCTTCAGAGAACGTTGATTTCGGAGGCTTGTCCGCTCAGTAAAGTACGACAGACAGTGATCTGTGGCATCTCCACTGCAAGAGCACAACGCTGGCGCACGCACAGGTATTTCAGCGCACACCGCTCATCATACATCGTTGAAAATCGAGCTCCGAAGCAAACCGCTTGTGTGTGTTCACCTGCTGACCCAACGACATCGTCAATTACGATTACGGTGGGTACTCCGTCTGTAATGATCTCCTTGCCGACGGGATATTAAACGTAACTCTGTTCCTCCTCCGTCTCAAGTAGCTTCATGCAGGGCAGATTTGTGACAAATCAAGTCCTTTCATAGACTGGTGCATTTTGCGTTTGTGTTTTAATTGAATAAATTAATGTGTTCATTTAAAACTTGTTTCTGTCATGTATGAACAGATCGCCTATTGAAAGAGCAAATACATTAATTTGGTATTTCTTAGAAGAATCCTTTAGTCAGTGTACCCAAAGGGCGTCGTCGAATATATCAGGCCAACATCACCTTCGTTAAACTCAGTATTTCTACACTCCTGGAAATGGAAAAAAGAACACATTGACACCGGTGTGTCAGACCCACCATACTTGCTCCGGACACAGCGAGAGGGCTGTACAAGCAATGATCACACGCACGGCACAGCGGACACACCAGGAACCGCGGTGTTGGCCGTCGAATGGCGCTAGCTGCGCAGCATTTGTGCACCGCCGCCATCAGTGTCAGCCAGTTTGCCGTGGCATACGGAGCTCCATCGCAGTGTTTAACACTGGTAGCATGCCGCGACAGCGTGGACGTGAACCGTATGTGCAGTTGACGGACTTTGAGCGAGGGCGTATAGTGGGCATGCGGGAGGCCGGGTGGACGTACCGCCGAATTGCTCAACACGTGGGGCGTGAGGTCTCCACAGTACATCGATGTTGTCGCCAGTGGTCGGCGGAAGGTGCACGTGCCCGTCGACCTGGGACCGGACCGCAGCGACGCACGGATGCAAGACCGTAGGATCCTACGCAATGCCGTAGGGGACCGCACCGCCACTTCCCAGCAAATTAGGGACACTGTTGCTCCTGGGGTATCGGCGAGGACCATTCGCAACCGTCTCCATGAAGCTGGGCTACGGTCCCGCACACCGTTAGGCCGTCTTCCGCTCACGCCCCAACATCGTGCAGCCCGCCTCCAGTGGTGTCGCGACAGGCGTGAATGGAGGGACGAATGGAGACGTGTCGTCTTCAGCGATGAGAGTCGCTTCTGCCTTGGTGCCAATAATGGTCGTATGCATGTTTGGCGCCGTGCAGGTGAGCGCCACAATCAGGACTGCATACGACCGAGGCACACAGGGCCAACACCCGGCATCATGGTGTGGGGAGCGATCTCCTACACTGGCCGTACACCACTGGTGATCGTCGAGGGGACACTGAATAGTGCACGGTACATCCAAACCGTCATCGAACCCATCGTTCTACCATTCCTAGACCGGCAAGGGAACTTGCTGTTCCAACAGGACAATGCACGTCCGCATGTATCCCGTGCCACCCAACGTGCTCTAGAAGGTGTAAGTCAACTACCCTGGCCAGCAAGATCTCCAGATCTGTCCCCCATTGAGCATGTTTGGGACTGGATGAAGCGTCGTCTCACGCGGTCTGCACGTCCAGCACGAACGCTGGTCCAACTGAGGCGCCAGGTGGAAATGGCATGGCAAGCCGTTCCACAGGACTACATCCAGCATCTCTACGATCGTCTCCATGGGAGAATAGCAGCCTGCATTGCTGCGAAAGGTGGATATACACTGTACTAGTGCCGACATTGTGCATGCTCTGTTGCCTGTGTCTATGTGCCTGTGGTTCTGTCAGTGTGATCATGTGATGTATCTGACCCCAGGAATGTGTCAATAAAGTTTCCCCTTCCTGGGACAATGAATTCACGGTGTTCTTATTTCAATTTCCAGAAGTGTAGTTTTTACTGAGTTTAACGAAGGCGATGTTGGCCTGATATATTCGACGATGCCCTTTGGCTACACTGACTAAAGGATTCGCTAAGAAATACCAAATTAACGTATTTGCTCTTTCAATACGCGATCTGTTTATACATGCTTATGGGTTATCCAAGTCTGCACAACGCGATCGCGATTCTTAAATAGATGTATTTGTTCTCTGTTTTCTATGTAGATAACCTGAAGATGCCTAAATAAGGCGAAACGCGTCATTGAAAAATAAAAAACTAAAATTGCAACCAAGACTGTTTTTAACCAATATAATATCTACTTAATATTATGCAGTTGTCTATTTAGGATCCACAGCTGAGGACATAAATTGTTTCCGTTACTCGTTCCGTTGCGCACAATCATTTCAGCTTGGGTCTTAAATATGTGTCCGGCTCTTAATTTTCTGGGGAAGTGTGGCCATTTCAAACACGTGCAGGATTTTTCACTGTTACAGTGTTAGAACAGTGAATTATCTAGACCATTGACCATGTAACTACTGAAAAGCCTTCTGCTCCTTTTACATCTTTGTCGGGCCTCCCATGTGGTTCCACATACAGGGTTCGTGGGACAATCTGGGGATGGTGGGAGAGGGATGGGGCAGGGGTAATTCTTCTCTTCCAGACAAACCTCACGCGAGTAGCAAATGAGCCAGAATAGTCGCAAATATCTACATTACAATAATTTCATGAAGTGATTCACACCTTCTGGTTTCTTTGTTTTGCTCTTACGGCGCATATTATCGCTTCTACGTTGTTGTTGATAAAAATCGGCTACAGATACGGACGTTCTATTTCAAAACGTGGTATACCTTCATAGCTGCGTGCAATTGTAAGTATTGTGGATGTACGCCGAAGAGAGAAAGCTCGGAACAGTATCGGCTAGAGGCACTTGAGGGGATATCGCAGAGAATGGCCGAGTTCGCTTTCCTGGCCACTTTGGTCCCAAGTGCTGCGCGATACGCCTCGGAAGAGCTTTCAAGGGGCAGGGACTGTCTCGGGTGTGGGCGAAGGCGGCAGAAGAGGGCTCTGCTGAGACAATACGCCTCTCTCTGCTGTGTTTGCCCTATAATGCACTTTGCAAACGTAGCGCCGGTCCACTAAAAAGTCAAACTGAAGAAGTAACAGTTCGCTGTTATAACCCACTCGAAAGAGAGAGAGTAGGTGGAAGGGGCGGAAAAGAAAGGGATTGGGGAGGAGAGAGGTAATACAAAGTGTGTGGGATAGCGGAAAAGGAGACAGATTGTGTGTCAGAGCGAGAGAGACAGAAAGAGAGAGAAAGAGAGAGAGAAAGAGAGCGAAGTAAGAGATAAAGGTAGAGAAAGAGAGAGAGAGAGAGAGAGAGAGAGAGAGAGAGAGAGAGAGAGAGAGAGAGAGAGAAAGAGCGAGGGGGGGGTGGAAGGGAGAGTAATGTCGAAATAGGATAGAGTGAGAGAGAGTTTGATGGTTGATGGGGAAGGGGACCGGGGGAAGTGGGTGTAAAGCCTCTCTATACCTTGTCTTGTACAATGACTCCCATCCTATTATCGGTTTACAGTTTTGTAGTTTTTCACGGCAAGATTTATGTTACATGAAACTTATCTGAGTATCGTTCCGTGTCATAATGTATAAAACCAGGCTGTACAAACGGTTTGGTCACGGTTACACTGGCCTTCTGGTACTAGCGGTGACCCGGAAGAAGGCAGCAGTAACCTTGACCGAAACGTTGGTTTCTCCAGTGCAGTTTTCTTCATTATGACACGGGACGATATTCAGAAAACTTTTATGTCAATTCTTGTCACTTTGTTTATTGGCTGATAGGAAACTTGAGATTAGAGAAGTAAAGGCTGCATATACAGAGTGTTTCCGTAATAGCGTGCAAAAATGAAACGGGACATAGAGAATGCTCCATTGAACAATTTGAGTTAGGGAACATGGGGTGCCGGGCGGTGAGGCTAAGCGGTTCTAGGCGCTTCAGTCCGGGACCGCGCGACCGCTAAGGTCGCAGGTTCGAATCCTGCCTCGGGCATGGATGTGTGTGACGTCCTTAGGTTAATTAGGTTTAGGTAGTTCTAAGTCTATGGGACTGATGACCTGTTAAGTCCTATAATGCTCAGATCCATTTGAACCATTTTTGAACATGGGGTCAGAGAATCCAATTCAATGTGATGTGGCAGTAAACTTGTCTACCGCTTTGTATAGCATTACTGTCTGCCATCACTTATCTTACATCCTTTTTTTTTGCGTGCTGCCGCCTCGTTATGTTTGTATCAATTTCTGTTGTCACTGAGTTGCTGCTTTGTCTGCACGTGAGCGGCAGCAGCAGCGCCTATCGATACAGCCCTCACGTGCTATCTTTGCTGCACTGCTATGACTTCCCAGTTCTCGTGTGTCGTGAGTGAGTTCGGATCTGGAGTGAGATGGGTCGTGCCAGGAGTGCAGTTCGGACCTGCCAGTCGGGGAGTTGGAATGCAGCACTAGTTCAGTCGGTTGGAGCAGCAGTGAGACTAGCCCGACCGTTGCCGCCACGCATCACTTGAGCCGCTGACAGTCTTCGTGGATCGTCGGTCGGTCGTCCTACCGGACGACGTGAATTGCCTCGCCGATCGCTTATGGGTTGGCTGTGTGTGTGTGTGTGTGTGTGTGTGTGTGTGTGTGTGTGTGTGTGTGTGTATCAACTCCCGATTTGTCTTCGTGAGCCGGCCGGTGTGGCCGTGCGGTTCTAGGCGCTTCAGTCTGGAACCGCGTGACCGCTACGGTCGCAGGTTCGAATCCTGCCTCGGGCATGGCTGTGTGTGATGTCCTTAGGTTAGTTAGGTTTAGGTAGTTCTAAGTTCTAGGGGACTGATGACCACAGATGTTAAGTCCCATAGTGCTCAGAGCCATTTGAACCATTTTTGTCTTCGTGATTGCACAGCCACTGCTTAGTGTCGTTCAAGTCTTCATGCAAGTGTTTGTGAAACTGTGAGTGCAGTTGGTGTAATTTCCATTGACAACTTGTTTTAAATGTTGTCGGAGTACTGGCAGTGAGTAGGTCGGTTGGTGCGGATCAGCCAGGAAATCTCCGCGCGGCGCAGTGGGCCGGGCCCGCTGGCGGTCTCTACGCAGTGTCGGAGTGTGTGGGAGCTGTTCCGATTGCTACGTGGTTCGTGGCTCACCGACCCAAGACATCAAAGTTGAGTAGTGATTTAATTACCGAAGCCAGTCTGTTGATATTGTGCCGTTGGTTTTCATGGTTCGCTGTTGGGGGGTATTCCCGTGAGCAAAAACGTGTGTTCGAGTTGGATAAAGTTTGGTGACCATCCGGTGAACTGTATTTTGGTTATTTGAAGTCCAAACGCATCAGCGGAATTTTCTGCCTTGTGGCCCTGGCCGCTGACGTAAAATTCAGGCAGTGTCCTTCTTCACCGTGTTGTCGCTGTCCAAAACGTGTGCGTAGTTTTGACAGCTTATGCATACTTGGTAGCCGGCGGTGACACACACAGTGGTTACGGTTACTACAAGCCACACGACAAGTTGAGAAACGGGGCCAAATTTCTAGTAGTTTACTGTCGAGTTGAGATTTTCACAAATGTTTTATTCGTATCTTACAGAAACTAGCAGTACGGCAATAAACAGCCCTTTATACACGCCGCTAACGGCAATCAAGTAATTGATAGCAATACAACAATCTAAAAAAAAAAAAAAATTTAAGAAAATCGCAGAAGCCAGCAGTACGGCAACAACCTTTTAAAATACGCCGCTAACGCCAATCAAAGTAATTTATAGCAATACAGCAATTTAAAAAAATTTAAAGAACAGGCTACTAAAGTAAATAGAGAACTTTGTTAATAAAGTACGGTGAGGTAATGAAGCTACCAACACCGCCATTAAAAAAATTAGACACATGATTAATGGCAATAAAGGGAATTTACAAACTTGGAGGAATTTTAAAAAAAATTTTAAGCAAAAGTGCCCTGGAATATCATTAGAACATAGCAGATACGACGGACCTGTGTAAGGCGGCCACAAATCACCCACTCAGGGATGCTCAAGCTAGACAGAATACTGACCATTTTAAATACGCGCGTAAACACAATTGCCACTCTCAGGCTGGTCACTGCACCGACTTGTAGCCAGCGAAAACTTGTAATAAGATGGCTTAACTTGCTGACAGAATTAGAGCTAACGTCGTGCAAGGAAACTTTACACCACACAGTCCTGAATGACCGACCACATGATCAACCAACAAGAAGCATGAATTTACTCATAACCCACGACAGAATAGCGAAACAATTAAACTGCCAAACTACACCTCCCAACGGACAGTAACGAGAGGAGGAGAAAAGATCACTGTCTTCAATTACACCAGTGCCAGGGACAGGAAACCCGGTCACCGGAGGCCTTAATGCAGAAGAGACGCTGGTTACACAAAATTATTACTTAATTATTAAACCTTCCACGAACTTAACTTGCAATTATGCTCGAACAGGCAGTACGCGACCTCCGATGGCCAGGATCCACACATCCGACCGCGCACGCGTCGCCAGCGTACCCGACATGCCACGGTCACGTGACAAGACGCTCTGTCACCGGAGTTCACGTCTTCTCTACAACGTTGACTGGTAGTGACCGCTCCTTCATGTTAGGTGTCTCCTTTTAAACTCCAGTGTTGAAACGGAGGATTTAAGAAAGGTTGTTTACGTTCCACCAAGGTGGAATGAACAGCAACTACTCGTGGGGCTATTCTGTATACAACCAATACGCGGGGAGCTCTTCCGTCAACTCGACCCGCTAGTTACACACAAGCTCCATACATCACGTGGCGACTCGATACAACCGACCACGCCTGGTCCGCGCTGGAGAGCCACACTGCCCTCCCGCGTCCACCACACTCTCTCAGCGCACCACGCCCCTACATCCGCGCCACCACACGAGGTTACAACCGGTCAAAGATCTCCCTTCCTCCATAGCAGTTTCAAAAATGGTTCAAATGGCTCTGAGCACTATGGGACTTAACATCTATGGTCATCAGTCCCCTAGAACTTAGAACTAGTTAAACCTAACTAACCTAAGGACAGCACACAACACCCAGTCATCACGAGGCAGAGAAAATCCCTGACCCCGCCGGGAATCGAACCCGGGAAAGCAGTTTCCCAGAAGCAAAAACGCAGATATCGATAGCAGAGGGAAAAGACAACCAAGCAACCACTTAATGACAGACAACATGTCAAACAAATATGTCAGGGGAAGAAAAGGAAAACCAATAAAATCTGAACACAAGGTGTAGCACGAGTCGATACACGGCTTAGGCGGCTACGCCTTTTACGTTTTGGCTTTGGAGTTCCTTGTGTACTGGTCGGGTGGAAAGTAAGTCGTCTTGTCGGTGGGTCCGTTGACTGTCTCTTGGTTGGGTTGCCGGCGGATCGGATACAGATGGTCCGACTACCTGTCTCCCCTAAGAGAACGTTAATATTTCAAGTGCAGACCAACTCCCGGAAACTTCTTAGCGCCGTTGGCTGTACTGCCTTTTCTTATTGGTGTTTGATTGTGTATTTTAATGGCTGATAGCCGATGGTTTGAATTTGTATGGTTTTAGTTAGCTTTTAAATAATGGGCCTTCAGCCGTTTTGAAACTGAAAATTTCTTACTTGTTAAGTCTTGCACTGTTTGAGCCTTCAGCCTCCCTTTTTAAAATTATTTAAGGATAAAGGTATTGGCCTTCTGCCTTTGAAAATGTAGTTGTGTTTTTAAATCATGAGCCTTCAGCCGTTTTAGAAATTAAAGAGTTTGTGCCCTTAAGCCGTAAGATTGTGTGACATGTTCAGTCCATAGTTAAGGTCGGAAATTTATGCTGTAATGTTTGGGCAACTAAATAAAGTTATATGTGTTCGAGTGTAACTGACAGCCGATTATCTTTGGCCCCTTTCCACGATTCCAACTACCTGTTCTGGCCTGCGGATTTAACCAGGCGTTTCAACGCGCACAAGTTTACACGTACTGCACTGTATATTTACATGTACATTCTTTGTTTCCGGCAATCAAACAAGGAGAAGGAGCGTGATTACTAGGAAGTCTACCTGGCCGTCTGAATGCCCACCTGTACTTGAGGTTCATGCAAAGAGTTCTTCCTGAGTTGTTGGAGAACGTACCCCCGGCGGTTCGTGAGAGGACATGAATACAACACGACGGTGCACCGCCTCACTTCAGTGTGGATATCCGCAAGCCTCTCAGCGCCGTATTTCCTGGTCGCTGGATTGGAAGGAGAGGTCCTATTCCATGGCCTTCGAGGTCACCTGACACAAATCCCCTAGATTATTTCCTGCGAGGATATCGAAAGTTAGTTGTGTATGAGACCCCAGTGAATACGGAGATGGAATTATTCGCCAGAATTTTAGCTGCCTGTGATGTGACTCGAAACACACCGGGAATATTTGTCAGGGTGCATGAGAACTTTTTCGCCGACGTCATTCTTTCATTGAGGTTGATGGCCGTCAGTTTCAGCACATTTTGTAAGATACAGCACAAGTGGTACGTTCATTGTGCCAATGACGGAATTTGCAATTAACTGTAACTAATGTAAATAAAACAGTGCACAGTACTGTGATTTTATTCCTATTACCTCCTTAAGCTGGCTTCTCCGACCCCAGGTTCCCTACCTCCAATTGTTCAGTAGAGGATCCTCTGCGTCCTGTTAAATGTTTGCACGCTCTTACGGATACACCCTGTATACAGACAAATGATAATGGATTACGTTTAAGCAGTTTTGCAGCAAGCCCAAATCTTTTACCAAATTCGACATAATCGCGTACACAAACAGTGATCCAATACTGTCAAATGTTTTTTATTCCAGTGTCTGATCACAAGATCAGTTCTTTAGACGATGACCGGTTTCAGTCGGTAATGACCATCCTCAGATCTGATTTACACCATATCCTAAAGTGATAAGGCCATAATGGAATCGTCAAAACATATAAATATAATCAACACAGCATCGTCACATGGAACTAAAAAAAAAATCTTTTAGTTAGCCGAATGCTGTTGCCACACAAAGCTAAAGCTAAAGAAACATGTCAGACTCCCAGTAGCATTACCAACCAACTAGATGATGTGTTGATAGAAGAGAGACAAAAAGGACGTTACTGAATATTGCTGATGTGAGATGTTTCAGAGGAAGGGATGTTAAGACTGACCACTGCCTACTTACTGGCGTGATGTGACTGGAGAGGTACTGCAGAGCACTGAGAAATGAAACTTAAAACTGTTTGATACAAATGACTTCAGAAATCCATAAGGAAGTCAAAAATTTAGTGTCAGTGTTAGAAACACATTGCCTGGCAAAAGAAATGAAACACCAAGATGTGAGACAGGCAACTGAATGTAGATTCAGTGGCTGAGAGTGTAAGTGCCGTTATTCCAATGATTCAACACTCGAGTCAGGTTTACAAAGCGCTTGGCTGTACGCTATTGCGCCCCCTGTAGTCAGGATGTATGAACTAATTGGGTTAGGGAGGATGTCATAAAGCAGTTTTAAACATGGCTGTGTCCCAGCAACCTTACGTAAGTTTCAGCGTAGGACACAGCCAACCGGTTGCCAATAACTGTTTGGTATACTGACCTAGGTTTCGACACCTCCAAGGATGTCTTAATCAGAATCAAATTACAAGATAACAGAATAAAGTATTACATAGAAAATTAAGTTTGACAAAATTATTAATCGAGATGACAGTTGTCATGGCTTACAAAGGTTACCTTCGTAAAATTATATTGCGTGAAAGCAATTGTCAAAAATTTCGAGCAGATATGCTTAAACCAAAAATTAAAATTAAACACGTTCTGGCCTTTGGCACGTAGACCTTGCTTGGAACAACATCAGAATGATGTTGATTTGTCGAGTGCTCAACATCGTGGTCATCAGTACCCGACATCAGACTAATCAGCCCAGTGGCTTACATTGCTGCCATGAAAACAATACAACCTGCGCCTCTTATCGAGCGCGAACAGTGAGATATACCCACATTTCAGACATTATAACAGAAATAACTGAATTAAACAAGCTAATTATAAAAACAAAACAAAAAGAGAGAGGTTAATGTACTTTCGAAGATACAAAAAGTCGAGCAAATTAAGTATAACAGAGAAATCTGTTAAGCTATACAGAAATTGCCATTACGTAAAACACAGGATATTAAAGAATGTGTACAAACAGCTACACAGTCCATACACCTGTGAGATTCGAAGACAAAGATGTTTCAGAACTAGAGGCAGGAAAACATAGTAAACAATAAAGGAATCAAAATTCCGCGACTAGTGGACTAATACGTTCACAAATTGTTACGTAATTGTAGCTGGTTACTGAGGATGAAGCCATTGTTCTTAGAAAAATGCTTGAAAATCTCAAAGCCTTTGTATCCGTTTCAACACCACGGTACTTTCCGATGAGGTGTAAAACAGGGGAACGCAGGGTGTCCGTGAAGTACCGTTGTTCCGTCAGAGTACCCTCAACCGAATACAATACGTGACTTGGAGTGATACCCGTTTGCTTCCAACACGATGATATGCAAGGAGTAACTTTTATGTCCGTAGGTTAGACGGTAGTTGTACTGCATTCAGTGATTGATGATTCCACAGCTACTTCGACAGTTAATATTTATTGCAGTCCCACCACCGAAAAGTAAAGATCAACATAAGAAAATGATAAGAGAAATGATCATCGTTGAGCAATATGAACGTAGAAACGCTGAGGGCTTGTCGTTATATATATAGTGACACTGGTCGTGAAGTAGATCGTGACGTAATCACGGTGCGCAACTACACCGTAGCACTGGCTTCCAAGGTGAGTTCTCATGGTTTCTAGGCGGCGTACTGGGGGGGGGGGGGGGGGTGCGGCGTGGTGCAGAGTCGTCTGTGCTCCAAGAGAGGTGGGACCCATCGGGCAACCGACGCGAGTCCTCACCGTTTTTTCCTTTGTTTTCATTTCCCCTCGCACCATGAGGGGCTTGGGGGGAGGGGATATGGGCTGGCAGCGGTACACTCAACCCGCTCTTCAGCCAGAGGAGTATACATACTTAAGCGCTAACATGTTAGCGTGAAGACATAATGACAACGATTTTCAAATAGTGGTCAAATATGAGGATATTGAAACACCAACGTAATAAAAAGGTGGCTGAATATTTTACAAGCAAGATTAAAATATGGACACTCAGAATATTCTGAAAAGTACATGAACACTAAAAAAAGAAACAAACACCGAGCAACACAGGACACTGACCATTAAAACGAAGAACTGCACACTTTGACTAAAATGCTAAAGGACCTCTCCTCAGTTGGTAGACGAAAGGAAAAGCAGTTAGAGAAGGAGAGAGGAGAATGATGAGGATTGAGGGCCAGCAGGAGGTGGCAATGACAGTGAGGTAGGGGCGGCTGAGGGGGACAGGGGGAGCGGGGTAGCTGATATTGGGATCTGTCAATTTGGAAGGAAAAGGGAGTGGGGAGCGACTGGAAGGGGAAAAGGAGGAGGTGTGGGAGGGAGGAGAGCACGGTGAGTGGGGGTTGAGAGCGTGGGTGGATTCAGAGATGGTAGCACAGGTATATTTAGAGGTGGAGTTCATGATCTGGGAGAGGGAGAGGGTTGAAATTTCTTTGGGAAAGGGTGTGGAGAGAGTGCAGGTGTAGCGCTGCTGCGATGTGTATGTAAAGGTATGGCAGCAACGTAGAAATTGAGAGGAGAGAGGACACAATAGGGCTGTGGGAGACGAGTCTGTGGGATGCGTAGATGATCCAGAGACATCCTAAGTGAGTTGGTAAGGATGCTTATGTGGAGAAGATAAGCGGACGCGGAAAGAGAGGCGGAAAGCACGGCGTTAGAGGATCTGGAGAGTCTTATAAAACTTGGGTGGGTCAGATATCCAGGCAACACTAGATTAGCAAAGGGGGTCGGATCAGGGAATTGTATGCACGAAGGATAGCATAGGGGGAGGGGGGGGGGTGGGAGGGGGGATAGTCCCCATGTTCGACCGTTGGTAGGTTGAGGGCTATTAAGTGAGGCAGAATGTTAGTCCAGGGTATTTTAGCATTTTTGTGAGCTGTATAGGAAGGTCACTAATGATGAGGTAGAAGTCATCGAGCTGTAAGGTGCCGGTGCCGCTGCAGCGTGCGCCACAGCTTACGTAGGAACATAAATTATTTTTTTTTTTTTTGCATCACCTCGGTTTGCAGAACTCCTGAAAATAGACGTTGACTGTAGATACTGTATCACAGACACAGTCCCTTTGACTGTTAGAGATGTTGCTAAACCCTCCCAGAGATGTAATCAACCGTGCATGAGCAGCGCCTATTAGACGCAGGGGATCCGACAGCCGATCAGTTCCAGACAGTCCACCAGGAAGGCGGTAAACGGCTCGTGTTGTCTGTAGTTCAACCACGACTAGATGGTCCCTACCGCGGTTCGATCGCGTCCGCATTGTTACTTTGTGCCAGGAAGGGCTCTCAACAGGGGAAGTGTCCAAGCGTCTTCGAGCAAACCAAAGCGACGTTGTTCGGACATGGAGAAGATACAGAGAGATAGCAATTGTCGATGACATGCCTCGCTCGGGCCGCCCAAGGGTGACCGCTACCTACGGATTATGGCTCGGAGGAACCCTGACATCAACGGCACCATGTAGAATAATGCTTTTCGTGCAGCCACAGGACGTCGTGTTATGACTCAAGCTGTGCACAATAGGCTGCATGATGCAGAACTTCACTCCCGACTTCCATGGCGAGGTCCATTCAGCACGGTAAACGGGTCCAACAACATGCCGAATGGACCACTCAGGATTGGCATCACGTTCTCTTCACCGGTGAGTGCCGCATATGCCTTCAACCAGACAATCGTCGTAGACGTGTTTGCAGACAACCCGGTCAGGCTGAACGCCTTACACACACTGTCTAGCGAGTGCAGCAAGGTGGAGGTTCCCTGATGTTTTCGGGTGGCATTATGTGGGGCCGACGTACGTCGCTGGTGGTCATGGAAGGCACCGTAACGGCTGCACTATACATGAATGCCATCCTCCGACCGATAGTGCCACCGTATCGGCAGCAGCGACAGTTCGCTCCCCATCATGCACATCTTGTAAATGACTTCGTTCAGGATAACGACATCGCTCGACTATAGTGGCCAGCATGTTCTCCAGACATGAATCCTATCGAAGATGCGTGGGATAGATTGAAAAGGGTTGTTTATGGACGACATGACACACCAACTACTCTGAGGGATCTACGCCGAATCGCCGTTGATGAGTGGTACAATCTGGATCAACAGTGCCCTGATAAACTTGTGGATAGTATGCCACGACGAATACAGGCATGTATCAGTGCAAGAGGACGTGCTACTGGGCATTAGAGGTACCGGTGTTTATAGCAGTCTGGACCACCACCTCTGAAGGTCTCGCTGTATGTTGGTACAACATGCAATATGTGGTTTTTACGAGCAATGAAAACAGTGGAAATGCTTTTTATGTTGATCTCTACTCCAGTTTTCTGTACAGGTTCCGGAACTGTTGGGACCGAGGTGACGCATAACTTTTATTGATGAGTGTATAACGCGGTGGAGGAATGTCCGTGGTCTCTCCAGTATCATGTCATCCGCGGATGTAAGATAGTCCACGATAGCAACGCCGCCGTTATGGTCGATGATAGCGGTCTGTCGTAACGTCTGTTAACCTTGTTTCTGTAAACAGAATGTTTAGTGAAGGGCCAGCCCAGTGCCAGGGGCATGCCCACTGGGATTAGGTCAGTGGGCCTGGCCAACACCCAGTAGGTTTATAATAGCACTGGCACACCTGTAACGCTGCAGGTAGCATGTAGTTTCCTTGTAGATTAAGTAGCTTAGAACCTCATAGCGGTAAGATTAGAGTAATAACAATAATAATAAAATTACCTGTAGTGTAGAAAAGAAAGGTGCATTTTCCCTGTATCATTATTAGGACCCACTAATGTAGTCAGGTAGTGGGTTATTATGTATAACTTAATGAATAGAATAAAGATTTTTTTTAAAAAAAGAAAAACAGAATGTTTACAATCAGGATCGGACGCAAACACAGGGAGTACTGTCGGGACGCGTAACTGTTTGTATAAGAAGGAGGAGCGCCTGCAGAAGTTAAGAGCGGCAACCCGCAGAGCGCAAACGTCGTGCCGTAATAGAAGCGGCAGGGGCCTAGCCCTGCGTATACTTCATTACACCGCTGAACCTTTGAAAGACGTTGGAAGAATGTTACCTAGCTCCATTTCGCCGCTGTACTCGCCTACGGTGGTCACCCAGGGCAGCGTAGAATTGCACCAGTGAACGCAGTGCGACGTCTTTTATCAGAAGCCTATGCCTCCTAGTCACGTCATCACTCCGAAGGCAGCCATTGGTGTTGCAGTGTCGGCGTACCCCTATGCGTGAGACGATAATTCCTTAGTGAGGCCGTTGCTAGTCTCTGTCCAACAATGAAGTATGACACAGAATGTTACACAGATTCTATAACGTGTTGTCAGATGGCGCGCGCCGATGTGAAGAGACTGCGATGTACTTGGTGCACGATATGCCGATCATCCCTGGTCGGACATGGTCCACCAGAAATTTAGACAAGTGTAAGTGCCCTCACGTTCCCTTGCAGTCAACGTTGAGTCCCTATCACATCCGGAAGCCCTATTCTGGGTAGCCCACCTATCGACCAATTGAGCAAATGGAGACACACGATGAGACCCCCTCCCAAACTCTATCACTTGCCGATAATACTGTCTCATACGAGTACGCGGCTTTTCTGTGACTTTCACAGTGACCACTCAGGACCTGACGCTGTTCACGCCGTCATATAAAGCGTGACTAATTCACGGAATAATATACAAAGAGAGGCAAAACTTGACACTTGTGCCTGAGATGACATGAGGTTTTACTAAAACAGAAAATAATTCATGTCACCGATAATGCATCGAACACACAGCACGAAGAATATAAGCGCCAAACCCCGCATGGAAGGACACGTACCCTGAGCGCAAACAACACAGCAACTCACATGGGAGTACACAAGTACGATTACAGATTCCGAAACCGGGGAAGGAACCAACAGACAATGTGAACATAGCTCAGGAGAGAATAACACAGGCACTGCATGGCATAACACAGCCACAAACAGCGCAAGGTGTATTAAAGTCATAAAACAAACAAAGTACTGACACAAGGAGTGATACCACATATTAAGACTCCAGTAACAAGGTAACGTCGCTTGGAGGATAATGCTAGAAGATCTTTTATTCCGAGGCTCTTCCTCTCCAGCGACACATGTATATTGTTTATAGTATTCTGTACAGAAGCAGTAATGCATTATTCGTCTTATTGCATGTATCCGAAAGTATATTTTCTTCTTTATGTAAAGATACAATAACTGAATTTTATATATCAAATGTATTTTCTGTATAAATCAGATAGAAAACTGAAAATGTAATGTATTAAGCTATTTAAGGAATGATACTCTCAGGCAGCAAGGAACTTCAGGCTATTTCTACCAATAAATTAAAACCATCAGTTTATTCTTCGTGTAGAGCTAAAATTCACATATTCCATGTATCAAATGCTTAGTCAGTGTATAATCTGTATAACAATACGTGTGTATGTTTGTAGGGTATCACACAGACTACAGCACAACTACCAACAATTAGACAAACAAATAACTACTGAATATCATACAGTGTCTTAATATGCAACACTGCAACTAATACACTGACGAGACAAACAAACTTTTACACCTGCCTAATATCGTGTAAGGCCCCTGCGAGGAAGTAGAAGTGCGCAGCACGACGTGGCATGGACTCGAATAACGTCTGAAGTAGCGCTGGAGGGAACTGACACCGTGACTCCTGCATTGCTGTCCATAAATCCATAAGAACGCGAGGGAATGGAAATCTCTTCTGAACAACACATAGCCAGGCAATCTAGATATGCTCAATAATGTTCATGTCTAGGGAATTAGGTGGCTAGACGAAGATCTTAAACTCTGAGCCACTCTGTAGCAGTTCCATACTTGTGGAGTGTCGCATTGTCCTGCTGGAATTGCCCAAGTCCGTCGGAATACACAGCGGACATGAATGGATGCAGGTGATCACACAGGATGCTTACGTACGTGTCACCTATCAGAGTCGTATCTACACGTATCAGGCGTCCCATATCACTCCCACCCCACGCGCCCCACACCATTATAGAACCTCCACCAGCTTGAATAGACACCTGTTGACATACAGAATCCATGGATTGATGAGGTCGTCTCCATAGCTGTACACGTCCATCCGTTCGATACAGTTTGAAACTAGACTCGTCTGAGCAGGCAACATGTTTCCAGTCATCAACAGTCCAACGTCGGTATTGGCGGGCCCAAGCGACGCATGAAGCTTTGAGTCGTGAAGTCATCAAGGGTACACAAGTTGACCTTCGGCTCCGAAAGTCCATACCGATGGCGTTTCGTTGAATGGTTCGCACACTGACACATGTTGATGACGCAGCGTTGAAATCTGCAGCAATTCGCGGAACGGTTGCACTTCTGTCACTCTGAACGATTTTCTTCAGTCGTCCTGGGACCTGTTCTTGCAGGATCTTTCTCCAGCCTCAGCGTTGTCGGAGATTTGATATATTTTCGAATTCCTGATATTCACAGTACGTTGGTGAAATGGTCGTACGAAAAAATTCCCACTTCATCGCTACCTCGGAGATGTTGTGTCCTATCGCGCGTGCGCCAACTATAACAACACGTTCAAACGCACATAAATTTTGATAACCTGCCATTGTAGCAGAAGTAATCCTTCTAACAACTGCGCCAGACGCTTGTTGTCTTATACAAGTGTTGCCGACCGCAATGCCGTATTCTACCTGTTTAAGTATCTCTGTATTTGAATACGAATGCCTATAACAGTTTCTCTGGTGCTTCAGTGTATATCAATACACACAAACACAACAGACCTACATAAACACACACCATTTCGGAAGAGAATAGCTTCAGATTTTATTACTGTATTTTGGCTACACTTATTCCATTAAATTTTTTGACTTATGTATTATACAAATTATCAACTGTATTGTTCTCACCTAAGCAGAAACAAATAATATAGAACAACTTCAACAATCGTAGAGAATTAAATTCTTTTTAGCCTTAGAGAAATTCGTATGTATTATGTTCTTTACATTATTTAAAGTCACATTATCGACTGCATGCTAATATTATCGTAACAATAAGAGGTCTCTGCTGTAAGGCAGATTCCATATTTCTAGATTATCGAAAAGCATTCGGTACCCCTTTGTAGACTGTTAACGAAGATACGTGCATACGGAATAGGGTCTGATATATGTGACTGCCTCGAAGACTTCTTAAGTCATAGTACTCAATATGTTGCCCTCAACGGCTAGTGTGCATCTGAGACAGCGATAACATCAGGAGTGCTCCAGGGAAATGTGATATGGCTGTTGCTATTTTCTGTATACATAAATGATCTGGCAGACAGAGGGGGGGGGGGGGGGGGGGGCAGCAATCTTCAGTTGTTCGCTGATGATGCTGTGGAGTACAGGAAAGCGTCGGAGACAACTGACTGTAGGCTGATATAAGATGACCTAGACGTAATTCGTAGTTGGAGTGATGAATCTTAATGAAATGTAAGTAAATGCGGATGTGTAGGAAAAACAATCCGTAATGTTCGGATACAGCATTAGTAGTGTCCTGCTTGACAAAGTCACGTCATTTAAACTTCTGGGCGTAACGTTCGGAAGAGATATGAACCGAAGCGATCATGTGGGGACTGTGGTAGGGAAGGCGAATGATGGACTTCGGTTTATTGGAAGAATTTTAGGAAAGTGTGGTTCATCTGTAAAGGACACCGCATATAGGGCGCTGGTGCTTCCTGTTATTGAATACTGCTCGAGTGTTTCGGATGCGCAAGAGGTCGAATTGAAAGAAGACAGGCGAGTTGCTAGATTTGCTACCGATACGTTAGATCAGCATGCAAGTGTTACGGGTATGCTTCGGGAGCAGAAGTGTGAATTCCTGGAGGGAAGAAGACATTGATTACCAAAAGTTTAGAGAACCGGCATTTGAAGCTGACTGCAGAACGATTCTACTGCCGCCGACATGCATTTCGCGCAAGGACCACGAAGATACGAGAAATTAGGACTCATACGGAGGAATACAGACAGTCGTTTTTCCCTCACTCTTCCTGCGAGTGGAACGGGAAAGGAAACGATTAGTTGTGGTAAAGGGTACGCTCCGCGACGCCCCGTACCATGGCTTGCGGAGAATGTATGTAGAAGTAGATGCACAAGAGACTGGAGATTTAAACGGGATTATTTCCTCATGGTGGAATCGCACGTCGTACAAGCGTTCCTCGCACTACTGTTTGGAGAACTATCCGTACAAAGTCCAGCGTCATGATGAACTTGTAAGTAGGCTGTTTAGGTTTTTATGTTGGTAACGTCACGTAACGCTCTGTATGAAAATCACTGACTGTGCTGTGTGCAGTCTGTGGCTGGTTTGCATTGTTGGAATTTGCTATGGTGGTGTTGGGCAGTTAGCTGTTAACAGCGCGTAGCGTTGCGCAGTTGGAGGTGAGCCGCCAGCAGTGGTGAATGTGGGGAGAGAGATGGCGGAGTTTTGAGAGCGGATGATCTGGACGTGTGTCCATCAGAGACAGTAAATTTGTGAGACTGGATGTCCTGAACTGATATATATATATATATATATATAATGACTTTTGAACACTATTAAGGTAAATACATTGTTCTCTATCGAAATCTTTGATTTGCTAACTATGCCTATCACTAGTTAGTGCCTTCAGTAGTTAGGATCTTTTATTTACCTGGCAGTATTGGCGCTCGCTGTATTGCAGCAGTTCGAGTAACGAAAATTTTTGTGAGGTAAGTGATTCATGAAAGATATAGGTTATTGTTAGTCAGGGCCATGCTTTTGTACGGATTATTGAAAGTCAGATAGCGTTGCGCTAAAAATATTGTGTGTCAGTTTAGTAATGATCAGAATGAGTAAAGAGAGAAATGTCTTAGTACGTTCAGTTGTGCTCAGGTGTTTGAAAACCAAATAATGTAAGACGTTTACCAGCATAGTACTTCACTAATTTTTCTAAGGGGACGTTTCAAACTGTCAGGCACCGATTTTGTCGCGTGGAGAGCACTTGCAGTGTGGGCAATTCAAAGAATGGGGGAAGATGACGCTTGGGTGTCTAACGAACCCTATGTCACACTCACAACTATAAAAGTTGGGCTACCGAAAATTCTGGAACTGTCGCGGAAACCCCACTGCATGACCAGAAAGTCACGATGTGGTAAACATCAGTCGTGATCGGACTCTTTCTTCGAGGAAATGCAGGATGATGCTTTTTAAACTTTCAGCGTGACGGGTGAGAGGTACGTCGATGTGTTACAGAATCGCATTATACCTAACCTGGCTAATAAACACCTAGTGGGAGGTGCGACTTTTATGCAGGATTGCGCTCCACCCCATACTGCTACACGTGCGAAAGATCTCTTGGTGAGATCGCTTACTGAGCCACTACTTCCGTATTGCTTGGTCTTCTAAGTCACTGGACCTCAATCCCAGTGATTATTGGTTGTGAGGTAAGCTGAAGTTGAAAGACTACCTCGATCGGTGGACCGCATCAGGGATGGTAAAAGGAAACATCAGACCGCAATTTGTCAACGTATATACTGACAATGCCTTACACTCTTTTTCACAACACGTTCTTCTTCGACATATTTAGCATTCATTGTAAAGAACCTCGTCTTTGCTAAAAATCAATTATTACGCCGATTATTGATTTTGTGTCATACTAGCGCACAAGAAAATGTTTCCCAATCGCTAAATGTCTTGGAATTAAATATTACTTCTAATCTCCTGCCCTCTCATTCTGTCCATCTCTTCCCTGTCTTCTCTCCCTCCACTTCATCCTTCATTTCTCTCTGTCCACCTCCTCCTTTCCCCTTTCTATGTCCTTTTTCTCTCCGTCCCCTTCCCCCCCCCCCTCCCCCCGCCCAAAAAATTCCTCCCCATGCCAGTTCTCCTGAGTCTTGTTTATTCTCAATAGGAGCCCTTGACTGGGAGTTGTATTCGCTTAAAATGATTGGGAAAATGGTTAGTGTCAATGGTAAGCGGGATATGAGAGAGATCTATCCAGGTTCTGGATCTGTGAGGATAGTATGTTCAATAACAGTATTTTATACAGTTCTAATCTGTGAATGGCTAGGATTACAAGGTTTCGAATGATTCATATTCCATAGTAGTATTCTAATCAGAAGTCTATAAGCCACAGAAACAATTTTACTGTTAAAACAAACAATGGGAGTGATAAAAATTTAAACTGTTATGCATACAATTTTGTTCAGAATTATGTGTAATGAAGAGGGATATATTTCAGAGAAAGCATTTGTCTAAGGTATAAATGCCCTGCTATAATAGTTGAAATGATCGTGAAAAACTTAACGACACTGCACATTTACACAGCAAACCATTTTCTTTCTAGCAGTCAGCTTTAACAGAAAAGTTGCAAATTGCTGTTTAAAAAAATATTTAGCCTTAGTCAGTATGAATGTTTGTTAGAGCATGGTGTAAAAATTCGAAATAAATCAATCAACCTCTTTTAAAAACTTTTTGCAAACAACGTTTCCACTTTATGTATCACATGTATTTATATATTATATTAAAAATATGTAGCTTACGTCTGTATAAATCTTTATTACAGTATCGTGCACAAATTTGAAGTAAGGCGGTCATGAACTTTTACGAGATTTTTGTAGTAAGCTTTCTCCATTGTATACTACATTTCTTATAAATTCAATATATGTAACCCGTGCCCACCAGAACTTTTATTAAGGTGTTGTGTAAAAATCTGAAGTGAATACACCAAGAATTTCTGGATATTTTTGGTAACTAAAATTAACAACTTTTTATGTAGTATACACATACATATCTATACACTAAATACATTAAAAAAATGTAGGCTAGGTACGTCCGAATTATTTTTAGAATATTATGTAAAAAGTTAAAAATAATCAGTCACGAACTTTGTGATATTTTTGTCAATAGCTTTTCTCTTTTCTCTTTTATGTTTTATATTTATGTTTAGACACCGTATCAATTAAAAAACATACTACACATAATTAAAAAATGCAACCCATATCCGCCAGAACGTTTATTAGAGCAACGTATAAAAATCTGTAGTAAATCGATCAACAACTTTTCGAGATCTTTGGTGACAACGTTAAACTACGACTTCTCTTTACGTAGTAGAATAGAATGAACTCCATCTGTTAGTCATCTTGGGCACTTTTTTTTTGGTTTCATTAACACCCCATGTCATTTCTAGCATGAATGTAAATTTTTACCTCTCTACCTACATTGTTCCGTGAGGTATAAAGTTTCAAATGTTAACGGAGTTCTGGGTCGGCCTGGACTGTATCAGACCTAGAAATACACACTTCAAAAAAAGTTTTGCATCACCCCAGACCCCAGAACTCCTGAAGATCGACGTTGACTGTGGATATTGTATCACAGGCACAGTCCCTTTCACTGTTCAGAGAGGTCACTAAAACCGCCCTGCCGGCCGGAGTGGCCGTGCGGTTCTGGGCGCTGCAGTCTGGAGCCGAGCGACCGCTCCGGTCGCAGGTTCGAATCCTGCCTCGGGCATGGATGTGTGTGATGTCCTTAGGTTAGTTAGGTTTAAGTAGTTCTAAGTTCTAGGCGACTGATGACCTCAGAAGTTAAGTCGCATAGTGCTCAGAGCCATTTGAACCAAGCCAAAACCGCCCAAAGTTGTAAACAACCATGAATGAGCAGCGCCTATTACACGGAGGGGTACGACAGCCTATCAGTTCCAGTCCTTCCACCAGGAAGGAGGTACACGGCTTGTGTTGTGAGTAGTTCAACCATGGCTAGAACGTTAATACCGTGGTTCGATCGCGTCCACATTGTTACTTCGTGCCAGCAAGGGCTCTCAACCAGGCGTCTCTGAGTGAACCAAAGTGCCGTTGTTCGGACATGGAGGAGATACAGAGAGACAGGGACTGTCGATGACGTGCTTCGCTCAGGCCGCCCAAGGGCTACTACTACAGTAGATGATAGCCGCCCACGGATTATGGCTCGGAGGAACCCTGACGGCAACGTCACCATGTTGAATAATGCTTTTCGTCGTGTTACGACTTAAACGGTGCTCAATAGGCTGCACGATGCGCAACTTCACACCCGACGTCCATGGCGAGGTCCATCTTTGCAAGCACGACACCATGCAGCGCAGTACAGATGGGCCCAACAACATGCCGAATGGACCGCCCAGGATTGGCATCAGGTTCTCTTCACCGATGAGTGTCGCATATGCTTTCAATCAGACAGTCGTCGGAGAGGCGTTTGGAGGCAACCCGATCAGGCTGAACGCCTCAGACAAAATGTCCAGCGAGTGCAGCAAGGTGGCAAGGTGGAGGTTCCCTGCTGTTTTGGGGTGGCATTATGTGGAGCCGACGTACACCGCTGGTGGTCATGGAAGGCGTCGTAACGGCTGTGCGATACGTGAATTCCATCCTCCGACCGATAGTGCAACCATATCGGCAGGCTTCTGGCGAGGCATTCGCCTTCATGGACGGAAATTCACGCCCCCCCCCCCCCCCCCCCATCGTGCACATCCTGTGAATGACTTCCTTCAGGACAACGACATCGTTCGAATAGAGTGGCCAGCATGTTCACCAGACATGAGCTCTGTCGAACCTGTTTATGGACAACGTGACCCACCAACCACTCTGAGGGATCTACGCCGGATCACCGTTGAGGAGTGGGATAATTTGGACCAACAGCGCCTTGATGAACTTTTGGATAGTATGCCACGACGAATACAGGTATGCATCAATTCAAGAGGACGTGCTACTGGTTATTTGAGGTACCGGTGTGTTCAGGAATCTGGACCACCGCCTCTGAAGGTCTCACTGTATGGTGGCACAAAATGCGTTGTGTGGTTTTCATGAGCAATAAAAAGTTCAGAAATGATTATGTTGATCTCTGTTCCAGTTTTCTGTGCAAGTTCCGGAACTCACGGTACCGAGGTGATGCAAAACTTTTTTTTGATGTTGGCTGTTCTGCTAGTCTCAGAGACTTTTAGGTCTAATCATTTACATAGCCGTCGAAGGTGGAAGTGTATACGAAGATACACTGACGCCCGACTCTCTTTCCTGGGTGCTTCACGTCAGCAGTACAAGTTTCAATTCCTAACGCAAGAAGTGCTACGAGGAGGCCCAAAGATGAACAATAACATATATATGAACAAGTTTTATTGGGGCAGTAAAAGAAACTTTATGTTAATATTTAAGACCAAAGAAGAAATGGTTCAATGAGACTTGCGACACGCCTCTGAAAGCGCAGTGCGATTCACCCCTGACGAATTTAGAATCACAGGAAGAGTATCTACGCTGAATATTGCGGAATTACCTAGATTATGCTTTATTTGTTACAGACGTCTCCTTCCGTGGTTTAATTGAAGGTGTTACAGACGAACGGTCTTGTGACACACTTTTGAACACGTTTTAAGAAACTGAGTTGGACTGCTATTTCGACAGCCCACATGTAATGGAAATATTTTAGACCCTGCAGCTTGAAACCAGCTTACAGGCTTGAACTTATCGACAGTATAGAGACATGGATTACCATAATAGACACGATGGTCACTAAAATTAATAGGTCCATCAAGAAGACCGGGAGAGTATATTGGCAGAAAGAGCAGATAAGTAGTTGTTAGCATCTCACTTAGATCATGAATGGATATAATTTTGTTCCAACATAATGGTCATAGAGCAATTATGGGAAAAGTTTAAACAGATTGTAAATCGCGCTCTGGAGAAGTGTGTAGTGAGTAAGTGGATTAAGGACGGAAAAGACCAGCCGTGGTTTAATGATAATCGGAAAATCCTGGGGAAGCAGAGATTGTTGACTCTAGATTAAAAAAAAATCTCGGAAATGATGACAGTTAACAGACAGTTGTTGGTCTGTAAGGAGATCGATGCACGAAGCATACAGAGCGAAGCAAACACCTACCACCGTCATACCTTAGCAAAATATCGTACCGAGAACCCTAAAAAATTCTGGTCGTACGTAAACTCGCTAAATGGGTTGAAGGCTTGTATCGAGCTAATAGTAGACTAGTCTGGTGTGGCAATGAAAGACAATAAAAGGAAAGTCGAAGTGGGAAGTTTTAACGATAGTGATGGTAGCTTTATACCACAGCTGGGTCTTATACCCGCGTCTCCTGTTTACTAGGCAGGTACGTCAGCTATTAAACCAACGCAGCAGTGTGGATTACCCAGTTGCGCGACTACCCTTGTCCATTGCTCTCCGTAACACAAACTTCAGCTCACATCTTCAGCCTATTTTCTCCTTCTTTCAAGTTTTAGGTTTAAGAAGTCACTCACGTAGTAGGGTCGTACAATAATACCGCCGTTTCGCCGTTGCACAGACTGTCGTATGGAGGACATAGTGATAGATACGCTCGGAGTGAAGAAGTGACTGAAAGAGTTGAAAACTAGTCGCTATGTCTGAATGGAACACGAGTTATGTTCTACAGAGAGTGATCTGCGGCACTGGTTACTTTCTTAGCTTGCATTTGTTGCGAATCTCTTGCCCGGTGTAAAAGTCGCAAAGGGACTGGGAGAAAACTCTGTAGACTGCTTTACATAAGAAGCCTAAAAGAACGGACCAGCATAAATATAACATGGTTTGGTGCAGAGTTCTTGAACATATTCTCGGTTGTAACGTAATAATTTTATTTTTTTTTTTTTTTTTTTTTTTTTTTTTTTTTTTTTTTTTTTTTGAGACAGGAAAGTTTCTGCCCACAGATTAGCTCAGAGCAGAAGAAATGGCTAGTTCGAAAGAGCCTCGTCGTTTTCTCGCACAATATTCTTCGAGGCATGGATGAAGAGAAAAAACTGATTACATATTCCTAGACTTCCAGAAAGTGTTTGACACTGTGCCTGCCGGCGTCTGTGGCCGAGCGGTTCTAGGCGCTTCAGTCCGGAACCGTGCTGCTGTTACGGTCACAGGTTCGAATCCTGCCTCGGGCATGGATGTGTGTGATGTACTTAGTTAGGTTTACGTAGTTCTAAGTACGAGGCTGATGTCCTCAGATGTTAAGTCCCATAGTGCTCAGAGCCATTTCAACCATTTGACACTGTGCCCCACTGTACTCTGTTAACTAAGGTACGAAGAAACGGTACAGGTCCCCGTATATATGAGTGGCTAAAATAATTCTTAAGTAATGAAGGATAGTACGTTTTCCTCAACAACGACTGTTCATCAAATACAAGGGGTGTCTCGCGGACTCCCCTAGGAAAGTGCAAATGATCCGACAAATAGGGTGGGCAGAAATCTGCTGTTCTCT
Organism: Schistocerca piceifrons; assembly: GCF_021461385.2. Classification (NCBI taxonomy): domain Eukaryota; kingdom Metazoa; phylum Arthropoda; class Insecta; order Orthoptera; family Acrididae; genus Schistocerca; species Schistocerca piceifrons. The sequence goes on from NC_060146.1 coordinate 122,526,221, forward strand.
GCTGATGTATTGTGATGAACGGGAAGGTGTCGTCGTTGAGGATACAACATGACTTGGATAAAAATTTGTAATTGGTGTAATGTATGGCAGCAAGCTCTAAAAGTATAAAATTGAACGTTAATGCATATGAGGGAAAACACTCCCATAATGTTCCAAATACTGCTTTGATAATGTGCTACCTGACACAGTCACCTTCCTTACAGAGCGATATGAAATGGAACAGGCTCGCAAGGACACTAGAGCAGAAGGCGAATGGTCGATTCCTGTTTATTGGGCGAATTGTAGGAGTGTGTGCTTCATCTGTAGAGGAGACCACGTACAGAACTCTAGTGCAACCCATTCTTTAATACTTCAAATGTTAGAGCTTGTATGGAGGCATAAAAACAGTTGTTTTTCCCTCACTTTGTTTATACAAGGTAACGAAAAGGAAATTGCTAGTAGTGGTACAATGTACCCTCCGCCACGCACCATACATTTACGGAATGTATATGTAGATGAGGATGTATCTGCAGAAGCTAGAAGAGAAGAAAGGTACTTATATACTGAAGCGCCAGAGAATGGTATAGGCATGCGCATTCAAATACAGAGATATGTAAACAGGCAGAATATGATACTGAGGTCGCCAACGCCTATGTAAGACAACAAGTGTCTGGCGCAGTTGTTAGGTCGGTTACTGCTTCCACATCAAGACTTATGTTAGTTCGAACGTGGTGTTATAGTCGGACCATGGGCGATGAGACACAGCATCTTCGAGATAGCGATGAAGTGGGGATTTTCCCGTACGACCATTTCACAACTGTACCATGAATATCAGGAATTCGGTAAAACATCAAATCTGAAACATCAGTGCGGCCGGAGAAAGATCCTGCAAGAACGGGATCAATGACGACTGAAGAGAAGCGTTCAACATGACAGAAGTGCAACCTTCCCGCAAACTGCTGCAGAATCCTATGCTGGAGCATCAACAAGCATCAGCGTGCGAACCATTGAACGAAACATCATCGATACGGGCTTTCGGAGCCGAAAGCCTATTCGTGTACCCATAATGACTGCATGATAGAAAGCTTTACACCTCACCTGAGCCCGTCAACACCGACACTGGGGCCGGCCGCGGTGGTCTCGCGGTTCTAGACGCTCAGTCCGGAACTGCGCGACTGCTACGGTCGCAGGTTCGAATCCTGCCTCGGGTATGGATGTGTGTGATGTCCTTAGGTTAGTTAGGTTTAAGTAGTTCTAAGTTCTAGGGGACTGATGACCACAGATGTTAAGTCCCGTAGTGCTCAGAGCCATTTGAACCATTTGAACCGACACTGGACTCTTGATGACTGGAAACATGTTGCCTGGTCGGACGAGTCTCGCTTCAAATTGTATCAAGTGGTAGACCGTGTACGGGTATGGAGACAACCTCATGAATCCACGGAGCCTGCATGTCAACAGGGGGCTGTTCAAGCTGGTGGAGGATCTGTAATAGTGCAGTTGGAATGGTATGGAACCCCAGATACTTCTAGATACGACACTGACAGGTCGTCTGAAGTTGAGTGAACCTTATCCAGTACTGAAACCTCGACAGTTTGAGATCTCGCTGATGTTTGAGTGTTGCTGCTCCCAGGGTCGGTGAGACCAACCGCAACAAGTGGAGTCTGTCAAGTTGGCGGAAGCTGTCAGCCGCCTTCTACTCCTTGATGTTAGTTCGGATTTAGTATTATTCTTATTAGTGAAGTGTAACCAGCGGTATATTCTGCCTTGTGGCCGCTAACGCTACAGTTACCTGCCCTGGAGGTTAGTGTACTTTTCCGGCAGTGTACCTTTCATCGTCGTGTTGGTGCTGTCCGACACGGCGTGTAGTTTGACAGCCTCTTGAATTGTACTGTGCATATGTTTTTAGGAGGTCTACCTTGGTTCTAGTGTTTCCTTCGGCCTTGGGTGTTTTTCTGAAGACGCAGTGCTGTCCGTCTCTTCTCCCTTGCCTAAAAGTAATCCAATGTTGTACCGGTGATAGGATGCTAGCTGGATAGGTTAGTCGGTCGGTTGGCGCTTAAGCTACCCGTAGTGTGAGTTGCCATCCTGTTACGTGAGTACAACTCTTGGCTGCCCGTCTCACCGATTATATAGCTGTAGTCACCTTCCTCAGGTGGATCCAGGGAGCACTGCCTGTGAATCACTCCGTCTCATTTGCAAAAGTTGTTATAATTGTTTAAAATTTACCCTGATGTTTTAACATGTTATTGCTTTCCCCACTTGTAATTCCGGCTTCAGCCGTTAATTGTTTGTAACATTGCCTGTGGCCTTCAGCCGACAAATTATTTTCAATCCTGTTTCAGTGAGGTCTTCAGTCATCACTATAGCTTGTTACAAGGTATTAAGATTATTGGAAAGGGGGTTACTATTTTTTAACTGTAATTGTCCCCCTTATTTGTAATTCAGTCCTTCAGTCCTTGTGTATTCTGAAGTTGCTTGTGGCCTTCAGCCCACGAATAATTTTCAATCTTCTTAATCAGGCCTTCTGCCGTTGATTGTGTGTAACTTTATTTGTGGCCTTCAGTCGAACAATAATTTGCATTTTTTTCTTAATAAGGCCTTCAGGCGTTACTATAACTTTTTACCGTTTTGATTGTTAAGAGGAAAATATCTTAGTATTTGTTAATGTGTAACTGCCTTCCTCAGTTGTAATTCAGACCTTCAGCCGTAGTGTATTCTGAAATTGCCCCTGGCCTTCAGCCGTTAATTGTTTGTTACATTTCTTGTGACTTTCAGCCGACAAATAGTTTCAATTCTGTCTTGATAACGCCTTCAGCCGTCATTATAACTTGTTACAGTTATTAAGATTGTTAAAAGGGGTTTTGGTATTTTTAACGCGTAACTGTCCACCTTAGTGGTAGTTCAGGCCTTCAGCCGTTGTGTAATTTTGAAACTGCTTCTGGCCTTCAACCGACGAATAATTTTGAGTCTTATTAATCGCGCCTTCAGCCGTTGATTGTGTGTAACATCGCTTGTGGCCTTCAGCCGACAATAACTTGCAATAAGGCTTTCAGCCGCCAGTGTAGTAAAATCTTTTAAAAATGATTGTTGAGAGTCTGTTTTTTTAAAAACAAAGTGTATGTGTTTTCTGTGCAACCAAGGGTAACTGATTAGGCCCCGTCCACATCTTTCGTGCTTTCCCTAAATCCCACGTTTCAATAGGAAACGAAAGGGAAGGGGTTACCGATGTCAGCTGCATCGGGTCATTAGGCAGAATTAATGGCGACGAGTGAAACTGTGTGCCGTTCACAAAACCAACTAGAAATTTTGTCAAGTCGTCTTGTATACTCCTAGAATCACTCAACGACGACATGTACCAGTACAGCGCAGTGTCATCAGCAAACAGCCGTAATTTGCTGCTCATCCTGGCCGTTGGATCATTTATGTATGTAGAAAATAAAAGCTTACCTATCACGCTTGCACGGAACACTCGTGAAGATGACCTTGTCTCTGATGAACATTTTGTGACATAAATTAGTAATGTGGTAAAGTTTCTATACGTATAATATTATTGTGAAAAGAAAAAGGAGATCAAATAACAGTTCAGTTCCATTTCTCTCATTAGTCACGCGAAACGTCTCCGTTTTTGCCCCTAGACAAGAATTCCCTGTAGTGTGAGCAGGCGTTGCCGCCTTGTCAAAAGGTGGCTGCTTCAGCCTCATTCAGGGGAAGCCCGGGCTGCAGCCCTGCCCGTATAAATAATTCATCAGGCCGTGAATCTGAGGCAGCCGGCCCGGGGTGACCGGCGTAGCCATCGCCCGTGGTCCGAGCGCCGATGAATCTTTAACCAGCCATGATGTGGGCCGCGGGGGGAACAGATGTGCGGGTTGCGTCTGCGAAACTCGGAGGCGCGTCCCGGTGCGAGCAGTTCCATTGGCAGGGTGAACACACGCTCGGCCTTGTACAGTGGACGTACTCTCGACTTTTTCACAAAGTGATGATGACAATAGGACCATATCCTCTCGGCCATCGTGGTGTAGCATGTAGAGCGCTAGATGCCGGTCCTGAAGGGTCTAGGCTAAATCCTTGGTAGGGGCAGGGATTTTTGATCGTTCTAGTCTCTCCAGGATGTCCCCATGCCCACTAAGCCTCCAATAAATGGGTACTGGCTTGCTTTCACAGGGCTAAAACGCTCCTGGAAAGTTGTATTCACCACCCTCCCCCTCCCAAAGCTGCGGAAAAGAAATGCATCGTTCTACTTGCAGTCAAGCCAATAGCCCCGTCACAACCTTTCTCCACAGACCACTGTCCTACCTGCGTAATAGCGTTTTGGTACACCGTTGAAAAGCATAACAGCAATGATAATGTACGGTGTGGATTCGGCAAGTCAATGGTTTACGAAGGTATGTGTCACACGCAACGTAGTTCCTCTTAACTACGAGCTTATTTTGCCTGGAAGGGAAATTAGCACCAAAAAACATCCCAAATGTAAGTATGACCTTCCTAGCGTGTTAACCGATCAAATTCTTTTCGGGTCTTCAGTCAGGTCAAAGTGTCATCTGCACGCAATATTTCCGTGGACCACCTGACGATAGCGGCATAATATTGTATAGGGTGGAACCCAGTTAAGGAACAGGTTTAAAAAAGTTAATTTCGAAGGCCGCAGCCAAATTTTCACAAGTTTTTCCCAGACCAACTTCGGCAGTGCCTGCATGTTACAAGTTGCCTGCCTTTCAGCAACGAGGCAGTTCTGTCCCGTTAAAGCTGTTGACGAGAGACACCCGCAACACTCTGCTGAAATTGCTAGCGAATTCAAGCCATCAGTTTTAGCCAATAGCGTGTGTGTGAGGTAGATCACGTGTAGGGACACTGGAGGTTTCTGCAGGACAAAACACAGTTGTTTCTCTCTCTTCTGATCTCGAGCGGAACAGACATCTTTCTTGGGAAGCAGAGCCTCTGGCTGTGCACACCATTGCCGGCCACCGGCATAACTTAACATGAACAGTCTCCCCTGCCACTGTCTACTTATTCAGTTGTTCGTCCTCCGAGTTTGGTTACACTTGGTAACTTCCTCCCTTGGAACGCACATTGTATTCCGTACGCTGAAATACGTAGGTTGGAACTTAAATAGTGGTAACACTGCTGTGTAGACACTATGCAATGGAATCTACTATTGTCGCTGGTAGCACACGTTGTTGACATACCTATCCTACCTCCGAGAAAATGGACTCATCCGTCCTATGTCAACGGCGTGCGTGCAATCGAGGGAAACACAGTTACTTATGAGCGAATGGTCTAACGTTACGGTGTAACTATGTTTTCGAAACAGGTTCAAAATGGTTCAAACGTCTCTGAGCACTATGGGACTTAACCTCTGTGGTCATCAGTCCCCTAGAACTTAGAACTATTTAAACCTAACTAACCGAAGGACATCACACGCATCCATGCCCGAGGCAGGCTTCGAACCTGCGACCGTAGCGGTCACGCGGTTCCAGACTGAAGCGCCTTTAACCGCACGGCCACACCGGCCGGCTTTCGAAACAGGAACAACCGAGTTGGATCAAGATTGAATACGCTAGAGGTCGTACACCACGACAGTGTCATCAAGGTCTTCAGCTTTGCGGAAGAAGCGGCGACACTTTTCTGCGCAACCCACCCATCATTTTGCACGACAATGCGCGGGCGTATACAGCGCAAGCTGTGGCTGCTCTGTTCGATCTATGGGACTGGGAAGTACTGTACCATCCACCACACTCCCCTGACATAAGTACTTGTGACTTTGATTTGATTCCGAAGATGAAGGAACCACTTCGTGGCACTCGCTTCAGAACTGTTCCAGAGATTTGACAGGCAGCAGACCGCTCCATTCGCACCATCAGCACAACAGGCTCTACTAACAGTATACTACGCCTTCCACATCGCTAGCAACGGGTTCTACACAACGCTGGTGACTACATTGAAGGACAGTAACAGGTGCAAACATGTAACTCTTTTGTATCGGTTGTGAGTAAATAGTTGCCACTATTTAAGTTCCAGCCCTCGTATATTCTCTTCCTCTGACCAAATTTCGTATTTTGTCATTTAACGACAGCCCCGGACGCCCACTTACAAGTCCTGACCGCTCGACTTCCTCTACATAGTCATCATAAGCCTGATGCAAGAACATTCTTCTCTTCCCCTGTTCATGTACATTACTGTCCTCATAGGTGACTGTGCCTGCCGCAGTGTGTGTTCTGAGCTGACGTTCGCCCTGATAACAGTATATCCAGGCGCTACCTCCTGCCTCATGTGACAAGAAACGTTAGCCACACTGTCAAGTTTTTTATTATTATTCTCGTGTCAGAAACATACATAAAATAAAGTTTGTATAACTTTTGACAGATCAACACAATTTATTTGATCTTTGACCAAAGTTTGGCCTGTTCCAGCGCATTTTGCGTTGCCTAGTGGTCATCTCCTATGCAGGTAGCTGGACATAGTCGACACTGAAGGATCTGTCTGTTCTTCACCACAGTCATATTAGGTTTTATTTTCTTCAATTTATCCCCACTATGCCAGATTAACCCGTGATCTGCCCTCTTCTGACCTCAGCCGATTCGAGGACTTCCAGACTGGCCAATTATAGTTATGACAAGGGCTAAACATTCTGAAAATCTTTTCCAAGAGGGGGGGGGGGGGGGGGGTGGGATGTCCCAACTCTCTATAGTTGCATCCTGGCTTCTTCATCAGTGGTTGTTAGTTTGACACATTATTTAGCCATGAATTACTATCATGAATGATTTTTTTGAAGTTAATTGAGCTCAGTGTTGAATAATTTGCCTTGAAAAGTAAAATATAAAATATCCCAAGTGAAATTAAGAAGTGACTTTGTTTAAATTAAATTTTGCTACTGAAATAATCATAGAGTTTGACAAGTGATACTGTAGCAGTTTAGGGGTCACCACCATACTCTCTTCATATTAGAAATATAATTGGAGTATTATTGCTGCTAAGGAAAGCAAATATAAGCACAGAGATATGAACAGTGTAATTGTGGTAACATTTATCTTTCACTGTATTTTTTACATGCAGTTAAGACAGACGCCCCTCAGGTCCATCTTTAGTCCTGCACGTCTTGCATTAACATTTCAGTACTGGTTCAAGTAATGATCTTGAGTGTAACTGTTATTAGTATAAGTTTGGTACAATTTTTGCTTTCTATGATTACTGGTTTGTGCATTATTGGTAACTGCTGATACCAACTGTTCAGAGTGCCCTGTGTACTATGCAAATGGAAATATTAATGAAATTAACTTCGACAACTAACATTCAATTTTCTTAAAAACACATATCCGAATTCATGTGCCTAATCCGGCTGGCGGCCGTTCATTTTTTCATCCGTATATGAAATTTTCTACTTTCATTAACCCCCAAAGTTTAAAGTCTGTTTAGTTTTTTTGTTAATTGCACCATATTCAAAATTATAGTCCGATACCTTCATGCATTAGACACACGTGCGGTCAAAACTCAAAATCCTTTCAGAGCGTGACAAACTTGTGTCATGGCAGGTTAGTGTTATACCATGTTCCGAGGAAACTTTTCCTTGACCTTAGTCGTTGTAGGTTGGACTGTTGCCCATGCGTGGGATGTGTTTCTTCCTGCTCCAGTTTAGTTCTTTCCCTGTTTGCTGCTATTTATATTCGACCAGGAGGTGGTGCAATTCCTGAAAGGTGGTAGGGCCATTTGACTGGAGTTGATATCAGGCAGTCTGTTATGGTCCTGCATGTGTCATTTAGGGCAATATTGATCTGTTTGGAATGTGTTGACTAATACCAAACAGAAGAGGCATCTTCTACAGCCGAGTAGCATAATGCCATTGCAGAAGTTCGAAAGGTTTCAGCTTGACTGTCCACCTGTGATCTGGCTAATTTTCTCAGTAGATTGTTCCTGGCGGAGAATGTGGTTTGAGATTCATGAAGTATTTTTTGAAAGTTAGTGATTTGTCGAGTGTTATTCCTAGGTATTTTGGAGGGTCACAGTGCTTCAATTTAAGCCCTGACCATTTTATCTTTAACTTGCAGGTGGTTTCCCTTTTTTCAGATGAAAAGCACATATTTCTATCTTTGATGGGTTTGATGTCACTCTTCCAATGAAATGTAGACCAATCTCGATGTTCCCATGCAAACTACAGTATTTGTCGATGTCGACTGATCAACTTGGGTCAACTGCTGTTTATCAACATACGCTGAACGCTGCGCTCCGTCAAACTCGTACCTGCACCAGCACTGTGCTCGTCGTAAGATGTGTCTAGAGTTGTACCAAAACTACGGTTCCATAGTTTCGGCATTCTTCATAAACGAGTAGTAAATGGCAGGATTACCGGTAGTATCGGTAGCACATATAGGGAAAGAAACATAAATGAATGTGTCACAGGGAAATTCGGGGTCGACGACTTCTCTTTGTTTTTTGTTTGTTTGCACATAATTAGAACTGCACGTGGTCCATTGTTATTCCATCATGTACTCTGTATCGTAACAAAAAAAAAAAAGCATTTTATGAGAAATAGACGTTAGCTGATCTCATAACTTCTGCCCTTTTATGTAACTAAAGCAATAATTTTTGATGATAATACACTTTACATGCATAAATATAAAAAAAAATCTATAGAGTTATTGTTTTTTCTGTTCAACAGAATTTTCAAGATAAAAGTTTCCCGCTATTATTGATAAGTGCAAAAGTTGTTTATGAGTAACAGAAACATGTTTCATATAAGTATTGAAACAATGTTTACTGCTTTTTTGTGTTACAATATTTTTATCTTTTCCGGAGAAACTGTTTTATAGCTCTATACGATAAATTTGTATTTTTTTTATTTTTACTAGAACAACCCTTTATTTCACATCACAAATCAACATTTCTCGCCTGAATTGAACATTAACACTTTCAGTTTTGCTATAGATACTGTTTATTTTTAAGTAACACACCTAAGGGTAATCACATACAACAAAAATGTTTCGTAGATTACGCTGCGCTTTATACGTCCTCACTCAGTGTCCAGACGGTTCAGTGCTTCCGGGTTTTAGGGGGATCTAGTAATATCCTGACGGCATCTGCAAAGAAATCGAAATAAGGTAACGCTCAGTAGCTATGAAAGCTACGGTAGTCTACACTCTCTTACGGCAGTGTACGGTAGCCTACGATAGTTTTAGAACTGTAGATGTGCCATATATCGGTAGCCACGCCTATTTACAGGGTGGGCGAGCCTCCGACGTTCACTTCCTGTGATGATACATTGATGCACTACACTTACAGACGTACTTGTGCTCTCACAGACCTTCAACCACTTTCCGATGTGATAGTGAAGTGGAAACGTGAAGGGACACGTACAGCACAAAAGCGTACGGGCCGACCTCGTATGTTGACTGACAGAGACCGCCGATAATTGAGGAGGGTCGTTATGTGTAATAGGCAGACATCTGTCTAGACCATCACACAGGATTTCCAAACTGCATCGGAATCCACTTCAAAGTACTATGACAGGCGGGAGGTGAGAAAACTTGGATTCCACGGTTGAGCGGCTGCTCGTAAGCCACACATCACGACGTTAAATGCCAAACAACGCCTCACTTGATGTAACGAGCGTAAAAATTGGACGATTGAACAGTGGACAGACGTTGTGTGGAGTGACGAATCAGGAACACAATTTGGCGATCTGATGGCAGAGTGTGGGTGTGGCGAATGCCTGGTGGACTTCATCTATGTGTAGAGCCAACAGTAAAACTCGGAGGCGGTGGTGTTACGATGTGCTCGTGTTTTTCATGAAGGGGGCTTGCATTCCTTGTTGTTTTGCATGGCACTGTCACAGCACAGGCCTACATCGATGTTTTACGCACCTCCTCGCTTCACATTGTTGAAGAGCAATTCGGGGAAGGCGACTGAATCTTTCAACACGATCGAGCAGCTGTTCACAATGCACGGCCTGTGGCGGAGTGGTTACACGACAATAACATCCCTGAATGGACGGGCCTGCACAGAGATCTTAGCTGAATCCTATAGAACACCTTTGGGATGTTTTGGAAGTCCACCTTCATGCCACGCCTCACCGACCTACATCGATACCTTTCCACAGTGCAGCACACCGTGAAGAATGGGCTTCCACTCCCCAAGAAACCTTCCAACACCTGATTGAGCGTATGCCTGCGAGAATAGGAGCTGTCATCGAGGCTAGGAGTGGGCCATCACCATACTAAATTCCAGCATTACCGATGGAGGGTGACACGGACTTGTAAGTCATTTTCAGCCAGGTGTCAGGATAATTTCGATCACATAGCGTATGTTATAGCATGTATGACATGTGATACATCTGTGATAATTTTCCTGCCGTTGATGATGGTTGATAAAGAAAAACCGGTGACAAAATAAAATAACGTTATTGCAGATAGCACAGTTTTATATATTTTTTAAAATTTTTACATGCTATTGAGCATCGCCTAAGCAATATGTTATCATTAGAATTCCCTGTAAATCTATATTTTAGTCATATTTCAGTGCACGTGGTCTGAAGATGGTCGCTAATGCAAACTCTACTGTTCTGAGATCTCGCCTTTGGACGGCGGGTTGTTGCCCCCAGGGGCGCTGAGCCTGGCGGCAACGAGTGAAGTGTTTCGAGGCGGTGAAATATTGCAGTCGTCTTTCTCTATATGTTATTCAAGATTGAATTTAGTATCATTCTTATTAGTGAAGTGCAACCAGAGGTATTTTCTGTCTTGGGGCCGCTAACGCCCCAGTTACCTGTTCTGGAGGTTAGCGCACTTTTCTGGCAGTGTACCTTTCGTCGTCGTGTTGATGCTGTCAGACACAGCGTGTAGTTCGACAGCCTCTTGTATTGTACTGTGTATTATTTTGGTAGGTGTACCTTGATTCTAATATTTCGTCGTGTTGATGCTGTCAGACACAGCGTGTAGTTCGACAGCCTCTTGTATTGTACTGTGTATTATTTTGGTAGGTGTACCTTGATTCTAATATTTCCTTCAGCCTTGGTGTTTTCTGAAGACGAAGTGCTGTCTGTCTCTTCGTCCTTGCCTAAAAAGACATTTCCGAAAGCTGTATCTAGTAACTCTGTTTTGGCAGCACTGTCTTCGATAGTATCTCCGTTGCTATCGCTCAGAGAAGGCGCTGATTATTTCTTGCCGCTAACATACTTTACATACGACCAGAATCTCTTTGAATTTTCTTCCAGGTTTCGAGGCAAAGTTTCGTTGTGGAAACTATTAAAAGCATCTCGGATTGAAGTTCGCACTAAATTGCGACCTTCTGTAAAAGATTGGCAATCTTGGAAATTTTGCATCTGTCTGAAATTGGTTCGTTTTTTTCGTTGTTTCTGCAACTGTGCTCTCCCGTTTTGTGTACCATGGAGGATCAGATCCGTGGTTTGCTAATTTATTTGGTATGAACCTCTCAATTGCTGTCGATGCTATTTCTTTGAATTCATACCACATCTGGTCCACACTTACATTAATTTGGAAGGAATGGAGATTGTCTCTCAGTAAGACGTCAAGTGAGTTTTTATCTGTGTTTGTGAACAGGTATATTTTTCGTTTATTTTTGGAGGATTTGGGGGTTACAATATTCGGTCTGGCTACGACAACCCTGTGTTCATTAATCATGTATCCGTCGTTTACTATTCGCGTGGGCTTATGAACTAACTGCTCGAAATAATTTTCAGAGAATGCGTTTAGCACAGTTACTGATGATGATGTATGCGTACCTCCGGAATTAAACATGTATTTTCGCCGACATATCGAGGGTAAATTAAAGTCACCACCAACTATTATCGTATGAGTCGGCTACGTGTTTGAAATCAAACTGAAGTTTTCTTTGAACCTTTCAGCAATTGTATCATCTGTATTGGGAGGTCGCTAAAGGGATCCAATTATTATTTTATTCTGGTTGTCAACAATGACCTCTGCCCAAACTAACTCCGAGGAACTATCTACTTCAATTTCTAGAGAAGATAAACTACTTGTAACAGCAAAAAACACGCCACCTCCGACCGTGTTTAGCCTATCCTTTCGGAACACCGTTAGGTACTTCGCAAAAATTTCGGCTGAGCTTACCTCCGCCTTTAGCCAGTTTTCAGCGCCTATAACGATTTAAGTATCAGTGCTTTGTATTAGCGCTTGAAGCTCTAGTACTTTCCCAGCACAGTTAAGACAATTTTCAAATGTTATACCGATGGTTCCTGTATCTACGTTCTTCCTTATTTCGGCCTGCACTCTTTCTAACTGAAGCCCTGATTCAGACCCCTCCACTCGGCTCTGGACCAGGGATCCGCAATCAGTCCTGTCGTCTATGCTGCAAATGATCAGCTCTGCTGTCATCTCCCAAGCAAGACTGGCAGCCTCTACCACTTCTGTTATCCGCTCAAAACCAGAAAAACCTAAAGTGACACACATCATTGGTACCGACGTGAGCCACCACCTGCAGTTCGCTGCACTGTGTGCTCTTGATGGCATCCGGAAGGACCCATTCCACGTCTGGAATGATTACACTCGGTATGCACACAGATTGGGCATTGGCTTTCTTCCCATTCTTGGCAGTAATGTCCCAAAGGGGCTCCATAACGCGCCTAATGTTGGAGCTCCCAACCATCAGTAATCCCACCCTCTGTTACTGCCCGGATCTTGCAGGCTGAGAGGTTTCCGCTGCAACAGGACAGGCATCGGCATATGGGTCAGCGACAGTGTCAGCCACAGACAGCACCTGGAAACTGTTTGTCAGACAAACCGGGGAGGCCACACATGCGCCCCACTGGGAAGTTTTTCGCTACCTGCTACGACCTGGGGCGACCTCTGACTCGACCACAGGTGAGCGGTCAACCTCAGTGCGAGCAGTAACTGGGCTGGCGACCGGTGAGAACCGATTGGAGGACTCTGACGTGCTGGAAGTCCATTGGTTCCCCACAGCTGGTCTACAACAGTGGTGCCCATCTACTGCAGCCTCAAGCTGTGTAACCGAAGCAATCATATCCTGGAGTTGAGAGCTAAGTGTCACCTACTCCGCTCGCATCCAGACACAACAATCAGCGTCCCTCTCCATACTAAAGGCCGTGTAAAACTTAACTACCCAGATAGTCGGACTATCGCTACGTGCTGCGGAGCTCTACTGCAGACGCTGACGAAAACTCAGGAATTGTGTCTATTTACATTACTACGCAGAAATTCAAAAACATAACTATATAATTCGCCCCTGATTAGGAACCTGCAATATGTCACGAAATCGGTTTACTTTCCGACGCAAACGAAAAGGCGAGAACTATGGCTATTAGATATTAAATTAACACACAGAAACTCGAGAAACTGAACTATTACAGCACACAGACGATATTATAAAATTCGCTCCTGGTTCGGAACTCGTAAAAGTCACAAAATACGTTATTTCCCTGTTGCTGCGTGTGTCTCGGCCGGCTGTTGCTGCCTGTTTATGAATTAAGGCGTGGCGAAAAGTAATGCCTCCGAAATTTTAATTCCCTTTTCAATATCGGTGGAGGTATTATCCGTATGTCATGCTCATTACTTGGTGTCCGCCCCGATAACTGGGTGGTCAGCGTGACAGATTGGTTCAAATGGCTCTCAGCACTATGGGACTTAACATCTGTGGTCACCAGTCCCCTAGAACCATTTAAACCTAACTAACCTAAGGACATCAGACTCATCCACGCCCGAGGCAGGATTCGAACTTGCGACCGTAGCGGTCGCGCGGTTCCAGACTGAAGCGTCTAGAACGGCTCGGCCACACCGGCCGGCAGCGTGTCGGATTGCCGTCCTACCGGCCCGGGTTCCATACCCGGCTGAGTCAAGGATTTTCTCCGCTCAGGGACTGGGTGTTGTGTTGCCTTCATCATCATTTCATCCCCATCCGGCGCGCAGGTTGTCCAATGCGGCGTCGAATGTAATAAGACCTGCACCAAGGCGGCCGGACCTGACCCTTAAGGGGCCTCCCGCCCAGTGACGCCAAACGCTCATTTCCATTTCCTTTACTCGGTTGGCCTGACCGCTTTGCTGGCGCAAGTTGCAACCCTCTACCGCTAGAGGACATTGAATTGTAGCGTGTAACATAGCGTTGTGTAACGTAGCTACGTCGGTGTGTGTGAAACAACGTGCTGTAATGGAGTTCCTAACAGCAGAAAACGTGCCTCTAACTGAAATCTTTAGAAGAATAAAAGCTGTGTACGGCAATGGTTTAAGTGACATTAGTAACGTGCGACGTTGCGTTGCTCGTGCTCGTAATGAAGGAAACGGTGGTGCTAACCTCAACGTGTATGACAGACGATCGGGTAGATTAACTCAAGTCGTCGGATAACAAAGATACAGCTCTCCAGTATGGTAAATGTAAGATATAACGAGCGTGTGCACAGACCATGACTGCAGAATTGTGATACAAAAAACTGTTTGCAAGGTGTTTGCCTCAAATGCTCACTCCGGAAAAGGAACAGAAGAAATTGTACATTTGTCAACAATTTGTTTTGCGTTTTTAGCATAAGGGTTATGAGAAATTGGAAATTTGTGGTAAGATCTTCTGGGACCAAACTGCTAAGGTGATCGGTCCCTAAGCTTAAGCGCTGCTTAATCTAACTTAAATTACGCTAAGGACAACACACACATCCATGCCCGAAGGAGGACTCGAACCTCCGACGGGGGGAGCTGATTTGACCGTGATAAGGGATCTGAGCCCACGCGGCTTCCCCGCGCGGCAAGGGTGATGAGTTCCTTAGTAACATCGTGACAGGCGATGACAACTGGGCTCACCTTTCTGTCCCCGAAAACAAGAGAATATCAATGGATTTCCGCCACGAAGGATCACAGACACCAAATTAGTTCAACAGCACGCCATCATCAGACTAAGTCACGCTCACACTGTTCTGAGATGTTTGAGATGTGTTGCATTTGGAATTGATGCCTGGAGGCGCCATCACAAACTCTGCAAAGTACTACGAGACCGTCAGAAGACTGACAACGTGAATTCGAAGAGTCTATCAGAGAAAGCTTTCTTGCTGTTGCATTGTTGCATTTAGTGGCTGTTATGTCAGTTGCTTTTCTGGACAAATAGCGAAAGACATGTACTACTTTCAGTATCTTGTATCCTAAACTAAACATAGGTTTCCCTTTTCTTAAACTAACTTCTCACGTGTGTAATACATTCAGTGTTAACCAGCGTGATCCAACATTTCTCTGGAACTAAAACTGATTTACCCCGAGGTCGCCTTCAACAAGTGTTTACATTTGTCTGTAAATAATTCGTGTCAGTATGTTGCAACCATACTTTCTTAAATGTTTCCATAATATTCACGCCTGTCTGCTACTATCTACTCTGGTACTGGGATTATTAAATTCATCTTCATGTGTCTCATATACTTTGCACTGAAATTGTTGGGGTATGGTCCGCAGCTCGTGGTCGTGCAGTAGCGTTCTCGCTTCCCGCGCCCGGGTTCCCGGGTTCGATTGCCGGCGGGGTCAGGGATTTTCTCTGCCTCGTGATGACTGGGTGTTGTGTGTTGTCCTTAGATTAGTTAGGTTTAAGTGGTTCTAAGTTCTAGGGGACTGATGACCATAGATGTTAAGTCCCATAGTGCTCAGAGCCATTTGAACCATTTTTTTTGTTGGGATATGGGTAATTCTGGGGCGGGGGAATCGTCAACTCCAGGGATCCTATTTCGACGTGGGTCTTTCACTGCTCTGTCACTGTATCATATATGCCACATCTTCATGTAACGTACTTCCTCTTCTAGTTTTTTACAATATCGTTTCCAAGCTCGTATACCTTGTATAGCTCTTCCACATATTCCTTCCACCATTCAGCCTTTCCTTGTTTGGTTACCTCTGGAATTCCATCTGAGCACTTGATATACAATCAGTTGCTTCTCTTTTCTCCAAAGATTTCTTTAATTTTCCTGCCGCGCGATTAGAGGCGCCATGTCACTGACTGCGCGGCCCCTCCCGCTCGAGGTTCGAGGTTCGAGTGCACCCTCGGGCATGGGTGTGTGTGTTATTCTTAGCACAAGTTAGTTTGAGTAGTGTGTAAGTCTAGGGACCGATGACCTAAGCAGTTTGGTCCCTTAGGAATTCACATACATTTGAACATTAATTTTCCTATACGTGGCCCTATCTTTCTCAGTCATGAATGCGTCTACAGATTTGCATTTATGCCTAGCCCTTTCTTGTTGTTTTCTCGCATTCCTGGAAAATCACTGTTTTAGACGTGTGTACCCGATTTTGGATGCTTCATTTTCCGTGCTTTTATAACTTGTTCTATTCTCTATTAAATTCGTGTGTTAACCAAAGATTTCTGGTAGGATTATCTTTTCATCTAGTATTTCTACATCTACATCTACATCGATACTCTGCAAATCACATTTAAGCCCTGGCAGAGAGTTCATCGAACCGCCTTCACAATTCTCTATTATTCCATTCTCGTATGGCGCGCGGAATGAATGAACACCTTTATCATTCCGTACGAGCTCTGATTTCCCTTATTTTATCTTGGTGATCGTTCCTACGTATATAAGTCGGTATCAACAAAATATTTTCGCATTCGGAGGAGAAAGTTGGTGACTGAAATGTCGTGAGAAGATTCCGTCGCAACGAAAAACTCATTTCTTTCAATGATTTCCATCCAAAATCCTGTATCACTTCTGTGCCACTCTCTCCCATATTTCGCGATAATACAAAACGTGCTGCATTTCTTTGAACTTTTTCGATGTACTCCGTCAGTCCCATCTGGTAAGGATTCCACACTGCGCAGCAGTATTCTAAAAGAGGACGGACAAGGGTAGCGTAGGCAGTCTCCTTAGTAGATGTGTTACACTTCCTAAGTGTCCTGCCAATAAAACGCAGCCTTTGGTTAGCCTTCCCCACAACATTTTCTATGTGTTCCTTTCAATTTAAGTTGTTCGCAATTGTAATACCTAGGTATTTAGTTGAATTTACGGCTTTTAGATTAGACTGATTTATTGTGTAACCGAAGTTTAACGAGTTCCTTTTAGCACTCACGTGGATGACCTCACACTTTTCGTTATTTAAGGTCAACTACCACTTTTCGCACCATTCCGATATTTCTTCTAAATCGTTTATATAGATAAGGAACAGGAAAGGGCCTATAACACTACCTTGGGGAACGCCTGAAATCACTTCTGTTTCAATCGATGACTTTCCGTCAATTACTACGAACTGTGACATCTCTGACAGGAAATCACAGATACAGTCACATAACTGAGACGATATCCCATAAGCAAGCAATTTTACTACGAGTCGCTTGCGTGGTACAGTGTCAAAATTTCCTCTACTACCTTTACTACCGCATCTCTCAAAGATCGTCTAGTCCACTTTTACCCTGTTTCGGTTACAAGTTGCCTAGTCATCTGTTTGAATCTCTCGACAACCTCTGGTGCTCTAAACTTATCCACGTCCTTCTTCCTTAATTTTCTTTCTGCAATTTGTTGAGTTACATTCCTCAGCTGATAATCGATAAATTATCGCCAAAGTCCACGTCTCTTACTGGAAAGAAAGCCGTTGTGGCCGAGCGGTTCTAGGCGCTTCAATCCGGAACCGCGCTGCTGCTACGGTCGCAAGTTCCAATCCTACCTTGGGCATGGATGTGTGTAATGTCCTTCGGTTAGTTAGGTTTAAGTAGTTCTACGTCTAGGGGACTGATGACCTCAGATGTAAAGTCCCATAGTGCTTAGAGCCATTTGAACCATATTTTTTACTGGAAATTTTTCGCTGTATAAAATCTGTTTTCGAAGACTCTGTCTCACAGTCAATGTGAAACCATCTGTTCATGTATCACCATTTTGTAAAAAACTTCTTTCGTAATCCTTAACCACTTGTTAACAATAAGTAAATTATGCTTTATTGAAAATTCTACAAGGTGGCTTCCCCTTTTATTCCTTTCCCCAGTCTATGTTCTCCTAACATTCCTTATTCTACCAGAGAACTACGTACAATAAGTTTCTTTCACCGAATCACACATTTTTTGCATCTATTTATCTCCTTCGATTTTAGCAGACATAAAGTCCTGTAATACTTGTGTGACTTGACTCTTTGTATCTGTCTTGACTACGAAATACTTTCAGTGTATCGATTACAGTAATTCGTCTATATTCCTATTTTGCTGCTCGTCATTGCATCTAATCTCATGTTATGCTGAAACGTCCCCTTTGAACAATTATATACGTGACTGTGCTTTAACTGACACACAATACTTTTTATTTTAGCTTAACGCAATCTGACTTTCAAAAACCCTACAAATGAATGGCCCTGACTAACATTAAACTATACGTTTCACAAATCGCTTACCTCACAAAAATCTTGGTTACTCGAACTACTGCAATACAGCGAGTGCCACTACTGCCGGCTAAATAAAAGATTCAAACTACGGAAGGCACTAACTACTGATAGGCGTAGTTAGCAAATGAAAGATTTTAATAGAGACCAAACAATGTATTTACCTTAATAGTCATAATATATATAGCAGTTTATGAAAAATTTCAAAACTCCGCCATCTCTCTCCCCACATCCACCACTGCTGGCGGCTCACCTCCAACTGCGCAACGCTACGCGCTGTTCACATCCAGCTGCCGCTGCCCAACACTACAATGGCAGACAACAATGCAAACTAGCCACAGACTGCACACAGCGCAGCCAGTGATTTTTATACAGAGGTGGCGTTACCAATAAAAAAAACCTAAACAGCCTACTTACATAGCCCCCATGCTCCCCACAAAAAATTTTACAAATTGTTTTGGGCAGTGGCCAATAATGATTTGATAAAATTTTTCATAATTACAATAACAAAGATATCAAATGCACACACTTATTGATACAATGTTGGTCAAAAGCTGAAAGTTTCTCACAGTCCATAAAGGCAGTCCTCATCATTTATCACAGTAACGTTGCAGTGTTTTTCTCAAAGTCTGAGCAGTAAAAGAAAATGCACATGGAATTAGTGGATTTCCATGTAATCTTGAAGAAGTAGTGTTGTCCTTCCAATGGAAAGACAGTGCTGACTCTCGACATGCAGACAAGTAATGGGTCACAATAGAGCAAACCCACCGCAGAGTCAGTCGAAGTTTTGAGGAATTTTGGTAGGTAAGTCATCACAGAACAGACCACTGCAGTCTTGTTAGAGATTACAGTATTGGTGGGCCACCAGAGGTGCAGACCCACAGTAGTCCTGGTAAAGATTGTGGTATTGGTGGGCCACCAGAAGTGCAGACCCACTGCAGTCCTTGTAGAAATAATGGTATTGATGGGTCATCAAAGATGCAGACCCAATGTAGTCCTTGTAGAGATGGCCAGCAGCCATCTGTTGCGACTGTGCAGGTACACAATCACCATTGAAGAGTCTTGCAGATAATATAGCAAGTCCATAACCACCACTTGTGTACTCACAAAGTTTTTGGAATTGTCCTTAGAACCAGCAATGCTGTTATCCAGTCCCTTGCTGAATTATTAACACACGTGCAAACACTATCGGTCCCTACTTCTCACATATTGTCCATATTCTATGACCAACAGAAACGTGTGCATTGTAATGTAACTTACAAGTTACTTAATTTGATGAACTGGTGTCAATTACAATTTTATAACATAAGAATACAATAACAAAGGTACAAAATACATCATTAAAGAACATAACAATACAGATAACATTTGTAGTAACACAGGCTTTACAAAAGAATAGAAATAACATATACATCAGTGTTACAGGAATTATGACATAAGTACATACATAAAAGATCAGAACAACTTTTGAAACATCAACTTCACACATGAACATTAAAACAAAACAGAATAAATAATGTCTAAACATCTTTACAAAGTAAATAGCATATTATCAGAGAATTCTACAACGTAAATCTTATTAGCTAGACACATAAAGACAGGAAAAAGACAAATACACAAGGGTTCACAAACACATAGTGGGATAACACAAGGAAAGGACAGGGTTTGTTTTACTGCAGTATTTTGCAAACAAAACTTTCTTTACTTCTTGGAGGTCTCCCTTCATTCAGCATTATTCCCAAAAAGTCCTATCTATACCTCCTTCCTGTATTCTATTCATATTTCTTTCAAAATAATTATTTCTCAGTGCACAATACTCATTTTTGCCAAATCTGTTTCTTATAGCTTCTCAATGCATTTCTTCCAATTCATTACAACTCGTTCTCTTATACAGCCTACCCCATTTTAAGCTAACTTAAATCTACTGAGCTCAGATGCTAAACTAAGGAACGAGGCAATGCAGCAGCACAAAACAATTAACACAAACATCAATGACAAAAAATTCAAACTGGCAAAGCAATTGCAATACTACAACTAATATAAGGCACTGTGCAGCAAACAAGAAAAATAAATCAGTAGTAAACTAACTTAACAGAGTAATACAAAGTGAAATTGAGTAGCACTATGCCTGGCAAACAGCAGCAGCAAATGCTGTAACCAATACCTAAGCATGGCAAAGATCAAGCAGAAAAAATATTACACTAAAGACAAAAATACAGACAAGGCAAATGTCTATTCACATCTTAATGTTTATGTAATTAAAGTGGTGCACCACAACAACTTATTGTAAAAAAAATATTACCATGTACTTGAAAAGAAAATTATGTGTGCAGTTACTGTTACTAGTCCCTTATTATTGTTCTTTCCTTTCCAAGTGCTCCTTTTTTTAAGAATGTGGATTACAAAATTATTATTTAATAGATCTGTTGACAGAAAGTGTTCACATTAGCAAATGCATTTTATTTTATAAAAGCAATGCTGCAACACAGCTGGAAACTAGATATCAAATGAAATAAGCAACTATGAAAAGCAAAGCATAAAAATATCATTCAATAGTCATGTGGCATTTTATAAGTAGTAAAAAAATCTCTCATCTAGAAAGACAGTAGTCATAATCAGGTGTGTAGACAAACTATTTCTTGTCATTTAATTAGGCATTTCAGTAAATATCAGAAAGTACAATATGTTTCCAAGTAATGAGCGTGTCGTATTTGCGATGCTTTCTACAAAGGAATGTCAGAAGCGAGGTTAATGGCCTCTTTTTTTCTCCACCTAATGGCTTTTTCTCCAGGCAGCTGGCCCAGCTGGGCGCCACAACGCATTACATCAAGGTCACTTAGCTTTCTTACCGAAATATTTACGACAGCAGTTTCCGCTACAGTGGCAGTCTCATATAAAGCATTTCACAGGTCAAGAATTTGCGTTACAAATCTGTAGAAACAAAATCCTACTGATATAACAGTGTCCAAAAAATTTTCGTCGGCATAGTAATACACTCATGCATTTACATACATTTCATAACTCTCAAAGTACGATTCTTGGTTTCCAACAACCTTTTCCACAAATCAGAGTCCCTAACCACTACTCATTATTTCTTACCTTATTACACATATACATATTCGTAGACATTCTTCAATATTTCATTATGATAAATACGTAGCATACTCAAATAACTCATATAGCATCAGCTTATTGACCATAAACATACCTCAGCAGCATAATACACATCGTCGTCGTAAAAATAACATCATAACACCTCAGTCAACTCTCAAAATCGTCGTAGCTTCCTCCAATAATTTCAAACCCTAAAAAATATTCTCTACTTATTTCAATAGTGTCATCTACCTCAAATGTACCTTAAAATTCGTGATCCCATACCAAATACATCATTCAAAGCTCTCATAGTATCACAATGGTTCCGAAAAAATATGAACAGTTTACAAAGTACAGACAAAATACAGTTTCATATGTGTGAAGTTATCCAACTGTGTAATTGTGTAAACATCTGTCACTGACGTAGTAAAAAGAATGTTTGTTTCTCTGTCAAATAATCAGATAGCTGTGTAATTCTGTGTTAGAGAAATATGGTACCGATGTGTAAAGTTGTATAAGCAAATACCATATTAGCTAGGGCTCCTTGTGCTTGCCAAACACATGATACACAAAGTAAGCGTGTACCCCCCTGAGGATTAATGTAATTATACCCTCAGGTGTTACAGATTACAGCAATGGAATGAAATATATCACGGAAAACCCTTGTATCATTGTACTTCAAATATCTTAAAAAATACATGTTTTAAGTGCGAAATTAATCACTCAAATACGTGTCCTGTAGCGCTAAATGTGCGTCTTGCTGTAAGATAATCTCTGTGGAAGTGTCGTAGTTATCGTCCTCCGAAAGCTAAGTTCGGCAGAAGCCAATATACTTACCTCATGAGACACCAAATTTCGAGTAAACCAAAATGTTGCATTAAAATCTCATTAGCAGTACTGGTAAATGTTCTAAGTATGTGAGCCTTATAGTCGTTACGTAATCGTGCAACTAACAAGCAAGAATGCACACACACAATAACACTGTGTCGTCTGCTTCCTAGTACGCAGAGTTTCAACTTCAACGCCATTATCATGCGGTATACGTCGTTAAACAATACTGGAATGTTTCTCAAGGTTAGCGTCTATGTCATTTTTCTCTGAGCCAGCCGGCGCAAGTGGCTGCCTGCTGTGCGAGTCATTGTCTGTCCCTTTGTTGGCGGGCGTCGTTATTGGGTTAGGAGACCTAGCTTCTACAAATTCACGTTGTCGAAAGTGCCCTGTTCTGTTTGAATCCCGCCAGTTCTGATGCAATTCAGGTCTGTCGTTACGATCATATCGTCTGTCGTCATGTCGGTAGATTCCATAGTTTCTTTCTTGTCGGTCACGTGGTGGAGAATTTCTCCCTGAATCGTAACTGCAGGCTGGACCGTTGCGTCTAAAGTTATTCTGTCTCCCTTGATAATAATTATTTTGGTGCCCAAATTGTCTGTTTCTCTGATTGTCTCTGTGATAGTCACTACCGCGGAGAGGTGATCTTTCCCTGTAATTATTACTACTCTGCCAGCGGTTGTCATACGGGTGGTGTCTGTTTTGGTCACGATATGTGTTGTGAGAATAGCCTTGTTGTGTCCAGTTATTATGTCTTTCATCGCGGAATTGTGACAGATGTGATCTGTAATTGTTGTGCTCCTGTTTTCGCATCCCGCGACTGTCTGTGTCAATTTCTAATTCCTGTAACAGTCCTGAAAAGCTTCAATATCGTCTTTGCAACGTCCTGCTAAAATAATATGCCGTAAATGTTCAGGCAATCTGAGTAAGGAAATGCGGATGAGTTCTGAGGGGCTGTATGGGTTGAAAGATACTGATTCTTATGCATCATGTCTTCAAAATATTTGACAGGACTGGAAAATTCAGATTGTTCAAAGTGTTTCATCATCATGATGGTATGTTTTGCTCGGTCTTGTGTAGCTTGAGACCAATATGCTGAGAGGAAGGCATGGTAAAATTCTCCTTCACTGTGACAATCGTGAATGACCGATCGCATTCTTACAGCTGGTTCATTCTCTAAATAGCCACACATAAATTCTAATCTGTGTTCTAACGACCAGTTGGGAGGAAAACAATGAGAGAATTGATGGAGCCATGCTTGTGGATGAATGTCGTTGCCAGAATTCTTAAAAGTTTTGAATTTACGTGTAGTAATGAACAGCTTATAGTCAAAATCATCATGTCGGCGTGTCGCATATCGGTCATTGTTACGTCGTTTCGGCGGTTCCATTTCAAAATTCGGTGCACCTTGCCAATTTCTTTCATAATTTCCGAAATGCGCTGTGTTATTATTTTGTGGCTGTTCCGTATTTCTATGTCCCTCTTCCTGTATTGAGGCACGAGCGTCCTCTGAAATTTGTAATTTTTGTATTACTTGTGCCAACTGATCTTGTACTTCCCGGATTTCTCTTTTGTACTGTATATTGATTTGATTTTGATTGAATTTCCTAATTTGTTCGCACTCTTCTGTGTCATTAAAAACTACCGGTTTTGTGTCATTCAGATTATCATCTACCTTCGTAGATAAATTAGTGAACTGATCCGAAAGTACGGCTACTTTCTCTGATAGCGTACTTATTTCCTCAGTGTGTTTTTCTGAACCAAGTTTCAGAGTATCTACTGTGTCCTTTAAGTTTTCCTGAGTTTTTGCAAGTTGCGTAACCGAATCGGTAGATGTAACTGAGTCAAATTTAGCTTGCAAGGTCTCATGATTTTCATGAACAATAGTTTGCAGTTCGTTTATGGCTGCTTCGTGATTCTGTAATGCATTTTCATGCCGCGAAAAAATAGGTTGAAAATGCTCACAAATTTGAGTTTTTACGTCATTACAGACTTTTTGACATTTCGATTCAATGTTATGTAACTCAGTAGTTAAATCTTCACGTGTTTGTTCAAAAGTTTGTTCCAATGAGTCTAACTTTTGAAGATTTTGTTCCATTGTGTCTAACTTTTGAATATTTTGCTCCATTGTGTCTAACTTTTGAAGCTTTTGCTGTGTTTGTCTCTGGTGTTGTTCCATTTGTTGCATTAGCTGTAATAACAATGCATTAGTGTCTGGAATCTGTTCCTCTACGCTTTTCGGCAGTGCATTTGCACCGGCAACATTCACATTTTGACAAGCAGAAAATGTGTCTTGACTTATTTGAGAAAACGGTGAGGACGCAAAACCTGAATCTACAGTATTTGCAAAATTGTGTCCTGTCATTTCGGATTCCTGAGGCGAGCTGTTGCCGAGCGATCGATTGATAATGCTTCCCTGTTCACTAACTGTTTCACTGCCTACGCCATTGTTTGCCGCCCGCTCCATTTCCCTATGCACAATTACCAAGTAACTATGTTGAAAATTAGTTAATTCATTACACGGTGGCGCTAACACACTGCTTTCGTCTTCACTGTCATTTCTCAGTTTACTTTGGAGCCTAGTATTACGTTTTTCACACGCCATTATTGTCACAATATTTCACATGATAACACAGAAAAGCACAATTTGAAGAGCAAAAATAAGAGAACACATTAACATAGCACTGAAAATAATATCTAGTTAATTGCAAGCGCAGCTGCGAAATACTTGCTGCAAATCTACATACATGCCACAACTGCTTTACTGTACAACAATGAAAAACTACAACTACAAAGGAAATTCTCTCTATAATTACGCGCTAGCAATAAACAAAAGCTACACTAATTACACAAACTACAAGAAAAAAATCAGAAGATTCCAGTGAGGCATCCTCGGCTAAGGGTCGACATATGAAACGTCCCCTTTGAACAATTATATACGTGACTGTGCTTTAACTGACACACAATGTTTTTTTATTTTAGCGCAACGCAATATGACTTTCAAAAACCCTACAAATGAATGGCCCTGACTAACATTAAACTATACGTTTCACAAATCGCTTACCTCACAAAAATCTTGGTTAGTCGAACTACTGCAATACAGCGAGCGCCACTACTGCCGGCTAAATAAAAGATTCAAACTACGGAAGGCACTAACTACTGATAGGCGTAGTTAGCAAATGAAAGATTTTAATAGAGACCAAACAATGTATTTACCTTAATAGTCATAATATATATAGCAGTTCATGAAAAATTTCAAAACTCCGCCATCTCTCTCCCCACATCCACCACTGCTGGCGGCTCGCCTCCAACTGCGCAACGCTACGCGCTGTTCACATCCAGCTGCCGCTGCCCAACACTACAATGGCAGACAACAATGCAAACTAGCCACAGGCTGCACACAGCACAGCCAGTGATTTTTATACAGAGGTGGCGTTACCAATAAAAAAACCTAAACAGCCTACTTACAATGCTTAATGGATTATGTGTCAATTTTTGTTTTCTAATTTTCTGTCCTACTTGTCGTCAAACCTTCGAAATGCCAGCGGAGAAATATTATGACCACTCTTTGAAAATATTGTATTTTCGTCAATTTTCATCAGTTACTTTATAATTTAATATTTTGAAAAATATATTTATTGTTTTATTGTTTTTAATTAATTATTCTGTTAGATCGCACACATGTTTTAAATTTTTCAGTTCAATATAGCTTAAAAATTTAAGACTGAGAGGTAGATGTAACTTTTTCTGATGAATGTCACTTTCAATATTTCGAAGTTCAAGGCCGTATTTACACATCAGTATCTCTTTAAAAACTATGTTTGCAGCAAACGTCAACAAAAATTAAAGAAATTTGCATTTTTAATTTTTTGTGTTGGTCATAAACTTAGTAGTACAGGTTATTGAAGTTGCTCGGACATTGTTAAGAGTTAAAGGAATTTTCAGGTTGTGGACCATGCTTACTCATCAGTACCTCTTTAAACGATATGTTGTTAATATAAATCACTAGCAATTAAAGAGTTTAGTTTTTTATTTTTGTAGAATGAGTGTAAAGTAACCCCCCCCTCCGGTTGCTAATGCTCGTTAAGGAAACTGCCTTGAAATTTCTGTGGTTAAGAGACGTAACATTCGACGCAGCAAGTCATGAAACGTAAGATTTCTTCCATCTGCTGATGACATCCTGCTGAACAGTCTCCGGCAGGAGATCGGAATGGCTGACTATTTTACCTCTAGAACATTGAATGCAACAGGGTTCCACCACCAGATGCCGGCCGGCGTGGCCGAGCGGTTCTAGGGGCTACAGCCTGGAACCGCGCGACCGCTACGGTCGCAGGTTCGAATCCTGCCTCAGGCATGGATGTGTGTGATTTCCTTAGGTTAGTTAGGTTTAAGTAGTTCTAAATTCTAGGGGACTGAGGACCTCAGATGTTAAGTCCCATAGTGCTCAGAGCCATTTCCATTTCCACCACCACATAACCCTACAGCATGTCCCCGAAAATCCTGGGTGGTTACGTAATGATGTTATAATCTTTCTAAGGTCATGAAACTATTTGAGATAAGGCATCCTGGTTCCGGTAATGACCCAGTCTAAAGTAATAAGCGGAAATCGTTCGGTTATCTCTGACAGTGGACCTCTGGACCTGTTCTACAGCTTTCTATATTTTTGGGAGGAGGTAGTGAAACTGATGGTTGAGGATTAACCATGACCAGGTTTGCTTGGATACGAAAATCTTTAAGTGGAAATCTATTGAGCTTTTAGTAAAAAATTTCTTTTCACTCATATTGACACAACAGTTATGGCAGTACAATCGTTTTCATTCATTGGTACTTTTACAGATACATTTACAATACCTTTAATCAGTAAACACGTAAAGGAGAAAACACCTTTCCCCTTTCTTTTTTTAAAATTTAAACTTTAATGTATCAACGGGGTTTAGCTCACCAACGTAAGTAAACACACAAGAAGTAAATTATCGGGGTTCTTGTCTCAAACAGGTTGTTAATTAGAAAACTGTCACGGGACTTGCCCTTTCAGTTGTCACAAACTTAATGTCATGCCTGAACAACAATTTTTAAAAATAACAAACTTTCACCGGTCACCTGCCCCAAACAGTTGGAGAAACCCAACTGGCTTCTACCAACATGAACAATTAACTCTAGATCCTACCTGATTTTATTATGAGGACCTGAGGATGTATCTCTCTAAACAGTTATTGGGAAAAGAAGAGTAAATACCTTTTATTTTTATGAACTTCTCTTCCTACGTTTAATAATGGAAATTGCACTTCGGATATATTCTTTACGTAAAGTGAAATTTGGAAATGTGTGGTAGGTTCCCATGGGACCAAACTGCGGAGCTCATCGGTCCCAAGGCTTACACACTACTTAATGTAACTTAAACTAACTTATGCTAAGGACAACACACACACCCATGCCCGAGGGAGGACTCGAACCTCCGACGGCGGAAGCCGCGCGGACCGTGGCAAGGCGCCCCGGACAGTGCGGCTAAAATGAAAATATCATGATGTTAGGTATTATTAGTCTGAGATCACTGATACATTTTTCTGCCAAGAAAAATTATCTTTGATGTGGATATTTAATATTTTTCTTTCTGACTCGAAATGAACTGAATTTTCTTTTAATTCTGAAATGTTACTTCGTCAGGTTCAACTCAAAGCTAATGCAAGCTTCTGCTAATGTGGTTTTACGTAACGGTAAACACTCGCCGCGTTCAGTGGCCCCGCGGTTAGAGGCGTCATGCACACATTGCGCGGACCCTCCCGCTGGAGGTTCGAGTCCTCCTTCAGGCATGGGTGTGTGTGTTGTTCTTAGCATAAGTTAGTTTAAGTAGTGTGTAAGTCTAGGGACCGATGACCTCAGCAGTTTGGTCCTTGAGGACACACAGTTGAACATTTTTGAACATTAATATTGAACAATCAAAGATAACTGTGCTGTGTTAACTGAAAATCGGATTTAGTAAATAACTTTAAAGTGCAGGTTCTTCAGAATGTAGTGCGAGAGGAAAGAAAGAAAAGTAATTGCAAGCTACTTTTGGGAATAAAAATACCGCAAGAGGTCCCACCCGTACAAGACATTACCCACATCTACGTATATAGTAAGGAGAGGAAAAGGTCTACGTTTTACAGTAAGAAGAAATTTTTAAAATTCGACACTGATAATTATTTAACGGTAATTCAACTTACATGAATAGTCAGCAAGCCACTTTGCATCGAATGGCATACAGAGGTACGAGCACAAGACAAAACAAAAGCTAACCAACAAGATCAAGATGGCAGGCGATCAGAGAGAGATAACATGGTAACTTTCCTTTATATTGTAGTTCATGGAATCTATATGTGTCATCGAGAAATCTTAAGTTTAAATACACTACTTTTGTTAAATATTCTTTGTTCACTGCATATCACTGTAATCACTTTTACAACTAATTCAAAATGGCTCTAAGCACTATGGGACTTAACATCTGAGGTCATCAGTCCTCTAGACTTGGAACTACTTAAACCTAACTAACCTAAGGACATCACACACATCATTGTCGAGGCAGTGTTCCAACCTGCGACCATAGCAGCAGCGCGGTTCCAGACTGGAGCGTCTAGAAGCGCTCGTCCACAGCGACCGCCTTACCACTAATTAGATGCGTCACTACAGCAGTATTGGTATAACCCTGCGAGGTCAATCAATTAGTATTCTATGAGGGATTAGGTTGTTTTGAGACCAGACAGCGAGGTCATCGGTCTCACCGGATTAGGGAAGGACGGGGAAGGAAGTCAGCCGTCCCCTTTCAAAGGAACCATCCCTGCATTTGCCTGTAGCAATGTAGGGAAATCACGGAAAACCTAAATCAGGATGGCCGGACACGGGATTAAACCTTCGTCCTCCCGTATGCGAGTCCAGTGCGCTTTCCACTGCGCCACCTCGCTCGGTAGTATTTTAAGATCATTAAAAAATTCGCAGCAGCAAGCAACATTTAAGTTAGAAGTTATTAAGAAACCTCGAACGGGACCTGCCCTTAATTCAATGAAAGTTAATCTTACGGCTGAACAAGAATATTAAAAATTTTACCGGGCGTTTGGGCAAACAGTTACGCATCTAACCGATTTCCACCCAGAGAAGCATTAACATAAACGCGGGCTATAGCCCTCACAAGGTTTAAGGAACTGAGATACAGAATTTTTTATCTAGGTTATAGTGGCAGGCAGCGACATTTATACTGAGGGGACATCTCCAAGTGCCGAAGGACAAATTGTAGCTGTCCGTTAGATACTTTAAGGCAGAAAATTTTCTGAAATCACTGTAATCACAGTAGCTTCAGACGAGGTTCTCAGTCAAAATGGTCGAGAGCTCGATTTTTTTTTGTAATTGCATTTTTTTGAAAGGTGTCTGTGTCTGGGATGTTGGAACGAAAACGTTTTATAACGCGTGCGTTACAGAAGTTTCTACAGCCCATTGTTCGAAGCAGTGTCATGGCCTCTGTGGGACGCTCTCAGCCGGAGATGCCATGCTCAGGTAAACTTGCCGTGCCGTGGTGCAAGTTCACAAAATAATTTATACTGCAATATGTTTGCGGACATATTCGCCGGAAATACTGACGAAGAAAGAGTGCAAGCTGCCGATCGCAACATATCCACTCAGCCAGATCAGCATTCCTCGCCAAGACGAACGAGGGAATTGCTCTCCAGGAACCATTCGAGTTAGAGGATGGGTCGATTAACGCTTCTGGAATTGCAGACTAACCGTAAGTAACGAAATCACTTTTTTCGTCAAATTTTGGTCAAAATCGGTCAGAACATAATTTGTGGTCCACCGTATTGGATTATCCAGACTGAATTTTGAAAATCAAGTTGCAGATTCGTGTTCAGCGACATCAGCAATTACATGTACTTCACGCAAATTGAACTGATAACATATACGAAAGTTTTTCCTACTCTTTAAACAGCGTTTCCTTGAGAAACGATTTTTTAAACGGGTGTGGAGCCTAAAATAAGAATGGTTCAACCTATTAACTTCTACCTTTGGCAATGGTAAGTAAACACTTTTCTTGAGAGCTTAGACTTATATGAAATTTGTTAATAATAACTATTTTTTGTGAAACAAACGTCCCAAAATCGAACTCAAAGCCGGCCGGTGTGGCCGAGCGGTTCTAGGCGCTACAGTCTGGAACTGTGCGACCGCTGCGGTCGCAGGTTCGAATCCTGCCTCGGGCATGGATGTGTGTGATGTCCTTAGGTTGGATAGGTTTAAGTAATTCTACGTTCTGGGGAATGATGACCTCAGCAGTTAAGACCCATAGTGCTCAGAGCCTCGAACTCAAAGTCTGAGTTAGCAGCACATCCTTAAATTTAAAGTTATTTCATTGTGATTAGGCATAAGCTCGCATAAATTTAATGTAGTATCGACTGCTGCTATACATTTTTGATTTCAGATAGCTCCTGAGAGGCTACACTGCACGCTGTCTGCGTACCTTAAACTCGCAGGCCCGATCATATTATAATAACGGGCGCATTCTTATTTTTGTGCTGAAAATCTAAAATAAAGTTCATAGTATGATCAGCATAATTCCGACACATATCCTTTGTATATCTTTTCATTGTCCCATTGTATATCTTTTCATTGTCTCAAGAAAAGTTTCCTAACTTTGCCTGTTTTTGCTCATTTGAATCAGAACCTGGCCGTAAAAGAAAGATATGTAACGAAACAGAACTTACAGAATATCACGGCATCAACAAAGCAAGTGCATAAAGCCACAACACATCTGCTACCAGAAATGCAAACAATGTGTGCGCGACACCGTTCCGGATCAGTCACACTGGGTTGGAGCCGATATTTTATTTTAGATCATCGTTGTTGCCATCCATCTGCGACTTTACGCTCTATACAAATAACGCTAGAGAACACAGTAATAAACGGACATTAAAACTAGACAGAGCGCCAGGATTAGCTCGCACATCGTGGGAGGCACATCCGCCTTAAATATTCTCTGCACCTCAGACCTGAACTAATAACAGTTTTCGTTGACAGAGCTACGAGAAAAACGTCTTGCTTTGACTCCTTATTACACTAGGAGCTGAGTTTGCAGATCAATGCTAAACAGTGTGCAAGTCAGACCAACACTTCCAACAGACTAACAGAGGATTCAAACGCGTAGCATGTGAGGTGAACGTGACAAACACATAATTCGTAGCTCTGCGGAAAAGAGCACTGCTACACAGAACGCAAAAGGTTCTCACCGTTTATCAGCTGTAGACACAAATTCAGAGCACAGTCTCGGCATTGAAATGGCATGAACACCTCGAGCTGCAAGTGGTAGACGAAAGCAATGCTGGCCGCTATCAAACTCCTGCCTCTCCGTGTACACTTACACTAGTCAGCCGCGGCGCCAAAACCATCGCTGCTCAGTCCAGCCGCAGCGGAAAGCCGGACACTCACTTCAGCATGACAACGCCATCTCTCGGCCCTAACGCCAACAAGACGCGAAACCGAAGTCGCCGAGGCCCTTCCTGTGCGCTGTTTCATAACCATTTTCGCCGGCTGGCGCCGCACGTGTTACGTCCCTCTACTGTAATTTATTATTTGATATATTGATTTATTAGTATTGACTGTCACGTAAAAAACAATAGAGGCCGTAATAAGAAAATTCATTTGTAGGTGGCCAAAATAAACGTCAAGTTATGATTTACTTGAGCGCCAGGCTCCCTACAAATTTTTTCAAATGCTCTTAGCATAATGGAATTGCTGCCAAGTCCATTGACCTAGAAATAATTGCATCTCGTATTTAGTTTTAACCAAAATAACATTACTGAGCTTTTCTACTTTAAACAACTTAATGCTTGGAACGATTTTTACTACGCTGGCTATTGAAGTACTCTGCACAAAATACCAATATTAAATATGCCGCGTAATGGCGGCCAATTGTTACCAGTCAAACATCACCGCTGTTCACTTCGCAGCAACTGAAAAATGCTAAGTAACTTGTTTTTTAATTGTTTGTATGGGTTTTCAAATGACACAATGCACTCACTTTTATATATATTTTTTCACCATGCACAGGATACACTGTAATTAATCGCTAAGCAAGAGAACGAACAGAAGAAATGCTATAGCTATGCGCAATCTCTCCAATACAATGGCCATCGTATCTTACAGACAGCAGACTAACAGCAGAAGAAGAATTCATTATCTTTTTTCAGTTTATATATAAGAACAAAGATCATAATGATTGCGTCTATACGTTATGCACTACGATCTCATCCTTTTCATATAATGTATTTTTTTTTAGATTTCCATGAAACATGGACCTTGCAGTTGGTGGGGAGGCTTGCGTGCCTCAGCGATACAGATGGCCGTACCGTAGGTGCAACCACAACGGAGCGGTATCTGTTGAGAGGCCAGACAAACGTATGGTTCCTGAAGAGGGGCAGCAGCCTTTTCAGTAGTTGCAGGGGCAACAGTCTGGATGATTGACTGATCTGGCCCTGTAACACAAACCAAAACGGCCTTGCTGTTGTGGTACTGCGAACGGCTGAAAGCAAGGGGAAACTACAGCCGTAATTTTTCCCGAGGGCATGCAGCTTTACTGTATGATTAAATGATGATGGCGTCCTCTTGGGTAAATTATTCCGGAGGTAAAATAGTCCCCCATTCGGATATCCGGGCGGGGACTACTCAAGAGGACGTCGTTATCAAGAGAAAGAAAACTGGCGTTCTACGGATCGGAGCGTGGAATGTCAGATCCTTTAATCGGGCAGGTAGGTTAGAAAATTTAAAAAGGGAAATGGATAGGTTAAAGTTAGAGTAGGTTTAATAATAAATAAAAAATAGGAGTGCGGGTAAGCTACTACAAACAGCATAGTGAACGCATTATTGTGGCCAAGATAGACACGAGGCCCACGCCTACTACAGTAGTACAAGTTTATATGCCAACTAGCTCTACAGATGACGAAGAAATTGAAGAAATGTATGTGAAATAAAAGAAATTATTCAGGTAGTGAAGGGAGATGAAAATTTAATAGTCATGGGTGACTGGAATTCGACAGTAGGAAAAGGAAGAGAAGGAAACGTAGTAGGTGAATATGGATTGGGGCTAAGAAATGAAAGAGGAAGCCGGCTGGTAGAATTTTGCACAGAGCATAACTTAATCATAGCTAACACTTGGTTCAAGAATCATTAAGGAAGTTTGTATACATGGAAGAACCCTGGAGATACTAAAAGGTATCAGATAGATTATATAATGGTAAGACCTGAGATTTAGGAACCAGGTTTTAAATTGTAAGACATTTACAGGTGCAGATGTGGACTCTGACCACAATCTATTGGTTATGAACTGTAGATTAAAACTGAAGAAACTGCAAAAAGGTGGGAATTTAAGGAGATGGGACCTGGATCAACTGATAGAACCAGAGGTTGTACAGAGTTTCAGTGAGAGCATAAGGGAACGATTGACAGGACTGGGGGAAAGAAATACAGTAGAAGACGAATGGGTAGCTTTGAGGAATGAAATAGTGAAGGCAGTAGAGGATCAAGTAGGTAAAAAGACGAGGGCTAGTAGAAATCCTTGGGTAACAGAAGAGATACTGAATTTAATTAATGAAAGAAGAAAATACAAAAATTCAGTAAGTGAAGCAGGCAAAAAGGAATACAAACGTCTCAAAAATGAGATCGACAGGAAGTGCAAAATGGCTAAGCGGGGATGACTAGAGGACAAATGTAAGGATGTAGAGGTTTATCTCACGAGGGGTAAGATAGATACTGCCTACAGGAGAAAAGAGAACCACTTGCATGAATATCAAGAGCTCAGATGGAAACCCAGTTCTAAGCAAAGAAGGGAAAGCAGAAGGGTGGAAGGAGTATGTAGAGAGACTATACAAGGGCGATGTTCTTGAGGACAATATTATGGAAATGGAAGAGGAGGTAGATGAAGAGGAAATGGGAGATATGATACTGCGTGAAGAGTTTGACAGAGCACTGAGAGACCTAAGTTTAAACAAGGCCCCAGGAGTAGACAACATTCCATTAGAACTACTGACAGCCTTGGGAGAGCCAGGCCTAACAAAACTCTACCATCTGGTGAGTAAGATGTATGAGACAGGCGAAATTCCCTCAGAATTCAAGAAGAATATAGTAATTCCAATCCCAAAGAAAACAGGTGTTGACAGATGTGAAAATTACCGAACTATCAGTTTAATAAGTCACAGCTGCAAAATACTAACGCGAATTCTTTACAGACGAATGGAAAAACTGGTAGAAGCTGACCTCGGGGAAGATCAGTTTGGATTCCGTAGAAATGTTGGAACACGTGAGGCAATAATAACCCTACTACTTATCTTAGAAGAAACATTAAGGAAAGGCAAACCTACGTTTCTAGCATTTGTAGACTTACAGAAAGCTTTTGACAATATTGACTGGAATACTCTCTTTCAAATTCTGAAGGTGGCAGGGATAAAATACAGGGAGCGAAAGTCTATTTACAATTTGTACAGAAACCAGGTGGCAGTTATAAGAGTCGTGGGGCATGAAAGGGAAGCAGTGGGTGGGAAGGGAGTGAGACAGGATTGTAGCCTCTCCCTGATGCTATTCAATCTGTATATTGAGCAAGCGGTAACGGAAACAAAAGAAAAGTTCGGAGTAGGTATTAAAATCCATGGAGAAGAAATAAAAACTTTGAGGTTTGCCGATGACATTGTAATTCTGTCAGAGACAGCAAAGGACTTGGAAGAGCAGTTGAACGCAATGGACAGTGTCTTGAAAGGAGGGTATAAGATGAACATCAACAAAAGCAAAACGACGATAATTCAATTTAGTGGAATTATATCGGGTGATGCTGAGGGAATTAAATTAGGAAAGGAGACACTTAAAGTAGTAAAGGAGTTTTGATATTTGGTGAGCAAAGTAACTGATGATGGTCGAAGTAGAGAGGATGTAAAATGTAGACTGGTAATCGCAAGGAATGCGTTTCTGAAAGAGAGAAATCTGTTAACATCGAGTAGTGATTTAAGTGTCAGGAAGTCGTTTCTGAAAGCATTTGTATGGAGTGTAGTCATGTATGGAAGTGAAACATGGACGATAAATAGTTTAGACAAGAAGAGAATAGAGGCTTTCGCAATATGGTGCTACAGAAGAATGCTGAAGATTAGATGGGTAGATCACATAACTAATGAGGAGGTACTGATTAGGATTGGGGAGACGAGGAGTTTGTGGCACAACTTGACCAGAAGAAGGGATCGGTTGGTAGGACATGTTCTGAGGCATCAAGGGATCACCAATTTGGTACTGGAGGGCAGCGTGGAGGGTAAAAATCGTAGAGGGAGACCAAGAGATGAATACACTAAGCAGATTAAGACGGATGTAGTTTGCAGTAGGTACTGGGAGATGAAGAAGCTTGCACAGGATAGGGTAGCATGGAGATCTGCATCAAACCAGTCTCACTACTGAAGACAACAACAACAACAACAACAACAACAACATGTATTGTCCTTAATATTTCAAAAGGGACACTACACACGTCCGGTAGGCCAGAGTCACAATCAATATCTCTGCACCAGATTGCGATACGGAAGAAAGTCCATACGCGCTCCTCAGTAATTAGGACCAAAACAAGAAAAAAAGTTCAGTAAACTAGTGCTCTGAGTGGCATAGCTAAAACGTTAAGAGCCTGTGTTAATTTTTACTACTATGAAACACATCTGTTCTACTGAACAAGTGCTCATAGCTCCTTAGGTACTTTTTCTTTTCTTTTTGATTCGTAGTACCTCCTTCTGAGGTATGGAATGGAAAGAGGTTGCAATAGAAGAGTCCCACTGTCAGAGAGGCGAGCACGATTTCTGCTTTATAACTTTCGACTCACTCGTTCTCGTACGAGAGTCCCTGGTCTCGAATTTATATGTTTACTCTTCTCCATGATACCTGAAAGTTTGGCGGAGTCACCTTTTACAATGGCTCTAGTTTCTCGTTACTTCCAGGCGTTCACAGTACCAGTACAAGTAAGCCACGTTTGCTGCTGTTACAAGGCCAGATCAGCAAATTATCCATAGCGACTATTGAAACTTCAGGACCCGGATGTTTGTGAGGCTTCCCCACAAAAATCCCTCCAGTGTCACTACTTCCAGGGTTGGTGCTCACTCTGGAGAGGTACTTTTCTCGTACGGGATGGGATAAGGATAACTGTATATTATGTCAAGTGGCGGTGTTAGCAGTCTGTTTGCTGTAACTCTGCGGAGAGCCACAGAGGGTACGTCTGGCAACCCCCTGTTTGCTCTCCTAAGTGTTTCCAGCGGCGCAGCGAGGGTAACCACCCTCCGTTTGCGCTGCGTCAACCCCTAAGTGGCTCCGGCTGTCGCCGTCTGAGCAGCAATCCACGGTCACTGCCCTAAGTCGACGATGTAGTTCCGTGTTTAACTGCGTGTCCTGCACATTTTCTCTAAGAGGGGATTCTAGTAAGCCGCAGTGCGACATACACTGCTGCGTACAGGTCTGAATCTACCTCTACGTGGTTACTCACACTGAAGTGTTTGGCAGAGGAATCACAGAACAACTCCCATACTATATCTCTGCTAGTACACTTTCGAATAGCATGTGGGGAAAAGTGAACACGTAAATAGTTCCGAGCGAGCTCTGATTTCTCTGATTTTCTCACGATGGTCATTTCTCTGCGTGTGAGTGAGAGTCAAAATATTTTGGCATTCTGGAGAAGAAAGTGAGTGATTGTAATTTTTTTTTGCCGTAACTAAAAATGCTACTGTTTTAATTACCCCACCCAAACTCGCTTATCATATCCGTGACATTCTGTATGCTATTTTGCACCAACACAAAACGAACTGCCCCTACATGAAATTGCTCGAGGTGCTCCGTCAAACCTGTACGGCAAGCATCCGATACCACGCAGCACTATTCCAGAAGACGACGGTCTCTTTAGTAGCTCTGCTGCGTCTTCTAAGTGTTCTGCTCATAAAACGCACTCTTTGGTTCGTCTTCACGACAAATTTTTCTGTATGATGATTCCAATAATTATTGTTCATAATTGTAATCTATACGTATTTAGTAGAATCGACAATCCTTAAAAATGTAATTTATTGTGTAGCTTAAATTTAAAAGGATTTTTTAGCACTCGCTTGGAGGACCTAGGGCATTTTGTTGTTCACGGTCAACTGTCACATTTCGTACGACGTACATATCTTGCCTAAATCATTTTGTAGTTAGTATTGATCTTCTGATGACTTTTCTAAGCGGTAAACGTGAGAATCAGTTGCAAACAATCTAGGTTGGCTGCTGAAATTGTCTGATAAATCGTATATATAAATTTTACTTTTTGCCCAAACAGTAATCCAACGCAGAGAGTTTATCGTAGCTCTGTTTTAGCTACATTTCAATTCCATTGAAGTGTGATGCATACTTTTCTCGAATTGTCGGCTATTATCTTCAATAGAGGTTAGAGTTCCAGCTGTATATACTCAAGAGCCAAAGAAACTGGTATAGGCATGCGTATTCAATTACAGAGGTATATAAACAGGCAGAATAGAGCGGTGCGATCGACAACGCCTACATAAGGCTACAAGTCTCTAGCAGTTGTTACATCGGCTACTGATGCTACAAAGGCGGGTTATCAAGATGTAAGTGACTTTGAACGTGGTGTTATAGTTGGCGCAAGAACGATGGGATACAGTATCTCCCAGGTAACGATGAAGTTGAGATTTTTCCGTACGGCTATTTCGCGAGTATACCGTGAATGTCAGGAAGCCGACATCTGAGGCCGGAAAAAGATCCTGCAAGAACAGAACCCTATGACGACTGGAGAAAATCGTTCAACGTAACAGAAGTGCAACCCTTTAGAAAATTGCTGCAGATTTCAGTGCTGGGCTATCAACAAGTGTCAGCGTGGGAACCATTCAACGAAACATTATCGATATGGGCTTTCGCAGCCAAAGACCCATTCGTGTATCCTTGATGACTGCACGACACAAAGCTTTACGCCTCACCTGGGCGCGTCAACAGTGACATTGGACTGTTGATGAATGAAAATATGTTGCCTGGACGGACGAGTCTCGTTTCAAATTGTATCGAGTGGATGGACGTGTACGGCTAAGGAGACAGTCACATGAATCCATTGGCCCTGCATGTCAGCGGTGGACTGTTGAACCTGCTGGAGGCTCTGTAAAGGTGTGGGGCGTGTGCAGCTGGAGTGATATCGGATCCGTTATACGTCTAGGTACGACTCTGACTTGTGAAACGTACTTAAGCATCCTGTCTCATCACCTGCATCCATTCATGTCCATTGTGCATTCCGACGGACTTGGGCAGTTTCAGCAGACTCCCTACACGTCCAGAATTGCTACAAAGTGGTCCCAATCTACAGTTCCTTTTGTGTTAATACCCGCCTAACGTAACACAAATGTAACTGTAGATTGGGACAAACTGACATATCAGCTGTAACAGAACACTTTTCAAAGACGGTGATCACGAAATAAAATTTAGTTGGACATACGTGATAGCTAGGACCCCATATTATTATACCCGCATGTATAGAGAAGCTACAGAGATCTACAAGAACGGAAATAATTTTAATAAAAAAGAAGAAGGATTAAAACTAGACAAGATATGGCGGTCAACTTTGTACTAACGGAGGGACAATCGATTACCTATAATCGAGAGCGATGGCCTAGCCGGGACCGAGCGAGGTGGCGCAGTGGTTAGCACACTGGACTCGCATTCGGGAGGACGGCGGTTCAATCCCGTCTCCGGCCATCCTGATTTAGGTTTTCCGTGATTTCCCTAAATCGTTTCAGACAAATGCCGGGATGGTTCCTTTGAAAGGGCACGGCCGATTTCCTCCCCCATCCTTCCATAACCCGAGCTTGCGCTCCGTCTCTAATGACCTCGTTGTCGACGGGACGTTAAACACTAACCACCACCACCACCACTCCAGCGCCTAGCAGCCAGTCGCCGACTCACCACAGAAGTTGTTCCCCGCAATAGGCAACGAAACGTCAGGAAGAAGAAGAAGTTTTATATATGGACCACGGCAGTTCAGCCCGGAAGTTTTAATTAATGAAGACGCCGGCCGGAAAAGCTTACATGCTATGATTGGAATAATTATTATGTTAAACCTCTACATAAGATCATATCTCTTAATGAGTGCATTGTTAGCAGTAATTGTATGAAATACTAGAAATATAATCTTTGTTGACCCTGGAACCCGTTAGGTAGACAACCTAAAACTGCGACTTGATGCTAAGAAAACGCGTTTAGCGCCCCTTGCTGGTGCTACGGTCGCAGGTTTGAATCCTGCCTCGTGCATGGATGTGTGTGATGTCCTTAGGTTAGTTAGGTTTAAGTAGTTCTAAGTTCTAGGGGACTGATGACCTCAGATGTTAAGTCCCATAGTACTTAGATCCTTTTGAACCATTTGTTTAGCGCCGGAATCATACCAGCCTGGCTCCGTACAACATGATCTAGCCAGTGTGTTGCGAGATGATCTACTGTTGCCATACAGTATGGACTGTTCCCTTGAAATACTGAACATGAATCAATGTACGATATTACGCTTTATCAATGGGCTGCCCCAGTTTGTTTCACCTAAGCGTGCGGCGTGCCACGGTACTGCGGGGAATGGATTTGAGTGTATCAGGAATATAGGCGTACACATGCAAATAAACAAAAACATTGATACTGTATCTTTCTCTTCGTTTTGACCATTTGAGGACTACGTTAATTGGCATCCGATCCGTCTCCACCCGTAGTCATCATTACAAACTTTAAACATGGCTGACAGCAGCAATCGTAAATAAATTTTCAAAGAATAAAGTATACATCCAACTAAGTGCATAAGCTCACTGGAAAAAAAACCTTGATCAGGCTTCAACACTACTAACTGAAGTTTCTGCAGAAGGACTGTTACCTACAAAAATTTAAAAATACCTTTTTATTCCTTTATTGTAACTTCATTCCCTGCCCTATATGGGCAGGGAAGGGCTGACAGTGGCACAGTCCACTGCTCTTCCGTCAAATGGCTTTAACAACAATACAAAAATGGGGACATAAAAATACAGTAAATGGAGATGATGGGAGTTAAAATATACACTAACATGCGGACGTTGGAGGACAATTAAAGACAAAGTTAAAAGAACACAGTTTACAATTCGTTGCGTACTTAAAATCACTGCAGTCAAACAAGGCAAAAGTCGGCCGCAGTGTAAAATTCACACAAAGCGAGACACTTAAAAAACAAAACCACTGGAAACGACGAAACAGTCACAAAGAATAATAAAAAGCACCACTGGTAGGGACCTGCCGACGGACTGGAGATTGGAGAGGAGGGTAAAAGAGGGGAGAGCGATGGGGAGGCGCAAGGAAGAGGATTATATCTCGATATTAATAAATACTCTACGAAAGTAGAATTATGAACATTGCTTCCGTTCTCCACTAGCATCCTGATATGTTAGAAGCACTACAAATTTGTCCGGTATAAAACACAGCGCACATACCGCAAGTAACTTTGTAACTTTTAAATTTTTAAATTGTAGATTACAGCATTTTGTAAACTGTTATTGTAGAGAAAACAACTTTGCATCCATATTTATTAACTAGCAGACGCTGAATCCTATACGATACGATTGAAATACATTTTTTTTTCCTTTATCATTTTCCCCTTTCGGACAGTACCTCTCACTGGTTTTAGCTTCGAAAACTTTTTCCGCTAACGAGGGTTCATAACCGTCATGCTTCAATTAAAGCAGTTTCTTTCTGTGGATCAACTGGTGATAAAAGAGTGACTTAGGAGTACGTCTAATTCGGTCCCCCAAAGCCGTGACAGTCTGAATTGTTTTTATTTGAAACTCACTCTGTTGTTTATCTGCGTTTCCCGTACTGCCAGTTCAGCCAGTTAGTTACCTTTGTACCTTTTGGATCCACCATACCGTTTTCTCTTGTTCAAAAGAAACTGTATTATCTGAAGTGTGAACCCGCTTAGTCCATCCTAAAGATATGTCCGAAGATATGCTCATTCTTTTCTCCATGAGTTCTGTGATCTCTATGGTAATACCGTTTTTGATTCGCTCTCCTTCAATGTTGGCTGTTTGATGTTCTTCGAGGTTGATTCATTAGTTGATAATTATGATTTCATTATTACCCTCCTTAGGAGTGTGCGAGACAAGGGAGAGGGGGAAATGCGTTGAGTATGCCTACGATATTTTATCAATGTTGTATCTGATGATGCAGCTTTAGACCACGAAACCGACTGTATTTTATTAAAAAGCAATGTTAACATCTGTTAACTGAGTCCATCTTAATATTACACAATACACAGTGATTAAAATAGTAGGCCTCATAACTTAAAAGAATGTCTTAAAAAAGGCAGCTTTTGGCAATACTTGTCTAATAGGCGTGCAACAAAAATTGTGTTACTGAAAATATTTGTTTCACAGACACTGTGTTATTTGAGAAAACAACTATTACTTCACTGTAAGCATCACCATCAACAATGACGTATACCACAATACCGGCAAAGAAACTATATGAAGCTATAGAGACATTTCCACCAACAGCGGTGGTGTAACAACAAACACATCTGCCTTGTATGCAGGAGAACTGTGCTCAAGTACTAGCAGTGGTACGAATTTTATTTCATTTCTTCAGCTTCTGGGCAACGGGCTTGCCGCAGTGGATACACGGTTACCGTCAGATTACTGAAGCTAAGCTTTGTCGGGCTTGGCCGGCACTTGGATGGGTGACCATCGAAGCCACCATGCGCTGTTGCCAGTTTTCGGGGTGTATTCAGTCTCGTGACCCCAAATCAGAAGCTACTCGACCGAATAGTAGCGGCTCCGGCCAACGACAACCATCTTAACGACTGGGAGAGCGGTGTGTTGACGACTTGCCCCTCCTATCTGCATCCTCAGCTGAGGACTACACGGCGGTCGGATGGCCCCGATGGGCCACTTGTGGCCTGAAGACGGAGTGTTTTTTTAGTGCTCTTCAGCTTCTGTTGTTGTTGTAGATCAAGTTGAGACACTTATGTCTGAAGAGAAAATTTATTTATAAAAAAAATGGTTCAAATGGCTCTGAGCACTATGGGACTCAACTGCTGTGGTCATAAGTCCCCTAGAACTTAGAACTACAAAAAATGCATTCATGTCGCTCTGGCACATACTTCCTTTTATGGGCTAATTTTACAGTCTGATTTTTTTTGTAAAATATTTATCTTCAGGTATTCTGAGATGAATGTTCTGAAGTATGAATTCTGAAAGAATGGCTATGGAGTTCGAGACATGATGTTATTACCCTCCAAGAGATGGAAAGGCGAAAAAGTTTAATAATAATGTGAAGGTCTATCTACTGTGTTTCTGGGTTGCAACATCTAGCAAAATAGACGATAATCCTAGGAAGCTAAGTTATAAGAGCTATTTACCAAAAAGGGAATGCCGCACCCAGTTGAGAAGAGTCACAGTTGCAGAGCTTCTAGGGATTTACAAGGTTCCTTGTCAGTGGAGAAGGAACTACATCAATCTATCCATGAACTTATAGATCAGAACACTTGAATGACACGCAAAAAAATTATGTTAGTGGAAGTATTTCTTTCACAGATAGTGTGTTATTTGAGGAAACAACTATTACTTCACCTGTAGCCATCACCATCAACAATGCGTCACACCACAAAACTTACAAATTATATGAAGGTACAGAAGTATTTCCGCCAACAGCGGAAACTAAAATGTTTTGTTAGAAATAGTGATGTGTATGGATATCTTCATCCGAGTTAGCGGCTGATTTTAGTAGTTCGTGAAAGCAAGTTCTCGAAGTTGAGAAGAAGCACCGAAATGCACAGAATTGGCTATGTTGCTACGAGACCAATGGGACCGCTATAGCAGAGATGGAGAAAATTCCTGGCCACAAGATTAAACTTATTTATTTATTGTACGGCATTCGTAACCAAAATATCCATTGCACTAGAATATGTGTATGTTTGCATACACCTACTGGAGCTCCACATATAATATATAAATGTATGTGAGTATTACAGGGGAAATCTAAAGAAATATCTAATTGTTCTTTTCTTCACAATTTAGTCTCTGAAATTTCTTCACCGAAAATTTCGAAATTTTTACACAACATTGCTTTCGAATGAGTGTGAATTTTTCATGCCAATTTTTCCAATATATCTAATACAAGTAAATAAATATGTAATATATAGAAGGGAAAGGTTATTAGCAAAAATCTCGACAAGTTCGTTACCGATTTACTTCATATTTTTGCACAATTCTTCAACAAGCATAGGCTATATATTTTTAATTTATATAGTATACAAATGGCTACATAAAATTTAAAGACGAAACATTATTACCAAAAATCTCCAAATGTGCTTGACCGGTTCATTTATAATTTTTACTTGTTACTGTAATAATTGTAGCCAACGGCCTTGTCACAGTGGTTAACACCGGTCCCCATTAGATCACCAAAGTTAATCACCGTCGGACTATGTTAGCACCTGCATGGGTGACTGTGCCAGTCAGCTGAGTGCTGTT
The DNA here is from genome assembly GCF_021461385.2 of Schistocerca piceifrons. Classification (NCBI taxonomy): domain Eukaryota; kingdom Metazoa; phylum Arthropoda; class Insecta; order Orthoptera; family Acrididae; genus Schistocerca; species Schistocerca piceifrons. Next base: position 122,569,947 of record NC_060146.1, read on the forward strand.
GGCAAGGGGGGTGTAGTCAGCCCTCGTGACGCAAATTAAGGAGCTACTTGATTGATAGGTAGCCGTTCCAGCCATGAAAACTAACAACAGCCGGAAGAGTGGTGCGCTGACCACACACCCCTCCATATCTGCATCCAGTGACGCCTATAGGATGAGGATGATGTGGTGGTCGGTTAGTACCGTTAGTGCCTTCCGAGACCTGTGCGGACGGATTTGTATGTACATATATAAGATATATATTTTTCAATGTGTATAACGTATAAATATGGATATCATATAATAGTGAAACGCTGTTAGGAACTAGGAAAGACGTATTGATGGCTTTTCAGTTTTTGATAGAATAATACAATGTAATCTAAATTTGCAATAACAGTAAACAAAGCTCAGAGAGAGGCTAGGTAGTGGGACACAGTCGACATAGGAAGCAGGGAGGAGGAGAAGCACAGAGAGAGGGGCCAGGAGGAGATGGAGAGAGGGGGAGGAGAAGACGGGCATAGAAAGGTGAGGGAGGCGGTAGAGAAAGGGGGGACAAGCGGCAGGAAGAGATGGTGATGGAGGGAGTGAAGAAGAGAGGCAGAGAGAGAGGGGGGAGGACAGAGAGAGAGGAAGGAGTAGAAAGGGGAAGGAGGCAATAGAGAATGGTGGAAAAGAGGGGTAGGAAGAGAGGTGGAGGAGAAGATAGAGGGGAGCGAGGAGGTGATGGACAGATGAGGAGGAGGAGGAGGAGCAGGAGAAGGAGTAGGAGATGTACAAAGAGACGGGGAGTAGGAAATGGGCAGAGACCGGACGAGGAGGGGCTGGGGGGAGAGAGAAGGAAATTAGGATCTATTCCCAATTCCTATCCATTCTCTTTTATTTCTTTTTCGCTGCTAGCTTTTAGTATAATCAATTCTGTTGTTCGTCGCCATGAAGAAATCGCCAGAAGACCCACAATACATCCTGTACTGACTTTTGCAACAATGTAGCGAACTATTTGCGTGAGTGCTCCACAATTGCATTTTGGCGATGAAGACTTATCCCATTTAGACCGTCTACCCCACGTACGAAGAAATCCATGTTCCTGCCACGAATGGTGCGTGTTCTGTTAATCGTTGTCCATCTCCTGCGCCATTAGTCGAAAGCAGGGGGTTTCTTTCTTATGCAGAGCAAGATCTGGGAATGTGGAGGGCAAGAGTCTGTCCAATCTCGTTCCCATGGGTCGTTTAGGTTGAACTGAGACGTGTGTAGTTCTACTGCCGTCTCAATAGATGATTTTATTGATCTAGGACAACCGCGTGTTGATATATAGGGCGTTGTGGATTGCCTTGTATGAGTTTTAAACTGACGCGGGAAGAGCTGCCTTTCGTCGTATGGGCAGCCATTCGTCAGGTGTTGATGTTAGTGAAGCACTGATAATTTACATTGCGTTGTTGAGCTGTGCGTGGAGAACTTGGTTCGTGTGCGCTACTGAGCGACACAGGAGCACCATATTTCTCAGAACACTAGACCAGTCGATGCACTGAAGTGCGCAGGCTAATGATGAGGTACGACGACGAATCACCGTCCGCCTATGGTACTACAATAAGAACAGCAGCCACGACAGTCAGTTGTTTCTGGCAAAATGATTGGGGATTTGGTCGAAAGCTAGGGGTTTCATCAATATTTGACGCGGCGAGAAAACCGAGAATATTTTATACATTTTACAGGGTAGTCAGAAACTGACATCCATCTAAGGGTGTTGCAGGGTAGGCTTTTCTGACAAATAACTATATATGATAGCACACGACACTGCTCAGCCTTTGGCTCGGGTTCAATAGCTACTACTGTCCCATGTCCAATTTTTGTATTTCTCTCTTCTTCGGTTTTCAAATGAAATACATGTTTGGCCACACCGTCTAGGGCGGGCAGCTTGGATTTGCGTGCCCAACGCTGTGTTTGGCTAACTTCAGTGCTAATTTAGTTGGAAACGGCAAAAAGTTTCGATGTCTTCTTATGAATTATTTCTCAGCACACGTACGCTGCAATATGGTTACAGGCTTTCTTACCATCTGGTATTTGCAAACATTGTAGTGTGTCTATATCTCTTATTGATGCGTGTGTTGTTGGATGTAATGTGAATGTGGGGTTTCATTATTTTATTTTATTTAATATATACTTTATTTTTAATTTGATTTTGGTTTCACTGCAAAGATATGTGAAGGCACGTATCATTCTTAGATTTTACTGACACAGAAATGTAGCGTGTGTTCCTGTATACTTATTGAAATTACTTAAACGAATCTGTACTCAATAACAGTTAATCGTTATAAGCTACATACACATACAAAAAAGTATTTCACCATTTTCAATAATTAAGGACCGAAGTGTGATTTAATTACGTCTTAGTGCAGGACAAGCCTGTGTCTTATTGCAGGTAACATAAATCGTCTGAATATATCGTTCAGTTCCTTGAAAACGTCAGTTTCCTACAGACCATGAATGACAGAAATAATATCGCCGATCTCCAGCGTCGCCTGTGGAAAGAACGGGACAATAATTACCATAATTTGAAATTGCCCCTTAGTGGCGGCCAAATGTCGCCGTACTGCGATGTTCAGCTTGCTGCCGGCGCGGCCTCTGAAATTCTTTTAAAAATGATGGGTCAAGCAAACGGGATATGTGGTGCAGGTTACAGTTAAAATTGACACCAGCAATATTTTACACATACACTCCTGGAAATTGAAATAAGAACACCGTGAATTCATTGTCCCAGGAAGGGGAAACTTTATTGACACATTCCTGGGGTCAGATACATCACATGATCACACTGACAGAACCACAGGCACATAGACACAGGCAACAGAGCATGCACAATGTCGGCACTAGTACAGTATATATCCACCTTTCGCAGCAATGCAGGCTGCTATTCTCCCATGGAGACGATCGTAGAGATGCTGGATGTAGTCCTGTGGAACGGCTTGCCATGCCATTTCCACCTGGCGCCTCAGTTGGACCAGCGTTCGTACTGGACGTGCAGACCGCGTGAGACGACGCTTCATCCAGTCACAAACATGCTCAATGGGGGACAGATCCGGAGATCTTGCTGGCCAGGGTAGTTGACTTACACCTTCTAGAGCACGTTGGGTGGCACGCGATGCATGCGGACGTGCATTGTCCTGTTGGAACAGCAACGTCCCTTGCCAGTCTAGGAATGGTAGAACGATGGGTTCGATGAAGGTTTGGATGTACCGTGCACTATTCAGTGTCCCCTCGACGATCACCAGTGGTGTACGGGCAGTGTAGGAGATCGCTCCCCACACCATGATGCCGGGTGTTGGCCCTGTGTGCCTCGGTCGTATGCAGTCCTGATTGTAGCGCTCACCTGCACGGCGCCAAACACGCATACGACCATCATTGGCACCAAGGCAGAAGCGACTCTCATCGCTGAAGACGACACGTCTCCATTCGTCCCTCCATTCACGCCTGTCGCGACACCACTGGCGGGCTGCACGATGTTGGGGCGTGAGCGGAAGACGGCCTAACGGTGTGTGGGACCGTAGCCCAGCTTCATGGAGACGGTTGCGAATGGTCCTCGCCGATACCCCAGGAGCAACAGTGTCCCTAATTTGCTGGGAAGTGGCGGTGCGGTCCCCTACGGCACTGCGTAGGATCCTACGGTCTTGGCGTGGATCCGTGCGTCGCTGCGGTCCGGTCCCAGGTCGACGGGCACGTGCACCTTCTTCCGACCACTGGTGACAACATCGATGTACTGTGGAGACCTCACGCCCCACGTGTTGAGCAATTCGGCGGTACGTCCACCCGGCCTCCCGCATGCCCACTATACGCCCTCGCTCAAAGTCCGTCAACTGCACATGCGGTTCACGTCCACGCTGTCGCGGCATGCTACCAGTGTTAAAGACTGCGATGGAGCTCCGTATGCCACGGCAAACTGGCTGACACTGACGGCGGCGGTGCACAAATGCTGCGCAGCTAGCGCCATTCGACGGCCAACACCGCGGTTCCTGGTGTGTCCGCTGTGCCGTGCGTGTGATCATTGCTTGTACAGCCCTGTCGCAGTGTCCGGAGCAAGTATGGTGGGTCTGACACACCGGCGTCAATGTGTTCTTTTTTCCATTTCCAGGAGTGTATATTGGAGCTCACTGCTCAAATAATAAGACATGTACACACCTTATTATGTAGATTGCGCACAATGGCGTCCTATCCGAACAAGACCAAGCGAAAGAGAGTCTGGCGCTTTTTGTTTCACGCCGATACCAAAAAGAACGAAGATAGTAATAATACTAATGTTATAGACAATAATTTTTTTATAATGGTATGATTTCTTGACTTTCAGTAGAGTCTCTTTTGCATACGATAGATATAATTGCTTAATATCGTGGAAAAATATTTGATAATTTATAGTTTGCCTAATCCGGGCCATGGGACGTCATAACCTGAAGTAACAATACGCAGATGATTGTACAGATCGACCGGAATACATCTAGCTAATAAAAATAACTGTCGCTGTCAATTCCTGTTATTTGTACTGCGAGTACGGTTGCTGTCAGAACATAAAATATCGACGTATGGTAACGGTTGTGCCGTAAGTGAAGACTAACTGCATCGCATAGAGGTGGTCCTAGTCAGTGCTCATAGTAAAACAACTCGTAAAAAAGCTTTTTTAAAAAAAGATAGAGAAGAAATTTATGCTATACATAACCGCAGAGTGCAGCCTCAAACAAACATTAACTTACATTATTGTTGGTAATTTCATGGTAGTATTTTATCATCTGCTTGCTATGAATCTGATGAACATGCAGGTTTTTACAGCTGATTTTACCAATTCGTGCGTTCATTGTTTCCATTTCCGCTCGCCTCTGAGCTATTCTTTTCCGACGAATTTTATCGAGCGTGAGATATTGTTATTACTGCTGAGGTAACACGGCCAGCCTGTCCCAATGTATTTGTTGTCTTTTGTTACTTCCACAGTAACAGCAACGACGCGTAAAGAGAAGGATATTGCTAGGCGACAAGGAAATAAGCGATTTTATCGACAAAGCCTGTGTGCAATTACCGCGTTAGCGTCGAATATTCAATATGCTTTAAGCGGTAGTCGGCAAATTGCTATCCTTTGTTTCGACACCATTTGATTAATGCGTTTTCGTTGTGCTCTGAATTCTGACCTCGCTAAACTGCGTACGCCATTACCTTGTAATAGAAATGTTACGGAAAATTATTTACGCATTTAACGAAGACAGAGTGAGAGTTTGAAAAAACCTTTAGGCACGTGTTTATGCAGATCTTTAACTGTGCACGGCTTCCGTAATAGCAGAATTGCTATCACAGAAGAAATCTCTGGAAATAGGTTATTCGTTTCTCAGGCTATGGAATCTGCAGTTGCAGTACAGGTAGTTAAGGTATTGTAGGTCAACTACGCAACTATTCAGTCTGTGCAAGTACTACAACACTAATGTATTTTGCCGTAAGTATTTCATTATATTGATTAAAGACATCGAAAGCGGTGTAGAATCAAACCCAATAACAATCTCAGTTGTAGGGACATTGACAAAATCAACATCGGAACGATTCGCAGGATCCTTGACAAAGGATACAAGCGACGCATCAGAGAATGGAAATACAGTACAGGCAACTTAACGTTTCCAGGCCGCCTTAAAAAGGAATACTTCAAGCAGACCACAATACGAAACTATGTAAGCATAGTCAAAAACGACAACAAAAAACACCTCCACGCATTAAAGGATAACTACCACGAACTTGAAGCACTAACACATATTCAACAGATAGTTAGTGACTAAATAAACATTTGAAACAAAAGATCACTGAACACATAAAATGAATGAGAAAAAGGTTGAAAATACCTTCGCTTTCATGGATACAAATTTGAGACAAACTACATAGGCCTAGCTTACAACAAACATCTACTCTCCCTCTTTCTCTACTATTTCTCTCCATTTCGTCTCTGTTCTCATCAGCCCCTACTCCTCATTTATCTTCTTTGTATTCACTGTTTACTGACTTGTATTCGTCCTTAAACTCTAGCTCATAATCTAGATCAATAACTCCCACACCTTCCTTATCCCACTCGCATAGTTAAATAAACATGTATCAACGTAAATAAAACGTAGTACAATATTACAAGTATTGGATTTTTCAATTCAGAGAAAGCGTTCAGTGACATTAAATGATGCAAGATGTTCGAAATTTAAGGAAAAACAGAGGTAAGCTATAGGGAATGACGCCCAATGTATAATATGAACAAATTCCAAGTGGGAACGAAAAGACTGGAAGACTAAGAATAAACAGCTAGGGTTAAAAAAAAAAAAATAAAAAGAAAGAAAAGATGTAAGGCAGGGATGTAGTCTTGCACCCCGACTGTTTGAGCAAACACATCGGAGAAGTAATGACGGAAATAAAAGAAAGGTTCAAGAGTGGAATTAAGATATGAATGGAATTCGATTACTCGATAAATAGTACAATTCTCAAGGCTGTCAATTCAACTAAGTACCTGGAAGTTAAAATTACGAACAACTTAAGTTGGAAAGACCACATAGATAATATTGTGGGAAGGCGAGCCAAAGGTTACGTTTCATTGGCAGGACACTTAGAAGATGCAACAAGTCCACTAAAGAGACAGCTTACACTACACTCGTTCGTTCTCTGTTAGAATATTGCTGCGCGGTGTGGGATCCTTACCAGGTGAAATTAACGGAGGACATCAAAAGGGTGCAAAAAAGGGCACTTCGTTTTGTATTATCATGTAATAGGGGAGAGAGTGTGGCAGATATGATACGCGAGTTAAGATGGAAGTCATTAAAGCAAAGACGTTTTTCGTCCCGGCAAGATCTATTTACGAAATTTCAGTCACCAATTTTCTCTTCCGAATGCGAAAATAATTTGTTGAGCCCAACCTACATAGGTAGGAATAATCATCAAAATAAAATAAGAGAAATCAGAGCTCGGACAGAAAGGTTTAGGTGTTCGTTTTTCCCGCGTGCTGTTCGGGAGTGGAATGGTAGAGAGATAATATGATTGTGGTTCGATGAACCCTCTGCCAAGCACTTAAATGTGAATTGCAGAGTAATCATGTAGATGTAGATGTAGATAAGATTTGCTGATGACACTACAGTCCTTAGTGAAAGTGACGAAGAATTACAGGACTTACTGGGTCGAATAAACGGTCTAATGAGTACAGGGTATGGACTGAGATTAAATCGAAAGCAGACGAAAGTAATGTGAAGTAGCAGAAATGGAAACAGCGGTAAACTTAACATCAGAGTTGGGGAATATGATTCAGACGAAGTTAACAAATTCTACTTCCTAGGCAGCAATTCATGGCGAGCTGCATCAAGCCAGTCAGAAGACTGATGACCCAAAAGAAAAAGAAGGCACCAAAATAAACCATGATGGGCGAAACGAGGAGGAGATAAGAAGCAGAGCAGCTCTGGCAAAAAAGGCATTCCTGGACAAGAGAAGTTGCTAGTATCGAACACAGGCCTTAATTCTCGGAAGAAATTTCTGAGAATGTACGTTCGAAGTACAGCATTGTGTGGCAGTGAAACATGGAGATGTGATTTTACAGAAGAATGTTGAAAATTAGGTGGACTGATAAAGGAAGAAATCGTCGAAGAAAACAAATTATAGAAAACACTGATAAGAAGACGGGACCGGATGATAGGACATCTGTTAAGACATCAGGGATTGACTTCCGTGGCACTAGAGAGAGCTGTAGAGGGTAAAAACTGTAGAGCAATACAGAGATTGGAATACATCCAGCAAATAGTTAAGGATGTAGATTGCAAATGTTACTCTCAGAAGAAAAGGTTAGTACAGGAGAGGAATTCGTCACGGACCACACATTTCGATGTGTGTGCGCAGATAGATAGTTCAAAATTTACAGTTACACAAATCTGTCGACGATAGGAGAAATGTCACAAACGCTGCATATGAACGTAAAAAAAGGTACACCATACAGATGACTTTCGGAGTCGAGACTATTCGAAAAATGAGTGTGTTGACGACGCATCTGGACATAAGCAGACATCGGTAGAAAACATTACGAGATGAATAGTAAGCAAAATTATTCTTCAGTAGCTTACGAAATGACCTTCTTCCAAACGTACAACCATAACAAAATTTTACATAAACTGATCAAAGTAAACACTATGATCACACTGCTCATGGCTGGATGAATCCCGCTTGGCGGCGTAGTGGCCAAGTGACGCGGCAATGGAAGTATACACTGAGACGACAAAAGCTGTGGGATGCCTCCTAATATCGCATCGGACCTCCTTTTGAGCCGCATAATGCAGCCATCCGACGTGTCATGGACCCGACAAATCTCTGGAAGCCACTTGCAGAAATACTGAGCCATGCTGCCCCTACAGACATCCATAATTGCGAAGGTGTTGCCGGCACAGAGTCTTGTACACGAACTGCTGTCTTCATTATGTCTCATAAATGTTCACTGGATTATTGTCTGGTCATCCGAGGGGCCAAGTCTCGGATTGTGCAGAATGTTCATCACAGCAGCAGGGAACAATTGTGGCACGGTGAAATCGCGCATTGCCATCCATAATACTCACATCGTTATTTCGTAACATCAGGTATATGAATGGCTGCAGATGGTCTCCAAGTAGGCGAACATAAAAATTTTCAGTCAATGATCGGTGAAACTGGACCAGAGGATCCGTCCATTCCATGTAAACCCAGCCCACGCCATTATGAAGCCACTACGAGTTTGCGCAGTGCCTTGTTGACAACTTGGGTCCATGGCGTCGTGGGATCTGCGCCCGACTCGAACCCTACCATCAGCTCTTACCACCTGAAATTGGGACTCATGTGACCAGGCCAAGATTTTACGGTCATCTAAGATCCAACCAATATGGTAACGAGCCCAGGAGTGGTGCTGAGGGCGATGTTGTGCTGTTATGCCACTAGCAAACGCACTCGCGTCAGTCGTCCCTTCCATAGCGCATTAACTCCAAATTTCGCCTCACTGTCTCAATGGATGCGTACATCGTACTTCTCACATTGGTTTCTGCCGTTTTTTCACGTGATGTTGGTTGTCTGTCAGCACTGAAAACATTAGCAAATGCCGCTGCTCTCGGTCATGAAGGCCGTCGGCAACTGCATGGTCCGTGATGAGAGGTAATACCAGAAATTTGGTATTCCCGGAACATCTTTGTGACTGTGGATCATTGGGATATTGAAATACCTAACGATTCCCGAAATGCAATGTCCCATGCGTCTTGCTCCAACTACAATTCCGGTTCGCAAGTCCGTTAATTCACATCGTGTGGCCACCTTAACTTCGGAAACCTATCTACATAAATCACATGAGTACAAATGACAGGTCCGCCAATGTAACGGCCTTTTACACCTTGTGTACGCCATATTACCGCCATCTTTGTTTGAGCACATTGCTACCTCAAGACTTTTGCACATGAGGGTATAAGGGCCTCGATGGCAATTAATGACCATCCAGTGCAGATGGTACTCTTCGGCCGAGCTGCTGTGGTAATCAGCGTCAAGCTACGAGCAAGTTGCGTCAGAAGTGTGCGGCTAGTTGGGAATTTGGGTTGAACGCGAAGCAAGAGCGTATAGCAGAAGATTTTATCGCGACCGCTGGCGTAAAGCTGGAAATCCGGTTTCGAGTCCCTGTCCGGCACAAATTTTCAGTTTTCGCCACGGAATTTATTTCAATGACCGATTGTGGCAAAGGTCGGACTTTCAATTTCGTCAGATGATGATGGTTCCGATGGCTCTGAGCACTATGGGACTTAACATCTGAGGTCATGAGTCCCATAGAACTTAGAACTACTTAAACCTAACTAACCGAAGGACTTCACACACATCCATGCCCGAGGCAGGGTTCGAATCTGCGACGTAGCGGTCGCGCGGTTCCAGACTGAAGCGCCTATAACCACTCGGCCACAGCAGCCGGCAATTTCGTCAGACTTTTTGTGTATCTTGTTCATCAGCAGTGGCGTTCCGTCATGCTTTGCCTGCCGATATAGTCTCGTTGCTGTCATGTAGCCGGATGCCAGGTAATTTCATCTTCCCCAGCATCTCTGGATACTGCCTGGCTCGTTACAATAAACTCCTGCCTGCAATGGTTCTTCACCAACATTAGCACAAATACCTCCACCACTTGTTGTTTCGCCTGGTCGCTCAGCAATATTGATCGATAAAAGCTCCAGTCCGTATGATGTACATGAGGATTAAAATAATGTTCTTACTGTCATCGTAGGCGAATCGTCACACCTTTAAATAGCCAGCTATACTGAGGATGCTCTCAGAACTCTTCCAGTAATTTGACGCGAAATTATTTAAGTATACTTTCGTGGTATCGCTCTTTTTTATGTGGTGGAGTGTAGTTAACCAAGATGGACGGCATCGCGATGGGAAGCCCAGCAGCCAACATTTTCACGGCGTACTTTGAGGACATCGCCCTGGTCACGGCTCTTGCTAAGCACAGTTCCCTTTATGTTCACGTCGGCGAGGCATTTGCTGTTTGGTCTCATAAAGTCAAAGGCTGGAAGAGGTCGTTCAAAAAATGGTTCAAATGGCTCTAAGCGCTATTGGACTTAACAGCTGAGGTCATCAGTCCCCTAGACTTAGAACTACTTAAACCTGAGTAACCTAAGGACTTCACACACATCCATGCCAGAGGCAGGATTCGAACCTGCGACCGTAGCAGCAGCGCGGTTCCAGACTAAAGAGCCTAGAACCGCTGGGCCACAGCGAAGAGGTCGTGGACCACGTCAAAAATACCGATTACCACAAGGCCTTGCCGTTGCTTGACGTCCTCGCCCGTCTGGAAGCAGAGTGTTGCCGGAAACTCCCCACCACAGGGTGCAGCATCTGCCGCTACCAGCTACCACAACTCAGCCCAAAAACATTATCTTTCGGAATCTTTGGCGCGTCGAGTTTAAGTCAGTTTCAAGTGTTCGGGTAGATTTTCGGTTTGCTTTACTACGTTCCTCCATACATTAATGAAGTTTATCTGCAATAGAGGGAAACAGATATTATCTGAAGACTAAATGAGTCTCAGGTCTTTAATGAAAAGTTAATTCTTCTTCCATTCCTACGTTCAGGAATCTCAAATCTATCTAATACTTAGCTATTCAGGGCTAATTGGAACGATATTCGAGATATGTAAACATTGTAATTAGGACCAATAATACATTTATTCACGTTAATTACATTGTCGCGGAGCTCAATCAACAAGGCCTGCAACCCCATCCCATTACGTAAACGGATATCCAACACTGTAGCGTCGTAAATATGCGATACCACCCCATTCACAAGCTATCAATTCGTAACGCTGTCTTAGCGAATCGTCATAACTACGGAGACTTCCTGCGAAATGAGATACCACTGAAAGAGGTCTTTCGGCGTCGGGTCTACACTTAGTCTCGCAGGTTGACGGAGCTGTTGCCCATTCTCCGCTCAAGCTGGCGCATCACAGAATTCTAGAGTATTAATTTTATAAACAAATTCTGACTCTTACAACAAGAACGTCTAAGAAAATATTGTGGGGCTTATTGAACAACCATTGTACCTTCATATCATAGTTCAAGCGAAAAGGTGAATAAAATTTTACATTTATTACTATTAGAAATATTTTTGTATTCCGCTACTCAGTTATTTTTGGGTTTCCATTGTGCACAACTTTAAAAGAGCTGTAATTTAAAAACTACTGACAACAGGAAATTAGTTTCTGTGTGTTCCTTAACAAGAAGTAGCTCCTCCAATACTTTTTACCATTTCTACAGAAATACTCTGTGTACGTATGCGAATGAAGTCTGCCCCACTCTTTTCTGTCACAACTGCAGCTTGTGCCTGCCGTCGTCTTCTGCTGCTATTGTTTCCTCTGTGTTGCGGTGACTGTACACTGCTTCCCTTCTCCGGTCGTCGATAGCGTTAGGATCTGCATTTGTTCCCGAAGCTTCGTAGCGGAGGCCCGCTCTTTTCTAATGGAAACAAAAGATATTTCATCAAACATGAGTAAATACTTGCTTCCCTCAGAAAAGAAAAGGTACATCAATTTACTCTGATCGGATTTCAAGCGCATAATAATTAATGTGGTTCCGCACAAGTTTAATAAAACACCAAGAGAGGCGATAATGTTTATCAGAAGCTTCTCATGAAATTTAATGCCCGTCCCTGATTCTTTGAGTGAAGTAACGATTAGCTGAATAACGTTTCACCTTTGATGTTCATATTAATCATATTTTACTTTTTTAAGACAGTTGTCCCTTACGTGTATTTAAAGCGAAAAGAAAATGGGTTTAAAACAGGCTCTTAAGGAATTATGTACCAGTAGCTTTCTCGATTTCTGTATTTTACGTAATATATTTTTCAAACTAGCTTTATCCTTCCTGTGTTTGTTACCCTTATATTAAATGTTGTGATATCTCTCTTTCTCTGAAACATATTTCTTGCAATTGCCAGCCTCTATTTCATTTACTTTTTACGCCCTCCATCGTCAGTTAGTTTGCTGATCAAATAACAAATTCATCTAATAACTTCATCATCACCCGACCTAATTCGACTAAATACCATTGCCCTTCTTTTACTTGTCGTAATTTCATTTCAGTAAAGATATCCATTCTATTAAACTTATCTTCTAACACCTTTAATGTCTCTGACACAATTGCATTTTCATCGGTAAACTTTAAAATATGGTTCATCCTATAACATTTCAGTACAGTATTCATTCAGTTCAATTGATCTTCCAAGCACTTTGTCCTGTCTAACGAAATTACATCATCAGCAAATATTAAATATTCACTTCTCCTTCCTGCACTATAATACTCTTTTCACACGTTTCCTTCCGTTGCTTTACTTCTTACACTGTGTACAGATTGAATAATATCGGATATAGGCTATCTCGCTCCTTTTTCAACAATTTCTTTCTTGTCGTGTCCTTTCAGTTTTATGACAGTAATTGCACATCACATTTCACTCTCTGTGTTTCATACCTGACGCCTTCATACTATTAAATATTATTTCTAGGCAACATACCGCAGGGGACAGTACCACGGTCCTTGTGTGATTGTCTAATACGGTAATTTTGATTGTAATTGTATTATTTTTAATATATTTCATTTTTCTTACATTTGTTATTGAGCAGTCAAAGCTCACGGTCGTTGTTTCCGTCATCGTCTTGTTTATCCCTGTCTACTGAATGACCTGGGAAAAGACTTGTGCTCTTCTGACGTTGGGAATACCAGATGTATTTATACATAACCGACGATTTATTGAGAAGTACTTTGAATCATTCCAGGCGAAGAAGTGTGTTGCACGTTGCCTAACCGAGTGTCACCTTACATACAATGGCTGGGCGGGCCGCGTGGTCCGCTGGTATAATGAGGCCTTTCGGTCCAAAATGGTACGTAAGAAGCAGCTGTATCTTTATGGAGATACTAATATTGGCAAGTCCACTCTGATTGAAAAAGTCGTATCACGTAAACAACATATGTATATGCCCTATTGCTCCGTATTCGGATTCGGTGGGTATGACTCTCGCATACATCATGTAATATTGTTTGAGGAATTTGATTGGTTGAGGTGGCGTCCTTATGCCGCTATACTCAAGCGAATCGTTGAAGGCCGTCCTGTTACTGTGAACGTGATTCAAAATGACATATAATATAAATCTGAATCAATACAAATAAAGAATTTTAACGGCCGTAAACGGCAATTATAGCGTTCAAGAAACGATAAACAGCAGTTTAAAAACTTCAATATGCTCATTATCTATAATCCAGAATGAACCGTAGAGTCATTATTGACCAGGACGGCGAGTGGGATGATGGTCTAAGGGAGGTCGTGGCTGGCAGAGGCGACTGCCAATCATAAATTCGAATAACACATCTACGTTTACAAGAGTGTTTGAAAAATGACCCTGCAAGAAGGACGTAATACAACACACCGTTCGCCTGGGGGACAGGGTAAGGTGGCCATATGGTAAGGAACTTACATTTCAAGAGCAAATACAGTGTAATGGAGAGAGGGGTAGATGGAAGTCACGAAAGAGACAGAGGCAGACACTTAGTGCTGTAAACACAACAGCTGAACTGCAGGGGATACTAAGAGAGCAACAAAATACGAGAGATAAGTACACTCCTGGAAATGGAAAAAAGAACACATTGACACCGGTGTGTCAGACCCACCATACTTGCTCCGGACACTGCGACAGGGCTGTACAAGCAATGATCACACGCACGGCACAGCGGACACACCAGGAACCGCGGTGTTGGCCGTCGAATGGCGCTAGCTGCGCAGCATTTGTGCACCGCCGCCGTCGGTGTCAGCCAGTTTGCCGTGGCATACGAAGCTCCATCGCAGTCTTTAACACTGGTAGCATGCCGCGACAGCGTGGACGTGAACCGTATGTGCAGTTGACGGACTTTGAGCGAGGGCGTATAGTGGGCATGCGGGAGGTCGGGTGGACGTACCGCCGAATTGCTCAACACGTGGGGCGTGAGGTCTCCACAGTACATCGATGTTGTCGCCAGTGGTTGGCGGAAGGTGCACGTGCCCGTCGACCTGGGACCGGACCGCAGCGACGCACGGATGCTCGCCAAGACCGTAGGATCTTACGCAGTGCCGTAGGGGACCGCACTGCCACTTCCCAGCAAATTAGGGACACTGTTGCTCCTGGGGTATCAGCGAGGACCATTCGCAACCGTCTCCATGAAGCTGGGCTACGGTCCCGCACACCGTTAGGCCGTCTTCCGCTCACGCCCCAACATCGTGCAGCCCGCCTCCAGTGGTGTCGCGACAGGCGTGAATGGAGGGACGAATGGAGACGTGTCGTCTTCAGCGATGAGAGTCGCTTCTGCCTTGGTGCCAATGATGGTCGTATGCGTGTTTGGCGCCGTGCAGGTGAGCGCCACAATCAGGACTGCATACGACCGAGGCACACAGGGCCAACACCCGGCATCATGGTGTGGGGAGCGATCTCCTACACTGGCCGTACACTACTGGTGATCGTCGAGAGGACAATGAATAGTGCACGGTACATCCAAACCGTCATCGAACCCATCGTTCTACCATTCCTAGACCGGCAAGGGAACTTGCTGTTCCAACAGGACAATGCACGTCCGCATGTATCCCGTGCCACCCAACGTGCTCTAGAAGGTGTAAGTCAACTACCCTGGCCAGGAAGATCTCCGGATCTGTCCCCCATTGAGCATGTTTGGGACTGGATGAAGCGTCGTCTCACGCGGTCTGCACGTCCAGCACGAACGCTGGTCCAACTGAGGCGCCAGGTGGAAATGGCATGGCAAGCCGTTCCACAGGACTACATACAGCATCTCTACGATCGTCTCCATGGGAGAATAGCAGCCTGGATTGCTGCGAAAGGTGGATATACACTGTACTAGTGCCGACATTGTGCATGCTCTGTTGCCTGTGTCTATGTGCCTGTGGTTCTGTCAGTGTGATCATGTGATGTATCTGACCCCAGGAATGTGTCAATAAAGTTTCCCCTTCCTGGGACAATGAATTCACGGTGTTCTTATTTCAATTTCCAGGAGTGTATATGAGTTGAAATACAAGAGACACAGAGATAGGCGCAAATGGCAGGAGAGACAGAGGGAGACATCTTTACACTGAATACACAAGAGCTAAAATACAAGAGACACAGAGATAGGTTCAAATTACGAGAGACACAATGGCAGACAACTTCAGACTGGAAACACAAGAGCTGGAATACAAGAGACTCGGAGGCAGGTGCAAAATACAGGATAGACAGAAGCAGATAACTTAAGGTTGAAAAATCGAGAGCCGAAATACAGGAGGCACAGGAATACGTGCAAAATACAAAAGAGACAGACAAAGCTACAAAAACGAGAGCTGAAAGACAAGAAAAACAGATTGGCGTTGCAAACTACAAGAGACCCAGAAGCAGAGAACTTAAGGCTGAAAACACAAGAGCTGAAATACAAGAGCCACAGACAGAGCTGCAAAATACAAGAGAAACATAGGCAGATAACGCGAGTGCTGAGAAACAAGAGAGGTAGACGTATGTGCAAATTACAGGAGACCCAGAGGCAGTGAAATTAGGGCTAAAACACAAGAGCTGAAATACAAGAGCCACAGAGATAGCTGCAGAATACAAGAGAGACCGAGGCTGACAACTTTAGGCTGAAAGCTTAAGAGCTGAAATACAAGAGAAACAGAGTGGAGGTGCAAATCACGAGATAGACAGAGGCAGCGAACTTAATGCTAAAAACAGCAGAGCCGAAACGTAAGAGTCAGTGGCAGGTACTAAATATGAGAGAGGCAGGGGCTGTGGGTCTGTGCAAAAACACACGAGTCTCAGAGGTGGATCACTTAAATACGTGTGCCCTGGTGCACAAGCAAAACACAAGAGATTGAGAGATTCACAGGCGTCTCTCTGCAGACAGTCGCAAGTCCCTGTAGCTGATTGGTTTTTTGAAGAATGCTGGACGATGCTGTGTCTTAGTATGGGCTCC
The DNA here is from genome assembly GCF_021461385.2 of Schistocerca piceifrons. NCBI lineage: Eukaryota > Metazoa > Arthropoda > Insecta > Orthoptera > Acrididae > Schistocerca > Schistocerca piceifrons. The sequence continues at coordinate 122,586,416 of NC_060146.1, forward strand.
TTACTGTCCTTGAACTTCGGCGCAACAATTCACTACTTATATAGTGGCACATGTGGCGGCTATAACAGCTGTAACCGAAAATGTTAAGACGAAACGCATATATATTAAAATATTATTATCTTTTCGACATTGACCCTCTTCTTGTTTTTTCTACTTGCTGCGAAAAATGGAAGAAATATTGCTCTTTATGCGGACACCGTGTGCTTAAGTTTCCTCTATGAAGTTCCAAGATGCTGATGAGAAAGAATTCACACTGTATGTTAATACAAAACTGGCCATGTTGTATGGGTGCTATCGTTAATGGTGACAAATCGTACATATTAATTTTTATACTCAGAGTTCCATTTTTATGGGAACTGTATGACTAGACTTAGTCTAAGGTCATGGTTTGAAAATGGACGTGACTGTTCGAAACTAGTCACCGCAAAGAAGTGACTATTATAGCAACTATGACAGACATTGAAGGAAAATGAAAATAATTATTCTTTTCCCAAAAGTTATTTTTTCGGTCTGTCTCGTAAATATTTAAACAGACATCTACTCATGTGTGTGTGTGTGTGTGTGTGTGTGTGTGTGTGTGTGTGTGTGTGTGTGTGTGTACGTGTTTGTATGTGATAAATAGACGTCTCAATTATGTGTTTGTTTACATATATCGATACTAAAATATATCAAAAATCGCATTATCTAGAATGATAGCCTATTATATTTGTAGCCTCGTTTTTATTGGACGTGTTGACACACTTATTTCTTTTATTAACCGAATTTTTGGTGGTTACACAGGCCTTTTTTTTATCAGTCTGGGAAAAGGGGTGATTACTTATACAGTCTTTTCTTGTGGAAAACAGTGTTTTAATGCAGAACAACCTGAATTTACTTAGTACATTTCTTTCCTTGGACTACTACTTTTTAGTATGTGATCATTATCTTTTATTGTTAATTTTTTGTTGCAAACTATTGCTAATTTCAAGAATTTTTAGATCGGTTTAAACATAACATACTACCTTGAAGCGTCAAAGAAACTGGTATAGACATGTGTATTCAAATGCAGAGATAAAAAAAATGCAAAATACGGCGATGCGGTTGGCTACGCCTATATAGGACAACAAGTGTCTGGCGCAGTTGTTAGATCAGTTACTGCTGCTACAATGGCACGTTGTCAAGATTTAAGTGAGTTTGAACCTGGTGTTGTAGTCGGCACACGAGCGATGGGACACAGCACCTCCGAGGTAGCGATGAAGTGGCGATTTTCCTGTACGACCACTTCACGAGTGTATCGTGAATATCAGGAATCCCGTAACAATAATAAAATCTCCCACACCTCTACTGCCGGAACAAGATCCTTCAAGTAACGGGGCCAACGACGACTGAAGAGAATCGTTCAACGTGACAGAAGTGCAACCCTCCCGCAAATTGCTACAGATTCAAATGTTGGGCCATCAACAAGTGTCAGCGTGCAAATCATTCAACGAAACATCGTCGATATGGGATCTCGGATCCGAAGGCCCACTCCTGGACCCTTGATGACTGCACGACACAAAGCACGCCTGGGCGCGTCAACGCCGACATTGGATTATTGATGACTGGAAACATGTTGCCTGCTCGGACGAGTCTCGTTTGAAATCCATGGACCCTGCAGCAGGGGACAGTTAAAACTGGTGGAGGCTCTAAAAGTGTGGGGCGTGTGCAATTGGAGTGAAATCGGACCCCAGATACGTCCAGGCAGGACTCTGATATGCGTCACGTACGTCAGCGTCCTGTCTGATCACCTGCATCCATTCATGCTCATTGTGCATCCTGACGGACTTGGGCTCCAGGAACACTCTTCTGTGTTTAAACACTTCCGCTGGCCACCAAACTCCCCAGACATGAACATTATTGAGCATATCTGGGATGCGTTGCAACGTGCTGTTCCGAAGAGATCTCCACTCCATCATACTCTTACGGATTTATGGACAGCCCTGCAGGATTTCATTGTGTCAGTTCCCTCCAACGATAGATACAGGAGAGTATGATACGTGAAATTAAGAAGAGTATCGTCAGTTCTACTAATATGCGGATATGCATATTAATTAATGTATGTGAGAAGTTACAGCACCAAGGAAACATATGTAATCGATGTTCTACAAATCGTTACTAACTTTTACAATGTTTATGGTAGAAAAGAGGTAAGGTCCTCCGATTTTAGCTCTAAGTAATGAGCATTGATTGAACTACTCACATGTATCATATCACAATTAATTAATGTGTTACACAAGTTTAAACAATTTTTTAGTTGAAATTGAGCATACTCATACACGACAGATACGTAACTAGCAAGGCAGTATGCACTGGCGGACAAAATTATACACTACACGAAAATTTAGTTCATAAGATTTATGATTGTTACTGTGCTTTCTAATTAATTGTCTACAACTTTTATAGTGCTTCTCAATTAACTGTTTATTGATTTGCATGGTTTTCCCCATAGCTTAAAACTACAGTTCTGATTTCGATAACGTAGATTCCTTATTCACATTTGTTGTAATAATTAATGGCACGTAGATTATGAACTGCTTTTCAGCATTAGTAAGGCTCTGAATCTGATTACGATTAAATTTTAACTAAAATATTGCATGTAAACTGAAATGCAAAGTTATCAGTTTTGTTTACAACTTTGTCGTGCAGCTCATGCCGCATTCAGATATTTGATATGAAGTATCAACAAAAAGTTGTGAATAAGGCTGACGAAAGCACAAAATGATGTATATGCATGTTATTTCCGTAAGGGGAGGACCGATGCTAAAAATCCTGATGGTCATCTTGCTAGCTCGCACAGTTTGGAACGAGGTTAAAGAAGGAAGATCTATGCTGATCTGAGCGGTGATCCAGCCACCCACGTTTTCGGTGATATAACTTTTTCGCTTCGTTGTTTGCGACAGTTCGAAGTATTTCGCATGAGTTCATTAGGAACATCGAGTTTTTCAGTAATACTCAAGATTCTGTTATTATTTCTACTGATAGTTCAGCAAAACGTTTTCTTTCATGTGTGAAGTTGATTTGGATTCTGAATTTGTTGGACAGAGTTTGAACTTTCTCAGTTCGCTAGTGTGGGACTTTGAATATTTTCTTTACTAATCGACACGTAATTCTGATGCATTGAATGTCAGCTAGACTCATATTTAGCTGAGTTAGTTAGCAACAGTATGTCTTCTTGCTGAAACAAAATCGGAAACCAGTTGTACAAAAGAAATTTTCTTTCTTTACCAGTTTCAGGTACCTAGGGTCTTTCTTCAGAAGAGTGGGGATCGTAGAACATGCACAGTGATCCACATTTTTCTGAAGGGAAGCATTAGGTGCCTGAAACAGATACATAAATAAGGTTTCTTTTGTGCAGTTGGTTGCACTACGATCCACATTATTCTTTAGATGCAACTAATTGCGTGAATCGTAATGTAATAAAATATCCAGGGTGCAGCCATGTGAAACCCCAGAGATATTTAAAGATTTTAGCTCCACGCCCTATCACAAAGAAAATGAGCTTCAAATGAATGGAGCAGGGATTTAACATTACTAACTGCTTTGTAACAACTACCTCTAGATCAGTGATCGTACGACGTGGAAAGGATGCTGGTATGCACATCAGGGAAATGTTTAACTGAATGTATTGCTGCTTACGGGACATTTATTCACACAGTGGAGTGTACACCTAAATTTCGTTTAACATGGAACATGTACAAAATACTAACACTATGGTTCCGTAAGGGTAAACTCTATAAATCATCATTACTCAGCGAGGAGCAGGTTGGCTCAAGGACGCAACATAGACGCCCATGTGCTCACCGGCAAAGACTCAAACATTTGCAGAATAACCGTAGATAATGTTTACCCTTTTCTAGCGAAAACTGAGTCGTCAAAACTGGCTTCAAACTCACAGTGAAAGAATTGCGAAATTCAGTCGGTGTCACAAGAAGTTTATCATGATCGGGTGAGCAGCAGTTAAATTTTAGCAAAATTATTGCTGAAGGGAACTGCTTAACTCTCTTTGCAGATTACGTTAAAATTATAGAAATTTCGTAACACGAGAAATCTGAAATAATTACCATCCAAAATTTCCGTTTAAATTTGCACAGGATCGGCACATCATACTAACCACACAAAAGATCGATGACTCTTCTACAACTGACTGACGTAGTGTATCCTTCCTATCTGGCAGATATCAAAGTAATTCGTGCAGAAAGTATGCAATGCATGAGTAAAGGTTTGTCTGGGGGAGGACACGTCACAGGCACGATGACTCGATGTGGTTAATACTGGAACACACATCAAATTCTTTTTTTACACTGAATCATCTTCATTTAGCCCATAACGTAATATGATTTTTCGATGTTTCAGGCCCTGGTGGCTATTGTTGCGCGTTGACAGCGTAAATACTGTATTGACTTCCACGTAAAAAGTGGTCATGCGTATTAGACAGGACTTAATAAAAATAGATCTGCAAGTTCTACTTTTTAAGAATACGATATATGAACGACACGACACGATGAAGAATTGCTCGTTCTGTTTCCAAACAATGTATGTGCAATTCCTGGTACAGTCGACTGAAATATTAGGCTTCGTTAAGGAAAATTAATATGGTAGAGATAAAGGGTGGAAATAATTTACACAGACACTATTAATTCCTAGTATAATCATAATTATTCGATAAATCAGATAATTTAAGTAAAGTTCACAAGAAGAAAAAGTCCTTGCTTCGGAATCTCTGTTTTTTTCGTAAAAATTGAATGGAAGCAAGGAGTTTCTTTAATAGTTTTTATGTAGTATCCCTGCGAGTTAGAATTAATATTCGTTTTCTAATTTTTAGTGTTATCTGCTCATTTTGTAACATTGGTTTCTTACAAATTGGTGATTATTTAGTAAAAAAATAAAAAAAAATATTTTGAACTTGGCTGCACTTGAGCAACGGTTACCGAATAGCAGGTGAGTAAGACAGCCAAACAGCGGCAATACATGGTGGTTTCCCATTACCCTTAACAGTGGTTTCAATGGATTTAAACTCGTCTTCTTCAGAAGGATAGGAAGTCTGCATACAGTGCGACAGCATAAATTACAATCAAAACATCATGGACCAACATTACGTGTCATAGAGGAACTACTAACCAGAACAAGCGTAGGCGTGTCACAAGCAGCACGATATTTACCAACACAGGAAAAGTAGTACTTAGAAACTTCACATTAGGAACAGTCTGTTAGCGAAGCGATCTAACATCTCCACATGAAAAGTGTCGGCAACTGTCTGTACAGCCATTTGTAAAAGTTCAGGCCCTAAAATCAAGGGCTTGTCACATCGGCAAAATCAGTCACAGAAAATACCAGACCATGTCAAGGGCTACATGCCGACCAAGGGATAATGGAAAGGATTGATGCCAGGGAAAGAAAACTTGAGGCGCATGCGCTAGTGAACATGTACGTTTGGCGACATAAACAGCCCGTATGCGTCAGTACATTGAAATTAGTAACATATTTACAGAAATACATCACACGAATAAGCGAGTATAGAATAAAGTGCAGAAAAACACATGTAAAAAATAAAATATACTAGCATGTGTTAAGACCGTTATAGGGCCATCGGACGAAGATAATGATGCCTAAGCATAAGTAGGTTAGGTTGTTACAAGCATAATGAGATTAAACAGACTATAATGACCTCCAGTGCTCATATATCATTGTACGAAAAGTAATAATGCCAATGTATAAACATGCTATTGAACATAATGAAAATAGAGAGTAAAAATTCGTAAGTCCCTGCATAGTGGCACACGTGACAATAGTGGCTGGCATCAACGTCTTAATACAACAAAAACCGACAAAGGAAACTGCATGCACAAAAAATTGCACAATAAAATTTTTAGAAAATGAACCACTTGTATAGGCTACCAACAGTCGCATTATAATGAATTCTACTCTGCTTTGGTAAATGATGAAAGTCTATGTGAATGCAGCTTGTCGCTAACTTGGTGTAATGTTTTGTCTGTACAGAAGTGTATCTGTCGCCTTTATCGCTCTTTCCCTCTCACACATAAATCGGTACAATAAAGTCAGGGCTTCGTGTTTTTTAGTTAGGCTGATCCGTGAAAAGACAGAGAAACAATTATGCTAATGGAGGATTCTCTCTCACTCTCTCTCTCTCTCTCTCTCTCTCTCTCTCTCTCTCTCTCTCTCTTTCTGTCCTTTATCTGTGTACAGTTTAAATATATTATTTACGTGAAATAAGCCTAGTAGAATCTCTGGCGGAGCCTCTTCGTCTTAATATTCAGCGGCTGGCTTGCTAGAAAAGATCTTTACATTTGTTATTATTATTAAGCGCTGCATTCAGTTGGGAAAATCGATCGTTTGAACAATTCGTTCAGTTTACGACAGATCTAAAATTTCAGATGTGGACGAAGCCTTTTTGGACGATTTCAAAAAACTCAGAGATTGCAGGCTCTCTTCGTCACAGCTGAAACTTCCCAATTAATTACAGGGCCCAGACAATCATCAATGGTTCAGACAGAGAACTCATTCGTCATTCACTCTAGAATAAAATGGTCAAAAACCTTATTTCTGAGGAAAATTGTATATTGAATCCATTTCCGTACATGTTCCGTTTCTTGTTGGTTCCAAGTCTCATGTAATTTTCTTTTACAGGTTTTTTTTTTCTTTATCTATCACGCTAACGGCACAAACTTTCCTAGCTCGCTTTAGCGCGAAGAAGAGTAAATAAATCTCCTTTAGCAATCCGACAATCTTCCAACCGATACTTCCGAAGCTGTTCCTCTCTCTCTCTCTATAATAACCACGGAGCATACATTTCTGTACCTCTGTTGTTCCAAAGAATAAACGTACTAGAAAAATACTTTGGCGTCGACGAGCTGTCGGCGCATATATTACTAGAAAATCTGATCAGATACTTTTCACACGTAAATACATGTGGATGATTTGGTTGACCATTATTAATTATTGCGTGGTAGAGGGTAATTTTCCGTGGGGAGATTACAATGCCCCTCGCAGCGAGCGAAGTTTGTGAGCTCAATTTTGATTCACCGAACACACTTCGCGAGCTATCTATTAGCGTGGATAACCCGGAAGTGATGATTGTCAGTCCTCCGACTGAAAAAGAATATTATATTTGAGACAGACGAAGAAAAGAAATGTTGAAGACAGAAGAAATGAAGAGACAGGTACCGCGGCTGTATTGCTTTTACGTGCATCTAGGTGTTATGTTTGCTGTGCACAACCAAGGAAGATGATCTTTTATGAACTGATGTCAGTGTCTACCCATTCTGGAACTTTCTTAAGCAGGGAAACCTTGGAAAACCTCTTAAGCCTAGACCCCCAGCCTACGGTACATAGAAGATAGGAAAGCCTATAGAAGAATAAAAATAATTTTGAAATTCATCTCTAAAGGAAAAACAGGGATCAATTTGTATCACGATTTGGAGAAGAGTGGTTTGTGCCTCTAGCAAAAATAAAAACGTTTTACAATAAATATAGTGAATTCTCGTTTTACAATCTTGCTCCTGGTACAACATCTTGCGGTGGTAAACTCCCCCGGGTCTTGCATGTCCCCGACGTCCACATTTGTAGTCGGTCTTCTACGCGGCCCCCTCTGTAGTTGATCTTCTACGCGGCCCACAATGGGAAGAGTAGAAGGAACAGGGATACTCGAATTCACATACAACATTCATTCCAAAAGAATTAGCAATGACCAAAAGGAAAACTCTCCCTGTAAGAGAACTGATTAGGTTGCACCGTCCAAGATTCTCCTTTTTGAAAGCAAAATCCTTATGGCTTCATGGATCTTTTTTGTTATGACGTACTTCAAGGAATTCAACCATTAACTAATGATGTTGCCAAAGGCATCATCCGATTTACTCTCGTTTGCATACTCCTTTTGACTTTACCTCCCCACTTGTGCTTATAAGTCCAAAAGTTCTAACACATTTTCTATCACTGATTTGTTATTCGTAATTTAAAGGATTCATGTAACTTACTATAGATTTTGGATTCAAATCATCGAATAATGGAAAGTGTAGTTCATTTTATACCAAGACATCATCCATGTTTCCTCGATAAGTCATATAATTTAGCTATACTCAAAACTTTTTATTCTAAATACATATATTTCTTCGCTTGAGTGCTGAAATGTAAAAGTTATTAGCATTGAGGAATGTGGATTCGCTTCTTTCAATTACTCTCTGATTCATACGGTGTTCATCCATGCTCATATATGGAAATGGATTTTTCACACAAAATTCCCAAACGAACACGAGCCATTAAATTACTACTGAATCTATGAATATTACTTTCTTTAATCATTCATTAATAAATTAGAAACTCTTAACTTCTAATTATAACACCTATTCCTTTTAGAGTTCAACATGAATCAGTTTATCCTCGCGTTTGGTGCGAGTCTCTTTCAAAGCATATCTGTATCGTCTATATCGATTTTAATTCTCGCGCCGACGTCAACTGTTTTGCGCGGGAAATTATCTTTGCGGCGTTAACCGTTACTCACGATTCACTACTACAACACATCCCTTCACACGTTTACACATGTAAGCGTTCACATGAGATTATATATGAATATTCACTCGGAACCTCTTTTGATTATTCCACGTCATTTGCGGGAAACATTTCATTCTTCTTGAAGGTCAGTTAGATCCTTAATCATTCTTGATGACATTAGCAATGCTAAAGTTCTATGTTCACCCAAACCACAGGTGAAGCCTATCTCCACTATCTTCTTTACAACACTCGATAATAATAGTTAGTCACTATTTCTATACTCTATGTCACTGATTAACTATTTCAATTTAAAGGTTTCTATCACTACACACGCAGTTTATTGTTATGTTTTTTACGAGCGTTCATTTCTGTCACTCGGAACACCATTCCTCCCTATCTTCTAATCTTCATTATACTTTTTTAAGTCGTTATGAGAAAATAACCCTTTTATTTTGTTCGATCCCGGGTATGCTAACAGATAAGCCCCCGGATTCGGAATTTGTAGGATAATGTATGGTCCAGTATATAGTAACTCCCATTTCTTTATACTTTTCTTTATTACGGATGATTTGGTATGTCGTTTAACTAGTACCTTCTCTCCGACATGGTATGTCTGTACCCTTTTGATTAATTTGTCATATCGTTGTTTTCTTTGATCAGCCTTTTTCGTCATATTTATGATAGCTTGTCTTATTTTTTCTTCCCAAGGCATCTCAGTTTCCTGAGTTTTGGGGATATGGTCAGTCCAGAAGTTTTCCTCTTTTGCTCCGAACATCAGTTCACAAAGTGTATATCCAGTTGAGGAGTGGGGCATGTTATTGTATATCTGCTCAAACTCTTCCACATAATTTGCCCACGCAGTTTGCTTATTATGGCAATACGTCCTCATAAATCGATTGAATTCTCTAAAAATCCTCTCAACCAAATTGCCTTGTGGGTGGTAAAATGATGTTAGTATGTGTTTCACACCGACTTGAGACAAAGTCTGCTTCCATCGGAGTCCCGTGAATATTTTAGCATTGTCTGTTACGATCGCCTTAGGTGTACCAACATGTGGAAGATAATCCCTTATCAATCTTAATACAATTACTTTGGCTGTAGCCGCCTTTATCGGGTATAGCTTTACGTATTTCGTACACACATCGAGAAATGCCAACACATGTTTAACACCACCTCTTGAAGTAGGTAACGGTCCACACAGATCGCATGAAATTAATTCTTTTGGTTCTTGTACTAATATTGAGCATAATGGGTGCTTAGTCCCTTTTGAATCCGGCTTTGTTTTTTGACATATTATGCATCTCTTTAAGACCTCATGCACTCTGCGCTTTATGTTGGGAAAATAACAGTACCCACTTATTTTGTCTGCACATTTTGTCGCACCGAAATGTCCCCAGGTTAAATGAGTGAACCATACAAGTTTCTCTATTTGTGCCTCAGGTATACAAACACACCAACGGACTTTGTTTGGCCTTCCACAGCGGAAAAATAATACGCCATTTACCAGCTTGTAATACTTTGCCATCTGATCCGAAGGTTGCTGTTGTAACCTTTGAATGACACTTCTCCATTGAGCATCCTTTTTCTGTAACTGGGCCATATGCACACACAAATTGACGTAGTACGTCTTAAATGGATTTTCCTGCAGCAGCAATACAGGGAATTCTGAGGAATTATTTACTTCAATCTCTCTTGTTAAACCCTGCGGTGACCTTGATAGAGCGTCAGCAATAATGTTTTGCTGCGCTGAGACATGTACGATCTTAAACTGGTATTGTTGCAGAGCGAGCGTCCATCTAGCCAGCCTGGGGTGTAACAGTTTACACGTTTGTAAAAACGTTAATGATTGGTGATCGCAATATACGATAGTCTTCGACCCATATAAATAATAATGAAATTTTTTAAATCCCCAGACGACCGCAAGAGCCTCTAATTCTGTCGTCGTGTACGTTCGTTCACAGTTGGACGAAACACGACTAGCAAACGCAATAGGACAAAAGGTAAGCTGTCCATTTATCTTGCGTACTTGGAAAAGGCACACTCCAAGACCCACATTTGACGAATCTGTTGACAAGTAGAATTCCTCTTGCATGTCAGGATGGTACAAAAGCGGTGCATTTACTAGTTGCTTCTTTATCTCTTCGAATGCTTCTTGACCCTCTAATGTCCAGAGCCAGGGCACATCCTTCTTCAGCAAACTATTGAGAGCTGCTGCATTCATGGCCTGATTCGTTATAAATCTTCTAAAAAATGAGGCAAGACCCATAAACCCTTTTAATTGCCTCCTATTTCTTGGTGTTGGAAACTTACTAATCGCAATTAGCTTCTCCTTGGTCGGTAAAATTCCCTTTGCGTCAACTATATGCCCCAGGAACTTGATTCTGTTTAGTGCAAAATGTGATTTCTGTAGGTTAGCAGTTATTCCCATGGTTTTGAACACGTCCAACACCCGTCTCAGTAAGGTAATATGCTCCTCCCAGGTCTTCGATGCAATAAGCATATCATCAACAAATACTGTTATCCTGCTTCTTAGTTCTGGGCCTAGTGCATAATCTAGAGCTGCTATAAAGATTCCAGCACTAATGTTGAGTCCGAAAGGAACTACAGTAAATTGGTAACTTCTTCCAGCATAAATGAAAGCTGTATATTTCCTTGATAACTCATCCAGCTTGACGTGCCAATACGAACTCCGCAAATCGATGCTCGTCAAATATTTGACATCCTGGAACCGTTGTATCAATTCGTCTATGTTTTCCGGATGTGTTCTCACTGGAATTATGATTTTATTTATTTCCCTGGCGTCGAATACCAGTCTCAGAGTTCCATTTGCTTTTGGCACGACCAACAATGGGGAGCAGTATGGGCTTGTAGAGGGTTCGATCAAACCCCATTTCAACATGCGATCTATTTCTTTTTGAACTTGAGCCTTTAACCTCCAGGGAACAGGATAGAAAGTTCTACAATACGTTTCGTGTGGCTTAACGTAGAGATGGCATATGTATCCCCTAATAACTCCTGGCCTTTCGTCAAACACGTTTTCATACACTAATAATAATTCTTTGAGCTGCTTCTTCTGCTCTTCAATAATGCAGTCGGATTCCTTTAACTTCTCATACACTAATTGACCGAAGTCTCCTTTGACTTGGAACTCATTATTTACGTGCTGTTTAGAATTTTGTGCAGTCCTGATTACTTGCACACTGATCCCACCATTATATTTTCTGGTAAGGCTTTCCTTTTTCAACAAGTCCAACTCAATTTCTTGTTTATTTACATTTAACAAAATTTTTCCTGTTTTAAAATCTATTCTGCATCCGTATTGACGTAGGCTGTCGACTCCTATAATGCAGTCTACCACCAAATTTTTTACAACAAGGAATGTGCTTAATATTGCTACATTTCCGAATCCTACACTAAGTAGTGACTGCACTTTTACATTAGCCGATCTAGCCCCAACGGCGCCTATTATTCTACAATTTTGAACTGGAAAAATTGGTACTCGTCTTATATTTCTGATCTTGTTGAATAGAGCCTCCGAAATAACATTTGTGGTTGCAGCTGTGTCTAAAACCGCCACTATAGGTACAGTCTCCAAAATGACTTGCACTTCGGCTACTGCCACGTGTTCCTTATCCTCATCTTGGAGTTCTAAGTCCTCGGTCAATTCATCTGCCAGTAATCGTCCATCATTTTACGTTAGCATGGGTACACATATCCTGTTGCCCCTCAACCAATTGTTGACCGCTCCTCCGGGGCACGAGTGGGTCCTTATACAAGTTTGTTGGATTTTGATTCGCCTGGTGGTTGACATCGTCCGTCACTTCGGTAATTACCGGTTGATTCGTAGATGTCCGTCCCCACTGATGTTGGTTATTTGAGTTTATTCCCCCCGGTTGATTCCACTTTCTATTACCGTTATTGTTCCAGGCTTGCGGTCTGAAATTCCTTTCGTTTCCCCATACGGGATTGTATCTTTTCTCATTCCTGTTGTTCCTTGGATAGCCTCTCGCAAGACTATTGCCGGTATTATTGTTGAGATTTTGAGGGGTTTCTCCACTATTTATCGATCTCTGTGCGTTCCATTGCCTACCATTTGGCGGAGGTTCTATCTCCCTATATTGGAATCTGTTGTTACGGGCTTACTGGTTGTTCTCTTCTATAATGTCTATATGATCTAACGTCGTGAGGAACGACTCCAGGTCTTTATCGTTGCCGTAAATTAATTGATTCCGGATGTTAGTTGGTAATCTTGCCTTAAGTATGTTTATTATGTCTGGCAAAGGCATAGGTCTGTCCCAATATCTAGTTTTGTTTATATATTTTTCAAAATACTTCCTGAGGCTTCCTTTTGAAAAAGAGAAAGGCTCTGGGTAGAGAACCTCCTGCCTTAGGCGTTCCTGTACCCCTTCTGACCAGAATTTTGCTAAAAACGCTTTCTCAAAATCGTCATATGTCGAGCAAACAGAAGTCATGTCCGAGGCCCAGATCGCCCCCGAACCTTGTATATACCCAGTCACGAAACTGATTTTCTGCCACTCCGACCAATTTCTGGGTAGCACTCCTCTAAAACTTCGGATAAAAACAATCGGATGGACCCCCCTTTTGTCAGTGTTAAAAATCTGGAATTGCCGATGCTTTATCATTTTTTCTTCGGCATGGCAAAGGCTTTCGTAGTCTCCGTCAGATAAAACTTCACGCGAACAACTAGCTCGTGGCAATTTAATATTCGAGTTAACTCACACAAGTCGGTATCGTGTGCGAATGTGCAGTAACTGGCTCTACAGACGCTGCCAACTTCTGCTGCTGGCCGGTATTCATTTGTTCTGAGCCTTGTTGTGAAACGCGTATCGACTCTTCTATCGTTTGTTTCCAATGCTCGAAATCAGCACCTAACTGCTGTCGCACTTCCTCAAGTCCTTTCGCAAACAAATTCTCTTCCTGTTTGCCGCATAGACTCTGGAATGCTGCTTTAACATTTTGCTCAACGTTTTCACACATTAGCATTTTGTTTTCTAATGTGATTTCGGATAATTTACCCGTTAATACATTAATTTGGTGGTCTATGACGTCTTGACGTTCGGTCAGATGTTCAACACTTTCCTTTAGGTTCGTCTGCGTACGTGCCAATTCAGGAAGTTGCGCAATTGCACATGACATGGCATCTTGCTTTTGTACTAATTGCGGAACCATTTCCACCTGTTCCCGTACGGTATCTATCTTAATAGCCACATACTCCTTCATTTATACACGTACGCGTTGAGTAGATTCCTCACATTGAGCTTTAACCAATTCTATTTGTGCAGTTAATTTTCGTTCCGTCTCTTCGGCCTGATCTTTAAGTTCCTTTGTCTTCGCCTCTATCCGCTGCTCTAATTCGGAAAAACTGTCTTGTAACAGCTGCTTAATCTCAGTTTTCAAATTTTCCTGTCCTTCCGTAACTGAGGCTAATTTCGCGTTCAAATCATTTTGCCCTTCAGTAACTGAGGCTAATTTTGTATTCAAATCATTTTGCCCTTCAGTAACTGAGGCTAATTTCGCGTTCAAATCATTTTGCCCCTCGGTAACTGAGGCTAACTTCGCATTAATGTCGGTTTTCATATTATTCATGCTCTCGGTTATCATCTGCATCTGTCTCATGATAATTACTAATGGATCTAATCCATGTTGCATACTTGCTGTTACATCTCCAGCCGTGTCTACCGGGCGTTCTATTGCGCTATCTGTAGCGATCGGTTCTACAACACTTCTTACTACATCATTATCATCAGTGCTAACAGCTGAAGGCTGTTGCGTGTTTGCTCTGCTCTGCTTGACTCATCTTAAACATTGCCCTAGTTAAAACCATATAAATGTCCTACAGTCAATATCTTCCCCCATGAACCATGGACCTTGCCGTTGGTGGGGAGGCTTGCGTGCCTCAGCGATACAGATGGCCGTACCGTAGGCGCAACCACAACGGAGGGGTATCTGTGGAGAGGCCAGACAAACATGTGGTTCCTGAAGAGGGGCAGCAGCCTTTTCAGTAATTGCAGGGGCAACAGTCTGGATGATTGACTGATCTGGCCTTGTAACATTAACCAAAACGGCCTTGCTGTGCTGGTACTGCGAACGGCTGAAAGCAAGGGGAAACTACAGCCGTAATTTTTCCCGAGGACATGCAGCTTTACTGTATGATTAAATGATGATGGCGTCCTCTTGGGTAAAATATTCCGGAGGTAAAATAGTCCCCAATTCGGATCTCCGGGCGGGGACTACTCAAGAGGACGTCGTTATCAGGAGAAAGAAAACTGGCATTCTACGGATCGGAGCGTGGAATGTCAGATCCCTTAATCGGGCAGGTAGGTTAGAAAATTTAAAAAGGGAAATGGATAGGTTAAAGTTAGATATAGTGGGAATTAGTGAAGTTCGGTGGCAGGAGGAGCAAGACTTTTGGTCAGGTGATTACAGGGTTATAAATACAAAATCAAATAGGGGTAATGCAGGAGTAGGTTTAATAATGAATAAAAAAATAGGAGTGCGGGTTAGCTACTACAAACAGCATAGTGAACGCATTATTGTGGCCAAGATAGACACAAAGCCCATGCCTACTACAGTAGTACAAGTTTATATGCCAACTAGCTCTGCAGATGATGAAGAAATTGATGAAATGTATGACGAGATAAAAGAAATTATTCAGGTAGTGAAGGGAGACGAAAATTTAATAGTCATGGTTGACTGGAATTCGTCAGTAGGAAAAGGGAGAGAAGGAAACATAGTAGGTGAATATGGATTGGGGGGAAGAAATGAAAGAGGAAACCGCCTTGTAGAATTTTGCACAGAGCATAACTTAATCATAGCTAACACTTGGTTCAAGAATCATAAAAGAAGGTTGTATACCTGGAAGAATCCTGGAGATACTAATAGGTATCAGATAGATTATATAATGGTAAGACAGAGATTTAGGTACCAGGTTTTAAATTGTAAGACATTTCCAGGGGCACATGTGGATTCTGACCACAATCTATTGGTTATGTACTGCAGATTGAAACTGAAGAAACTGCAAAAAGGTGAGAATTTAAAGAGATGGGACCCGGATAAACTGAAAGAACCAGAGGTTGTAGAGAGTTTCAGGGAGAGCATAAGGGAACAATTGACAGGAATGGGGGAAAGAAATACAGTAGAAGAAGAATGGGTAGCTCTGAGGGATGAAGTAGTGAAGGCAGCAGAGGATCAAGTAGGTAAAAAGACGAGGGCTAGTAGAAATCCTTGGGTAACAGAAGAAATATTGAATTTAATTGATGAAAGGAGAAAATATAAAAATGCAGTAAATGAAGCAGGCAAAAGGGAATACAAACGTCTCAAAAATGAGATCGACAGAAAGTGCAAAATGGCTAAGCAGGGATGGCTAGAGGACAAATGTAAGGATGTAGAGGCTTGTCTCACTAGGGGTAAGATAGATACTGCCTACAGGAAAATTAAAGAGACCTTTGGAGAGAAGAGAACCACTTGTATGAATATCAAGAGCTCAGATGGCAACCCAGTTCTAAGCAAAGAAGGGAAGGCAGAAAGGTGGAAGGAGTATATAGAGGGTTTATACAAGGGCGATGTACTTGAGGACAGTATTATGGAAATGGAAGAGGATGTAGATGAAGACCAAATGGGAGATAAGATACTGCGTGAAGAGTTTGACAGAGCACTGAAAGACCTGAGTCGAAACAAGGCCCCAGGAGTAGACAACATTCCATTAGAACTACTGATGGCCTTGGGAGAGCCAGTCATGACAAAACTCTACCATCTGGTGAGCAAGATGTATGAGACAGGCGAAATACCCACAGACTTCAAGAAGAATATAATAATTCCAATACCAAAGAAAGCAGGTGTTGACAGATGTGAAAATTACCGAACTATCAGTTTAATAAGTCACAGCTGCAAAATACTAACGCGAATTCTTTACAGACGGATGGAAAAACTGGTAGAAGCGGACCTCGGGGAAGATCAGTTTGGATTCCGTAGAAATGTTGGAACACGTGAGGCAATACTAACCTTACGACTTATCTTAGAAGAAAGATTAAGAAAAGGCAAACCTACGTTTCTAGCATTTGTAGACTTAGAGAAAGCTTTTGACAACGTTAACTGGAATACTCTCTTTCAAATTCTGAAGGTGGCAGGGGTAAAATACAGGGAGCGAAAGGCTATTTACAATTTGTACAGAAACCAGATAGCAGTTATAAGAGTCGAGGGGCATGAAAGGGAAGCAGTGGTTGGGAAGGGAGTGAGACAGGGTTGTAGCCTCTCCCCGATGTTATTCAATCTGTATATTGAGCAAGCAGTAAAGGAAACAAAAGAAAAATTTGGAGTAGGTATTAAAATTCATGGAGAAGAAGTAAAAACTTTGAGGTTCGCCGATGACATTGTAATTCTGTCAGAGACAGCAAAGGACTTGGAAGAGCAGTTGAACGGAATGGACAGTGTCTTGAAAGGAGGATATAAGATGAACATCAACAAAAGCAAAACGAGGATAATGGAATGTAGTAAATTAAATCGGGTGATGCTGAGGGGATTAGATTAGGAAATGAGACACTTAAAGTGGTAAAGGAGTTTTGCTATTTAGGGAGTAAAATAACTGATGATGGTCGAAGTAGAGAGGATATAAAATGTAGACTGGCAATGGCAAGGAAATCGTTTCTGAAGAAGAGAAATTTGTTAACATCGAGTATAGATTTAAGTGTCAGGAAGTCGTTTCTGAAAGTATTTGTATGGAGTGTAGCCATGTATGGAAGTGAAACATGGACAATAATCAGTTTGGACAAGAAGAGAATAGAAGCTTTCGAAATGTGGTGCTACAGAAGAATGCTGAAGATAAGGTGGGTAGATCACGTAACTAATGAGGAGGTATTGAACAGGATTGGGGAGAAGAGAAGTTTGTGGCACAACTTGACTAGAAGAAGGGATCGGTTGGTAGGACATGTTTTGAGGCATCAAGGGATCACAAATTTAGCATTGGAGGGCGGTGTGGAGGGTAAAAATCGTAGAGGGAGACCAAGAGATCAGTACACTAAGCAGATTCAGAAGGATGTAGGTTGCAGTAGGTACTGGGAGATGAAGAAGCTTGCACAGGATAGAGTAGCATGGAGAGCTGCATCAAACCAGTCTCAGGACTGAAGACCACAACAACAACAACAACAGTCAATATGTATATATCTCTCCCTTCACACAAGAATACTTCTGTGTTTCCTTTCTTATACTACTTTTTACAGGCAAATGCAACTAGGGCTGGTCAATCAAACTACATCTAGCATGAACACAATTAGTAATTGTTCAATTCTACGTCTACCTCCTCAATACTAGGAAGCTAAATAAAAAATTATAGATCTGGCCATTTCTCTGCACCCAGCGTGCTGCTTTTATTTGTAGATCCACTTTATATGACTGCGAGTATTTCTTCTCTTTTCCAAGTTAAGTTGTCTCGTCGTAGTTCACATGAAACAGAGAACAAAATTATTTTAACAACGTCCAAAAACGTGTCCTGTCACGGATTGGCCATTATAATGAATTCTACTCTGCTTTTGTAAATGATGAAAGTCTATGTGAATGCAGCTTGCCGCTAACTTGGTGTAATGTTTTGTCTGTACAGAAGTGTATCTGTCGCCTTTATCGCTATTTCCCTCTCACACATAAATCGGTACAATAAAGTCAGGGCTTCGTGTTTTTTAGTTAGGCTGTTCCGTGAAAAGACAGAGAAACAATTATGCTAATGGAGGATTCTCTCTCACTCTCTCTCTCTCTGTCCTTTATCTGTGTACAGTTTAAATATATTATTTACGTGAAATCAGCCTAGTAGAATCTCTGGTGGAGCCCCTTCGTCTTAATATTCAGCGGCTGGCTTGCTAGAAAAGATCTTTACATTTGTTATTATTATTAAGCGCTGCATTCAGTTGGGAAAATCGATCGTTTGAACAATTCGTTCAGTTTACGACAGATCTAAAATTTCAGATGTGGACGAAGCCTTTTTGGACGATTTCAAAAAACTCAGAGATTGCAGGCTCTCTTCGTCATAGCTGAAACTTCCCAATTAATTACAGGGCCCAGACAATCATCAATGGTTCAGGCAGAGAACTCATTCGTCATTCACTCTAGAATAAAATGGTCACAAACCTTATTTCTGAGGAAAATTGTATATTGAATCCATTTCCGTACATGTTCCGTTTCTTGTTGGTTCCAAGTCTCATGTAATTTTCTTTTACAGGTTTTTTTTTTTCTTTATCTATCACGCTAACGGCACAAACTTTCCTAGCTCGCTTTAGCGCGAAGAAGAGTAAATAAATCTCCTTTAGCAATCCGACAATCTTCCAACCGATACTTCCGAAGCTGTTCCTCTCTCTCTCTATAATAACCAAGGAGCATACATTTCTGTACCTCTGTTGTTCCAAAGAATAAACGTACTAGAAAAATACTTTGGCGTCGACGAGCTGTCGGCGCATATATTACTAGAAAATCTGATCAGATACTTTTCAAACGTAAATACATGTGGATGATTTGGTTGACCATTATTAATTATTGCGTGGTAGAGGGTAATTTTCCGTGGGGAGATTACAGCATGATAATTTTTTTGTGAACAGTGTGGGTTTGAAGCCATCGAAAAATTGTCTACAGGCTAGCTGTAGCTGGTCATTTAGTAAATTCCCATCTCGGAGCTCTAGATGTTTATAGAGCTCTAATTCTTCCCAAGGGTCCATCCTACGCCCTTTGACTTCTCTGTGAAGAATAGCTGTGTCTTCCAAATTTTTCGGAGTGTGACTGGTGGTCAGTAGATGCTCAGCAAACGTACAGTTATGTATATGTGCTCCTTTCGTTCCTAGCAGATGGTCATTATATTATGTCCTCATAGCTCTGCCTGTTTGATGAACGTAATAGCATGGGCAACTGTTGCAGGTTCTAGTAGACACCTGAATTGGAAAAGGAGTTGTATTTTACACTGTATGCAAAAGCTTTCTCTGCAGACATTTGTCACTAGAGGAAGAGACATTCCAGTTATATTTATTCTCTAGAACACGTTATTACTATAAGAAACAATTCCTAGGAAGGGCTGAGCGGTTCTAGGCGCGTCAGTCCGGAACCGCGCAACTGCTACGGTCGCAGGTTCGAATCCTGCCTCGGGCATGGATGTGTGTGATGTCCTTAGGTTAGTTAGGTTTAAGTAGTTCTAAGTCCTAGGGGACTGATGACCTAAGATGTTAAGTCCCATAGTGCTCAGAGCCATTTGAACCATCCTAGGAAGGGAATACATATGTATTTTTCATTGTGGAGGAAAGGTCGTTGCAAAACGTCGAAAATTTTTGAAAGGTTTTCTTTTTGAAGATGTGATTGACTATGGCCTGGTCATACGCATTATTGATTGCCATCAATTTAATGAGCTTTAACTCATTTAGCTTACTGCCAGGCGGTAAGATAGTAATTACAAGTCGGTGTATGGCGGAATGAGGAAACATTATTTTATGAGGTTTCGGAAGTGTAGAATCAGGGGGTACAACATGGAGTGAATAAGCTTGATTACAGAAGATGTAGAAACTGAAAGAATCATTTTCTACAGAAATAACGTAACACGTATGTTTCGTGCGGCCTATTTGTCGCCTCTCGAAGGGGATGAAGTGACCACTCACCAAGGCGATTTTTTCAGTGGTGCCAGACGTCTACTCCGATCAGAAGACAGGACAGTCGACGCATTTCCTCGTCCACACAATTTTACATTGGTTCAACGCCTAAAATTTGAACAAACACATCCCTCGCTCGGGGGCTGAAGTAACTAATTTCCGGGGGCCCTGTTACAAAAACACGCACAGTTAACGACACGACGCTTCGCCTGAGTGGGCGACTCGGGCCAGCGTTAAAAGCTAAACTCATCTGCCGTCCGCAGGGCTCTGGTTCAAAGCTGAAGCAAGAAAGCCCTCCTCACTTTACCAGTACATGAGATTAAGTTACACTCACATTCGTTCTGTCCAGCAATCACCGATGCTTAGCACAGGTGGTTACAGTTACATGGTGTACTGAACATAAAATGTGATAAAACTGAAATTAAAACACTCTCACTATCGGTTCCCAGAGCGTTCTTTCTCCCTGACATGGAAAAAAGATGAGACAAATAGAGAGTACACACTCTGCAGAAACACAAAATTATATGAAATGTGGCTTGACTCATGCCTTTCACAATCATCATCACAAGACGTTATTAGACGAGTAGCTTCTCTGTTCAGACCTTCGCAGGAAAGCCAGCCGAGATATCATAAGCTAGTGGCGACTCTCTTATGTAATAGCCAGTATCAATGAAATTCACCAACAGACGTGTAACTGAGATGTTATTTTTTTAAATTTTGACTGCCAGTTTCGGCATTCCACTATGCCATCTTCAAGCTCTTTATGTATCTCTCAAAACAAACAATGCTGTATTACAGTGCCATATATTCCTGGATGTCGTGAATTCAAACCGTTCCACAAGTGTTTTATTCGAAGACTTGATAGTAACATGAGTTTCTGAGAGGTGCATATGGGGCCTGAAGATGGCATTGTGGAATGCCGAAACTGAGAGTAGGAACAAAATAAAATGAAATAGCATCTAAGTTAGACGGCTCTTGGAGAATTTTATTGATATTGACATTATTTGACCAGCTGATTGTCCAGCCGTGTGTGGTAGCCGCGAGGTCTCAGGCACCTTGCCAGGGTTCGTGCGGCTCCCCCCTTCCCCCCCCCCCCTCCCCCATCCCGTCGGAGGTTCGAGTCCTCCCCCGGGTATAGGTGTGTGTGTTGTCCTTAGTGTAAGTGAGTTTAAGTTAGATTATATAGTGTGTAAGCCTAGGGACCGATTACCTCAGCAGTTTGGTCCCATTGGAACTTTGCACAAGTCCATGACGCATCAACAGAGACACTTACGTAGTGGTTAATCTAGCCAGACCAGTCACATTAATGTGACTATCCCCTATGCTCGGCGTCAACGTGCAATAACCACTCACAGATGGCAGGTGGCAGCACTGCCAGTCGAAAGTATATGAAGTGTCTCACGGCGACGAGGACAATGGTGTAGTCATTGACATAATGCGAAAATGGAACTATTTCTGACGTCCAGAATGACATGATCATCGGCATTTGGGCCAAAAGTGGAAGCATTTTCGAAACGGCTAAGTTTGTTAACTGTTCACGTGCCGTCGTGGTTAAAGTACACACCATTTGATAAAATGGCGCCGAGCCAACGCTGGTGCACCACGGCCTGCAGATCATTGGATTCAACGACGGCAATGGAGGTTGGAGATGTGTACCGGCGAAGAGACATGTAACTGTTGAGCAACTGACGGCCCAGATGAACCTAGAGACTACCAACTGCGTCATGTCAATGACCGTTCAGCGAACGTTGGTGTGAATGAGTTCACTGGTGACGAATGCTGAAATTTGAACTCCATACCGCAATTGGACGTCCACTATGCTGCGACAGTTGGCCTCTTCTGATGCTCCGTCAGTTGACCGTTGACGTGTACGGTGTTAAACATCTGAAGGCAAACACCCTGCGATAATCGTCGCAAATATCCAGGCCGGAATGCCTTCCCTGGATGGTCTCGTCTTTGTGTAAGGCACAGTGGGTCAACACAAGTATTCATCTATACTTGGGGACCATTTCCACCTCTATCTGCAGCTCGTTGTTCCTTGGTGTGATGGCATCTACCTGCACGAGAATGGGAGCTGTCACATAGCTCCATAGCTCGCAGGCTGTCTGCGTGGTTCGAAGAGCACCTGGATGACTTCTGTACTCCCCTGGCCACCAGACTCCCCGGATTTAAACGCAATTGAGAATCTGTGGGACCACCTCGATAGGGCTGTATATCCTGTGGATCATCAGCCGAGAAATCTAGTGCAGCTGACGAGGGCACTGGAGTCAGCATGGATGGCTCCATGTCACTATCGATACTTCCAGAAACTCAGTGGCTCCCTTCGTGCACGTCTTGCAGCGCAAAAGGTGGTTGTTCAGGCTTGTGAGAGATTGTCACATTACTGTGGCTGGACAGTGTATATTATTGAACAACTAAGCCTATTTGTGGTTCATGGTGCTGATGCACAACCAAAGTTGCAGATTACCGATCTACTAACATGCAGAGGAGGAGGGATTAGATTTTCAGTATTTCATACACTCCTGGAAATTGAAATAAGAACACCGTGAATTCATTGTCCCAGGTAGGGGAAACTTTATTGACACATTCCTGGGGTCAGATACATCACATGATCACACTGACAGAACCACAGGCACATAGACACAGGCAACAGAGCATGCACAATGTCGGCACTAGTACAGTGTATATCCACCTTTCGCAGCAATGCAGGCTGCTATTCTCCCATGGAGACGATCGTAGAGATGCTGGATGTAGTCCTGTGGAACGGCTTGCCATGCCATTTCCACCTGGCGCCTCAGTTGGACCAGCGTTCGTGCTGGACGTGCAGACCGCGTGAGACGACGCTTCATCCAGTCCCAAACATGCTCAATGGGGGACAGATCCGGAGATCTTCCTGGCCAGGGTAGTTGACTTACACCTTCCAGAGCACGTTGGGTGGCACGGGATACATGCGGACGTGCATTGTGCTGTTGGAACAACAAGTTCCCTTGCCGGTCTAGGAATGGTAGAACGATGGGTTCGATGACGGTTTGGATGTACCGTGCACTATTCAGTGTCCCCTCGACGATCACCAGTTGTGCACGGCCAGTGTAGGAGATCGCTCCCCACACCATGATGCCGGGTGTTGGCCCTGTGTGCCTGGGTCGTATGCAGTCCTGATTGTGGCGCTCACCTGCACGGCGCCAAACACGCATACGACCATCATTGGCACCAAGGCAGAAGCGACTCTCATCGCTGAAGACGACACGTCTCCATTCGTCCCTCCATTCACGCCTGTCGCGACACCACTGGAGGCGGGCTGCACGATGTTGGGGCGTGAGCGGAAGACGGCCTAACGGTGTGCGAACCGTAGCCCAGCTTCATGGAGACGGTTGCGAATGGTCCTCGCCGATACCCCAGGAGCAACAGTGTCCCTAATTTGCTGGGAAGTGGCGGTGCGGTCCCCTACGGCACTGCGTAGGATCCTACGGTCTTGGCGTGCATCCGTGCGTCGCTGCGGTCCGGTCCCAGGTCGACGGGCACGTGCACCTTCCGCCGACCACTGGCGACAAATCGATGTACTGTGGAGACCTCACGCCCCACGTGTTGAGCAATTCGGCGGTACGTCCACCCGGCCTCCCGCATGCCCACTATACGCCCTCGCTCAAAGTCCGTCAACTGCACATACGGTTCACGTCCACGCTGTCGCGGCATGCTACCAGTGTTAAAGACTGCGATGGAGCTCCGTATGCCACGGCAAACTGGCTGACACTGACTGCGGCGGTGCACAAATGCTGCGCAGCTAGCGCCATTCGACGGCCAACACCGCGGTTCCTGGTGTGTCCGCTGTGCCGTGCGTGTGATCATTGCTTGTACAGCCCTCTCACAGTGTCCGGAGCAAGTATGGTGGGTCTGACACACCGGTGTCAATGTGTTCTTTTTTACATTTCCAGGAGTGTATAATTACTGATCGAATTTAAAAATTTAAAATACTATCATATTCTTCTCATTAATATGTCCAATTTCACAGTAAGATAACTATTACGGTTAGAATCCATATGAATGTCTTGAGGGACGCTAGCTGGTGTGCAAATGCTCCAACTTTATTCATGCAGTCTTTGAGAATTGAAGCACATACCGACTTGCAACAAACTTTACACATAATCTTCGCCCCTTACGAAATATTTTCTCTCTGGCACTTCGGACAAAATGATGGAAGGAGGAAAGTCTGTCGCTTACGACACTTTCGCTTATCATGCAGTAAAAGCCGGCGTATCAGGCCTAACGTTTTAAATAATTACTTCTTTACACCTATCTCTATTCCTAACACATTGGGCTCACAGAATCCACATATAGGGGAAAGGGGGCAAGATCGGGTAGTTAATACTCCAACGCCCTTTCGAGCTAAGTTATTTATTCTGCAGATCGTCAGATCTAATTAAATTGATCATGTACTATCTTTACGCGAATGTAGAAAAACATCAGAAATTGTTATTGAAATGCCAATAGTTTTCACAAAATTAGCATTTAATGTGACAGTTTCCTCATCTACTCCACTGCAGACAATGTCCGCATTGAATACAGCCTTCCCCTTCTTCTGAGTTTGAAAATACGTGATACCAGCACTTAATGTCTGATTTGTTTTTATCGTGTCGTTTACAGAATCATTGCTGGACTGAGAACATTTTGATACACTACTTTTTTATGCCGGTTCTTCACACCCGTCTCTTTTTGGTTGATTTGCTTTGATTATGTCTTCTGTCCGTTTCTAGAAAACAACTTTCTCTTCCTTGATAACATTTTCTCATTTAATTGTTCCTTGTCTTATAATTAGCATTCCCTGTCTTGCCGCAATCAACGTATCCGACCTTACCCCAGATGGAGAGATTCTGAAAACAAAACAAAAACACGCTATTTTAACCCAGTCCCTAATATGTGCCCTTGTATAAATAGATTAAATAGAGTTTTTATAAGTCTAACGATTATAAAATAATGATAGGTTAAAAACAAAAAACATTTTACACTGTAAAGCACACTCATCTCCAAAGACGTAGTGCACTGAACAGCAACAGCAAGCCAGTATGGTCGCTCGTTCTTCTTGACTAGTGCAGTCTAATTCTGTGTGTCTCCACCAGACGGCATAAACAGATTCATCGGAAACATGGTAGCCGGTTTCACCACACTACCTAGTCTTACTCCACTTTTCTTTACCACTTAATGTACTAGCCAAATTTTATGTAGTTGCAAGACGTATAGTACAGGAGACATAACGTCATCAACGTTGAGAGGCGTGAAGAACAGGACATTGCAGAACACGGAGCGCAGGTTAACCAGACTATACTCTTCCGTACGTTACGATACGATATCTCAGTGCCTGAGTAATTCCGAATTACGATGCAATGTACGAAGGTAAGCCAATTATTATCCGCAAAGTAGATATAAAATTTTATTGTAATCAAATTGGAAACTTATAAGAATATAATTTTTCGACATAGTCTCCTTGAGTTTCAGCGCACTTGGTCCATCGTTGTACTAGCTTCCTGATGCTCAAATAAAAGAAGGTTCTCGGTTGAGCTGCGAGCCAGGAATGCACCACTTGTTTCACTGCCTCGTCCGAGGCAAATCTACGGCCCCTTAATGCCTGTTTGAGTGGACCAAACAAGTGATTCTGTGTGTCTCCACCAGACGGCATAAACAGTTTCATCGGAAACATGGTAGCCGGTTTCACCACACTACCTAGTCTTACTCCACTTTTCTTTACCACTTAATGTACCAGCCAAATTTTATGTAGTTGCAAGACGTGTAGTACAGGAGACATAATGTCATCAACGTTGAGAGGCGTGAAGAACAGTACATTGCAGAACACGGAGCGCAGGTTAACCAGACTATACTCTTCCGTACGTTACGATACGATATCACAGTGCCTGAGTAATTCCGAATTACGATGCAATGTACGAGGATAAGCCAATTATTATCCGCAAAGTAGATATAAAATTTTATTGTAATCAAATTGAAAACTTATAAGAATATAATTTTTCGACATAGTCTCCTTGAGTTTCAGCGCACTTGGTCCATCGTTGTACAAGCTTCCTGATGCTCAAATAAAAGAAGGTTCTCGGTTGAGCTGCGAGCCACGAATGCACCACTTGTTTCACTGCCTCGTCCGAGGCAAATCTACGGCCCCTTAATGCCTGTTTGAGTGAACCAAACAAGTGATAGAAGGGGCAAGGGCAAGATCGGGACTGTATGGAGGATGATACAGTACTTCAAATTTGAGTTTCTGGAGCGTTTCAGCAGTGTGGGCAGCAGTTTGCGGACGGGCATTGTCGTGCAACAATACAACACCTTTTGACAGCAATCCTCGGCATTCCCTTCGAACTGCAGACTTTAGGCTGGCAGTAAGCGTCTCACTGTAACGTACACTGTTTATTGTTGTGCCCATTTCGCCATAATGTTCCAGTACTGGACCTTGTGTGTCCCAAAAAACCGTAAGCATCAGTTTTCCTGCGGACGGTGGGTCTTGAACTTTTTCTTGCACGGCGAATTTGAATGTTTCGATTCCGTACTCTGCCGTTTCCTCTCCAGCTCGAAATGATGGACCCATGTTTCGTCACCAGTAATGATCCTCTCTAAGAAGTTGTCCCCTTCGTTACCGTAGCGATCCAAATGCTTTTTGCAGATGTCCAAGCGCGTTTGGTCATGCAACTTTGTGAGTTATTTTGGGACCCATCTAGCACAAACTTTATGAAATCCAAGTCTGTTGTGGATGATTTCGTAGGCAGAACGGTGACTAATTTGCAGACGGTGTGCCACTTCGTCAATAGTTTATCGTCTGTCTAAGAGAATCATTTCACGTGAAAGCTGAATGCTTTCTTCATTTGCGGCGATAAACGGTCATCCGGCAACTTCATCGTCGTGCGTAACACTTGTGTGACCATTTTGGAATTTTTCTGTCCCTTCGTGGACACTCCGTTGCGGCAAAACACTGTACTCGTGCTGTACCGAAAGCCTTCGATGAATTTCGGCCCCTGATACGCATTCCGACCACAAAAAACGGATCACTGAACGTTGCTCTTCTTTCGTCCAAATAGACAGCGGAGCAGCCATGATTAACAGCACGGCAGCCATGACGAAACTAGCCTAGCAGCTTGAAAACTACAAAGATGTAGCAACAAATGAACAAAGCATGGGTCATTAACGTAAAACGACAGTACTACCAAAATAGACAAAAATATAACTAAATTGCGGATAATAATTGAGTTACTGTCGTAGCTTTCCGCGTACATGCATGCACAAAGGAACAGCCACTGCGGCGACTGCAGCCGTTATGAAGTACATTAAATATATTCGCGGTTTACCAGATGTAGAATTGAATGACGACAATGAATATTTGTGCCGTCCCGGGAATCGAACACGGATATCCCGCTTATCGCTAGCGGTCGCCATACCAACTGGCTATCCGTCCACGACTCACGCCCAGATATGACTTCCAAATGTCGTCAACCGGGAATGTACAGCCTGTACCCGTACATCCTTTAAGTATATTCCAGTACAGGGGAGACATTTTATTTTAAATCGCTTGTCCGATGTCGGCGGATAAATACGATATTGCAGTGCCTGTGTTATTCTGAATTATGGTGTAAAGTTTCTTATACCCATCCAGTTTTTGGCAGCGAGTGCTCTAACAACTTGCAGTCCACTTTAAACGTAATTTCAATTCTTTTTGAAACTTTTCTCGCTTACACGGTTATTGTCATATATTTGTAAAGTATATTGTAGTTGAAGCTCTTTTATACGCTGGAATTAGATTCCTTAAAGAGTCGAGGACTACGGTTTTGTTTGTATAATGTTTCAGAATTACCAGCTGACTTGCTATAGGTCTATAATTGCGAAGGTGTGCTGAAAAGCAATGCCTCCGAATTTTATAATGTGACAACTCTTCAAATCTCTTAAATAACACAAACATCACTAACAATCTACGTCTTCACTCACCATGTCCACATATGTATTTCTCAACATGGTTACACTGGCGACGAACATATTTCTTTCATTAGGAGACCAGTTTTTTGATACCTTCATTGTCGAATATTTAATTTAGTTGGCGGATCCACAGCCTCACCTCTGCTTGCCCTGCTTCATCACTACCAAAGTGAAGTCCACGAAGGTATTATGTAAGGTTTGGAAACAGATGAAATTCGGATGGGACCAAGTCGAGACGGTATGGAGGATGATCGGATACAGTGAACCCAAGGCGTTTGACTGTTTCAGATATCGCAGCGCTCTAGTGTCTTCTGGCATTGTGACGCTGAAGGACAGCGATGGACTCTTAGAATTCGTGCTTTCAGTTTTCAGACGGTCTCGCAGTACCTTGCAGAGTTTATGGTGGTGTCTTTAGGCACTAAGTCCAAATGCAGCACACCTTGAACATCCCCGAACACTATGAGCATGACTTTGCCTACTGATGGCACGGTATTAAACATTTTTTGGGGTCGGTGATCCTTTCTGACGATATTTCATTGGTGGTCTCTTTTTTCGGGGGCCAAAATAGTGAACTCTCCTTCCATCACCTGTCACAAGTTGTTAAGGAAAATTAGTAATTTGTGGTAAGGTCTTACCGGACCAAACTGCTAAGGTCATCGGTCCCTAAGCTTACACACTACTTTAACTTACGCTAAGGACGATACACACACCCATGCCCGAGGGAGGATTCGAACCTCAGACAGGGAAAGCTGCACGGACTGTGACAAGATGCCTACTCCGTGCGGCAGTTGTTAAGGAAACCATCACCCTCACTCTCAAAGCGCAAAATAAATTGAGAGGTGTTCCACTTCGTCTATTTCAGGTCAGGAGTGAGAATTTGAGGCACCTATCGTGCACACAATTTGCTGTACCATGGCTTTTCAATGATGCCCTGTACATGCTCTCGTGATATTCCTCGCCAACCAGAGAGCTGTGTCATTGCTATTTGTTTCTTGAAGTTGAGTTCATCAACCCGATTCAGATGAGTCTCGTTGAAATCTGGTTAGACAGGATTGAGTGGATCAGGTTATGGTTGTGAAGGGGGAAGTAATCAGTTACTGTTAGTTGCACAAAACACACAAACTTTTATTTTCCTAAGAACCATTTAATTGGACATTGCCTTAAAAGGATCAAATTAAAACAGTACTACTGAAGGCGTAGTTAAGAAAACTTGCCATACCTCCTGAGCTGAAGGCCCAAAACCACACCAAAAGTAAGAACAGCTGAAGGCACAGTGCATCAGACTAAAATGAAAATCACAATCTAAAATCAACAGAACAGTGGTGCTCAGAAGTGGTCCAAGAGTCGGCCTGAGCAGGTAGCTCTAACGTAAGGTTCAAATGGCTCTGAGCACTATGCGACTTAACTTCTGATGTCATCAGTCGCCTAGAACTTAGAAGTAATTGAACCTAACTAACCTAAGGACATCACACACATCCATGCCCGTGGTAGGATTCGAACATGCGACCGTAGCGGTCGCGCGGTTCCAGACTGAAGCGCCTAGAACCGCTCGGCCACGCCGGCCGGCTCTAACGTAAGGGGGGGGGGGGGGTGAGATAGGCAGCCAAGGGTAAGGTTAAATAATCGGATGGCAACCCGACGCAGGGACAGCTGAAGGACTGATCAACAATCTTATCAATTCCCTTCCACCCGACGAATGGTACAACAACGGAAAATATGAGCCGAGGACGAAGAAACCAGCAGCACTACATCTTCCAAGTTGGTGTCTAAGAACAGCCAAGGCACAATAACCACTCTTGAGAAAAAATATGAAGAAACAACTAAAAGGCTGTCGAACTACACGCTGTGCCGGACAGCATCAACATGACAAGGAAAAACACACTGCCGGAAGACTATGCTAACGACCAGGGAACGTAACTGAAGCGTTAATGGCCTCAAGGCAGACAATACTGCTGGTGCACTTCTTTGATAAGTAACTACCAAATTAATAATTAAAGACCATACAGCAATACGCCTGCAAAATTTCGCCAACTCCAACACACCATATGTTGCTGCTAGCTGTAACAGCCCAGGAAGCAACAGCCAGCAATGAAAGGAAGAGATGTCACAGCAGTTGAGGTTTCATAACAGGTTAACTGATCACTCAGCTTCAGTGTCCAGGTTCGGTGGGCAACGAACGTTGTCGCTCTCGCCGCTAGCGCCTCACAATCCGACCATGCGTGTACGCCGCCAGCGGTCCCGGCCTCACCTCGCACTGTGGAGACTTCCTTGCTTCTTTGTCCCAACCGATCGTCTGCCACACACACGCAAACACGAAAATATAGCAGTCACACCAAAGCTGTTACACTAGTACTTGTATCGATAAGCGCTGCTGCTTCCACTGATGGAGGCAAGTCAACAACTCGTTATGGTAGTAACTCAGGGAGAAATAAAACGCCACTCGATTGCGACAAAATGCCAAAGAACAAATGGCATCAACGAGAGCCGCGCATGGCTCACTCGTCGGTTGCTGTATGGGTTGTCCACTCCGAGCACTGCCACTCACGTTGAGGTGACCACCACCGTTCCTTCATTACGACCACGAACGACTGAACATCGCACTTTACTGACGTCAATATATTCGTCAATGTATACAGCTTCTACTATTCTATGGATCTGAGTTAGAAACACGTTTTCTGCGATTAGAAACACGGCTGCAGCACACATTTTCTCACGCACCGATGAACAGAATGACAATTATTGAACTACACTCCTGGAAATTGAAATAAGAACACCGTGAATTCATTGTCCCAGGAAGGGGAAACTTTATTGACACATTCCTGGGGTCAGATACATCACATGATCACACTGACAGAACCACAGGCACATAGACACAGGCAACAGAGCATGCACAATATCGGCACTAGTACAGTGTATATCCACCTTTCGCAGCAATGCAGGCTGCTATTCTCCCATGGAGACGATCGTAGAGATGCTGGACGTAGTCCTGTGGAACGGCTTGCCATGCCATTTCCACCTGGCGCCTCAGTTGGACCAGCGTTCGTGCTGGACGTGCAGACCGCGTTAGACGACGCTTCATCCAGTCCCAAACATGCTCAATGGGTGACAGATCCGGAGATCTTGCTGGCCAGGGTAGTTGACTTACACCTTCTAGAGCACGTTGGGTGGCACGGGATACATGCGGACGTGCATTGTCCTGTTGGAACAGCAAGTTCCCTTGCCGGTCTAGGAATGGTAGAACGATGGGTTCGATGACGGTTTGGATGTATCGTGCACTATTCATTGTCCTCTCGACGATCACCAGTGGTGTACGGCCAGTGTAGGAGATCGCTCCCCACACCATGATGCCGGGTGTTGGCCCTGTGTGCCTCGGTCGTATGCAGTCCTGACTGTGGCGCTCACCTGCACGGCGCCAAACACGCATACGACCATCATTGGCACCAAGGCAGAAGCGACTCTCATCGCTGAAGACGACACGTCTCCATTCGTCCCTCCATTCACGCCTGTCGCGACACCACTGGAGGCGGGCTACACGATGTTGGGGCGTGAGCGGAAGACGGCCTAACGGTGTGCGGGACCGTAGCCCAGCTTCATGGAGACGGTTGCGAATGGTCCTCGCCGATACCCCAGGAGCAACAGTGTCCCTAATTTGCTGGGAAGTGGCGGTGCGGTCCCCTACGGCACTGCGTAGGATCCTACGGGCTTGGCGTGCATCTGTGCGTCGCTGCGGTCCGGTCCCAGGTCGACGGGCACGTGCACCTTCCGCCGACCACTGGCGACAACATCGATGTACTGTGGAGACCTCACGCCCCACGTGTTGAGCAATTCGGCGGTACGTCCACCTGGCCTCCCGCATGCCCACTATACGCCCTCGCTCAAAGTCCGTCAACTGCACATACGGTTCACGTCCACGCTGTCGCGGCATGCTACCAGTGTTAAAGACTGCGATGGAGCTCCGTATGCCACGGCAAACTGGCTGACACTGACGGCGGCGGTGCACAAATGCTGCGCAGCTAGCGCCATTCGACGGCCAACACCGCGGTTCCTGGTGTGTCCGCTGTGCCGTGCGTGTGATCATTGCTTGTACAGCCCTCTCGCAGTGTCCGGAGCAAGTATGGTGGGTCTGACACATCGGTGTCAATGTGTTCTTTTTTCCATTTCCAGGAGTGTATATGAAAAAAGGTAAATTAGTTACAGACTAAGGCGTGCACACACTTTACTCAATATTAAACATTACTACAGATATTCGGGGTTTGGGTGTGATATGTTCGATATGCCTGACGTCATTGGCGATTGTGTGGCGCAGACGAATAGCGAAATTGGGCATGACCCGCTCAAGTTCGGAACGTTGATGGTGTCGAAGACCTCCTGAATTGCTGGTTTTGTGGTTATTTCTGTACCCCTTGTCTTTAATATAGCCCCACAAAAAGGAGTCGCATGTGTTCAAATCCGGGGAATATGGCAGCGCATAGAGGACATTCCCAGTGGCCTATGGATACCTCAGAGCCAGAATGCGGTGCCCAAAGTGCTCCTCCAGGACACCAGTGTCCTCCACCGATGGAGTCGACCTCCGTCTTGGTTCAAATGGTTCAAATGGCTCTGAGCACTATGGGACTTAACTTCTAAGGTCATCAGTCCCCTAGAACTTAGAACGACTTAAACCTAACTAACCTAAGGACATCACACACATCCAAGCCCGAGGCAGGATTCGAACCTGCGACCGTAGCGGCCGCGCGGTTCCAGACTGTAGCGCCTTTAACCGCTTGGCCACCACGGCCGGCAGCTCCGTCTTGCATGAACCACATCTTGTCGAAATCAGGGCACTTTGGATAACATTTTCCAAAACTTTCACGTACCGTTCGGTAGTCACCGTGCCATCCGGGAATATCGGAATGATTATTCCATGACTGGATATTGCACTCCACACCATAACCCGGTGAGCGTGAAGAGACTTCTCTGCCGCGAAATGCGGAATCTCAGTATCCCAAATACGCCAATTTTGCTTACTGACGAACCCATCCAAATCAAAGTGGGCTTCTTCGCTAAACCAAACCATGCATGCTCATATTAACTCTCATCGTGCCCTGCGGCCAACTGTGCAGTTTGAACGTGCTAACGCCGGCCGTTGTGGCCGAACGGTTCTGGGCGCTTCAGTCTAAACCGCCCGACCGCTACCGTCGTAGGTTCGAATCCTGCCTCGGGCATGGATGTATGTGATGTCCTTAGGTTATTTAGGGGTTACTAGTTCTAAGTTCTAGGGGACTGATGACTTCAGACGTTAAGTCCCGTAGTACTCAGAGCCATCTGAACCATTTTGGACGTCCTAACGAAAACCGTTCAGAAGTTATGACCATCTTATTTCATATACTTCAATAATTGTTAGCCTCTATTTACGTTGCATACTGCTGCGTTAGACGCTACAATTCGGAGCCGTCTAGCGACAAGAGGGTTGTAACTTTCGCCAACGAAGCGAGAAATTAGAGCGAATAATATGCGTGAACCGTAACACCTCAACCGATACTGAGAACAGAACAAAAAATTCGGAGGCATTACTTTCCAGCAAGCCCTCGTAAGTCGCCCGCTGGAAGGCTGTGTGGCAGTGTGCGAGGGAGATGAAGGTTCTCACGCAGACGTGAGCGTTCTCCTTCTACACACGACAGACAACATGTGAGCTCGCAAGATAGGTATCCCGTCGAAATAACTAATTTGCAGGCGAATGCGCTTTGCGCGACCTTTTGTATTATGAAAAATCGCTGTGTGTCCCGAGGAAACCTTAATTGAGCTACGAAATAAGGGAACGTGTCCGCGGATTCAGCGCAGACCAGTACATGATGCACCCTGAATTCTCAATGCGCGCTTCAATATAATTAACTTCTCTCCGCCTCCCGTTCCGCAGCCCACTAAACGGGAACAATAGCGGCGTGTGTAATGAAACGCTCGCGTAAACAAGAACTGCAAAATTTAGCGGCGTCGGCCCCGTATGCAAAATACCCGGAGCTTTTTCCCCGCAGAAGAAATGTACAACCCGCGCTCTACCTGCGACCTGAAAAACGGCCCACGCTTTTCTTTTTCTCCCTTTTTTTTGTTTCATCTCTCCTTTTTTTTTTTCCTCGTGAACTCCAACCAGCACACCTGCACGTTATGCTAAAATATGAGAGTAAGGAGATTAGTGAGGGCTGATACCCCGTGATAGCGGAGAGAAACACTGGCCCCGCCGGCAGAAAGGGACGAAAAAAAGTCTTCGTGCTGTGCCACGGTTGGTTCCATTCGCCTAAAGCCAGTTTACTTTCCAGATACCGGCCAGTGGTACATTAAAATAGTGTACGCAGTGACTCGGACACGATGTACAGAATGTGAGCTGCAAATCGCCCTACGAGCGTATCATACACAAAAATGTTTCGAAAAATAAGGGTGACCATAAAGTCCCGATATTATTTCAAAAAACCGTAACTCAGAAACTGTTAGGGATGGAGCATCGTGGTTTGTCGTCAAACGTGCAAGGTTTCTAGTTCATTTTTGGTATTCAAACAATGTGATACGGGCTCGATGTGTCATTCTTCATATCCGTACTTCGGACATTTTTCAAACGGCATTCTTCAACAGTCGATATGTTGCGCCACAGAGGTTCTGAGTTCAATCAGCTTCACCTTTGGTTGTGGGTAGCACTGTCGATGTGAAGCCATGATTTTAAATAATTCCCTTAATATTTTTCTTCTAGGCGTAAGTAGTTATAGTTACATCAGTTTTTTTGTATAAGTCTGTAAATAATCCAGACAATTGTGTCTCGCTCTCATTTTCTGCCTTCTGTCATTCTTTCATTTTATTATTTTGTCTCAGCTCATCTTGTCTCACGTTGTCTATATTGTGTTACCACGTGTGAGCGCTCATGCCTTTTAATTGTGAAAATATTTAGTGTCAAGATATTAAAAATTTTAATATCTGAAAGTAAATAACTTTTTGAAAGGGAAAAGTTTTATTATTAGAAAGAAGTGATAATTAATTGTTTTAAGTGAATTGAGGGAAGTGAGATAGGGAGTTTCAGAGGATAGGAATTAATTCAAAATTGAAGCTGTGAAAACTTTAATTATTTTTCATCGCTACATTACGCAGCGCAGCGATCGTCTTTTTTTTCATCAAATCGAACGAAAGTTAACATAACCATAAGATCTTTAGCTGCCAGCATTAATGAACACTGACTTTATACTAACTCGCAAAAATAGCTTTTGACGTGAATTTAAATTACTTCCAAGAATGTAACATTAATTATCGTCTGTATTCACTGATTAATCTACCAACGTTAAAGAGCGAAAGATACTACGAAATATCAACTTCCAGAAAGAGCCCTGTTTTCCGACGAATCTTAGACAGTAAACTGCGGCGTCTTCTCGTAAAGAAAGTTAACAATTATCACGCCCTGAGATCAAACAGAAGCCAATACTAACAGCACTATCCAATACCAACAAGTCAAGAAATATCAAGATAAAGAGAGCCTCCGCAACTGCCAGTACCATCCTATCATAATTAAGTGAGTGAGCTGGGTGTTGGTGACATTACTGAGTGGTCCAGAAATATCTTGCAGAGAGCAGAGTTACAGATATAGGGTTAATTCTACGTCAGTATTCAAAACAGCATTCAATCCGACCTATTCGGATTTCTTTCAGATTCAATGATCCAGGTAAGAGATGGGAACCTACCAATTTGCAGAGGTATATGACAACTGGGAAGTTAGTTACAGGTCTACAAAATTTGGAAATTGTGTACAATTTACATGCGTCTGTCTCAACATAAATGAATGTAATTCTGGCGCTAAGAGTGATACAGCAATGAAACTTGTATCACCGGAAGGCTAATGACCAGAGATTTCCACTGATCAGCCAGAATATTATGACCACCTACGTAATAGCATGTACGTCCACTTTTGGCACGGATAACAGCGGCGAGTCCGGATCCGCCCTGAGGCTACGGTCGCAGGTTCGAATCCTGCCTCGGGCTTTGATGTCTGTGATGTCCTTAAGTTAGTTAGGTTTAAGTAGTTCTAAGTTCTAAGGGACTGATGACTTCAGATGATGTCCCATAGTGCTCAGAGTCATTTGAACCATTTGAACAGCGGTGACACGTCGTGGCATGGAATCAATGAGGCCTTGGTAGGTCACTGGAGGGAGTGAAACGTCCCCTTAGAAAAATTAATGAATTACTGTGCTGGTAAACCCCTTACATTATTTGATTTTCAAACAGCTAAGCAGTACTGAACGTACTCAGACATTTCTCTCTTTACTAATTCTGATCAACACTTAACTGACACACAATATTTTTAGCGCAACGCAATCTGACTTTCAATTATCCCTACAAAAGAACGGCCCTGACTAACAATAACCTACACCTTTCATGAATCACTTACCTCACAAAAATCTTCGTTACTCGAACTACTGAAATACAGCGAGCGCCAATACTGTCAGCTAAATAAAAGATTCTAACTACTGAAGGCACAAACCACTGATAGGCATAGTTAGCAAATGAAAGATTTTGATAGAGAACAAACAATGTATTTACGTTAATAGTATACAAAAGTCATCATATATATATATATACATATATATATATATATATATATATCAGTTCATGATATATAGTATTACAAATTTACTCTTTCTGATAGACACAGTCAGATCGTCCGCTCTCAAAATTCTGCCATCTCACTCCCCACATCCACCACTGGTGGCGACTCACCTCCAACTGCGCAACGCTACGCATTGTTCACATCCAACAGCCCAACACTACAATTGCAAAATTTCCAACAATGCAAACCAGCGACAGACTGCACCCAGTACAGTCAGTGATTTTCATACAGAGCCTACTTACAGGAGTTGGCACCACATCGGCACACACAAGTCACCTAACTGATGTAAATTCCGGGGAGGGGGGGGGGGGGGGGCGATGAACTCTGACGCCACTTCAGTCTCATCCCAGATGTCACCGATGGGAAATCTGGCAAGTTGAGGGGCCAGAACATCAACTGTAACTCGCCACTGTGTTCCTTGAACCACTCCATCACACTCTTGGTCTCGTGCATAATCTTGCTAACAACGTCACTGCCGCCTGGAAAGATGATCGTCATGGAGTCTGTAACCAGTGAAGGATAGTCTTTGGCCGTCATGGTGCCTTGCACGAGCTCCACTGGACCCGTGGATGACCATTTGCAAGGTCTCTAAAGCATAATGGAGCCGCCTCCAGCTTGTCTCTGTCCGGCAGGAGAAGCGTCAAGAAGCTGTCTCACTGGAAGACGACGGATTCGCGCCCTCCCTTCGGCACGATAGAGATGGTATCGGGATTCATCAGACCGTGCAACGCTCTGTCACTGCGTCAACGTCCAGTGCCGATGGTCACGTGCCCATTTCAGTCGTAGTTGCCAATGTCGTGGTGTTACATTTGGCACATGCATGGGTCGTAAGCTGCGGAGGCCCATCCTTGGGAGTGTTCGGTGCACTTTGTGTTCGGAAGCAGCTGCACTCCGCCCAGCATTACAGTCTGAGTTAATTCCACCGCAGTTCCCCCCTGTCCTCTTTCACCAGTCTGCCCAGCCTACGACGTCCGACATCTGTAATGAGGGGTGGCCGCCCAAACCCACGACGTCTGGAAGTGATTTCACCTTGGTTTTGCCAAGAGTTGAAGCACTCATCGAACACCAGACAAATCTTGCAGTTTCCAAAATGCTCGTGCCGAGCTTCCAGGTCATCACAATCTGCCCTCGGACGAACTCAGATAGATCGCACACCTTCCTTAGTTTACACATGGACGGCACGCTCACCGATACTACATGCGTTGCTCGTGTGTCTGAGTAGTAGTCATTCCTCGCCAAGCGTTGCTGCTGTTGCCTGAACGTATATATATTGATAGTTGGCCGGCGGTCATAATGTTCTCACTAATTAGGGTAAAATGATATGCAACTTGGTGGGTTTCTAGGAATTTTCACTTTCAAAGGCATTGAGTTAAATCTCGACCTTGACTATCTCAAAACACCCCATATTAAATTTTTTGAAAGAAATAGATTGCATTATCCCAATATGCTACTGCATCCATGGAAAATATCAAGAGTGATTGGCGACTCCATAGAGTGTCCTGTGCACCACGACCAGATAATGGATATACTTGGAAGGAGAGACAGCATTGGTCGTACTTTTTTGTTTTGTTTTATTAACCGCAAAATCGATTTTCGGTCACTAAGTAATCATCCTCAGTGCTGTAATATACAATTTAAATTGCTTGTTGACACCAGTGCCTACCAATTTAAATTGTATATTACAGCACTGAGGATGATCACTTAGTGACCGAAAATTGATTTTGCGGTTAATAAAACAAAACAAAAAAATACGACCAATGCTGTCTCTCCTTCCAAAAATATCAAGATGGCACACTAAAGGCATTAGAAATAAAAATTCCTTCGCCTACATATCTTGCTAACAAAATGCATCAAGCGTTTTTATTTTTTATTTTTTACAGAACAGTGAACAATACCAGCCATTATTATTCTGACAATCCGTCGAAAGTTTCTTGCTGTGAAAAGCCAAACAGTTATCATTAGACCGTCTCAAGAGTGTGGCCTTTACTCAAACTGCATTGTACGTGTGCTGTGAGGTGCTGTGTAGCATTTGTTTGTAAAAAAAATGGATTTCAAGTCAAAATTGTATTGTAGCATCCAATCCAAGAAGAAGGTGATGCAAGAGTACGGAAGTATTTGAAGAATGCTCAGGAATAGGAGGTAAACAAGTATCCTAATCTACTGCCAGGTGGAAAAATTTACAGCAAATTTAGCAAGCGAATATCACAATAACCATCAACCCCTTCCGGTGTTGCCTCAGCTGTGCTAGATACTTCCAGAGAAGATGTTAAGTGAAGATGAAGTAATATCCGATCTGGCACTGGGTTCTTTAAATACTAAACTTCAGGCAAATTTTCGGTGAAGAAAAAGATGCTTCAGCGTGAGAAAAAGTACGTCAAAAACTGGGACAGGTTGTCTCAGCCTTGGAGCATATTTATGTGGCACAAAAGGAAGTAGAAGACGGAGAAAAAAATTGAGAAAGAGAAATCGAACCCCAGCTGAAAGATAAGGTTCACAATACAGTATGTATATATGACAAAATACAAATTCCGACAGTACTTCCAAAGAGGTAGAATATAAGGAAAACCATAGAAGAATTTTTCACTTCATATTTTATGGAAGAAACAGCAAAACAACACCCGGTATATTAATGAAACCAAATCAAAAGCGAAGTAGCTGATGTTGTGGAAAAAGGTGTTCAGTGTGTACATGATTTTTACATAATTTTTCCATAATGTGAGCTATGGGATTTCAGAAAGAAATGGCTGTGTGTCTGTGACGGAAAATAGAATTAGAGTATATGAGTAGAGCCAGCTGGGATTCCGTATTCTTAATGACTTGTAAGACTATTTCAAAGATACATACTAATATGTAAATACTGGATTGTCAAAATTTGTTGAATGGCGGCTAAAGCACTGTGTTCTTACGTATGTCAGTAGGATCCAGGTTGTTTGTTTGTGTTTCTTACTCGAACTGTATAAATTGAAAGAACTAACGAAGTGTCGAGATTATATGCTACTATCACACAAACACTGTGTAGCATTTGTCACACGTGTTCCCGAAGTTTCAGCATGTTTCTCAATTACGTGTCCTACTGTTGACAAGTCTGACTGATTATGTTTCAAGTGTTTGATACGAACTGCATTGACGAAATTACGTACAAGTGTTGGTCAACTACGTGAAGGGTACTTCTATAGAGTATGACAAACTCAACACACGTTTTCATTGAGATGTTTGCATCTAGTATAAAACAGGTCCTACCACACTCATGTCTCACCCAGCAGTAGTCACATATCATTAAAATAACTAAAGAGAACGCAAAGTAAATGAATATCTTATTTGTCTTATTTCTTAGAGAATTATTCCTTAATAACAGGATGAAGTACAGGCATTTCACAAGAATAATTCACGGGTTACAATTCCACGATTTGCAACTTACTACAATGCTAATGAAATACACCATGTGTTTTATGTTGAAATATGTGATAGCCTTAGTGTGGTACAGTTATGTGCATTAGTTCCAGCAGAATCTCGACAGTCTCTTAAAATATCACTCTCCAACTTCAAAGCACATTTACAACTTCCGGATGGATGTGCTGTACAATACAAAAACAGAAAGAAAATCATGAATCTGTCCTACCATCAGGAAGATTTTCACTGGCATTCTTTTGCTGCATCATGTGGCAAAGTATCCTGTGATAAGGTTGCAGGGACTGAAAAGAGATTAGCCAGCTCAATGGACCTCATGAAAACCATATTTTGACACCACAACAGTTGTTTCAGTTTTGCAACGAAAGTATTCCTTCGTGTATCCTCGAATATACATCGGTTTCTCCTCATGATTAAGACAATGCCATATTGCTGAAAGTTTCAATACTACGAGTACGATTCCAGGTACCAAAAGCTGATTTGTGTATTACCTACGAAAACCTATTTCGCTTCTTTAATGAGCAGACAAGAGTTAGTAATTACTATGCGGAAAGAAATGCTGTCAACAGACATACATGAGTTTGTTGCCTGCACGTATGACATTCATTGGTGGGTTGTGAAGTGTACATGTCAGCTTCTCACATCCATACAGACTAGTTCATTTGTGTTTCCTGCCATACCAAGCACTTGTGCTATCAGAATGTATGATGTTACCTCAAGGCTAGATCCAGTGACACTAACAGGAAGGTTGTACTCTGAATATTAACACTTTAATTGGAGACCTGTGAAACCAGATGTAACCTCTTTGTGTTGCCTTTTCATACAAGCTACACTGTGACGACACAGTATTGATTTCATGAAAAACAATTAACAAAGATGATAACAATATGGTAAGATAAAGTTTTTTCTGCATCTCACAAAAATATAATTTATATCTGCTTGTATGTAGTACTGTCGCGGTATAACCACTCTGACATATCCCAAAAAATGATGACAGATTTTGGAATTTAAATTTAAATTACAATGTTTCATTCTTCTGAAGTCTAATTATTTAGAAGTCACATACATCACTGTGACTACTAAAGGGACATAAAATGGAAAGCATAACAAGATAATATGAGTTATTAGTAACGCATCCTGCAGGTAGTCTATTTAAGTTAATTATGTTGCCTGATTTAGTAACAGTCTGGTTCAGAATATTTGTTTTCAAGCGGATATGTTTCTTATTGACGGAACGAGACTTAGACAGCAAATTTGTTATCTCGAGTAAATCTGCACATAATGACGCGCAGGTGGCACGCAAGTTGACTGGTCATCAACTGACCGCTTTCAAACGTAATTAGCACTGAAACAAAACAAAAAACCTTACACTGGATTGCTGAAGGATATTAACATTATTCTTGATAAAACATAGACTATTATATCAAATAGGCTATGAGACGCTTACACTATAAGAACAGAAGGAGGAAGACAAGGGACAAATGACATGTGGGAATCGGACTGTCACTTATTTTTAAAATGAATGTCGAAATTCATCATAGATCTAAGATGATGACTGTATTAGATGTCTATCGTATGTTTTTATTTCGTTTTAAATACAATAAATTGAGTTATCAATTAATTATTATGAATAAATGAATAATACACTCTGGAACTCCCACTCCTAAAAGCTATTCTCATTCTCAATTTTACTCATCTTTCCCTTAATTCATCATTCTTTCATAAAGTATTGCTGACAATCAATTTACCTCTCGATTAATTACAATCGCACGAATATCTCTCTCCTCTTTTTTCTCATTTGTGGATGTCCCCATTCTGATGGTAATGCCTATTTAGTCAATCAAACCATCAGTGTTGTACTGGGTTGATGCGGCTATCACCACCTCTCCTGTGCCCTGTGTCAACCTTTTCATTTCAGGGAAGCAGTTACACTCTACATCTGCAATTATATCTTTAATTTTTTGCTGTTTACATTCCAGACTCCATCTTCCCCTTCTGAAGACTTAACACATATGATCATATGATGTGGCTTACAAAACACTCGTTCGACCTATACTTGAGTATTGCTCATCAGTGTGGGATCCGTACCAGATAGGGTTGACGGAGGAGATAGAGAAGATCCAAAGAAGAGCGGCGCGTTTCGTCACAGGGTTATTTGGTAATCGTGATAGCGTTACGGAGATGTTTAGCAAACTCAAGTGGCAGATTCTGCAAGAGAGGCGCTCTGCATCGCGGTGTAGCTTGCTCGCCAGGTTTCGAGAGGGTGCGTTTCTGGATGAGGTATCGAATATATTGCTTCCCCCAACTTATTCCTCCCGAGGAGATCACGAATGTAAAATTAGAGAGATTCGAGCGTCAGACAGTCGTTCTTCCCGCGAACCATACGCGACTGGAACAGAAAAGGGAGGTAATGACAGTGGCACGTAAAGTGCCCTCCGCCACACACCGTTGGGTGGCTTGCGGAGTATAAATGTAGATGTAGTTGTAGATCCCTTCTTGCTTAATACTTACCGTTTCTGCAAATAACTGACAGACCAGTACACTTGTTTTGGTTAGAAATGCCCTCATTGCTGTTGCAGCCTGTCTTTTATTTCATCCACACTTGATCAGTCAACCGTCAGTTTTATTGCAAAGTAGGGAACTCCTTTTCTGCTGTTCGTCAGTAATTTCACCTTTACGTGAATTACTTGCAATCCATATTCTGTGTTCTGCAGACTATTCATTGTATTCAGAAGGTAAGCAAATGCTCTTATATAATTATGTAATACTTTACCCTTCCAGGAAGGTATCTAAAATTGGGATGACGTAATGTGTTAATACGTATGGTTATGTTTTTTAAAAAACTAAACGTTTGAGGTGTTCAACCTCCACCCTTCATCCCCCCCTCCACCCTCCTTAGGAAGGAATTAGTGTACCCCAACTGTCTGCAGCTAGAGTTTTCTAAACAGGTGCGGCAGTGAAACGAGCGACATTGAAATTGCTGCCAGCGATATATATTGAGTCACAGCGGTGCGAAAGAAATACAACGTTAATTTACAATGCTTACGA
Source organism: Schistocerca piceifrons (assembly GCF_021461385.2). Lineage (NCBI taxonomy): Eukaryota > Metazoa > Arthropoda > Insecta > Orthoptera > Acrididae > Schistocerca > Schistocerca piceifrons. The sequence continues at coordinate 122,629,601 of NC_060146.1, forward strand.
TTTAAAGTGTGCATCATTTGAAAATGACATGACGTATGTTGCCACCATCTTCCTTCACACACATTTCAAGTCTTTTACGGAAGGTAGACGTCACATCTTGTAGGACTTGCAATGGAATTCGATTAACTTCCTCCCGAATTTGATTCTCCGGTTTCTAGATGGTGTGGGATGGGTCACGCCGAAAGGACTAAGATTTCAAATGACCACATAGGAAGAAATCACTCGCTCAACAGTCAGGGAATCTTAGAGGCCGGGAAATATCCCCATTCTTGAAGACGGCATGGTGAGGAAAGGTTTTCTGGAGCGCGTTAATGAAACACTGCGAGGTGTGGCACCTGGCCCCGTCTTGTTAGATGAACATGTTTGCAGCTGCAGGAAGGTCAGCAAGCTGTCGCACTAGGAAATGGTTCAGCATGTGAACATACCTTTCTGTATTCACAGTAACAGCATTTGCGCGGTAGTCTTCAGAAAATTAAACTGATTACGAACGATGATACGCCGCACCAAAATACCACTTTCTGATTGAAGTGGCGTTTCATGAAGCATTTTAGGATTTTCGCGTGACTAGTATCGGAAGCTTTGGTTGTTAGCAAAGCCTAACACACAAAAAGTGGCCCAATAGCTCATGATCAGACTGTCACACAGGCTTGGGTTGTCGTTCACGAGTTCCAGCAAACCCTCTCTTTGGGAGGTCGTCAGCATTCAGTTTTTGCACAATTTGAATTTTGTATGGATGTTATTGCAGCTCATTGTGCAATATTCGCTGTACACTGCGATATCATATGTCAAGTTGCAGCACGTGCATGCGTACAGAACGCCCAGGACCTCGACTGAAGGATTCTTCCACTGTGTGTTGTGCACACGCCTTTTGAACTTCCACCTTTCTTTCGTGCCATGTCAGCCGTTTCCTCAAAATTCTGTACTCACACTTTGATATCATGTGCCGATGGATCTGGGGCGTGACGTGCGAGATGGTAATGAGCACGAAATATCGTATTTGGTTCAAATGGCTCTGAGCACTATGGGACTTAACATCTGAGGTCATCAGTCCCCTAGAACTTAGAACTACTTAAACCTAACTAACCTAATGACATCACACACATCCATGCCCGAGGCAGGATTCGAACCTGCGACCGTAGTGGTCGCGCGGTTCCAGACTGTAGCGCCTAGAGCCGCTCGGTCACATCGGCCGGCGAAATATCGTATTTACGCGAATCTAATGGGCCATTGCATGTAACACACACTTTAAAAATTAAAATAACAAAAAAAAAGAGTTTATTGGCCCATCACTGGAATGGTAAATTTATTTTACACCACAATGGATATATACATTAAGTATCGAAACAAGAACAAATTTTAAGTGAACTATAGTTAAAACCCACAGTCATTACTAAAAACGAACGTCCGACTTTATTACCTATATGACATGCAAACAAACATATCGTTAACTACAGGAGTTACTGATCACTATTCACTTCTGGTATCCTCGACGGCCGGAGTGGCCGAGCGGCTCTAGGCGCTACGGCCTGGAACCGCGCGACCGCTACGGTCGCAGGTTCGAATACTGCTTCGGGCATGGATGTCTGTGATGTCCTTAGGTTAGTTAGGTGTAACTAGTTCTAAGTTCTAGGGGAATGATGACCTCAGAAGTTAAGTCCCATAGTGCTCAGAGCTATTTGAACCATTTTGAACTGGTATCCTCGAAGGAGTCTACATCAGAAACAGGTTCATTTCCTTTTTCCCCATTGTTCTCGGTGGCGTTTCAGAACACATCATCTTCACTGGCGTCCAGGGTTCTTGAAATGCCGTATTTCTTCAATAATTGTACTATCATTGGTGCGTCGGTATTTTTCCAGGTAGCCGAAGCCAGACGTACAATAATGTGCAGTGTAGGAAGCTTAATTTTTTCTTGACGGAGTCAGCAAACGGTTTGGTTCGCAAAACCATTTTTCCTACTATCCCTGAACGTTACCTTTCAAAGGTTTATTTACAATAACGTCCTATGGTTGTAACAGAGTAGTCATTCATCTAGGAATAATAAGACGCTTACTTGGTAGAATAAAACGCTGGTGATAATTTGGAAAGCCCACCAGTACTTAGTCCCAATACGTTTCGGAGCCAGTCACGCATTAACTATTTCACACCCTCTGGCTACAACAGTGTACGTTAAATTTTACTGTGTCTTAGAAGCAACAGAAGTATTTTTTCCCAGTGAAAACCACAGGTATGCATTTGAGAATGTGCAGTCTTTTCATCAAGCGCAGGTGCTGCCAACTGTTAGGCATCATTATGAAAATGCCAGTCAGTCAGAATATACGGATGTAGTTGGTTCGCTATATTTCGCTGTATAACTGAATATTGTTGTTATTATTACTTTCCATGGCTATTACTGAATGACAATCTTATTATTTATTGCAGTAGAGAATGTTTCGTAAGTAGTTATTTTAGTGTATAAAATGAAACCAAATGCATAAATGTGTCCACACATTTTTGTATAAACCTTGCACCTAGAACCATCAAAATATCACCTAAGAGCACTATCATATAAGAAAAATCTTCCTTGTTCCAAAAAAACCTTTAGCCTGAAAGGGTTAAAGTTTCAGATATCCATCTTTGCTCTTCATTTCGAACAATGACGTCATCAGTGAACACCTTTTCATTTTTGGTGGTATTGGGCTTGTTTTCTGCTCGAAAAAGGGGAAGTTTGCAGCTATCTGCTGTATTTGCCAGCAATGGAGTTATGCGCGGGTTACTACTCCCTGATGTTCTGGTGGTAACTTTTTTGCGTCCCCTTCTCATCAATCGTGTTATTACGTGGCATATCAAACCACGTTGGTGTCTCATGAACGTTGCCTGTTTGACTCATCGAAAAATTCTTCTCTTCGCGAAGTGTGATGACAGACCGCTGAAACTCTTAGTTTTTTCTCTAAAATCTGCGAAAGCTTTTGGCATACGGTTGTACGGCGTGCTAGAGATAAGCACGCCCGTTTCATAAGGCGGTCAACCCATCCACGGGTAGCCATGAACTCTTGACTCGGTGTATTACGAATTGCAGCAACCTCTTTGTTTCACGTTGTGTCACTAACCACAGGTTGATCACTCTTCCTCTTTTGACAGACAAATTCCAAAACTTTTCATTTAAAGTCAGCATGTCTTCCTTAGCGAACGCTACTGAATTTCTTTCTAGTAGCGGTAGTTGTAAATAATTTCAGTTTCACTTTCTTCCATAACGGAACGTTTCTCAGCTGCACTGAAGTCTCTTCCCGCTTGGTAGTAGCATCATACGATGTCCTTCTTTGGTTACCTTCCATTTCGTGACTATGCAGTAATATGCCAGCAACAATGTAGCTAAGTTGTGAATGACATGCATTGTGAGATGGAACAATACGTAAATTTCAATGATGTTGCTGGTGAACAGCGGACTGAAGTCGGTATTCGACTGTAATGCACCATCAAATCTTATTCGCACGCGAAGTTTGAATACTGCGTATTGTGACGTCACAGCCGAACCTTCTAAACTTTTCCCCTGATCTAAGGCGCTGCAGTCATGGCATGTGCGGCAGGTCCCGGCCGGCTCGAGTCCTCCCTGGGGCATGGGTGTGTGTGTTTGTCCTTAGGATAATTTAGGTTAAGTAGTGTGTAAGCTCAGGGACTGATGATCTTAGCAGTTATGTCCCATAAGATTTCACACACATTTGAACATTTTTCTCCTGAATGTTATTGACGTAAATACGAGGGTTGGAACTTTAATAGGGGCAACTATTTATTTACTGCTCGTACAAAATAATACATATTTCAAAGTTTTACTGACCTCCAGAGTAGTGACCAGCATTGTGTATGACCCGTTGACAGCGATGTGGAAGTCGTAGGATACTCTTAGCAGTGTCAGTTCTGTTGACAGTTCGAGCGGGGCGGTCTATTGCCCGACGATACTGCTGTGACTAAGCCATGTCTCCGCAGTATCCTTTCTTTCAGGAGTGCTAGTTCTGCAAGGTTCGCAGGAGAGCTTCTGTAAAGTGTGGAAGGTAGGAGACGAGATACTGGCAGAAGTAAAGCTGTGAGGACCGGGCGTGAGTTGTGCTTCGGTAACTCAGATGGTAGAGCACTTGCCCGCGAAAGTCAAAGGTCCCGAGTTCGAGTTTCGGTCGGGCACACAGTTTTAATCTGCCAGGAAGTTTTATTACTGATTTGTTTGAGTGATGGGGCTGCTAAGTGCTATACCATCTGCTGCACTCCCCTTTACTACTTTGAAGGTCAGTAAAACTTTGAAACACTCATCTATTTTGTACGAGCTGTAAATAAATAGTTGCCACTATTAAAGTTCCAAATCTCGTTTGTCGAAACAGGAACTGAAAGTGAGCAGATGAAAATTATAAAACTTTAGGGATATGTGAACTGTATCAGAGATACCAGAGCTGTAACAATAAATATAATCTCTAAATGGACAAATGTCATCGACATGACTGACTGCACACTGAAGCGCCAAAGAGACTAGTATAGGCCTGCGTATCCAGAGATATGTAAACAGCAGAATACTGCACTGCGGTCGGCGACGCCTATATAAGTCAACAAGCGTCTCGCGCCGTTGTTAGGTTTGGTTACTGCTACCATGGCAGGTTATCAAGATTTAAGTGAGTTTGAACGTGGTGTTACGGTCGGCGCTGGAGCGATGGGACACAGCATCTCCGAGGTAGCGATGAAGTGGGGATTTTCCCGTACGACCAAATCTCCGACATCGTTGCGGCCGAAGAAAGGTCCTGCAAGAACGGGACCAACGACAACTGACGAGAATCGTTGAACGTAACAGAAGTGAAACCCTTCCGCAAATGACTGCATATTTCAAGGCTGCGCCATCAACAAGTGTCAGAGTGCGAACCAGTCAACGAAACATGAACGATATCCGAAGGCCCACTCGTGTACACTGACTGCACGACTCAAAGCTTTATGGCTTGCCTGGGCCCGTCAACACCGACAATGGACTGTTGATGACTGGAAATATGTTGCCCGGTAAACGAGTCTCGCTTCAAATTGTATTTAGCGTATAGACGTGTACTGGTATGGAGAGAATCCAAGGACCCTGCATATCAGCAGGGGACTGTTCCAACTAGTAGATGCTCTATAATGGTTTGGAGCGAGTGCAGTTGGAGTGATACGGGACTAGAGATTCGTCTAGGTACGACTCTGATAGGTGACAAGTACGGAAGCATGCTGCGCGATCACCTGCGTCCATTCATGTCCATTGTGCATTCCGACGCACATGGGCAATTCCAGTAGGACAATTCGACATCCCCCACGTCCAGAATTGCTACAGAGTGGCTCCAGGAAAACTATTCTGAGTTTAAACACTTCAGCTGACCACCATACTCCGCAGACATAAACATTATTGAGGATATCTGGGATGCTTTGCAACGTCTTGTTTAGAAGAAATCTTCACCCTCTCATACTATTAGTGATTTATGGACAGTCATGTAGGATTCACAGTGTCAGTTCCCTCCAGCGCTACTTCAGACATTAGTTGAGATCATGTCACGTTGTGTTGCTGCACTTCTGCGTGCTCGTGGGGTCGCTACACTATATTAGCTAGGTGTACCAGCTTCTTTGGCTCTTCGGTGTATTTGTGTTATACGGCTAATGAAGCGGTATTGTTTAGTAGACTACCGTATTTAAATTCCATCTCGGAGAAAATTGTCTATTGTATGAGATCCAGAAACACCGTTCCTATATATTTGATTTCTTCTAACCAAAGTGGAAAACTTAGTCGTAAAGAGAGGGCTTCCTGTAACAAATGCAGTGGGTGTTTATCTAATGTACCGATTGCTCCAAAAATATATAGGCAGACTGGTAGGTCCCGGGAACATCTTAATGTAACAAATAAGATATTGCAGTGTCTGCGTTATTCTAAATTACTGTGCAAAGTAAATGAACCCCGGCGACTACAGCTGCTACGAAACAAATTAAATACATTTGCAATTGCGAATATGGACAACCACCAGCATGTATGTTTAAAGGGACTTTGCACCGTAATTCAGAATAACATAGGCACTAAAATTCGTATTTATCCGCCGACTCCGGGCAAGCAACTTTCAAGTAAAACGTCTCTCCTGTACGGGAATATACATAATGGATGTATGAGTACAGTTTGTAGACGCATGGTTGGCGACATATGGAAGTTTGGATCTGGCAGTGAATCGTGCATGGATAACAAAATGGTACGGCGACAGCTCGCGCAAAACGAAAAATGAGTGTTCAAGTCCTGGTCCGGGATAAATTTTCATTGTCGTCGTTCCATTGTACACCTTATTGTTGTCCGTATTAGCAACTGCGAATTCATTTAATTTAATTTAACAAATTCGAGACCTGCATTAAGCTCGCACCTACGGGAAGAGGGGCGAAGTCTTGTTGAAAATCTCGTAAGCCTCGATAGAAAAGAAAAATGTCAGGTTTTGAATCTGTTTGAGGAATTGGAATTTTTTTAGATACAAAGAGCTAGCACACAAACCACGTTGAATAGTCAGTTGGCCTTGAAGCATCATAATATTTTGACAAATTTGATTGCTTAAAATGTTAACAATATACAAGAAAGAATATTTACGCTTATAATTTTAGTGTAAAGGAGCCAGCCAGCGCTCTTCATCACCTACATTGTGACATCGCGTCCACTTGGTAGCTATCTTTTACCATAGCAGCTAGTACTTTCTAATGACCAGTGAAACCAGGACCAATTTGAGCAAGCTACACATTCCATGTCTTGTTTGATATGGTAAGAAAGCGGCGTGCCTATCTTGCTGCTTGGCAGTTGTTAAGGAATAGAGACATTGTTTGACAGGGATAATAAAGGTAATGATGGACGACATGAAACGCAGTACATACGTAATACAGGTGTAGCGCTATATTTACAACGACAAATGGTACAGATTTCACCACATGGAAAAGCAGGATAACACTGATAAATAACGATCAAGTTTGACAAAGGTCAGACTCACAACATGAAGGTCCATATCGAAATCTCATTATGGAATATGCTCTCCTCGGGCACTAATGCACATTTTGGACCCGTAATTCATGCTATTTGGGAGATGTTGTCCCACTCCTTCCTCAAAGCAGTTTTCAGTTCTTACATGGTTTGGGGAGGATGTTCATTGTCAAACACGTTTACCTAGCGCATTCCAAGCATGTCCTATAGGATTCAGGTCCGGGGATTTTGAAGACCATTCTACACTTTCAGTATATTCACATTTCAAGGTGTCCGACACCTCAGCGATCCTTGTGGGCAAGAAACGGAAATTCAGGGTCTACCGCGCCCGTAAGCAACGTACATGACCCACATAAACTCCCGGCAAGACAGCTGTACTGCAACGGCACCTCACGCAAAAATGTGGAGCGGTGTTCTGGTTTTTTACATAATGCCTGTCCCCATCATAACGCTTAGCCCATACCGATGACGTTCATGAACATTCTGTGGTCTGTAACACGCTTCCCTCTCTCTACACACTAACGTGTGGCCAGAATCAGTTGACACTATTGCTGATCCAAAGCAACATGCTGCCCACATCAACGATCTGTTTCGCGATGATGGAGTCGTTGACGTGGGATACGTTTAACAAGCTTTGGAGCATAGAAAATCACCCTGATTTAATCGCTGCGAAATGGTTCTGGCAGAGAGACGTGTATCGATCGATAGCTGTTGCAAAATCTGCAGCGATCTTGCTAGAAGTGAGATGTCTGTTCCTTTTCGCATTAGAGCTACGTATCGATCCTCTTGCCTTCTACAACCACCACCGTAGCTTTACATAGCATTTCCGTCTGCAGCAAAAAAGGTTCAAATGGTTCTAAGCACTATGGGACTTAACAACTGAGGTCATCAGTCCCCTAGAACTTCTTAAACCTAACTTAAGGACATCACACACATCCATGCCCGAGGCAGATTTCGAGGCTGCGACCGTAGCGCTCGAGCGGTTCCAGACTGAAGCGCCTAGAACCGCTCGGCCACACCGACCGCCTCCGCCTGAAACATCCCCTTAGAAAAATTTATAAATGACAGTACTGGGAAACCTCTACGTTATTTGATTTTCAAACAGCTGAGCAAAACTGAACGTACTCCGACATTTCTCTCTTTACTTATTCTGATCGACACTAAACCGACACAATATTTTTAGCGCAACGCAATCCGACTTTCAATAACCTCAACAAAAGAATGGCCCTGACTAACATTAACCAATACCTTTCATGAATCACTTACCTCACAAAAAGCTAAATAAAAGATTCTAACTACTGAAGGCATAGTGTTCATGACATCCAGTCTTACAAATTTCCTTTTTCTGATGGACACACGTCCATATCGTCCGCTCTCAAAACTCTGCCATCTCTCTCGCCACATCCACCACTGCTGGCGGCTCACCTCCAACTACACAACGCTATGCGCTGTTCACATTCAACTGCCCAACACTACAATAGAGAATACGCCAACAATGCCAACCAGCCACAGGCTACACACAGCACAGCCAGTGATTTTCATACCGGGCGCTACGTGACGTTACCAACATAAAAACCTAAACAGCCTACTTACACGCCTTCAGCAGCGTTGTTTATTTGCGAGGTGACACTTTTGGTCACACCCATTACTGTGGCCACGTTAGTGACACTTTGACCGGCTATAAACCTTCCAGCTGGTCTTACACGATCGTAACTACTCAAATGATGTCTTGCAGATATGCTGCTGTACCATAAACAACGTCGGACTAATTGTTTCCACAACAACTTTCGTCAAAAATTGTACTGAATTAGCTGCCGGATAGCGTCCGTGCACAGGCATCGCTGCCCGTATATATATCTTTATTATCATTGATTTGGTGTTCTGTATCAGTTGCCGGTATTTTCGTAGCACTTGGGAGTTGTTCGTTAGCAAGGGTCAATTGATCCTTAACAGTTGTCAAGAGGTGTGCTTGTCCGTGCAGGATACTGCCGACGATGCGCAGTAACCAGCTTTCGTCGAATACGCTGGGCGAGTTCATTCGTTCGTTCGGAAGGGGAGTCCGGCAGTGTCTGCCACCTCTCGATCGGTCGGCGATGACAGAACCGAGGCTCACGCCGTACAATCTTAATCAGACGAATTTAGGCAAACTATTCATTTCTGTTTTACCTGTTTCTTTATCTTTTAGGTTCATGATTACGTACCTATCATTTCGTTAATGGTCATAATTATTGCGAAATTTACGTGAAAGTAAGGCCCTGCGCGAAATTCGGAAAAGTTTTCATTGAAAAATAGGGGTCCTTATGATTTTGCATTTAATGTAGATTACATAATATGATGCTGCATGTGACATTTAGCTAACATGTTAAATTCTTCTTTAGATTTGGGTGGAGGTCTCTATCTGTCGCCGATCTCGAGAAAATTGATCTCATTTCCGATCGCGCCACGCCAGCGATAAAGCCAGAGTGAAATATCTGCAACGCTCCTGATATGTCATAATCGGTTTGAGATATCGAAATGAGATTTTGGTAGATGATAGCATGCAAAGAGGAGAGTATTTTTCCACGTGGTTATTATACAAAGCTTCATTATCTAAAGTGTTATCCACTAAGTAGAGACTTTTTTAATGAAACAATATGATTTTTAAGGGCTGTCAATAGCTAGTGAATCGAGGAGTGCTTAACGTTTTGGAACATAAGTGAAAAATATACCTATTTATTTTGTACTGAGGATGTGCTTTTTTATAGGATACTGACCTTAATTTTCCTCTGTTCTTCATAAACTTAATACACCACTCTTTCAGAATTCTCACACAACTACATCTGCACAACATGTTAGTGACATGAAACTGCGTAAATTGCGCTGTGTTTCTGCAAAAGAAGCAAATTTTGTCATAAAACAAGAGAAATGTGTACGTTTCACTCAAATTTCGCCACTCATGACGCTTTTATGAAAGTTGCAAATGGTTTAGAAGGTAGGTGAAAATTAATGACTGCATTTATGATGGACTTCTTTTTGATACTACCCAAAACAGAGGTGACAATTTTTTTTGAATGTCGTATTTACAGAAGTGTGAATGTAGGCTTCCATATAGAGTGGGACTTCCCCTCCAGCGCTCGGCATTTCCCCTACAGCGCCTGCCCATAGCCCCCACCACTCCTGCTCTCCCCAGGTGTTCCCTGCTGTCTGCACACCTACCAGTTACAATGTTCTTCGCAGACTCAACCATGGTCTTTCACTATTTCCGCCGTTTCCTTTTTCTTATAGCACACCTAATAAATGGTCAAAAAATCGATCTGATCTATCTGGCAACATTATTAGAGGATATTACATCGACCATCTTCTCAATCATCCTTCGTTCCTCTAATTTTCCAAATATTACCAGTATTCTCAGAATAGAAATATCTTGACTGAAAGTCTTGGCTAACCTATGATGGATTAATATAATAACTCTTGTGACTACTAGTCTTCAACTATTCTTTCTACAATAGCACAAATCATTGCTATTCAGTTTATAAGTATATTTCGATTCTTAAATTGCACCTGCAGGTGGGGCTCTAAGCTGTGAATCCACTATTGTGGTCAATCAAAAGCAAGTTCTACCAGCTACCAGAGGTCATGACCTTCAGCAGCTTTGGATGCCATGCATATCAAATTGTTTGTGACCAACAGTCTGATGAAACATGCAGCTCTTGTTGACAACTTTCTACTTCCTCTGTCAATCTGTTCTGTTACAGCTGTCAGATTAACAAGCGGTGTTCATGTCCCTGTGGAGCGAGTTTTTAGTGAGGTACCTCCATCGTGGGGGGACAACGCTACCTAAGGATTCATCCAGCGAATGTCAGTCTGGTGTGTCTCTTACATCTGATTAGCCTAATGAGGTCATTAAACTACAGATCGCTCGGATGCTTAGTCCCCGGTATTTGATGAACGTCACTTGTTTCATTGCTCGTTCGGCTACACTGTAATCTCACAATAAAATAAATATAAAAGGCGGTGTCCTGACTGAATGACTGACTGATTGATTGATTCATCATCGCCCAGCCCAAACCGCTAAGGACAGAAATTTGAAACTTGGATAAGGTGCTGATCTTATACCGTAAGCGTGGTTTACGAAGGGATTTTACGAAATTACACCTCTAAGAGTGTGTAATAGGAATGAAAAGCTTTTCCAAAATATGTCGCTATTACGACAATTTTAAAGCTAGACCTACGAAACTGGTAATTTGGTTTCTCGGTCAGAAATAAAGAAATATGGGTTTCAGCATTTTTCGAAATTTGACCCTATGCAGTGAAATAGTGGGTAAAAGCTCTTTTTGACAATACATTATAAAGAATCATGAAAGAAGGTTGTCTACATGGAAGAGGCCTGGAGACACTGGAACGTTTCAGATAGATTATATAATGGTAAGACAGAGATTTAGGAACCAGGTTTTAAATTGTAACACATTTTCAGGGGCAGTATGGACTCGGACCACAATCTGTTGGTTATGACCTGTCGATTAATGCTGAAGAAACAGCAAAAAGTTGGGAATTTAAGGAGAGGGGACATGGATAAACTGAAAGAGCCAGAGGTTGTAGAGACTTTCAGTGAGAGCATTGGGGAACAGTTAACAAGAACGGGGGAAAGAAATACAGTAGAAGAAGAATAGGCAGCTTTGAGAGATTAAATAGTGAAGGCAGTAGAGGATCAAGTAGGTAAAAAGACGAGGGCTAGTAGAAATCCTTGGGAAACAAAAGAGATATTGAATTTAATTGATGAAAGGAGAAAATATAAACTGCAGTAAATCAAACAGGCAAAAAAGGAATAGAAATGTCTCAAAAATGAGATGTACGGGAAGTGCAAAATGGCTAAGCAGGGATGGCTAGAGGACAAATGTAAGAATTTAGAGGCGTATATCACTAGGGGTAAGATAGATACGCCGGCCGCGGTGGTCTCGCGGTTCTAGGCGCGCAGTCCGGAACCGCGCGACTGCTACGGTCGCAGGTTCGAATCCTGCCTCGGGCATGGATGTGTGTGATGTCCTTAGGTTAGTTAGGTTTAAGTAGTTCTAAGTTCTAGGGGACTGATGACCGCAGCTGTTAAGTCCCATAGTGCTCAGAACCATAAGAGAGATACAGCCTACAGGAAAATTAAAGAGAGCATTGGAGGAAGGAGCACCACTTGTATGAATCTCAAGAGCTCAGCTGGAAAACCTGTACTAAGCAAAGAAGGGAAATCAGAAAGGTGGAAGGAGTGTATAGAGGGTCTATACAAGGGTCATGTACTTGAGGGCTATATTAGGGAAATGGAAGAGGACGTAGTTGAAGATGAGATGGGAGATATGACTATGAAGAGTTTGACAGAGCACTGAAGGACCTAAGTCAAAAAAGGTCTCCGGGTGTAGACAACGTTCCATCAGAACCCCTGATAGTCTTGGGAGAGCCACCCATGACAAAACTTTACCATCTGGTGAGCAAGATATATGAGACAGGCGAAATAACCTCAGACTTCAAGAAGAATATATAATTCCAATCCCAAAGAAAGCGGGTGTTGACAGGTGTGAAAATTACCGAACTATCAGTTTAATAAGTCACGGCAGCAAAATACTAACACGAATTCTTTACAGACGAATGGAAAAACTGGTGGAAGCCAACCTTGAGGAAGATGAATTTGGGTTACGTTGAAATGTTGGAACACGTGACACAATACTGACCCTACGACTTATCTTAGTAGATAGATTAAGGAAAGGCAAACCCACTTTTCTTTCATTTGTAGACTCAGAGAAAACTTTTGACAATGTTGACTGGAATACTCTGTTTCAAATTCTGAAGGTGGCAGGAGTCAAACACAGGGAGCGAAAGGCTATTTTCAATTTCCACAGAAAGCAGATGGCGATTGGGTCGAGGGGCATGAAAGGGAAGCAGTGGCTGGGAACGGAGTGAGACAGGGTTTTAGCCTATCCTCAATGTTATTCATACTGCATATTGAGCAAGCAGTAAAGGAAACAAAAGAAAAATTTGGAGTAGGAATTAAAATCCATGGAGTAGAAGTAAAAACTTTGAGGTTTGCCGATGACATCATAATTCTGTCACAGACAGCAAAGGACCTGGAAGAACAGTTGAACGGAATGGACAGTCTTGAAAGGAGTGTATAAGATGAACATCAACAAAAGCGAAACGAGTATTATGGAATGTAGTCGATTTAAATCAGGTGGTGCTGAGGGAACTAGGTTAGGAAATGAGACGCTTGAAGTAATAGCTGAGGTTTGCTATTTGGACAGCAAAATAACCAATGGCGATCGAAGTAAAGAGGATATAAAATGTAGACTGGCGATGGCAAGGAAGCGTTTCTGAAGAAATGAAGTTTGTTGACATCGAGAATAGATTTAAGTGTTAGGAAGTCTTTTCTGAAAGTATTTGTATGGAGTGTACTCATGACGAAAGTGAAACATGGACGATAGCTAGTTTTGACAAGAAGAGAATAGAAGCTTTCGAAATGTGGTGGTGCAGAAGAATAATGAAGATTAGATGGGTAGATCACGTAACTAATGAGGAGGTATTGAATAGAATTGGGGAGAAGAGGAATTTGTGGCTCAACTTGACTGGAAGGAGGAACCGGTTGGTAGGACGTGTTCTGAGGAACCAAGGGATCACCAATTTAGTACTTGAGGGCAGCGTGGAGGGTAAAAATCGTAGAGGGAGACCAAGAGATGAATACACTAAGGAGATTCAGAAGGATGTAGGCTGCAGTAGGTACTGGGAGATGAAGAAGCTTGCACAGGATAGAGTAGCATGGAGAGCTGCATCAAACCAGTCTCTGAAATTAAGACCACAACAACAACATTATTATTATAACTAACAAAGTATGTTTAACGCTACATCTGTGAACATTGGTGTTTGACTTCTCAACTACAAATAAAAAAATTCATGTTTCACTCTCTTTGGGAATTTGTCACCTAAGGGGTGAAGTAGGGGATGAGATTTTATGAAAATATTCTATTATGAATGCATTTTGAAGCTAAATCTATGAACATTTATATTTGGCTTCTACTTTGGAGATGAAAAAATATGTGTTTCACTGCTTTTGGAAATTCATATAGGGCCAGACTGATTCAGTGACTCATCACTGCCCAGCTGAAACGGCTAAGAACTGAAATCTGAAATTTGGAGAGGATGTGGATCTTATACATTAGACGTCGTTTAAGAAAGGACTATCCGAAATTCCCTTCCTAAAGTGTAAAAGAGGATGAATGGCTGTTTGAACGTATGTCGCTATGAAGGCAATTTTTAAGCTACAACTACAGAAACTGGCATTTAGTATCTCAGTCAGAAACAAATTTTTAGAAATTCAACCACTAAGGGGGTAAAATAGTGGGTGAAAATTTTTTTGAAATTAAATCATTACTAAAGAACTATTACAGCATTTTTAAAAATACATCTATGAAAATTGGTATTTCACTTCTCTGTTAGATAAAAAGATGTATTTGTTAGGGGACGAAAGTTGCTAGAGAAATATCTCCTCGAGAATGCAAAAGGCATGATTAAAAAAAACTTTTGACTCCAGAATCGCTTTTTGGTCAAAAGTACATTCGGAAGAAACCGTGCGTCTATGGACTTTATTAGTATGAAAAGCTTAGAAGGTCTTATAGTATGCGAACAACATTTTTAAATAAAAAAATAAATCTCTGCGCGTCCTACGTCTACGCGAACCAAGCAGCGAATGCTGCGCCAGTACCACAATAAGTGCGGTTTGCGACGACTTGTGCGCAACATTTTAGATTTGTTGAACGTTCAAATATTCAAATGTGTGAATTCCTAAGCGGCCAAACTGCTGAGGTCATCGGTCCCTGACTTACACACTTCTTAAACTAACTTAAAGTAACTTACTGTAAGGACAACACACACACCCATGCGCGAGGAAGGACTCGAACCTCCGGCGGGAGGGGCCGCTCAATCCGTGACGTTACGCCACGAACCGCGCGGCCACTCCGCGCGGTTGTCAGCCATTGTTAGTGCAACTATAAGCATTTTTCTTTATCTACAATAATCGTTCAGAATACAAAGTTTTAATTATTAGGTAAGATGATTTATTAGGGTACAAGTACTGTTTTGCGTATTTTATTTTTTGCATGAGGTATTTCGTGTGATCTCCGTGCCGTTCCAAAAGAGTCCTGAGTCCTGACTGGCAAAGTAGCCAAAGGCGACATTGAATCTTCTGCGACACCCACGATGTCAAGGAATAACGACGATCAGCCGTTTATATCAATAAGGTACACTAGAGATCCAAAGAAACTGGTACAGCTGCCTAATATCGTGTAGGACCCCCGCAAGCACGCAGAAGTGCCACAACAAGACGTGGAATGGACTCGACCAATGTCTGAAGCAGTGCAGAGGGAACCGGTCACTTGTCTGTTCCTGCACAAAGCGAAGATCGTCTGCACGTATTTCTTTAGTTCACTACAGTATTCTGGCGTTCCGACGTCTCTGTATCGATCTTCATCCTGGAATCGCCTTATGGAGCATCAAACATCTACATTTGGGAGGCCAGAGAAAGGTGCTTACAAACTTTATTTCTGGAAAAACTGAATTTCATTGTAAACAAATCAGCCACAGTTGTAAAATACTTTTATTCGAAGTCTTACACGACAGAAGTCGCCACACCTTATCACTCTTTTGTGGTTATAATTTCACTTGTCCAAGATCTGTCATTTTTCTTTGTTTGGAATTTTCTGGTAATAGATGCAGATTTTGGCAATTTTATGTGTTTTGGTCTCTGGCTTGTGCTGTTATTTATGCTAGCATTCCATGTCACGTGTGAGTTGGTTTGTTGTACTTATTCTGTTATTAGTCATGCTGCTTTTTCTTATACACTGAGAAGCAAAATATTGTGACCTCTGCCGACCGCGACAGTGGATGTCGCTTGGTGACGTTTCGGGCACGTGACGCCGAGACAAAAGTGCATAAGCGGAGCAGACACGGACGGGAGATCACCCTAGCCAAGATATGGGCTGCAGATTGGGAAATGTACCCGAGAAAGGGAAGGTTATTATTACACGGGGCCTGTGAATGAGTACCTCGAAAGCGGCGAACCTAGTCGAATGTTCTCGTGCTACTGTCGTGAGCATCTACGGAAAGAGGTAGGAGGACAGTCAAACTACCACTAGGCGCTAAATGGTTGGACGTCCACGACTCTTCACAAAACGAGTTTGGAGACTTGTCTGCTTTGTGAAGTAAGATAGATGGTAACCTGTGCATCTCTGCCGAAAGAGCACAGTGCTGGTGCATGCACAAGTGTTTCGGAGTACACCGTTCACCGTACGTTGTTGAACATGGAGCACCACAGCAGATGACACCTACGTGTTCGCATTTTGGGCCAACGACATCGTCAATTAAGATTGCAGTGCTCGCTGGATCGTCGACATTGGACCTTGCATGAACGGAAACGTCTCGCTTCGCCGGATGAACCATGTTTTTGGTGCACGAGGTCGATGGACGTCTCCACAAGCCCCGTCATTCACGCGAAAGGCTGCTCGAAACGGGCAGCGCGCCACGGACGTAGGCTGGTGGGAGCAGCGTTATGCTACTGGAGACATTCTCCTGCGCTGGCATGGTGCGTGTGCTAGTAATCAAAAGCACACCGACAGCCGCGAACCACCTCCATCACGTCAAGCTTGATGTCTTCCCCGAAAGCGATGTCAGCTTCCAGCAGTACAGTTGTCCGTGTTTCGGAGCCAGGACCGTGCCACAGTGGTTCGAGGCGCTTTACAGTGAACTCACGTTGATGTCTCGACGACCAAATTGACCTGGTGTAAATCCTGTGGCACCTATCTGGGCCGCGATCACGCGCCATCATCTCGTACGCAGATCAGTGTCCCGTTATTAACATGACCAATCCCCCATACTTCCACGAACCTACCAAAAAACTGTCGGATGCCTGATACGCAGAATCGGTGGTGTGTTTCGTTCCGAAGACGGACAAACAAGTTATTAAGAAGACGGTCATGATGTTTGGGCTGATCAGTGTATGCCTGGTAATGTAGACCTCTCGTATTCGACTGCTATTACTTTCGGTTATTACCTACATTTCTTCTGCAGTTATTCGGAAATCCTACGTGCGTGGACCTTGGTTCGTCTCCGTGCCGTGTTGCGCGCCCCTCTGCAGTGCTTACAATGTGAATATGGGCCGCATCGATGCTGCTCAATCCACTTGCCGAAGCCTGAGTCACATCTGCGTTTGTTCTAGGCGCTACAGTCTGGAACCGAGGGACCGCTGCGGTCGCAGGTTAGAATCCTGCCTCGGGCATGGATGCGTGTGATGTCCTTAGGTTAGTTAGGTTTAAGTGGTTCTAAGTTCTAGGGGACTGATCACCTCAGAAGTTAAGTCCCATAGTGCTCAGAGCCATCTTTGAACACCGGCGTTTCGTATGTGTTGGCCTTGAATGTAGGCGTTTCCTTGTGGTTCGACATGTCAGGTTGAAAGCTGATTTGCCTTTTCTGTTGCACGAGGTCGTTACTAATCATAACTTTGATCTAGCGTGTGACTTCCACCTAATGTCCTATGGTGGCTTTATTTCCGTATGCACTCCCAGTGGCAATATTGTAACAAGAGGCATTTCCCATGCCGCGATGGAAAGAGAGGGTTCATTGCAGCCACAGTTTGGGGTATTGTTTGATGGTCCATCTACTGTAGATGTTTGCCTATTAGTTGTTTGGTTATGGACATGACGTACTATTACTGCTAGGAAGGCAAACTTTTTCCAATCATTTCATCCGATTTTTTAGTTGGTAACTATTAACCTTTAATTTTTTGACAATTTATTAATTGTTTAAGGGAGTAGATTGTAGCTGTTGTTTTATTCCAGATGTCAGATACACCTGATGACGGGTCTAAGACCCCAAAACCACGGTAACGGTTGCCAACTGTTAATCTTTTATTTTAAACAAATTTATTAATTGTTTAAAAGAGTAGATTGTTGCCGTTGTTTTATTCCAGGTGTCAGATACGCCTGATGACAGGGTTAAGACCCCAAAACCACTTCCGTCGTGTAGGACTATGGTCAGTAAACGCATAACTGTGAAGGATTTTATAATTAATGTAGTGACAATGTTGTTGTATTTGTGGTCTTCAGTCCAGAGACTGGTTTGATGCAGCTCTCCATGTTACTCTATCCTGTGCACGCTTCTTTATGTCCCAGTACCTACTGCAATCTACGTACATCTGAATCTGTTTAGTGTACTCATACCTTGGTCTCCCTCTACGATTTTTACCCTCCACGCTGCCCTCCGATACTAAATTGGTGATGCCTCAGAATATGCCCTACCAACCGATCCCTTCTTCTAGTCAAGTTGTGCCACAAATTTCTCTTCCTTCCAATTCTACTCAATACCTCCTCATTAGTTATGTGATTTACCCACCTAATCTTCAGCATTCTTCTGTAGCACATTTCGAAAGCTTCTATTCTCTTCTTGTCTAAACTATTTATCGTCCACGTTTCACTTCCATACATGGCTACACTCCATACAAATACTTTCAGAAACGACCTCCTGACATTTAAATCTAAATTCGCTATTAACAAATTTCTCTTGTTCAGAAACGCTTTCCTTGTCATTGCCAGTCTACATTTTATATCCTCTCTACTTCGACCATCATCAGTTATTTTCCTCCCCAAATAGCAAAACTCCTTTACTGCTTTAAGTGTCTAATTTCCTAATCTAATTCCGACAGCATCAACCGATTTAATTCGACTACATTCAATTATCCAGTGACAATGTAGGGCGAAAAAAAAAATAAAATGAAATAAAATAAGCAGAAGATATGAATTGAAGTTTGTGGTGGGGAGGGCCCTGAACTTGGGTAGTTAGTGCAGCAGTGTTGACCATTGTTCTATGGTGGCGTAGTGGTTAGCATTTCTGCATAGGAGGCAAGAAGACTCGGGTTCGCTTCCCGGTCGCAGCACAACTTTTAGTTCATTTTTTCTGCTTCGATCATTATTTTGACGGATTTGTTTACCATGAACAAGTTGCTGAACAGTTGCGGTTGTCCCACAAATAAAAATTTACATTAATACCAAATTTATTGTATATTGAACCTGGTATGTCCTCGCTTCTCATTCCGGTAAAGCTGTGTACCCCATACAAGGCGTTGCTTCGATGCCCCTTGACGTTCTCTGCCTACGGCGCGGAATGTGTGACGGTCCACAGTGGGGATACGGGTGTTCTGCTCGCCTGTTACCGCTCAGTCGGTTCCGTGTCTCACAGAGGGGAAACGACTGCACACGTCACGTGACGTCACAAGCAGGGACACACAGAGACGCCCCAATATCGCGGCCTTGGCTCCCTTTGTCCCGTCTGTGGCAGGCGCCTGCTACACCGACAGCTCTCTTTCCTTTCCGAGCACGGAAAAGATTTCCCCAGCGGGAAACGGCAAGCGGCTTCTTCCGTCTCGCTTTTCTCTTCTCTTGAGACGGTTCTGCGCGGTCAGTACACGCCATGGCTCTAGACGAAGATAATTCACATGTTCTTTTCTGTTCAAGTAGTTAACGATGAAAAACTATTTGGTAATCTGTAACTATGAACGGTAAAGAAAATTGACGGTGTGTTAGACTACGATCAGTTTCTCTTTAGGAAACGTAAAGGCACTAGAGAGGCAGTTCTGACTTTACAGTTGATAATGGAAGCAAGACTAAAGAACCATCAAAACACTTTCATTCATTTGTCGTTCTGGAAAAATCTTTCAACAATGTCAAATGGCACAAGATGTTCAAGAAAATAGGGATAAACTATTGGGAGATACGAATAATATGCTACATGTACAAGAGCCAACAGGGAATAGTAAGATTTCTCTGCCTCGTGATGACTGGGTGTTGTGTGATGTCCTTAGGTTAGTTAGGTTTAAGTAGTTCTAAGTTCTAGGGGACTGATGACCTCAGAAGTTGAGTCCCATAGTGCTCAGAGCCATTTGAACCATTTTTTTGAATAATAAGAGTGAAAGACCAAGAAGGAAGTGTTCGGTGAAAAAGGGCGTAAGACAGGGTTTTAGCCTTTCTCTTCTGCTGTTCAACCTATAAATCAAAGATGCGATGGCGAAAATGAAAGAAAGGTTCAATAGTGGGATTAAAATTCAAGGTGAAAGGATATCAATGATACGATTCGTTGATGGCATTGGTATCGTCAGTGAAAGTGAAGAAGAATTACAGGATCTCCTAGATGGAATGAGCAGCGTAATCAGTACGGAATGTGAACTAAGAGTAAATCGAAGAAAGACTAAGGCAATAAGACGTAGAAGAAATGACAACAGCGAGAAACTTAACATCAGGATTGATGATCATGAAGTAGATGAAGTTAATTCTGCTATCTAGGCAGCAAAATAACTCACAAGGATGGAGCAAGGTGGACATAATGACAGACTGAAACTGGCAAAAAGGGCATACCTGGCCAAGGGAAGTCTATTAGTATCAAACATAGAACTTAATTTGTGTATGTTTCTGAGAATGTACTTTTGGAGCACAGCATTATACGGCAGCGAAACATGAATTGTGGGAAAACTGAAACAGAAGATAATCGAAGCATTTGAGGTGTGATGCTACAGACGGATGTTGAAAATTAGATGGACTGATAAGGTAAGAAATTCTCTGCAAAATTGGAGAGGAAAGGAATGTATGGGAAACACTAGGAAGAAGGAGGGACAGGATGATAGGACATCTGTTAAGGTATCGGAGAATAACCTAGCTTCCATGGTACTAGAGGGGGCTGTAGAGGCTACAAACTGTTCAGGAAGACAGAGAATGAAATACATCCAGCAAATAATTGAGGATGTGGGTTGCAAGTGCTCCTCTGAGATGAAGAGGTTGGCACAGGGGAGGAATTTGTGGTGGACCACATCAAACCAGTCAGAAAACTAGTTACCCAAAAAAAATAAATCATAACAGCAAAATTCACTTTCCAATGGAACAAATTACATTGCCTGACAAAGTGAAGCACTCAAAAGGGGAGAAGGAAACGAAATTGTCCAGGAGTTGTACTTTAAATGAAAAAGTAAGCTGTGGATAAATAAGGGAATTAAACTCTCATGTACGAGAGAGAGGGAAATTTCTGAAAATGCCAAAGTGAGTCCAGATCCGACAGTACTTGCGTACTACAGCAAATATTAGTCTTTTAAGGAAAGTCACTAAAATCTCCAAAAGAATGCATCTCATGACAGAAATAAATAATGTAAATTGTAAGGTTAAAACCGTGTGGGATATTGTTAAACGTGCGGCAGGACTTCAGTCATTATACAAGAACCCATAACAATTAAACTGAATGGCAATTTTGTGACTGATAGTTCATAAGTTGGAAGTGCTTTTAACAATTAATCTAAACGTAGCAGCAAATAACGTTAAATGGTTCAGTTGAAGAAGCAAGAGAACATATAAAACTGTCATTCCAGAAAACTTTACGCAGCTAGAAGCGGGACTAGCATCTTTCATTTACAATAATACATATATAAAAATTATGAATAGCAGATGTTCATGTCAGATTTTTGGAATTTCAAACAGAATTATGAAAAATGTTTCCAGCTTGATAAGTCATGCACTTAGTGATAGGTGCAATGCCCTGCTGGTACAGGGAGTTTTTTGAGATCAAAACATGTACTTTTTAAACCATTTCATAAAAAAGGTGACAAGACACACTTAAAAAATTATCATCCTGTTTCCTTACTGACACCGTTTTCACTGGAACAATTTACTTAGCATATCTGAGGAGATTTGTGTTCCAAAAGGGTTGCTCGATTGAGAATGTTTTTTATATGTTCACATATCAAATAGTACAAGCCATAAATAGCAATATATCGGCAGCTGGTGTACTTTGTGATCTCCCCAAGGCGTTGGATTCTGCAGATCATGTTACTCTTTTGGGAAAGCATGAGTTTTACGGAACTGATGATCTTCTGCTCAGCTGGTTTGAATCATATTTAACAAACAGAATGCGGAAAGTTATGCTGATAATTCACAAAATGCCGGAATGGTAGGAAATTTTAGTGACGAGAAAAAAGGAATCAAAAGGGAGTCCCACAGGGTTCAATTTTTGGTCCTCTTCCTTATATATGTGAATGACCTTCCATTAAACACTCAAGCCAAGTTGGCACTTTTTGAAGACGATACTAGTGTTATAAGAAATCCTGTTAATCAACAGAAGAATTAATAAATGACTTTTTCCAAAGAATTATTTGGTGGTTCTCTGAAAAATGGGCTCTCCCAAAATTTTGAAAAAAAAAACGTGTTGCATTTGGCTCTGTACAACAAACAGAGTCATACTAACAATTATTGTAGCACATGAGCAGACGTTAGTAAACAGTGTAGAATGCACAGAGTTTTCAGGTTTATGTATTGATGAAAACTTTAATTTGAAGTAGCTTATTACTGAGCTTCTCAGGCAATTAATTTCAGCTACTTTTGCTGATCTTGGAAACAAATGTATCAACTTTCTCACATATTTTGCATATTTACGCTCAATAATGTGTTACTGAATAATTTTATGAGATTCATCACTTATAAAGAAAGTAATGATAGTACGAAATAGAGCAGTAAAAATAATATGTAGTATTCACCCATGGATGTCATGTAGGTAACCCTTCAAGGAACTAGGCATTTTTACTGCATCGCGCAGTACATGTATTCGGTAATGAAATTCGTCATAAATAATCCATCACAATTAAAGAAGAACAGTGATGTACATACAGGCAACGATTGACGGAAAAATAACCTTTATTGTCCATTGTTAAAGCTGCCAGTGTCTCAGAAACGAGTTTAACATAAAATATTTGTCAGATAGTGAAGCAAGTTTTAATTATCATTTAAAATCATTTCTCCTGTGCAACTCCTTCTATTACACTGACGATTTTCTACTTAAAATTGGTAGCGAGGAAAACATTAATTGTACCTGCATGAGTAGGACTAAACATAATAATGTATTCTTTAATGTTATCGTTACTCATGTACACAAATCCTGTAAACCGACACGATTCACATAATTTCGATAAAAGAATCGTTCAAATGATTAATGAACATGCAACTAACTATCTAGGGGGTTAGCGTGTATGTTATGTCATTCCACTGTTCACAAAATCGAGCCAAATATGTGCAAAACATGGAACTGAGAGATCGTTTATTTGTATGACATTGCACCCTATCTTTGTGTGTATGGATTGGTAACGGTGTGACAAAGCTATTGTATCGTTTCCAGAGGCAAACTGACCCAGAGCTGTTGTAAATTTAATAGAACAGTCATAGAGAAGCGGAAACATGAAGATGCACATCGAGTACCTCTTTGAAGAGGACACACAGTTTTAACCGAAGACTGCATAAACAACGACACTTGAGAGCGAGATTATTGAGCCATTTAAAACTTTTATTAAGGAGCCGGGACAATGATATAACTCCAAAATTCACCAAGTTAGTACATTTCAATTCGAACATTCCAGGTTAGGCTTACCAGGACTGTTATTGATTTCGCATGAAACAACAGGTTTATGGTTAACGGTCACTGTTTATTTATATATACGAAGCGTTGCAAAGATTTAAACCTCCATCATCAGTTGCATTTATATGCGTTAATGAGATATATGTGCGTCAAGTTACAATTTTGAGGTAACCTGTGCCGTTATCTAGTGAAGATTGAAAACCCTGTTTCAGAACATTAGTATTTCGGAAGTTTATGACAAAAACAAAAATGTAAATGTTAACATGAAAATAAAACAGCTAAAATAGAATACCTCCATTGCTTGCTGCGAGTCAGTCGGTTGGGATGGACCAACGAGGAACTCTCCAAGTCACGGGGCCAGTCCAGGACTGCTGGTGGCGTGCACGCGCTGTCGGATTGTGAGGCGCTAGCTGTGGGAACGACAAAGCTTGTTGCCCACCGAACCTGGACACTAAAGTTGGGTGACCAGTTAACCTGTTATGAAACCTCACCTATTGTGACATCTCTCCGTTCATTTGCGCGTTGTTGCTCCCTGGGTCGTTCGGTATAGCTGCAACATATGCTGTGTTGGAGTCGGCGATAGCTTGCAGCTGTCTTCCATATTATTAATTGTTAAATTGACTGTTACTCGCCATTGAAGTGCACCTGCAGTATTTTCTGCCCCGTGGCCGTTAACACCCCAGTCACCTGCCATGGTCGTTAGCGTACTTTTCAGGCATTGTGACTGCCTTTCCTCATCGTGTGGATGCTGTCTGGCACGGCGTTTAGTTCGACAGCCTTTTACTTGTTTGGTTCATATTTTGCTTAGAGTGGTTATTGTTCCCTTGGCTGTTTTTAGACGCCAATTTCCGAAGACTTAGTGCTCCTCATACCCTCGTCCTAGGCCGATATTTTCCATCGTTGTGCCGTTGGTCGAACGGAAGGGAGTTGGTTAAATTGTTGGTCCGTCCTTGGCCCGTCCCTAGTTTGGTTTCCCATCCGATTATTTAACTTCAACTCTTGGCTGCCTGTCTCACCTCACCTTACGCTAGAGCTACCTTCTCATGCATACCCTTGGAACACTTCTGAGCACCACTTGTTCTGTTTGTTTTAGATTGTGATCATCATTTTAGTTCGAAGTATTGTGCGAGGCCTTCGGCCGTGTATTAAATCAGTTCTTTTTAAATTTTGCATGTAGAACTTCAGCCGTGTTAAATTAAAATTTTGAAGATTGATTCTATTTAAAAAAATTTTTTTCCTTAAAATTATTTGTATCTGATATTGTTTGTAATCCAGGCCCTAAGCCATTAATTGTTCGATGTGTTATGTGTGGCCTTCAGCCGAGGATTTACGTGAACCCCTTCCACTAAGGCCTTCAGCCGTTTGTGTTCTTTAAAGGAAAACTTTTTTTTAAGAAGGAAGGGGTTTATTTTTTAATTGTTTGTCTGACTTGTTGTTCAGGCCTTTATCCGTTGTTTCAAACTTGTTTGTGGCCTTCAGCCGTATAATAATATTTCTTTAATTAGGCTTCAGCCATTCTGTTGTAAGTTTAAAACAAATTACTTGGTTAGAAAAATTGTTTATCATTGTGCTTAGTTATAGTTGTCCTTCAAACGTATATTGTAGGCCTTCAGCCGCTAATTGTCTTCAATTGTATGTCTTTTTTTAAATTTACCTTCTATTTTTAATTGCTTTTGATTTCTAAGCCAGGCCTTCAGCCATTCTTGTTTTTGGTGTGGTTCTGGGCCTTCAGACCAGAAAGCATTGCAAGTCTTCTTTAACTAGGCCTTCGGCCGTGTTGTATAATTGTGATCTTTTAAGGCAATGTCTAAATACGTGGTTCTTAGAAAAATAAAGTTGTGTATTTGTGCGACTCACAGTAACTCTTTACGGCCCAATCCACAATCTTAATCTCATCCTGTGCGCTCTCTGAGTACCTCCATGTTTCACAGACACATATACTATTTACACTATTAATCGATTTACATATTGTCTCAAGCTGCTAGAGGGTACAAGCTGCTGATGTGTTGGTATATTTGTAAATGAGGTCATTCCATTGTTCATTTGGGGAATGTCATGGTAACATCACTAATTGTGATGTGTATGTGTGTATGTGTGTGTTAGTGTATATTGAAAATTTAGTAATGTAGGCTACTGATAAAAGCAGTGGTGGTACTATTACATTTAAGACGGTTGTTTCCTTTGGTGTTTGTATATCCGGATTCTTTCAACGATGTCAGAATTTTTGCTTTTAGGATGGATAAGTAGATGCTGATACTTGTGTTGCTGGCGTGGTGTTTCGTTTCATGCAAGTGAGTATTTACTGTTTTTTAGTGCTACTATGTGTTCTTTAAATCTAATTTGCAACGATCTACCTCCTGGCCTATTTAAAACCGGTCGCTGTCCAAACATTCAATTTTGTGCTCATGTGTATGGTGAAGTGGATTCCTTGTGTTGCTGTTGTAGGTAACATTTACCAAATCTTGTTGTCGACGGTAAAGGATATATCTATACCTTTTCGTTTGAAGTAATTTGGTTAGAACATTTTATAAAACTAACTACAGTAGGCAAGATTTTACGAAAGGATGGTTCAGCTATTGTTAAGGAGAGGATCCAATTTACCCATCGAGAACTGGATCTAGTTTCTGAGCAGCTATATCACCTGCACCTGCATATGTTAGCGGAGTTACCCTGCACCTCATTGAATAAGTAGATGGTACAACGTGGGGTCAAATGTGATGGATTTCGTGAGACCGACACAGTGGGATGGATGCCAGAGTTTAGCTGACTTGCAGCAACAAACTGTTAGTCAACATTCCGTCTTTAATATGACGGGAGGAGATCTGGATGACACCAGATTGATGGTTTGAGGTGAAGGACTGAACTTTGCACCCACATTTAAGGTCTTGCCAACACCTGTGTTCATCCGTCAGTAGGTGAAGTAATCTTGGGTAATATTGGTGCGCTGTTACGAACGACTGCCTGCAACAGAGTAATGTATCTGTGGTAGAGACGGTTGCACTACGGTGGGTTCAATTTTCGCACAATTTTACTTTGGTCGTTCACAACTGAATCCTCCTCGTGTGGACATCTCGAGTTTTGCCTCTTCTGATCATGGTGGAACACGAATGCTGTTGTCTCTCCATGCAAATGTTGTCTTCCCAGCCAACTAACAAGCACGGTACCTGACTAAAATAAATTTATTTAAATCAGGTTAGCCTCCATTCAGAAGGCTGTTGCACTCAGCCACTGTTATACTGACTTGTAAATAATAGATTCCAGCTATCAGTCGTCCTTTCTAATTTTATTGGCAGATCTATATTTCAGCTAGAAACTAGCCATTCTCAATGCACTATCAGTTTTGATCAATGCATGTAATGTCTGTTGGTGGGGCTTCATCCACAGTTCATTGAATACTATTGTTTGCGGAAGGCGGGCTGTATGGAGTACGCATGAACTGTCGAATTACATGCATTGATCAAAAAATGATAGCGCATAGCTGAAAACTAGATCTGCCAATAAAATTTAAAAACAATGACTGATAGTTGAAATCTATTTACGAGTATTAAAATGTATTCATAGTGAGCATGAGGCGCTTGCAATTCTGAGGCATTCGTTGTTGATCTTGTTCGATGTGACCTGCTCCTATAGTTACGCCAGCTATCTTCATACCTATGCCAAGCAGCACAAAATGGATACCACAAAGTGTGAACCACACAAATCTTTCACCAGAAACAAAAGATTGTGATACATGCACGCAACCACAGTTAATCACTTCTTCGAAAAACGCCATGAGCAATAACTCAAGTCGATCTATAGGTCCACCACGGAAAAAGAAATTACGATCAAACAATTATCTCACCAGTAAAAAGAAAATAAACGATGAAGCATAGTTCTTTTCCTGTGATGTTTCCAACCAGACTAAAGTTACGCTGTGTGGTCCACCTTTAGATACATTCACCACTAGGATGATGGCAACGCTTTGGCTGTACAGTGGCAGGAGGAAGAAACTGTGTGACAACCAGGCACTACAACAGCTACAGATTCCTCGTATAGCGCATTTGCAAGAGAGCTTTTCCACGAATGGCGAATGTCTCGCGTTCGATCCTCTGTCCGATACGCTGGTTTAACGTGCTGGGAAGTTTCGCGAGTAACTTACATCACCGTTCCCTTCTCAAGTGGTACTGCCGCTTTTTAATTCACAGTTGAACGTCAATAAAATAGCTTAACTTGTATCAGAAAGTAATAATAAGCTTCCTGTGGGCTGACAAAATTCATTGTAAAGTACTGCGACGCATTTCTCTCTGCGGTAATCTTTTTGTTACGTCAGGGTCGCTAATATTTGCAACAGATTCATCCCTCTGGCTTCCTCATCTGCCGATAGCAAAAACGTGTCAGAACCAGTAATGCGAATATTTTGTAATAATTAACGATTCTGACATAATAAAAACATTTACTATAGAATATTAATTTACCACTAATAGCTTATGTCATCTGCAGCGTCGCACAAACGCTGCGTATAAATTTATTTAAGAGGGGCATCATATACTCGAAATGTGGACAGCCAGAAATGGTAGAACATTAGATTCGCGTTTGATAAATGTGTCTGTCACATACCGTTCGTCTGTGTTGAGCCCTAGTGAGCTAGTAAACTGCTGATATGAATGTGTGTATATTTTTGCTCCAGCTTTCCTATGCATCGTATTCATGGCTGTCGTTGCATATGAAAGCTATCTTGTAACCAGAGCCTTAATCCGTGTCGCTATAACCTGGTATTGGCCTTACACTAAAACATTTCTTTCTTGGAAAACTGGGGAAGAATATCTAGTGTAGTGAAGTTTGGCTCAGTATTTCTTGCCCAGATATCTAAAATGGGACTCTGTTTGTGTGGGGAGAATCTGCTCTAGCCATTTATTTGTCATTTGAACATCGAGTTCCCATTGTTAAACATAAACCGTTTTTGCCATCAGAGTACCACTTAAGTTGTAGTTTTTCATGCAATTTGGTGTATTCTACAGAGATCGCGCTACCACACCAAAGTTTGCAACTCGAATCGATATCATAGACATTTGTGAGAGCAGTTGCAAACCACAAGGATGTATGCGAGGCATTTCTGCAGACCACACCGCCTGTCTCAGCATAGCAGCAGCCTCACACTGAGGTCAATATAGTGTCGAGATAGCAGGAACTCTGTCCCAGTTCGAGACCTGAGCTTCAGCAGTGAACAACATTGAGTCTGACAATGTTTGTGAAGTGTCAGATGGACATATAATTTCGATAAGGCTGAACATTTTACTTCAAGAGAACAGTTTGTTGCTTAGTGCAGCAATTGATGCTTTGCTAGTCAACGACAGTTGTAAATTATTCAGTTCTCCTGTGGCAGATAAGTATGTCAAAGATATTAAGTCTTTTTTATTCATTTGTATAATAAAGTATCTAATATTTCATTCTTCTAGTTTAATGTGTCATCCTGTAATCTTCCCCTTCATAATAGGCCTATAGGATTGCGATGCAAACGACCGTGATCGTTTATGCCTAGTGAAATTTTACAGTGAGTGAGGCTATCGTTACCGAAGGAAAATAATACCCGTTAGTAAGAGGAAAGTATAAAACAGACCCTTCTCAAGGAAGAATCTATTGAAAACCTGATCTAAATACCGATAAAAATCTTGAAATGGGTGGAAATTGGTGCAAAATCTCACGAAACCCACGGAGGGAAGAAGGGAACCACGTAATATTTAATACAAAAATTACTGATTATCAAAAAAGGGATATTTAAACGCTCGCCAGCTCATTAGGACAATGAATATCCAAAATCCTAAGGAAGGTAATGACAGAGAAAATTAAGCAAATAAAGATATAGCGAGGCAACAGAAGGTTGTCACGCTTTTCCACAACACAAAAGTTCACGAGAACATAAATGAATAAGAGAGCACTGAGTTTGCAGTTATTTATTCTGAAATACTAAATGTCGGAAGCAAAGTTAAATGAAATTGCTGGTTAAATAAATTACTGACTGTAAGTGATACTTCATTATTTAGAAAACGACTTCCAGCAACCTCAGAGTGTCATAACGCAAAATCTGGAAAAAAGGCAAGCAGTTTACTTTTAATTATTGAAAGATTGACTTGAATTTACTTTAAGGAAATGAGCAGCTGATTTACTTTTAATATAAAAACAATAAATACGTACCAAGACAGCAGAAGTCGCTCGTTAAGCTAAATACAGAATAAATAAAGTTGTACAGTCTTAATTTGTGCTTTTTATCAGTGAAATTTTACGTTACTTTAAGCGAGTGAAGTTAATACTCAAAATTGAAAATTAGTTAAGTATCTGTTATGGAATACAATAATGAACAGTACTGAGGTAGCAAATTTAGACTGAAATAGGTGATTAGCAAACAAACAAAACTGGCAGTAATTAGTTAATCAATTTTCGTATTTTTATGACACTCGGTGCATGGCAAGGAAAGGGGCCCCGCTTGGGGACAACGACAACACAAGTGTCCTACAAGCTTTTTACTATTATAACCAAAGAAAGTTAGTCGTTAAAGTTTGTCAAATAAATGCCATTGGGTAGAGCCTGTACAACATTAGTTATACTCTGTCAGTTAACAGCCTTACGATATTGTAGCTGCGTGGACGACGAAGAATGTAGCCGACGACATTTCTGGGCTGCCGCTGTTGTTGCTGGTGCTGCTTGAGAACTCCGAGTCGTCTCCAGCGCCACCGATAATTATGGGAGAGGCGGTAGTTAGAACGGCAGCTTCTTCCGCTTGTCCATTCCTACCGTGCACTTAATACTCGCTGGTTAATAAATTAGGTCCTCCTACATTGGTGCGACCATAACAGCACACCGAGTCTGCGGGAGCGCCCAACCAACACATCCGCTCTCTTCCAAGACTCCATCTGCTGTGTCTCATCTCCGTTCGCGCTCTCTCCACACGCAAAGATAAACAGCGGTACAGCTACTGCCATTTCGTCGTTGCTTCCGATACGTCTGAATAAAGTCCCATTGAAGATTTTCCAGCAATTTAGAATATTTGCATTACGTTTATAACCAATTATAGACGTTCACAAAGAAATACACTGTTGTATTGTATTGTATTGTATGTTAACCACGGGCCTATAAACGACGGAGAGGCTCCGTCCACAACCCCACAGCGACTACCGCATTCCACTTCACCCCTCCACCGCCCCACACCTCTTTCAGGGTTATTGTGCGGTTCGGCGCGGTGGACCTCCCTCCCCCCCCCCCCCCCCACCCCTCTAGGGATCGTCTCACATCAGACGAATGTAACCCCTATGTTTGCGTGATGTAATGATAGTGTACGCGTAAGTGGAGAACTTGTTTGCGCAGCGATCGTCGACATAGTGTAGCTGAGGCGGAATAAAGGGAACCAGACCGCATTCGCCGAGGCAGATGGAAAACCGCCTAAAAACCATCCACTGACTGGTCGGCTCACCGGATTTCGACACACGTCTGCTGGGCGGATTCGTGCCGGGGACCAGGCGCTCCTTCGCGCCCGGAAAGCCGTGCATTAGACCGCACGGCTAACTGCGTGGGCATTACACATTAAATGTAGCTTCTGTAATAAAGCTCACAGTTTCAGAATTAGCAGTATATTACAAGTAGTCAACGGCTAGTATAAGGCGAAAAATTTTGCACGGTACAAAATGTAGTGGACTGACCCGACAGCCAATCCACTAGGACGGGTAGCCGGAAGGCACGCGTTTAAGCTCACGCAAACTGTCGTGAGGTCTGGAACAGTTAAAGGAGTTGAGTCTAGTAATTAAAGTACGTAGTTGCTTGAATACTTAACTTTAATCCACAATTGGTGAACATCTCTCGTTACTGTATATGCTTCATTAGATACATAGCAAAGGATAAATGGCGCCTTGCTAGGTCGTAGCAAATGACGTAGCTGAAGGATATGCTAACTATCGTCTCGGCAAATGAGAGCGTAACTGTCAGTGAACCATGGCTAGCAACGTCGGCTGTACAACTGGGGCGAGTGCCAGGACGTCTCTCTAGACCTGCCGTGTGGTGGCGCTCGGTCTGCTATCACTGACAGTGGCGACACGCGGGTCCGACGTATACTAATGGACCGCGGCCGATTTAAAGGCTACCACCTACCAAGTGTGGTGTCTGGCGGTGACACCACATTCCTCCCCCGCAAATCGGCGTACGGTTGTGTTATAAGGCTTCCGCCCGCCGTGGGGAGGACCCCATGTTGACGTATGCGACGAGGTGGGGAGCCGAACAACAGGCGAAGCTGTGCCACCCGCACCCGGCCATTCGGTCCGAAGGGAGCTAGGAAACGCCTGAAAACCTAGTCCAGGGTGCACGCCAACATGCGGTGTATGTGCCCCTAAAGAGACAGGAGGGGCCGAAGAGTCGACCTCCATCGGGGCGGGGCAGCCGACGGGCGAAGACGACATCTGGTCCGGAGCGGGCAAGAGTTCCATGCCGGAGGACAGCTGGTCACAGGAAGCGATCGGCGGCGTGGGACCCAGAGAGGCGCCCGGCGGTTGCAGCGAAGCGTCCACTGCGAGCGTCGCCGGCGGGCGAACAGGCGGCGGCGGCGGCGGCGGCGGCGCGTCGCCATGGGGCAAAATGGAAGGCAGCGTCGGTAACACCTGGGGATGAGGCGAGCCAGTAGATGGGTCCCCAGGGCACTGACCGGACGGCACCGTCGCTGAAAGCAGACGGGGAGCGGCAGAACCCGTGCGACGACAGAGGCGCAGCTGATTGAGATGCCGACGCGCCTCACCAGAGGCCCCAAAAACCAGATACATAGCGCGGCCGAGGCAGCGAAGAATGCGCCCTGCGAGCCAACGCCGTGAACCTCGATAGTTGCGATAGTATACAACGTCGCCTGGAGCAAAAGCAGGTGGCTGCCGCTGCACAGGGACCAGATGCGGCGGATGTAGCAAAGACATCAAGGTTCGATGAGGACGACCGTGGAGCAACTCAGCCGGCGAGCGACCATCTCGGGGCTGAGAGCGATACGAGGACAAAAAGAGCAATAACGCGTCCTCCCGAGAATGAAACTCTTTCAACTTCAACATCTGTGACTTGAAAGTCCGGACCAATCGTTCAGCAGCACGGTTGGATTGAGGCGAAAACGGCGCGGATGTCAGATGTTGAATACCATTGGCCTGGCAGAATGACTGAAATTCTGCGGACATGAATTGTGGGCCATTGTTGGAAACAATAGTCTGTGGAAGACCTTCTATGCAAAAGATAGCAGATAATGCTTGCATGGTGGTAGATGACGTCGTGGAAGACATCCGGACAACAAAAGGAAAATTACTGAATGAATCGACCAGAACCAACCATCGAGCATTCCAGAATGCAAAATCTATGCGTAAGCGTTGCCAAGGGGAAATGGCTTTCGGCCATGCAAAGAATTTCCGCGGTGGGGTGGATTGTTGTTCGGCACACGCTGACACAACAGTTGTAAAGCGCATGCTGGATACTGGTAAAGTGTCACTGTTTAAGTGTGAACTAATATAGTTCGTGTGAAAGTGTTCTGGACATCAAAATGGAGGCAGACAGATACGGAAAAAGCAGCCTATACTGTCGGAAACCAGCAACCAGCAACCAGCATTATGCTAGTACCAGTAATGATGTAACTTCCCGGATCCTCCCGAAATCATCTGAAGATGAACCCGAAAGGGTTCGAAAACCGGTTAATGTAATAAAGCATTATTATTGAAAAAAGTGACTGGTTGCAGTTGTGTATATCTTATTTACAAGGTACATAGGTTTGTAGGCATGCAATCAGCATAGATGCTCGTAGTAAACGAGACACATATCCTCAAATAATGGTTTATGGCACCGACTACTTTCGCGACATCAATACCTGAATACTTCACGTAAGACAAAGTAATGCATATTGCTACTTCGACGTCATTAAAAGTAGGTGATCGTGTAAATAGAACCAATATATGTGTATCCGAAGTGACACCTAGTGGAAAAAGAAAGGTCAGACAGATGAGAATTGGGCAGGAAATATTTGATACGAAGAAACAGGACACCGGACACCGATCTCTAGGGCAAGAAATCTCTACACGTAACTTAGGGTGTACCACAGTGGAGTGTTATCTAACTATAGCTATTACCAGTATCCACCGCAAGCCAAAAAATTATGTCCGTCCCTGTAATAGCATGTCGGTATACATTTGGCATTTCTGTATATCCATTATGGATGACGAACTGCAACTGTCATTTAAATAACAACTAATTTTGGTATAAGTATGCAGCCAGCCACTTATTGGACTTTTGATGCGCTTTATTATGCCAATAACTAGTTTTCGAATCACTTCAGTATCATCATCAGACGTAGGTTCAAATGGCTCTGAGCACTATGGGACTCAACTGCTGAGGTCATTAGTCCCTTAGAACTTAGAACTAGTTAAACCTAACTAACCTAAGGACATCACAAACATCCATGCCCGAGGCAGGATTCGAACCTGCGACCGTAGCGGTCTTGCGGTTCCAGACTGCAGCGCCTTTAACCGCACGGCCACAGACGTAGGTATTACAGGAACATTTTCAATGGACCGTGTGCAGCGAGATGCTATGTTGAAGGTTCTCGCGAAAGTAATGGAATTTAGCTATCGGTTATGGAAAGT
Source organism: Schistocerca piceifrons (assembly GCF_021461385.2). Lineage (NCBI taxonomy): Eukaryota > Metazoa > Arthropoda > Insecta > Orthoptera > Acrididae > Schistocerca > Schistocerca piceifrons. Next base: position 122,663,633 of record NC_060146.1, read on the forward strand.
TTATGAATTGAAACGGTTATTACATGTTGGGTACATACAGTGCCCTGTCTCATGATATCCATCTTAAATCCGCTACCAATATGTACATTTTCAGGTTTTGCATACAGATACACAGTATTAAACGCCTCGGCCTGTGCATCTTTCAACATATCGCCTGTTGAGATGTTGCTGAACTGCACGTGAAAAGTGATGACGTGCACCATAATGCTGTATAATAGATTTATATCATTACTGTAAACGGTAAATTGTGTACACAAACCTTCCTCCTGAATCAGCCTATCTGTTAGTGAAAACAGTATCAAAATGCCTACAATAGTTCTTGATTTATTTTCACACGTCCGTCTTGATCACGTAGATTTCTTTACACTTTACGTGACAAGACGGACTTGTGAAAATAAAAGTGCTAAATATAAAATGATAGCGGACTCATATACAGACTTTTGGTTTTCAATTGATACGTTCTTGACTTATTATTTATTTAGAGCATGGCAATGCACATCATTTAATGCTTCTTACAAATGTTTAAACAAAGATGTACATAAAAACACAATAAAATATGCTGTGTAAGTGTTATAAAACACACAGTTAATGGGCAATAGATTTAAATACAAACATCAAGATTATATGTGGTCAATACAATTAAACAGAAACATCAAGATTATGTATAAAGTCTCTTGCGGCGTCTGTTGCCACCAGGAAATCACTGAACTTGCCACTTTATGCTCTTCTGTCGCACTCTTGGACAATGTGGTGGATGGTCTGTCTGTTGGCTCCGCAGTCGCAGTTAGGAGTTGGTGTTTTTCCCCATCTGTAACAACTATCTGCCAATCTTCCGTGATTTGTGTGTATTCTTTTAAGGGATGACCTTATTTGACGCGGTTGTTCATATCCGGGCGGTCTCTCAGTGATGCAGGGGAGAGCTTGACAATGCTCAGGGCACACCATTGTTTCCTCCAGGTCTTTATTGCATTACAGTTTATACTTTTCAATTCCTTGGTTGTTATCATTGTTGGATGACTAGAACGAAGTCTGTTTCCTTCCAGGTCAGACGGGTCGTAGTGTATAGGAAGCTGGGCGTTGTCGATTATCTTCCTATATTCCCGGAGAAGAGCATTCTTCCGACGTAGGTCCGCACGTGGTATGTGGCTCACAATTGGCTGCCAATGTGTTGGGGCTGATCTCATTGTTCCGTTGACAATTTGCATCGTGCTATTCAGATGCACATCTTGTGTGTGTGTGTGTGTGTGTGTGTGTGTGTGTGTGTGTGTGTGTGTGTGTGTGAACAACACTGTTTATCCAGACCGGAGCGCAGTACTCCGCGGCCGAATAGACCAGTCCAAGTGTTGACGTGTGTAGCGTGTCAGCCGAGAAGCCCGAAGTACGGCCGCACAGCTTCTGGAGGATATTATTCCTCGTCTTTAGTTTGGCTGTAGTATTTTCCAGATGTCGTTTATGAGTGAGAGCTTTGTCCAGAGTGACTCCAAGGTACTTTGGATGCACATTAGATCAGAGCCGAATTCCCTCGAGACGAACGTCGAGTTGTTTTCTTGCTAATTTATTATTTAGATGGAAACAAGTAGTTTCTGTATGATTTGGTTGTAATCTCCATTTACGAAAGTATCTACTTCATGTCTCGAAGCCGGCCGCTGTGGCCGAGAGGTTCTTGCCGCTTCAGTCCGGAACCGGCTGCTGCTATGGTCGCAGGTTCGAATCCTGCTTCGGGGTTGGATGTGTGTGATGTCCTTAGGTTAGTTAAGTTTAAATAGTTGTAAGTGTAGGGGACTGATGACCTCAGATGTTAAGTCCCATAGTGCTTAGAGCCATTTGAATGTCAAATGTCAAGGTTGTTTCCATGACCTAAAAGTTCTTGTGTTGGTAAGACCAAATCGTCTACGTACCCAAACCTCCTGGAAGATGTGGATGGCGCATCGGCAGTATACAAGCTGAACAGTAGTGGAGCCAACACGGAGCCCTTTGGTAGGCCGCTCGTTGTTCAGGTTTCTTTGGACACTAATCTGTTCTCCTGTTACTACTTGGAATGTTCTGGCAGCTAGCATGGCATCTGCGAGTCTGGTAGCTCTCAGGCAAGGAATTGTTTGCATGAATTTGCACAACAGGCCATGTCTCCAGACAGTGTCATAGGCAGCAGACAGAGCTATGAAAACAGGTGATGTTGTAGTTTCCGTTGGTACCCAGCCTCTGAGTACGTAGTTAGTGACATAACCTGGTCTGTACAGCTGCGCACATGGCGGAACCCTGTTTGCTCCAGGGGAATTGAGTCCAGAATTTTGGTGGCAATGCGGTTGTAGAGAAGTCTTTCCAGGAGTTTATAGACAGAGCTCAATAATGCGACTGGGCGGTAGCTCTTTGGTTCGTTACTAGGCCCTTTTTTCAGTTTATTACTTCCATCAGATAACTGTACCCGCGACGCATTTTGCAGGCTGTATGCGCATATATCACTGTATGTAAGTGCAAAATAGGATCACAATGCGACACATTGTTCAGGGGATATGCCATTAGAAACACTGAGAACAAGTGCGTGGTAGAGGATTGGACACACAGCTATAAATAAATACGTGGACAACTCTGGGTTTCTATGCTAGTATATATCAAAAATCTGTAAAAAATGCCCTACAGATTGATTTAAAACTTTTCATACATTACTACAATAAACGTCTGGACACACACACACACACACACACACACACACACACACACACACACACACACACACACACATATATATATATATATATATATATATATATATATATATATATGTGAGTCACCTACCGTTACCGCTGGATATATTTCGTAAACCACATCAAATACTGACGAACCGATTCCACAGACCGAACGTGAGGAGAGGGGCTAGTGTAATTGTTTAATACAAACCATACAAAAATGCACGGAAGTATGTTTTTTAACACAAACCTACGTTTTTTTAAATGGAACCACGCTAGTTTTGTTAGCGCATCTGAACATATAAACAAATACGTAATCAGTGCCGTTTGTTGCATTGTAGAATGTTAATTACATCCGGAGATATTGTAACCCAAAGTTGACACTTGAAATCTTCGACGTTCAGTTGCGTGTTGTATCAAACACGGGCCACGGTCGGCAAGCAGCATCTGCAGGGACATGTTTACGATGACGACCGTGTTTACGAGTGTGGCTGTAGTGCACTGTTGTGGTTTGGTCTAGCTGTGGCAGTGTCCGCATGTAGAGCTTGCTGCTATTGTTATTCTGCATTCGTCTCCGCACGCAGACCAACTGTAGTACACCGTGATACCAGACGTCTGTGATAGTGTAGTGTTGTAGGAACTGTGATCATGGCGTATTCGAACTCTGAAAGGGCGGAGATAATACTCATCTATGGCGAGTGTCGACGAAATGCAGCTGAAGCCTGCAGGGTGTATGCAGAACGGTACCCGGACAGAGAGCATCCAACGTGCCGCACATTGCAAAACATCTACCGCCAACTGTATGCAACAGGTATGGTCGTAGCACACAAACGGGTCCGTAACAGGCCCGTCACAGGAGAAGTGGGTGCAATTGGTGTGTTAGCTGCTGTTGCCATGAACCCACACATGAGTACATGGGGCATTGTGAGAGCCAATGGACTGAGTTAAAGTAGTGTCATGCACATACTGCATCATCACCGCTTTCACCCGTTTCATGTGTCGCTACATCAGCAATTACTTGGTGATGACTTTAATCATCGAGTGCAATTCTGTCAATGGGCATTAACAGAGAATGCGTTGCAGTTCTACCTGTTTACCGATGAAACGGGTTTCACAAACCACGGGGCAGTGAATCTACGGAACATGCATTACTGGTCTGTGGACAATCCTCGCTGGCTCAGACAGGTAGAGCGACAGCGACCGTGGACTGTAAATGTATTGTGCGGAATCATTGGCGACCACCTCATTGGTCCTCACTTCATTGCAGGGGCCCAAACAGCTGCGACGTACATCGCGTTTCTGCAGAATGATCTGCCAACGTTGATCGAAAATGTCCCACTGGAAACGCGTCGACGTATGTGGTATCAGCATGATGGTGCACATGCACATTCCGCAATTAACACTAGGCTGACCCTTGACAGGATGTTCGACGGGCGTTTCATAGGACGTGGAGGACGCATAAATTGGCCAGCCCGTTCTCCTGATCTTACACCTCTGGACTTCTTTCTGTGGGGTACGTTAAAGGAGAATGTGTACCGTGATGTGTCTATAACCCCAGAGGATATGAAACAACGTATTGTGGCAGCCTGCGGCGACATTACACCAGATGTACTGCGGCGTGTACGACATTCATTACGCCAGAGATTGCAGTTGAGTGCAGCAAATGATGGCCACCACATTGAACATCTATTGGCCTGACATGTCGGGACACACTCTATTCCACTCCGTAATTGGAAACGGAAACCACGTGTGTAGGTGTACCTCACCCCTCATGGTAATGTACATGTGCGTCAGTGAAGAAGACCAATAAAAAGGTGTTAGCATGTGGACGTAATGTGCTGTTCCAGTCTCTTCTGTACCTAAGGTCCATCACCGTTCTCTTTGGATCCCTAGTTAATTCGGTGCTCTCCGATACACGCGATCGAACAGCGGAGGAGTGGTACTCAAGCGTCAACGTTAGGTTACAATATCTCCGGATGTAATTAACATTTTACAATGCAATAAACGGCACTGATCACGTATTTGTTTATATGTTCAGATGTGCTAACAAAACTAACGGGGTTCCATTTAAAGAAACGTAGGTTTGTGTTAAAAAACATACTTCCGTGCATTTTTGTATGGTTTGTATTAGCCAATTACACTAGCCGCTCTCCTCACGTTCGGTCTGTGGAATCGATTCGTCAGTATTTGATGTGGTTTACGAAATATATCCAGCGGTAATGTTAGGTGACTCACCCTGTATCTCGTATATAGGGTATCCCATTTATCTTTACCTCACTAAACGTTTTTCGTTTGTCGAGATGCAAATTAGAAAATGTTTCAAGGGGGACATCAATCAGCATGATTGCCTTCGTTGTAGCTTTGTTTTTTTTACAAAGATATGAACAGCGGTATGACTCTTTTTAATTGCACCCTGTATTTTTTATTCCGTAATTCATTTTCTTATGTTTACATTTGTCCTCAATTAACGTCAGCACGTAGATGTGTTCCATTAACCCGAGTACCTGCAGGAAGCGTCAATGTTGTGTTATGTAATTAATAACTTTGTGTTTCAGTGAATGGTACACTGTGATACATTGTTGAATAGGTCTTTAGGAGAGGAAAAGTATTACCGAATAAAAAATACAGGGTGCCATTTAAAAAAGTCATAGCGCTGTTCATATCTTCGTAAAAAAGAAAGCTACAACGAAGGCAATCATACTGATTGATGTCACCCTTGAAACATTTTGTAATTTGCATCATGACAAACGACAGTTATTTAGTGTGGTAAAGATAAGTGGGACACAACATTAATAGAACCGACAAACTGCAGTGACTGGATCGTGACTGGATATGGAGGAAAAAAGGTCCTACGAACATGTGTCCAGAAGTGCATCAATGTATCATTGCGACAGCAGATGGCGCTGAGGAATGAAAGTACCTCTGACCACGTGCCGTATGTTTCTTCTGTGTTGCAGGCTGTGATATTGATGCAGTGTAAGGCAGCAGAATGGCCCGTTATTCATGGCGGGAGCAAGCGTAGATGGATTTTGCGAACGGCTAAGCAGATGGAAACGGTCGAGAGGCAGCACGGCTATATAAAAATAAGTACCGTCGCAGACACCAGCCACATCACACAACATTTCAAGTCCTTTTTGAGTGTCTGTGTGACCATGGGTCCTTTCAGACGAACGAGCAGGTAGGCGGCGGACTGTGGATACGCTAGATTTGGTGGACCAGGTTCTACAGAATATTGAGCTCTAGGCAAGTGGCCCACCAACATGGTGTACGACACAGTATGATTATATGCATCCTACGTGACACTGCAACGCATGGCCGGAAACAGTTAGCATGTGTATAAGATTAGGGACACAGTACGTTTGGCCCTGCCAAGCAATTCAGTTTTGGTTCATTCCGGCACCTGCTTAATGGAGTCGACGGCAGTTCTCATCGCGCTGAGTGGCTTGTTTCGCGTTATCGTGCCTCGTGGAGAGGACCGAGGCATTACTGCTCGTGTGCCAGTCGGGCTCCCGGTAATCCGTCCTCGGCCGTTATTAGGACAGACAACGTACTCGGCCCGTTGTCAAATGCCGCAATCCCCCACGTCTGGGATCGCAGGTTCCCCTGAGGGCTCGAGGTAATCTGGCCGCTGCCGCCCGACACCACTGGGAGGGATTTCCGGCCGAGCAGACACTTGGGCCCGGAGACACAATGCGCGTCTGATTAAACAGGCGCAGCTGCCGCCGCCCTGCTATTGGCACATGTCAGTCAGTCAACAACACGCCACGCGTCCTCCCTCCGCCGCCGCGGTGCGCAGCTAGCGGACCAATGAGGCGCGCTGCACTCAGCTCTCGACGCGATTACGCGGCTCCGGCAATTACTGCGCGAAAAGCAACGACTCTCACTGCTGAGTGGCTCTCCAGAAAATTTTCGACTAACTTCAGTGTGTAAGATCATGAATCGAAATAAAAGTCCGGGTTAGCGTTCACGCAGTTGAACCGCATCCATTTTTGTTCAGTCCCTCTACTTGTTTTTAACCTCATCCGCATCGCCGTCTGCACCAATGCCCAAAAGTGGCAGATAGCGTTAGTTACAATAGGATAAAGATAAGCTTGTTGAGTGCTACTGAAAAGGATTTCAAACAGATTCCGTATATGTACACTACTGGCCATTAAAATTGCTACACCACGAAGATGACGTGCTACAGACGCGAAATTTAACCGACAGGAAGAAGATGCTGTGATATGCAAATGATTAGCTTTTCAGAGCAGTCACACAAGGCTGGCGCCGGTGGCGACACCTACAACGTGCTGACATGAGGAAAGTTTCCAACAGATTTCTCATACACCGGCGTTGCCTTGTGAAACGTTGTTGTGATGCCTCGTGTAAGGAGGAGAAATGCGTACCATCACGTTTCCGACTTTGATAAAGGTCGGATTGTAGCCTATCGCGATTGCAGTTTATCGCATCGCGACATTGCTGCTCGTGTTGGTCGAGATGCAATGACTGGTAGCATAATATGGAATCGGTGGGTTCAGAAGGGTAGCACGGAACGCCGTGCTGGATCCCAACGGTCTCGTATCACTAGCAGTCGAGATGACAGGCATCTTATCCGCATGGCTGTAACGATCGTGCAGCCACGTCTCGATCCCTGAGTCAACAGATGGGAACGTTTGCAAGACAACAACCATCTGAAAATGGCTCTGAGCACTATAGGACTTAACATCTATGGTCATCAGTCCCCTAGAACTTAGAACTACTTCAACCTAACTAACCTAAGGACATCACACAACACCCAGTCATCACGAGGCAGAGAAAATCCCTGACCCCGCCGGGAATCGAACCCGGGAACCCGGGCGCGTGAAGCGAGAACGCTACCACACGACCACGAGCTGCGGACTAAACAACCATCTGCACCAACAGTTCGACGACGTTTGCAGCAGCGTGGACTATCAACTCGGAGACCGTAGCTGCGGTCACCCTTGACGCTGCATCACAGACAGTAGCGCTTGCGATGGTGTATTAAACGACGAACCTGTGTGCACGAATGGCAAAACGTCATTTTTTCGGATTAATCCAGGTTCTGTTTACAGCATCATGATGGTCCCATCCATCTTTGGCGACATCGCGGGGAACGCATATTGGAAGCGTGTGTTCGTCATCATCATAGTGTCGTATCACCCGGCGTGATGGTATGAGGTACCATTGGTAACACGTCTCGGTCACCTCTTGTTCGCACTGACAGTGGACGTTACATTTCAGATGTGATACGACCCGTGGCTCTACCCTTCACCGAGCGAGGTGGCGCAGTGGTTAGCACACTGGACTCGCATTCGGGAGGACGACGGTTCAATCCCGTCTCCGGCCATCCTGATTTCGGTTTTCCGTGATTTCCCTAAATCGTTTCAGGCACATGCTGGGATGGTTCCTTTGAAAGGGCACGGCCGATTTCCTTCCCAATCCTTCCCGAACCCGAGTTTGCGCTCCGTCTCTTATGACCTCGTTGTCGACGGGACGTTAAACACTAACCACCACCCCACCACCACCACCATCTACCCTTCATTCGATCCCGGCGAAAACCTACATTTCAGCAGGATATTGCACGACCGCATGTTCCAGTTCCTGTACGGGCCTTTCTGGATACAGAAAGTGTTCGACTGCTGACCTGGCCAGCAAATTCTCCAGATCTCTCACCAATTGAAAACGTCTGGTCAATGGTGGCCGAGCAACTGGCTCGTCACAATGCGCTAGTCACTTTTCTTGATGAACTGTGGTATCGTGTTGAAGCTCCATGGGCAACTGTACATCTATACGCCATCCAAGCTCTGTTTGACTCAATGCCCAGGCGTTTCAAGGCCGTTATTACGGCCAGAGGTGGTTGTTCTGGGTACTGATTTCTCAGGCTCTATGCACCCAAATTGCGTGAAAATGTAATGACATGTCAGTTCTAGTATAATATATTTGTCCAATGAATACCTGTTTATCACCTGTAGTTCTTTTTGGTGTAGGAATTTTAATGGCCAATAGTGTAGATTTCCAGGAACTTTTTGACACTGCACCACACAAGCGACTTGTATTAAAATTGCATGCTTATGGAATATCGTGTCAATGATGTGACTGGATTCGTGATTCCTTGTCAGAGAAGTCGCAGTTCGTAGTAACTGACGGAAAGTCATCGAGTAAAACAGAAGTGGTATCTGGTGTTCTCCAAGGTACTGTTATAGGCCATATGCTGTATCTTTTCTATATGAGCGATTAAGGAGACAATCTGGGCAGCCGCCCTACGTTGTCTGCAGATGGTGCTGTCGTTTATCAACAAGTAAAGTCATCATAAGATAAAAAAAATAGCAAAACGATTTAGAAAACATATCGGTATAGTGCGAAAATTGACAGTTCTACATCTACGTGATTACTCTGCTATTCACAATGAAATGCCTGGCAGAGGGTTCAATGAACCACCTTCAAGCTGTCTCTCTACGGTTCCACTCTCGAACGGCACACGGGAAAAACGAGCACTTATCGTGATGATCATTTCTCCCTATGTAGGTGGGTGCCAACAGAATGTTTTCGCAATCGGAGGAGAAAACTGATGATTGAAATTTCATGAGAAGATCCCGTCGCAACGAAAAACGCCTTTGTTTTAATGATTGCCACTTCAATTCACGAATCATGTCTGTTACACTATCTCCCCTATTTCGCGATAATACAAAACTAGCTGCCCTTGTTTGTACTTTTTCGATGTCATCCGTCAGCCCCACCTGATGCGCATCCCACACCGCACAGCAATTCCCCAGGATATGGCGGACAAGGGTGGTGTAAGCAGTCTCTTTAGTAGACCTGTTGCACCTTCTAAGTGTTCTCCCAATGAATCGCAGTGTTTGGTTTGCTCTACCCACAATATTATCTATGTGATCGTTCCAATTTAGGTTATTTGTAAGTGTAATCCCTAAGTATTTAGTTGAATTTGCAGTCTTCAGATTTGTGTGACTTATCGCGTAATCGAAATTTAGCTGATTTCTTTTAGTACTCATGTGAATAACTTCGCACTTTTCCTTATTCAGAGTCAACTGCCCTTTTTGCACCATATAGATATCTAAATGATTTTGCATGTCGTTTTGGTCATCTGATGACTTTACGAGACGGTAATTGACACCATCATCTGCAGATAATCTATGACGGCTACTCAGATTGTCTCCTATGTCGTTAATATAGATCAGAAACAATAGAGGACCTATGCCGGCCGGAGTGGCCGAGCGGTTCTAGGCGCTACAGTCTGGAACCGCGCGACGGTTACGGTCGCAGTTTCGAATCCTGCCTCGGGCATGGATGTGTGTGATGTCCTTAGGTTGGTTAGGTTTAAGTAATTCTAAGTTCTAGGGGACTGATGACCTGAGAAGTTAAGCCGCATAGTGCTCAGAGCCATTTGAACCAATAGAGGACCTATAACACTTCCTTGGGGAACGCCGGATATTACTTCTGTTTTACTCGATGACTTTCCGTCTATTACTACGAACTGTTCTGACAGGAAATCACGAATCCAGTCGCACAACTGAGGCGATAATCCGTAGGCACCCAGTTTGGTTAGAAGACTTTTGTGAGGAATGGTATCGAAAGCTTTCTGGAAATCTAAAAATATGGAATCAATCTGACATCCCCTGTCGACAGCACTTATTACTTCATGAGTATAAAGAGCTAGTTGTGTTTCACAATAACGAAATTTTCTGAAACCCTGCTGACTATGTGTGAATAAATCGTTTTCTTCGAGGTACTTGATCCTAGATAACGAAAGGTGTGAGATCATCCACATGAGTGCTGAAAGGAAGCCGTTATACTTCGGTTACACGATAAATCAGTCAGATATAATGGCCGTAAATTCAACTAAATACCAAGGAATTACAATTACGAACAACTTAAATTGGAAGGAGCACATAGAACAATTTTGTGGAGAAGGCTAACCAAAGACTTCGCTTTATTGACAGGACACTTACAAAATGTAGCAGAGCTACTAAATAGACTGCTTACACTACACTTGTCCGTTCTATTTCAGAATACTGCTGCGCGGTTTGGGATCCTTACCTAATAGGACTGACGGAGTACAACGAGAAAGTTCAAATAAGGGCAGCACGTTTCTTATTATCGCGAGAAAGGGAAGAGAGAATCACTGAAATGATACAGAATTTGGCGTGGACATCATAAAAACAAAAGCGGAATCTTCTCACAAAATTCCAAACTCCAAAAATATTTTGTTGATGTCGACCTACATAAGGTGAAACGATCATCATAATAAATTAAAGGAAATCAGAGCTCACACGGAAAGTTATATGTGTTGATTTTTTCCGCGTGCTGTCAGAGATTGGAATAATAGAGCATTATTGTGAAGGTGGTTCGATGAACCCTCTCCAAGGCACTTACATGTTATTTATAGAGTATGATGTGTTGGCGAATGTGCCAACACCTTGTAGATATAGGAGGCCTAAATGCACGCTATCTAACGCAGACGGGCGTGAATTCTGGAACAGGATAAGTAGTGAATTCTGATAAGAAAAGTATGCAGCTCCTCGAATACTTAACTTTTATTTAGTTCATGTGAATACAGCATTCTTGATGAGACGTTTCATACGATAACTATCAAACTATGTAAGGCTAATGGCGCCTTGCTAGGTCGTAGCCATGGACTTAGCTGAAGGCTATTCTAACTGTCTCTCGGCAAATGAGAGGAAGGCTTCGTCAGTGTAGTCGCTAGCAAAGTCGTCGTACAACTGGGGCGAGTGCTATATCGTATCTCGAGACCTGCCTTGTGGTGGCGCTCGGTCTGCGATCACACAGTGGCGACACACGGGTCCAACATGTACCAAATGGACCGCGGCCGATTTAAGCTACCACCTAGCAAGTGTGGTGTCTGGCGGTGACACCACAGAGTATCCATGTAGATGCAGATGTAGATGAAGACTAGAAAAATATGTAAAAATATTTCTTTCAAAAATTCAGTGTTGATCACACCACATATGCTTCAAGAACGTGGTGTGGTCAAGACTGAATTTTTGAAAGAAATATTTTCCAAAATTTTTGATCACTGCTTCAAAAATGTTTATTAAAATCGAGAAAAATATGTAATTATAATACATTTAATATAAATGTTTTTTAAGAAGCTCTATTTTATTTTATGTGTGGTTATACATAAATACCACAGTAGTTATTATCGACAGAAATGTATCTATCGCTTACACATCACGAAGTTTTACATCTTCAGCGTGTTATAGTGATCTGCCCTTCTTTTCATGTAATTAGCTAGCTAGTTAGTTTCATGTTCCATGGATCATTTTGTACAATAAATGATACCTATATACAGATGTGCCTTCGTAATTTCTACCCACCACTTCTCACAATTACAAATTCTTGTACGAAATAGGAGTTCTTAACGAGAATTTTTTTTGTTTGTTTTCAGATTTTCTTTTCTGTCTATCATACATTTTATATCACTGGGTAAGTGATCAAAAATAGTTGTTGCTACACCCCTTTTTGTGCTAAGGACAGTCTTAATTTGGAGTAATGAATGTCATTTTTCTTCTCTTACAGTAATTATGTACATCATTGTTTCTTTTGAGCTGTACTGGGTTACTTGCAGCGAACGTCATGAGAGAATAAATACACTGTGAAGCAGTAGTTAGAATTTGCAGTTCGTTAAATAGAGGTATACATGGTGATCGTGGGTGAAAACCATATTTTATTCTTACAGCGCGTTTTTGAGCGATGAAAACTTTCTTTCCTACAGATGAGTTACCCCAGATCATTATTCCATATAACATTATTGAATGAAAATGTGCAAAGTACGACAACTTACTGATTTATGTCTCCCCAAGATTTGTAATGATTCTAAGTCAAAATGTGCCTGAAATATCTTCTTTTGGGTGCTCTAATATGTGCTTTTTCCAGTTTAAATTCCCATCAATATGACACTACGAATTTTGAAATTTCTACCTTATATATTATTCCTCACCATTTGTTACTCTATCATTTGTGTAGCACACTTAGATGTGCAGAACTGAATATATATATATATATTTTTTTAAATAGAGAGTGAGACTATTCGCATAAAACTAGGCATTGACACTTTGAACAGCAGAAAGAACTAATTGTGCTTATACATTAGACGGAAGATTTTTTACATATGTGACTAAAAATAGTAGACGTAAGATTCAGCCTTAAGGAATCATATAAGTTATTTCACCCCAGTCAGAATTATGTCCGTATGCTATATTGGTTGAATTACTAAGCACAACATTCTGCAGCCTTTTGGTTATATATGATGTTGTCCATTGATTGGCTACATCATCAATCCCATGAAATTTCAATTTATCTAGAATACCGTGATTCACACAAAAAATTCCTCAGTTAGATCGTAGAAAATATCGACTGGTGCCATTTTATCACTTAGTGCCTGAAAAATTTGGTGAGTGAACATGCTAATGGAATTCTTAGTAAAGTAACTCTTCTAAAAATCCGACTATGATTTCCTGACTACGTTATTTTACAAAGGTGAGAAACTATTCTGGAATACATAGCCTTCTCATAGATTTGGGAAAATATGTCAGCCGTTTGATTTCGATTGACCTTAACTCCACTCTACGAATATTTAGAAGTATATGAAAAAAACATGCCGCCACTCTCTATTTTCAGGGTCTTACGGTGTTTATCTAACCGTGAACTCTAGGAGAAGTTGAAGAAGGTCGTCACAGAAAGGTTGAAATGTCGTTCATTTAGAACAAACTGAAGAGGAAGATGATGTGGCCTAACAAACTAGAACATTTTTACCATCAATGAAAACCACACGACAGCCTGCAGACTGACATAATATGAGAGCAACTGTTTAAGAGTATGATTCTTGTTTCCTAGCCTGACTCGAATTAGACCACTCACTACTACGAACAACGTAACGTCTTTAAGCCACTATCGATGCTAAGTCGACGGCCGAAATGTCGTTCATTTAGAACAAACTGAAGAGGAAGATGATGTGGCCTAACAAACTAGAACATTTTTACCATCAATGAAAACCACACGACAGCCTGCAGACTGACATAATATGAGAGCAACTGTTTAAGAGTATGATTCTTGTTTCCTAGCCTGACTCGAATTAGACCACTCACTACTACGAACAACGTAACGTCTTTAAGCCACTATCGATGCTAAGTCGACGGCCGAAAACGCAAAACAGAACGAATGCTAAGACTGTAAGATGAGCTCGAATCAGTACCGATGAACAAAATTCAGAATTTTATAGCACAGCAGCACATATATTGTCAAATCAAAACAAAGTTCATTTCTAGAAAGTGGACGGAACAGTTGCATTCGATAATCAATGTACAGTGGCTTAAGTAAGGAGATCAACTCATCTGTAGGAGTCTTGATGTTGCGTATTTCATAATCTTACAAACGAAGAAGAGGCTGACAGGAGAGGAAGTCGTGGTGGACCCCATCAAACCAGAGGACAGAAAAAAAAATTACAAAAATTAACAGCATGTGATCGGGCCTCGTCCCTGAAGCGAACAAATTATTGATCACCAAAATAATACAAATTAAAAATGCATAATATAGTCATCAGGATATCGGTGGCCCATATCCCAAAACCAAAATTAATAAGTTTTCTTTGTTAATGGAATGCAAACTGAAAGAAATTCATTAGCAAACAGAGAAACAAAATTTAGTCTGTATTTTTTTAAACATGGATTTCCAAAGGTACTAGTACAGTGGTTATGTAAAACTTCACATTTAACCATTAAGTACAAACGAAATGCAATTCTAGTGTAATTCATAACAAGGCTATCACTTCCGTTTGTATTCCGATTCCAGGAAATCATTCTGTCTGAACAGAAAACACAATGAGGCGCTGTGGGAGAATCCTACCATTGGTACAATAACAAAAGTCACAGTTCCTATAAATGCCGTCCTTTGGCAACAGTCCACAAGTGGATTCCTCCCTGCAGCAAACATTCTCATAGTGTCAGTCCTTTTTCGATCAATTCTGTTGTGGCCTAGGATGACGGTGGAGTGGAACTAGCTAGAAAATGCAAATTAGTTTTATTAAATAATGAGAACAATATATTAAATCAGAAAGCATGCAAAAAACAGGTTACTAGCGCTCTAATTATCAAATGTTCTTGACATATGGTGCAAGAAAACAATTCTCTTTAGAACTCCTGTTCCAATGAAATGATCAAGGGGTACAGACAAACATACAAATTTAGAAAACTTAAACCTGACACACAGCATCAAAAATCAACATTTCACATCACTAACAATTAATCTTATCCCTAAGATACAATTCAACCAGATAAAATATTTCTGTAGTATAGGGGAGGCCAAGAATTTGGATTGATGGTTGTGACCTGGCACGAGCACCATAGCGCTCAACCTCGCTGCACACTTCCCCCAACATCAAGCCACGCTGTCTGAGCATGAGAATAGGGAAGATGGGGAAACTGAAAACATCCCACACTTAAATGGCGGTACAGTCCCAATGCATATGATTTCCTTTTATTTTAAAAAAATGGTTCAAATGGCTCTGAGCACTATGGGACTTAACTTTTGAGGTCATCTGTCCCGTAGAACTTAGAACTACCTAAACCTAACTAACCTAAGGACATCACACACATCCATGCCCGAGGCAGGATTCGAACCTGCGACCGTAGCAGTCGCGCGGTTCCAGACTGAAGCGCCCAGAACCACTCGGCCACTTCGGCCGGCTTTTATATTTCACATCTGGCAACAAAAAAGGTCACAAACAAACCACTTTTTCAGTTTTGGCATGCTGAGGACATAGTTCAATTTTTATCTTCGACAAACTATCGGAACATGGACAGACTCGGACAGTTTCACAGATGTGAGTACTCAAACAGCCACTAATCGTGGGTTATTCACTTTCATAACCGAAAACAGATCTTTCACACGAATATGTCGATTGAAAAATTCTAGCACTTTTGCAGCCTTTTTATGTACTTTTGAAAATTCTACCTGAGGAGAGTTTTAACGCAAAAGTATTTGAACATACACAGGGATGCTTTCAACTGGAACTGTTTTGCAGTTCGTTAGCGTCACCATCACGAATCAACACGCAGCCAAGTTACGGATCAAGGAAAATCGAAACCGCTCTTTCTGATCAATAAATAAATCTATAATCACACAAGAGGAGCATGCGCAATGCTCGTTCCAAATGGTTGAAATGGCTCTAAACACTATGGGACTTAACATGAGGTCATCGATGGCCTACAACTTACAACTGCTTAAACCTAACTAACTTAAGGACATCACACACATGCATGCCCGAGGCAGGATTCGAACCTGCGACCGTCGCAGCAGTGCGGTTCCGGACTGAGGCGCCTAGAACCGCTCGGCCACAATGGCCGGCCGGGGTGATCATTTCAGCCAGTTAGTAATACAAATTAGGCTCAGGCGCCAGTTACACATTAGTGTAAACATTTCCCTAACTATATTCACCGCACAGCAGCCTGAACACTATCTTTGAACATTGCTAGCGTGAAACCCTTCATCTGCCCCTTGCAAATGCACCTGTGACATTTTCGTCACACACAAAAAAAATTGTCTCTTGCTGTCTCCCGTGAACAATCTTAAATAGCCTGTATATGTACAGTAATGCTCGAAAGTATTTTGTAGTTGCGCTGTTATGTTACTGTATCACTCTAACAAGAGCTTCACGCCGCTGTGGTTACGATAAAGAAAACAAGCAAGATATTATAATAACAATGTAAGCTAAAAAAGTATTTTGTAATTTATTTTGGCGGTACGGTACTTATTTACGATTGTTACTGAGGCTCTAAGTCAGTGCCTATTTGTAGAGACAACTAGAAGCATGCCAAAACACAAAGAATACGAAGGAAAAGTTGCAGCCTAGCCGTGCCAGAGACTATAACATATCACAACCACTAAGAAGTGTGTGGAGTCGACGACAAAAAATGGGAAGAAACAGTAAGTCAGGTCAGGTCGTTCTTGAAAAACAACGAGGAGGAAGGATAGAATTATTTGTAATCAATCTGTCGGCTGCCAATCCAAAAAAAAAAAAAAAAAAAAACAGCTCGACAGATCTGGAGTAGCGTCATGGACTGAACTTATATACCTCCAATATAAAACGTCGCCTAACAGCCGGTGGTTTAAATGTTTGACGACGATCACGTAAACGACTCACACACTCAAAAAAATGGGAGGCTGGGTGGAGTTCATAATGAAACACCAATCTCGGAACGCAGCTGATTGGTTTAAGGTTTTATGCACTGATGACAGTAAATTTAATATGTTTTCTTCTGATGATCTGCAGTATATTCGTCTACCAAAAAACCAAAGTGACAACAGAAAGTACCAGATACTGACCATTACATCATGGGGATGTTTTCCTAGATGTACGTTTGGTCTTCTAGTCCAAAATAAAAGGCAAAATGGGTAACTTCCTGTACAGAGACGTTTTAGAAAAGAATATAGCCCCACATGTGCGAAAGAATAAGTCTTGTAATTGCATATTTCAGCAGAGCAGTGATTCAAAACACACATCCAGCCATTTTAAGATAATTTTCTCAGATAAAAGAAATCCAATTTTTTGAATCTCCAGGGAAGAGCCGAAATCTAACAAAGTTAACACAAACACCTCAGGGGTGCACTTGATCAACGTGTTTATCGTAGAAGCTACACAAATAAGGATCAGTTTGATTCTGCCTCATTGGAAGAATGGTCACAATTCCACCTTGCCTTATTACAAAAACTTACGGATTCAGTACTAAACAGATGGGTAGCTGTGATCAAAGCCAATTGGTTTGCAACGAAACATTGATTTGTTCTCAGATCCCAAAATAGTTTTGGGTTATTCTTACGTTCTTAAACTTGCAACATTGGAAATTTGTGATAAGGTCTTATGGCACCAAACTGCTGAGGTCGTCGGTCCCTAAGCTTACACGCTATTTAATCTAACTTAAACTAACTTACTCTGAGGACGACACACACACCCATGCCCGAGGGAGGAATCGAACCTCAGACTGGGGAGCCGCGCGGACCGTGACAAAACGACCAAGCCCGCGCGACTATCCTGCGCGGCACTTACATCTGCACATCACTCTTGAGCCAGAATGTAAACGCTGGCCTGCGAAAAATGTGTCCACATTCTGAAATACAATTCAAACGCTACAAATGCCACCAGTATTCATTGAACAACGAGGTACCATCCTATCGAATAAATATCTGTACATAACAGTCATCTAACAAGGGAACATCCCCATCGCACCCCCATCAGATTTAGTTAGAAGTTGGCACAGGGATAGGCCTTGAAAAACTGAACACAGATCAATCGAGAAGACAGGAAGAAGTTGTGTGGAACTATGAAAAAAATAAGCAAAATATACAAACTGAGTAGTCCATGCCCAAGCTAAGCAACATCAAGGAAAGTGTCAGCTTACGAGCGCCGTGGTCCCGTGGTTAGCGTGAGCAGCGCGGAACGTGTGGTCCTCGGTTCAAATCTTCTTTCAAGTGAAAGTTTAATTTTTTATTTTCAGATAATTATCAAAGTTCAGGCACTCACACATAATCAACTTCGCTCCCCAAAATTCCAGGACACGTTCAGATTTGCTTGGACATATGCAGGATTTGTGTGGTGTCACCGCCAGACACCACACTAGCTAGGTGGTAGCTTTAAATCGGCCGCGGTCCATTTAGTACATGTCGGACCCGCGTGCCGCCACTGTCAGTGATCGCAGACCGAGCGCCACCACACGGCAGGTCTAGAGAGACTTACTAGCACTCGCCCCAGTTGTACGGACGACTTAGCTAGCGATGCAACACTGACGAAGCCTCGTTTATTTGCAGAGAAGATAGTTAGAATAGCCTTCAGCTAAGTCAATGGCTACGACCTAGCAAGGCGCCATAGCAATTGATAGTTATCGTATGAAGCATTTCTCATCAAGAACGATGTATACAAATGATGGATTAAAGTTAAGTATTCCAGCAGCTACGTACTTTTCTTTATAGCATTCATTCCGTATCCTGTTTCAGACCTCACGCCAGCCTGCGTGAGTTTAAGTGCGTGCCTTTCGGTTACCCGTCACTGTGGACTGGCTGTCTTGTCAGTCCACAACAATTTGACGGTCTACGCACGGAAACATTGTTTTGACAGAGCACAGGGAAAACTGCGCGACTGTGAAACTGTTGCATTCATTTGTTGCAGTTTATGTGACAAACTCTTATGTTTTCATCACTTTTATGGGAGTGATTATCACATCCACAAGAAAACCTAAATCGGGCAAGGTAGAAGAACCTTTTTACCCATTCACAAATTGTGCAAGTTAGGTGGGTCGACAACATACACCTGTCATGTGACGCACATGCTGTCACCAGTGTCGTAAAGAATATATCAGACGTGTTTTCCTGTGGAGGAATCGGTTGGCCTATGACCTTGCGATCAAATGTTTTCAGTTCCTATTGGAGAGGAACGTCCTTTCGTCTACTAATCGCACGGTTTTGCGGTGCGGTCGCAAAACACTGACACTAAACTTATTACAGTGAACAGAGACGTCCATGAATGAACGGACAGATCGTAACTTTGCGAAAATAAAGAAAGTAAAATTTTCACTCGTGGGAGGACTC
This sequence comes from Schistocerca piceifrons, assembly GCF_021461385.2. Classification (NCBI taxonomy): domain Eukaryota; kingdom Metazoa; phylum Arthropoda; class Insecta; order Orthoptera; family Acrididae; genus Schistocerca; species Schistocerca piceifrons. The sequence continues at coordinate 122,682,931 of NC_060146.1, forward strand.
GTACGAAGGACCTCTCGTTCCTCTGTTGCTCACGCTAACCACGGGACCACGACGCTCCTCAGCTTGTCTTGTCCTTGATGTTGCCTATCTTGCACATGGACTACTCAGTTTGTATATTTTGCTTATTTTTTTCATAGTTCCACACAACTTCTTCCTGTTTTCTCGATTGATGTGTTCAGTTTTTCAAGGCCTATCCACTGTGTCAATTTATAACTAAATCTGAGGGGGGTGCGATGGGGAGGTTCCATTGTAAGTAACACTCGTGGCAACCGAATAAACGCAGTATTTAATGAACATTCTATTATGTGATATATGGAAAACAAGAGTTTCGTGAACAAAAGAAGTTCGTTTGCACCCTGGAGCCTCAGAAGACTCAGAAAAGCAATACGGGTTGAAAGACTGCGGTAGAATTTCGTCGTACAAACTATATGATAAAAGAAAATTTTGTCACCACTACGGTCGCAGGTTCGAATCCTGCCTCGGATATGGATGTAGCGCCTAGAACCGCTCGGCCACCCCGGCCGGATCCGCCACAGTCTCTTGTTATATACAACTATTAATAAATTTTCATTTTTATCAAAATAGTTTTCAAAGTAGTCTTCTTGACCTACATTAACTGAGTCAGGCAAGTTAAAAAACGTCTATGTCGTTGTTGTGATCTGACTGCCTGTGAATCTGCACAAGCTGCTTAACTGATTGCCAAGGCTTTGCTTCTTTGGCAACCGTTATATTATGACCCAAAAAGTATACACACAAATCCATTTTGCCCGCATCTCGTGGTCGTGCGGTGGCGTTCTCGCTTCCCACGCCCGGGTTCCCGGGTTCGATTCCCGGCGGGGTCAGGGATTTTCTCTGCCTCGTGACGGCTGGGTGTTGTGTGATGTCCTTAGGTTAGTTAGGTTTAAGTAGTTCTAAGTTCTAGGGGACTGATGACCATAGAAGTTAAGTCACATGGTGCTCAGAGCCATTTGAACCATTTGAACAAATCCATTTCTTTCTTGAAAGAGAGAAGCATAAGCCCTGAAACACATACATCTGACTCACAAGGAAATTTTTCTGTAGGTTTAATCTCGTTATAAGGTAAATAGTGATTTTAGTGTGTACAGAAAAGATTTGCGAAGCTGATATACGCTGAATTCAGTGTTTGCGCGGCTTCGTGAAAAGAGTCTGAAGTATTCCGTACCGTCCACACATTTCATTTATAAGAGCGAGATAAAGGAGAAAGGTGACAACAATTGTTTCACTCTTTATAGTAAATCTCTCTCTCTCTCTGTCTGTCTCTCTCTCTCTCTGTTAATCATACGTACGTCCTTGTAAGGAAATTCTTTGCAGAAAGTCTAAATCAAACGTAAAACCTTTTGTTGGATGCTAAAAACATTTTAAATATCCGCCTTTGGCTGCAAAATTCCTTATCACCTATCTATTTTTCAAGGTTCTTCGTAGCATCACATTTCAGCTGCTTCGATTCTCTTCTGCTCTGCTTTTCCCCCAGTCAGTGTTTCACTACCATACAATTCTGTGGTCCAAACGTACATTTTCGGAAATTTCTTACTCAGGTTAAGGCCTATGTTTGATGCCAGTAGACTTCTCTTGGCCAGGAATGTCCTTTTTACAAGTGTTAATCTTGCTCTGACTGTTATGGATCATTTTGCTGGCCAGGTAGCAAAATTCCTTAACTTCATCTACTGCATCATTACAAATCCTGGTATTAAATTTCTCGCTGTTCACATTTCTGCTACTTCTCAGTTCTATCGTCTTTCTTCGATTTGCTCTCAGTCCATATTCTGTACTGATTAGACAGCACATGTCATTCAGCAGATCATCTAATACTTCTTCCGCTTCACTCTGGATAGCAATGTCATCAGCGAACCGTGTCATTGATATGCTTTCACCTTGAATTTTAATTCCTCTCTGAACATATCATTTCCATCATTGCTTCTTCGATATGCGGACTGAACAGTAGGGGCGAAAGACTACATTCCTGTGTTAGACCCTTTTTAATCTGAGCACTTCGTTCTTGGTCGTCTTATTATTCTTTCTTGGGTTTTGGACATGTTGTATGTTATCCGTCTTCCGCTATAACTTACCCCTATTTTCCTCAGAATTTAGAACACCTTGCACTATGTGACAGAGTCGAACGCTTTTTCCAGGTCGACAAATCGTATCAGCTTGTCTTGATTTTTCTTCACTCTTGCTTCTATTATCTACTGTAGGGTCAGAGCTGCCTCTCTGGTGCCTTATCTTCCCTTAAGCCAAACTGATCTTACACGTCCTCAATTTTCTTCTCCACTCTTCTGTACATTATCCTTGTCAGCAACTTTGATGCATGAGATGTTAAGATGACTGCGCGCTGATACTCACACTTGTCAATTCTTGAAATCTTCGGACTTGGGAGGATGGGATAGACGGCCTATCGCTAGACTCCTACATTCTACTCACCAAAGTGAAAAGTCCTTTTGTTGCCACTTGCTCCAATTAATTTCGAAATTCTGATGGAGTGTCATCTATTCCTTCTGCCTTAAGTGATCTTAACTCTTCCAAAGCTCTTCCAATATTTCATTCCGATACGGGATCCCCTACCTCTTCTATACCAACTTCTGTGTCTTCTATTACGTCATCAGACTCGTGTTACCCCTCAGAGTTCTTCAAAGTGCTCTTTCCATCTATCCGCTCTCTTCTATACATTTAACTGTGGAATTTCCATTGCATTTGATATGATGACATTCTCTTAATGTACGCTGCAGTGGTTTTCCGAAATTACAGAAAATTACTCCGGAAAAGTGAAAATTTTTCTAACGTGAAAGACTTCCAAGATACAACACGGTCAAGTACATAGTCTGAAATGTCATGTTCGAACTGAAAAGTGTTGCAGTCGAGGACATATTGTCAATACAGCACTTAAAATCTATTAGCTACATTATTATTCTACTGCACACCAATAGTGAATTAGTGAAATCACATTAATAAGGAGTGCTTTTAAAATCCAGATACAATTTAAAAAGGTTTGAAATGGATGCTAGTGGCAAATAAAACATATTTCCATTATCGAAACTTTAAAGAAACTCGGTTAATTTGGCCGTATCGAGTGTTTCATGGTATAAGGACCTTCCATTTCACGGAATAAGCTGACGAAGTATGGCATATCCTGAGGCGTGGCTGCTCTACATCGTACTTGTCTGGCTCGGACACTGCAGCGGGGGTGCAGTAAGTGCCACGGGCAGCGCACGTGGCGTCATATTCCTCGAGTGTATGTAGTTCCTATGCGATCTGATAGAGGTCACTACCTGACGGACAGTGTTTTATCTGCGGTGAGAATACTGTCAATGTTAGTTTCGGTTCTGTTTGTTTAATTACTTTGCTTAATTATGAGAGCGAATGAAGGAGTGAATATGTAATACTGTTTTATGTAAAGTTTTTATACTATACATAAGTAACTGGTCACGTAAGGAGTGTTCAGAGTCACATGGAGATTAGTCATTGGTACCAGGGAATTTATTATTAACTGTCTCGTCAGTTTATAGTACTGGGGATATGAGATTACAATTTCGGTACAGTAGGTAATGAATTATATATTTGTGGGGTTTCAAAATTCATGTTAATTTGCTGTTCTGATTCAGTGACGAATTTTGGTTGTTTCTATATATATGCGCGGGATTGAGCAAATTTGATGCTGTTTTCCGACTGGCTGTGATTTTTTTCTGCCAACCAGAAATTAGCATATTACCGAGTTATTAGGAGCTAGAAACTTCCTTTGTGGAGAGATGAGTAGAGTCGGGGCATGGATGTCACGCTGATCAGACCTATTGGTATGGCCTCCGTTTAAAATTATTAATATTGTGATATTTCAATAGCAAAGTGTTTCAGAAGTGTCGTAAAGTATGGAAGAGAGTTCGAGTTAAGGCAAGGAGTGAAATTAAGAACTTTTGGTGACGTTTAAAGTACCTAATTCCGCGTGGGGTGTTGCTTACACGCGAACTTGAACATTTTGTTCCGTGAGAATGATTATAGTAACATTTGAGCGAGCTATTCTAAAAGAAACAGTCCCTTTGTAAAATGTTCGTTGCAGGATAATTAACAATTAACATAAACTGCCTATGGTTATGAATGAGGTTTGCGTGTGCTCTTTTCAGACGTTGTACAATTTAGAATAAGGCGTGATAGTAACTGGTGTATGCAAGCTTATCGTAATAGAATGAAATTTTACGCACATAAATACTTTCATTTAACAATTTCTTCCACCGAGAAAACAATTTTAGTGCTACTTGAGGTTGCGAAACGCACAGCTGTTTCTCTATAGTTTTTTCCGGCTGAATACTTAATTTCAGTGACTTGAAGGAGGCGTGCATCTGAAAGTAATCCATCCACTACACAAAACACACCACGCCGCCGCAAACCGTCCACGGATTCCGGCACTTGTTTTAGAATTACTATAGAATTTTGCTCACTGCAAAACTCTGTAACTGAGGAATTGACTACATTCTCAACATACTGAACTGAACTTAAATATGTGGAACTTGTAAAATTTACAAACGCTGCGCAAACTATACCCTTATGCCTCACAACGCAAAAACAGACAAAATCAGTAGAAAATGCCGGAAACAGCTTATGGCTGTCTCTACTGCGCTTTCCTTCATGTGGCGCCGAAATAGATCACTAGACTCAAACACCGCCCAAGAAACATCATATGTTCCTAGATACACTATCCTCCACGTACACCGTCTCTCGTATCACTTTAGTTATGTTAAAATTTTGAATTTCCTTGTTGATTTTTAGTGTTCAGCTAAATCTTAACTGATATTTAATGTTGTGTCACGATCTATTATAGGAGTTACTGCGCAAAAATTTTGGACGTTTGTTTTAATTCTCAGAACTTTCTTTACAGTATTTACTCACAATTAACGTAAACATGGTTCGTAATAAGCTGTAATGCGAGGTTTATTTTATTATGCGATTAGCTAATTTCGAATAAGCGTCATTGTCAAGCACATTTGTAACATCTCTATTTCAAGTCATTTTCAAATCACTCTTCATTACAAGTAAAAAGTAGCCATATTCTGTCATTTTACGAAAGGATCCACACTACAGTGACACCTTTTAAGATTGTATTCTGTGCTTTTCTCCAACAACGTGGTAACTATATTTCACACACTAGACCCTCAAAATTACGCCAACATAGATAAAGATTGAGTTCCAGACATATAAAAAAGATTGAGTTCCAGACATATAAAAACAATTATAAGGGCGTAATGTCTTGACAAAATCTTTGCAATTATCTAGGATCACCATCTATTCATACCAAGCGACCCAGGTACATTTTAAATAGTTGCAGTCTTAACACGCTACGTTTGGTGTATCCGATGTGAAATCTGACACTGATAATCTCTCGATGTTCTCCATGAAAGACTATCTGAAACACTGACGTATATTTTTATTTGCTGCGAGTGCTTAACTTCGTTAGTAAATGGTATGAATTACTTATGATTAACTCACGTAATCCGACACATTTCTTGGTACTGTGAACACCACGCGTTTACTTCTATAAGTTGACTTAATTATTGGACGAAATACAGCAAAATCCGCTGCTCGTGCACGTTGTGGTTAGTTATTGCACTGCAACTGTTAATTAGATCTCCTTTATAAGCGCTCTGATCAGCTTATGCAGTTCATTACAAGTTAATTAAATCTTCATTTGTACGCAAAACAGGTCGTACACGTGTATGCTGTGATACCGATTTGTCAATGTGTTACTCAACAAACTACTAGTGGTCTTAAATCGATGTACCTTCTTTACGGTCTTTGTTGTTGACTGGTTTTCAAAAATCTGCGAGAAATCACACAGGGTAGTGTGCACTAACATTTTATACGTTGAATGTAATGGAAATCAAAATGTTGGACAATTTATGTTTTGGACATTTTTTGACTTTTGTATGGGAGTTATCACAATTTCCTCGTCTGAACCAACTCCTTCATCTCAGGGTGGCACTTAAACCCTACCTTCACAATTATCAGTTGTATATCTTGTAATCATCGTCTGGTTTTACCACCTACAGTACCCTGGAAGTAATTGTCTAAGACCTTAACTCATATCTTTCATCCCGTTCTTCTTCTAGTATTTCTACAGGCTCCTTTCTTCTCTGATTCGGAGGAGAAACTTGTCATTTACTATACATTATAAGAAATATCGTTCTCATATTGAAACATTTCTTACTTGCCGGTAGACTCCTTAAGCGTGGACTGCTGTTGTAATCTGGAATGGAATATTCCAGAATTTGAAACACGAACAGCTGCTAGCATGAGTTTCTTAGAAGTAGATACCTTAGGGGTTGCGAAGCAACTCAAATCGCTTGATACGGGCAAGTCTTCAGGTCCAGATTGTATACGGATTAGGTTCCTTTCAGATTTCGCTGATACAATAGCTCCGTACTTAGCACATATACAACCGCTCGCTCACCCATAGATCTGTACCTACAGATTGGAAAATTGCGCAGGTCGCACCAGTGTTTAAGAAGGGTAGTAGGAGTAATCCATCTAACTACAGACCTATATCATTGACGTCGGTTTGCAGTAGGGTTTTGGAGCATATGCTGTATTCAAACATTATGAATCACCTCGAAGGGAACGATCTATTGATACGTAATCAGCATGGTTTCAAAAAACATCGTTCTTGTGCAACGCAGCTAGCTCTTTATTCGGACGAAGTAATGGCCGCTATCGACAGGGGATCTCAAGTTGATTCCGTATTTCTAGATTTCCGGAAAGCTTTTGACACCGTTCCTCACAAGCGACTTCTAATCAAGATGCAGGCCCATGGGGTATCGTCTCAGTTTTGCGACTGGATTCGTGATTGCCTGTCAGGAAGGTCGCAGTTCGTAGTAATAGACGGCAAATCATCGAGTAAAACTGAAGTGATATCAGGTGTTCCCCAGGGAAGCGTCCTGGGACCTCTGCTGTTCCTGAACTATATAAATGACCTGGGTGACAATCTGAGCAGTTCACTTAGGTTGTTCGCAGATGATGCTGTAATTTACCGTCTAGTAAGGTCATCCGAAGACCAGTATCAGTTGCAAAGCGATTTAGCAAAGATTGCTGTATGGTGTGGCAGGTGGCAGTTGGCGCTAAATAACGAAAAGTGTGAGGTGATCCGCATGAGTTCCAAAAGAAATCCGTTGGAATTCGATTACTCGATAAATAGTACAATTCTCAAGGCTGTCAATTCAACTAAGTACCTGGGTGTTAAAATTACGAACAACTTCAGTTGGAAAGACCACATAGATAATATTGTGGGGAAGGCGAGCCAACGGTTGCGTTTCATTGGCAGGACACTTAGAAGATGCAAAAAGTCCACTAAATAGACAGCTTACACTACACTCGTTCGTCCTCTGTTAGAATATTGCTGCGCGGTGTGGGATCTTTATCAGGTGGGATTGACGGAGAACATCGAAAGGGTGCAAAAAAAGGGCAGCTCGTTTTGTATTATCACGTAGTAAGGGAGAGAGTGTGGCAGATATGATACGCGAATTGGGATGGAAGTCATTACAGCAAAGACATTTTTCGTCACGGCGAGATCTATTTACGAAATTTCAGTCACCAATTTTCTCTTCCGAATGCGAAAATATTTTGTTGAGCCCAACCTACATAGGTAGGAATGATCATCAAAATAAAATAAGAGAAATCAGAGCTCGAACAGAAAGGTTTAGGTGTTCGTTTTCCCGCGCGCTGTTCGGGAGTGGAATGGTAGAGAGATAGTATGATTGTGGTTCGACGAACCCTCTGCCAAGCACTTAAATGTGAATTGCAGAGTAGTCATGTAGATGTAGATGTAGATGTCTATGTTTCTCCTTAATTCTCCTGTCGTGCGTTATTTTTCTTTCATATCGTCTATAAGTACAGTACTGTAGGTCCTAGATTTGAAGTTATTCTTCGGTAATCTCATTTGTGCTACTCACAATTTTCGCCATTCTTTGGTTCACTCACAGTACATATTCTGCACTGCGTAGGCTGTTAATTCCGTTCATTAGATCCCCCACTGCTGAGCCATCTTACTCCTTGGGTGGGGTACATTGTCACGGGTGGTATCACTTTACTAAATATATTAATGAGTAGAGAATCAGTGAGACGCCAAAATTACTTAGCTGAAAAAGTTCTGAAACAATGCACCAATGTTTCTACATAAAAAGATCAAAGGAAACATTTCAACAACAAGCTGGAAAAAATCAGGAAATGAAAGTAGGCCAACACTCTTCGCTCTCCCCTAATTAATCTAATAAGTAGGGATTTGTAGTATATTCCCAGATTCATGTCTCTTGATGTGGTGTCACCGCCAGACACCACACTTGCTAGGTGGTAGCCTTTAAATCGGCCGCGGTCCATTAGTATACGTCGGACCCGCGTGTTGCCACTGTCAGTGATAGCAGACCGAGCGCCACCACACGGCAGGTCTAGAGAGACTTACTAGCACTCGCCCCAGTTGTACAGCCGACGTTCATAGCAATGGTTCACTGACAAATACGCTCTCATTTGCCGAGACGATAGTTAGCATAGCCTTCAGCTACATTTGCTACGACCTAGCAAGGCGCCGTATTCAATTGATATTTATTATGTGAAGCATGTATCATCAAGAGCGATGTTCTACAATTGTGGATTAAAGTTAAGTATTATATCATCTACGTACTTTATTTGCAATTCTCAAGTTATTGTCCTGTTCCAGACCTCACGCCGGTCAGCGTGTAATTAAACGCGTGCATTTCGGCCTCCTCTAGAAACACTGTGTTGGCTCTTCTTCCAACAATACACTTGAAACTTTCTAAGTTTCTACCGATAGTTTACATCTATCTTCAAGAGACTGCCAGTTCAGTTTCTTTAGTATCTCTGACACTACCCCACTGATCACACAAACCTATGACCATGCTTTCTGATCTTCTCTACATACGTTCAAAATAACCTATTAGCCCTATTTGATACGATTCCCTTATACTTGAGCAGTGTTCTAGAACCGGTCGCACGGGTGATTTGTAAGCAATCTCCTTTGTCGAACGATTGCATGCTCAGTATTCTAGCAATAAACCAAAGTACGCAACCTGCTTTACCAGTGACTCGGTCTTTGTCGTCATTCTACACTGAAGCGCCAAAGAAACTGGTACAGGCATGCGTATTCAAATATAGGATATGTAAACAGGTAGAATACAGTGCTGTGGTCGGCAGCGCCTATATAACAGCAGCTGTTAGATCAGTTACTTCTGCTACAATGGCAGGTTATTAAAATTTAAGTGAGTTTGAACGTGGCGTAATAGTCGGCACACTTTCGATGGGAGACAGCAACTCCGACGTAGCGAAGAAGTGGGGATTTTCCCGAACGACCATTTCACGACTGTAGCATGAATGTCAGGAATCCGATAAAATGTCAAAACTCCGACATAGCTGCGGCAGGAAAAATATCATGCAAGAACGGGACCAACGACGACTGAAGAGAATCGTTCATCCAGACAGAGGTGCACCAATTCCGCAAACGGCTGCAGATTTCGATGCTGGGCCATCAGCAAGTGTCAGCATGTGAACCATTCAACGAAACTTCAATGATATGGGCTTTCCGAGCTGAAGGCCCACTGGTGTACCCTAGATGACTGAACGACGCAAAGCTTTACGCCCCACCTGAGCCCGTCAACATCGACATTGGACTGTTGATGACTGGAAACATTTAACCCGGTCGGACGAGTCTCGTTTCAAATTGTATCGAGCAGATGGGCGTGTATGGGTACGGAGACAACCTCATGAATCCATGGACTCTACATGTCAACAGGGGACTGTTCAAGCTGGTGGAGGCTCCGTAACGGTGCGGGGCGAGTGCAGTCGGAGTGATATGGGACCCCTGATACGTCTAGATACGACTCTGACAGGTGAAATGTACGTAAGCACCGTCTCTGATCACCTGTATGCTTACTTGCCCATTGTGAATTCCTACGCACTTGCGCAATTACAGGAGGACAATGCGGCAACCCACACGTCTAGAATTGGTACAGAGTGGCTCCAGAAGCACTCTTCTGATTTTAAACGCTTCCGCTGGCCACCAAACTCCGCAGACATGAACATTGTTGAGCATATCTGGGATGCCTTGCAACGTGCTGTTCAGAAGAGATCTCCACCCTCTCGTACTCTTACGGATTTATTGACAGCGCTGCAGGATTCATTGTGTCAGTTCCCTCCAGCACTACTTCAGACACTCAGTCCGTGCCACGTCGTGTTGCTTCTGCGTACTCGCGGGGGCCCTACACGATATCGGGCAGGTGTACCAGTTTATTTTCCTCTTCAGAATACTTCATACGGCTACAAACTGTTACACCCAGGTATCTGTATCCGTTGACTGATTCTTACTGTGACTCACGGTATTACAGTCGTAGGATGCTGCATTCTTTCGTTTTGTGACCTGCAAAATTTCAGGTTTCCGAACAATTAAAGCAAGCTGGCTTTTTTGCACCACTCTGAAATCTTATGAACATCTGACTGGACATTTATGCAGCTTGTTTCAGACAGTATCTCATTATAGAAAACTAAATCATCTGCGAAAAGTATAAGATTACTATTAACATTACTCGCAAGGTCATTCATGTACAACACAAACACAAGGCCCCCATCACACTGCCCTTGGACACTCTCAAAGCTGCCCATACATCTGACCGAACGAGGTAGTGAAGTGATTAGCACATTGGACTAGCATGCAGGAGGACGACCGTTCAAACCCGAATCCGGCACTGCTGATTAAAGTTTTCCGTGGTTTCCCTAAATCGCTTAAGGCAAAAGGAGGGATGTTTCCTTTGAAAGGGAACTGCCGACTTCCTTCCCCAATGACCAATGACCTCATCGTTTGGTCCCCTTCCCCAAAAACACCAACCAACTCTACATCTGTCGATGGCTCTACATCCAAGTTAAATTCTTCATCCTCCCTACCAAAAAATCATTCCACTTGATACCCCATACGACCGTACTTTTGATAATAAGCGTAGTTGTGGTACTGAGTCGCACGCTTTTCGGAAATAAAGAAACAGAGCATCTACCTGATTTACTTGATCCAAACCTTTCAGTATGCCATGTGAGAAAAGTGCGAGTTGAGTTTCGCATGATCGATGTTTTCGAGACCATGCTGGTTTGCTTTGAGGAGATCATTTTGTTCAAGATACCTCACTATTTCTGAGCTCAGAATATTTTCTAAGATTCTACAACTAATCGATGTCACGCATATTGGGTGGTAGGGTTGGAGATCACTTTTGCTACTCTCCTTGTAGACGGGTGTGACTGCCGCTTCTTCCAACTACTCGGCACGGTTTTTTGTTCGAGGGATCTACTGTAGATTCTAGTTAGAAGAGGGGCTAACTCAACCGCGAATTCGGTATAAAATCTTTTCCTTGTGCTTTGTTCAGTTTTGACGATTTCAGCGGTTTCTCAACGCCACTGACACTGTACTTACTTCGCTTACTTTTGCATGGTAAGCAGTTTAAAGTGGGGTAGTTCTCCGCGTTTTCCTTTGAAACGGATATTTTGAAAACTAAGTTAAGCATTTCTGCTTTAATTTGCTACCCTCAGTTTCAATTCCTATTTCATCCGTGAGTGACCAGACGCTAACGTTTGTTCCACTAACAGCCTTTGCATGTGACTGGAATGTCTTTCATTTTTGTGAATGTCGGGAGACCTAGGACGAAAAGATATTGGCATGCCACAACCGATACTGTTGTTCTTGAAGATTCGAGCAAGGTATTCCATAGGAACTGGAGCATCATCATGCATTTGCCACATACTCATTCACCATAAACGTAGCCTTAGCCATTAACAATGTTGTTACATTGGCATGATCACACTTGTGCATCATCGTACTGCGGAAACCACTGGTTTTCGGACCCATTTTTATTGGGATTGCCTACTTCTTTCATGGTCTTGAAAGAAAGAATTTTCTGCATAGATTTATATTTGCTTTCATTTTAATTTTATTTTGCGTACTACAGCGTTTTGGGTGTGTGTTCATTCTCAAGTAAATTGTTTAATCCGTTAACTACCTACGTTTTGGCTTTAAGACATTTTCGATGGGCAGTCCGTGGTCGGCTGCGGTTGAAGTCTGTAGCCATAATATTCAGCAGAGATAGCACGCTACTACGCCACTTACTGTTTTCAGGTAGCATTCACCCGTACGCAGCGCAGTGCGCAAAATCATAACAAAATAGAAATAATTTACAGCCGATGTAGGAAACATCCTTTTTTCAAGAGGCTATGGATCACGTAGTAAGTCAGCTATTTGTGACTAAATTATTTCAGTCTCCTCCCTTTCGTTTGTTTCTACCGAGGATGTTAAGAATTCGGAAACACTGGAACCACAACACATAACCTTGTCTAACGCAATTTAGGAAAACCTTGGCAATCAAAATAGTTTCCAGTGACCTCCGAATGGGTTAATATAGATCCTGTGCTGTTTTCAAGGGAATCTTACCCCAGACTTTCGGGAAATTAGTAGCAAGTTCGGGTAACGATGATCTTCAAAGAAGAGCAAAAAAGCTCAGCAATATCGAAATCTGGTGACTGTGGTGGGAAGAGGAGGTGCGAAAATTCATCCACGCTCAGGAAACCTGCCCTGGGCGATACGAGTTCTGTGAACAAGGGTACCTGACGTCTATCAACAGAGCGCCACCATTGCCGAACGAACGTTTTACCATGAGATGGATCTGTTGAACTAATCATTGGATTTGATTCTACCTGCCATAAATTTTTCTCCTGTGCCAGCCTTTCCATCTCAGGGTAGTACTTGGAACCTGATTCCTTAATTACTCTGAAGCGCCAGAGAAACTGGTAAAGACATTCGTATCCAAATTCAGAGATATGTAAGCAGGCAGAATACGGCGCTGCGGACGGCAACGCCTATATAAGACAAGTGCTGGCGCAGTTGATAGTTTGGTTACTGCTGCTTCAATGAAAGATTTAAGTGAGACTAAACGTGATGTTACAGTCGACGCACGAGCGACGGGACGCAGCATCTCCGAGGTAGCGATGAAGTGGGGATTTTCACGTACGGGCATTTCACGAGAGTGCCGTCCACATCAGGAACCAGGCAAAACATCAAACCTCCGATATCGCTCCGGCCAGGGAAAGATCCTGCAGAAAGGGACGAACGATGACTGAAGAGAATCGTTCAACGTGACAGAACTGCAACTGTTCCGCAAATTGCTGGTCAGAAGATATCTCCACTCCCGCGTACGGATTTACGACAGCCTCGCAGGATTCGTGGTGTCAGTTCCCTGGAGCACTTCTTCAGACATTAGTCGATTCCATGCCAGGTCGTGTTGCGGCACTTCTGCGTGCTCGCGGGAGCTCTACACGATATTAGGCACAATCTCTGCAGCACGATTCCTTATCTTCATGTACTTCGTCATGGCCAATTGTGATGTTTAGTTTCTCACTGTTCTCATTTCAGCTACTTCTCATTACCTTATATTTTTCTTCGTTTTACCCTCAGTACTTATTTAATGCCCATTAGGCTGTTCATTCCCTCCAACTGACACTATCATTCTTCTAAACTTTCACTGAGGATACCACTGTCATCAGCGAATCATATCATTGCTATCCTTCTCCGATTTATAGAATGAAGAGGAGGGGCGAAAGGTCACGTGGCTATCTTACACCGTTTGCAATCCGAGCACTTGTTTCGTGGGCTTCCATTCTTACTGTGCCCTGTTGGTTCTTGTAGGTATTTTTCCCTGCATCTTACCCCTATTCTTCCCAGACTTTCGAACATGTCACACTAAACATCATCTAACGCCTTCTCCACGTACAGAAATACTACGAACGTGTCTTGATTTTTCCTCGTCTTGCTTCCATTACCAACCGCAACGCAAGAACTGCCAGTCTCGTGCCTTTACCTTTCCTAAAGCTAAACTGATTGTCATTTAACACACCCTCAGTTTTCTCTTCCGTTCTTCTCTATATAATTCTTGTCAGTAACTTGGATGCATGAGGTGTTAAGCTGATTGTGCAATAGTTCTCCAACTTTGTCGGCTCTTGCAATGTTTGTAATGTTTTCCTGATAGTCTGATGGTATAGCGCCAATCTCTTACGTTCTACACACCAACGTGAATAGTCGTATTGTTGGTAGTTTCTCCAATAATTTTAGAAATTCTGATGGAATATTATCTACCTTTCCTGCTTTATTTGATAGCTCTTTTAAATTCTGATTCTAATATTTGACCCCCTATCCCTTCTCTATCGACTCACGTGTCTTCCTCTACTACATCAGACAAGGCGTCACCCTTACAAAGGCCTCCACTCAACTCTTTCCATCCATCCACTCTCTCCTCTTCATTTAAGAGCGGAATTCCCACTGCACTATCACAAACCAAATCATCAGCGAACCCCAACCGTGCTTCACTGTTAGGAAGATGGAAACAGTGTGAAAAGAGACTCATCCGATCAAATGACTTGTTACATTGCTCCGTAATCCAAGTTTTATGACTTCGGCACTACGTTTTCCAGTGCGAACACATGCATCGCTGAAGAGTGCTCGTGGAAGAGCACCTCCCCCAGTTTTTCCCTGATTATTGAGCTCTCGAATCTCCCATTGTGTTGTTTCGGTGTTGAAAGGTGGCTACACTGAGCCACAGCGCCAGAGATTGCGCCAAAGAGTATTATTCAGCCGCCTCCACTGGCAGTGTTTGTTTGGTAGTGGAGAGTTCTTGTCAAGAAGTCGCAGTAGGCAGTGCTTGTTGAGATGTAGCAGTGGTGAGTCGTTGTTGAGAAGTTCCCGTGGAGAGTGCTTGTTCAGATGTTGTCATATTGTTTTGATGGGCTAGACATCAGATATTGTTGGATTGGGGATGCTGTAATGATCAGAGTGTGCTTTTCGTCAGTATATATGAAGGTAAGCAGAGGGCTTTGAAGACAATATTTTATTTCATTTACGGGCTGCAACAAGAGAGCGCCAGGTGCGCGAACTTGACAATAATCGACACTCGGACTGGGACAGACGCGGTAGGTCTTTGTCGCCACGAGGAGCAAACTTTGACTGTAAACACTTCTTGACTGTTCGGAAATTTAAGATCTTTCGCAACTCTAAGAACGACATACATCCATGTTCATGGTTAGATCAATTTATGTACGCACTTCCACCAAATTGGCCACTAAGTCACAAACTGGAATTTATGTGTGGATATTTAGAAAACGAACCGGCGACGCGGATGCGCGCACTTATTAGAGATTGTAATAATTTAAATGATTTTTATCATGCATTTCTATCGGCATATTGGTCCGAAAACACGCAAGACAGAATCAAACATAGTCTTATTATGCAGCGTAATTTTAAACGGTCTGAGTTCCGCACGTCAGCAGAATACTTTGAAGACATGATTCGAAAGAATCAATTCTTTTCCAGCCCTTATAGCCCGACTGAATTAATTCGCATTTGTTTAACTGCCACAATCCATAAGACAAATTGCTTTAGCCGGAAGATGTAAAGACGACATTGAGACTGTTAAGACTTTGCTACAAGAACTTGAGTATGACAACGACGACGGAACTTCTTGTAATTTTTTCAGTAACGGTAATCACAATAGATTTTCAGAGAAAAGGGATAATGTTCGGAACGGACGTTATAGCGGTAATTTTGAAAATGACAGACGAAACAGACAAGACAATAGATACCAGCCTTATAACAATAACAGACGTTCTAACAGAAATTACACAGACAATTACAATATCGGAAATTCCTACCGGAATGATCAATCATACGGAAACAGTAAACGGTATCATCAAGACAGAAATTATTCATATAGTAATAGAAATTCTTACTACAGATATAACCAGGGTAGTAGATACAACAATAATTTCATAAGTGACAGTCGAAATTACACAAGAAGCAGTCATGCAGATAGACAGGAAAATAGAAATTTTAATAACAGACACAACCAATAATTTGCATCTAACAGACAGGAGGGGCCTAATTGGCATCCTCTACGTGACAGAATTTCAGAGAGACAAGTGCAAATCGTAGAAATTGATCCGTGAAATGACGCGAATAATCAAAGACGTGACGTAGGCATTCGACAATGACTTGCAGCTTCGGCTTCTGGCAGCAATATAGACTGTTCAGAAAGTAATGAAACTACGACTTTACACTACGTACGCCTGGAAGACATGAGAGACATTTTGCTAGACGAAAGGAAAATAATGTAGACGCATTTTTACATCCTGTTATTGAAGTATGTGTGGGTAAGAATAAGTTCACTGCGGTTTTAGATTCTGGGAGCCCATTGAATGTTATTAGTGAATCAGTTTTTCGTATATGTGTAAGAACTATTGCTTGTCCTGTGTTACCTGTTTCTAAAACTACAATTCGAGGAGCTATTTTTGGAAAAAGTGTGGAAGTCAAACAACAGACCAACTTAAATTTCATTTGTCAAGGATAAGAATTTTCTGCTAATTTTGTTATTGTTCCATTACTTAGTACACAAATTATATTAGGTATGGAGTTTCTTAATAAGGCAATTTTGAACTTTAAAGAAGGAAGTGTGAATTTGACTGTTGCCGGAATGCCGAAATGTTTGAAATTTTTCGAGTGTTTAACAAGATCTGAATCAGATACAAAATGTTTAAGGTTTCTTACTTCTGATGTTTTCGCTGAGTATTATGACGACAATGTGTTCATTCATGACAACGACAATAGATACAGAGACGCGATGGATGATGTAATTAATAGCGAAGAATTAATTAATGAAAAGGTTAAGAAATCTGAAGTGCCAGATGACGTTGCAAGAGATGAACTGCACCAAATTTTGACTTCACATGCTACAGTATTTAGTCAACACACAGGAACTATACAAGGCTTACAATATTTATTTAAAGTAAAAGAACACACACCATTTTGGGGGAAAACGTACGCTATTCCTTTGGCTTACAGAGACAAGGTTAAGAGTGAACTTCAATACATGTTAGATCAAGGCATTATTGAGCCAACAGTCAGTCCTTATACCAGCCCATTACACGTCGTTCTTAAAAAGGATGGGTCAATTCGTTTGGTTCTGGATTCCAGACAGATAAATAATATCATCATTCCTGAAACTGACCGTCCACAAAATTTAGATGAACTTCTTCAACATTTCCATTGAATTAAAGTTTTATCCACGATTGATATGCGCTCAAGTTTTTGGCAAATAGAACTCCACCCTGATTATAGAAAATACACTGCCTTTTTAGCCTTTGGTAACTGTTACTAGTTTCGGAAATTACCGTTTGGACTTACTGTATCTTCAGCAGCATTCATTCGTAGCTTAAACAAAATTTTACCTGTTTATCTTCGTGACAATATTACTTCATATGTTGACGATATTCTTATTGCTAAACGTTCTTGGAGTGAGCATAACAAAATTTTGGGTTCATTATTACGTATTTTTGCAAGAGTTGGCATTACAGTGAACTTGGAAAAATCTGAATTTGGTCGTTCTCAGGTGAAATTTCTTGGTCATATTATTTCTACAGAAGGTATTCTTCCTGATCCAGAGAAAATAGATGCTATTCGTACTTATGCTGTTCCTACCACAAAACGTGATGTTCGTAGTTTCCTTGGTGTCTGTAATTTTCTTAGACGCTTTGTTAGATTGGACGATTTGGCCACACCTCGTTTATGTGAACTGTCTGGAAAGAATTCTAATTGGTGTTGGGATGAGGAAGCTCAATCAGAATTTGAACAACTTCGTGATGCTTTAGTTGCTGCTCCACTTCTTTCACATCCGGATTTATCTAAAGATTTTTGTTTGATGACGGACTCATCATACAAAGGCCTAGGTGCACATTTATTTCAAGAGATAGAAGAAAACGGCGTTGTAGTACAGAAGACTATTGCATTTCGAAGTCGTGTTCTCTCTAAATCAGAAAAGAATTATTCGATTACGGAGCTTGAAGCTTTGGCTGTTGTTTGGGCTTTCACAAAATTTCGCATATTTTTGTATGGCAGACATACTAAGGTTTACACCGATCATCGAGCTCTGGAATTTCTAATGACAACAAAATTAACACATGGAAGATTGTCACGATGGGCGCTGTATCTACAGGAATTTGACTTTAGTATTGTTTACATACAGGGTTCTTCAAATATTATTGCTGATGCTTTATCACGTGCACCTGTGGGTTTGAAACAAAGTGCTGAGGAGGACTGCAAAGAAAACAATTATTGTTTGATGTATATTCAAGGTGTTGCGTTTGAGAATTTTATTTTGTCTTCGCTCCAGGACATCGCTAAGGAGCAAAATAAGGATGAAATCTGGAAGGACATTAAGGTGAAGTGGAGGAGAAAGGAAAGCGTAGCGATTAGACAGCAATATTTAGTTCGCAATGATACTCTTTTTAAACGAAAATCGGTCGACAACTCTGTTTGGTTAGTTTGTATTCCTGATGAGTGGGTCAATAAATTGATTTGGTATACACATTTCAGTTATGCACACTTTGGTCCCAGAAAATGCTTTCATAAATTACGAGAAAATTGCTACTTCAGTAATATGGGAAAACGTATTCGATCTGTTCTTGCCAAATGCAAATTATGTCAAAAGGCTAAGCCGCCAACTATTTCTCACAGAGCACCGTTGTTTCCTATCATTCCAGCGGAATTAAAGGAGATGGCTGCAGTCGATTTGTTCGGTCCAGTGGTTCGTTCTACTAATGGTTTTGCGTACATTTTAGTAGCAGTGGAATTGACATCAAAATATGTGTGTTTTACACCTTTACGCAAAGCAACAGCTCGTTCAGTATCTAATGCTTTCATCAAACATTTTCTTAAAGAAGTGGGTCATGTTGATAAGGTTATATCAGATAATGGATCACAGTTTCGCTCTAAAATTTGGGTTCGTACTCTACGTCGTCGTAAGATTAAACCAATTTTCATTTCACTTTTTCACCCTCAATCTAACGCTTCAGAGAGATGGATGAAGGAAATCAATAAATTGTGTCGTCTTTATTGTCATCAGAATCACAGAACTTGGGATCAGTATCTTCATATTTTTCAAAACATTCTGAATGAACTCCCTAATGATTCAACTTCTTTACCACCTATATTGATATTAAAAAATAAAGCACCGACAAATCGCATTTCTGAAATTGTTCCTTTTCCGCCTACACGGAAACTGCGGCATTCTGAAGTTGTCAACCTGGCTCTACGAAATATTGCATCTGTGGCTGCTAGAAGAGAGAAATCAGCTAAACGTCCTGGTCGTTTAAAAACTTTGTCAGTTGGTCAGAAGGTGTTAATTAAGTCTCATCGTTTGTCTCACAAAGGAAAAGGCTTGTGTCGCAAATTTTTTCTGCTTTATAACGGTCCATATAGAGTTCGCAAAATTATTCATGATAACACTGTCGAAGTAGAAACTCTTAAATCTCGGCGCTCTAAGGGAATACATCATATATCGAACGTTAAAATTTTTGTGGAATGACATACTTTTGAGACATATATGAAGGTAAAAACATGCAGAGAATACAAGGATACCGTGCCGTGTTCCGGCGGCGGCACATACTCAAAGCAACAGTCAAGTCTGCGCGCCGCACAAGGCAGTCGTTGACCGCAAACAATTACTTCCTACGTCACGCGTACCTACAGCAGTAAACAAATACACAGTCTAATTTCTCTGATTAAATTCAGTATAAAGCTATAGTGACTTCATAAATTATGTTACTAACGTTCAGTATTTTTCAGGATACGCTTGTATAAAATATTTAAGAACTTCAGGTAAATTCTGTGTGTCTCCGACGTTAAGAGAACTTGCTATGGAGAAAATTTCGGGAAGAACGTAATTTCGAAGAAAAAAGTAATAAACCAAAAAGGTAACTGTTAATTGAGTTTATTTTTCAGGTAACATATTTCCACTTAGGTCCGTGCCTTAGACGTAATTTGCTGCTCGCGATTACGTGATTCATACTTTGTACTAAATTTCATGTTCTATGAATTTACTTCTGAAGCGACGTGCTTGCGTACATTAACTGATTTTGAACATGATTGATTAATCAACAGAGTTGTTACTTCTGTATATTATGCATCGCTTGGCTGCACTGCTTTTTCACTGATGTTATATTTTTTATTATGTGCCTGCTGTGCATATTTATTTAAATTATAACTGTGACCTGATTAGTTGTGCTGATATGGTTATGTATGTAGGTTATACTTTGAGATGTATCTGCTTGCGCCTTCATGTTTACTTATCAAGATTACATTTGAACATTTATTTGCTTATGCTGATATGACGCTAATGACCTGTTTATTATGTAAGATATATATTTGCTGCTTTGCGTATGGATTGCATATTTACACATTTCTGTTTTGTTGTCATAACTACTCTTTAATTTGGTATATAGAAATGCTCACATACTGTGTACGAACATAGAGTTTAGGTTACACTATGGTATTTAATTATAGATTGTTCGCTTGGCAGAGCCTCGTTGTAGGGATTGTGCTTGACATTCTGTTCTCTACTGGTATATTTACTCGCTATTGCATGTTTTGCTTACGCTCAGTGCCTTATGTTTTAAAATAAGAAAATGAACTGCTATAATTCTACGAACGACATTGGTACAAGAAACTTCATTGAAGTCACATGAGCTGGAGGTTTTATGGAAGCTGTATAAATTTATGCTAATAGGAAGGAGGCTAACGACATGACATACCAACACTAGGTTTAGACCATTGACAGCTATTACACTGCATTCTTCGTAAGCAACTGAAATAGTAAGTGACACTTGACACAAGAAATACTCCACATGTTTGCTTCTGTTTTGCCATGATTCTTGAAGTGGTGTACATACTGTGAAATATTACGATCATTAAAACTCCGTACTCGTACTTACTTACTGAAAGTTATTCGAACTAAGGGCTGGTAGAAGTCATGTATGAATTTCCTTTATTTAATGATGGACAAGGTAACCAAAATGTATTTTATAATTCATAATGAGTAGAAGATTTGGGTCAGATGGATTACACAGAGGTTGTGTGTGGACATTGTGTCTTCGGATTGCATGGGATGATGAATTGAGGTTTGCACTAGGATTTTGTCTGTACTTGTTCGAGGAGACTGACTAGAGGAAAGAGTTGTTATGGAAGTGAAATGATATTGTCGATAAGGTTTATATGTATCGACGTATTGAAGAGGTATTATTGAGGTATTGAGATTATGTGAAGTTGATTATTGGAGTTTTGGTGGACAAGAGGTAAGGTAAATGATATTGATGATAAGGTTTATATGTATCGACGTAAGAGGTATTATTGAAGTATTAAGATTATGTGATGATAATGATTATTGGAGTTTTGGTGGATACTTGACACAAGAAATACTCCACATGTTTGCTTCTGTTTTGCCATGATTCTTGAAGTGGTGTACATACTGTGAAATATTACGATCATTAAAACTCCGTACTCGTACTTACTTACTGAAAGTTATTCGAACTAAGGGCTGGTAGAAGTCATGTATGAATTTCCTTTATTTAATGATGGACAAGGTAACCAAAATGTATTTTATAATTCATAATGAGTAGAAGATTTGGGTCAGATGGATTACACAGAGGTTGTGTGTGGACATTGTGTCTTGGGATTGCATGGGATGATGAATTGAGGTTTGCACTAGGATTTTGTCTGTACTTGTTCGAGGAGACTGACTAGAGGAAAGAGTTGTTATGGAAGTGAAATGATATTGTCGATAAGGTTTATATGTATCGACGTATTGAAGAGGTATTATTGAGGTATTGAGATTATGTGAAGTTGATTATTGGAGTTTTGGTGGACAAGAGGTAAGGTAAATGATATTGATGATAAGGTTTATATGTATCGACGTAAGAGGTATTATTGAAGTATTAAGATTATGTGATGATAATGATTATTGGAGTTTTGGTGGATAAGAGGTGAAGTAAGTGTTTGTTGGTTTATAGGGAACAAGGAGGATGAAGATGGCAGACTAGAACACTCAAGTGGAAGGAAGATTGTACACACACACACTTTGTTAAATCAATAAGCAGTATATACTTTTTTTGGAGAGAGGAAGTATTTGCATATCTTGGCACACTGACTGTTGTTCAGCAACAGTACATTTGATTTGGCTTGGCAAACATTGCTCTTGACATGATGACTATGACGTTGACTAACTATTATTGACTGTTATACATTGCTGCCACTACTACTTGATACACAAGTTGAACATAAAATTTTGGACAGAATTGCATTTACACAGTTAACACTATTCAATTACACAGTAGTACTTAATGTGGATGAAAGATGAGTTAGTGTGTTTTGTGTGTTTTCCTTTCCTAATCCCAAGTAATTGGTACCGACCTATCTCCTAAATATTATTTTACTTGTTTGTTGTGGCTTGCACTGACACCCATAAATATTATAGGTTTACTGATTGTGTATTTGTAATATTTAATATGACAATTATCTGATATCACTTGTGTGTTTATTATAATTTGTATGTTTAGTGTAAGAGCATTGAGAATAATTTTGTAAAAGCAATTGTGTGTGCCTTCAAACTGTTGTACGTGCCTGCACCTGTTCAACATTGCTGGGTACCACTGATGGAACTGCTTCTACTGACATAATGTCACTTGTTGGTGTCTGCACCTGCTCAACATTACTTGGTGCAATGATGGACTGCTTCTACTGAAATGATATCACTTGTTGGTGTCTGCACCTGTTCAACATTACTGGGTGCCACTGATGGGGTGCTTCTACTGACATAATGTCACTTGTTGGTGTCTGCACCTGCTCAACATTACTGGGAGCAATGATGGACTGCTTCTACTGAAATGATGTCACTTGTTGGTGTCTGCACCTGTTCAACATTACTGGGTGCCACTGATGGACTGCTTCTACTGACATAATGTCACTTGTTGGTGTCTGCACCTGCTCAACATTGCTGGGTGCCACTGATGGAACTGCTTCTACTGAAATGATGTCACTTGTTGGTGTCTGCACCTGTTCAACATTGCTGGGTGCCACTGATTGAACTGCTTCTACTGAAATGTCACTCGTTGGTGTCTGCACCTGCTCAACATTGCTGGGTGCCACTGATGGAACTGCTTCTCCTGAAATGATGTCACTTGTTGGTGTCTGCACTTGTTCAACATTACTAGGTGCCAATGATGGACTGCTTCTACTGACATAATGTCACTTGTTGGTGTCTGCACCTGCTCAACATTGCTGGGTGTCACTAATGGAACTGCTTCTACTGAAATGATGTTACTTGTTGCTGTCTGCACCTGTTCAACATTGCTGGGTGTCACTAATGGAACTGCTTCTACTGAAATGATGTTACTTGTTGCTGTCTGCACCTGTTCAACATTGATGGGTGCCACTGATGGAACTGCTTCTACTGAAATAATGTCACTTGTTGGTGTCTGCACCTGTTCAACATTGCTGGGTGCCACTGATGGAACTGCTTCTATTGAAATGATGTCACTTGTTGGTGTCTGCACCTGTTCAACATTGCTGGGTGCCACTGATTGAACTGCTTCTACTGAAATGTCACTCGTTGGTGTCTGCACCTGCTCAACATTGCTGGGTGCCACTGATGGAACTGCTTCTCCTGAAATGATGTCACTTGTTGGTGTCTGCACTTGTTCAACATTACTAGGTGCCAATGATGGACTGCTTCTACTGACATAATGTCACTTGTTGGTGTCTGCACCTGCTCAACATTGCTGGGTGTCACTAATGGAACTGCTTCTACTGAAATGATGTTACTTGTTGCTGTCTGCACCTGTTCAACATTGCTGGGTGTCACTAATGGAACTGCTTCTACTGAAATGATGTTACTTGTTGCTGTCTGCACCTGTTCAACATTGATGGGTGCCACTGATGGAACTGCTTCTACTGAAATAATGTCACTTGTTGGTGTCTGCACCTGTTCAACATTGCTGGGTGCCACTGATGGAACTGCTTCTATTGAAATGATGTCACTTGTTGGTGTCTGCACCTGTTCAACATTACTAGGTGCCACTGTTGGAACTGTTTCTATTAAAATGTTGTTACGTCTTGCTGTCTGCACCTGTTTAACATTGCTGGGTGCCACTGATGGAACTGTTTCTACTGAAATAATGTCACTCGTTGGTGTCTGCATCTGTTGACCATTGCTGGGTGCTACTGCTGGAACTGTCAACTACTTGTTTATTGATATATTGAAAGGATTTTATGTGAATATTTGTATAAACTGATTTTTTTGTCTATTTACTGTTTATGAAATGTTATGAGACTCTTAGCTACACCTATTCGTCATTGCTGACGCTATTGATTGAATTGTTTAACCACATGATACTTGTGTAAACTATTATATAAAATCACATGTATGAAAGCATTTGTATTCCTTACTGTATTTTATATATTAGGTTATGGAACGGTCAGTGCAAAGCCAAAATTTATTTAGTCAAGTGATATTTACTTATTAATATTATCTTTTATTTTTGTCTGTATTTTTTGTTGGACGAATTTGGTGGTATTTTCAACACCAATGCTGGCAAAAATACCATCAAATTCTAGCCCGTGGAGGAGGGGCATATGAAAGGTGGCTACACTGAGCCACAGCGCCAGAGATTGCGCCAAAGAGTATTATTCAGCGGCCTCCACTGGCAGTTCTTGTCGAGAAGTCGTGGTGGAGAGTGCTTATTGTGAAGTAGCAGTAGGCAGTGCTTGTTGAGATGTACCAGTGGTGAGTCGTTGTTGAGAAGTTCCCATGGAGAGTGCTTGCTCAGATGTTGTCATATTGTTTTGATGGGCTAGACATCAGATATTGTTGGATTGGGGATGCTGTAATGATCAGAGTGTGCTTTTCGTCAATATATATGAAGGTAAAAAATTCCTTTTGTTTTTTTATTATTTCAATGTCTTAAATAATAATGCCTCTTGGTCACAGGTTCAGTCAACAAAGCATCTGGCTCGTGTTCTTGTATTAGACTGTATTTCTGGTTTCTATGTGCAATTATAGTATTTTTGGGTTTTTTTTATTACTTCAGTATAAATGGTATTTAAAATATCTTGTCGTATTGAGGAAGAACCGTGCCAGATGTGTACGTTGAATCACGCTTCCACACACAGAACAGCGACACTTGTTCCTTGTTGTTTCTTAGGTTTTATAGTTGCTGGGGACTTAATTAATTAATTGTCTTAATTAATTAATTGTGTTAACGGATGTTTTCTTTCGTTCTTTGTTGTTATTCTATGCAGTTAGATTGCGTACAAATACTAATCAGGGCCAACCGTTTACGAGAATTCGTAGCCGGACATACAGCGACTACAATCAAAATTATTTGCATAATATTTAATTAAGCCCCCATGCAGTGTTTACAGTGCTCGCTAATGTGACATTCTACTCCGCAGCTGCCGTTCTCTTCATTTTCGGCACAATCCTCTTCAATCACCAACTGTTACAACGGGGCTCCAGACTCTTGACGTCCTCAGAGGAGGATTAATTCTCCGAGGCTGTCAAAAGTGTCTAACTTAAAATTGCCCGAACTCTTACGGGAATCGGTAGATTGACTGTCGCGAGTAATGGGTGTGGTTGGCAGGAGCACTACGAATGTAGCGTGTGGACAGAAAGTAGGAAAGTGTGGGACTCACGGGGAGCGTGACAGAGATAAGTCACTGCAGTGCGCTATCGTGTGGCTTAGTCGGATAGAGCGTCTACCATGAAAGCAGGAGATCCCGGGTTCGAGTTCCGGTCGGGCCACATATTTTTCAACTGTCCCCGTTGATATTTATCAATGCGTGTAAGCATCGAAAGGTCTAGATGTCATTAGAAATGTGGGAAAGAGGGAGTGTGACGAGCGTCCTCCCATCTTGCGTCACGTCCATAGTGGTGTTGGACAGAATTATGATGAAATCTGGTAGCGATGCAACATCATTAACCCAGTGAGCCGTGGCGGTTCTACTCTTGGCGGCATAGCATTGCACTGGCGCCACTAACTTCTTAGGTTGTCGATATCGATTCCACCGTGTGTCGTCAGCTAAGGTCTTTGGTCGAGGTGTGTGTTGTTGGTTTGGCGGGTCCTGGAGAGTCAGTGGGCTGGAGGGTACGTAGCAAGCAAGTTATTGGTTTTACGGGACTACGTTTGTACAGCGCTGGTCTCGGGAATCCGCGTAAGGTTAAATCGGTCGGGGGCAAGTCTGGCTGGCTCCCTTAAGGGGACATTGTACTTGAAATTCGTTAAAATTTGAAATTTTTAATATTTCGAATGTTGATGTGTGACTGTCAAATTTCGCGGCTACGCATATACTGCCACAGTTGAGCAGTCATATCTTGGGAACTACACAGTCTAGAAGGCTGTGAATTGCTTTGTTTTGTGCCTACCGCTATGTCTCAGAGGTTGGCATTGCGAGTAAACAAATCAGTCCTTTGTTTCTGATACTAGTTTTCGTTGAAAGTAGTGTGATTATCGGCTATTTTTGTAGTAAGCTAACTTCTATTGCTTCTTATACGTAAATAACTAAGCGTAAAAGTAACTTCAAGAAACGCAAATTTGCGGGTAACAGATATGAGAGACCTTCATTTTCTTCTGAATTAGTTGAAAACACCTGTGCTAGCAATGAAGGAAACCACAATAATATTTCTGAAGTAACCACGCTCCCTAGTGCATCGAAAAGGAAAGTATTGTAATGTGTGTTAACCGGGGACCTAGAAACGACGGAGAGACTCCGCCCCCGCCGCAGACGCAATGGTCCACAACCCCACGACGACTGCCGCAGTCCACTTCATCCCTCCACCGCCCCACACCGAACCCAGGGTTACTGTGCGGTTCGGTCCCCAGTGGACCCTCCCAGGGAACGTCTCACACCAGACGAGTGTAACCCCTATGTTTGCGTGGCAGAGTAATGGTGGTGTACACATACATGGAGAACTTGTTTGTGCAGCAATCGCCGACATTATGTAACTGAGGTGGAATAAGGGGAATCAGCCCGCATTCTGCGAGGCTGGTGGAAAACCGCCTAAAAACCAGCCACAGATTGGCCGGTTCACCGGATCTTGACACAAATCTGCCGGGCGGATTCGTGCCGGGGGCCAGGTGCTCCGTCCCGCCCAGAAAGCTGTGCGTTAGACCGCACGGCCAAATGCACGGGCGCAAAGGAAAGTAACTATACACATAAGCTTTGTCTTTCTTTGGCGGTAATGGAGGCAATCAAACCTATTTACAGGGATGTGGCAAATCCTGAGCTACTAAAGAAGTGTTTAGTTAGGAAGACCCTGAATGTGAATGAGTCCTTCAATAATGTTGTGTGGTGCCTTGTGCCTAAAACTGTATTTGTTGGCCTTATGACTCTAACGTTAGCAGTGTCTGATGCTGTAATAACTTTTAATGGTGGGATCTATGAAAGACCTAACCTTCTGGAGAAGTTAGGGGTAAGATTTGGTCAGAATAGAGCTTAAGTATTGTGGGAACAGGATGAGCTTCGTGTACGTGAAGCAGATTTAGCTGCTCAGCAAATGACAAAAGAAGCAAGAAAGGAAAGGAGGAGACAAGCACTGGGCTGTTGTGACACTGATGAAGACACAGGCTATAGGCCAGAACAATTCTAGTGCATAAAAGACGCAAAAATGTAAGTCTGTATGAGAATTTGTAATAAAGTTTTAAATCTCAGTATCTGTGAACTACATTTTTTGCAATACATAACTCGTTCTCTAAAAAGGTACTAATGGTAGAGATCTGAAATTTTGACAGCATTCCAAGTATGAGATTCAACACATATGGAACTAGAATAATTAAAATACCATGAGTTGTTTTGTTTTTATGTTCATTTATTTACAAAATTCTGACAAAAAATGGAGTGTTTGAATTAAATAAAAAAATAATATGCCCCGCAATACAATTTTAGTAACAATTCTAGTTCGATGCATCTAGAAAGGTGCATTCAATAATTATGGAAAATTGTAAGTTAGTGTCTTAAAGAGATTCCAAGATAATGGGTCACAAAATTCGATAATTTAACATTGGTGGCACAGGACATACAATGTCCCCTTAAGGACTGGTAGCGGCGGACGGCGTGAAGAGCTACGGACGTCGTGTGCAACCTGGTCGGCGAGTTCCCGCCCTACTCTGCAAACTTAAATTTTACTGCCGGTCGACGATCGCCTGTATGGATTGCAACCAATATCACCCTGACTGGAATCCTGCAAGTCACGGCTACTTCACACCTGAGTGGATTGAGGTGTTGTTTTCTTATTTTTGAGTATTTGAGTACTTGGTATTGTAAGGCCATGTCTGTGTTATATGTAACTGGACCTGTTCTATTAACGCGCCGATGAGTGATTGAGCGCATGACCATCGGTCAGTGTTACTGATTGCAATTTGTGTTCCAAGGCCATGTGTCGTGCAAGTGTAAGAGTATTCCCTGTTATAAGTCCCGTAAATTGAATCAATTGTGACATGATCTGTGTGGGCTGCAAAGAAATCTTGACGCATGTGTATGCTTGAGTTATTGCATCAGCAGGCACTAATATTTTCGTTTCTGAATAGTAGTAATTTTAAGGAGTGTTAAATTTAATTTGTATCGCCGTCCACTTGTGCCATTACTTAACTGATTTTACTGCTTGGTCACTCTTATGTAAAGCCATATTTGCACGGATAAGTGTTCACTTTCGATGTATGTTGGGAGGGACCTTTGGCGGCAAACGACGCGTTCCTGTTGTTGATGATGTTGTTTGATTTGTGGGTCGCTCAACTGCGCGGTTATCAGCACCTCTACAAATTCCGAACCTTTGCTCAGTCCAATCTCGCCACTTTCAAGAATTATAATGAAATGTGTAAGTAGGCTGTTTAGGTTTTTATATTGGTAACGCCACGTAGCGCTCTGTATGAAAATCACTGGCTGTGCTGTGTGCAGTCTGTGGCTAGTTTGCATTGTTGTCTGCCATTGTAGTGTTGGGCAGTTGGCTGTTAACAGCGTTTAGCGTTGCGCAGTTGGAGGTGAGCCGCCAGCAGTGGTGGATGTGGGGAGAGAAATGGCGGAATTTTGAAATTTGTAAGACTGGATGTCATGAACTGCTATATATATTATGACTTTTGATGACTATTAAGGTAAATACATTGTTTGTTCTCTATCAAAATCTTTCATTTGCTAACTATGCCTATCAGTAGTTAGTGCCTTCCGTAGTTTGAATCTTTTATTTAGCTGGCAGTAGTGGCGCTCGCTGTATTGCAGTAGTTCGAGTAACGAAGATTTTTGGTGAGGTAAGTGACTTGTGAAAGGTATAGGTTAATGTTAGTCAGGGCCATTCTTTTGTAGGCATTTTTGAAAGTCAGATTGCGTTGCGCTAAAAATATTGTGTGTCAGTTTAAGCACAGTCATGTATAATTGTTCTAAGGGGACGTTTCATATGTCGACCCTTAGCTGAGGATACCTCACTGGAATCTTCTGATTTTTTCTTGTAGTTTGTGTAATTAGTGTAGTTTTTGTTTATTGCTAGCGCGTAATTGTAGAGAGAATTTCCTTTGTAGTTGTAGTTTTTCATTCTTTTACAGTAAAACAGTTGTGGCATGCATGTAGATTTGCACCAAGTATTTCGATGCTGCGCTTGCAATTAACGAGATATCATTTTCAATGCTATGTTAATGTGTTTTCTTATTTTGCTCTTCAAATTGTGCTTTTCTGTGTTGTCGTGTGAAATATTGTGACAATAATGGCGTGTGAAAAACGTAATACTAGGCTCCAAAGTAAACTGAGAAATGACAGCGAAGACGAAAGCAGTGTGTTAGCGCCACCGTGTAATGAATTAACTAATGTTCAAAGTAGTAATTTGGTAATTGTGCATAGGGAAATGGAGCGGGCGGCAAACAATGGTGTAGACAGTGAAACAATTAGTGAACAGGGAAGCATTATCGATCGATCGGTCGACAACAGCCCGCCTCAGGAATCGGGAATGACAGGACACAATTTTGCAAATACTGCAGATTCAGGTTTTGGGTCCTCACCGTTTTCTCAAATAAGTCAAGACACATTTTCTGCTTGTCAAAATTTGAATGTTGCCGGTGCAACTTCACTGCCGAAAAGCACTGAGGAACATGTTTCAGACACCAGTGCATTGTTATTACAGTTAATGCAACAAATGGGACAAAGGCTACAAAAGTTAGACAAAATGGAACAAAATCTTCAAAAGTTAGACAAAACGCTTGAACAAAATCAGAAACAAATGGGACAAAATTTTCAAAAGTTAGACACAATGGAACAAAATCTTCAAAAGTTAGACACAATGGAACAACACCAGAGACAAACACAACAACATTTAGACGCAATGGAACAAAATCTTCAAAAGTTAGACACCACACTTGAACAAACACGTGAAGATTTAACTACTGAGTTACATAAAATCGAATCGAAATGTCAAAAAGTCTGTAATGACGTAAAAACACAAATTTGTGAGCATTTCCAACTTATTTTTACGCGTCATGAAAATGCATTACAGAATCACGAAGCAGCCATAGAGGAACTGCAAACTATAGTTCATGAAACTCACGACACCTTGCAAGCTAAAATTGACTCAGTTGCATCTACCGATTCGGTTATGCAACTTGCGAAAACTCAGGAAAACTTAAAGGACACAGCAGATACTCTGAAAATTAGTTCAGAAAGGCACATGGAGGAAATTAGTTCATTATCAGAGAAAGTAGTTGAACTTTCGGATCAGCTAAATAATTTATCTACGAAGGTAGATGATAATCTGAATGACACAAAACCGGTAGTCTTTAATGACACAGAACAGTGCGAACAAATTAGGAAATTCAAACAAAATCAGAATCAAATTAATACGCAACACCAAAGAGAAATCCGGAAAGTACAAGATCAGTTGACACAGGTAATACAGGAATTACATATTTGAGAGGCCACTGGCGCTCCAATACGGGAAGAGGGACATAGAAATACGGAACAGCCACAAAACAATAACTCAGGGCACTTCGGAAATTATGAAAGAAATTGGCAAGGTACACCGAATTTTGAGATGGAACCGCCGAAACGACGTAACAGTGACCGATATGCGACTCGCCGACATGATGATTTTGACTATAAGCTGTTCATTACTACACGTAAATCTAAAACATTTAAGAATTCTGGCAACGACATTCATCCGCAAGCGTGGCTCTATCAATTCTCTCATTGTTTTCCTCCCAACTGGTCATTAGAGCACAGATTGGAATTTATGTGTGGCTATTTAGAGAATGAACCAGCTGTAAGAATGCGATCGGTCATTCACGATTGCCACAGTGAAGGAGAATTTTATCATGCCTTCCTCTCAGCATATTGGTCTCAAGCTACACAAGACCGAGTAAAACATGGCATCATGATGATGAAACACTTTGAACCATCTGAATTTTCCAGTCTTGTCAAATATTTTGAAGACATGTTGCATAAGAATCAATATCTTTCAAACCCATACAGCCCTTCAGAACTCATCCGCATTTGCTTAATATTTCTTAAATGTTCAGGCAATTTCATTATTTTGGCAGGACGTTGCAAAGACGACATTGAAGCTTTTCAGGGACTCTTACAAGAATTAGAAATTGACACAGACAGTCGCGGGATGCGAAAACAGGAAAACAATCACTACAGGTCACATCCGTCACAATTCCGTGACGACAGAAACAATAACTGGACACGACAAGTCAATTCTTACAACGCAAATCGTGACCAAAACAGACACCCCCCATATGACAACCACTGGCAGAGTAATAATAGTTACAGAGAAAGATCGCATTTCCGTAGTAATGAATATGACAGAGGTTACCATAGAGACAGACAATATGGGAACAAAAACAATTATTATCAAGGGTGACAAAATAACTTCAGACGCAACAGTTCAGCACGCAGTTACGATTCCGGGAGAAATTCTCCACCACATGACCCACAAACAAGAAAGTATGTAAACTACCGACAAAACGACAGATCTGAATTCCATCAGAACTGGGCAGCTTCAAACAGGGCAGGGCCTTCTCGTCAAGGTGAATTTGTAGAAGTTAGGTCTCCTAATCCCAATAACGACGCGCGCCAACAAAGAGACAGACAATGATTCGCACCGCAGGCAGCTACGTGCGCCGGCTGGCTCAGCGAAAAATAACATAGACGCTAACCTTGAGAAAAATTTAACATTCCTTACCGACGTATACAACATGATAATTGCGTTGAAGTTGAAACTCTGCGTACTAGGAAGAGTAAAGGTTTACACCACATTTCACATGTACAACCGTTTCTTGAATGACAATCTGCTTTTTAACTTAGTCTTTGCTATAAAATTTTTCACTTCACGTTACTAGTACTCTTTGTCACACTTACGAACTGTTAACACGCAACTATGTTTTAAAGTTAACTATCCAGTCAAGAACCTAGGGAACTTAGACAAGTAATTACGAATGCATTGATATAGTGAACAGACGACACAGTGTTGTTATTTGTACATTCTTCTTTGTTAGTTGCACGATTACGTAACGAATATACGGCTTACATACTTAGAACATATACTGTTAATGAGATTTTAATGCAACATTTTGGTTTACTTGAAAAGACATTCTTTATTTAAAGTACTTTATGTGAGATTACCGATGACTTAGTATTTGGTTTCTTTGACAGCTACACGATTATATCACGATGCTACTAATATGTGACATGATTTACAATGTTGCTTTTGCGGTGTTTCTGTTTTATATCTGCACAGTTTTTCTGAATTATTGTGGAAAGTAAAACATGTTTTAGTAGTAACTTTTGTGGTATAGCTACAATGAGACTGCCTTTTCTGCAGCACAACAATACATTACAGCACAGTACTTTCTAGATCACGGCAATAAGCGTAATAACTAAGATATCTATACGCAAAGCATTTCACTTTGGTTTATCATGACGTAAGTACATTGGCTTCTGCAAAACTTAGCTTTCGGAGGACGATAACTACGGCACTTCCACAGAGATTATCTTACAAGACGCACAGTTTAGCGCTACAGTACACGTATTTGAGTGATTAATTTTGTACTTAAAACATTTATTTTTAAAGATATTTGAAGTACAATGATACAAAGGTTTTCCGTGATACATTTCATTCCATTGCTGTAATCTGTAACACCTGAGGGTATAATTACATTAATCCTCAGGGGGTACACGCTTACTTTGTGTCGCATGTGTTTGGCAAGCACAAGGAGCCCTAGCTAATATAGTATTTGCTTATACAACTTTACACATGGGTACCATGTTTCTCTAACACACAAATTACACAGCTATCTGATCATTTAACTGAGAGATAAACATTTTTTTTACTACATCAGTGACACATGTTTAAGCAATTACACAGTTGGGTAACTTCACACTTATGAAATTGTATTTTGTCTGTACTTTGTGAACTGTTCATATTTTTTCGGAACCATTGTGATACTATGAGAGCTTTGAATGATGTATTTGGTAAGGGAGCATGATTTTAAAGTATGTTTGAGGTAGATGACACTATTTAAATGAGCAGAGAATTTTTTTTAGGTTTTGACATTATTGCAGAAAGCTACGACGTTTTTGAGATTTGACTAAGGTGTTATGATGTTATTTTTACGACGACGATGTGTATTATGCTGTTGAGGTATGTTTATGATCAATAAGATGATGCTACCGTAAATGAGGAATTTGATTATGCTACGTATTTATTTTGATGAAATATTGAAGAAGTGTTGACGAATACGTATATGAATAATGAGTAGTGGTTAGGGACTCTGTTTTGTGGAAAAGGATGTTGGAAACCAAGAATCATACTTTAAGTTATGAAATGTGTGTAAATGCATGAATGTATCACAATGCTGACAAAAACTTTTTGAACACTGTTATATTCATAGGATTTTGTTTCTACACATTTGCAATGCAAATTCTCGACCTGTGAAATTTTTTTATATGAGACTGTCACTGTAATGCAAACTGGTGTTGTAAATATTTCAGTAAGAAGGTTAAGTGACCACCTTCACGTAATGAGTCGTGGGCACCAAGCTGCGCGACAGTCGCCTGGAAAAAAGCCATTAGCGTGTGCCTTTCAGAGGCACAGTTGTAGAAAAAAAAAGGGGGCCATTATCCTCGCTATTGACATTTCTTTGTAGAAAGCATCGCAAATACGACATGCTCAAACTTGAAAACATATGATAACACTGTGGAGCTCTTAATTTATGATATTTACTGAAATGCCTAATGAAACGACGAGAAATATTTTTATGTCTATACACCTGATTATGACTACTGTCTTTCTAGTTGAGAGATTTTTTTACTACCTATGAAATGCCATATGGCTAATGAATGATGTTTCATGCCTTCTTTTGTACATATTTGCTCATTTTCTTTAATATCTAGTTTCTAGCTGCACTGCAGCATTGGTTATTATAAAATTTAATAGATGTACTAATATCACTATTTTCTGTCTACAGACCCAGTAAAGAATACGTTTATGATGTAATTTCTTAGAAAAGAGAGCACAAATAGACATTTCCCTTCACAGGAATTGCATAAATAATTTTTTTAATGACTTGGTAACTTTCTTGCAGAGTAAGTTTTTGTGATGCATCACTCTAGTGTTAAGATGTGACATAGGTATTAAACATGGCCATTTTTACTGTAATATTTTTTCTGTTTGAGCTATGTCATGTTTAGATATAAGTTATTACATTTACTGCTGCTAGCTTTGCCAATTTGCATTTTTTTATTGCTGTTTGTGTTAATTGTTTTGTGCTGCTGCATGCCTCGTCCCTTAGTTTTGCATCTGAGCTCAGTAGATTTAAGTTAGCTTAAGAGGGCGTAGACTATATAAGAGAATGAGTTGCAATGAATTGGAAGAAATGCATTGAGAAGTTATACGAAAAAAGTACAGAAAGCAGGTATAGGTAGGATTTTCTTGGAAATAAATGATGAAGAGATAATGGAAAATAAATAATGAGGTAAGAAATGTGTGAACATATAAATACAGAAAGCATGCTTGGATAGAATTTTTTTGGTGGAAACAAATGTTGAAATAACAGGAAAGATATATGAAATGAAGTTTTGGGGTGGACTGCAGTACCAAATGCCACACTGAAAACAAACCCTGTCCTGTATTTTTGTGCTATTACACTATGTGAATTTGTGTTTTTCCTGTCTTAATGTGTTTAGCTAATAAGAGTTATGTTGTAGAATTTTTCTGATAATATGTTATTTTCTTTGTAAAGATGTTTAGACATTATTTATTCTGTTCTGGTTTAATGCTCATGTGTGAAGTTGATGTTTCGAAAGTTATTCTGATCTCTTATGTATGTACTCATGTCATAATTCCTGTAACACTGATGTATATGTTATTTCGATTCTTTCGTAAAGCTTGCAATACAAATGTTATCTGTATTGTTATGTTCTTTAATGATGTATTTTGTATCTTTGTAGTTGTATTCTTATGTTATAAAATTGTAATTGACACCAGTTCATCACGTTATTAACTTGTAAGTTCCATTTCACTGCACACATTTCTGTTGGTCCTTTTATATGGACAATATGTGAGAAGTAGGGACTGTTAGTGTTTGCACGTGTGTTAATAATTCAGCAAGGGACTGGATAACAGCGTTGCTGGTTCTAAGGACATTTCAAAAAAAATTTTGTGAGTGCACAAGTGGTGGTTCGTGGACTTGCTATATTGTCCACAAGACTCTTCGATGGTGATTGTGGCACCTGCACAGTCGCA
Organism: Schistocerca piceifrons; assembly: GCF_021461385.2. Classification (NCBI taxonomy): domain Eukaryota; kingdom Metazoa; phylum Arthropoda; class Insecta; order Orthoptera; family Acrididae; genus Schistocerca; species Schistocerca piceifrons. Next base: position 122,718,615 of record NC_060146.1, read on the forward strand.
ACAGATGGCTGCTGGCCGTCTCTACAAGGACTACAGTGGGTCTGCATCTTTGATGACCCACCAATACCATTATTTCTACAAGGACTGCAGTGGGTATGCACCTCTGGTGGCCCACCAATACCGTAATCTCTACCAGGACTACAGTTGGTCTGCTCTGTGATGACCTACCTACCAATATTCTTCAAAACGTCGAATGACCCTGCTGTGGGTTTGCTCTGTTGTGGCCCATTACCTGTTAGTATGTCAAGAGTCAGCACTGTCTTTCCATTGGAAGGACAACACTACTTCTTCAAGACTGCATGGAAATCCACTACTTCCGTGTGCATTGTCTTTTACTACTCAGACTTTGAGAAAAGAAACGGCAGTTTTACTGTGATGAATGATCAGGACTGTCTTTATGGACTGTGAGAAAATTTTAGCTTTTGACCAACATTGTATTAATAAGTGTGTGCATTTGATATCTTTCTTACTGTAATTATGAAAAATTTTTTCAAATCTGTATTGGCCAGTGCCCAAAACAATTTGTAAAATTTTTTGTGGGGAGCATGGGGGCTATGTAAGTAGGCTGTTTAGGTTTTTATATTAGTAACGCCACGTAGCGCTCTGTATGAAAATCACTAGCTGTGCTGTGTGCAGTCTGTGGCTAGTTTGCATTGTTGTCTGCCATTGTAGTGTTGGGCAGTTGGCTGTTAACAGCGCTTAGCGTTGCGCAGTTGGAGGTGAGCCGCCAGCAGTGGTGGATGTGGCGAGAGAAATGGCGGAATTTTGAAATTTGTAAGACTGGATGTCATGAACTGCTATATATATTATGACTTTTGATGACTATTAAGGTAAATACATTGTTTGTTCTCTATTAAAATCTTTCATTTGCTAAATATGTCTATCAGTAGTTAGTGCCTTCCGTAGTTTGAATCTTTTATTTAGCTGGCAGTAGTGGCGCTCGCTGTATTGCAGTAGTTCGAGTAACGAAGATTTTTGGTGAGGTAAGTGATTTGTGAAAGGTATAGGTTAATGTTTGTCAGGCCCATTCTTTTGTAGGGATTTTTGAAAGTCAGATTGCGTTGCGCTAAAAATATTGTGTGTCAGTAATTTTTCTAAGGGGACGTTTCAAATGATGTGGACAACGAAAGCACCCAGTCATCTTGAGGCAGGTGACAATTCCTGATACGGCTGGGAAACGAACCCGGGACCCCGTGGCCGGGAAGCGAGAACGCGCCCGCGAGACCACGAGCTGTGGACTGGGTGCAGAGAAGAGTCGTGTTTGTTTCGTCGCGCGGCGGCGCTCTCGTCACCCCACGACGTCTGGCTTGACCGGCAGTCTGCCGCCCCTACCAGAAGCGTCGCGGTCGCTCAAGTTAAGTTGATCGTTTGGTGTGTGCTACGGCGGAGTGTCGCCGTTTAAGGGGTAACCAGTAGTTTGCTATAGTTGATGGTTCTAAAGGACTGAGGAAGTTAAGGTGTGTTTGCCAAGCTTGAGGTTCTTCCTCATTACACCTCTGTAAATATTCGCTTAAACCTTGCACTCTTATTACTACTTCTCAGCGCGTTAAGTTTAAGACCTTTTACTTATAAATATAACATCCTGGGTCTTACCTCGGTCCACACCCATTACCTAATTGCACTTGTGAAATTTGACTCTTCGTTTCTTGTTGGCTGTGATAGTCGTCTGCTGTGGCTCTCAAGTTTTTGGTCAATTGCAATTTATTGAAGGTTGTGTCATAGTTTTTTGATGTGTTAAGAAGAAAGAAAGAAAGAATGGCAAGTGAAATGTGAATTGCACAGCTTATTTTCATCAAATGTTCGGATAAAGGCTGGTTAAAGTCATTTAACATTTACATCAACATCTACACGGATACCAGCAAATGTGACTGAAGTGCCTGGCAGGGAGTTTTGGAACCACTTTTACACTAAATCTTGAACAACGCGCGGAAAAAATGAACACCTACATCTTTCCGTGGGAGCTCTGTTTTCTCTTATTTTATTATGATTGTCGTTTCCCTCTATGTAGGTTGTAACCTCCCCACCGTAATTTTAAAGAAAAAAGACAATACTTATTTAATACAAATGGGAGCCGAGTGTAACCTCCCCACAATAATTTTAAAAGTGTGTCAATACTAATGGACATTGCGCTAAGTGTAACCTCGCCACAATGAAATCTACTGACAATGACAATCAAACAAAAATTAGCAATCTGACTCAAATACAAGTTCTTCAAAAAAATTAAAGTCCATTCAGTGATAAGAAAATTCAATTAAACCGAAATATCGGTCTTTGGCCCTGTGTAAAACAATCAGAATTAAATTCTTACCTCAGTATAACTGGATGTCAAATTTCTGCTCTTATCTTTGCACACGGCTTGGAGGAACTGCATTGCAAATAATAATATTCCTTTTTTCTGTGATTTTACTGAAAAATTTCTTTAAAAGAAGTGGAATGAAATGGGAAGTGCAATTAAATCTTTAGTTCAATAAAAAATAAAATTTTTGAAAAATGCTTTTGAAATCAAAATTATTATTGGGGGATTTGTTGGAGATTAATTACAATAAATAAATTTTACATTATCTAATGATTATGTTAATTAACAGTATACCTCATTCAGCATCTTGACCAGTGTTGCCGACCGCCTACATCACACAACCGCACTGGGCTGCTACTACTGACCGACCGCTCTGCATGACGACTATTAGCGTACTGCACTGCACGACTACTACTAACAGACTGCCCGCAACTAAATCGAGCTACAGACTGAGAACCGCTCGCAACACTCGCGCGGTCAAGCGCAGGCTCTCTGGTCAGAGACGCTGCAATGTCTCGCCATCGCTGCTACGTTACATACGTGTTTCAAGGTACAAATTATTTTTGCATTCCAGGAAGGAACTTGGTGATAGAAATTTCGTGGGAATATAGCACCGCAACGAGAATCGGCTTTCTTTTAATGGTGTCCACCCCAAATCATGTGTGATGTTTGTGACTCTCCCTCTCACCGATTTCTTGATGGTACGAAACGTGCTGCTCTTCTTGGAATTTTCTCGGTGCACTCCCTTAATCTTATCTATTATGGATCCTACACCGCGCAGCACTACTCCAAAAGAGGACGGACAAACGTAGTTTAGGCAGTTTATTTAGCAGATGTGTTGCATCTTTTGAGTGTTCTACCAATAAAACGCAGTCATTGGTTCACTTTCTACACAACATTTTCTGTATGTTGTTTCCTGTTTCTGTTGATAATTGTAATACCTATGTGTTTACTTGAATTTACAGCCTTTAGATACGACTGATTTATTGTGTAGCTGAAGTTTAACGGAAATTCATATGGAATGGAATGTGGATGACCTCACACTTTTCATATCTTGTCGTCAGCTGCCAATTTTCACACCATACAAATATCTTTACTAAATCGTTTTGTATTTTTTTATCTTTACTAGCCCATAAACGACAGCATCATCTGAAAAACAACGTAAGACGATTGCTCAGATTGTCTCTTAAATTGCTTGTATAGTTAAGAACTAGCAGAGGGCCTATAGCACTGCCTTGGAGAACACCAGAAATCACTTCTGTTTTCCATTATGAATTTCCGTCAGTTACTACGAACTGTAACCTCTTTCACAGGATATCAAGGATATAGTCACTTAACTGAGACGAAACAGCTATGAAATGATGCGTATTCAAATACATAGATGTGTAAACAGGCAGAATATGCGCTGCCGACGGCAGCGCCTATAGAAGACAATAACTATCTGGCACAGTTGTTAGATCGGTTACTGCTGGTACAATGGCAGTTTATCAAGATTTAGGTGAGTTTGAACGTAGTGTTCTAGTCGGCGCACGAGCGATGGGACATATCTCCGAGGTAGCGATGAAGCGGGGATTTTCTCGTACGATCGTTTCACGAGTCCACCGTGAAAATGAAGGAATCCGGTGAAACATCAAATCTCCGACATCGCAGGGGCCTGAAAAAGATCCTGCATGAACGAGACCAACGACGACTGAAGAGAATAGTTCTATGTGACGGAAATACAACCGTTCTGCAAATGCTGTGCCTTCAGCAAGTGTCAGCGTGTGAACCATTCAACGAAACACTCGTGCACCTTTGATGACTGAACGACACAAAGCTTCACGTCCCGCCTGGGACATTCATCATCGACATTGGTCTGTTCATGATTCGAAATGTGTTGCCTGGTCGGATGAATCTCGTTTCAAACGGTGTCGAGCGGACGGACGTGTAAAGGTATGGAGACAACCTCATGAATCCATGAACGCTACATTGCATGTCAGCAGAGGACTGTTCAAACTGGTGGAGGCTCTTTAATGGTGTAGGGCGTGTACAATTGGAGTGATATGGGGCCCCTGATACGTCTAGATACGACTCTGACAGGTGACACGTATGCAAGCATGCGTCCATTCATGTCCACCATGCATTCTGACGGACTTGGGCAATTCCATCAGGACAACGCGACACCTCGCACAAGCAGAATTGCTACAGAGTCACTCCAGGAACACTTTCCTGAGTTCAAACACTTCTGCTGTCCACCACTTTCTAGACATGAACATTATTGAGCATATCTGGGATGCCTTAGAACATGCTGTTCAGAAGACATCTCCAGCCCCTCGTACTCTTACAGATTTATGGACAGCCCTACAGGAACATTACCCTTCCTTTGTTTATTCGGACTTCTCATGGTCACCTCCGCTTTGTGGGTCCCCTCCCGAATGGGGGACTTGTTCAGAATGTTTTGCCAACGAAGAGATCACCAAGATACGTTTTCTGTTACAGACCATATGCGCAGTGGATAAGCATTAGGAGTATTTAATGCAGTGGTTTCGATTGTCTTCTGCATCATTGTTGATTCTTCCTCCTTTTTGGAGCAGTTTCTCATATGAAGGACAAGAGAGTGCCCTGCATCTCTGTCCGCTCCTCCGTCCTCTTTAACACGGCCGTTGGAAGAACGAGGCTAGCAGAATATCCGCCGTAATCAGAGTAATACATCGGCGTATGCTATCCTACAGATGAATAAGATTCCGGATACATCCATGGACACGATACTTCTGATATCGTCACAACCACACCCTCCCAAGATTGTAAGTCGGGGGACCTGGAAAGCCATACATCTTCATTGAATTTTTTCATTATGAGGGCATTGAAGGGCGATCTGTTTTAATTGTTAAAAACCATTCAAAAGCAGGAGCACACAAAATATTTATTTTTATTCAAGGCAACGGTTTCAACAGTCTTAGCTGTCATCTTCAAGTCTTAGACATTTAAAAAAAATAAAAGACGTTCGTTTTACGCTGAAACTCATATACTTGACATCCTGTGCACGAGTTCAGCGTAAAATGAACATGTTTTATTACAAAAAGTTTTTAAGACCTGAAGATGACAGCTTAGAGTGTTGAAACCGGGTATCTTGAATAAAACAAGTATTTTGTGTGATCTTGGCTTTTGAGCGGTTTTGAACCGCACTTTTAGAAATTTCCTAGAGCTGAGGCGGTCGTTACTGATCATTTTTCGAAGTAAACCTTGCACTTGGCCAGTGACATGTGGTGTCAGCCAACCCATCTTTCATGAAAATAATGGTATGGACTAAGTTACGCTCTTGAAAACCAGGCATCACACATTGCAAAACAACTTCCTTTAGTCACAGTAAACTCAGCTGGCCCGCGTGGTGTCATCTCCCAGCTAAAAGCGACGGACCGAGAATGAAGGAACTCGTGAAACCACACCACACCGTATGGGCTGAGTGCAGTGGATGTTCCCGTACGACATGTGACGATCTAGAACCTCACGAACCACAGTTCTGCGCATTCACGGCAACGTGCAGAATCTCCCTGTTTTTTTTTTTTTTCTTTTCCTTTTTAAGTCATCAGCCTTCTGACTGGTTCCACGCTCCCCAGCACGAATTTCTCACATGTAAAACCTTTTCATCTCAGAGTGGCACTTGGAACCTAAGTCCTCATTTATTACCTCTCTCGTCCCCTACAGCTCTCTGTAGTATCATGGAAGCTATTCCCTGATGTCTAAACAGATGACGTATTATCCTCTCCCTTCTTCTTGTCACTGTTTTCCACATATTTCTTTCCTCTCCGAGTCTCCAGAGAACCTCCTAATTTCTTACTTCAGTTCTGTTCCGGTTTTCCCACAGTTTGTCTTCCACTACCATCTAATGCTGTGCCCCAGACATACATCCTCAGAAGTTTCTTCCTCAAATTAAGTAAGGCCTATGTTCTCTCGGCTAGCAATGCCCTTCTTGCCAATGGTAGTCTGCCTTTTATATCCTCTCTGCTCCGTCCGTCATGAGTTATTTTGATGGTTAAACGTAAACTCCGTCTATAGACCCTGGCGCACCCAGCGATACCGACCGACAGCGTGTCAGCCAACTGGCGGATGAGGATATGTGGTCAGCACACCGCTCTCCAGGCCGTATGTCAGTTTCCGATACTGGAGCCCCTACTTCTCAATCAAGTAGTTTTTCAGTTTTCCTCGCAAGGGGGAGAGTGCACCCCACTTGCCAACAGCGCTCGGCAGACCGGATGGTCACTCATCCAACTTCTAGCCCAGCCCAACAGTGCTTAACTTCGGTGATCTGATGGGAACCAGTGTTACCACTGCTGCAAGGTCGTTGGTATTTAGATGGTTAGATGGCAGAACTCCAAGTCTTCATCAACTTCGTGACAAAGTTCTGATGTTACTCGCTGTTTTAATTTCTGCCACTTCTTATTACTTTCGCTTTTCTTCGATTAACTCATAATTCATTTTCTGTGCCCATTAGACTTCTCATTCTATTCAAAAGTGCCTCTAACTTTTCTTCATTTTCACTGAGGATAGGAATTTCATCAGCGAATCTTATTATTGATATCCTTTCACCGTGAATTTGAATTCCACATTTGATTCTTTCTTTACTTTCGTCATTGCTTCTTCAATGTATGTATTGAACAGTAAGGGTGAAAACTACAACCCTGACTTACACCATTTTTAGTCCGAACACTTCGTTTTTGGTCTTCCATTCTTATTGTTCCCTCTTGGCTCTTCTACGTTTTATGTATTACTCGTCTGTCCCTGTAACTTACCTGTACCTTTTTCAGAATTTCAAACATCTTGCACCATTTTCCAATGTCGAACGCTTTTTTCATGTCGACAAATCCTGTGAAAGTATTTCTTCAGTGTTACTTCCATTATCAAGTGCAAAGGCACAACCACCTCTCTGGTGCCTTTACATTTCCTAAACCCAAACTGATCGTCAACAACTCCTCAATTTTATTTTCCATTCTTCCATATATTAATTTTGGCCGCAGTTTGGATGCATGAGCTGTTAAGATGACTGTGCGATAGTCGCCCCACCCATTGCCCTTGCTGTATGTGAAACTTGTGGATGACACTTCTTCGAATGTCTGATAGCACGTCACCAGTCTCACAGGTTCTTCACACCAACTTCAGTGGTTATTTACTTTCAATTTCTCCGAATTATTTTAGAAACTCCGATGGGATATTATCTATCTCTTAACCCTTGTATTGTATTGTATTGAACTGGGGACGTAGAAACGACGGAGAGGGTTTGTCCCCGCCGTAGTCCTGAGTGGTTCAGAACCCCACAACAAGCTACAGCAATCCACCCACCCCACCACCGCCCCACACCGAACCCAGGGTTATTGTGCGGTTCGGCCCCCAGTGCCCCCCCCCCTCCCCTGGAACGTCTCATACCAGACGAGTGTAGCCCTAAATGTTTCCATGGTAGAGTAATTATGGTGTACACGTATGTGGGGACAGTGTTTGCGTATCAATCGCCGACATAGTGTAGCTGAGGCGGGATAAGGGCAATCAGCCCGCATTCCCCGAGGCAGATGGAAAACCGCCTTCAAAACCGTCCACAGGCTGGCCGGCACACCGGACCTCGACACTAATCCGTCGGGCGGATTCGTGCCGGGGACCGGCAAGTCTTCCCGCCCGGAAAACAGTGCGTTAGACCACACAGCTAACCGGGCAGGCATCTCTTTACCTTTACTTTATCTTAAATCATCCATATTATTTTTAAAATCTGATTCTAATTCTGGATCCCCCAATCCCTTCGTTGTTGACAACTGTTTCCCCTTCTACCACATCAGATATTTCGTCCCTCTCATAGAGGCCTTCATTGTAGTGTTTCCACTATCCGCTCTCTCCTTCACGTCTAACAATGGTATTACATTGCACTCTTAATGTTAGCACCTTTGCTTTCAATTTCACCGGTGTCTGTTTTGACTTTTCTATAAGCTGCGTCAGTTCTTCCAACGATAATTTTTTTTTCAAGTTCTTCACATTTTCCTGCAGCCATTCTTCTTGGCTACCCTGAACTTCTTACTTATTTCCTTGCTAAGTGATTCATAATGCTTTGTTCCTGTCTCCCCTGAACACTTTTGTTCTTTCTTCTTTCGACGACCACTTGAATTACTTTTTTCCTTATCCAAGGATCCTTCGGAGTTACCTTTCTTCAACACCTGCGACTGCCCTTTATAGAGATGCCCAGTCCTTTTCAACAGAATACCTACTGTGATATTCCTTGTCACAGTATCCACATCAACAACAAACTTGAACACGTCTCTCAAATCCTGAGCAGTGTCCTACGTCTTTCCACAGTGATTCTTCCGGACGTTAAGCGCTGTCGGACTGGGCTAGCACTTGGATGGGTGACCATCCGGTCTGCCGAGCGCTGTTGGCAAGCGGGATGCACTCACCCGTTGTGAGTCAAACTTCAGTCTGTTCTTCATCATTACTAAATTATGATTTGAGTCTATATCTGCTCCAGGGTACGCCATACAATGCAGTACCTAGCAGATTAAAACTGTGTACCGGACGGAGACTAGAACTCTGGACCTTTGCCTTTCGCGGGAAAGTGCTCTACCAACTGAGCTACCCAAGCACGACTCACGGCCTGTCCTCAGAGCTTTACTTTTGCCAGTACCTCGTCTCCTACCTTCCAAATTTTTACAGAAGTTCTCCTGGAAAACTTTCAGAACTAGCACTCCAGAAGAAAGGATATTGCGGAGTTATGGCTTAGCCACAGCCTAGGGGATGTTTCCAGAATGAGATTTTCACTCTGCAGCGGAATGTGCGCTGATATGAAACTTTTTGACAGATTAAAACTGTGTGCCGGACCGAAACTCGAACTCGGGACCTTTGCCTTTCTTGGGCAAGTGCTCTACAAACTGAGCTAGGAGACGAACGTAGGACAATAGGTACTGGCAGAAGTAAAGCTGTGAGGACGGGGCATGAGTCGTGCTTGGGTAGCTCAGTTGGTGGAGCACTTGCTCAAGAAAGCAAAGGTCCCGAGTTTGAGTCTCGGTCTGGCACACAGTTTTAATCTGCCACGAAGTTTCATATTAGCGCACACTCCGCTGCAGAGTGAAAATCTCATTCTGAATGCAATATCTGATTTCGATACCTCTGCCGAACCATGGTGTAATCCATCTTTTCCTCGAGGTCACCTACCTTCTGTCAGTCCCCGTCCACGGATAGAATGGGAGAGTGAACCGGAATGTTCTGCCAATGGAGACATCATCATGACAAAACACTGACTCGACAATATCGTGTCAGATCATCTTTCACCTGGCGCTGTGCAGCAACTAAACGTGGCATGGACTCAACAAGTCATTGGAAGTCCCCTGCAAAAATATTGAGCTATGCCACCTCTATTGTCTCTATAGCCGTCCATAACTGCGGAAGTGTTGCTGGTGCAGTATTTTGTCCACGAACTAACCTCTCGATTATATCTCATAAATATTCGATGAAATTCGCGTCGGGCGATCTGGTTGCCAAAATCATTAGCTCCAATTTTCCACAATGTTCTTCAAACCAACTGAGAACAGTTGTGGCCCAGTGGCATGGCCCATTGTCGAACGTCAAAATGTCATCGTTGTTTGCTGCAAATACTCTCAAAGCAGCCAAACATTAAAGTTTCCAGACGATCATCAGATGGGCCAGAGGACACAGTCCATTCCATGTAAACATAGTCCACCACCAGCTTGAACAGTGCCTTGTTGACAAGTTGGATCCAAGTCATCGTGGCGCCTGCGCCGCACTGTAACCGGTGCTCAGATATTACCAACTGAATTTGGGATTCATTTGACCAGGTCACGATGTCCCCATAGCCTAGAGTCCAACAGACAAGGAAACGAGCTCAGGAGAGGTACTGCTGGTGAAATCGTGCTGTTAGCAAAGGCACTCGCGATGCTCGTCTGCTGTAATAACCCGTTAACGCCAGCTGCCATCGCACTGTACTAACGGATACGTCCGTCGTACGTTCTACATTGATTTCTGTGGTTATTTCACGCAGTGAAGCTTGTCTGTTACCACTGACAACTCTACACTGCCCTCGGTCGTTAAGTGAAGGCCATCGGTCACTGCGCTGTCCGTGGTGAGAGGTTATAGCCAAAGTTTGGCATTAGGGGCACCCCTTGACACTTTGGATCTAGGAATATTGAATTCCCTAACGATTTCCGAAATAGAATGCCCCATGTGTCTAGCTCCAACTACCACTCCACGTTCAGTCTGTTAATTTCCATCGTGCGGCCATAATGACGTCGGAAACCTTTTCACACGGATCGTCTAAAGACAAAAGACAGCACCACCAATGCTCTGCCCTTTTTTACCTTATCTATGTAATTCTATCATCTGTATATGTGCATATCATTGTATCATTGTCCCATGACTTCAATCACCTCAATGTAACTTCCTGGCAAATTAAAAGTGTATGCCGGACCGAGACTCGAACTCGGGACCTTCGCCATTCGCGGGCAAGTGCTCTACCATCTGAGCTATCCAAACATGACTCAGCCCCCGTCCTCACAGCTTTACGTCCGCCAGTACCTCGTCTCCTACCTTCCAAACTTTTACAGAAGTTCTCCTGCGAAACTTGCAGAACTAGCACTCCTGGAAGAAAGGATATTGCGGAGACATGGCTTAGCCACAGCCTGGGGGATGTTTCCAGAATGAGAGCTTGTCACTCTGCAGCGGAGTGTGCGCTAATATGAAACTTCGTGGCAGATTAAAACTGTGGCCGGACCGAGACTCGAACTTGGGACCTTTGTCTTTCTTGGACAAATGCTGTACCCACTGAGCTAGATGACGAACGTAGGAGACGAGGTACTGGGAGAAGTAAAGCTGTGAGGACTTCACAGGAGCTCTCCTGCGAACCTTGCAGAACTAGCAGTCCTGGAAGTAGGTTCTGCAAGGTTCGCAGGAGAGCTTCTGTTAAGTTTGGAAAGTAGGAGACGAGGTACTGGCAGAAACAAAGCTGTAAGGACGGCGCTTGAGTCATGTTTCGATAACTCAGATGGTAGAGCACTTGCCCGCGAAAGGCAAAGGTCCCGAGTTCGAGTCTTGGTCTGGCATAGACTTTTAATCTGCCAGGAAGTTTCATATCAGCGCACACTCCGCTGCAGAGTCAAAACCTCATTCTGTCACCTCAATGTATTTCATTTACAGGCAACATCTCCTGAAGCTACAAGTTATATGTCTTTAATGCAGTGGTTTCGATTTGCCTTCTGTGTCCTAATGCTTTTTGTCAGTTTTTATTCTTCCGCCTTGTAGGGGCAGTTTCTCACCCCACGGGCAAGAGAGTTCCCTGAACCTCCGTTCGCTCGTCTGCCCTCTTTGACAAGGCCGTTGGCACAACGAAGGTAACTTCTTACGCCGGAAGTCTTCGGTTGTCCTTGTCGATGATTTTTATTCAGATCTTAAGTAATGGCTGGGCTTGAACATAGGACCAACGAAATTTTAATTAATAACATAGTTTATATTGTCGCAGAAAAAGCAGAGTAGCACACTTCCCGTGGTGTATTGGTTATGTTACTAGGCTGTTGCATGGAGGGTCATGAGATCAAAACTCACTTGAATTCTGGAATTTTAATTTCTGTATTCGATTCGAGTACATTCTAGAAGTATCCTCAAATGTCAAGAACCATTGTATTGGAATGTTCTGTAACTGTGTATATACCGGCCGGAGGCAGTTCGCTCCGCGCTCTTGTATGTGCAAGTACTGAATAAACCTTCGTTAAGTGAAGTTAGTGTTCGTCATTCATCTAATTACACCTTCTTATATGTGACAATATCTTTATAATGAGGCTGAATGTTTGGAACAGTTGTAACTCGGAGGGCCAATGTTACTTACTGAAAAAAGAAAAAAAAAGGAAGATACCAATGCACCTGAAATAAAAAGTTTTGTTGTGTATCACTAGTTTTGATTTATGTCAGTGACGCTTGGACTTCTAGTTCAGAACTTAGACAATACTTTGTTTTTTAAATGAGTTTGGTGCTCAAAAGGAAAGGCACTTTTCTGCTTTCACTTGTTTTGATTTTTGTTGGTACGATATATTTAAATTATGTTGTTGACGTAGATAAACAACATCTATTTTCCGATTTAATGGTGAAGAGATCTAATAATACAGAGGTGAAAAATTATAGATGTAGTTTCTGAAATCGAAGTAATCGGCTTTTGAATAAATATTAGTTTTTTCACAACTTAGATAATATTTCTGTTTTGTCATAATGTGCAATAGTGAATATGTAAATAGTAGTACAGTTTTGTTCGTATCTGTTGCTTGACATATCATGTGCGTTAAGATTAAAATCTGTTTATGAATTGCCGCATATTTTTCATACATATAGATCCATTTCCTCCATTTAACTTTACCTCCACAGATGTGTTTTCGCAATCTGTGAGGTGCAGAAGTAACCCTCCTTCTTACACAATGGTATGAAGAAACAAAGTATATTCAGATGTTCTAAACGGCATTAAATTCAAATATGTTGAGTGCTTGTAGCATTTCACATACGATACGGTAATTGAATGTTATGCGGTAGGTTTTTGTATCACTCTAGTAATTTGTTCAATAGTACATGAAGATACACACTCACAGCAGAGTTTATGTGTCGACAATTACTGATGAGAAAGAAGGTTTAATTAACTGCTAATGAACAGGTTAAACTGGTCAGGGGCAGGTTAGCGAGGTCTAATTAATGCTTACACCGCAATCGTTACCATATCCCAGGGAAACAACAAGTTCCGCTGCAATTTGGCCCGTAATTACGCAAACGTACGGGAACTCACATCTGTTGTTTAACGCACGAAGAAATAGGCTCTCTAATGCGGGCTTTGTAGAACTGCCGTTATAAAGTGCCCAGTAATCAAAATTTGTGTGTCCAGACTCTCTGGCGGGAGCAGTCATAGTTAAGCAGACAGAATTCCTACACATGGGCTAGTGCAGTACTTACAAAAATTTAGCACAGATGTACACAGAAAAAAAAAAGAAACTGGGAGTGGAAGACGAACGGTATTGTTGCGAAAATCAGTTAGTTATGTTTAAAATAAAATTAATTAAAAAAGCTTTGTTCGACAAAGACTGCACAACAGTTATACTACCTCCACCGTACGTCGTGAATAGGAATCATAAGAATAAGATCAGGTTACAAAAAAATAAATAAAATCATAAGAACGGCTGTAAGCATTTTATTTTCTCAAAAAATTCCTGGGATACCTGCTAATGTCATGTCGGACCTCCTTTAGTCCCCGTAGTGCAGCAGGTCGACGTGACATGGACTCAACAAGGCGTTGAATTCCCCTGCATAAACATTGAGCAATGATTCCTCTATAGCCGTTCATAACTGCGTAAGTATTACCGGTGGAGGAATTTGTACATGCAGACCTCTAGAACACGCCCAGTAAAAGTTCATTGGGACTTACATCGGGCGATCTGTGTGGCCAAGTAATTCGCTCGAATTGTATAGAATGTTTTTCAAACCAATCGCGAACATTTGTCGTCCGGTGGCATGGCCGCATTGTCATCCATAAATATTCCATTGTTGTTTGGGAACGCGAAGTCCAGGAGTGGCTGCAAACGGGTCTGTAAGTAGCAGAATATAAAGATTTCCGGTCAGTGATCGGTTCAGTTGGACCAGAGCACCCTGTCTATTCCGTGCAAACACACTTAACATCAATGAGCCACTACTAGCTAGGACAGTTTTTGTTGAGAACTTGGGCCTATGGCTTCGTGAGGTCTGCGCCACATTCGAACTCTAGAATCAGCTTTTAGCAACTGAAATCGGGACTCATCTGATCAAACCACGGTTTTCCAGTTGTCTAGGGTCCAACCGATATGGCCACGAACTCAGAAAAGGCGCTGCAAGCCATGTCATGCTATTAGCAACCGCACTCGCGTGGGTCGTCTCCTGCCATAGCCCATTAACGCCTAGTTTCGCCGCACTGCCCTAACGAATACGTTCGCAGTGTGGCCCACACTGATTTCTGCGATAATTCCACGCAACGTTGCCCATCTGCTAGCACTGACTACGCATACGCCGCTGCTCTCGATAGTTAAGTGAAGGCCGTCGGCAGTTGCGTTGACCGTGGTGCGAGGTAATGCCTGAAATCTGGTATTTTCGGCATACTGAATCCTCTGACGATCTTAATAACGGAATGTCGAATGCGTCTAGCTCTAACTACCATTCTGCTTCCAAAGTCTATTGATCGCCGCCGTGCGGCCATAATCACGTGGGAAACCTTTTCACATGAATCACCTGAGTAGAAAGGACAGTTGCGCGAATGCACTGCCGTTTCATACCTATGTACGCGATACTGCACATATGCACATCGCTAACCCATGACTTTTCTCACCTCGCATTAATTCGTGTTAATATTTTAAAATTCTCGGTTCGATAGCAGGCAAACCTGAGAATGTTCGCCTTCATTGGTATGATTAAATTCGTCATGGAGTATTACTGTATTTCTATTGTCTCAAATGTCCCGTTTACCAATTTTGTCCTGGTTGGTTTTTCCAAGGATGTTAATAACTTCTGATGCCATGTCATCTACTTCCCGCGTTTCGTGACGGCTTATGTTCTTTAGTAGGACAGTAAGAGCATAACTCAACATAATTCTTGTTAGAAACTCTAGCAATATTGGTATGTAATGCAGTTCTTGGCATTCGCTCGTTGGCGAAGAAAGAATACTTCGAACCGGATACTAGCTTTCAACAGTCCAAAAATAACAAATATTGTTACAGTCATTTGATAATGAAAAGAGGGCAAAGTACAGTAAAATACAGTTCACTCACTCAAAATTATATTTGAAACAGCCGGCCGTTGTGATCGGCTGGTTCTAGGCGCTTCAGGTTCGAATCCTGCCTCGGGCATGGATGTGTGTGATGTCCTTAGGTTAGTTAGGTTTAAGTAGTTCTGAGTTCTAGGGGACTGATGATCTCAGATGTTAAGTTCCATAGTGCTCAGAGCCACATGAACCATTTTTCTGAAACACCTCTGCCGGGCGGGGTGGCCAAGCGGTTAAAGGCGCTTCAGTCTGGAACCGCGCGACCGCTACGGTCGCAGGTTCGAATCCTGCCTCGGGCATGGATGTGTGTGATGTCCTTAGGTTAGTTAGGTTTAAGTAGTTCTGAGTTCTAGGGGACTGATGATCTCAGATGTTAAGTTCCATAGTGCTCAGAGCCATATGAACCATTTTTCTGAAACACCTCGGCCGGCCGGTGTGGCCAAGCGGTTAAAGGCGCTTCAGTCTGGAACCGCGCGACCGCTACGGTCGCAGGTTCGAATCCTGCCTCGGGCATGGATGTGTGTGATGTCCTTAGGTTAGTTAGGTTTAAGTAGTTCCAAGATCTAGGGGACTGATGACCTGAGAAGTTGTCCCATAGTGCTCAGAGCCATTTGAACCATTTGTTTGAAACACATCGAAAGTTGGTCATAATGAGACATACAAATTCAATCAACAAGACCCATCACCTACTGCACTGAAATTATTTTAGTTTCCTTGTCTTCCTGTTTCATTGGACTACTACTTCCTTTGAAAGAGCTGCTTGCAATGAACGTCAGTATCAGTAATTGACTCCATGTTATCAATGATGTTCAGGAAAATTATTTCCTTATTAACGGTGTCTGAAAAAAATTAAATTATAAGAAACATCAAGACTTACATTCATGAATACTTTATTTGTAATTACTGCAATTACGACGAAAAAAGGAAAACTGCCCGACTGTTACTCTCAACAATAATTTCCATTCAAACATTTTTATTAGTATTTTTTGTGGACTGGCAAGACAGCCAATCCACGAGGACGGGAGGCCGAAGGGCACGCGTTTAAGCTCACGCAGGATGGCGTGAGGTCTGGAACAGGACAAGGTCTTTATAGTAGCAAAAATAGTACGTAGCTTCTGGAATACTTAACTTTAATCCATAATTGGTGAACATCGGTCTGACGGTACATGCATCACAAGATAAATAGCAATTGATAATGGCGCCTTGCTAGGTCGTAGCAAATGACGTAGCTGAGGGCTATGCCAATTATCGTCTCGGCAAATGAGAGCGTAATTTGTCAGTGAACCATTGCTAGCGAAGTCAGCTGTACAACTGGGGCGAGTGCTATGAAGTCTCTCTAGACCTGCCGTGTTGCGGCGCTCGGTCTGCCATCACTGATAGTGGCGACACGCGGGTCCGACGTATACTACCGGACCGCGGCCGATTTAAAGGCTACCACCTAGCAAGTGCGGTGTCTGGCGGTGACACCACAGTATTTATGGTTAAAAAATGGTTCAAATGGTTCTGAGCACTATGGGACTTAACATCTGAGGTCATCAGTCTCCTAGAACTACTTAAACCTAACTGACCTAAGAACATCACACACATCCATGACCGAGGCAGGATTCGACCCTTGCGACCGTAGCAATCGCACGGTTCTGGACTGAAGCGCCTAGAACCACTCGGCCACTGCGGCCGGCATTTACGGTTCGTACGAGGTGAGAATTATTAAACTATATGAAAAAAAACTTAAATGAGTTACAAACTACGGCATGCGCACACTCTATTCAACATGTAAAAGCCAATACAGATATTCCGGTTTTGGTTATGATATGTTGGATGTGCCTGCCATTATTGGCGATGATATTGCGCAGACGCATGGCGAAATTCTGCATGACTCGCTGAAGTGTCGGAATATCATTCAGTCGATGACCTACTGAATGGCTGTTTTCAGCTCAGCAATGGCTTTGGGGTTATTACTGTACATCATGTCTTTAATATAGACCCACGAAACCGAATTGTATGTGTTCAGAACCGAAGAAAATTGCTGCCAATCGAGGCCCATGCCAGTGGCGCCTGGGTTCCCCCGAGCCAGAATGTGGTCCTTAAAGTGCTCCCCCAGGACATCATACACTCTCCTGCTTCGATGGGGTCGAGCTCCTTGTTGCATGAAACACATCTTCTACATCTACATCTACATTTATACTCCGCAAGCCACCCAACGGTGTGTGGCGGAGGGCACTTTACGTGCCACTGTCATTACCTCCCTTTCCTGTTCCAGTCGCGTATGGTTCGCGGGAAGAACGACTGTCTGAAAGCCTCCGTGCGCGCTCTAATCTCTCTAATTTTACATTCGTGATCTCCTCGGGAGGTATAAGTAGGGGGAAGCAATATATTCGATACCTCATCCAGAAACGCACCCTCTCGAAACCTGGCGAGCAAGCTACACCGCGATGCAGAGCGCCTCTCTTGCAGAGTCTGCCACTTGAGTTTATTAAACATCTCCGTAACGCTATCACGGTTACCAAATAACCCTGTGACGAAACGCTCCGCTCTTCTTTGGATCTTCTCTATCTCCTCCGTCAAACCGATCTGGTACGGATCCCACACTGATGAGCAATACTCAAGTATCGGTCGAACGAGTGTTTTGTAAGCCACCTCCTTTGTTGATGGACTACATTTTCTAAGCACTCTCCCAATGAATCTCAACCTGGTACCAACGATTAATTTTATATGATCATTCCACTTCAAATCGTTCCGCACGCACACTACCAGTGTTTGTTCCGCTATCATATGATCATACAATAAAGGATCCTTCTTTCTATGTATTCGCAATACATTACATTTGTCTATGTTAAGGGTCAGTTGCCACTCCCTGCACCAAGTGCCTATCCGCTGCAGATCTTCCTGCATTTCGCTACAATTTTCTAATGCTGCAACTTCTCTGTATACTACAGCATCATCCGCGAAAAGCCGCATGGAACTTCCGACACTATCTACTAAGTCATTTATATATATTGTGAAAAGCAATGGTCCCATAACACTCTCCTGTGGCACGCCAGAGGTTACTTTAACGTCTGTAGACGTCTCTCCATTGAGAACAACATGCTGTGTTCTGTTTGCTAAAAACTCTTCAATCCAGCCACACTGCTGGTCTGATATTCCGTAAGCTCTTACTTTGTTTATCAGGCGACAGTGCGGAACTGTATCGAACGCCTTGTCGAAATCAGGGTCATTTCAGGTAATGGGGATGAAATTATGTTACAATACCTTCACGCATCGTTCGGTAGTCACCGTGCAATCAAGGAATATCGCACCGATTATTCCGTGACTGGACATCGTGCACCACATACTCACCCGCTGAGGGTGAAGAGACTTCTCGATCGCGCAATGCCGATTCTCAGTTCCCCAAATGCGCCAGTTTTGCTTATTGACGAACCCATCCAAAGGAAAATGGGCTTCGCTGCTAAACTAAACCATACTAATTCCCATCATGCCCCGCGGCCATCCGTGCAGTTTGAATGTCCTAATGCAAAGTTTGCAGAAGTTATGACGATCGTATTTAATATATTTCAATAATTGTCGCCGTGCATATGATGACAATTTCTAATGTTCCGAAGTTCAATTTAGTTCCGCTTTACTTCCTTCATAAACATACCGACACGTCAAACCAACTTATGAGAAATACGCGTCATATCACTCTCCCCGTTCTTCACATGCTTTCCATTCGAGCTGCAATAAACTAACTCCCGCTTCCTCTCTTCTGTCTCGAGTATTCTGTTTGCCTATCGACCTCTCGATTGTAAGGAACCTTCTATTCCCTTTCAACAGTTCAATCCACGTATCGATCTCTCGATCGTAACAAGACATTCGTTGCGGCTCGTCGTCTGGTGCCACTCTGCAGGAAGAAAAATGGGAGTCATTCAGGCGTCGTAGGAATGTGTAATGCTGTATCACGATCTAGTGCACGACTGAAGTAAATGAAGAATATAAATAACAATTTTTAAAACTTTTAATAATTGCCGTTGCGATAAAAACCTAAATTTACACATATCATTGTCATCTGTTAGTGTGTTTACGACATGTGAATATGTTACTGGAGAGAGGGCTTGTCGAGGAGGTGTTCGATTCTGCAGCTGCTGATGTCGGTATCCAGTTGGGGGCAGGACCGGCGGAATTCCGTATTAACGCCGAAGCGGACCCCGCAATTGCGCAGACGAAGCGCTAAGCCATTAGGAGCACGGTTTCGCTGCACTGCGGATTTCGCTGCCCGCCCTGTTTACACGGACAGATTGTCCGTAAACAGCGGGCACTTCATCCCGCCATGAATCTGCGAGAGATATTGCCGCACGGTATCACATGGCTAATGTGTGCGGTGCAGTTGAGCGAGCAGTTCGCTCTTCTGCGAAACAACTACTCTGATGAGATGGTCCCGCTTACTGCGTAACACTGCGTTCATTCGTTTTCGGAAGCAAACTTATCAGATACACGAATGTAGAAAACGAGTTTCAGATATAGCTTTAGAAGAATCTGTACTCGAAATAATGAAAAGTGTGAGGTCATCCACACGAGTGTTAAAAGGAATTCGTTAAACTTCGGTTACACGATAAATCAGTCTAATCTAAAAGCCGTAAATTCATCTAAATACCTAGGTATTATAGTTACGAACAACTTAAATTGGAAGGAGCACATAGAAAACGTTGTGGAGAAGCCTAAGCAAAGACTGCGTTGTATTGGCAGGACACACATAGAAAATGTAACAGATCTACTAAGGAGACTGCATGCACTAAGTTTGTCCATCCGCATTTAGAATACTGTTGCGCGATGTGGGATCCTTGCCAGATAGGACTGACGGAGCACATCGAAAAAGTTCAAAGAAGGGCAGCACGTTTTGTATTATCGCGAAATAGGGGAGAGAGTGTCACAGAACTGATACAGGATTTGGGCAGCAAATCGTTAAAAGAAAGACGTTTTTCGTTGCGACGGAATCTGCTCACGAAATTCCAGTTACCATCTTTTTTCTCCGAATGCGGAAATACATAGGGAGAAACGATCACCACGATAAAATAAGGGAAGTCAGAGCTCGTACGGAAAGATATAGGTGTTCGTTTTTTCGGCGCTCTATACGAGGTGGGAATAATAGAGAATTGTGAAGGTAGTTCGATGAATTCTCTGCCAGAGACTTAAACGTGATTTGCAGAGTAGTCATGTAGATGTAGATGCAGAACGGTATCTCGGGACAGAATAATCTCATTTATACTATTAACAGTGGTTTCCCAATACACCGGTCATGCGGAATCAAAATTGCGCGTATCTCCCAGGACATTCAAGAGGCCACTGGTCAGGGGGATGGCAGATGCAGTATTCCTTTAGCATTTCAATCCTTACAACATCCGCATCCGGCCATCCTGACTTAGATTTTCCGTGATTTCCCTAAATCGCTTCAGGCAAATGCTGGGATGGTTCCTTCGGAAGGACACGGCTGACTTCCTTCCCCATCCTGCCATAATCCGGTGGGATCGATGACCTCGCTGTTCGGTACCCTCTCCTAATCAACCAACCAATTGTTACCACACCAACTACTATTAACGAAACTGCGGTCGTGTGGGGTATTAAACAAAATTTGTGACAGGGCTGAGAATTCCTTGGTAGAATAGACGCAGCATATTACCTTCGATGAAGGGTTATCAGCAGACGAAGGAGTAATTTAAGGCTTGCCTCGCGGCCTTTTAATGAGTCCCCTTGCTGTTTCCGTTGTTCCTGGCAGACAGTATTAACCTTGTGATGCACGAGTCCACTGCAGTGGACAGCTGTTAACCTTCGATTCTTAGGCACTTTCAGTCAGCCCTTAGGTTGCAAATTCACTCAGGTTACAGCACCAGTAGGGGACATCCACTGAGGTGGACTGCGTGCATTTGTGTCATCAGGACAGATTTAAAACACCAAAGAATCGACGGTTAACGGAAGTTCACCGCGGTGGATATGTACACCGCAGAGTTAATGGTAACCTCACCCTTTCAGCTTAAGTTACAGTTGAAACGCCCGCTGAATCACGCAGGGCTAACAGGTAATTAGGATTATGGAAAGAGCCAAGGGGGTTGCTGTCCGATTCATTTCACAATTGTAATTTATTATCATTTATTTCACAAATACACTTTTGAAAGAATTAAATTTGCTTCGTGGCTTAAGGCACAGATGCTTTAGAATAAGTTCAATTTTGAAAAGACATGACACACAGTTAAATTTACGAATAAGATAAATCGTATACATATATGAGATTAGCATGCGGAGCGGCGGAAGGCCACCCGATTAAATCTTCAGAATTCCAGATATACTATGATGATTACTGAAGGCAGAAGGCCACAATGTTTTAAGACGCTAACAGGGCTGATGGCCCGCAAGGTGTACAGAAAGAGATCAACAAACCCAAGAAGATGGCTGAAGGCCGCAAAGTTCTGAAAATTAAGGAAATATATATTGCAACAAACCGTAAAACAATACATTAAGTTTAAAAATTTCCTTTCTGCAACACTAACGCGGAAGGCCCACAATAACTCGAAAAATCTTTCAGAGGAAATTACAATAACCTTTCAAGCGAAGAAGGCGATAACGTTTGGACTTGAAGGAAGCTCTGAGAACATGTTTCCAGGGGTGAAGGCCACAACTAACCTTGCCAAATTAAAAATATAAAATACAATTAAATTACAACAACATTAACACCGCCAAAAGGAGAATTAAGAGAACGGCGCTCAGGAGCCTCCAGTGGATCGGTCTGCCCTCGTTCACTTGGGCGAGACAGGTGGTGAGTCCAACTACACTTAATTCGTGCGAACTCAACCGCTTGCTTATCGCGACAGAGTACACGAGAATTCAAGGCCCCCCAAAAAATTACAAGTATCGCTATTCCCAAACAACGCTTATCCGAACTGAGCTGCCAAAACTACAAACCACGTTGGGCAGCAACAACAGGTCAGAAAAAGACACTGCCTAAAAACTATGTTAGCGGCCAGGGCAGGTAAGCAGAACACTAACGGCCACAAGGCAGAAAATTCCGCTGGGGCACTTGGATTGTAGTCAAGCAATATAGTTAATTGCACCGCATAGCGGCTAAATTTCAGCAATAGAAGCACTCGGTGTTACTCACAGGAAAACCTCCCAAACAGCGAACCACCGAAACGAACCACTCAACATGAATGGACGCGGCTTGGGGAGTTGAAACCACTACTCAACTTTGACGTCCTGAGTCGGTGAACCACGCTGCTCGTAGCGAGCGGACTGCTCCACACACGCTCCGACACTGTGCAGGGACCGCCAGCGGACCCAGCCGACTGCACCGCGCGAAGATAACTTCCCTGGTCCGCAGCAACCGACCGACTCCTGTCAGAATACTGACAACATCTAAAATAGTCGTCAGTGAAAATTACACCAACTACACACACAACCTGACAAACACTTGCACGAAGACCTGAAGGATACCAACAGTAGCTAAGCACGCACGGAGACAAATGGGAGTCAATGCACACACACACGGCCGACTCATGAACGATCGGCGAGCCAAAACGCGTCGTCCGGTAGGACGACCGACCGACGATCCACCAAGATCGTGGCCCAGCTCAAGTGATGGTCCGGCGAGCCACTTCGACGCAGACCTCACTGCCGCTCCAACCCGACTGCACTAGTGCCACATTGCGACTGCCCAACTGGCAGGTCCGGACTGCGATCCAGACGCGTTCCACTCGATTGGCAGACCCGAAGTCGCGAACCAAACTCCCGACGCGAACTCCCGTAAGACAGACAACGACCGGGAAGTAATCGCAGTCGAGCAAAGATACTACGAGTGGGGATATATCGATACGCGCTGCTAACGCCACTCACGGTCAGGCAAAGCAGCAACTCAGTGACAGTGGTAATTTAAATTAAGGTAGTGAGGTGGAAGTACGTTAAACACACGATGTAAAATACATGATGGCGGGAACACGAGCCACGCACGGCTCAACAGCTGTGTGTAATAAAGTGGGGGGGAATCTTTCACGTTGGTGCACTTTTCACATTATTGGCTCTAGCCAGCCCATTAATATAATTTTAATATACACTCTAAGACAAAAAGACGACACAATTAGATTGAATTATCCTGATGGGTTGGAATTCGGTGAGCGTGATGTGCAGACAAATTAATGGTTACAGTTTCAGGAAAACTGCGTGATTTATTCATGAGAAAGAGCTTCACAAACTGAGCAAGTCAATGACGTATTGGCTGACCTCTGGAACGTATGCGGTTATTCGGCTCGGGGTTGATTGACAGAGTTATTGGATATTCTCCTGAGGAATGCCATGCCAAATACTGCACAATTTGATTCATTAAATCATAAAACTTCCGAAAATGGCTGCAGGGCCCTGCCGATAATGTTCGAGACGTTCTTAACCGAGAAGAGGCCTTGTGACCTTGTTGGCCAAGTTAGGGTTTAGTAAGCACGAAGACAAGTAGTAAAAACTCCGGGCGGGCATTATCTTGCTGAAATGTAATCCCAGAATGGCTTACCATGAAGGCCAAGAAAACGAGACGTGGGATATCGTTGACGTAACGCTCTGTTAGAAGTGTTCCTCATATCCATTCAAATGAGTAGTACTATGAAAAGAAATGTCACCCCAGACCACCATAACTCCTGGTTGCTGGGCCGTATGGTGGGCGACAGTCATTTTGATATCCCACTGCTGCCCGGAGCTTCTTCGCTGGTCATTGGGGCACATTTGGAAGAGGGCACTGACGACAATTCTAATCCAGTCCATGAGATTACAGGCCCAAGAAGTGTCTGGAGACGCCCCAGACAGTGGTCGAATACCAACCTTTGCCCTTTATGGCAAGCCATCCTGGACTTTCACTTCAGCAACACAATGCTCGCCCGCACACGGTGAGACTTTCTACTGCTTGTCTCCGTGCTTGCCAAACTACACTTTGACCAGCAAGGTCTTGCCAGTGTCAGTATGTGGGTGTTATGTTGACGAGTTGCACAACGGATTGATCTGGCAAGTACCCTTTGGCTCCTGCAAGAAGCAATTTCCACCCCACAGTACCACAGGAGTCAGACAGACGCTGCTAACGTACCAAAACTGCTTGAAAAACTTTCAGCAATTAATATCATCTGGAGTCGTCTGCTGTAAGGAAAACACAAAAATATTCTATTTTCTTATGTAACTAGTGGGATACTTGAGTACTGGAGTATTGCTAGTTAGTGTCAGAAAAACATTAAACGAATGGAAAATAGTTGTTATTGCAAAATCTGAGAAAATCAAGTGAAACTTTTATTTATAAACTGATACACAAGTTTCTGGGTTCTTTTCGGAATAGGAGGTTACCTTTTACAGATAGGAATCCTGTTAATGAAATTTATATACAAAGTGTGGGAAACCTCTTTTATCCCTTTTCTTTAAGAATGTTATTTACTCACAAGGGAACCTCCCCATCGCACCCCCCTCATATTTAGTTATAAGTTGGCACAGTGGATAGGCCTTGAAAAACTGAACACAGATCGATCTAGAAAACAGGAAGAAGTTGTGTGGAACTATGAAAAAATAAGCAAAATGTACAAACGAAGTAGTCCATGCGCAAGATAGGCAACATTAAGGATACTGAGAGCTCAGGAGCGCCGTTGTCCCGTGGTTAGCGTGACCACCCGCAGAGCGAGACGTCCTCAGTTCAAGTCCTCCATTGCGTGAAAAGTTTAACTTTTTATTTTCAGTTCATGTGACAAACTCTTTATGTTTTCATCACTTTTTTGGGAGTGATTATCACATCCACAAGAAACTAAATCAGGCAAGGTAGAAGAATCGTTTTACCCATTCGCCAGGTGTACTAGTTAGGTGGGTCAACAACATATTCCTGTCATGTGACGCACATGCTGTCACAAGTGTCGTATAGAATATATCAGACGTGTTTTCCTGTGGAGGAATCGGTTGACCTATGACCTTGCGATCAAATGTTTTCGGTTCCCATTGGAGAGGCACGTCCTTTCGTCAACTAATCACACGGTTTTGCGGTGTGGTCGCAAAACACAGACGCTAAACTTATTACAGTGAACAGAGACATCAATGAACGAATGGACAGATCATAACTTTGCGAAAATAAAGAAAGTAAAATTATCAGCCGAGGGAAGATTTGAACCAAAGACCTCTCATTCCACAGCTGCTCACGCTAACCACAGGACCACGGCGCCCCTGAGCTCACAATCCCCTTAATATTGGCTATCTTCCACATGGACTACTCAGTTTGTATATTTTGTTTATTTTTTTATAGTTCCACACAACTTCTTCCTATTTTCTCGATTGATCTGTGTTTAGTTTTTCAAGGCCTATCCACTGTGCCAACTTATAACTAAATCTGAGGGGGGGTGCGATGGGGATGTTCCCTTGTCAGCAGAATGGCTGAGAGCCGCACCTACTCAACTTGAATAACTATCCGATTGAATTTTTTTTATGTACAGTCGAGGCTGTCACATGAGAAATGTAATGGAGTGACGTGAATGAAGTATGTTATTTCTAATGGAGGAAAGATGGGCCTCACACTAACTGATACTCTGTGTTCACACCGCAAGTTAAGTGCCACGACCAACGCCGTGAACACCTCTCCACACAAAAAGCGAAAGGGTATATCATCCGCTGTCTTTCCCTCTCTCCTCCACCTCATTGCGTCAGAAATAGTCCGCCAATCAGGGTTACTCTTACAAATGGGAGAATGGCGCTCTGTTTAAGCCGACCAATCCGGAAATATATAGCATCTGTGTCAGGCATTTACTGTCGACCTGTGAGAACTCTGAAACTGCACACTAGGTCCGCCAAAAAATGCGTATGCTGGAGCTCTCTGAAACAGTACAACGGGTTTTGCTTTTAAGTTGAACACGCAGGCCATTATCCCTTATCTCTGGCAAAAACTGTTTTGGTGCCTGGGCGGTTGGCCGGCCAGCACAGGTGTGTGCTAACCCACCCTCCTATGGACTTTCCAATGGGCTGGTTGCCTCCACTGAACAAACACTCCTGCGGCCGTCGTGTCTTGAATGTTTGTGTATGCCAGCCTCGACTTTTTAATTCCGGTGCGCACTTCCACGTTATTTATTAGATTTGCATATTGATTAAAAGGAAATATTTAAAACTGACTCTAACCTATCGAGTTTGGGCTCGAGTGAAACGTCTTGATACGCAGAATACGATGGTGAGGTCGGAATATGTAAGAAATGAAGGTCAGGAGTCCACACTACCTTACACATGTTAAGAAGGTTTCGCACATTGTCAGCAGGGCCCTCCAGCCATTTCAGGGTTTTGACTGTCTAACGCGCCAGTTGGACTCAATTTAGCACAGTATCCCTCAGGAGGACATCCAATAACTCTGATAATTAACGCAAAGCCGAATAACGGCATAAGGGCCACAGGCAGGCCAACGTGTTACTTACTTGCTCAATTTTTGAAGCTCTTTATCTTGAATAAATAGCCGAATTTTTCTGAAATTGTAATCATTTGCTTGTCTATAAATACACATCGCATCTGCCCATCTCCATCCCTCGGAATAATTCCTTAGAGTGTTATCCCATTCATAAATGATTGCATTCGCTGTTTATCTGTTGCAGTCTTTTCTGAAATTACGAAAATTATTCATAAAAATACATAAATACACTGTTGAAGGAACATAAAAGTCTTTGCCGACTAGGAAAAACAGATAAGTCAGCCATGGCGGAACATGCTCTCCTATCAGGTGATCATGTAGTGAAATTTTTGGAAACTGAAGTTTTATGTACTATGACGAACTATTATCCACGGCTATATAGAGAAGCCATCGAAATATATAAACATGGGGATGATTTTAACAGAGAAGCTATGAAACTCAGCGATGTATGGACAGTTGCGCTACAGAATCGATGAGAAGTTTTTATCTTTGACGTTCTATGTTCGATAGTTATATTTTAGCCTTGACAAGGTTTATCTCTGCTACCACATGAAATCCAGACCACGCCCGCTTTCCAGGGTATTTTGGCCGTTCTTCGACGTCCTACTCGTCAGTTGGCAAGACTCAGCACAACTAGGAGCACCTCCGAAGATGTCCAACGTCGCTTTGGGCGAAACGTCAGGGATAGAAGAGTTCCATGGACCACGGCCATATAACCCTGAAGATTTCTGAGCAGCTGAAACATCCGGTCGTGAAAGCCTTTATTGTCTGGTAAAAATTAAGGTTATTCCAAATAGTCCGATGTTCAACATATTCTTGTACCACGGAAAAAATATTCGAGTGAAATTTGAAAGCGTTGCGATCAATAGTGTACTTAATAGTTCACCTGTTAACATTGTTACTCTACTGCAGTCCAATAATCAGTAAGTGAAATCAAAGTAAGCGGAAGTATTACGAAAAGCCAGTTACAAGGTAAATACATTTTGAAGTAGAGGTTATTGGAAGTTAACATGAATTTTCACTTTCAAGAGCAACAGAGTTTTTGAGACGTTTAAGAAACTCGGTTCGTTTGCAAGTATCACATGCACCATGACGGAAGACTTATTTCATTTCAAAGTACACGATGATGCAAGACAGATGAAGTATGATTTAAATGACCTCATGATATGTAAACAGTTCTGCGGATAAATGACACCTAATTTGCCACAAAATTTTGTGCATGAAAAATTATCAATATATTACGAACAGCTTTAATATATTCTAGAACACTTCAGTGTGTAGAACGTGAACTATTTACAAATGCTGTGCAAAACAGAAACTCAAGTCTAGCAACTAAGAAACCTGTAGAAAGCGATAGTAAGTGCTTGTGGCGATCTCTAGTGAGCGTTCCTTAATGTGATCCCGATGTTAGTTACCAGGCTAAAGCACGGACCAAAAAAACATGATTTCCTAGGTGCGCTATCCTCTACGTACAACACTCTTCCATACTATCTCTAGAGAGCTGCACAGATACATGATGTTTCAAAACGACGTTCCTTACGCCAAAAAACATGGCCTCTTAAATGCATACCTTAAGAGCTACGAGCACTTGTTCATCTTCACTAAGCCGGCCGCTGTTGTCGAGTGTTTCTAGGCGCTTCAGTTCGGAACCAAGCGGGTGAAACGGTCGCAGGTTCGAATCCTGCCTCGGGCATGGATGTGTGTAATGTCCTTATGTTAGTTAGGTTTAAGTAGTTCTAAGTCTAGGGGACTGATGACCTCAGAACATAGTGCTTAGAGTCATTTGAACCATCTTCGCTACAATGAACACGTCTTTTCTAATGACCAAGTGCTCATAGCTCTTAAGACATGAATTTAGAGCTCATGTTTACTGGATATTTTTTCCTTGTGTTAGTGTAGGGAACCTATCCCCAAATTTTTGCCGACCGGGGTGGCCGAACGGTTCTAGGCGCTACAGTCTGGAACCGCGCGACCGCTACGGTCGCGGGTTCGAATCCTGCCTCGGGCATGGATGTGTGTGATGTCCCTAGCTACCCAAGGACGACTCGCGCCCCGTCCTCACAGCTTTACTTCTGCCAGTACCTCGTCTCTATCCATTTGGCTGGCTACATCTAGCGCCACCACCTGTCGGAACTTCACCAAACTATAGGTGCTGAAGAGGGAATATTCCACGATGTCCCACAACTAACTCAGCATTTTTTTTCCCACGGAAACTGACCAAGAAAGAAATGTGAGGAATTACAGCGCCCCTCGTAGTATTGGCCTATAGCGTTAGTCAAGAAATGTCAGACTGTGTGCTTACCGCTCGAGTTACGGTACCGTAATTTATGGCTTTTATTTGCCGGATACGTACACCTGTAAGGGAAACGAAACTCAGAGTGGATAAATTACTGTATAAGTACACTATGTGATCAAAACTATCCTGACACTCCCAGAAACATATTAGGTGCATTGAGGTGCCACCTACTGCCAGATAGGCGATATAATTGACCTCAGTAGTCATTAGACATTGTGAGAGAGCAGAGTAGGGCTCTCCGCGGAACTCACCGACTTCGAACGTGCTCAGGTGATTGGGTGTGCATTGTGTCATACATCGTACGCGAGATTTCCACACTCCTAAACATCCATAGGCCCACTGTTTCCGATGTGATAGTGAAGTGTAAACGTGAAGGGACACGTACAGTATAAAAGTGTACAGACCGACATCGTCTGTTAACTGACAGATTCAAAAAATGGTTCAAATGGCTCTGAGTACTATGGGACTCAACATCTATGGTCATCAGTCCCCTAGAACTCAGAACTACTTAAACCTAACTAACTTAAGGACATCACACAACACCCAGTCATCACGAGGCAGAGAAAATCCCTGACCCCGCCGGGAATCGAAACCGGGAACCCAGGCGCGGGAAGCGAGAACACTACCGCACGACCACGAGCTGCGGACTAACTGACAGAGACCGTCGACAGTTGAGGAGGGTCGTAATGTGTAATAGGCAGACATCTATACAGAACATCACACAGGAATTCCAAACCGCATCAGCATCCACTGCAAATACTATGACAGTTAGGCGGAAGGTGAGAAAACTTGGATTTCATGGTCGGGCGGCTGCTCGTAAGTCACACATCACGCCGTTAAATGCCAAACGATGCCTCGCTTGGTGTAAGGAGCGTAAACATTGGGCGATTGAACAGTGGAAAAACGGTGTGTGGAGTCACGAATCACGGTACGCAATGTGGCGATCCGATGGCAGGATTTGGGTATGCCGAATGCTCGGTGAACGTCAACTGCCAGCGTGTGTAGTGCCAACAGTGAAATTCGGAGCCGGTGGTGTTATGTTGTGGTCGTGTTTTTCATGGAGGTGGCTTGCACCCCTTGTTGTTTTGCGTGGTACTATCACAGTACAGGCCTACATTGATGTGTTAAGCACCTTCTTGCTTCCCACTGTTCAAGAGCAATTTGGGGATGGCGATTGCATCTTTCAACACGACTGCGCACCTGTTCATAATGCACGGCCTGTGGCGGAATGGTTACAAGACGATAACATCCCTGTAATTCACTCGCCTGCACAGAGTCCTGGTCTGAATCCTATAGAACACCTTGGGGATGTTTTGGAAGGCCGACTTCGTGCCAGGTCTCACTGTCCGACATCGATACTGTGGTGTCACCGCCAGACACCACACTTGCTAGGTGGTAGCTTAAATCGGCCGCGGTCCATTTAGTACATGTCGGACCCGCGTGTCGCCACTGTGTGATCGCAGACCGAGCGCCACCACAAGGCAGGTCTCGAGATACGGACGAGCACTCGCCCCAGTTGTACGACGACTTTGCTAGCGACAATACGGACGAAGCCTTCCTCTCATTTGCCGAGAGACAGTTAGAATAGCCTTCTGCTAAGTCCATGGCTACGACCTAGCAAGGCGCCATTAGCCTTACCTAGTTTGAGAGTTATCGTATAAATGTCTCAAGAAGAACGTTGTAAACCAACAAAGAATAAAGTTAAGTATATTCCAAAGCTACGTATTTTCTTTATAGCAGTCATAACGTATCCTGTTGCAGACTTGACGCCAGTCGGCGTGTGTTTACGCGTGCCTTTCGGCTCCCTTTTCAGTGTGGCGTAGCTAGCTTGTTACGCCACAACGGATACCTCTCCTCAGTACATCACTCCGTGAAGAATGGGCTGCCATTCCCCAAGAAACCTTCCAGCATCTGACTGAACGTATGCCTCCGAGTGTGGAAGCTGTCATCAAGGCTAAAGTTGGGCCAACACCAAATTGAATTCCAGCATTACCGGTGGAGGGCGCCACGAGCTTGTAAGTCATTTTCAGCCAGGTGTCCGGATACTTTTGATCACATAGTGTAGTTGCCAATGTGTGAGCGACATACTGTAGAAGTATCATCACGTGGTCCCTAGTTTCTGAAACTCTGTTCACAGTGACACTGAATTGCTGCTATATAATATTTTCACCTAAGAGACTGTGTTGGCTTACACGATACACAGGGGGGGGCTGACTGTGACATGATGGTGTAAGGGTACTACATTTTAAAATTATATTTCACAGACTGAATTGTGCCAAAGAGTAAGAAAGACGTTATAGTGAAGTATACTGGTCGTATGAATTGTTTAAGAAGTCCAGACATTGCAAAAGACAAATAGGGGGCATGTGGCATAAAGTGAGTAATCAAGAAAGACTGAATCCCAGTACTGATACTGACTACAGATTTCAAGAGTCCTACACAGAATGATTTAAAGCTATATTTTTCTATATAATGTTCGGAAGTTCTAGCTCGAGAATAATAATATCGCCAAATAGGAAAACGTTTATGTGCCATATCATATTTCCTACAAAAATGTCGCATGTCGTGACCTATGACTTTAATGTCGGTTGCAAATATTTCTAGAGGAGATACAGAGCAGAAAAATATTTACGGTAAACAAATATGAAACTTGAAAATATATCTCCATCTAAATAAGTAAATATCTTTATGGCAGTTAAATGCTTGTTATTAAAACAAAGGACGTGGAGCGATATGTAACTGAAGCATTGAAAATTAGTTTCGAATTGTTGTGCGTGGTGCCCTTCGCAGGCCTTCGATGTCTGGTCATTTTCTGCTTTCATACCTCTCCTGTGATGGTCATAACTTAAATAAGCCAGGCTAATTTCTGGTTTGATTTTACCCGAAATATTAACGAGTAAAAGAATATTTTTGGTGTTAGTTTCCGCGTATTATGAGTAATCAACGAATTATTGCACTAATAAAACTGGTGCCAAGGACGTGATAATAGACGACTGATTAATACTATGGACACAGAGAGTGAATGAATGCAATGCAGCTGACACAAGCTTTTTCGGATGTTCATGTTCTCATGCTTGAAGTACAAGGAGGAGATATCTCTGACGGTCGCCAATGCCTGTAACTGTATTTTAATAGGCTTTCAGTTGTCAGTATACAATTATTACCAAAGTGAAAATTGACATTCAGCTGTCATATTACATACAGTCATGGTATTCATGTGCACTGATAGTCTCTCGTAATTATTTTTGATTCACTTTTTCTTTTCACAATATGTAACAGAAATGATTAACTTCTTACGGTCCGGGTTCACAGAAGAACACCATATTTGCCATTTACTATAGAAATTTTTTCTTCAAATTGCAATTTCGGCCCCTGGGCTATTCACAAGTGGTACTGCAAGAGATATTGCTCAGCACATGTCACACGTTGAATCCTTCAACATGTATACATTTCATGGTCAAAAAAAGGTCTTTTCACTGTAGAAAAACAGTTTACGTAAGGCGAGTACGAAGCTCTGTACCTGTAAAATGATGTAAATTACGTGAAATATTACCAATGTTAACATCATTCACGTAAATCGCTACAAATCAAATTTCTAGCGCATTGTTTACATGTAAACTAAGTCCTTGTTTCCCAAATTTTTGTTGTAAATTATTGTTTTATAGCTCTTGAAATTCAGTCTGCTTTTCATGATTACTAAATTACGATAAGAGTCTATATCTTTTCACGGGTACACCGTAAAATCCAATATCTGTTTTCACAACCTCTGCCTGACCGTCACGGAATTAATTTAGAATCTTCCAGTGTCTCCGTGTCTTCTCCAAAAAATCTTCTTTTTTTGAACAGTTTATTCGCTATTAGTAGATGAAGTAGAGTTGGTAGAACTCAGCTTTTCCCTCCTAATTTCTAACACCAAGCCAATATTCCCCAGTAACTCTCTCTTGTACTCACTCCTCCTCACTCCCCTACTAAAACTTTCCAAACACCCTTGATTTATTAATTTTCACCTCTCCTTATATACTGTATTACCCGTCCTATGTCCTCATATGTAGTATGATTCAAGAAGTTGCACACACGTTGAAGGCGCTCACAGGGGAGTTGATATAAAATTTTGGAGTAGGAACTTGTGATCTTAGATGCATTCATGAGTCAAGAGAAATTTTGGAATTTTAGGAACATCAGTAACAATGAATCCACATGCGCTATGGGTTCAGAAAAGCCAATATAATGTTGATGTGTACATATCTGATGTGTACATACAACTGGTTGTCGTTCATGCCGTTAACGCCTTGTGTATCAGTTGCTGTGCATGCACAGCTGTTTCTTATTCGTGTGCTCTGAAATCGGAAGGGAAGATTCAATACCACAGTTACCTCGCTCACCTGACATGACACCTCTTAATTTTTTGTGAGAGCATGTCAAAAGACTTATGACCGTGACAACAGTTCCCGTCGAGAAGACATTTCTTGCCAGTGTACTTACAGAGTTGATGAGGTTCGAGCTATTCTTCCTGCACTTGGTAGAGTGCGCCAGAATTTTCTACAAAGACCCAATGCTTGTACTGATTGTGACGCTGTTCAGTTTAAATACCTTCAGGAAGGACCAACATTGTCGTTTAAACGGTACACCATCGCTGAATTTCAGACGAGTATACGTTGATTGTCGTTGATATTGCTGACATTCCAAAGCTTTCACTAGTCAGAATTACTTGAAAGATCATAAGTTCCTGTTCCAGAACTGTATTTCAATTCCTCTATCAGCCTCTTGAGTTTGTGCAGGAACATTCGAATTTTTAACTTTTAATCTTCTGTTTGTGACGTCAGCGTATGTACTTGGATTAATGTTGTTTCCATTGGTTTGTGGTCCATTCTGACGAGAATGATCCTATCACTGAACTGTTCTCAGTAACTCACTCTCCACCCTACTTTCCAATTCAAACGAAATCTACTTCCCTTATACCATCTCCTGCTACTGTTGATAATAATCTATATTTGTCTGACCAGAAATCCTTATCTTCTGTCCATTTCACTTCACTAACCCTCATTGAATCTAGACGGAGCCTCTGGATTGCCCTTTCCAGATTTTTTGGCTTCCCTACAATGATCATATCTCTGAGATTTCACGCTCCGACACTTAGAATGATAGCCTTTTGTTGGTTATTCAGTCTTTTTCTCATTGTCACAAGCCGAAGTCTACAACCTGGCCAAGGATTTTAGCCTGACTAGACAGATGGTCCAAATGGCTCTAAGCACTATGGGGCTTAACATCTGAGGTCATCAGTCCCCTTGACTTAGAACTACATAAACCTGACTAACCTAAAGACATCACGCACATCCATGCCCGAGGCAGGATTCGAACCTACGACTGAACAACACAAAAAACAACGTATGGGCAGTGCACTTCCGTTTTTGACACACTACAGTGAACAAGGCTATTGTTTTCTGTCTCAGATAGTTACGAGGGATGAAACTTGGGTATCGTACAACACACCTGAAGCAAAACGGCAATCGGTAGAATGGACGCACACTTCAGCGAAGGTTAAGTCTAAGATAATCTTGACACTGCGAAAAGTCATGTGCACCGTTTTCTGGGACAGAAAAAGGCATTTTGCTGATTGATTTCTTACCACGAGGCCAAACAATCAATGCACATGGTTACTGCGAGACCATTAAGAAATTGCGCCGCGCAATACAGAACAAGCACCGACGATTACTGTCAAAATGTGTTGTTTTTTTCCACGATAATGCCCGACCTCACACGGTGAATGGGTCCAAACAACTCTTACGGGAATTTCACCGGGAGGCGTTTGATCATCCTCCGTACAGCCCGGACCTCGCTCCTAGCGACTTTCATCTCTTCTTACACCTAAAATCTGTCCATGACGGTGATAACTTCAACGATGATGACGAGCTGAAAGAACATGTTACCACATGGTTGAATACACAGACGGCAACCTTCTATGAAGAAGGCATACAAAAACTTGTGCCACGCTATGACAAATGTCTAAAAAATTTCGGAATCTGTGTAGAAAACTAGTTTAACAGTTAAAGATTTTTGTACTATAAATATGTTTTCTGTATCTGTACACGTTTGTTTTATGTAATCAAACGGAACTTACATCGTGGACATACCTCATATACTCTGTATATATAAGTTAGTACACTCTGTATATAAGTTCAAGGACGGAGTGTTCTGTTTCTGAATTTGCAATACTGAAAAGGACCATAGGTTGTTGTTATGTTACCTGCTATGTGTATGTCCTTGAAAGGAGGTAGGTCACGTTTCCACACAAACTCAGTAGATGGCAGGGCTGTGCTTAGCAACACACTGATTAATTTCTTGGTGCATCAGTTACCATGACACAGTGGGTGTTGATTGTGAGCAAAAAGTGAACGTTAAGTTCTGAGTTAGGCTCGGGGAAACCCTTAGTGAAAAGTGGACAATGATTAAGCAACCATATTCAGGCGAGTCACTTTCAAGAAGTCGTGTCTTTCAGTGACCTAAAAGGTTTGGCGAGGTCTGAATTTCAGTGCAACACGATCCTAGATCTGTTCACCCGTCCACAGCACGTACCAATACAAACGTGGAGCGTGTTAGCCAGTTATTGCAAGAAGACCTATGGAACTGTGCGTGCAATGTCAGAAGAACTTAATTTGAACCGTGATGTGTATGCGAAGATCTTACGAGAAGATTTTACGGGAACATTTAGGGAAACGGAAACGTAATGCAAAATTTGTCGCTCACGCTCTAACAGACGAACACAAGGAGGAAAGTCAAACAATTTCTGCAGAACTACTGGATAGAGTCAGACGTGATCCCACATTTCGGTCGAGATTATTGCTGGGGATGAAAGCTGGTGCCAATAGTACGACCCTCACACGAAGCGTCAAAAGTGCTGAATGGCGGAGTACTGTGTCGCCAATCTAGAAAAACGTCAGACGACAACCTTCGAGAATGGGAATGTTGATGGGATTTCTTGAATGCAAAGGATTAGTTCACCATGAGTATGTTCCTCCAGGTCAAACTGTGAGCCAAATTCTTTACATGGAAGTCTTGGAGGTTTGCGAGAAGCAATTAGACGTCGATGCCCAGATTTGTGGTATCCTCAGGAATGGTTCTTACTGCGTGACGATGCAATAGCCCATACCGTTTTATCTGTTGCCGAGTATCTGGCCAAACATTCTTTTATTGAAATTCTTCCAATCCATATGTGGCATACAGCAAACCAGTGGTTAACAGTATTGGTTAAAAAGAGTCTTGGTTGCCATTTTAGTTTTTTATTCTTCAACGACGAGTTTCACCTTATTTAGGCATCTTCAGGTCATCTTTTCTAGACGGACGCAAGAGGCACCAAGATCTGCATAACGCGTTCCCGTTCACAGGAGCGAGTAACGAGTAAGAAGGGGGCGTCCATCTAGAAAAGATAACCTGAAGATGCCTAAATAAGGCGAAACGCGTCGTTGAAGAATAAAAAACTAAAACTGCAACCAAGACTGTTTTTAATGAATACTGTTCTTTTATTGCCATCCCACATCCGTCATATTCGCCCAACTTCTCGCCTTGCGATATTGTCTTGTTTCTGTGAGTGGGAAGGCAACTGAAAGGAAAGTTTCATCAGGATATCGCAGACATTCAAGAGACTGTGAGAAACGTTGGCAACTGTGTATAGATAGCCAATGGGAGTACTTCGGTAGGAGGCAGTGTCATTACTTGATAGGCGCAATGTTTTCCTTTTTTTTTCTTTTTTTATACCTATCCTGGAACTTTTGTACTCATTATGTTTGAGGTTCATTCAAATGAAGCCTGGTCAGTGCGCCTACCTCTGCCTTACACGTTAGGTGGCAGCACGTAACTGCGGGTATGGTGACGCCATCCACTGGTAGAGGGACTGACGCTTGCGACCCGTTTGACGTTGCATAGCGCCAGTGTGGTTTCACGCTGAAGAGAAGGTGGTCACACAAGTTATCGTCCACTACCGAACATGCGGGTAAGTGAAGAGGAACAACGGGGAGTGATTCGATTTTGGGCGGCGGAGGGAGTTGGAGATCGTGAAATGTATCGACGGATGAAGGCTGTGTACAGTGAGTACAGTCTGAGTCGTTCAACTGTTGTGGAATGGCGCAAACGATTCCTTGAGGGGCGCGAGCCACTGGAAGACGATGCTCGTCCTGGACAGGCCCATCGTGTCATCACACCGGAAATGGTTGCGAAAATGAATGTTTTAGTCTTGGACAACTGCAGAATCACCGTGGACGAGGCCCATCGGTTACTGGGTATTAGCGTGGGCACCGCCCACACCATAATGCATCAACACTTGAACTTTCGAAAAATCTGTGCGCAGTATGTTCACCACCTGCTGACCGCCGAACAGCACAGTACTCGAATGGCACTGTCTTTGAGTCTTCTGAAAAGTTATCACGAGGGATACGGCATTCTGTCGCGTATTGTCACAGGTGACGAAATATGGTGTCACCATTTTGAACCGGAAAGCAAGCGTCAGAGCAAGCAGTCGAAACATGCGACTTCACCACCTCCAAAGAAATCGAAGGCCGTGCACACCGGTTATGGTAAGGTCACGATATCCTTCTTTTTTGACCACAAGGGTCCACTGCCTATCGAGTTCCTGGAACGGGGAACCACCATCAATGCCCAGCGTTATCAAGAAACTTTGCAGAACCTTAGACGAGCTATCAAGTCAAAACGCGTGTTGTCCAACGGCGTTATCCTCCTGCATGACAATGCCCGCCCACACACGACCAATGCGGTGGAGA
Source organism: Schistocerca piceifrons (assembly GCF_021461385.2). NCBI lineage: Eukaryota > Metazoa > Arthropoda > Insecta > Orthoptera > Acrididae > Schistocerca > Schistocerca piceifrons. The sequence goes on from NC_060146.1 coordinate 122,756,166, forward strand.
AAAGCTGGAACATCCACCGTACAGTCTTGACCTTTCACCGTGTGACTCTCATGTGTTTGGACCTCTAAAACAAGCTATTCGCGGACATCGATTCGCAACGGACGACGAAGTTTTTGACTGGGCCCACGACTGGATCCGACAACAGCCTACTAGCTTCTTCAACGATGGAATCGACCGGCTAATGTCGCAATGGGATAAATGTGCCAACAGTGTTGGCGACTATTTTTGAGTATGTGTACGGAGTATAACTACATTTTTGAGTTAATAAGGTCGTTAAAGTTACTTTACGCTAGTGACCGGGCTACATTTGAATGCCCCTTATATTTTTCTTATACGAGAATAAATACTCACTTCTCCCTTGGAAAGCCGCGCGGGATTAGCCGAGCGGTCAGGGACGCTGCACTCATGGACTGTGCGGCTGCTCCCGGCGGAGGTTCGAGTTCTCCCTCGGGCATGGGTGCGTGTGTTTGTCCTTAGGATAATTTAGGTTAAGTAGTGTGTAAGCTTAGGGATTGATGACCTCTGCAGTTACGTCCCAAAATATGTCACACTCATTTGAACATTTTCATTTTCTCCCTTGTAAATCCCCTGCTGGAGATCCGAATAGGAGACTAGTCCGATTTACACTTTATGCATTTCTAATAAAATGTTCGAAATTTTGTAGTATACAAAGGATCTTCTTTCTCCGCCTAGCCTCCCTTCCTCCATCCTCCTCTGTCTCCATCTTCTTGTCAGTTCAGAGTAGTCAAGCAGCTTCACATTTGACCCGAATGGTATACTACACTATTCAGATTGCTGCGCTCTTTTTTTCTTTGTGTGTCTTGTATGAAAAAGATTCTGCTCTATAAAATTGCATAAATTTATGTGCAGCTGGTGCGGCTTAAATAAATCATTCGTACTGTTCAACGTCGCCCATCAGGTTACGGAAAAGCGAACTCTTTTTAGGTCTGGACCCGTTAGCCCGTTGGTGCTTTTTTAATGATGATAATAGTGCTCAACGGCGGAAGTGGAGCGCATTGGGTTATTTGTTTCGTAATGGACGTTCCATATAGCAGCGTAATCTAACTACGAAATTCTCCGCTATTGCGTCGTACTAATGGCCCTAAAAATGAAGCACGCCGTCATTAGTTTCCAGCAATGAAATGCGCGTCCATGAAATACAAGAGAATCTTTTTGCCTGCTAACACGCAGCAGTGTTCCGTGAAACTGCATGGGACATATGTGACCAGTCTAGCGCAGAACAAATATATTACGCTGCTAGAAGTTGGTGTCGCCACTTGCAAACATCAAATCGGGAAAACAAATTGGTAATAGGAATATGAAATATCAATAGTAATATGCAGTGTGTAAACAGTAACGAATATTTTGGTAAGTGGTAGTAACCATCAAAATCAGAAAGAAAGTCCAATAAACATGTGACCAGAAACGCATGCTTTTGAGATCTGTGCACTTGTTAATAGTGGCTGAACGCATTAGGATGTGATATCTCCGCCTCCGTCAAGACGAGAACGACATGGAGGAAACAAATACTGTACAGGCACAGTCTTGGCGTCGGGGATCCGTTAACGGAGTTCGCTGTTGTACAAGTCTGTATCGACGTACTCTAGTGTACATATCAGTCTGAGCACTAATGAGTTGTCCACAAGTAGATTTGTTGTTTGCATTGGAGGTACTGTAGCTGCAGTCTTTTTAGTGTGTGTTATCGCGCAGGTTTTTACTTGCAACGATAGGTATCTACAGTGGTGTGGTATCTACCTACAAAAATGTTTTAATTGTTATGTTCATTGTTCTTGTGATGCGTCTACTATCGTGTACAAGAATGGCTCAGTATATTTTCTTTTCTTTCCCTCGTGTTAGCTGTGGAATCGTGCTAATCGAGATGTAGTAGAGGGGAGGTGTGTTGAGAAAACCAGTCACGTGTTCTTTCAGCCCGATAAACTTTGCTGTTGTTGTGTTTATTTGCCCCTGTGAGCAGTGGGCTCTTGCGAGGCGACCGACCGTAAATGCTCATTGCATTCTCTCGAAAAGTTCTCTCTCTAACAGGTTGGGATGGACATTCATTGAAACAATTCCTGTGGATTTTGGAAAGGATTTTTATTCATAAGCCGTTAAACGCGTCTCCGATCCCTCTCAGTCAGAAAATTTTTCCGACAGCAAATTTGACGTTGTGTCGTGGCGACGCGTGTAACACCACTGCTTGCACACAGGGTGAACAGTCCGCCACGAAACCAAACAAATCCAGCAACTTTACACATTGTAAGGCGATGGACACGATCACACACGATTGTCTTTTTGTCACTATATCTGGACCTTGTTTCTAGCCTTGCTTACCCACAATGTCCACTTGAAATGTACGAGTATATGTCTCACTAAGCGCAGCTACCTTACGCTCACATAGAGGCAGCGCGACGGCGTTTGAGCACGGGACTGAATCGCTGCGCCATCTGTAAAGGCTTGACGATCATCTGGAATGACTAATTTTTTTTTGCCCAGGGAGCATATTTCAGGACTAATTCCATACGACATGTGTCCAATTTTTATTGATTACAGAGAGACAAATGTTAGAATGTAAACTCGTGCTCATAAATTAAGGATAATGCTGATACATGGTGAAACAATGCTCTGGTAGGCAATTTGCGGGGTTAATACACCTCGGGTGCATTTGACTTGCGGTCGTCGCACGGTGGCGCTGGCAGCAGTCCATATACGCAGAGGTGTGTTGGTGCATGTCAGAGTACGGTGTAGCGAGTAAGTGTGCAGACGTTTTCAGACGTGCTAATGGTGACTGTGTATTGAAAATGGCTCAAAGAACACATATTAATGACGTTATGAGGGGTAGAATATAGGACGACTGGGGGATGGTCAAACACAGCAGGTCGTAGCACGGGCCGTCCGTGTACTACGATGTGTGATCTCAAGACTACGGCAACGATTCCAGCAGACATGAAACGTGTCCAGGCGCTACAGTACAGGACGTCCACAGTGTACAACACCATAAGAAGGCCGATATCTCAACAACAGTTCCCGCACACGGCCACGGAGTACTGCAGGTAGCCTTGCTCGCGACCTTACCGCAGCCACTGGAACAGTTGTCTCCAGACACACAGACGACTGAACAGATATGGTTTATTCGCCCGACACCTGCAAGGTGCATTCCACTGACCCCTGGTCACAGGAGAGCCCGTAAAGCCTGGTGTCGAGAACACAGCACATGGTTATTGGCACAGTGGTCCCAGGTTATGTTCACGGACGAGTCCAGGTATAGTCTGAACAGTGATTCTCGCCGGTTTTTCATCTGGCGTGAACCAGGAACCAGATACCAGATACCAACCCCTTAATGTCCTTGAAAGAGACCTGTGTGGAGGTCGTGGTTTGATGGTGTGGGGTGGGATTATGATTGGTCCACGTACACCCCTGTGTGTACTTGACAGAGGAACTGTAAGAGGTCAGGTGTATCTGGACATCATTTCGCACCAGTATGTCCGCCTTTTCAGGGGTGCAGTGGGTCCCACCTTCCTCCTGATGGATGATAACGCACGGCCTCACCGAGCTACCACAGTCGAGGAGTACCTTGGAACAGAAGATATCAGGCGAGTGGAGTGGCCTGCCTGTTCTCCAGACATAAATCCCATCGAGCACATCTGGGATGCTTTCAGTCAACGTATCGCTGCACGTCTTCAAATCCCTAGGACACTTCAGGAGCTCCGGCAGGCACTGGTGCAAGAATGTGAGGCTGTACCCCAGCAGCTGCTCGACTACCTGATCCGGAGTATGCCAGTCCGTTGTGCGGCCTGCGTACGTGTGCATGGTGATCATATTGATGTCTGGTTACATGCGCAGGAAACAGTGGCGTTTTGCAGCACATGTGTTTCGAGACGGTTTTCTCAACTTATCACCAATATCGTGGACTTACAGATCTGTGTCGTGTGTCTTCCCTATGTGCCTGTGTTATTAGCGTCAGTTTTGTGTAGTGCCACGTAGTGTGGCATCACATTCTGCAATTATCTTTAATTTATGAGCATGAGTGTAATCCAGACAAATACTCGGTGAAGGTATTAAGAAAAGCAAGTCACTTCGGTTCACTTTCTAATTCTCTTCGCGTCTCCAAGTACAGACCTTCTGAGATCGTCTTTCTGTCGTTTTACGAAGTCAGCACAACTCATAATCCGAATGTTTGACTCTTGTGATTACTTTTTCTTCGTGGACTTTGCCTTTAAACCATTACCACAGATGAAAATCTAGAGGGGTAAGGGCCTGGAGACTTTGATGGCCAAGAATCGTGATCATTTCTGCCGATCCATCTACCGGGGGATTTTATAGCTGAGGTGTCACCTGGCGACTAGAACGCGCTCCGTCATGCTGGAAGAACAGATCCAAACGAAAGTCTTCCAATAATGCTGGAAGTTCTCGAAGAATGTCTAGATAACGAAGCACAGTAAGACAATGCGGTAGCGCTACAGGCCCAAAGAACTACCATACAAGGCCGTATATTTGCAGGCAAGCGTACCTGAAAACGTGTTCTTGAAAAGCTCTTGTCTAGGACATTTGCGTTTCCATCAAATCACTGAAGTGAACTAAGATTTTTGCAGGTATCGTCGCGGATATGGCTTCATCAGTGAACAGTGTTAGTCGAACTATCCGGCGATTTTCAGTTGGCTAAATACAAACTTCCTTCTCGAAGATGTTGAATCCGCTGTAAATGATAATGATACTGACCGCACCTGCATGGAGTACACTATGTGATAGAAAGTATCCGGACACCTGGCTGAAAATGACTTAAGACTTTCTGGCGCCCTCCATCGGTAATGCTGGAAATCAGTATGGTGTTGGCCCAACCATAGCCTTGATGAAAGCTTCCACTCTCGCAGGCAAACGTTCAATCTGGTGCTGGAAGGTTTCTTGGGGAATGCCAGACCATTCTTCACGTACTGCTGCCCTGAGGAGAGGTGTCGATGTTGGTCGGTGAGACCTGGCACGATCTCTGCGTTCCAAGACATTCCAAAGGTGTTCTACAGGATTCAGGTCAGGACTCTGTGCAGGCCAATCCATTACAAGGATGTTATTGTCGTGTAACCACTCCACCACAGGCCATGCATTATGGACAGGTACTCAGTCGTGTTGAAAGATGCAATCGCCATCCCTGAATTCAACTGCGGGAATCAAGCAGGCGCTTAAAACATCAATGTAGGTCTGTGCTGTGATAGTGCCACTAAACAACAAGGAGTGCAATTCCCCCCCCCCCCCCCCCCGATGAAAAATACGACCACACCAAAACACTACCGCCTCCGAATTTTACTGTTGGCACTACACACGCTAGAAAATGACGTTTACCGGGTATTCGCCGTACCCGCACCCTGCCATCGGATCGCCACATTATGTAGCGTGATTCGTCACTCCACACAACGTTTTTCCACTGTTCAGTCGGCCAATTTTTACGCTCCTTAGACCAAGCGAGGCGTCGTCATCCTTACTCATTCGTCATCGGATATCGGGTGCGGTATATAGGTGCATGGGGTCAGCCCACTGACCGACTGGCTGTTGTCTGGACCTTCCAGACGTCTTAGTCAGGTATGTCTTCAGTTGGCACCGGGAGGCGGACTGCGCTCTGGTCGAATCCTCCCACCGAGGAAAACTCCACGCCTGTACAGAGAAGTGAAACCGGGTCGCCGCACCTTGATGTCTCGGCGACGGAGGTGCGCGAACATTCTAGTGTGCACTGCTATCTGGTCCTCTGTGGTTGGGGTTTGGTCTACCGTATTCTCGGCACTAAGCATCAAAGTTTCTGTGCCGAGACGCGTTCGATCATAGGTGCGGCTTCTAAACGAAGCTGCATGCCGTGTGCTTTTTAGTGACAACAGCAGTCCTATTCCGCCGCCAGGTTTCAACCTACAGCGGCCATCTACGGAGTCCTCCTTGCTGTAGCCCTGACGTATTTGTTTCTCTGGCTCTGGATCGTCACCGGCGACGGCTGTCTCCGTCTGATTCAATGTGCTAATTTTCCCCTGTTCGGGCTTCTGAACCATTGAGTACCTCGTTGCATTCGCCCAAGTGCTGGGTGTCCTTATTTATTGTTCAGACAGGTTCTAGTTCCGTCTTAGAAAACAGTTGGTGTCGCTGGCTAGAATCGGCCTTAAGTTTATGAGAACTGTGGCTCCAGTCTTGCTGGTGTTTAAAAAGAGCTCAGTTATGGGAGAAGATCCGAATCAGTTTTGTATAACTTTCATTAACTTTGCTCGTGAATATGTATGGATGTTTGTTTATGCCAAAAAATATGTTTTTGCTTATTGGAAGTTAATGTCGTTCATGTGACGCCAGTATTTCCCATGCATGGATAATAGTGCCTTTTCATAAATTATTGTATTAGATTGATGAGTAAGTTCGTAGAGCTTTTGTTTTACATGTTTGTATTCCCGTTGCTATCGGTTTGTTTATCGATTGTCGCTGCTTATTCGTAGTTCAGTGTTGCTGTTTCAGTTTACGTATTGTAATTTTGTTATCTGCAGATAGGGAGTGGTGCTTGGTCGCCAAGAAATGGAGTGCCTAGTGGAAAAATCGGTACGTTTCCGACATATTCCTCTGCAAGAATCCAGTAGAAGTATGACAGCAGCGGAAGCAGCCAGGTATATTTATGCCGTGTATGGAGATAGTACCATTGGACAAAACGCGGTAAGAAAATGGAAAATGACTTTCCCGTTTGAAGGAAGATTATTTTGACATTAGTTAAATGGAAATGCCGTGTGGCTAGGGCGTCCCGCCTTTCGAGGTGACGCCACTTCGGCGAATTTCGTGTCGATGGGGATGAAATGATGATGATAAGGACACTTGTTTTTTCACTTGCCGCCCTGATTTTACGGCCCACCACCTGATTGCTTAAGGTGGGTCTTTATTGACCACTTGGGCGCTGCGATCGGTATATGGCCGCTGATGTGGCTGAACCTTCACACCAGTTCCCGCATCCTATCGCACCGTTGCCCGTGTCCCGCCACGTGGCCGTGGATCATAGGTGATCGTGTCTTGTTTTTGTCTCTTTTATTTTGTTTTCCTTTAGTTTGTTGTCTTTGTTTGCTATTTATCTTTCTTTTCTTTTCCTTATGGCAGCTTTCCCAAACCGTTTAACAAAAATTCACATGAAGTTTAAATTTTGAAAAAGAGATACAAAAATATAGTTTAGAATGAAGAAGAGAAAAGAAGATAGGAAAGGAAGAATTTTATAGTCCCTCCACCCCGGGGAACTGAGGATGAAAGTCTTGGAAGTAGTGGTCAAGCCATTGATCCTCAGTCTCCAATCCTTTGCCTACCTTTAACTAAGAAGATCTATGGTAATTTATAATTTCTGTGCTAATTACTAGAGCTGTTACTAAGATAATTACGCCATTAACAGGTTTAATGCGCCGTGTTTGCCTGTGGCAACTGCGACGGTGCGCCGACACTGTTTACATCTATTCATGTTGAGCTTTAGTTATGTGTAATCTATTGTGATATTGTGTACATAATGTTTAGACTAATGCATTTCTGTCGATCTTCTTTCTGTCTCGGTTCACATCCTCCACACTTCTATGTAGGTGCTGCATCTAGGTTTGTCGTCTGTAATGTCTCTCGCACCTGTACTCTCTATGGCATTCATCTGAGATCAGCACGTTTAGTTCGTCACATAATTCTGGTGTTCTGATTGCATCGTATATGTGTCGTTCAGTTTGTAAGTGTTGTATTCCTGGTGTGTTCCTGTGTTGTCTGTATTTCCCGCAGAATAGGATTGTGTGTTCGAGGGTTCCCATACCTCCGCATGTGCGTGTAGATGTGTCTCTTAGACTCACGCGGTTCAAGTGCGTGGGATAAGGTGCGTGCCCACTCAAGGACATGACAATACCCAGTCCCTGAGCGGAGAAAACCTTCGACCCCGGGCCGTGAGGTATGACATTCCATCGCGCTGACCACTCAGCTACCAGGGGCGGACATTTTGACATTAGTTATTCTCCATGTTCAGGAAGGTCTTGAGGGGTTGATGACGATCGTTTAAAGGCATTAATCAAAAATGGGTCAAATGGCTCTGAGCACTATGGGACTTAACATCTATGGTCATCAGTCCCCTAGAACTTAGAACTACTTAAACCTAACTAACTTAAGGACAGCGCACAACACCCAGTCATCACGAGGCAGAGAAAATCCCTGACCCCACCGGGAATCGAACCCGGGAACCCGGGCGTGGGAAGCGAGAACGCTACCGCACGACCACGAGCTGCGGACAGGCATTAATCGGAAATGATCGACGTCATTGTACTCACGAACTGGTAAATATAATAAACTATGATAGTTCCACCGTCGTGCTACGTTTGCATGCAATGAGGAAGGCTCAAAAATCAGGTGTATGTGTACCGCATGCTCTAAGACAAAATCGCAAAAATCAGCGGGTGGTCATAGGTGCATCTCTACTTGTTCGTCTTTAGTTAGTTCGTGAATAACACTGACCATTCCTGTCCTGTATCGTGACTGGTGCTGGTAAATGGGTTCATTGTGCTACCATAAAGAAAGGAATGCTTGAGCCCAAACAAAGCAGCAACTGCCCGTACAAAGACCTGTGCGCATCCACAAAAGATAAAGTTTCACATCTGGTGGAGAAGCAACGGAGTTGTCTAATACAAATTTCTTCCACGAGAGGTAATCATCACTACTGACATTTATTGTCAACAACTGAGACGCCTTGCAGACGCGGTCCGCGAACAGCGACCTGAAAGACTATATGAAATGAGGCTACTCCACCATAACGCTCGGCAGCATTCTGCTAGACTCACAAAAAACACTATACTGCAGTTGCGTTGGGAAGTCATTCCACTCATCTTATTTACCTGATCTGGCGCCCTCAGATTAGTGCGTTTCCAGCTCCTCGAGGAGCAATCCTCACTGACCTTCCTATCCGGCTGAAAAGTCTCTCCGAACATGGCTAGATGAGATCTTCACCTCAAAACCACGTTACAAGTACACTCGCGGGATCGAGAAGTTTCCCCAGTGTTGGAAAGGTGTTATAAGTAGGGAAGGACAGAGCGCTACTGATGGTTAATATCTCTCCTGTGTTTTTGTTGTGTTTATTAAACTTATAGAGAAACGCAATAATTACTGAGGAAGTTGTGGAGGTACACGGATTATACTAAAATTATGTACATAGTGAAATTATGTACATAGTGAAAGAACTGGAAGCGAGGTGTAGCAAAGCTAATGCAGTGAGCGCTCTGCTACGATCTTCTCTCTTCTGCAAGAAGGAAGTCAATACCAAGACTAAGTTATCTGTGCACCGTTCAATCTTTCGACCAACTTTGTTGTACGGGAGCGAAAGCTGGGTGGATTCAGGTTACCTTATCAACAAGGTTGAGGTTACGGTGGCTAGGATGATTGGAGGTACTAGTAGATGGGAACAATGGCAGGAGGGTGTCCGCAATGAGGAAATCAAAGAAAAACTGGGAATGAACTCTACAGATGTAGCAGTCAGGGCGAACAGGCTTAGACGGTGGGGTCATGTTACACGCATGGGAGAACCAAGGTTACTCAAGAGACTCATGGGTTCAGCAGTAGAGGGTAGGAGGAGTCGGGGCAGACCAAGGAGAAGGTACCTGGATTCTGTTAAGAATGATTTTGAAGTAATAGGTTTAACATCAGAAGAGGCACCAATGTTAGCACTGAATAGGGGATCATGGAGGAATTTTATAAGGGGGCTATGCTCCAGACTGAACGCTGAAAGGCATAATCAGTCTTAAATGATGATGATGATGATGATGATGATATGTTGCCTTGGACGGCCGGAGTGGCCGAGCGGTTCTAGGCGCTATAGTCTGGAGCCGAGCGACCTCTACGGTCGCAAATCGGGCATGGATGTGTGTGATGTCCTTAGGTTAGTTAGGTTTAATTAGTTCTAAGTTCTAGGCGACTGATAACATCAGAAGTTAAGTCGCGTAGTGCTCAGAGCCATTTGAACCATTATGTTGCCTTAAATTCATTAAATGAGAGCTTTGAATACTGCTTTCTTCTAATAGCTTTTTCAATTAAAAGTGTCATATGTTTTGAAAAAAGGTTCCGCATCCACCTCAACCTAGCCCCTCCACTCACTTATGTCGTATCATTTTCCATTACAAAGTCCGTGCACAAATACAATGTCAGGAAATAAGCGCGTCGTCTTTAAATGAGTTCGCAATTACTTTCAATAGTCCACAATAAATCTCAGACAACTCGCAAATCAGGTTTTCACAGAGAAAAATAAATCTTCCGAAAATACTCCATCAAATAACTACACATTCGTAGCAATACCGCCACCCCACATTCCAATTGCCAGACCGCAACGCAAACTGATGCCTCACGTATTCGGAAATAAAACATTGGATACCAAATACAGCCAAATTGTAGAAGTACGTGTGTAAAATCTGCTGCATGCGACAACAGCTTTCTCTACATTCACACAGTTTTGAACGTTAAACAGAAATATCAAAATGGCTCTTCAACTGTCACTATTGTCGTCACTAAATGTCAACTACAGATTAAGATTTATTTCTGACCACTACTAAATGAAAAATCGGAACACAATACAAAACTGATTATTATTGCTACATTTATATAAAATATAATCAGTAACAAGCAGACAGAAAGAGAAACAACAGCACTGCATGGAAGTCAGAAATTGAAAACATATGTAAATCACGTCATTCGTAAATAACCTACGCGGAATACAACTAATGTACCGTAATTTATAAGATATTCTATTAGAGATAACCCGATTATGGCTGTGTAGCTGGTATAGGCCTATAGTTCAAATAAAAATAATGCTCATAGTAGCGTAACTGTTTATACAAACTTGATATGTCCTTCGAAGACTGCCGGCCGTTGTCGCCGAGCGGTTTTAGGCGCTTCAGTCTGGAACCGCGCTGCTGCTACGATCGCAGGTTCGAATCCTGCCTCGGGCATGGCTGTGTGTGATGTCCTTAGGTTAGTTAGGTTTAAGTACTTCTAAGTTCTAGGGGACCGATGACCTCAGATGTTAAGTCCCATAGTGGTTCTTAACTTCTGAGGTCATCAGTCGCCTAGAACTTAGAACTAAGTAAACCTAACTAACCTAAGGACATCACACACATCCGTACCCGAGGCAGGATTCGAACCTGTGACCGTAGCGGTCGCTCGGCTCCAGACTGTAGCGCCTAGAGCCACAAGGCCACTATGGCCGGCTAAGTCCCATAGTGCTCAGAGCCATTTGAACCTTCAAAGACTGTTACGCAGCAGGCTCAGAGCAATACAAGTTTGCTTATTGTTTCTTACAGAAGACATTCAGAGCCAGCAGAACGAATAACAATGAAACACGTAAACGGAAGATCTGTAGAGATGGAATTTTCAGCAAGAAAGAGAAAGAGCTAGAAGACAAAAATGTTTTATGTCAACAATAAAGTAGTAAACTGCACTGGAGAAATTTTTATTCTTTTGTAATTTTTCCCAACTTGCCGCTTCGTCTCTCCAACTCCTAATTCTCTCCTCTTATCATAGCCTACATTATTTTTACTTCAGTGTCCATCTAGTTCTGCTGCTTCACTCAGATATTTCGTGTATGTAAGAGAGAGAGAGAGAGAGAGAGAGAGAGAGAGAGAGAGAGAGAGAAAGAGAGAGAGAGAGAGAGAGAGAGGGTGGGAGGGAGAAAGAGGGGGGGGAGTGTCAGCTGTCCCACAGTAGTAGGGCAGAGGTCGTTATCGGCCCAGTTGATGACGGCCTCTATCTGTGGAGGACCGGGATGCGCGGATAGGGCAGATAATCTCTCTCCTCTCTCCTCCCCCCCCCCCAACCCTCCTCTGTTCTGTCTGCTTGTTATCCTCCCCCCAGGGCACATCCCAGGGGCCGCGTCTCGGCTCGTGCTTGAGGAAGCAACCCCGAGCCGATTACATATTCCCCGTCTGCGCGCCTAAGCCGACAGCAACTCTGTAGGCTTGTGCGCACAAGTGGATTCTGATGAGATCTTGATTCATCCTATCGGGAAGTAGTGCGTGAAGCGCAATCGCCTGTGGCCAAATCTACAAGTTTGTTTCAGCCTAGTGATCGCTGCGCTAGATTATATTACGAGCTCGAGAATGGTCTAGTGTAAATTCCTGGATACGAAGTTGAGTGCTCACGTAAACTAACCCAACAGGTTAAAAGCCACCCTATCTTTGATTTTGTGCGGCGGTAGTCTTACAATTTTAATTATCGCCTAGAACAAAATCAGCAATAGTCTAAGTATTACACGATGAAAGAATCAAGGTATTAGTACAAAACACACGAATCTACAGGCGAAGTGACACGTCTACAGATCATTTTCTAATTGTTAATAAAATTATTATTTGGGCAAAGTGAAAGATATTTAGTACAAAGAAGAAAGAGGTGAAAGACAATGAGAAGTTTAAGAACAGTCTAATACGTGATTATAGGAAATAAAAAATCTGTACTGAATACGACTGGCTAAATTCAGAGTCCGCCAGAAGAATGTATCCACTCTGTCATGCTCTATAGAGATATCGATATTGCCGTTCGATCTGAGATACGAGTGTGTTATAGTGTTGTCTTTGGCTCAAAAGATGTTAGTACTTTCACCTCGGTATTGAGAAAACAAAATGGCTGGAGCACGCTTGACATTCGAGCAACGAAAATGTTTTGTGAAGTGGTTTTTCAAGTTTGTTAATGCCGCTGCAGATCAACGTCAGTGGAGGCGGCAGTTTGAAACAGAACCGCCCACAATTAAACACATCATTAACAAGTTTCAATTTCTGCCCGCTGAATGTAATTTTGCAAATGTTATCAGCAAATGGTAACTGATGGCGAACAATTTGTGATGAGGGTAGTATGGAATGACGAGGCAGAATTTAAACTTAATGAAACCGTGAGTCGTCATAATAGGATGTATTGGGCACCGGAAAATCCGCATGTTTATGTGGATAAAGCGGTCAAATCTACCAGGGGTTCATGTGTGGTGTGGACTATCATCTAGGGGCTGAGCAGGACCCTTTTTCTTCGATGCTACAGTCACTGGAGAAGTGTACCTGTAAATGTTACGCTCATCGGTTTTGCCGGGTATACGCGCGCTTTATGGACCCGATGAAGAGGTCTTCTACCAACAGGACGGGACGCCACCACACTACCACCTGGCCATACGACCTTTCCTGGATGACAATTTTCGGGGATTGGACTGGACAAAGAGGGTCCATTCAGTTCCCTTCACGGTCGCCAGATCTAACACCTATGGTCTTTTACTTGTGGGGAACTGTGAAAGATAACGTCTATCGACGGAAGCCACGCACGGTGGAGGAACTTCCCCAGGAGATTACAGGGACATGTGCAGCGATCTCCACTGTAACATTAATTGACGTAGTTGCGGCAACCGCTCGTCGTTATGTGTACAGCCGTCAATGGCGAACATTTTGAACATATAAAGTAACAATGTGCTAAACTGAAGGTTGTACAAAATTTGTGATCAATGCTTAAATGTAAATAAACACATAAGTAATACTTTTCGTTCCTTAAAGTGTGTATACTTTTCTCAGGCGTACTCTGTATATCTTAGAGATACCAACAGCAAAAGACACTTAGCATTTTCCTTCAGTCGACATAATCGTCTTTGAGAGCAACTGTTCACATAGATGATGGTTAAGATGATTGTCATTTATTGTTCTTTCTGAGTTGCACATTTTTAATTACACTGCATGTTTCGATGACTCTGGGTCATCTTCAGTTTAAGTAGTTGCGTCAGCATTCCGTCTTGTCTACTCAGAATCCCATATCAGTACGGGTTCTTGACGCAACTACTTAGATCTGAAGATAATCCACACTGATCGAAACAGGTAACCTAATTAAAAAAGTGCAACTGAGATGGAACAATAAATGAGAATTGTCCTACTCTAGGCTCTAGGTTTTTGTTAATATGTCGTAGCCAAGAGTGCATTAAACTACGAAACGAAATTTTGCGAGATATATGTGTTTTGTTAATGCTATATATATATATATATATATATATATATATAGCATTATATATATATATATATATATATATATATATATATATATATATAAACTTGTGGGCACGTTATGGTTGAACATGTGGCATGCTATTGTAGTGCCTCGACTCTCTTGTGTTACGGTTTTATTTAATTGCACTTACTGGTTGTATTCACCATTTTATGTTGACTTTGAATTGTATCCGTCCACATGAACAGGATTTTCTAAGAGTTATTATCTTACAGAACATTACATGTTCTTCTTGTGACAGAGTGGTTTAAGTCATTGTATGATGTGACTACCACCGCCCGGTTTTATAGTTACTTAATTCTTTCTCAATGAGTTTTTGGTATGTGTTCTACTGTACTATTTTGTTGCACTAACCCTGTAACCTCGGCATATTTTCTTTTAAAGATCTGAAATAGCAATTTATACAGCCTAAACTAGTTATCCAATAATATGTTAACATCGCGACCTTGGCATATAAGCAAAAGTTTCTGCAACAAAACTGCAGTATCAACTTATAGACTGCCTCCTGCACCGACGCATCATTTCAGATAAACATAGCATTAAAAATTGTTATGTGTCTAACAGCTGAATATACCTTAAACCAACACATACGAATTTGTCCAACTAATATTGCTAGAACGTAAAGTTAACATGATTCAAACAAAGAAAAAGATCTGTGTTCACAAACTAGATCTAACAAAGTCCGACCAACACCGACTGCAATTATAAATCACAAAATTCTGTAAAGGAATCACTAGGCAATGTTTGAAAGCCATGAACTATGCAGAGTAAAATGTAGAAAAATAGCTATTAAATGCAGTCGAGTGAGGTTCATGTACTCTGTTTCTAGACATAGATAAGTTCTTTAATAATTGACATATTTTCCAATGGGAACTTGCCGATTTATAAATGTTCATTCACTAACCTTTTACATCAAGATCGCTAATTACTTCAGCTATTTACATTATTAGTTTCAACAAGTTATTGTCACCTTATATATGATAATTAATCCACGAACAGTTTCTTCATAACATACGAACTCTTTTTTTACTCATTACTGAACTTCACAAAAACAGTATAAAATATGTTAGCAAAGTATGCATCACTTCGTCACAAGGCAAGAGGAAGTGTATTTGAAGTATCGCCGTGTACTTTTTATGTAGGGCTTATGTAACAGAGGGTCTTGAGAAATGAGAGGGTGAACTGGGGGCCCAAGTGAACCCTCATGAACAACGGGGTTATCTACTCCAGTTATCTTTGCTACAATAATTACAGTAAGACAGCACACAAAAAGCACAAGGAAGCGTAAAAGAATAAATGGTATGAATTTTTCAAAACAAACTAATAGAAAAAAAGCCACCCGTACTGTTGCAGTAAGTACAAAACTAAATTTCGCATCCATACCGGCAGATAAACAAAACTCATGTCGATACGTTAAAGCATGTTCCATTTCCTGGCATAGAGCCAGCTCCGAGCATTATGGTAGAAATAGATATGTAAAACCATGTGAAGATGAACCTGAAAAGGTTCGAAAACCGGTACATGAAATAATAAATAACTGTTCAAAAAAGTGACAGGTTGAAGTTTTATGTATTTACATTCAATTGAGAGTCACGGGTTCTAAAATATCCGTAACGGATAAACTTAATCTAATTTCGTAAGTGCTATATAGAGATCACACTACAACGGTTTGATTTCATTTCCTGTCCCATGTCACAGCATGATGCTTTCTTACTTCAGCAACGTACTTTATAACATTTTAATAATGTTTACTACGGACAAAACTAGAGTTTTGCACAATGAGGAAGCTGTTTATGGATTTAAGTATCGGATCTGAAGATGGAAATATCATGCTGAAACTCGTATCGTGAACATGTGTTGTAATTTCGCGATATTGACGTAATAAATTAGTATATACACTCCTGGAAATGGAAAAAAGAACACATTGACACCGGTGTGTCAGACCCACCATACTTGCTCCGGACACTGCGAGAGGGCTGTACAAGCAATGATCACACGCACGGCACAGCGGACACACCAGGAACCGCGGTGTTGGCCGCCGAATGGCGCTAGCTGCGCAGCATTTGTGCACCGCCGCCGTCAGTGTCAGCCAGTTTGCCGTGGCATACGGAGCTCCATCGCAGTCTTTAACACTGGTAGCATGCCGCGACAGCGTGGACGTGAACCGTATGTGCAGTTGACGGACTTTGAGCGAGGGCGTATAGTGGGCATGCGGGAGGCCGGGTGGACGTACCGCCGAATTGCTCAACACGTGGGGCGTGAGGTCTCCACAGTACATCGATGTTGTCGCCAGTGGTCGGCGGAAGGTGCACGTGCCCGTCGACCTGGGACCGGACCGCAGCGACGCACGGATGCACGCCAAGACCGTAGGATCCTACGCAGTGCCGTAGGGGACCGCACCGCCACTTCCCAGCAAATTAGGGACACTGTTGCTCCTGGGGTATCGGCGAGGACCATTCGCAACCGTCTCCATGAAGCTGGGCTACGGTCCCGCACACCGTTAGGCCGTCTTCCGCTCACGCCCCAACATCGTGCAGCCCGCCTCCAGTGGTGTCGCGACAGGCGTGAATGGAGGAACGAATGGAGACGTGTCGTCTTCAGCGATGAGAGTCGCTTCTGCCTTGGTGCCAATGATGGTCGTATGCGTGTTTGGCGCCGTGCAGGTGAGCGCCACAATCAGGACTGCATACGACCGAGGCACACAGGGCCAACACCCGGCATCATGGTGTGGGGAGCGATCTCCTACACTGGCCGTACACCACTGGTGATCGTCGAGGGGACACTGAATAGTGCACGGTACATCCAAACCGTCATCGAACCCATCGTTCTACCATTCCTAGACCGGCAAGGGAACTTGCTGTTTCAACAGGACAATGCACGTCCACATGTATCCCGTGCCACCCAACGTGCTCTAGAAGGTGTAAGTCAACTACCCTGGCCAGCAAGATCTCCGGATCTGTCCCCCATTGAGCATGTTTGGGACTGGATGAAGCGTCGTCTCACGCGGTCTGCACGTCCAGCACGAACGGTGGTCCAACTGAGGCGCCAGGTGGAAATGGCATGGCAAGCCGTTCCACAGGACTACATCCAGCATCTCTACGATCGTCTCCATGGGAGAATAGCAGCCTGCATTGCTGCGAAAGGTGGATATACATTGTACTAGTGCCGACATTGTGCATGCTCTGTTGCCTGTGTCTATGTGCCTGTGGTTCAGTCAGTGTGATCATGTGATGTATCTGACCCCAGGAATGTGTCAATAAAGTTTCCCCTTCATGGGACAATGAATTCACGGTGTTCTTTTTCAATTTCCAGGAGTGTAAATACGTTTCATATTAATGAACTCTAGATCATTCAACAACGTTTCATAAAACAACAATGAGATGTTAAATATTATTCACTGAGATGCAGTGACACACAACTTGCTCTTAAAATTCTTTTTAATAGTATTACTGGAAAGGAGAGTTATTTCACGTGATTAGCTTTACTATTATTATACTGCCAAGGTCTTTAGCAAAATGTGTCTTGCGGTGATGCGCAAAAAGTAACCGTGTAAAGTGACTCAAATCCATTGAAATGTGAATCCAGAGACCAATTCAGGAGGTTATAAGAGTTGAGTCAGAATGCTGGAGAAGGGAAAAGTAGACCTTGTAACTAATAAGTATGCACTGAAACAAATTGGAGAAGCAGGAATTCATGCCACAAGTTGACTAAAAGAATGGATCAGTTGATAAGACGCTGTCCAGGAGCATCAAGGAAGTCAGTATGGTGATGGGTGGAAGAGTGGGTGGTAAAAATTATAGGTGGATACCTAGAAATTAATACAGTTATCAGGTTCAGAGAGCGGAGTGGTTATAAAGACATGAACAGTCTTCCTGAGGATAGACTAGAGTCGAAAGCTGCAACGTACCAACCACCAGACTCCAGCATACAACACGAACTGGAAAGGTATCGGTCAAATATTCTAGCACTTTTCTCGTTAATACAAGAACCAGAAGAGACGATACCACAATGCCATGATACTTCGGAAAAATCTGGCTGTATTTTATTTCACTGTACACGTTCTAATCATCTGAGAAGAAGGCTATGTCTATAACTAACGGCCACTGATTTTGCGGTAACAATGCGAAAATTGCAAGACGCAGAAATAATGGCTCCAACGAATTTATACATTAAAGGTGGATGAGATAGCTACTTCATTCGAACATTTAACCACTGTCATTAGACACTGCACATTGCAGATTTGAGTCACATAGTGGGCCAACTCGATTGAGATCCTGCTCAAAATAGAAACAGAAAAACCGTGCTGTCCGACTTAAGTCCAGGGAAATCTTTTGTAGATTGCGCTGGTTCATACTGCGGTGGAAATCCACTCTCAAGTCGACACGATACGTGTCTTGACAGTTACCACTAAACTATGCATCGGAAACGACACTTTTTTCAGATATGACAGCGATCCTGCGCATTTGTCAGGATAAAACAAGATGGGCACTGCAGAAGGTAGGTTTATGACATTTTAACCTGCGTAGTGACATATATGGACATAAATCTAAACTACTATCTGAAACGGCGGTTAAAAAATTTCGTCTACGTGGCTCCACTTGCCTAAATTGTTCTTCTGCTACCTTAATAGTACAGTTAATGACTTCATATATAGATGCGTGCGCATATTTGCATGTTTTTAGTAGATGGTCATATTTCTTGAGTGCGGCACTACCACACGGTAAAGACGGATTTCTTGTTATTGCAACACTCATAAAGTATTACCTGTGCACAAGAATATATCAGTAGGCTTTCCTTTAGAATTCTTGGGAAGCTACTCAGAACTGTGATCATAATTTTTTTCTGAAATCGGAATGTAATTTTTTTACACGATAAAAATTTTCCCGAGTCGTATTGTTTTTCTTTTCGAGGAACTCTGCAGAAATATTCAAATTTTGTGCAGGAAACTGTAGAACTAAAGCATTTATATCGAGAAATCTGAAAGAAAGTATATTTGTCACAAGTCGGATGCCAGCTTCTCCGGACTCACAATATTCTGCAATAACACCCGCTGCTGACATCATTCGACGTATGGCTCTGTAAACTTTCCAGCCGTAGTAATTGATGTTATTATTCATGTCGAGTCTCCGGCAGGAACAGAACGTCATCTCGACACAATATTTCGGCGGTCCACCTGGCTCCCATCTTAAGGTGAGTAAGGCGTCACACTAACTCGCCGGACGGCTTACTCACCTGAAGATGGGACCAGGTAGACCGCCAAAATAATGTGTCGAGATGACGTTTTGTTCTGGCTGGAGACCAGACATGAAAATCATCAGTCCACATAATTTTGATGCACGGACAAGGCATAATCGAAGCTACCCCGATGCCCATTGCTCGTCTATCTGAAGATGCGCCGGTAACTCGGAATAAGAACATCCGGCGTCACCGACAAGACTTACACACAAACATTTTCGTGGGTAAACGATGTGTGATATATTCCAATGGCTTCTGGCATCTTCGGATCTACTTATCTCGAGATTCCAGAAAAGATCTGCGTTCCGAACCATCTCCCGGTGGACAACCGGACAGCGACCCTGCTGAAAGCGATAACGATACAAGCGACAAATGTGACTTATTTGGTGTGAAAAATGTAAATATTGAAAGATTTCAATACTGCAACTTTAATGCGTTATTAGCGACGTTAAATTCCTTATACCCAAACTTTTGCTGGAACTCGCTACGTATTTGTAATTTTTGATCCACCAAAATCGATCCACCATTTCAAATTTTGTAACACCGACATCGGACTCCTAATCAGTGACCCGAAGAATCTGAAAAGACCATAGTTTTGTAGGGTTTTGGGTCCTTTTTTCTATTATATCCAGGTTTTAGAGGGAGTTGGCCGACTGTGCGCCTTAGTAGTTGCCATCGTCCAACCACAATAGCCAACTTGCACCTGACGACCACCACCTAAACAGGTATGGCTCGTATTTATCCCGAGGACAATGCTACAGAACTGCGCACTACGTTTCTTGAGGAGAAAAGTATTTGTAGATAAGGACAGTGCACAACGCCAGTATACGATAAATGTGTATCCTGGGCGTCCTTTACGTACATCAGTTCAAATCCCCCTATCACCATAGTGCTCGATGAAGACGGCGATGGAAACATATTGAATGCTGCCAGGATCAACTTTAGGCAACGCAATGATCGCGTCGACCGTGAGTGGACGTAGAGGTCGCTCCACAATTCATGGTTAGATGCAGTAACACAGGGAGTTTCAAAAACATTCATTTGATTTCACAGGACTGTTTCTTCTACATAAATGGAGACAGAGAATTAGGAGAGCAGCGCACCGCAAATAAAATTTGACTTGGCGCCACTTGTAAGGTTTCAAAAATGGCTCTGAGCACTATGGGACTTAACATCTGAGGTCATCAGTCCTCTAGACTTAGAACTACTTAAACCTAACTAACCTAAGGACATCACACACATCCATGCCCGAGGCAGGATTCGAACCTGCGACCGTAGCAGCAGCGCGGTTCCAGACTGAAGCGCCTAGAACAACTCGGCCATGTAAGTTTTCGATTCATGTGGGAGCGAAAAGAGTTTGTGCTCTGCAGAAATCAGTTGCAACTCTGTGTCGTGATTTTCATCTAGAGTACCACAGCTAACGCGAATTATTTACAGACGAATGGAATACTGACAGAAGCCGACCTCGGGGAAGATCAGTTTGGATTCCGTAGAAATGATGGAACACGTGAGGCAATACTGAGCCTACGACGTATCTTAGAAGAAAGATTAAAGAAAGGCATACCTACGTTTCTAGCATTTGTACGCTTAGAGAAAGCTTTTGACAATGTTGACTGGAATACTCTCTTTCAAATTCTGAAGGTGACAGGGGTAAAATACAGGGAGTGAAAGGCTACTTACAATTTGTACAGAAACCAGATGGCAGTTATAAGAGGCTAGGGGCATGAAAGGGAAGCAGTGGTTGGGAAGGGAGTGAGACAGGGTTGTAGCCTGTCCCCGATGTTATTGAATCTGTATATTGAGCAAGCAATAAAGAAAACAAAAGAAAAGTTCGGAGTAGGTATTAAAATCCATGGAGGAGAAATAAAAACTATGAGGTTCGCCGATGACATTGTAATTCTGTCAGAGACAGCAAAGGACTTGGAAGAGCAGTTGAACGGAATGGACAGTGTCTTGAAAGGAGGGTATAAGATGAACATCAACAAAAGCAAAACGAGGATAATGGAATGTAATCGAATTAAGTCGGGTGATTCTGAAGGAATTAGATTAGGAAATGAGATACTTAAAGTAGTAAAGGAGTTTTGCTATTTGAGGAGCAAAATAACTGATGATGGTCGTAGTAGAGAGGATATAAAATGTAGACTGGCAATGGCAAGGAAAGCGTTTCTGAAGAAGAAAAATTTGTTAACATCGAGTATAGATTTAAATGTCAGGAAGTCGTTTCTGAAAGTATTTGTATGGAGTGTAGCCATGTATGGAAGTGAAACGTGGACAATAAATAGTTTAGACAAGAAGAGAATAGAAGCTTTCGAAATGTGGTGCTACAGAAGAATGCTGAAGATTAGATGGGTAGATCACATAACTAATGAGGAGGTATTGAATAGAATTGGGGAGAATAGGAGTTTGTGGCACAACTTGACTAGAAGAAGAGACCGGTTGGTAGGACATGTTCTGGGACATCGAGGGCTCACCAATTTAGTATAGGAGGGCAGCGTGGAGGGTAAAAGTCGTAGAAGGAGACCAAGAGATGAATACACTAAGCAGATTCAGAAGGATGTAGGCTGCAGTAGGTACTGGGAGATGAAGAAGCTCGCACAGGATAGAGTAGCATGGAGAGCTGCATCAAACCAGTCTCAGGACTGAAGACCACAGCAACAACAACCACAGCTCGACACTCAAAGCTTCTGATAAAAGCAGCAATAGTCCGAAGATACTTCTTATTTAAGAAGAATTCTACGCATCCTCCTCCCTCCACCCTTCCTCCGTATTCTTGTTCAACACACAGAACGCATTCAACATCGTATTGTATGTAGTCCACACTTCTACTCGTAGTACAAGCCGAGAATTAGCCGTTTATGACGGATATGTCTGGCGTGGTTTGCGGAAACGTTTATGTGTCAAACCAAAGTCGATTCTCTGTATGTCCATCTTTTTAGAGATAATTGCGCGACTCAGGTGTTCGATAAAGAATGCCTAAACACCTTTCAGCCGTCAAATTTCCAGCCTTATTTTATTTGGCAACCAGTTTTAGCGTCTTACTGCGCCATTTTCAGGCCCCTGACCGACGTGCAGGAAGAATCACATCGGTTGTGATCAAACCCGGGGCCAGCGATACTGCTGGTGCTAGTAGATATTTGCTACAGTGGTCACTGCAACCATCACCTGCCGACTGCATTCTAAGAAATAGGAATTGATCATCTCGTCTCCCAGTGAGATAATGTCTCCGCGCGAGTGGTGATTACTTTCCCATTATGGCGGATGTTCAGTTTTCATTTGGATGCCGCTACATTTTCAGATAGAAACAAAATTGAAGTATATGCGAAACGCCCTGCTTAACCCACAGGACAGGACAGAATTATGGAAAGAGGCAAAACTAAGGGGTTGTCAGTTACACTCGAACATACAACTTTATTATTTGATCAAACAAACAAGAGCCCCAAAAAAATTTTTTAAACACACTTTAATTTAAAAATGGCTGAAGGCCAATAACTTAAAACACAAGCATAATCAGAATTTGAAAGGCAAGCCTTATCTTAAAACAGTTCTTTACTTAGGCTGAAATAAACAAGTTAATTCAAATCGTCTTAGCCCTAACATATAAAACTCAATAACATTAATTTTTTTAAATACCAAAGGCCTTAGGTGAAACAGTTCTTTAATTTCGGCTGAAGGCCTTAAGAGCAAACAACTCAAACTCAAAATCGGCCAAAGGCCCAAGACTTAAAAAAATTCAACAACATTAAAATTTATAAAATGCCATAGGGCTTACGTGAAACAGTACTTTAAACTAGGCTGAAGGCCTTAAGAGCAAAACAACTCTAATTTTAAAAGAATCGACTAGAAGCCATACAAGTACAAACAACAAGAAAAAATTTTAAAAAAATAGGGCAGTAGACACAAGGGCACTCAGATGTTCGAGGGTTGGCTTGTAATTCAAACAGTAACGCTCGATTAGGTGAGTCAGGCAGTCGGGCCAACCATTCACGATCCGACGACAACCCAACCGACCGACAGTCAATGGACCCACCGACAAGATGACTTCCACTTCACCCTACCAGGGCACAACAGGGAGTTCAACTGAACAATGTAGAAGATATTGGCGCCCACAACCAATCGTGCAAAAGAGATGTCGAACTACACACCGTGCTGGACAGCAACAACACGCTGAGGAAACCACACTACCTGAAATTTACGTCAACGGCCAGGGCAGGTAACCGGAACGTTAACAGCCACAAGGCAGAAGATTCCGCTGGTGCACTTCAATTCAAATAACCAAATACAGGGAAACTCCACTGGGCGGTGGCTAGAATTTTCCTAACTTGAAAACCATGTTGTTGCTCCCAACAGCCGACAACGAACTGCAAAAGACACAATGTGAACAGTCCTGACTTGCTGGTAGGTTAAATCAAAACTCAACTTTCGTGTCCAGGGTCGGTGAGCCACGGACCTCGTAGCAATGGGAACAGCGCCACACACTCCGCCAGTGAGCTCGGCCAAACGACGCCCCGCCGAGAATTCCTCACTGCTCCACGCCAACCGACCGACTTGTCGCACACCGCCCAGCCGGAAACTATAAGCGCCAGGTCAAAGATAGGACAAGGTGGGAATATCGATAGACACCACTGCTGCCACCTGTAGAAGGAGAGGATAACAGCGTAATCTCCATAACCACGGGAGGCTAAACGCAGAATCGCTGCTAAGGTTTAATCCAGTGCATAGCATGAGCCAGCCACGGCTCAATATGAATGCACACTTTTAGACATGTTCGAAAGAACAGACACTACGCATTCACACAATTGATTCACTTTGACGGAAAAAGTTCGGCACACATGCACATTTTGTTCCACCTGCAGGAAGCTAAAAATTTGCGAGCATGGAGAACATGGACTGGGACTGTGGACAGGTGGCGCTAGGTACGAATGTGAGTCGCCCAGGGAGCGTCTGATACACACTGTTTCTGGGTAGCGCAGTGGTTAACCCAACTGCCTCTCAAGCAGGAGATACTGCGTTTGAATTCTGGTGTGGCACACATTTTAATTCGTCGCCGCAAATCCCGCATAAAGTCCTGATGCAGCTGGTATCAATAGTTTGTTACGTTATACAAACTGAGGGCCTCAGAAGGAAATGGATTGAATATTTCGATTAAATTAACTGCAGAAGACTACATTGATATGTCAGATATTGTAATGTGGTAGGGCAGAAAAGTGTGGAATGGCCAGAGAAGAGATGGGCACCATAACAGGCGTTACCTGACGCCAGAAATGGAGAATTAGATAAAGAAATTTTTTGATACGGCAACCAAAACTTTTTGACTACCCCATGCATAGGAATGTTTTTAGCGGGTATGGGATTTCGTTTTGCGACAATCGTCCTTCTCACCTATTGTCACGTACAGAACTACTCTTCTTTTTCTTTTAATAAAGGGTCACCAGGCGGCCTTGCGTCGTAACTGTGCCACTGCTCCGAACAAACAGTGACAGTTATTTATCTTCTATACAAGATATTGACGACTGAAGGAGGGCATAATCTTACTATTTTCGGGAGCTCAGAAGCGTGCAAGACAAACATAAAATGCACCTCCGTGTTCAGGGTCGCCAGTGCTGATTGGTCGTGCGGCTCTCTCGCAAACACAGCGCGTCTGCGTACAAGAGTCAGAGCTGCGTTGACGGTCGGAGGTGTGTCGCGCGATGCAAAAACAAGTGTGCCGACACGGAGCGCAGCTGCCACTGTGCAAACAGCAGCTGCAGGTTTTGTGAGGGGGCGTGGGTGGGGAGCGGGACTATATGTAGGCGGCGTACCTCCGCCAGGACTGCCGCTGAAACACCAAGATGGCTCTCTGGAGGACTCTCGCTTGCTTACTGGTCGCCGTCGCCGCCTCTGACGGTCAGTGCTTCGCTTGCGAACTGCTCGCTAGCTGCCACCTGCTAACATTTCGATCGCTTAGTAACTAGCACAGCGGTCAAGAAATTTGTCACGCTATTCTCCCTATCCACCACCCCCCCCCCCCCCTCACCGCCGCCGGAACGGCCTTGCCGCAGTGGATACACCGGTTCCCGTCAGATCACTGAAGTTAAGCGCTATCGGGCATGGCCGGCACTTGGATGGGTGACCCTTAGGGCCGCCATGCGCTGTTGCCATGTTTAGGGGTGCACTCAGCCTCGTGATGCCAATTGAGGAGTTACTCGACCGAATAGTAGCAATTTCGGTCAAAGAAAACCATCATAAGGACCGGGAGAACAGTGTGCTGACCACACGCTCCTCCTATCCGCATCCTTAGTTGAGGATGACACGGCGGTCGGGTGGTCCCGATGGGCCACTTGTGGCCTGAAGACGGAGTGCTCTCTCTCTCTCTCTCTCTCTCTCTCTCCTCCCCGTCCACCAAATGAATGAATGGAACTCTATTCCATAATTTTTATTTCGCTTTTGTCGCCTTATCAGCAACGAGAATACATCAAAATTTTGCGAAATTTTATACTCTCGTATAAACTTGGTAACATAGAAAATACGTAATAATTATGTCTTTGATCTCGATATACACTCCTGGAAATTGAAATAAGAACACCGTGAATTCATTGTCCCAGGAAGGGGAAACTTTATTGACACATTCCTGGGGTCAGATACATCACATGATCACACTGACAGAACCACAGGCACATAGACACAGGCAACAGAGCATGCACAATGTCGGCACTAGTACAGTGTATATCCACCTTTCGCAGCAATGCAGGCTGCTATTCTCCCATGGAGACGATCGTAGAGATGCTGGATGTAGTCCTGTGGAACGGCTTGCCATGCCATTTCCACCTGGCGCCTCAGTTGGACCACCGTTCGTGCTGGACGTGCAGACCGCGTGAGACGACGCTTCATCCAGTCCCAAACATGCTCAATGGGGGACAGATCCGGAGATCTTGCTGGCCAGGGTAGTTGACTTACACCTTCTAGAGCACGTTGGGTGGCACGGGATACATGCGGACGTGCATTGTCCTGTTGGAACAGCAAGTTCCCTTGCCGGTCTAGGAATGGTAGAACGATGGGTTCGATGACGGTTTGGATGTACCGTGCACTATTCAGTGTCCCCTCGACGATCACCAGTGGTGTACGGCCAGTGTAGGAGATCGCTCCCCACACCATGATGCCGGGTGTTGGCCCTGTGTGCCTCGGTCGTATGCAGTCCTGATTGTGGCGCTCACCTGCACGGCGCCAAACACGCATACGAGCATCATTGGCACCAAGGCAGAAGCGACTCTCATCGCTGAAGACGACACGTCTCCATTCGTCCCTCCATTCACGCCTGTCGCGACACCACTGGAGGCGGGCTGCACGATGTTGGGGCGTGAGCGGAAGACGGCCTAACGGTGTGCGGGACCGTAGCCCAGCTTCATGGAGACGGTTGCGAATGGTCCTCGCCGATACCCCAGGAGCAACAGTGTCCCTAATTTGCTGGGAAGTGGCGGTGCGGTCCCCTACGGCACTGCGTAGGATCCTACGGTCTTGGCGTGCATCCGTGCGTCGCTGCGGTCCGGTCCCAGGTCGACGGGCACGTGCACCTTCCGCCGACCACTGGCGACAACATCGATGTACTGTGGAGACCTCACGCCCCACGTGTTGAGCAATTCGGCGGTACGTCCACCCGGCCTCCCGCATGCCCACTATACGCCCTCGCTCAAAGTCCGTCAACTGCACATACGGTTCACGTCCACGCTGTCGCGGCATGCTACCAGTGTTAAAGACTGCGATGGAGCTCCGTATGCCACGGCAAACTGGCTGACACTGACGGCGGCGGTGCACAAATGCTGCGCAGCTAGCGCCATTCGACGGCCAACACCGCGGTTCCTGGTGTGTCCGCTGTGCCGTGCGTGTAATCATTGCTTGTACAGCCCTCTCGCAGTGTCTGGAGCAAGTATGGTGGGTCTGACACACCGGTGTCAATGTGTTCTTTTTTCCATTTCCAGGAGTGTAGACTACGACGCTGTGTTACATTCTAGTCTCCTTTACTAGCTCTTCATTTCTGCCTTATTGCTTTCTTCCTTTCTAACCACCGTCAGCAATGGAGATTCCAATATCATGCAACAAGTCAGAGGGTTGCTACGAGCCGCAGTCATCTCCAGTGCATCCTCTACACTGCCGATACGTTTCAATCACGCGAACCTATTCGTGTTCTACAGCATACCAATGATACAGGTAACCATAGACATCAGCCCTACGCTTCAGAAACCTCACTTCTCTACCAATACACCTCCAGTGACCCCAAGAATATAAGGACTCCGTAAACGCACGCAGTTATTATAAGACCGTTCACACCGATTCTTCTCAGTAATTTCTGATTGTCCCATCAGATAACCTACGTCACATAAATAAGTTCACTGCCAGAGTAGCCGTCTCAACATTAAAGTACAAAATTAATTTTGAAATACGATTTTAATGTTGAGAGAGCTGTAAACGCAAATGAACTCTACATGTTAAGCTACGCTGAAAAGATCTGTATATGACAAAAAATACGGAACCAGTAATCGCCTGTAATAAATCGTAATTGTTTCAGGAATAAATAATCAGTTACAACAGCCATCCAATTGTTCAGCCCTTAGTCAAAATTTTGCACTCAGTTGACATTTTTTTCCATTTATCACACCTCATAATTCTGCCTCATTATTGTCATCAGAGGATATTGTCGTTGATATTATTTTGTCCTCAGTATTAATCCCACTTCTGAGTCCTCCTTTAAGCCTTGTACACACTTTTTTCTTCATCAAAATAATCTGGAGAATTTCTAGAACATCTGATTTATAGAAGCAGCTTCGTTTCGTTTTTGTGACGCAAGAAAGAAGACACACTTGCGGTGCACATTCTTACTTAAGAGCTGTTGTTTGCTATTGTTTGATCAAGCCACCACCGTAGCTATTAGGTTCACGTCGCTCATGCGCAATTAATAAAATCCGTCTCGGAGGTGTAGCCCACATCATGCAGTGTTCTTTTAGGTTGATTTCAGGCGCCTTGCACCACTTTGATGTTTTCTTCTTATGGGTCGCCGTATCCTATGAAACTGTCTTCAGTTGTCCTACGTTTTAAAAAAAATGGTTCAAATGGCTCTGAGCACTATGGGACTTAACATCTGAGGTCATCAGTCCCCTATAACCTGGAACTACTTAAACCTAACTTAAGGACATCACACACATCCATGCCCGAGGCAGGATTCGAAACTGCGACCGTAGCCGTCACGCGTTTCCAGAATGAAGCACTTAGAACTGCTCGGCCACAACGGCCGGTACCTACGTTTTGCTTCCATTGTTAAGAATAACTTCATAACCGGCTTTCTGGTGCCTTTAGCTATACTTCGCTCAAACTGATCGTCCTATAACACTTTCAGTTCCCTTTGTGTATGCTATTCTGGTCAGAAATTTTGAAGCATGAGGTGTCAAACTGATTACAGTATCCTCTAATTTTCCTGCTCTTGCTGTATTTGCGACTGTCTCGATGTTTCGAAAGTCGCATGGTATGTCTTTAACCTCAACGATCCTATACACAGCTTTGATTATTCTTCCGTTTTTGCTACTTTCTCCAATGATGCCAAGTCGTGTATAAATGCTGTGGGAACCCTTATGTTCTTCTAATTGGCTCACATTTTTCTTGTGGCAAGTTAGCGGACAATTTCTTGCCCTAGAAAGTATTTCAGTACTCCATTTTTAACTATCCACTCTGCCTTTCGCGTCTAACCGTGGAATTCGTTTTGCAATCAGATTGTTGACACCTTTACCTCTAAATTTTCATAAAATGTAAAACACCACATTACAAAAAGCTGCTGCTGTGTCTACTTTACTTGTCGAAACCGGTTTCAGTCACATGGTTATCTTCAGTTGAGCTGTACACATGTAGATGACCCCCCCCCCACACACGCACACAATAACATACACGCACGCACATGGACGCACTCACGTGCGGTAGCGTTCTCGCTTCCCACGCCCGGGTTCCCGGGTTCGATTCCCGGCGGGGTCAGGGATTTTCTCTGCCTCGTGATGGCTGGGTGTTGTGTGCTGTCCTTAGGTTAGTTAGGTTTAAGTAGTTCTAAGTTCTAGGGGACTTACGACCACAGCAGTTGAGTCCCATAGTCCTCAGAGCCATTTGAACCATTTGACGCACTCATAAAAACACACAAGGAAGTCTTAACAAGCAGATTGCCATTATTGTTAACAGAGGCGAAGTTTGAAGTTTTACTTTAGAAACGAAGCTTACAAGGCGGAATCCTTAGAGTTAGAAAATGCTTAATTCTTACTACTGCAATGTCACTTCTTGAAACCGTCTTTGTCTTAAAAAATACTGCTAACAAGTGAGGATATTAGCATTTGGTGGAATACAATGACGTTTCTTTCAAATACGAAACTTTGAAAAACTGGCCAAGCAAAATATTTCTCTGGAAGTTGTTTAGATTTTTATGTGTGCTCAGTCTTTCCTTCCCACCATTATTTCTTTATCATTTGCACTTGGTTCATCCCTTTTCTTTACCAAACATTTACGTATTTCTTGTGTTGGCCACAATATCTTCGCAGCTGCCTTTCTTAGACCTTTATTTGTCTGTCCAACTCCCGCGACTATCCTTTTTCGAAATGACCATTGCTGCTCTTAAGATCTGCCTACTGCGTGACTCACTATCTTCAATAGTATGGGAACGTGTTTCTTCATTCCTAAATACGGCAATGTGTCACTGGGTTGTTCCTCAAAATTTTCCTCAAGATCGCTTAACTTCAGGGTCGTCGTCACAAGTTGTAATCTGCAATTAAAGACCAGTGAAGGAAATGGTGCATTAGGTATCTGAGACAAAAAAGTAGAGAACGTTTACGTAAATAAAAAGCTGACATTTGAACATTTGCTGATTACTGATTGAAAGTAAATCCGTTTGATACTATTGATAAGACATACTTACACCACATAAAGATCGAAACGAAACTGAGGAGTGTGTGTAAACACGTGAACCCACACTATAAAACACGAAGTCGATCATATGTGCCGGAAAGGCTGTGACCAGCTTTCTTTCTGGAACGCCAAAGAACTGCGGAGCAGGATATTGTAAAGGCTATAGAAGTTTTCTGGATGTATTGTATGAAAACGTGCTCGTACATGAGAGAAAACCTATGTTGAAAAACGGAATAACGCAGTACCTTCAAAGGTTTCTTGAAAACCGAAAAAATGTGAGATCTGAAGTAGGAACTGTTGGTGGACGTACGCCATTTACCTGACTTCCGTTAAAAGGCTCATATATAAATAGTTTTGGAGTGGTAATGATTTTAAGGCGACTAAACAGTTCACAGCTGTAGAGAGGTATAATAATAGGCATTGAAATTGTGACGTAATGAAGGATTGCAACTAACGTCAAATTGTCGCGAAGGGCATTAAACGCTTGGATACAAAAATCATTACAGTTTTAGCGCAGATAAGAATTAAGCCATCTACACTCTATACATAAGGAAACATTACATGGCGTATATGAGAAGCAGATATCGCAATTCAAAGTAGGTTGTGGGAATGTTCTGTTAAACCTAGTGTAAGAATAAGAAACGTCCGACAACGCTTTTCGGAAATCAACAGCGGCAGAATCACGGTCGGTCAAGAGTGTGGTTCAATGTTCTGTGATATCGTTGCTCACGTTCATTGGGATCACATGACTGTCTTGCGAATTTAGAAACGCTGGGTTCGGAAGGACCATACTCCGTGCCATGCAGGATCTGAAGACCCCACACGACTAGCGCGCGAGAGGAGAGACATATTTCTCGCTGGCGACGTATTCCTCCTCCTGTACACGCGTAACATGATTTCATATATCACTCACAGACCTTCATAAGAAATTAACAATGTTGACGAGACCTTTTCGCAAATCAAGTCGCAGAGCCTGACCGCACCTACCCCTCGAGCCCATCCATGCTCTTTGTGGACTCGAATGCATTCCTCACCGATAGATGACTTTCTGTCCAGTAGTTACATTTAAGAGGAGAGTTTTTATATGGCCACCGTTCTCTCGACTGTTACAGGCGCGACGTACGACTATGCAGACGCCATCAAGAAGTCGATCCTGTTCTACCAGGCTCAGCGCTCTGGCAGGCTGTCCGGCATGGACTCCCTGGTGTCCTGGAGGAAGGACTCCTGCCTCACCGACCAGGGCTGGAACGGGGAAGACCTCACCCAGGGGTACTTTGACGGTAGGTCCTTTCACCATGTTTTGTAGAATATAGGCTATTTTTATATTCAGCTTTGTCTGTTAATACCTAAATGGCAATGTACTTCGAAGCCTTTTGCCAGTTCCAACCTTAGAGATTTAGGCACTGTTAGTCAAGTGAAAAACACCCGCAAGTATTTCTTGTTGTCATACCATGGCTTTCTGTTGTTGTTGTTGTGCTCTTCAGTCCTGAGACTGGTTTGATGCAGCTCTCCATGCCACTCTATCCTGTGCAAGCTTCTTCATCTCCCAGTACCTACTGCAACCTACATCCTTCTGATCTGCTTGGTGTATTCATCTCTTGGTCTCCCTGTTCACCGGCTTTCTGTAATGTAGTGAATATAGAGAATAAGCTCTTCTATTGCACATGTGTGACAGTGTGTATGTGTGTGACTCAGTATATATATATATATATATATATATATATATATATATATATGTGTGTGTGTGTGTGTTTATCCATGTTGTGTGTGTGTGTGTGTGTGTGTGTGTGTGTGTGAGTATGTGTGTGTATGTGTGTAAGTATGGTAAAGCACCTTGGGACCAAGCTATGTAGCAATAGAACTATACAAAAATAGCACACGCAGTAGGAACTCTTGTATCAGAAAGAGTTTATTGTAATATACTGCTGCTCTCGAGTACTAACAGCCCTTTTTCCCAAATCTTCTCTAACTTTTATAGTACACTTGCTTAATTGCAATTTATGTAGGGAAAAATATTAAATGCCAGCTGCTGATATCAAGAACATAATTTCCGAAAAAGAGGAATTTGTTAACATGTAATGTAAATGTTAGTGTTAGGAAGTTTTTTTTTCGAATTATTTGTGTTAGTTTAGTTTTGCAAGGAGGAAGAATGTGAACGATAAATAAAGCAGACAAGAATAGACTAAAAGTTTTTGAAACTTTTACTACAGAACAATACTAAGGATTAGATAGGTGCATGGAATAACGTACGATGAGATACTGAATTGTATGGAGAAAAGAGAAATTTATGGTACAACTTGACTAAAAGGAAGGATTGTTTTATAGGACACGCCCTAAGGCGTCAATAAATAATCAGTTTGGTAATGGAGGGAAGTGTGCGGAGTAAAAATTGTAGAGGGAGGCGAAGAGATGAGTTCAGTAAGCATACTGAAATGAATGTAGCTTTAAGTAGGTATTAGATTTTTATGAATCATTCAGAAACGAAGACCACATAACATATTTCTTTAATTAAGACAACCGGTTTCACAGTCTTTGGAGTCATCTTCAGGTCTTGAACATCTTTTTGCTGTAAAACATGTTCATTTTAGATGGACCTCACGTACAAGATGGCGGCGTAAAGTAAACATGTTTTCTCACAGAAAGATGTTTAAGATCTGAAGATGACTCCAAAGACTGTTGAAACCGGTTGTCTAAATTAAGAAGTATTTTATGTGGTCTTGGATTTTGAATGATTTTTAAGAATTAAAACATCGCCCTTCAATGCTCTCAAAATGAGAAAATTCAATCATGTTCTGAGATGAAGAAGCTTGTGTGGGATAGACTGGCGTAGATAGCTGCAAAGCTTTTTATAGTTCCACAACTAGATTCGACAGTAATGTCAATCAGGTAGACTATAATGTGGGTTACATTTTATCTCTATATTTCGAAAATATTTTAGGTTACATTTCATGCTGAAAATTTATGTGGCAACGCTAAGTAGATATACAATATACTTCAAAACTTTAGACGTGTAGTTTACGCCATTTTAAAATCTTCCAGACATTGGTATTATTGCCGAATTTAATGGCAGATCAGTAGAAGTTTTAAGAGTTATTATAAACTTCCAGCACTCTGGAATAGCTGTGAGTCATCAACTTCTGTTACTTAGTACAACGAAAAAGCAGTCCAAAGATGCAAATTTCGGTTTTTTTTCTTCTCTTGATGACTAGTTTCGCTGTATGCGGTGTAAGTGTTTGCTGCACATTTTTCACATGGTCTTCACATCGTCGGAAATACCATTTTTGACTACGTTTGATGACCTGAAAATGGTTCTCGGCCCGAAACTAGACATCAAGTGAACAAAAAAAAGTTTGCACTGGTATTTCGTTGTGCAGTTTCAGAGTATTGTGTAGGTATACATTAAGATGTCGTTATGAAAGCAATGGAGCACACCCTGAAGGATGTTTCTACATATAACCGTAAAATTAAAGAGGAAGTTATAGATACGAAACGATACCAGATGTGACTGATACAGTTAGTATTAATGAAGTACATTATACATATTCACTGCACTGATGCACAAGGATTAGATCAATATATATATATATATATATATATATATATATAGGTGTGCTGACTTAGCAGGCTCCTTTACATTTGTTACCCTAAGCGAAATGTGAGCCTGAACTCTGGCAAAAGACATTGCCAAGTTGACAGGAGGTGTTTTCGGATTCATATATCAGCAGCTGACTCCTGAAATTTATTACAAAAATGAAATGAACTTTCCTGTGGGTACGGCCTCCAGTCGGATGGACTAGTCGACTGGTGCAACTGACGCCTCTTCGGCTACCTGTTTTTCGATAAGGACGAAAACAATATAACACACAGTCCCCGAGCGAAGACTATCTCCGACCAAACCGGGCATCGAACCTGGGCCGCCTGCATGGCATTCTCCCGTGGTTACCACTCAGCTTTGGAGGCAAACATCTATGACAGACCAAATTTATTTTGTGATGAGCTATTATGACATAGAAATGTCTATCAAACAATTCCAATCAGACAATTCCAATCAGCCTCTGAACGGGTGCCATTGTGACCCAACTTGCTTAAATCCAGTTAATGTAAGGATCCCCATTGGCTACGTTGCATCCTCTTGTAAGATTCTGTAAAATCACGTGCGTCCGTGCAACCTACTGCTGTCACTATTTCTCTCATACAGATAATACAAGTCAGCAGGAGTGTCTAGTACCCTAAACACGTCATAAACGACCTTTACCCGACGGATTACTGACTTCAGGGCTTAAATCATGATTGTGCTAAAATAATGTTACTACGACGCAAAAATATTTACTTTTAGGTACAACATAGGCTTCAAACTTAGCTATATAACAGTACAGAGTGAAACTGGAATGTGCTGCAGAAATAGAGTGACCTCTAAGAGCCGCGCAGGATTAGCCGAGCGGTCTGGGGCGCTACAGTCATGGACTGTGCGGCTGGCCCCGGCGGAGGTTCGAGTCCTCCCTCGGGCATGGTTGTGTGTGTTTGTTCTTAGGATAATTTACGTTAAGTAGTGTGTAAGCTTAGGGACTGATGACCATAGCAGTTAAGTCCCATAAGATTTCACTCACATTTGAACATTTTTTTGAGCTCTAAGAAGAGTGTCATTGCAGCTGGCGATTACGTGAAGTTCACCTTCCCACTGTCTTTCGCGCTGACCATGCTATCGTGGGGCGCCATCGAGTACGAGCAGGGCTACACTCAGGCTGGTGCAATGGACGGCGTGCGCGATACCATCAAGTGGGGCACCGACTGGCTGCTCAAGGCCCACACCGGCCCCAACGAGATCTACCTGCAGGTGGGCAACGGCACCGCCGACCACGCCTACTGGGGCCGCCCGGAGGACATCAACTTCCCCAGGCCAGCCTACCGCCTGGACACGGAGAGACCTGGTGAGTACCAAATCTCCTGGCCAAGTGGGGCCTCATGGAGCACATCAACTTCCCCCGGTTGGCTTAACAGCTGGACATGACCTGGTAACAAATCCGAGTGGGGCCTCCTGGAGGACATCAACTTGCCCTGGTCGGCCTGACAGCTGGACATGCAGAGACCTGGTGAGTACCAAATCTCCTGGACGAGTGGGGTCTCCTGGAGGACATAACTTTCCCTGGTCGGCCTAATAGCTGGACATGCAGAGACCTGGTGAGTACCAAATCTCCTGTCCAAGTGAGGAATCCTGGAGGACATAACTTCCCCTAGTTGGGCTAACAGCTGGACATGCAGAGACCAGCTGAGTACCAAATCACCTGCCTGAGTGGGACCTCCTGGGGCACATCAACTTCCCCAGGCCAGTCTACCACCTGGATACGGAGGGACCAAGTGAGTGGCGTTTCATTCAAGTCCAGGACACGATTCTATTGTAAAATGTAAACATTAGCGGACCGAAATACCGAACTCTGGAAATGTCGAACCTGTTCAGATATATAGGGCCATTTTTCCATGATCGGGCGAATTTCTGTATGAAATCCAATGTTTCGTTCCCATCTGTGTAGTACATTCTCATGGAGCCTTGTAGTTTTCCCAAAGTCCGTTGGACATCCTAGCTCGCTACTGACTGAAGCGTTCCATTTCTGCAATTACCTAGTGTAGAGACATGTTTTGAAAATTCCTATACAATTGGTCATTGTCGGTTGCTGTCGACCGCTGTTGCTATCATATCATGATGGAAGTCTGATATATATCTTCTTCAGCTCCAGTATCAAGATACCATTTACAGTCACACCTTATTGCAATCGATTATTGAAAAACAGAGACATCCCTATGGCCTCTGTGTTTGTCCTTTCCTGGTATCAGTTTGTGGCTGCCAGCACCTGAGTCTTATCAGGTCGAATCCTGTGGTTTCCTGCCTGATCTGTCTATTTCTCCCCTTCTACAGATGAGCCTGTGTTCGTCTTGTCGTTTTACCACTATTCTTTTAGTAATAATCATGAACACGTCTCCAGAACTACACGGTTGTCTGTAAATTTCTGATTCTTGCATGATCTTTCCATCCATCTGCAAGCGTCCCTGACCGACTTTAAATATTACTGTATCATCCTGGTGGGTTTTTAAACTACAGCGATATGCCATATATATACAGGGTGAAGAGAAATTCGCGCACTCTGACTTCGCAACGCGATTCCTAACATACTGACAATACAAAAATGTCAGTCACAAAATTTCGTCCTGCGCATATTACTGGCAGTAAATTGACGTCAAAGACTGGCATTCTGGCAGCACTGTAATTCTACCTCTGTCAGTATATGCTGTGCAGTTGATATGTTAGCATGCGGGAGACGAGGCGAATTTGTTGAATTTGCTGAATGTATCCTGCGTGGTACGGTACCTGGTGTCTTAATCGCCATACAGCGATTGCAGGGTGTCTTCAAACATTTTGCATTTGCATACTACGAAGACAGAAATGTAATTACAACCATTTTCATTGGTCAGCTTTTAAAGAAGCCTTTTGCACTTCATGGACGCGAATTGTTTCGCACTACGGTATCTGCTTGATTCCAAACCTGTTTCATGTGTACGCTGCCCCAATAGTCCCATCGATTACTACCAATTACTATTCTTGCCACGTTCAGGTGCACTGCATTTCGTTAGGGTTGTACTATGTAAATGTGAGATACATATGGCTTAAGTAAAGGTGTTACTACAATATTATTTCACAGAATGAAATTGGCAAATGAAAACAAATGCACATAGACCCACGAGCGTTCGACCTCCCGTATGTTAACCCGAAACGCTATCCACTGCACCATCTGCACACCACTAGTCCTGTGTTCTGACAGACATAGTTGCCGTATCTGTGATTACAGTGTTACCAGATTGTCAGTCTCTAACGTCCGTTTACTGCCAGAGATATGCTCAGAAATTTCAATTTTGATAGACTCATTTTTGTATTGCTAGTGTATGAGGAATCGCACTTTAAAGTCAGTGTGCGCGAATTTTTCTTGAAAAGACCAAACACACACACACACACACACACACACACACACACACACACATATATATATATATATATATATATATATATATATATATATATGTATTACTATAATAAACGTCTGGACAGAGACACACATACACCCACCCACCCATATACAGGGCGTTACAAAAAGGAACGGTCAAACTTTCAGGAAACATTCCTCTCACACAAATAAAGAAAAGATGTTATGTGGACATGTGTCCGGAAACGGTTAATTTCCATGTTAGAACTCATTTTAGTTTCTTCCACCTACGCTCAATGGAGCACGCTGTCATGATTTCATACGGGATACTCTACCTGTGCTGCTAGAACATGTGCCTTTACAAGTATGACACAACATGTGGTTCAAGCACGATGGAGCTCCTGCACATTTCAGTCGAAGTGTTCGTACGCTTCTCAACAACAGATTCGGTGACCGATGGACCAATTCCACGGCCTCCACGCTCTCCTGACCTCAACCCTCTTGACTTTCATTTATGGGGGCATTTGGAAGCTCTTGTCTACGCAACCCCGGTACCAAATGTAGAGACTCTTCGTGCTTGTATTGTGGACGGCTGTGATACAATACGCCTTTCTACAGGGCTGCATCAGCGCATCAGGGATTCCATGCGACGGAGGGTGGAAGCATGTATCCTCGATAACGGAGGACATTTTGAACATTTCCTGTAACAACGCTGGTACGTTCTGTTGCTGTGTGTTTCCTTTCCATGATTAATGTGATTTGAAGAGAAGTAATAAAACAAGCTCTAACATTGAAAGTAAGCGTTTCCGGACACATGTCCACATAACATATTTTCTTTCTTTGTGTGTGCGGAATGTTTCCTGAAAGTTTGGCCGTACCTTTTTGTAACACCATATTTATATATAGTTCCGGAAATAGCCACACAAGCGTTGTATTACGTTGTTTTGTTTTGTCAGATGACAGTCACCAGATAGTCAGTGTTTTGTTCCTAGTTGTACCTAGTTACTCGAGTAAACATGGCTATCGCAAGACTTCCATTCGATGAAAGGAAGTCAGTTTTGAAGTGGTATTTTAAGTACAAAAACATTAATGAGGTTCAACGGCAATGGTGAAATGAGTATCAAGCAGAGCCACCGACACGTTTAACGATTCGTCGCTTTCAACAATTCAGTCGCTCACCACAAAAGTCTGTGAGAGCGTTCCCGTGAAACTGGAGGGAGTCGCCCAAGTGTTCGGCGAATTTTGAAGACAGCAAAGTGGAAGTGCTACATCCCACGATTGCTACACGCAATGAACGAGGACGACCCAGATCGTAGAATGGAGTACTGCGAGTGGTTTACTAACATGGTGCGCAACGATGAAGAGTTTGCAGACATGATTGTATAGTCTAATGAGGCACAGTTCAAACTCAATGGTACAGTAAATTTCCACAACTGCATCTACTGGGCCGCCGAAAATCCGAACGTCCATGTAGAAAAACCGTGAATTTGCCTGGAGTAAATGTGTGGGTTGTCTTACCGGGGCTTGATTGGGCCATTCTTCTTTGACGGCACAGTTACTGATGAGATGTACCTTCAGAAGCTTCAGATATCTATTTTACCTGTCACCAGAGACTTATATGGAGACGGAAGGGTTTACTTTCAACAAGATGGTGTCCCAGCCCACTACCAAAATCGTGTTAGGGCGTATCTCGACGAAAATCTACCAGGGATGGATAGGCTGTAGAGGTGCAGTGGAGTATCCACCACGTTTCCCAGACCTAACTGCTCTGGGTTTTTACCTGTGGGGAGCACTGAAGGACGTCGTTTATCGACAAAAGCCACGCACATTGGATGAACTTCGAGAATCCATCGTACATTCATGTGCAAATATCCAACTGAACACGTTGCAGTCAGTAGTTCGTTCTCCAGTTCGGCGGCATTGTTTTTGTGTGGATGCTAATGGTGACCGTTTCGAACACCTATAATGATATCTTTAAGTTGGACTTTAAGCTACACTTTCACCAAAAATGAGACAACTCCGTCAATTAGTTTGCAAGTTACGGACTTTTAAACAGTGGATACATTTTTTGGACCTCTCTGTATATATAGTCAAGAAAAAAAAAACATTATTTATAACCCCTACACACCCATCAGGTTATGGGGTACCCGACCGCCCTGTTTCGTGGCAGCCTTCAGGCACGTCCCGACCGACTGCACTCGGCGATTACAGTGCCGGCTTGTTGTGATTTTCTAACCTTAGCTTCATAGAGTTTGTCCTGAAAGTTCCTCCTTGGTTTTGCACAGAAACAAAGAGGGTTTTCTTTGGCTGTTCTAGTCGTAACAAAGCCAAAAATGCAGAGAAATCTGTGGACAAAATTCCGACTAATGAAAGGAAAGAAGTATACCAAAGTTCAGCTAATTAAGCAACTAAGAGCCGGTGATTTTCGTAATTCTGTAAGAATGGATGAATAGTGCGTTTCGGAGCTGTTGAAATCAAATCTTTCTTAACAAAAAAGGAGTCACGAGAGAGGCTGTTACCTACATTGATTTCTTCCTCCTGGCAGAAGTTAAGATATCAAATTCAGTGCTGTTGTAGTCCCACAATTATTAATTACAATGATTTGCGAAACATGCAAAGTGATTTATAGTACCTACAGAAATACATAATCGCAATGCAAAGTTAATTTACGTAGGATAAAGACATGTAAGTTTAAAAAACTCATTTAAATTCCAAGGAAGTCTGAACATGGCGGTTGCGCACATTACATAACAAATGCATCAGGTACATAAGGTATGAACCATTTGGCAACTGTTAGAACACTAAAAAAGCTCCACACTTTGATTTCTTCATGTGAAATCTGGGAAGGTGCTATGGCGTGGTAAGAAACTGAAGAGCCGAATGTGATTTTAGTTCTGAACTTCTTATGAAGTTTGTGACATAAGCTGCTGACAGCGAGTTTTTCTTGAAACTAACAAATTTGTGGAAAATTGTCGTCCTTTCCTGAAATTGTTAGATTAAATTCTAAGGAATTTAAAGCTTTCGTTGATTGTAGTCTTACCACGAAACTAATCTGGACAATATGTAGATTTTCCATGTACTGCTTGGGCGTTAGCTTAGCAAAATAAAAACAAAATCCGAAAGTAAGTTGTTACTGAGTCAGTCTTAAACACTGTGGTATTTAATTTCGGTGCGAATGTTTATTATAGGGGTGCCATCACACTGATTGGCTTAAAGAAGATAATATTTAATTTTATTTTTTAAAGCTGTCTTCAGGGCACAGCATCGACACATCTCTTCGGTTAATTCTGTATCACTTGAGTTCATTCTCTGGCTTACAGCAGTATTTCGATGGATAAATACCTACGTGGGATTTGTGTTTCCAGACGTAAACTTGCTGACTGGAACATCAGATATATCGCACGTAACGCGAGCACAGTCAGTAGTCGGGCGTGCCGCGTAAAGTTTGCCGTGACTGGACTCACGTAGCAGACAGAGCGCGTGCACTTAAGAGGAGGAAGATGACGCACACTTGGAATCGCTCTGTCCACAGGGTCGGACTGCGCTGGGGAGGCCGCCGCGGCGCTGGCCTCTGCGTCGATAGTGTTCAGCTCCGTGGACGCCACCTACTCGGCTACGCTGCTCAACGCGGCCAAGGAGCTCATCGCGTTCGCCGACAACTACCGAGGACGCAGCGTCGACTCCGTGCCCGACACGGCAGAGTTCTACGCGTGAGTAGCCACTCAGAAATACTAGCGGGCGCCCTACTCTATAAAAACACAAGGCAAGTTGTAGAGAGTGGTAAGTAGCGCTCACCGCCACGCTACTTGCGGTGGCTTGCGGAGTATGCACGTACGTGTTGAAACACATGTGACATCGAAATAAGTGTCCAAGAAATAGAAAAGCAACTGAAATCACACGACAGAGGAAAGTCCACTTGACCTGACGGGATACCACTTCGATTCTACACAGAGTACGCGAATGAACTTTCCCCCCTTCTAACAGCCGTGTACCGCAAGTCTCTAGAGGAACGGAGGGTTCCAGATGATTGGGAAAGAGCACAGGTAGTTACAGTTTTCAAGAAGGGTCGTCGAGCAGATGCGCAAAACGATATCTCTGATATCGATCTGTTGTAGAATTTTAGGACATGTTTTTTGCTCGCGTATCATGTCATTTCTGGTAACCCAGAATCTACTCTGTAAGAATCAACATGGATTCCGGAAACAGCGATCGTGTGAGATCCAACTCGCT
The DNA here is from genome assembly GCF_021461385.2 of Schistocerca piceifrons. NCBI lineage: Eukaryota > Metazoa > Arthropoda > Insecta > Orthoptera > Acrididae > Schistocerca > Schistocerca piceifrons. Next base: position 122,797,523 of record NC_060146.1, read on the forward strand.
TTATTTGTTCATGAGGCCCAAAAAATATTAGATAGAGGCTCCCAGGTAGATGCCATTTTCCTTCACTTCCGGAAGGCGTTCGATACAGTTCCGCACTGTCGCCTGATAAACAAAGTAAGAGCATACGGAATATCAAACGAGCTGTGTGGCTGGATTGAAGAGTTTTTTGCAAACAGAACATAGCATGTTATTCTCAACGGAGAGACGGCTACAGACGTTAAAATAAGCTCTGGCGTGCCACAGGGGAGTGTTATAGGACCATTGCTTTTCAAATGGTTGAAATGGCTCTGAGCACTATGGGACTAAACTGCTGTGGTCATCAGTCCCCTAGAACTTAAAATTACTCAACCCTAACTGACCTAAGGACATCATACACATCCATGCCCGAGGCAGGATTTGAACCTGCGACCGTAGCGGTCGCGCGGTTCCAGACTGTAGCGTCTAGAACCGCTCGGCCACTCCTGCCGGCACCATTGCTTTTCAGAATATATATAATGACCTAGAAGATAGTGCCGGAAGTTCCATGCGGCTTTTTGCGGATGGTGCTGTAGTATACAGAGAAGTTACAGCATTAGAAAATTGCAGCGAAATGCAGGAAGATCTGCAGCGGATCGGCACTTGGTGCAGGGAGTGGCAACTGTCCCTTAACATAGACATATGTAATTTAATGCGAATACATCCTTTATTCTATGATTATATGATAGCGTAACAAACACTGCTAGCAGTTACTTCTGTAAAATATCTGGGAGTATGCGCACGGAACGATATGAAGTGGCATGATCATATAAAATTAGCCGGCCGAAGTGGCCGTGCGGTTAAAGGCGCTGCAGTCTGGAACCGCAAGACCGCTACGGTCGCAGGTTCGAATCCTGCCTCGGGCATGGATGTTTGTGATGTCCTTAGGTTAGTTAGGTTTAACTAGTTCTAAGTTCTAGGGGACTAATGACCTCAGCAGTTGAGTCCCATAGTGCTCAGAGCCATATAAAATTAATTGTTGGTAAGGCGGGTGCCAGGTTGAGATTCATTGGGAGAGTCCTTAGAAAATGTAGTCCATCAACAAAGGAGTTGGCTTACAGAACACTCGTTCGACCCATACTTGAGTATTGCTCATGAGTGTGGGATCCGTACCAGGTCGGGTTGACATAGGAGACAGAGAAGATCCAAAGAAGAGCGGCGCGTTTCGTCACAGGGTTATTTGGTAAGCGTGATAGCGTTACGGAGATGTTTAGCAAACTCAAGTGGCAGACTCTGCAAGAGAGGCGATCTGCATCTTGGTGTAGCTTGCTGTTCAGGTTTCGAGAGGGTGCGTTTCTGGATGAGATATCGAATATATTGCTTCCCCCTACTTATACCTCACGAGAAGATAACGAATGTAAAATTAGAGAGATTCGAGCGCGCACGGAGGCACTGCAGCAGTCGTTCTTCCCGCGAACCATACGCGACTGGAACAGGAAAGGGAGGTAATGACAGTGGCACGTAAAGTACCCTCCGCCACACACCGTTGGGTGGCTTGCGGAGTATCAATGTAGATGTAGATGCAGGATACCACTGTGAGACAGCTTGAAGCAATATAGCTTGGGCGCACATAGAGAGTAGGCTATGCCCGTAGTTTAGGCCAGCGTGAAGCGGCTTGAGGTAGCTCAAAGAACTTGCCTGTTTGCAGCGCTTAGTGGCAGTCACGTAGCAGCACTTACCGCACAGGAAGCACGAAGCCTGCCTGTAGTCGAGTCAGCGAAAGAAGATCCCTGACAGCGTTGCAATGTGGTATGCGCGGCTGCTTCGTGCGCCTACTTTAACTCGTCACGTTACGCGGTACTGGACACATCACTATGGCAACGTCCCAGTGTTGTCACAGCTCTATAGACGACTATTGTTTCCGCCTGCAGCCTTTTATGTTTCGCAGCCGAAAGCTGGCAGCAGCGGTGATTGCCGTTAGGAATCTTCTTCTTCTCATGACTTCACTGCAACCAGACATATCTTCCCTTTAAAAAAAGTTCATTTATTTCCCACTGGAATTATGTGACTTTTGTAAATGTTTGTATAATAATTTAATATGTCACAATCGGTTAGACATGCACTGTCCACTCACGTTAATGTGACCACTGGGCAAAAGCATGAATAAACACCTGTCGCAGCGGGAGATGTGCACGAAGCGAGCCAGTGAGGTTGACGTCTGGAATGTACGAGGCGTGTTTTTCAAGTACCGTTTTGAAATTAAAAAAAGACGTGCTAAGATATCTCAATATTTTTATTTTTACATGAAAGCTTGTACCTTAATCTACGCACTGACGCCATTACAGTCTGATTCTTCCTTGTTTACGTTGTGTACTGAGTGTTTAAGATGCCTCCGATAATCGTGAGTCCCGCCGACTATGAAGTACGGGCTGTTATAAGATTTCTTAGTGCTAAAGTCCTAAAGGCGATAGATATTCATCGTGAGATCTGTGCAGTTTACGGAGAAACCGTTATGAAAGATGGAATGGTAAGAAAGTGGGTGAGAGCATTTAGAGATGGCTGCGCAAATGTGCATGATGAACAACTGAGTGGGCGTCCTTCGGTCGTTAATGAAAGTTTGGTGCAGGAAGTGAACAATAAGGTGAGAGAAAACAGACGTTTTACGATTTTCTAATGTTTCTCGTAGTGTTTTGTATGGCTTTGTGCCTGAACACTTGAATTACCGAACATTGTGCTCACGTTGAGTACCGAAAATGTTGACGGATGTGCGCAAAACCAAAAGTTTAGACAGTGCATTGACTTTCCTTGAGCGGTATCACAACGACGGTAACGATTTCTTAAGCCAAATTGCTACGGGCAATGGAACATGGGTGGCCTACGTCACACCAGAAACAAAGCAACAGTCCACGGAAGTTGAGCAAGGGCGTCGTTTTGCTGCAAGACAATGCTCGTCCGCATGTGGCGAATCAGACCAAAGATCTCATCCCGTCTTTTCGATGGGAAACTCTAGATCATCCTCCGTACAGCCCCGATCTTGCCCCCAATGACTACCATCTGTTCATGCAGCCTGGGCGTCAGCGTCTTCAAGACGATGACGAAGTCAAAACAGTGGTGATGCAGTGGTTAACAAGTCAGGCGGCAGACTTCTATGAGGAGGATACTCAAAAACTGGTACAACTTTATGACAAGTGCCTCAGTATTGACGGAACTTATGTAGAGAAGTAGATTAAGGTACAGGCTTTCATGTAAAAATAAAATTATTTAGATATCTTAGCACGCATTTTTTTAAAATTTCAAAACGGTACTTACTTAAAAAACACACCTCTTATCAATAGGGATGTGGAGCCATTACAACTCCAGTGCCATGTACATCTTCAGTAGCCTTTTTGGTTGAGAATCCATGGCACGAACAGCCCAGCCGATGTCGTCCCACTGCATCTATATTGAGTTTGAATCCGGAGAGTTTGGTGACCAGTGGAGTCTGGTAAACCTATCAAGATTGTCTTCAAACCACGTACGTGCACCGCGAGCTGTGTCGCATTGTCCTGCTGGTAGACGGCATCGCGCTGAGGTAAAACAAACTGCATGTAAGGGTGGACATCGGACCCAACAACAGAACAACAGAAGCGTACTTGTGTTCCAGAATGGCGAAGTCACGAAGGGGATATCACGAAAACTTTCCCCAGATGATAATGCTCCCTCTTCACGCTTGGACACTTTGCATTCAGACGTTTCACGCTGTACATGTCAACGGAAACCGGTCGGCTGGATATGCTGAGATGGTTCAGATCGATCTGAGCACTATGGGACTTAACATCTGAGGTCATCAGTCCCCTAGAACTTAGAACTACTTAAACCTAGCTAACCTAAGGACATCCATGCCCGAGGCAGGATTCGAACCTGCGACCGTAGCGGTCGCGCGGTTCCGGACTGAAGCGCCTAGAACCGCTGGGTCACATGGGCCGACGGGCATTGTATGGCTGGTAAACAGTTGCAACGCTTAAGTTCTGCCATCCTGGTGACCGTGAATGCAGGGTTTTTGATAACGCTTTTAAAGGATATGGCGTATAACAGTGCAGATTGGATTCATCCTTTAGGTATTTAGGATCTACACTACTAGCCATTAAGATTGCTACGCCACGGAGATGATGTGCTACAGACGCGAAATTTAACCGACAGGAAGAAGATTCTGTGATACGCAAATTATTAGCTTTTCAGAGCATTCACACAAGGTTGGCGCCGGTGGCGACACCTACAATGTGCTGACATGAGGAAAGTTTCCAACCGATTTCTCATACACAAACATCAGTTGACCGGCGTTGCCTGGTGAAACGTTGTTGTGGTGCCTCATGTAAGGAGTTGAAATGCGTACCATCACGTTTCCGACTTTGATGAAGGTCAGATTGTAGCCTATGGCGATCCGGTTTATCGTATAGCGTCATTGCTGCTCGCGTTGGTCGAGATCCAATGACGATGTTAGCAGAATATGGAATTCGATCCCTGCGAAACCCTAGATTTCAGTACGATAATGCACGACCGCATGTTGCAGGTCCTGTACGGACCTTTCTGGATACAGAAAAATGTTCGACTGCTGCCCTGGGCAGCACATTCTCCAGATCTCTCACCAACTGAAAACGTCTGGTCAATGGTGGCCGAGCAACTGGCTCGTCACAATACGCCAGTCACTACTCTTGATGTACTGTGGTATCGTGTTGAAGCTGCATGGACAGCTGTACCTGCACACGCCATCCAAGCTCTGTTTGACTCAACGCCCAGGCGTATCAAGGCCGTTATTACGGCCAGAGTTGGTTGTTCTGGTTACTGATTTCTCGGGATCTATGCACCGATATTGCGTGAAAGTGTAATCACATGTCAGTTCTAGTATAATATATTTGTCCAATGAATACCCGCTTATCATCTGCATTTCTTCTTGGTGTAGCATTTTTAATGGCCAGTAGTGTATCACAAATGGGCGTTCATCACAGGGGCCTACAAAGCTGCGTGTTTTCGATGGGTCAAAAAACAAGGGAAGTGGCCAGTAAGTGACTGCCGGCGTGTTGCACGGTACGACAGGTCGCGAGTTTGCCTCTTAAGTTCAGAGAGTCGAATGGGGCGTTTAACTTGCAGAGTGTGGAGAGTGCAGTCCACGCTCAAGGAGGTACTGAGACTTTTCGGGTGTGTTTCTCGTACCTGGTTTTGGATGTAGTCATTCAGATTACTCTGAACACGTATCAGAAAACGCAGGGCATTCAATAAATCATGCAACACTTTTTTTATCATAAAGAAGGTTGGTTTCATTGAGAAATCCAATACACCATATTATTCCTCATTCTTTTAGCTACAATAGCCCAGTGTTCAAAATAATCTCCGATGAATGAGACAGTCTTAATAAGAGAGGCTGTATACCCGTATGGTAACAGTCTACTCATCGACGTCGAAGCCAACTTCTTGCTGCATCCATCCCTCATCATCCATGCACTGCTTCCACACAGAGGTCCTTCTTTGCTCTTTATGGTCTTCCGTTAGGTGGCGATAAACCCAGAGGGCACCCACTTTTGCTTGCCTCAACTAGTGAACTTGTGTGTCAGCAACACCAACAGTGATGTCCAGTTGAGCAGCGCCTGGAATGAGACTGTCCACACGTTCCAACTCTGCAGGAGTCACAGGTTGCACGCGGGAATTGGGACAGGTTTCCGCAACCTTGTTGCGATGATGGCAGGCGCCTCGCCCAGTGACTCATCGTGCTTTTGTTCACTGCCAAATCTCCGTAGAAATTCTGGAAGCTCCTCTTAATATACATGTTGTTCCGGTTCAAATGGTTCAAATGGCTCTGAGCACTATGGGACTTAACTGCTGAGGTCATCAGTCCCCTAGAACTTGTTGTTGTTGTGGTTTTCAGTCCTGAGACTGGTTTGATGCAGCTCGCCATGCTACTCCATCCTGTGCAAGCTTCTTCATCTCTCAGTACCTACTGCAGCCTACATCCTTCTGAATCTGCTTAGTGTATTCATCTCTTGGTCTCCCTCTACGATTTTTACCCTCCACGCTGCCCTCCAATACTAAATTGGTGATCGCTTGATGTCTCAGAACATGTCCTACCAACCGATCCCTTCTTCTAAAGTTGTGCCACAAGCTCCTCTTCTCCCCAATTCTATTCAATACCTCCTTATTAGTTGTGTGATCTACCTATCTAATCTTCAGCATTCTTCAGTAGCAACACATTTCGAAAGCTTCTATTCTCTTCTTGTCTAAACTATTTATCGTCCATGTTTCACTTCCATACATGGCTACACTCCATACAAATACTTTCAGAAACGACTTCCTGGCATTTAAATCTATACCCGATGTTAAAAAATTTTTCTTCTTCAGAAACGCTTTCCTTCCCATTGCCAATCTACATTTTATATCCTCTATACTTCGACCGTCATCAGTTATTTTGCTCCCCAAATAGCAAAACTCCTTTTCTACTTTAAGTGTCTCATTTCCTAATCTAATTCCCTCAGCATCACCCAACTTAATTCGACTACATTCCATTATCCTCGTTTTGAGAAACTTAGAACTACTTAAACCTAACTAACCTATGGACATCACACACATCAATGCCCGAGGCAGGATTCGAACCTGAGACCGTAGCGGTCTTGCAGTTCCAGACTGCATTGCCTAGAACCGCTCGGCCACTCCGGCCGTCTGTTGTTCCGGTTTTCTGCCAAAATCTGTGCTCAACGACATTTCTGTGTTTGGACGCCACAGACAACACTTTGTAGGCTAAGTACAGCGCTACCTTTATGAAAGTACAGAGGCTTAAGTGGGAATATTCCACTATGTTCGACAATGGAAGCCGGTTGAGAAAAATAAGTGTTGTATGACTTTTTGAAAGCCTCTCGTACTTATTTTAGCTGTCTCGGTCACCAAATGACGCCCTACTTTGTACATCTTCATGATGAGCCAGCTGTGGACTTTCTAGTCTCCCTGACCACACTACGGTTCTGATGCATTCCCCATCTGGCGAACACCCAACCGCACTTCGAGTGGGCAGCTAAACCAACCCATAAAAACCCAGTGGAAGTATTTGAATTTTCCATAAAACATGTCAGTCATCGATTTGGTAGCTCGACGGAATCTGATCACCATTGAGTGGCTTCAGCCGGATATGGCGTACGGGAAGAAACTTGTGAGCTCCCTTCGTAGCTCAGTTTAGGACATTATCAACTGTAGGGGCGGTGTTGGGTGGTGAGTGATTTCTCCGGATGTGAGTAATAATTTTTTCTAGATGTGTTTTCTTCCGCTTGGCAGGTCTAGCAGCTACGACGACGAGCTGGTGTGGGGCTACACGTGGCTCTACAAGGCCACCAACGACCAGACGTACCTGCAGCGGGTGTACGCCCTCATCCAGGAGTTCAACCTGCAGTTCGTCAGCGCCCTCAGCTGGGACCAGAAGACCATCGGCACCTTCGTAAGTGAACTGACTCGCTTGTATACTATTTACGCGCGCAGCGACGCAGTAAGACTAACAATAACAAAAATTTAGCGGAATTTGCCATAAAGTCAGCATATAGAGAGCGATCATGACGTACATAATTCTTATTTAATTGTCTTGATCCAACAACATTTTCAATAGTATTACTGGTTTCGCCTATGCAATAACCATCTTCAGGCTCTACAGTAAATGCACAAGAAAGTGCATTACTAACTGCTATATTAAGAGATGAGAACCAAATGAGCGAAGTTATAACAAAACACAACAAACCTCTCGTTTTGCTGCACCACAACAACTTATTATATATAAAAATAGCACGAATCGAAACTGCCACGCATACTTCAACCAGTTAAATATAGCATGCAAAGCAATGCCAAACGTCGCTGATGCTTGCATGACGTACAAATAAGTGTAGAAAATAGTTAAAAGCAAATCCCTTTAAAGCACCTCTTCAAAATATTGTCAGTTGTATATAAGGAATCAAGATTTCTAAAACAAAAGCTTAGTAAAAAATGTATTCGTCTTCTGACAGTTCAGACTGGTCGGAATTTCACAAAATTTTCAAAAACTAAACATAAACTACAGAGATCATTATAAAATTGAATATATTGTGTTGGATCTAAAATCGGATGATAAAGAAAGATGACGGAATACGCTTCGACTACAAGCATATAGTCCTGCTTCTCATAATCTAGTTTTAAAAACTTGAGGCTGTGACAAGTCACATCACCAATTGCCATCACGGTGGCAGTAGGGTGTCTCCAAAATGGTGCCTTTTTGTAAGTGGGTGGGCCAGATCTATGATTAAGATGCATTCTCAGAATAGACGCTGTTGTTTGCTTGCTTGTCTGGAATATGCAAACCGTGGCTGTAAACCAGCGTATATTTTACCTTTCCTACTTAGGCTTTCGTTTCATTCTTTCTGTCACGACTGAATTGCTGTTTTATTTTCGGGAAGTAGTATGTGTATACTACTTTTCTGTCCACGTGTCTTCCTCTGCTGACTGCATCTCTCGCCAGTCGCTCTACTTTTGCCACTTTATTTTTTGCCAGAAAGAGATTTAATCCATATCAGTTCCGTAATTTCACCAGTTTTATTTGCTTGAAGATTGTGACATATTATGTGAGGATCTATTTACGAGGACTTTTGTTCCAGTTTTTGTAACTGATTTCAGAAGGCTTGATGAGAAGGAGATTATGCCTATTTTGGCAGTTTTGAAGTTTCTAGCATAGGAGATATCTACATGATATCTGGGTATTTGCCAGGCGTCAGGTTTTCCTGACGAATGCGATGTAGCCGAGTGTCCAAATCTAGACACTGTGGCAGATTAGGAACACCGAAAATATTTTATGAAAGGCTGTGTTTGATTGCAGTTTTTTAAGGTTCTTGAGTACGATCAAATGAACTATACGGATCCCGATGGTTATCATTCTAGGCAGTCAGTAAAGACACTATGGTGGATGATGACGAATCAATCATTCAGGCGCTGTGGGGGTTGGCAAACATATCAATCTTAAATAAATAAGTCTGGTTCGGAAACTGTCAAATGCCACAAAGCGAAATACGTGGTGATATGGTTCTTGAAGTACAGTAAGAAGACCTTCATATTATTTAAATCTGATCCCTTGTAATGTTAGGAAAAGGCGACGGTGGATTATTTGTATAATGTACACCTGGCTATCCACTACAGGCAGGTTTCATAAGATGCCCTAACCACCTTACCCACCTTGCAGGAACGCCTGGTTCTAACAATACTACAGTTCATGACAAGTGTTTTCACTTCCCTAGCGTCACTGACTTGGTTTGCTTACCTCGCGTCTTCTAAAGTTGTTTCGCAGATCTCATACCGACTGGCTTCCTCTCCATATAGGCGCAGAATACGAAGTGGAAACAACAAACTGTGCTAAATTGAAGTGGCAGTATGTGAGAAAATCCAGTACTACTAAATTAAGTTATAAAAATGTGATGCCACTTGAATTTTATTCGTTGAAGTGATGTGGTCATAAAGAAGCGTCAAGTAAATGCCTGATTACGTCCATTGATTAAATCAAATTCCGCGGAAGCTAACTATGTTCAGAGCTTTGCAAAAACAGACATAATGTCTTATGGGATAACAGCAATCAGTGATTTTATAATGTTACTTAAAATCCGTCTTGATTGCAAATTTATTTTTTTATTCATATGACCGGTTTCGGTTCATTCAGAACCATCTTCAGATCTGATATTTCAGTTACAGGAGTAACCCGTCCAAATCTAGCAACTTTCACATGCTACGTAGCATCAGATCTGAAGATGGTTCTGAATGAACCGAAACGGTCATATGAGTAAAAAAAATAAATTTTGCAATCAAGACGGATTTTAAGTAACATTATGTTCAGAGCACCGGAACAAGACGCAATATAATGATTCACGGTATTACAATACGTTGAAAACTTCACCAAGGCACTGTTCAGCACAACAAATGATTCTCGCTCATTATACTATACCCTCCAAATCTTCTAGTGAGTTGTTAGACAAATCGTTTTCCGAGGCTCTGTTAACTGCAAAGAAAAATTATCAGCATCGGACTGCACTTCACCGTCTCGGCACTTGTTTCCTCGCTTGTACTCGGTAGAAGACTCGTAGATACTTACAGTAAAAGTTTGGCGCCTGCTTATTCAGTGCGCATTTCTGATTGGTCCATCGTCTTCCACCAGCAACGACTGAGTAAAAATGTTCTTCTCATTTACGTTTTTACTTTGCCTAATGACTTTGTGAAGTTATTACTAACAATCAATCAGTGCAGCTAATGTTGACGGTATGTTATAAGGAGCTTAGTAGTATTCAAATAAGAAATATTGACTAACAACATTGTACTGCTTCGCCTCACGCTCAGTATGTGTGATTCCTAGCTGTCTGTGCGGTACTCGAGCACGACACAGTCGCCGCTAGCAGGCGCGTTCCGACGCTGTGAAAGCATCTGCCCCACAATTCCATCCACGTTGCTCTCTCCATACCTTGCTACTACTAAATGTTGTTGTCCGATAGATAGCAAGTAAAAAGAAAATAAAATTTAGGAGAAAAATGTGGCAGAAACACCATTACTTTTTATTATTCAAGTTGACTGTACCACACCCCGCTAGTTCCAGTCCCAAGATTCAAAGGACTCGATTTTTGCCAGTAATTGCTACAGTTGCAAGTGAAAAAGTTAGTGATGTATGCCGTGAAGAATAGCTTGGGAAACAGCACAAAGAGATAGAGTGAAGAGCCAAAGAAATCGGTACATCTGCCTAATATCGCGTAGGGCCGCCGCGAACAGCCACAAGTGCCGCAGCACTACGTGGCATGGACTCAACTACTGTGTGAAGTAGTGTTGGAGGGAACTGATACCATGAATCCTGCAGGGCTATTCATAAATACGACGGGGTGGAGACCTCTTCTGAATAGCACGTTGCAAGGCATCTGAGACGAGCTTAACAATGTTCATGTCTGGGAAGTTTGGTGCCCATCGGAAGTGTTCCTGGAGCCACTCTGTAGCAATTGTGGACGTGTGGGATGTCACATTTTCCTGCATGAGTTGCCCAAGTCCGTCGGAATGCACGAAGGGCACAAAGGGTGCAGGTGATCAGACAAGATGCTTACGCACGTGTCAACTGTCACAGTCGTATCTAGACGCATCAGAGGTCCCATGCCACTCCAAATCCACACGCCCCACTCTCTTACAGAGCCTCCACCAGCTTGATCAGTCGCCTGCTGACCTGCATGGTCCATGAATTCATGAGGTTGTCTCCATACCTGTGCTTGTCCATCCGTTCGATACTACACTATTGGCCATCAAAATTGCTACACCACGAAGATGACGTGCTACAGACGCGAAATTTAACCGACAGGAACAAGATGCTGTGATATGCAAATGATTAGCTTTTCAGAGCATTCACACAAGGCTGGTGCCGGTGGCGACACCTACAACGTGCTGACAAGAGGGAAGTTTCCAATCGATTTCTCATACACAAACAGCAGTTGACCGGCGTTGCCTGGTGAGACGTTGTGACGCCTCATGTAAGGAGAAGAAATGCGTACCATCACGTTTCCGACTTTGATAAAGGTCGGATTGTAGCCTGTCGCCATTATGGTTTATCGTATCGCGACATTACTGCTCGCGTTGGTCGAGATCCAATGGCTGTTAGCGGAATATGGAATCGGTGGGTCCAGGACGGTAATACGGAACGCCGTGCGGGATCCCAACGGTCTCGTATCACTGGCAGTCAAGATGACAGGCATCTTATCCGCATGGCTGTAACGGATTGAGCAACCTGTGTCGATCCCTGAGTCAACAGATGGGGACGTTTCCAAGACAACAACCATCAGCACGAACAATTAGACGACGTTTGCAGCAGCATGGTCTATCAGCACGGAGACCAAGGTTGCGGTTACCCTTGACGCTGCATCATAGACAAGAGCGCCTGCGATGGTGTACTCAACGACGAACCTGGATGCACGAATGGCAAAACGTTATTTTTTCGGATGAATCCAGGTTCCGTTTACAGCATCATGATGGTCGCATCCGTGTTTGGCGACATCGCGGTGAACGCACATTTGAAGCGTGTATTCGTCATCGCCATACTGGCGTATCATCCGGCGTGATGGTATGGGATGCCATTGGTTACATGTCTCGGTCACCTCTTGTTCGCATTGACGACACTTTGAACAGTGGTACAACTCGTGGCTCGACCCTTCATTTGATCCCTGCGAAACCCTACATTTCAGCAGGATAATGCACGACCGTATGTTGCAGGTCCTGTACGGACCTTTCTGGATACAGAAAATGTTCGACTGCTGCCCTGGCCAGCACATTCTCCAAATCTCTCGCCAATTGAAAACGTCTGGTCAATGGTGGCCGAGAAAATGGCTCGTCACAATACGCCAGTCACTACTCTTGATGAACTGTGGTATCGTGTTGAAGCTGCATGGGCAGCTGTACCTGTACACGCCATCCAAGCTCTGTTTGACTCAATGCCCAGGCGTATCAAGGCCGTTATTACGGCCAGAGGTGGTTGTTCTGGGTACTGATTTCTCGGGATCTATGCACCCAAATTGCATGAAAATGTAGTCACACGTCAGTTCTAGTATAATATATTTGTCCAATGAATACCTGTTTATCATATGCATTTCTTCTTCGTGTAGCAATTGTAATGGCCAGTAGTGTAATTGAATCGAGACAACATGTTTCCAGTAGGTGTTGACGTGCCCTGGCGAAGCGTAAAGCTTTGTATCTACATCTACATCGTACGGGAAAATCCTCACATTTTTGCTACCTCGAAGGTGCTGTGTCCCATGGCTCGTGTGTCGACTATAACACCACGTTCAAACTCACTTAAATGTTAGTAACCTAGTATTGTAGCAGCAATAACCGATCTAACAAGTGCACCAGACGCTTGTCTTGCATAGGCGTTGCCGACCGCAGCGCCGTATTCTGCCTGTTTACATATCTCTGTATTAGAATACGCATGCCTTCACCAGCTTCTTTGGCGCTTCAGTGTAATTCACCAATACAGCAGCATCCTGTGCGCCGTATCTGCACGGGCAGATCTTGAGTAGCGTCAGTACAATGCACTGGTCAAGCTGTAAGGCGGTTGAATGTATTGAGTTCTCCCACAGAGTAGGAGTAAGTTGCTGTCACAGAGTGCTGACTTTGCAGGCGCTGCTGGCCGACATGACGGGGAACCAGGAGTACAAGACGCAGCTGGAGTACCACTGCTGGCACATGGCCAAAGAGCAGCAGCGCACGCCCAAGGGTCTCCTCGTCATCGGCGACTGGGGCAACATGAGGCTCGTCGCCAACGTGCTCTTCACCTGCCTGCAGGTGAGTTCCGGCTGCGACCACCTGTCCAGGAGAACGTTTTTGTTGCTCAGAAGCCTAAAGATGAACGGTGGGGTAATTAATAAGGCTCCAGCGATACAACATCGTTAGAGAATAAAGAATTCGTTCCTATCATATTTACAGTAACAACTCACACTGTCCTGAGTACCAACGAAAAATGTTAGAAACATAATAGGACCCAAGACAGATGCTTGTGGTACACCTTTTCTAGTTACTTGATGTTGACATTCATTGTGCTCTATCAATATTTACATCACTCATGTATTTATTTAATTACCACATGTATCCACCATTGCAAAATGAGACCTATTTACAGCTTCTATATCAGAACACCATTGTCTCCTGCTATAGCGTTAATTGAGTTACTTATATATTTGGCCATGCTGTAGGAATTACTCAGTTTCTACATACCGATTCCCTTGTTTATCTAATGATAATTCATCAGGATTGAACCAACTCTTCATATTTTCAATCATAAGCCACCTTTCCGGTAATAGGACAGTAGATTATGTGTTGGCACAGTGTTTCACTCTCTCCATTTTCTTATCATCATCAATGCCACAAACATAACACTACTCTGCACACACACACACACACACACACACACACACACACACACACACGCACACATACACACATAGAAACACACACACGACCTGTGAATATGCTCGTGGTATAGTCACCTTCTAGGCAGTGTTGTCTGAGTTCAGACTAGGTGCTTCGCCCCATTCATTCTCTCTTTACCAATACCATCACTAGCACAAATATGACACTACGCACACCTACGTACACAATGTGACCACGCACACGATACAGTCATGCTCACACGATGTAGACCAAGTGCCAGTACTCCGTTTCTCCGTATCCCTAATCAGATCATCATTATTATCAACGTCACAAATAGGACGATACATTAAACTTGACAAACAAACATTGTGGTCAGCCACAGGACACAGATGGTATTGGGACTCCTGACACTCAGTCTAAACAAGTGGAGTAAACAAGTAAATTCAGAGACCAGGAGTCACAGAAGTAAATAAATAAGATTAAGTGGCCTGATACTTGCATTATCTATAAAATTTTGGTCTTATTCTATTGCGTGTATCTGTGGTGCAGATTAGAAACGTGAGTCGACACAAGGTAGGTCACTGTAGTATACTATGTATGACTGCTTAAAATGATCATTCTTTGCGGTCTATTGGTCCATATTTTAGTCAAGTATTTGAACAGCCAATACAGAAAGCTTGCAGTTATTGGCTGTAATAGATACTATGTAGTTTTACAATCCCTCTTTGTCGGTAAAGATATATTTGAGCACTGGAAATCCAACTATACCGTGGTCCTAATCGCAGTGTAATTTCTGTCTCCTCGTCAGGCTGCCAAGCTGAACATCAACGCAGACGTGAACAAGCAGATGGTCCAGGAGCAGATGGGCTACATTCTGGGAGACACCGGGTACAGCTACGTGGTCGGGTTCGGCAGCAACTACCCGCACAGCCCCCACCACCGTTCCTCGTGAGTGCTCACCTCCACTTCTTACTTACTGGCAAAACTGAAGTCACTTCTCCAGATTATATTACTTTCAGCACAACAATCGAGCTTCATAGTAAAGCAATAATTTTAGGGAGAGAAGTTAATAAATTCCTCCTTTCGATGATGGCATTAGGACAGGAAAGCATCGTTGTTGCACCATCGTATGAAACTGTGGTAAGACTTGAGTCAAGTTGTCACTTGTTGTAATGGACCGTAGGTCTCTTTATAAAGGTATGAATGTAAAAGAATGCGTACCACGAAGTTAAATAACCTAATAGTAACTCGTCACAAGATTAGTGGGGAATTTCTTGATCATGTCATATTGTACAGGGCTGGCAAAATAGGAGTGTTTGCTGAAAAGTAATGGTTTCGAATGTTTAAGACAAAACTCTTGACGATGTCTATTGACACACAGTCAACATGGGTTTAGAAAACATCGTTCCTGTGAATCACAACTAGCTCTTTATTCACATGAAGTGTTTAGTGCTATGGACAAGGGATTTCAGTTCTATTACGTATTTCTGAATTTCCGGAAAGCTTTTGACACTGTACCACAAAATGGCTCTGAGCACTATGGGACTTAACCGCTGTGTTCACCAGTCCCCTAGAACTTAGGACTACTTAAACCTAATTAACCTAAGGACATCACACACATCCATGTCCGAGGCAGGATTCGAACCTGCGACCGTAGCGGTCGCGCGGCTCCAGACTATAGCACCTAGAACCGCTCGGCCACCCCGGCCCGCACTGTACCATACAAGCGGCACCTAGTGATATTGCGTGCTTATGAAATATCGTCTCACAACCAGTTATGTGACTGGATTTGTGATTTCCTTTCAGAGAGGTCACATTTCGTAGTAATTGACGGAAAGTCATCGAGTAAAACAGAAGCGATTTCTGGCATTCCCCGAGGTAGTGTTACAGACCCTTTGCTGTTCCTTATCTATATAAACGATTTGGGAGACAATCTGAGCAGCCGTCTTAGGTTGTTTGCAGATGACGCTGTCGTTTATCGATTAAAGAAGTCATCAGAAGATCAAAACAAATTGCAAAATATTTAGAAAAGATGCAAAGTCAGCACTCTGTGACAGCAACTTACTCCTACTCTGTGGGAGAACTCAATACATTCAACCGCCTTACAGCTTGACCAGTGCATTGTACTGACGCTACTCAAGATCTGCCCGTGCAGATACGGCGCACAGGATGCTGCTGTATTGGTGAATTACTCTGAAGCGCCAAAGAAGCTGGTGAAGGCATGCGTATTCTAATACAGAGATATGTAAACAGGCAGAATATGGCGCTGCGGTCGGCAACGCCTATGCAAGACAAGCGTCTGGTGCACTTGTTAGATCGGTTATTGCTGCTACAATACTAGGTTACTAACATTTAAGTGAGTTTGAACGTGGTGTTATAGTCGGCACACGAGCCATGGGACACAGCACTTTCGAGGTAGCAAAAATGTGAGGATTTTCCCGTACGATGTAGATGTAGATACAAAGCTTTACGCTTCGCCAGGGCACGTCAACACCTACTGGAAACATGTTGTCTCGATTCAATTACACTACTGGCCATTACAATTGCTACACGAAGAAGAAATGCATATGATAAACAGGTATTCATTGGACAAATATATTATACTAGAACTGACGTGTGATTACATTTTCATGCAATTTGGGTGCATAGATCCCGAGAAATCAGTACCCAGAACAACCACCTCTGGCCGTAATAACGGCCTTGATACGCCTGGGCATTGAGTCAAACAGAGCTTGGATGGCGTGTACAGGTACAGCTGCCCATGCAGCTTCAACACGATACCACAGTTCATCAAGAGTAGTGACTGGCGTATTGTGACGAGCCATTTTCTCGGCCACCATTGACCAGACGTTTTCAATTGGCGAGAGATTTGGAGAATGTGCTGGCCAGGGCAGCAGTCGAACATTTTCTGTATCCAAAAAGGTCCGTACAGGACCTGCAACATACGGTCGTGCATTATCCTGCTGAAATGTAGGGTTTCACAACGATCGAATGAAGGGTCGAGCCACGAGTTGTACCACATCTGAAATGTAACGTCCACTGTTCAAAGTGTCGTCAATACGAACAAGAGGTGACCGAGACATGTAACCAATGGCACCCCATACCATCACGCCGGGTGATACGCCAGTATGGCGATGACGAATACACGCTTCAAATGTGCGTTCACCGCGATGTCGCCAAACACGGATGCGACCATCATGATGCTGTAAACGGAACCTGGATTCATCCGAAAAAATAACGTTTTGCCATTCGTGCATCCAGGTTCGTCGTTGAGTACACCATCGCAGGCGCTCCTGTCTATGATGCAGCGTCAAGGGTAACCGCAACCTTGGTCTCCGTGCTGATAGACCATGCTGCTGCAAACGTCGTCTAATTGTTCGTGCTGATGGTTGTTGTCTTGGAAACGTCCCCATCTGTTGACTCAGGGATCGAGACAGGTTGCTCAATCCGTTACAGCCATGCGGATAAGATGCCTGTCATCTTGACTGCCAGTGATACGAGACCGTTAGGATCCCGCACGGCGTTCCGTATTACCCTCCTGGACCCACCGATTCCATATTCCGCTAACAGCCATTGGATCTCGACCAACGCGAGCAGCAATGTCGCGATACGATAAACCATAATCGCGACAGGCTACAATCCGACCTTTATCAAAGTCGGAGACGTGATGGTACGCATTTCTTCTCCTTACATGAGGCGTCACAAAGTCTCACCAGGCAACGCCGGTCAACTGCTGTTTGTGTATGAGAAATCGATTGGAAACTTCCCTCTTGTCAGCACGTTGTAGGTGTCGGCACCGGCACCAGCCTTGTGTGAATGCCCTGAAAAGCTAATCATTTGCATATCACAGCATCTTGTTCCTGTCGGTTAAATTTCGCGTCTGTAGCACGTCATCTTCGTGGTGTAGCAATTTTGATGGCCAATAGTGTAGTATCGAACGGATGGACAAGCACAGGTATGGAGACAACCTCATGAATTCATGGACCATGCAGGTCAGCAGGCGACTGATCAAGCTGGTGGAGGCTCTGTAAGAGAGTGGGGCGTGTGGATTTGGAGTGGCATGGGACCTCTGATGCGTCTAGATACGACTGTGACAGTTGACACGTGCGTAAGCATCTTGTCTGATCACCTGCACCCTTTGTGCCCTTTGTGCATTCCGACGGACTTGGGCAACTCATGCAGGAAAATGTGACATCCCACACGTCCACAATTGCTACAGAGTGGCTCCAGGAACACTTCCGATGGGCACCAAACTTCCCAGACATGAACATTGTTAAGCTCGTCTCAGATGCCTTGCAACGTGCTATTCAGAAGAGGTCTCCACCCCGTCGTATTTATGAATAGCCCTGCAGGATTCATGGTAAATCTGTGGTTTCACAGCCAGACACCACACTTGCTAGGTGGTAGCCTTTAAATCGGCCGCGGTCCATTAGTATACGTCGGATCCGCGTGTCGCCACCGTCAGTGATTGCAGACCGAGCGCCACCACACGGCAAGTCTAGAGAGACGTACTAGCACTCGCCCCAGTTGTACAGCCGACTTTGCTAGCGATGCTACACTGACCAATACGCCCTCATTTGCCGAGACGATAGTTAGCATAGCCTTCAGCTACCTCATTTGCTACGACCTAGCAAGGCGCCATTATCAATAGATATTTAACTTGTGATGCCTGTACCGTCAGACCGATGTTCTACAATTATGGATTAAAGTTAAGTATTACATCAACTACGTACTTTATTTGCTACTATTAATTCCCTTAACTGTTCCAGACCTCACGCCAGTCTGCGTGAGCTAAACGCGTGCCTTTCGGCTTCCTCTCATAGTGACTTGGCTGTCTTGCCAGGTCACAACAAAATCAGTCTAATCTAAAAGCCGTAAACTCAACTAAATTCCTAGGTATTACAATTACGAACAACTTAAATTGGAAGGAACACATAGAAAATGTTGTGGGGAAGGCTAACCAAAGCGTGCGTTTTATTGGCAGGACACTTAGGAAGTGTAACACATCTACTAAGGAGACTGCCTACACTACGCTTGCCCGTCCTCTTTTAGAATACTGCTGCGCGGTGTGGGATCCTTATCAGATAGGACCGACGGAGTCCATCGAAAAAGTTCAAAGAAGGGCAGCACATTATGTATTATCGCGAAATATGGGAGAGAGTGTCACAGAAATGATACAGGATTTGGGCTGGACATCATTAAAAGAAAGGCGTTTTTCGTTGCGACGAAATCTTCTCACCAAATTCCAATCACCAACTTTCTCCTCCGAATGCGAAAATATTTTGTTGACACCTACCTACACAGGGAGAAACGAATGGTCAAATGGCTCTGAGCACTATGGGACTTAACTTCTAAGGTCATCAGTCCCCTAGAACTTAGAACTACTTAAACCTAACAAACCTAAGGACATCACACACATCCATGCCCGAGGCAAGATTCGAACCAGCGACCGTAGCGGTCGAGCGGTTCCAGACTGTAGCGCCTAGAAGCGCTCCGCCACCCTGGCAGGAAGAAACGATCACCACTATAAAATAAGGAAAATCAGAGCTCATACAGAAAGATATAGGCGTTGGTTCTTTCCGCATGCTATACGAGACTGGAATAATAGAGAATCATGAAGATGGTTCGATGAACCCTCTGCCAGACACTTAAATGTGATTTGCAGAGTATCCATGTAGATGTAGATGAAGATTTTTAAGTAAAATAATCTTTGTTATATTACTCTTCATGTCTAGATGTTAATCTCTCGCCGTAGTCACCGGTGACGAAAATATTTCTCTCAATGAGAGACCAATTTGTTGATACCATCACTGCAGAACGTGTGACTTTGCTGAGAGAGCCACAACTTCACATCTGTTTGCACTCTTTCAATACTGTTTAAGTGAAGTCCTCAAAGGAGTTCTTTAAGTTCTGGAATATGGTGAAAATCGGAACAGGCCAAGCTGGGAGTGTATGGAGGATGATCAATGGCAGTGAACCCAAGGTGTCAGATTGTTGCAGATGTCGCAGCGCTCATGTGTTGTCGGGTATTGTTGTGTACATAGTTCCACGTAGTCAGCGCGTACACAACTTTCCCATTAGAGCGCGCCCCGCTAAGCACAAGAGCGCAGGCGCAGCATTCATCCGTCTCCGTGCTATGAGATGGCGCTGCCTTAGAAACGGACCAAATCTGCTTTCGCCGATCCGTGTATTAATATGTAACGCAGCCAATGAGATTGCTGCTAACATAGAATCTTTTCTCCTCACGGATCACACGCGTGCAGTGGTACCTGAACGTGCGAGGTATTATAATGAGTGTACAGACCTCTGATCAGTCAGTCTGCTTTTGTCTGCATTAGTCTGTACCAGTCTGCATTTGTCTGTACCAGTCTAGTCAAGTTTCAGTCTGCGCCTAATAAGATTATCACATACCTGTACATAGCCATGAAGATAAATGAATAGACACGTTGTCAAGTATCAGAGATATGTGAGGATAAGATTAACCTACCAAGACCAAAGGAACTTCAGATTGTCAATTGTAAATAGCATCCAGAACCAAGTTAAGTTATTATTTTAATCAAGTTCTGTTTAAAGTTGGTCACCGACAATCTGCTACTCTAAGCATGCAAATGGCATTTCTATCGTCTGGCCTAACAGCAGAAGATAAACACGCCACGATAAGACCACGAGACATATTGCTGATACCCGCCTACTTCGTTAGAGCAACAAGTCAAATAATCTGATGGTGTGTGTACCGAAGGTCTTACAGTACGCACATCACATTTATTGTCATGCTGAAGAAGTGGGTCCTCCATGTGTGAACGAACTCTTCGAATTCGAAAGAGTATTACAGCAGCGACACAGTTACGTTAAACACCTCCTTGTTACACGCTCCAGTTCGGAGCTCTCTAGTGGCAGACGGCTGGAGATATGGTAGACATCAAGACAGAAGATATAAAATGTTTATATCGTCTGTTTTCTTCAAAAAAGTCTAAGATTTTTCCTATACGAAATTCGGAGGAACTACTTTTGAGCTTGTCCTCGTAAAAGTGGCCCCGAAAATATTTGATGCACCAAGACAGGCAACCCAACCTACATGACACGCACATAGAGTAGATGATATAATGTGGGGTGTTCAGATGTGTGTGAAATCTTATGGGACATAACCGCTAAGGTCATCAATCCCTAAGTTTACTCACTACTTAACCTAAATTATCCTAAGGACAATGACACACACCCACCCACGCGAGAGGGAGGACTCGAACCTCCGTCGGGACCAGCCGCACAGCCCATGATTCCAGCGCCTAAGACCGCTCGGCTAATCCCGCGCGGCGCGTATGTTAAAGTGCTTGAAGTATATCTCCGACTAGTACTTATTATGCCACCATCTATAAGAATTTTAAATGTAGTACTAACAATGGATATGAAATGGTCATGTACAATCAGCGTTAGATTTATTGGAAGATTTCTGTGAAAGAACAACAAATTCTAGAGCACTGCTTCAGTGTTTAGAGTCCTTATCAATAGGGCGTGACAGCAGACAAACTGGTGGGATCGCAAAAAGTAGGTATAACCTTTACGAAAATGTAACGGAAGTACTTGGAGAACTTAAATAAGAGTCCTTTGAAGGAAGACCAGTAGTTACCACGAAACAGCATCTGGGAAATTTATAGAACTAGTATTCTCAGTGGACTGTGCCATCGCTTTGATGTCATCACCTTATATTCCTTGCAGGGGCCATGAGGATGAGATACGAGAAATTAGAAAACGTACAGAGGCATCTAGCCTTATTTTCGCGGCTCAGTATGAGAACAGGAAAGAAAATCGATAGAAAGATGACCTACGCTATGCAGTGAAAGGTCGCTTGAGGAGTAGATGTAAAGAGGGAGCACAGGCTCAGAAAACAGTGACGTAGTGTGAGGGCTTCAGATGTTATTTTCAAACGAAACGTCCCATCAGTTGAAAGCATACATTTTAGTGGTCAGTCAGGCCGGAAAAAATATTCTGCAAGAACAGCAACAACGACGACTGCAGAGACTCGTTCAACACGACAGAAGTGCAACCATTCCGCAAATTGCGGCAGATTTCAACGCTGGGCCGTCAACATGTGTCAGCATGCGAACCATTCAACGAAACATCGTCGATATGGGCTTTCAGAGCCGAGGGCCCACTCGTGTACCCTTGAGGACTGCACGACAGACAGCATTACACCTCACCTGGACCCGTCAACACAGACATTGGACTGTTGATGACTGGAAACATTTCGCCTGGTCGGGCAAGTCTCGTTTCGTATCGAGCGTATGGACGTGTACGGTATGGAGACAACGTCATGAATCCATGAACCCTGTATTTCAGCAGGGGACTGTTCAACCTATTGGAGTCTCTGTAATGGTGTGGGCGCGTGCAATTGCAACGATATGGGACCCCTGATACGTCTAGATACGACTCTGACAGGTGAATCTTACGTAAGCATCTTGTCCAATCACCTGCATCCACTCATGTCCACTGTGCATTCCAGTGGACAATTCCAGCAGGACAATGCGATACCTGACAAGTCCATACTCGTCATTGGTACAGAGCTGCTCTACAAACACTCTTCTGAGTTTAATCTCTTCTGCTGGCCACCAGATTCCCCAGACATGAACATTACTGAGCATAGCTGGGATGCTTTGCAACATACTGTTTAGAAGAGATCTCCACCCCTTCGTACTCTTTCGTATTTATGGACATCCCTGCAGGATTGATGATGTCGGTTCCCTCCCGCACTATTTCAGATATTAGTCGAGCCGATGCCAAGTCGTGTTGTGGCACTTCAACGTGCTCATGGGGGCCCTACACGATATTAGGCAGGCACACCAGTTTCTCTCAGTGTATATTAAGAAGAAAGTGGTAACATAACCTGCTGAATTAATAGTCGACTAGACTATTACAGTTAAGGTGAAGAGAAAATTGTACAATTACATCAACACTGTAACTGAAACAATATAAAAAGGAAAAGAGCCAGCAGCGACGTGGTACAAAACAGTGATTACGGAGCTGGGAGACAGCACGCTGTTAGTCAAGAGAAACGCATACATAGCCAGGAATGAGGCACATCACTCAGGACGAGCGAGAGGCGTACCATCAAATGATGGCAGATGGTACTAGAGTGGGATTACCTCAGCTGCAGCGTAGAAGTGTTGGCAGCTGGTGGCCATCACACATTTGAGAAGTGTAATTGTCGTATCTAGCGAGCAGCAAAGCCATATATACACTCCTGGAAATGGAAAAAAGAACACATTGACACCGGTGGGTCAGACCCACCATACTTGCTCAGGACACTGCGAGAGGGCTGTACAAGCAATGATCACACGCACGGCACAGCGGACACACCAGGAACCGCGGTGTTGGCCGGCGAATGGCGCTAGCTGCGCAGCATTTGTGCACCGCCGCCGTCAGTGTCAGCCAGTTTGCCGTGGCATACCGAGCTCCATCGCAGTCTTTAACACTGGTAGCATGCCGCGACAGCGTGGACGTGAACCGTATGTGCAGTTGACGGACTTTGAGCGAGGGCGTATAGTGGGCATGCGGGAGGCCGGGTGGACGTACCGCCGAATTGCTCAACACGTGGGGCGTGAGGTCTCCACAGTACATCGATGTTGTCGCCAGTGGTCGGCGGAAGGTGCACGTGCCCGTCGACCTGGGACCGCACCGCAGCGACGCACGGATGCACGCCAAGACCGTAGGATCCTACGCAGTGCCGTAGGGGACCGCACCGCCACTTCCCAGCAAATTAGGGACGCTGTTGCTCCTGGGGTATCGGCGAGGACCATTCGCAACCGTCTCCATGAAGCTGGGCTACGGTCCCGCACACCGTTAGGCCGTCTTCCGCTCACGCCCCAACATCGTGCAGCCCGCCTCCAGTGGTGTCGCGACAGGCGTGAATGGAGGGACGAATGGAGACGTGTCGTCTTCAGCGATGAGAGTCGCTTCTGCCTTGGTGCCAATGATGGTCGTATGCGTGTTTGGCGCCGTGCAGGTGAGCGCCACAATAAGGACTGCATACGACCGAGGCACACAGGGCCAACACCCGGCATCATGGTGTGGGGAGCGATCTCCTACACTGGCCGTACACCACTGGTGATCGTCGAGGGGACACTGAATAGTGCACGGTACATCCAAACCGTCATCGAACCCATCGTTCTGCCATTCCTAGACCGGCAAGGGAACTTGCTGTTCCAACAGGACAATGCACGTCCGCATGTATCCCGTGCCACCCAACGTGCTCTAGAAGGTGTAAGTCAACTACCCTGGCCAGCAAGATCTCCGGATCTGTCCCCCATTGAGCATGTTTGGGACTGGATGAAGCGTCATCTCACGCGGTCTGCACGTCCAGCACGAACGCTGGTCCAACTGAGGCGCCAGGTGGAAATGGCATGGCAAGCCGTTCCACAGGACTACATCCAGCATCTCTACGATCGTCGCCATGGGAGAATAGCAGCCTGCATTGCTGCGAAAGGTGGATATACACTGTACTAGTGCCGACATTGTGCATGCTCTGTTGCCTGTGTCTATGTGCCTGTGGTTCTGTCAGTGTGATCATGTGATGTATCTGACCCCAGGAACGTGTCAATATAGTTTCCCCTTCCTGGGACAATGAATTCACGGTGTTCTTATTTCAATTTCCAGGAGTGTAGATTCTCTGACTAATTGGTATTACGACTTCCTGATGTCTGTAGCACTCAAACTGTCTCCACGTGGAAGGCTGGTTAAGCTTTTATCACACAACCATCATTTGGCTATAATAGTTGACCACTGATGCAGAGTGCGCCAAAGCAAATTGCCTTGAGCATCACAAGGCGCCATCACTATCTGTCAAGTTCCACACGTATTGTTAATCTGTAAACTGCAGGTCTGAGTGACAATAATTTGTTTGCAGGTCGTGCCCTGATGCGCCGGCGACGTGCGACTGGAACTTCTACAATTCGGCGGAACCAAACGCGCACGTGCTGTACGGCGCGCTGATGGGCGGACCGGACGCGAACGACGTGTTCACGGACACACGCACCGACTGGGCACACACCGAGCCCACGCTGGACTACAACGCCGGCTTCCAGGGCGTGCTCGCCGCCATGATCCAGCTCGGCCTCTAGGACAGCCAACTCACTGCGCGCCAGGGATGCCAACCTGAGAGCGGACCACCAGCCTGCTCTCGCAATGTGGCTGCTGCTCCACTGTGACCAACCTATCTTCCACTTTCCATTTTGAATTTTGTAAGAAACTGTTATATCACCTTTGCTTTACCTGTTCAAAGCGCCTCTGGCTGTAAATAAAGTGGTTTAGTTTGTAACAGAAAGAAACCTACTGCTGTAGTCACTGCTCCCGAGGATCAACTGCACTGTGCAGCACGGCTGCCAACCTAACAAACGAGCTCCAGCCTACTCAGTAATCGTGCTGCATCTCTGTTGCGACTGTTGTGCACCAGTTCATATTCTCTCAGTATTCTATATCGATTTCGTGACAAATCAATTACCCTTGGCTATTAAAAATGGTTGTCAAAAGACTTTGACTACAAGCGAAATAGTTTCGTTTTCAAGACGAACATATCCAATACTGTTTGCAGTGAAGAAAGCAGTAATTCCACTGTGCACCGTTGCTGACAGTCTGTCAATCCACTCTGGCCTTTTCGGAAATCGTACTGCATCAACATTGTTTCTGCTGTGTCACCAACTTACCATTTCCTAGTTTTGTACCTCGATTTTGCGAGAAACCTTTAGCTGTTAAAAAGGTGAATCAAAAGATCTATTAAAAAAATGTTGTTTCTAACGTAAAAATATCTAGTACAGTAGTCACTGTTAAAAACCAAACTATTCAGTAAGCTAGTTTCATTTGGACGAATATTTCATTTCTCTACAACATTGATAATACGACCAAAGATAGGGCTCCTGCCTGAATAAAGAAATAGTTCACGCCACCAGTGGACCTCTGAGTGAACTTACTCATTAAACGGGACAAAATTATGAAACCGTACGGCTTCCAGTCTGTGAGAGATTTTAAGGGCTGAGAGCAAAGAAAGTGGTAACAGTGATTAAAATTCTTCTGAGTATTATGCCGCGTCAGTGTTAAAAACAAACAACAATAATAAACTAAAAGCAACGTTTCGGCCAAATTGCAACGGCTTTTCTCAGGGCACTATGACATCGGCCGCGGAAGCCTACGTTCTTATAACAGTGGTAACAGTTTAGGTGGGGTGACACAGTTGGGGAAGCGCAGTGACCACCTACGTAATCTACAACCGTAGGTAGCTGATTTTCTAACATTTGTGACCCTGAGAAAGCTCTCTTTCAGAACAAATTTGACATTGTGAATATTCATTATCTTAAATTTATACCTTATAACAGTAGATAGCCAGCTGTAGTGCCCAAAAATCAAGAGTGCGTGTGTGTTTACTTTATGAGCTCCTTTGCGGGCCTAGTCGATTGAAAAGTTAGTGTGTAAGTACTGAAGTTAGTTTGATTTGTAATTTGTTCTCCTAACATTTTACTATCCCTTTTTCTTTCTGGAGAAATGTTTCATCATTCATGACTAGCTAATATCTCAAACCGATAAATACACCACTTCTGTGATATAAGCTTAAAGTACACTCTAAGACAAAGAAAGCGACGCACAACGAAGGAATTATCAGAATTGGATGGAAATCTGTACATTTGATGTGCATGTACACAGAAACAAAAGATTACAATTTCAGAAAAATTGGATAATTTGTTAAAGAGAAAGAGCTTCACAAATTGAGCATTGGTCCACCTCTGGCTCTTATGCAAGCAGTTATTCGGCTTGGCATTAATTGATGGAGTTGCTGGATGTTCCCCTGAGCGATATCAAGCCGTATTTTGCCCAATTGATGCTTTAGATCGCCAGCATTTCGAGCTGGTTGAAGACCCCTCTCCATAATGCTCCAACAGTTCGCAGTTGGGGAGAGATGAGGCGACTTTGATGGTCAAGGTAAGGTTTTGCAAGCACGAAAACAGGCGGGCATTATCCTGCTGAGGTGGACCAAAGCTTTACTGATTTGCTGAATTAGTGAGGCTCTTCCTCTTGAATAAATCACCAAATTTTTTCTGAAATTTTAATCATTTGTTAGTCCATACATCTGCGTCAAGGCTACTGATTTCCGTCTGATTCTCATAATTTTTTCATGGTGCGGCGCATCTCTGTCTTACAAAGCAAACATTAACAAAATTAGTAAGGACTAGTCTCATCACGTCAGCTTTTGTGTTTCCGAATGCACCACAAGTTAGTAAGAAGTGGTTCGATGTCTACTACAAAAACATGCTGTCTATTGCTTACACTGTTCTGCCGTCTTACATTTATGTCCTTATCGTTTAACTGACCACGCAGTGCCTCAAATAAAGCTTTCATGGAGTACTTCCTCCAATCATTGCTCCAGTCCGTCGATTTGCAGTCAAGTGTGCTCTGTTTTGAAACTTCCAGGCAGATTAAAACTTCGTGCTGTCACAGGATTCGTACCTTGAACCCTGTCATGGCTGTCAAAATTCTGTAAATGCAAGAAGTGGCTAGGCTGCGAAGAAAGAAGAATACTCTTACAATGGCCTGGCGCCAGACATCAGGCGCTGAGGAAAGGGCAGCGTTGTAATGGTTATCAAGGACAGCATCGTCTACCACGAAGATCACTAGCAGATGTAGGCCTAGAGCCAGGATGTTACATAGCATTCTAGGACGTCATTAGGTAGATGTTCGGAAGAATCAGGGACAGGCTACGTGATCAAAAGTATCCGGATATGCCCAAAAACATACGTTTTTCATATTAGGAGCATTGTGCTGGCATCTGCTACCAGGTACTCCATACCAGCGACCTCAGTAGTCATTAGACATCGCGAGAGAGCGGATTAGAGTGCTCCGCAGAGCTCACGGACTTCGAATGGTGTCAGGTGATTGGGTGCCACTTGTGTCATACGTCTGTACGTGAGATTTCCACACTCCTAAACATCCCTAGGTCCACTGTTCCCGATGTGATAGTGAAGCGGAAACGTGAAGGGTCACATACAGCACAAAAGCGTACAGGCCGACCTCGTCTGTTGACTGGCAGAGACCGCCGACAGTTGAAGAGGGTCATAATGTATAATAGGCAGACATCTATCCACACCGTCACATAGGAAATCCAAAGTGCATCATGATCCACTGCAAGTACAGCTTCTACATTCTACGAAGTTGAGCCCACAGCAATCCCGTCACTTTATTCATTAAATCAGCCCTTAAGTTTAAAAGTATATAAAAGTTTGAGGTCGAAGCTCACCAGCACGGCCGCAGTATTTCCAAAAAATGATTTTAATGCTTCACAAAAGAGTTTTGCCGATAAGAGATTGAAATGTTACTAAACTACAGCCATGCTCATAAATTAAGGCTAATGCTGATACATGGTGAAACAACGCTCTGGAGGGCTGTTTGCGGGTTTAAATCACCTCGGGGTATGACCATGCGGTGCATCTGACCTGCGATCGTCGCACGGTGCCGCTGGCAGCAGTCCATATACGCAGAGGTGTGTTGGTGCTTGTGAGAGTACGGTGCAGCGAGTAAGTGTGCAGACGTTTTCAGACGTGCTAATGGTGACTGTGTGTTGAAAATTGCTGAAAGAAGGCACATTGATGACGTTATGAAGGGTATAATACTACGGCGACTGGAGGCTGGTCAAACACAACAGGTCGTAGCACCAGCTCTCCGTGTGCCACAAACTGTGATCTCAAGATTATGGCAACAGTTCCAGGAGACAGGAAACGTATCCAGGCGCTACAGTGTTGGACGTCCACAGTGTACAACACCACAAGGAGACCGACATCTCACCATCAGGGCCCGCAGACGGCCACGGAGTACTGCAGGTAGGCTTGGGCAGCCACTGGAACAGTTGTCTGCGGACACACACTCTGCAGACGACTGAACAGACATGGTTTATAAGCCCGGAGACCTGTAAGGTGCATTCCACTGACCCCTGGTCGTAAGAGAGCCCGTAAAGCCTGGTGTCAAGAACACAGTACATGGTAATTGGAACACTGGTCCCAGGTTACGTTCACGGACGAGTCCAGATGTAGCCCGAACAGTGTTTCTCGCCGGGTTTTCATCTGGCGTAAAACAGGAACCAGATACCAACCCCTTAATGTCCTTGAAAGGGACCTGTATGGAGGTTGTGGTTTGATTGGGTGGGTTGGGATTATTGGTGCACGTACAAAAAAATGGTTCAAATGGCTCTGAGCACTATCGGACTTAACTTCTAAGGTCATCAGTCCCCTAGAACTTAGAACTACTTAAACCTAACCTAAGGACATCACACACATCCATGCCAGAGGCAAGATTCGAACCTGCGACCGTAGCGGTCGCGCGGTTCCAGACTGTAGCGCCTAGAACGCTCGGCCACCACGGCCGGCGGTGCACGTACATCGCTGCATGTTCTTGACAGAGGAACTGTAACAGGTCAGGTGTATCGGCACGTCATTTTGCACCCGTATGCCCGCCTTTTCAGGTTTGCAGTGGGTCCCACCTTCCTCCTGATGAATGATAACGCACGGCCCCACCGAGTACCTTGAAACAGAAGTTATCAGTCGAATGGAGTGGCCTGCCTGTTCTTCGGACCTAAACCCCATCGAGCACGTCTGGGATGCTCTCGGTTAACGTATCGCTGCAAGTCTTCAAACCCCTAGGACACTTCAGGAGCTCCGACAGGCACTGGTGCAAGAATGGGAGGCTATACCCCCAGCAGCTGCTCGACCACCTGATCCAGAGTATGCCAACGCCTTGTGCGGCCTGTGTACGTGTGCATGGTGATCATACCTGATATTGATGTCGTGGTATATGCGCAGGAAACGGTGGCGTTCTGTAGCACATGTGTTTTGGGACGGTTTTCTCAACATCACCAATACTGTGGACTTGCAGATCTGTGTCGTGTGTGTTCCCTATGTTCCTGGGCTATTATCGCCACTTTGTGTGGCACCACATTCTGTAATTATACGTAATTTATTAGCATGAGTGTAGTTTGGTGGACTTAGCCTGTTTAGCATTCCTGTGCAAATTCGTTTAGAATAATCAGTGTTAGTAAAATTCCTCTGGGTTTGTGACCGCACTGTCAGTATGTAAAGCAACCGACGTTTTGGTCATTGTAGCAAGTGACCTTCAGGATATCTTTGGATCATGCCAACTGATAATTTACTTTTCTAAGGTCAATGAATAAGAGATGAAGTGTAGATAGTGCGTACTCTTATGTTCATGTTATTTACATGAAATTTATTCTGAATAACACAGGAAGTACATTTTGTCACGTAGCCCCTTTAGCATGCTAATCCTCTAATTTTTTCCTGCATGTGAAGTACACACATACTCACACAGACGCACACACACACGCACACACACACACACACACACACACACACACACACACACACAGATACACGCGCGCGTGCACGCGCGCGCATACACACACACACACACACACACACACACACACACACACGAGCTAGCGCTTCTGCTTGCTCACACGAATGTTGCCGCCCCTGGGGTTTTTGTTGTTATTGTTGTTCCTGGTCTGAGAACCCTGCAGGGAAGTGAACCGGTGTACTCAGGGCTCATGCATAAAGCAGGAGCGCGGTGTCTCCTGAGCCAACAAGGACGCGAGCAAGCAGCCGGGATTATCTCTTACTTGCTGCTCTGCTACTCCCAGGACACACGCACACACACACAGCCACGAAACACAACGTCGTCGCCCTCAGCGACACGCACGTACATACACACATACATCGCCCACGCACTCTCTCTAGTGACAGCAATCTCGCGAGGGCAGCTTCGGAGCCTTATCTCCCGCTCTGGCGAGACCAGTCCGGTCTACTGCCCAGCAGGGACGTCTTCGTCCTATAGGCGAGAGAATTAGCTGCGTGGATCCCCCTTCTTCCTCTTCTGTACGCTCGAATGCTGCCGCGCTAAGCTCGGAAGTGGTTTCAGGAAACGCCGACGTGAAATTTTGAAAAGTACGTGCGACAGTGATGAACTTTTAATTATTACCACGAAGAAGTCAAGCTGCCGATAGCGTTATTGCTCCTCTTCATTCTCGCCTGTGGTGCTCACGAAGTCGATACAGCCGGCCGGAGTGGCCGAATGGTTTTAGGCGCTTCAGTCTGGAACCGCGAGACCGCTTCGGTCGCAGGTTCGAATTCTGCCTCGGGCATGGATGTGTGTGATGTCCTTAGGCTAGTTAGGTTTAAATAGTTCTAAGTTCTAGGGGAGTGATGACCTCAAACGTTAAGTCTCATAGTGCTCAGAGCCATTTGAACCATTTTGAAGTCGACACATATTGTCAAAGACGTTACAACGGCGGTGGCGCCAAACTCAATACAGTGAAAAAAAGGCGCTCTCAACAGCCTTACTGACAGCGTCAACTGCTGCAAAACTAGCAAACCGCATGCTAATGTGGTAGCTACGTACATGAATGTCCAACTCAATAGGGGACCATGAGGTCTGTTAATCACGAATTTTGATAATTCTTAGATATTTTGCAGAGAGATTTTTCCTGAGTACCTGGATAGTGCTTTTTTGTGCGACAGGTTCCGAGAAAACCGAAGTTTTATACATGTCTATTGTGCCTGTAACGCTAATCATACAGTGTTTCGACCAAGCGAGCGTAGCGCAGTGGCTTAAAGTCAGTGACGCTACCGAGTCCATCCTACTTGTGTACCTTTTCTTTTCTTCTTCCAATTTTATCTTACAGAACATCATTATATAGTATATTTCTTGCAAAAGTACCCAAAAATAATCATTTTCGCCATTGGGATTTCATTACTAAACAATCATTACAGAACATTTTCTTCAAATTACATAATCGGTAACACTTCCTTCGCCTTCCGTGCCATAACAGAATTCCGGACTGTATTTGATGTAGAAGCAACAGAGACACAAGCTTGTTTAATAAAAGCTATTGCCTCGCAGTCCTATGGGTTTCCCAGGTCAGCGATACCGGAAAACAAAGTTCGTGGAATTTGAAAATATTGTTGTTTCTCCGATCAGTTTCGATGCGAATCACGCGTATTTGAATATTCCTGTGAAATCAGGTGGACGGAACTGACGCGGAAATAAATAATGTGTTTTTATGGGTTCTTTCCGAGAAGCTATTTTTCTATTAGCCTTAAGCAATTCTGAACTGTTTTCGTTAAAATTCAACTTACTTGTAAAACTAAACATTTCAGGAATGGCAAGGTGAAGATCATTTGGATGGGAGAATTTTTCGGTGCAGGTGAATGCTTGTGTTTCACGTACAAATATTTTATCGTAAAGTGTATCATTGGTCTGTCCTCCCCAAGTATATAAACTGAAAAGGAATTTTCATTGGTTCACGACAGATTATAAAACTCTTCAAACAGCACTTTGACGGACTTCTCTGATTTCGAGCAGCTCACAGTTATAACTTTTTAAAAATACGAGCCAACTCATCAACTCCGTTTTGAACAAGCCGACGAAATTTCCCGAGTGGTTCTCGCATACAAAAGAAAACGAAAGGCAATTTTTTCCTGATGCAGTTACAGTCTTTTGTGTTGTCAAAGAATAACTGATCTTCAATTTTTTCTGCATAGGGATGGTTTACCCGATGGTTTACGCTTCTTGTTCCACAGAGGATCTATTATACGTCGATTCGTTCTGGCAGCCAATTATTAACTCGATAATGGCTGTCAAAAATATGGATGAGTACTATCGGATGCATCTGGACTCCTCCCTCAGCTGCATATACTATTTAATGATATTGTATATCATGATAGAGAGAAAAAGAAGTACACAAGCAGAGTTGGAATCCGTACCCCCAACGAGGTAGCCATGAACCTTACCCACTGCACTACGCGCGCTTCGTCGAGACTGCATTAACATTCCAGGTATAGGAGATAGCATAAAACTTAAACGACGATTTTCTCGGGAACTAGGGGAAACCGCACCAAAAGCAGCTAGCGAGGTGCTTATGAGCGGTAACTATACAAATAATTGTCATCACAAGCCATGATTAACTGTTCTGATGGGCCCTTTGTTGGATAAAAAGCTACGATAGGAGCAAAATACTAAGCAATATGGAAGCCGTTTTGAAAATTTACTCTGGCAGTGAACTAAGCGTACTTCAGGAGGTGAAGACAAAGAGGCCTACCAATAGCAGATAAACTACGGTACATGAAGCAGATGATACCTATCTTAGGGTCTCAAAATTTTAAACATGGCTGAAGTAGCAGCTGTTGAAAATCTTCACGGTAAATGATAACAGCCAAACACTTGCAGGATAAAGATTTATTGAAATCCTTCACTACGGTTTCGGTATATCTCAATGTACCTTCATCAAAAGCAAAAATACACCTGAAGAGGCTAATGAGGGTGGTTCCCTGTTCAGGTGTATTTTTGCTTCTGATGAAGGTATATTTAGATATACCGAAACCGTGGTCAAGGATTTCATTAAATCTTTATCCTGCAACTGTTTGGCTGTTATCATTTACCGTGAATATCCTAGGGTCAGTGCATGTTTGCTTGTTATCATTTACCGTGAATATCCTAGGGTCATTGGCCAACAACATCTGACCACCCTTTTCATGGTTGTTATCGAGAGGCAATGTGTTTAAAATACAACTCGACATGCTGATTCTATCATTCGCGAAGGATGGCCTTAATCTTGTCGGCATGACACTTAAGTGTCGAACACATTTAATTAATCACATGGAGAAAGAAGGAAGAAAGCGGAATCGGTATCCAATCCAAAATATAGTACTTAAACATAATCTAGAAAGTACCACGTCACCGATAAACCTAGCAGACATTATCAGTTTATATAGGCTCATCAGGCAATATTACCGTGAGCTTAGTTTATAAACAGCAAAGTGGAAAAACCAAAATCAAAATCATGACATCAACAGCCCACTGCCGTTTAATCGAAGGAAGATATCATCGATTGAAATGGAACATCATTTGGAGGAAGATAGACAACGTCCCCCTCACGTCAGCCACGAAACCTAAATGGTGCATAACTGTCAATGAAGAATCTCGCATTAGCGATCTCTCCAGCGGAGGAGGGTAATACATGAAAGAAACGGAGAAGATGGCGGAGACGAAGAAGGAGAAGAAGAACATAACGATCAACTGCTGATAGTTGGAGGAAGGAATGGCTAATTAAAGCGAAAAAAGAAGAAAAACTGAAACCTTTTGATATGCAGAGTAACAACAACATTTTCGTGTCCTACTTGATGTTCAAATGGTTCAAATGGCTCTGAGCACTATGGGACTTAACATGTGAGGTCATCAGTCCCCTAGAACGTAGAACTACTTAAACCTAACCTAAGGACATCACACATATCCATGCCCGAGGCAGGATTCGAACCTGCGACCGTAGCAGTCTCACGATTCCGGCCTGAAGTGCCTAGAGCCGCTCGGCCACCGCGGCCGTCCCTACTTGATGTGAATCTATCTTTACAGTGTTGATATACTATATAGTCACTATTAACACACTATGTTTCGGAAAAAAATGAGACACATTTTTCACAAAGATGGCTGACTTTCGGGTGGCCTTTTTGATCAAGTTATAATATTCCAACCGAATCAGTACGCAGCAAAGTCAAACAACAATTTTAGGTGCACATATTCACTGTTTTTGCATTACGATATTACAACTGGGTCGAAATAATTAGAAACAAATGGTGCTTTGGTTATCTTTCCCTCGTGCATGCTGCTCGTCGTTTAGGGTTGGGACTGTTGTGTGACGACTGAAATACATTTCCTCGTCTTTTTCGTCGTTTATTAACATCAGATCAGCTGTTGACGAGACAGCTTCTTCAGACACGTGAGACAAATGACTGATGTTTGACGACGAATAGCATAGTATATTCCACGTAGAAATTTAATTACAAATTGACTGGCATAGTGCTTCCGCAGATCAAACAATAACCACAAACTAGCCGAACTTGCGCGCAAAGCCCATATTTATAACCTCGCATTTTCCGCCAGGATCTTCGCAAACCAGGAACTCTCCAATTTTAGTAAATTCATAATGAGCTCAATAAATTTTACAAAATACTCATTACAGAAACGGAGGAAATAGAATACAAGAACAAATTATGGATTATTCAATTATTATTCTGTTTTACGGTAGAATATTCTATAATGCGATACGTTTTATTAGTAATAACTTTTGTGCCTAGATTTGGAAAGGCAGTATTAAATACTATATCGGACAAGGGTATGAATACAAAATGAAGCCTCGACAGAAAAATCTGGAAGCGGGTCAGGCAGGGCTGATAATAATGAACATTGATTTGGAAGAAACAGTGGAAAATTGTTTGAATGGAAATAGAGGCCCCACGATGGGTGGATGGAAAATAGTATGCATAATATTGCAGGTGGGATAGTGATTATTGGAGAAAATGAAGAGAGACAGATTCAAAAGCTGAATGACTTGACTGTAGCGTGAATAGCGTATGGTATGAAAATAAACAAAAAGAAAATGAGAGGCTTAAAGATTATTTTTTTCCTTTATTGAGTTTCGATTCCCCCTGAAGGGGGCGGGCTGGCAGCAGCTTATTACGCCGCTCTTCAGCCTACGGAATTTGTTTTAAAAAGATGAAGATAATAAAAAATAACAGTTGGCGATGAAATCGGTGACTTAAAGGTAAAATGGCAGACAATTCTGGAACTTAAAACATAAAACACAGGGTTGATGATGCTAATAAAATACGCAGGAAGCAAAAAAATAATAGACAGACAATTAAAAAACACGGCGACAGTCTGGTTTCTGTTCGCAAGAGATATAAAATGCACACCCAGCGACAGCATGATTTCTGTTCGCAACTCTGTGGAAAGACACACAACACTGAACACTCACTTAAACGCTGCACTAAAAAGTTGGCACAAATATGACATACCACAGCCGAGAGCAGGTGGGGGGAAACTGGACAGATGACGGGAAAAAAGGGGGGGAGGAGAGGAGAAGTGAAGGGGGGAGGGGGGAAGGAGCCAATGGAAGATGAGGATCCATAAGAGGGGTGGGGGGTGCTGAGCAGACGTGCCAGGGAGTGGGGAAGGCAGAGGAGGGGAGTACAAAAGGAATCGGGGGGGGGGGGGGGGAGGCTTAAAGAAAAGAATATCGAAGTATAAATTCGGGCTTTCGGCCATAGAACATTAGGATTAGGGATGATATTCATTGTGAACAAAGCGTCGAAGTCAGAATGGTTCAGGCGAAAGGAGCATTTCAAAAGCAGGGGAGACTCTTAGGTAGTGGTTTGAACACAGAATTAAGAAAGCGACTAGTGAATCGCCCGATATGCAGGGTGGCTTTGTATTGAATGGACGCAGAGGATGAGTGGGGAATTGAAGCTTGTGAAATGTGGATACGGCGCACAATGGAGAAGATCAGCTCAACTGATAAAGCCAGGAAGGAGGAAGTACTGAGAGTAGTTGGAAAAGATCGGAGGATGTTGCTGGCAGTGAAGAACAGGAAGCTAAACTAGCTAGGATGTAATCTAAGACGAGACTGACCTTTAGTGGAGGCTGTTAAAGGTTTTATTCCAGGGGAGCGAGGGAAGGGCAATGGACGTCAATAGATCGCAAGGAGGATAGCGAAGAATGATGAGGAAAGCTGAGGGCAGAGAAAGATGTAGGCCTTCGAATTCTAAACCTGCTGCACTTCAGATAAACGGTGAAGTACTAAGTAAATAGGGAAACACTGAAAGGTGAAAGGAATATACAGAGGGGCTGTATACAGAAAATATAGCTTAATGACAAGATTATTGCAAGGAAAGGAGATGAGATGGCAGATATGATGCTGTGAGAAGATTTAGGCAGGGGACTGAAAGATTTAACTCGAAACAACTCGCCAGGAGAAGACGATATACACTCAAAATTATTGAGAGCCTTCGGGGGAAAACAAACATAAAAGAACCACTTCGCTACCCCTATATTTTACAGACAGGAGGAAAGGCCACTAAAAGGTAACACCGCGAAAGGTCAGCGCGAGCTCTAGAGTGCTATAGGAACGCGTGAGTCAATACTGACCGTAATGTGTGTCTGAAACAAACACTACAGAAGGGAAACTTAAGTATACAGTATTCGTATATGTAGATTTTAACACATGCTTTGAAATCCAGAACGGAGCAGGAAAGAAATGCCGTGAGGGTAAAGTTATCCACTACTCGTACTGGAAACAGACAGCGCTTTCAAATGTTGGAGGGCATAAAAAGAACGACGGCGAGACATGGTTGTAGCATATCCCCCATGTTATTCAACTTGTACGTTGAGCAAGTTGTAAAGGAAACCAAAGAGAACGCTGGGAATTGAACTGAAGTGCATGTAGATGAAATAAAAAATTGGAGTCAACCAGTGACACTGTAATATTGTCACAGGAGGCAAAGGACTTGAAAGGAAATGGGTAGCACCTTTGAACAGTTTATAAGACGAAAATCGATGGAAGTGAAGTAAGGTAATTTAGTCGAATTACATCTGCCGATGCTGAGGGATTTTGATTGTGTATATGTTTTTAAAAAAATTATCTTCTCAGTACTCGGAGAAAATTTTTAACTAATTGGCTGATTATATATATACATATATATACATATACATACATATATATACACATATATATATATATATATATATATATATATATATATATATATATATATATATATATTGTGCACTGATCTTCATAAGACTGTGTAAACCCCCTAAAATTGCATGATGTTAAGTCATTTGAACGAAAATACAAACAGGACATACATGTTTTCACTTATTTAAAACTTTATTTGACCTGTGCGACAGGTATCCCCAAATGAAAAAGTATGCGGCGTAAGTACCAGATTTTATTCAGGCGTGTATCTCAATCTGTAGGGGAGAGACGCTGCACCTTATAAATGGACGACCTTGATGGTCAAGATGGTCGCACAAGAATTAAAACGCGCGCAAAGAACTTACTGGTAACACAACTACTCAAATACTTGGAAATATTTGACTATTTAGCATAGAGTAAGAACTAATCATGACGCTGAAAAAGGGGGAGAATAGTGTTTCATGTATCGTCGACATCGCGGTCATTAGAGACGAAGCACAAGCTCGGGTTAAGGAAGGATTGAGAAGGAAAGCGACCGTCTCCTTTCGAAGGAACCATCCCGACATTTGCCTGAAGCGATTTAGTGGAATCACGGAGAACCTGAATCAGGATGGCCGGACGCGGGTTCGAACCTTCGTCCTCCTGTGACGCTGAAGAAGTTTGGAAGGGATATTTGTAGACTTACCTCAGTTATTCCCTCCTCCCTATAACCCTACCACTACTTCTGTAATTTAGTATACTTTTATCTAAATATCAGAAAAACCTGTTTCTATGTTGTCACATATACTATAACCCAACAGAACATAAAGTCCTGTTACGGAAAAAGCCACGTATAACCCTCTTATTATAATTTAGTTTAGTTTTCAAACAATGTTCACTATCGGAGGATAGTCCCGTTAATAGGAAAAGCTAATCAATAGAGTTACCCTTTTTACGGGATTTGACCGATCGTTGTGCCCAATGCATAAGTAAATCAGACTATCCAATTCTTTTCCTAAGATTTTACGCAGCGGTTAAATAGAAACACAGTATGAGTAATGTTATACTGACGGTAGAAAAACTCAGTTACAAGTTAATTTAGTGGTTCAAAATGTGTAATAACGGTCGGCAGGCAATTAAACAGTGAAGTGTTGGAAAAACAGAAGCATGAATTTTGCCTACATTCTTCCTACTGTTTAATTTGATTCTTCAAATTAAATATTGCTTCACGTAAACAATGTAGATGGACACACTGGAATTTCTTTTCGACTACTACATCCTTACATATTACGTCTTTTAAAAAAGAGAAAAACCCAGCAGAAAACTTCAAGGATGCTTATAAAAAATGGCTGTGTGTGTGTGTGTGTGTGGGGGGGGGGGTGTTTAAGAATT
The DNA here is from genome assembly GCF_021461385.2 of Schistocerca piceifrons. Classification (NCBI taxonomy): domain Eukaryota; kingdom Metazoa; phylum Arthropoda; class Insecta; order Orthoptera; family Acrididae; genus Schistocerca; species Schistocerca piceifrons. The sequence goes on from NC_060146.1 coordinate 122,836,323, forward strand.
TAAGAAAAGCATTTTCTATAATAAACAAACTTAAATAATAAAATAGTTACATACTGAAGCACACACTTTTTATACTGATCATTTCACTTCAAGATAACCTCTTTATTATTGAATTTACTTCCAAAAGCTGTTATTCTTTGAACTAATTCTGTATAGTCATTTACCAGATGCTAGTAATTTGGCTACACTCTTATTCAACTATACATAAGCAAACTTTTACTATAAGACTTTGCAATAGTTAAGAAAACCCGAAAACAATTTAAATGACGCCTCTTTATATTAACTTGGCACTTCATAAGTCTGTAAAATAGGATACTCGGATTCATCAAACACCAGGAAAGAACCCTATATAGGTGTATGATTAGGATGAAAGAACAGGGTGAACCACTTTCTCTAAAATTCAAGAATGATTGTTAGAATACAATTTAAATTAATGATTCACGCTCCACAAACGTAAATTTACTATACAAAAGTCTTATCTGGTGACTGTAGGCTTGGGTGTGGCGAAAAGTTATGGCGGTTACACTACCCACAGTACGGCCTGCAAGTCTCTTGCTGTATCGGCTCAATTTCTCTTCTTGGCGTCGGTCAACTCTACATGCAGTAGCCCAACAACTCGCAGCTATGCCGCAGGCCGTTTGTAGTCTCCATGCGAGGTATTTTGCGCGAATTTGCAGGCAAAGCTTCTCCTGCTCCACAAAGGTACTGCCTCGATCCCTGCTGTCTACAGATTATGTGATTTACTTCCCACACTTGCTGTAGATTTGCCCTAGCCACCGTTTCCACTCCCCAGAGCCACTTTCGTTTTAAGCAAAAGCACACTGGCTTTTCTATAACACCTATTTCTTATATTGTTGCTAAGCGTAACCATTCCCTAAATTGTCAAATTTACATTAACATGAACAATTTATACACACAAATATTTTTAAATACGAAATGTCATCAGAAAATTGTTTAACATAATAAACAATTTACATAGTGTTTTACCTACATTATTCACATACAATGCAAAGAACTTGAATCTCCAGCAGCCGGCTGGAGTGGCCGTGCGGTTCTAGGCCCTACAGTGTAGAGCCGAGCGACCGCTACGGTCGCAGATTCGAATCCTGCCTCAGGCATGGATGTGTGTGATGTCCTTTAGGTTTAATTATTTCTAAGATCTAGGCGACTGATGACCTCAGAAGTCAAGTCGCATAGTGCTCAGAGCCATTTTTTTTAATCTCCAGCATAGCACACTTTACATATTCAGAAAATATAGTAACAATGCTTGAAAATTTTAAAGGGAAAGTTATAAAAATTTTAAGTTAACCATAAACAAATATTGTTATATCCCTCCCCCACCCCAGGAGCGTATGAAAACTTTACTCGATCGAAACGTGAATTCTCTTGTAATGGCCTGGCATCCATCGAGCAACTGCAGTGCTGATATGCGCCCATTGTGGCGGTATTTGCGACAACGAGTGGTGAGCCATCTACACTGCATGAGTGCCTCTCCCGGGTTTACTCTACTAGATTAATGAGTACTGATGTGTATGAAATATGTCTGTAAATCACAGGAATCGCAAGTGCAGTAGTAAAACCCACATAACCCACATATGATGCCCACTCTATAATGAACATATCAGATTTCAGTACCACTTATCAGTTCGATTCAGTATGTGCCCGCTACCTGTAAGAGAATACAAAGGCTCTAGAAGAACTCTTGAACGAAATGGCGGAGTGTTACAAAGAGTTACGTTTACACAACCGAGTGTTCAAGGTAACAGAACCTCATGCATCTAACCTAGGTTCGATTCCCGTTACTGCCAGCAATGTTTCTTTCGTAGGGGGATTGAACTGGGGTGCAGGAACGTTGACAGCGATTGGGGGGTGGTGTAATCTACCCCTGCCCTTCCATACTGTTTCTTATGATGAATGGCTCAGGATGACATGGTGGTCGGTCGTCTATCGTGTGGTCTTCGGTTCCTGATATGCGGTTTCCTTATTAAAAACAGATGTGAGAGAATCATTAACAAAGTAAAACCACGATGATGCATTCGAGTTAAACCAGGTGATGATATGGGAATTTTTAAGGCCGATTGAGAAGTTTTCGTTGCTGCAAGGTATATGGAACGTAGGCGGGCTCCGATACGGGTACATAAGCACAGACAAATAGCCAAGGTATTCGTGGGGCATTCGTCTGTTCCGACGTGCGTGGGGAGTGGCCGAGCGGTTCTAGGCGCTACAGTTTGGAGCTGCGCGACCGCTACGGGCGCATGTACGAATCCTGCCTCGGGCATGGTTGTGTGTGATGTCCTTAGGTTAGTTAGGTTTAAGTAGTTCTAAGTTCTAGGTGACTGATGACCTCAGAAGTTAAGTCCCATAGTGCTCAGAGCCATTTGAACCGACGTGCGTTCGGAAAATGCGGTAATGTGCACTACAGCGACGTTATTAGCTAATGCTGCCGAGCACGACCAACGTCTATTATCCTTTTATTGGCTACCGATGGACAAACACCGGTTATCTATCGGAGAATGAGGAATGTTTATGGGACAGCACGTCGGTCGAATACCACCGTTGTGGAACGGTGCGCCAAATTCCGTGCTGGGCGTGATTCAACAAAAGATGGCGATCAATTTGGAATACAAGCCTCATCCATTACGAACGAGTTGGACACTTGAGTACCCACCCTATTGTCCTGATCTGTCCCCAAGCGTTTATCATGCCTTCGTTCCTTAAAAAGGGCCTTCAACGTCGACTATTCACGTCGGACAAGTATGTGCAGCAGGTAGTTACAAAATTCTAAACGCAGCAGGACACAGTGTTTTAATAAACCGATAAAAATGAAATTATTGTATTGCATTGTTGGCCCGTATGTCCCAGTCGGGTTTGCCCACCAAGTGAAAGTCTTATTTCATTCGGGGCCACATTGGGCGACTTGTGGCCGGCGATAGAAGCGAAATGATGATGAAGACGACACAACACCCAGTCTCCGAGCGGAGAAAATCTCCAACCCGGCCGGGAATCGAACCAGGACCCAGTGCATGGGAGGCAAGCACATTACCACCCACCGAAGCAGGCGGACACCAAACCTGGTAATCCAGTAGAACGATTTCGTCAATAATCACTGCGATTTTGTCTCTTTGGCATACCGATTCTGGTCTGTACGACCTTCTAACGGAATATTTGTGATCAGTGAATAAGGCACTAAAAGTAGTGGGTAAATTTTTGTCTTTCGAGTAGCTAATTACTGTCAATGGCTGACGTAGAGATGACATTATATTCATATTGGCAACAGCAATGAAAATATTTGTAGGAAAGAAAGTAAAATGTTAACATCAGGTAGAAATGGAAGAGTTAGTGTTGTGGACTGGCATGAGAGCCAACCCACTAATGTTAGAGGCAGCCGAAAGGCACGCGTTCAAGCTCACGCAGGCTGGCGTGAGGTCTGGAACAGGACAAGGAATTTAGACTTCAGAAAAACGGACCGAGCGAGGTGGCGCAGTGGTTAGCACACCGGACTCGCATTCGGGAGGATGACGGTTCAATCCCGTCTCCAGCCATCCTGATTTAGGTTTTCCGTGATTTCCCTAAATCGTTTCAGGCAAATGCCGGGATGGTTCCTTTGAAAGGGCACGGCCGATTTCCTTCCCAATCCTTCCCTAACCCGAGCTTCCGCTCCGTCTCTAATGACCTCGTTGTCGACGGGACACTAACCACCACCACCACCAGAAAAACGGACGCAGATGGTGGAATACTTAACTTTAATCCATTAATGTTGAACGTAGCTCTTGACTGTACATTATTTACAATATCAATAGCAAATGATAATGGCGCCTTGCTATGTCGTAGCAAATGACGTAGCTGAAGGCAAATGAGAACGTATTTTGCCAGTGAACCATCGCTAGCAGAGTCGACTGTACAACTGGGGCGAGTGCTAGGAAGTCTCTCTAGACCTGCCGTGTGGCGGCGCTCGGTCTGCAATCACTGATACTCGTAGTGGCGACACGCGGGTCCAACGTATTCTAACGGACCGCGGCCGATTTAAAGGCTACCACCTAGCAAGTGTGGTGTCTGGCGGTGACACCACAGTTAGAAGCCTTTTTCAAAGATTTTTGAAGTGTGGTCTAGTATGGCAGTGTCTTGTACTCGATACGAAATACATACTGGAGAAGCAAAGGAAATTGCTGAAATGAGGTACTACAGAATGGTGTTGATGACTACATGGGCAGATAAGATACTTAGTGACGAGTTAAGGAACAGAATTTGGGAAAATCGGAGCTTTATGGCAGAACTCGACTACCCAAAGCGATCAGCTGATAAGATGAATCAAACAATCGTCAGTAAGATATCTGTCACTTGTTGTTCAGTCTATGTTGCATATTCTTTAATTAGATGACATGTTTAGATCACTCAGGATCATCTTCATATCTAAGTAGTTGCTTCAGCAGCCCGTCTTGTCTATTCATAACGTCATATCGGAGTACTTACTACTTAGTTCTGAAGATGATCCTAAGTGGTCGAAACATGTATCTAATTAAAAATCGTGCTACTGAGACTAAACAATAAATAGGAATTATCTTAAATATCAACACAAATGCTGATTCTCATGAGATATCACCGGGTTATTGCCGAGGGAGTTCAAGAACTGAATACAGTGAGGAGGTACAAGTGGTTGGAAGCTGCAGTGCTTAGAGATGAACAGATTTTTAAGTCACAACTTACCTCGCAAAGTGACTACTAGTTTAGAAGCTCAACTACTAAAGCAACTAATATCTTCAGACCCTGTGCCTTATGTATGTTACTATATATGGATAAGTTATTGTTTAACGTTGTTACCAAAGCTTTCGAAAATTTCCTTAGCGATATACTTCAAATTTTTACACGATACGCAAATAAACATTCAGACTGGCATAGGCTACAATCTTTAAAATTTATGCTTTATGTAACTGTATAAAGAAGCAACGCTTTTAGCAAAGATCAAGAGTATTTACCAAATTACTACAGAATTTTACACGATACTTAAGTAAACGTTCGGACGGGCACAGGCTACTTATTTTCTAGTTCTGTATGGTATAAAAACATATTTAAAAAAATCTGTACTGCTATATAAAGACAAGTCGTTGTTTGACATTGATACCAGAAATTGCGAAAACTTATTGAGCTATTTCAATCAAATATTTACACGATGCTCTAATAAATGTTCAGGCCCACGCAGACTACATATTTGTTGGTGTATGCACCATATAAAGCGGAAACATTGTTTACTTCATATAACGGAAACATTGTTAGCAAAAATCTCAGAAAATTCTTGACCGACTTACATCACAATTTTACGTAATATTCACACAAAAATTCAGGCAGAGATAGTCCACATATATTGTGAACCAATAACGTACAAGTTTTCTGTGGAAAACGACTACGAATAACGAAATTCTGTCCTTTTATGAAACTGTGTGGTTTCAATTTCTTTCTTGCAGTAGGTTTTAAGTACGATAGCAGAGCATTTAAAACGTTAGACAAATGTTTCTCCCATATATATTACACATCCTTACATTTAGTTTTAAACAATAACTGATACACAACTATGTGCTGTTTTGTTGTCTTTCATGGAGTAGGTTTTAAGAGAGAAGTTATATTCACATTTTGTCCGGTTATGATTACAATACAATCACAGAATCTGCATGGCCATACATTTTGTAATTCTACCGCTTGCAGAATAAATATATGTAAAATACTGTCATTGAAGTTACTATCCTCAGACATTCAGTAGCAGTGGGGGTTTACCCATTCATGTTTAGCGACTTCAGTTCCCAATGAAAGTTTTGTTGGCAATAGTAACAACAAGATAGAGGGAGGGCGACATGGTGGATAGAGAGGGATGGCGGAGGAAATGCGTGTATAGTGGGGAAAGGAGGAGACGGACAGTGGAAGCGAGATGGAGGACAAGGAGCTACACTATGTGATCAAACATATCCGGACATCCCCTATACATACGGTTTTCATATTAGGTGCATAGCGCTGCCACCTAGTGCCAGATACTCTATATAAGCGACCTCAGTAGTCATAAGACATCGTGAGAGAGCAGAATGAGGCGCTCCGCGGAACTCACGGACTTGTGATCAGGTGATTGGGTGTCACTCGTGTCACATGTCAGTACGCGAGATTTCCGCACTCCTAAACATCTCTAGGTCCACTGTTTCCGATGTGATAGTGAAGTGCAAACGTGAAGGGACACTTACAGCACAAAAGCGTACTGGCCGACCTCGTCTCTTGACTAACAGAGACCGCCGACAGTTGAAGAGGTTCGTAATGTGTAGTAGACAGTCATCTATCCAGACCAACACAGGAATTCCAAACTGCATCAGGATCCACTGCAAGTACTGTGACTGTTAGGCGGTAGGTGAGAAAACTTGGATTTTATGGTCTAGCGGCTGCTCTTAAGCCACACATCACGCCGGTAAATGCCAAACGATGCCTCCCTTGGTGTACCGAGCGTAAACATTGGACGATTGAACAGTGCAAAAACGTTGTGCTGAGTGAAGAATCACGGTACACAATGTGGCGACCCGATATCAAAGTGTGGGTATGGCGAACGCCCGGTGAACGTCATCTGCCGGCGTGTATAGTGCCAACAGTAATATTCGGAGGCGGTGGTATTATAGTGTGGTCGTGTTTTTCATGGAGGGAGCTTGCACCCCTTTGATGTTTTGCGTGGCACCATCACAGCACAGGCCTACACTGATGTTTTAAGCAATTCGGGGATGGCGATTGCATCTTTCAACGCGATCGAGCACCTGTTCATAACGCACGGCCTGTGCCGGAGTAATTATACAACAAGAACATCCATCTAATGGACTGACCTGCACAGAGTCCTGACCTGAATGCTACAAAACATCTTTGGGATGTTTTGGGACACCGAATTCGTACCACGCCTCGCCGACCGACATCAATACCTGTCCTCAGTGGGGCACTCCGTGAAGAACGGGCTGCCATTCCCGAAGAAACCTTCGAGCACCTGATTGCACGTACGCCTGAGAGAGTGGAAGCTGTCATCAAAGCTGAGAGTGGGCCAATACCATACTGAATTCCAGCATTACCGATGGAGGGTGCCACGAACTTGTAAGCCATTTCCAACCAAGTGTCCGGATTCTATCGATCACATAGTGTAGAAAGGGGAAAAGGAGGGAGGATTGGACAGAGAAACGTGATGAACAGAGAGGGGCAGGAGGGTAAGGACAAAGAGAAGCAGATATGGACAGAAAGTAGGGCGGAGAAGGGAATTAGAACGTATATCCAATTAGTGTACATTTAACAACTGCGAATCATTGCTGGATTCACTAGTTATCAACAACCTCATGACTCAATAATCAATTTTGTAACGCAATCCGGCCAGAAAAAAATGAATAGTTGCGATAGTACATACAATAAATAGCACAACAAACAGGAACAGGAACAGATTGTGTAAGTGAATATCAAATACTGTGAAAGTCACTCGTTAAATGCGATTAAAACTGTAGAGTGAACAAATGATCAACTTATACCTGAACACGCTGAAACGGGATGGTGGCCCTTGATTGTGCTCACAACGCTTTAACATAAAAGTGACTAACTGTTGGCAATACCTCTCCAAATCACTTTAACTATGGTGCGACTCGAAAGATTTAGTTTATATGAAGTATTACGAAATGTTGAAGATATCAGCATCATGGGCTGTGCAAGTTATTTCGTGGAAACATTAAAACACACACACACACACACACACACACACACACACACACACACACACATACCGTAAGAAAACTGACACTGCAACTCTATACAAAGGAACCAGCGTCAAAGTTTACCACACACCTTAAATCTAGAAGTGCAAAGAACGGGATATCTATCACTATTAATACGGGAAAACTGCAAACGAACTGATCTAGTTTAATATCTAGACTATTTGTATCCACTGAGTAGGCAGGAGCAGAATGTTTGCAACAGATGCACATGAGTTGCCGTGAGGCAAGGAATGCACCACAAATACGTATAAATATCCAACAAATGACGAAGGAAAGTAGAAAAGAGTAACAATTTCTACTGAATTACCTAAACTGCCTCCAACTCAAACAACAGTCGAGCAGCACCTTGTGGATACGCAATACACATTAGTCAAAAGACAAAATTTTAGCCGGCCGGAGTGTTCGAGCGGTTCTAGGTGCTTCAGTCTGGAACCGCGCGACCGATACTGTCGCAGGTTCGAATCCTGCCTCGGGCATGGGTGTGTCTGATGCCCTTAGGTCAGTTAGGTTTAAGTAGTTCTAAGTTCTAGGGGACTGATGACCTCAGAAGTTAAGTCGCATAGTGCTCAGAGCCATTTTGCACCAACAAAATTTTAGTAATCACAATTTTTGTCTATACGATTTCCACCATAGCAAAGAACAATGTTTAGTTCAGGAGAGAATGACGAAACTGAGTGCATAATAGTTTGGAATAGATGACTGCAAAACGACTCAGTAACCAGCTTCCAACTTACGAAAAGCACAACGACCAGATACCTCTGGAAAATCTTGCATCTAGTTGCCGGTTTACCATGATGGCTCGTCACAAGTTTGAGCATGAAATGAGTGCGTCACAAGCTGTTCAATATGAATAGCACACGAATGAAATAAATCAAAACCTTACTTACTGGCAACGACTGCAAATAAGAGGAACGATTTCATTTCGTTTTCGAACTCCTGCCACTGTCTCTGAACTGCCACATCCCATCATTCAATGCCCCGGCACAAAAATATTTTTAACTTGCCCGGAAGCGACTACCAAAGCAACCGGCAGTTATGCTATTGGTTAAACGCGTGCAGAAGTCGGCAGACGTAAGCACGATAACAATGAGATTTCACACTGCAGCGGATTGTGCACTGATATGAAACTTACTGGCAGATTAAAACTGCCTGCCGGACCGAGACACAAACTTGGGACTTTTGCTCGCCAACTGAGCTACCCGATGTAATGTAATAAAATATAAATTTTTTTGAAACTTCCTGGCAGATTAAAGCTGTGTGCCCGACCGAGACTCGAACTCGGGACCTTTGCCTTTCGCGGGCAAGTGCTCTACTATCTGAGCTACCGAATCACGACTCACGCCCGGTACTCACAGCTTTACTTCTGCCAGTGCCTCGTCTCCTACCTTCCAAACAAGGCAAAGGTCCCGAGTTCGAGTCTCGGTCGGGTACACAGTTTTAATCTGCAAGGAAGTTTCATATCAGCGCACACTCCGCTGCAGAGTGAGAATCTCATTCTGGATAAATTTTTTATTTGTTTTGTGACTATTAGTGTAATGTAATAAAATAAAATATGAGCCGTGACTTATACAAAAAAGAAACACACATTAATGCAATGGCTCAACATAAAAGAGAAATAAGTAATGTAGGAATATTATTAACAGTGTAATACGTTGTTTAATTTAGCCCGACGTGTATAAGCACTCAGTAAACCAGCTCAGTTCTCACGGTAGTTACGTAATCGTCGATACGTCGTGGTTTCGTCTCGATTCTCCAATATAAGATAACAAGAGTAGCATCTAAAAATGAAATCCTATAATGGAACTGGAATCCTGTGACCAGACCTTTTCTGCCTGGGATGTTATCTCGTTATATGAAGAAAATCTGTAAGTAAAATTGTTAAATTATTAGTAACTGCCTTCGATTTCGCGGGATCTGAAGTAAAGTTAATTGTCCTAACCGACGGCACGTCTCGTAGATGAGCTAAAACAAAAATGTTAAAGATTTTTCTAAGATGGCGCCTAACAATGAAAATTCTTTGTTAAGGCCCATATCTATTTAAGATAATAAAGGTATCAGATTTACAATAGATTGACCACATACACAAATTCTTTTGACAAAATAACCATTATATTTTTTTGGGTTTTAAGTACAACTTACATTATCAGCTCGTACAGCAAGATGAGCTTTACACAAGAACGTCCTCTTAGGTCCGAATCCAAGCAGATAAGCGAATGACAGAGCAAAGATATTTAATGCATAGAAGCACAAGAGTCCATGGAATAACAAGTCAATTGTAGTTCTATCTCTTCTTCTTTGGCGTACTTGTCGATTATTTATAAAATTTGTCGTAATATTTAATTTACATTTTTTTTAAACCCAAGTCGACCTAGGAGAAATAGTACACCGAGCTCGACTCACGATCCCTCGCCACAGATGTACTTCCGCCAGTGCATCATCTCCTACCTCCCAACCTTCACAGAAGCTTTCCCGTAATTTGCAGAAGTACTAGTCTTGCAAAGTTTCTATCCCAGATTCTGTGACGTGTGAAAAGTATTAGATGAAGTACTGCCGGATGTAGAGCTGTGAGGCCAGGAACTGAGTTGTGTTTTGGTAGCTCGGTTGGTGAGCACTTGCCAGCGAAAGACAAAGGTCCTGAGTTCGAGTTTCACCCTGACAGACAGTTTCAATTTTCCAGGAAGTTCCACCACCAAGAAGAGTCTACACTGTACATCGATGCTGGTTACTGAACGTCTTACCGAAAGTACGTAAAGACCATACCGTGAGTTAAAGAAAAACAAAATTGTAGTAAATATAGAAAGTGCCGTTGATCACGCCACTTTTAACGCATACAAGAGGTTGTTCGTTAGTATCAATTTCTGAAGGTGATGTAAATCACATATACTTCACGTGAGAGCTGTCACTACCCGGAAGTCAATTTGTCAAAAGAAGTATCCGAGATAAATCATAAATTTCCAACTCCAGTCAATACGATTCCCACATTACAAAATACAAATGGAAAAATCAGCGTAGAGCTTTTAAGAGGAGACGAAAGGCAATTTCCGTCCCTATTCTGTCAATGCTTTTTTACCTTTTGAATAGGTACACTTTTCAAAAGAACTATAGGTGATAATGAAATTTTTACTGCATATTTATAATATATTTGCCTCAATTTACAAGTAAAATGAACATAATACCTCTTATGGTTTAGAAGAAAAAATTTATTCTTTCAATAGTAAAATTTAACTTTTGCTGTACATTAATTATTATAAAACAGTTTCTGATTGTTTGGTGGGTGTCAATTTACTTGTAATAATTTATTACTATCTTCAGTACAGATTCATCAAATTTCATGTTTCTGCCCCATTAGTTTATCAAATAATGGTACCTGAAAGTAAAAAACGTAGTTTTGAGAGCAATCCATTTTAAGTTTAATATTGCAATACTAGTATAGTTATTAGTGAGAATTATTTACCACTAATATTTTCCTGTACCATACTGAGAATCATGTGAATCATACTGATCTTCTTTTCTTCTCTTGGTCCCTCTTCTTTTCTGTCTGGCTTCTTTTGTGCATTTTAAATTAGCATTATCTGCTTTGCTGATTATCTCTTTATCTATTTGCACCAAGGATTTTGCAGTATTTCCACTAGATTTTATGCCCAATAATTCGAAAACATCCAGTTTTCTAATTACTCCACCATTGAAGCATAAAATAGCATCATAAACACCAAATTTGAGGCTTGTAAGATGAACAAGTAAAAACTGGTTCCAAATGACAGAATTCGCAGATTCATTTAAATTTAGGATTTTCCCATGAAGATACACTCCTGGAAATGGAAAAAAGAACACATTGACACCGGTGTGTCAGACCCACCATACTTGCTCCGGACACTGCGAGAGGGCTGTACAAGCAATGATCACACGCACGGCACAGCGGACACACCAGGAACCGCGGTGTTGGCCGTCGAATGGCGCTAGCTGCGCAGCATTTGTGCACCGCCGCCGTCAGTGTCAGCCAGTTTGCCGTGGCATATGGAGCTCCATCGCAGTCTTTAACACTGGTAGCATGCCGCGACAGCGTGGACGTGAACCGTAAGTGCAGTTGACGGACTTTGAGCGAGGGCGTATAGTGGGCATGCGGGAGGCCGGGTGGACGTACCGCCGAATTGCTCAACACGTGGGGCGTGAGGTCTCCACAGGACATCGATGTTGTCGCCAGTGGTCGGCGGAAGGTGCACGTGCCCGTCGACCTGGGACCGGACCGCAGCGACGCACGGATGCACGCCAAGACCGTAGGATCCTACGCAGTGCCGTAGGGGACCGCACCGCCACTTCCCAGCAAATTAGGGACACTGTTGCTCCTGGGGTATCGGCGAGGACCATTCGCAACCGTCTCTATGAAGCTGGGCTACGGTCCCGCACACCGTTAGGCCGTCTTCCGCTCACGCCCCAACATCGTGCAGCCCGCCTCCTGTGGTGTCGCGACAGGCGTGAATGGAGGGACGAATGGAGACGTGTCGTCTTCAGCGATGAGAGTCGCTTCTGCCTTGGTGCCAATGATGGTCGTATGCGTGTTTGGCGCCGTGCAGGTGAGCGCCACAATCAGGACTGCATACGACCGAGGCACACAGGGCCAACACCCGGCATCATGGTGTGGGGAGCGATCTCCTACACTGGCCGTACACCACTGGTGATCGTCGAGGGGACACTGAATAGTGCACGGTACATCCAAACCGTCATCGAACCCATCGTTCTACCATTCCTAGACCGGCAAGGGAACTTGCTGTTCCAACAGGACAATTCACGTCCGCATGTATCCCGTGCCACCCAACGTGCTCTAGAAGGTGTAAGTCAACTACCCTGGCCAGCGAGATCTCCGGATCTGTCCCCCATTGAGCATGTTTGGGACTGGATGAAGCGTCGTCTCACGCGGTCTGCACGTCCAGCACGAACGCTGGTCCAACTGAGGCGCCAGGTGGAAATGGCATGGCAAGCCGTTCCACAGGACTTTATCCAGTATCTCTACGATCGTCTCCATGGGAGAATAGCAGCCTGCATTGTTGTGAAAGGTGGATACACACTGTACTAGTGCCGACATTGTGCATGCTCTGTTGCCTGTGTCTATGTGCCTGTGGTTCTGTCAGTGTGATCATGTGATGTATCTGACCCCAGGAATGTGTCAATAAAGTTTCCCCTTCCTGGGACAATGAATTCACGGTGTTCTTATTTGAATTTCCAGGAGTGTATTTCTTCAACAAGGTATCTTTACAAAGATCTCTAAATATGGGTTTAATTTCATTCATTACTGGTGCTGTTAATGAATGTTTGTGGTCATATCTGGTACTCCTCCCGTACTTGCACCATGTGTCAGGATCATTCGGGCAAAGACCGTACACTGGAATTTCATTTGTGGAAAGCTTATGGAAAAAGATAGCCCATACAGCTTTTTTCATGTTTCCTAAATTCCCCAAATTTCTACTTATGGCCAAGCCATAATAATTCTGTAATTATCTATTTCAAAGTTTGTCATGCGACCATTACCACCTATCTTTTTACTATCTTCCAAAACTATTTTTGACTTTTCTTTCAATAATCTTCTCAATCTGGACCCCATTCTCTTCTGGACATGCCCAATGCACTCTAATTTAGAAATTGTGACATTAGGACCATAGGGTTGTTCTGAACATACCCGGTCATAAGCCTTGCTGTCACCTTCCCCAGCTTGCACAAGAAAACCATGAAATCTCATGAAAAAATTGTCGTATTTATATAACACAAAAATGTTTCACGCAGGAAAGACCAGGCATTTCAGATATGCTAAAATCCGAAAATCGAATTTTTGAAGCCCAGTTTCAAAAGACTGTAACCAGCGTCCGCGTCATACCTGTGTGTTGTATAATTTTTAAGTTACAGAAGGCAGGTCGTATGTGTAGTGCTTTATTCCTCCAGTGAAAGCCTGAGTAATATTAGCCCCGAGTTCTATGTATCCTTTACTTAGCACACATTTCAGGGAAATGCGTGCGTTGCAAAGCCTTGGAGGAGAACAAGAAATTTCACTTTGCTCTTCCCAGCCGTTTCGATAAAAATTATGCAAACTGTTAAGCGCAGGATATAGCCACGTGTGTTACAAACAAGCTGACGTTTTTGAGAGCTAAGGCCCCCAGCAGTTTCCGAGAAGCAGGGGGAGAAAGGCTTATACGGAGAGAAGGCAAGTGGAAGGTCAGTCCAACCACTTATTACGTCAGAGATGAGGGGGAGAGCGGGCTGCTGGGAACTGTGCCACTCAAGTAGAGACGACGCCGGCTGAAGAAAGCAGAGGGGGAATAAGTAACAAGGGCTGAGGGTGGAAAGGGGCGGTGAGTTCATCTCCTTAGAGGAGGACCGAAAACAAACACGGGGGAGGAAGGCGTTTGGTCTGGGGCAACCACCGCGCGCACTTTCCCCGCTGCTGTGTGGCGGAGGGATTGGGGGCAGTAGAGGCAGGGCAGAATAACAAACAGTAACGGGGCGGAATATTTTATCGAGCCGCGTAGAGCCTGCTGGCGGATGTGTATCTCCCGGCGTATCTCTAGCGCCGCCTTCCCTAGACCACACTGAGGCTTCGACGGGGTTTTGCCACTGTAGACAGAGGTGACGAAAGTCATGGGACAGCGACGTGCACATATAGACATGGCGCTAGTATCCCGTACACAAGGTATAAAAGGGCAGTGCATTGGCAGAACTGTCATTTGTATTCACGTAATTCATGGGACAACGTTTCCAACGTGATTACGTCCTCACGATGAGAATTAACAGACTTAGAACGCGGAGTGATAGCTTTAGCCGTGTGGGATATTTTGCTTCGGAAATCGTTACTGAATTTAGCGTTGCAAGATTCACGGTGTCAAGGATCGAAAATAATAAACTTCAAGCATTACCTCTCAGAGAACGGAGTAACCAACGACCTTCACTCAACGACCCAGAGGAGCGGCGTTTACAAACAGTTGTCAGTGCTAACACACAAGTAACGCTGCGTGAGCCGCGGGAATCGGTGTGGGACATACAACGAACGTATCTGTTAGAAAATTTGTCATTATTTGGCTACGGCAGCAGACAACCTACTCGAGTGCCTTTTCTAACAGCACGGCATCGCATATGGCGCTTCTCCCGTCTTCGTGGTCATGTCAGAGGAGTCCCGATTTCAGTACATACTCCGTGGTCTCGGAAGCCGGCTCGGTAGCTCAGCGTTTTCCGACAGAGGGTTAGCTGCACGCTGTAATATAAAACTGAGTGAACGGATCAACGATGAATTTGAACAGGTGTCATTGGACATCTGCCCCCAACAAATGCAACGAACAATAACGAACAAACTGAGATCAGCAAAAAAAAAATATAATAATTAATTAATTAATTAATAAAATGGGGTGGCGTCTTTGATTAGTAATCAAAACGTCCTCGGTCCTGGGTTCGAAACTCGCCACCACTTAAATCATAATCATCACTGGCGGCCGAAGAATTCAGGCATACAAAGTCACCTTCAACGGTCTTTTCAACGAAGGGGGAGGAATGCATAGATGTTCAGAGCACTCTCCTGCCCTTAGAGTGGGAAATTACCCCTAAAAGCCGGAAGAATCAGCAATGGTCAATGACACGAGGATGCAGAAAGTAATGGAAAGCACTGCACACATACACATGTGGTGTATCCACAGGAAATGTGGACTGTAATTGAAAAAAGTATCGTGATGATTTCTCCATTGGCAAAAGATTCCGGAATGGTCCCCCATTCAGACATCTAGGAGGGTACTGCCAAGGGGAACGTGACCATGAGAAAAATGAATAATCAACGAAAGGATAACGTTCTACGAGTCGGGACATGGAATGTCATAAACTTGAATGTGACAGGGAAGCTAGAAAATATGACAAGGAAAATACAGAGTCTCAGTCTAGATACAGTACGGTTTAGTGAAGTCAAATGGAAATAAGACAATGGTTTCTAGTCAAATGATTAAAATGGTTCAAATGGCTCTAAGCACCATGGGAAAATCTGAGGTCATCAGTCCCCTATACTTAGAACTATTTAAAACTAACTAACCTAAGAACATCACACATATCCATGCCCGAGGCAGGATTCGAAACTGCTACTGTAGCAGCAGCTCTATTCCGGACTAGAGCGCCTAGAAACGCTAGGCCACAGCGGCCGGTTCAAATAATCATAGGGTGATATCAACTTCAGCAAAAAATGGTATTACGGGAGTAAGCTTTGTTATGAATAGAAAGACAGGGCAAAGATTGTGGCCGGCAGTTGTGGCCGGCGCTTCTAGTCGCTTCAGTCCGGAGCCGAGCTGCTGCTCCGGTTGCAGGTTCGAATCCTGCCTCGGGCATGGATGTGTGGATGTCCTTCGGTTAGTTAGGTTGGTTCAAATGGCTCTGAGCACTATGGGACTTAACTTCTGAAGCCATCAGTCCCCTAGAACTTAGAACTACTTAAACCTAACTGACCTAAGGACATCACACACATCCATGCCCGAGGCAGGATTCGAACCTGCGACCGCAGCGGTCTCGCGGTTCCAGACTGTAGCGGCTAGAACCGCTCGACCACTCCGGCCGGCGGTTACTTAGGTTTAATTAGTTCTAAGTGTGGGGGACTGATGACCTCAGATGATAAGTCCGATAGTGCTTAAGGCCATTTGAACCATCGAGTGTGTTACATTGAACAGTTCAGTGATAGGGTTGTTCTTATCAGAATCGAGAGCAAACCAATACCGACATTGGTTGTTCAGGAACACATACCAACGTCGCAAGCTGAAGATGAACAGATATAGAACGTATATGAGTATACCGAAAGGGTAATACAGTACATAAAGGGAGATGAAAATCTAATAATCGTGGGGGACTGCAATGTTGTTATAGGGGAAGGAGAAGAAGAAAAGCTTATGGGAGAAGATGGGCTTGGGACAAGGAATGAGGGAGGTGAAAGAGTAATTGCGTTCTGCAATAAATTTCAGCTACTGATAGGGAATACTCGTTTCGAGATCTCTAGTGGAGGAGGTATACTTGGAAAAGACCGGTTGATACGGGAAGATTTCAGTTAGATTATATCATGCAGAGATTCCGAATTTAGATACCGAACTGTAAGGCGTACCCAGGAGTAGATATAGACTCAGATCACAATGTAGTAGTGGCGAAGAGTACGCTGAAGTTTAAGTGATTAGTCAGGAAGAATCAATGCGCAGACAAGTTGGGTACGGAAATACTTGGGAATGACGAGACACACTTGAAGGTCTCTGAAGCTATTGATGCAGCAATGCAGCAATAAGCAATAGCCCAGTAGGCACAACAGTTGAAGAGGAATGGACATGTCTAAAAGGGCAATCACAGAAGCTGGAAAGAAAAACATAGGTACAAAGAAGAAATACTTCAATTGATCGATGAAAGAAGGAAGTACAAAAACGTTCAGGGAAATACAGAAATACAAGTCACTGAGGAATGAGATAAGTAGGAACTCCAGAGAAGCTAAGATGGAATGACTGCATGGAGAAATCAAAAAGAAACGGTTGTCGGAATGACTGACTCAGTATACAGGAAATTCAAAACAACCTTCGGTGACGAGGTATGGCAAAGTAAGGCTGTAAGGACGGGGCGTGAGTGGTGCTTGGGTAGCTCAAAAAATGGTTCAAATGGCTTTGAGCACAATGGGACTTAACTTCTGAGGTCATCAGTCCCCTAGAACTTATAACTACTTAAACCTAACTAGCCTAAGGACATCACACACATCCATGCCCGAGGCAGGATTAAAACCTGCGACCGTAGTGGTCGCGCGGTTCCAGACTGTAGCGCCTAGAACCGCTCGGCCACACCGGCCGGCGGTAGCTCAGTTGGTAGAGCACTTGCCCGCGAAAGGCAAAGGTCCCGAGTTCGAGTCTCGGTCCGGCACACAGTTTTAATCTGCCAGAAGTTTCAACCTTAGGTGAAATTAAAAGCAAGGGTGATAACGTTAAGAATGCAACGAGAATTCCACTGTTAAATGCAGAGGAGAGTGTGGATAGGTGGAAATAGCACACTGAAGTGCTCTATATGAGGAGGAAGATTAGTCAGACGTGATAGAAGAAGAGTCGATTCAGGATCGAAGCTCGGATTAAAAAGGGTGTAAGACAGGAATAGGAATGCTGTCTCCCCCCCCCCCCCCCCCCACCTCTCGCTGTTCAATTTGTACATCGAAGAAGCATTGATGGAAATAAAAAAGGTTCAGGAGTGGAATTAAAATTCAAGGTGGAATGATACGATTCGCTGATGACATTGCTACCCTGAGTGGAAGCGAAGAAAAATTACATGATATGATGAACGAAAAGAATAAACTAATGAGTACAGAATATGGTTTGAGAGGAAATCGAAAAAGGACGAAAGTTATTAGAAGTAGCAGAAATGAGAACAGCCAGAAATTTAACATCGGTAGATGAAGTTAAGGAATTCTGCTTCCTATGCAGCAAAATAACCAATGAAGGACGGAGCAAGGACATCAAAAGGAGACTAGCGCTGGCACAAACGGCATTCCTGGCCAACAGAAGTCTACCAGTATTTAACATAGACCTTAATCTGAGGTGTCCGCAGCTTGTGGTAGTGTTCTCGCTTCCCGAGCACTGAGTCCCGGGTTCGATTCTCGGCGGGATCAGGGATTTTCACCTGCCTCGAGATGACTGGGTGTTATTGTGTCGTCTTCATCATCATCATTCATCCACATTACGGTCGGAGGAAGGCAATGGCAAACCACCTCCACTATGACGCTGCCTAGTACGACGGTACGGGTTTCCCTCTACGCTCTGTCAAGGAGTATGAGACTTCATCATTAATTTGAGGAAGAAATTTCTGAGAATGTACGTCTGGAGCACAGAAGCGTAGTGAAAAATGGACTGTGGGAAAACCGGAAGGGAAGAGTATCGAAGTATTTGAAATGTGCTGCTACAGGTGAATGTTGAAAATTAGGTGAACTGATAATATAAGGAAGGAGGAGGTTCTGTGCGGAATCAAAGAGGAAAGGAACATGTAGAAAACACCAACAAGGAGAAGGGACATATGTTGAAGACTTAAGAAAATTACTTCCATGGTACTAGAGGGAGATGTAGGGGGCGAAAACTGAGGAGGAAGACAGAGATTGGAGTACATCCAGCAAATCATTGAGGACGTACTTTGCAAGTGATACTCTGAGATGAAGAGGCTTGAACAGAAGAATAATTCATAATGGGCCACATCAAACCGGTCAGGAGACTGATGAAAAAAAAAGGCCTGATGGTAGGACTGAAGTATGACGCAGAACCCACAAAACTATCGGCCCAGGTTGTCGAAAAGGGATTGTTCAACCTGGTGGCGGCTCCATAACGTTGTGAGTTGTGTACATGGATTGGATAGGGTCATCTGAACCGATTGATGACTGTAAATGTTTATGTTCTGCTGCCTGGAGACAACTTACAGCTCTTAATGGACTTTGGAAACAACGATGAAATTTTTATGGATGGCAGTGCACCACGTCAGAACATTCTGGACAGTTACAGCGAATGATCTGGCCATATAGATCGCCAGAAATGAATGCCATTATGGGACATAATCGAGGGGACAGTTCGTGCACAAAATCTTGCACCCTCAACACTTTCACAATTATGTACGGCTGTAGAGGAAGCAGGGCTTAATATTTGTGCAGGGGACTTCCAATGTCTCGTTGAGTCCATGCCACATCGAGTTGGTGTACTACGCCGGTCAGATAGGGGTTCGACGCGATACTAGGCGGTATCTCATGACGTTTGTCTCCTCAGTGTGTACAAACACCAGCTGACTACCTGGAGTCCCCGTTATCTCAGTCTTCTTCTCCACAGACAATGGAATACATCCATTGTAAGAGAAATCTAATTCATGCTCACGTACTTACAGAATAATGAGAGAAAATTTTTTTCAACTAAAATGTATATGTAATATACGTGACATCAGTAAAATGATCTGAAGTTCCCCTTTTACACAAAATTTTGACCTAAGAATAGTCCTTGACGCTATCTGATCACTATTTAATTGAAACTAATATGTCCTGTGCTCGAAACTATTTAATTGAAACTAATATGTCCGCTGCTCGAAACTGGGCCAACTGTGTCGATGTAGCAGAAACATATCTTTGTGTAAGGTGGTGAACGGCCATATATAGAACTCATTCAGTCTGATCTATGGTAAAAACGTAGTGTAGCTTAAAGTGATAACTCCACGTGAAAGTGTGTTTGAAATTTTATGCTTCATTGTAGCTATGGATATTGCTGTTATAATTCTTTGGTTTCTCTTTAATTTTTGGATCATTTTAAATGAGTCCTTCATACAGTGAGCTGAAAAATAAATTTTGTGTTAGCGGTGGTATATTAACTTTTCTCTTATGACAACACGATATGAATGTCATTGTACGTCATCGTATCACGTGAAGTAACTCAGATGCGAAATCTTCTCCCATACATAATCTGCACAGTACATTCATCACCCCACAGTTATAACTCTCAAAATGAACTTGAATTATGTTCGACGAGCACTTAATTATATTTTTCAAAACAAAAATCGAATCATCATTATCAGGGTACACATTATTCCTATAACAATGTCTGCGCAAAAAAATAATCTGTCTCTAGCTCTTTGTCTTGGAGTCCGACTCGTTAATGTTCTCCGAGACATAACCTAAATCACATGTAGTTTACATATAATAAATGAGAGTCTGAGCTATTCAAAATTAACTAACTGAACACTAAGAACTACTTCAAATTTTGTGGTAGCGACTGTAAATGAACACAAAGTTAATTCCGTTTACTCTTGGAAAAAAGCAAGCGAAAAAACGACGGCAGTGAACGACATCATGTACTGTTTGCGTTGGTCTCCGAAGGCTTCGTTACTGCGATGTTATGCTTTCCACTGATGATAACTCCAACGAACCAGCACTTTTGGCACTGTGACTGCCCCGAATGCGTGTGTTACTGCAAAGGAACCATCTACGACGTCTGAACAGGAGCGCCGCTACAATGACATTTCGGGTAACGTTGTTACTACGTGTGTCATTTCTTCCGTACTACGGTACGCGTAGTAGAAGTTGGCACCAGTGTGAGAGACAGATCAACACTTTTCTCATCTTTGTACGTCTACTTCCTTCTACCTCTCTTAAAGGCTACGTACACACGTGACTTTCCGTGCACATCTATGGCGAAGCACCTTTCGAATTGTGTAAGTTTTATTGGCATCGTCCTGTAACTAGTAACAAAAACCAATACTTAAATTTTCGATGATCACGTACTAATATTTTGGACGTTTACATTGTGTATGGAGAAAGGATAGGGGTATTCTTAAAAGATTATCTAAACGAATGCAGCATAACAATTACACCTCGTAACTTCCTGGCATAATTCGTAAATACGAGGGTTGTCCAGAAAGTAAATTCCAATTGGTCCCCAAATGGAAACAACAGTGAAAATCTGAAACGTTTAATTTGCAACAGTTTTCAAATTTATACTGATTTTTTGATCACCCGGTTTATCGCATCGGTAGGTAGAGCTCGACAAAAAGTTGTATACTTGCTGAACCGTTACAAAAATCTTTGTTGCTTCTGATACCCACGCAGCAGCTTGGACACCTGCCAAGTTTAGTTAATGTCAGTGAGAATCAGAAACATTTTATTTGCAAGAGTTAGCTAAACTTTCCACATACTTCTCTACGTAGTCGCCGCTCCGACTTTGACATTTATCCGAGCGCTATATCAAATTTCCAACACCATCGTCATAAGAGACAGCCGCCTGTGCTTTCCGATAATTCTCTGCGCTGGTCTATAGCGAGTAGCCTGCGCCCAAGGGTTGTCTTCATATCCAGCCTTTCATATGAACAGAGATGATATTCACGATGAGCCAATTAGGGCTGTGTTGTAGGTGATTGAACACTTCGCATCGAAAAGGCTGCAGGAGCATCTATACTGCCCCTGTAGAATGCGGCTGAGAATTGCCATGAAGAAGGAAGTGCGTGGCATTCATTAAGGCGGGCTCTCCTACTTGGAAGGAGACATCGTTGTTCTAGGCACCTTTACTTGCTCACAGTGCGCTCACAACTGAAAAGAGCGTCTTGATGCGATCGACGGCCATACTACAGACACTACCCAACACATCTGTGCAAAACCGAGCGATGTGGCGCAGTGGTTAACACACTGGACTCGCATTCGGAAGGACGACGGTTCAATCCCGCGTCCGGCCATCCTCATTAAGGTTTTCCGTGATTGCCCTAAATCGCTCCAGGCAAATGCCGGGCTGGTTCATTTGAAAGGGCACGGCCGACTTACTTCCACATCCTTCCCTAATCCTATGAGACCGATAACTGCGCTGTTTGGTCTCTTCCCCCAAATAACCAACCAACCAACCAACATCTGTGCAAAGCTTAATCAGATTTTCACTGAGGTGTCCATTTCGCGACCGATCGGATCTTACTTCCTGGGCAACCCTCGTAATTCAGTATTTATTTTTACACCGGAAATAGTCGCTAACATACAACAAAATAGGCAAACGACGATTTAATCGAAAAATAGCTCAGAGCACAGTCAGTAACAACCACAAACAAATGTCACAACACCACAGACAAGTACAGCGGAATTCCCGATCGTAGAGTCGGCTTACTTAAGTCGGTCGGTCACGTTTAATTTTACGTCGCTATTCGCTCCATGCAGAACTGTGCACTGCGCAGAACTGATAAGCAAGTAGTTATTATCATTCGATTTTTTCGAAATAAGCTTGTTTTCCGGTAATAAATATCAGTTATCGTTTGGTTATCAACCCATGATAAAAAGACTGCAGCACTGTATTGATACCAGTGTTCATCACTTCGAATACCTTCTGTAAATAGACGTTCATGTCACCTTTGTGACCTTCGTTAACCTTCAAAGACCTTACTGTTACACATAATTGAATTCGTCTCGATAGCCACTATCAGAAAATAAGTACCAAACTATAGCATCCCATTTAAAAAAATCTAGTTGGCATTCATATCTCTCAAGCGACCCCAGCTAGCAACAAAAAACCAACGCCATATTATGGCTCCCGTTGTCCCATGCATTTTTTGTCCCACAAACTTTTCAGTTCCTATCATACTTTCGGAGTTATCCTTGGTGGCCAGGTTAGTGACTCACCCTGTATATTAAAAAAAAAAAAGGCGCGGAAAGGAAAGGCTAGGGAAAATTTGGGGCTGTAAATTAAATTTACAGGAAGGATTTGTAAGGCATGCACGAGAAGTTCGTATGTAAATTTAGAAACTTTTTATTTTAAATTTAATTATTTACAAGTGCTGATGTGGTATTCATCGTGAGTCGAGGAGCACTTGGGATGTTGCACACTTCATAAACGCCACATTTTTATAATTAAATGGTGTTTTAAACCTTAGATCTACATTCATAAAAGATTTTGTGTCGTCGCATAATTTGGCAGCAACCCACGCGTAACGCGTCATATCGCCAAAGTTTGGCTATATCAGCTGGTGATGTAGACTGCAGTGTATTTTGATAGTCTTCTCGGGATGTTATTACGTTTTCTATCTGGACGGGTCGTTTTTCTTGGTACCGGGAACGTATTGTTATACATGAAGATTAAAATGAAATAAAAGGAATACGAAGTCCTGTACGCTTTAATTACAATCATTTCTTGGAAAGTTATTTGCAGAGTCCTCGTGTAAGCTGCAAGTTCAAACCATTCCTGGAAATTTTTTTGAAATCTGACATTTTCCTTCGTTTTTGTTCTTCGTGCCTTTTATGATCATGTTAATAAATACCATTTATTGAGCATTGTTTCGGTTCATTTCCAGAGGAAGCAAAGTTAAAATTGAAATTGGGAGGCGTGAAAAAAAAAAGATCTGATATGTTATGTACCAAATTTTAAATTTTATTTTTTCAAACAGTAATGTTGTCTTCTTCAAGACAGTTCTCTTCGGTAGCTGTACATAGGGGGAGTCGTTTTTCCCAGGCCTGATAGCAGCGCTGAAATGCTTGAACATGTCAGTCACACTCTTTTGAATGCTCTCCAGTGTCCCAAAATGTCATCCTTTCAGGGCAGTTTCGAATTTCGGGGAGAAAAAGCGTCACCAGATGAAGTGAATAGGGGAGCTGTGGAGTAATAGGAATGCCTTTCGAGGTGTCACAGATATTCTGACACATTATTGCACACAGTACGAAGTTTACAGACAGTAATTTAGTGATACACTGTCTGATACACTGTAAGGCGGAAAAAATTCGCTCTCCACGAAGGAAATATTCGACTCAGGTGAAAGTCGGTAGACGTGACGTACATGTACATACAAACAAATTAAAAAACTTGGGATTATTTATTCAACAGAAAAAGCTTCACAAATACAACAAGCTAGAAACGCACTGGTTCACATCTGTCTATGCAAGCAGTTAGTCGACTTGGCAATGATTGCCAGAATTGTAGGATGTCCTCCGGAGGGATAGTGTACCAAATTCTGCCCAACTGGCGCGTTTGATCATCAAAATCCCGAGATGGTTGGAAGGCCCTGTCCGTAATGCTACTAATGATTTCACCTGAAGACAGATTCGGCGAGTTTGTTGGGCAATGTAGGATTTGGTAAGCACGAAGAGAGGGCATTATCATGCTGAAATGTGAGCCGAGAATGGTTTGAAATGAAGGGAAACGTAACGAGGCGTAGGATTTCATCGACTTACCGCTGTGCTGGAGGCGTGTCGCGGATACAACCAAACGGGTCCTACTGTGGACTGAAATGGCACCTCAGACCATCAGTCCAGCTTCTCAGACCATATGGCGGATTAGGGATGGGAAAAACCGAACGGTTACAACGAGATACCGCTATTTTAATGCTCAATAACAGGTATCAAAAAAATGGTTCAAATGGCTCTGAGCACTATGGGACTCAACTGCTGAGGTCATTAGTCCGCTAGAACTTAGAACTAGTTAAACCTAACTAACCTAAGGACATCACAAACATCCATGCCCGAGGCAGGATTCGAACGTGCGACCGTAGCGGTCTTGCGATTCCAGACTGCAGCGCCTTTAACCGCACGGCCACTTCGGCCGGCCAACAGGTATCATTCGGCATTTGTTTGGTCACAGTTAAATCATGTACGCTTTTATTTTTTATACAATAATGAAGTAAAAAAATTGAAATCTCATTTCAGGATAGCAGCACTGCTAAAATAGACCGGTTAAAATGGATACCAGTATTTTACTGCTGAATAACCGGTATTTTTCGGTATTTTTTTGGTCTCAGTTAAATCATGTGCTATCTATTTTTAAGAAATAACCGAGTAAAACACCGAAATGCCGTTTGACGATAGCAGCAGTGCTAAAATCTTTCTTCGTTAAATGAACCTCTTTTAAAAAGGAAGTAACTTTTATTTATAAATTTGCATCGGATTGAAATGTTTCCTTATTACAGAAAATGAGAAAAGCAATGAGTGCTGTTTACGTAACAATGACAACAGAAACGAGCAACAAACACGAGAACTGGAACAGCATTGTTGAGATAGTAACGTCCCTGTTGCCATGTGTTGTATCTTAAGGTTCAAGTGTATGTGTAGTGTTGTGTGCAAGACTTTCCTCCACCTGATCCACAGAAGCTACAGTGGTTTCTCGCTGTTGTCGCTTTCTCTGGTTTAAAACATCTGTCTGTCGCTTCTGTGAAATAATAAAAGTGGAAGGAAATTATGGCGACAGTAATAAATTAACAACTTAAGAACAGTTCATTCATAATATACAAGAAAAATAGATAGTAAATGATCTGCTGCCTGTGTTTATATAGTATGCGTTTAATTGCTTGCAGCCCTTGAACAGGGACAATGTAGCCCAAAAACCTCAGTTCTCACTCGCAAGCACTGATTAGTGGCATGATCATTGATTACGATGTGATTTTTAAGCAGAATTTCAAAAAAGTGGAATCAGAACGGGGATACTGACGATTTTTTAAGTACTCTTTTTTTTTGGTCATCAGTCTACTGACTGGTTTGATGCGGCCCGCCACGAATTCCTTTCCTGTGCTAACCTCTTCATCTCAGAGTAGCACTTGCAACCTACGTCCTCCATTATTTGCTTGACGTATTCCAATCTCTGTCTTCCTCTACATTTTTTGCCCTCTACAGCTCCCTCTAGTACCATGGAAGTCATTCCCTCATGTCTTAGCAGATGTCCTATCATCCTGGCCTTCTCCTTATCAGTGTTTTCCACATATTCCTTTCCTCTCCGATTCTGCGTAGAACCTCCTCATTCCTTACCTTATCAGTCTACCTAATTTTCAACATTCGTCTATAGCACCACATCTCAAATGCTTCGATTCTCTTCTGTTCCGGTTTTCCCACAGTCCATGTTTCACTACCATACAATGCTGTACTCCAGTCGTACATCCTCAGAAATTTCTTCCTCAAATTAAGGCCGGTATTTGATATTAGTAGACTTCTCTTGGCCAGAAATGCCTTTTTTGCCATAGCGAGTCTGCTTTTGATGTCGTCCTTGCTCCGTCCGTCATTGGTTATTTTACTGCCTAGGCAGCAGAATTCCTTAACTTCATTGACTTCGTGACCATCAATCCTGATGTTAAGTTTCTCGCTGTTCTCATTTCTACTACTTCTCATTACCTTCGTCTTTCTCCGACTTACTCTCAAACCATACTGTGTACTTATTAGACTGTTCATTCCGTTCAGCAGATCATTTAATTCTTCTTCACTTTCACTCAGGATAGCAATGTCATCAGCGGCATTGCTTCCTCGAGGTACAGATTGCAGAGTAGTGGCGAAAGGCTACAGCCTTGTCTTACACCCTTCTTAATACGAGCACTTTGTTCTTGATCGTCCACTCTTATTATTCCCTCTTGGTTGTTGTACATATTGTATATGACTCGTCTCTCCCTATAGCTTACCCCTACTTTTTTCAGAATCTCGAACAGCTTGCACCATTTTATATTGTCGAACGCTTTTTCCAGGTCGACAAATCCTATGAAAGTGTCTTGATTTTTCTTTAGCCTTGCTTCCATTATTAGCCGTAACGTCAGAATTGCCTCTCTCTTGTCCCTTTACTTTTCCTAAACCCAAACTGATCGTCACCTAGCGCATTCCCAATTTTCTTTTCCATTCTTCTGTATATTATTCTTGTAAGCAGCTTTGATGCATGAGCTGTTAAGCTGATTGTGCGATAATTCTCGCACTTGTCAGCTCTTGCCGTCTTCGGAATTGTGTGGATGGTGCTTTTCCGAAAGTCATATGGTATATCGCCAGACTCATATATTCTACACACCTACGTGAATAGTCGTTTTGTTGCCACTTTCCCCAATGATTTTAGAAATTCTGATGGACTGTTATCTATCCCTTCTGCCTTATTTGACCGTAGGTCCTCCAAAGCTCTTTTAAATTCCGATTCTAATACTGGATCCCCTATCTCTTCTAAATAGACTCCTGTTTCTTCTTCTATCACATCAGACAAATCTTCACCCTCATAGAGGCTTTCAATGTATTCTTTCCACCTATCTGCTCTCTCCTCTGCATTTAACAGTGGAATTCCCGTTGCACTCTTAATGTTACCACCGTTGCTTTTTTTTAATGTCACCAAAGGTTGTTTTGACTTTCCTCCTTCCGACAATAATATCTTTTTCGATGTCGTCACATTTTTCCTGCAACCATATCGTCTTAGCTTCGCGTGCACTTCCTATTTATTTCCTTCCTCAGCGACAATTATTTCTGTATTCCTGATTTTCCCGGAACATGTTTGTACTTCCTCCTTTCATCGATCAACTGAAGTATTTCTTCTGTTACCCATGGTTTCTTCGCAGCTACCTACTTTGTACCTATGTTTTCCTTCCCAACTTCTGTGATGGCCCTTTTTAGAGATGTCCATTCCTCTTCAACTGTACTGCCTACTGCGCTATTCCTTATTGCTGTATTTATAGCGTTAGAGAACTTCAAACGTATCTCGCCATTCCTTAGTACTTCCGTATCCCACTTCTTTGCGTATTGATTCTTTCTGACTAATGTCTTGAACTTCAGCCTACTCTTCATCACTACTATATTGTGATCTGAGTCTGTGGTGTCACCGCCAGACACCACACTTGCTAGGTGGTAGTTTAAATCGGCCGCGGTCCATGTAGTACATGTCGGACCCGCGTGTCGCCACTGTGATCGCAGACCTAGCGCCACCACCAAGGCAGGTCTCGTGATACGAGAGTGGACTCGACCCCAGTTGTACGAGAACCAAGCTACCGCCCAGTTGTACGCGAACCTAGCTATCGCCCAGTTGTACGAAGCCTTTCTCTCTCATTAGCCGAGAGACAGAATAGCCATCAGCTAAGTTAATGGCTACGAACTAGCAAGGCGCCAATTGTATCAGTGCCTATAGCTTACTAGTATTCAAGAGCGATGTATTCCAAGGAATAAAGAAAAGATAAGTAAAAAGCATCTACATACTTTTCTTCTTATTCATTCATAAGTTCTCATGTTCCAGACTTCACGCCCGTCTGCATTAGTCTAGCGTGCCTTTCTTTTGGCTACTACCGTGTGGCGTAACAGTCTTGTTACGTCACTACAGATTGGCGACGAGAAAAAGAGTTTGTATTAATTCATTGGCCACGTTGGCGCCGCTTTAAAGTGTTCTGATTGCTTACATTTCATTGTGTCATGGCTTCGCCACATTCTCCAGATGTACTGTCCGAATTTTATCGCTTGCAGAATCAGCAGACGCAGGCGTTACTGGATGCCCTTGGACAGCTCGTCCAGGGTCAACGTGCGCTGCACACCGATGCGGCCGCCGCCGCTTCTTCGCTACCGCTGCCACTGAACGCTGTTGCACCTCCCTTTCGACCATACGTGGCAGCCGATGAGACGTGGCAAGAGTGGTCTCGCCAGTTCAACTTTCACCTCGCTGCCTACAGAATTCAAGGTAATGAGCGGCAGCCGTTTTTGCTTTCTTGTGTCGGTGTGTCCACATACCGTGTGATAGTGAAATTGTTTCCCCGGCGCGACGTAGCAACTTTGTCATACGAGGAAATTTTGTCTGCATTAGATGCCTATTTCAAAGAAACAGTTAATGTGGTTGCAAAACGGTATACGTTTTTTCGTACAAAACGTACGGCCGGTCAAACTAATAGGGAGTGGGTAGCAACATTGCAAGGACTTACTAGGGACTGTGCCTTTGAATGTGACTGTGGTCTTTCTTATTCAGATACAATGGTGCGTGATGCAATTGCACAGAACGTTTCTGATGTTCGCATACGGGAGCAAATTTTGAAACTAGTTAATCCCTCCCTTCAACAAGTGATAGACATATTGGATAGACAGGACACACTGGACTGTGCTCAGGAATCTTTTGAAACTTCGCCAGCCGTGTGTAACGTTAACCGGCCCGCTGGACGCGCAGCGCGGCCCGGTAACCGGGCCTCGCGCCCGGGCGCACAGCTGCCGCCGCGTGCTCAGCCACGTGTGCCGCGCCAGCCCACAAATGTAGTGAAATCATGCCCGCGGTGTGCTACTAGACATTCGCGTGAACATTGCCCGTCACGCCAAGCTATTTGCTTTTTCTGCAATAAGAAAGGACATGTTCAAAGTGTTTGCCAGAAAAAGCTCAGATCAGACAATCACACTCATTCCAGGCCCTTTGCTTCGCGCCGGAATCGAACCAAGGACACTCAGGCTCGTGGACCTTCGCCTATGGACATTCATGTCGTTAATTCCACTTCGTCCAGGGACACTTTCTCTAACAGTGACTGTGATCGTCCCACAAAAACTGTGCGTCGACGTCGCCGGAAATCACGTCAATTAGCAAGTGATTCTGTACCAGTGTCCGTTCCAATTGCACAAAACAGTCGCTCTTGTCGTCAGCAGGACAATAAACTTTTTGTGGACTTAGACTTTGAAGGCAAAGTGATACCATTCCAGCTCGATACCGGAGCTGCAGTTTCATTGCTCAATCACGACACATACAAACAACTGGGCGCGCCTCCGTTGCGTGCCGCAAATGTTAAGCTCACTACATATTCCGGACAGAAAATTCCTGTGTTAGGACAGTGCAGCCTTCTTGCAACATACAAGGGACAAACAAAACTTGTGTCATTTTACGTTCTTCGTTCTTCTTCTGCTGTGAATTTGTTTGGTCTAGATTTATTTAAGTTGTTTAACATGTCTATTGTAAATCAGGTCCTATCAGTGCATCAGACTGTGCCTACAGACAGTGTTTCTCGGCTGTGTGACGAATTTGCAGACGTTTTTGCACCGGGCTTAGGTTGCGCTAAAAACTATGAAGCACATTTAGAACTGAAGGTAAACGCGCAACCGAAATTTTTCAGGGCGCGCAATGTTCCACACGCATTGCGTGATGAGGTCGCAAGAACGTTACACGATCTCGAATCACAGGGTGTAATTGAACGTGTGCAAGCTTCTCTCTGGGCCTCACCCTTAGTAATTTTGCCAAAACCTTCCGGAAAATTGAGACTTTGCGTGGACTTCAAGGCCACAGTGAATCCACAGCTAGTGACTGCTACTTTTCCTTTGCCCCGCCCGGAAGATCTTTTTGCTAAACTGTGCCCGGGAAAATATTTTTCAAAGTTGGACCTAGCCGATGCGTACTTGCAAATACCGGTGGACGACGAATCCCAGCGCGTATTGGTGGTTAACACGCATCTTGGATTGTACCGCTTCAAAAGACTGCCTTTCGGGTGTGCATCCGCCCCTGCCTTGTTTCAGCAATATTTACAAACTATTTGTGCGTCGGTCCCTACTGCAGCAAACTATCTGGACGATATAGTGATCTCCGGACAGACAGAAGAAGATCATCTTGCGAACTTACGAACATTATTTCAGGTCTTGCGGCAAAATGGTCTTCGCTTGAGGAAGGACAAATGTGTGTTTTTTGCTCGTGACTTACCATACCTGGGACATGTCATTAATGCCCAAGGCATACATCCGAGTCCAGAGCACCTCCGTGCCATACACGATTTGCCTTCCCCTCAAAATCTGAAACAGCTACAGAGTGTGTTGGGTAAAATTAACTATTATCATAAATATGTGCGCAATGCCTCTTCCATTTCAGCTCCGCTTCATCGCTTACGCCGTAAAGGTGTTCCGTTCGTCTGGACGACGGAATGTGAACGCGCCTTTCGCCAGTTGAAATCGGCGTTGCTTTCTAATACTTGCCTTACGCCATTCGATCCCCAGAAACCCCTTTTGTTGATGGTAGATGCATCGGATTTCGGGATCGGTGCTGTGCTTGCGCACAAAGTTGGCTCCCATGATCGCCCTATTGCCTTTGCGTCCAAATTGCTCTCGTCTGCGCAAAGAAATTATTCACAGATAGAGAAAGAAGCTTTGGCTCTCGTGTTTGGTGTTACTAAGTTCCATGATTTCTTGTATGGTCGTCACTTTACCATCATCACAGACCACAAACCTTTGACATCGCTTTTTCATCCGACCAAGCCTGTACCTCCACGTACAGCGCAGAAATTCATTCGCTGGTCTATTTTCCTCTCGCAGTACCGCTACGATATCTTGTATCGGTCCACTGCTAAGCACGGAAACGCCGATGCGTTGTCCCGTTTGCCTGTTGCTGAGGATAAAGCATTCGATTCTTCCGAACTTGCTTGCATGTTCATTGATTCGGAAACCGATGAAGTGGTCGAATCGTTTCCGATTGATTTTCGTCGTGTCGCTACAGCCACAGCTGCTGACCCTGTCCTTGCTACTGTTTTACGTTTTGTTGCTACGCAATGGCCTTTGTCAAAGTCTCGGATCGAGGATCCGTTGGTTCGCCGATTTTTTGCTCACAAGGAGAGACTTTTTGTTCGACGTGGTGTTTTGTTGTTGCGTTCTGATAATGATCAGTCCAGAGTCGTGGTCCCACGTTCGTTACAGTCCTCTGTTTTACGGCTTCTTCATCAAGGACATTGGGGTATAGTGCGAACGAAACAACTTGCTCGTCGGCACTGTACTTGGTTCGGAATCGATGCTGCGATTACGAATATGTGTTCTTCGTGCCCGGCGTGTGCCGAACAACAGTCCGCACCGCCGCGGAAAGTCTTTGCGTGGCCAAAAGCCACTTCCCCTTGGCAACGCTTGCACATTGATTTTGCTGGTCCATTCTGGAATGCTCGATGGTTGGTTCTGGTCGACGCCTTCAGTAATTTTCCTTTTGTTGTCCGGATGTCTTCCACGACGTCCTCCGCCACCATCCAAGCGTTGTCTGCTATCTTTTGCATTGAAGGTCTTCCGCAGACTATTGTTTCCGACAATGGCCCACAATTCATGTCCGCAGAATTTCAGTCATTCTGCCAGGCCAATGGTATTCAACATCTGACTTCCGCGCCGTTTTCGCCTCAGTCCAACGGTGCCGCTGAACGATTGGTCCGGACTTTCAAGTCACAGATGTTGAAATTGAAAGAGTCGCATTCTCGGGAGGACGCATTGTTGCTCTTTTTGTCTTCGTATCGCTCTCAGCCCCGAGATGGTCGCTCGCCGGCTGAGTTGCTCCACGGTCGTCCTCATCGCACCTTGATGTCTTTGCTGCATCCGCCGCATCAGGTTCCTGCGCAGCGGCAGACTCCTGCTTTTGCTCCAGGCGACGTTGTATTTTATCGCAACTATCGAGGTTCACGGCGTTGGCTCGCAGGGCGCATTCTTCGCTGCCTCGGCCGCGCGATGTATTTGGTTTTGGGGGCCTCTGGTGAGGTGCGTCGGCATCTCAATCAGCTGCGCCTCTGTCGTCGCTCGGGTTCTGCCGCTCCCCGTCTGCTTTCAGCGACGGTGCCGTCCGGTCAGCGCCCTGGGGACCCATCTACTGGCTCGCCTCATCCCCAGGTGTTACCGACGATGCCTTCCATTTTGCCCCATGGCGACGCGCCGCCGCCGCCGCAGCAGCAGCAGCAGCAGCAGCCGCCGCCGCCGCCGACCGCATTCGACGCTTCGTTGCAGCCGCCAAGCGCCTCCCAGGGTCACGCGCCGCCGATCGCTTCCCGTGACCAGCTGTCCTCCGCCATGGAACGCCCGCCCGCTCCGGACCACATGACGTCATCGCGCGTCGGCTACCCCGACGCCATGGACGTCGACCCTTCAGTACCTCCTGTCTCTTTACGGGCGCATACACCGCATGTTGACGTGCACCCTGGACTAGTTTTGCAGGCGTTTCCTAGCTCCCCTCGGACCGGATGGCCGGGTGCGGGTGGCACAGCCTCGCCTGTTGTTAGGCTCCCCACCTCCTCGCATACGTCAACATGTGGTCCTCCCCACGGCGGGCGGAAGCCTTATCTCACGACCGTTCGCCGATTTGCGGGGGAGGAATGTGGTGTCACCGCCAGACACCACACTTGCTAGGTGGTAGTTTAAATCGGCCGCGGTCCATGTAGTACATGTCGGACCCGCGTGTCGCCACTGTGATCGCAGACCTAGCGCCACCACCAAGGCAGGTCTCGTGATACGAGAGTGGACTCGACCCCAGTTGTACGAGAACCAAGCTACCGCCCAGTTGTACGCGAACCTAGCTATCGCCCAGTTGTACGAAGCCTTTCTCTCTCATTAGCCGAGAGACAGAATAGCCATCAGCTAAGTTAATGGCTACGAACTAGCAAGGCGCCAATTGTATCAGTGCCTATAGCTTACTAGTATTCAAGAGCGATGTATTCCAAGGAATAAAGAAAAGATAAGTAAAAAGCATCTACATACTTTTCTTCTTATTCATTCATAAGTTCTCATGTTCCAGACTTCACGCCCGTCTGCATTAGTCTAGCGTGCCTTTCTTTTGGCTACTACCGTGTGGCGTAACAGTCTTGTTACGTCACTACAGAGTCTATATCTGCTCCTGGGTACGCCTTACAATCCAGTATCTGATTTCGGAATCTCTGTCTGACCATGATGTAATCTAATTGAAATCTTCCCGTATCTCCCGGCCTTTTCCAAGTATACCTCCTCCTCTTGTGATTCTTGAACAGGGTATTCGCTATTACTAGCTGAAACTTCTTACAGAACTCAATTAATCTTTCTCCTCTTTCATTCCTTGTCCCAAGCCCATACTCTCCTGTAACCTTTTCTTCTACTCCTTCCCCTACAACTGCACTCCAGTCGCCCATGACTATTAGATTTTCGTCCCCCTTTACATACTGCATTACCCTTTCAATATCCTCATACACTTTCTCTATCTGTTCATCTTCAGCTTGCGACGTCGGCATGTATACCTGAACTATCGTTGTCGGTATTGGTCTGCTGTCGGTTCTGATTAGAACAACCCGGTCACTGAACTGTTCACAGTAACACACCCTCTGCCCTCCCTTCCTATTCGCAACGAATCCTACACCTGTTATACCATTTTCTGCTGCTGTTGATATTACCCGATACTCCATAATTTTTCGAGAAAAACGGCGAATGATGGACCGACGAAGCTTTTTGTTTTGTTTTTTTATATACACTTGCCTGTTTAATTTAATATTTTGATTCCATGTATCTATAAACTGAGAGAGTCAAAATTTTTTCAATCTTTGTTCAATTTTTACTTTTGGCACAGGAACTAATGGGAATAAAAAACGAAAATCGCTTATTTCAAAAACAGGTAATATCAGTCAGTTGTAACAGTCACTTTAAAATGGCGTGGAAAAAAAGACAGAAACGAAAACCGTTTCAACGATAACCGCTTCCCTACGGCGGCCGACAGTGAGGTTGCCATCCCACCGCTATCTGGGGCGTCTGCACACGCGTGCTCGCTGGTCATCAGAGGCTCGGGTCTCATTGATTGGAGTCCAGTTTTCTTCGGTGGTGTGACTCACTTCGGAGTCCCGATGACCAGCGAACACGGGTCTGAATATTCCGAGAAGACCGATGAGAAACCAGTCTGTCAGTCATCCAACATACTGCCAGACAACCAGAAGTGACGGTTCGTGGTGCATTTTCATTTCATAGCTGGATCTCTTGGGTTGTCATCCGCGGCACCCTAACGTTTGCGCTGTTGCACTCTCCGTTTTGTTGACGTTCATGCCTAACCATTCTGGACTTTCATTTGAGTAAGATAAACCCTCACAAGGTGAGTGTTTCCACTGCTTGTTTTCCTGCTTGCCAAACCCTACCTTCGCCAGCAAGGTCTCACTATCTCTCTGAAATTAAGAACGCTTGGAACATAACAGACAGGACCCTCCAACCAATCGCGAATTTTGCGATCTAATGCGCCAATTGTAGAAAATTTGGCACGATATCCCCCAGGAGAAACCAGTCTGTCAGTCATCCAACATACTGCCAGACAACCAGAAGTGACGATTCGTGGTGCATTTTCATTTCATAGCTGGATCTCTTGGGTTGTCATCCGCGGCACCCTTACGTTTGCGCTGTTGCACTCTCCGCTTTGTTGACGTTCATGCCTAACCATTCTGGGCTTTCATTTGAGTAAGATAAACCCTCACAAGGTGAGTGTTTCCACTGCTTGTTTTCCTGCTTGCCAAACCCGACCTTCGCCAGCAAGGTCTCACTATCTCTCTGAAATTAAGAACGCTTGGAACACAACAGAGAGGACCTTCCAACCAATCGCGAATTTTGCGATCTAATGCGCCAATTGTAGAAAATTTGGCACGATATTCCCCAGGAGAAACCAGTCTGTCAGTCATCCAACATACTGCCAGACAACCAGAAGTGACGGTTCGTGGTGCATTTTCATTTCATAGCAGGGTCTCTTGGGTTGTCATCCGCGGCACCCTTACGTTTGCGCTGTTGCACTCTCCGCTTTGTTGACGTTCATGCCTAACCATTCTGGGCTTTCATTTGAGTAAGATAAACCCTCACAAGGTGAGTGTTTCCACTGCTTGTTTTCCTGCTTGCCAAACCCGACCTTCGCCAGCAAGGTCACACTATCTCTCTGAAATTAAGAACGCTTGGAACATAACAGAGAGGACCTTCCAACCAATCGCGAATTTTGCGATCTAATGCGCCAATTGTAGAAAATTTGGCACGATATTCCCCAGGAGAAACCAGTCTGTCAGTCATCCAACATACTGCCAGACAACCAGAAGTGACGGTTCGTGGTGCATTTTCATTTCATAGCAGGGTCTCTTGGGTTGTCATCCGCGGCACCCTTACGTTTGCGCTGTTGCACTCTCCGCTTTGTTGACGTTCATGCCTAACCATTCTGGGCTTTCATTTGAGTAAGATAAACCCTCACAAGGTGAGTGTTTCCACTGCTTGTTTTCCTGCTTGCCAAACCCGACCTTCGCCAGCAAGGTCTCACTATCTCTCTGAAATTAAGAACGCTTGGAACACAACAGAGAGGACCTTCCAACCAATCGCGAATTTTGCGATCTAATGCGCCAATTGTAGAAAATGTGGCACGATATTCCCCAGGAGAAACCAGTCTGTCAGTCATCCAACATACTGCCAGACAACCAGAAGTGACGGTTCGTGGTGCATTTTCATTTCATAGCAGGGTCTCTTGGGTTGTCATCCGCGGCACCCTTACGTTTGCGCTGTTGCACTCTCCGCTTTGTTGACGTTCATGCCTAACCATTCTGGGCTTTCATTTGAGTAAGATAAACCCTCACAAGGTGAGTGTTTCCACTGCTTGTTTTCCTGCTTGCCAAACCCGACCTTCGCCAGCAAGGTCTCACTATCTCTCTGAAATTAAGAACGCTTGGAACACAACAGAGAGGACCTTCCAACCAATCGCGAATTTTGCGATCTAATGCGCCAATTGTAGAAAATTTGGCACGATATTCCCCAGGAGAAACCAGTCTGTCAGTCATCCAACATACTGCCAGACAACCAGAAGTGACGGTTCGTGGTGCATTTTCATTTCATAGCAGGGTCTCTTGGGTTGTCATCCGCGGCACCCTTACGTTTGCGCTGTTGCACTCTCCGCTTTGTTGACGTTCATGCCTAACCATTCTGGGCTTTCATTTGAGTAAGATAAACCCTCACAAGGTGAGTGTTTCCACTGCTTGTTTTCCTGCTTGCCAAACCCGACCTTCGCCAGCAAGGTCTCACTATCTCTCTGAAATTAAGAACGCTTGGAACATAACAGAGAGGACCTTCCAACCAATCGCGAATTTTGCGATCTAATGCGCCAATTGTAGAAAATTTGGCACGACATTCCCCAGGAGAAACCAGTCTGTCAGTCATCCAACATACTGCCAGACAACCAGAAGTGACGGTTCGTGGTGCATTTTCATTTCATAGCTGGATCTCTTGGGTTGTCATCCGCGGCACCCTTACGTTTGCGCTGTTGCACTCCCCGTTTTGTTGACGTTCATGCCTAACCATTCTGGGCTTTCATTTGAGTAAGATAAACCCTCACAAGGTGAGTGTTTCCACTGCTTGTTTTCCTGCTTGCCAAACCCTACCCTCGCCAGCAAGGTCTCACTATCTCTCTGAAATTAAGAACGCTTGGAACATAACAGAGAGGACCTTCCAACCAATCGCGAATTTTGCGATCTAATGCGCCAATTGTAGAAAATTTGGCACGATATTCCCCAGGAGAAACCAGTCTGTCAGTCATCCAACATACTGCCAGACAACCAGAAGTGACGGTTCGTGGTGCATTTTCATTTCATAGCTGGATCTCTTGGGTTGTCATCCGCGGCACCCTTACGTTTGCGCTGTTGCACTCCCCGTTTTGTTGACGTTCATGCCTAACCATTCTGGGCTTTCATTTGAGTAAGATAAACCCTCACAAGGTGAGTGTTTCCACTGCTTGTTTTCCTGCTTGCCAAACCCTACCTTCGCCAGCAAGGTCTCACTATCTCTCTGAAATTAAGAACGCTTGGAACATAACAGAGAGGACCTTCCAACCAATCGCGAATTTTGCGATCTAATGCGCCAATTGTAGAAACTTTGGCACGATATGCCCCAGGAGAAACCAGTCTGTCAGTCATCCAACATACTGCCAGACAACCAGAAGTGACGGTTCGTGGTGCATTTTCATTTCATAGCTGGATCTCTTGGGTTGTCATCCGCGGCACCCTTACGTTTGCGCTGTTGCACTCCCCGTTTTGTTGACGTTCATGCCTAACCATTCTGGGCTTTCATTTGAGTAAGATAAACCCTCACAAGGTGAGTGTTTCCACTGCTTGTTTTCCTGCTTGCCAAACCCTACCTTCGCCAGCAAGGTCTCACTATCTCTCTCAAATTAAGAACGCTTGGAACATAACAGACAGGACCCTCCAACCAATCGCGAATTTTGCGATCTAATGCGCCAATTGTAGAAAATTTCGCACGATATGCCCCAGGAGAATGTAGAACAACTCTATCAATAAATGGAAAGTCGAATAACTGCTTGCATAAGGGCCAGAGGTGGACCACCGCTTTGTGGACTTGTTCAATTTGTGAAGCACTCTCTCTCTCGAATAACATACGCAAATTTTCTCAAACTGTAGATATTTGTTTGTCTGCACATGTATGTAACAACTAACGGTTTCCGTCCCATTCGAATTATTCGTTCGTGGCGCGTTTTTTTTCTTTTGTTTTAGAGTGTAATTTAGGGAGCGATTTACAACTATATCAACAGAAGCTGCCATCTACTGGGTGTCATTTCAGGAACATACCTGAGAACGTGGCAAAGTTTGGTAGACCAAATAAGAATACTGTGTGACTGTCCCGTGCAGAACGAGACACGCCCTTGGACATTTTCCTGTGGCGCTTCGTCTTCGATATCGTCAGGAGACGAAGGTAGCACACTAGTGAGACAGTTTTCCTGTTACTAGCCTAATCTGTCAGCACCACACAATGGAAGAAACTCACAGCTTCACCACATGCCCGGTGATGTTCTACAGAGACGAGTGGTGAATCATGCTATTACCGATACGGAACGCAAGTGGGGAAATCTGCTGACATCGACGACCATGACAAAGTTCAGATTGTTATGGGCCAGCGCAAGGGAACGAGTATCTCGAGAACAACGAAGCTCGTCCTATTGTCGTGAGCATCTACGGAAACTGGTTGAAGAACGAAGTACTTGAATTGGGACCCCCGGATCTCATTACACGACGTGGAAGACCGAGGCTTCTCCGCGCTTTAAAGGACGACAGGCAGCGATCTGTGGCACATTCGATGACAAACTACGATGCTGTTGCTGGCACAAGTGTTTCGGAGTATATCATTCGCCACGAATTGTACAACATGATGGTTCAAAATGGCTCTAAGTACTATGAGACTTAACATCTGAGGTCATCAGTCCCCTAAACCTAACTAACCTAAGGACATCACACACATCCATGCCCGAGTCAGGATTCGAACCTGCGATCGTAGCAGCAGCGCAGTTCCGGACTGAAGCGCCTAGAATTGCTCGTCCACAGAGGCCGGCGTTCAACATGGGACTCCGCGGCTGACAACCCGTGAGTGCTCCAATTTCACTCAACTACGTCGTCAACTACGATTGCAGTGGCTTGGGATTATCGAGATTGGACCACGGATCAATGTAAACGTTACATGAATACCCTTGCTTGTTACACTAGGCCTTTGGTCTTGTCTGGATATGCCGTCATCTATTCGAATGTCTGCTCGAAACATGCACAGAAAAAATGACGCAGGCCCAAACGGAGGCGGTTTTATAGTGCTTGGAATATTCACGTAGGTTCTTATGAGATCTGTGGTAGCAGTCGATCGCATTGTGGCACCTCTGCGCATGACAGTGTTACTGAGGACCACTTGTATGGTGCTGAGTAGTTCAAGGAGCCTGTTAGGGAACTCACACTGATGACAGCCAAATTTGCTACATCTGAACCCGATGGAGCACATCTAGCAAACTAGCGGGTACCACTGTGAACACCTGGTCCTACACACTTCTGGAAAACTACCACGGATGTATTACGAAAAGTATTCATCAGATGCCTACTGTTTGATATCAGATGTACTACGTAGAGGTATATTACGTACTGGCTACGCATGAAAATTTGTGCAGTAGCAGGACTCGAACCCGTATTTCCAACTTATCATGAGCGGTCGCTTTAACTTTTCCTGCTATCCAAGCACGCTTTCCAGGTCGATCCATAAATCCATGTCACAACGTCTATGTCCCTATTGCTCACAACATTACTTATATTCCCGCAACATGGTTAACCCTCGGAATATCAAAGGTGGGTTGAGAGGGGTGGGGGGGGGGGGGCAGAGTACATTTTGCCCAACACTTATAAATGTAATCTAGTCACTTACTGTATATATCAAAATTTTGATAAAAATATTTATATTTTTAATGATTGCATCTACCAGATCCTATAAATGTTTTAAATTTTTTAGCTAAACTTATACCTACAATTTAAGTCTTAATCAAAATATGCACGGGTGTACTGCCGGTCTACAGCGTCCATCGGGCACAATATTTCAGCGATCATTTAAGTCTTAGTAGTAGATAGCACTTCCCCTCTCATATTCAATATTTTTGGTTCAGGACCTTACTTACACATTATGATCTTTATAAAAACTATTTTTGTGAATAAAAGTTGAAAACAACGAAATCTGCACTTCAATTGTTTTTAGAGGGAGCATTCAATAACCCCCTCCCCTTTCGGTAGTAGCAGTTACAAGTGCGTAGATATTGGTAGGAGTGTGCTTAAAGATATTTTCAGGGTCTGGACCCTAGTCACACATCAGTATCTCTTTAAAAAGTTTGCTGGTAATGCAAGTTATCGACACTTAAGGGATTTTGTTTTTTCTTTTTCTTTTTTAGAGGTAGCTCTTTGGTAGTATCAGTTGTGGAAAATGCGTTCTCTGGTAACATGCATTATGGATAGTACACTGGAATTGCCGGGGTAATTACACAAACATACACAACGTTAGTATTATTATTGCCATTTAGCTCGTCTAAGCTTGTAATACTAATTTTACAAGGTCTCTTCACTTGGAAAGGCATCCATGTCTGAAGGAAGAGACATTGTAAAACAAGTACCAAGGACATGTTGAATCCATACCATCCAGAAACGCTGCCATGCTGCGTTCCGCAGGTGGACCAATGCGCTATTAAGCAGGTAACTGTAATGTCTGTGTCATCAGTGTAAGTGGCAAATTCAGAAGTAACAAGTATATAAAATGAAACCTAGCACTAATGGAAACAGCTTTGTTGAGAAAGAGAGATGTGTGATGTCGAAAATAAAAATTCGTGTGTTTTCTCAAAATAAAATCTACAGGCTAGATGAGAATAGATACTTTCGAATTGTGTTGCTACAGAGCAATTCAGGTTTGATTTAATAACAATGAAGAAAGTCGTGATTGTAATCGGATGGTGGGGACAAATACTTCAGGGCACAGCCAGATCATAGAGCAGCTAGGCTGGCACGCCTCATCGTTAGGCATACAAGAATATTTAAGTTGGTAATGGAGAGATAAAAGCTGTGTAGGTGTGTAGCAGTTAGTTCCAGGGGAAGAGGTGAAAACAGTTGCACACTACAAAAGTGGATAGAGCTTTGCATCTATCAAGCATTCGGGATGGGGACCACACCAACAAACTTAAAATTATGCAAATGTGGAAATTATGTGTTATTTCGCTTGATAATGAATCATACTTCGTATGAGGACAGCATACTTTAACTGGGTATGAGGGTGGTGAATAAGTATCAGGAGGCTTTAGTTTCGCTGTTAAACCTCCCTACACAATGTGATGCTGACGCAGCTCGTGTTTCCACAGCCACGCCACGGTCCAGTCCAGGCAGGCTGTTCCTCCCCCAGGAGATGTGAATATTTAAACCGCTTTAAGTGGAGCGGCCGCTGAGTCGCGTGTTTTGTCAGGTCAGGTTGCCACGCCTGCGGCCGAGCGGCGATCAGGGGTAATCCCCGAGAGGTGGGGAAACTCAGCCGCAAGCTATGGCTGGAGTTGCGTAGCACTCAGCGAGGGATGCTGACGATGGAAGAGAGGGGGAGCCACCGGAGTGAGTGTGTACAGGCCGGACCGGTGGCGTCCCCAAGACATTTTTAATTTATTTATTTTGGTGTTACGTAACATTCACCATACAGCCAGTAATAATTGCAAGCATACAGAGTTAACACAGAAACCTGAGCAGAGCTAAAAAGACACACAAGCATAGTGTTGTGGTTACCACAATATACCTAGGAGTGTTTCGATATGCAACAAAAATGTTGCCACTTGCGTGCCACTCGAGCGGACTCTCTAAAGTTGTTGCGTGGAGAGATGCAAATTCCTGTGGTACCACTTGAGATACACCATCTTTAGCCATGCCACTAAAGTTAAGTCGTTTTACCTATGTGATGTCACTTTCCTTCCTCAACTACCTATTAGCGTCAGAAACAAATCAAGCAGCAGCCATGATGATTTGAGTGCTTTCAATGCTAACGTGTATGTTTGCGAGTTTCTGTATTTAAACTTGCATATAACGAAAATACAGGGATACACATGATACACCACATGAAATACCTCTCCAAAATGCATTTCTTGTAGTACAGTTTGTAGTGCTAGAGTGACATAAGAACGTAATGGATAATTTATGTGGTGAAAGCTTATGAAGTTTGTATTATATGATGTATGACTCAGTTTGTATGAGAGTGAGCAACTGTTATTGGGTAATTAGTGAAACGGGAACTGTAGTTTCATAGCAGCTCACTTAATTCTACAAATGGTGATACTTAGAAGCTAAGTATGCTAGTGCCACTTCAGTTTCACTTGAGCTAGAGCTGCATCTCATTGTGAGTAACTGAGATTTTGACTCAGCT
Source organism: Schistocerca piceifrons (assembly GCF_021461385.2). Lineage (NCBI taxonomy): Eukaryota > Metazoa > Arthropoda > Insecta > Orthoptera > Acrididae > Schistocerca > Schistocerca piceifrons. The sequence goes on from NC_060146.1 coordinate 122,878,701, forward strand.
CGATAAACAGCTCAAGAAGCACTCAAAGTTTATTTTTGTTATCGAAAACTGGTTCAAGAACGGATTTTCGTTTATGAGTGGTGCTTTTTTTTTTTATAAGTGCTTTTGATCTCCTTGTTGTATCTTGCCAGTACACACTTTCAAATGAACATTATGCTTTCTCCCCTTCTTATTGTGTCCTTGCCTCAGCTGTAAAGCCATAGACTGAGTGTCAACACCAAACGGGTATTCATTGGACAATATATTATACGAGAGCTGACATGTGATTACATTTTCACGCAATTTGAGTGCAATACCACCTCTGGCCGTAATAACGGCCTTGATACGCCTGGGCATTGAGCCAAACAGAGCTTGGATGGTGTGTACAGGTACAGCTGCCCATGCAGCTTCAACACGATACCACAGTTCATCAAGAGTAGTGACTGGCGTATTGTGACGAGGCAGTTGCTCGGCCACCATTCACTAGACGTTTTCAATTCGTGAAGATCTGGAGAATGTGCTGCCCAAGGCAGCAGTCTAACATTTTCTGTATCATGAAGGGCCCGTACAGGACCTGCAACATGAGGTCGTGCATTATACTGCTGAAATGCAGAGATCGAATGACGAATGAAGGGTACAGCAACGGGTCGTAACACAACTGAAATGTAACGTCCACTTTTCAAAGTGGCGTCAATGCAAACAAGAGGTGACCGAGACGTGTAACCAAAGGCACCCCATACCATCACTCCCGGTGATACGCCAGTATGGCAATGACGAATACACGCTTCCAATGTGCGTTCACCGCGATGTCGCGAAACACGGATGCGACCATCATGATGCTGTAAACAGAACCTGGATTCATCCGAAAAAATGACGTTTTGCTATTAGTGCACCCAGGTTCGTCATTGAGTACATCATCGCAGGCGCTCCTGTCTGTGATGCAGTGTCAAGGGTAACCGCAGTCATGGTCTCGTAGCTGATAGTCCATGCTGCTGCAAACGTCGTCGAACTGTTCGTGCAGAATGTTGTTGTCTTGCAAACGTCCCCATCTGTTGACTCAGGGATCGAGACGTGGCTGCACGATCCATTAAAGCCATGCCGATAAGATGCCTGTCATCTCGACTGCTAGTGATACGAGGCCGTTGGGATTCAGCACGGGGTTCCGATCTAGACCAACGCGAGCAGCAATGTCGGGATACGATAAACCGCAACCGCGATAGGCTACAATCCGACCTTTATCAAAGTCTGAAACGTGATCGTACGCATTTCTCCGCCTTACACGAGGCATCACAACAACGTTTCACCAGCAACGCCGGTCAACTGCTGTTTGTGTATGAGAAATCGGTTGGGAACTTTCCTCATGTCAGCACGATGTAGGTGTCGCCACCGGCGCCAACCTTGTGTGAATGCTCTGAAAAGCTAATCATTTGCATATCACAGCATCTACTTCCTGTCGCTTAAATTTCCCGTCTGTAGCACGTCATCTTCGTGGTGTAGCAGTTTTAATGGCCAGTAGTGTAGTAGAAACCGCTTGATACAAAGTTTTGTTATGAAATGTTTAGGTTTACTGAACGCATCATAGGGAACAACTTTGTTAGAGAAAAATGTCTGGTGACGTTTCTTGGCAGCTGTAGCCCTTTAGTATTTTGTAGCCTTTCGAGGATTAATTTCACCAAACTACCAGGGTCTGTTAACTAAGTGTGCTGCACACTACCAAACGCAGCAAACCGATTAATTTTTAACAAGAAAACCTCAAGAATGGGCGTGTCTGAGTGGAGAAAATTATGTTTTAGAAGTGAATTATGTGCTCTATTTTTTCTGGACATATCCTCTTTCATACAAACGAGATGACTGTATTGAGAAAACGCACAAGGGACGCCACAGAATGCCCGTGCCCTGCTGTCTCTCAGGAATGGCACCTTGCATCAGTGAGCATTAGCTGTGTCTACCAAGAGCTGTTCTCCATCAGGCAATCTCTCAGCCGAAGTGATATGACGCTGGGTATTTAAACCAAGAACTTGTATTTTAATACAAAGGTTCAAATTATTGTCTTTCAAACACTTTTTTAAATTAAGTACTTGTTTATGGCTCTATAGCTAAGTGTTCAGTGTGGCTGACCTTGATGCACAGGATCCATTTTCGAATCCCGGTACTGCCAGCGATATTTCCGTGAGAACTGGAACGGTTCGTACTTAGCTTCGTGATGCCAACCGAAGAACTATTAAGCCGAAAATGACAATGCGAGTGCTTAGTGCTGATCCCATGCCCTCCATGCTGCGTGCAATGTCCTCAGTTGTTGAAACTGCTGGTAGATCTCATTTACAGCGCCTGAGGTCTACCTACTGTTCTGAACATCGCCAACTTCAGCTGCTGGTGCTATTCTGAAGATGGCCTAAGACTGGACCGTAACCGGTCGTTTTAAATAAAATAACCATCGCGATCTAAACTGAAACTTCCTGGCAGATTAAAACTGTGTGCCCGACCGAGACTCGAACTCGGGACCTTTGCGTTTCGCGGGCAAGTGCTCTGCCAACTTTTTTTATTTTTTTTTTTTTATTTTTTTTATTTTAAACTGTGTGCCCGACCGAGACTCGAACTCAGGACCTTTGCCTTTCGCGGGCAAGTGCTCTACCAACTTTTTTTTTTTTACGACGTTTTTCATAAATAACACAATATCCTTTGAAAACGTAAAAACATAAAAGGTAGCTATATTTCCGCAACGGCCTTCTTTTGTATTTGTATGTTTTTTGGTAACATAAATGAGTGTACAGTCTCACCATCAGCAGCATTTCTTTTTATTTATTTATTTATTTTTTTTTTTTTTTGGAACACAAGAGAAAGAAAACAAATAGGCTGCAGATAGAGAGCTATGTGTGAAAGGGATAATCATGTGTAAGGAGAAAAAAAAACTTAGAAGAGGAGGAGAAAAGAGAACTGAAATAAAATAGGAATACTTTCCGCGCCATGCTCCACTTTGGCGCGCCAGCAGAACAAAATGCATTCTATCATTGACCATTGAAGGGGAACGTGGGATCGTCCAGCCTTGGCTGGCACGGTTCGTTGAGATTCCAGCTTTGAGGCGGGTTGGTGAAAATGCTCTGTAAATAGTTCGCGAAAGTGGCCCGATAGTGTCGATGCCGGCGAAGAGTGTGGTGATACACTTGGAGGCGTGTCCAAAAGTCCGCCGGATCGACGATGTCGTCCCGGAAGAGGTAGTCGACAGCCATGCCACTGATCCAAGTGATGGCGTGCCACTTAGCCGATGGAAAGTAGGTCGTGTCGGGATATATCATCATAGTGATGATCATCAAATGGCTCTGAGCACTATGGGACTCAACTGCTGAGGTCATTAGTCCCCTAGAACTCAGAACTAGTTAAACCTAACTAACCTAAGGACATCACAAACATCCATGCCCGAGGCAGGATGCGAACCTGCGACCGTAGCGGTTTTGCGGTTCCAGACTGCAGCGCCTTTAACCACACGGCCACTTCGGCCGGCTATCATCATAGTGGGAGAAACGTGATGTGGTGGTACTCGGAGGCAGAAAGCCACAATCTTCTGTACGAGGGTCCAGACAGCTGCTGCTGGCCCACACTCAAAACGATGTAAATCTGTATCTTCGACATTGCACTTGAGGCACAGGGGTGAGTCCACCAGTGCGATGCGATGCAGTTTCTGTCTTGTAGTATACTTGCCGTTGACGAGAAGGTACCACATAGAGGTGGTGTCAGTGGTGTGATATGGTTGGTGGATCGTTTTCCAAACTGTAGGCCATGAAACCTGGGGGTGACGTGTTTCGACGGGGTTGCGGGGTGGAGACTTTCGGAGAAGGCGGTAGATGTCGCGGGTGATCGTCTTCCTGGTCCTGGGGAGCTCGGTGCATATGTAGCTGTACTCCAAAAAGAAACGGCCGATATGTGACATCGGAGGTGGGATGTGTGCCAAAGACGTCGGTGGGCGTCTCGAAACAGGCGCGAGCTCGGTGGTCAACATTCCAGTAAAACTAGCATTTTAGCTTTTCCATAACCGGAGCACAGTATTGGTGTAAAGTGCCGTTGTCCTGGCTCTCACATTAACCAGATCGAGGCCACCGTCCCGCTTCGGTAAGGTGAGAGCTTCATACTGGACTTTGAAGATGTGTCCAGAACAAATGAAATAGCTCAATGCCGCCTGTAACCTGGCCGCCATTGTCGCAGTGATGGGCAGAATCTGCGCTATATGGGGTATCCGAGCTGCCAGATGGGTATTGACGAAGGTGACTCTCTGGCACATATTCAGCGGGCGTAGTATGTGATTTTGTATGTTGGCCCGGATGCGTTGCAGCAGCGCACGAAAATTGATCGCCGAGGTGCGGCGAATGTCTCGCGTGTACACCAATCCGAGACAACGAATGGTGTCTACCAGTTGAAATGGAACTACGCTGTCTGCGGGAAGGCCGCGGCCGATCTTCATGGCGCATGATTTTGCCACGTTCATAGCGCTCCCTGCCCCTGCACCGTAACGGGTAATCCACTGCATCGCAGCTTGTACTTCAGCCGCTGAACGTACGACGAGGGCCAAGTCGTCCGCGTAAGCTCGGCAGCGGAACATATGATCCCGGAGTGGAATACCTGTCAAACGTCGCCGTAATCCGCAAATGAGTGGTTCCATCGCAATGGCATAAAGTACCGTCGACAAAGGGCAACCCTGCCGTACTGAGCGTTCAATCCGTATAGGTTCTGTAAGTCTGCCGTTGACAAGAAGTCTGGACGTTGCTCCACGAAGGAGCCGCATAATCACTTGCGTGAACGTCGGGGGAATTGCCATTCGGTCCATCACTGCGTTGAGGAATGCATGATTGACGCGGTCAAACGCTTGTTTGAAGTCGATGGAGATTAAAGCGCCTGGCAGTCGCGAGTGTGTGGCCACAGCGATCACATCTCTATATTCACTGAGGGCCGTCTGTATATTACGATCGCCGCCTAAGGATGTTTGTTCGTGGGAAACAATGTCCCGTAATACATGTTTGAGTCGCACTGCCAGAAGGCGTGTGAAAATCTTGAAGTCCGAATTGAGTAACGTGATCGGCCGATAACTGTCGAGTCGTGTTCCTCCTGCGGGTTTCGGGACTGGTACAAGTAAGCCTTCCATGAACATTGGTGGCGGGTTCGCCGCGCCGGACAAAAGTTCCCAGTACATGTCCCTCCATCGTGGCATCATCAAATCTGGAAGGTTCTGTAAAATTCGAGAGGTAAACCGTCCGGGCCGGGAGATCGATTCAGAGATCGCTTGGCCACAGCGCCTTGGACGTCGTCGGTGGTCACTTCAGCAGTCAGGAGGGTTGCAGCTGCTGCGTTTAGAGTACCAAGTGTCTCCTGGGCAACCTCAGCAATGGCCTCTGCACCGGCAGGTACTTCTTGATAGAAAAGTCTATAGTGCGTTGTGAATGCATCCGCAATGGTAGCTTGCGAAGTCAGCCGTCGTCCGTCAGGTAAGTCTAAAGTTGTCATTAAAGCCTGTCGGCGTCGACGAACATTTTGAACAATATGATGCATAGAAGGTTCTTCACCATTAATCCTGTCTTGGCTGCGGGCTCGTACAATGGCTCCCTCTAGACGGCATCTGGTCAAGGATAGAATCTTTGCCTTGATGCGTTGAGCTTCTTTGAGGCGATCCGGGGATGGAGGATGATCCATGAGTTCACGTAGAGCGCTATAGTAGAAATCAGTTGTATGGTGATTCCACCTGGCTTTTGCTCTGCCATAGTGTGTCAATGTGCGTCGGATGGCCGGTTTGGCGCACAGCAACCACCACTGCAGTGTGGTCTCGTAACGCATAATGCGTTGAACACAGGTGTGCCACGTGTCGGTGACCTGTTGTCGACATTCAGGGTCCCGCAGTAGCGCGACATTGAGTTTCCAGTGTCCTGCACTGCGCCATATAGATTGTCGACGTAGGTTCATGGTACAGATATAGATGTCATGATCCGAAAAGGCAGACGGCCAAAGTTCCGCGTCGAGGAGAACTGATTTTAGAGCGTTAGAGATGTATATTCTATCAAGTCGGCTGGCGGAGTGGCTCGTGATGTGTGTATACCCCGGGCGGTCGCCGTGTACCACTCGCCAAGTGTCGAGGAGACGAAGGCGGCGGACGAGGAAGCGAAGTTCGGGACATGTGGTGAAATGGGGGTATTGGTCTGTGCGCTCGAGAACACAGTTGAAATCTCCACCTACGATGAGATGATCGTATCGACCGAGGAATAAAGGCGTGATATCTTCTGCGTAGAACTGGGAGCGATCCCTCCGTTTATCAGTGCCCGACGGGGCGTAGAGATTTATGATTTTGAGTTCTTCAACTGTTATGGCCACCCCTCGCGCTGTTGGGAGGTATGCGACATCGGAAACTGCAACTCCTTCTCGGAGGAGGATGGCTGCGTCTGTGTGTTCCATAGCTGCAGGGCCGGCGTACGTCTCATATCCATAACACCCAGTCCAAGTCGCTGTCCTCAGTTCTTGTAACAGGGCGATGTCGATGTCCGCTGCTCTTAGGGTGTCACGGAGCAGTTGGAGTTTAGCGTGGGAGCCGATATTATTAGTATTGATAGTAGCTATTCGGTACGCCTGATGGGAGATCCGTGCTGTTCATAGGGTCGTAGCTGGTGAAGATTGTTGTGGTGGATGCTGGAAGTCCATAGAAGTCGCAGGATTCGCCGTAGAAACTTCCCCCATTTTAGTTTTGGTCTAACGGAGAAACAGATCTCATTTCCGCATCAGATGGAGGTGGGAAATCCGTGTCATCCGCCCATGAAAGGTGTCCGACAGGTTTGACATCGGCGAGAGGTGGCAGCGCTGGCCGAGTCGGCTCAATGGCGTCGGTGACAACAGGCGTGCTATGTTCCATGGCTTCTGGGCGCGGAGCTTGCGCACGATCTCCGTTGGACGGTTCACCGTCTTGTGGATGACGTGTCTCCGTGGCAGAGGAGGTGGTGTTATCGCGTTCTCCGTCGGAGTGATGTGGCATCTCTTCGTCCTGCGGAGGGGGCTCAATGGTCGAGTCTGATGTCTTGCGGCGTTTTTTTCGTCGTTTGGGCGACTTCTGCTTTCAGCAATGAGTTTCGGTGTCTGAGGAAGGAAGAGATTCACGTCGGTCCGGTACAAAAGCCGCGGGTGCTATGATGCGGTCTTCATTCTCCAGAACTCATTGGTATCCTTGTGATCTTCTAGCGTGGGTGTGTCCGGCTGTTGGACATGTTCACGGGCGGCATCGCCGGTGTCAAGGTGCTGGGACGCCTCCGGGTGTATCGGACCAGAGAGACGCTCGTGAACGGCGCCTTGTGAGGGCTGGACGTGCAGTGTCGCCGCATAGGTGACTGGAAGGGTGGTCACGGTTCTGTCGGTGTTCGTATCGTCGGGCCTTAGTTGTGTGATGCGGCGTTGCAGGCATTCATTACGGACGTGGCCTTCTTGGCCACAACCGGAACATGTTCGAGGTTGTCCGTCGTAAATGACCACCGCACGGCAGCCGCCGATAGATATGTACGATGGAACGTGCCGTTTGAGATCGATTCGGACTTGTCTCACACCACTAAGCACCGGATACGTCGTAAACTGTGCCCATGTCTCGGCTATGTGGCTCTGGACTTTTCCGAACGGGCTTAGCGCCGCGATGACTTCATCTTCAGTCACCTCGAAAGGCAGTTCGAATACACGGATCGTCCGAAGGCCAAGTCCTGCATGGTCGACATCCACAGGCCCGACGTTTCCGTCGGAGTGCCGAAATTTTAGTCCGTGTCGCGTCCTTTGAATGATCTCGTTGCAGGCAGCGTCGGAAGTCATCTTAACATAAACGACGCTGCTAATGATCGATAGGTGTATGCTGATGAGTTCGTCACGCGGGATCTTCACGTCTTCGCGTAGGAAGCGTTCGACGGCCAGTGCTTTGGGTCGTGCGTATTCGTTTGAGAAGGTGAACTTAAGAGTGTTCTTCCTGTAAGAGTTGGCCATTACAGCTTGTTCGACTGAGAAGCGCTGTGACGAGGAAGTAAACAAAACACTCCGCGCGCGCAGCGGCGTGGACGGCCGAGCGCGGTGCGCACTGCTGCCCTGCCGAACGCAGACTGCCAACTGAGCTACCGAAGCACTACTCACGTCCGGTACCCACAGCTTTACTTCTGCCAGTATCTCGTCTCCTACCTTCCAAACTTTACAGAAGCTCTTCTGCGAACCATACAGAACTAACACTCCTGAAAGAAAGGATATAGCGGAGACATGGCTTAGCCACAGCCTGGGGGATGTTTCCAGAATGAGATTTTCACTCTGCAGCGGAGTGTGCGCTGATATGAAACTTCCTGGCAGATTAAAACTGTGTGCCCGACCGAGACTCGAACTCGGGACCTTTGCCTTTCGCGGGCAAGTTTGGAAGGTAGGAGACGAGATACTGCCAGAAGTAAAGCTGTGGGTAGCCGACGTGAGTCGTGCTTCGGTAGCTCAGTTGGTAGAGCACTTGCGCGCGAAAGGCAAAGGTCCCGAGTTCGAGTCTCGGTCGGGCACACAGTTTTAATCTGCCAGGAAGTTTCGTAATTTCATTGTTTTTAACTACGTATCTCTTATGGAAAGACTTTTGTGTTTACTTTTCAACTTGAAAACGCCTCTCTCTTGTTCTAATATAAAATTTATCGACGGTCCAGCCATGTTTAACCTGTTGTAGTATGGGCATGTTCAGTGTATTTTCTTAATTACTGTTACACCTTGATAAAATTTTTGTTTTCTCTCACACGTCTCTTTATAGTTTTTATACGTTGTTTTCGTCTGCTAAACGATAAAATACAATTAAAGTGCTGATAGGGAGACAGTTTCAGATTTATTTACGAAAGATATCAATAGTTTTTCATAACGCTGTATCACGATAATAACCTTACGGAGTACAACGTATGAAAAACTACAAAACCAACAGATATTGATCGTAATATGTGCTGATTTTTCATAAATGGAAGCTCGCTCTCTTGTATTTGAACAGATGAAATGTTGGTATTCGCAAGTCAAACGAGTGAATAAAAACTCCACTGGAAATGTTTTTAAAATAATAAGTGAAGTACGTCTGGAACGTAAATAAACATTGTTCTGCAGCAATAAAAAAATTGCTTTCGAGTTAAAAAATGAGTATTTATATACGTACTGCGGAATACAGTTACACAAGGGAACTTGTTATATCTGCATGCTTTCTACCATGAGGTCGAACACGTCACTTATTGTGTCGAATCTTAAATAAACATCCTCCAAATATAAATGCCTGAGTTCTGGCATACTTTCTTTCCAGAAGTAAGAAAACTTCGGAATAAATATTTTATTCACATAGCTCTTCTGTACGAAACATAAACGCGGCGCATTTGTGTGTGTGTGTGTTCAAATGGTTCTGAGCACTATGGGACTTAACATCTGAGATCATCAGTCCCCTAGAACTTAGAACTACTTAAACCTAACTAACCTAAGGACATCACACACATCCATGCCCGAGGCAGGATTCGATCCTGCGAACGTAGCAGTCCTGCGGTTCCGGACTGAAGCGCCTAGAACCGCTCGGCCACCACGGCCGTGTGTGTGTGTGTGTGTGTGTGTGTGTGTGTGTTTGTGTGTGCGAGGGAGAGAGAGAGAGAGAGAGAGAGAGAGAGAGAGAGAGAGAGAGAGAGAGAGAGAGAGAGGGAGGGAGGGAGAGATGTGTGTGTGTGTGTATGACATAGGCAAGGCATATAATTTTGTAGTTATAGATTACTACACTTACGTGTATTGCACCGATTGCACCGAAGGGAGAGAAGAGGAGAGAGATAGCGTGTATATGTGTGTGTGTATATATGAAGAGGCAACGCATGTAATTTTGTAGTTGTAAATCACTACGCTTATGTGTATTGCACCAGATACTCACTATCTGAACAAATGTAACTGGATAGCCCTACGTGATTAGGAATTCACAACCAGATGTCCCGAGTGGTGGATTCGCCAGCAACTAGTCAGTTGACTATTGATTAGATGTCACATGAGTTAGAAACACATCAGCAACATTTCAACATGTCTGAAGCTTCCCAGGTAGATTGTTAGTAATGTATTGTGGAGCAGAAACGCGGAAGAACAGCCACATCTAAATCAAGGCACAGTGGAGCTGATACGCTACGGACGGGGACTGTCGAGAAATGCAGATGGTAGATGGAAGAATATCACATTAAATCAATGGAAGGAATGATTCATGAACTACAGTGTCCCACGAGAAGTTCAGCTAGCACAATGATTGTGCCTACTGAGTTAAAAAGAGTGGTTTACATTGTATTATATTGTATGTATTTTATGTTAACTGGGGACCTAGAAACGACGGAGAGGCTCCGTCGCCACCGCAGCCGCAGTGGTCCACAATCTCACGACGACTACCGCAGTCCACTTCACCCCTCCGCCGCTCCACACCGAACCCAGGGTTGATGTGGTTTACAATAGTCGAGGTGCACCTCATAAGCCACACGTTTATTTAGTGAAAGCTATGTGGTATCCCATCCTCGTCGCCACTGCATGGAAGCGATGGAGAGGTCGTTGCTATTGGTGACCACTACCCTGTGTTTACAACACAAATGCACACGTGAAATAATACGGTTCTTTACTTACATGAACATTTACTTAAATTGAAAGGAGTCCACATTTTGTGGTACAAGCTCATCAGTAATAGTCTTCTTGCAGACAGTATCGGTATGGTCACTAATCTGGACGCTATGTACTGTGGTAGAGTGTGACGTGAATTAAATAAGCACTGCAAGTACCTGACAGACGCCAGATTGGAAGAGTGAGTCTGTGAATCCCTCTGGCGGGCTAAATACATGCTGTCGAGAGGGCGCTGGCAGCGAGTTGCTTGTCAGTGTATCTGTGACCTCTCTCGTGATACGTGCGCTTGATCCAGCGCCTGCTATCGATCTTTGTGGTACATCTTTGCCGACCAGTGTGCCGGCGAGAGCTTACGCCAGTATAAGCTAAGTGATGCCTGAGCCGCTGAAAATAGTAGCGCCAGTGGGAAGTGGGTAACTGGAAACCAGTGTTTTCTAGTCACGAGTCACACTATAAACTTTGAAGTCCAAAGGGAAAGTTTGGGTTTAGCATGTAGCTGGAGATCACTACCTGAGATGTGCCAACAGTAAAGTACGGAGAAGGTGTGTTTCGCTGTAGGTTACTTTGCGTGATTCGGGAGTGGACTCCTCATTGTTGTTAAGAAAACGCTAAATGCTAAAGGATATGAACAAATTTTGCAGCATAGTGTTCGGTGCACAGTGGAGAAACAGTTCAGGGACAATGCTTGTTTGTATCAGCACAACAATGCACGTTTTCAGAAAGCAGCATGTGTGAGTCAGTGGGTTGTGGACAATAACATTGATCAAATGGATTGGCCTGCCTAGTCCCAAACTGAAGCCAATGGGACACACTTGTCAAATGAATTACATCATCGATTCCACTCCAAATTCCAGCATCCAAAATCACTACCTTTTCTGGTTTAGCCTCTTGGGAGAGAAAAGTTTGCCATTCTTTCACAGACATACAGATATCGCCCTGAAAGTGCCTCCAGGAGAGTTCAGTCCGTTGGGCGAAAGGTGTGAGCACCCTATGTCAATCCTAGCAATACCAATGTGCTTTTAATAACACGTACTACCAAAGCCAGTAAAGGGAAGGGGGCTACTTTATGCACACAAAAAAGTAAAAAAAAAAAAAAAACAGATTTCGTTAACTGTTGTTAACTTTTACTAGCAAAGTACTTTTTAAATAGATAATGATCCATAACTGCGATCCAGAACCTGAAAATGTCTTTTAGTACAATCTTAGCATTTTTTGTATTGTGTACAGTGATGTGAGAGTACTTTACGACCACAAAAAAGGTAAAAAATCTATAAATTTCTTTAATAGCTGCTCACTTTGATTAAAACATACTATATATATATATATATATATACAACGTGAAAAAAAGTCGCACACGCGGACACATACACTAGCACTCCATCTTCAGGCCACAAGTGGCCCATCGGGACCATCCGACCGCCGTGTCATCCTCAGTGGAGGATGTGGATAGGAGGGGCATGTGGTCAGCACACCGATCTCCCGGTCGTTATGATGGTTTTCTTTGACCGGAGGCGCTACTATTCGGTCGAGTAGCTCCTCAATTGGCACCACGAGGCTGAGTGTACCCCGAAAAATTGCAACAGCGCATGGCGGCCGGATGGTCACCCATCCAAGTGCCGGCCACGCCCGACAGTGCTTAACGTCGGTGATCTCACGGGAACCGGTGTATCCACTGCGGCAAGGCCGTTGCCGGACGCTTATACTAGGAATACAAAATTTCGTCCCACGCGTATTTCTGGCAGTAAATTGACATTAAGTATTTGGCAATCTGGCAATACTGTGATCACATCTACTTCTGTATCTACATCTACGTGATTACTCTGCTATTCACAATAAACCGCCTGGCAGAGGGTTCAATGAACCACCTTCAAGCTGTCTCTCTACCATTCCACTCCCGACGGCGCGCGGGAAAACGAGTGCTTAAATTTTTCTGTGCGAGCCCTGATTTCTCTTATATTATTGTGATGGTCATTTCTCCCTAAGTAGGTGGTTGCCAACAGAAATTTATCGCAATCGGAGGAGAAAACTGGTGATTGAAATTTCATGAGAAGATTCCGTAGCAACGAAAAACGCCTTTGTTTTAATGATTGCCACTCCAATTCACGTATCATGTCTGTGGCACTATCTCCCTAATTTCGCGATAACACAAAACTGACCGCCCTCCTTTGAACTTTTCCGATGTCATTCGTCAGTCCCACCAGATGCGGAACCCACACCCCACAGGAATACTCCAGAATAGGGCGAACAATGGCGGTGTAAGCAGTCTCTTTAGTAGACATGTTACGCCTTCTAAGTGTTCTGCCAATCAATCGCAGTCTTTTGTTTGCTCTATCCACAACATTATCTATGTGATCATTCCAATTTAGGTTATTTGTACCTGTAATCTCTAAGTATTTAGTTGAATTTACAGCCTTAAGATTTTTGTGACTTATTGCGTAATCGAAATTTAGCCGATTTCTTTTAGCACTCATGTGAATAATTACACACTTTTCTTTATTCTGGGTCAATTGCCACTTTTAGCAGTACAGATATATTTTATCTAAATCATTTTGCAATTAGTTTCGGTCATTTCATGAGTTTAAAAGACGGTAAATGACAGCTTCATCTGCAAAGAATCAAATAGGTGTACTCAGATTGTCTCGTTTGTATTAATATCGATCAGGAACAATAGAATGCCTGTAACACCTCCTTGGGGAACGTCGGATATTACTTCTGTTTTACTCCATCATTTTCCGTCTGTTACTACGAGATGTGATGTTTCTCACACCAAATTACGAATCCAGTCGCACCCCTGAGGCGATATTCCATAGACACGCAGTTTCGTTTGTGAGGAACGGTGTGGAAAGCCTTCTGGAAATCTAAAAATATGGAATCAGTTTGTCATCCTCTGTCGATAGCACTCATTACTTATGAGCTAGTTACTAAAGAGCTAGTTGCGTTTCACAAGGACGATTTTTTCTGAATCCGTGCTGACTATGTGTCAATAAATCGTTTTCTTCTGGGTAATTCATAATGCTCGAACACAATATATGTTCCAAAACCCTACAGCAAATCGATGTTAGTGATACGGGCCTGTAATTCAGCGGGTTACTCCTATTTCCCTTTTTTGTATTGGTGTGACTTGAGGAATTTTCCAGTCTGTAGGTACGGAACTTTCTGTGAGCGAGCGGTTGTATATAATATCTAAATATGGGGCTAGTGTATCAGCATACTCTGAGAGGAACCTGACTGGCATAAGATCTGAATCGGGAGGCTTGCCTTTAATAGGTGATGTAAGCTGCTTTGCTACGCCAAGTATATCTACTTCTATGTTCCTCATCTTGGTGTGCTTTATGTATGACTAGAATCTCTTTGGTTTTCTGCCAGATTGCGAGACAGAGTTTCGTTGCAGAAATTATTAAAAGCATCTCGCACTGGAGTACGCGCTATATTTCGAACTTCTACAAAACTTTGCCAGTCTTGGGGATTTTACGTCCTTTTAAATTTGGGATGCTTTCTTCGTCGCTTCTGTAACAGTGATCTGAGTCCCTGTTTGTATCAAGGAGGATCAGCACCATCACTTATGAATTTATGTGGTATATATCTCTCAACTGCCGTCGATACTATCTCTTTGAAATCATTCCACATATTTTGTACGCTTACGTGATCAGATCGGAAGGAGTGGAGACTGTCTCTCAAAAAGGCGTTAAGAGCATTTTTATCAGCTTTTTTAAATAGATGTAATTTGCTTTTCTTTTTTATGGTTGTAGGTGTTACGGTATTCAGCCTAGCAGCGACTACATTGTAGTCGCTAATCCCTATATTCGTCACGATACTATTTGTCCAGGATTATGTGTTGCTAAGAGGTCAACCGTGCTTTCGCAATCATTTACGCTTCGAGTTTGCTCATGACCTATTTGTTCAAAATCATATTCTGAGAAAGCATTCATTACAATTTCGGAAGATGTTTTATGCCTGCCGCCGGCTTTAAACGCATAATTTTTCCAGCATATCGAGGATAGATTGAAGTCACCACCGACTATAATTGTATGAGTGGAGTACCTGTTTGAAATAAGACTCAAGTTTTCTTTGAACTGTTCAGCAACTATATCTCCTGAGTCGGGTGGTCGGTAAAGTGATCCAATTAATAGTTTATTCCGGTTGTCAAGTATAACCTCTACCCATAATATTTCGTTGTAACTACCTACTTCAATTTCACTACAAGGTAGCGTACTTCTGACGGCAATAAATACCCCACCACCAACTGTATTTAATTTGTCCTTTCTGAACACTTTAGGTCGTTTGAAAAAAATTTGTCTCAAACTATTTCCGGATTTCGCCATCTTTCCGTACCTATAACCATTTGAGCTTCAGTGTTTTCTATAAGGGCTTAGAGCTCTGGTGCTTTCCCAACACAGGTACGACAATTTATAGCCACAATACCGATCGTTTCTGCAACTACCTTACTGTGTTTTACCTGCCCCACGCGTACGGTAATTACCTCTGCAAGGATATAGCAGGAGTGGTGTGCATTTGACGCAGAGGATAGCGTTTTGGGCTAGCGTTAATACCAACTATTATTCTTGCAACGTTCAGGTCCATTACATTTCGTTAGGACCTTACGCCACCAGTGCGGCTACCAGCGTGCTTTCCAAATAATTTAAACGGTTTGGACCTTAGTAGATGCAGTGGCGCGAAACAGTTCGCGTCCACGACGTGTAAAAGGCTTCTCCAAAAGCTGAACAATGAGAAGATTGCACTTCCATTTATGTGTAGGTAGCACGTAACTGCAAATGTAGAAGTCACACTGCAATCGTGGTATGAAGATTAAGGCGCCAGATGCCGTACGGCACAGACTACTTGTAGAAAATAAAAACAAATGTTTCTACCCGGTATCGAACCCTTGACCTCCTGCGCGTGTACCCAAAACGCTGCCCACCACACCAACTGTACAACATTACTGCAATTATTGGCAGAGGTAGTCATCATACATGTCGTTACACTGCTGCGAGGCTGCCAATCTTTAACGTCCATTTACCGCCCGAAATATGCGCGGGACTAAATTTTGTGACAGACATTTTTGTATTGTGAGAAATCGTGCTGCGCAGTTCGACTGCGTGAATTTTTCTTCGCCCTGAATATAAATTTAAGTATTAGTAGTGATAGTGACTTTTCACAACATATATATATATATATATATATATATATATATATATATATTTCCAGCTTACACACACACACACACACACACACACACACACACACACACACACACAAACACACACGATCTGGGTATTGGGAAGGCTAATATCCGCTAATAGGAGTCAGGGTACTTTTCATTAGTCAGTGTAAGTATAACAAGGGTAATAAAATGTAGAACAATGTAATCATATAAATTCTAAGGGAATTAAATTAGGAAATAAAAAAAAGGTTCAAATGGCTCTGAGCACTATGGGACTTAACAGCTGAGGTCATCTGTCCCCTAGAACTTAGAACTACTTAAACCTAACTAACCTAAGGACACCACACACATCCATGCCAGAGGCAGGATTCGAACCTGCGACCGTAGCGGTCGCGCGGTTCCAGACTGAAGCGCCTAGAACCGCTCGGCCACAACGGCCGGCTAGGAAATCACACATTGAAAGTAGCAGATGGTAATTGCTATAAGCGCACCAAAATAACTCACCGTGCCTGAACTAGATAGGATATAAATGTAAATGTAACATAAAGAAAAAGTGAAAAGGAAGAATTAGTTAACATTTAATACACAAAGGACGCTCAAAATGTTACGCACAGCCCTCTTTAATGTTTTTATTTTTTGCAGGAGGAGAATGAAATTTTTTGTGAACGTACTTGGAACATTTAGCTATACATTGTTGTTGTTGTTGTGGTCTTCAGTCCTGAGACTGGTTTGATGCAGCTCTCCATGCTACTCTATCCTGTGCAAGCTTTTTCATCTCCCAGTACCTACTGCAACCTACATCCTTCTGAATCTGCTTAGTGTATTCATCTCTTGGTCTCCCTCTACGATTTTTACCCTCCACGCTGCCCTCCAATACTAAATTGGTGATCCCTTGATGCCTCAGAACATGTCCTACCAACCGATCCCTTCTTCTGGTCAAGTTGTGCCACAAACTTCTCTTCTCCCCAATCCTATTCAATACTTCCTCATTAGTTATGTGATCTACCCATCTAATCTTCAGCATTCTTCTGTAGCACCACATTTCGAAAGCTTCTATTCTCTTCTTGTCCAAACTATTTATCGTCCATGTTTCACTTCCATACATGGCTACACTCCATACGAATACTTTCAGAAATGACTTCCTGACACTTAAATCAATACTGGATGTTAACAAATTTCTCTTCTTCAGAAACGCTTTCCTTGCCATTGCCAGCCTACATTTTATATCCTCTCTACTTCGACCATTATCAGTTATTTTGCTCCCCAAATAGCAAAACTCCTTTACTACTTTAAGTGCCTCATTTCCTAATCTAATTCCCTCAGCATCACCCGACTTAATTAGGCTACATTCCATTATCCTTGTTTTGCTTTTGTTGATGTTCATCTTATATCCTCCTTTCAAGACACTGTCCATTCCATTCAACTGCTCTTCCAAGTCCTTTGCTGTCTCGGACAGAATTACAATGTCATCGGCGAACCTCAAAGTTTTTATTTCTTCTCCATGAATTTTAATACCTACTCCGAATTTTTCTTTTGTTTCCTTTACTGCTTGCTCAATATACAGATTGAACAACATCGGGGAGAGGCTACAACCCTGTCTTACTCCCTTCCCAACCACTGCTTCCCTTTCATGTCCCTCGACTCTTATAACTGCCATCTGGTTTCTGTACAAATTGTAAATAGCCTTTCGCTCCCTGTATTTTACCCCTGCCACCTTTAGAATTTGAAAGAGAGTATTCCAGTCAACATTGTCAAAAGCTTTCTCTAAGTCTACAAATGCTAGAAACGTAGGTTTGCCTTTCCTTAATCTTTCTTCTAAGATAAGTCGTAAGGTCAGTATTGCCTCACGTGTTCCAGTGTTTCTACGGAATCCAAACTGATCTTCCCCGAGGTTGGCTTCTACCAGTTTTTCCATTCGTCTGTAAAGAATTCGTGTTAGTATTTTGCAGCTGTGACTTATTAAGCTGATAGTTCGGTAATTTTCACATCTGTCAACACCTGCTTTCTTTGGGATTGGAATTATTATATTCTTCTTGAAGTCTGAGGGTATTTCGCCTGTCTCATACATCTTCCTCACCAGATGGTAGAGTTTTGTCAGGACTGGCTCTCCCACGGCCGTCAGTAGTTCCAATGGAATATTGTCTACTCCGGGGGCTTTGTTTCGACTCAGGTCTTTCAGTGCTCTGTCAAACTCTTCACGCAGTATCATATCTCCCATTTCATCTTCATCTACATCCTCTTCCATTTCCATAATATTGTCCTCTAGTACATCGCCCTTGTATAGACCCTCTATATACTGCTTCCACCTTTCTGCTTTCCCTTCTTTGCTTAGAACTGGGTTTCCATCTGAGCTCTTGATATTCATACAAGTCGTTCTCTTATCTCCAAAGGTCTCTTTAATTTTTCTGTAGGCGGTATCTATCTTACCCCTAGTGAGATAGGCCTCTACATCCTTACATTTGTCCTCTAGCCATCCCTGCTTAGCCATTTTGCACTTCCTGTCGATCTCATTTTTGAGACGTTTGTATTCCTTTTTGTCTGTTTCACTTACTGCATTTTTATATTTTCTCCTTTCATCAATATATATACATTGAGCTCACTCAATGTAGCCTCCATAAGCTGTGACGCAGCCACGCGGGATTTGCTTAGCGGTCTAAGGCGCTGCAGTCATGGACTGTGCGGCTGGTCCCGGCGGAGGTTCGAGTCCTCCCCCGGGCATGGGTGTGTGTGTTTGTCCTCAGCATAGTTTAGGTTAAGCAGTGTGTAAGCTTAGGGACTCAGCTGTGACGCATATGGGCCAACGTTTTTTCCATGATGTAAATGGGATTGACTTTTACACCGCCACTTGACACAGGAAATAAGGTCTTTCTCAGTATCAAATGTTTTACCGCGCAGGTGGGCTTTCAGACAACCAAAGAGGTAAAAATAAGACGGAGCCAAGACCGGACTGTAGGGAGGATGAGGAACAATTTTCCAACCCAGTTTCCTGATTTTCTCCTTCATCATAAGGGCTGTATGGGGTTTGGCATTGTCACGGTGTAATCTCATAAGCTGACCCTGAAGCTGTGGTCTGTGGGTCTTGATGGCACGTCGCAGCTTGTCCAATGACGAACAGTATCGGTTCCTGTTAATTGTGGAGTCAGGTTCCAAAAACCAAAAAATCATTGAAAATGGCACCACACTGATCGCAGAAGATCGAGGCTATCATCCTTCGGCCTGCTGTTCGTGAAAGTCTTTGTTTCTTCTTCCGAGGGGAATCCGGATGACGCCACTCCATGGAATACGTTTTGCTCTCAGGTTCGGACAAAAATAACCATGTTTCAATCTGGGTAATGAAGCCGTCAAAACACTGTTTCCACACTTCAGTAAAGGTCTTCGTGAAACCCTAGCACACATTCTTCCTCATCATTTTCATTTCTCTTGTCAATAATCTAGGCAGCCAACGTGCACAGATTTTTCTGTACCCTAGAGACTATTCCAGTGATACCACACTACCAAATGACAAACGAGTCATTTCAGCAAGCTGTCGTGTCGTCAGACATCTGTCATTTTGGATGATCTGATCAAGAGTCTCCTTATTCACATCACTCACTGCCGTCGACGATCTAATGCATCGTGGATTGTCCAGCAGAGAGAAATCACCTTGTTTAAACCTCTGCAACCACCGCTGGATACTGCTGCGATCCGCTGTGTTCTCTCCATAAACAGGGAGCAACTTCCTGTGAATCGATGTGGCAGAGTCATCGTCGGTCTTAAACTCCATCACCGACCGTCGCGCAACCTAACATCTGCTTCACGGTCCATTATGGCTCACCTGTAAATAAAATACTTTTATATACCGACTTATACCTAAATGTTCCAAGTATGTTCTCAAAAAATTTCATTCTCCTTAATGCAAAAATAAAAAAAAAATTAGAGCCGACTGTGCAAAACTTTTTGAACCCCCTTTGTATACTTAAATTTTAGAAAGTTCTTTCTGTAACTATTTGTCTGCTGTGCGTCCTTGTATGGGAGTTAAATGTGTACGATAAAGATATCAATCTAGAACAAAATCTTTTGGTAATGTTTTCCAGCAAAAGAATGTTGAAAGCTATGTGGTTAGATCGAAGAAATAATGAGGAAAAAGAAAAAAAGGAGCCCAACCTGGCTAAAGGTAGGAAACACTTGATAGAATTCATTCCCCAGCTTCAACGGATCATCAATTTGCTAGGTTAAGGAAACTATCATGGCAGTTGGGGGAGGGGGGGGGGTGCTAAGATGTCTAGATGGGCACTGAGGCTTCACTGCAGTTTGCAGCTTCAAATGGATGTATGTTGTAGTAGTGATACAAAGAAGCATGCATAAGATAGGTAAGCGTAGTTCTGGATCGAACAAGTCTTGAGTCTGAAGACAACAACAAAAACAAGAGCATATAGTTCGATGGTTGTACAAGTCCTTCTCAGATGCCAAATAAAGGAGAACAAAATTCACATCGTTGACTTAAGAGGCCCATGTGCGTCTACAGATGGCATGTGAGTATAGTTGGTCAGCGACACCAAATACCCACTACCACGTTAGCGAGAAGGAAAATTTTCCTCGTGTGATTCAGGTATTAATGGGACCGTTTCGGTAATCAACAGTTAACGTGTGGCACGGGCGTCGGCGGCGGCTATCCCTGGAAATCTGCGGCGCGGCGACCATAATTAATGAGACCGGCGGGGGTTTCAATTAGGCGATCAAACACGGGAAATCGATGCGTGCACACCCATTTAGCTGGTCCCGCACCAGCGCACACAGCCCGAGGCGTACACAGGGCCCAAGTGTGGCGCTGTTGACGTCACGCCAACAGGGGGGTGCGCGCCCCAAATGCAATCTTTAAGATCGCTCCCCCCACACGAAGCAGGGGTTGATTAACGGAGATGCGGCGTGTTTGTCCTAGACGGGTGATAGCGGCATTCAGCGGTGTTTACTGGTCAGTAGACATCAGACTGGGAGCGAATATGACACGAGTGTTGGGGGTTGCATTCTTTAGAAAAGCAGGCGCGGCCGTACGCCAGTGGAATAGTGGCTTCCTCCATTCTCACTGCACTTCCGCTAGTGTCAGAGTGGAGGCGCTGCGGTCGCTTCCTGCTTGTCAGCTCGTTCCCTCGTAAGCAGTCAGTATAAGGACCGAGTCGGCAAAAGTTGATGTAGCGTTCTACGGATGTTATGATGTCACTTCCTGCTGTTTCACGTACAGGAGCTATTTTTTGACATGAGAAACAAAATAATTTCTCTGATATTTTGGCAATGTGTGATATAAAATACACTGAAGAGGCAAAGAAACTGGTACAAATGCCTAATATCGTGTAGGGCCCCCGAAAATTCGAAGAAGTGCCGCACCAAGACGTGGCATGGACTCGAATAATATCTGAAGTAGTGCTGGAGGGAACTGACACCATGAATCCCGCAGGGGTGTCCATATATCCGTAAGAGTAAGACGGGGTGGAGATCTCCTCTGGAAAACACGCTGCAAGACATCCCAGATATGATGAATAATGTTCATGTCTGGGGAATTTGGTGGCCAGATTGGACTCAAAAGAGTGTTCCCGCAGCCACTCTATAGCAATTCTGGACGTGTGGAGTTTCGCATTGTCCTGATGGGACTGCACAAGTGCGTCTGAATGAATAATGGACATGAATGGATGCAGGTGATGAGAAAGGATGCTTACGTAGGTGTCACCTGTCAGGCCTCCACCGGCCTGAACAGTTCTCTGCTGACATGCTGATTCCATGTTTTCATGAGGGTGTCTACATACCCGTACACGTCCATCCGCTCGATACAAATTGAAACGAGGTAGGGTTCGAGCGTGGCGCAGACACCACAAAGACATGGACCCAAGTAGTCGACATGGCACTGTGCAAGCTGGTGGTGGCTCCATAATGGTATGGGCTGTGTTTACACGGAATGGACTGGGTCCTCTCGTCCAGATGAGTCCATCATTGACTGGAAATGATTATGTTCGGCTGCTTGGAGACCAGTTGAACGTATCCGTTAGGACATAGCGACGAAATGTGGACCTAACGGGCTATGAGAGTAGACGAACGACGCGACTGCCATTGCTAACAGCACGACAACACCGACAGTGCCTCTCCTGAGCTCGTGACCATATCGGTTGGACCCTAGACGATTGGAACCGATGAACTAGCTGTTTGGTCCCTTCCCACGCCCCCCTCCCCCTCCCCTCTTTAAACCAACCAGCCAACCTGGACGATTGGAAAACTATGACCTGGTCAGAGGAGTCGTAATTTCATTTGGTAAAGGCTGGTGGTACGGTTCGCGTGCGACACAGACCCCACGAAACCATGAACACAAGTTGACAACATGTCACTGTACAGGTTAGTGTTGGGTCCATACTAGTGTGGGCTGCATTTACATGCATTCGTTCGGATACTAGGAGACCATTTGCAGGCATTCAGCGAGAGAACTTTTATGGATGGCAGTGCATCATGTCACCGGGCCACAAATCTTCGCAACTGGTTTGAGAACGTTGCGGACAACTCGAGCGAATGATTTAGCCTCTAAGATCCCCCGACATGAACGCCATGGAACATTTATGGGATGATATCGAAAGGCCAGTTTTTGCACAAAATTCTTTATCAAAAATACTTTCGAAGTTATGGACGGCTGTGGAGGCAGAATGGCTCAATACTTCGAGCGACTTGTAGAGTCTGCCACTTCGCGGTGCTCCACAACACCGGGCAGAAGAAGAACCGACGGGATATTAGGAGATATTCGACGACTTTTGTCACCTCAGCTCACATGTCGATGATGACCTCATACAAGTTATTAGAAACCCTAGAGGTCAGTGGAACAAAAGTGTAGCCCACAGCTATCCACGATTTAGCAGTTGTGCGAAAGAAACAAATGTATATCTGCTAAAGCTGTACTGTATATGCTGCTAAAGGGAAAGCAATTACTTGTACTGGAATAATGGTGGTGTGAGTAGTAGGAAAGTGGTAAATGGGTATCTGGGATTATATTTCAATTAGAGTAGGATATGCAATTATACATACTCGTATATACAGTCTGTGAAGAACCACTTATTGCAGAAAATGCCCACAATTACAGCGAAAAAAGGTTTTGTTGGCACTGAACCTTGTTAAACTTTATCATGCTGCCATACTTACCTCTGTTGACAGCTTCGGTGCAAATGTGACCTGTCTGGCTTCTTCAGAAGGATGCAACGCAACGTAGTCATGAGAATCTCTGATACCTACCGAACAACATCGGTAGGGGGGCACTTTGTTCTACTTTTAACGTATCCAATCGTTATCCAATTGACCTACAGATCAGGAGATGGGGTGCTGAAAACTGGCTTAGAAGAGACAGTTTGGAAAACTAGTGAAGTAACCAGTAATCTAATAAATTTTAAGAAATATTGAAATCGTGGCGACTGATGAATGGCAACGAACCAGGCAGAAAGATGTGTACATAGCATTTTATCAAACCCTACGGTAGCGTGTGAAATTTAGTCGGAGGGATTGATCCACTTGCTGAGTGGGCGCGGGCATTATTCAAATGATCGCTATGGATTCGAGGTATGAAGCAATGATAGACGCGACTGAGGTGGAATGTGCTCACCTCAATATGCACCGCTTCGATCAGAGGCACTCATGTGAAGCACAGACAGTTTAAGAGCTTATTGTTTACACAGTGTTATACGTAACCAAGAAACCACGAGATGTGAACCGAATACGGTCGTCATTGACCGAAACCGGCCATTTTGAAGTGAAATCAGTGATTGACAGACAGAAAACAGGCATATTTTCATTCTACAGAAATTCTGCGTGAACATTATTCCGGAGCTTCGTTGTGTTTAAGAAACATCATTGTAGTCTACTAAAAGCTGTCAAGTTTTATAACATGATTTCAATGGGCGCAATCTCACACTCACAAAATTAGCCATTTCAGATAGCAGTAATGCGTATATGCGGAGTTTAGGTAAATGTAAGAACAAAAGATTTCGTTGAATTTGCTTTAAAATCTTCCACTTTGCAAAACTTCATTTTCATAGAAATTCGCGGAACAGGCTGTGCAGTAGCTTTAATGTTTGGCCACTTAAGTAGGTTGTACGAGGGTGATGCGAAAAGGCTGCTCCAAATAAAACGACGTTATGAATAATCCACATCCCTATTTTACATGTCTACATATTTGCAACACTTTGCCGCTGGAGGGCTCAGGACTGTACCTTGTAACATGGCCGTGTGTAACCTAACTATGTGGTGCGTGAGAAACAGTGTGTCGCAATCGAGTTTCGAATTCAACGAGTTCAGTCACACATGGAACAGCACCTCCTCGAGGATCGCATTGTCAGACCACACATGAGCGCTGCAACATCTGCAACAATCCGCCACCTAGGATCCACTGTCATCGGTCATCCTCCATACACCCCAGACTGGGCTCTATCCGATTTTTATGTGTTCCCAAAACTTAAAGTACACCTACGAGGATTGCACTTTCATAGTGATGAAGCGGCGCTAGCAGAGGTGAGGTCGCAGCTCCGTCAACAAAGTCAAACCTTTCACAGTGGCGGTATCAACAAACTGGTCTCACGATGTGAGAAACGTGTTCATCGCCAGTGACTACGCTAGGAAATTATTTGTAGACATGAAGGATAAAGATTTAGAGAGATAACACCATTTGTTTTATATAAAAAAGCGTAAAGGGTTTTCACACCGTGTTTCGGAGGTATTATTTTCCGGGACAACCACATATTATATTCGATCTATTTCACTGAGTGGTAGCGGCTCCAGCTGACTGTAGCTGACAACATCCGGTGTGGGCGGCCGCTGTGACCGAGCTGTTCTAGGCGCTTCAGTCCAGAACCGCGCTGCTGCTACGGTCGCAGGTTCCAATCCTTCCTCGGGCATGGCTGTGTGTGATGTGCTTAGGTTAGTTAGGTTTAAGTAGTTCTAAGTCTAGGGGCATGCTGACCTCATATGTTAGGTCCCACAGTGCTTAGAGCCATTTGAACCATTTTGAACCTCCGGTGTGCTGACTCCATGCGCTTGCTTCCAAACCACTTCGAATGACACATTTGGCAGAGGAAGACACGACGGTCGGTCGGCATCCATTTCCGCGCTAGGGGTCTAGTATAGAGCTTACGTTTAACAGTGTCAACAAGCCGGTGGAAGAATCGTACAATTACTCCCTGAATATTCTCTCTTCCGCTAACACAACTTTGAAGTTGTGATAAACCTTTTGCATTTCTTTTATGTTTTCGTCTTCTTTAAAGGCAAAGAGAAAAGATGAAGCGGTAGCCCATGATAGAGCCTATGCCTACCGTCATGTAATTTTGATTTTCAGTTGTTGAAAAAGGGAGAAGTTTTTCTTGTACGAATAGGAGGAAGGAAGGATTCGTGCTCAGCTAGTGAACGAGTGAGAAGCACGCCATTTTTAGCGAGTATTTGTAGACCGCCATTTTCGGGTCGCTATGAATAATTGAGGAGTGTGTATTTAATATGTGCTCCGTTTAGAAAAATACAGTATTGTTTTATTAACAGAAAGGTCGTATGAGTTGTTATTTCAAAGGGTCGATAATTTCAAGAACTGAAGCCCTCCTGTGTACTTTGGAAAATTACGAAGATCCGAAAAGCTCAAGGGGAACACGGTCAAGACTTCGAAGGTGAACACGGCGACGAAACGTAGCACTACAAAGAAGGGTAAGCACAGATCTACAGCGCAGAAAGAAACTACATCCCTGCTGATAAATAATGTGAACTAATACGAACTTATTTCCAGGCATAACTCAGCTTATTGTGCTTGTCATTCATGCCGACAAATTAATCTGATTAATTCAATACATTTTAAAAAGCCACGCATTTCAACATTTTATTATCATTTATTCCATTGTTTTATTATATTGTAAAGTGTGCCTCATGGACAAATGATACTTTACAACTGCTCGAATTAGTTACTACGGTTCACTTCCCTTGCATTTACTCCTCCCCTCTCCCTCCCCCTCTTCCCGCCTCCCCCCATCCGGCCCCCCTCTGCATTACCGCCATGTGTTTGTTATAAAAGCCAACAACTAACAAACAAGCTATCCTTTCTCCCGCAAAAAAACAAAAGTATTGTTGTAATTTTAAACTGTGCGCAATAACCGCGATACGGCCACAAATGGAAACTGCTTATTTACTCATTCTAAGCCCATTTTTCGCGTTGTTTACTTTGCAGAGAATTAACACAGCAAACACATGAATAATTCTGTTTAATAGCATAGACTGTGGCTAATGCACACGCTAAATGACACACTCATTTTATTGGCACAGTGGCAGGGCTGGAACTGTTTGTATTTGTTTGAATCTATACAACATTTTCAACGCGTCGATTACGTTACCTCCTTCATCACACCTCCAACTCAGGCAACAGGTTCATGATAGGAAAGAATCAAACATCAACACGTGGAAGGGAAACTCATCAGACAGTCCTTCGTTTTCAGCAAATTAACATTTATGTAAGAAAAACATACTGATCAAATAAATTCCATATCAATAACAACATGAAACCCTCAGAATTATAGTGACATACACTACTTGCCTTTAAAATTGCTACATCACGAAGATGACGTGCTACAGGCGCGAAATTCAACCGACAGGAAGAAGATGCTGTGATATGCAAATGATTAGCTTTTCAGAGCATTCACACAAGGTTGGCGCCGCTGGCGACACCTACAACGTGCTGAAATGACGAAAGTTTCCAACCGATTTCTCATACACAAACAGTAGTCGACCGGCGTTGCCTGGTGAAACGTTGTGATGCCTCGTGTAAGGTGGAGTATTGCGTACCATCACGTTTCCGGCTTTGATAAAGGTCCGATTGTGGCCTATCGCGATTGCGGTTTATCGTACCGTGACATTTCTGCTCGCGTTGGTCGAGTTCCAATAACTGTTAGCAGAATATGGAATCGGTGCGTTACGGAGGGTAATACGGAACGCAGTGCTGGATCCCAACGGCCTCGTATCACTAGCAGTCGAGATGATAGGCATCTTATCAGCATGGCTGAAACGGATCGTGCAGCCACGTCTCGATCCCTGAGGCCGGCCGTGAGTGGCCGAGCGGTTCTAGGCGCTACAGTCCGGTACCGCGCGACTGATACGGTCGCAGGTTCAAATCCTGCCTCGGACATGGACGTATGTGATGTCCTTAGGTTAGTTACGTTTAAGTAATTCTAAGTTCTAGGGGACTGATGACCTCAGATGTTAAGTCCCATAGTGCTCAGAGCCATTTGAACCATTTCGATCCCTGAGTCAACAGATAGGGACGTTTGCAAGACAACAACCATCTGCACGAACAGTTCGACGACGTTGGCAGCAGCATGGACTATCAGCTCGGAGACCATGGCTGCGGTTACCCTTGACGCTGCATCTCAGACAGGAGCGCCTTCGATGGTGTACTCAACAACGGACCTGAGTGCACGAATGGCAAAACGTCATCTTTTCGGATGAATCCTTCTGTTTACAGCATTATGATGGTCGTATCCGTGTTTGGCGACATCGCGGTGAATGCATATTGGAAGCGTGTATTCGCCATCGCCGTACTGGCGCATTACCCGGCGTGATTGTATGGGGTGCCATTGGTTACACGTCTCGGCCACCTCTTGTTCTCATTGGTTACGACCCGTGGCTCTACCCTTCATTTGATCCCTGCAAAATCCTACATTTCAGCAGGATAATGTACGACTGCATGTTGCAGGTCCTGTACGGGCCTTCTGGATACAGCAAATGTTCGACTGCTGCCCTGGCCGGCACATTCTCCAGATCTGTCACGAATTGAAAACGTCTGGCAATGGTGGCCGAGCAACTGGCTCGTCACAATACGCCAGTCACTACTCTTGATGAACTGTGATATCGTGTTGAAGTTGCATGGGCAGCTGTACCCGTACACGCCATCCAAGCTCTGTTTGACTCATTGCCCAGGGGTATCACGGCCGTTATTACGCCCAGAGGTGGTATTGCACTCAAATTGCGTGAAAATGTAATCACATGTCAGCTCTCGTATGATATATTGTCCAATGAATACCCGTTTATCATCTGCATTTGTTCTTGGTGTAGCAATTTTAATGGCTTGTAATGTATAAAGTGAAAAACTATTGAAATTTACCAATATACGCAAAAGCAACCAGTATTCAATAAACACAAAGCATCTGAGTTTATAACAGTAAGAACCAAATCTTAATTTATAAAGGTTCACGAGTTAATCTGGACAAACTCCACAGCCTGCGACCCTGGCGGCAGTCGCTAAACCCAGGTATAGCGCCAAGGAACAACCACTCAACTTTTGCTAGGCATGACAGACGACGCGGCAAAGCGCTCCCACGGAAATAACTTAGACCTCGGGCGTTAGGCAAGATGCCGCCAACGTAGCGGCCGAGAAGTCACTGGTGCAAACACCAAGGTAGACTCGCGTGTTTTGGAATCAACTGGGAACATAAATCACACGCGAGGCAGCACTCTCAAACTATAACAGAATATACACTCACAAATGATAAGACTCGCTGTGGCAAGATAAATACAGTTCTCTAGCCATATATAAAACAAATAATTAAAGCCAAACTTAAATAAATAAACTGATATATAAGAACGCTTTAATCAGATCAGAGGAAACTCTCAAAGATTGACAGAGATATTTAGAGTCGATTTGGTCGTCCACAACAAATGGTTCAAATGGCTCTGAGCACTATGGGACTTAACTGCTGAGGTCATCAGTCCCCTAGAACTTACAACTACTTAAACCTAACTAACCTAAGGACATCACACACATCCCCACAATAAATACATACGCCTTTGTCTAGGTAAGCGATTACATGTAACTGACAAGGTGCAGGTACAAACAGAGCTGTTGCAGTTAAACACTTAAGCAAGGCAGAAAATTTCGCTCAGTAGTAGCCCAACGTAATTCAGTTGTGACTCAAACACGTCAACGTAAGTTAGAATGAATATATTTTACTAAATCACAATTAGATTTCAAATTCATACCCCGTACTTGACACAGTACCTTGATATTGCCACCGGGTACAGTGCGGCCCACCAGTGTTACGACTTTAATTCACAAAATCGCACCCCAAGCGGGTGTACACAAGCGGTTTGTCAATTAACGCAATCGCCTGGCTTCGAAGAAGACGCAGTAACAACCATTGGCCACTCTCAAGCCAAGGCACACTGCAGAACAAGCAACAGAACACTACACAATAATGAAACTTCCTGGGAGATTAAAACTGTGTGCCGGATCGAGACTCGAACTCGGGACCTTTGCCTTTCGCGGGCAAGTGATCTACCAACTGAGATACCCAAGCACGACTCACGCCCGTTCTCACAGCTTTACGTCTGCCAGTACCTCGTCCCCTACCTTACAAACTTTACAGAAGCTCTCCTGCGAACCTTGCAGAAATAGCACTCCTGAAATATTGCGTATACATGGCGTAGCCACAGCCTGAGGGACGGGGCGTGAGTCGTGCTTGGGTATCTCGGTTGGTAGGGCACTCGCCCGCGAAAGGCAATAGGTCCCGAGTTCGAGTCTCGGTCCGGCACACAGTTTTAATCTGCCAGGAAGTTTCATATCAGCACGCACTCCGCTGCAGAGTGAAAATCTCATTCTGGAAACATCCCCCAGGCTGTGGCTAAGCCATGTCTCCGCAATATCCTTTCTTTCGGGAGTGCTAGTTCTGCAAGTTTCGCAGGAGAGCGTCTGTAAAGTTTGGAAGGTAGGGGACGAGGTTCTGCAAGAAGTAAAGCTGTGACGACGGGGCGTGAGTCGTGCTTGGATAGCTCAGTTGGTAGAGTACTTGACCACCAAAGGCAAAGTTCCCGAGTTCGAGTCTCGGTTCGGCACACAGTTTTAAATCTGCCAGGAAGTTTCATATCAGCGCACACTTCGCTGCAGAGTGAAAAATCTCATTCTGGGCTACACAATAATATTTCAACAATTGTTCTTTAAACAGTAAAAGCACAGGGCCAGAATGTCCATAGGCAACATGTTACGGTGCAGTCTCCCCAACGTGTATTATCCTTTTAACTCCTCTTCAAATAACAGAAGGAGGCGACCGTCACCAGAGCTCAAGAGCACGATCTTCGTCACCTTGTTTAGCGGCTGTCCAACACTCGACAAGTCGCTCGGTGATCCAGCTGCCCAACCAAACCCCGCCGCCAGGCACTGCTGCTCCAGCCCTCCTCGGTCCGTCACGCGCTGTTCGCCACTCACACCACAGTGCCGAGCCTCCACCTCAACCATGAAAACCAAAGATAAGTCACGTGGGAGGTGACTATCGATACCGGTGCCAGAGGTATTTAGGCCACCAAACCGAGCCGCCACGGCTCTATGTTAACGCGAAAACCTGGCTGCCGTGTTAAATAAACTGTATATAGAGCGTTGCAGAGTTGGTTCTAAGAACAAAGGGGTGTACATTGACTGCTTGGCCTTTGCGGGTGACCTGTCCATTTGTGCTAACATAGAGTCAGCAGTCAGTAAGATAAATAGGCTATCAGAAATTGCCATAAAAGTTGGACTTCGGATCTCTATTCAAAAGACAAAATATGTGACGAACAGCTGTGATGGACCTGAACGGATGATCACCAATCTGGGAAAAATCGGTCGAGCTAAGAATTTCAGGTATCTCGGTGAAGTCGTCCGGGAGAATGGATTAGAACAAGAAGCAATTAATGCCAGGATGAGAAGTTAGACCAAGCATACCAACTGACAAAGAATACCCATAACAAAAAGTCTATGAGTATAACGGCCTAGTTCCGACATTATAACACAGTTGTAAAACCTGAGGGCTTGTATGCGTCCGAACCTTTGACCACGAATAGACAAGGTCAAGCTGAGCGGCTGAAAAAGGGAGAGAGTAGGATATTAAGGAAAATCCTAGGTAATAGATGGGTTGAAGGACAATGGCGAATGAGAGCAAATGAGAACTTGTAAGCAAGGCAGAACCTATCCACAGGATCCATTAAGAAGAGGCGATTGTTATTTTACGGTCATCTCATGAGGATGGACAGTGACCGACTAACTTAAAGAATATGGAGTTTCATCCAATCTAAGAAAACAAGGCCAAGATGGTTCGAAGAATGTGAAAAAGATCTTAGGCAGATTGGTATGTCAGAAAGAGAAATTCCTGCCAGGAACAAATTTGTAAGATTGATGAACAACTACCACGGTTTTAAAATGCCATCAACGTCCAAAAAACGGAGACGACCATTATTGGAAGAGCATAAACAGGGACTTCTTGATGGGCTCGGAAGATACAGGCAGAAAGTCGAAGCTAGAACAAGAACAAGACATAGACACTAAAATGAAATTGGTGGTTACCACGCAGTCCAAAGACGCTCAACTCGTTAAAAAAAGAACTGTATATCACACAGTCTTCTTTGATAAAATAATAAAATAACAATTTTCGGAATTTTTTCTTTACTTGTACTGTGAATCATTGGTTCTCGCAAAATTTTATTAATCTAGTTAAACGGAAAGTACCGTTCACATTTTATTGATTGAATTTACGAAAGAAATGGTTCAAATGGCTCTGAGCACTATGGGACTTAACGTCTGAGGTCATCCGTCCCCTAGAACTTAGAACTACTTAAACCTAACGAACCTAAGGACATCACACACATCCTTGCCCGAGGCAGGATTCGAACCTGCGATCGTAGCGGTCGCGCTGTTCCAGACTGTAGCGCCTGGAACCCCTCGGCCACTCCGGCCGGCGAATTTACGTGTGCTAACATAAATGGCGGCATCTTTTGACTGCATTGACTTAAATGCTCACCTTTTTAAAATTGCCAAGGGGCTGTACACCTTAGTATTTTTTTTTTCTTTTTGGTCATCAGTCTACTGACTGGTTTGATGCGGCCCGCCACGAATTCCTTTCCTGTGCTAACCTCTTCATCTCAGAGTAGCACTTGCAACCTACGTCCTCAATTATTTGCTTGACGTATTCCAATCTCTGTCTTCCTTACAGTTTTTGCCCTCTACAGCTCCCTCTAGTACCATGGAAGTCATTCCCTCATGTGTTAGCAGATGTCCTACCATCCTGTCCCTTCTCCTTATCAGTGTTTTCCACATATTCCTTTCCTCTCCGATTCTGCGTAGAACCTCCTCATTCCTTACCTTATCAGTCCACCTAATTTTCAACATTCGTCTATAGCACCACATCTCAAATGCTTCGATTCTCTTCTGTTCCGGTTTTCCCACAGTCCATGTTTCACTACCATACAATGCTGTACTCCAGACGTACATTCTCAGAAATTTCTTCCTCAAATTAAGGCCGGTATTTGATATTAGTAGACTTCTCTTGGCCAGAAATGCCTTTTTTGCCATAGCGAGTCTGCTTTTGATGTCCTCCTTGCTCCGTCCATCATTGGTTATTTTACTGCCTAGGTAGCAGAATTCCTTAACTTCATTGACTTCGTGACCATCAATCCTGATGTTAAGTTCTCCGCTGTTCTCATTTCTACTACTTCTCATTACCTTCGTCTTTCTCCGATTTACTCTCAAACCGTACTGTGTACTCATTAGAGTGTTCATTCCGTTCAGCAGATCATTTAATTCTTCTTCACTTTCACTCAGGGTAGCAATGTCATCAGCGAATCGTTTCATTGATATCCTTTCACCCTGTATTTTAATTCCACTCCTGAACCTTACTTTTACTTACTTCATTGATTCCTCGATGTACAGATTGAAGAGTAGGGGCGAAAGGCTACAGCCTTGTCTTACACCCTTCTTAATACGAGTACTTCGTTCCTGATCGTCCACTCATATTATTCCCTCTTGGTTGTTGTACATATTGTATATGACCCGTCTCTCCCTATACCCCTACTTTTTTCAGAATCTCGAACAGCTTGCACCATTTTATATTGTCGAACGCTTTTTCCAGGTCGACAAATCCTATGAAAGTGTCTTGATTTTCCTTTAGCCTTGCTTCCATTATTAGCCATAACGTCAGAATTGCCTCTCTCGTCCCATTACTTTTCCTAAAGCCAAACTGATCGTCACCTAGCGCATTCTCAATTTTCTTTTCCATGCTTCTGTATATTACTCTTGTAAGCATCTTCGATGCATGAGCTGTTAAGCTGATTGTGCGATAATTTTCGCACTTGTCAGCTCTTGCCGTCTTCGGAATTGTGTGGATGATCCTTTTCCGAAAGTCAGATGGTATGTCGCCAGACTCAAATATTCTACACACCAACGTGAATAGTCGTTTTGTTGCCACTTCCCCCAATGATTTTAGAAATTCTGATGGAATGTTATCTATCCCTTCTGCCTTATTTGACCGTAAGTCCTCCAAAGCTCTTTTAAATTCCGATTCTAATACTGGATCCCCTATCTCTTCTAAATCGACTCCTGTTTCTTCTTCTATCACATCAGACAAATCTTCACCCTCATAGAGGCTTTCAATGTATTCTTTCCACTTATTTGCTCTCTCCTTTGCATTTAACAGTGGAATTCCCGTTGCACTCTTAATGTTACCACTGTTGCTTTTAATGTCACCAAAGGTTGTTTTGACTTTCCTGTATGCTGATTCTGTCCTTCCGACAATCATATCTTTTTCGATGTCTTCTCATTCTTCCTGCAGCCATTTCTCCTTAGCTTCCCTGTACTTCCTATTTATTTCATTCCTCAGTGACTTGTACTTCTGTATTCCTGATTTTCCCGGAACATGTTTGTACTTCCTCCTTTCATCAATCAACTGAACTATTTCTTCTGTTACCCATGGTTTCTTCGCAGCTACCTTCTTTGTACCTATGTTTCCCTTCCCAACTTCTGTGATGGCCCTTTTTAGAGATGTCCATTCCTCTTCAACTGTACTTCCTACTGCGCTATTCCTTATTGCTGTATCTATAGCGTTAGAGAACTTCAAACGTATCTCGTCATTCCTTAGTACTTCCGTATCCCACTTCTTTGCGTATTGGTTCTTCCTGACTAATGTCGTGAACTTCAGCCTACTCTTCATCACTACTATATTGTGATCTGAGTCTATATCTGCTCCTGGGTACGCCTTACAATCCAGTATCTGATTTCGGAATCTCTGTCTGACCATGACGTAATCTAATTGAAATCTTCCCGTATCTCCCGGCCTTTTCCACGTATACCTCTTCCTCTTGTGATTCTTGAACAGGGCATTCGCTATTACTAGCTGAAACTTGTTACAGAACTCAATTAGTCTTTCTCCTCTTTAATTCCTTGTCCCAAGCCCATACTCTCCTGTAACCTTTTCTTCTACTCCTTCCCCTACAACTTGCATTCCAGTCGCTCATGACTATTAGATTTTCGTCCCCCTTTACATACTGCATTACGCTTTCAATATCCTCATACACTTTCTCTATCTGTTCATCTTCATCTTGCGACGTCGGCATGTATACCTGAACTATCGGTGTTGGTCCGCTGTCGATTCTGATTAGAACAACCCGGTCACTGAATTGTTCACAGTAACACACCCTCTGCTCTACCTTCCTATTCATAACGAATCCTACACCTGTTATACCATTTTCTGCTGCTGTTGATATTACCCGATACTCATCTGACCAGAAACCCTTGTCTTCCTTCGACTTCACTTCACTGATCCCTACTATATGTAGATTCAGCCTTTGCATTTCCCTTTTCAGATTTTCTAGTTTCCCTACCACGTTCAAGCTTCTGACATTCCACGCCCCGACTCATAGAACGTTATCCTTTCGTTGATTATTCAATCTTTTTCTCATGGTAACTTCCCCCTTGGCAGTCCCCTCCCGGAAATCCGAATGGGGGACTATTCCGGAATCTTTTGCCAATGGAGAGATCATCATGACACTTCTTCAATTACAGGCCACATGTCCTGTGGATACACGTTACGTGTCTTTAATGCAGTGGTTTCCATTGCCTTCTGCATCCTCATGTCGTTGATCATTGCTGATTCTTCCGCCTTTAGGGGCAATTTCCCACCCCTAGGACAAGAGAGTGCCCTGAACCTCTTATCCGCTCCTCCGCCCTGTTTGACAAGGCCGTTGGCAGAATGAGGCTGAGTTCTTATGCCGGAAGTCTTCGGCCGCCAATGCTGAATATTTGTCAAAATTTAGGCAGTGGCGGGGATCGAACCCGGGCGTGAAGACGTTTTGAGTATGAATCAAAGACGCTACCCCTAGACCACGGGTACAATACACCTTAGTAAGTGGCATCAATTACAACTTGAGACCTCTATTCGTTCGTGAGAGAATGGCGGCTTATGAATTGGACAGACGGAAAAGCAACAAAGTGACCCTAAATAAGGGTTCCATTTTTTCAGACTGAGATACGGAACACTAAAAAGAGGAGTAGAGTTCAACGATTAAGAAAGATGATTGAGTCAATAGGGTGGTGCAGTTCACTGTGTAACGTGCTCAACTTTTTGACTGAGAACACTTCTTGAAAATTTCACATGCATAACTCAGCTAATGAAAAATACATCCGGAAATATTAAGCTTAATTACAAACTGAGTAGGTTGTTTTCTTTGCCCTTTTTTTTAGGAAGAAAAAACGCGCGCGCTAGAGAGACAATTTGTTCCCGCACCGTGGATTTAATTAATGTGCAGGTTCTCTTTTTTTATTATTTTGGGGCTATAATTTATTTTCCGCCCGGGAGCTGCGCAACCCCTACAGCGACCGCCCTGCCGGCTAAAAAGCGAGAAGGGTGCAGGGCGCGTGGGCGGACGGGGGTGGAATTTCAAACAGGCCCGCAGACACCGCCTGAAAGGGAATGTGTGCGCGCACAACACACAGGTAATAAATTTCAGGTCTGCGAGCGCGCTGCCAACATAGAGGCACACGTTCGTTATGCTACCGCACAAGCGGACTATTCTCGCGCCTTAAACGCCACTCTGAGCTGTTTCACATACGTCCATTATGAGCATAAATATACCGGACAAGAAATTAGTCACGAGGGAGAGATCGCGCCAACATCTTTTAACACCGATTTTTTTCTTGCTGTAATGGTTAGGAAATCCCACAAGTTTCTTCCTTTATGCCTTATGAAGCTCACGCTACCCATTGACAACTGATATATCTGAGGGAACGTAATGGCACTTGCAACTGATCCACAATTCTTAATAATTTTCTTCTGACATCCATTTTGTTTTCGATGTCTTTCAATATCCGTATTATTTCATAGAGACATAAAAAGAACAAGAAACAGACAATAGTACAAGAAATACACAAAAATAAACACACTGCAGTGGTGATATCATTATGTTACCCAAATCACGTACGCTAACACCAAATCAAAGTGATAATCAGGTGAGTACATTTGCACAGAGATGGCTCAAGAGTTAACTAGTCAATGATACAATCCGCTTTAGTTGTAAATAAATACGATTTATTATTAAAAAGGAATGCACTACCCGGTTTCAGGGCATATGTCCCATCTTCAGGTGTATGTGCAAAATTTTTAAGTGTATTATAATACGTATAAACATGTTTGATATAATCTGAGTTAATCAAACCCAACATAAATTCTTAGAGAAAGAATCTTACACGCACATTAAAATGTGAGTCCACAAAAAGTGCATAGCCACTGTTAAAATACCGGTAGATTAAAATATATTAAAACAGTGCGTCTCTGGTACATGACGTGTAAGATGGTATGCTCTTCAATACTAGGTCTGTCAGAAAGCTTCTCGCAGAGCAGGATCAACATAAAAGAATGAAGGTCCTCAATCAGAAGAGCAGAAACACCCGTTAAATGGAATAAAATATGTCAAACAGTAATGCCCGTTACAAAACTTACAACGGTCCAGGCTTAGGCTGGTCCCACAGATAGATCCAAATGAAGATAGACAGGCAGTCCTTCGAACGTCCAAAAAAGAGGTTATATAGATTGCGCACCTGTAGGTTTGTTCGCCCCCGGCAGCTCTCACTCAGCGTGTTCGGTCAGAGGGTTAGCTGCCCTCTGTAATTAAAAAACTGAGTTAATGGATCAACGACGAACTGAAACGGGTGTCTTGCGACGTCCGCCCCGATCAGATACAAGGAACGAAGACGAACAAAATGAGATTTAAAAAAAAAAAAGGTGGTCAGCGTCACAAAATGTCAATCCCAAGGGCCCGGGTTCGATTCCCGGCTGGGTCGGAGATTTTCCCCGCTCAGGGACGGGGTGTTGTGTTGTCCTGATGATCATTATTTCATCCCCATCGACGTGGCCGTCACCGAAGTGGCGTCAAATCGAAAGACTTGCACGCGGCGGACGGTCTACCCGGCGGGAGACCCTAGTCACACGACATTTACATTTTATCTGTGGGTGTGTAAGGAAAACAATGTAACCCCCTGAGTAAAGTTTGCGACTCGGCGGTGTTTTATAGACCATCATTAGATCGGTACGATGCACAAACCGAAGCTGAAATGCCGGCGGGAGCGGCCACGTACCTGTTAACGTTAGCGAGTGGACTGCTCACGGCTTCTGACGGTCAAAATTTAGATTTAAGGTGCCCGCCAACAACAGGTCTAGGAAACCACCATCCACAGGAGTAGAACCTAACCAAGGCTAAAGTAAGATACAAATATGAAACTTGTGTCGAATTGTTTACAACTATCAAAGTTTTTTTTCTCTTTTATGTTCGGAGTACGTAAGTAGTGGATGAGGTGTAGTGCCCAAGAAGCCATATTTACCAATTAGGAGAAGGCACTGCGGAGACACTTCCAGACAACATTTGGACGGAGTCCACCTGATGTCAAGAGCATTAAAGCCTGGTATGAGAAGTTCAAGAACACAGGATCGGTTGCTGACCTTCCGAGGTCTGGTCGACCAAGAACCTCAGCAGACAGGGTGGAAGCTGTAAGGCAGTCTTTTCTGCGAAGTCCGAAGAAATCGGTGCGCAGGGCCTCACGTGAATTAACAGATGCCAAAAAACTCTTTTCATGACATGTTACACAAACGTTTATTGTTTCGTGCATACAAAGTGCAAATCGTTCAGGCCTTGTTGCCCAATTACAGTACACGCCGATATGACTTTGCGGTCGAAATGCTGACGATGATGGTTATCTCAGACGAATTTCCTTTTCCGACGAATTGACCTTTTTTGTCAGTGGAGTACTGAATCGCCATAATGTGCGCATTTGGGGTTCACAACCCCTGGCGAGGTCATGGAGTGCACCAAAGGCAATCCAAAGGTGAATGTTTGGTGCGCCCTATTGCACGATCGAATTATCGGGCCATTCTTCTTCGCTGAGGCTACCATCACATCTGCAGTGTATCTGGACATGTTGCAACTTTATGCTGTTTCTCAGCTGCTTCAGTATCAACCCGAGGTCTTGTTTCAGCAAGACGGTGCACCGCCTCATTGGGGTTTGGACGTTCGTGCCTATCTCGATATGACCTTTCCTGGGCGATGGATTGGTCGTGATGGGTCAACGGTTTGGCCTCCACGCTCTCCTGCCATAACCCCATTAGACTTCTTTTTATGGGGTTATGTCAAGGACGAGGTCTACCGAACACGTGTACCAGATCTTGAAACCATGCGGTAACGGATAACCACAGTCGTTGAATCAATCCCTCCAGTGATGTTGACTAATGTGTGGACGGAAACTGAATATCGCCTAGATGTGCTATGTGCTACCAAGGGTGCTCATGTGGAAGTTTACTGAGGTGTGAAAAAAACTTTGATAGTCTGTAAACAATTAGACACCAGTTTCATATTTGTATCTTACTTCTAGCCTGAGTTATCAATTGATGTAATCAGGGAAAGACTTTTCGGACGCTCTGTATGTAAGCGGAGCAAACAAGGACGGGGGATCACCCTAGGGAAGATACTAACTTCGAATGGGGAAATACACTGAGATAAGCGACTTTGACAAAGGGCAGATTATTATTACGCAGAGCCTGTGAACGAGTATCAGAAAAACGGCGAAGCTGGTCGTCGACTGGTCGCGTGCTACTGTCGTGAGCATCTGCGGAAAGAGGTAGAACGACAGAAAAACTACCACTAGGTGCTAAATAATTGGACGTCCACGACTCTTCACGGAACATGGGATTCTGAGGCTTGTTTGCTCTGTAAAGTAGAATAGGTGGCGATGTGTGGCATGTCTGCCGAAGGGTCACAATGTTGATGCACGCATAAGTTTTTCGGAGCACGCTGTCCATCGTGCGTTGGTGGATATGGAGGTCTGCAGCAGACACCTAAGAGTTGAACTGTTAACCCGACGACATCTCAGTTACGATTACAGCGGGCATGCGCTCAGTGGTCAGCGTGACGGATTGCTGTCCTACCGGCACGGGTTCGATTCCCGGCTGGGTCGGGGATTTTTTCCGCTCACGGACTGGGTGTTGTGTTAACTTCATCATTTCATCCCCATCCGTCGCGCAGGTCACCCAATGTGGCGTCGAATGTAATAAGACCTGCACCCAGGCGGTCGGACCTGCCCCGCAAGGGGCCTGCCGGCCAATGACGGCAGACGCTCATTTTCATTTACAGCGGGCATGGGACCATCGGGTATGAGAGGATATCACACGGAATAACCCCTTCAGAGCCCCGGAAGACAGTTTATAGAACTTGATCTTTTGAACGTGTGGCTTTGAACGTTTTGTTCGGAGGTGAGATGTTTCCTCCTCCATAGATTGTTGTTTTGTCTCTGATTAGAAGTAATGAAACCATGTTTCATTGCCTGTGACAATGTTTGACAAAAAAATGTCACGATAAAACTTGTAACGCCCAAGCAATTCCGCACAGATGACTCTTCGTTGCTCTGTATGGTCTTCTGGCAGGAGGCGAGGAACGCATCAGGCACGCGCCTTCTAATGCAGCAAGTGATGGACGAGTGCATCAGCATTTCCAGTTGAGCAGCGAGGTGCTTGACTGTGATCCGCCGATCACTGCCGATGAGGGTGTCCACACGTTCCAACGTTCCACGAGTCACAGCTGTGTGCGGTCGGCCGCCACACAGGAGCTTGGACAGGTTAGTGCGACATTGTTTAAATGACGTCAGGCGCCCCGCCCACCGACTCACCGTGCTTTTGTTCACTGTCACGTCTCTTTAGACATTTTGCAAGTCCCTATGAATATTTGCGATGCTCTTTTTTCTCCCCAAAAGAAACTCTATGACAGGTCTCTGCTTGGAACATACCTCTGTTACAGACACCAGTTTGAAGTCATGTATAGCGCCGCCATGTATGTTCATGAAACTATAGAGGATGAAGCGATAAATTCCACGAAGTTCTACCATAATTGCCACATTTCTTCAACCGAAATTGGCCCAAAAAATTGTGTTGCATTACTTACTGAACGCCTCTCGTATTTTGCGGAGCGACGAGTATTGTAATATATCGATAGGTCGCCTTGTGAAGCGGCAACAAAGGAATGTTGAGACCGAGTGCACGATGAAGCGTTTGTATGTTCATCCTCATAAACAAATCTTTCTTGAATTATAACGTGAAGAAATATGAACTGATTGTGAGAACAAAACTCCTTGTGTAGTGTGGTCGGTAGCCCGAGGCGCAATCATCTTCAACACAATTGCACGTGATTTGTACCTTGGTTACAGTTTTCAAGTTTATGCTGAATTAATATACGGAGTACTAAGTAGAGAATGGAAGAGGTTTTTCAGTAAACTGTTGTCTGTAATACTGTGAACTGTTACTGGGGCGCCGGCCGCGGTGGCCGTGCGGTTCTGGCGCTGCAGTCCGGAACCGCGGGACTGCTACGGTCGCAGGTTCGAATCCTGCCTCGGGCATGGATGTGTGTGATGTCCTTAGGTTAGTTAGGTTTAAGTAGTTCTAAGTTCTAGGGGACTGATGACCTAAGATGTTAAGTCCCATAGTGCTCAGAGCCATTTGAACCATTTGTTACTGGGGCGGTTAAAGAGTTGCATGGACTGGTTGTTATTACTTCTGTGTCTTAAACTGAGTGTTATTGTAAGCAGCGGTTGAATTAATACGCAGAATACTAAAATTGCCACAAACTGCGAATCGTAAACCTACACATGTTTTGAGAATGAGATTGTCACTCTGCAGCGGAGTGCTGTTATGAAACTTTCCTTTCTGATCAGAACTGCGTGCCGGACTGAGACTGGAACCTCGGGACTTTCGCCTTTCGCGGCGCACAAGTGCTCTACCATCTGAGCTACCCAAGCACGACTCTGGACCCCTCCTCAGAGCTTTACTTCCGCCAGTAGCTTGTCTCCTACCTTCCAAACTTCTCAGAATCTCTCCTGCGAACCTTGCAGACTCCCCAGGCTGTGGCTAAGCCGTGTCTCCACAGTATCCTTTCTTCGAGGACTACTAGTTCTGCAAGGTTCGCAGGAGAGCTTCTGTGAAGATTGAAAGGTAGGAGACAAGCTGTGATTACGGGACGTGAATCGTGCTTGGGTAGCTCAGATGGTAGAGAGCACTTGCCCGCGAAAGTTCGAGTCTCGGTCCGACCAACAGTTTTGATCTGCCAGGAAAGTTTTATACGTGGTTTATTTGTTGATTGCTATTTTATTACTGCTGCTTATAGCTGAATTAATATGTAGAATGTTACAGACGGACCGTGAGTTGAAAGAATATTTAAATAAATTATTTCCTGCTGTACACGAATTTTATTGTTGTCTGGTAGTACGATTCGTAATTGAATTAATATGCACAGTTTCAAATGGAATAATAATTTTTAGATGTTTCCAAGTGAATTAATTTTTCGTGAGGCAACGAGCTGTGTAAGAGACACTTAAATCTGTTTTGTGCGCCATTTGCTAATTGGTTTTATAGTATACCACGTATAGACTGCGAAATAAACTTCATGTTGTATGAACTATTTTAGTATTTGATATGATACGCAGACCACGAACTAT
The DNA here is from genome assembly GCF_021461385.2 of Schistocerca piceifrons. Taxonomy (NCBI): domain Eukaryota; kingdom Metazoa; phylum Arthropoda; class Insecta; order Orthoptera; family Acrididae; genus Schistocerca; species Schistocerca piceifrons. Next base: position 122,920,238 of record NC_060146.1, read on the forward strand.
GTGCGTAATAGAGCGAGCCGGCCGGGGTGGCCGAGCGGTTCTAGGCACTACAGTCTGGAACCTCGCGACCGCTACGGTCGCAGGTTCGAATCCTACCTCGGGCATGGATGTGTGTGATGTCCTTAGGTTAGTTAGGTTTAAGTAGTTCTAAGTTTTAGGGGACTGATGACCTCAGAAGTTAAGTCCCATAGTGCTCAGAGCCATTTAATAGAGCGACTTGTTAACGACGCAAATTTGCCTATGTTGACAATGGTATGGTTCAAATGGCTCTGAGCACTATGGGACTTAACATCTATGGTCATCAGTCCCCTAGAACTTAGAACTACTTAAACCTAGCTAACCTAGGGACATCACACAACACCCAGTCATCACGAGGCAGAGAAAACCCCTGACCCCGCCGGGAATCGAACCCGGGAACCCGGGCGCAGGAAGCGAGAATGCTACCGCACGACCACGAGCTGCGGACTGACAATGGTAGGCAGATTGTTATTAGAGACGGGGTCATTAGCCACATAGAACGACGACTGTACCCTGCCACAAAGCTGGCCACATATTTTCACCTGGTCCTGACAAATCAACTTCGCCAACATGGAACGATGCCATATAGAGTACGCAACTTGAATGATTTACAGAAACGCGTTCTCACACAAACAGTTACGACTTCTCTAAAGTCACTCTCGCAAGCCTCGTAATTCGTCCGGATTATCACCTACAGTCTCATGGGGGTAAAACTCATACTGTGGCTTCCGGTTACAAGACCTAGGTTCGGTGCCAGCCCACTTGGATCGCTGCAAGTTTATGAGTGCATTATCTCGCTTTCTTATTGTGCGAATTTAGTCTTCCACACTTGTTTTCGTTTCGTAGTTAATAGAAGTTGATTTCATCACATTATGCTTCTAATTATGAATTCTCTTGTACTGCCCTCTTCGAAGAGAGTTGTAAACGTGTTGCTCCTATTTTGATTGTGTTCCGATCGCATCCGTAAAGCTGGTTGGGGAAAATGCTTCCATATTTGTTTTATTCAACATAAAACAGAAGCTGCTTTCCTTGCATGGTGTTCTGTGGACTTGTGTGTATTTGTTACTACTTACGAGTGTGTGTGTGAACTTCTTGTTATAACTGCATTGTAAGTTAATTGCTTATATTGTACTTTATGTCACCACTTTGATTAGTTTCTCGTATTTAATGGAGAACTCCGTGTTTTAGGTTTTGACGGAACTAGTATTGAACTTAACACGGAATGAGTAGGTAAATCAGCATTTAATGGTATTGCTTCTGGCCACTGACTGCCATGCATTTCACTGTGCGTTCTAGCGTAGGGATGTAGATGTAGACGAGTATGCTTTGTATTCATAGTCACTAGAGCATTTTTCCTTGCAAAAGTTAAAAATGCGACAGTAGTTGCGCAACTGTCTTCGCATTGTATCAACAGTTACTACAAAAGTTACATTTTGGATTGAATTGGATTGTGTGGGGGAAGATACCAAACAGCGAGGTCATCGGTCTCATCGGATTAGGGAAGCAAGTCGGCCGTGCTCTTTCAAAGGAACCATCCCGGCATTTGCCTGGAGCGATTTAGGGAAATCACGGAAAACCTAAATCAGGGTGGCTGGACGCGGGATTGAACCATCGTCCTCCCAAATGCGAGTCCAGTGTGCTAACCACAGCGCCACCTCGCTCAGTAGTTACATTTTAGCCGAACTGAATTAAATTTTCGATGGCCTTCATTAAATCCGAGAGTACGAAACCGATGCTAGCAAAAATAACGTAGAACACGATTCATTTAGATGTAGCAGTTCACATGCGTTGAGCCGTGCGCGGCTGGTGTTCGTCCCGTTTAATGTTTGTCATCTTCTATTACGGTACTGCCGCCTCGTTTTCTTATTCCATTTACTGGTGTCACTAAATTCCTGCTTTACTTGCGCTGAGTGGCAGCAGCAGCGCTTGCCGATAAGTGCACTGTCGTACCGTCTCTGGAGCGACCGATAGTATTTCCGGGTCGTCGTGTGTCTGGTGTGTGTTTGGAGCTCACTCAGCCGGACGCAGTTGCAGTGAAGTCGGGGACGGAGTGCCCGTGAGGTGCGGACAGCCAGTGCTCGCCGGCCGCTGGCGACACGCGTGAACTGTAGGACGGACGGAGATTGGAGCGGGACGGTTGTTGGTTGGTCGTCTCATCCGACGATGTGTATTTGGTCTTTTGACCGTTCCTGGGCCTCGTCAGTTGGTCATCTTGCCGGACGTGGGTCGGTCCCTTCCTTGTGCAGAGATGTCGGGTGGCCGATGGGCAAGAGTTACCTCTGCATGGTTGGGTCCGAGCCAGTGTGCCCTGGTCGCCGTGTCTCCCAGTTCCGAACGGACATCGAGTTGAGTCGGGTTGGAACTGCTGTCAGCTTCGGACAGCCAACACTCACCCGACCGTCGCCGACGCACGTAACTTGAGTGGGAACGACCTGAGTTGGTTGTTCGGTCGGTCGTCTCATCGGACGACGTGTATTTGGTCGCCGACCGCTTGTGGAAACTCTCTGTGTGCCGAATTGATTCGTCCTTGTTGTTCCTCAGTGATTGCTTTTACGATTGTTCGAGTTCTTGTGCAAGTGTGTTTACGTCGATCTGTGTGTAGCTTCTGTGATTTCCACTGAGCACATGAACGCTGTATGCGTACTGCAATAGTCATTTGGTCGGTTGCGACAGAGGGAACTGATTAGGTTGTTGGTTGTTCTTCAGCCGTCCCTAGGTCGTGTTGTCACCCGATTGTTTAGTGTTACTATTGGCTGCCTCTCTCACGTACAACTGTGGTTAGAGTTCCTCCCCAGGCCGACCCTTGGAACAGTTCTGAGCACCACTTTCTGATTGTCATTTTATTTGGTCGTATGTACCGTGCCAGGTCTTCAGCCACATATTAATATTGTCTGTTTTATGTTTAGTATATGGCCTTCAGCCGAACTTCATGATAACTATTTTAAGATCAGGCCTTCAGCCGTGTTTTGTTTAAAGTTCTTGTTGCTCTGGTTTTAGGCCTTTAGACTCGTTTGTTTCAGAATCTGTGACTAGACCTAAAGGGGTCGAACATCAGCGATACTTCCTGTAATCGGAAATTTTTGTACAGTGGTAGGGGAGAGTGCCACAAAAATGTACTGAATATCATCACTGGGGAGGTATGAGTGTTGGGGTGGAATTGCATTTGAAGGGCATTCTTGTATGTTTATCTTGATGTAACTCTAAAACCGTGACCTCCAGCGAAAATGTATCTTCGTAAAAAATTTACCAACATTAAACTCCCTACAAAAATTTCCTATTCATGTTTTTTTTCTGAAAGACTAATAGTTTGTGCGTAACGAGCGAGAGAATATGAGAATCACGCGTGCGTGTTTTGAGGGCCAGAGATAACATTGCGGGTGGCATAAAACAATATCGGTAGGGGCAACTGAATCACCCTGCGTATTATTAGTTTTATGTTAACCATTTCTTAGTGTAAAACGTTCACAAGTGCAGAAACTACCAGTCTGGATGGATTGCTAGTATTTGTATGTTTCAGTTAAGATACTGCAACAGCCGTAAATGAGAAGAGACCGATGTACGAAACAAGTTGAAACTGCTCCCAAGCTGCGACCTTGTCTGCATTTAACATTTGACGATGCCACTATGGCTGCAGTACATTAGTACTTTTTTATAAAACAGATCTGATGATGGTCATTATCTAACGAAACCAGTGATCTGTTAACAAAAAGTCAGTGACCACAGACGTCAATTGAAGGAAACTTATTGAAATTGCTCCGTCTGTTTCCGCATCGACCGCCACCTGCTATTGAAATGAGCGCAGGTAATCAGGACCCCGGGCAGTTGGGACCGAAATGCAGGCCTGGACAATGCGGTGTCCGGCATCCCAGAGCGCTCAGTCTCGCCATTGTGTTTCCCCCACCAGCCTTCTGATCGTCGCCGGGCGGCTATTCTGTCCACGGGCTCCAGCGCCATTGTTCACCACAACTTGCAGCGCTGGAATGCAGCATACCGATGCTGCCGGCTCGTCTCTCCGAGTTACGCTCATTTTTTCGTGAACAGTAATGCCCCCGACGTTACAGTCTACAGTTTCAGAAAAAATTGTATGATTTATTCAAGAGAAAGAGACTCACTTACTGAGGAAGTCAGCAACGTCTTCGATCACTTCTGCCCTGGTGAAAGACCTTATTCGGCTTGGAATCGGTTGATAGAATTGTTGAATGTCTTCGTGAGAGACATCGTGCCAAATTCTGTCCAGTTTGCGCATTAGATCATCAGAACTCCAAGCTGGTTGGCGGACCTGCCCATGATGCTGCAAACGTTTTCAACCGGGGAGAGATCCAGAGAACTTGTTGGCAAAAGTAGGATTCGGAGAGCATGAAGACAAGCAGTAGAAACTCTCGCCTTGTGCAAAAAAATGGCTCTAAGCACTATGGGACTTAACATCTGAGGTCATCAGTCCCCTAGACTTAGAACTACTTAAACCTAACTAACCTAAGGATGTCACACACATCCATGCCCGAGGCAGGATTCGAACCTGTGACCGTAGCAGCAGCGCGGTTTCAGACTGAAACTCCTAGAACCGCTAGTCCACAGCGGCCGGCAGACTTTATTGTCTACATGAACTTTTTTATTTTGTTTTCCATTAATCGAATTTTTATTTTGTTCACATATTGCAACATATTTTCACGCTAGTTAAGGCCATAGAAACGTGGTCTCTTTCGAATGTGGTTCTGGGTACAATGCGATTCTAGTATCTTCAATCAGAGGTCTTTGTTAATTTTGTGGCGGTGTTCGTAGCGACAAACACTTGGCTGTAGAAATGGCTTACGAAGTCACCGCCACACTTTTAATAGCGGGCCGACTGGTCCGCTGGAACAGTGAACAGAAAGATGAAAGCCCAAACACTCATATTAAATAAAAGTCGGTACTTATCTTTTATTAATGAAGATACAGTAACACAGTAGTGAACTCGGTGTCTACAGAAATCTGTCTAGTTCGAGTCGGAGCGGCTAGGTCAGCGTCGGCTGACGACAAACAACAACTCTGCTGCGATGAACACACAACTGACTACCAAGTACACAATTCGGAGGCGAGTATACAACTGAGCGGCGAATACAGAACTGTCCTAGCGCTCGCGACTCCAGCGCTTAAGAAGCCCGAAGCCAGCGGTGGCGCGCGCAGACTTGCGGCGATTTGCTGTCTCGCTGGCGCTGCTTATACGGACGGCGTCCGGACTTTGATGCTGCCAACCTTTTGGCAGCGGGCTCGGTTGGCATTACTGGCCAGGACATAACAGTTAATCCTTTCTTTTGAGTTCTTCTGGTGACATTTTCATAAAAACTATCATCCTCTAACACATAGTTCTTTAAAAGCCAAATGCCAGTTTTCATAAATTTAACATTTATATACATTTTAATATAACGAAATGTTTTCATAAAAGTTTTCATTCCCTATTTCATCCCCTTAAGAGCTGAATTTCCAAACAAAAAGAAAAGATCCTGAACACGTTTTTTTTTTTGTTTTTGACCAAGAAATCAAATGAAATTATTCAAAGATTTAGTTTAAAAAATGGATTCGTTATTAAATGTTTCCATACAAACTTTCATATCCTTAGTGACTTAATTTCCAAAAATAGACTTGGCTTTAAAAACCCTTTCATGGCGAAACATTTTCATAAAATTTTTCAACGCCTAGTTCACCCCGTTAGGGGTTGAATTTACAAAAACACTGAAACGCGTAGTTCCTTATTTCTGTCCGAGAAACAAAATAGAAATTTTCGTAGTTGTAGCTTCAAACCTGCCGTAATAGCTAGATATATAAAAATACTTTTCACCCAGTATTTTACCATCAGGGATGAAATTGCGAAACAGCCTTTCTTAAACTATGCCCACAGTACAGGATCAAATTACTCCCAAAATTTCAAATTTTTACCATTAGCGTTTAGGGCTGACAATGATGAATCCGTCATTTGGGCAGTCCGGACATTTCCTTACATATACAGAAATTTCAGAAGTAGTAAAAGTTAGTTTGACTTACTGATGCGCCACAGCTCTGTTATCTGTACATAAAGCACGCTTAGCTAGTATGTACGATCCTTAAAAGTGTTCCACCGATCGAGGTGGCTCAGTGGTCAGCACACTGGATTCGTATTCGGGAGGGTGGCGGTTCAAATCTGCATCCGACCGTCCAGTTGCAGGAGTTCCTTACATCATTCTAGAAAAATTCTGCGATTGTTCCTTTGAGAGGGCACGGCCGATTTCCTTAACCATCCTTGAAACCATAGAGCTTGTTCTCCGACTCTAATGACCTCGATGTCGACGAGACTTTAAAGCCTAATCCACCTTCTTTCCTTCTAAAAGCATCGCAAACTGGTCGGCCATATTCATCGAGGGAGGTAAAGCAAGCCATGTTCAAAAGAACGCAGAACCCCCAAGATTGGCAAAGTTTTACAGAAGCTCGATAATTTAGCGCGAGCATCAATGCGAGATGCTTCGAATAGTTTCCACTCTGTCTCGAATTCTGGCTCAAAAACAAAAGAGATTCTGGTCTCACGTAAATATACACCAGCGGCAAGATGCAATCAATACCCACACTGGGCGTTGGCAATGGTGATGTTACTGAAGCAGTGCCACTAAATTAGAAACACCAAACAAAGATTCCCGAAATTCCGTCAACAAAGAAGAAGAAGTAAATATTTCAGAATTGGCATCAAGAACAACTGCACACACCAGTAACTTAAAAGTAGACACTCTCGGTGTAGCAAAGTCGCTTAAATCAGTTAATAAACACAAGGCATCCGGTCCAGATTGTATATGAGTCTGGTTCCTTTCAAAGACTACTGACAAAATAGCTCCATACCTAACAACAATATACAACCCTTCGCTCTTCGAAATACCCATACCGAAAGACAGGAAAGCTGGACATGGCACATCAATTCCAAAGAAAGGAAATAAGAGAAATCCTCTGAATTAAAGAATCATATCGCTGATGTCTATTTGCATTAGGGTTTTGGAACGTATACTGTGCTCGAACATTATTATTTACCTCGAAGAAAACGATTTACTGACAAATAACCAACAAGGATTCAGAAATTGTCGTTCTTGTGAAACGCAACTAGCTCTTTATTCTCACGAAGTAACATAAGCTGTCGACAGGGGATGTCAGTTTATTCCATATTCTTGGATTTCCAGAACGCTTTTGACAAAGTGCTACTGCTATGGAGTATCGTCGCAGTTCTGTGACTGATTTCGTGATTTCCTACGAAAAAATTCACAGTTGGTAGTTGTTGTGGGCCGGCAGGAGAGCCAACCCGTATGAATAGAGGAAACCGAAAGGCACGTGTTTTAGCTCACGGAGGCTGGCGTGAGGTCTGGAACAGGACAAGGAAATTAGAATATAGAAAAACGGACGTAGCTGGTGGAATACTTAACTTTAATCCGTTAAAGGTGAACGTCGGTCTGACGGTACATGATTAACAAGATCTATAGCAACTGATAATGGCGCCTCGCTAGGTCGTCGCAAATGACGTAGCTGAAGGCTATGCTAACTATCGTCTCGGCAAATGAGGACGTATTTTGTCAGTGAACCATCGTTAGCAAAGTCGACTGTACAACTAGGGCGAGTGCTAGGAAGTCTCTCTAGACCTGCCGTGTGGCGGCGCTCGGTCTGCAATCACTGATAGTGGAGACACGCGGGTCCGACGTATACTAACGGACCGCGGCCGATTTAAAGGCTACCACCTAGCAAGTATGGTGTCTGGCGGTGACACCACAGTAGTAACTGACGGAAACACATCGAGTAAAACAAAGAAGTGCTATACAGCCTATGCTGTTCCTGATCTACATAAAAGACATAGCGAACAATGTGGGCAGGCCGCTTACACCCAAATTTACAGATGTCAGACACCTGATCGGTACCAAATGTTGTGTGGCGATAGGGTATCAACCAAAAGACCGATTTAGTTCGTGGTGTGCGCTGACGTCCCGTAGAACATGCGTAAACCGTAATTAAAAGTAACGCCTAAAGTACGGAGAACAGGAGAAGCCTGTCTGCGAGGCGGTACACGTAAGGTCTTTGGTATGTGATTTGGTAATGGGTCAAATAGCCCTAAAAAAGGTTCCGAGTTGGAAACTCACTGATTGCGACTTTTTTAACAGTTTGTGCGTGAAATTGTTATGTGGGAGCACATTTTTCTGACAGGTAAAAAGGGCGACTCACAGTTGTAGCAATGTCCTTTTGACAGCCTGCTTTCCCTTCGTTAGTTGAAAGCAGGAACCTACAGCGTACATTTGTAAAGACATTATGTCATCAAAAATATCGGACGCCTGGTAATGCTGGATTTCAGGATGGTGTTGGCCCATCCGTGGCCTTGATGACAGCTTCCATTCTCGCAGGCATACGTTAAATCAGGTGCTGGAAGGTTTCTTGGGGAATGGCAGCCCATTCTCCACGGAGTGCTGCACTGAGGAGAGGTATCGATGTCGGTCGGTGAGGCCTGGCACGAAGTCGGCGTTCCAAAACAAGGTGTTGTATAGCACTCAGGTCAGGACTCTGTGCAGGCCAGTTCATTACAGGGATGTTATTGTCGTGTAACCACTCCGCCACAGGCCGTGCATTATGAACAGGTGTTCGATCGTGTTGAAAGTTACAATAGCCATCCCCGGAATTACTGTTCAGTAGTGCGAAGCAAGAAGGTGCTTAAAACATCAATGTAGGCCTGTGATGTGATAGTGCCACGCAAAACAACAGTGGGTGCAAGCCCCTCCACAAAAACACGACCACACCATAACACCACCGCCTCTGAATTTTACTGTTGGCACTACACACGCTGGCAGATGACGCTCACAGAGCATTCACCGTACCCACACCTTGCCATCTGATCGCCACATTGTGTAGAGTGATTCCTCACTCCACACTACGTTTTTCCACCGTTCAGTCGTCCAATGTTTATGCTCCTTACACCTAGGGAAGTGTCATTTGACATTTACCGGCGTGATGTGTGGCTTATGAGCATCCGCTTGACCGTGAAATCCAAGTTTTCTCACCTCCCGCCTAATTGTCATAGTACTTGCAGTGAATCCTGATGCAGTTTGGAATTCCTTTTGATGGTCTTTATAGATGTCTGCCTATTATACATTACGACCCTCTACAATTGTTGGCGGTCTCTGTCAGTCAACAGACGAGGTCGACCTGTACGCTTTTGTGCTGTACGTGTCCCTTCACTTTTTCACTTCACTATCACATCGGAAAAAGTGGACCCAGGGCTGTTTAGGAGTCTGAAAACCCCGTATACAGAGGTATGACGCAAGTGACACCCAATCACCTGACCACGTTCGAGATCCGTGAGTGACACGGAGCGCCCGATTCTGCTCTCTCACAATGTCTAATGACTAGTGGGGATATGGAGTACCTGGCAGTAGGTGGCAGCACAATGCACCTAATATGAAACACATATCTTTTTGAGGGTGTGTGGATACTTTCGAGCCGGTCGGGATGGCCGAGCGGTTCTAGGCTCTACAGTCTGGAACCGCGCGACCGCTACGGTCGCAGGTTCGATTCCTGCCTCGGGCATGGATGTGTGTGATGTCCTTAGGTTAGTTAGGTTTAAGTAGTTCTAAGTTCTAGGGGACTGATGACCTCAGGCGTTAAGTTCCATAGTGCTCAGAGCCATTTGAACCATAGTTTTGATCACATAGTGTATGTATATAAAAGTACTCTAGAGGTTTGCTACTTTCAATTCACGAAGCGAAAGCAGGCTGCCAAAAGAACACTGCTACAATTGCGATACGTCCTTTTACATGTCAGAAAAATGTTCTCCCATGTAACAATTTCATGCATAAACTGTTAAAAAATATGACGAACTGAAGCTCTACCAATTTACATACCAGAGATGTTCCCGTTAAAGACTCACGGATAACCTTTTCCTGTGTTCCGTAGTCCTGGCGTTACTTTTAATTAAAGTTTACGAATGTTGAATTACGGGACAGCACACGACACGAACGACATCGGTCTTTTGGTTGATACTCTATCGAGATACAGCCCTTGGTACCGATCTCAGTGTCTGACATCTGGAGGTTTTGGTGTTAGATTCTTTGTAGATGCCGCTGTTATTTATAGTCTTGTTAAGTGATCAGATGATCAAAACTAATAGAAAAATATTTAGTGAAGATATCTCTATTGTGCGTAAAGTAAAAAGATTAACTCTATAAACAATGAAAAATGTGAAGTTCTCCACACGAGTACTAAACGGAATCCGCTAAATGTCGATTACACGGTAAATCATACAAATACAGGTGTAAAAGCTGTGAGGTCAGCAAAATACTTCACTATCGCAATTACCAATAACTTAAACTGGAACGATCACATAAATAATTTGGTGGGGAAAGCAAACGAAAGACTACGAGTTGTTGACAGACTCAAAAAATGCCGAATGTCAACTACGGAGTTCTGTTGAGCGTTTAGGGATCCCCGTTAGACAGGATTTGCGTAGGACATCGAAAAATTGCAAAGAATGGCAGCTCGGTTTGTATTATCGGGAAATTAGGGGATAGAGTGTCACGGATATGTAAGCGAACTGGTGTGGCAATCAGTAAAAGAAAGGCGTTTTTCTTTGCGGCAGGATCTTCTCGTGAAATGTCAATCAGTATCTTTATCCTCAGAGTGTGAAAATATTGTGTTGGCGCCCACCTGTTACGTGTCCAACTTTGCTTCCGCCGTTTTGCAATAGACGGCTGTAGCGGCAAATGGGGTTCAGGTGGTTGGTCATACAATAAGCTTAGGCATCTGTAAACATAATGCCATAAAATATTAGTCGATTTGTGATTGCAACATAAGTTTATTCTCGATTAAGTACGTCATCTTACGTACGCATTTCTCGCCTTCTGCGGGTAGTTTTAATTTTCTGTTTTAACATGAAGAAATCTGCGGCTGTGGCTCTTAAAAGGTTGTGTAAGACCAATGGTGAGCGAACTATTAGTGGAATAACGCGCATATAATGTTTTCAACAGCTTAAGAACAGTCACTTTGATGTCAGACGGGCGTGGTGGTGGAAGACAGTATGTTTTCGTAGCTACTGAAACAGACGAAGACAGTCACAGGATATCATTATCTAAAGCAACTGATGCGTTCGAGCCCAGCACTGAAACACAAACGGCCACAATACAGCGATAGACACGTAAAGGTAATTTTGCTACTGGTCTTTGCTCGACCCCATGTCGCAAAATCCGTCAAAATATTCGTGGAAATGTTGAAATGAGAAGTCCTATCCCTCCTGCCGTATTCTCCGTACGTCGTTCTCTCTGACTACCACTTTCTTCGATCAGTGGCATACAGTCTGGCTGACGAGCAGGTCCCATCATATAAACAAGTGCAAAAATGAAACCATTCATGGATCCTCACAGTTCTTCCACCATGGGATTCATATGCTACCCGAATGATGGGAGAATGTAGGGGCCAGCGATGGGAAATACTATGAATCATAATTTTTTGTAATTTTTTCACAATAAAGCCCCGAACTTCGACAAAAAACTGCGGAAGCAAAGTTGTAGACATAGTACATACGGACAAATAATAAAATAAAAGAAATAAGGACTCGCACGGAAAGATTTAAGAGTTCGTTTTTCCTGCGCACTGTTCGAGAGTGGAACAGGAGAGAAACAGCTTGAAGGTGGTTCGATGAACCCTCTGCCAGGAGCTGAACTGTGAATTGCAGAGTAATATTGTGGATGTTGATAAAGGTGTAACCATGTGCCGTGAGGGAAAGTGTGCTAAATCACATTTAGACGTCTTCTTTCGAACGAAACGTCTGCCGATTCTGGCACCGTGTTCCGCAAGTGGTTTCTGATTCGTGTGAAGGGAGGGAGACGCATTCACGTCCTCTACGTGAAGACGCCGCTGAGTGGACGTGCCATATGGATCAGGCACCGGGATCCCAACTGATTGCCATTCGACGCGCGCGTCCTTCATAATTCATGAGATTTTAATCTCGGAGAAAAAATTTATTCCATCAAGCCTTTCCCTCTCTATCATCGTGCCCTGTGATGGATCGCCTCGCGGGTTATAAAGACCGTGACTGCGAAAAGTGTCTCCCACGCGGGTGCGCTAGGGCCTGGTGGCAGATGCGAACGGCCAATCCACTGCCGAAAGCCACGGCTGCTCTAGAGGCGTCCACAAAACTCTCATGTCAGTGTCTAGAAATGACTGACGGACATAAAACAATTTCACTCGAGGATGACACGACTTTATTAGTGGAAGTAAAGAACTGAAAGTCTTCAGTGTGTCAGATCGGTCAGATCGGTAAACCTTTCTGTATCTGGGGATGAACAAGTCTGCGACTCTTCTGTGACTACAGTACCTGTGAAAGGAACCGTCTTACCCCTAAGTTCCATGGGTTGTTTATTTCTTCACTGATGGCTAGTTTTGTACCACACGTCCGTTACCAAATCATCCATGTACTCAAGTCTTGCGTTACAAGGAGACTTGCATTATAGGCAACGAAACATGTACAAGAGGCGCTATAGAACGTAGATGTACATCGTTGTGTGTCAGAACTTCACAGTAGTTTTTGATCTACAAAAAGAGTTGCACGATGTAAAAAGTGCAAGATGTTCCAAATTGAGACAAAAATGAATATGACACGGGGAATGAAGATTTATACGCGATCTATACAAACGCCGGGATGAGAATAGGCATAAGCATATATTGGCGGTAGGCTTCTCTAAATTGTGCTAATAACTGCTCCAAATGAGGTTTTTAATACCACAACTCTTCTAATACATTCTGATGCATTTATTTGGTTCCCATAAAATGTCCCTCCATGTTTGTCATTTCGAGCGTCGGTATCAGGAACCAGGAAATCAAGCCGCAGACTGTCAGGGTAATGTCGAATGTGTTCCCAGTTTTCATAAAAAAATTAACGCTGACATCAGCTGAAACAATATGCTTTTCTTTAAAATGTTATATTGCCTTTCCTCTTACAGAAGCTTAGTGTTACGATAAGATTAGAAGAACAACAATGAAGTGCTTCGATTAAAAGGTGTGTAAGGGACGTAGTCTTTCGCCCGTAATGTTCAATCTATACATCGAAGAACCAATGACGCAAATAATAGAAGGGATAAAGAGTGCGATTTAAGTTCGGGGTGGAAAGATACCAGTATTAGGTTTCGCGGATGGCCTTGCCTTCCTCAGTGAAAGTGAGGACGTGATATTTGAGTGAGCTGTCTAATGAGAAGAGAATAGGTATTGAGGGGAAACCGACGACAGAAGAAACTTACGAAGAGTAGCGGCCGACCGCTGTGGCCGAGCGGTTCTAGGAGCTTCAGTCCGGAACAGCGCTGCTGCTATGGTCGCAGGTTCGAATCCTGCCTCGCGTATGGTTAGTTAGGTTTAAGTAGTTCTACGTCTAGGGGACTGATGACCTTAGATGTTAAGTCCCATACCGCTTAGAGCCATTTGAACCATTTTTTTCCTTTTTTTTATTGCATGATGCCTACCTCTACTTACAACGTACAGATCTCTAGTGTGACAGGCAACTGCATGATTAGTTTCATACTAAAAGTAAGTCTTGTAGACCAGTACAAAAATTTTCTTCAACACGATTTTTCACAACCTTGCAAGTCTGCAGAGACGACTATGTCGATTTTTGGATCTACATATTTGTATGGGCAACTTTTTTCCGCAATGAACACATCTACCCTCAGAAGCCCACTGATAGACTTTAGTTTGTAAGCTTATCTGCGGTACCAGACAATAACAAGTGAAAACAAAAATAAGTAGTATTTACCAACATGCAGTTTTTCTACACTGAAGCGGCAAAGAAATTGGTATACGCATGCTTATTCAAAGATATGTAAACAGGCAGAATATGGTGCTGAGATCGGCCACACCTACATAAGACAACAAGTGCCTGGTGCAGATGTTCGATCGGTTACTGCTGCTACAATGATAGGTTATCGAAGTGAGTTTGAACGTGGTGTTACGGCCGGCGGACGAGGGATGGGACACAGCATCTCCAGGGTGCTATGAAGTGGGGTTTTTCCGGTACGACCTTTTCACAAGTGTACCGTGAATATCAGGAATCTGGTAAAACAACAAATCTCCGACGCCGCTGCGGCCAGAGAAAGATCCTGCAAGAACGGGACCAACTAAGACTGAAGAGAATCGTTCAACGCGACAGAAATTCAATTCTTACACAAACTGCTGCAGATTTCAATTGTAAAAAGATGGCTCTGAGCACTATGGGACTTAACAGCTGAGGTCATCAGTCCCCGAACTTAGGACTTCTTAAACCTAACTAACCTAAAGACATCACACACATCCATGCCCGAGGCAGGATTCGAACCTGCGACCCCATTCGGAACTCCGGGAGGCGACTGCCAAGGGGGAGGTTACCATGAGAAAAAGATTTAATAATCAACGAAAGGATAACGTTCTACGAGTCGGGGCGTGGAATGTCAGAAGCTTGAACGTGCTAGGGAAACTAGAAAATCTGAAAAGGGAATCTAGATATAGTAGGGGTCAGTGAAGTGAAGTGGAAGGAAGACAAGGATTTCTGGTCAGATGAGTATCGGGTAATATCAACAGCAGCAGAAAATGGTATAACAGGTGTAGGATTCGTTATGCATAGGAAGGTAGGGCAGAGGGTGTGTTACTGTGACCAGTTCAGCGACCGGGTTGTTCTAATCAGAATCGACAGCAGACCAATACCGACAACGATAGTTCAGGTATACATGCCGACGTCGCAAGCTGAAGATGAACAGATAGAGAAAGTGTATGATCATATTGAAAGGGTAATGCAGTATGTAAAGGGGGACGAAAATCTAATAGTCATGGGCGACTGGAATGCAGTTATAGGGGAAGGAGTAGAAGAAAAGGTTACAGGAGAATATGGGCTTGAGACGAGGAATGAGAGAGGAGAAAGACTAATTGAGTTCTGTAACAAGTTTCAGCTAGTAATAGCGAATACCCTGCCCAAGAATCACAAGAGGAGGAGGTATACTTGGAAAAGGCCGGGAGATACGGGAAGATTTCAATTAGGTTACATCGTGGTCAGACAGAGATTCCGAAATCAGATACTGGATTGTAAGGCGTACCCAGGAGCAGATATAGACTAAGATCACAATATAGTAGTGATGAAGAGCAGGCTGAAGTTCAAGACGTTAGTCAGGAAGAATCAATACGCAAAGAAGTGGGATACGGAAGTACTAAGGAATGACGAGATACGTTTGAAGTTCTCTAACGCTATAGATACAGCAATAAGGAATAGCGCAGTAGGCAGTACAGTTGAAGAGGAATGGACATCTCTAAAAAGGGTCATCACGGAAGTTGGGAAGGAAAACATGGGTACAAAGAAGGTAGCTGCGAAGAAACCATGGGTAACAGAAGAAACACCTCAGTTGATTGATGAAAGGAGAAAGTAGAAACATGTTCCGGGAAAATCAGGAATACAGAAATACAAGTCACTGAGGAATGAAATAAATAGGAAGTGCAGGGAAGCTAAGACGAAATGGCTGGAGGAAAATTGTGAAGACATCGAGAAAGATATGATTGTCGGAAGGACAGACTCAGCATACAGGAGAGTCAAAACAACTTTTGGTGACATAAAAAGCAACGGTGGTAACATTATGAGTGCAACGGGAATTCCATTGTTAAATGCAGAGGAGAGAGCAGATAGGTGGAAAGAATACATTGAAAGCCTCTATGAGGGTGAAGATTTGTCTGATGTGATAGAAGAAGAAACAGGAGTCAATTTAGAAGAGATAGGGGATCGCGTATTAGAATCGGAATTTAAAAGAGCTTTGGAGGACTTACGGTCAAATAAGGCAGAAGGTATAGATAACATTTCATCAGAATTTCTAACAAAACGACTATTCACGTTGGTGTGTAGAATATATGAGTCTGGCGACAAACCATCTGACTTTCGGAAAAGCATCATCCACACAATTCCGAAGACGGCAAGAGCTGACAAGTGTGAGAATTATCGCACAATCAGCTTAAAAGCCCATGCATCGAAGCTGCTTACAAGAATAATATACAGAAGAATGGAAAAGAAAATTGAGAATGCGCTAGGTGAAGATCAGTTTGGCTTTAGGAAAAGCAAAGGGACGAGAGAGGCAATTCTGACGTTACGGCTAATAATGGAAGCAAGGTTAAAGAAAAATCAAGACACTTTCATAGGATTTGTCGACCTGGAAACAGCGTTCGACAATATAAAACGGTGCAAGCTGTTCGAGATTCTGAAAAAAGTAGGGGTAAGCTATAGGGAGAGACGGGTCATATACACTCCTGGAAATGGAAAAAAGAACACATTGACACCGGTGTGTCGGACCCACCATACTTGCTCCGGACACTGCGAGAGGGCTGTACAAGCAATGATCACACGCACGGCACAGCGGACACACCAGGAACCGCGGTGTTGGCCGTCGAATGGCGCTAGCTGCGCAGCATTTGTGCACCGCCGCCGTCAGTGTCAGCCAGTTTGCCGTGGCATACGGAGCTCCATCGCAGTCTTTAACACTGGTAGCATGCCGCGACAGCGTGGACGTGAACCGTATGTGCAGTTGACGGACTTTGAGCGAGGGCGTATAGTGGGCATGCGGGAGGCCGGGTGGACGTACCGCCGAATTGCTCAACACTGTTGCTCCTGGGGTATCGGGGAGGACCATTCGCAACCGTCTCCATGAAGCTGGGCTACGGTCCCGCACACCGTTAGGCCGTCTTCCGCTCACGCCCCAACATCGTGCAGCCCGCCTCCAGTGGTGTCGCGACAGGCGTGAATGGAGGGACGAATGGAGACGTGTCGTCTTCAGCGATGAGAGTCGCTTCTGCCTTGGTGCCAATGATGGTCGTATGCGTGTTTGGCGCCGTGCAGGTGAGCGCCACAATCAGGACTGCATACGACCGAGGCACACAGGGCCAACACCCGGCATCATGGTGTGGGGAGCGATCTCCTACACTGGCCGTACACCACTGGTGATCGTCGAGGGGACACTGAATAGTGCACGGTACATCCAAACCGTCATCGAACCCATCGTTCTACCATTCCTAGACCGGCAAGGGAACTTGCTGTTCCAACAGGACAATGCACGTCCGCATGTATCCCGTGCCACCCAACGTGCTCTAGAAGGTGTAAGTCAACTACCCTGGCCAGCAAGATCTCCGGATCTGTCCCCCATTGAGCATGTTTGGGACTGGATGAAGCGTCGTCTCACGCGGTCTGCACGTCCAGCACGAACGCTGGTCCAACTGAGGCGCCAGGTGGAAATGGCATGGCAAGCTGTTCCACAGGACTACATCCAGCATCTCTACGATCGTCTCCATGGGAGAATAGCAGCCTGCATTGCTGCCAAAGGTGGATATACACTGTACTAGTGCCGACATTGTGCATGCTCTGTTGCCTGTGTCTATGTGCCTGTGGTTCTGTCAGTGTGATCATGTGATGTATCTGATACCAGGAATGTGTCAATAAAGTTTCCCCTTCCTGGGACAATGAATTCACGGTGTTCTTATTTCAATTTCCAGGAGTGTACAATATGTACAACAACCAAGAGGGAATAATAAGAGTGGACGATCAAGAACGAAGTGCTCGTATTAAGATGGGTGTAAGACAAGGCTGTAGCCTTTCGCCCCTACTCTTCAATCTGTACATCGAGGAAGCAATGATGGAAATAAAAGAAAGGTTCAGGAGTGGAATTAAAATACAAGGTGAAAGGATATCAATGATACGATTCGCTGATGACATTGCTATCCTGAGTGAAAGTGAAGAAGAATTAAATGATCTGCTGAACGGAATGAACAGCCTAATGAGCACACAGTATGGTTTGAGAGTAAATCGGAGAGAGACGAAGGTAATGAGAAGTAGTAGAAATGAGAACAGCGAGAAACTTAACATCAGGATTGATGGTCACAAAGTCAATGAAGTTAAGGAACTCTGCTACCTAGGCAGTAAAATTACCAATGACGGACGGAGCAAGGAGGACATCAAAAGCAGTCTCGCTATGGCAAAAAAGGCATTTCTGGCCAAGAGAAGTCTACTAATATCAAATACCGGCCTTAGTTTAAGGAAGAAATTTCAGAGGATGTACGTCTGGAGTACAGCATTGTATGGTAGTGAAACGTGGACTGTGGGGAAACCGGAACAGAAGAGAATCGAAGCATTTGAGATGTGGTGCTACAGACGAATGTTGAAAATTAGGTGGTCTGATGAGGTAAGGAATGAGGAGGTTCTAAGCAGAATCGGAGAGGAAAGAAATATGTGGAAAACACTGATAAGGAGAAGGGACAGGATGATAGGACATCTGCTAACACATGAGGGAATGACTTCCATGGTACTAGAGGGAGCTGTAGAGGGCAAAAACTGTAGAGGGAGACAGAGATTGGAATACGTCAAGCAAATAATTGAGGACGTAGGTTGCAAGTGCTACTCTGAGATGAAGAGGTTGGCACAGGAATGGAATTCGTGGCGGGCCGCATCAAACCAGTCAGTAGACCGATGACAAAAAAAAAATGGGCTTTCGGAGCAGGGGGCCCACTCGTGTACCCTTGATGACTGCACGACACAAAGTTTTACGCCTCGCCTGGATCCCTCAACACTGACATTGGACAGTTGATGACTGAAAACTTGTTGCCTGGTCGGACGTGTGGTAAATCCAGTAACTGAAGACAGAGTGTATAGCGCACGTCATGTTCTTTTAGAGACGGAGACACCTCATTTACGAGGGTTGACTGAAAAGTAATGCCTCCACCTTCGTAACTCTTCAACAGTTGGCAGCATTGGTATGCGGCAGGTACTGGCTTCTTACGTAGCCTCTTTTGCACAGCTCTAGTTGGCGGAAAGCCTTAGCGTTGAACGACTGTGTTGTTAAAGTGTAAAGTATGAAACCCTGCACAGACGGTCGGTCAATGCAATTTAAGCTACATGCAGTCATTGAATTCTTGACAGCAGAAGTTACCACCCCTAAGCAGATTCATCAGACAATGGAAACAGTTTATGTTGATTGTGTTGATGTGACCACTATGCGTCGTTGGGCGAGTAAGTTTAAAGATGTTGAGACGGGAACATCTAATCTGCGTGACAAACACAGAGTTGGAAGTCATGTGACAGCAAACACCGAGTTTCACAAGCAAAATGTCGACAGATTGGTTCATGACGATCGTCGTATCACTCAGAGAGAGATTGCAAGCACATTGGGCATTTCACAAGAACGTGTGGGTCACATTATTGCTTTGCTTGGCTATCGGAAGATGACAATGCCAAACCACACACTTCAAGTGCCACCACAGCAGAACTTCAGAGACTGAATCTCACCACCGTACGGTATCCTCCATACAGTCCAGATTTAGCACCGTCTGACTTCCATCTATTCCCGATAATGAAATACGATCTGCGGGGACATCATTATGCTTCTTATGAAGACGTTAAGAGAACTGTGAGACAGTGGTTGCGCAAACAGAGTGTCAACTTCTTCCGTGACGCCTTCGGAAAACTTGTTCATCGTTGGCAGAAATGTATCCAACTGCCTGATGATTATGTGGAAAAGTGAATATTGGTAATTAAGGATCATATTCTAAGGATTATTTCTGCGTTTGATTTACTAAAATATTCCCATACAAACCCAATTAACGAAGGTGGAGGAATTACTTTTCATTCAACCCTCGTACATGCATCTTTTAACAGCAAAATCTGCAGTCTAGCACTCGTCGTCGAGGAAAGAGGCATTGTGGTACCCGTCCCGTCCTTGAAGGTTGAAATAAAGCCTACTTCATACATGAAATAGATTCGAACCTAGCCTAATCACTTCGCCCCCATCAAAAACTGACGAAGGGGTTCGGACGCACAGTGATTAAGCTGTCGTCCGACACCGTCGCCAAAGTTCGCTCGATAACATCGGCCGACCTTTCGCGATAGTGTCTGACGACCGTTGACGGTGAAACTGTGAATACAGCCCAATGTGTGAGTGCGAGCCAGCTCGCTCGAGCACTAAAGGACACTAAGAAGATCAAATCCATACATAAATTTCTGATTTGTTTTCGCGATTTTAGCTGGAGATAGTGAGATTAAATCAAGGTTATTTGCAGTCAGTACATGTCATGCCGTCCGATCTTCGAACTGCAGGTGCAAAGTGAGACGCGAATAGCGCGTGTGGCGAGGCGCAGGACAGCGTGCAATTTTGTAACTTTGCGGGTCGTAATGGGACCGCGCAAATTGTTACGCGACGCGATGGGGACGCGACACGCGCCTGCGTCAGGTCGAGAGGCGTTGTGGTTGTGGCACAGTTGCTCGCGCCCCGCCCCGTGCTACCACTACGGGACGGGAGAGGCTGGGAGCGATAAGGCAGCACTGCCATATGCTCACTTCAGCATTGCGTATACGGGCAGTGGAAGTATTGGCCAGCAGAAAAATACAGCTTTGCAGTATACTAAATTTTATTGTAACTGAGTAGTGTTTCAATTTTTCGCCGTTTAAGCGAGCCATATTCTTTGGTTAGTACGTAATAGTATTTGCTAACATATACCTGTATACATAAAATGCATTCAGAACTGCGAATAAAAACAAGCATCAGCTGAAGAATGGAATGACGACTATGAACATCTGTGGCGGACCGGGACCCCAACCAGGATTTCCCGCCCATAGCGATGTGGCCCACCACGAATTCCTCTCCTGTGCCAACATCTTCAGCTCAGAGAAGCACTAGCAACCTACGTCCTCAATTATTGGCTGGATGTATTCCTCTACAGTTTTTGCCCTCTACAGGCCCCTCTAGTACCGTGGAAGTCATTCCCAGATGTCTTCACAAAATACTTCCTATCATTCTGACCCTTCTCCGTGTCAGTGTTTTCCACATATTTATTTCCTCTCCGATTCTACGCAGAACTTCCTCATTCATTACCTTATCGGTCCACCTAATTTTCGATATTCTTCTGGAGCACCACGTCTCAAGTGCTTCAATTCTCCTCCGGTTTTCCCACAGTCCATGTTTCACTACCATACGATACATGAAAGAAGGTTGTATACATGGAAGAACCATGGAGATACTAGAAGGTTTCAGATACAGTATATAATGGTAAGACAGAGATTTAGGATCCAGCTTTTAAATTGTAAGACATTTCCAGGGGCAGATGTGGACTCTGACCACAATCTATTGGTTATGAACTGTAGATTGAAACTGAAGAAACTGCAAAAACGTGGGAATTTAAGGAGACGGGACCTGGATAAACTGAAAGAACCAGAGGTTGTACAGAGTTTCAGGGAGAGCATAAGGGAACAATTGACCTGAATGGGGAAAAGAAATGCAGTACAAGAAGACTGGGTAGCTTTGAGAAAAGGAGAAAATACAAAAATACAGCAAGTGAAGCAGGCAAAAAGGAATACAAACGTCTAAAAAATGAGATCGACAGGAAGTGCAAAATGGCTAAGCAGGGATGGCTAGAGGACAAATTTAAGGATGTAGAGGCTTATCTCACGAGGAGTAGGATAGATACTGCCTACAGGAATATTAAAGAGACCTTTGGAGAAAAGAGAACCACTTGTATGAATATCAAGAGCTCAGATGGAAACTCAGTTCTAAGCAAAGAAGGGAAAGCAGAAAGGTGAAAGGAGTATATAGAAGATCTATACAGGGGCGATGTTATGGAAATGGAAGAGGATGTACATGTAGATGAAATGGGGGATATGATACTGCGTGAAGAGTTTAACAGGGCACTGAAAGACCTAAGTCGAAACAAGGCCCCGGGAGTAGACAACATTCCATTAGAACTACAGACAGCCTTGGGAGAGCCAGTTCTGACAAAACTCTACCATCTGGTGAGCAAGATGTATGAGGCAGGCGAAATTCCCTCAGGCTTCAAGAAGAATTCCAATCCCAAGGAAAGCAGGTGTTGACAGATGTGAAAATTACCGAACTATCAGTGTAATATGTCACAGCTGCAAAATACTAACGCGAATTCTTTACAGACGAATGGAAAACCTGATAGAAGCCGACCTTTGGGAAGATCAGTTTGGGTTCCGTAGAAATTTTGGGACACGTGAGGCAATACTGACCCTACGACTTATCTTAGAAGAAAGATTAAGGAAAAGCAAACCTACATTTCTAGCATTTGTAGACTTAGAGAAAGCTTTTGACAATGTTGACTGGAGTACTCTCTTTCAAATTCTGAAGTTGGTGGCGGTAAAATACAGGGAGCGAAAGGCTATTTACAATTTGTACAGAAAGCAGATGGCAGTTATAAGAGTCGAGGGACATGAAAGGGAAGCAGTGGTTGGGAAGGGAGTGAGACAGGGTTGTAGCCTCTCCCCGATGCTATTCAATCTGTATATTGAGCAAGCAGTAAAGGAAACAAAAGAAAAGTTCGGAGTAGACATTAAAATACATGGAGAAGAAATAAAAACTTCGAGGTTCGCCGAAGACATTGTAATTCTGTCAGAGACAGCAAAAGACCTGGAAGAGCATCTGAACAGAATGGACAGTGTCTTGAAAGAAGGATTTAACATGAACATCAACAAAAGCAAAACGAGGATAACGGAATGCAGGCGAATTAAATCGGATTATGCTGCGGGAATTATATTAGGAAACGAGACGCTTAAAGTAGTAAATGAGTTTTGCTATTTGGGGAGCAAAATGACTGATGATGGTCGAAGTAGAGATGATATAAAATGTAGACTGAGAATGACAAGGAAAGCATTTCTGAAGAAGAGAAATTTGTTAACATATATTATAGATTTAAGTGTCAGGAAGTCGTTTCTGAAAGTATTTGTATAGAGTGTAGCCATGTATGGAAGTGAAACATGGACGATAAATAGTTTGGACAAGAAGAGAATAGAAGCTTTCGAAATGTAGTGCTACAGAAGAATGCTGAAGATTAGATGGGTAGATCACACAACTAATGAGGAGGTATTGAATAGAATTGGGGAGAAGTGGAGTTTATGGCACAACTTGATTAGAAGAAGGGACCGGTTGGTAGAACATGTTCTGAGGCATCAAGGAATCACCAAATTAGTACTGGAGGGCAGTGTGGAGGGTAAAAATTGTAGAGGGAGACCAAGAGATGAATACACTAAGCAGATTCAGAAGGATGGAGGCTCCAGTAAGTACTGGGAGATGAAGAAGCTTGCACAGGATAGAGTAGCATGGAGAGCTGCATCAAACCAGTCTCAGGACTGAAGACCACAACAACAACAACACAATACAGTGGTCGAAACGTACATTCTCATAAATGTCTTCCTGATATTAAGGCCTATGTTCGATACTAGTAGACTTCTGTTGGCCGGAAATACCGATTTGGCCAGTGCTGGTCTGCTTCTGATGTTCAAATTGTTCTGTCCGTCATTGGCTGTTTTGCTGTCTAGGTAGCAGAATTCATTAACTTCACCTTATTCTTGGTCATCAGTCCTGACGATAAGTTTATTGATGTTCTCATTTCCGCTACTTCTCATTACTTTCGTCTTTCTTCGATTTACTCTCAGTCCATATTCTTTAGTCATTAGACGGTTCATTCCATTCAGCAGAGCACATAATTCTTTATCGGTTTCACTCAGAGTAGCAATGTCATCAGCGAATCTTAACATTGATATCCTTTCACCATGAATTTCAGTTTCACTCCTGAACCTTTCTATTTATTCCCATCATTGCTTCTTCGATGTGTATGTTAAACAGTAGGAGCGAGAGTCTACATCCCTCTCTTACAACTTTTATAATCCGAATACTTCGTCGTCCACTCTTATCATTCCCTTGTACGTATCGTATATTACCCGTCTCTCCCTATAGCTTACCCCCATCTCTCTGAAAGTTTCGAACATCTTGCATATTTTTATATTGTTGAACGTTTTTTCTAGGACAGAAAATCTTATAAACGTGTCTAGATGTTTCTTATGTATTGCTTCCATTATTGACGGCAGCGTCAGAATTACCTCTATGATGTCTTTACCTTCCTAAAGTCAAACGATCGTTATCTAACACATGATAAGTTTTCTTTTCCATTCTTTCGTATATTATTCTTTTCAGCAACTTGGATGCGTTAGCTGTTAAGCTGATTGTACGGTAATTCTCGCACTTGTCTGCTTTTGCAGTATTCGGAATTTTGTGAATGATATTTTTCCGAAAGTCAGATGGCATGTCGCCAGACTATGGCATGTCGCCGGACTCATACATTCTACACACCAACGTGAGTAGTCGTTTTGTTGCCACTTTCGCCAAACTACACCTTCATCTACGCCTATGTTGTGGAAACCACCTGGAGGTGCGTGGGGGATTGTACCTCCCACTGTACCAGTTATTAGTGCTTCTTCCCAACAACGACTGTTTGAATGCAGTAATTGTTCCAGACTTGTCCTCACTATCCCTATGTTAGCGATATGTAGGTGGTTGCAGTATATTCGTAGAGTAATCATTTAAAGCCGCTTCTTGAAACTTTGTTAGTAGACTTTCTCGAGATACTTTGCGAGGTGCCGGGGCTAGCAGTGTTTTTTAACGCTCAATTCTTAGAGAAATTACATATGTACATGATGCTCTAAGCCCCCCCTATTCTAACTCCAACTTTTCCTGTTGCACAAGGATAAAAAAAAGACGCGAACTGACTCTAATCAATCCTGCCAGTGGAGTAGAAGAGAGTTTGGCACCTGCAATAATTTAATTTGATAAATAAGTTAATTAAACGAAGGTTTCATTAACATAGTGAGGAATGATGGGGTTGCTCTACCTATTAACAGAATGAAAGTTCTGTCCAAAATAACAATGTGATTTATTAAGACTAAACACAAATTAATAAACAACAACACATGAAACATTAATAATACATCAAATTGGCTCTAATTGGATACTTAAACAAACGCTGTGAATGTGAAGTTGTCCCTAAACTAGATTGTGAGGATTATGACGAAGTGGTATGTGCAGCCAATTCCTAGCAACTCAATTCTTAGAGAAAACACATAGCCAACCCAACATTAATTGCTGCTACCCAAGACAGAACAAAGTTAGAAAAAAGACGAACAGGCGCGCTCTGCTGAGCTCTGATTGTCACCTAGGAAAATCCCTATCTGCCGGTGCGGCGGACATACATTACCAAACCGACTTCTTGACTCCCAGGACACGATCTGCCGTACCGGAGCCGTTGGCTGGTTGCTTCGACGTCCTCGACCGAAAGGCGAGAGCCAACTACTCCTAAGAGCACCCGTACCAAAAACCGAACACAGAACATTCCCGCCCCCACGACAGTGGCCGTGGTTAAACGTTCCAATCAGCAACTCGGAAACCGGCGGAAAATTCCACTCCATTGCCGGAACGCTACCATTCCGCCAATGGAGATCCTTGGCGCCAATTTCTGCGCCGATCTTGCTACGTCACGGAGCTATGCCCTGAGCAAGCCAATCACAGTTAGTATTTTGCAGAAAGTGCGGGAATTTTCCCGCCACAGCTGCCTGGGTACACAAGTCATTCCCACGCCTCGCTGGTAGCCCGCCAGAAAGTGTTTTCGCTAAGTTTCTGCGAAGTAACGGAACTTCTAGCCCAGCCGCTACTTCAAGCTCTGCGGGCGTGCCTCTTGACAATGTTGGTGTCTGCAAAGCATTCACTCGACTTCCTCACACCCGTCGGCTTAAAGCTTTCCAGATCAGCAGAGCCCGCCTGTCACCGGACCACCCGGGTGACGAGAGACACTGCGTGGGAAGTCCGTGTGTGAAGGAATAGCAACTTTCCATCCCATGCAATTAGAGAGGAGAATCGTAAGATAGAAATATGAGAGGGGGCTCATGCCACCTCTCATAGCCCCTACGCCATTTTAGATTGTAATTGTTGAGCGGTTGGCTCACTGAGGAGCAAGGTAGTGAGTCAATCACCCAAGAACAATCTCGCAAACTGGCTGCACATGCCGCACTCTATAAAGAAAATAACTGCAACTGAAAAATGCAGCTCTTAGAGGGAGGATTATTTATGATGTAGCCAACTTCACCTTCTTAATATGGAACACTAACACTCACATCACACATCCATACCCAGGGAGCCCCTTCCAAACACCGATTCACACAGACATTCACTCTCTAAATATGGCCCGGGCATGTGAGCCAAATATGGAGCAATTTATTCTTTACAATCAGAGTTGGAGTGCTCCGCAATTAAATGCCCAAGATGTTACAACAATTTTAATCATTAAACTAACCTGAACTCACTCACACATGATACTATTTAAGTTAACAATCTCTTTGTGAGCTTTCAGAATCTAATTACAACCTCCGATTCATTCTGTCTCCCTGCAGCAAGAATAACCTTTACAAAATGTTCCCTGAACTGATGCTCCATTCACAATGATAGTGGTGGTATCTGCTTCAGTTTATGGGGACTTCAGGCACACTGTTTCCATACACTCAACAATAAATACAAGATACAAAAAAAACATGGTGTGGAGAACAATACAGTAATTTGTAATAAGAATTACAGTGTAAAACAAACACATACAAGGTATCACATACATTACAAAAACAACACTAGAGAAAGAAATTTAAAAAAACAAGGTTCATGGGACATTAAGTTGTGCGTGCACATTGCACACTGTTCATGACTGTGCTGAGAATGAGGCACTAAATCACATTGTTAGAAATGTTCGAAGCACTTCACAAATTCATTAGTTTCTCTGAGGGGGTTGGCATGTTGAGTCATATGCATTGATGCACGTGGTTCCATGTCTTGAGCATTGGAGGGGGGCTTTTGGGATGGGGCCAAACGTCGGGTGTTGTTGCTACGTTGTTGCAACAGCAATAGGGAGTGCTGGAGCGTCTGCAGTACGCTGTTGAGATTGTAGTCAGACCCACGCATATGATCACGGCAGTACGGTAGGAAAACACAGTGATATGCTTTCCTCATGTCGATTAATTGTCTCTGAGGTCTACGTGTTGGGATACATCACTAGTCTAGGTCTCTTCTCTCGCTGGACAGTACTTTACGTTTCCCAATATTGCAGTTCGACGAGGGATGATGGCACGTGGAGTGACTCCACAAGTGTGTGAGGTCATCCATACAGGATCGAACTAGGAGCGACGATTGCTAAAACTGCTCTCTAATAGAGAGGAGAAGTTAGAAATGAGACCATACATTTGTTAGTGTGGCACGATACTGCTTTGTGTATGCAGATCGGCCAATGCTAGTGAGTTGTAAAAACCCAAACAGGTGAGTATATAGCGTCCCTTTCTGTCCTGAGGCACATGAGGCGCAGGTTCTGACACGATATGTGATCTTCTTCGTGTACTCACGACAACGTGGCCTGCCGCAGGGAATCCCTCCAAACGGCCGCCGCGACCGGAGAGCTAGCGGGCTGTCGCGCGTGGGTCGCGTGTCAGTGTCAATGGCCAGCCTCACTTTCGCTTGTGGCCCGGCGAGCATCCCGCCTAATCCCTCAGGTACACGGCCCGGTGACTGTCAGCTTGTAGGACCGGACGCCCTCGCGCCCCTCACGTCAGGTAGCGCGCCGTCCTCCTGCTGGCCTCTGGATTGCCACGATCCCCGTCATCTGCACAATTCTTACAAAAATCCTATGCCTAACTTTTCCCCATGACCTTCTATTTTATAATAAATTTACATAACGATACATTGATGGTCTGTCATTTCAGACACTGTAATTTTAATTTTATAGTTATTTATCTGTAGCTATCATAACAAAAAATGGAAATAATTTATCTTGATATTTGTGTAGAGACCGATCTCAGTATTGTACATGGTGTGTGATAACTGATGCTATGTAATGGATGAACAACTAAATGTGCGGGCCCGCACTAATATTACTATTAATTATATAGATCGACAGTAGACATGCTCAAGAATTAACTACCATTTGCCAACGATCTACATTCAATGTCTTTTAATTAAATTATGTTGTTACGCAGGTCTAAGTTTTACTGAGCTATAAAGAACATGCAACTATGCTACTTTCGCTCGCCAGTCTTCCCTCCATCTCGGGTGTGTGGTTTGATGACCTGAAAAATAGCATCCCAACAGGCGCGCGCCACACTTGTGGTAGAAAACCCCCACAATATTAATCTAGTTATTGTTAAATCCTACAGTTTAACTTATCCTAGTATAACGTACTTTCCCTTTTATTTATTTATTTATTTATTTTATTTATTTATATTTTTTTTGTTTACCTTACGCAAAACTCTTACATAATTCCTGTTACGTTGAGATGTCTCGCTGCTCGCCGCTATTGACGACAGTGATGTGCGCGCCGTACGACATGACATCCAAGTTTTCATTACGCCTCACTGAAACTCCGGAGACTGGGTTAGCCATGGCTATACAAGACAATAAATTTATAGTTGAACTTAATTTTGTATGTGATGCAGTCTTAGCAATGAAAGCGCACCTTTCCAGAGGCAATGTAATTTGACCCAGCCAAGTCTGGTTCCTGTTGAGGATTCAGTCGCCCACCACACGCCAGCTACACAGTATGTCACGAATATCCTAGTATGAGTCACTGGTTATTCATCTGTGACAGTCGCAAGCAGCATGCTAAATCCCCAACCAGCACATTGGCATGGTAGGCTTTATGCCCGCATTTCTACCGTCTAGGGCACCATTGGAGTCGAACGCTCACAGGTTCACCCCGACTTGCAAGACAACGATGCTGGCGCAGCTCTGCAAAAACTATACTGCCAATATTGAAATCACGCAATATACCACAATCTTGCAGTGCACTGACGCGTGCCTGCAAGCATTGGTATGAACGTCTCACGAACTGGCTGTGGCCGCTATGGAGCGTATCACGACTTCTCAGAACGCTTCTAAGAGCACGTTCTTGTATGCGCCCGTTTGTGCGACGTCTCGTCACTCATCTTTATCCCTTAACATGGACACCAGATAGGAAAGGATAAAAACATTGCTCATGGAAAGGTAGTGCCTCTTATCGCAACGACAGAGGAGATCCCGAACATAGACAAAAATTAACAGCAGTACATTCTTATGCGAGAAAACGCAGCGTGTTATTACTTTAATTAACAATCTTAATCTATTAATGCGACGAGTATTGTTCCCCGAAGAAAAGTTCATATCTTTGCCTATTCTACTATGTACACCACTTACACTATTACTACAGCAAGGTTCATGTATTTGCCCATTCTACTATGTACACCACTTACACTACTACTATTCCACGAACTCCTTTATGTGAGAGATGTGGTGGAGTCCTATGGACTTCTTTCCTTTCAGCGTCTCCAATTCATAAGCATTGTGATGAGCTGCTCTCCTTATACGGTACGGGCCGTTGTAAACAGAGTAGAATTTTTGGCATTTCATTTTTTGTTTGTTCGAAAGTCGGAAAGACTTAACGAGCACCTTTTGTCCAATTTGGAAGTGTCGTAGACGAGCTCCCCTGTCGGCACGTCTCTTCCTGACCTCTGCTGCAGCCCGTATCCTCTTGAGAGCCAAATCCACTATGGCTTGGTGCTGCGTTCGCGATCTTGGTGGGAAGTTTACGACCTTGGTTATCAAGTCCTTAGGAATCCGGTTTTTCAGTACTGTAATGGGTGCCAATTTTGTTATCCCATGGGGTGCCTCATTGATCACCTCCTGGAAGTCTTTAAGGAAAACGTCCCATGTCGTGTGCTGTTTGTTACAGTACAACCGGCACAAGTTTCCGAGTTCTTTAATAACCCGTTCTGCAGCATTCGAGCTCGGATGGTGCGAAGATATAAAAATGGGATCAATTTTACATCGACGCAACGTCTCCTTCCAAGTTTTTGACTTAAACTGTGGCCCGTTATCAGAAATAATTTTACTCACATGACCAACCTGTTGTAGGAAATCCCGGATTAGGGCTCGTGATACAGTTCGTCCTGTCGGCCTCTTCAGTGGCGTAAAGGTAACGTATTTGGACGTTAGTTCAACAAACACTAATACGTAAGTATATACTCTTCTTGTTCTTGGCAAAGGTCCCATCAAATCTGTTGCTGCTAATTGTCTTAATTTTGTCGGTACGATTGGGTATAATGGTGCCTGCATGCTCACAGTGGTGTGCTTAGCCTTTTGGCAGTCTTTACACACCGACAGTACCCTCCGTATTCGACGCTCCATGTTTCGAAAGTAACACATGGTCCTTAGCTTGAGATTGCACTTGCGTGGTCCGAAGTGTCCATAGCTGAGGTGAGTATGCCATATAACCTTGTTTATTAGGTGTTCAGGGATGCATACCCCCCATTCAGTGCCATTGGCATAATTTCGGTGGAAAATTATGCCTTTCCGCAAGAGGTAGAACTGCCTGATGGTGGCGTGTCTTCTGTCTATCCATTTCTGTTTCAATAACATTAGGGCAGGGTCCTTGTCTTGCTCCTTCTTGATGTCCTGCATACTACAGGTAATAAAATTTTCAAAGGCTACTTTCTGCATATAAAAAAGGCAGTAGTGATTTTACTCCAGATCTTCTTCCATGTTGTGCTCAAATCCGATCGGTGACCGTGACAAAGCGTCTGCAATAATGTTCTGACTGCCGGGAATATATTCTATCGAAAAGTTGTACTGCTGCAGATATGATGCCCACCTAATGAGCCGCCTGTGATTAAGCTTTGCAGTCATCAAGAACTCGAGTGCCTTGTGGTCTGTGTAGACCCTCGTCTTGCGACCAAACAGAAGGTATCTGAATTTTTCAAACGCCCATACAATAGCCAGCGCCTCTAACTCGGTTACTGAGTAATTCCTCTCACTCTTGGCTAGTACTCTGCTACCAAACGCAATTGTCTTCCACACCCTGTTTCCTTCATGTACATAGTCTTGGAACACCATGACACCCAGACCTGAGTATGAACTGTCCGTTACTATGCAAAGCTCTTCTGCTAAGTTAGGGTGTGATAGGATGGGTGCTTGTAATAATGCGAATTTTAATGCTTTCCATTCGGATTCGGCCGCCTCATCCCATTCCCAAGGAATCTTCTTTCCTGTAAGTTGATGCAACCTAGGACTGCTCTGAGTTTTGACATGTATAAAGCGGTTGTAAAAATTTATGATCCCCAAGAACCCCCTTAACTGCTTCTTTGTCGTAGGAATGGGAAGCTTCTCTCAGACACTACTTCATTATAGATAACTGCATCCCGCAGTGATTTTAGAAATTCTGATGGAATGTTACCTGCCTCATTTGATCGCAAGTTCTCCAAAGCACTTTTAAATTCTGATTCTAATACTGGATTTTCTACAAATCGTCTCGTGTTTCTTCTACTACAAAATCAGACAAACCTTCCCCCTTAGAGAGGCCTTCAAAGTACTCTTTCCACCTATCAGCGCTCTCTTCTGCATTTAGCAGTGGAATTCCCGTTGCACTCTTAATGTTAGCACCCTTGTTTTTAATTCCATCGAAGGTTCCTCTGACCTCCCTTTATGCTGAGTCAGTCCCTCTAATAATAATTTGTTTTTCGATTTCTTCACATTTTTCCATGTAACTATGTCGCATTAACTTCTCATGGTTGGGATTCACAGTCATACAATATTTCTTAAAAGACATCATAGTCGCCGTTGACTGTATGAAATATTTATTGTTGCGATTGCAATTTCGACATTAGGGTCATTTTCAGGTAACACTGCAAAAGTTACATTCTGTCAGATTACAAGACTATCTGACATGAGTACATGTCGTCGTCAAAATGCAGCCTTTTGATTGCGAGAGTCCCACAAGATCCAATGAGTATGACACTTATTACATTGTAAAGTGTTGTTAAATGTGTAACAAGATCCAATGAGTACGACACTTATTACATCGTACGACACTTATTACATCGTAAAGTGTTGTTAAATATGTAACAAGATCCAATGAGTACGACACTTATTACATCGTAAGACACTTATTACATCGTAAAGTGTTGTTAAATATGTAACAGGATCCAATGAGTACGACACTTATTACATCGTAAGACACTTATTACATCGTAAAGTGTTGTTAAATATGTAACAGGATCCAATGAGTACGACACTTATTACATCATATGACACTTATTACATTGTAAAGTGTTGTTAAATATGTAACAGGATCCAATGATTACGACACTTATTACATCTTACGACACTTATTACATCGTAAAGTGTTGTTAAATATGTAACAAGATCCAATGAGTACGACACTTATTACATCGTACGACACTTATTACATTGTAAAGTGTTGTTAAATATGTAACAAGTGTCGTACTCGTCAGATCTTGTGGGACTCTCGCAATCAAAAGGCTGCATTTGGACGACGACATGTACTCGTGTGAGATAGTTTTATATTCTGACAATGTAACTTTTGCAGTGTTACTTGAAAATGACCCTAAGGTCGAAATTGCAATCATAAGAATAAATATTTCATACAGTCAATGGTATAATGGTCGCCTAGTCGTAGATATTGCTATAATCGCACTATTTCACTCCTATTTACGGAGCTTGTTAGCACTTGATGTTAGGTTTGCACCATTAAAATGCACTGTGGTAATCGCTGCTGCTTTGCTGGATCGCTGCTGTGTCTCGATGCTAATGCTGGCTCTAAATCTGGTAGTCTAGGGATAAAAAGATGAGGTCCCGTGTTTTTGATGTGCTTTTGATGATAAATAATGAGCGAAACCAACAAATATTTAAACTTAAAATATTTATTACTCTGCTGGCCATCTTAATTCCACTGTCCATCAAAGACAATGACACAACGCAAAGCAGCAGTTCTTCTACGTTTTCTTTGCAAAGTTTATCCACCTCGAACAATAACACACATACTGAGTTTACCAAAGTGACATTCAGACTCCCCTCCTGACCCTTCTTGCTGCTTGTATTTATAGCCTTGTCAAAGAACTACTAAAAAGAGATATAGTTTATAAGTCACATGTACATCTGTTAACGTAATTTGTGCAGGAAAGTTATTAATTTATATCGAGTGACATAATTTAACAGGTTATTAAAATGACAGACAGGGCTTAACAGAATAATTCTTTGTTACAAAAAGGCCGTTTTTTAGAAGTTTGTCAATTGACTTGTCTAATTTGCATAAATAAGTAAATAACATGAATTATTAAGAATTACATTGGTTTTCGTCTAAAATAGGAGTGTTTACGTGAATGCTGAGTGAAAACGGTCCAAGTGAACAAATAGGTTTCACTGGGTGATTTTTATTTAAGGAGATCCAAAATACATAAGTTGGCCACTCTTTTTCGTACTTCATATTAATTATTTAAGATGAACTTAGTGTTTTTACATGATGACATTTGCTGTATGAGTGATCAAGTGATATTAACTTTTGTGTGGGTCAGTTATTCAGTATAATTTAATTGTTCACTGTTTGTGGAGACATGTTATGCAATCATTTTAACATACACAATAATTTTTCTATGATCATAAATATTCGTAAACTGGTTGAATTTGGAGGGTATCGCATACTTCGGTAAAATGAAGCCTATAATATGTTCCGTTACAACGGCGACTATGATGTCTTTTAATAAATATTTCTTAATAGCTTCCCTGCACTTCCTAGTTATTCCCTGGCTCTACGACCTGCAAGAAAAGTCATCCCAGGAGGAGGTCACGTTCTCGTTGATAAGCGCTGCCCTAGACAAACAGCGAAAATGAGGCCTTGCGGCGTTCTCGCTGTAGCCGGGGCGCCCATCTCGATCCCAGTGAACCGGAGGCTAGGTCGGCTTTGTGGGGGTAAGACAAGCGACGGCCCTTCCGGCGGCTTTCTTCAGGCTGGAACAACACGGCGCCAGGGGCTGGAGCGGCGCTCCGGCAGCCGGACGGCAGCTGCGCCACTTACCGGAACTGTGCCCCAGGCGCCGACAGCAGCTGTGACCCCAGCTCCAGCTCCAGCTGCGCGGGGAGAAGTCGCTCAGCAGGAGGCTGCGAGCAGGCGGCAGCGGCGACAACGGGCCGCGGCTGCTGTTCTGGCCAGAAGACACACAGGTAGATGAGCCAGGCCACTCTGCAGCGCGCGAAAGATTCGCTCTATGAATATGTGACTAATGGAACACAGAATATATTACTGGATGAAAAATGTTGAACGAAAACGAGAGTAACATGGGATTTACATCTACAGGGTGTTACAAAAAAGTACGGCCAAACTTTCAGGAAACATTCCTCACACACAAAGAAAGAAAATATGTTATGTGGACATGTGTCCGGAAACGCTTACTTTCCATGTTAGGGCTCATTTTATTACTTCTCTTAAAATCACATTAATCATGGAATGGAAACACACAGCAACAGAACGTACCAGCGTGACTTCAAACACTTTGTTACAGGAAATGTTCAAAGTGTCCTCCGTTAGCGAGGATACATGCATCCACCGTCCGTCGCATCGAATCCCTGATGCGCTGATGCAGCCCTGGAAAATGGCGTATTGTATCACAGCCGTCCACAATACGAGCGCGAAGAGTCTCTACATTTGGTACCGGGGTTGCGTAGACAAGAGCTTTCAAATGCCCCCATAATTGAAAGTCAAGAGGGTTGAGGTCAGGAGAGCGTGGAGGCCATGGAATCGGTCCGCCTCTACTAATCCATCGGCCACCGAATCTGTTGTTAGAAGCGTACGAACACTTCGACTGAAATGTGCAGGAGCTCCATCGTCCATGAACCACATGTTGTGTCGTACTTGTCAAGGCACATGTTCTAGCAGCACAGGCAGAGTATCCCGTATGAAATCACGATAACGTGCTCCATTGAGCGTACGTGGAAGAACATGGGACCCAATCATGACATGACCAACAATGCCTGCCAAAACGTTCACGTAAAATATGTGTTGATGACGTGATTGCACAATTGCGTGCGGATTCTCGTCAGCCCACACATGTTGATTGTGAAAATTTACAATTTGATCACGTTGGAATGAAGCCTCGTCCGTAAAGAGAACATTTGCACTGAAATGAGGATTGACACATTGTTGAATGAACCATTCACAGAAGTGTACCCGTGGAGGCCAATCAGCTGCTGATAGTGCCTGCACACGCTGTACATGGTACGGAAACAACTGGTTCTCCCGTACCACTCTCCATACAGTGACGTGGTCAACGTTACCTTGTACAGCAGCAACCTCTCTGACGCTGACATTAGGATTATCGTCAACTGCACGAAGAATTGCCTCGTCCATTGCAGGTGTCCTCGTCGTTCTAGGTCTTCCCCAGTAGCGAGTCATAGGTTGGAATGTTACGTGCTCCCTAAGACGCCGATCAATTGCTTCGAACGTCTTCGTGTCGGGACACTTTCGTTCTGGAAATCTGTCTCGATACAAACGTACCGCGCCACGGCTATTGCCCCGTGCTAATCCATACACCAAATGGGCCTCTGCCAACTCCGCATTTGTAAACATTGCACTGACTGCAAAACCACGTTCGTGATGAACACTAACCTGTTGATGCTACGTACTGATGTGCTTGATGCTAGTACTGTAGAGCAATGAGTCGCATGTCAACACAAGCACCGAAGTCAACACTACCTTCCTTCAACCGGGCCAACTGGTGGTGAATCGAGGAAGTACAGTACATACTGGCGAAACTAAAATGAGCTCCAACATGGAAATTAAGCGTTTCCGGACACATGTCCACATAACATCATTTCTTTATTTGTGTGGGAAGAAGGTTTCCTGAAAGTTTGGCCGTACCTTTTTGTAACACCCTGTATACACTGTAAGCCGCCTTACAGTGTGTGGCGCAGTGTACCTTGTGTACCAATACCACTTGCTCCTCTTCCTGATCCAATCGCCTACCATTTTCGGGAAGAACAAGTGCTAGTAATCCTTCGTGTGGGCTCCAATCTCTCTAATTTTATCTCCATGCTCATTTCGCGAACTGTATGTAGGCGGGAGCATTATACTGGTTGGGCTCTTCTAGGAACGTACACTCCAGCAACTTTAACAGTAGACCATACTGTAACGCAGAAGACTCGCCAGGTTAGCCGAGCGCGCTAGCGCGCTGCTTCCTGGACTCGGGTAGGCGCGCCGACCCCGGATCGAATCCGCCCGGCGGATTAACGACGAGGGCCGGTGTGCTGGCCAGCCTGAATGTGGTTTTTAGGCGGTTTTCCGCATCCTCCTAGGTGAATATAGGGCTAGTCCCCACGTCCCGCCACAGTTACACGTCTCGCTGACACTTTCGCACTATTCCATGGATTACACTAGTCGCAAACAGTTGGGGTGGCGGCAGGAAGGGCATCCGGCCACCCCTACCACTAACATTGCCACATCTGACTAACCATGCCCAACCTGCGTATCCGTGGGAAAAACGGCACAAGCAAAAGGAAGAACGAAAAGAAAGATACTGTAATGCAGAACACATCTCTTGCAGCGTCTGCCGCTAGAGCTGTCTAAGCATCTCCGTGTCGCTTCCGCCCTTACAGTTGACGAAATGGAGGGCCGCAGAGTTCCTACGCCAGCTCTATTACAAAGCGTATTTGCTCCCTTGCCCATATGCTACTCATGTTGTTCTGCCTTTAGTACACACACATGAAAGTTTCAAAAAGGGAAGTACAATGTGCAGTCAATAACTACATCTACTTCTAATAGTTTCAGTGCGATACACATTTCATCATTAACGTGAACAACTGACGGACAATATGTTATAAAAATTTTTAAAGCATAATATCTGATTATGACCAGACAGCTATGTCGAAACCGGCAATCCAGAAAAATGCGTTTTTTAGTGATCTCAGCTTGTGTAGTTTTCTTCACTGATATTACTGAATGGATGTCTAATGAAATGTGTTGCTCTTCTTTGGATCTTCTCTAGTTCTTCTATCAGTCCTATCTCGTATGGTAAATAAAGTACAAAAAGTTGCGTTAAGATTTTTGTGATAAAAGTGTAGAGTCAGTGTTATATGTCTTGTTCGTGCGAATGTCACCTGCAAATGGTCAACATTTACATTAATGTCAAACTAACATTTTTGCAGATTAAATGGTTCATATTTCTTATCATCCAATAGAAAAAAAAGTCACATAAGCTATGCTGTTGCACCTGGCATACGTGAGTTCTGTAAGTCGTATATACAATGAACAGCCGAAGAAACTGGTACACCTTCCTAATATCCTCTAGGGCCCTAGTGAGCACGCAGGAGTTCCACAACACGAAGTGGCATGGACTCGACTAATGTCTGAAGAAGTGCTGGAGGGAATTGAAACCACTAATCCTGCAGGGCTGTTCGTAAATCCGTAATAGTACGAGGGGGTGGAGACCTCTTCTGAACAGCACGTTGCAAAGCACCCCAGATATGCTCAGTGTTCATGTCTCGGGAGTTTAGTGGCCAGCGGAAGTGTTTAAACACAGAAGAGTGTTCCTGGAGTCACTCTCTACAATGGACGTGTTGTGTGTCGCACTGTCCTGTTGGAATTGCCCAAGTCGGTCGGAATAGACAGTGGACACGAATGGATGCAGGTGATCAGAAGGGATGCTTACGTACGTGTCACTTGTCATAGCCGTATCTAGACGTATCAGGGATTCCATATCACTGCAAATGCACACGCCCGACGTCAGTATAGAGTCTCCACCAGTTCCAACAGTCTTTGCTGACATGCAGGGCTTAATGTCAATTTTTCTATACTTTATTTACGATTTATTGAATTCACTACCCAAGGGACGCAGTACTCGTATGGATCCAATACTGGCGGGCATTATTAAGGTATATGTCGAACGAGTGTTTTGTAAGCTACTTCCGTCGTTGATGGACTACAAAGCTTAGGATTCTTCCAATGAATTTCACTGCGGCATTTGCCGTACTATCGCTTAATTTTATGCGGTCGTTCCACATCAAATTGCTCCATGTATATACTTCTAGATATTATATGGAACTAACTACTTGCAGTGATACTTCTGCAACTATCAGATAATAAAGTGTCTTTCTGTCTATGTATTCGCAATACGTTACGCCTGTTTACGTTGAAGAGTCAACTGCAACTTCCGTAGCAAGCGTTGATCGTCAGCGGGCCTTCCTGCATCTCTGCAACTTCCTAACATCCCGACTTCGCTGTGTATAACAGCACTATGCGCAAAAAGCCGCTAGGAACTTCCAGCGTTATCTGCTTGTGAAACGTAATAGTGCTCCTGGGGCACGCCTGAAAGTACTTTTACAAAATGGTTCAAATGGCTCTGAGCACTATGGGACTTAACTTCTGTGGTCATCAGTCCCCTAGAACTTAGAACTACTTAAACCTAACTAACCTAAGGACATCACACACATCCATGCCCGAGGCAGGATTCGAACCTGCGACCGTAGCATTCGCGCGGTTCCCGACTGAGCGCCTAGAACCGCGAGACCACCGTGGCCGGCGTACTTTTACATCTGAAGACTTGTCTCCGATCAGAATGACACTCTGGAGTCTGTCCAGTCACACAGTAGATCTAGTATTCGATACGCTAGGATTTTGTTCATTAGGCGGTGGTGCGGAATTGTACCCAGTGCCTTTCGGAAGTCAACGAATACGGTATGTACTTGGGCTTTCCGTGTCTCGTCGACTAACAAAGCGAGCTGGGTTTCACACAATCATTGTTTTCGGAACCCATATTGGATAATCTTGAAGGAAGCGAATTACCACACTCGACACCTCATTTGGAAAAAAAACAGTGTGAAGTTACCTCTAACAGCGGAAGAATGGACATTATTTCTGCACTCAAACGAGAAGTCCTCAGATGTGGGGTCGACTTTTTTAAACTATCTATACGGCAATGTAGGTTAAGATCCCAGGTATCACACACTGCAGTGATTCATCCTGGTGAATTGACGAAACAAAAATTCGGAATTTTGTGTGACACTCAATATCCTTAAAAAGGTGGCATTATTTAGAATGATTGTATGGTATAATGGATACTATACCAGCTTTATATACAGAGGGTTGTGGATTCGAATCTTTTACTGTCCACAAAACTTGTTTCTATTTTTATATCTTTATCAAAGCTACTCCCTCCATTATTTTTTCAGTTAATTGTTTTAAACATAACATTTCATTTCTATTTATTTCTTACACTATTACCCTAAGACTACTATTGTAATTTAGTATGCTTGTACCTAAATAACAGAAAACCCTGTCTCTGTGTTGCCATGTATAAACCTCTTGCTAAATTTACTTTAGTTTCTGAATAAAGTACACTATGACAGGATAATCTAATTAATAGGATAAGCTAATCAGTAGAGTTACTCTTTTTACAAGATTTGTCCGTGTGTTGTGTCTAAAGGACAAGTATATCAGACTACTCAATTCTTTTCCTAAGACCTTACCCAGTGTTTAGAAAGAAACGCGGTATGAACAGTACTACACTGAAGCTAGGACAACTCAGTACCAAGTTCATTTAGTGGTTTAAAATATGTACTAACGGTCGCCAGCCTATCCGGGAAATTATACAGGGAAGTATTGGGAAAGCAGAAATATGAATTTTGTCTGCTTACTTGCTACTGTTTGAGTTGCTTCTTCAAATAAATACTAATCTACGTAAACAATGTTGGTGCAGACGATGGAATTTCTTTTTGACTCCTACGCTCTTATACGTTACGTTACGTTTTTAAAAGAGAAAAAGCCCAGTAGATAACTTCAAGGAAGCTAAAAAAATTTTGCCCGGGGGAACCTTTAGAAAAAAAAGCACTTCCCATAACCTACCAACTTATATACTAAAATACTTAGTTACTAAAGTAGACACTTTTCGTAGGGAACGTTTCACTTCAAGAAAGCCTCTTTCTTACTGGAATTTACTTCCAAAAGCTATTACACTCTGAACTAACTCTGTATATATTCTGCCTAACTCTGCAGTCATTTAGCAGATTGTAGTAACTTTTCTTCACTCTGACTGAATTTTACGTAAGCAAACTTTTACTATAACACTTTTCAATGGTTTATAAAACTTTTGAAACAAGAATAGTCTGGCTTTTATTTCTCTGTACTGTACTAAGGCATGGAAGTGTTATTACTCTAATTAAAACTTTCATTACGCCTTTCGGTGAAACAACAAAGACAAGTTTTCTTTAACTACTGCTCAAGATGAAAACATTTACGATCTATTTAACTTTATGATGCAAAATTACATTTAAATTCACTCTGTTCAATTTACACTATTCCACTACTCTTCATTGCTACAGGAAATTCACTCTGTTCAATTTACACTCTTCCACTACTCTTCATTGCTACAGGATTTAGTCCCTCACAAACATATATCTCATTATTTACACAAAACTAATTTAAATGCCGGCTGTTTATATTAACTTGGCACTTCATAAGTCTGTAAAACAGAATACTCGGATAAATCAAACACGGGGAAGGAACCCTATATAGGTGTATGATTAGGATGAAATAACAGGGTTAACCACTTTCTTTGAAGTTCAAGAATGATTATTAAAGCAAAGTGTAAATTAATGGTTCACGCTGTACCAAAGTAATTTTACTATAAAAGAGTCTTATCTGTTAACTGTAGGCTTGAGTGTGGCGAACAATTAAAGTGGCTTCACTACCCACAGTACGGCCTGCAAGTATCTTGCTGTACAGGCTCCGTTTCTCTTCTTGGCGTCGTTCATTTTTACCTGCAGTAGCCCAACAACTCGCAGCTAGACGTAAGCCGTTTGCAGTCTTCATCCGAGGCATTTTTGTGCAAGTCTGCAGGCAAGGCTTCTGCTCCCCAAGACTGTTGCCTCAATCACTGCTGCCTACGGACTGTGTGAGTTACTTCCCGTACTTGCTGTAGGTAGTGCGCCAATTCGCCCTTGCTACCTTTTACACTCCCCAGACCCATTTTCGCTTCAAACAAACGGACACTGGCTTCACATAACAGCTACTTCTTACATTCTTCATAAGCGTGACCATTTCTTACAGTTTTCAAGTTTACATAAACATGAACGGTTTATAAACTCCATTATTTTATCTACAAAATGTCATCAGAAAATTATTTAACGTAATAAACAATTTAGGTAGTATTTTACATACATTACTCACATACAATGAAAAGAACTTGAACCTTCAGTATAGCACACTTTACATATACAGAAAAGTAGTACCAATATGCGAAAATTTTAAAGCAAAAAATTGTAGAAAATTTAGATGAAACATAAACAAATAGTGTTATAACACCATTTTAATCACTGAATGAACTATTCCATTTGGTTCATTTTCTTCTTTATGTCATTCTTTTTCCAATGGGAAGTTTTGTAAATATTAATTTAATTATATGTATCTGTTATAATATTCAATTACTTGAAACATCGAATTTATCAGTTAAAAACATTAGATGAAATAATCTATTCGCAAAATGATATCATAAATGTATTTTTGTTACCAGATGTACAACTTCTTTTGCATAGTAATCGTGATACAAACATTTAAAACATAACGTAAATACCTACTCGACTATGGACAAAAGAGGCAGATGTAAATTAAATGAAAGACGGGTTTATAAGTAAAACGAAATTCAAGGAAAATGATAAATAGATATCATGAGCACAATAATGTAGACAAAAAAACAGCGTTATAAAAGAAAAGAAATCCGACGCCCTGTTAAACCCGCAGGACAGGACAGGTAGTTTAAGTTGTGGAAATGGACCAAAATAAGCGGCTGTCAGTTACACTCGAACATACAGCCTTTTATTTGATCAAACATTACAAGAGCCAAGAAGTTATTGTTAAGAAAAAACGCAGCCTTTGTTTTGGAACTTAATCAGCGGCCGAATGCGTCGTACAACCACTTTAATTTAAAAACGGCTGAAAGCCAATAACTTAAAGCTCAACCAAAATCAGAACTTTAAAAGGCAAAGCCTTATCTTAAAACAATTCCTTAACTGGACTGAAGGCCAAAGACTCCAACACTTTAAGAGCAAACAACTTAAATTCAAAACCGGCTGAAGGCTCAACACTTAAGAGTCAATAACATTAATTTTAAAAATGCCAAATCCTTTACGTAAAACAGTTCTTAAATTAGGCTGAAGGCCCAAACCATCTGACACCTTAAGGGCAAACAAACCTTAATCTAAAAATAGGCTAGAAGCCATACAAGTAAAAACAACAAGAACAGAGAAGAAAAGGCAGTACACCCATGGGCGCCCAGGGGTTCCGAGGGTCGGCCTCGAATTCAAACACTGACACTCGCTGAGGTGAGACAGGCAACCACTGTCGATCCGACGACAACCCAACCGACAGACTGTCAACAGACCCACCCACAAGATAACTTCCGCTTCACCCAACCAGCACACAACAGGGAGTTCAATGGAACTACTTAGAAGGTATTGGCGCCAACCAATTATTCATTGAGCTGTGAAACTACACACCATGATGGACAGCGACAACACGAGGAAAATACACTACCTGAATTTGCGTCAATGGCCAGGGAAGGTAACCGGAACGTTAACGGCCACAAGGCAGAAGATTCTGCTGGTGCACTTGAATTCAAATAACCAACTACAGCTTAACTCCACCAGAGGATGGCTAAAATTTGCCAACTTGAAAACACACGTTGTTGCTCGCAGGAATATCCCAACAGCCAACAACGAACTCCAAACGACACAATGTGAACAGTCGTGACTTGCTGGTAGATTAAGTCAAAATTCAACAATCATGTCCAGGATCGGTAAGCCACAAACCTCGTAGCAGTGGGAACAGCACCACACACTCTAACACTGCATAGAGGCCGTCAGCGGGCCTAGCCAAACTACGCTCAGTGAAGATTTCCTCGCTGCTCCACACCAACCGCACAACTGCCCAGGCCCGGAAACGGTGATAGCACCAAATATACGTCGACCGATGAGACGACCAACCAACGGACCTCCTGCTCCAGTCTCCTTCCGTTGGACAGTTCATGTGTGCCCTCAGCGGTCGGCGAGCACTGGCTGTCGGCGCCTCGCCGGCGCTCCGTCCCCGACTTCACTGCTGCTGCGTCCCGACTGTACTGCTGGTCCGTCTCCAACTGACTGCCTGACACACGACGACCCGGTAGTACTATCGGTCCCTCCGGAGATGGTACGACAGTGCGCTTATTGACACGCGCTACTACTGCCGGTCACAGGAAAGTAAGGCAGGAAGTTGGTGACGCCAATAAATAGAGTAGGAAAACGAGGTGGCACTACCATAATAGAAGATGACAAACAATAAATGGGATAAACGCGAGCCGTGCACGGCTCAAGAAATTAAATCGAAATGAATAGGTAAAATTAATTAAAACACATGAACAAAGATTTCAAGTGGAGAAAGAATGATAGGATGAAAAATAAGAGCGAATGAAGAAGTCGATATTATGCTTAAAATTATGTGACAAAGAAATGGAATTAAAAATTACATTTAA
This sequence comes from Schistocerca piceifrons, assembly GCF_021461385.2. Classification (NCBI taxonomy): domain Eukaryota; kingdom Metazoa; phylum Arthropoda; class Insecta; order Orthoptera; family Acrididae; genus Schistocerca; species Schistocerca piceifrons. The sequence continues at coordinate 122,963,439 of NC_060146.1, forward strand.
ATCAGTTTATTGAATAAAATGATGATCAAGATCATCTCGAAAAAGATTTAAAAATCGAAATGAATTAGCACATCTGACGATATTAGAATTCCCAATTTCCTGCATGCGATGCCGTTATCCTATCCATTACACCACACAATCAAATCGCGCGTTACAAGTTTTTTAACTATATTGAGTGTCACACAAATTTTCAATTTTGTTATCGTCAAATATTAGCAAAGAAGACCTACCAGGGTGAATGGCTGCAATGTGTGATACACGGGATCTTAAACATACAGATAGTTTCAAAAAGTCGATCGCATCGCCGGAGGCTTCACCTTGTCAGGTAAATAAAAGAGAAATATTCGGAGAAAGGAAATACCTCATAAGAGTTTTCCTACATTTGGGAAAGTAATGCAGCTATGAGCCGTGGTGTGAAGTATAGGACATCTTAGGAAAAAGAATGTATCCAACTGTCAAATTATAAAAATAGGAAAAAAATAGGGCGCTGTTTGATAATCGTGGGATCAATGCAGAAATAGGAGATGGAAGTTTAAAGTGCTTTAGAACAAAGCGAGGGGGGTAACAGGTCACTTCCCATTCATAAAACTTGTTGCAACCGTGTTTCCGTTCCATTTATTTGAACCCATCCAATGGCTACAAGTTCTGTATGGGTTAAGAGTTCGTATGTGCTAACAGTTCGGCTGACAACACAAGACTGTGGACGGCAGTGACTTCAGAAAAGATGAACACCCTGAAATACTGCAAGTTCATGGGTAAGCACCGCGTCCGTCGTAGCGCTATGAGGAGTCGAGACGGAAACAAACGCCAAACACAGTCCGACTAGTCAGCACATACTTGGCAAGTGTGTGTGATCAACACATACCTGGCAAGCATGCAAGGTTGACTGCTAAGCTCACTTGTAGTCGCTGCGTGAAGAGCTTAATCCTGCCGCGGAGATCACTGGATTACGCAACTGCTCTTCTTCCCGCCTGTTGCTTTGTGGTCGTCCCCTGCTGTGGGTATGTGGCGCCACCAAGCCGGCTGTGAGATCCAGTATGCAGTGTCCCTGATTCTCTGGCTACAACGGTAGTCACCGATGCCGTAATGCAGGACATCAAGAAAGTAGAAAAAAAGAAAACATAAATGTAAGAAAATGAAACACCTACAGCCGTCCTTATTTTGTCATTTATTGTGTAGCTACCAGTTTCGGCACTTCAGCGCACCGTCTTCAGGTATTAGTTTATGCTCAAGAGGTGATCATGATCCCTTCATCAGCAACTGAGGCCTGAAGATGGTGCACTGAAGCGCAGAAACTGGTAGCTACACAATAAATGACATCTTAAGGACAATTGCAGGTGTTTCATGTTCTTACAGTAGTGAACGGCTGTAGTCCCCCAAATCTCCCGGTACAAGGACGGATATAGAGAAACACTAATGCTCTTGCATTTGAAGATGTCCATTTGAGGTGAAACAAATGTGGAGATACAGTGAAATTAGATGTGTGGAAGGCCAAGTTCAAATAAATCGTTAACTGTAAGTAAAAGCAAGACGTGGCAAGTGAACCGGTATGCCACCCACTCCGTGTCGGGATCTGAGTCATTTCACATACGTTTGTAGAATTGTTGCAAGTAATGGGAACAGCATCACTTACGTCCCGAATAAGATAGAAAAAGGTTCTGAATTCTTCAATCGAGTGAAAAGACTAGTCTGTTGTAAGGATGTTTCCCAAAAGCTAAAAAAGCACATTTGCGAAACTTTTCTTGTGCCCGTCAAGTTCCATATTCTGAAGATCTGCGACGTAGCCAAAAGACACGCTTTAGGGCCATAGAAATTCGGACGTAATAAAACCAGAGTGGAAAAATAATACCGTGAAATAATGGAGCCAAGTCTAAAGGGTTTAATATATACTATAATACAGACTCCTGATGAAAGTTAGTTCAGATGGTTCAAATGGCTCTGAGCACTATGGGACTTAACTTCTGAGGTCATCAGTCCCCTAAAATTTAGAACTACTTAAACCTAACCTAAGGACAACACAAACACTCATGCCCGAGGCAGGTTTCGAACCTGTGACTGAAAGCTAGTCTGCGTGTGCTAATAACAAGCATCTCACTTAGTGCAGGGAGTGGAAACTGACCCTTAACATAGACAAATGTAATGTATTGCGAATACACAGAAAGAAGGATCCTCTATTGTATGATTATATAATAGCGTAACAAACACTGGTAGCAGTTACATCTGTAAAATATCTGGAAGTATGCGTACGGAACGATTTGAAGTGGAATGATCAGATGAAATTAATTGTTGGTAAGGCGGGTGCCAGGTTCAGATTCATTGGGAGAGACCTTAGAAAATGTAGTCCATCAACAAAGGAGATGGCTTACAAAACACTCGTTCGACCTATACTTGAGTATTGCTCATCAGTGTGGGATCCGTACCAGGTCAGGTTGACAGAGGAGATAGAGAAGATCCAAAGAAGAGCGGCGAGTTTCGTCACAGGGTTATTTGGTAAGCGTGATAGCGTTACGGAGATATTTAGCAAACTCAAGTGGCAGACTCTGCAAGAGAGGTGCTCTGCATCGCGGTGTAGCTTGCTGTTCAGGTTTCGAGAGGGTGCGTTTCTGGATGAGATATCGAATATATTGCTTCCCCCTACTTATACCTCCCGAGAAGATCACGAAAGTAAAAGTAGAGAGATTCGAGCGCGCACGGAGGCTTTCCGGCAGTCGTTCTTCCCGCGAACCTTACGCGACTGGAACAGGAAAGGGAGGTAGTGACAGTGGCACGTAAAGTGCCCTCCGCCACACACCGTTGGATCGCTTGCGGAGTGGAAATGTAGATGTGGATGTAGATGAAATGACTCAAGGAAATCAAATACTCTTTTCGCAGTGGTGGTGCCTGAGCATGGCGTTAATGTGCCGCCGAAACTAGTCGTTTGATAGAATATCCTCCAGATACAGATGTGGTGGTACTTTTCTCGTATATGCATCCATAAATTTCCGTAGGATTTACCTATTTCGTCGCAATAAAGCTGATAAACACTTCACATATTGTCTTAACCAATTACATTGGCGTGGTTCTGATATTTAACCCGAGAAAGAGTGATTAAAATTTTTAAAATCTCCTTGAAGTCTCCTCCTTGCTCTTTTGAGGGAATATGAAGCGGAAATGACAGCAATAATATACCTGAAACTTCCTGGCAGATTAAAACTGTGTGCCCGACCGAGACTCGAACTCGGGACCTTTGCATTTTGCGGGCAAGTGCTCTACCAACTGAGCTACCGAAGCACGACTCACGGCCGCTACTCACAGCTTTACTTCTGCCAGTATCTCGTCTCCTACCTTCCAAACTTTACAGAAGCTCTCCTGCGAACCACCTGCCCGCGAATGGCAAAGGTCCCGAGTTCGAGTCTCGGTCGGGCACACAGTTTTAATCTGCCAGGAAGTTTCATATCAGCGCACACTCTACTGCAGAGTGAAAATCTCATTCTGGAAACATCCCCCAGTCTGTGCCTAAGCCATGTCTCCGCTATATCCTTTCTTTCAGGAGTGCTAGTTCTGCATGGTTCGCAGGAGAGCTTCTGTAAAGTTTGGAAGGTAGGAGACGAGATACTGGCAGAAGTACAGCTGTGAGCACTGGCTGTGAGTCGTGCTTCGGTAGCTCAGTTGGTAGAGCACTTGCCCGCCAAAGGCAAAGGTCCCGAGTTCGAGTCTCGGTCGGGCACACAGTTTTAATCTGCCAGGAAGTTTCATATCAGCGCACACTCCGCTGCAGAGTGAAAATCTCATTCTGGAAATATCCCCCAGGCTGTGGCTAAGCCATGTCTCCGCTATATCCTTTCTTTCAGGAGTGCTAGTTCTGCTTGGTTCGCAGGAGAGCTTCTGTAAAGTTTGGATTGTAGGAGACGAGATACTGGCAGAAGTAAAGCTGTGAGTACCGGCCGTGAGTCGTGCTTCGGTAGCTGAGTTGGTAGAGAACTTGCCCGCCAAAGGCAAAGGTCCCGAGTTCGAGTCTCGGTCGGGCACACAGTTTTAATCTGCCAGGAAGTTTCATATCAGCGCACACTCCGCTGCAGAGTGAAAATCTCATTCTGGAAATATCCCCCAGGCTGTGGCTAAGCCATGTCTCCGCTATATCCTTTCTTTCAGGAGTGCTAGTTCTGCTTGGTTCGCAGGAGAGCTTCTGTAAAGTTTGGATTGTAGGAGACGAGATACTGGCAGAAGTAAAGCTGTGAGTACCGGCCGTGAGTCGTGCTTCGGTAGCTGAGTTGGTAGAGAACTTGCCCGCCAAAGGCAAAGGTCCCGAGTTCGAGTCTCGGTCGGGCACACAGTTTTAATCTGCCAGGAAGTTTCATATCAGCGCACACTCCGCTGCAGAGTGAAAATCTCATTCTGGAATAATATAACTGCTCAAAATAACTCGTGATTGGGAACAAGACACACCAAAACGAAGATCAAATGTTACTGTAAACCACAGAATAAACCTATCAGCTTAGAAGATAGTCCGGGAAATTATAATGTGGCACATTGAAGAAAGGCCGCAGAGAATGACGGATTATATGAGTAAAATTTCCTCTATCTTTTCAACTTAAGACTGCAATATCTTAAAAACTGTACTACATATTAATGAGTGGTTTTCAACGTGTGCTAAGATAACTCACAAAGTGTTGTTTCCTCATTCATACACATTAAAATGTGCCCCCTTGGAGGTACTGATTATGCCTAGTCGAAATTCCATTTATCTCCACATACGATTCAAGATTTCCTCCTCGATGTATTCAAATACATTTCGAATGCTTGGCTTCAAGTTCTGTATGTCTCTAACTTCGGTTCGGTACATCAAATACTTTAAGAATCCCCACACGACGAAATCTATTATTGTGAGGTTAGTGGATCTTGGCGTCCATCGAACAGGACCGTACCAAATGGCTGTAAGCATTATGGGACTTAATATCAGAGGTCATCACTCCTCTAGACTTAGAACTAACTTACAACTATTTAAACCTCTCTAAGTTGAGGACAACACACACATCCATGCCCGAGTCGGGATTCGAACCTGTGACCGCAGCAGCAGCGCGGTTCCGGACTGGAGCCGCTCGGTCACAACGGCCGGCGGACCGTATCATCCAATACAACTACTCCGAAAGTTTTCTAGAAACTGACGGACATTTAGGGACTAGAGGGATGGTGCCCCACCCTGCTGGAATCCGACATCAGGTTGCAGGTGTTCCAATCGTGGCACAGCAAACTCCCGTAACATGTCCGGGTAAACATCACCGTTGACAGAGGACTCGATGTAAAAGAACGGACCGATGTTTCAATAATGCGTCAGTCCGCACCAAACATTGACGTTGCGACTGTCTCTTTCCATTTCATGTGTAACATGCCGATGCTGTGAACCCCATATACGAACGTTGGCGTATAGATGAACCGTTGCCTCATCGGAGAAACATTTCTCTTCCAAAAAGTCATTGTGTGCTCCAGTCCTGCCTAGCATTTCAACTGCAAACTGTTTCCGCTGAGCTTTGACCGCAGGATTTAATGCCTGAAGCAGCTGCACATTGTAGGACTCTAGCTGTAACCTCTTATGTAAGCCACTGTGCACTGTTGGTCATCACATTTCCAACTCTCTAGCCACCGTATCCAACGATTTTGTCGCACTTCTTGCCGTAAATTGTCGACGTTGGCGTCTGAAACAGATGGGCGACCGGACCCCTTTTTATGGAGAACGGAACACTGCCTTTAGTCATAAATGACGTATGCCAAGCCCGAATAGTTGGCGTGGACGGTGGTTGCCTTCCATACCGTGTTCGAAAGTTTCGTTGCAGCAGGGTATCGGACGTCGTCTGTATGAGTCAAGACCACGCTGAGCTTCCTCCTGTGGGGTCAACTATTCATCAGATTGTTCAAGTTAAAATAAAATAAAATAAAATAAAAAAGTAAAGCTACGTTATAACATGTCAAACACCATTTGACCATTCGTTATCGTCTGCTATAAATTTAAAGTTGTTAAAGTCTTCAGCTGTAAAGAGCTACCTTACAACCTTATCACTTGCTGAATACCATTTGTTATTGTTTAACATAGCTTTAAAGTATCTAAAGTCTTAAGCTGCCACTGCAAAGATAATTTATGGACACCCAGTACTCTTAATTCCATTCCTTGTATTTCTTTATCTATGAAGCTATATTTTCGTTTTGTTTCTTTGAGTAATTTCTCTCGAAGCTAAGAATCAGAAATCCGGGATGCTTCTATTGTCAGTGACACTAAAACAGTGAAAACTTACAATGAATGATTACTCTTACTACTGACCCGTCTGACTATTCACATTTAAGTTTCCCGTGGTTTCCCTAAATCGCTCCAGGCGAATGCCAAGGTGGTTCCTCTGAAAGGGCACGGTCACCCCCCTCCCCAAGGTTCATCAATCCTAGCTAGTGTTCCTCCTCTAATGACGTTAAACTCTAATCTTCATTCTTATTACTGATGGGTATGATTTTCTCAAATAATTAAAAGTGCTTTCGACCTCTTTATTAACCTACTATTTCACTGATTTTAATGTTAGCTTAAATGGGTTCTTATCTCTGTACTCAAACGTATTTAGTACGCTTTTTTTCTGGTCGACGAAACTGCTGTCAACCAATGTAGATGCTACTTTGTTCCTGTCAAGGTAATCGACCACAATATACAGTATGTTGACATGTTGAAATGCTGGAAAATTTATTTTGAGTCCAATTTTCCACGTTAGCTGTTTTACGAAGCTGCTCAAAGACTGGTACAAACCACTGGGAAAGTGAGTTGTATCTGTAAATGAAACCGCATTAAAGACACTTTTGCAACAAATTCTAGAGTACTGTTCCAGTGTGTGGGGTCCTTGCCAAGTAGACGCGACACTAGGAAACAAACTCAAAGATGCGCCGCTTGGAACGTAATGCAGCAGGATCGTAAAGCTCAAACGGAAGTGTAACAAAAATGATTGGGTAACATAAGTAAGTAATTTTTCAAGAATGGCTACAATGTACTCGCAAAAATTATTAGGTAAATTTAGAGGACCAGCTTTCGAGAAAGGTTGTGCGACAGTTATGCTGCTAGTGACGAAGATCAGCAGAACGACGTAACAGAGGCACGTAATCAGTCATTTTCCCCTCTCCGCTCGCACCGGGAGTATAATGGAAAACATAATTGGTAATATTGACACGAAAAATATTCCGCTTCCACGTACTTCCCGGTCACTTTCGGAAGAAAGTAGTGTAGAAAGTAGAGTAGAAAAATCAACTAAAGAACATTTGATAATCATGTCAATGAGTGATTCAGAAACACAAATGGGGGACAGAAGTACTCCACGCGCCTAACCCCGTAACCGTACAGCACGCGTACTGCAGGGTTAAGGTATGCGTTTTAGAGCACATATTTACTTGACTTTTTTTGTTTCGAATGATCATTCCCGTCATATCCCTTAATACTGACCATCACTTCTGAAACACCTTGTGTACAGGGTGTTACAAACAGGTACGGCCAAACTTTCAGGAAACATTCCTCACACAAAAATAAAGAAAAGATGTTATGTGGACATGTGTCCGGAAAGGCTTAATATCCATGTTAGAGCTCATTTTAGTTTCGTCAGTATGTACTGTACTTCCTCGATTCACCGCCAGTTGGCCCAATTGAAGGAAGGTAATGCAATGCACGAGGATCCAATGGACGAGGCAATTCTTTGTGCAGTTGACGATAACCCTAATGTCAGCGTCAGAGAAGTTGCTGCTGTACAAGGTATCGTTGATTACGTCACTGTATGGAGAGCGCTACGGGAGAACCAGTTGTTTCCGTACCATGTACAGCGTGTGCAGGCACTATCAGCAGCTGATTGGCCTCCACGGGCACACTTCTGCGAATGGTTCATCCAACAATGTGTCAATCCTCATTTCAGTGCAAATGTTCTCTTTACGGATGAGGCTTCATTCCAGCGTGATCAAATTGTAAATTTTCACAATCAACATGTGTGGGGTGACGAGAATCCGCACGCAATTGTGCAATCACGTCATCAACACAGAGATTTTCTGTGAACGTTTGGGCAGGCATTGTTGGTGATGTTTTCATTGGGCCCCATGTTCTTCCACCTACGCTCAATGGAGCACGTTATCATGATTCCATACGGGATACTCTACCTGCGCTGCTAGAAAATGTGCCTTTACCAGTACGACACAACATGTGATTCATGCACGATGGAGCTCCTGCACATTTCAGTCGAAGTGTTCGTATGCTTCTCAACAACAGATTCGGTGACCGACGTATTGGTAGAGGCGGACCAATTCCATGGCCTCCACGCTCTCCTGACCTCAACCCTCGTGACTTTCAATTATGGGGGCATTTGAAAGCTCTTGTCTACGCAACCCCGGTACCAAATGTAGAGACTCTTCGTGCTCGTATTGTGGACGGCTGTGAAACAATACGCCATTCTCCAGGGCTGCATCAGCGCATCAGGGATTCCATGCGACGGGGGGTGGATGCATGTATCCTCGCTAACGGAGGACATTTTGAACATTTCCTGTAACAAAGTGTTTGAAATCACGATGGTACGTTCTGTTGCTGTGTGTTTCCATTACATGATTAATGTGATTAGAAGAGAAGTAATAAAATGAGCTCTGACATGGAAAGTAAGCGTTTCCGGACACATGTCCACATTTCATATTTTCTTTCTTTGTGTGTGAGGAATGTTTCCTGAAAGTTTGGCCGTACCTTTTTGTAGCACCCTGTATATTAAAATCGTATGGGACTTAAGTGCTAAGGTCATCAGTCCGTAAGCTTACGCACTACTTAACCTAAATAATCCTAAGGACAAACACACACACACACACACACACCCTCCGCCGGTACCAGCCGCACAGTCCATGACTGCCAGCCGGGGTGGCTGAGCGGTTGTAGGCGCTACAGTCTGGAACCGCGTGACCGCTACGGTCGCAGGTTCGAATCCTGTCTCGGGCATGGATCTATCTGGTGTCCTTAGGTTAGTTAGGTTTAAGTAGTTATAAGTTCTAGGGGACTGATGACCATAGTGCTCAGAGCCATTTGAACCATTTGAAGTCCATGATTGCAGCACCCTAGACCGCTCGGCTAATCCCGCGCGGCCCCTGTATGTTTAATCTATTTATCGGCCTCTACCGTTGTACAAATATCTCGCGGTTCCGTGCCAACACTGGTTTCCGCAGCACGTCATCCGCTGGCAGACAACCTTTAAGTATTTCACTTTTGCTCGATCAGCTGGACGAATAGACTCTATCGCAGATTTAATAAGTGAAGAGCGCCGCTCCCGAGTCGCTGGGGGACTTGTTTGGAGGAATCTGGGTGCAGCGACCGCCTGCCCTGCCGCGCGCCGCTGCCTGCTGAGGCGGGTAATTCTGCGGAGGCACTGAGGAATCCTCCCAATCAGACCTCCTCCCCCTCTCCCTCCCACGCTCCCGCCAGACCCGCACCGCTTCACCCCGCTCCAGCAGCCACAGTAGCCGCTGATCCCAGGGCTCTGATGGAAATCTCCAACACCGAAGATTCGACCTCGTCCGTCCGTGGCAGCTGGTAGCAGCTACTGCGGCAGTCTCACTGTGTTGAAAGAGATCCAGAAAGGCAGCTCACTTGTCCAGCAGTCGAAAATACCAGCAGTCGCAATATCCCCTTAGAAACACGCAGAGTTTGAAAGGAAATGAAGGAAAACGCACCATAAACACGAATGTCTTGGATTTTGTTGTACATTGTAAAAATGGGACACTTATTCCGTTTGTAGTATGAAACGAACTAATGGCTAATAGCAGTTATAAGAACAATGACCATAAAAGATTTATACCAGGAAGATCTCAAAATGTGTTACTCTCTGTCTTCTGACAGCGAGATCAGCAGCTTAAAGTTGTTCATATGTTCCGACAAGTTTACAGTAAGGTTTCACAGCGATGGAGGAAGTATTTATTTTGTTTCAAATTAGGTAAGTAATTAATTTCAGCCGGCCGGAGTGGCCGAGCGGTTCTAGGCGCTCCAGTCTGGAACCGCGCGACTGCTACGGTCGCTGGTTCGAATGCTGCCTCGGGCATGGACGTGTGTGATGTCCTTAGGTTAGTTTGGTTTCAGTAGTTCTAAGTTCTGGGGGACTGATGACCTCAGAAGTTAAGTCACATAGTGCTCAGAGCCATTTTTAATTAATTTCAGTGGTCTATTACCTTCTTCAGACTTGAGTGAATCCAGTAAGGAAAAGCTAGTACTTTGTATTGCCAACATCCAAAACCTTTAAACTTCATTAACAATGTAAGGGAAACGAACCCTAAAACAGCTGTAACTCGTGATTTGTTTACTGTCAAATCTGGTTTCGCTGCATTAAAACTACGTACGAAGGAAAGGATGCGATGTAATACGCATAATCTAAATAATACAACATTGTTTTAAAAACATTTTTAAAAAATTTTAATTTTTCGAGGATTTTAAGAAATCTCTTTCAAATATTTTATAGAAGCTATGTACTGTATTGAAACAAGCGGACAAAATCGAAATCCCTCCCCCCTTCTCTACTGTAGAGGAGAAGTCGACGATATAAATAAAAGAGGACATCGGGGTGGTCAGTGCGTTGGCATGCTGAGAGGGAGAGAGAGAGAAAGGAAAAGTAAGTGCAATGAGTCACAACTAAAGACGTAAAAAAGGAAACATCAACAGTGAGACCTCCAGCGAGCTAAATAACCAACCATTTTGACATTTATAATTGAAAGAAAACAGCCCTCGGTCACTATTTTTAACGAATTAACCGGGTTTTAACACTGCTAGGAGTGTCTTCCTCAGAATTTAAATCAAAGAATGGTCTATAACATGGTCACTCAATTATGACTAAAAACGTATGATACAGAGTATAAATATAGAATCATCGTCAAAGACTGTACTTATACTCTGTATCATACGTTTTAGTCACAATTCTGTGACCATGTTATAGACCATTCTTTGATTTAAATTCTGAGGAACACACTCCTAGCAGCGTTGAAACCCGGTTAATTCGTTAAAAATAGTGACCGAGGGCTGTTTTCTTTAAATTGTAACTATTCACGGTCTCTTAACGTGCAGCCATGTACAAAATTTTGACATTTATTCATTATGGTGTGAAAGGATGAGAAGAAATGCCGGGAAGGACGGAGGAGGAAGGGGCTTGGTTCAAATGGCTCTGAGCACTATGCGACTTAACTTCTGAGGTCATCAGTCTCGTAGATCTTAGAACTACTTAAACCTAACTAACCTAAGGACATCACACACGCCCATGCCCGAGGCAGGATTCGAACCTGCGACCGTAGAGGTCGCGACGTCCCAGACTGAAGAGCCTAGAATCGCTCGGTCACACCGGCCGGCTATTTAGCTTCCTTGAGACCCCACTTCTGATATATCCTACTTTTCACTCATTGTACTTATATATGTTCTTTTTTTGTTTTTTTTTTCTTCTTGTCCCAGTGCTCCACCGCAGTGTTCGCCACGATATTGTGTTTTATTTATTTCGACGACTTCCCCTTTTGGTGTTTGATGTTTAACTATGAACGTAAGGGGTGCCTTGGAGCGCTGATGTGACGCTTTTGTGAGCACGTTTTAACTTTGATTATCCATGCTTCTTTAAATGCTGTTCATAATATCTACAAAATATTTAAAAACTTCTTAAAATTCTACAAAAATTTAAAAATTTTAAAAATATTCTTATAGTGGTTTGATCATATGTATTATGTGGAATCATTCCTTCTTACGCAGTTCACCTGAGGATGTTTTAATGCAACGAAACCGGTTGTGGCAATAAAGTAATCATCAGCTACATCTGTCTTGCGATTCATTTTACTTCCATTCTGTACCGAAAATTTCGTAGATTTTGTGAAGAAGCTTATGTGTCTGATTAATGTGACTGTACCATTTGTATACGCTATGATGAAAGTTGACGAAACGATTCGTGGGAACGGTCGCTTCACAATAACGGAGCTTTCGCTTTCATCTCAACAAGTTACACGGACTTTGATGTTTGAAATTATCACTCAAAAGCTTGGCTACCACAAATTTTGTGCACGATGGGTGCCCGAAATGCTTACAGAGTACCATGAAAAGCAGCGAATGGGTGCAACGTTGACATTTATGGAGGCCTACCACAAACATGGTGATTCATTACTCGATCGATTCGTAACCGATGACGAGACTTGGGTGAAACACGTCAATTGCGAGACAAAATTACAGTCCATGGAGTGGGGGCACACAAGGTCCCCCAAAAACCAAGAAAATGTTTTCAAACCTTGTCAGCAAGGAAGTTGATGGCGACAGTGTTTTGAGATGGCAAGGTGTGCTTCTTATTGATTTTCTCGAACGTGGAGCAACCATAAATTCTGCCCTGTACTGTCAAACTTTGCACTGCCTTAGAAGAGCAGTTCAAAACAAACGTCGAGGAAAGCTCACATCCAAAATTTTGTTTTTGCACGACAATGCCCGACCTCACACGAAAAACCGCACTAAAGAATTTAATTCACTCAGATGGGAAATTCTCCCTCATCCACCCTACAGCCACGACCTTGCACCAAGCGACCCCCACTTGTTTCCCAAGATGAAGAACTGACTTGCAACGCAGCGCTTTGATGACGACGTGGAACTCCAGGCGGGTGTGATGCACTGGCTGAAGTCTCAAGCGGCAGAATTTTACGACCAAGGTGTTTCAGAGCTTGTCCACCGCTGTGATAAGTGCCTCAATGTGTTTGGTGGCTATGTGGAAAAGTTGTATGTCAGTCGCTCTTTCATATGTATATAATAAAATATATTCCTTGTATTTATTATTTTTAATGCCAAAACGTTCCCTACTTTCTGAATAGCCCTCGTACTTTCTTTTGCGACTGTAATGAAAGTTCTATTAAGACCATAAGCGTTTCCTGTTTTTTTACAGCACCTTTAGCGGTCACTGTAACAGTAAGTATTTTCTTACAGTTTTCTTTGCTAGGATCATGAACAGTTCAGATGCTTTAATACTATAAACATAATGAATTATTATCTTTACTCACGAATTTTTGTTGCTTACGTCATTCTTTCTGTTCTTCTACACACGTGTAAATAACATAAGTTATTTGCTTTGTATAGGTCTTTTGAGACTGTAATAAAAGTCCTACAAGACAAAAAGCATTTCTCTTTATTTTAAATCATGTAGAGCGTTCACTGAATCAGTATTATTTGTTTCTTCAATTTTGTTTGCTATGAACATGCACATGACAGATGTGAAAATTACCGAACTATCAGTTTAATAAGTCACAGCTGCAAAATACTAACGCGAATTCTTTACAGACGAATGGAAAAACTGGTAGAAGCGGACCTCGGGGAAGATCAGTTTGGATTCCGTAGAAATGTTGGAACACGTGAGGCAATACTAACCTTACGACTTACCTTAGAAGAAAGATTAAGAAAAGGCAAACCTACGTTTCTAGCATTTGTAGACTTAGAGAAAGCTTTTGACAACGTTAACTGGAATACTCTCTTTCAAATTCTGAAGGTGGCAGGGGTAAAATACAAGGAGCGAAAGGCTATTTACAATTTGTACAGAAACCAGATGGCAGTTACAAGAATCGAGGAGCATGAAAGGGAAGCAGTGGTTGGGAAGGGAGTGAGACAGGGTTGTAGCCTCTCCCCGATGTTATTCAATCTGTATATTGAGCAAGCAGTAAAGGAAACAAAAGAAAAATTCGGAGTAGGTATTAAAATTCATGGAGAAGAAGTAAAAACGTTGAGGTTCGCCGATGACATTGTAATTTTGTCAGAGACAGAAAAGGACTTGGAAGAGCAGTTGAACGGAATGGACAGTGTCTTGAAAGGAGGATATAAGATGAACATCAACAAAAGCAAAACGAGGATAATGGAATGTAGTCAAATTAAATCGGGTGATGTTGAGGGAATTAGATTAGGAAATGAGACACTTAAAGTAGTAAAGGAGTTTTGCTATTTAGGGAGTAAAATAACTGATGATGGTCGAAGTAGAGAGGATATAAAATGTAGACTGGCAATGGCAAGGAAATCGTTTCTGAAGAGGAGAAAATTGTTAACATCGAGTATAGATTTAAGTGTCAGGAAGTCGTTTCTGAAAGTATTTGTATGGAGTGTAGCCACGTATGGAAGTGAAACATGGACGATAACCAGTTTGGACAAGAAGAGAATAGAAGCTTTCGAAATGTGGTGCTACAGAAGAATGCTGAAGATAAGGTGGGTAGATCACGTAACTAATGAGGAGGTATTGAATAGGATTGGGGAGAAGAGAAGTTTGTGGCACAACTTGACTAGAAGAAAGGATCGGTTGGTAGGACATGTTTTGAGGCATCAAGGGATCACAAATTTAGCATTGGAGGGCAGCGTGGAGGGTAAAAATCGTAGAGGGAGACCAAGAGATGAATACACTAAGCAGATTCAGAAGGATGTAGGTTGCAGTAGGCACTGGGAGATGAAGAAGCTTGCACAGGATAGAGTAGCATGGAGAGCTGCATCAAATCAGTCTCAGGACTGAAGACCACAACAACAACAATGAACATGAACAATTCTCATGCTTTAAGATGCTACCATAAACAATACTAATTATTATCCTTATTCACGACTTTATGTTGTTCACGTCATTCTTCCTGTTCTTCTACGCATATGCGTTGCTTACTATATCTTCCTGCTCTTCTACACGTTCACTTGAATACCTCTCCTGTGCCAAATTTTTCATGTCACAGGAGCATTTGCAACCTACTTTCTCAACTATTTGCTGGATATATACGAGCAGTCTCTGTCTTCCTCTGCAGTTATTAACCTCTGCACCTCCATCTAGTACCATAGAAGTTATACTCTGACGTCTTAGCACATGTCCTATCATCCTGTCCGTTATTTTTGTCAGTGTTTTCCATATATTTCTTTCCTCGCCGATTCTGCGGTGAACCACGTCATCCCTCACCTTATCAGTCCACTTAATTTACAACATTCTTCTGTAGCACTCCCCTTTGTTCAGATTTTTCCACAGCCGTTGTTTAATTAGCATACGATGCTTCGCTCCAAACGGACATTCGCAGATACTCCTTCTTCAAATTCAGCCTACGTTTCATACCAATAGACTTCTCTTGGCCAATAATTACCTCCTTGCCTGAGCTAGTGTGCTTTCTACGTCACCTTCACTCCGTCCGTCAAGGGTTATTTTTCTCCCTAGATAGCAGAATTACTTAACTTCAACTATTTCGTTTCCCCCCGTTCCGATGTTAAGTTTCTCGCTGCTCTCATTTCTCACGCTAGAAATCTCATCAGCGAATCATATCACTGATATCCTTCCACCCTGAATTTTAATCCCACTTATGAATCTTATTTCGGTCATTGCTTCTTCGATATGGACTCAACCATAGGGGCGAAAGACTACATTCCGACTATATCCCTGTTTTATTCCAGTTTTAATTGGAGCACTTCGTTCTTGGTCTTCCAATTTATTACACTTTCCTGATTATTGTATGTATTGCATATTACCTGTCTTTCGCTTTAGCACACCCCTACTTTTTTCACAACATCGGTCTTGCAACACTTTACATTGTCGATGGTTTTTGCAGGTCGACAAATCCTATGAATGTGTCTTAATTCTGCTTCAGTCTTGCTTCCATTGTCAACCACAAATTCAGAACTGTCGCCTTGGTGCCTTTACCTTCCTAAAGCAAAATTAATCGTCAGTTTCCTTTTCCGTTCTTCTGCATATTATTCTTGTTAGTAACATGGATACATGAGCTTTTAAGCTGGTTGTGCAGTAATTTTCGTACTTGTCGGCACTTGGCATCTACGGAAATGAGTGGATGATGTTTTCCAGAAGTCAGATGGTATATCGCCAGTGTCATAAATTATTCACACCAGAGTGAATAGGCACTTTCTTGCCACTGCCCTCAATGATTTTACACTGTAGTGCCAAAGACACTGTTATAGGTATGCGTATTCAAATGCATGCATTAACAGGCAGAATACGGCGCTGCGGTCGGCAACGATTATATAAGACAGAAAGTGTCTGACGCAATTGTTAGATCGGTTACTGCTGCTACAATGGCAGGATATCAAGACTGAAGTGAGGATGGACGTGGTGTTATAGTCGGCGGACGAGCGATGGGACACAGCATCTCCGAGGTAGCGGTGAAGTAGGGATTTTCCCTTAAGACCGTTTTACGAGTTTACTGTGAATATCACGAATAGGGTAAAACATGAATATCTGACATCGCTGCGGCCGGAATAAGATCCTGCAAGAACAGGGCCAATGACTTAAGAGAATCGTACAACGTGTCAGAAGTGCAACCTGCTGTGTTGGCAGAAGAGCAGGCTGGCGTGAGGAGGGAAGGACTATACTGACGTGAGGTCTGG
This sequence comes from Schistocerca piceifrons, assembly GCF_021461385.2. NCBI lineage: Eukaryota > Metazoa > Arthropoda > Insecta > Orthoptera > Acrididae > Schistocerca > Schistocerca piceifrons. The sequence goes on from NC_060146.1 coordinate 122,979,787, forward strand.
AACATTACAAGGAATTAGAATTCAGAATGAGGACGTAATTAGTTTGATACTTAACTTTAATCCATTAATGATGAACGTCGCTCTTGACGGTACATGATTCACAATATTATCTGTTCAGGATACATAGTAACTGAATATGGCGCCTTGCTAGGTAGTAGCAAATGACGTAGCTGAAGGCTATGCTAAACTGTTGTCTCTGCAAATGAGAGCGTATGCAGACAGTGAACCATCGCTAGCAAAGTCGGCTGTACAACTGTGGTGAGTGCTAGGGAGTGTAGACTAGACCTGCCGTGTGGCGGCGCTCGGTCTGCAATCACTGATAGTGGCGACACGAGGGTCCGACGTATACTAACGGACCGCGGCCGATTTAAAGGTTACCACCTAGCAAGTGTGGTGTCTGGCGGTGACACCACACAACCCTTTCGCAAATTGCTGCCGATTTGAATGCTGGGTCATCAACCAGTCAGCGTGAGAACCATTCAACGAAATATCGTCGATATGGGCTTTCGGAGCCGAAAGACCACTCGTGTGTCCTTGTTGAGTGCACAACACGAAGCTTTACGCCTCGCCCTGGGTCGTCAACACCGACATTGGACTGTTGATAACCGGAAACATGTTGCCTCGTCGGACGAGTCTCGTTTCAAATTGTATAGAGCGGATGATCCTGTATGGTTATGGAGACAACCTCATGAATCCATGCACCCTACATGCCAACAGGGGACTGATCAATGTGGTGGAGGCTCTGCAATGGTGTCGGGCGTGTGCAGTTGGAGTGATATGGGACCCCTGGTACCTCTACATATGGCTCTGACAGGTGACACGTACTTAAACAGCTTGTTTGATCACCTGCATCCATTCATGTCCATTGTGCATTCCGACGGACTTGGGAAATTCCAGCAGGACAATGCGACAACCCACACGCCCAGAATCACTACAGAGTGGCTCCAGGAGCACTCCTCTGACTTTAAACACTATCGCTGGTCACCGAACTCTCCAGACATGAGAAGCGCGGAGTGGCTGCTCGGTTTGAGGCGCCGTGTCACGGATTGTGCGGCCCCTCCCGCCGGAGGTTTGAGTCATCCCTCGGGCATGGGTGTGTGTGCTGCTCTTATCATAAGTAAGTAATGTGTAAGTCTAGGTGCCGACGACTTCAACAGTTTGTTCCCTTAGGAATTCACACACATTTAAACAATTGAATATCCTACACGATATTAGGCAGATGTACCAGTTTCATAGGCACTTCAATGTATTTGGTAATAGGTTGTTCAGAAGTTAAAAAATTTGTAGTATATTTAAATAATTAATTAGTGGTTTTTAAAAGACAGCTGTTTACAACACAAGAGAAGCAGTATTTGGTAGTTGTTCGCATTAAAATGAAAATCTAAGAGCTCCGTTAACACGTCCTTAATTTTTATTTTTTATTTCGAGCGGGAGACCAACCTTGTTACACCGAGTGAAGTGGCGCAGTGGTTAGCACACTGGACTCTCATTTGGGAGGACAACGGTTCAAACCCGCGTCAGGCCATCCTGATTTAGGGTTTCCGTGATTTCGCCAAATTGCTTCAGGTAAACGGCTCGATGGTTCCATTGAAAGGGCACAGCTTCTTCTTCCCATCCTTCCCTAATCCGATGGGACCGATGACTTCGCTGTTTGATCCCCTGTCCGCTTCAACCAATCAACCAACCTCATTGCACCCTTTCCTGTCCACTGGATGTGAATGTATGTAAACAAAGGGATTCAATCAACCATGCGTATGTATAGTGGCCGAAACAGGAAGAAAAATTACCATAGAAAGGAGTCGTGCAATATAATGGCCTCTAACAGCGACAGCCACAAATTTTCGGTGTGTAACACGGTCCTCAGTTTTGCTAGACACGGAGATTATTTGTGACCCGATGGCTACCTTTTTGTTACTTTGACAAGCATTTTGCTTGGTGTGTTATGACACGAAACACATCGATCTGTTTCAAATTTTTATGAGAAGAGAAATATTCGTAAATATGTTATTTATATGTGGTGTGTTCAGTTTACAGGTTTTAAATATCCGAGTTTATTACATTCTCTTTCTTCCAAGCATATTTATTCTATTATACAAGTTGCTTTGTATTTTCATGTCTGAATTGTATAATCCTAGCGTCTGCCGTCCGCAGCTCCTGATCTAGTGGCTACCGTTGCTGCCTCTGGATCACGGGGAACCGGGTTCGATTCCCGCCCGCGTTGGGGATTTTCTCTGCCCGGGGGGTGGGTGTTTGTGTTGCCCTTATCATTCCATCATCATCATCATTCGTGAAAGTGGCTAGATTGAACTGAGTAAAAAATTGGACTGTGCAAAAAATTGGGACTTTGTACGGGCGCTGATGACCGCGCACTTGAGCACCCGATAAACCACATATCCTCCTAGTCTGCCACTTTTCTATCAATGTGTGGACGAAATAGGATAATATAACAACATCAGAAGAGGCATAATTTTTTTCACGTTAACGATATACTCGTCAGAAGCCATTTTGAAGCGTTTTGTGAAGGCTTTAAGAATCATATGTTTCTGGTTAAGAAAATAATGATATTATTTCCGCAAATTAATACGATCACGAAGTTTTAAAGCTAAATTTACTTATGACAACAAAATTTGTAGAGAATTTCGTACGAAGATTATATCTGTGAGTGAAAGGGAAGAGAGAACGAAGATTCATCAACAGGACAGAAATACCTGTTATCTTTAATATTCCGTAAAAATCTTTTAATGCATGACGCCAAAGAGTGAATGAGTTTAAGGAGGGCCATTTATTTTTCTAAATAATTCGGCACAAATATTGCCGACTTTTACTCCAGGCTTCTTGTGATATGAAATGCTTGGATTATTGTCGTCAGGGTGGCTAGGAACTTACCCTCGGCTTGTCTCTTTACGCTACAGTGCTAATATTCTGGAAATTCCTAATGACGTCTCCTGGCTGCACGGCCGACTGCACAGACGGTTGGTGTATTGCGGCGCCTTGGTTCAGGTACAATAAATAAAGTGACTACAGTCAGTACTCTGTGGAAACTATTACTCAGCACGCCGACTCCGTAGGTCTGATCGGTAGCAGTCGGCAAGAGTCGGGAATCTTCGTGTCGTAGCGATCTGTAGACGTTTGTTGCCAGCTGTGCAGCGTATCGATAGCCGTTCTTAGCTGCTTTGTCGTCTGCTTTGTTGCTGAGCTGTAATGTTCATTGTGACTATTTACGAAAATGTGTGATGACGTGAGTGTTGGCGCGTTGTAGAGTTACTTCTGCTCCAGTGCAGAAAATGAAGCCTATTATCAGGAGCTCGTGGAAGCTCAAAACACAAGTTTCTGTTGCCTGCACTGCGTGCCGACTTTGTTTCCCTCCGCATCCCGACGCCCCCGCAGCATCCGCTCTCTTCGCAACGCCTGTTCGGCAAATGACAGGTTGTAGTTCGCGAATAGTGTTACGGAGCAAAGCAGTGATAAACCGTTTGTGACGGAAGGTTTATAAATAGCGGAAAGCAACATTTCAATGTGAAGATTATGTAATGCTCGTGTCGAGTGAGAGAAAAGTGATACTGTCTCAAAACATTGCGTTAAAAATCAGGAAAGCTTAGAACGTAAATTAAGAATTGCAACAGTGAAACAGTAGGGAACAGTAGAACTCCCGTTAAATGCGCAAAAGAAAGCTGAGCGTGGAAAGGCAGAATTTATTCACGAAACTAGTGTGATCCTAGTCAAGGCCAACGTCCGGCTGGAGAAGGTAGACGACCCTGCAACCTAGAAATGGCTTCAAACGGGCGTACTATCTATCAATGAAACTTCACTGAGAGTAAATCTATCTCATTTTTTCTTTTTTTCTTTTTTTAGGATTTACAACCAGCCGACTATGGAAGAAATGCGTCCCATGTTGTGCAAGCGAAATACTGTTGTTGTTGTGCCGTCTTCAATCCTGAGATTGATTTGATGCAGCTTTATACGCTACTCTATCCTGTGCAAGCTTCTTCATTTCCCAGTACTTACTGCAACCTACATCCTTCTGAATCTGCTTAATGTATTCATCTATTCGTCTCCCTCTACCATTTTTACCCTCCACGCTGCCCTCCAATGCTAAATTTGTGATTCCTTGATGCCTCAGAACATGTCCTACCAACCGGTCCCTTCTTCTAGTCAAGTTGTGCCACAAACTCCTCCCCAATTCTATTGAATACCTCCTCATTAGTTATGTGATTTACCGATCTAATCTTCAGCATTCTTCTGTAGCACCACATTTCGAAAGCTTCTATTCTCTTCTTGTCCAAACTATTTATCGTCCATGTTTCACTTCCGTACATGGCTACATCCCATACAAATACTTTCAGAAACGGCTTCCTGACACTTAAATCTATACTCGATGTTAACAAATTTCTCTTCTTCAGAAACGCTTTCCTTGCCATTGCCAGTCTACATTTTATATCCTCTCTACTTCGACCATCATCAGTTATTTTGCTTCCCAAATAGCAAAACCTCTTTTACTACTTTAAGCGTCTCATTTCCTAATCTAATTCCCTCAGCATCAACCGACTTAATTCGACTTCATTCCATTATCCTCGTTTTGCTTTTGTTGAGGTTCATCTTATATCCTCCTTTCAAGATACTGTCCATTCCGTTCAACTGCTCTTCGAAGTCCTTTGTTGTCTCTGATAGAATTACAATGTCATCGGCGTACCTCAAAGTTTTTATTTCTTCTCCATGGATTTTAACACCTACCCCGAATTTTTCTTTTGTTTCCTTTACTGCTTGCTCAATATGCAGATGGAATAATATCTGGGAGAGGCTACAAACCTGTATCACTGTCTTCCCAACCACTGCTTCCCTTTCATACCCCTCGACTCTTATAACTGCCATCTGCTTTCTGTACAAATTGTAAATAGCCTTTCGCTCCCTGTATTTTACCCCTGCCACCTTTAGAATTTGAAAGAGAGTATTCCAGTCAACATTGTCAAAAGCTTTCTCTAAGTCTAAGAATGTTAGAAACGTAGGTTTGCTTTTCCTTAATCTTTCTTCTAAGATAAGTCGTAAGGTCAGTATTGCCTCACGTGTTCCAACATTTCTACGGAATCCAAACTGATCTTCCCCTTGTGTCGGCTTCAACTGTTTTCCATTCGTCTGTAAAGAATTCGCGTTAGTATTTTGCAGCTGTGAGTTATTAAACTGATAGTTCGCTAATTTTCACATCTGCCAACATCTGCTTTCTTCGGGATTGGAATTATTATTAGCAAGCATAAATCGGGCTTGCCTCTAATCCATGACGAATTTACCGACGCTTCAGGTCGCTATGTGTCGGAGTCTTGTTCAAAACTCAAGATTTACTATCTTAACAGGAAATACTTTTGTTAGAATGAGCAAATATAGATGTCGCGAACAGCAGAATGTGTTCCCAAACGATGCTGCATTCTTGGAATACTTCGGAAATTGACCATAAGAGTGTAAAGTTTGTAATAACTGATTTGGCCTCGTATATGTTAATATGTTGTCATCTACTGAATGGCATTATGGGAGAAATTTAAGTCAGATCACTTGCTGGGTTCATAAATTAAGTTAGTTGAGTGATGTCTTGCAAAAGACTTTGAAATAGCATAATACCTTGAACTGTTTTCATATGTCATACTTGGACGAAGACTTTGCAGATATGTTAGTTTCATTGTACCCGGTGCCTGTGTTGAGTTGATGGGGATGTTGGTTTAAAGCCGCCTCTTACATACATACAAACTTAGAGAGGCTCCTCTCATTTTTGAAACAACTGTCGCTAAAATATAGTCCCATAGTAAATTGGTTGGTAGACATGGAGCATGCCACGTTTTGCAACCTGGTAAAAGTCCAAACAAGATTTGTTTTTGAAAATTGTAAGTTTAATACAGACGTTGTTTTGGAATTAGAAGGTTCTAATTATCCCTTTTCTCATCTGCTGGTTTAAAAAGTATCACATCTGAAGGACAGGTTGAACGTAATTGCTTGTAGTCATGTTGGTGAACTATTTAGTATGATTTTTGATGGATTTAGTAATTCATTAACAAGTAAAGCGGCTCTCCTCTTTCAAAATATTGGTAATTTAGCTGTAAACAAAATCAAAAAGTGCATGTCCCCAAGTGATATTAACTTGCTGTTTGGCCTTTTGAATGGTGTATTTCATCCAGTTGATGTAGGTTAAACTATACAAACATTTCGGTGATAAGTGTTAAAACAATATTATTTTTGGTTACCTTGTTTTTAAAGATATTCTGATAAATGAAACTGAAAAATATACCAGGCAATAGGTTGAAATAATTCTGTCACTACAAGCAACGAACTTTGTAAATGCTCTGTTGAAGTTTATTTGGGTTTCTTGTTCATTCGGTGAAGCAGAGAGATTTTCTTAGAAGTATAATTTCATTGTCATTGGTAACGACAGGGAGTTCCACTGTAATGTATGCTACCTTTCACGAAGTAAAGCATGGCTAGGATAAACAATGATAATGCAACATAGGTGTTATTTAATCATAATCAGGAATATAATAAAGTAGTATTGGATGTTTATTAGTAACGTGTACATCTATTATTCATTTAAAAAATTCAGAACCACTATAATGAAACCCTGAATGATAAATTTTAGAATTTCATGAAAGTGAAATTAAAATGATACAGTATTATCCATGTCGTGAAATAATGCAAAAATTAGTATTCTTCTCGTGAAATTTCACAAAAATTAATGAGTAAAAATGGTTCCTCTAAACATCAGTTACTATTTTTCTTTGTCGTTTTCTATTTTTTTGCCGTATCTCTGATCTACTTCCCATATTCTCTTTTACGTTATTCCGTGCATGTTTCTGATACTTTGTCTTTTATGCCCTGAAGACCTTCTAAATTTATTATTCTATTTCTGATTATTTGGTCAGGTTTCTTCATAATGCTTTTCTTAGTTCTGTAATACACGCTACTGTTGACCACTTTTCCCACATAAGGTCTGTCTGCGGTGTTACCTTGGCCTCATTGACTTGGAAGAGGTCTCCAGCGTATTTTCCCTTCGCTTTGCCTTTAATTCTTGTATATCCTATATATCTTGTTATATCGTTACAGTGCACTTTTAACCCTCTCTTCCAATGTCTTATGTTTTCAATCCATTTTTACAAGTACTTGATTTATAATAAAGTGTTGGACGTCACACAAATTACGTGAGGACAATATCATCAATAACAACAGTTCATGAATTCGTAAGGGCGCTTGCCGGAACTTAGTTTGGCTGGATTCGATTTCAAGCCATTTCTAGTTTAGTCCCGTTGTAGCGTATCTCACCAGCAATCGATCCGTTTTATTGACTCTGAACTTTAGCTTTTAATGGATCTTGGACAATTTACGTTATCTGTGGTTGCGGGCGCTATTCTTGAACGGAATATTTACGGTTATTGCCTTTGAAACAGGTTTTCTCTCTTTTTTCCTGTGTATTGCAAAGAAACGCTGTACAATAAACGCTCGGAAAGTAGAGAAATGGGAACTTCTGAATGGAATCCCATTGTAAAGAAATACGTAGTATCTCATGCGAAAAATATGGATGAATATGATAAACAATCGTGGTCACGCCCGAAAATGCACCACAAAAACAGAATAGGAGGTGGAACAGTGAAGCAACAGGTATCACAGCCACAAATCCTTTCACGTGAAAGGAAAGGGGATACAAGAACACCGAAGAAATTAAGTACGGAACTGCAGTAAAACGGAAATAAAATGTAATGCTGGGAATGTACGTTTCAGACTACAAACGCTATTGGGAAACCTAATTCATTCCTCATGGACCTCAAGTAGAGAACATAGATCTCAAATTCGTCCCATATTCCATCCTCGATATCTTTTGTCACCGTTCACCACACGTGGCTTCCAATCAAATTGCATACCGGCCGTATCTCGTCTCAGTTTTCATTATTTCCGGTCGCCAAAGGCACATTACGCAGCAAGTAACTAGAACTTGTCGAGTCGAAACGATGTTGGATCAGACGGTCACAGGTATGAGTGAAAGATATATATCTATAATATAAAAATGAATCGCAAAATGTGTTGGTAAGCGCATAACTCAACAACGCCTCGACCAATTTGGCCAAATCTTTTTTTAAAATGTTCGTTGAAGTTCAAGGATGGTTTTTACGGCGAGAAAAATTAGAATTATTGCTGGAAAAACCCTAAAAATAGCCCTTTTCTTTTTCCTATACAAATGATTCACCGTGTATGATGGATGGTAAATGTTCAAAACGATATCCACGGACATTAATATCGGAAACAATTACTGGTAATGACGGTTATCCATTGTATCGTCGCAGATCGACAGCAGACAATGGAAAATCAACAATTGTCAAATTAAATCAACAAGATATTGAAATAGATAATCGTTGGATTGTTCCATATTCACCCATTTTATCAAAGACATTCAAAGCACACATCAACGTTGAATCTTGCCATTCAGTGAAATCTATTAAATACATTTGCAAATATGTAACCAAAGGGAGTGATATGGCTGTGATTGGAATTGGTGCAGAGAATTCCAATGATGAAGTTACCCAATACCAAATGGGCTGCTATGTCAGTAGTAATGAAGCAGTTTGGCGAATATTTTCTTTTCCTATTCATGAGAGACACCCTTCTGTTGTTCACTTAGCTGTGCATTTAGAAAATGGACAAAGAGTGTATTTTACAGCACAGAACGCAGTACAAAGAGCTGCTCAGCCACCATCTACTACATTAACCAGTTTTTTTGAGACATGCCAAAACGATCATTTCGCACAAACATTGCTATATTCTGAAATGCCAAAATATTATACCTGGAATCAATCCTCAAGGAGATTTATACGACGGAAACAAGGAAAACCAGTTCCAGGATATACAGATGTATATTCCACCGATGCGATTGGCCGGATTTATTCAGTACATCCAAGCAATGATGAATGTTTTTATTTACGACTGCTATTAGTCAATGTACATGGCCCAACATCATTCCAACAGTTACGAACTGTTCATGGTGAATTGTGTGGATCCTACAGAGAAGCCTGTCAACGTTTGCAATTGCTTGAAAATGACGCTCATTGGGAGCAAACTCTCAATGATGCTGTAATATCATCACACGCTCATCAAATACGAACATTGTTTTCTATAATCATATCTACATGCTTCCCATCAAACCCAATTGATTTGTGGATCAAGTACAAAGATTATATGTGTGATGATATTTTGTATCAAATACGGAATAGAATGGGAAATCCAAATATACAAATCAGTGAAGAAATTTACAATGAAGCATTGATTTCAATTGAGGACATGTGCTTGATAATGTCAAACAAACTATTAATTCAATTAGGCCTGACCGCGCCCAATCGTCCAATGCATGACGCTTTTAACCAAGAGTTGCATCGAGAAAAACTGTATGATCTCAACGCTTTGAAAGAATTAATTCAAACAAATCTTCCACTGTTAACTGAACAACAGAAGTATGTATTTGAAACTCTTATGAAAGTAACAAATGATGAAACTGGAGGGATTTACTTCTTAGATGCACCTGGTGGTACAGGAAAAACTTTTTTGATTTCATTAATATTAGCAACAATTCGCTCACAAAATAAAATTGCACTTGCACTCGCTTCGTCGGGAATCGCAGCAACTTTGCTTGAAGGTGGTCGAACAGCCCATTCAGCACTAAAATTGCCATTAAATATGCAAAGCAATGAAACTCCAACCTGCAACGTTTCGAAGAACTCTGCAATGGCAAAGGTTTTGCAGCAATGTAAATTGATTGTCTGGGATGAATGCACGATGGCACATAAAAAATCTTTGGAGGCTTTAGACAGAACCTTAAAAGATCTACGGAGAAATAATAACCGATTTGGTGGTGCAATGATTTTATTAGCAGGAGATTTTCGTCAAACATTGCCAGTGATTCCACGATCAACGCCAGCTGATGAACTCAATGCATGTCTAAAGTCCTCCAATTTGTGGAAACATGTCAAAGAACTTCATTTAAGCAAGAATATGCGTGTCGAGTTGCGAAATGACCAATCTGGAAACATATTCTCTAAACAACTCATTGACATTGGTAATGGCAAATTTCCTATAGACATGTTGACTGGCTGCATTAACTTTCCTCAAAGTTTTTGTCAGTTAACTCGATCAAAAGATGAACTTATTCAGAAGGTGTTTCCAGATGTTTCTCAAAATTACAGAAACCATGATTGGTTGAGCGAACGAGCTATACTGGCTGCAAAAAACATAGATGTAAATGAATTAAATTTCAAAATTCAAGAACAAATTACAGGCGAATTGAGGATATATAAATCAGTTGATTCGGCTACTAATCAAGATGATGTAGTCAACTATCCACCGGAATTTTTAAACTCGCTGGATTTGCCAGGATTGCCACCTCACAATCTTCAATTAAAGGTTGGATCGGTGGTTATAATGTTGCGAAATATCAACCAACCGCGTCTTTGCAACGGTACACGGTTAGCGATAAAAAAATTACTAAACAATGTGATAGAAGCAACTATACTCAAAGGAAAGTATAAAGGAGAAGATGTTCTCATACCGCGCATCCCAATGATTCCGACTGATGTGCCATTTGAGTTTAAACGACTACAGTTTCCAGTGCGGCTTGCTTTTGCTATGACTATAAACAAGTCCCAGGGGCAATCATTAAGTGTTTGTGGTATTAATCTAGAAAACCCATGTTTCTCACATGGTCAATTGTATGTTGCCTGTTCCCGTGTTGGAAAACCATCAGATTTGTTTATCTATGCGCCAGGTAATCAAACAAAAAACATCGTATACCACAAAGCACTACAATGATAATAATAATAATTATGATTCACATGATTAACAATAAAGCGATTACTTACTTTTAAATCCTTATATATGTTTTATTTAATTATTTTTTATTCACAACGCCCTATCACCAGGGTGACGGTTCTGTTCAGGAGAATTTTTTTAAATACGTAGGCAAAAAAACTGCCATATTACAAATCTTTTTGACAGGACGAAGTCTGTCGGGTCAGCTAGTATATATATATATATATATATATATATATATATATATATATATATATATATATATACGTTGTGTCTCAACATTTATACAGGGTGTAAATTTTGAGACGACAAACCAGAATAACTCAAAAAATAAGCTTCACACCAAAAAATGTGAAGAATCCAAAGTTGATTATTTTCGAGGGGGACATCTGCTAGTGCTAAAATTAGCCAGCCACCCCAGCCCCCTGGGGATGGGAGGGGGAGGCAACTTAAAAATTTCAAATGGGAACCCCCATTTCTTATTGCAGATTCAGATACTATATAAAGAACTACGTAAATTTTGTCTTAAACATTTGTTTTGATGTTTTGTAGCTGGCGCTGTAATTCAAGAAAATCCATGTTCTCGTTTTTGCGTGGAAAATGATTATGGATAAATAATAAATACTTATTTACTTTGTAAATTTTGATTTGCTAAAACTAAAACTCTCCCTCTCTACCCGTAGGGTGGGGTTTGAGAGAGAGGATTCTGCGGAAAAAAATTAATGTTTATGTCTACATTTGTCATTTTCCTAAATTTACACCCTATATATATATGATAGGCAACGGCCTTGCCGCAGTGGATACACCGGTTCCCGTGAGATCCCGAAGTTAAGCGCTGTCGGGCGTGGCTGGCACTAGGCTGGGTGACCATCCAGCCGCCATGTGCTGTTGCCATTTTTCGGGGTGCACTCAGCCTCGTGGTGCCAATTGAGGAGCTACTCGACCGAATAGTAGCGGCTCCGGTCAAAGAAACCCATCATAACGACCGGGAGAGCGGTGAGCTGACCACACGCCCCTCCTAACCGCATCCTCAACTGAGGACGACACGGCGGTCGGTTGGTCCCGATGAGCCACTTGTGGCCTGAAGACGGAGTGATTATATATATATTAAGACACAACCATAGGTGCTATGATGTGCTATGATGATGATGATCCTATTTGCCTTCTAGTAGATGAAAACAAATTACAAAATTGTCTAGTGAAGGTACTCAGTTGACACAAAAACTGGCCGCTGATACTGAACAATGAAGTGACAAAAATTTAGATGTCGATTCACATAAGTACCTAGGGACTGTAGTTAGGTACAACATAAATTGCAACGATCATGCAGGTAACTTTGTAGGGAAGGTGTATGAATGAATGGGTTCTTTGATAGAACGTTCAGCATAACCTTAAAATCAAAAGTACGGTCGTATTTGGCATCTGGTAAGATTCGCGACTACTTTTTGGTGGGAAACGTGCCCCATGTTAATCTTGGGTGGAGAGTCATCAACAGAACTAGAAGTTGTGTTGGGACCATTGTTGTTCATGATGTAAATGAATGACCTTGCAGACAATATCAATGAATAGCCTCAGCTCTTTTTCAGACGATGCAGCTATATATAATGAAGCACTATCAGAAAAAATGTGCACAGATATTCAGTTGGACCTCGATAAGACATTAAAGAGGTACAAAGATTTCCAATTTACATGAAATGTTCAGAAATGTGGAACTGTACAGCTCACAAAACAAAAATAAATACGAATCAGTGACAACTGGAATGTGCCTATTCATACAAATTTCTGGGTTTAAGAATATGTAGGGATAAGGAACACAACTATCTCATATGTTCAGCTGCAGATAATGCCAGTAGCTGACATAAGCCGACTGGTTGAATATTAGACAACTGCAATGAGTGTACGAAGGCGATTGCTTACAAATCTGTCATTTTAAAGTATTGCTTGAGTGTGCAGCATGAATTATATCAGATTTGTTTGAGCCAATAGAGAGCGTTGAAAGAATTGAACTGGCGAATGACTGAAGGCAGACGCAAATTATCAAGTTACAACCTTCTTAGAAAGTTTTAAGAACCAACTTTAAGTAATGAATCTAGGAATATACCACAGCTCTTCATCTAAACGCCACCCATTTCTCACTCTGGTTTGAGAGGGAAATATGGCCGTTTGGAGTTTGACAGTTGTGGCATCTACTCATGACGATCTGTGTTTCCTAAGTGCGACAGATGTTGGAACCTACCAAGATCACATAGACACGGCTGTGATCAGAATTTAAACATGCACAGGTTTCTGTTTTTTGAAGTAATAGAGATTACCGGTAATTAAAACACAGATTTCCTTTAAGCCTATTAACTTCCCAGCTACAGTAACTAAATGTTCCTGCTCTGTCATTAACAAGATCCTTAGAGACAAGTCTCATGAACAAATGAGGCTTCCGTGTTCTCTCAGTGCTGCCAAGGATGAGCCAACGCCAGCCAGCACACATAACTTTAGCAAAATCAATTCAGTCCTCACTACACCATACAAAATATGACCACAAAACCAAAATACTCTAGTGCTTCTAATACTGTCATAAAATATGACGAAAGTCAATTACATACTGTTCATTTGCAATTAGTATAGTATTGTTGTAGCCAGTGTCATCCAAAAGGGCTTAATGTGCTGAAGTTAATTCTCTCGTAGAGAAAGGTGGTGAGGAAATATCAAGAAACTTCCATCCAATTTTACTTTTGCGTCACTAAAATTTACATTTTAGCTTGTAATGTATAGAACTTAGAGGTAATGTTTACTAGGCTTTTCTTGTTCGAATGACCGTTCCTGTCACTGAAAGGAAGAACACTTACAGATTTAGCTGGTGTGCTCTCCTGTTTGTATTATTTCCGATTTTTAGTTTTACTCATTGTGCCCTGCCAATCTGCAGCGTAGAATACGCGATTTCCTTGCCGGGTGACCGCTTTAGGCAAACTGTCTGCATCTGAGACTGTGACAACTCCTTGGAAAGGGGTTTTAAGCACTCTCATAGTTCATGACGGCTGACGACAATTCGATGACCGTAGTTACGAGCCGGTATGCGTGCGCTTACGACAAAGTGAATGCCACATCCGTTTAACCAAAACATCCAAGAAAGGCACACAAGCATTCTTCTCTGATCCCTCAGTGAACCAAAAGTTCTTATCAATTAAGTTGAAGGAATATTTATTTCCCTCATTTAAATCTCAAACAAAAACTTTTGTATGAATTGTGCGCAATGATGCTAATTCTAAAATGGAGTACCTCAATAGCAGAGTTAAAAGCTTTTTAATATAAAATACCTTTCTTGCTCCAGTTTAAAAGAGGCAGTATTAGCTTTCTCATGGCACTTCCAGGCAGACACTGGGAATTCCTCAGAGAGTGCTGTGTCTCTATGCATGGAGGCCACTAGGTTTATATGAGGAAAAAGAGCTAAAATGGTTAAAATGGCTCTGAGCACTATAGGACTTAACATCTGAGGTCATCCGTCCCCCTAGACTTCGAATTACTTAAACGTAACTAAAATAAGGACATCACACACATCCATGCACGAGGCAGGATTCGAACCTGCGACCGTCGCAGCGACGTGGTTCCAGGCTGGAGCGCCTAGAACCTCTCGGCCACAGCGGCCGGCAAAAATATATAAATAAATAAAGAAATTGCCTTAAGTTTCATTCAGTGAAGGTTTGCGCGACTGGTCGTCCTAGTTGCTGGTGAACCTTTCGAATTATGTGGTCATGGTCCATGAAGCTTTACGTTTCCAACTACAGCAGAAGTTGCTGCTTTACTCGTTAACTTTAGGAACAGTTTGAGCCAACAAGACCACTTTCAGCTACAATGCTCTTTGAGTTTGGTGGGTGTACCAAGTAGCCTGAGGCGCGAATGGGAATTTGGATTTGGGAGGGAGGCGTTAGTCTGTGCAGTTTTGCGAAGTCACTGTGCCAGGGTGTCGTAGTGGTTAGCGTGTCTGTCTAGTGAGTAGGACACCCAGAATCGAATCCCAGCCTTGGTGCAAATCTTGTCACATGAGTCGGCATATACTCTTTCAAATGGTTGTAACCATAGCAGGTGCGGCCGCCGTGGCTGAAACTAACTAGTACTCCGTCTTCAGGCCACGAGTCGCCTACCGGGACCATCCGGCCGCCGTGTCACCCTCAGTGGACGATGCGAACAGGAAGGGCGTGGAGTGAGCACACCGCTCTCCCGATCGTTATGATGGTATTCTTGACCGAAGCCGCTACTATTCGGTCGAGTAGCTCCTCAATTGGCATCACGAGGCTGAGTGCACCCCGAAAAATGGCAACTGCGCATGGCGGCCCAGGTGGTCACCTATCCAAGTGCCGGCCACGCTGATCTCACGGGAACCGGTGTATCCACTGCGGCGAGGCCGTTGCCTGAAACTAACTAGTCTTGGTGCTAATAAATAAATTCGTTAAATGTGATAGCTGATTCTTTGGCTCAAATACGTCTGACATAACAGAAGTAGCTGAAACGTGAATCCGTCTTCAGTCCTATGATAAGTTGCCCACCCTTAAGTCCAGAATGAAGTGAGTGCTCCTCAGACACTGAACGGTGGACGATCTGCCAGTCTGAATTAGCTGACCGCTGACTTTGAATTATCGAGTTCCTCCTGCTGTCCGACACACGCATCACTCTAGTTAACGGTTGTCAATTTCACAAAAGGATTGGATCACAGCACACGAAAAACGGAGCAAAAATATCGCGGCAGTGTGTATGAAGCGATGCAGACAGTGGAAACCGAGAGAGAACGTGCGCGCGCGGATGTGTGTGTGTGTGTGTGTGTGTGTGTGTGTGTGAGGGGGGGAGGAGAGTTTGGGTAGGATGGTTAGGGGGTGTGGGGGGAGAGAAGCATATTCCACCGAAACAAAAGTTACAGCTTCCCTATTTTCGTGTAGAATTATTTGTTACGAATATATTCAATCCTTAGCGATGTTTATAGCTTGAACTCCGCTCCGAAAATTCCGACTGTATTCCCTGTGTCACCGTTACTCCACCTTTATGCGAGATGACCGGGGGTGGGGGTGGTGTGTATTAATCACGCGTAATGCTCCCCTTTCATACGCCGCGGCACGCGCGCACGAGTGCGGTGACCCATTATTCCAGTTTTATGCGCGTCCATAAATGCATGGGCGGAAAAATACGCAACCTGGGGATATGAACGAACATTTTTTAAAAATTTTTCAAGGAAAATTTTGCAGTGAAGCACTTGAATATTAGCTGGTTCTGAGATCTTCGTTTATAATTTCTTATTCTAAATCTATATCAATTTTGTACTGTATATCTGCATGTCCCAGACATGTTGTTGCAAATTTCATGAGGTTGTGGGGGGTGTCTTGAGGAACAAATCGAGGGCAGGAGGCCATCTCCAGAAACGTCATCCAGGGACGCTGCAGAGCGTTGTAGATACAGGCGCCACTGCCTGTCACTAGGCCACCCCTTCTGCAGCAGACGAGACTTTGTACACTGATGGACCATGTCTAAATGTCTATCAATACGTGTACTGTATATCAACAGGATTTCCTACAAAGGTCGCGATAAGCTTAGAGAGGATGTCTTGAGGAACAAAGCGAGCATAGGAACCTGTGTCTGGAAATGTCATCCACCGACGCTACAGAGCATTGAAGTTATAGGCGCCAGCGCCTGCCAGTAGGCTACCTCTTTGGCAGCAAATGTGACTTTGTACAATGGCGGACCATAGGCGAAACGTCTCGCAATGTTCTTCGTTATTTAGTGATAGCCACTGACTGTCACAATAGCCAGTGGAGAAGATGGAGTTAACTGCTGCAGAGTTCAATGAACCACCTTCAATCTGTCTCTCTCTACCATGAATGTGATGCTCTGATGCGCCAGTGGATGGGTTGGACACAAGCTTATGTCAAGAGTCTACTTTTTCTCTTGTCTGCTGAAAAACATCCCAAATTTTATAGGGTTCCAAAAGACAAATAAACTGCGGATGGAAACCCATATCCAAATCTGTCATCTATAGAGCGCAGGGTAATTCCCGTAGGTCCACGTATTAGAATCACATTCATAGAAGACAATGTCTATCTACACAGCAACAACTCCAGTGGGGATCGTGCCAATGAGTCGCGATGTCTGGAAAACAAACAACGTTCCGCCTACGGTTCTTCAGCTTTCAAAGAAACGTTTGCTGTTGAAGGTGTGGCCTAGGGCGGACGACAGTGTCTATAACTTCAAAGCTCTATACTGTCGCTGGATAGTGTTTCTGGAAACAGGTTCCTATCCTCAGTTTCTTCCTCAGCACATCCTCTATAACTTTTCGAAGACATTTATGGGGCACCCTGTGTACTGGGAAGTCCTTAGCGCAGGGTAATTCCCGTGGGTCCACATATTAGAATTTTTTCCTGTCCCATTTGCGTATGGAACTGGCAAACATTACAACTTAAGCAACTCTGTCCTCACTGCAATAGGTATAATCTTCGCTATAGGAGTGATACATAGGCAACTGCTGTGTATTGAAAGGATCCTCACTTAATACATATTGTTGACACTTTTTAACTAGACTTCGCTGTGGTAGATGGCGATGCAGGTTCGTTTTATTGGGACTCTCCCATACTTCAAACGAATCTGTGACCACTCACGATGCCTGTCTTCCTATGATTTTGTAAAAGAGAGCCTTAGTTTAATAACAGATTACTTCAATTTCGGTTTTCAGCGTTATCAAGAGAAAATACTCCGAAATGCAAATACAGGACGTATATATAAAATATCATTCGCGTTATACAACGCAAAATATAAATGAAAATATACACTGAAGAGTCAATGAAACTGGTACACCTTCCTAATATCGTGTAGGGCCACGGCGAGCACGCAGGTGCTGCAAAACGACGTGACATGGACTCGACTAGAGTCTGAAGTAGTTGTGGAGGGAGCTGACACCATGAATCCTACAGGCCTGCCCACGAATCCGTAAGAGTACGAGGGGGTGGAGATCTCTTCTGGGCAGCACGTCTACGTCTACGTCATTACTCTGCTATTCACAATAAAGTGCCTAGCAGAGAGTTCAATGAACCACCTTGAAGCTGTCTCTCTCTACCGTTACACTCTCGAAAGACGCGCGGAAAAAAACGAGCACTTAAATTTTTCTGTGCGAGCCCTGATTTCTCTTATTTTATAGTGCAAGACATCCATGATATGCTCAATAATATCCACGTCTGGGGAGTTTGGTGACCATCGGAAATGCTTAAACTCATCAGAGTGTTTATGAAGCCATTCTGTAGCAATTCTGGACGTGTGAGTGTCGCATTGTCCTGCTGGAATTCCCAAGTCCATCGAAATGACCAATGGACATGAATGGATGCAGTTGATCATACAGGATGCATACATACGTATCACTTGTTGGAGTCCTACCTTGACGTATCAGGGGTCCCATATCACTCCAACTGCACACGCCCCACACAATTACAGAGCCTCACCAGCTCCAAAACCCTGCTGTGTCTCTGGAAGACGCAGCAGGCAGCGGTACACGTCAGGGGGCGCCACAAAAGCAGCAATCTCGCGTGACGTCGCGCATAATATGACCAGTCGCCTTCTGTACGGCGCACGTTAAAGGAACTACTTCATGCTTCAGCTACAGAACATTCATATAGACCACTTACAGGACAGTGGTTACGTCTGCCGCTACAGAGAGCGCTGAAAGTGTAAACCATTTTCCAACATCCAGCAAACAGTCTTCAGTGGCACGTTCATCTATCGATCGCAAGGTTCTAGCAGCCAGTTAGGACTCAGTTCTCTTCAGATTCCTTCAGCTGCCTTCAACAGCCTACAGACGTGTGAGAGATTTTATCTGCAGTTATCAGCTGCAGACCATTTCCAATCTTCGATCAAACAACGGCCAGTTTCGAAGATTAATCGAAGCGATGGTCAAAGTATATATATCTGTTGAGTGACTGATCATAAAAATTATTTTTGAGTCATCATTTTTCTGACTGGTTTGACATGGCCCACGAATCCCTCTCCTGCGCCAACTTCTTCATCTAATAGTAGCACTTGCACCATACGTCCTCTATTATTTGCTGGATTTATACAATTCTCTGTCTTCCCCTAAAGGTTTTATTCTCAAAAGTTCCATGTTTTACTATGGAGTTTATTGTCCGATGTACCTCATCTCCTATCATCCTCTCCCTCCTTCATGTCAGTGTTTCCCAAATGCTCCATTCTTTGCCGGTTTTGCGGATAACTCCCACATTCTTTATTTTATCAGTTTATCTAATACTAAATGTTCTTTTGTAGCACCACACCTCTTACGCTTCGTTTCTCTTCCGGCTTTTCCACAGTCCATTTTTACCACCATGCAATGCTGTGTATCAAACGTACATTCTCAGAAATGTCTTCCTCAATTTAAAGCCTATGTTTGATACTAGTAGACTTCTCTTGTCCAGGAATGCCATTATCACACTTGCTAATCTGCTTTTTATGTCCTCCTTTTTCCGACCGTTGCGTATTATTTTTCTTACGAGGCAGCAGAGTTCCTTAACTTCACCTACTTCGTGGTCAGCAAATTTGGTGTTAAGGTTTTCGCTTTTAACATTTCTGCTAAATCACATTATCTGTGCAGTTTTCCACTTTCCTCTCAATTGATATTCTGTACTCATTAGACTATTTGTTCTCTTCAACAGATCCTTTAATTCTTCATCTTCAGTAAGGATAGCAATGTCATTAGCAAATCTTGATATCCTTTCACCTTGAATCCTAATCCCGCTCTTGAACGTTTCTTCTCTTTCTTCCACTGCTTCTTCTTCGTGTAGATTAAACAGTCCATGCGGAAGACTGAATCCCTGTCTTACACCCTTCGTAATGCGAGCACTTCATTCTTGGTCTCTCTCTCTCTCATAGTTCCCTCAGCAGACGGTAAAATGGTGAGTGAACCCCAAGAAATAATGAGAAGATGGGAAGAATATATAGAATGGGTATACGCTGCAGACAGCCTACCAAGTGAAGAAGACCTTGGGATAGAAGAAGAAGATAAAGTTGCAGATGATGACAAAAGAAATGCAATACTAACTAGTGAGATTGAAGAATCTATGAAGGAGATGCAAAATGGAAAAACAATGGGAATTGATGAGATTCCTGCGGATCTGTTAAAGTCATTGGAGAAAGAAGGGAAAAGGGAGTGGGTTGAATTGTGTAATCAAATATACATGAAAGGAAACTGGCCAAAGTACCTTACAGAAAGTATCTTAACACCTATACAAAGGAAAAGAACAGGAAAAAGTGTAAGGAACATAGAACAGTAAGCCTGATATCGCATGCAGCCAAAGTCTTGCTAAGGACGCTCAACAGAAGGCTATATGGAGAGCTGAATTGCGTAATAGGGGATGAACAATTTGATTTCAGGCGAGGAGTGGGAACTAGAGATGCCATTGGGCTACTGAGAGTGAGAGGGGAGAGGTACATAGAGAAGAAAAGGGAGATGTATGTTATGTTCATTGATCTTGATAGGGCTTTTGACTGTGTCGGATGGGACAAACTGATGGAAATCCTAAGGAAGCTTTGAGTTGACTCGAGGGATAGACGCCTAATTAGAAATTTGTATTTGAACCAGAGAGCAAGAGTAAGAATAGGAGGTGTGATCAGTGAAGAAATTGAACTGGGAAGAGGTGTAAGACTAGGTTGTTGTTTATCACCAACACTGTTTAGTATATATGTGGAGGAAATTATTAGTGGAAGTTGTGATGGAAGGAGAGGAGTTTGTATAGGGGTTCGGAGAATGGAGTGTATGTATGCAGCCGACATGGTTGTGATGGCATAGTGCAACAGACATGGAGCAAATGTTAGATTATCTAAACACAAAATTACAAGAATATGGAATGAATATTAACAAGAAGAACAGGAAAAACATGGTAATTGGAGGTAAGGGGAGAAAATGGCATATGAAAATAGGGAGAGAGGAAATAGAGAAAGTGAATAACTTCAATTACTTGGGAAGTGTAATAATGGATAATATGTATTGCTCAACAAAACGTAGGAAGAGAATTGCAATGGCAAATGAAGGATTCAAGAGGAAACAGAAATTACTTTGTGGACCACTAAACAAAGATCTGAGGGAAAGACTTGCCAAATGTTACATTTGGAGCGTTGCACTGTATGGTGCGAAGACCTGGACATTAAGGAGGTAGATGAAAGAAGATTCGAGGTACTAGAAATGTGGATATGGAGAAGAATGAAAAAAGTGAAATGGGAAGACCGAGTAAGGAATGAGGAAGTATTAAGAAGAGTTGGAGAAGAAAGTAACATGCTGAAAGTCATCAGAAAGAGAAAACGGAACTGGATTGGACATTGTTTGAGGAGGGACTGGTTATTGAAGGAAGGAATAGGAGGAATGGTGGAGGGAAAAAGGGGAAGAGGAAAAAGAAGGTATCAAATGCTGTACAATATCAAAGGAGGCAAATATTCAGAATGGACAGGCAAAAGTGGAAGAGGATTACCCACGACAAGACCTGCCGTAAGGCAGAATACCATACTACTACATTGGTTCTTGTACACATTCTATGGTACCAGTCTTTCCCTTTAGCTTACCCCTATTTTTCTCTCAATTTATAATGTCTTGCAGTAGTCTGCACTGCCGAACGCTTTTTACATATAGACATATCTTATTAACGTATCTTGAATTTTCTTCAGTCTTGCTTCCATTATCAGCTGCAACGTCAGAACTGCCTCTCTCGTGTCATTATCTTTCCTGAGGCCAAACACCCTTAATTTTATTTTCCGTCTTTCTATATGTCATTCTTGTCACTAACTGGGACGCATGGCTACTGATTGTGCGGTAATTCTCGTACTTGTCTGCTCTTGCAAACTTCAGCGCGCTGTGATTGACCATTTTGTCAAAAGTTTTATGGTATGCCCACAGTCTCTTAGATTCTACATAACAATTTCAATACTTGCTTTGTTGCCACTTGCTCCAGTGACATTAGAAAATCCAATGGAATATTATCTACTCCTTCTGCCTTATTTGATCTTAAGTCTTCCAGATCTCTTTTAAATTCTTACTAGTACTGGATCCCCTATCTCTTCCCTATCGACTCCTGTTTCTTCTCATTTCACTTATCCGCTCTCTCCTCTGCGTTTAAACTCTTGGTGAACTTCACTTACACTAGTCATCATCTACTGTGTTAGATTAGGTGATTCAGAACTTAACGTCATCGCCACGCTTAGTAATAAACAACGTATAGGATAGTGGCTTTTTTGTTCATTTATCATGGTCACATCAAAAGACGAAATAACTAACACCACCCGAGGAAGAAGAACAATCATTTACTAAAATAATAGTGCTCTAGTTATTTCGCGTTTTGATGTGACCATGATAGGCGAACAAAAAAGTCACTTTCCTATGCGAATCTAATTCTTTGGCAGTGGACTCCCTTCACTTGTGTTGAGTACCTGAGGTACTGGTAAATACAATAGGACTTGGAAGAGCTGCTAGATACAATGGATAGCGTCTTGGAAAAGTTTATAACATGAACGAATGGCATTTCCGAAAGAGAGGTATCTGTTGACATTTAATAAACATTTAAGCCGTTGGAATTATGATCTAAAGACATTTGTAAGAAGTGTATTTTGGTTTGGGAGAGAAACGTTGTCGATAAGCAGTTAAGATAATAAGCGGACTGAAGCTTTTCAAATGAAATGCTACAGAAATCGTATGACTGAACCGAATCGCGAGAAAAAGTAATTTATAGGATATTGATCTGATCAAGGTATCAGTTTACACGGTCCATTCAGAGGCTTGAAGGGATTGCTAACTTGGGAACAGTGTGAGGGGTAAAAATTATGGAGGACGGACAAAGAATGCATAAATTAGGTAGGTTGAAATGGATGCAGGCTTTGTGGGTGTTATTCGGAGATGAAGAGGCTTGAACAAGCTAGACTAGTGTGGGGAGCTGCATAAAACAAGTCTTCCGATTAAGGACCTCAACAACGAACAAGAACAGAAATGTTTGATGTCAAGGAAGGGCATAAAAAGAAAACGACCGTCTCGTATGTATAACAGACTACTGGCCACTGCGAGATTGAATATCGCGTGGTAGAGAACTTAACCTTTTAGTCCCCACTACGTCTGTAAAAGGAATTTAATTAAAATGAGTTTTTCACTTTGCATCGGAGTGTGCGCTGATATGAAACTTCCTGGCAGCTCAGATGGTAGAGCACTTGCCCCCGAAAGAAAAAGGTCCCGAGTTCGAGTCCCGGTCCGGCACACAGTTTTAATCTGCCAGGAAGTTTCAATTTAATTACACTCCATATTTAATAGAGCAGGGACGACTGGGAAATCATTTCTAGGGCCGAAAATAAGGAAAAGCACTGACATAGCCACTTGAACGGAGAAACTGGCCTGATCTCCATGTATTAGTGTCACGATCATCTATGAAAAGTGGGTGATAGATGGTGGAAATACGAGTCGGCGGTTGGATTTTGAACGTTCCCGTCTCATCACAGAATCTGGACGGAGAAGGCTTTGTTCACTACGTAAAGCAGTATTTGCATCGATGTCTTTCAGATCTAGCGACAAAACTTCAGTGCCGGTGAAGACCCAACCGCTTCAGAGAAGACCGTCCAGCACACGTCCGCAGAAGACAGCCCCGGCATGTTCACATGTGGACGCGGAAATCGTTAGCTACAGATTCAGTAAGCTCGGGATAATCGAGATCGGACCGTGAGCAATGGAACGTCGGATGATACATATTTCTTGTTACACCAGAATGTAACCGAATCGCTGCTGAAGAAATGAACCGAGGCAGTGATGTAGGCCAGTGGGGTGAGTATCATGGTATGGGTGACTCTGGTTCAAATGGCTCTGAGCACTGTGGGACTTAACATCTGAGGTCATCAGTCCCCTAGAACTTAGAACTACTTAAACCTAACCTAAGGACATCACACACATACATGCCCGAGGCAGGATTCGAACCAGCGACCGTAGCAGTCATGCGGTTCCAGACTGAAGCGCCTAGAACCGCACGGCCACACCGGCCGGCCTGTGTGACATTCACTTGGGGTTCCATGTGTCCTTTGCTGGTAACCAGAGACGACATGATGGCCGCGGACAACGTCAACAGTATTGTAGATCGCCTGTATCAATTCAAGATTAGTGCCATCAATGACGGTAATGGCATTTTCCAGCAGGATAACTGTCCATCTCACGAGGCCTGAATCGTACAACAGTGGTTTCAGCAGCATGATGACTAAATGACGTTAACTTCGTGGCCATAAAGTTAAACAGGTCTGAATCCGACTGAACACGTAGAACAGGATACCCACTCCCACAAACCCATGGGCCGTAACACAAAGGTATTGTTTAACTGTGTGTAGATACCTGGTGTCGCGTACCTCGGGAAATCTAAAATTTATCGACCTGATGCTACATTTGTTCCTCATATCTTTCCAGAGAATTAGCCAACGGTGTTGCTGCAATGGTAACACCGGTTCCCGTCAGATAGTCGAAGTTAAGCGCTGTCGGGCTGGGCGAGCACGTGGATGGGTGACCATCCGGTGTGGCGAGCGCTGTTAGCAAGCGGGGTTCACTCAGCCCCTGTGAGGTAAACTGAGGAGCTACTTGATTGAGAAGTAGCGGCTCCGGTGTCGTAAACTGACATATGGCCAGGAGAGCGGTGTGCTGACCACATACCCCTCCATATCCGCATCCAGTGATGCCTGTGAGTGAGGACGAGACGGCGGCCGGTCGGTTCCATTGGGCCTTTCAAGGCCTGTTCGGACGGAGTCTTTCCAGAGATTTCCTAAGTCTTCTGTATTTTCTAGTCCCATGATGGCAATATGACGTTGATATGTGTTCGACTGCATTATTACTTCCTTTTGAAAATTTTATGTTACTTCCGTCATTGTCTTTTCGTCGCACAATTTCAACAATAGTGATGTTAAACTGCGTACCTCGCCTTTCTCACTTCTTAACACGTGCCTGTCTTCCCCGACTTTCCTTCACTGAAACTCGCAAATGATTTTGCATCTGTAAATAACTCGCATGTTTATGTGCTTTCAAGTATGATTGATAACTCTCGTAAATTTACGTGAAATAATGGAGTATTTGTGTTGTGCCTTTATAGTTTGAAAGCTTGATTATTTCAATAATCGTGGAACATTTCACTGTTGGCAGCCGTCTGACCTGGCCAACGTGTCGAATGCTATTGAAAATGGATAAAACCGCGTTTGATGCTGTTGTTAAACATTTTTCTTGGAGGGGTTGGACTGCCACACGAATCAAAACAGAATCTGCACCATTACGGAAGACCATTTACATTTGGATTAATGAATTTAATCATGGTCTGCAAGGACCGAAGACGAAGTACTCTCGGCCGTCCAATTGAGGTCACTACAAATGATACCATTGACAAAATACATGATATAGTAATGTAAGCCCGCTAATTAAAAATTAGTGAGATTCATGAGACTGTAGGCATCTAAGCAAGTGTATAATATCCTGCTTGGAGAATTAGCTATGAAGAAGCTGTGTGCGAAGTGGTTCAAATGGCTCTGAGCACTATGCGACTTAACTTCTGAGGTCATCAGTCGTCTAGAACTTAGAACTAATTAAACCTAACTAAAGTAAGGACATCACACACATCCATGCCCGAGGCAGGATTCGAACCTGCGACCGTAGCGGTCGCTCGGTTCCAGACTGTAGCGCCTAGAACCACACGGCCACTCCGGCCGGCTGCGCGAAGTGGGTGCCACGATTGCTCACCGTTGACCAAAAGCCCATCTGGCACAGCTTTTAAACACAATGTCTGACGATATTTAATCGTAGCCTGCAAGGCTTTTGGCACAGTTTTGTGACTGTTGGTGAAACCTGAGTGCTCCATTACACGCCAGACTGAAAACGACAGTCAAAACGAGGGTCAGAAGCTGGTGACATCGCACCGAAGAAGGGCAGACCGTCAGCGCCGAATCATTCTCAATGTGTTGGCTGGGATTACCTTCGACCGCCTCGTGTGAGCGGTGAACCTTCTACAGTGCATAAATGTCTGCACTCCCTGCGGGTGAACTTGACTCCCGTACTGGAAGACATGCCTTTGGTGGCACGCAGGGTATTGTTGCTACTATAAGATGGTGCTCCAGCCGTCTTGAGTATGCATTTGAAACACTAGTTTAGACATAACATTCTAGCGTGCTTTCTCATGTATGATTTCATTCTTTGAAACCTGCAGTGTCGAGAAACTGTAACGAGGAGCGTTCAGTTAGTAGTGCAACGCTCTTTTTTTTTCTCGGACACTGCTGAATTTGTTGTGGGACATCGTTGAATATACCCGTTTCGGCCCCTACAGTTTCATGAGGTTTCGATGGGTGACGGCGCTATATGTGTCTTTCGGAACGACTTCAGTAAGGGTGGCACTTTCCAAGCAGAGAGCTGACACTGAGTTCCTTATGGCGCCATAAATTCAAAGGCGCTTGGAGAATGGCTTCGGGGATCTGGCAGTGAACAAAAGCAAGGTGACTCGTTGGGTGAAGCGTCTGTCATCAGCACAACACCGTCGCTTAAATCTGTCCGATCTCATACATATCGCCCGGTCGCATACACCTGTGACTTCCGCAGTGTTGGAGCGTGCGGACACACTCATCCGCGGTGATCGACGGATAGCAGTCAAACACCTCGTTGAACAACTGGACGTCTCGTTTAGTGGCGCTGACACATCTGTCCACTATTTGGGCTACTCAAAGAAGTGTGCCTTCTGGGTTCCAAGCTGCCTAACAGACGACCATAAACAGCAACGATGTGAGCTAAACTGCTGATGCTTTACGAGGCTGATCGCGACAATTTTTTGCGAACATCGTTATAGGCGATTGAAAATATGTTCATCATTTCGAAGCCCAAAGAAATCGACAGTCCATGGAGTGACACAGTGCCACATTTCCTCCCAGAAGAAATACAAAGCCGCACGTTCAACCAGTAAAGGGAATCTGAAGGGATTATTCTGTTGATGTCCTCCTCATGTTCCAACGATCAACTCTGAAGCATACTCTACTATGAGCAGGAAATTGAAGAAACGACTTCGGCTTGTTCGTCACCACAAAAGTACAAGGGCTCACGAAACTTCATTGGATCGTTCATCCACATCCATCCTACTGCCGGGATTCCGCATCTTCCGATTTCCACCTGTTTGGTCCAATGAAAGATGCACTCCACAGCAGCAGTACGTGGGAGATGGGGAACTTACTGATGCAGCAAGACGTTGGCTCCGCCGTCGACCAATAGGATGGTACCTCGCGGGAATACAGTCCCTCCCAGTAAGAGGCTTAAGGCAGTCACATTTGCAGGATATTATGCTGAAAAACTGGGCTTTCTAGCCAAAAGAGTTGGGAATAATGTGAATTGTAATCCTCAATGAAACCAACCTGCTTTCAGGGAAATGGTTGATGCATTCCTTATTGAACTTCACTCGCATGTCTGGGTACAAGTCTGTTATGTCCCTTGGAACGAAACTCGGGCCATATGTCCATTTGACCCCTTTTGCTCCTCACTTTTTTCAGGAACTGTTTCCTGCAGTCTATCCCCTTTTAGCAAAAAACCAGTGTAATTTTGTGTCTGAGTAAGGCAGTTCAAACATCGGAGGAATGGAAAGGCATTAAATACCAAGTAAGGCACGTCTTCACGAAGAACAGTTTTAGTAATTAGCATCGGTTACAAATATCATATTTCGATTCTACCTTCACATTTTTAAACAAAGTTTGCAGAAATTTTGTGTTTTATCGAAAGAAAAAGTCGCTATTCAATATTCTGTGATATTAAGCTACGAAGATATTCACAGTTCGAAAGTCTATCATCGATACAATCCCGAACACAGAAAAAATACTAGAAAGGTTGCACATGTTGCTGCCCAAAAACGTGTGCAAAAGAATGGAAATGATAATCGACTATGAGCTAGATAGTTTGTATTTAGGAAAAGTTAAGGCAGTTCTCGCATTATGCTGGGCAATGGAAACAAGACAGAAAAATTATGGGCCCTTCTTAGGTGTAGCCGGAGTAAAGAAATGCCTTAGACAACGTTTTGTGGTGTAAGATGTTTGAAATTTGTATAACATATCTATGGGCTACACAGGAAAAAGGGTAAAATACAACTTGAAAAGCAAAGAGAGAAGATCTCGGAGAAGAGAACTTGGGTATCGACAAATCAATAAAGTAAATCGTTCAGAAGCAGATTAACGTTCAGGGTGAAATTATTACCGTCTATGACAGTGAGGAAAGATTACAGGACCTACTGAGTAGAATGAACAGGCTACTGAGCGAATAATAGACTATGTTCAATCGATCATTTTGCACGCTAAATCGTAATGATATGGAAGGAATAATTTTATATAAATAGGGCTACCTGCTGAAGATTTGTAAGTTTACTAAAAAGAAAAATTGACATTCAGATATGTCTCAGTAATTCTCATCCACCACCTTCTCAGTAGAGCATGTCTCCTGAAAATCGCGCTGGCCGGAGTGGCCGAGCGGTTCTAGGCGCTTCAGTCTGGAACCGCGCTACCGCTACGGTCGCAGGTTCGAATCCTGCCTTGGGAATGGATGTGTGTGATGTCCTTAGGTTAGTTAGGTTTAAGTACTTCTAAGTTCTAGGGGACTAATGACCTCCGGTGTTAAGTCCCAAAGTGCTCAGAGCCATTTGAACCATTTTCTGAAAATGGAACTGTGATTTACTGAGGATATTATTGTTGCTCAGGTTGGATACTATTCTAGAATGCGTCACCTTGAAAGGTGGCTACACTGAGTCACAGCGCCAGAGATTGCGCCAAAGAGTATTATTCAGCCGCCTCCACTGGCAGTGCTTGTTGAGATGTGGTCGTGGAGTGTGCTTGTCGAGAAGTCGTCGTGGAGAGAGCTTATTGAGAAGTGGGCAGTAGGAGTTCTGATGTAGCCGTGACTAGTTGTGAGCACGTTGTATGCAGTTGTTCTGATGGGCTAGACAGCCGATGCTGTTCGATTGCGGATGTTGTAATGATCAGCGTGTATTTTTCGTCAATATATATGAAGGTAAAGAAAATCTTTTATTTTTTATTTAAAATGTGCTAAACAACAATGCCTCTTGGTCACAGATTCAGTCAACAAAGCATCTGGCTTGTGTTCATGCATTAGACTGTAATTCGGGTTTCTATGTGCAATTGTAGTATTTGAGTTTTATTTAATTAATTCAGTGTAAATGGTATTTAAAATACCTTGTCTTCTTGAGGAAGAACCGTGCCAGATGTGTACGTTGAATCACACTTCCACACACAGAACAGTTACATTTGTGCTTTGTTGTTTCGTAGCTTTTATAGTTGCTGGGGACTTAATTAATTAATTGTGTTAACGGAAGTTTTGTTTCATTCTTTGTTGTTATTCTATGCAGTCAGATTGCGTACTAATACCAGTCAGGGCCAACCGGTTACGAGACTTCGTAGCCGGACATACAGCGACTAAAAATATAAATTTATTTGCATTATATATAATTAAGCCCCCATGCAACCTTCTCAAAAATTTTCGGAAATGATGTCAGCAGTGAAATAGTACAATAAGTTGTGAATAGTGAGTAAATTAAAGAAAGGCCATAGCATGGAGCAGCAGCAGAAATGAGATTATTAGCAAGTTTAACATTAAAAGTTACGAACTCGGAGTTGACGAAGTGAAGAAATTGTTGCACCGAAGAAGCAAATAACGTCTGTAGCATGAAATAAGCAAGACACAACAAACGGACTAGCATATGCAAAGAGGATTCTTTGTCAAAAGAATTGTAGTGGTATCAGATACAGAACATATTTGAGAAAAAAAAGTGAGAATTACCATCTGGAGCACAGCTTAGTATCGAAGTGAATCTTGGGTTGTGCTAAAATCGGAAGAGAAGAGAATCGAAAACTTTGAGATGTGGTGCTGTAGAAGACTGATGAATATTAAAGGACTGGTAAGAACTAAGGTGTGGCCACGCAGACTCGGCAAAGTAGGGAGTACTTGAAAAGTGTTGAGTAGAAGAAGCAGGAGAGTTGACAGATCAGGAAGTGGGGTCTCTCCGGTTTTCTCGCCCTTGTTGAGTAGTGGGCTGTTTTAGTGTGCTCAGCCGTTTTGTTGATTCCATTTTATGTACGATAATTCGACGATTGACCAAACTGTGGTCTTTAGGTGCTTCGAACTGTGTTCCTACTCTTTTTAACTGAATGGAGTTCAACCAGGTGTCGCATGGCTGTTTACAGCCGAGCTCGACTCTCGGCACGAGATATGTTCTTTTATGATCGTTCGTTTCTAGAGCCCGCAATCTTAATGCTTGAAGTGCAAGATCTCTCAGCGTTTGCCAAACTTAATATGCCATTTTCATAATGAGTTCTCCGTCACGGTTTACTGGGCGTTATGACATCTTTATTTCGGTAGACTCCTTAACTGTGCTGCTCTTGACATTAGCAGGACGATAACCGTCTCATCGTATATTGTGTCACGATTGTATTAGAAATGTAAATTGAAGGTGGAAGGGGGGGGGGGGGAGATGAGAAAGGAAAGGAAGCTGCATCGGGACAGTAAGTGGAATCAGCGGCGACGTGGCAAAATGTGCAGTAGGACAGGATTCGAATCCGGGATTTACTGCTTATCAGGGAGGTGCGTTAACCACTGCACCATTCAGGACACAGCGTTATCGCCCCCATGCGGACTATCTCGGCATGTCTCAGGGCCGATAGACATTCCCAAAAAAATGGTTCAAATGGCTCTAAGCACTATGGGACTTAACATCTGAGGTCATCAGTCCTCTAGACTTAGAACTACTTAAACCTAACTAACCTAAGGACATCACATACATCCATGCCCGAGGCAGGATTCGAAACTGCGACCGTAGCAGCAGCGCGGTTCCGGACTGAAGCGCCTGAACCGCTCGGCCACAACGGCCGGCAGACATTCCCACCAACCACCTATCCATAGTCTGTCCGTTTCCTCCATGCTCCCTGCTCTGAGATTCTCGCAGGAGGTCGGACGTAATTGTGCATTCGCACTGTAGAAGGTAGATCTATTGCCCATGTAGGCAAATAAATAGTGTGGATGCATGGTGTCTGCCCATTCGGACATGTCCAAAGAACCACGTATTCAGACAGACTGATTTGGCTGCAGGCTGAGGCAAGTTAGTGCTGTTAACAAACGGCACTAAATAAGGGAGGGCCAAAGAAACGGTTTAACAATTATAAATGAAGCCCTCATAAGAAAATAAAAAAGACTGGCAACTTATCTGTAACTCTCGTAACAAAGATCTGTATTCAAGGAAAGAGAGCATGAGAATTAAAGGCAGCCTCAAACGTTAATCAACTGTTTAGTCACAATTACAGCCAGAGGCTTAGCGATAAATACAGCCGATAACTGTCAGGTCACCAAGCTGTTTATTGGCATACTTATAATAAGGCAAGAAGGAACGAGCTTACGTCTACAGAACTGGAACGAAACAGGTTCTCACGCCCATTAGCTGCTTACGCAACACTTAAAGCAAGGAATTCTATAACACAATTTGCATACATATTAGACAGACAAGGTTTAAATCCACTCAGCCACAAAGAAAAAAAATAAATAAAAAAGGAAACTGCTAAAATAACCTGCCGAAGGAAATACAACTAGTAAATTTGATTGACTTTAGACTCAGGTGTTCATATGGCTAATTAAAGATTTCAGTTCAACCACAGTTTCACGTAGCCATCCATAAGAAATCTCAGTCCCACTTACACCACAAAATTGTATAAAGGTACTAAGGGCCTAAACTTCCATTAATAACTCTCTTATTAAAAAGAAAAGGTGGCCACCTACGTTTAAACAAAACAGGGCATCCCTCGAAGTAGTCACCAATACATTAAAAGGACATATTACCTTAGTTACAAGCAAAATAACACGTGCGATAAATAACGCAGAATACCATCCCTAGAGAGAGAAAATTAAATGCAAAGTACGCAATTACTAAAAAATACCAATAAATAAAAAGGGTCTCAATCAGTAATCACATTAAATCAGCCCTTCAGGTTTCCGCCACGACCAGGAAAAGCCAGAAGCTCTCATGCTACGACCACTTTGCATGAAAGCTGCAAAAGGCGACGGCAAGTTGAATATTATTATGGCAGCATCAAATACGAGGGTTGTCCAGAAAGTAAGTTCCGGTTGGTCGCGAAATGGAAACCACAGTGAAAACCGGAAACATTTTATTTGCAACAGTTAGGTAAAACTTCCACCCACTTCTCTACATAGTCACCGCACCAACTTAGAGTTTTGTCATAGTGTTGTATCAGCTTTCAAATATCCTCGTCATAGAAAGCAGCCGCTTGTGCTTTCGGCCAGTTATCTGCACTGGTCTGCAGCTCGTTGTCTGTGGAAAAATTTTGTCTTTATAACCAGTTGTTCTTGTGAGCAGAGATGAGACTCAGGGGGAGCCAACTGCGGACTGTATTGTGGGTGATCGAACAGTTCTCATCGGAAACGCTGCAGAAGAATTGACATGAAAAAGGAAGTGCTCGACAGTAGTGTTATGTGGGCTGCATGACACAGGCGAAATCTCTAACCAGGCCCTCAAACTTGGCGGGAGACGCTGTTCCCTACACACCTTTACGTGCTCACTGTTCACTCAAAACTAGAAAGAGCGACGCCACACGATCGACGGGCATACTAGTCACACTGCCCAACACATGTGTGCAAAGCTTTGCCGGACTTTCCCAGTGGTTTCCATTTCGCGACCGATCGCAGCTTACTTTCTGGACAACCCTCGTATCACTCGCACACAGCACTGAATCGTCCGAATCACAAATCAACGGACGTGAAGACGAATGGAATTCATACAACCCGACGCCGTCTTCTCAGAAATTGCAGCAGGTGAAAGAAGTTAGCGTCGCGAAGATAACAAGCACCAGAGAAACATAGCTCTTCTGGTGGCTGGGGCCACTCGTTGTCCTGGTCCGTCGTACCCCAGCTGTTCGCTTGCCCTCGTCCTATTGGCCGTTCCCGCGTTCCGCCGCCTCCTCGATGCACCGCCAGGGATGTTGATTCACCAGGAGAATCAATACATAAACTCAGACGACTACGGAAGGCAGGGATGAATCGATAAGGAGCCATCGCCATGGTTCAATGTTACATAGGCGAGGGTCGGACTAGTGTGTACATTTTTTATTTTTTATCCTAAAACCATTTGCGGCAATTTTTTTTAAATTCATTATCTTTGGAATCACCAGTATTCACACTACCAGCATCATTAAAGCAATTCTTTGTATCTTCATCATTTTGACCACCAGTTAAAAAGAAAAAAAACAAGATTTATTCAATTTGTCCACATCTGCCCTGTGGTTGGGCAAATGTGGTCTTCACTGAAATTGGATGGGATAAAAATGGACAATATGTTTTTCATGTAAATAAAGCCAAGTTAACTAAAAAAAAGAAGTTTTATTTTTTCCTTCATAAGTGTGAATCATCAATATTAACCGAAAAAAATTTTTTTTGCTTTTACTTTTCAAAATTAACATTAAACTGCAGCATCCTCCCATATCTTTGTGTCCCGGTTGTTTTTGAAGAAGGCAGGAGACAAATAATATCAGACCTCTCCTCTATTGACTCATCTGGGACAAAAGTGAATACAAGTCCAGTTACTTTTTTCCGCAGAGAGGAAACATACACTTCATATTTCCCAGCGGTATTCACAACTTACCCAATATAATATTTAAAAGTCTTCTTGGTGGCAAAACGAACCAAAACAAAATCACCAGACCTCACTTCTTCATCATCTGCCAACATATGTAATGTTTGGGCTTCATCATTGTCTCTTTCACAACATCCCTTCTTCTCAGTTTATAGCACAGTGAATGAATGGGTTTCCAGTTCGCTATCTGTATCATCACTGATTTTATTTTTTGGAGAGATCTTCAGGTCCTTCTTGCTCTGAAACAAAGTCTTCTTTAAAGCTGATCTCATTTTACCCACCACTGCTGCTTCCAATTCGTTTTTGATTGGTGTAAACTGCAGATTTCTTTTGTCTCCATTTTCCTTCTAGCCTTGCGGCTTTTGAGTTAGGTTTACAGTCTTCAGGAGTTGGAATTTCGGTTAGGACTGCACCTGACGTTGAAGGTGAAGCATCACAGAAACTTGCAAGTTCCACAGGGGGGAGGTGTTTCACAACTTGACATGGAGGCTGCTGGCTGTTCAGTTACTTTCAATGGCCTAAATTCGTCTTCAGTGAATGCCAACCTGTTAAGTGGCCACAATCTATGCACCTTGAAGCCAAATGCGATATTTTTTTGGGTAATTGAAAGTGGAAGTGCTATCCCACAAAACATAGCGATCTCTGAAATAGTGACTCGGTGACCAGGATCCTTTCTCATCCAGTCAGCCATTCCTATTCATAGATATCCCTTAAATGACCCAAACACAGTGATATCTAGGGGCTGCATCCTGTGGGAACAATGTGATGGAATGTCAGCAGAGTGATTCCAGCATCTCTAGCCATATTGATAACATAAATGCTAATCTCACTTGCATGATTGACCAGAAGTATGAGTAGGCGGTTGTCTTTCGAACAGATCATCTGCTTAGCTACATGCTTCAAAACTTCGAGGAACTATTCGATTGTCATGTATCCATATTTGTTGACGAATCCAATACTACCATTTGTCCCACCATCCATAAATCCATACATTTGTCTTTCATATGGACTCGTGGCAAAATGAACACTGGTTGTATGGCCATCCCTGAGGCTGAACAGAAAGCACACATGGTGATGTTTTCCTCTCTTGCGATGCTACCGTGCCCACTTGCTTTTTACAACGCTCTACAATAACTTAGGAGGCTGCACTATGGTACAAATGCCACACTGATCAGAGTTCATTTTCCTGTCTGAAGTGAACTTAAATTTGTGCAGTACACTCAAAAAAGTGTCAAATAAAAGATTAGTATTTACTGTGTTAAATGCTGCATCCCTTGTGAAGGTCGTATTTTCAGGTCTACAAACAGATAATTTCTGTTGCCTAAGTAAAAATCCATACAACCAGTCCTTTCATGCCATATGTCTTACAGCCCGGGTTCTAGACTAATTTCTTTTTAGCAGTTTTTTAGCAGTTTTTTAGCATACATACACGCCAGTTCACGTTGTATTCTTACCCTCCCACATATGACTATAAAATTTTTCTTAGTCTCTTGATTAGTTTCAAAAGCTTCTAAAGGCGTCAGATATACAAAAGAAAAACTTCCACTTATCTTCATTTTCTCTTGTTTTTGGTTCCAGTTCTTGGATACAGGGGTACATTCTTGCGGCTGAAATTTTGATTTATAACGTTCTGGGTTCCTGATAATTAAATAACTGATGAAGATTAGCCTGTATATCCTTGAATTTTATTCTGTGCCACATTTTTCCACTTCTATCACACCAAAACTTACATTATTATTGGCACAATCAAAAACACATCTGATTCCACCAGAGGCATGTCCACTATTACTGTCTACTTTCTGTGGTACTCACAATATTCCAAAGAGTTTACAAAACAAAAGAGTTCACAAATATTTGACAAAAGAAGAATCTGCACCACATTATATCATTATTTTATAAATGAGTCCAGAAATGAGTTTAATAAATATCGTCAGTTTGCGCATTTTAGTAATAGGAATTTTTAAGTATGCCGGATATTTCGTAATTTCCAATATTTCCAAAGGAAGAGTAATTTAAGCTGCATCGATTTTAAAAAGTTAATTTCTGTTTATACATTATAGCCTGAAATATAATACATAGTATACAAAATCAGGTGAGATACTTCCAGCGAAACAGCCAAGAATGTTCTCTTATAACAGATTTGGGATTAATCGTGGCATCGGCTACGTCTATAAAAACAGAAAAAGGTTATGTTAGAAAAGGGTGTCCCATTACACCGTGCTTGTATGTCAGTCCAGAGTGTAAATTGAATACTTTCATGAAGTATTGAGCTAGTAATTTCTTTCGAGGATCTACAAAAACCTTGAGAACTCTGTATTTTTACTCTGTCGCATTAAGTGTTTGGATTTCTTCATCTGAATTTCCAGAATCACTTCCATCATATGTATCTGATGAAAGTATATAATGTAGTCAGGCACAATGAACAGAATAGAAAAGGATTTTTCAGCTACACAACTGTATCTGTTATTTGTCTAAGACAGTTGGTTTACTAAAAAACAATAGTATCATTATATGGTGGAATAGTTGTTTGGAAACTCACCTGGACGTATCTGAATGATTTCAGCAGCATATTTCTTAGCTGTGGTGATGCGTTTCTGCAGCATAGACTTCTTTAATCCAAATATCTCTGCGGTTCGTTGAATACTCCACTTTTTGAACAAGACTTCTTTTACTGCTTTCTGAACTTTTTCTTCGTCAATATTAGCCCTGTCGCTTTTCTCGATATATGTCCTCACCATCTACAATATAGATAATTTACTAAAATCATTCATAAACGTAAAATTATGAAGTTGGCTTCTGCTATAAATCAGGACTGGCGTAACTGTGGACACCACCCACTGTTGCCCCTCTTCAAGTGTCCACACTTGACCCCCAAGGGGACATTTTGGATATGAAATAAAATTTTAGCAAATGTGTTGCATTTAGATGAAACATTACAAAAGCAAAAGTTAGGGAAATCTTTATAAATTTATAAACCACAACTGGTAATATGTTCAGTACTAACCTTTTGGAGTAATCTTGGGAACTGTTTATAAGAAAATTCGAATAGAAAGGACAGACATCGAATTTCCGCTTCTCTTGCTTGCAACAGTAACCAGACTGGCACCAAATTTTGTTTAGTTGTTTACTACATCCTACAGAACTACCAACATGAACATACAAAACTTCCAAAGATTATTTCACTGAAATAATTATGTGTCCAATCTTACCCACGTTCACACTAGCCCCACCCTCCTGGTAGGTAGAGGTCTCTTCTGTTTTCTGATGAAAGCTGATTCTGCCTCGGTTCCTGTGATGGCAGTGTGTTGGTTAGAAGGAGGCTAGTTGAGGACCTAGACCCGAACTGTCTCCGTGTGAGAGACCTGAACCTACACATGGAGACCGTCAGGTCTGGGGTGCTTTTTGACGTGACATGGCTTATGTGATTATCCCACGTACCCTGACTCACTGTACGTCAGTTTGGTGATGCGACCTGTTCTGCTGCCATTCATGTGAGGTTTCCTCCAACAGGATAACGGTCGCCCGCATACCACTGTTGTAACCCAGCATTCTCCAGAGAATGTCGACAAGTTGCCTTGGCCTGCTCGATCACCAGATCTGTCTCCAGTCGAGCACATGTGTCACAATATCGGACGACAGCTTCAGCGTCATCCACAAACAGTACTAACGGTCCCTGTATTGACAGAGCAAGTGCAACAGCCATAAAACTCCACCCCAAAAACTGACATCCGGCAACTGTACAGCACAACGCCTGACCGTTTGCATGCTTGCTTTCAATACCCTGGCGATTACACCAGTTACTAATGTAACAGCATTTCTCATTTGCAATGGCATATCTCGCGCTTGTGATCTTGGAATGTTAATCACTTACATATGTTACCTAACAAATTTCATTACCCTGCACTGATTATTTTTTGCTGTTGAGACTGTTTTTTACCATCAGTGTATTAACATTTTGCCGGCCATCTCCAGTAAAATTCGAAAACCCGTTTTACACAATAAAAAAGAAGTGATCATACAGTAAAATGACGTAGTGTATACCGCGAGTCGAACTCAGTTGTAAAGGGCGGCATGAGCCCAACAGTATTTCACAGTGCTGTTTCAGCGTGGGTAGAGTCGAGGCAGCGAGTTCCATAACAACATAGCTGTAGCACCTGACGAAGACAACTCAGTCGGTCCTCGCAATATCGTGCATAAACATGGAATCAACAACCCGACTGATGATGATGATGATGAGGTCCCATACTCCGAGGAGCGCAGGGGACGATGCGGGAAACTCACACGCCGTATTAGGCAAGGTCCTAGCGGAGGTGGTTTGCCATTGCCTTCCTCCGACCGTAATGGGGATGAATGATGATGACGAAGATGACACAACAATACCCAGTCATCTCGAGGCAGGGAAAAACCCCTGACCCCGCCGGGAATCGAACCCGGGACCCCATGAGAAGCGAGAATGCTACCACAAGACCACGAGCTGAGGACCAACCCAACTGAAGACCCATAATTACGCCTTAACCGCTACAGGGGGGCACAGGAAAGCCAGAGATTGGAATACAGCTATGTCTACACGGCTACTCTGCAATTCACAATTAGGGCCTAACACAGGGTTCCTCGAACCATCCTCAGACTATTTATGTAGGGTTGCACAGTGGAACCCCTGGCTGCCAAAAAAGAACACTCAATCTTTCGGTGTGACTCTGACTTCTCTACATTCATTACGGTGATCAATTCTACCTGTGAGGTGGGCGGCAAAAAATATTTTTTGCCTTCCAATGAGAAAGGTCGTGATTCAAATTTCGTGAAAGATCTTTGCGCCACGAAAAGCGCCTTTGTTCTAAAAATCGCTGCACCAGACCATCTGTCATATCCCAGACACTCTCTTCTCTGTTTCGCGATGGTAAAAAGCGAGTGCTCTTCTTTTTGACCAGTGTCGTCATCCTCCTTCAGTCATATCTGATGCGGATCGCACACATCAAACCAGTACTGTAGCAGATGATAAGTTGAAACAAAGTCGTTAATCTTTTTATTTAGTAAGCACTGACCAACGGAATTTTCCCTGAAAAAGGCAACTCAAACCTAACCTATTCCTTTATTACCCACAATGTACAAGCCCACGCAATCTGACTGCTGTACATTGATAACATGACTTCTAACAATAGCCCTGAATAACACAAATCCAAAAATATGAAATTAAAGAAATATTAAACTACCTCCAACTTTGTTAATTGCCTAAAATCATTTCAATCCTGAATCCCGACAGTTAAAGCCCCATTCTTTTTCATAAGTCACTTACCTCACAGAAAATCTTCATAAGACGATCTACAGGAACTACAGCAAGTAGCAGCAACAGCCAGCTTAATAAAAGTATTCTAACTATTATAGACTCTAACTACTAGGAGGCATATGATTAGCAGAAGTAAGATCCTGAGGAAGAGCAAACAATGTATTTACAAAACCTTACGTTGTTCATATGACACCCAGTTCCAAAAATTATATAGTTGTCAATAATTCCACTACTCAAACATTATCAACCATACATCCATTATCATATCTTTCCTTGCATATTTTCTTATAAGAAATTTCATCTCACTTTACATGCGTGTCCTACCAGCACCGAGTCTCCACTAAGAAAAAAATGTCCATACACTTGTCTTTGCCGGCCGGTGTGGCCGTGTGGTTCTTCGCGCTTCAGTCTGGAACCGCGTGAACGCTACGGTCGCAGGTTCGAATCTTGCCTCGGGCATAGATGTGTGTGATGTCCTTAGGTTAGTTAGGTTTATGTAGTTCTAAGTTATAGGGGACTGTTGACCTCAGATGTTAAGTCCCACAGTGCTCAGAGCCATTTGAACCATTTGAACACTTCTCTTTCCACTCAGAAACTGCTAGTCCATCCAACCACAGAATCGCTTGCCAAAGGCGCAGAGCACTGTCATCGATATTAACACAATCTATAGCGCTGCCAACATACAAACAGGCTACTTACAAAGTATATTGTATCAGACTCTTTGGAAGGCCTGCTGCATCTTCTAAATGTTCTGCCATCAAAATTCAGCCTTTGGTTCCCTCCCCACAAGATTTTCTATGTAGTAGTTCAAGCTTAAAGTTTTTCAGAATTATATTTCCTAGGTATTTAGTTGAACTGACAACATCTAGATCTGTGTGATTTATCATTTACCGAAATTTAATGAATTCGCTCTTTCACCCTTGTGCATGAACTCACACTTTTCACGTCACACAGGTGTCGTGTCTAAATCAATTTACTATTGTTTTTGATCGTCCGGTGACTTCACTACATGGTAAATGACAGAATCATCTGCAGACAATCTAAGATGATTGCACAGATTGTTTTCTAAATCGTTTATGTAGGATAGAAACAGCAGAGGAGCTCTTACACTTCTTTTGTGAAGCACAGATTTGCCTTCTGTTGCACTCTGTGACTTTCCGTCAGTTACTAAGAACTGAGACGGTATTCCTCAGGTACGTAATATATTTAGTAGTACACTTTGATGAACATTGCGAGAAGCCATCCGGAAATCTACAAATGCGGAATCAGTTCCATACTCCTGTCGATGGCACTCGTTTCTAGGTGTGAATAAAGAGATAGTTGCGATTAACAAGAACGATATTTTCTGAAATCATGCTGATTGTTTGTCTGTAGATAGTTTTGTTGGAAGTAATTCATAATGTTCAAGCACATCATATGTCCCAAAATCCTATTGCAAATCGGCGTACATTATACGGATCTGTAATTTGTCGGATTGCTTGCATTTCCTTTCTTGACTATTGGTGTGACCTGGGCAGGTTTCCAGTCTTTAGGTACAGGCCTTTATTAGATTGCTAAGTATGGAGCTATGTATCAGCATATTCTGAAATTCTGGAATATTTAGTTATTTTTCTTAGATGAAGGAATTTCGGAACACCTCGTTTAGTAGCTTCGCCCCGCCGTGGTAAAATTGCAATTGTTGACGAAGAGTAAAGATACTGATTGTCTTACTGCAGGTGTACTTTACTACAAGAGTCTCTTTGGATTTTCTGCCAAATTTAGAGACAGAGTTTCGTTCTGGATATGTTAAAAGCATCTCTCATTGAAGTCCGCACTAATTTTCGAGATTGAGTAAAGCATCAGTGGTCTTAGAGATTTGACTTTCTTTTAAATTGGTAAATTTCTTTCGTTACTTCTGCAACGGTTTTATGACCTGTTTTCTGTGGTATGAGGGTCAGCACCATCTCTAATTATTTAGTATAAATTTCTCAACTGTCACCGCTACTATTTCATGAACTCAAGCCACATCTGGTCTACTCTTTCATGGTTTAGAAGGGGTGGAGACTGTCTCTTAGGAAGACGTAAGTAATTTTTATCTCTATGACTAATTTAGAACTTTGGTTAACAGTATAGAAGAAGAGGATGGCAAAGGAGAGAAAATGGTGGCGGGATTGGAAAAAAGAAAGGAAGATTAATAGATGAGCTGCCTCCTAACTGAAGCCGTTCGACAGTATGGCATGCGAAAAGCTGCATGACTAAGTCACAGCCCACCGGTGACTGTGATGGGTCGTTTGTGAGGCCTTGCGCTCATCTCTGTCAGCCCGCAATTACGATAAATGACCCACAATAGCGCGGAAGGTCGAGTGACATCAAATATCACCGCTGTCCAATCGCCATGTAATTACTTTGGAGCATGGTGCGTGTCCGCACAGTCGGCGTAACGACAGGTTTTAGCAAGGTCGGGAACAAGTGGTGGGTGGGGAAGTAGAGAAAAAAAAAGAAGGTTGGGGAAGCCGTGGAGCGGAATAAATACAGCGAACAGAGTCTCTGTTACGTGTGCGCCGCAATGAGCCAGGGCGCTGTGGGCGGAAGCAAGGGATACGGAAGAGACATAAATACAGGCGGCAGGAGCTGCGCGCAGTACAAGTTGCGACGGAAAACATAGGATAGCATCATGATGCGTGCGACGACAGCCGCTGCAATACTTCTGCTGGCCACCGTCGCCAAAGTAAGTTCTCCGCACTGAAGATGGGGATGTGGGTCGAAACGCTTCATATCCGTTTAAGTGAGGAGCTCTTCAAATTGCATTTCATTCGCCGTATATAGAATCCAAGTCTGCATATACTATGGTTTACTCTTCTCATTGTAGTATCGGCTCTTTTTGTACGGGAAGAACGACTGCCAGTGAATAGATTAATAATGACGGTGAGCTTGCGTATGAGATAGATTTTCCACGCAGGTTGTGGCAACTTCGTGAAGCGTGTGTAGGACCAAGTATTATTGCCTGACTCCTCCGGGTAGATGCATTCTCGGCATTTGAACACTCAATGCTTCGAAACGGACTAATACACTGAAAACAGTGTGTACTAGTTTTACCTACGCCAGGAATACTCGAGGCTCATTCGAAAAATAACGCTCCACAGTATTTTTTTTTTTTTTTTTTTTTTTTTTTTTTTTTTTTTTTTTTTTTGAGAACTTATACGTTGTTAAGAGTTAGAATTTTATGATTGTGTCAGTAAAAATTTGTTTTACATATACTGTCTTTCTGCGTACTCTATACCATATTCTGTGACCTTACGCCAGCCGTGTGTTTGAGAATGTTTTCCTGTTGGTAAAGACTCTTCTCCCGTGGATTCCGTTGACATCGCCTTAAAAGTCTGTCCCAATCAGTGAATTCTTAAGGGAGGACTTTCACAAAAAACATATACTACTTAAAAGATGCACCATATCCACAACTTGGAGATACATCAATGAAATTTTGTGCCACGCTTAACACGAAGTTAACACGTTTTTCCTTGTATTACACATATATCACTTTTTAATACATATTTCACGTTGTTTATGAAATCTACAAATTTTATTAAAAAAAAAAGTATATGCCTTTTACTCCGAAGCTGTGCAAGAGATTTCTATAAAATTTTCTCTCCTGAATCCCTTTGCATTTAGTAAACTTCTCTCATGAATTTTTTTCAACTATATCGAATAGGAGAATTTTAATGTTTTTATAATTCTATAAGCATAACATAAAATTCAAGTAATATTGCAATCACTTTGCCATATATCTTTGCTTCCACTCACAGTTTCAAAACTCACTCTTGAGGCAACTTTTATCGCGTTTATAGAAATAAGTGTACAAAATATCATATATGCAGTCTTATAGATTCTGAGAAAAAGGTGCATAAACTTTAAAAAACATAATTTACAGTAAATGCAGTTTAAATTACTACCCAACGTTTCCTATTTTCACCTCTTCAGAAAGCCCCAGGTTCGGGGTCCTCTTTCCCTTCAAGGATTCTCTTCTGGTTTCTTGTTTTCTGCTTATTTTCCTTTACCAGGTCTTCAACTGACATTTGAGCTGCAGAGGGGTACTGTAAAAATATTTTTCTGAAATTGTCTTGAGTGAAACATCCTATCTTAAAGCCTATTCTCTCTAATACCTTCATCCTCCGTACGGTTCCATCATTCAATACAGGGTGGTACGTTCATATGCAGATAAAATTTCTGCATGTCAGTCTGATTAATTTCCTCCAGTTTATGTATCTAAGTATTTCTGCATGAGATAGTTTCCTATGCACTGACACTGTACCTTAATTTTTATAACAGGTTCGGCAATATGAATCAGCGCAATAGAAAACCTAAAGGAAGTATTGGCTGTC
Organism: Schistocerca piceifrons; assembly: GCF_021461385.2. Classification (NCBI taxonomy): domain Eukaryota; kingdom Metazoa; phylum Arthropoda; class Insecta; order Orthoptera; family Acrididae; genus Schistocerca; species Schistocerca piceifrons. The sequence continues at coordinate 123,022,908 of NC_060146.1, forward strand.
ACTTTTATTACTCCAGATTCGAGCTTTGATCTGGTGCAAGTCGCTTGCCGAATTTACTGTAACAATTTCAGAGTTCCAAGTGCTTTGTTTGTTGGAGACAGTTCAGCCCCGTCCACAGACTCCTTTTAACCCAGCTAATTAGAAATTCGACAATATGAATAAGTGGAATGAATGTGTACGAAATGTTGTTGGCTGATTCTTTTCACCCCGTTACGGAAATAAACGTTAATTAAGTTGAACCGGAGCTATGATAATGTGGCGGAAAAGCACAATACTATTAAGCCAACCTCAGTTCATGGTAACAGACGGCTAAGATGTTTGTAAATCGCGTGTACAAAGTTTCATTGTACTTCTGAAGATAATTTGTCTGTAGCAGCGAAGTGATATCACTCAAAACCCCCTACGCGCCTACGGGTTAAAATTCACCGTCCCAAAACCACGTGACCTGAACTGCAGCAGATGCTGCGGACGGGATTCTCGCTCCGCGCATCCACAGGCTCACTCAGTAGATATTTATACTCTACGGGCGGCACTTCTGGTGCGTGATCATTGGCTGACACAGGAATATTGGCAATACTCATGTCTCAGCTCCTAGTTGCTCGTATCACGTGATGGTCTCGCGAAACATCCATAGCCGAGCGATACAGGGGAAATATAGACTAAAACAGTCCATAAAAACACGAGACAAGTGATACAAAACCAGCAGTGTCATATTTAAGAGAAAACTACGGTTTTATTAATGCTCACACACCCTTAATCGGTGCAGTAGTTTGCAAGATATTGCAGTTTGAAGATGCTGAATATAAAATGTGTAAACAGAAGTTCATATCTCGAGAACGGATAACACGACTTTAATAAACAAAGTATCAGTGGACAGAGGCCGGTATGTGTCATCAAGTCCCAGTCACGCGAGTTTTTGTGAAACATACAATTCTTAACTATGAGCCGGAATATTATTTCCGCACTGTTAAAACAAGACTCCCGCCGAAAAATATTGTGTGAGTGGTAAAAGCAGCGGCAGCAATTCGAGTAGGAATGCATATACCATAGATGTAAGCATAATGTCCTTTTTCTTCATTATAAATTTTTGGTAGATGAAAATGACGAAACAGCCATGCAAGGACTAAATCACTATTAGTGTGAAAACTTTTTATACGATTGTAAATCTGAATACAGCGCTGAAGAGCTGGCGAAATTTTGGACTATTCTGATTTGTCATACATACATTTAAGGTAGAAATAAGTAAGTCTAGTATACTACAGAAACATGAGTACATGTATTTAGCAGTTGAAACAGAAATCAGAAATGGCGACGGTTATCTTTTCCTGGCAGTTTTTTTGGCCGAGGAAGTCAGGCCGAGAGGTTTATTGGAGCTGTTGGTCAAGTATCACCTGCGCCTACTCAAACGCGAGTAAACCAGTGTGAAATATTCAAAGTGTTGGATGAAGAAATTGTAAATTTTTTTTAAAGAAACAGCGGAAATTCAGCCAGTTTAACATGAAAATATTTTAGCGTTGGGCCAACTTCAAAGTTATTGTGTAATCAGTTTCCATTTTAGTTGTGGACCTGGTATTTTCGCCTCGAGTACTGCTATTTCTTTTACGTTATGGACCGTAGTTAGCTTTTGACTTCGGGTTTTTTCATACTGAGTGAACTTTGAACATCGAATTTATACTGAAATGCCAACGAAACTGGTACAGGTATGCGTATTCAAATATAGAGATATGTAAACAGGCAGAATACGACGTTGTGGTCGGCAGGGCCTATATAAGAAAACGTCTGGCGCAGTTGTTAGATCGGTTACTGCTGCTACCGCAACAGGTTATCAAGACTGAAGTGAGTTTGAACGTGGTGTTATAGTCGGTGCTCGAGCGATGGGACACAACACCTCCGAGGTAGCGATGAAGTGGAGATTTTCTCGTACGACGCTTTCACAAGTGTACCGTGAATATTAAGAATGCGGTAAAGCATCAAATCTCCGACATCGCTGCGGCCGGAGAAAGATCCTGCAAGAGCGGGACCAATGACGCCTGAAGAGCATCGTTCAGTGTGACACAAGTGCAACTCTTCTGCAAAATGCTGCAGATTTTAATGCTGGGCTATCAATAAGTGTCAACGTGCGAACCATTCAACGAAACATCATCGATATGGGCTTTTGAAGCCGAAGGCCCACTCATGTGCCCTGGATAACTGCACTACACTAAGCTTTACGCCTCTCCTGGGCCTGTCAACATCGAAATTGGATTGTTGATGACTGGAAACATGTTGCCTCGTCGAACAAGTATATCGAGTGGATGGACGTTTACGGTTATGGACACTATCTCATGAATCCGTGCACCCCGCACGTCAGCAGGGGTCTGTTCAAGCTGGCGGAGGCTCTGTAATGGTGTGGGGCGTGTGCAGTTGGAGTGATATGGGACCACTGATAAGTCTGGATACAACTCTGCCAGGTGACACGTAGGCATCCAGTCTTATCACCTGCATCCATTCACGTCCATTGTGCAGTCCGACAGACTCGGGCAATTCTAGCAGGACAATGCGATACTCCATACGTACAGAATTACTACAGAGTGGCGCCGGGAACACCCTTCTGAATTTAAACACTTCGGCTGGCCGCCAAACTCCCCAGACATGAACATTATTGAGTATATCTATGATGTCTTTCAGCGTCCTGTTCGAAATAGAACTCCGCTCCCTAAATCCTAAAATAGGATTTATGGACAGCCCTGGTATCAGTTCCCTCCAGCACTACTTCAGACGTTACTCGAGTCCATGCCACATCGTGTTCCGGGACTTCTGGGTGTTGCGGGTGCCCTGCACGATATTAGGCAGGTGTATCTGTTTCTTTGGCTCTTCAGTGTAATAGCCATAGGTACAATGAGGTGACAAAGAGGTCATGGGACAGATACAAATACAGACCGTGGTAGTTTTGCGTACACGACGGAGCTGTGATTTGTAGGCGCTTTAGTCCGGAACCGCGCTGCTGCTACGGTCGCGAGTTCGAATCCTGCCTCGGCTATGGATGTATGTGATGTCCTTAGGTTAGTTAGGTTTAAGTAGTCTAGGGCACTGATGACCTCAGATGTTAAGTCCCATAGTGCTTAGAGCCATTTTTTGTGATTCGTAATCAGGTGATTCACTGAAAAGATTTCTGACGTGATTTCATCGCACTATGGGAATTAACAGACTTTGAACACTAGTTGGGGCTAGTCGCATGGGACATTCAGTTTCGGAAATCCTTAGAGAATTCAGTATTCCGAGACACAGAATGTCAAGTACGACTAACGTATCCGTTAGGACAAGGCGGTTAACTCTGACGTTGGAGCTATGGCAGCAGACGACAGACGCCAGTGGCTTTGGTAGCCTCTCCTGGTCTCGTGTGCATGTCAGCTGGACCCTGGACGATTGGAAATCCATCGCTTGGTTAGAGGAGGCGTGATTTCAGTTGGTATGAGCTGATGGTAGTGTTCGAGTGTGGCGCAGACCCCACGAAACCATGGACCCAAGCTGTCAACAAGGCAGTGCCCCCCTGGTGGTGGCTCCATAATGTTATGGGCTGGAATGGACTGGGTCCGTAGACATTGCGCTGCTTGGACACCAATTGCAGCCATTTGTGGACGTTATGTTCCCAATCAATGATGGAATTTTCATGTCACCGGGCCACAGTTGCTAGTGATTGGTTTGTAGAACGGTCGCGGTCCCATGCGACTAGCTCCAAGTAGTGTTCAAAGTCTGTTAATTCCCATTGTGCGATGAAATCACGAAAGATGTGGCCAGCCAGATAGCTCGACATGAATCCCATCGAAGATATAGGAGACGTAGTCGAGAGGTCAGTTGGTGCACAAAATACTGCACCGGCAACACTTTCGCTCAGTATTTTTACAAGGGACTTCCACCGGCTTGTTGTGTCCATGACAGGTCGAGTAGCTGCACTACACCGGACAATTAAGAGGTACACTGCTCCAGAAATTAAGAGGTATCCCACGGCTTTTGGCACCCCCGTGTATTAGTCTACAAGTGAAGTAAACACTAATTTAATGTTGTTCAGCACATCGTCCTGGGTCACCAATAGAAATGATTGCAATTACATCCGTTATACTGCGCTGGCCACAGTTCAGTATGTGGCGAGGGTGAGGGGGATATAAGTATCAATCCCTTCCTTTCGTGTTTAATCTTTCATGCTGCACAGATACAGTGACTGTTGGTAAGGCTCCGTACCATGACGCATCTCTGTGATTTTCGCGTATTAGCCATGCAAGAGGCGTGTGCGAGGAAGAAATGTTACGGTATCCTTCAGTCGTAGAACAAATGCTCGAATTTTAACAACAAACATGCATGCGTAACCACTCTTTTATACCGTCTGCCACTAAAGTTTGGCGAGTGTCTTCTATGATCGCTAAATGATCCCGTAATGAGATTCTTCACTTGTCTCTCATCTGTTTTCTCTATTAATCCTACCTCGTAAGGATCCCAGAATGAACAGCAACAGTGATTAATCGGTAGAACGAGAGTTTAGTTGACTGCGTCTTTCCTAAGAGGACAAAAACTCTTTCTTACTATTCAGAAGAGTAACAGTCTGGCATATACACTCTTCCTACAGATAGTTCTATCTTGTCCCTTCACTTTATGCTACTCTGACTGCATTCCTACCTGTACGATGTGATCAAAAGTGTTCGGACATCTTTTACTAGACGTTAATATGGGATATATCCGCCCTACACTTTTTCGACGGCTCTAACACTGCTGGGTACAGTTTCAGTGAGGTGTGGTAATGCCTTTGGAGGAATTGTAGCCTATTCCTTCTCAGGATCCGAAAAAAGAGGGTAGTGATGTTGGATGCTGAGTTATGAACACATGGTGACATTTTAGCTCGTCCCGAAGGAGCAACACTGGGATAATGTCGGTGCTTTGGGCGGGCCAGTCCACTGCAGTAATGTTATTTTATCCAAATCGTTGCCTCACAGATGCTCCTTTATTGCAAGTTGGATTGTCATGGTGATAGAAACAATCATGATCTCTATATTGTTACTCTACTGTACGCAGTACACCATAGTATAAAATCTTTCGTCATATAGCGTTTTCTTAGGCACAAAAAGAAAAAAAAGGTTACCGTAACGGAACCTCCAACATAGTGGATTGGCACTACGGATGATCGCAGGTAACTTTCGCCAATCCTAACGCTTCCAATCCGATTGGCATAGAGAATAGCGTGATTTATCACGCCAAACCATTCCAGTAATACACTGTCCATTGGCGTCAATATTTACACCAAAACGTGGGTCAAAAATGGTTCAAATGGCTCTGAGCACTATGGGACTTAACATCTGAGGTCATCAGTCCCCTAGAACTTAGAACTACTTAAACCTAACTAACCTAAGGACATGACACACATCCATGCCCGAGGCAGGATTCTAACCTGCGAACGTAGCGGTCGCGCAGTTCCAGACTGCAGCGCCTAGAACCGCTCGGCCATCCCGGGTGGCCTTAAACTTTGGGATTAAAAATAGTTTTCTTTGAATATTTTCTTTTGAAAATGAATAATAATAATGTAATATTTACTGTTTGTAGGTATTTTATTAAACCACGAACTATGAGAAATGAGACATTGGAAATGCATTTTCTAACTACCTTTCAGTGTAAATAATGATGAAACAACTCATTCATCTCGTTCACCGTCATTAGAACTTTACCAAGTTAACGTGTATGCGCTGTACTTGATGTTTGTAAATAACTTGATTGTGTGACTCCTTACTTCTGAATTCACAGATATTTTGAAGACTTCAGCCTGCCAGTTCTTTGTGTCTGACCACTTCTAGTAATAATTATAATACTAAAACATGTAAGTCGTGCAGCGAAGTAGTAGTCATTACATAGTTACTGTTGTCTCGTGAAGTTAGATATTTCGTGTATCTGTTGCTAAGTGAATCAGTACCGGTAGTCAATTTCTGGTCCATTGTCGGAACTTTGAGAAACTATTTTCATGAGATATTTTAGCATATGTCATTTATATATCTCAATTTCACTTGGGGAAGATTAAGAAGCATGTCTGTATTTGTGGACTGTGTGAGGAAGATGCTACTCATACACTCGTTATACAAGATACAACCTTGACCACAGTGTCCCATGCGTTACTGTTCGTATTTGGAAAAACGTTAATTCTGGCAATTTAAGTAATTCCATGAAATAGTGATGACAGTAACGAAAATTAAAAATAAGTTCTTTCGTTTCGTGACTGAAGCACAATCTAACCCTTTTGTATACTGCCATCACAAAATTTCATCTTACCCTGTCTGGGGGGTAGCTTACGAGGAACCTCCTCCACCACTGCATTCTGACAGCTCGAAATCTGGTACCGCTTTGAAAACTTACGTGTGATTCCTTCCATTGATCTCTCGGGCCTTTTACGAGGATTATGCAGAAAGTAATTTTTTCCCAGCCGTAAACAATGCTACGAATTCGAAACGTTACGTGTGTATTATATGAAGTCTCCTGAGTGAACACGACGACTTTCCGTCAGTTTGCGACAGATACCGTAGCTGCAGGACAGTTCCAAAATGGCGTCTGTAGGTGATGTTCGTTACAAGCAACGTGCCGTCATTGGATTTCTCACTGCAGAGAAAGGAACTGTGTGGAATGTTCAAAAACTCTTGTGCAAAGTCTGTGGAGCATCTGCTGTCGACAGAAGTACAGTTAGTCGCTGGGCACGGAGGGCGAGGGCATCAGAAGGCGGTTCGGCGGAGCTCCACGATTTGCAGCTGTCGGGCAGCACACCTGACATGTTGCACCGAGCTGATGTCAGTCCCGAGGACAGACGCATCACGACTTGGAAGTTATCGCTGCGTCTGTCAGTCCGCAAAAGAAGGTGGATGCAATTACCTGCACTCTTGGATATTCAAAAGTGTGTGCAAGATGCGCCTCGCGTTGTTTAACGGTGGATCACAAATGGCGCAGAAAGAAACACTTGTCTTGATTTGTTGCAACGTTTTGAAGCTGAAGGGGAGGCTTTCTTGTCCCGGATTGTGACAGGTGATGAAACCTGGGTTCACCATTTTGAGCCCGAAACTAAACGACAGTCGATGGAATTGGCACATTCCCACTCACCAGAGAAGAAAAAATTGAAAGCATTTGCTTCCACCGGTAAGGTCATGATCACAATGTAGCGGCAGCCGCCGAGCCCAGAGGACGCCCAGCAGCAGCAGCGGCAGTTGTGTGATAAACGGTAAATTAACTTAGTCTTTGTTTCTTGTTCACATGCTTCTGCAAAAAAGTGAACTGTACGTGTGTATTTTACTGTGTAGACTAGTACTTAGAAAATTAGTTGTAATTTTTGCTTTTACGTAAGTCTTGTGAATATCCTTGAGTGGGGCTGTTTCCTAGCATAAATTTTCCTGTTGTCAGAAACTCAGTCATATCACTAACCGGGAAAGTACTTGGGCTCGAACAAATACACTAAAATCGTGTGAGAAATAATGTAAAGGTCTCATATTGCACTAGTGATACTCCGGCATCTGCAAAACTCTGCAGTCGTCCGTTAGAGGCCTCTGCGTATGCCATGACGCATTGCACACTGACCTGCCGGTACGCCAGTCGGGACCTGTAGGGACGGTGCAGTGTGTCTCTGAAGTTGCGTTTTGTGACATTATTTGTATATTGAAGCGTCAGATGGCTCGGCGATTGGTAATCCTGCTAATGTATTGCGATTGGTTGAGATGAAGTTACGAAGAACCCTTCTTCGTGAAGATGGTATTGGTGCAAAAGACGAATCATTCGCATGTTTCCCGGTATCTATTATAGTGCAGAAATATGAGCATAAGTTAGAAACAGATACTGTTGTAACACTAACAGATAATGATGATGATGATAGGGATGATAATGACGATCAACTCACTGCAAACAGTAGTGCTACGGCAAGTGCGGGAAGAGGCGATGGAAGCAGTGACAGTGAATACCAACCGTCTCCCAAGAAGGTTATAAAGCTGCAAGTATCATCACGGCGTCTGATGCCAACACACTGGAGAACATGTACGATGATTATTACGTAAGAGGTTTCGGCAAATACGACAAGCTTCTGAAAAGATACCATAAACTGAAGTCCAAAAGCAATATTAAAAACGTATTGGATTACGTGGCAAAGAAGAGAGAGGGAAATACAGTTTTCAAAGGAAATCATACACTGCTGTTCAAGACCATCAAGGAGCGTGTCATGGAGAAATTCGATGAAGCGCGAGAATGCGGTTCCGCCGTTCATTATTGGCATTTACGACATTTGGCGTTGGACGTACCCAGAAATCTCGGGTTTACAAACTTTACAGCTTCACTCGGACTTATTATTAATTTGAAAAAGGATTTTAGGATAACATCACGCCGTATCACTATGCTCCAAGCACGAAAAGATAAGGATGACGAAAAAGAGCTGATTGAAAGAGCTCAAACGTTTGTTGCTGACGTCAATGAGCATATCACGAAAGATAACATCGATATTAGTTCTATATGGAACTGTGATCAGAGTCAGTTCAACTATGAACTTTCTTGTGACAGAACACTATCCATGAAAGGGGAGAGAAACAATGTCGCGATGTTGCAATCAGTTAACTGTGCAACACTTAGTTACATGATCGATGTTGCTATATCAATGGACGGACGATTGGCAGAGAAACTCTATATTTGCTTCCAAGAATCCAGTGGAAAGCTTGGGCCCCACGTGTCAAGGGAAATAGTAACGCGGTGCCCTCCAAATGTCGTCGTCGATGCAAGTGTGAGTGGGAAGATGACGAAACAACACCTGAAGACGTTTTTTCTGTCATTTTTGAATCCACATTTGTCGAGAACGTCATTAGTACTTTGTGATTCTTGGTTTGGACATAAGGATGAACGAGTACTACTGGAAGCATCTGGGGGAAAACATGTAGATTTAAAAATCATTCCGCCTAAAACTAAAAAATACGCACAACCTCTGAATGTGTATTTCTTCAGGCAATATAAAGTATATGCCAAGAGAATAAGACTTCATTAAACTACGTTCCAGTAATATGCAGCCGAAATTGCACGACAGATTCTTTATCATGAATATGCATTCTGTCATTTACAATCAGTTATCTGCGGGAGTATACAGACCAATGCTACGTTACGCGTGGCAGAACGCTGGCTGCGATATTGGTGAACCAGTGAACAACTTCAAAAGTGTCACTGACGTGGCGTTCAACACTGATATTATAGAATGTGCAAATACGCCATGCGATCAACTTGCATTTCTTCACAGTGCGTTTTGCAGTCATTCGCCTTGCTCGGAGCATTTTATTGACATTCCGCATTTACATTTATAGTTAAGATTGCTGCATTGCGTATGGCGTCTACAATTACATCTACAGTGATATCTAGAGCATGACTGCAGAGTTTTGCAGAAAAAAGACACCCACCAGCATATTCAGAGGTACATGATGGTCCTGTAATCAAACGTTCATACAGATCTGTTTGTTCGAGCCCAAGTACTTTCCTGGTAAGTTTTAATTTTGCGCTAGTAGACATCATAGAGTTTACATCAGTACATTCTAGTTTGAATATTTATTTCGTGCAGTAACTTTTTGTTAAATAAGATCTCTAATAACAAGTACCTGTATTACATCAACTTCAGTAGAGAAATTTCTGTGTGATGCGGTCTTTTAGTGTTACTTTATTCTCGTTTGGTAAATTTTGAGTAGCGCCAATTGAGTCCTTATATCTATTTAATACACAGTACGATATGGCTAGGGACTGTGCTTGTGCGGACACAAGGAGCGTTGGCTGCTGTCCGTAAACAGCTGGAAGCTGCGTTGGCTACCGTCGACAAGCTTCTAGCTAATGCTCGGAGTTGCGGTGACGTCGGGTCGCCAGTGACGAGACCTGCGACAGCCTTGGTGTCACTGGAATACCCTGGTGGCGCGGACGTCACTGCGGCTTCCGATACGTAACATCTGACCGCTCCGTCCTCACTCCAGAGCTGGTGGCAGACAGTGGAGAGTTCGCGTGTCACTGGGCATAAGGCGAATGAGGGAGCAGGCCGTGCGGCTGGGTCAGGACCTACAGTTCTAGAGCGCTTCAAACAGAATTTGCAGTTTTCCTCACCATGCCGTTGTAATAGGGGTGACATCAACTTGCCAGGTATAGATTTGGAGTGTTATGTCAGAGACAGCGATTCATGTGGCATTGTTGTGCATGTCATTTCTGAAAATTACCTTCAGCAGATAGAGAACCTTCCAGCGAGGGTAGCGTCCTAGACCTTCTGGCAACAGACAGACCTGTACATATCGAATCAGTTAACGTAGAGCAAGGTATCAGTGCTCATAACTTTGTAACAGCATCTATGACGGCGGGTCCTAAAAGGAATGTTAAGAAAGGTAGGAAGATATATTTGCTCCACAAGGGTGACAGGATACAAATTTCAGAATATCTCAGCAGTCTGCATCAAATATTCGGCGATGAGGACGTAGATGTGGACAACAAATGGAATAAATTCAAATGATCGTTCAGTAGAACCTAGACAAGTATGTTCCGAGTAAGGTTTTAAGAGATGAGAAAGATCCACCATGGTTTAACAGCCGTGTTAGAAAAGAGCTACGTAAACAAAGAGCACTTCATCTCAGATTCAAGAGAAGTAAAAACCTAGCTGACAAACGAAAGTTGGACGAAGCGAAAATGAGTGTAAGGATAGCAATGAAAGAAGCATTCAGTGATTTTGAAAGGAAGGCGTTGTCAACTGACCTGAGTAAAAACCCTAAGAGATTTTGATTGTATGTAAAATCGGTAAGTGGGTCAAAATCATCTATTCTCTCAGCGACCACACCGGTGCCGAAAGGGAAGATAACAGAGAAAAGGCAGACATACTGAATTACGTCTTCCGAAGTTGTTTCACCACGGAAGAGCGTAGCACTGTCCCTCCTTTCAATCATCGTACGAACGTCGAAATGGCAGATATTGAGATAACCGATCGAGAAACTGAAAAGTAGCTACAATTGCTTAGTAGTGGAAAGGCTTCAGGACCAGATGAGCTACTTGTAAGATTCTATAAAGATAATGCGAAAGAACTTGCTCCCCTTCCAGCAGTAATTTATCGTAGATCGCCTGAGGAACGAAAGGTACCTAGCGACTGGAAAAAAGCGCAGGTCATTACCGTTTTTAACAAAGGCCTAAGACAGATCCACACAATTATAAATCTATATCGTTGACGTCAATCTTTTACGCTGAAGAATTGTGTCGTTTTTGGAAAATGAACATCTCCTCTAAAAAAAAAAAGATCCTGTGAAACTCAGCTCACTCTGTTTCTACATGAAATCCACAGCACAGTGGACAGCGGCGATCAGGTCGATGCCGTGTTCCTGGTTTTCAGTAACGCATTTGACGTCGTCCCGCATTGCCGCTTAATGAAAGAAATGCGAGCTTATGGAGTATCGGAGCAGACTTGCGACTGGATTAAAGAGTTTCTTGCAGATAGAACTCAACACGTCGATCTTAACGGCATAAAATCGACAGATGTAAAGGTAATATCCGGCGTACCTCAGGGATGTGATAGGACCGTTAAAAGCGTCCGATACTCTGTAAGGCTATTCGCAGATGGTCTAGATGATCCTACATCTACATCTACATCCATACTCCGCAAGCCACCTGACGGTGTGTGGTGGAGGGTACCTTAACTACCTCTGTCGGTTCTCCCTTCCATTCTAGTCTCGTATTGTTCGTGGAAAGAAAGATTGTCGGTATGCCTCTGTGTGGAGTCTAATCTCTCTGACTTTATTCTCGTGGTCTCTTCGCGCGATATACATAGGAGGAAGGAATATACTGCTTGGCTCCTCGGTGAAGGTATGTTCTCGAAACTTCAAAAAAAGTCCGTACCGAGCTACTGAGCGTCTCTCTTGAAGAGTCTTCCACTGGAGTTTATCTATCATCTTCGTAACGCTGTCGCGATTACTAAATGATCCTGTAACGAAGCGCGCTGCTCTCCGTTGGATCTTCTCTACCTCTTCTGTCAACCCTATCTGGTACGGGTCCCACACCGGTGAGCAGTATTCAAGCAGTGGGTGAACAAATGTATTGTAACGTACTTCCTTTGTTTTCAGACTGCACTTCCTTAGGACTCTTCCAACGGATCTCAGTCTGGCATCTGCTTTACCGACGATTAATTTTATATGATTATTCCATTTTAAATCACTCCTAATGCCTACTCCCAGATAATTTATGGAATTAACTGCTTCCATTTGCTCATCTGCTATATTGTAGCTAAATGATAAAGTAGTCTGTACCAAAGAAGCATTGCGAGAAGATAGTAAGAATTTGCAGAACGATCTGCAGAGAACTAATGAATGACGGAGGCTCTGGAAGTTGACGATGAATGTAAAAAAATGTAACATAATGAGCATACTGTGCATAAACAGGAAAATAAATCCAGTAGTGTACTGCTACACTATCGATGACAAACAGCTGGAGACAGCGGATGTCGTAAAATATCTAGGCGTAACTATCAAAATGGTTCAAATGGCTCTGAGCACTATGGGACTTAACTTCTGAGGTCATCAGTCCCCTAGTCTTAGAACTACTTAAACCAAACTAACCTAAGGACATCACACACATCCATTCCCGAGGCAGGATTTGAACCTGCGATCGTAGCGGTCGCCCGGTTCCAGACTGTAGCGCCTAGAACCGCTCGGCCAGTCTGGCCGGCCGTAACTATCCAGAGCGACCTTAAGTGGAATGACCAAATAAAACAGATAGTAGGAAAAGCAGATACCAGATTCATCGGAAGAATCTTTAACTCAACCACGAAAGAATGGCTGATAAGGCGTTTGTTCGCCCGATTCTTGAGTGTTTTTCATCTATCTGGGATCCCTATGTGGTATGACTGCTGGAGGAGATAGAGAAGATCCAACGAAGGGCATCGCGTTTCGTCTCGGGATCGTTTAGCCGGTGAGAGAGCGTAACGGAGATACTAAACAAACTCCACTGGCAGACGTTATAAGAGAGGTGTTGTGCATCACGGAGAGATTTGCTATTGAAAATTCGGGACAGCACTTTTCAGGAGGAGTCGGACAACATGTTACTTCCCCCAACATATATCTCGCGTATTGAGCACGAGGAGAAAATTAGAGAAATGAGAGCCAATACAGAGGCCTACCGACATTCTTCCCAAGCACTATTCGCGACTGGAACAGGGAGGGATCAATAGTGCATCGAAAGTACCCTCCGCTACACACCCTTAGGTGGCTTGCGGAGTGTGACGTAGTGACAGCTATATTCGCGGCTTGCGTTTAGGCGCAACATAAATGACCGCGCTCTGGGACTGTAAAGGTGCGATGCTCATTGATGTGATGCCAAGAGGTGGTACCATTAACTCAGAATCATACTGTATATGAACACATTAACAAAAGTCAAGATGCGCCTCCGGCGACTTCGGCGCCACAGCAACTCAGGAGATATTCCTCTGCAACACGATAACGCTCGGGCCCACGCAAGTCTGAGGAATGTTGAACGCATCCCAAAAGAGGGTTGGGCAATGTTACCCATCCACCATACAGCTCTTACCTCGTCCCCTCGTCCTTCGACTTGTTTGGACCCTTAAAGGATGCCATTCGTGGAAGACAGTTTGAGGACGATGAGGAGCTGATCCACACAGTGGAGCACTGGCTCCACCAGCAGGACAAGGACTGGTACCGACAGGGCATACACGTTTTTGTTTTGCGCTGGAGAAGGGCCAAATAACGGGATGGAGATTAGGTGGAAAAGTAGGCTGTGTAAAAAAACACCATTCCTTCGTGTGTGTAATTCTCTTTATGTTCAATAAAGAACTGTCGAAGAAAAAAAATTGAGTGCGTTACTTTCTCGACAACCCTCTGACAATGAGCCTACGCAACGTTCCACTGGACCTGTCCGTCAGTACATCGGCTCTGTATCATCTTGGATTAGCTATATTTGTTCCTTCACGTTTTCGCTTCGCAAACACGACGCCAAGACTCGACCTGTGCAGCTTTAGAAGGGTTTAAATATCCCTGAAGTGTCTATCACCCACGCTACGTCCAGTGACCAGACCAATGCACGTTCGCAGTCAGTGGGTTCTACTGAAGGAGCTATTTTGCTGTTACAGCTTCTCTACTGACGTACTGGTCCGCCTCTCGTGACATCTAGCGATCAATTCCTCATTACAAAGTGCTATCCAAATATTGTGATCAGATAGTGTGTATCCGTGACAGGTAGATATATGGAGGTGTGGTCTTGACTGAGATCAATTTGGTAAGTTTAACGACATATTCAAGTTGTATCTGCTAAACCACGACACCGATATTTTTAAGAGAGATAGTCTTCCAAGTGGACTTCATGGACAAGGCATGTGTGAAACTTGATCAGAAGTAATAAGAGAACAGAGACGTCAGAAGACGTCCCACAAACTACTGCGCTCCTGCACCAAGTGTGCCGGCCGAAGTGGCCGCACGGTTGAAGGCGCTGCAGTCTGGAACCGCAAGACCGCTACGGTCGCAGGTTCGAATCCTGCCTCGGGCATGGATATTTGTGATGTCCTTAGGTTAGTTAGGTTTAACTAGTTCTAAGTTCTAGGGGACTAATGACCTCAGCAGTTGAGTCCCATAGTGCTCACAGCCATTTTGCACCAAGTGTAAACAAACACGTAACTCATATGCGGTTCTATTTATTTTCTGCTCTTCTATTTTTCTGCTCTGGTTTATAGCTGTAAGACTGCTTGTTTGTCCTACCCTTTCTACATTTCTCTTCGTCAAAAGCTTCATGGCAACGAGTTTCAAAATTCGGATACATCTCTCCGAATGATATCTACGAAAACTGCTAAGTGATACTGTATGTTTCTAGGCAATCTACTGACAGAAGAACCACGTCAAAAACAATATACAGTTGAAGGTCGACGATGTCTGAGATAAACAGAAACCGCTAACGTTCGTCTGTTGACCTGTGGTGTACGTTTCTGAAGACTGGCTTTGTTGGTCGGTATTACACTGACACGACTATAAATAGTCATAAATGTCTGTAGTCCAGAACGAGATTTTCACTCTGCAGTTGAGTGTGTGCTGTTATGAAACTTTCCTGGCAGATTAAAGCTGTGTGCCGGACCGAGACTCGAACGCGGGACCATTGCCTTGCGTAGGAATGTGCTCTACCACCTTTTTATTTATTTATTTATTTCTTGGAACAGGAAGGCAGGGTGACAAACAATTTTTATTCGTACAATTGTGCTGTCCCACATATAAGAAAAGTATCGAAACGGAAAAAATAATATGGAAACCATAAATCAAGATAAAGGCCGCCCTTTTCTTTTTTTTTTTTTACATGAATAAAATAAATGACAATCCTAGTCATGGGAAGGATTGAAAACGAAGTTATCATCTGCATCACAATCCCTGCAGTACGTGATGTCGCATCATGAATCTGCCATCCAGCCATATGATTTTCACAATATCTGCCACTGTGGGGGGCATGTATTTCTTCTGCGTCGACTATTTGAAGGACCATTATCTGAGGCATTTTTGGTGTTTATCATCGTCTTTTTTAACATATTACCATAATCCAGTCATAACTGGCGCTAATATATTTGAATCGTGCAGTACTGTCTCTAATCGTTCCGCTGCTGGAGTCTTCTCATTTCTGGAACACCCCAGCTGTCGGGCGGGTTATGAAAAACACTTCCTAAAAATTGGAAGAGTATGTCCGGTATTTCGTATGACTCCGTATGAGCTCGTATTGTTCTTGTAAATATATCCAATAATCCATCACGGACTTAATATCGTACGAAAACAAATATTTCGTCGAATGTCCAGTGACCCAACTGATCGCATACTTCTTTTGTTTGGTGAAAAATGTGTTGTCCGGTAGAAAAAGTATATCCGATGTGATTTATGTGTAGTTTGCTTTACATAAGCTTTCATAACAGAGCAGAGTGAAAATCTCATTCTGGAAACATCACCCAGGCTGTGGCTAAGCCATGTCTCCGCAATATCCTTTCTTCCAGGAGTGCTAGTTCTGCAAGGTTCGCAGGAGAGCTTCTGTGAAGTTTGGAAGGTAGGAGACGAAGTAATGTTGGAAGTAAAGCTGTGAGGACGGGGCGTGAGTCGTGCTTGGGTAGCTCAGAGGGTAGAGCACTTGTCCGCGCGAGGCATAGGTCCCGAGTTAGAGTCTCGGTCCGGCACGGAGTTTTAATAATGTTTATAGACTTGCTGCCTCATTTAAGGAGATGGATAGGCAGCACGGCTCTCACGCTCGCCAGAATTATCACCTCTGGTATTTTACCTGTGTGGAACGTTGAAACAAGGCAAATCCGATGACCACCAATAACAAGAAATGCCATATAACGCTCAACTTTGACGAATGCAGATGTAATTCTAAAACCTTCGCCCGAAGAGGCCATGAACCCCCCCAACGGTACCGACCGGCCGCCGTGTCATCCTCACCCCACAGGCATCACTGGGCGTGGATATGGAAGGGCACGTGGTTAGCACACCGCTCTCCAGGCCGTATGTCTGTTTACAGGACTGGAGCCCTTCTTCTCAGTCAAGTAGCTCCTCAGTTTGCCTCACAAGGCCTGACTGACTGCACCCCGCTTGCCAACAGCGCTCGGCAGATCGGATGGTCACCCATCCAAGTGCTAGCCCAGCCCGACAGCGCTTAACTTCCGTGATCTGACGGTAACCAGTGTTACCACTGCGGCAAGGCAGTTGGCTCACATATAATACTATGTGCGGTAGTACCTAGCAGGAATCTCTATACATCATTAATCAAGGCTACGTTAACATTATAATAATGAACACACGAACTGTGCTGACATGGTGCGGTTGTTTACTTCTGGTACAGTTGGTTGAGTTTGGGGAACCTTTTCTGACGGTCTGCGGCACTTCTACCTAGCTACTATAGGATCAAGTTCAATACATGTTATGTCTCTCGAAGGCTTATTCCCATGCCAGAGATGAAAGTATATGGTTCCATAAAAATAATCCGCGTCACAGTTCGCCTGCTGTAATAGTTAACCTTTACTTGACCACGTCACTGATTTCACATTTTCCTCTACAGCTTAGCACAACATAGAGGATTGGGGACCTTGATATACAGGGTGAAGTGGATATAAGAGCAGATAGTTCTATTGGTGATGAGGACGGGGTGCTGAACGACATTATACTTCATTTGTAGACTAATAATTACAGGTGAAGGATATTTTTAAGTTGGTTAATATTTATTTTCCTCTGGACAGCATGTCACCTGTTGGAGTGTGGACGTCCTATTACAATATGACGTAGTTTAAAACCATAAAGAATTTTATTTGAAGTTTTGTCTTGTTCTTTAGTCTTTCAGATATATTTAAAATTGGGACCATGGTGTGTTCAAAGTAGACTGCTTGGCGATAAAGTAATCATCGTAATCATCAAAATATTTCTTCTCCAGGAATGTAACTTACACTTTCTTTGTATTTGCTTTCAGGCCGAAGATTCTCTGATTGAGATAGTTACCAGGGAGGTCAAAGGATGTATGGACTCAGAACATCTAGGTAAGCATGGGAATACTCACTGACAAGTGGAGAACGTGTGTTGTTCTCCTGAACGTACCACAACACATTTCATAGCACTGTGAAATGTGTTCATAAACGTCGTCTCGAAGCCTCCGTATGTTCCTCATGGCTGTAGAAAAACATTTTAAGCTCTTAATTACGGTATGGTAATCGTGTCTCCTCATAACAAAAAAGAAGCCGTGGACGATAACTCATTTTCTCAATGCATAAAAGCATGGTAAAGACGATTTTACACACATTTAGTTTTGAACGTTTTTGCTGAATTCAACTTCTTATTAAAGAGTTTTGTAAGGGCCATACAGCCCTTTTTGGTGTGTTTACCTGAACTTGGACTGCATCAAAAATCCTACTAAAAGCTTAAGCTACAGACTCGATGCTAATATCAGTTGTGTTTTCTTAGTTTTACACGTATCCCTTTTTTTATCACCCAACGCAATCATGAGGATACTACTTGCGTCTTACCATATGCAGTATTTTTATTTCCCAATTGCATTAGTAGATAATATTTGCGCCGCATATAGGAAAAAGAAAAAAAACATTTAAAGAAAAGAGTAGCCACTGTATTAACATCAAGATTCAGCTGGCAGGCCAGTACTAAAGCAAAGACGGGTTGGCTGAAAGTTGGAAAGAATAAGTAGTATTACTAAATAAATCAATATATGGCCCTGTAACGTCAGCGAACATGACCTTACTGTGCTGGTACTACGACGGCTAAAAGATAAACTACAGTCGTTGTCTCCTTCCCAAGGCATGTAGCTAAAGTGATTAGCTTAATGTTGATGCTTGGGCAAAATATTACGGATGTAACATAGGCTCCAGTTGGGATCTCCGGCAGTGGACGACTTAGGAGAATCTCGTCATCAGGGAAAACAAAACTAACGTTTTATGGGACGGGTAGGTCGGTTAGGGAATTAAAAAAGGGAAACTGATAATGTTATAGTAGGAGCCAGTGAAGTGCGATGGCATTATGAACAGGACATCTGGCAGGATTAAGCCTAATAATGAATAATTAAATAGCAAAGCGGATAAGCCACTATAAGAAGGATAGTGAACGCAGTATCTTAGCCAAGACAGACATGAAGCCATCACCCACCACAGCAGGACGTGTTTATACGGCAACTACCACTGCAGAGAATGGCAAACGTCCGAAAACGTAAGCACCAGGTCTGACGAAGATTTGAGGTAACATGAAACTAAGAAAAGAGAAAAAAGATAGCATCTCTTGAAATGTGGTGCCACAGGTGAATGCTGAAGGTAAGGTTAGTAGATTGGAAAACTACTGTAGTGGTATTAAAGCATATTGGTGAAAAATGAATTTGTGGCACAACTTGATTAAAAGAAATGAAAAGGAGAGGATCGGTTAATAGGGCATATTTAGAATCATAAAGGTACCATCTGTTTGTCAATCGAGGGAAGTGTGGCTATCTCAAGCATATTCTGGTGAATGTAGAGTGCAGGAGCTGCGCATCGACGAAAGGTCTCGCAAGGGACAGACAAACACTGAAAACTGTATCGAACCACTAGTATGCCTGAAGGCCACTGTTCGAACACATAATAATTGTACCATGCTTCACACTGCTCCGGGAATTTCAGAGTTAAATGGAATATACGCCTCAAGGTTACGTTCACTTTTAACTTTTAGATACGTTACACAATGGAATAACTTTTCAGAGGTTACCGCAAATTGACAATGAGATATCCAATGGTAATAGACAGTGGAGTTACGGAGACCCAAGTGGAACAGAGTATTAGTAGAGTAGAGAATCTTGTATAGTCGTTTAGTTAACTGGTCTATGATATTTCGATGTTTTAAATTAGTATGCATTGTGACAGATCAGTCTGCTCTTTTAACACACTACAGGCGATGACTGACTGAAATCTGTTTGTGTTACAGGCAGTATCGGAGGTTTGCGGTCGTACAACGATCCAAATAGCGCCGAACAAAAGGTGAGGAATAACAGTCTTTAACGAAAGAGAAGCTAACTGTATACTGCTCCACATAACACAACATGTAGTTTCTTCTACATCAATAGTTCGCGAAAGAAACATAGCCAACTGTTGCTAATCGAATCTTGATAAACTCTCTATAAATCAAATGCTATCAAACACTTGGCAATTAAAACTGTTTCGTCTTTTGTTCACATAACTGTTGCGTTATTTAGCTATTCTTGACACTCTTTTGCTTTCTTAACAGTGCGTAACTTGCCACAGTACCTGAATCAAGTGTAATAATGACTTCAAAGAAGAAGAAGTGTTTGTCTTCTCTAGGAAAGAAGCGAGCTATTGTCACCGTGATACGTGGAGTGCAAAAAACAGAGGATATAACGACAGATTTCGGGATTCGCTCACTCATTCTTTGGACAGTCCCGAATTAAAAAATAATGTTGTCAGAAGCGTTTCAGAAAAAGGGAGGCAGAGGAAATGAGGATGTGAGCTACCTCTTCTTGACGAATTCTTTTTGAAATGTCTTAGTCAGTGTAGAGGACGAAAGATACCTGTCGGAGGCTATTTGCATAAAACAGGTTGTTAATCTGGGAATTTAAAGTTCGGCGAAGTGAGATGTGGCTCACTAAAAACTGACATCTTCGTTTTTGAGACGTTCTGTGGAGGACATGCTAGTGTCGATAACGTAGTTTATTTAGTGTGGAAAAATGAATGGGATTAAAGTTACGCCTTTTCAAAAATTTGTTTGTCCCTTCCTTTTTAAACATTAAAATAAGTTAAAAATTAACTGAACTGATATCGTACTAACTTTATTATCTTTTCTAGTAGTAATTTTTTGTTCCCTTTGTATTACAATACGTACGCTAAAGGAGACTGCATTGCTAATGTTTTAATTCATATTAACATTTCCACTTTTCCCTGGTTCCACCTTGATCACTCAAACCTTCGTTAAATCCATCTCTCAGTTATTCGAAATTTTTGTTAGTTCCATTGAACTTGAACTGTCGAGAGTCGATTATAGTATAATGAAACACATTGTTCCAAACCTGGTACGTATGTATTACAAACCAGGATTACTGTATTAAGGACGTAATAGATTTTTCTCTGAACCAGCTTCTACTCCGCGTGATCATATTTGAGACTATGTGGGAGAGGAGCGTTAGTGAGGATATTCAATCTGATTATAGAGATTGTCAGTCAGTAACCACTCATACTGTTTTTTGGTCCTGAATAGTAACCATAGCGGAGGTGGAATGGTTTCCAAAAATTGCGAGTAATCAACGGAAGGAAGCTTTCGTGAATATGAGAATGCTACTGCAGTCCAGATAACTGAATGACTGTGTGTAGGGAGTTAAAATGAATGTGGTACAGTTACCAGCAGCTCCTTATAAGCCACGTATTTATGTAGTCAGTACTAAGTGACCCTTGAGATAGTGTAAGGAACACCGTCACTATACAATGGGTGTCTGGAAACGAGTGATCCGGAATGATGAATCACTGCGGTAATCCAGTGGAAAGGTCTGGCTTGACGAATGTCTGGGGAACATCACCGGCCATTGTAAAGTAAGGAGGAGGAAGTGTTATGGTCCGGGGGACTTTTCTTCGTGGTTGGCTTATGGTCCCCTTATTGCACTTGATGAAATGGCAAATCCTGAAGCAGATAAATACATTTTACAGTTTTGTGTTCGGAAACAATGATTCTATCGGCATGACAATACAGCCTTTCATAAAGCAAGATCTGTGAGCCAATGATTTGTAGACAATAATACTCTTGAAACAGGATGGCATAACCAGAGTCCCGAGGTAAACTCTTTGGAATATCTTTGTTATGAGTTAGGACATCAACAATGCTGTAGACCAGTGGTTCTGAAACTTTTTCTCTGCCGGAACGATTGGAGAATACTGGTACTTTGGTGGAACACCTTGTGTATTTCGAAGGTTGAAACAATTTTTAAAAAATTGAAAATGGGGAAAACTTGTTATATTGTGATAAATTAAATTTTAAAACGTAACAAATAACACAGTATCGTATTAAACGTTTTTAAAAGAAGAGAGAAATAAATAATTAATTCAAGTGTTCAACGCAATGCTATTAACAGTTTATCGCAGAGCATTAATTCACTTCAACCGGAACAACAGTGTGCCGCAGAACACAGTTTGGGATATTCTGTTCTAGATCCCAGAGTCTAAAATCACCACTTTCGCAGGTTTTGGTTGTCCCCTAAGGAGATGAAGCAGTTATAAAGCGGAAGGGTGGACGCACTGCATGGTAATGTCCCTAACAGGTCTCTGGATAGTTTTGCTCAGATAGGGTATAAGCACTTCGGAATATTAACAACAATATATTAAAAGATCTGGTACAGTGGTTAGCAAACTGCAAACAGGTTCAGAAATAGCAGCGTTCAAATATCCAGATTTTCTGTTTACCATGGTCTCCCTAAACAGAATGAAATGTGCTATGAAATCTTCACTGGTTATAGGTCGAGTGGCATCGTCTTCTAGTCGTAACGTGTCAATGGATTGCGTATCCATCATCTTCAGGCAATGCCTGAAGATGATGGATACGCAATCCATTGACACGTTGCGACTAGACTATGACGCCACTCGGCTGATAACCCGTGAAGATTTCGTAGCTGAAAGACGCCGAGAAAGCCTGAAATCGCACTGAATGAAATGGTTAATATGATGAATGCCCGTTGATGTCTTACTTTCATTCTCTCCAAGACCCTTTAAATATTTAAAAACTCGTGGAAGAATATAGTTTTATTTCTGTAGAAATATTCACTTACAGAATTTATAACTCTTGTATTTATTCTAACCAATTCTGATAACGATTCACTCCATTTCTGTTTCAGAAAAATGAGTTTAACAGTAAAAATTAGAATATACCCTACTGTTCGTGAACTAAACGCGTTCTACGCAGAAATAAATATTAGACTTGGTTCTCAATGAGTTGAAGAAGATACAGTAAGGGAGTAAAAGTAACTCTCGATTTTTTTCGAGCATAAAGATTATTCCATGAAGTTTTGGGATTGCAGCCGTATGACGTCGAATTCTTGCCATGATATTTTGGCTAAAAAACATTCAGTCATCTTCAGGTGTATGTTTTGTACTGCGGAATACTCACCTAAACATGGCTGAATTACTTTCAGCCAAAATATCGAGTCAAGAAGTGGAATTCATACAACTGGAATACCAAAACTTCATGGAATAGAATAAAAGTAATTTTAATAACTAATGGGAAACATTAATGTTTTTTTGCATATACCATCATGTTTTATAAAATCTAATTTCACTATTTCTCTCCTCCCTCTCCCGCACCCTCTCTCTCTCTCATACACGCACACTCTCTCTCACTATGTGTGTGTGTGTGTGTGTGTGTGTGTGTGTGTGTGTGTGTGTGTGTGTGTGTGTCTATTTGTGTGTGTGTGTGTATTTGTGTTTACATACGGATACCTCGCTGCGACATAATAACTACAGTTTACATCATTCTTGTTTCAGTGCTTCCTTGGTTGCATGCTGAAGAAATTCAAAGCGGTAAGTGCTCACACAATTTATGCATTAGTGTGAGTCTTTTCCTATCTGATGATTTTAAGGCATCGGAGGCTCTATGCGAAGCTGAATAATTTAATGAGATGTACATTCTAACGTTCCTGACGGTATAAATCTACTTTTTACGTATAGGAGTATTAGTTGTGATACCATTGTTCTGACATCATCTGATTTATCATTCACAACTGTTACACCGGCAATTGATTTGAACATTCACTTATCATTAACTGTGTATTGGGCAGAATTATCACTGTATCGATGGGACACAATTATAAAAATAATTTACTTGTAATAAAATACCACAGTAATTTTGCTTTATAAGAATGATATAAAGTTAACTATGACTTACAAAAATACGTGAAAGTAAGGTCTTTTTGCGACAGTGAGGGAAGCGAAGTGGTGAGCTAATGAAACAGCGATGAGTTGCCTTCCTGCCGTCGAGTAAAAATCCAGCGGTAATTACTGCTTCGTAAGCCAGAGCTGCACGCTAACATCTGTATGTTTCCGCTTATAGCTTGACGCTGACGGCCAGTACAGCGCCGAAGGTCTGAAGACAACCATCCAGCACTGTCCCAGGATGAAGTCCCATCCTGACATACAGAAAGCTGCGTTACAAGTGGCCGATGAGTGTAACGGCAAAGGTATGTCACATTTAAAAAAATATTTCCTGATACAGCAGCACAGGAAATTCTGGCATTTACATTGAGTAAAGGCACGCATGGGGTCAGCGACCGATAAGGGCTGCTTTGTTTCGTAATTTTTGATCAGTTGTACAGCCTACTCACTTAGTCTTTGTTGATAGAGACTTTTTTTTACATGCAAGACGTCGTACATACACGCCATTTGAAGCTCTTTTTGTACATGCAAGACGACGTAAATACATGCTATTTGAAGTTTTTTTTTACATGCAAAATGTCGTGCATACATGCCATTTGAAGCAACAGGGAGTTGATTGGCGAGTGGAAAAATTCTGCGAGCACAAAGTACAGTATATACAAAGTACAGTATACTTTTATTAAAAATAATACAAATTATTACAATAAGCAAATTACATAAATACTGGAATAACAGGAAACTAAGTATTTTGAAGTTCAAAATTAAAATAAAAAAAAATTGCAGTGAGCTGTTGATCAAGGCACAATAAGTAAACAAATAAATAAATAAATAAATAAACTGCCCAAAGTAAAACGACAAGTGCCTGCCACAGTTGCAGTACAATGAGTTATAAATCAAAGACATTTGAACCACAGTATTAGACTACTGATCAGTGGCGGTTCAATACTTTGACAAACTAAGCAAATGCTACATTCATTTAAGGCCCAGAGTATGTTTCATCAGCAAGTCTAATATCCTAAGATTACAAGGAAGCGCAATACCTTCCGAAACTTACCGACTGTCCCAATTAAAGACAAATTTCATCGGTAGCATGCAGGATTTTCAGCAAGGTAACAGTGCAAGGCAAACCCAAACTGCTCCTAGTGACTGCACCAACGGCTTACCACAGTGAAGTAAGTGGTAGCACTGAGGATATCAAGAACAGTTACAGATTATGGACGTAAACACTAATACTAAAATTATAGCCAGAACCAGATCTTAAATTTTTCTTACCAGGAACTTGAATAGTGTCTTGAAAGGAATACACGTTCTGAATTAGTGGCCAGTGGCTATGTAAACAACTTTTACAATTTGCAAAAATGCCTTAGGATTTGGTAAAAATATGAGATGTCCGTAAGTACAGTTTCCTGACACACAGCGACTACGCCAAAACAGTAGCCCGAAGGCTAAAGGACGCCTTTACGCGAAGTTTCTTTAGCTTTACTTAAAGGTTTAAGGGTCAAATGAAAAGTGCAGTTAAAAACCGACAATTCGCGCCATTGCTCTCTACGTTGGCATTACTGTTTCGATTGATACAAGGAATGCCCTACAGGTGGCTGCATACTACAGACAAACGAAATGTGGGCACAATAGCAGTTCAAAATGGCTGCCCCAAGCACCAAGGAAGAAAAGCGTTTTGTCATACGTTTTCTGAGCGGTGAAGATACTAAACCTGTCGTAATCCATCAGTGAATGAAGCTGCAAGCGTATCAGTGGAGTGGAAAGTGCGGAAATAGTGTGACTTCTGTGATAGACGCTCAGCGTTCGGATCAGGCATATCAGAGTCTATTGCAGCAGCTGAAGCCATTGTGATGCAAAATCGCAGTGTGACGGTGGATGAAGTAGCCCCAGATCTGAGCATAAATCACGATTCAGCACACCACACCATTCACGAAGTGCCCAAATTTTACCAAACAATTTGCAAGTTGGTGGTCATGGCGTCTCACTCCAGAACTGAAAGAGCGACGTATTGACGTCTTCGAAGAACTTTTGCGACTTTTTGAAGCAGAAGGTGTTCGATTCTTCACGAGAACGGTCACAGGAGACGAAACGCGGGTACACTATCACCAATACGACGCACAGATTTTAAGTAAGGAATGGTACTACTCCCTGTCACCATACCCCAATTAGTTCCGGATGCAGCAATCTGCAGGAAAGGTTTTGCTGACCCTCTTTGGGACGAACGAGGGGTTGCCTTGGAACACAACACGCCTATGGGAAACATCACCATCATCATTGCGTCACATTCCAGTATGCACTTTAGTAACTTTTCTTATGTCTTGACCATACTTCTTTTTATTTCCAACATTCTGTTGACGTGATACCATATATCTAATGGGCAGTGTGACTCCGAGCATTGTCATAATGGAAAATGAGACTTGTAGTCAGGAGTCCATAACTACTGCACGATCAAGACGATTTTTTAACGTATTGGAATACAACAGCAATATCAACAGCAATTTCATGAAAATGTAGTGAGACGGAGCGTCCGTTAGGATGCAGTTTAATAACATTTCATATGTCTTGGACACATATTTTTTGTTTCCAAAAGCACATTTCGCATTTCAATTTTCCGTCATTTTGAAAGGCAATGTTATCTCAATCAGTTCAGTATTGAAACTTCCTGGCAGATTAAAACTGTGTGCCAGACCGAGACTCGAACTCCCGAGTTCGAGTCTCGGTCCGACACACAATTTTAATCTGCCAGGAAGTTTCATATCAGCGCACACTCCGCTGTAGAGTGAAAATTTCATTCTAGAGTTCACTATTGTTCATTAGATACATTGTATTCTATTCAAAGTAGAAACGCGTAAGGTGCTTGGTCAAGACATGAGAAAAGCTACTAAAGTGCATCCGAATGGCTGCTTCATCTCACAGAATTTTCATGCAAATTGCAGCTGATATTCCAGTATGTTAAAAAATCAGCTTCGACGTGCTGTAATAATGGATTTCTGACGGACGGGTGTCATTTTCCAAGATGACCATGCTCAGCGTCATACTGTCAGCGTCGCAGCTATCAGTGACTTGCGTTTTCATTCTCTGCACACATCTTCCATACTCACCAGACCTCGCACCCAGTGATTACCAAATGTTTGGACCACTCATTGTGGCGATGGGAGGGAAGAAATGTTGATCCGATGAAGAGATACACAGCAGGTGGAGCGCCAGTGGCTGTTAACGAGACCAGAAGAACTTTCTTCTTCACTCACGTTTGCTGCAGCGATAGGCGTGCAATACCATACTAGGTCTTGATTCGCTGAAGGTTTTCAGCAGGTTTCATACCTTCACCGCTAAGGAAACGTACGACTGAAAAACTCCTAGCGAGACCAGTGCCGAACCTCAGAGGCAGCAGACAACACCAGGAGCGCCTCAGATACATAGTAGACATCTTAGAAGGTAGCATGATAAGGCAAAAGAAAAAAATTAACAGACGGAGGCTAGTTCAGATTTCGGCAGATGGCAAGTAAAGTGGGTTTAACATACTCAGCTGGCTTGTTATCTTACAAAATCTGTTTGGTGGTTATATAGTGAGGCCCCAAATATAAGAGCATCAGGTACACATAGAAACTGAACAAAGGACTACTCCATTTTTAAACCAATACGTAAAATAAGTATATCAAGCAGTGAAAGCACTAGCATAATAAATTTGTAAAATGAAGAAATCTTACAACTTGGAAACTAACCATGAGTTTGCTATTGTGAGAACCTTAACTGATATGCAAGTTTGGAAGGGCAGAAGCACAAAGTTATTCAAATCACCCCCAACTGGGTTATTCCTGAACCTGCACAAGATGTGTAACGAAATCTTACAATGGTATTCCTTCGTGGGGTCACTATCCTCTCATATAATTTATTCACGAAATTAAATGATCAAAGCTCCCCTCCAAAACTGAAAATAGGAAAGAATTCTGGTGAGAGTGACGGTTTAACTGATACATGCTGGCCTACAAATATACAGTTACATTTATTTTCCTTAAATCGAACACAAAACTGATCAAGAGTCTGTACAGGGAACAGTTATGTATGTTAACGTACACCGAACATGTAAATAGTCCTCCCATGATAGAGGTTTTGGAAAGAACCTATTGCAAACGACACTGCAAGGAATATAGTGTGCTTTCTACTAGGAGAGCAAAGAGCAAAAAGAACAGGTGAAATGTATAAAACTGATAAACAAGCGTGTAACGTAATGATTACCAAGATATCACCGAAGGAGGCAAAGTGGTTCTACAGATACCACTGCTGAAAAACCTCAACTCGACTTTTGGGAGACTAAAAATCAGCTGAAACCCTACAGGCGGAGTTGCGTGTATTATCGGCAGTATGGTGCAAGGCGCCGTGCTCTTGAGGGCTGCTATTCGTGGTCAGCTCGGCTGCATGGAGATGGGCTCCACTTTGGCGACCGATCAAAGAGCGATCGGGAAAAAAATGTAAGTTCCCAGGTGGCCGGACAAGTGAAAACTACGAATGAAACTACTCTGCAGGAAGGATGGAGAAACTATGCGACCGACTGCTATTGCGGCCCGCAACCAACTCTCCTATCAATTCCACCCGGCGCCCAGAGAATGTCCTCCGCTTCGCTTGTGGCAGAACTCGGCCAATCGTCGTAGATAAACTAGCTTTCGTCAATAACGGCCTTCCAACAAATTCAGTGTGTATAACTTGAATGGATACAATATCGGTGTCTGTGTAACACCTGTGTTTATTGTTTTGCATTCTGAAAATGATGTTTCAGTGTTAATCCTTAACGAGTAACGGTCTATGTCTGGTATAAGGGATTTCCAGCTTGCAGCCTGACAGTTCATTAAGTCACGTCCTGTGTTTTGTGTTGCTATAGTTACCGGCTGCAGCGACTACTGCTCGTGTGCACCACTGGCCGCCAAGTGTCTCCATGAGGGAATGAAAAACAAATCCTTCCAGGTACGTAGCTTACCAGAACACTGGATCCAATACCATTTTGGTGCCAAAAATTATGTCTATCACGTATATTTCAAAGAGAATCTTTTTGTATCGCTCTACTATTTCTCACTTTCTCCGTTTCTCACTCTTAAGGACCTTGATTAGACTTTTTAGTTAGCTTGATGTGTTTTGGATTCTTCTGCATTCTTATTCCCCCAAAATCTCTTCAAGAATTTTTTTTCTCTTCTACTCTTGTGACCTTTTATTTTCTATCAAATGTTTACGTTTCTCCTTGACTCTTTGCTTTATTATTAGTGTTCCAAACGGTAGAAAATGTATTGATTTTTCTTCCTATATAATGAAATAATAACTAACCAGTTGCATAAAAGAAATTTAATTTCCATACCATTTTCGGGCACTAAGTGCTCTTCTTCAGAACAATGGAGTTCACAGTGTCTGCATATAACTAATACAAAGAAACGAAACAAAATGCGCAGACATCACGCCAGAACATGCGAAAACAAGCCAATAATATCATTGGCTGATTGGCTCATGTTCTGGCGTGATTCTCAACTTTTTATTTAGATTCTTTTTTTTTTTCATACACTGTGAACTGCATCTTTCTGAAGAAGGGGACTAAATGCCCGAAACCGGTAAAGAAATTTGAAATTTCTTTTATGCAACTGGTTGCTTATTATTTCATTACATACAACAGCAGCTGAAGATCGATAAAATACTAAATTTTCTTCCTGTTAATATTCCCTAGTTTCTTTGAACCAGCCGATTTTGACTGTCCTTGCGTGAGTAATTTTGAATAGCCCTCTGCTGACGCTTTGGGGTATGTTTTTTAAGTACGGTAATTTAATTTCAAGCAACTGTTGTGCACGTGGTCCGGGAACCAAATTCTTTACGTGTTGGAGTCAAACAGTCTTCTCTTCAAAATTAATATCCTCATTTGGGAGCACACATTTTCCTAAAATTTCTTACGCTGCCCTAAGACAGTTACGGTCTCCGTTGTATATTTTGATTCAGATAAAAGAATTGTCTTGTAATGCAGCAATTTCGCATTGTGCGATATTAATTTTTTGCTGTAGTGGCTTTCTGCTTTTTGAAGTGTCCTGGGTCGTTACAAGTGTACACTAATATCCAACCTAGATGATTGTATGATCTCTCAAAGTATTTAAAGAGGGCATCTGTAAAATCGTTTCTCTTCCATTTTTTATGTTACGTTCCCACTGTTTTGATGCAGTTTTTCACGTGTTATGGATTCACTCATGAAACATCTGGAGGCCTGTCTTTGGAGCTACGTTAGGTCGTTTCTCCTGAGGCATAAATTTTGTCTTGAAGTTTGTGAGAAATGTAACGAGACTGACAACGCCGCGGACGATCTGGCAATGCTGTGTTATTCTATTTGTGTAGACTCATCTATTAATTTCAGATCTGTAGAGCTATCAAGTGATTTCTGAAAGCGCCATCAGAAAAGTTGTGTTTCTGTCGTGTGTTACAAAAAGGGAACAGCGGAAGGTAGGGCAACGTTACGCCTTTAAGTTTTGTGTTAAACTTCGGGAATCCAGGAGAATGACATCTGGAAAGTTCAAACAGGCCTATGGCGAATATTCCACATGAAAGTACAAGTTTTTCGCTGCAAAAATCATTTTTGGAAGACCGAGAACACGTTGAATTTGATCAGGGAGACGTTCAATATAAAAAACCGACGACGACGTCGAACCCGTACGTGGTTTTGTGAGTTTGATCCTCGAGAACAAACTGTCAGCTAAATGTTATACAACGCTATCATTGAAAGACTCAGGAAAATGATGAATCGAATGAGATAAGACATTGCAGACAAGTGGAAGCTGCATTATGCCAATGCCCCATGTCAGACGACCACTTCCATCACGAAATTTTTTCACCTCAAAAGGCATTCTTGTTGTCCCACAGGCCCCTATTCACCGGATTTGAGTCCTTGTGATTTTATTCTTTTCAAAAACTGAATAATGTCTTCAAAGGATTTCATTTGGGAAGTCGGGAGAACATTCAAGAGAATGTGACAAACGTGTTAAAGGCCCTACCTGCTGACGGTTTTCAGCTTTGCTACCAACACTGAGAACAACGACTGCACCGCTGTGTGGCTGTCGAAGGGAACAACCTTGAAGGGGACAATGCTGTTGTTTGAAAAGAATAAAAACATTGGTAGATAAAAGTCGGCTTATTACTTTTCTCACACAGCTCGTACATAGTAATCACTGAGAAACTATTAGCTGACACATTATCTGCGAATCCAGTAATGCTGGCAACTGCTGGGTTATGCATGGGGATTGTATCAACGTGTACGGCATAAAAACAGCCTGAAGATGACACAATGAAGCGTCGATACAGGTAGCGACAGTATAAAATAAAGTCATAAGGACGGCTGCAGGTGTTTTTATTTTTTATCACGATAGTAAACGACCATCGTCCCCTAGACGTCCTGCTAAAAGGATGGACATACAAAAGATTAGCAAAGGAGTCCTCTAGTATTATTACCCAGCTTTATGCCATACTGTTGCTTGCGACACACTGCAAGGGGGACTTCAGACCATTTGTCTTAGCTTTACTTAGTAAGCATATTACTTTTACTCTCTGAGAATGAGTACTGTTCCTATCACGTCGGACCAAGCTGTTCATGTATTCTTGAGTTTTACAGCTCGCTCGCTTCTCGATTCACGAAATTTTTGCCTAAATTTTGTTTCTTCTTTGTTATTTCTAGTTGTATTATCCTGTCTTATTTCAGATCTCCTGTGCCGACTGCGATATATTTCCTTGTTTCAGTGTTAGCTGTAGCGAAAGTTTTGTGAAACTGTAAAACCTAGTCAATGTAGCTTTAATGATTACAGAGAATTTTAAGCTCTTTTTCTAATATGTGAATAAACTTTGACAGGCTTTTAAATTTCCTGTTTTGCTCTTTGTCTACATGTTACTTCTTCAAAGTAGTTCCGACCTAAAAAATATTAAATTATTTTTGTTCCCACTATTGTATCTCTTCAATTATCTGTCTGTTTAAGACGAGTGTTTCAGACCCGTACAGTTGTTTAAGCTTTTTGTACCTGGGTTGACTTCTTTCTGTAGGTAACTTTGTTTCACATGTAAATTTAAGCAGTCAGTATCAGAAAGTCATTTAGTATGCTGTTATCCTTAATTACATTCTTCACATAATTTCTGAAATGGTCCTTGCAGTGGCTTATCACCGTGGCTTATCATCTCAGTTGACCTCATGTTCTCTTGTGATTCATGCAATGTGTACAAGGAATACTTAAAAGCCAGTCACAGTTTTTTCAGAGGGATTCTGATAAACGGAGACAAAACGCAGGAAATGGTTCCTGAAAGTGTAAGGAGCACAAGAGATCGTACGGACACATGGCAGGAACAGCGTTCCAAGGGACGTTCATCCACCTACTTTTGACAACGTAGGTTTCAGTTACTGAAAACACACATCAATACACTAGGCCACTGAAAACTTTCTCTCAAAAGGTCAGAGATAGAGCACAATCGTGTAGTTGCCGCATTACCTTTCGAGCCTACATAGGCGCGTGGAGGCTGGATCACCTGCAGGAAATACAAATACTCCAACAATTCCCGACCACACACTGATGATGATGCGACGCTGATGGTTCCCTGCTACAAATCCAGAGAGATTCTCTGTAGCCCGCAGGTGGGTGTTTTGAAGGTTGTCGATACTGCCCCACGTAAACGCAACATCATCGACTGACAGAAATCCTAGCACCGAAGTGGCTTGCGCGACGAACCAGAGACAAAATCGTCATCGCAGAGGTAGGCCTACAAGCGTTGTAAATCACACTGGCAGCTGTCATGGAGAATGTATCTCACGCTCGTTTTGCTTATCCCATGCTGGCAGACCCTCTGCCTGGTGCTGAGACCGAGATCATTGCCAAAGGTACACTCATGCTCAGAAAAAGGAGAAAACCTTGAAGCGCGATCATATTTACAGGACATGTACATGTTCTGCAGAAATGATTAGTATTTGAACAGCCTCGGCCTGCGGGTTCAAGGTTAACATCGATACTTCAGAGCAACACCACCTGCTCGTTTTCACTATAAACCGGACATAATGGATCAGTTTAAGTTGAGCAGACGTGCAGGATGCCTTGCAGATGTTCGCGCGAACCGTACTGTCAAATCAGTGAGTTTGAAAAAGTGTGCATTATTGGTACGAGAGAGTGATGCATCCATCCGAGAAATTGCAGTTCGTGTGGGACAAAGTGTTTCGGCAGGGAAATGAGTGTGCGCAGACTGGTTCACGGTAGGCCGTAGAACACGACGAAATGGGTCCAGTTACACCACTCGGAACAACCCCGGAGAAGATCGACATATCCGAATAGCACTGCAGGCAGATCTGTGTCCTCCTTGGATCTGGCGCAAAAGATCTTCGTTCTCCTCGGCTCTGGCGGAACAGTAGAAGAGTGTAACATATCGCACACTGTCTAAGGTGACAGCCCGGGTTATGTGCCCGTCGTCCACTTCTCCGTTTACCTTTGACGAATGTGCAGAAACATGCTACACGGCAAAGGTATACGGAACGACGTCACTGGGGTCAAGAATAGCATCAGATATTAATTACGGACGAACCCAGGTTCTTTTTATTTGAAAATGATGGCTCCACTTTCGTTCCCTGCAGATGGGGTGAGCGCCATCACAGACTGCATTTGCACGTGTCATACAATGCCAAATCAAGGCCTTTTGATGAGGGGTACAACTGGTTACCACCACAATTCCTAGGTGGAGCATGTCCAGGGCACTGTGATCTATGTAAATGACATCCTACGATCCGTAGCCATACTGTTTCTACACTACACCCCAGACGCCAATTTTCAGCAAGACAATGCACAACCATATGTTGTTGTCAAAGGATGTCAGCCTTTTGCTCTCTGCCGCCAAATCATCAGACCCGTGGCCCATCGAAAATGTGTGGGGTATGGTGAAACGACTGGTGCAGCACTGTGACCCAATGCCAACCCCCACAGATGAACTTAGGAACCAGGAGAAGGCAGCTTGGATGGCTATACCACAGGACGCCATTCACACCTTGTAAGCCTTGTACGCCATCACGCCTGGAACAGGGCCCATGCTGAACACTGAACACTGTGCTTACTAGGCAACAGGACCCTTGCTGCTAATCACTTCTGCGTAACATATTACTGAACATGTCCTGTGAATGTGAACGTCCTATCTCTAGTCATTCAAGATCTGTTTTTTTCTGAACTTGACTGTATTTTATCTCCACTTTAAAATGGTTGTTCTCCGTTGCAACTCATGTCCGACCAAACGCCCATATGACCTTTATTATTTCTGACAAATAAAAACACCTGCAGCCGTCCTTATGATTTTATTTCATTTTGTCGCTACCAGCTTCAACGTTTCAGTGCGTCATCTTCAGGCCTGTATGCATAAAACATTAAATATAGCACTATCAACTTATCAATCAGGTTACTAAGAAACAGATTAAAACAGAATGAGAAACAATGGCAATACTCTACAAATGAATTTATATCGAACATTTGACAGAAAGAACAGATGCGTCCATTGTCACACATCTAAAATATACCATCACGAATTTCCACTCAATACATTGTACAGTCATACTATTTATTAAAACTTTTTTAAATACTATTCATGATTTTTATTGGACAGTCGGACACACATTATCTGCACAACCCTGAAATAACTTACTGTTGGACAAAATAACTGTAATGGAAGGAAACAATACCTCACAAACAAGTAAGGTCATGTTCTTTCTTTTTATTTGTTTGTGAGGTATTTTTTCCTTGCTTTCATCACCTTTGACAGTTATTTTGTCCTATAGTAAGTTATTTCAGGGTTGTGCAGATAATGTGTGTCCGACTGTCCAATAAAAATCATGAATACCATTTAAAGAAGTTTTAATAGATAGTATGATTGTACAATGTGTTGATTGGAAATTCGTGATGGTATATTTTAGATGTGTGCCAATGGATGTATCTGTTCTTTCTGTCATATGTTCGGTGTAAATTCATTTCTAGAGTCTTGCTATTGTTGCTCATTCCGTTTTAATCCATCCCTATGTACCTTGATTGACAAGTTGATAATGATATCTTTAATGTTTTATGCATACAGGCCTGAAGATGACGCGCTGAAGCGTTGAAACTGGAAGCGACAAAATGAGATAAAGTCAGAAGGGCGGCTGTAGGTATTTTTATTTGTCATGATAGTAAACGGCCGTCGTCCCAGAGACGTCCTGCTAAAAGGATGGACATACAGAAGTTTATTATTCTTTGTTTTCTCTGTGACGGTTTCCTGCTTTTTGTTCCCAATTAACAAACTAACCTGCATTAAAAAACTGTGAAAAAAGTTGATCATGGTCGCTGAAAATTGTGAGTGCATTTCAAGTGATAGTTTACATCAGTCTTTTGTTCCTGAGAGTAGTCATCAGTTTACAAAGGCTACAACAGATATTCATAATGCCAACATTTGCTGTTTAAACTCTTTGTTCTTCTTCCGTCTCTCTCACACTCTCGACCCACTTTTGCTTTAGTTGTTAGTTGCTGGAAAAAAATGACCGTCATTCACTCAATAACGACAACGTGCGCACACCAATATCAGAACACTCAAATAAAAAACAGTAAACGTACATTGAATTTATGTTTCATATCTTTAGAGAATAACGATAAGTCTTATAAATTCTGTTGCAAATTAGAAGGGACAACTAAAATCATCATCAATAAGGAGCTGGGCCAACAGAAGATCTGCTCCCCTGTTTGTGCTAAAAAAAGTCAGTAAATGCTGTTGACGTGCTTTGGTGAACTTTAACTTGTTCTTGTTCTGAGTGCGGTGGGCAGACATAGCGGTTACAGTCTCTGGTTGCCTGAATGAAATTCCCACTGCCGAGAAAAAGAGTGAGGCTCCCAAAAGTTCGATCGACTCCGAAGTAATTCCTTCCTGCTGCTTACCACAGCATTACAAACTCTGACTGAAATGTGTTAATCTTAATGTATATAATCTATCTGTACACCGTATTTCATCTATTTTATGATACCACTGAGCCAACATTTTAGACGCACAATGTATGTAAGCAGGTAGCCATGACATATGGCTTTGTGAATCTCAGAAACACATTGGGGATATAAGTTTCAAGAAGTGCTATGATAATGTATAATACAAATTTTGTTATTTTTCAGACAATATTTATTGCTCTGGATGAAGCACTGGACAAGATGCAATCCTAGGCGCTGGAAACGCTAAACGATTGATCCTGGTGTTAAGATACATGGAAAATTGGATGGAAAAATACAGAGTAATGGCGACCTTGTTGGAATCAATAAACAGTGATTTAAATGTGGTTTACAATATTTTCTATGAGTCCATGTATATCTGTAACCTATTTCAAAGAAAACCACTAGAAAAGCAGTTTTAAACTCAACCAAGCGGAGATACTATCTGTATTCCTTAGTAAGAGCAATGGCCAAAACTGAAGAATAAGAGACTGAAAAGTAAGTAGTTAATTTAACTTTCGTTCACAACATGAACTACGTAACGACATGAACATTCCACAAGTTAGGGTATTTTTCTCATGAACATCATGTGACACTAGTTTGTAAATTGGTTTCGAAACTTTAAATTACTCCGTTGGACAGCATGACGAAACTGAGATTTCCCAAGCTCTGGCAAACAGTTAACGATAGTGTCAGACGATATCCGCCCGAATCAGAAAGCTTAGGTTACAATTCCAGCAGGGTAGTAATAATGCCGGCCGCTGTGGCCGAGCTGTTCTAGGCGCTTCAGTCCGGAACCGCGCTGCTGCTAAGGTCTCAGGTTCGAATCCTGCCTCGGGCATGGATGTCTGTGATGTCCTTAGGTCAGTTAGGTTTAAGTAGTTCTCAGTCTAGGGGAATGATGACCTCGGATGTTAAGTCCCATAGTTTTTAGAGCCATTTGTAGTAATAATGTGATAAGGTATTAACAACTATAATTATGTTGTCTTATCAAATAAAGAGGAACACTATCATGTATTGTCAGCTGCAATAATAAATGTGAATATCGTGAACATAATATGACAAATAAAGTGTAGTTTGACACACAGAATATTAATTATAAAACTATAAATCTTCTCGATCGTCGAGAACTGAATGCTGCAATAAAAAGCATTAAATGTTTTGCCAGAACACTATTTGTGTAATGAAAGTGCTGGTTCTGTCGTAACATTTAACATGGTCGCCTTTTCGGCGGGAAAAATTAAAAGTTGTTCAAACATCCCACTTATACAGGGTTTTACAAAAAGGTACGGCCAAACTTTCAGGAAACATTCCTCACACACAAATAAAGAAAAGATGTTATGTGGACATGTGTCCGGAAACGCTTACTTTCCATGTTAGAGCTCATTTTATTACTTCTCTTCAAATTACGTTAATCATGGAATGGAAACACACAGCAACAGAACGTACCAGCGTGACTCCAAACAATTTGTTACAGGAAATGTTCAAAATGTCCTCCGTTAGCGAGGATACATGCATCCACCCTCCGTCGCATGGAATCCCTGGTGCGCTGATGCAGCCCTGGAGAATGGCGTATTGTATCACAGCCGTCCACAATACGAGCACGAAGATGGGTTCAAAAATGGCTCTGAACACTATGGGACTCAACTGCTGAGGTCATCAGTCCCCTAGAACTTAGAACTAGTTAAGCCTAACTAACCTAAGGACATCACAAACATCCATGCCCGAGGCAGGACTCGAACCTGCGACCGTAGCGGTCTTGCGGTTCCAGACTGCAGCGCCTTTAACCGCACGGCCACTTCGGCCGGCCGAGCACGAAGAGTCTCTACATTTGGTACCGGGGTTGCGTAGACAAGAACTTTCAAATGGCCCCATAAATGAAAGTCAAGAGAGTTGAAATGGTTCAAATGGCTCTGAGCACTATGGGACTTAACATCTATGGTCATCAGTCCCCTAGAACTTAGAACTACTTAAACCTAACTAACCTAAGGACAGCACACAACACCCAGCCATCAAAGAGAGTTGAGGTCAGGAGAGCGTGGAGGTCATGGAAATGGTCCGCCTCTACCAATCCATCGGTCACCGAATCTGTTGTTGAGAAGCGTACGAACACTTCGACTGAAATGTGCAGGAGCTCCATTGTGCATGAACCACATGTAGTGTCGTACTTGTAAGGGCACATGTTCTAGCAGCACAGGTAGAGTATCCCGTATGAAATCATGATAACGTGCTCCATTGAGCGTAGGTGGAAGAACATGGGGCCCAATCGAGACATCACCAACAATGCCTGCCCAAACGTTCACAGAAAATCTGTGTTGATGACGTGATTGCACAATTGCGTACGGATTCTCGTCAGCCCACGAATGTTGATTGTGAAAATTTACAATTTGATCACGTTGGAGTGCATACTGACGAAATTAAAATGAGTCCTAACATGGAAATTAAGCATTTCCGGACACATGTCCACATAACATCTTTTCTTTATTTGTGTGTGAGGAATGTTTCCTGAAAGTTTGGCCGTAACTTTTTGTAACACCCTGTATAGAAGTGCTAGATGATGTAACTGGACCACTTCTTCTTCATCTGAACCCAGATGGGCTTGCACACCTGATAGGTCTCAGGTTTGAATCGTATTTTTGGTATATTTTGCTAATATCTGACCTTTCTCAACATTATTGCGTTTTGTGGAAGTCGTAGAGGGCCGCAGTGGTTCTGCACAATTAAAAAATTAATGTCGGTAATTATGAATATTTCTGTTAGTTTCCCACTGGTTGCACCTACGTAGATGGCAGTCTAGAACTGCAGTAATGCTGTCATTTTTCAGAAAATAAACTTTTTTCTTTAAAGCGTACATAAACAGTCTCGACCACAAGAAACGTTTACTTTTGTGCTTACCGGTTTCGGTCAGTTACTGACCATCTTCAGGCCTCATTCCACGTTGGTAGGCGATGGCAGTGAACAGAGCAGGAGTTACGAACTCCAAGAATGTCAACTGCGTAAAGAACGTGGAGTAACCACAAATGTAAAGCTTTCTTGTGGTCAAGACTGTTCATGTTCATTTTAAAGTACTAAGAAACAGCCGTTCTCAAAAATTACTGAAACATTTGCACTATTTTTGCATCTTCAATATTTCACAATCATCATTCACAGATGACCACTTCGTCATATTTGGTACAGATGAATCGGGATTCATATTCAGAAAGGTGGCTAGCTTGGAGCATAGTTTTTTCTAGGGGCTTTGGAGAGAGCCCAGCTGTTGTTTGGAAGGGCACCGACATGGTGAAATTGATGGAACGTCAGGACTTACCAAGGTTCCTTTTTTTGGAAAAGTGGGAGAAAATGGAGATTATTGGCTATTAAATTTTCGCCTCCTCTTGGTAGAATATCTTGTTAAGGAAACAATCACGCCAGTGGTGGGCCGATACAGCTTTACAGAGGACTGGTGGCCGAGATTCTTGTGTGGAATAAGGGTGCCATCATTGTTCTTTACAAACTACAAATAAAGGACTGCGTCTCCTAACTTTGAGCTGAAATCATCGGCACCCTGCACGCTGCGCTCTCGACTGCAGCAGCGGACTCCATCAGCAGACATGGGTCCAGTGGTCAAGTCGATCTACCATCGTACTTGACGGTAGCCAGTCACTGCGTCACTGTTTGCTCAAATCGCATCGACGGTGTGTTAGGACCATGATCGATTTCCCTCTACCACGTTCGTAACATCGTTCTCATTTGCCTGGTTTACTTCGGCTTTCCATGCAGACAAACAACCACTGTAACTGACAGGTCGACATATATTTCACAAACTCAGATTCACACTGACGGAAAGAGCAAATCTCAACACCAACAAGGAGTTGTACTACGCAAATGAATGTTGGTAGACATCTTAAATACAAAGCCTATTCAAATTTCGCGGCGCTATCTTTTTTTATTGTTTTTGTTTTAGTACACAAAAGCAATTGAGGTCATTTACGTCCACGTCATAGCCTTAGAATACTAATAAAAAAAATGTTAAGCGCAACTACACATTACGCCCAATCGACGGATGGAAAGAGAGCTAAAAACATGGACTTCCCCTTGGAGAAAGGTCCACAAAATACTACGTACAGACAGCGAACGTCCCGAACCAAAGATTACATGTTCTTCACCACATTACTAAAGCACTCCGCCTTCAGGCCACGAGTGGCCTATCGAGACCATCCGAACGCCGTGTCATTCTCAGAGGAGGATGCAGATAGGAGGGGCATGGGTCAGCACACCGCTCTCGCGGTCGTTATGATGGTATTCTTCACCGAAGCCGCTACTCTACTATTCGGTCGAGTAGCTCCTCAAGTGGCATCAAGAGGCTGAGTGCACCCCGAAAAATGGCAACAGCGCATGGCGACTGGATGGTCACCCATCCAAGTGCCGGCCATGCCCGACAGCACTTAACTTCGGTGATCTCACAGGAACCGGTGTATCCACTGCGACAAGGCCGTTGCCTATCATATTACTAAGATAAAAAGTAAAACGAGGTGGACAGCCAGCGCGTCGTTCGCTGAAACGGCTGATATCTCTGACGCAAGCACACTCGTACACTAGAGCGTATGCAGTCAAAAAAAGGCATTCGGTCAGGAAATGGTGAACGATCAAAAGTCGATGACAATGAGCGCAGAGTGGTTATGGGTCACCATTTAAGAAATGACGATGACTAAAATAACAGTGCCTATTACGCAGCCTAGGTAACCTGATGTCCACGCGACGAGAGGAGGTCGGTCAAGCCATTGGGAGGGGTTTCATTTCCCGAAGCTTGTTCGTATGTACAGAAGGCCAGTGGTGATGCCCAAGGTCGCACCGCCTAACGACAGACGGCAACAAGGGACTCATCGGAAGGAATGGATGGGCTAGTGGGCCGAGGTAGGAGGACTGCAGCCTTCGCAGCCGCGTCAGCAGCCTTGTTTCCCGACGTGAGAATGACTAAAGTCAGGTTTACTTCAATTACACGCTGTAACCATCACGCTGGAGAGAGCAGATAGGTGGAAAGAATACATTGAAAGCCTCTATGAGGGTGAAGATTTGTCTGATGTGATAGAAGAAGAAACAGGAGTCGATTTAGAAGAGATAGGGGATCCAGTATTAGAATCGGAAGTTAAAAGAGCTTTGGAGGACTTACGGTCAAATAAGGCAGAACGGATAGATAACATTCCATCAGAATTTCTAAAATCATTGGGGGAAGTGGCAACAAAACGACTATTCACGTTGGTGTGTAGAATATATGAGTCTGGCGATATACCATCTGACTTTCGGAAAAGCATCATCCACACAATTCCGAAGACGGCAAGAGCTGACAAGTGCGAGAATTATCGCACAATCAGCTTAACAGCTCATGCATCGAAGCTGCTTACAAGAATAATATACAGAAGAATGGAAAAGAAAATTGAGAATGCGCTAGGTGACGATTAGTTTGGCTTTAGGAAAAGTAAAGGGACGAGAGAGGCAATTCTGACGTTACGGCTAATAATGGAAGCAAGGCTAAAGAAAAATCAAGACGCTTTCACAGGATTTGTCGACCTGGAAAAAGCGTTCGACAATATAAAATGGTGCAAGCTGTTCGAGATTCTGAAAAAAGTAGGGGTAAGCTATAGGGAGAGACGGGTCATATACAATATGTACAACAACCAAGAGGGAATAATAAGAGTGGACGACCAAGACCGAAGTTCTCGTATTAAGAAGGGTGTAAGACAAGGCTGTAGCCTTTCGCCCCTATTCTTCAATCTGTACATCGAGGGAGCGATGATGGAAATAAAAGAAAGGTTCAGGAGTGGAATTAAAATACAAGGTGAAAGGATATCAATGATACGATTCGCTGATGACATTGCTATCCTGAGTGAAAGTGAAGAAGAATTAAATGATTTGCTGAACGGAATGAACAGTCTAATGAGTACACAGTATGGTTTGAGAGTAAATCGGAGAAAGACGAAGGTAATGAGAAGTAGTAGAAATGAGAACAGCGAGAAACTTAACATCAGGATTGATGGTCACGGAGTCAATGAAGTTAAGGAATTCTGCTACCTAGGCAGTAAAATAACCAATGACGGACGGAGCAAGGAGGACATCAAAAGCAGACTCGCTATGGCAAAAAAGGCATTTCTGGCCAAGAGACGTCTACTAATATCAAATACCGGCCTTAATTTGAGGAAGAAATTTCTGAGAATGTACGTCTGGAGTACAGCATTGTATGGTAGTGAAACATGGACTGTGGGAAAACCGGAACAGAAGAGAATCGAAGCATTTGAGATGTGGTGCTATAGACGAATGTTGAAAATTAGGTGGACTGCTAAGGTAAGGAATGAGGAGGTTCTACGCAGAATCGGAGAGGAAAGGTATATGTGGAAAACACTGATAAGGAGAAGGGACAGGGTGATAGGACCTGCTAAGACATGAGGGAATGAGTTCCATGGTACTAGAGGGAGCTGTAGAGGGCAAAAACTGTAGAGGAAGACAGAGATTGGAATACGTCAAGCAAATAATTGAGGACGTAGGTTGCAAGTGCTACTCTGAGATGAAGAGGTTAGCACAGGAAAGGAATTCGTGGCGGGCTGCATCAAACCAGTCAGTAGACTGATGACCAAAAAAAACCATCATGAGCTTTACCCATCTTTGAGACTGCACGTGGTAAAAATGCAAATGAGCGTTTGGCGTCATTGACCGAGAGGCCCCTTGCGGGGTAGGTCCGGTCGCCTTGGTCTTATTACATTCGACGCCACATTGGGCGACCTGCGCGCCGGATGGGGATATGATATGATAATGAAGGCAGTACAACACCCAGTCCCTGGGCGGAGAAAATCCCCGACCCAGCTGGGAATCGAACACGGACCCGTAGGACGGCAATCCGTCACTCTGACTACTAAGCTATCGGAGCGGACAGTGGACGTGGAGACTTGATGTTGGTCAAGAATGCCTTTAAGGTGACGAAGATGCCATCATTAACGCCTCACTCAGTTGGAATGAGGTCGTGTTATAGGGTTACGAAAGGCTGGATGTTCCTGCTACGATACTGAAGGAATGTGGCCACTGTACATGATTACTCGACAGCGATGATCATCACTGGGTTTACATCCTGAGCTACACTCCTCTTATAAACCTTCATGAATGGTAGATGCAACTGCAATAGGGAAAGCTTCATTATGTGTAAGTGGCCGTAATGCTGAAAGAATGTTTGGATGTTTTATATCCTTCTCCCTTTTTGCGTTATGATCTTCAACGTTAACCATAGAAAGAAAACATTCATAGCTCGCGGATTCCTCAAAGCCATGAGAAATGCAAAAGGCCCTGACTTGCTTTTCGCATTTTGTCATTGTCTCTGTTCCTCAACACACTGACACCACACCTTTTGCGGTGCCCAGGTTTTGTCTTGATCACCAAGCTTTATACCAAAGTATGTATTCCAGATATTTTCCACGAAACTATTGCTGCCCCATCTTTGCTTAGCAATTGTGTATCTGTCACAAAAACAGAATAAGTTTTCATTATTAAAAAATTGTAGGAAATTGTTTGTAAGAAACTGCAAAACCACAATTAACCGTAGAAGTATAAACTCATAGCACTATAGCATGAAAACAACAAAGTGATGTTTTCTGCCTAACAGCAAGATGATGTGACCAGGGTGGCCAACTACTCCATCTTACCAAAAAAAAATATTTCTTACCGTTTCACAGTCAAGTGAAATTATCGCATATTGCACACCCAAATAAAGGAATATTTTAATTATGCATTTGGATATTCTCACACATTGTTGAGAATACTGGTTATGCTTTTCTTAACAAATGCATTTTTGCCTAATTTTTAAAAACCAAATACTACTTGTGTAATGGCTTCCAAAAAGCAAGTTATGTGCATATAATTAAAAACTAAATAAATGTATTTTCAGGATAAATGGAAAACATGAGAATTTTTTAGGTCGCCTTTAAAAAATCAACCCACTTGACGAAATCCAGTCTTCGTCTTTAAGTGCAGTGAATGCATATGTGATATATGACTCTCATGAAAACAGTCTGCGACTTTCCAGATTAGATTTCATGAAAATGCTTGGAAAGGCGCTAGTTAGACCTCTTATAGGAATTCGAGTTGCAAACACCTCATTATAGAAACTCGAGGCTGCGTTTAGTAGGATTTTGGGCAATCTATATTAGATTAGATTAGATTAATACTTGTTCCATAGATCATGAATACGACACTTCGTAATGATGTGGAACGTGTCAGGTTAATAAAAGATGTCTGTACAAGATCTTACATTACACAAAATATTGCATTACACTAATGTTTAAGTTAGGTTTTTTTCCCCTCCCTTAATGTATATCTAAAAATTCAGCCAATGAGTAGATGGAGTTGTCATCTAGAAATTCTTTTAACTTATTTTTAGATGTTGGTTGACTATCTGTCAGGCTTTTGATGCTGTTTGGTAGGTGACCAAAGACTTTTGTGGCAGCATAATTTACCCCTTTCTGTGCCAAAGACAGATTTAACCCTGCATAGTGAAGATCATCCTTTCTCCTGGTGTTGTAGCTACAGACACTGCTATTACTTTTGAACTGGGTTGGATTATTAACAACAAATTTCATAAGTGAATATATATACTGTGAGGTTACTGTGAGGATCCCTAGATGCTTAAAAAGATGTCTGCAGGATGACTGTGGGTGGGCTCCAGCAATTATTCTGATTACACGTTTTTGAGCAATGAACACTTTTCTACTCAACGGTGAATTACCCCAGAATATGATGCCATACGAAAGCAGTGAATGAGAGTAGGCATAGTAAGCTAATTCTCTGAGATTCTTATCACCAAAATTTGCAATAACCCTAATAGCATACGTAGCTGAGCTCAGACGTTTCAGCAGACCATGAATGTGTTGCTTCCAGTTTAACCTCTCATCAATGGACACACCTAAAAATTTTGAAAATTCTACCTTA
This sequence comes from Schistocerca piceifrons, assembly GCF_021461385.2. Classification (NCBI taxonomy): domain Eukaryota; kingdom Metazoa; phylum Arthropoda; class Insecta; order Orthoptera; family Acrididae; genus Schistocerca; species Schistocerca piceifrons. Next base: position 123,067,191 of record NC_060146.1, read on the forward strand.
GCTACAGACTTCTGTTCAAAGTCTATATTTATTACTGGAGTTGTGCCATTTACTGTACAGAACTGTATATACTGTGTTTTATCAAAATTTAAAGAGAGTCCGTTTGCTGAGAACCACTTAATAATTTTGTGAAAAACATCATTTACAATTACATCACTTAGTTCTTGGTTTGCTTTCCCTAAAGTTTGCAATATTTATATTGTTAATTGAACGCACTGCTTTGAAAGTCTGATTTGATACACTGCATGGAGCTATGTCATGTACTGTAACTAGTTGTGCACCTTGATCTGAAAGACCATTATCAACAGGATAAGCATTTATGTCCTTAAATTAATCTTGTTCTATAAAAAGTTATCTATCAATGTCCTGCTGTTCTCTGTTGTCCGAGTAGGAAAATCAATGATGGAGCACAAATTGAAAGAACTGAGTAATAATACAAGGTCATTCTTCCTATTATACTCTTTCAGGGAATCAACATTGAAATCCCCACAAACGATAATTTGCTTCCCCCTGTCTGACAGATAGCACAACAAAGCATCCAAGTTTTCTAGAAATAGCTAGATATTCCCTGAGGGGGACCTATACACTGTTACAATTATGAAAGTGCCATCATTTAGTTTTAGTTCAGTGGCACATGCTTCCATATGTTGCTCTACACTAAATGTTTTAGTTTCTAAATTTTTTACACTGTGGAAGTTTTTGACATATATGGCAAGTCCTCCTCTCATCTCATATTATCTCTACCTACATGTGCAGCTAATTTGTACCCATTGATGCTAACCTTTTGCATATCAGTGACAATGTGATGCTCAGACAGGCATAGTACATCTATTAGATTCTTAGTTTCTGTATCTTCCAAACAAAGCAGAAGCTCATCAATTTTATTCTTCAATCCCACAATATTTTGATGAAATATACTAACATTATTTTTCACTTTACTTTTGTGAGTATCTTGAACTTTTTTAACATCTTTAGTACTTGTCTGGCTGAGTTTCCCACTGGACACTGATCTTACACTAAAAAAGAGTTTCCACCATGAGATGTAGTTCCGCCCAGCCAGTTTACCCTTACCTATCTTGTTGAGGTGTAGGCCATGTCTAGTATAGTCCCACCTACAGAGTGAATCAACAGGAACCACACCAATGTGTGACCCCGCACCAGATCAAAGTAGCTGTTCCAACTCCAAATTAACTCTCCTGACAGAAGGGCTCAAATGAGGCTGGTCGTGGCGCTCCAGAACCGACACAAACCCAACACTGGTATGACTCGATGCTGATGCAATCTTTACCAAGTCACACTCTATGCTGTACCTCGGATCTCTGTCAATACTGTTGCCTGGCCCACCCACAACAACCACGGTATCTTCCTTAGTAAAGCCTCTACATAGTGGACCTAAATCCTCTGTAACCTGCCCCAGTCCAGCACTGGGTTGGAAAAAACTTGTGACCTGGTATTCTGACCCTAATTCATCCTCCAGAAGTTGGCCCTCACCCCTAGCATGCGAACTACCTAGCAACAAGACTTTCTTTCTCTTTGCAGACTTACCTACATTCTTATTCAATTTGCTGCTGCAAGCTTGCTGAGCCCTGTCTGCATCTACTTCTGTGAGAGGCTCATCAGTTTCTGACTGAGGCAACAGGTCAAACCTATTTTGTACATTAATAACAAAGCTGGTTACGAAGTCTTTCGCGACGTATTTCTTGAGTAAAAATCTCGGTGTACATGCCGCGTCAAATCAGGATAAATCTCCAAGCTTTCGACCACTACCTCCATGGTCGTCGTCAGGGCTAAATCTGACTGTCGTGAACTAGCGAGGTTCCCACTTTTATATGCAAAAGACGGCTTCTGATTGGCTGGAATACGTCCGCGATATGGCGCGTAGCGAAGTGGTGCCCTCTACTTCCATAGATGTAGTTGCTATCCCGCGTTGCTTGCAGCGCCATCCCTTGAATCAGGAGGTAAAGTGCGGGAAGTTTTTCTCTGCGATTTTTCTTTATCCAGTGCACTCTTCCAAGTGTTGCTAAGTGCATAGCCGTTGTCTCTGTTAAAGTTATTATCGCTAAGTCTAATTTCGACTGTTTTCCGGATCACAGAGTCCCAGTAATTCGATGTGTGGGCTATTACTCTGGTTTCTTCAAATAAAATCTTATGCTTGTTAAGCTGGCTATGTTCAGCCACCGCTGATTTTTCCAAATACCTGTATTTCAGGTGGCGTTGGTGCTCGATGCAGCGGTCGGCAACGGTTCTTACAGACTGGCCCACGTAATTCTTGCCGCATTCCCAAGGAATAGTATAAATTCCCGGCACTCTTTGCCGAGACTATCTTTGACTGATCTCAACATTTCCTTAATTTTCATAGGTGGTCGGAAAACTGGTTTTATTCCCTTGCCTCTTCAGGACTCTGGCTATCTTGCTCGTTGCTGAATATTTTAGTAGACAGACCCAGGACTATTTCCGACAAGGACCACCTCGGTCCCGAGATTAACCATTTGACGACTGTTTTCGAGAGGAATGGTTATTCTGCCGGTGAAATTAAATCAGTATTGACCAAGAAAGTAAGACACGATGCCGGCCACATACGAGAAGAGGACCAACACATAGCGCGGCTTCCTTTTTGCGGTGCTACAACGAGCAAGATAGCCAGAGTCCTGAAGAGGAAAGGAATAAAACCAGTTTTCCGACCACCTAGGAAAATTAAGGAAATGTTGAGACCAGTCAAAGATAGTCTCGGCACAGAGTGCCGGGAATTTATACTATTCCTTGCGAATGCGGCAAGAATTACGTGGGCCAGTCTGTAAGAACCGTTGGCGACCGCTGCATCGAGCACCAGCGCCACCTGAAATACAGGTATTTGGAAAAATCAGCGGTGGCTGAACATAGCCTGCTTAACAAGCATAAGATTTTATTTGAAGAAATCAGAGTAATAGCCCACACATCGAATTACTGGGACTCTGTGATCCGGAAAACAGTCGAAATTAGACTTAGCGATAATAACTTTAACAGAGACAACGGCTATGCACTTAGCAACACTTGGAAGAGTGCACTGGATAAAGAAAAATCGCAGAGAAAAACTTCCCGCACTTTACCTCCTGATTCAAGGGATGGCGCTGCAAGCAACGCGGGATAGCAACTACATCTATGGAACGCGCCATATCGCTGACGTATTCCAGCCAATCAGAAGCCGTCTTTTGCATATAAAAGTGGGAACCTCGCTAGTTCACGACCAATTCGAGGGTTGGATTCCCTCTCCTCTTCATCGAAGAGTTTCACTGCCTGGGCTACTCTCAGGGTGCACCTTCGACGTGGAAGCTTCCCGCCGTTTCCTTGCCGTGTCGTCTGCTTGCCGTCCATACTGCTCGCCGTCCGGCCCTCCTCGCCGCCGCCTGCCGGTGCTTGCCACCGCCACCGCCGCCTGCCGGGGCTCGCCGCCGCCTGGTCGCCGCCTGCCGGTGCTCGCCGCCGCCGCCGCCGCCGCCGCCGTCTGCGCCGCCGTTTGGTCACCGCCTTCTGGTCCTCGCCGCCGCCGCCGCCGCCGCCGTCGCCGCCTGCCGGGGCTCGCCGTCGCCGCCGCCGCCTGCCGGTCGCCGCCGCCGCCGTCTGGTCGCCGCCGCCGCCCTTCTCGCGCGCCGCCGCCATGTCCCAACCCACCACCACCACCACTATCATTTTCACCTCTCCCTCCGCTGCTCCAACCACCATCACATGGAGCTCCTCCTCCACCCCACTTCCCGTCCTTCCTTCTCTCCCTGTCCACCCCACCCCTGCACCACTTTCGGCTGTAACCACCCCCAACTCCTCCTCCCCTATCACTGTCGCCCCATCGACAGCTACTGACTTTCCGCCGCTCCCCGCACCGCCTCCGACAGGCTCCAAGCCAGCACGGATCTCTGCTCGACGTTCCACAGTCTCAGTGACACCCACGCCCCCTCCGTCTGCGTCATCCGTTGCTCAGGGTGGTCCTGCCCCCCGCCATCTCCCCCTGCAACCCGTACCCCTGCCCCCTCTCCACCCGGTCGTGCCCACGAAACCTTCAAAGCGCCCAAATGTTGACCCTTCCCCCGCAGTCTCCTCCAAAAAAACCCCCAACCCCCGTGACCCACCCACCCCCATGGACGCGGCTCCGACCCCCGCCCCCGCCCCGCCTGCCACCCACACCTTTGTCCTCTCCAATCCTGACCCTCAATTCCTTGATGCCCGCTCCCTCACCCTCGCCATCCGGAAATATTACCCCAATGCTCCCATCTCCCAACTGATTTCTCGCAAGGACTCGGTCCTCATCAAATCCCTTAGTGCTTCCCTCCACACCGATCTCCTCTCCCGCATCCCCCGTATCCAATTTGGCCAACGTGCAACCCTCACCCCCTACCACACCCCGTCCTCTCCCCGTCAGCCTCAACCTCCCCGGCGTCCGCCAACCTTCACCGCTGTGATCACGAAGCTTAGCCCCGTGATCATGGAGGCTGACGTGTTGGCGGAACTCAACTCCCGGCCCGACATTGAAATCCGCTCGGCCCGACATTGAAATCCGCTCGGCCCGTCGCATCTTCAATGATGCCGGGCCAACTTTTCTCATGCGGATATTCACCGAATCCTCCTCCTCCATTGACCGCCTCCTGACCGAGGGAGCCCTCATCTACAATCAGCGCCATAAGGTGGACCCCTCCCGTTCCCCCGTCCAATCCTACCGCTGCCAACGCTGTCTCACCTACAACGACCACATTACCTCTGCCTGCAGGAACCCACCTACTTGTCCCCACTGCAAAGCTTCCCACTTCCTCAAGCATTGCCCCAACCTCACCTCTCCCCCCTCCTGCAACACTTGCAACGAACCACATCCTACCTACTCCTCGAAGTGTAAAGCGAAACCTCCACCAGTAACCCCTGAGCTCACCGTTCCTGTCCGTCCTGTTGATGACCCCATCCACCCCAACAACTCGCTCCGCCCCCCCTACTGCTGAGGACATCATCCGTTTCACCACCATTGTGCTCCAAAACATCCACCCCTTCCAGCGCTCACACACTCTTTCCCAAATCGCCCTCGCTGCCCGTTCCATCTTCCATCTTACCACCTATGCCACATACTCCCACAACCAGGCCCACTTCACCTTCACCCCCCTCACCACCCTTGTCTAACTCTCCACTCCCATGGTACAACAACCGTACCGTATCCTGTACCAGAACATTCGCTCCCTGCCCACCCACAAACTCCTCTTCCTCCACACCCTACATCAGCACCGCGTGGATGCCTTCATCCTAAATGAAACCTTCCTTCAACCCCGTCTCTCGAGTCTCCACGGCTCCTTACACTCTACACCGCACTGATAACCCATACCCTCTCGCGCGTGGCAGAGTTGCTATAGGCCACCTCAAGCACCTCCCTGTCCGGCCCCAACCTCTCCTTAACAATCCTGCCGAGCATCTCACCCTCAGCCTCTTCTTCCCCACCCTTACCATCACCTGTGCCACCATTTATGTCCGCCCTCGCACCCCCATCCCGTACGATTTCCTGGCCCACATTGACCGCACCTTCTCCACCTACGTGATTGCCGCCGACCTCAATATCCACAGCCGTGATCCTGCCGACCTCCGGCGGTGGCATCAGTTTCTCACCACTCTCCAGGGAGACCTGGTTCCCCTGCCTCAGCACACCCGGCCCGAATCCAACACCACTCCTGATGTGGTCCTTGCCTCTCCTAACCTCCTTGGGCGCATCACCACGGATGTCCTTGACCTCATTGGCAGTGACCATGCTCCTGTCCTCCTCACTATCTCTACCGGTCGCCATCCCCGCCACGCTCCTCGCCCTGACGTCCCTCCTAAACTTGTCCATGATTACTCCCGTGCCAACTGGGATGCCTACCGGGATTCCATTCACACCCAGGTTGACAGCCACGACCTTACCCTCCAGTCTCCTGATGACATCGCTCGCGCTGCTGCCTTCCTGCACCAGACATTGTCTGCCGCCGTCGCCACCCATATCCCCACCAAAGCCATCCACCCTCACCGCCCTGCCCTGCCTCCACAGGCCGTCCTTCTCCTTCGAGAGTCCCGCCGCCTCTACCTCTCTTTTCTCCGCACTCGTGACCGGGATACACCTACACGCCACCGGCAATTACAGCGACACATCCGCAACCTGCTTGTTGCGAAGAAACGCCGAGCCTGGTGCCAGACATGTACACAACTCAACACCACGCTCCCCATCAACTCTTCCAAGTATTGGTCTGCCTTCCACCGCCTTACTGGGAACCGCTCCACCCCCCAGTACCCTCTCCTCCTTAATGACCGTCCCTTTCCTGACAACCTCAGTAAGGCCAACCACTTTGCCTTCCACCTCTCTGATGTTTTCTCCATCCCAGATGATCCCCACTTCGATTATTCCCTCTTCCCTGATGTCATGGACCGTACGAATACCTCTGTTCCTCCCCTTGCTCCTAGTTTCCAGTACTTGGGCCACACCCCACCTTCTGCACTTAACACTCCCATCACTACACAGGACATCAGCCTCACACTCCGCACTAAACGCAACACTGCTCCCGGCCACGACTGCGTTACCTACCGCCACCTCAAACACTGCCCTCCCTCCTTCCTTTCCCTCCTTGCCACCCTCTACAATGTCATCCTTGCCACTGGCTTCTATCCCGACCTGTGGAAAACCTCCCGTATCCTGATGTTCTCCAAACCCAATAAGCCTCCATCTGATGCCTCTTCCTATCGTCCTATCTGTCTCACATCGGTGTTCAGCAAGCTCTTGGAATCCATCCTTTCCCGGCGCATCCATCTCCACCTCCACCAAAACCACCTCCTCCCAAACACCCAATGTGGCTTTCGACCTTCCTTCTCTGCTGATGACCAACTCCTCCGCCTCACTCATCTCCTCTCCCTCCAGCTTAACTCCCGTCGCTCCGCCATTTTTGTCTCACTTGACCTCGAAAAGCCCTACGACTGTGTCTGGCATCCTGGTCTCCTGTTTAAACTCCAAACCTACGCCCTTCCTATCAACTACATCCGTCTGGTGGCCTCCTTCCTCTCCCACCGCCCTATGTTACCGTCCATCATGCCAATTCCCACACCTTCTACCCCTCTGCCGGTGTGCCCCAGGGCTCTGTCCTCTCCCCTCTCCTCTACCTCCTGTACACGGCAGATATGCCCCAACCCCCCCCCCCCCCTCCAGTACACCTCTTGCAATATGCTGATGACACCGCATTCCTCGCCCTCGCTCCTACCCTCCAACGGTCCCAACGCCTTCTCCAGAATCACCTTGACCTTTTTGCTGCATGGTGTAACCAATGGCTCCTGAAACTCAATCCTTCCAAGACCCAGGCAATCATCGTAGGTCGTACCACTCGCTCCTTCCGGCTCCTGGATTTCTCCCTTACTGTCTGCGCACGTCCTGTCCGCCTCACCCCCACCCTCACCTACCTTGGCCTCACCATTGACCGTCACCTCACCTGGATACCTCATCTCCGCTCCATCCAATCCAAAGCCCACAACCGCCTCCGACTCCTCAAACTCCTCTCTGGCCGGACATGGGGGTTGCACCCCTCTACCATCCTCCACCTACAAATCCTTCATCCGTCCCATCCTCTGTTATGTCAGTCCTGCCTGGATATCTGCCCCCCCCCCAAATTCTATCAGTCCCTCCAGATCCTTGAGCGTCATGCACTCCGCCTCACCTTCTGTATCCGCCTCCCGTCCCCCACGCGAATCCTCTATGATCTCATTCCTTTCCCCCATCTGCTCCTATTCCTCGAACATATCCGCATCCTCTACACCTCCCGCCGTCTTGAACCCCCTCACCCCCTGGTTGCTCCTCTCCTCTCCCATCCCCGCCCCCTGCCACGTCTTCACCGTTGTGTCCCCCCTACCCTCCATCTCTACACCCTCCATCTCCTTTCCCAAGGTGGCTTCTGTCAACTCCCCCTCCCGGATGATGCCCTCTCTCCCTCCATTTATCCTTCCTATCAACTCTGATCCTCAATCCCCGTCCTTTCCTGTATCCTTTCCCTGGGCTCCCTCTTCCCCCCCCCCCTTCCGTCCTGTTTTCTCCCCACTAAACCTCTCCCTACCTCCCTTCTCCCCCCCCAGTCCTTTTGTATTCCCCTCCTCTGCCTACCCCACTCCCTGTCGCGTCTGCCCCCCACCCCTCTTCTGGGTCCTCATCCTCCTTCAGCTCCTTTCCCGGCTCCCCCCTTCGCTTTTACTCTCCTTTCCCCCCTTTTTTGTTTTCCCATCTTCTGTCCAGTTTCCCCCCACCTGCTCTCGAGTGTGGTGTCACATTTGCCAACTTTTTAGTGCAGTGTTCCAGTGACATTTGAGTGTTGTTTGTCTTTCTCGTGTTGCGAACAGAAACCATGCTGTCGCTAGGTGTGAATTTTATGTCCTTTGCGAACAGAATCCAGACTGTCGCCGTGTTTTTTTTAATTGTCTATTGTTTACCCTGTCTGCTTCGTATGTATTTTTATTAGCGTCATCATCCCTGTGTTGTTGTTTTAAGTTCCACGATTTCTTTTCGCCTTCTTACTCTCTAAGTCTCCGATTTTATCGCCTGTTTTTTATTATTTGTTCTCTTGATCTTTGTCACAAAATCTGTCGGCTGAAGAGCGGCATACTAAGCTGCTGCCAGCCCGCCCCCTTCGGGGGGAATTGAAATTCAATAAATGAAAAAAAAAAAAAAGTTCACGACAGTCAGTTTTAGTCCTGACGACGACCATGGAGGTAGTGGTCGAAAGCTTGGAGATTTATCCTGATTTGACGCGGCATGTACACCGAGAAATTTTTACTCAATAACAAAGCTGTCAGAAGAATTTCTTGGCTTGTTCCTTATGCTTGTTGCCACTTCCCACCCCTGTTTACCTTTCTCCCCCCTTAACCTGCCCAGTTCTCACCCAGCCTCATCTAAGCCTGAAGGGCACCAATTTTCCCCTCCTGTTCCACAATCTTTCTATCTCTACTGCATAGCCTACAGAACCCCTGATGAGTCTCGCCCATTTTCCCAGTTCCCACGCCACTACAATCGCCCCAATGAAAAAAGTTACTACATCCATCACACCAGACCCCGGAGCTAACGATTCTACGGCACGTCAGGCACTTTACACTCATGGTACAAATCGGTTTTAGTGACAGAAGGACAATTAAGTCACCGGAAAACAATGAAAATACGTGTACGCAAAATTAGGCCTACTCGCGACAATGTAAACAATGGTTCAGAAGTTTATTACTGGAAATTACTTAAGAGATGACGATAATCTACAGATATAAAGGGGCAGCAAACGTATTTAGCACACTAAACTATCAGTAAATGCACTTAAAATTACGGTATGAAGTTTAATCTGAAAGCTCAAAAGTTCGGCCTGGCCGCGATATGTAAACAAAACGAACTTTATGTGATGACTGTGAAAATACGCGAGTAAGACAAAAACTTTTAATGGTACGCTTGAAGAGCACTATAATTAACGTAATAAATTAGTTTAAAGTGTTAGAAACAGTTGATTACTAGTTAAATTACTTATCTTGTAGAGAGCTGTGACTCAAACGTCCGTATAGCAGGCGCAGGGCTAGAGTAACCATTATGCTTCGATGAGACACTTCAGAAGCGGAAAGTGTGCTATACGTGTCCTCCCACCAAAAGCAGAACGACTACATACTTGTGCCGCTCCTGCAGAGAGCCTCTATATCTGGAATATTTTCTAAAATCTTATCGAAATTTTCACAAACGTTAAGACATATCTCTGTTTGTGTGTGTCTGTCAGACAAGCAATGCAAAGACGACTTGTAATTATGTGTAATGGAATAAATCGTTCTTAATTTTTCTGAATTATTATTATTAATATTTTCAGTTACTAAGTTAATTTGTTTTAGAAGTTTCAACGTTGTAATTCATGTAGTATGTAAATCCTAAGACACAAAATCGACGCACCAAGAAGGAATTATCAAGATGAGACAGAAATCAGTACATGTACATGTACAAACAAAAGAAGGATTTCATTTTCAGAGAAATTGGAAGATTTATTCAGGACAAAAAGCTTGACAAACTGAGGAAGTCAATAATGGGTTAATCCATCTCTGGCTCTTATGTAAACTGTTATTGGGCTTGGCATCGATTGACAGAGTTGTTGGACGTGCTACTGAGGTATAATGTGCCGGATTCTGTCCAATTGACGTGGTCGATAGTCAAAAACTCAAGCTGGTTGTAGGGCCTGGACCATAATGCTCCTAACGTTGTTAATTCGGGTCAGATCCAGTGAACGTGCAGGACACGGCAGCGTTTGGGAAGCACGAATGCAAGCAGTAGAAACTCTCGCCATGTGTGGGTGGGCATTATGTCGTTAAAATATATGCCCACGATGGCTTACTCCCCCCCCCCCCCCCCCCCATGAACCATGGACCTTGCTGTTGGTGGGGAGGCTTGCGTGCCTCAGCGATACAGATAGCCGTACCGTAGGTGCAACCACAACGGAGGGGTATCTGTTGAGAGGCCAGACAAACGTGTGATTCCTGAAGAGGGGCGGCAGCCTTTTCAGTAGTTGCAAGGGCAACAGTCTGGATGATTGACTGATCTGGCCTTGTAACAATAACCAAAACGGCCTTGCTGTGCTGGTACTGCGAACGGCTGAAAGCAAGGGGAAACTACAGCCGTAATTTTTCCCGAGGGCATGCAGCTTTACTGTATGATTACATGATGATGGCGTCCTCTTGGGTAAAATATTCCGGAGGTAAAATAGTCCCCCATTCGGATCTCCGGGCGGGGACTACTCAAGAGGATGTCGTTATCAGGAGAAAGAAAACTGGCGTTCTACGGATCGGAGCGTGGAATGTCAGATCCCTTAATCGGGCAGGTAGGTTAGAAAATTTAAAAAGGGAAATGGATAGGTTGAAGTTAGATATAGTGGGAATTAGTGAAGTTCGGTGGCAGGAGGAACAAGACTTCTGGTCAGGTGACTACAGGGTTATAAACACAAAATCAAATAGGGGTAACGCAGGAGTGGGTTTAATAATGAATAAAACAATAGGAATGCGGGTAAGCTACTACAAACAGCATAGTGAACGCATTATTGTGGCCAAGATAGATACGAAGCCCACACCTACTACAGTAGTACAAGTTTATATGCCAACTAGCTCTGCAGATGACGAAGAAATTGAAGAAATGTATGATGAAATAAAAGAAATTATTCAGATTGTGAAGGGAGACGAAAATTTAATAGTCATGGGTGACTGGAATTCGAGTGTAGGAAAAGGGAGAGACGGAAACATAGTAGGTGAATATGGACTGGGGGACAGAAATGAAAGAGGAAGCCGCCTGGTAGAATTTTGCACAGATCACAACACAATCATAACTAACACTTGGTTTAAGAATCATGAAAGAAGGTTGTATACATGGAAGAACCCTGGAGATACTAAAAGGTAGCAGATAGATTATATAATGGTAAGACAGAGATTTAGGAACCAGGTTTTAAATTGTAACACATTTCCAGGGGCAGATGTGGTCTCTGACCGCAATCTATTGGTTATGACCTGTAGATTAAAACTGAAGAAACTGCAAAAAGGTGGGAATTTAAGGAGATGGGACCTGGATAAACTGAAAGAACCAGAGATTGTACAGAGATTCAGGGAGAGCATAAGGGAGCAATTGACAGGAATGGGGGAAATAAATACAGTACAAGAAGAATGGGTAGCTTTGAGGGATGAAGTAGTGAAGGCAGCAGAGGATCAAGTAGGTAAAAAGACGAGGGCTAGTAGAAATCCTTGGGTAACAGAAGAAATATTGAATTTAATTGATGAAAGGAGAAAATATAAAAATGCAGTAAGTGAAACAGGCAAAAAGGAATACAAACGTCTCAAAAATGAGATCGACAGGAAGTGCAAAATGGCTAAGCAGGGATGGCTAGTGGACAAATGTAAGGATGTAGAGGCCTATCTCACTAGGGGTAAGATAGATACCGCCTACAGGAAAATTAAAGAGACCTTTGGAGGTAAGAAAACGACTTGTATGAATATCAAGAGCTCAGATGGAAACCCAGTTCTAAGCAAAGAAGGGAAAGCAGAAAGGTGGAAGGAGTATATAGAGGGTCTATACAAGGGCGATGTACTTGAGGACAATATTATGGAAATGGAAGAGGATGTAGATGAAGATGAAATGGGCGATATGATACTGCGTGAAGAGTTTGACAGAGCATTGAAAGACCTGGGTCGAAACAAGGCCCCCGGAGTAGACAATATTCCATTGGAACTACTGACGGCCGTGGGAGAGCCAGTCCTGACAAAACTCTACCATCTGGTGAGCAAGATGTATGAAAGAGGTGAAATACCCTCAGACTTCAAGAAGAATATAATAATTCCAATCCCAAAGAAAGCAGGTGTTGACAGATGTGAAAATTACCGAACTATCAGCTTAATAAGTCACGGCTGCAAAATACTAACACGAATTCTTTACAGACGAATGGAAAAACTAGTAGAAGCCAACCTCGGGGAAGATCAGTTTGGATTCCGTAGAAACACTGGAACACGTGAGGCAATACTGACCTTACGACTTATCTTAGAAGAAAGATTAAGGAAAGGCAAACCTACGTTTCTAGCATTTGTAGACTTAGAGAAAGCTTTTGACAATGTTGACTGGAATACTCTCTTTCAAATTCTAAACGAGGCAGGGGTAAAATACAGGGAGCGAAAGGCTATTTACAATTTGTACAGAAACCAGATGGCAGTTATAAGAGTCGAGGGACATGAAAGGGAAGCAGTGGTTGGGAAGGGAGTAAGACAGGGTTGTAGCCTCTCCCCGATGTTGTTCAATCTGTATATTGAGCAAGCAGTAAAGGAAACAAAAGAAAAATTCGGAGTAGGTATTAAAATTCATGGAGAAGAAATAAAAACTTTGAGGTTTGCCGATGACATTGTAATTCTGTCAGCGACAGCAAAGGACTTGGAAGAGCAGTTGAATGGAATGGACAGTGTCTTGAAAGGACATCAACAAAAGCAAAACAAGGATAATGGAATGTAGTCTAATTAAGTTGGGTGATGCTGAGGGAATTAGATTAGGAAATGAGGCACTTAAAGCAGTAAAGGAGTTTTGCTATTTGGGGAGCAAAATAACTGATGATGGTCGAAGTAGAGAGGATATAAAATGTAGGCTGGCAATGGCAAGGAAAGCGTTTCTGAAGAAGAGAAATTTGTTAAGATCGAGTATTGATTTAAGTGTCAGGAAGTCATTTCTGAAAGTATTCGTATGGAGTGTAGCCATGTATGGAAGTGAAACATGGACGATAAATAGTTTGGACAAGAAGAGAATAGAAGCTTTCGAAATATGGTGCTACAGAAGAATGCTGAAGATTAGATGGGTAGATCACATAACTAATGAGGAAGTATTGAATAGGATTGGGGAGAAGAGAAGTTTGTGGCACAACTTGACCAGAAGAAGGGATCGGTTGGTAGGACATGTTCTGAGGCATCAAGGGATCACCAATTTAGTATTGGAGGGCAGCGTGGAGGGTAAAAATCGTAGAGGGAGACCAAGAGATGAATACACTAAGCAGATTCAGAAGGATGTAGGTTGCAGTAGGTACTGGGAGATGAAAAAGCTTGCACAGGATAGAGTAGCATGGAGAGCTGCATCAAACCAGTCTCAGGACTGAAGACCACAACAACAACAGCAACAACAATGGCTTACTCATAAAGGACAACAAAGCGGGACGTGGAATATCGTTGACGTACCGACGTGCTGTAGAAGTGCGAAGGACGGCAACCAAAGGGCTCCTGCTATGAAATGAAATACCATCTCACTTCATCACTGCCGTTCATCCTGCTGTATGGCGGGTGACAGCGAGGTTGGTATCCGAGCGCTGTCAAGGGCGTCTCCAGACACATCTTCGCTGGTCATCGCAAATCATTTCGAAGTGGGTCTCAAGTCAGTGAGATTCCGGGCCGAGTATGCCCGACGCCTCTGCAAGCGGGCTTGTTGGTGTACAGTCGGTACAAGGGGCGCTGTGAGCTGAGACCCATTCTGTAAACCGCCTATATTTAGTCCTTGTTGTCACTTGAAGCACCAGTTGGACGTCGGATCTGACGTAATGATGAATGCGGAGCTCTGTGCCCCTCTAACAGCTGCTCAGTCCTCATGTTCTTCGTGTCGGCTGCTTCCCTCTTGAAGCTGTCGTCGGTCATTGTTCACCCACTCCTGGCAACATTATCGGATAGTGACATCGCTCCTATTCAAATGTCGAGCAATTCGCCGATTACTCCAGACAGCTCCTTTCAGTCTAGCTACACGTCCTCTCTCCAATGCTGACATCTCCTTCCACTGGTCAGCCACAATATTATGACCACTGGCCTAATATCGATAAAAAAACCGTCCAGGTCGTCACCTAACGAGGCATGACTACTACTCAGGCACACGAACAATGCCTGTAGTATCAGTGAGTGCGCTGTCTATGGGTAGAATGGGTAAGGAGCGCGATCTGTCTTTGACAGAGAGCAAATTTCGATGGCCCGGAGGTTCGGCACGAACATTTCGGGAATTGCACGATTTGTCGGGTGCTCGAATGTCTTCACCACGTGGCGAAACCAAAGTGAAACGAAGTCCAGAAGTCGTGGGTTTGGGCTGCCACCCTCCTTACAGATGGCGGACGCCAAGACATGGCACACCAGTAAATAAGGACAGGCGGTGAACGTTGCTGGAACTAAAATCAGTCTTTAATGCTGGCCAGAGCACAAGTGTGTCTCAAAATACAGTGCACCAAACACTCCTAACGATGGGCCTCCGCAACTGACGATCCATTCATGAGTCAATATTAATACCATGACATCCGAAACTACAACTGAAATGTGCACGTGACAACGGACACTGGACTTTGGCGCAGTAGCAGAGAATTGCAGGGTAGAATAAATCCCAATATCTTCTTTTTCATGCCGGTAGGAGGGCGCGAATCCGTCGCCTATCAGGAAAACAGCTCCACGACACCTGTACTGCGGGATGGAGACAAATTGGCGGCGGCTCCATTATACTCTTGGCAGAAGTCACGTGGGCACCCATGGGTCCAATAGAGCTCGTGCAAGGGACGAAGACGGCCAAGGAGTATCATGCAGTGGTTGCTGACCACGTACTCCTCTTCATGGGGATCATGTTTCTTGACGGTAGCTGCATTCTTCAAGAAGATAATGCGTCATGTTACAAAGCCACTAGTTTGGGGGAGTGGTACGAGGAGTCGAGAGGGGAGTTTTAAATCATATGCTGGGCCCCCAGCTCACCAGGTCTGAACCCAAAGGAACATATCTGGAATGCGATTGAATGTGTCAGAGCTCATCGCCCCCTTCCAGACCTTTGCGGGAATTAGGTGACGTGTCTGCAGACCTGGTACGAACTGCATCCAAGCCACGACGTGTCGCTGCTGATATCCGTGCTAAAGGTGGACATACCGGGAAATAGATAGGTGGTCATGATGTTGTGGCTTAACAGTGATTGTTGTTCAAGCGACTGTCGGCGAGGCATATTTACTGGCCAACTGAGTACACAGAATGAAGTTTACAAAGACTTTAAGCCCTGGCATCAACATATTCCCTATACACTGTCCTCGCCATTTGCACGGTGAAGATACATCCATCGACTGCCAAAGTTTACAGTTCTACAATTTCCGCCGATGCCTGTATCAATTCCAATATGTGACCAATTTGCATGTCTCCTTTGTTGTGCATCGTTTTACTTTCCTTTTTTGGTGTGTATTTGAAGGTGTCAATAAAAAAGTGTTTAAATGTTTGTAAATAATTATATATATATATATATATATATATATATATATATATATATATATATATGTTGTTGTTGTCTTCAGTCCTGAGACTGGTTTGATGCAGCTCTCCATGCTACTCTATCCTGTGCAAGCTTTTTCATCTCCCAGTACCTACTGCAACCTACATCCTTCTGAATCTGCTTAGTGTATTCATCTCTTGGTCTCCCTCTACGATTTTTACCCTCCACGCTGCCCTCCAATACTAAATTGGTGATCCCTTGATGCCTCAGAACATGTCCTACCAACCGATCCCTTCTTCTGGTCAAGTTGTGCCACAAACTTCTCTCCTCCCCAATCCTATTCAATACCTCCTCATTAGTTATGTGATCTGCCAATCTAATCTTCAGCATTCTTCTGTAGCACCACATTTCAAAAGCTTCTATTCTCTTCTTGTCCAAACTATTTATCGTCCATGTTTCACTTCCATACATGGCTACACTCCATACGAATACTTTCAGAAATGACTTCCTGACACTTAAATCAATACTCGATCTTAACAAATTTCTCTTCTTCAGAAACGCTTTCCTTGCCATTGCTAGCCTACATTTTATATCCTCTCTACTTCGACAATCATCAGTTATTTTGCTCCCCAAATAGCAAAACTCCTTTACTACTTTAAGTGCCTCATTTCCTAATCTAATTCCCTCAGCATCACCCGACTTAATGAGACTACATTCCATTATCCTTGTTTTGCTTTTGTTGATGTTCATCTTATATCCTCCTTTCAAGACACTGTCCATTCCATTCAACTGCTCTTCCAAGTCCTTTGCTGTCTCTGACAGAATTACAATGTCATCGGCGAACCTCAAAGTTTTTATTTCTTCTCCATAAATTTTAATACCTACCCCGAATTTTTCTTTTGTTTCCTTTACTGCTTGCTCAATATACAGATTGAACAACATCGGGGAGAGGCTACAACCCTGTCTTACTCCCTTCCCAACCACTGCTTCCCTTTCATGTCCCTCGACTCTTATAACTGCCATCTGGTTTCTGTACAAATTGTAAATAGCCTTTCGCTCCCTGTATTTTACCCCTGCCACCTTTAGAATTTGAAAGAGAGTATTCCAGTCAACATTGTCAAAAGCTTTCTCTAAGTCTACAAATGCTAGAAACGTAGGTTTGCCTTTCCTTAATCTTTCTTCTAAGATAAGTCGTAAGGTCAGTATTGCCTCACGTGTTCCAGTGTTTCTACGGAATCCAAACTGATCTTCCCCGAGGTTGGCTTCTACTAGTTTTTCCATTCGTCTGTAAAGAATTCGTGTAAGTATTTTGCAGCTGTGACTTATTAAGCTGATAGTTCGGTAATTTTCACATCTGTCAACACCTGCTTTCTTTGGGATTGGAATTATTATATTCTTCTTGAAGTCTGAGGGTATTTCGCCTGTTTCATACATCTTGCTCACCAGATGGTAGAGTTTTGTCAGGACTGGCTCTCCCACGGCCGTCAGTAGTTCCAATGGAATATTGTCTACTCCGGGGGCCTTGTTTCGACTCAGGTCTTTCAGTGCTCTTTCAAACTCTTCACGCAGTATCGTATCTCCCATTTCATCTTCATCTACATCCTCTTCCATTTCCATAATATTGTCCTCAAGTACATCGCCCTTGTATTGACCCTCTACATACTCCCTCCACCTTTCTGCTTTCCCTTCTTTGCTTAGAACTGGGTTTCCATCTGAGCTCTTGATATTCATACAAGTCGTTCTCTTATCTCCAAAGGTCTCTTTAATTTTCCTGTAGGCGGTATCTATCTTACCCCTAGTGAGATAGGCCTCTACATCCTTACATTTGTCCTCTAGCCATCCCTGCTTAGCCATTTTGCACTTCCTGTCGATCTCATTTTTGAGACGTTTGTATTCCTTTTTGCCTGTTTCACTTACTGCATTTTTATATTTTCTCCTTTCATCAATTAAATTCAATATTTCTTCTGTTACCCAAGGATTTCTACTAGCCCTCGTCTTTTTACCTACTTGATCCTCTGCTGCCTTCACTACTTCATCCCTCAAAGCTACCCATTCTTCTTGTACTGTATTTATTTCCCCCATTCCTGTCAATTGCTCCCTTATGCTCTCCCTGAATCTCTGTACAATCTCTGGTTCTTTTAGTTTATCCAGGTCCCATCTCCTTAAATTCCCACCTTTTTGCAGTTTCTTCAGTTTTAATCTACAGGTCATAACCAATAGATTGTGGTCAGAGTCCACATCTGCCCCTGGAAATGTCTTACAATTTAAAACCTGGTTCCTAAATCTCTGTCTTACCATTATATAATCTATCTGCTACCTTTTAGTGTCTCCAGGGTTCTTCCATGTATACAACCTTCTTTCATGATTCTTAAACCAAGTGTTAGTTATGATTATGTTGTGCTCTGTGCAAAATTCTACCAGGCGGCTTCCTCTTTCATTACTGTCCCCCAATCCATATTCACCTACTATGTTTCCTTCTCTCCCTTTTCCTACACTCGAATTCCAGTTTTATGATTATTTATATTATTTGGTTTTTTATAATTTTTGTTGAACTGAATTGAGATGGATGGAAATATTTAAAAATCAGTGAATATATTTAAACCACGATAAGGTGGCATCGGACATATACTTTGAGAATTTCGTCGCCGTAAGAAGGAGGTTCGTGGGCCACGTTATTTCTGAGCTAAAATGAGATAAATACTGAAAATACAGTTTACATATAATGTTGAAATTTTAGGATCATGGATTAAACAAATAATGAAATCACAATAGCGTTAATCATAACTATAATTACTGAAATGCACATTGGGAATACAATATTAATCACTAGTGATACACTCCTGGAAATGGAAAAAAGAACACATTGACACCGGTGTGTCAGACCCACCATACTTGCTCCGGACACTGCGAGAGGGCTGTACAAGCAATGATCACACGCACGGCACAGCGGACACACCAGGAACCGCGGTGTTGGCCGTCGAATGGCGCTAGCTGCGCAGCATTTGTGCACCGCCGCCGTCAGTGTCAGCCAGTTTGCCGTGGCATACGGAGCTCCATCGCAGTCTTTAACACTGGTAGCATGCCGCGACAGCGTGGACGTGAACCGTATGTGCAGTTTACGGACTTTGAGCGAGGGCGTATAGTGGGCATGTGGGAGGCCGGGTGGACGTACCGCCGAATTGCTCAACACGTGGGGCGTGAGGTCTCCACAGTACATCGATGTTGTCGCCAGTGGTCGGCGGAAGGTGCACGTGCCCGTCGACCTGGGACCGGACCGCAGCGACGCACGGATGCACGCCAAGACCGTAGGATCCTACGCAGTGCCGTAGGGGACCGCACCGCCACTTCCCAGCAAATTAGGGTCACTGTTGCTCCTGGGGTATCGGCGAGGACCATTCGCAACCGTCTCCATGAAGCTGGGCTACGGTCCCGCACACCGTTAGGCCGTCTTCCGCTCACGCCCCAACATCGTGCAGCCCGCCTCCAGTGGTGTCGCGACAGGCGTGAATGGAGGGACGAATGGAGACGTGTCGTCTTCAGCGATGAGAGTCGCTTCTGCCTTGGTGCCAATGATGGTCGTATGCGTGTTTGGCGCCGTGCAGGTGAGCGCCACAATCAGGACTGCATACGACCGAGGCACACAGGACCAACACCCGGCATCATGGTGTGGGGAGCGATCTCCTACACTGGCCGTACACCACTGGTGATCGTCGAGGGGACACTGAATAGTGCACGGTACATCCAAACCGTCATCGAACCCATCGTTCTACCATTCCTAGACCGGCAAGGGAACTTGCTGTTCCAACAGGACAATGCACGTCCGCATGTATCCCGTGCCACCCAACGTGCTCTAGAAGGTGTAAGTCAACTACCCTGGCCAGCAAGATCTCCGGATCTGTCCCCCATTGAGCATGTTTGGGACTGGATGAAGCGTCGTCTCACGCGGTCTGCACGTCCAGCACGAACGCTGGTCCAACTGAGGCGCCAGGTGGAAATGGCATGGCAAGCCGTTCCACAGGACTACATCCAGCATCTCTACGATCGTCTCCATGGGAGAATAGCAGCCTGCATTGCTGCGAAAGGTGGATATACACTGTACTAGTGCCGACATTGTGCATGCTCTGTTGCCTGTGTCTATGTGCCTGTGGTTCTGTCAGTGTGATTATGTGATGTATCTGACCCCAGGAATGTGTCAATAAAGTTTCTCCTCCCTGGGACAATGAATTCACGGTGTTCTTATTTCAATTTCCAGGAGTGTATGTTGATTATCTACACGTCGGTATCTCGTCCGTGCGCAGTGGAAATTTCCTTATATAATTACTAGTATGCTCGAGTATGCGCCCTGCAGTACACAGTGTCTTTTTATAAAATTAAAGAGTTTAAGTTAGAGCCGCCAGTCTAGCGCGCGAGGCTCTCCCTCGACTCCATTCCAGAACAGATAACAGAAGAAGTAATTAACAAAATACTAGACATCCTTTCTGTGTGTCACCAGCGATCACAAGCGACCACGCACAAGATAACTTGCATTGGCTTTCATGCTTTATTAAACAGGGTTCTCTGATTAAAAAAGATTTACATGCTATGGCTAAAAATGTGCCTTTAAATGTTCGATGGTAATTATTTAATATCTATGTGACAAGTACTTTTCGAGGTCTTACAATCGCACCTGAGTAGTTACATAAATGGCGCTATACCTGCATGATTAAGGGTAAATTGCCATAAATGTGTTTCAGTCTTATTTGCAGCTAGGAAAATGGCGAACTTGCAGTGGCTGGACCCTTTGGTCTGCGCATGAACATACAGATACCGAAACGCAACCGAGAAACCCTGAGTGATGAAGACAGCTGATAATAAGAAAAGCTGCAGAACCACATTGTGCGCCAGTAGCTGAGGTTTTTCTATGTCCTCTACGGTTCACGACTCTACCCCAAGGTGGGAATTTCAGCTGCGGTCGAATTTCTCCCTATAGGCTCTCCGTATTGTCGTCCAACTCAGACGTGAGTCCCTGGCTGGTGGAAGCGGCGAGCCGGATTCCCTATCGGACCGACCTCACTTCTCCGTCCCCGGTCCATTACGGCCTAATATCCCGAGGCAGCGGCAATATTATATTGGACGGAAATTGATGTGCGTTATTAAATTTAACAGCTATAGGGAGAGGGGAGTGGCCCAGTTAACCGTTAGCGGCCTCTGGGAGCTGGTGGGCGCCACCGGCAGTGCGTGAAGTCCCACCTCATATTAAAGCGTAGGTCGGCGGTAGGCACAGTGGAGCCCCATAAGCTCTGAAGCCAACAGCAGCCAGACGTCCGATACTGTTGTAGGCATATTGTGTGATTTCTGGAAAGCGCCGCTTTTACCAGGAGCCAGATGTGGGTAAACTTTCCAAAAATGCTTGGGATTCAGTCGACCTGACAATGGGATTATTAAATATGGTCCACCTACTAGTTTATGAACTCTCGTCTCAATATGAGAGTGTTCCACGAACAAACCATATTTCTGCCTTTTAATTCTAAAATCTGGAAAGGAGGTAATTGTAATGATGAAACAAATAAAATAAAATGGGGGTGGGACGCGTTGCCTGAATAAAGTACTGTTTAATCTAACGAAGTTACATGGGTCCGGTGAGCCCGCTCGATTGGCCGTGAGGTCTAACGCATGGCTCTCCGGGCGGGAAGGAGCGCCTGGTCCCCGGCACGAATCTGCCCGGCGGATTCGTGTCGAGGTCCGGTGAGCCGACCAGTCTGTGGATGGTTTTTAGGCGTTTTTCCATCTGCCTCGTCGAATGCGAGCTGGTTCCCCTTATTCCGCCTCAGCTACACTATGTCGGCGATTGCTGCGCATACATGTTCTCCACGTACGCCTACACCACCATTACATCGTCTGGTGTGAGACGTTTCCTGGGGAGTCCACCGGGGGCCGAACCGCACAATAACCCTGGGTTCGGTGTGGGGCGGCGGAGGGGTGAAGTGGACTGCAGTAGTCGTCGTGGGGTTGCGGACCTCTGCGGCTGCGGCGGGGACGGAGTCTTTCCATCGTTTCTAGGTCCCCGGTTAACATAACATAACATGGGTCTGGTGGTCTTGTAAAATCTGGAACATCTGTTATGCACACATTCAGATTGAAGTGGCGAATGTAAATTTGCACTGAAGTTGGGTTTCGAATTCAGATCTCCTGCTCACACAGAGCTTCTACAGTGCTGTTCAAGTTTAGAGGGAAGTGAGTTGACGCGCAAATGGGAATTTGTACTGCGGAGAAAGGCGATCTAAGGTATGCCTTGCAATTCGGCAAAGCCGCTTTGCCAGTGTGTCGTAGTGGTTGGCGCATCTGTATACTGAGCAGGAAACTCGGGTTAGAATCCGAACCGTCGTAAAAATTTTCATTGCTCGCTTCAGTCTCCATATATCCAAAATAGAATTCACTTATGCAATGCTCCGATGGTTCATGAAAGATCGTAAACATATTAAAAACTTGAACACATAATACTGATGACCCGCAATAATTGTAGAACATCAGCAACGTGTATTCGATTTTATTTCTGTTTATATTTACTGTTCATACTATTTAATCGCGGTATTAGGATTGGAAACATTTTTATTCTTTAAGGGTTTGTTTACAAATAGCTTTTTTCTGCAAGTCACGATTTCCTTTTATTCACATTTTACACAATGCGCATCAGCAAATGATTCCCATTCCAAAGTGAGTTTTCCTTCGTGTACTATTCCATTTTATCGTTTTTTATGTATGACTTTCGGCTGTGTTCCGTTGGCAGCGATATGTACATGGCAACTGATAAGCAATATGGGTAGATATCCTGATCAGATACCCTGACGACACCAAAATTGAGGGGTTGGTTGATGGTTACCGTTAAAGTTGCTCGACGTTATCATTGGGTCGAGCTACGGTTTCATGGCCATTAGAAAAAGATATCTAAAGGAACAGTTACAGATTACGGTCCTCAAGCCACACAGTCAAGACGCTGACAGGTAAAGTGAAAAATTTAAATAAATACAAATTGTAAATCAATGAATAACAATAAATGGCTATAAAAGTTTATTATCTGCTGATAATAAATTTATTTAGACGACACCACAAACCTATGTTGAATAAAGTAATAATTTATTCAATTAATTACATGAATAAATATCTAGAACTGGCAGTATTATAGTAATTCAATTTATATATACAAATTGATAATATTAAATTATAACTAATATTACGTAAATGTCCGTGATGTGATTAGAATGGTAGTAAACTCCCCAGAAGTCAATAAATCATGACTACTTGCCCATAATAACAAAGTCCCTTGCTTTGAACTAGGCGTACATAATCCCAGAACAGCAAGTTAATCACGAAAAAGTTCCTCGAAGCACATCTTTTGATTATCACTCACAAAGTTCGTACTAACTCACTAAGTCACTTGCCTCGACATTTCACTAACAACGGAAACTTCCCATCGGACCCCTTCGGGTTTAGTGGTAAGATGATACAGCCCGTCAAAAACTGAACACCGATGAAGCATGAAAACTTGAAGAAGGTGTTTTGGCCTGTGGAAAAAAGCGAAATAGAAACAGTGAACGGACCAAGAAAAGCAAATGCAATAAAGACGATCTTTAAATAGCAATGGTGTCACGGGTAAGTGGTGATAGTGTTGGATTGCCAAGTCTGCGACCTATATTCGAAACTACCTCGTGCTATTTATTTAATTTTATTCCCACAAAGTTGTGAACTGTTTGTCCTGTCATTGAAACATTTCTTCTCTTTCGGTAGTCTTGACACTTGTCTTACTACACAATCCTTATAGAATATGAGTCATGTGGTAAGAATATTTCGCCAATGTGAATGTGACGGGTAGTGAAATCAGGCGAGACACTACAGAAATGAAAACAACAAGAAACCCGTGTGAACTATGTTACAACAAAGGAATTCATGAGTGAAGACTTCCAAATCGGAACGCTACTTCAGAAACGTTAAAAAGACATATTTTGACACAGCACAGAGAAACTGTGTCATTGTGACAGTGTTGCGTGCATTTGTTGCAGTTTATGTAACAAACTATTATGTTTTAATTATTTCCTTGCGAGTGATCACTTTCACATTCATACGAACACTTACATCGGACAGGGAGGCATATCTCAATCACTTACCAGTAGTACATATTAGGTGCGCCGATAAGAGATTCCTATCATATGACACACGTACTGTCACTAAAGCTGTGTATGACACACCAGAAGTGTTTTCCGCTGAAGGAACTGGTTGGCTTTGTAAGGTCGCGAGTTAATGCACGGTAACATACATTGGAGTACAGCCCGCAGTATTGGAGCGAACGATTGTATATTCATACCACCTAAGAACCTAAAAAAACTATCTTAAATAATATTCAATCATTTTCAAAATCGGTACATAGTTTATGTTATTCAGGAGAAGATTGTATAAAAATTTCAACATTGTAACTATCATAGTTTCGGAGATAGAAAAAGTACTTAAAAAGTCAAAAACTGACTATAACAGTTTATCTGTCGCGACAAATTGAAAACATAAACAGAACCCTCAGTGTGCAGAATTAATTACTTGATATTTTCATATTAAAACTTTAATTATTTTTCGTTTTCGTAATATAAAAATCAGACAAAATTATCCTGATCAGATACCCTGACGAGACCAAAATTGAGGGGTTGGTTGATGGTTACTGTTAAAGTGGTTCGACGTTATCACTGGGTCGAGCTACGGTTTCTAATGTGTCTAATATTGATGTGGGAGTAAATGAGAGTGAGAGTGTGTGTGTGGGACATGCCTTAAATTTCAAGATTAATTTTATATAATACATTACGTAATCATAGCGTGGGAAAGACAATTGTACCCACTTTGCTGATGACGTATGTGTAAGTGTACTTGTTTTTGTAAGGAGGCAGCCAGAATACCCGTTTGCAGAGTAATAAGTTTCTAAATTTATTTCAGGTTTAGTTTTCATTTCGTTTCGTTTTGCTAAACATTATATTAGTATTTGCATGTTGGAATGACGAAAATGCATCTGTGAATAGTGATTGGCACAGGCCAGTTTTGGCGCGAGAATGATTGCGAACGATGATTCTGATTGGCCAGTCAAACAAATCAACCAGTCAGAGTTAAGCAGTTCCCGCGCACTGCTAGATAGTTATACTGGGAGAGAAGGGGACTGCCGGCTGAGGTGGCCGAGCGGTTCTAGGCACTACAGTCTGGAACCGCGCCACCGCTACGGTTTAAGTAGTTCTAAGTTCTAGGGGACTGATTACCTAAGAAGTTAAGTCCCATAGTGCTCACAGCCATTTGAACCATTTTTAGAAGGGGACTCAACAGGAGTCGCTAGTCGGCTATCGGACGTGCAGGTCATGTTGAACGCTTCCGTCTTTGTTATGGGTAAAATGAAGAAATAATTGGCTTCTCGCCTCCAGATATTGTGGACGTAGTAGCAGTCGCATTTACGGACAGTTCTGTGAAGTTTGGAACTTTTAGAATTGTTTCGTTGGAAAGTTCGCCGCGTATGAACTTTCTTCCTGTGTGGAAATTCCGCGTGGCGTATTCTGTATTAATTAGAGAAAATTTGGCGAGCATCTTCAAAGAAGTGGATCAGTGGCTGTGTGACCGCGTAGTCGATCGGGTAGGACTTGTGCAAAATATTGGCTGCTTTGCGTGTGAAGTTTGTGGTTTGACTGAGAACTAAGAGTGATAAAACAATTTTTTACTAATTATTGACCTGGCAGCCGGTAACTTGGTGTTATTCAGAAATAAACATTACTAGTCTGAAAATAGTAGGACACTTATTTCAGTCGAAACTCACTACATTACCAGCCGAAATTATATTAAATCACAGTTCAGGAACTGCTACGAGAGTTTACGCGTACTTCGCAGGACACATGTTAGGCGACGTCTTCCTTCAACGCTGATTTTACGTCGTCTCGTAAGTATCTACGCCTGCAAAGTAAAGGGACAGTAAACGGAGGCCGTACTGATGTAGATGGAACTTTTGGTAGTGCACAGTATGGCGAACGACGAGTAACTAATAGTATCAGACCCCATTTTCCTGAAGCAACTTGTCGCCTTGTCATCAAGCGTTTGCGGTCGTTATAGGAAAGCCACTTCCTTTCGGCTGCTCGTAGAGTAGCTGTGCAGAGTCAGCTGTCATTGTAGGTCCCTACTTCACACATCGCTGTTGCAAACGGACGTTAGATAACGACACAGACACAAATTCAAATAAAGCGAACAGCGGAAAATAAACTGGACGACTTGGCAGACCAACACCATGATCATTCATCCACGACGGCGTGGTTGTTTTTTATTTCTTGGTCCATTCACTATTTCTATTTTGCTTCTTTTCACAGTCCAGCACACCTTCTCCCTGTTTTAATGCTTGATGTGTGTTAAGTTTTTGACAGGCTGTCCAATGGGCCCTCTTAACACTCAAATGGGGAGTTTCCCTTGTAAGCATGAGCCACTTGTAAAGTATTAGCGACCGGTAGCCGCTCTTATTCTATCACTGTACGCCATTAATTATTTCGTAACATCAAGTCTCTAATCTATCACGACTCTTCACGAAGTTCACTGTATCACATCTCCACATCAGTTCTTCCACTTCCAATCACATCTCGATACAAAGTTGAAATGTATATACACAGGGTATAATTTTGTAAGAAAAATTTTTATTGAACCAGAGACGGTCAAATGTAGTATCTATTGCGGAGTAGAGTCGCTGTTCAACAGCGATCGGTGGTTCAAGGTGTTATGGGTAATGTGTTAGAGTAACTTAAGATACAGAGATGTATGGATTATTCTCAAGTGTGAAGATCTCTTAGATACAGTAACTTTAGATAGGGAGGTGTGTGGAGGACTCTCAAGTGAAAAGTGAAAAGATGCGTTATACCTGATGTCTGCTGGATATATACTTACTCGCTACGGACAATAATGAATTTTCTTTTTTTTTTTTTTGTTTTTTTTTTCTTGCAATGCGCGTATTCATAAGTGATGATTGAAACAGTATATAGCACTCACATCCAATGACTTTGTAAAGCTAAATGTTAATGCATAATCAGCTTATTGTGTGTTAATTGTGAACATTATTAATTTTCAGAATCGAAACACATTGTTACTTTCCACAAGTCAGTATCAGTCCCAGCTATTTTGCTCAAGAAATTATTGTCACAGTCATATTCGATTTAATTAAAACGTATGCTAAGCAGCAGCCTTGCACAACAGCTGTATGTTAACTGTACAATTTAAAGTACTGACAAAGAGCAGTGCGAAAAGCGTTAGCTTTGCGGAGACAAAGGTAAGATATTTTATTATTTCAGGGATAGCATTTATTAAGCACAGGGACAATTATACTCAAGGAGATCAAGTTTCGTTTTAGTACCAGGGCCAGTTCCAAAACAACAGTGTTGTGTTACGTAGTTCATGCAGTTTTGGTTTGATTTAAAATTACTGACAAATTTACATTCTCGCAATCAAAAAAGTTCAGTACAGGACAAGTTACGCAAACGTAAATGTTGCAATGTCAACAGAACAGATCAGTACCTCACACATCGAAAACCTTACGATAAAACGGCTTACTACACAGAGACAAACGCACTTGAAAGTGGGATCATTTTTCGAAACCCCTCATGTAAAATATAAATAAAAGGAAATCGTGACTGGTAGCATGTAAGCTACTTGTAAACAAATTCATTGTTTTCACAGTGACAGGCTTTCAAAAACAAATTCTAATCGGAAAAATCGGATTATTTTTATCAGTCTACCGACTAGTTTTATGCTGCTATCTGTAATTACCTCGCCTTTGCTAATCGCTTCATCACATCCACGCTATTTTTGCCTCCTGCAATTCCCTCTAGTACTTTGCCTTTATTCCCCTGTTCTCAACACACCTGCTGTCATGCTGTCCCTTACACTTGCATTCCGCTGAGTATTTTCTCATTTCTTATCTACATTTCGTGACCACATTAAGACCTATGACTCGCAGTAGTAGAGTTCTTGTGGTTAGTCTGCATCTCATGTCCTCCTTGCTTTCTCCTTCTCGTGTTATTTTCCAAGGTAGCAGAACTCGTACTTCGAAATGCCTAATTGTAATGTTAATTTCGTCGCCAACCTCATTTACGTTAAAACTCATTAACTTCGTCTTCCTACGGTTTAATCTCAATACGTATTTGTTCTCACTGCACTATTCATTACATTCAACACACCCTACAGCTCTTCCTCTCTTCCACTGACAAGGGAGATGCGTGATGTTGAGCGCTCAGCGTTGCACGAATATAAATAGCTAATTCCAAAAACAGCTGTATCAGCCATTCGTATGTGCAACTGAGCGCCTTACCACTAGAGGCATTGGAAGGATCACCTACTCAAGATTTAATTGAGTACATTCATAGCGTGAACAAACAAAATATCGATGTAATCGCACAGAAAACATACGTGCCTCAATCTCGTGAATTAGTGCTTAAAATAAATACGCTATGCGAACAACAAACTTTTTGTACCTACTTGATAGTGTTACACAGCTATTCTTTCTTCAAAATGAAGGATGTGGGATACCAGTAAAGTAGTCAATGTAAGTGGGGATACCACGATATGCACATGTGACTAACGTCACTTTTCCACATTCACCGTCACTTAGCATTCAAGCAGTCCACTGTTACTTTTCCAAAATTTTATACTGTTATGTCCACGTCATAATGTGCCTATTACGGATGACATATTAATATATGTATTTCAGTGCAGAAATTTTACTATATAGCACACAGTAAAGTCTGATAAAGCGACGACCAGATAATTTTACTTATGGTTTCTCATAGTCTTACAACGAGTCTTCTTATAGAGAGGTTATGCACTGAAGACCCAAAGAAACTGGTATACAGTTCTAATATAGTGTAGGGCGCCCGAGCACGCAGAAGTGCCGCAACACGACGTGGCATGCACTCGTATAATGTCTCAATTAGTGCTGGAAGGAACTGACACCGTGAATCCTGTAGGGCTGTCCATAAATCCGTAAGAGTTCGAACTGTGGAGATTGTTGTGTCTAGACAAGACAGCCTAGACACAATGAGAGGAAGCCGAAAGGCACGCGCTGAAACTCACGCAGGCTGGCGTGAGGTCTGAAACAGGATACGTAATGAATGCTATAAAGAAAAGTACGTAGCTTCTGGAATACTTAACTTTAATCCACATTTGTAGAACATCGCTCTTGATGATGCATGCTTCACACTATTAATTATTAAAGCTATGGCGCCTTGCTAGGTCGTAGGCAATAGCTGAAGGCTATGCTAACTATCGTCTCGGCAAATGAGAGCGTAGTTGTCAGTGAACCGTTCCTTGCAAAGTCGGCTGTACAACTGGGGCGAGTGCTAGGAAGTCTCTCTAGACCTGCCGTGTGGTGGCACTCGGTCTGCGATCACTGACAGTGGCGACACGCGGGTCCGACGTATACTACCGGACCGCGGCCGATTTAAAAGCTACCACCTAGCAAGTGTGGTGTCTGGCGGTGACACCACAGAGATCTCTTCTGAACAGGACTTCGCAAGGCATCCCAGATATGCCCAATAATGTTCATGTCTGGGGAGTTTGGTGGCCAGCGGAAGCGTTTAAACTCAGAAGAGTATTCCTGGAGCCACTATGTAGCAATTGTGGACGTGTTGTGTGTCGTATTGTCCTTTTGAAATTGGCCCAGTCAGTCGGAATGCACAATGGTCGTCAATGGATGCATGTGATCAGACAGGATGTTTGCTTTCGTGTCACATGTAAGAGTCATATCTAGAAATGTCAGGTGTACGATACCACTCCAACAGCAAACGGCCCAGACCATTACAGGGACTCCACCAGCATGAGTAGCCTCTGCTGGCATGCAGAATCCATGGATTAATGTGGTTCTCCCCACACCAGTACGTCCATCCGCTCCATTCAATTTGAAACGAGACTCGTGCTACCAGGCAAAGTGTTTACAGTCATTAACATTCCAATGTT
The DNA here is from genome assembly GCF_021461385.2 of Schistocerca piceifrons. Taxonomy (NCBI): domain Eukaryota; kingdom Metazoa; phylum Arthropoda; class Insecta; order Orthoptera; family Acrididae; genus Schistocerca; species Schistocerca piceifrons. The sequence goes on from NC_060146.1 coordinate 123,096,904, forward strand.
GTTGCTGGCAGCCCCCAGCGAGGCTTAAAGCTTTGTGTCGTGCAGTCATCCAGGGCAAATGAGTGGGCCTTCGGTTCGAAATCCCAGATCGATGATGTTCCGTTAAATGGTTCGCACGCTGACACTTGTTGATGGACCAGCATTGTAATCTGCAGCAATTTGGAGATGGGTTGCACTTGTGTCACGTTGAACGATTCTCTTCAGACGTCGCTGGTCCCGTTCTTGCAGGATATTATTCCGGCCGCAGCGACGTGGGAGATTTGATGTTTGACCAGAATCCTGATACTCACGGGACATTCGTGAAATGGTCGTACGGGAGAATGCCCACTTCATCGCTACCTCGGAGATGCTGTGTCCCATCGCTCGTGCGCCGATCATAACACCACATTCAAACACACTTAAATCTTGGAAACCTCTCATTGTAGCAGCAGTAACCGATCTAACAACTGCCCCATACACTTGTTGTCTTACATAGGCGTTGCCGACCGCAGCGCGGTATTCTGCCTTTTCACGTAACACTTATTCGAACGGGCATGCCTATACAAATTTCTTTGGCGTTGCAGTGTATTAGATAGTACACATCCAGAGGTTGGAGATGTCTTTAATCCTATTACATTGATATTTTGTTACTTCACATTTCCAAAGCTCCTTTCTCAAACATCCAATAGGTGGTCATTCCGATGTCTCTCGTGATAAGATACGCAGTTTTGTATGCAAATGGCTCATAACACTGTTTTTGAGGTGAGCGATTTAGATTCTAGGGAAACCTCTGTGCATTTTTCGCCGCTAGAGGTCTCTTACTTCCATTCTGAGGTAATGTGAATTGATATCATTTCATCCTGAATTTTTAATCACAATATTGTTTTTATATTCATCGTTCCTTCGTTGATGTAGACGTTGAACAGTAGAAGATAAAGACTGATTCCATGTATTTCACGGGTGTTAATCCTAACACTACTCCCTCCGTTTTTCTTTCTTACAATTCCCGATTTTGAATTTATTTTCTCGGCAATCTGCCTACTAACTGGTTTGAGGCATCCCGCCACGACTTGTTCTACTGTGCCAAAGCCTTCGTCTCAGAGTAAGGCTTACAACGGGTATCCTCGACTAGTTAATTCATATATTCCAATGTTCATCCACCCAAATAGCGGTCCGTGTTGAAGCGACGGTTCCAGGATTTCGTGAGGTGCACCGGTCCCAATTCTAGTCTGTCCGTCGGATTTACGGTGTGTCACTCAGCCGCAGTGTGGATTTGTGGCGGTTTCCCACATCCGACTATGTCAATATAAGGCTGGTGCGTTACGTTTCGCCCACTTTCACATGAATAACGCTTCACGTGGACAGCTGGTGTCTACGTACTCCGTCCGGTTGAGGAGGGGGAGAGGGGGGTGGGGGGGTGGGGGTAACGGGGCAGCAATAGGAAGAGCATTCGGCCACACCTTAAACGAACTATGTCAAATCTTCAATGGACCATGCTGACTTTGCACCAGTGTGCGACAAAGTTGAAAGAAAAATAAAAAAAATCCAATATCTGTCTTCGCCTACAGATTTGGCCCTCTACACCAATGCAGGATACCGTCTGATGTCTTGATACATTACCCACCACTCTATCCTTTCTTCTAGTCGTTGGTTTACACATATTGCTTTCATTATTCAATTCTGTGGAGGACCTCGTCATTTCTTACCTGTGCACTTAATGGTCGGCTTCCATCTGAACACAATATCTCTAACGTTTGATTATCTTCTTTTCCGATTTTCGCACTGTCCATGATTCACTATCATAAAATGCTGCGTAATAAACGTACATATTCAGAAATGCCTTCCTGAAACTGAGGTCGACGGTCAATACTTCTTTCACTTCGTTTAGCCTGCAGTGTCCTCTTCGCTTCTGCTAGTCCGCTAGTTATGTTTACCTTGCTTCGCCTAACACCTATCATTTTGCTTACAAGATGAATTCTTTCACTTCGTTTTCAACGTGGTTCCGAATGCAGATGCTAAGTCAGTCATCAATCATATTTCTGTTACTGCTCAATTCTTTCGTGTGTTTGATTGACTCTGAGTCCATATTCTGTTCTCATTAAATTGGTCATTTTATTCATCACGTCCTGAAGTTCTTTTTCCCTGATGATAACAATGATGTCATCGAACGTTATCATTTGAATGACCCCATCCTGAATTTCAATCATGCTCCTGAAAGTTTCCTTTATTTCCTTCCTAACTCCGTCGCCAAAATACCAGCCATTAGCCCTTTTAAATACAGTACTCTGGTAACGGTCTTCCACTCTTATTATTCTATCTTGATTCTTATACATTTTCTGTATTACCCGTCTTTCCCTACAGCTTACTCCCACGTTTCAGAGGCATTCAGAGTCTAAACTACGTTACGTTGTGTAACGCTTTTTCTAGGTATGCAAATATTGTGGAATTAAATATATTTTTATTGCGTATTGTCTGTAGTATCAACGGTCACATCAGAGATCACAGCTTCAGCTTTCGTAAACCTAAGTGATCGTCTTGTAATGGATCCACAATTTTGTATTCAGCTCTTTTATGCTCCATTTTGGTGAGCATCTTGAATGAACGAGTTATCAAGCTGATTGTACCTGGTTCTCAAAGTAATCTTCCTCGGGTATTTTCGGAATTGTGTAGATGGTTTTCCTCCGGAGGTCTGACGGTATGTCTCGTGTCTAATATATTGTACACAAACTTCAATAGTCGTTTTGTTGACTCTTTCCTCTAGTGATTTCAGAAATTGCAATCTATGCTTTGAAATTCTGTAGAAGATACTTGGATTTTTCTGTATGCAAAGTCCGTCCTTCCGTAATAATTTCTTTTACGATTTTTCACATATTTTCTACAGTCAGTTTCTTTAGGTTCCTTGCTGTTCCTATTCATTTCATTTCTGTGTTACATGCCGTGTTGCTTTACTTTATTGAACATTCTTTTACATTTCAAATAAAGTTTTTCAGCGTAGGTGACATCGATTGACAATACGTAAATTCTCAAACGTTACGGCCACTGTTGCAAATGGTGTCCATCAGCTTGTTGGGCTGACTGCTGAATGACAAAAACTTTTAATTTTATATACTAGTGGAAGGAAGTGTTTTCATAATCTGATGTGTTATTGGGAAGGAGGAGGATGGGAGTTACACGTCCTTTAGTTCTTGTCATTCTTGTCATTATGTTTCCACTAGCGATAAAAAATAGAGCAAACACCAGAAACGGACATCTAAAAACCTCTCTCTTCATCTGCAGTGCCCTACCAGATTACGAAAATATGTTTTCCACTAGATTTTCATAATTCAACAGTCAGGAAGGCCATTTGCAGCAGTGGTCGAAACACGAAGAATTTTTCAAATTGTTAGTGTGGTCAAATACCTTGAAGAATTTTAATTACCGTGACAGCGACCGCAGGAAGATTCACTAACTTTTTTTTCTTTTTTTTTAACGTCGATCAATAGAAGTATTCCCTGTCATCCACAATTTTTGGACTTATTTCACAAACTCGGAAGAATGGTGTATGAGTCTGATAAGTTATGCCACTTTAAAATTTACCCTACACACAGATGTTTCGAAATTTGTGAAAATAACCAACGAATTACAGTATTTATGTCACTCCAATACCTCCCAGCTCCCACAGATTCACTTGTAAATTTGTAACCATTCTCTGGGACAAAAATAGATCCAATTACGTGTAGCCGAAACAGTACGTCTAAAATCAGACAATTTGAGTATATTGACATCCTTAAAAAACAAGATAAATAAATAAACGAAATACAAATTCTGTATACACTGAAGCGCCAAAGAAAATGCTGTAGGAATGGTTATTCATATACAGGGATTGTAAACGCCCATAATACGGCGCAGCAGTGCGCAACGCCTGTGTAAGACAACAAGCGTCTGGCGAAGTTGTTAGATCGGTTACTGCTAGTACAATGGCGGGTTATCAAGATTAAAAATGAGTTTACACGCAGTATTACAATTGGCGCATGAGGATGGGACCAAGCATCTCCGAGGCAGCGATGAAGTGGTACGACCATTTCTCGAGTGTACCGTGAATATCAGGAATCCAGAAAAATATCAAATCTCCGACATCGCTACGGCCGGAAAAAGATCCTGCAAAAACGGCACCAAAAGCGACCTAAGAGAATCGCTCAGTATGACAGCAGTGCAACCCTTCGGAAAATTGCTGCAGATTTCATTTCTGGGCCATCAGCATACGAACCATTCAACGATACACTATCGAAATGTGCTTTCGGAGCCGAAGGCCCACTCGTGTGCCCCTGACGTCAGCACGACGCATTTGCGCCTTTCATGGGCCCGTCAGCACCGACATAGAACTGTTGATGACTGCAAACATGCCTGGTTGGACGAGTCTCGTTTCAGATTGTATAGAATGCATGGACGTGACCAGGGATGGAGACAACCTCATGAATCAATTAACCCTGCTTGTCAGCAGGGGACTGTTCAAGCTACCAATGGCTCTGTAATGGTGTGGGGCGCGTGCAGTTGGAATGATATGGGACCCTTGATATGTCTAGATACGATTCTGATAGGTGATTCGTACGTAAGCATCCTCTCTGATCACCTGCATCCATTCATGTCCACTGTGCATTCCGATGGACTTGGGCAATTCCAGCAGGACAATGCGACACCCCTAACGTCCACAATTGCTACAGAGTGGCTCCAGGAACACTCTTCCGAGCTGAAGCACTTTCGCTGGCCGCCAAACTCCCCAGACATGAACATTATTGAGCATATCTGGGATGCCTTGCAACGTGCTGTTCAGTAGTGATCTCCACCCCCTTGTAGTCTTACGGATTAATTTTTTATACCTGGGATTCACAGTCATGTAGAACTAAGTTGACATGGCATAAAGCAACAAAAATTTGCACTTGATAATGGCCTAAGGCCAAAATTGGAATCGTGAAATAAAGAAAGTGTTACAGTCACTGGCGTAAATGCGTCTTTTATAAAGTCTTACTGATTTATCGATAGCCCTGCAGGATTCATGGTGTCAGTGCCCTCCAGCACTACTTCAGACATTAGTCGAGGCCATGCCACGTCGTGGAGCGGCACTTTTACGTGCCCGGAGCTGCCTACACGATATTAGGCAAGTGTACCAGTTTCTTTGGTTCTTCAGTGTATTGAGCGTATTATAATGTGCCATCTAGTGTAGCTTAACTATTACGTTTTCTTCACGTCATTGGATACAATGTTGCTCTATACACTACTATTTTCTGTTGGCTTTATTTGTGTCATGGACAAGACTAATTGGTAGTTTAAATCTTTAAGAAGTTCTTATTGTTTCTTAGTATTTAAATAAAGGCAACAGTAAAGAGTGGAAATACAGAAAATACGGCATAGTTGAGGTGTAAATTGGATATAATTCATGCTTTAACCGAAAAAAAAGACAATGCGAGTCGAACATCGGCCAGTTTGCGTATCCATTCCTCACGGCCTTCGCTCGTCTCAGTGAGCCAATGGAACAGCTCTGACACAGCCATGTTGTTCACCAAGCTGCAAGCAGTTACAGCATTGCCGGATACTCGTTCTTTAAACCGCATATCTATTAAGTCTATTCATGGATTTTGCTAGACACACTGCTGCCTTGAACTACGATGCGGAATCGCATTCCAACAGCCAGTTGCGTCACTTCTTCTTCATCCCGTACATCCCTCCCACAGCAAGCCGTTCCTTCCGCTGTCTGCGACCGTAGACGCCAGGACGGTGTCTGTGGTAGCTTCGATGTACTTGCCCTGACCGCCCTGGAAACCAGATCGTCGTGTTTGCCGAGTGTCTTCTTTATTAGACCCAGTGCTGGTTCCCGAGCCTTGCTGAGATTATAGCCGTAGTCCAAATGATAAGATTATATAGGGTGAGGCAGAAAGGACGGACCTTTTTAGGAAAGCTAGTATTGAGGTTCAGGCGGCTAGAATGGGGGAAGTGATGTGGTAACGTGATAGGTAGCTCCTGCCATTTTGTTTAGTCAAGTTCATGGAGCCGTGGACTGCGCAACATCATGTGTTTAGCTACGATAGTTTTGTGTGCAATAGTGAGTCTCTCGCTAGGCATGATAGTGTTCCCACTCGTAACACCATTTTGCATTGGGTAGTATCATTTTGAACACCAGGAACAGTTATGACCAAAAAACCGCCAGGAGCTCCTCGCTCAGTTCGGACACAAGAAAATGTGGAAAGAGTTCGGCAAGACATGCTCCGTTGTCCTGGTCAATCGCCTAGAAGAAACTCGGCTGAGCCGCGCCTCAGTAGTCGCTCGGTAAGGCGTATTTTGCATACTAACCTAAAATTTCATTCCTACAAAATGGCCATTGTGCAAAAATTAAACCCAAGAGATTATGAACAGCGGCTAAATTTTGCCTGAGAAATGGAGGCCATATTTGAGCAAAATGAGAACATTATTTTGCTTATGAGTGATGAAGCTCATTTCCATTTGAATGGAAGGGTATATTTGCTGAAATGTCGTTATATGGCCAGTGAAAATCCAGATCTACTGCATGAGAAACCATTACATAGTCCGAAGGTGACTGTTTTGTGCGCTGTGACATGTACAGATGTTATTGGTCCATGCTTTTTCCAAGACGAGAACGGGAACACTGTAACTGTAACCTCTGAACGATACAGAGAGATGATCACCGAATTCTTCCTACCTGAATTAAGAAGAAAACGTGTTCCTATCCCGCGAGTGTGGTTTCAGCAGGCTGGAGCCATAGCTCACACGGAAAGATTGACTATGGAAGCAATTTAGACTGTTTTTCGTGGTAGAGTTATTTCCTGCGTCGGCGACATTCATTGGCCTCTTCGTTCCCCTGACCTATCCATGTGTGACTACGTTTTGTGGGGTTACCTCAAATCACGTGTGTGCGTGCATAAACCAAGTACACTTGAAGAATTGATGGAAGCTGTTCGTGTGGAAATCGGTCAAATAGACAGAGGTATTTTGCAGAGAGTTAAAGTCAACTTTCGAGAGCGCCTTGAGTAGTGCATCGCTGAAAACGGCCGTCACCTTGGAGATGTTGTTTTCAAACATTAACTTTGTTAAATGGTAACATTATTTGAGTGTTATTCTGTGATTAAAAACTTTTTTGAAGCACTCCTAACGATGTATTGTTCATTTGAAAACCGTTCATCCCTTATGCGTCACCCTGTAGCTGGTGGGAATTTCGATGGATTCTTAAACGACACTGTCCCAGTTTTTGGAAGTCACGGAGAAACCCTGCAAAGATCGCATTCCATCCTATTACATTTCACAAAAAGTGTTGTGTGATCACCGACTTGTTGGGGTACGTCAGTCGAGTCTGCCGATTATTATTATTATTATTATTATTATTATTATTACTATCGTATCGACAGACACAAAATTAAGGCACTATACAACAGTAATTCTTCCAGAAGCAATCTATGCAGCTGAAACAATAGTGATTGATGGTCATTCAAAAATTAAGGAAATAGAAAAGCAGGAAAGAAAAATTCTCAGGAAGATTTACGGTCCAATCAACAAAAATGGCATTTGGATGAAGAGACCACAAAACGAACTCTATAGAAAGATCAACATAGTAACAGATGAAATCAGACAGCGCCGAGCCAAATTTTATACACACATCTACAGGATGGAAGACTCCAGAACAGCAAAGAAATTATTCAATATTACAACAAGGAATAAATGTGGCACATAATGGCTGAAAGAAGTCCAGAGGGATCTGCAGCAGATCAACATAAAAAATCTCGAAGATCGCACCGAGTGCCGGCATAAAATCACAAGTGTGAAGTTTGGGGAAAGAACATCGCGTCAGCCTGGTAAAAAATGGACAGAGGAACGGAAGAAGGAGCATTCTGAGAGGATGGGGAGGTTTTGGGAATCAAAGAAGAAAAACATCCGAAGATGAAATTATGAATTCAAGGGGAACAATCGTTATAATAATAATAATTGTCGTATGCATCAATTACAGTAATACACATGTAGCAAAACAAAGAAATATATATAAAAATGAATAAATGAAATTATATACAGTACACAAGTTTTAAAACGGCTCAGACTACACTCTGATGTTGATGGACTCGATCCAGCGGAGTGCCTCGTGGGATGCTTGATGGAGCTTCTGTCCAATGGTGTCCTCGACATCGATCTTCGATAGTGCGCGCTGTTTGCTCAACGTATATCTCTCCACACTGGCACGGAATCTCATATACTCTGGCCTTCCGCAAACCGAGGTCACGCCTGTGTTTTATTTTGCTGAAGAACGCAGTTGTTGCGTGGAGTTTTTCCAGCATGTTCCTCAACTTCCCCTACAGTGCCCATAGGCCTGGTATAATGGCTGTGGCTACGTGTTGCCCTCGTTTACAAACTGATTTGGATGTCATTCCGGCGAATTAAAAACGTTTCTATCAAAATTTAATGTCGCTTGCTGATTTCAGCTTTGATGCCATCTCATATGAGTAAGTGTTCACCAGAGGGTCCATATCTGAGTCATGTCATTATTTAACGATGGTGAGGAAATATATCGAAGACTCTAACAAAGTGATAAATACACCGCCTGTAACAGATGAAGCCTTTATAAAAGACTGAGAGAAATTTTTCAAGCAAAAAATTTATTCACTCCCTAATCGTAACGGTAGTTTGCATTTGTAGCGGTCTATTGTTCGCACCTGTGGCCAACAGCTAGCGTCCATGAGTGGTAATCAAAACGTCCGGTATTCCGGATTCTAACCTCGTAACTGATTAACTTTGAATAAAAACCACCAACAGTGGCAGCTGAAGTCACACACGTCCTACCAACTGTTTTGCTAAAGGGGGAGGAGGAGGGAAGATATGGTCAGGATACCCCCATGTTGTTAGGGTGGGAAACTGCCCCTAAAAGGCAGAAGAATCATCAAGTGTTAACGGCATGAGGATGAAGAAGGGAACGAGACACTTAATGTGTATCCATAGGACTTGTGGACAGTAACTGAAAAAGTTTCATGATGATTTCTCCATTGGTAAAAGATTCCTGACTTGTCCCCCATTCTGATCACTGGGAGGGTTCTGGAAATGGTGAGGTGATCAGGAGAAAAAAGTGAATAACCAAATATGAATAACCTTCTACGAGTAGTGGCGTGGAATGCCAGAAATTTGAACGTGGTAGGGAAGGCAGAAAATATGATAAGGGAAATGCTGAGACTTACTCTAGATACAGCTAGGCTCCGTGAAGTGAAATGGAAAGAAGAAAAGCATTTTTCGTCAGACGAGTATAGGGTAATATAAACAGCAGGAGAAAATGGTGTAATTTTTATGGAGTAGGTAGGGTGTAGGATTCGTTAAGAATAGGAAGGTAGGGGAGAGAGTATGTTATTGTGAACAGTTCAGTGACAGAGTTGTTCTCATCAGAACCGACAGAAAACCAACACCGACAGCGATACTTGAGATATGCATATCGACGTCGCAAGCTGAAGATGAATGGACAGAGAGAGTATATGAGCATATTGAACTGCTATTTCAGTAAGTAAAGGAATATGGAAACGTAATAGTCATGGGGGAGTGGAATGAGGTTGTGGGAGAAGGAGTAGAAGAAAGGGTTAAAGGAGAATATGGGCCTGGGACAAGGCTAAGACTAATGGAGACTAATGGAGTTCTTCAATAAATTTCAGCCGGTAATAGCGAATACTCTGTTCAAGAATCACAAGAGGAGGAGGTATACTTGGAAAGAGTTTGGAGGTACCGGGAGATTCCAGTTACATTACGTCATGGTTAGACAGAGATTTCGAAATCAGATATTGGATTGTTAGGCGTACTGTAAAGAACATATAGACTCGGATCACAATTAAGTTATGATGACGAACAAAATAAAATTTAAGAGGCTAGTCAGGAAGAATCTATGTGCAAAGAGATGGTTATGGAAGTATTAAGGAATGAATAGATGCGCTTGAAGTTCGCTAAGTCTATAGAGACTACGATAATCAATAGCTCAGTAGGTAGTTCAGTGGAAGCAGGATGTACATATCCAGAAAGAACAATCACTGAACTTGTAACAAAATAGCTACATGGAAGGTAATTTTGAAGAAACCATAGGTTACAGAAGAAGTAGTTAAGTTGATCTACGAAAGAAGGAATTACAAAAATAGTAGGCGAAATTCATGAATACAGAAATACAAGTCACTTAGGAATGAAAAAGTTACAAGTGCAGCGAATCTAAGACGAAGTGACAGCATTCAAAATGTGAAGAAATCGAAGAAGATTGTCGGAAGGACTGACTCAGCTTACAGAAAAGACAAAACAAATGAATGTGAAGATTAAATAACGCAGACGGGAAAGATAATATTCCATTGTAATCTCTAAAATTATTGGAGCAACAAAGCGACTATTCACTTTGTGTAGAACTATGAGACGGGCGATGCACAATCAGATTTCGGAAAAGCATCATGCACACTTTCGGACATAGCAAGAGTTGACAAGTGCAAGAACTACCGCACAATCACGTATCCAGGTTGATGAGAAGAGTAAGATACGACACAATGGAAACGAAAACTGACAATCTGTTAGATGACGATCAGCTTAGCTTTAGGAGATTTAAAGACACCAGAGAGACAGTTTTGACGTTGCGGTTGATAGTGAAAGCAGGACTCAACAAAACTCAAGCACGTTCGCGTGTACGAGAAACAAAAGGAAACGAGAAGATTGAAAGGTCATGAAGGAAGTGCTCGGATTAAAAGTAGTGTAACACAGGGCTGTAGTCTTTCGCCAATACTGTTAAATCTATACGTCGTACAAGGAATGACGAAAATAATAGAAAGAGTCAAGAGTGGGATTGAAATGGAAGATGAATGGGTATCAATGACACTCGTAAGATTTGCTGGTGACACTTCTGCCCTCAGTGGAAGTGAGGAAGTTATAGGATGTATTGAGTGGAATGAACAGTCTAATGAGTACGGAATATTGATTGAGAGTAAATCGAAGAAGGACGAATGTAATGAGAAGAATCAGAACTGAGAAAGGGGAGAAACCTAACATTAGAATTGATGCTTACGAAGTTGATGAAGTTCAGGAATCCGTCTACCTAGGCAGCAAAATAACCCAATACGTACGGAGCAAGGAGAACATCAAAGGCAATCCCGCACTGGAAAAGAGAGCATCCCTGGCCAAGAGAAATCTACTAGATTCAAACTTAGGCTTTAACTTGAGAAATGAATTCTTGAGAATGTACGTTTGGAAAGCAGCTTTGTTTGTTAGTGTAACACGAAAAGTGGAAGAACTGGATCTGAAGAGAAACAAAGCATCTGGAATGTGGTGCTACAGAAGAATGTTGAAAGTTAGAGGGACTTATAAGGTAAGGAATGAGGAGGTTCTGCGCAGAATCGTCAAGGAAAGGAATCTAGGTAGAAAACTAACAATAGCAAGGGAGAGCATATAGGACATCTGTTAAGACACCCGGGAATAAGGTACATCCTTCTAGATGGACCTGAGGAGGGTACAAACTGTAGAAGTAGATTGAGATGGGAATATGCCACCAAAAAAATTGAGGACGTATGTTGCAAATGCTACTGTAGATGACAAGGTTGCACAGGAGAGGAATTCGTGGCAGACCATATTAAGCCAATCAGAAGACCGCCACCTAAAAAATAAATAACAAAAATGGTCGTCCAGTCAGGCATCCTGCTCACCGCCTATAGATGGCTGGCGTAGACGAGCTGAATGTGGATGCTCCGACGGCACCTTTGAAGACTTGTCCGGTTCTGCTGCGTCACCAAGGTGAGAGGCGGGCAGTTGATGGCTCACTCCTGAACAACAACAAAGTGTAACACCCCTAAACTGTGCTGCATACACGGCTCTGCTATTTTAGAGGTTTAAAAAATATGGCTTGAAAATTCACTACTTACACATATCAATAAAAGTTTGCAACCGATCGCTTCCGGGAGTTTCGCAACCTGTGCAGAAAATTGGAATAGAGATCAACATAATCATCATTTCCGCCCTTTTTATTGCTCATGAAAACCACACATTGCATGGTGTACCACCATACAGCGAGACCTTCACAGGTGGTGTTCCAGACTGCTATACACACCAGTACCTCTAATACTCAGTGGCACGTCCTCTTGTATTGATGCATGCCAATATTCATCGTGGCATACTATCCAAAACTTCATCAAGGCACTGTTGACCCAGATTGTCCCACCCCTCAATGGCGATTCGGCGTAGATCCCTCAGAGTGGTTGGTGGGTCAAGTCGTCCATAAATAGCCCTTTTCAATTTATCCCATGCATGTTCGATAGAATTAATGTCTGGAGAATATGCTGGCCACTCTACTCGAGCGACGTCTTTATTCTGAAGGAAGTCATTCAGAAGACGTGCACGATGGGGTCGCGAATTGTCGTGCGTGAAGTATACCTCGCCAACATGCTGCTGATATGGTTGCACTATCGGTCAGAGGATCGCGTTCACGTATCGTACAGCCTTTACGGCGCCTTCCATGACGACCAGCGGCGTACGTCGGCCCCGTATAATGCCACCCCAGAACATCAAGGAAGCTGCACCTTGTTGCACTCGCTGGACAGCCTGACCGGGCTGCCCTTCAAACACGTCTCTGACGATTGCCTGGTTGAAGGTGTATGCCACACTCATCGGTGAAGAGAACGTGATGCCAATATAGAGCTGTCCACTCGGCATGGTGTTGGGCTCATCTCTACCACGCCGTGGTTGCAGAGATGGACCTCACCATGGACGTCGGGAGTGATGTTGCGCACCCTGCAGCCTATTGCGCACAGTTTGAATCATAACACGACGTCCTGTGGTTGCATGAAAAGCATTATTCAACATGATGGCGTTGCTGTTAAGGGTCCTCCGAACCATAATCCGTAGGTAGCGGTCATCCACTGCAGTAGCAGCCCTTGGGCGGCCTGAGCGAGGCATCTCATCGACAGTTCCTGTCTCTCTGTATGTCCTCCATGTCCGAACAACATCGCTTTGGTTCACTCCGAGACGTCTGGACACTTCCCTTGTTGAGAGGCCTTCCTAGCACAAAGTAACAATGCAGACGCGATCGAACCGCGGTATTAACCGTCTATGCATGGTTAAACTACAGACAACACGAGCTGTGTACCTCCTTCCTGGTGGAATGACTGGAACTCATGGGCTGTTTGACTCCCTCCGTCTAAGGGACTCTTCCCATGTTTACATCTTGTGGCGGATTTAGTGACATCTCTGAACAGTCAAAGGGACTGTGTCTGTGAAACAATATCCACAGTCAACGTCTACTTTCGGGAGTTCTGGAAACCGGGATGATGCAAAACGTTTTTTGATGTGTATACTATGACTGCTGGCCATCCAGGATTTTGCTGCCGACATCTTTCAAGAGGACACTGGTGGGTGTAAGAGAGCTCCCCCTTGCTTGTAAGCAATACTTTTGGAATCAAAAATTGAAATCAATTCAGCATCTTCACCTATCTCCTCCACCTGTTGTTTGTCCAGCGCATCCTTCTGGAAGTTCTCCTATGAGTAGCATCATTCTTACGGATGGAACGGCTTAGCAGGTGGGAGTACCTCATGTATGGCGCATGGATTACGCTCTTTAAAGTTTGTATGTATTTATATGTACATATTACGACGTTTTTCCAACAGTGCAGCCTCAAGTGGAGTGGGGTTTCCGTCTTCAGTGGCTCCCTCTGTCTCTCCTGCCTACTGTATTCTTATACAGTCGCAGGACATTTGGAAACGCGTATTGAGCATCTGCAAATTAAAAATAATGCTAAGTGATCTATCGTGATCACCTTCTGCCAAAATTTTAATGTCTATCAATACAGTGAAGTTCACTAGACTTTAGGCTATGTACAATGAGAAGTTCAGTGCTTCCTTTGTTTGCTTAGCGAAGGCTAATACCGGGAACCTGTGGAGTGAAACACGTGAATGGGAGATGGAGGCTGTCTGAACTGTGGTGGAGTGTGAGCGAAACTGCTGGCGATGTGCCTCGAATTAGAAAGAAATTACTCCTTTTGAAAATATAAGGTTTCTACTTCTTTGCCCAGCGTACGATTCGTTACATTGAAGCTTCTCCCCTCGTTCTCCGTTTCCATGTCCTTGTTCCTCAGAATACGAGAATGCTTTAGAAATAAACACGCTGGGGATCGTCCGATTTTCGAGCTAATCCTATCCAACAGCATATATCATGTCGCTCGAGATTCTCTCCTGAGACCAGTTCCACACCTCCTGTAGATTAAATGTCGGTGATTTTCTCCTAGTATGTTACAGCCGCTTTAAGGACTGTAGCAGTTTACAACAGTAGTATATATTAGAAACTGGCGCAGTATACAGGGAATTGTTCTACACAACTCCGAAGAATTTAGAGTCAAATTCAAAATGTCTTTTTGAAGTCCGTAACTCCCCTGTAAATCCATACGAATTATAAAATTTGATGTATGTATGTATTTGTGTATGTTTTAAATCTTATTCTAAGCCACTGGACCGATTTCAAACAACCTTGGTACAAATATAATTTACTTTATGAAAATAATCTTTGTGGTGGTAAGAGCCAATCACATATCAAGTGGGTGGTGGTTGGGGCGAGAAATCAGTGTAGCCCACAACGCTAGTATATCCATACTTTAGTTAACCGTATTGGAGGATAAGACTATTTATGGACTTGCAGAAAACTTCAGCATAATTTCAAACCTTTACGAAATTTTTCCTCGCTGGCAATCCCCACAAAATGATGAAAGGAAAAAGGTTTGTCGCTTACTACATTTTCGTTTTTCATGCAGTAAAACTGCAACGAGAAGCATTGAGTTTTAATTTATTACTTCTTTACTACTAACTGTACTCGGGACACAGTTTGCAGACAGTATTCGCATATACTGCAAAATGCACAAAAAATTTTATCATTGTAAGACTCTTACCTCCAGACACTGAATTAATGAAAAACTACCGCACCACACAAGACGTTTAAACTTACTGCTTCGTTGCATCTAAATCTGTTGGCACCACTTTTCGCAGACAGTATCCACATTTGCTGCTGAATGAACCTACAAAAATATATCCTGGTATGACACATAGAAGATATAACGTTATAAATATGAAGCTTCGTGAAAATGAAATTGAAGGACGAAATTCGTAGACATGGAGGTGAAATTGGTCTACAAATACTCGTGAAATAGTTAAATATGTGTGAAATATATTTGACACGTGCATATTCAAGTATATCCACTACTAACAAGCTCTTTCTAAAACCCTGAGGAGGATAAGAGGGCTAGAGAGAGAGAGAGAGAGAGAGAGAGAGAGAGAGAGAGAGAGAGAGAGAGAGAGAGAGAGGGAGGAAGGGAGGAGATCTTGGGACAAGTAGAGAAAGGAAAGAGGTGGAACAGGTGCAAACATAGGGAGGAAAGACAGATATGTGGGCGAGGAAATGGACAGAGAGAGTAATGAGGAGGAGATAGATAGAGGGAAGGGAAGGCAATGTATATGGGCAGGAAAGGGAGGAGATGAGCAGCGAGAGGCGGAAAAGGTCTGAAAATATGGGGGAGGAGAGAATCGGAATGGGAATAATGAGACGGACAGAGTGAAGGAGCAGATGGACAGAGAAAGGAGGAGGAGGTTGGCAGAGGGTGGGGGGAGGAGATCGAGAGAAAGAGGGGCAGGAAGAGGTGAACAGAGAATGGGGAATGAAGAAGGTGGATACAGAGGGGGTGGTGGACAGAGAGGTGAAGAAGGGGATGGAATTAGGGGCGAGGAGATGGACAGATAGGAAAGGAACAGATGGACATTGAGGGAGGAGCAGATTGACAGACAGTGGGTAGGAGAAGGAAATTAACAGAGTGAGGGCAGGAGGAGTTTGGCAGAGAATGGTGAGAAGAGGTGGTGGACAGAGAGAGAGGATGGTGGAGACGTACAGAGAAAGGGAAGATGAAATAGAATGAGAGGGGGATTAAGAGACGAAAATAGTGGGAAGTTGCAGATGGACAGAGGAGGAGGAGCAGATTGACAGAGAGGGTGGGGAGATCTGCAGGAAGAGATAGGCAGAGAGAAGGATTGGAGGAGCCAGACAAGAGAGAGGGGGTGGTGGAGATGCACAGACAGGAAAAGTTGGAGGTAATGGGTGGGGACAGATGGTGTGAATAGAGAAAGGGAGGATGAGAAGTGAATAAAGAAGGGAAGGGTAGAGAGACAGAGACAACGATGTGGAAGGAGAAGAGATGGATAAGAAGAAGGTGGAGAGAAAGGGGGGGGGGGAGAGGAGACGAAAGAGAGGAGGAGATAGACAAATGGAGGAGGGAGGAGAAGATGGACTTTAATTTATAATTTATTTATTTATTTACAGTGTGATCCACTGACATGGTGACTATGGTCGGATGTTTGCTGCTAAAAATTAGTAACAAGCTGAAGAGAAAGACGCTTCGTCCTTTTCTACAGCTTCTCCCACGGATGTTATTTTTCTTGTCTTTTACATTATTACATCAATTTAAAAATAAAACATGTGGTAGTATGTTTTGTGAAAGGAGATTTTCTTACTGAATTCTTAAGAAGCAATTGTAGAAAGGAAAGATTTAGATAATAGAGGTGATTTATTTACTTGGCTATTTTCAGTAGGAGGGCTTCAGTAAAAACTTTGAGTCCGTATCACCTCAATTATCATATTCTGTTTGCTGTGGTTAGTACCCTGCGCATATATGTCGTGTGACTAACTCCACTTAGTTGTGTATGAGGTTCAATAATATTATTTGTTATTATAATTACTTCCAAGATCTACCCACGCCCGCCGGCCACTGTGGTCGAGCGGTTCTAGGCCCTTCAGTCCGGAACCAAGCGGCTGCTACGGTCGCAGGTTCGAATCCTGCCTCGAGTATGGATGTGTGTGTTGTTCTTAGGTTAGTTAGGTGTAAGTAGTTCTAAGTCTAGGGGACTGATGACCTCAGATGTTAAGTCCCATAGTGCTTAGAGCCATTTGAAACGTCTAACCATGCCATAAGCAGGAGAAGAGCCTCGTCTCTCCGAAAGGCACGTTGTGTGTTTGTTTTCATGTAATAAGCCTTCAGATACTACAAATGTTCGGTTATGCGCAATATTGTGAATTTCATAATAAAATTTGCATCTCATACAGTTTAAATATTATACAATTACGTGTTTGACAATAATGACCAAAAAACTAAAGAATTACTTATTTTACTTTGTACAAAGGGGAATATGCATTGTTTTATTTCTTATTGCTAGCTTATTTCTAAATGCCATGTATTTATTACTTGTACTACTGTTGCAGTTGTGTGATCTGCTACTATGCTGTACAAGTATCTGTATCTGGTGATACTGGTGTGTTCATGTTATCATCTGTCCACAGCTCGTGGTCCAGTGGTTAGTGTTTCTGCCTGCGGATAATGGGATTCCAGGTTCGATTCCCAGTCCCAATTGGGGATTTGCCTGGGGTCTGGGTGTTGTCCTCATCATTCCACCATCATTTGGGGAAGTGGATACGCTGGACAGTATCAAGACTAGGAATTCGTGCAGACGCTGATAGCTATGCAACTGAGCACCCCACAAACCAAATATCATCTTCATGTCATCATATGTTTCCATATCAGTGTTCTAATCTCTTTTGTCCCATGCATCACGTTGTGTTGGAGGGTTTGTGTCGTAATCTTATATATGGTCGTTGCTGCTTATCAGTCTTGCACAGCCTCCTTTATATTTCATCAGTGATCCGGTTAAGCATGCTACATTTATCTGGGTCTTCGATTTCTGTCACCAGTCTTACGTATGTGAGTGTACTGCATTTCAGTGTCATATGTAGGGCGTATTCATGTTCCCCCCTTTTTCCCAGGCCAAAGCGGCGCTGGTGTGTAGGATATGCACCATTGTCGGTGAGGAAGTGTACAATACCACGACTTAACATGTCTGAGCCTCGGACGTTCCTGGATGTTCGGTAACAAGAAGAAGACGCGAGAATCCATGTCAGATATTTCCCACTTTTTTCGCTATGTTTCAAACTTCCAAAGATTTAATTGATGTTTTTCTGTAATATGCTCCTCTGTTGTCTCATAACCTCGTCCAGTCTTCTCAGTTTGATCCAATATGCTTCTGGTTTATGTCAATGGGGTATGTTAGAAGTACTTCGCATAGGGCTTCCACGGAAGTGGTGGCAAATGCCCCTGACAGTCTGAGCAATAAACCTCTTTGTGGGTCACGAGTGACAGTTGATGTGTCCAGATACGTTCGTAGTATCTGCAATGGTAGTAGATGGACTAATAGAAGCGTGGAATAAATAAATACCCAGACTACGATAGATTTCTCAGCTAAATATAATAAAATAGTGTCTTACAAATCGCTCTACAGTTACTTAGAAGGAGAGGAGATGGTAGGGTTATTTGTGATAAAACTTATAGATCTAAAATTTTCAAAAAAATAATGCACCCAAATTGTTCGTAAGAAAATCATATCTATCGCAAATCATAGTCATAGTATGTTTTTCCATTAGAAACTTCACTTTGGAGGTAAAAAGTAACTTTGACAAACATGAGTTTCAGACTGCAAATAAAAGTGCTGACAGTTCTAGAAAATTTGCCACATGAACAAATATTGGCTACATACTTAGCAAATCTGTGTTAACGATGCGGAAGATTGTACCACATCTGCTGAATTATTCATTTGTTATATGGAGATGATTATTAAACAGTAAGTATAAACCTTGAAGGTGATACGCCCCATACCTAATTACGGTGTAATACTGTACATTCCTAGGTGATTTTCAATGGCCCACTGCCGAGCCATCAGCCACCCAGCAGTGAGTGGAGCGAGGGTTGCCGCCCATCTCAGGCACAAGCAACACAATCGCTGGAGACACGTCCGGCAGTAAACTGCCTGTTAGTGCGTCAGACAGCACTAGCAGTGGTGGGTGATCTTTGACAATACGAGCCACTCGTACTGATGAAACGTCAGAAAAATCTTCAAACAAACGCCAGTTGAAGAACCAGATACGGAAACCACCAGACAATTTGTCAACAAGTGGCCACGAATGCCTTTACAGTTTTGCATTAAGGTGGACATACTGCATTGTAGTTGTCCATCGAAAGATTATGCAGTAACCACCTGTTAGTATTGTTACGGGAAACCGTATCCACCACTCTGGGTTAGTTCTAATGGTACCAGACTGCGTTGTGATAAGTTTGTGAAGTTATCTTACATTTCAGTTTTAACTTTGTACTTATCAGTATAAAGTACGCCTAAGTACACAGAAAACGGCACACATGATCTGTTATAGTCTCACAAATATAAGCAACCTCCTATCCTGCGTCCTGTACTCTGCATAATAATAATAATGTCGTGTGACTAGGGTCTCCCGTCGGGTAGGCCGTTCGCCGGGTGCAAGTCTTTCGATTTGACGCCACTTCGGCGATTTGGGCGTCGATGGGGATGAAATGATAGTGATTAGGACAACACAACACCCAGTCCCTGAGCAGAGAAACCTCCCTGAGCGGAGAAAATCTCCGACCCAGCCGGGAATCGAAACCGGGCCCTTAGGATTGACATTCTGTCGCGCTGACCACTCAGCTACCGGGCGCGGACTTCGCTCTGTAAAATGTCAAAACGCAACGTACCAACTGCAATCGTCCTTCCCAGCGGCTTGCCGATTCTGGGTCCATAGCTCCAACAACAGCGGATCGTTGCAGATCTCGCACGATTAGAGCTCCTGTTGTGGAGGAATTAGTACTGGAAAGAGAGGAACTAGAGCCAGGAACAAATGTTCATAGAAATTCAACAGCTATCGGGATTAATCATCCTGTGTTCAGGGGACAGCTCCTATTCTCAAATCACGTACAGCGTGTCGAAGCTTTTCGACCACAAGATCAGTGTGACAGAATGCAATTCTACCGATGGCTGTTTCAAAGACGTGGTGAAGATTCATTTTTCACAATAACGATTCTGTTCACAGACGCAGTTGTTTACACGCGGATAACCTGTCATTTTTCTTAACCAAAGTGTCTGGGCTGATGAAAATCCGCTCACATTTGATAAAGCCTTGCATCAGCGCCGATTTTCAGTTGATGTACGAACAAGAAATGTTGGTGAAAGACGAACAGGACCTTACATGCTACCGGATTGGTTGCCTGGTGCAGCGTCGTCAGCTCCTATCACACAAGTTGCGTGTCCTGCTAGAGGAAGTAGCATTCCAACATTCGTATCCCGCCTGGAAGGCGGAGCGTAGGTCTGTTCCTGTAAACTGAAGCGTAGGCCGAACGTAGGAAGTGAGTAGGAGCAGGAAAAGGTGAAATGTTTCGGTACTGCAATTAAAAGAGGTTTTAGTATATCACTACACGATACTCGAGTACATACCGGTATTAACTTTGGCTGAGATGAGCACGTAGATGCGAAGCTGTACATCAATAAAACATGGGCTCGAAGGCACAAAGGAACAATCTGTAGTGACTCGCCCACTATGAAATAGAAACAATGTTGCTTGGTCGTCTACTCGGAATCAAATGGGCTGAATCCGGAGCGGCGCTCGTAGAGCTGGACAGCGCCGGCTAGAGGGTGCTGTCGTTGGTGTCGGTATCGTAGTGCCAACCTACGAACTTTCACCTACGCCGTGGCATCGTAGCTATCGATACCACAGAAACAACGACTTTTTTTTAAAGATGTGTTTCATGCATTATGCATCACTAGCTCATTTCTCCGAAATGTCCTCTGACTTTTATTAGGCAATGGTTTGGTAGCGTATGTTCAGTATGTTGATCACCTAATTCCCTCGAATTTAATCCTATGGATTTTTCGTTAGTGGGGATGCTTGAAATATTTTGTGCCTGGAAACCCTACTAATGACGTAAAAAGTACTACAAGAACGTATCGTTAATGCCCGCCAGCGGATCTGTGACCAACCTAGGATTTTTCGGACAGTGCATGATTCCTTAAAGGGCATCTTAGTTAGGAAAAGGGGCATAGAATATCATCGATGTACCGCTGTACTGTTCGGGTGGCGCAGATGGTGTCCTGAAATAAGAAGACATAGCATCCCAGATTGTTACTCCTGGCTGTCGGGCCGTTTGGTCGAATACATACATGTTGGTAACCCATCACTGTCTGAGGCATCTCCAGACAAGTCATCACTGGTCATCGGAGTACAGTTCGAAAGGCACTTACCACTGAAGACAATTTCGACTCCACTCTGTGAGATTGCAGTCATTATGTGCAGGGGCCTCCAGTCAGCTCCGTATTTGGACTATGTAACGTGCCTGTTGCCAGAATTTGGCACGATATCCTTCAGGAGGACATCCACCAACTACTCAATCAGTGCCAAGCCGTTTTAGCTGCTTGCATAAAGCCAGAAGTGTACTAAACGCAAATTGACTTTCTCAATTTGTACAGTCTTTACCTTGAATAAATCATCAATTTTTTGTGAAATTGATATCATTCGTTTGTCTGTACATGTACATCACTGGACCGAATTCCGTTTCATTCGGATAATACCCTCGTGGTGCGTTGTTTTTTGTCTTATACTTCGGTAGAAGTGCAGGTGTTTCGAACGAAAATGACAACCGTTACGTGACTGTACTCGTAGTTAAGCGAAGTGTTCAAAGAACAGTCGTTGTACACGGATGCAGGGCTATGGACGTTTCCTGAAAGAGTTTCCAATCTTTTAAAACATGCCTGTATCATTCCAAAATTCTTAACAAGCATTAACAAATCTCTGCTCTTCTTCAGCTGTGTTAACCACAATGGCGTATTCTACACATTTAAGGTGGCCCCAGTCACAGATATCCATGTTATTCACATCAAGTGATCTTGCAGGTCACCGTACAGGTTCTCTTGCCGAGTCCATCATTGGCCATATCAACGCGTTAGATGTCCTCTCGCCACAGCAGCAAAATGTGCTGGTGCTCCAGCATGTACCACATCCTCTGGTGTTGTTCTAATAGAACACGTTCAATTAATACTGCACTATGATACCGCAGAAAACTGTGGTTATTCAATCGAATGAATTTGTTTGGAAATATGCGCTGTCCAGAAAGACTGTCGTCTAGTACCCATAACCACACATTGAACGAGCAACGTCTCTTCTGGGTTGGACCCTGAATGACTCTAAACTTGAGAATTTGGATAAAAGTAGGCTAGACTACGGCTTATTCTTGCACCCACTGACAGAACGTCAGTCAAAGTCTGCCTCAGTAACACATTTAGCTCGTAGGATGTGATACAGTTTCATGGCATTCTGATGTATTATACTCGAAACACTTCTGTGACCCATTCCACGAATTTGTGTGGCAAGTCTCCTTCAAGAGATTCCAAGAGAGTACTCAACTGTTTCCAGCACCACATCTTCAAGCACAGGTGTAATTCGTGCAGGCCCAACCGTTACTGGAGATTGTACAAAGCTCCTACTTTGTTGGAGGTGCTGACGCACCGTCGTAAACGTGCGATCCTCGAGGTGTCTTCGGTCAGTGTATGCTTCTTGATACAAGGGTGCAACGCCGGCCGCTGTGACCGAGCGGTTCTAGGGGCTTCAGTCCGGAACTGCGCGACTGCTACGGTCGCAGGTTCGAATCCTGCCTCGGGCATGGGTGTGTATGATGTCCTTAGGTTAGTTAGGTTTAAATAGCTCTAAGTCCAGGGGACTGATGACCTCAGATGTTAAGTCCCATAGTGCTCAGAGCCATTTGAACCGTTTGAACCAAGGGTGCAGCCTCCCGTGCATTGCTGTTAGCCCCATCATACAAGAAATGCATATCCGCATATTCCTCGTTTCTGGACAGCTCCATGTAACTATCAATACTCGTACGACACATCTGACGTTTCGCAAACAGCTAACAAGAGTAGCTCTTTTACCATGTACTACGGTGTCGTATTCGTCCTGTGTATAACACCACGTTTCTAAAATGTCAACAAATACCTCACCGCAACCCGCCATGTGGTGCCTACACACAATAACGTCACTAGTTGCCGGTAACCACAACATCGTAACTATTTTGCAAACTGTTCATTTGTGGACCGGGTTTACTAAGACTTGGCTGTTTCCGGAATGGCAATATGAGTTTCGACGTTAATTACGGCATACCCTGTATTTAACCCTGGAACACTAAAGGGGCGAAAACGTTACTTTGCTACTAAACCATTATATTACTACTCCACATTCATTCAAAAGAATTCATAATGTATGGACTGGGCATTAGTTACTACAATTATCCGATCTCTAGTGGTATGTTACACAGCAAATTGAGTACAAAATGTCCTGCCTTATAACCGACTGAAATCGTAAGTTTTTCGAAGGTTTGGTAATCTAAGGGTAGAGCTCAGCCATACATCCTGCGAGGAGGCACCTGAAAATGTCAAACCCCGAACCCACCTGATCGTACAGAGCAAGTGGCTAACACAGTAATATAGCCATGATAGCAAAGAATTTGTCTTTTAATAAATAAGTCATCGGAAGGCTCTCTTCATACGTAATTTCAGCTACTAAGTATCACAGTACGATAGTAACAACACACGCTCATTCAGTCTCTTTGGATGTGGAGTTTCAAGTTTCTATCTGGATTTCAAAATATTCATGCACAATGAAACTATCTGATCATTCGTCGCCGTTGTCATATCTTATAAGAATGCGTTGAATGGCGTGTTCTTGATGTCCTGCATTATTAAGCTCTCATTTCTTCGGGCAGTGTATACAGAGCTATTTCAATATGGCAGCTACTGGAAACGGTCCAGACACTTCAAAATACTAGTTTCAAACGTAATTTCATTTAAAATCGGTATACTGTTAATATAGGTACGTACTGTTTCACGCTTATGCTTTATTACCTTGACTATGGATAAGTTTTAAAGAGAACAGATGCAAACTTTCCCTTAGACAAATACTTTTTGCTGATTTATGGAAGAAAGAAAGTAAGTAATTTTCTCGGCTTGCCCTCACCATGTATTCAAAATAAGCACTCGACTTATCAGTGCGGGAGAAGCATTCGTGCCTCCGAAATTTGCACGAAGCAGACAAAAGCGCATTAATTTATTGCCAGTGTGACTTACGAAAGTTGGTGAGAATTTGCTGCGGTTGTTGGTGTGGAGGAACAAGACAAAGAGAGAGACAGACAGACAGAGAGAGAGAGAGAGAAAGAGAGATAGGGGGCGAGTAAGAGAGAAAGAGGGATGTGGTACGAGGCAGACGGTAGAAACAGCACTCTAAGGGCAATCTGGCCACAATGGGGAAAAAAGAGAGAGAAGAAAAAGAGAGAAGGTGCGGGGAATGAGAAATCATGAAAAGTGTAAAACTCATCGCCGGCGCCGTTCGTAATTTCTATTGTGTCGGAGGTCCGGAGGTCGTCGAAACGCTGTTCCCTGCGCGGCGAGAGTAATATCTGTGGGAGATTTACGACCACCTCGACAAAAGAAGGCGAGAGATTCTCCGCGCGGCTCCTGAGCAAGACTAATTTCTCGGCCGAAACTTTCCACCACACACAGACATACACACACACACACACACACACACACACACACACACACACAGAGCCGCTCTTCTCCGCGCTGCTGATAGCGATAAATTCCTCCAGCTAGCCGGCCGATACACGCGCAAGCTGGAGGCAGGAGAATTCTTTTCGTGAAAATCCGCGCAACTCATACGGAAATCGTACAGATATTTCGCGGTGAACACCACGTTCGAGGGGACATAATAAAGCGAGTTACACATTATGATAGCAGGTCGAGTAACTTTCATTGAACACTGCAGCACAGTTAACTCTTTCGTGCACAGGGATATGAGACAAATTTTGACCCTCATTGCACAAGACTTATATTTGTTCAACAATTTTATAAACAAATTGGTGAAATGTTATCTAGTCACATTAAAATGAGAACACTAATAGACATTTGATGTTTTTAAAAACAGTTTTTTGTAAAATTTGTAATACATTTTGTGTACCATCTCTCTTTCAAATTATGCGTCAGTATTGGATGCAAGACTTGTTCTTCCAGGAATTGAGGAACCTGTCGTATGTAATACTTCAAGCAGTGTGCTACTCTTAGAAGGCAGACTTGTTTTTTTCCTAAGCGGAGAGGTACCTGGCACACGAAAACATCGACTTAGTTCTTCCTGCTTTTTCTTGGTGCTGCAGTTTGACATCTTCGTCCGAAAGTTCAAGCTTCAGTCTCTTCTGCAGCAAGGTATTCACTATATTTGCATCAGTAAAGTACGAGTAGGTATGAGGACACTATTTCCAAATCATTTAGCCAATTTCGGATACCTACTTCCCTTGATCAATAGCTGAAGGTGTTTCAACATAGAGTATTGCCATTATCTTGTCATGTTTTCGTAGTTCGCTACAGCAATTCATTATGAACTGAAATTAAAATAAAGTCTCGAAGTACACATATATGATGTTCATTAACTCTCTTGTGCGTTTCTACTGCATAAACAGTGCACCAAATGTGGAGCGCTACGCGATGTTCAACACAGTATCTAACACAGTTTAGGAATTATTTTTTATTGAAAATGAAACTCCTCCAGCTGCATTTAAGATTTCATATTTACTTTTGCTACTAGTTTCGACTTTGCGTCGCGTCATCTTCAGGCCAGTACACTTTGATCAATTGCGTGTGGCTGAGTCCATAGTGAGACCAATACGTACGTGATGTGGAGTACGACTTCTAGTACTCAGCCACACGCAATTGATATCATCAAACTGTACGGGCCTGTAGATGACGCTGACGCAAAGTCGAAACTAGTAGCAAAATAAATATGAAAGCTTAAATATAGCTGGAGGAGTTTTATTTTCAATAAAAAAATTATACCAGCTGATGTCCTACCATCATCCAGTTTAAATATGGATGTGCGAAGAGAGTTTAGGAATGACCAACACTCAGAGTTGTTGATGAAACAGTCCTGGTCTGTAGAGTATGTGTAAGAACCATCAATTCTTCGGTGATGCTGAACGTATGAAAGTCATTATCTCAACAGTAATAAAGAGCTGAATCAACAAAGTATCATACAAAATGGGAACAATTACACTCCCCCCAGCAGCACTGTGCACTCCATAGGAAGTAATTGTGGTCACAGACAGTTTGTTTGAAACAATACTACTTCTAGAATGAGATTTTCTCTCTGCAGCGGAGTGCGTGCTGATATGAAACTTCCTGGCAGATTAAAACTATGTGCCGGACCGAGACTCGAACTCGGGACCTTTGCCTTTCGCGGGCAAGTGCTCCCGAGTTCGAGTCTCGGTCCGGCACACAGTTTTAATCTGCCAGGAAGTTTCAGTGCTACTTTTGACGTATCGCGGTTGTTGTGGGAACTATCACGTTACGTACACTGGCCGTTCCAGCAAATATACCTTCAACTGGACTAGTCAGGACTTCAGAACTAAATGGTACGTTTTTTGTGGCACCATACATTTAAGCAAGGAGGAATGGTGGCATTACATACTTTGCATCACCTACCCGGAAAGAGTTAAAAGCGACAGAGATGTGCGTCACTATTATTTTACGAGGGGCGTTCAATAAGTAATGCTATACAATTCTGTTTTCTCGGCAAATTTCGGTAGAAAAACGTGGATTGTTTTACGAGACGTGGTGGAATATTCGCGCTTCCGCACATGTAGTGTCACAAAAGTTCCGACAGGTGCCGGCGCTGCACGTAGCCATCAAAATGGTGTCTGTAAAAATGTTGGTTGGTTGATTTGGTGGAGTGTTGGGGGGGGGGGGGGGGAGGGGGGACCAAACAGCGAGGTCATGGGTCCCATCGGATTAACGAAGGGTGGGGAAGGAAGTGGGCCGTGCCCTTTCATAGGAACCATCCCGGCATTTGCCTGGAGCTATTTAGGGAAATCACGGAAAACGTCAATCAGGATCGTTGGACGTGGGTTTGAACCGTCGTCCTCTCAAATTCGTGTCCGGAGTGCTAACCAGTGCGCCACCTCGCTCGGTGTCATTGAGTTTCTTTTGGCGGAAAACCAGGGCATCGCAGTTATTCATAGGCGTTTACGGAATGTCTACGGCGGTGACCAAAAATACCGTGGGTCGTTAGGGGACGCGTCTGTAATTATCGTAACAAGGTCACGCAAATTTTTCCTATCACCACCATCAGAAATTGAAGCGTGATCGTCTCCACAAAACTGGAAACGAATTTCTCCTTCTCACGATAACGCAGTGCTTCACACAAGTCTGTGTCTCCGAGAGGAGCTCACAAAACTTTTTTTGCACTATTCTAACTCATCCACCCTCCAAGCGCGGATTTCGAACTTTCTCACTCTGTTTGGCCCCAATGAAGGACGCACTCCGCAATATGCTGCATGTGGATGATGAGGAGGTTATTGATGAAGCAGGAGGTTGGTTCCGGTGGAGATTGGTACCATACGGACATACCGGCACTCCAAATAAGGTGGCGTAAGGCCGTCGCATTGAACGGAGATTATGTTTAAGAACAAGGTTGTGTTGCCAAAAGAGTGCGGAATGATATGGTGTATTGGAATCCTGAATAATACCATAATAGTTTCGGAAACTTGTATTGCTTTGCTTATTGAACGCTTCTCGTACACTGTCACGAAAACTGACAACTGAAAGTGGGCGAAAGAGCGGTTTGCTGACCACATGCCCCTCCGCATCGGCATCCGATGACACCTGAGGTCTGAGGATGACTCGGTTGCCGTTGGGCCTTATCAGATCTTCAGTTGCTCAATGATAGACACTCCCTCTCTGATCAGGAAGCCATCGGAGAATTATTGTTGGAATTTCTGCTTCCCGAAGGTCGTCGTTCAGCTTACCGTAAAGTTGGGAAACTCATGGTGCGAGATCAAAACTACACAATTAGCATCGCCCACACCTGCGCTGTCTTGATCAAACTGTTGGCACCATTTCACTATGGCTGGATGTGACATTGCATTTGTCCATTTCCGGCCAGAATTTCGCGGTGGATCTGTGGAAATTTAGACGTATTACCCACAAGGATCCTACTGTCACTTCTACTTTAACTTTGGAGGAGATCTGCCGTGCCATTTCGGTCTCATAGTGTGACGCTCATGGTACTATGACAGGCGGAAACCAAAAACATGTACTGTCTTATGACAATCCCCATAATTTTTAGCACAATGGTCTTAGAGTCTGCATGTATAACATTGTTTAAAATAGTGCAAGATGTTAGAAATTTTCAGCAAACAGGATTCGTCTATAGGGAAAGACGGCTAATTTACATGTATAAAAACCAAGATTTAGAAAGACGAATGGAAGACCACGAACGAAGTATTGTTGTAGAAAAATTTCCGCTTCCAGTGACAATAGAATGTTATTTATTTGTCACACGACCGGTTTCGGGATTGCGCCCATCCTCAGGTGTTTATACATTCATACACATGTTTATATTGCTGGAGATCAGTAAAGATGAGGCATCATTATTATAGTTACACTGTGGTGACAGCTATGTAACTGTAATAATGATGCTTCATCTTTATTAAACTCCAGCAATATAAACATGTGTATGAATGTATAAACACCTGAGGGTGGCGGCAAGCCCGAAACCGGTCGTGTGACAAATAAATAACATTCTATTGTGACTGGTAGTGGAAATTTTTCTACATCCTTTTAGTCACAGAGTTCAACAGCATCTGCTATGGATAAATTTCATCGAAGTATTATTGTTGTTGTTGTTGGGGTCTTCAGCCCAGAGACTGGTTTGATGCAGCTCTCTATGCTATTCTATCCTGAGCAAGCTTCATCTCCGAGTAACTACTGCAACCTATCTCCTTAGTGTATTCATCTCTTGGCCTACCTCTACGATTTTTATCGTCCACACTTTCCTTCATCACTAAATTGGTGATTCCTTGATGCCGCAGAACGCGTCCTACTAACCGATCCCTTCTTCTAGTCAAGTTGTGCCACAGATTTCTTTTCTCCCCGATTCTATTCAGTAGCTCCTCATTTGTCACGTCATCTGCCCATCTAATCTTCAGCATTCTTCTGTAGCACCACATTTCAAAAGCTTCTATTATCTTCTTGTCTAAAGTATTTATCGTCCCTGTTTCACATTCATACATTCGATTAAATAAAAAATAAATAAATAAATATCTGCAGCCCATATGCGATTCGGCAGCCTATGCGAGCAAAGAACGGGAGCTAAGCAAGCTCGTACATACACATTCATGATACGTGCGGATTACATGCTACAGGCCATAGAAGATATAATTGCTATCTAGTTCTCACACGATGATTTTGCAAATGAGAATTGGCATTAAATTAAATATTTTCTAAAATCAACAGAGCTATCCCCGGAAATTGTCCGAAAATAGTCAAAGGTTAAGTATCTATAACAAATTGTGACAAAGAAGCATCAGATTTTGGCTGCATTTTAAGGTCGGTGACCTGATTTATTGCTGTCGCCAGTTCCAAAATATCGTTTGTGACTGCGGACTCAGATTTTAATCACAGCATATAATATCGCGGTGGCAGTTAATACGGTTATGGGCCACACCGCGGAATCCTCTTATATCCATTAGCGGACGGTGATCTTTGAAACTGATTTACGACGTAAACGAGCTGCGGTGATTTGCCGCTACTGCGGACGGAACGATTAATCTCCACTTCGGCGCTGTAGCGCTTTCCGGTCAGCGCATACTTCATACGTAATGGGCTCAGCTTCGGAGACTTATGTCCCTATGGAAACGGCTAGCGCGCTAGTGCTAATTTATAGTTCATGCCCGCAGTTTCGATGCTGTGATACTGTGTGTGTGTGTTTTGAAACTGGCTATGAGCTAGAACTCTGTTAGTTTAACGTCAGAACACTGCTTAGACCAACCGAAAGAAAAGCAGATTATAGCTTCAGCGTTCAGTAATTACGCACTGTTTGGATGAACTTAGAAAGAAAATTGCGGAGTACATAGGAGGTGATGTAAAGTTATTCTGCTACAATGGAAGCAAAATAACACATTACGGACTCTGTGGTATCGGTTGAGAATTTACCATACCACCAAGATACTACGAGATCAGAACCCGATAATGTATGCGGTGAACTGATTGCACCCACAGCGATAATGTGAAGCGGAAAAACCGGCCGCTGTGGCCGAGCGTTTCTAGGCGCTTCAGTCCAGAACAGCGCTGCTGCTATGGTCGCAGGTTAGAATCCTCCCTCGGGCATGGATGTATATGATGTCGTTACGTTAGTTAGGTTTGAGTAGTTCTAAGTCTAGGGGACTGATCTCCACTGTTAAGTCCCATAGTGCTTAGAGTCATTTGAACCTTTTTGAAGCGGGAAAGTAAAAGTCGCACAACGGATAATTAAAACCTACTCGAATTGAACAAAACGTGGCCCAGCTGAAAATGAAATGGGTACCATATCTCACATAGAAATACAGATAAGGGTTTCTATGAACCTACTAAATGAAGCTAAGAGTCACTACAGCAGTTCAATTTAATTTTAGAAACATATATGTTGTCCTAATCACTGAATGAACAATACGAATAATTACAAAACGGCACAAGAATGCAAAACACATGCACAAAAGACCTCGGTGCTCATGGCTGGGTTTGAGATAAGATGATACGAAAACTAGGTTCACGGACATGAAATGGTTCAAATGGCTCTGAGCACTATGGGACAACATCTGAGGTCATCAGTCCCATACTTAAATCTAACTAACCTAAGGACCTCACATACATCCATGCCCGAGGCAGGATTCGAACCTGCGACCGTAGCAGTCGCGCGGCTCCGGACTGAAGCTCCTAGAACCGCTTGGCCACCGCGGCCGGCTCACGGGCATCCTCAAAACTAATCCCACAAACATCCACAGTTTTTTTATGAGTAAGTTGATCACCTAAAGAAAAGACCCAGAAAGGAACGAACAAGCACCAGTCCTGATGCCTAAGCAGACACTGAGTGAAGTTATCTGGCTATGATTTAATCCAGCAGAACGAAATTTTGACTTGAAACAACTTACAAAGCAGTACCCTCGTTACAACATACGGGAATGCGGCCCATCCTTACCACTCGACTTATATTGAGATGTAGAGGATAAGTTCAACAACGGTATCTGTGATTAGTTCTGAAATTAAGACGTCTCTGTTCTGTTCCTGATGCCCTGCGACGAAGATGTGTACTCTTTCACGCACTAAGACAAAGTGTCTTTTTGTCTACAAAAACTAGCTGGTTGTGCCAGCGCTAGAAACCTGGGCCCAAATCGCAATATACTCGTACTCGTGCATTCCGACCTCAATTAAAAGTCCACAACAAATGCAAGAATTTCCCTTCTCCTAATGTGGTTAACCAATACTGCTTAGTTCTCTCACAGAATGGGGCAGTACACAAAAATTCTCTCCCACTAAGTGAGTGTTTCCACGTTTCACCCAATGGAAATGCAGAATATGCTCTTGTGTCTCATCCATGCTACTATAATAATTACTGTGAGCCAGCTGTTGGATTCCTTAGAAAATTTAAACATGAACAACTAGGCTCTTCTTTGGCCAACAGCTGTTGTCTCCCCCACACAATGCATAGTCATTTCATTTTGCTGTGGCATATTTTCTGTTTTATTACAGCTTCTCGCTTTCTCAAAGTTTACTACCTTCTAGACACTCCTTCACGGCCCGCCTCCATCTCGGCAGCCCACAAAGGTTTTCATGTCTGGCGTAAAAACAATGCTCTTTTCCCAGACGTGCTGACTTTCGGCTTTCAGAGAAAGTATTTCTATAGTCTGTCTACTTCGCTACTTCTTCGAGATCTTAACTACTCTCATACGTGACTGGTCGTCCTAACTTTACAGAAAACTCTAAAGAACGTTTCGCGCACAGAGTTACAGAAAAGATTACTACTTATATGTGCGTATTTGCATTCAGCACTGACAATTTAAATGGACTGTGTATCCTAATCTGAATGATGGTTTGTTAATACGGTTATGGAGTAGTTTGGGATAAACTGTCCCATAATGGGATGTAACAAGCAGGGCATAACAAGAAGGCCAGCATAGGTAAAGAAGTCATTCATGCCTGAAACAAGTCAGCTCATATGAAACATAAGACTTAATCTGAGGAAGCTATGTTTTAGGAAGTATATCAGAACCACTGCATTGTTGTAGGAAAAGAGAATTGACGAGTTTGTGTAACAAAAGAATAAGGTAAATCGGGGGATTTTGGTGGCCAGGGGAGTATGGTAACTACATCCTGGCGCTCTTCGAATCATGCATGTACGCTGCGAGCTGTATGACATAAGGCACTGTTCTGCTTATAGATGCCATGGAGCTGAGGAAAGCCGCACGGAGTGGCCGCCCGGTTTGAGGCGTCATGTCACGAACTGTGCGGCCCCTCCCGCTGGGGGTTCGAGTCCTCCCTTGGGCATGGGTGTGTGTGTTGTTCTTAGCTTAAGTTAGTTATAGTAGTGTAAGTCTAGAGACCGATGACCTAGGCAGTTTGGTCCTTTAGGAATTCAAACACATTTGAAAACATTTTTTTAATTTTTTTTGAGCTGATAAAAAACAAACTGCAAGCACTGGTGGAGATGGTCTCCAAGGATAGATGCATACTTCTGTAGATCCACTGTACCTTCCAGAGAGCATGGTTTCTCAGGGAATGCCGTGAAACATTTCCCAGATTGTAACGCCTTCGACTCGGATCCTTATGACGATTGTTGCAGGAACGTACATGACAAAGGCGATCCAATAGTGCGTGCCGGCCGTGGTGGCCGAGCGGTTCTAGGCGCTTATGTCCGGAACCGCCGACTGGTAGGGTCGCAGGTTCGAATCCTGCCTCGGGCATGGGTGTGTGTGATATCCTTAGTTAGGTTTAAGTAGTTCTAATATCTAGGAGACGGATGACCTCAGTTATTAAGTCCCATAGTGCTCAGAGCCATTTTTTTGAACCATCCAATGGTGCTGCGAAGACCCACACACAGCAAATGTACTGTTATGTTTCAGGTCGTCATTGACTGACGATATAACGTTTTGTTTGTCTCATGTAAGTACATTAGTGTGGAATTAGTGTGTGTCCATTTCTACACTCTAAAAAAGATGAAAGATAAAGCACTTGTAAAGAGTTACCCAAACGAGTCGGAAATCGGTAGATGTGACAAGTACATAGATGCTTACAATTTCCGAACAACTGGCTGATTTATTCAACAGAAATACCTTCACAAATTGAGGAAGTCAATAAAGTGTTGGTCCGAACTGGCTTTTATGCGAGCAGTTATTTGCCTTGTTACTGACTGAGTTGTTGGATTTCTCCTAAGAGATGTCGTGTCAAATTATGCCAATTGGCACACTAGATCGTCGAAATCCCGATTTGATTGGAGGGCCCTTCCCATAATGCTCCAAATATTCTCAGTTGTGGATAGATACGGCGAGCTTGCTGGCCAAGGTATGGTTTCACAAGCACGAAGTCCAGCAGTAGAAGCTCTTGCAATGTGCGGACGGGTATTAAAAAACCTCCTCCCGAACAGGCTCTGATTGCCCTACGGTGCCGACCGGCCGCCGTGTCATCCTCACACACAGGCGTCATTGGATGAGGGTATGGGAATGCATGTGCTCTAGGGGTAGCGTCTTTGATTCATCATCAAAACGTCTTCGGTCCCGGGTTCGATCCCCGCCACTGCCTAAATTTTGATAAATAATCAGCATTGGCGGCCGAAGACTTCCGGCATAAGAAGTCAGCCTCATTCTGCCAACGGCCTTGTCAAAGAGGGCGGAGGAGCGGATAGAGGTTCAGGGCACTCTCTTGTCCTAGGGGTGGGAAATTGCCCCTAAAGGCGGAAGAATCAGCAATGATCAACGACATGAGGATGCAGAAGGCAATGGAAACCACTGCATTAAAGACACGTAAAGTGTATCCACAGGACATGTGGCCTGTAATTGAAGAAGTATCATCATGATCTCCCCATTGGCAAAAGATTCCGGAATAGTCCCTCATTCGGATTTCCGGGAGGGGACTGCCAAGGGGGAGGTTACCATGAGAAAAAGATTGAATAATCAACGAAATGATAACGTTCTACGAGTCGGGGCGTGGAATGTCAGAAGCTTGAACGTGGTAGGGAAACTAGAAAATCTGAAAAGGGAAATGCAAAGGCTCAATCTAGATATAGTAGGGGTCAGTGAAGTGAAGTGGAAGGAAGACAAGGATTTCTGGTCATATGAGTATCGGGTAATATCAACAGCAGCAGAAAATGGTATAACAGGTGTAGGATTCGTTATGAATAGGAAGGTAGGGCAGAGGGTGTGTTACTGTGAACAGTTCAGTGACCGGGTTGTTCTAATCAGAATCGACAGCAGACCAACACCGACAACGATAGTTCAGGTATACATGCCGACGTCGCAAGCTGAAGATGAACAGATAGAGACAGTGTATGAGAAAAGGGTAATTCAGTATGTAAAGGGGGACGAAAATCTAACAGTTCATGGGCGATTGGAATGCAGTTGTAGGGGAAGGAGTAGAAGAAAAGGTTACAGGAGAATATGGGCTTGGGACAAGGAATGAAAGAGGAGAAAGACTATTTGAGTTCTGTAACAAGTTTCAGCTAGTAATAGCGGATACCCTGTTCAAGAATCAGAAGAGGAGGAGGTATACTTGGAAAAGGCCGGGAGATACGGGAAGATTTCAATTAGATTACATCATGGTCAGACAGAGATTCCGAAATCAGATACTGGACTGTAAGGCGTACCCAGGACCAGATATAGACTCAGATCACAATATAGTAGTGATGAAGAGTAGGCTGAAGTTCAAGACATTAGTCAGAAAGAATCAATACGCATAGAAGTGGGATACGGAAGTACTAAGGAATGACGAGATACGTTTGAAGTTCTCTAACGCTATAGATACAGCAATAAGGAATAGCGCAGTAGGCAGTACAGTTGAAGAGGAATGGACATCTCTAAAAAGGGCCATCACAGAAGTTGGAAAGGAAAACATAGGTACAAAGAAGGTAGCTGCGAAGAAACCATGGGTAACAGAAGAAATACTTCAGTTGATTGATGAAAGGAGGAAGTACAAACATGTTCCGGGAAAATCGGGAATACAGAAATACAAGTCGCTAAGGAATGAAATAAATAGGAAGTGCAGGGAAGCTAAGACAAAATGGCTGCAGGAAAGAGAT
This sequence comes from Schistocerca piceifrons, assembly GCF_021461385.2. Taxonomy (NCBI): domain Eukaryota; kingdom Metazoa; phylum Arthropoda; class Insecta; order Orthoptera; family Acrididae; genus Schistocerca; species Schistocerca piceifrons. The sequence continues at coordinate 123,131,906 of NC_060146.1, forward strand.
ATGATTGTCGGAAGGACAGATTCAGCATACAGGAAAGTCAAAACAACCTTTGGTGACATTAAAAGCAACGGTGGTAACATTAAGAGTGCAACGGGAATTCCACTGTTAAATGCAGAGGAGAGAGCAGATAGGTGGAAAGAATACATTTGTAAGTAGGCTGTTTAGGTTTTCTTATTGGTAACACCACGTAGCGCTCTGTATGAAAATCACTGGCTGTGCTGTGTGCAGTCTGTGGCTGGTTTGATAATATTCGCCATTGTAGTGTTGGGCAGCTGGATGTGAACAGCGTGTAGCGTTGCGCAGATGGAGGTGAGCCGCCAGCAGTGGTGGATGTGGGGAGATAAATGGCGGAGTTTTGAAATTTGTAAAACTGGATGGCATGAACTGCTATATATATTATGACTATTAAGGTAAATACATTGTTTGTTCTCTATTAAAAACTTTCATTTGCTAACTATGGCTATCAGTAGTTAGTGCCTTCGATAGTTTGAATGTTTTATTTAGCTGGCAGTAGTGGCGCTCGCTGTATTGTAGTAGTTCGAGTAACGAATATTTTTTTGAGGTAAGTGATTTGTGAAACGTATAGGTTAATTTAGTCAGGGCCATTCTCTTGTAGGGATTACTGAAAGTCAGATTGCGTTGTGCTAAAAATATTATTGTATGTCAGTTTAAGCACAGTCATGTATAATTTTTGTAAGGGGACGTTTCACATTGAAAGCCTCTATGAGGGTGAAGATTTGTCTGATGTGATAGAAGAAGAAACAGGAGTCGATTTAGAAGAGATAGGGGATCCAGTATTAGAATCGGAATTTAAAAGAGCTTTGGAGGACTGACGGTCAAATAAGGCAGACGGGATAGATAATATTCCATCAGAATTTCTAAAATCATTGGGGGAAGTGGCAACAAAACGACTATTCACGTTGGTGTGTAGAATATATGAGTCTGGCGACATACCATCTGACTTTCGGAAAACCATCATCCACACAATTCCGACGACGGCAAGAGCTGACAAGTGCGAGAATTATCGCACAATCAGCTTAACAGCTCATGCATCGAAGCTGCTTACAAGAATAATATACAGAAGAATGGAAAAGAAAATTGAGAATGCGCTAGGTGACGATCAGTTTGGCTTTAGGAAAAGTAAAGGGACGAGAGAGCAATTCTGACGTTACGGCTAATAATGGAAGCAAGGCTAAAGAAAAATGAAGACACTTTTATAGGATTTGTCGACCTGGAAAAAGCGTTCGACAATACAAAATGGTGCAAGCTGTTCGAGATTCTGAAAAAAGTAGGAGTAAGCTATAGTGAGAGACGGGTCATATACAATAACAACCAAGAGGGAATAATAAGAGTGGACGATCAAGAACGAAGTGCTCGTATTAAGAAGGGTGTAAGACAAGGCTGTAGCCTTTCGCCCCCTACTCTTCAATCTGTACATCGAGGAAGCAATGATGGAAATAAAAGAAAGGTTCAGGAATGGAATTAAAATACAAGGTGAAAGGATATCAATGATACGATTCGCTGATGACATTGCTGTCCTGAGTGAAAGTGAAGAAGAATTAAATGATCTGCTTAACGGAATGAACAGTCTAATGAGTACACAGTATGGTTTGAGAGTAAATCGGAGAAAGATGAAGGTAATGAGAAGTAGTAGAAATGAGAACAGCGAGAAACTTAACTTCCGCATTGTTGGTCACGAAGTCAATGACGTTAAGGAATTCTGCTACCTAGGCAGTAAAATAACCAATGACGGACGGAGCAAGGAGGACATCAAAAGCAGACTCGCTATGGCAAAAAAGGCATTTCTGGCCAAGAGAAGTCTACTAATATCAAATACCGGCCTTAATTTGAGGAAGAAATTTCTGAGGATGTACGTCTGGAGTACAGCATTGTATGGTAGTGAAACATGGACTGTGGGAAAACCGGAACAGAAGAGAATCGAAGCATTTGAGATGTGGTGCTATAGACAAATGTTGAAAATTAGGTGGACTGATATGGTAAGGAATGAGGAGGTTCTACGCAGAATCGGAGAGGAAAGGAATATGTGGAAAACACTGATAAGGAGAAGGGACAGGATGATAGGACATCTGCTAAGACATGAGGGAATGACTTCATGGTACTAGAGGGAGCTGTAGAGGGCAAAAACTGTAGAGGCAGACAGAGATTGGAATACGTCAAGCAAATAATGGAGGACGTAGGTAGCAAGTGCTACTCTAAGATGAAGAGGTTAGCACAGGAAAGGAATTCGTGGCGGGCCGTATCAAACCAGTCAGTAGACTGATGACCAAAAAAAAAAAAAAAAAAAGTGGTCAGCACACTGCTCTTTTGGCCGTATGCCACTTTACGAGACCGGAGCCGCTACTTCTTAATCAAGTAGCTCCTCAGTTTGCCTCATAAGGGCTGAGTGCTCCCCGCTTTGCCAACAGCTTTCGGCGGACCGGATGGTCACACATGCAAGTGCTAGGCCAGCCCGACAGCGCTTAACTTCGGTGATCTGACGGGGATTGGTGTTACCACTGCGGCGAGGCCGTTGGCGCAGACGGGTACTATCTTGCTGAAATGTAAGCCGAATGTGGTTTACAATAAAGGTCAAGACAACAGAGGGAAGAATATCGTCGGCGAACCACTATGCCGAAAGGATTCCGTAGATGATAACCAAAGGGAAATTGCTGTGAAAAGAACTGCCATTCTAGATGATAACTCATAGTTGTCGGACCATATGGCGGATGACAGTCACGTTGGTATCTGCTACTGCCCAGGGCTCCTCCATGCACGAATTCGCTGGTCAGCTTAATAGGAAGCGAGGCTCGTCAGTGAAGACAAGTCTACGACAGGCGAGAGACTCTCCAGCCGTTGGTGGAACACAAACCTGACTGTCTCCCTCTCAGGACTTTGACGATTTAATTCGCCAATTTGACAGAATTTAGCATGATGCCCTCAGAAAGTCATCCAACAACTCTGTCAATCAATCCCAAGTCGAATAAAAGCTCATAAAAGCGGCAGAGGTGGACAAACGCGATTTTGATTTGCTCAGTTTGTGAAGCCTTTTCTCTTGAATAAATCAACCAATTTTCTGAAATTGTAGTCATATGTAGCCTGTACATGAACATTACGAGCCGCGCGGGATTAGCCGAGCGGTCGAGGGCGCTGCAGTCGTGGACTGTGCGGCTGGTCCCGGCGGAGGTTCGAGTCCTCCCTCGGGCATGGGTGTATGTGTTTGTCCTTAGGATAATTTAGATTAAGTAGTGTGTAAGCTTAGGGACTGATGACCTTTGCAGTTAAGTCCCATAAGATTGAACATTTGAACATTACGATTTCGGTCCCATTTGGGTAATTCATTCATGGTGCATCTTTTTATTTATTTATTTACTTATTTTTGCAGTGTATTTTCGCTATTTCGACTAATTACTATGGGTCAAGACTACTGAATCACCAATGTAACCGGTACTTTAGAACAGGATATTTGAATCTCCTTGTATAAACATTCTGAAGCGCAGAATACACACCAACGTCAGACCAACTGAGCCCCGTTGTCAGAGGTATCACGCAGACTGTTGACACCAGCAGGGAAACCTCTGTTTGGGCTGTCATTTACAATGGAGCTCATCGAATATCACTACTGTCACAGCTGTGCATGTTCTGTTTGGTTGGGTTGGGTTGTTTGGGGGAGGAGACCACATAGCTCGGTCATCGGTCTCATTGGATTAGGGAAGGATGGGGAAGAAAGTCGGCTGTGCCCTTTCAGAGGAACCATCCCGGCGTTTTCCTGGAGCGTTTTGGGAAAATCACGGAAAACCTAAATCAGCATGGTTGGACACGGGATTGAATCATCGTCTTCCCGAATGCGAGTCCAGTGTGCTAACTAATGAGCCACTCGGTGTTCTGTTTGCACAAAGCTAGTCCAGTGACTGTTAAGCTGTATCCGTGTCTCTGTATGGTGCTGAAGGCCTGGAACTTCAACTACTGGATTGTCAATAAGTTCGTGGTTCCATGTTGCGGCTAGCCAATCACGTTTCCATTCAGTGTTCCAACTGAAACCAGTGGAGAGCATATGTTGCTTTTCTGGTTCTGAGGTGCTCACTAGGCAGCGACAGTAGCCTTCCAAAAAACGGATTGATTCATTTTGAAAAAATCACTGACACAGGTTGTAGAGTGCTGCCTTACGACGAAGATGAGCAGGACAGAAGTTCGATACTATTGGTAAGCCAACATGTAGTTGTCTATCTCACTGTTAATTACCTATTCTTAAAGCTGCATTGAAATGAACATCATTCTTCACATGACCGCTGCGGAGAAAAACTGTTGCGCAATATTTTGCTGCTGAGCCAGCGCAGAGGATACTCCATGGAGGGTGGGTATGTTTATAAATAACTTTCTGCTACCAGTCCCGATTTTCTTTTATTTGTGTTTTACACGACGCGTTTCGGGAAATGTTCCCCATTTTCAAGTATATATCTCTTTGTACTATGCCATTTTTTCGTAATGTTTTCGATGTTTGAGTTTCTGCTTTGCAATTTATTAAAAAAACGCTCAATTTTTAGTTAGTTATCGATCTTTATATATGGTTAGTGGCGAAATTTGCAAGAACTTGTAGTTACAGTATTCTTATGGTCCATTTGTGCAGAGTCTCACACATGTTGAACATCACTCACAACTTTCAGTGCACAGTACACATGGAGAATAACTAACATAAACAAACAGCTATAAAGACGTTTTAAATGTAGCTGACAGGTATTCACAGATATACTTTTGTACAGAAGGTATTTATCTTAACAATATGGATTACAATATGCTTACATCTATGTTATTATATTGTTTATTTCTGTGTTACTACTTTTATTTAAGTATACTGTCAAAGCATCTGAAGAAATTCACCGATGCACTTTCTAGTTTTTCGTTTAACATTTTGTCTTCGTTTATGCTGTAACGTGTATATATCTCCAGTATTTCTAACAAATTCATTTCATGCCCTTAATTTAGTCGGTGGAGTACTTTACGTTTTGCTATAATTTTCAAATGTATCTCAGCCGTTGTGTTTTTGTGTTTATTTTGCTGATATCGTTTGTGTTGTATGTGTAGGCTTTAATGTGCTCTGTGTGCCTGATGTTGAAAATTCTGCCTGTTTGTTCTATGTAGAACTTGGAGCATTCGTGGCATGTTACATCGTATATTCCAACGTGTATGGGTCATCACTACACTTTTTACATTATGTATTACACTGAAGTGCCAAAGAAGCTGGTATAGGCTTGGATGTTCAAATACAGAGGTATGTAAACAGACAGAATACGGCGCTGTTGTCGGCAACGACTATATATGACAAGCGTCCCGCGCAGTTGTTAGAACGGTTACTGATGCTATAAGAGGAGGTTATCAAGATTTAAATGAGTTTGAACGTGATGTTATAGTCGGCGCACGAGCGATGGGCACAGCATCTCCGAAGTAGCGATGAAGTGGGGACTTTCCAGTACGACCATTTCACGAATATACCGTGAATATCACGAATCCGGTAAAATATCAAATCTCAGACATCGCTGAAACCGGAAAAAAATGCTTCAAGAACGGCCACCGAAGACTGAAGATAATCGTCCAACTTGATAGAAGTGCAACCCTTCCGCAAACTGATGCAGATTACAATTTTGGGCCATCAAGTGTCAGCGTGCGAACCATTGAACGAAACATTGTCGATATGGGCTTTCGGAGCCGAAAGCCCGCTCGTGTACCCTTGATGGCCGCACGATACGAAGCTTTACCTCTCGCCTGGGCCCGTCAATATCGACATGGGACTGTTGATGAGTAGGAACATGTTGCCTCGTCGGACGAGTTTCGTTTCAAATTGTATCGAACGGTTGGAAGTGTACGTGTATGTGGACAACCTCATGGATCCATGGACCCTGCATGTCAGCAGGGGACTGTTCAAGCAGGTGGAAGCTCTGTAATGGTGTGGGGCGTGTGCAGTTGGAGTTATATGGGACCCGTGATACGTCTAGATACGACTCTGACAGGTGACACGTCTGATCACCTGCATCCATTTACGTCCACAGCGCATTCCAACGGAACTGGAAAATTCCAGAAGGACTATGCGACACCCCACACGCCAAGAATTACTACAGAGTGGCTCTAGGAACATACTTCTGAGTTTAAACACTTCCGCTGGCCACCAAACTTCCCAGACATGAACATTATTGAGCGCATTTGGGATGCCTTGCATCGTGCTGTTCAGAAGAGATCTCCACCCTCTCGTACTCTTACGGATTTACGGACAGTCTTGCTGGATTCATATCAGCTCCCTCCAGAACTACTTCAGACATTGGTTGAGTCCATACCACGTCATGTTGCTGCACTTCTGCGTGCTCGCGGAGGCTCTACACGATATTAGGTATGTGTACCAGTTTCGTTAGCTCTTCAGTGTAGTTTTTGTTTTAGTTTGTTTGCTGTACAGGATCCAAATGGTACGTTTGATTTTTTAGAATATTTGCGATCTTCTGCCGTATATTGACAATGTATGGGAAGCTAGATATAAAATTGGATCAAATTTATCTTGCGTTGTGCATCTTGTGTTTGCAGGACTGTGTCAACCATGGAAGCAACATAACGATTATCAACTGAAATCTGTTTCAGTACATTTATTTCTTGTTGCATGTTTTCTTGGTTCATACGTATTTTAGCTGTCATATGTAGCATTGATCTGTTTGCTTCCTGTTGTCCTTCCTGCCAGCTTCGTCATCAGGATCACTGGTATTTTACCTTCTTACCTGTGTTGGTGACATATTAACGGCATTTCAGCGTTCTGCCAAATTTTACACTAATAAATGGGAGGGCCTTACCAGTTCCGTCATACGCCTCACAACCAAGGGCAACCTCCCTAAAACCTTGATTGGAACGGGAAATTTGGAACCTTTTTATTTTATCTCTGGGACATCATTCTTCTTTGAGGATTTTAGCTGGGATAACGAAAAATTAATCTTTCATTTTCGTATAAATTTTGGATACGTTCGACCGCAAAACAAAACCGCAACAGTCGTTCAGGTATACATGTCGAAGTCAGAAACTGAAGATGAAGAGACAGAGAAAGAATATGACGATATTGAAAGGATAATACAGTATATAAAGGTAGATGAAAATTTTAATTCACTTCTTCAGCTTCCAACGTTGTCGTAGAAAATCTAATAGTCACGGGGGACTGGAATGCAGTTGTAGGGAAAGGACTAGAAGAAAAGGTTAGAGGTGAATATGGTCTTGGGATAAGGAATGCAAGAGGAGAAAGAGTAATTGAATTCTATGATAAATGTCAGTTAGCAATAGGGAATACTAATTTCAGCGATCGCAAGAGGAGGAGGTATACTTGAAAAAGTCGGATGATATGGGAAGATTTCAGTTAGATTACATGGTCAGACGGAGATTTCGAAATCAGGTACTGGACGGTAGGGCGTACCCAGGAGCATATATAGACTCAGATGACAATATAGTAGTGATAAAGAGTAGACTGAATTTCAAGACATTATTCTGGAAGCACCAAAAAGCAAAAAAGTGGGATATGGAAGTACTAAACAATGATGAGATACGCTTCAAATTCTCTAAGGCTATAGATACAGCAATAAGGAATAGCTCAGTAGACAGTACAGTTGAAGAGGAATGGTTATCCCTAAAAAGGGCCACCACAGAAATTGGAAAGGAAAACATAGGTACAAAGAAGGTAACTGCGAAGAAACCATGCGTAACAGGAGAAATAATTCAGTTGACTGGTGCAAAAAATAAGTACAAAAATGTTCCGGGACACTCAGGAACAGAGAAATACAAGTCGCTGTGGAATGAAATAAACAGGACGTGCAGGGAAGTTAAGACGAAATGGCTGCATAAAAAATGTGAAGAAATTGAAAATGAAATGATTGTCGGAAGGACAAACTCAACATACAGGTAAGTCAGAACAATCTTCAGTGACATTAAAAGCAAGAGTTTTAACAATAAGGGTACAAAGAGAATTCCACTGTTAAATGAAGAGGAGACAGCGGCTAGGTGGAAAGAATACATTGAAAGCCTCTATGAGGAGAAGTTGAATCTGGATTCGATTTAGAAGAGATACGGGATCCAGTGCTAGAATCAAAATTTAAAAGATTTGGAAGTCTTAAGCTCAAATAAGGCAAAAGTTATAGATAAAATTCCATCAGAATTTCTGAAATAATTTAGGGATGTGGCAACAAAACGACTATTTATGTTGGTGTGTAGATGAGCCTGCCGACATAGCACCAGACTTTCGGAAAAAATATCATCCACACAATTCCGACGATTAGAATAGCTGACAAGTGCTAGAATTATCGCACAATCAGCTTAACAGCTCATGCATCCAAGTTTCTGACAAGAATAATATGCAGAGGAATGGAAAAGAAAATTGAGGATGTGCTAGATGGCGATCAGTTTGGCTTTAGGAAAGGCACGAGGGGGGCAATTCTGATGTTGCGGTTGATAATGGAAGTACGACTAAAGAAAAATAAAGACCCGTTCATAGGATTTGTCGACCCGGAAAAAGCGTTCGACAACGTAAAATGGTGCAAGATGTCCAAAATTCTGAGAAACATAGTGGTAAGCTATAGGGGGAAAGAGGTAATATACAATATGTACAAGAGAGAATAATAAGGGTGGACGATCAAGAACGATGTGCTCATATGAAATAGCGTGTAAGACAGGGATGTAGTCTTTTGTCGCTGCTGTTCAATCTGTACATAGAAGAAGCAATGACGGAAACAAAAGAAAGATTCAGCAATGGAATTAAAATTCAAGGCGAATTGATATCAATGATATGCTATCCCGAGTGAAAGTGAACAAGAACTACAGGATCTGCTGATAGGAGTGAATAAGCTAATTAGTACAGAATGAGGACAGAGTAAATCGAAGAAAGACGAAAGTAATGAGAAGTAGCAGAAATGTGAACAGCGATAAATTCAACATCAGGATTTATGGTCACGAAGTAGATGAAGTTAAGGAATTCTCCAACCTATGCAGTAAAATAACCAATAATGGACGGAGCAAGAAGGACTTAAAAAGCAGACTAGCAATGGCAGAAAGAGCATTCCTGGCTAAGAGAAGTCTACTAGTATCAAACATAAGTCTTAATTTGAGGAAGAATTTTCTGAGAATGTACGTCTGGATTACAGCATTGTACGGTAGTGAAACATGGACTGTGGGAGAACAGGAACGGAAGAGAATCGAACCATTTGAAATGTGGTGCTACAGGCGAATGTTGAAAATTAGATGGACTGTTAAGGAATGAGGAGGTTCGGTGCAGAATCGGAGAGGAAAGAAGAAGGGACAGGATGATAGGATATGTGTCAAGACATGAGGGAATGGCCTGTTCTGTAGATGGCAAAAACTGTAGAGAAAGACAGAGATTGAAATACATCCATCAAATTATTGAGGATCTAAGTTGCAAGTGCTACGTTGAGACGGAGAGGTTGGCACAGGAGAGGAATTCGTGGCGGGCTGCACAAAACCAGTCAGAAAATTGATGACTTAAAAAGAAAGACTTTATTTCTCCCTGTGTACATATGTGCTACTGTGAGAGTGCAGCTTTTCCACGGAATTTATATGTAGCAGAGGGAGACGAAAATTTAATAGTCATGGGTAACTGGAATTCAGTGGTAGGAAAAGGGAGAGAAGGAAACGTAGTAAGTGAATATGGATTGGGGCTAAGAAATGAAAAGAGGAAACCGCCTGATAAAATTTTGCACAGAGCACAACTTAATCATAGCTAACACTTGGTTCAAGAATCATAAAAGAAGGTTGTGTACATGGAAGAAGCCTGGAGATACTGACAGGTTTCACAAAGATTACATAATGGTAAGACAGAGATTTAGGAACCAGGTTTCAAAATTGTAAGACATTTCCAGGGGCAGATGTGGACTCTGATCACAATCTATTGGTTATGAACTGTAGATTAAAACTGAAGAAACTGCAAAAAGGTGCGAATTTAAGGAGATGGGACCTGGATAAACTGAAAGAACCAGAGGTTGTACAGAGTTTCAGGGAGAGCATAAGGGAACAATTGACAGTAATGAGGGAAAGAAATACAGTAGAAGAAAAATGGGTAGCTTTGAGAAGGCAGCAGAGGACCTAGTAGGTAAAATGACGAGGTCTAGTAGAAATCCTTGGGTAACAGAAGAAATACTGAATTTAATTGATGAAAAGAGAAAATATAAAAATTCAGTAAATGAAGCAGGCAAAAGGGAATACAAACGTCTCAAAAACGAGATCGACAGGAAGTGCTAAATGGCTAAGCAGGGATGGCTAGAGGACAAATGTAGGGATGTAGAGGGTTATCTCACTAGGGGTAAGATAGATACTGCCTACAGGAAAATTAAAGAGACCTTAGGAGAAAGGAGGACCACTTGTATGAATATCAAGAGCTCAGATGGAAACCCAGTTCTAAGCAAAGAAGGGAAAGCAGAAAGGTAGGGGGAGTATATAGAGGGCCTATACAAGGGCAATGTACTTGAGGACAATATTATGGAAATGGAAGAGGATGTAGATGAAGATGAAATGGGAGATACGATACCGTGTGAAGAGTTTGACAGAGTACTGAAAGACCTGAGTCGAAACAAGGACCCGGGAGTAGACAACATTCCATTAGAACTAGTGACGGCATTGGGAGAGGCAATCCTGACAAAACTCTACCATCTGGTGAGCAAGATGTATGAGACAGGCGAAATACCCTCAGACTTCAAGAAGAATATAATAATTCTCATCCCAAAGAAATCAGGTGCTGACAGATGTGAAAATTACCGAACTATCAGTTTAATAAGTCACGGGTGCAAAATACTAACGCGTATTCTCTATAGACGAATGGAAAAACTGGTAGAAGGTGACCTCGGGGAAGACCTGTTTGGATTCCGTAGAAATACTGGAACACGTGAGGCAATACTGAGCCTACGACTTATCTTAGAAGCTAGATTAAGGAAAGGCAAACCTACGCCTCTAGCATTTGTAGACTTAGAGAAAGTTTTTGACAATATTGACTGGAATACTCTCTTTCAAATTCTGAAGGTGGCAGGGGTAAAATACAGGGAGCGAAAGGCTATTTACAATTTGTACAGAAACCAGATGGCAGTTATAAGAGTTGGGGGGCATGAAAGGGAAGCAGTGGTTGGGAAGGGAGTGAGACACGGTTGTAGCCTATCCCCGATGTTATTCAATCGCTATATTGAGGAAGCAGTGAAGGAAACAAAAGAAAAATTCGGAGTAGGTATTAAAATCCATGGAGAAGAAATAAAAACTCTGAGGCTCGCCGATGACATTGTAATTCTGTCAGAGACAGCTAAGGACTTGGAAGAGCAGTTGGACGGAATGGACAGTGTCATGACAGGAGGGTATAAGATGAACATCAACAAAAGCAAAACGAAGATAATGGAATGTAGTCGATTTAAATCGGGCGATGCTGAGGGAATTGGATTAGGAAATGAGACACTTAAAGTAGTAAAGGAGTTTTGCTATTTGGGGAGCAAAATAACTGATGATGGTCGAAGTAGAGAGGATATAGACTGGCGATGGCAAGGAAAGCGTTTCTGAAGAAGAGTAATTTATTAACATCGAGTATTGATTTCAGTGCCAGGAAGTCGTTTCTGAAAGTATTGGTATGGAGCGTAGCCACGTATGGGAGTGAAACATCAACGATAACTAGTTTGGACAAGAAGAGAATAGAAGCTTTCGAAATGTGGTGCTACAGAAGAATGCTGAAGATTAGATGGGTAGATCATATAACTAATGAGGAGGTATTGAATAGGATTGGGGAGAAGAGAAGTTTGTGGCACAACTTAACTAGATGGTAGGACATGTTCTGAGGCATCAAGGGATCACCAATTTGGTATTGGAGGGCAGCGTGGAGGATAAAAATCGTTGAGGGAGACCAAGAGATGACTACGCTAAACAGATTCAGAAGGATGTAGGTTCCAGTAGGTACTGGGAGATGAAGAAACTTGCACAGGATAGAGTAGCATGGAGAGCTGCATCAAACCAGTCTCAGGACTGAAGACAACAACAACAACAACAACAACAGAGGGGTGTCGGGTCGTTATATGACCGTACTTGGATAGTACTAGGGGCAGTTCTGTTCATGATTTCACTTTTTTTACGTATTTGAGCTTAATCGTGGCAGACGCAGTTGAGAACCAGGAAAATGATCACAATGCAGTAAAGGTCACCTCTCACTCTCATGTCGGAATGATGATTTACTTTTGTGTTAGCAGAAGAGCCAACACCGTGTTACGAGTGGAGGCCGAATTGCACGCGTTTGAGCTCACGCAGGCTGCCGTGAGGAAGGAAGAAATATACTGACGTGAGGTCTGGAACTTGACAAGGAATGAGAATTCAGAAAGCGGATGTAATTAGTTTGATACTTAACTTTAATCCATTAATGATGAACGTCGCTCTTGACGGTACATGATTCGCAATATTATCTGTTCAGAATACATTCTTGAAGTAATTATAGTAACTGAATATGGCGCCTTTCTAGGTCATAGCAAATGTAGCTGAAGGCTATGCTAAACTGTCGCCTCTGTAAATGAGAGCGTATGCAGACAGTGAACCATCGCTAGCAATGTCGACTGCACAACTGGGGCGAGTGCTAGGGAGTCTCTCTAGACTAGACCTGCCGTGTGGCGGCGATCGGTCTGTAATCACTGATAGTTGCGACATGCGGGTCCGACGTATACTCACGGACCGTGGCCGATTTAAAGGCTACCACCTAGCAAGTGTGGTGTCTGGCGGTGACACCACATTTACTGCTGTATACCACGTCAACAGAATTACGAAAAGGATGTGTTACTGTTCGCCGTACAGTTGAAATGCTAAGTTCCGCGTGCAAGAATCGTATATGTATGTCATTTTGTTCCATTTGTATTGACTATCAAAGCGTGTCTACATTCGTCTGGACCCCTCATATTTGGAAATGAGATATACATAGAGGAAGGAGTCTTGGAGCACACCTTTCAACCAAATACAGAAGAAATACCCAGCCTGAACTGGACAAAATTTTGCCAAACATGACAACATCTTAACTACCTACGTCACAGTGATATGGCATGAAAAATCGAGGCTGGAATAAGGACAAATGAGAACAACGTATTCCTTTTAACCACACAGAGGACGCGCTTAGTCCCAGACAGGCACAACAAAAAGCCAGCCAGAAGGTCTTCTTGTGGGGTAGAAGAAACACACACCCTCCCACACAAGCACATTTCACACACACATGGCGGTCCAGCCTCAGTGGCTGGAGACAAAGGTCATGTGCGTGGGAGTAGTGCTTGCGTGAGAGGTTGTGTTTTTTTCTATTCCACAAATAGGCCTTCTGGCTGAAAGCCCAGGCGTAGTCTCTTTGTTGTGCCTGTCTGCAACCCAGTGCATCTTCTGTATGGTTAATAGGAATACGTTCTTCTCATTTGTCCTTATTCTAACCTCGAATTGTCATACCATATGTGACGTGGGCAGTTAAGATGTTATCATGCTTGGCAAAATTTCGTCCAGTCCGGGCTGTGTATTTCTTCTGTATTTGGTTGAAAGGTGTCCTCTAAGGATTCCTTACTCTTACGTGCAGCTCATTTCCAAATATGAGGAGTCCTAACAAATGTAGACACGCTTTGATAGTCAATATAAATGGAACAAAATGCACGGGGGGAAAGCTAGTTTACTTGTTCAAAGTGATTCACATTAGCAGCCAGACAACACCGATGGCGCTGAACCGTTGCCGAACTACAGATGTCAGTGTTGTCGGCGTGGTAGCCGCAGGTAACGCCTCGATGGTTTCTTGTAGCTCGTTCATTGTAGCTGCCTTCTGTCGATAAACTTCATTTTTCGAGGTTCCCCGTAAGTAGAAGAGGTGTAAGGTCTGGTGAGAGCGATGGGAAATCAACAGCTCCCCTTCCATACCACCATTGTCCAAGTACACTTCCATTGAAGTAGGCTCTGGTATTCCTGCGGTAGTGAGGCGGAGCGCCATCTTGTTGTAGCTAAATTACTTCATTTAGAAACACCCTCGGGTGGCAGGTAAAATCGATGTTTGTAGCGTATGAAGATACACATCAGTTACGGTACTTCTAAGAAGAATGGGGCACTCAAACCGGGCGGTGAAGCACCACAACGCACACTAACACCCAGAAGATTAGCGTGTTTGTCTACGCGAAAATGAGGATTTTCAGGAGCCCAGTACACATATTTGTGGTAGTTTACAGTACCGTTCGGTTTGAATCGCACCTCTACAGACCAGATAACCATCCCTGGAACCCGTTCATACTTGCGAAGCATGCCTTCAAACCAGTCATAATACTCCATCATTCGTTCCAGGTCGTTCTTGTTCATAACATGCAGCGATCTTGAAACGAACACTCTCCACCTTTCAGCCTTCAGAATTCGTCGCCCCAATTTCATGTGTGCCCTGCTTCACAGATTTTTGAGCTTACATACTAAAATGTTGCAACACAGCAGCGCCGGAAGATGGACTTGTTGATGTTTTCGAGCAGCCAGAACTTTCCTTATGCACATCCTGAACAGTACTGATGCCTTCAAATTTATCCGAAATTCGATAAATTGTTGTACTACGTGTTGATGACCGAGTTCCGTACACGTTACACCTTTGTACCTACATCACGTCTTCGTACATCCAGTACTACTTCCATACGGCCTTGCGCTGCTCAAACGACACTCTTACTTCATTCACTGGTGCAGTGTCATTTGCCGGAAAACGCGCACCAGGTTCTGTTGAGAAAACAGTGGACGACGCTACCGCGCAAAATTTGAATAATAAGTCATTTTGTTCCAAAGACATTATCTATCAACGAGCGTCGGCATTTTTCTAGACCACTCTGTATTACTGTTAAAATTTTGTTGTATTGATTGCTAAGTGCGACTAAAATACCCTGCAGAGCCAAGGATACTGGTACACCTACTTAATATTGTGTACAGCCCCCACGAGCGCTCAGAAGTTCGACAACACGACGTGGCATGGACTGGACTAATGGTTGAAGTAGTTCTGCAGGGAATCGACACCATGAATGACGCAGCGCTGTCCATAAATCCGAAAGAGCATGAGAGGGAAACCTCTTCTGAATCGCACGTTGCAAGGCATCCCAGATACGGTCAATAATATTCATGTCTGGGGAGTTTGGTGGCCAGCGGAAGTGTCCAAACTCAGAAGACTGTTTCTTGACCCAATCTGCAGCAATTCTGGACATTGTCCTGCTGGTATTGACGATCGAAATCCATAATGGACCTGAATGGATGCAGGTGATCTGACAGGATTCATACGTGTCACCTGTCGGTCGTATCTAGACGTATCAGGTGTCCCATATCACTCCAACACCACACGCCCCACACTATTACAGAGCCTCCACCAGCTTGAAAACTCTCCTGCTGACATGCAGGGTCTATGGATCACGAGGTTGTCTCCATACCCGTACACGCCCATCCGCTCGATGCAATTTGGAAAGGGGCCCGTCCGACCAGGCAACTTGTGCTAGGGTGAGGTATTATGCTTTGCATTGTGCAGTCATCAAGGGTACACGAGCTGACCTTCGGTTCCGAAAGCCCTTATCGATGACGTTTTGCTGAATGTTCCACACGATAACACTCATTGATGGGCCAGCATCGTAATCTGCAGCGATTTGAGAATCGGTTGCACTTCTGTCACGTTGAACGATTCTCTTCAGTCGTCGATGGTCCCGTTCTTGCAGGATCTTTTTCAGGCCGCGGCGATGTTGGAGATTTGATGTTTTACCAGATATTCACGGTACACTCGTGAAATGGTCGTACGGGATGATGCGTACTGCATCGCTAACTCGGCGGTGCGCCGACTATAACACTTCGTTCAGACTCACTTAACTCTTGATAACCTTCCATTGTAGCAGCAGTAACCGATCTAACAACTGCGTCAGTCACTTTTCTTACAGAGGCATTGCCGCCCGCAGCGCCGTATTCTGCCTGTTTCCAATTTTTCTGTATTTGAATACGCATGACAAGATCAGTTTCCTTGGCGCTTCAGTGTAGCAGCAGGAGGCATTATTAGTGATTTAAAGATTTTGAAAAGCTGTTTTTGTGATGCTTTCGTGGGGGCAATTTACGATTTTTAATTGTACGTACACTTTAAATGGCCTGGTAGTGGGCCCCAGTAGTTTCTGAGTCTCAGATGTCACTGGATGCATTTTGCAGCTGTAGTTTGACATGTGACATTTGTGCCACTACTTTACTGCACTGTTTTGAGCCGGTATTTTGTGCTTTTGTAACAACGTTGTCGCCGTTCTGGATCGATGAGTGCCTGGGCAGAGCTCGTGTACGCTTCCTCTGGCAACGCAGTGATAGATCGCGGCTCCGTACCTTGTAGAGCCTGGCTTTGTGCCAAGTTCGGGGGCGCTGGGTGTGTGTGCGCGCGAGGCGGAAGGCGGCGCCTATGGAGACAGCCTCGTGTCCAGCCGTGCAGCGAACACATCTGGAAGTCTGGAACATGTGGCACCTTGCTGTTGAATCTGCAGACGTGGCTGAGACTTATCTCCATTTGCAGACGGTACGTTAATACCGGATTGTAAAACGTGCCCAGAAGAAAATTCACACAGAGATAACTGTTTAGTACTGATGAAGAGTAGACTGCAGTTTAAGAGACTAGTCAGGACGAACCAGTGCACAATTGCAGCGGACTACGGAGATTCTGAGGAATGAAGAGTACGCTTAGAGTTCTCTAGGTACTGCGATATTGATTGTCTTGATAGGCAGTTAACTTGAAGGGGAGTGGACATCGCTACAAAGATCAGTCACAGAAGTTGGAAAGAGAAACAAAGATGGTAACTGCGAAGAAACCATGGCTATGAGAAGAAACATTTCAGGTGATCGACGAAAGGAGGAAGTACAAAAATGTTCAGAGAAGTTCAGGAATACAGTAGCATAAATCACTTGGGAGTGAAATTAATAGAAAGTGCTGGGAAGCTAAGCCGAAATGGCTGCACGAAAAATGTGAAGAAATCGAAAAAGAAGTGATTTTTCAGCATATAGAAATGTCAAAACAATCTACTGTGAGATGAAAAGTGAGGGCGGTAATATTGAGGGGAGATGGAAGGCAAACGGGCTGAAAAAATCAATGTTTAGGTTTTTGCGTATTTCCTGCGTAACACAGTTTTTGTTCCGTAGAAATACGACGATTTTTTCGTGAGTTATAACGCTCTGTGCGATCTGGTATTTAAATGGCACTCCATTTTCTGTGCACCGCGCGGAGACAATGAATAGGATTTTTTTGCTCCTTTTACATTATTTCTTGATTAATATCTGGGCGTGTCCAGAAGAGAATGGGATCCAGGTTTGGAAGATTACTAAAAGAAAAGTAAAAAACGATACAAGAAGATGGTAAAAAGATAGGTGGTGAAGGTCACCTGTCAAATGTTGACGTAGACAGATTGCAGATAAATTATGGCTTGGACATAAGAAGAAAGGTTGTGAATTTAAAAAACATGAAAAAAGCTTTATGGGCTGTCTGTTTCCCCAGCACTGTCTTTGGCCGAATGATCCTGACACTTGGTGCCAGTACAGAAGAAGAGCAAACTATCTTTACCTGCAGCAGTAATGAAAGAAATTAAATCTATATTTAGAGATCTATGTGAAATTACTTTGTTGGAGAAATGTTTTCATGCGAAAACGAAAAATTTAAATGACTGTGCGTATTCTGTCATTTGGAACTGATTACCGAAAAGTGTAATTGTTCAGATTTTAAACCTCAAATTTGGCGTTTTTGATGTTATTTTATGCTTCAGTGATGATGTAACAAGAAAAGTGAATGGTTTGGAGGTCTTAGGCAAAATCTCTAGTGAAAATACAGCGAAAGCCATGGTGCAAATAGATAAAGAGAGATTCTACAAAGCAGAAATTGCTAGTTTAAAATGCACAAAAGAAGCCAGACAGAAAAGCAAAGGGACCAAGAGGAGAAAATTCAGTATGATTCTGATGATTCTCAGGATGGTACAGGAACATATAAGTGGTAAGTAATGCTCATCAATAACTATACTAAAATTGCAATACTAAGCTTTAAATTGGTTTTTCTCAGAACTACATTTTTAAAATTGCCAATACTGTTATTTTATAAACTAATTCAGTCATAAATATGAAATTTGATCAAATTGTATAAGGATGGTAATATCTTATTACAAGTAAATTGAGAGCAACCAACCCAAGAGCAACTGAGTTGTAATGATTAATGTATTAAAAAGTGAAATTTTATTAGTGAAAGAATAAAGAAAACTTCCTGTGTGCCGGACCGAGACTCGAACTCGGGACCTTTGCCTTTCGCGGGCAAGTGCTCTACCATTTTTTTTTTAGTCTTATTTTGTTCGTTTTCGTTCGTTGTACCTGCTCTGGGCGGACGTCGAAAGACACCCGTTTCAGTTCGTTGATGATCCATTAACTCAGTTTTTTTTATTACAGAGAGCAAGTAGCCCTCTGACCGAACACGCTGAGCTACCGTGCCGGCACCATCTGAGCTACCCAAGCACGACTCATGCACCGTCCTCACAGTTTAACTTCTGCCAGTACCTCGTCTCCTACTTTCGTGCTTGGGTAGCTCAGATGGTAGAGCACTTGCCCATGAAAGGCAAAGGTCTCGAGTTCGGTCCGGCACACAGTTTTAATCTGCCAGGAAGTTTCATATCAGCGCACACTCATCTGCAGAGTGAAAATCTCATTAATGGAAAAAAAAAGTTTTCTTCAAATCCATAAGAGGTATTTTGTTCATTTCACTTGTAAATACAGGCATATATGTTACATACATTCAATAAAAATTTCACTGTTCTAACACTTATACAGTAGTTCTTTTGAACAGTGTACGTAATCAGAGATTGAAATAGAATTGGCATAATAGGAATAAAAATTCCCTTCCGACTCCCCTTAGGGGTACAAAGGGAATTACGCTGTTACGCTCACAGGAAAGAATGGACACATGGAAAGATTGCATAGAAGGCTTCTGTGAGGGGGAGATTTGTTTGATGACGTAATAGAAAAAGAAACAGGACTCGATAAGGAAGATATGTGGGATCCAGTAATAGAATCAGAAGAAGCAGAATTTAAAAGAGGATTGGAAGGCTTGAGATCATGCAATGCTGAAGGGATAGATAACATTGCATCAGAATTTTTAAAATCAATGGGCGAAGTGGCAACAAAACGCTATTAAGGTTGGTGTGTCGATATACCATAATACTTTCGGAAAAACATGGTATACATAATTCTGCAGATACCAAGTGCTAAGAAGTATGATAATTATCGCGGAATCTGGTTAACAGTTCACGCATCCAAGTAGCTGGCAAGAATATAAAAAAATCGATAAGGTAAGTGAGAAGCTCTTAGAAGATGATCAGGGAAGGTAAAGGTAGAAGAGGAGAAGTTCTGAAGTTGCAGTTAATAATGAAAACATGAAAGAATAAAAATCAAGACACATTCATAGGATTTTTGTCAACCAGGAAAAGCCTTTCATAAATGTAAAACGCTGCAAGATATTCAAAATTATAAGAAAAATTGGAGTAAATTATAGGGACGTTCACAGGTTCCTGCAGAGGACGTACATAGGTGGAGCTCAAGGGAGTAATGAAATTAAGCGTTTACCGTCAATCAAACACAATCACCCATAAAGGATCCTTTAAATTACTCCAAGTAGATAACATAGTAACATCACCCGTAACTACTAAATAAAACCGCAAGGCAACCATCAAAAATTTGGGTCATCATGATAGTTGAAGATAAAACAGTTTCTTAAAACATCAATTCCGGACTTGACTTCAGAAGTATAATGCCTGCGAATGAATCATTTGGTGGCGAGGGGGGTAACTGGGTGGGAGGGGGGGGGGGATTAATAAAAACCGAGACCGATCCCATTAAAAGAGCATGACTGATTAATAACAGGCTTGGGTTCTGCTAGAGAAATGACCGTTCAGCAAATGTTCGTCGATCGTACACGTATGCTTCAGGATGTCCAACTCTTCAAATAAATCAAGGTTTTTGTATTTCAGAGCACGATGTAAAATGCAGATATAATCAAGCGTGAAGGGCTGGTGTCCTGCAGTCCTAAGACCTGCTGATACGAATTCATTAAGGTATGTCTCATTTAGTTTCATTATTTTTTAACATTCTATCCCACAGTAACACGATATTATATTAGTTGTTTTTGACTAGGTACTTGCGTGTTCATATGATACGACGCTTGTTTCAATCTAGCTGACAGACGTTTTATTGATTTTAATATGGTACAAAAGGAAAATTTGAAGGTGAATAACAATTGCTTATTCACATTTAGAAATTTTTGTTTATTTTGTTATTCCTATAGATAACATGAAGATGCCCCACGAAAACTAAACGCAGTGTTAATTAAAGAATAAGTTGCAACCAAACATATTTTTAATTAAACTATTCTACATACAGTTGCTGTACTAGATGGCCTGGTTGTGTGGAACAAATTTTATTTTATTGCTTCTTTTGCTGACTTCAATTGTTTTCCCATATCGGCATTTTCGCAGCCGTTTGTGGTACAATTCTAGACCTTGGCTGCTCCCTCGAAATCTACGAGGGTTATTCCAAAAGTAAGGTCCGATTGATTGCCAAATTGAAACCACAGTGAACATCAGAAATGTTTTACTTGTAACAATTAGTTACACCTTTCAGCTACTTCTCTACGTAGTCGCCGTTCTGACTTAGACTTTTGTCATAGCGTTGTACCAACTTTTCAATAGCCTCATCATAGAAGGCAGCCGCCAGTGCTTTCCGCCAATTCTCCACGCTGGCCTACACCTCGTTGTCTGTGTCAAAATGTTGTCGTCAAAGACAGCTGTTCATGTGACCAGAGATGAAACTCAGGGGGAGACAATTGCGGACTGTATTGTGGGTAATCTAACATTTCCATTTGAAAACAATGCAGGAGCATCTTCATTGCCCCTGCAGAATGCGGCTGAGAATTGTCGTGAAGACGAAACAGCACGACAGTTATGTAATGTTGGCTGCATAGCTTCAGGCGAAATTTCTCACCAGGCCCTCGTACTTGGCGGCAGACACTATTTTCTAGACATCTTTACGCACTCATTGCGAGCTCAGAAATGAGAAGAGCGACGTGATGCTAACTGGGGTTATACTAGAGACACTACCCAACACATCTGTGCAAAGCTTTATCGGATTTTCATAGTCGTTTCCATTTCGCGACCGATCGGACCTTACTTTTGGAATAACCCTCGTATATCTCTCTTACCATATTTTATACAAATTGAGCTTTTTAATCGAGGTTTCCTTTTCCCTTTCCGTTGTCTGATTTGGCATGCATCCGACTGACGCGTTCGTTTCGATTCCGCCGTGACTTAGCTATTCCTACGACAGGTTATTTTATTTACGTATCTTCGATAACGATGTACACATCTAACTCACTATCCTTTTTAAATAAATTTCACGTAGCAGTGGGCGTATAGGTGGTCACGTTTCCGTCTGTACCTTGGGGAGTTATTTATTGTAATTTTAAGTCCGCCTGTAGTATAGGAGTCGGGAGGTGAACCTGTTCTTTGTTGTCCACCGTTTGATTCGGGACACCTATGCTGGGAGGTTCATTCGTTTCGAATTAGCTATATTTGTGGGCGCATATCAAACTTCCTCTCAAGAGGTCAAAAAGGATTTGCCACATGTCCAGCACATGCTAATCAAGTACGTAGTGGGGTAAGCAGTGCAGTAAAAAGGATTATAGAAACTTCAAATGAAGTTAATACTGAATACTAAATCACTCGGTTGCTGGTAATTAATTTCCTGATACAGTTCCATGGAATGACCTATTTCGACAGAACAGTATTAAAGCTGGATTAAAATAATGAACAAGCTTATAATCTCGTTGTAGGTCAAGTACCAAGTAAAAGGGAGGCATAATAATTTCTAATCAATTTCAACACAAAGAGGAACTCTCACGACAACTGTTGCGAGTGTGAAATTGTTATAAGAGACGGGAATCGTTATCGCAAAGTTGTATGATTTATTGTGAAACATGAAGAAAACCAGGTACCTTACTTCATTGGCTATCATATCAGGATACTGAAACCTGCAGTGGCGGAAAGGAACCGAAACGTCCACCATATTTTTGTGTGCTGTTTTCTGGAAGCCTAGTACAACACTTCTGGAAATTGAAATTTTCGAAATCCAACAAGTCATGTCGATGACGTACTGACAGACGTTCCGAGTGTACCATGAACCTCATTCACACCACCAAACGTCCCTTCAGCATCTAGTATCGTTAATTTAATTCAGTATGTACTGATGTCATATCTGACATGTTTTCCTGTGCCACCAGCTTCACTCTCATCAGCAAACCAACCTTCAGTATCAACTAATTTAAACGTAAGTTGCTTAGAACGGAGTAATTTTACAGATTGTGGTACAAGTTATGAGCCTACAGCATCAGAGGAAACTGAAGCCTCCAGAGTCGATGATGTGAATCCAGCAAGAAAACAGGGGAAGGAAGTTGAATCAGAAAGGTCAAATATGTGAAAATAAAACACATTCGAAACATGAAAAAAATGACAAATTACAGTCAGTTGTATTGTACAGCCAGGTTGAACAATTAAACATCCTTAATAATGCTGTGGAGTCGGAAACTATCAATTAATGTAATGAAATAACAAGGAAGCGTGCTGAGAGAAGTACAGGAGTTCCTTCTAAATGGAAAAGAAACGAAGCAAAATTTTGGTAGGACAAGCAAGAAATATAATGGGTTGATGGACAATGGCGAATGATAGCAAATGACTTGTACAGCAAGACAGACCGTATGACACCATCCATTAAGAAGAGGCAATTGTTATTTTAGGGTAATCTCATGACGATGGACGGTGACCTACTAACAAAAAAAAATGGAGTTACATCCAATCGAAGAAATCAAGGCCGAGATGGTTCGAAGAATGTGAAAAAGGTCTTAGGCAGATTCGTATCTGAGAAAGAGAAATTCCTGACAGGAACAATTTTAGAAGACCGATGAACAACTACCAAGGTTTTAAAAAGGCATCAACGTCCAAAAGACGGAGAAGACCATTGTCCGAACAGCATAAACAGGCACTTCTTGGTGGGCTCAGAAGATACTGGCAGGAAATCAAATCTGGAACAAGAAGAAGACGTAGACACTAAAATGAAACTGGTTGTTACTTTGTAATCCATAGAGGCACAACTCGAAAATAAAAATATACTATAGGTAAGAACGAAGGGTTACAAATTAAAATGGCAAGAGGACCTAAGAAAACGGGTACACGATACTCAGCGAAATTCTGTTACAGGTCCAGTGATAAGAGAAACAGTTCTTCATGGAGGAGGGAGGAGATTAGTACTTAACGTCCCGTCGACAGCGAGGTCATTAGAGACGGAGCACAAGCTAGGTTAGGGAAGGATGGGGAAGGAAAGCGGACGTGCCCTTTAGAAGGAACCATACCGGCATTTGCCTTAAGCGATTTGGGGAAATCACGGAAATCCTAAATCGGGATGACAGGACGTGGGTTTGATCCGTCGTCCTCCATAATGCGAATCCAGTGTGTTAGCCATTGCGCTATCCCATTCTGTTTGTTCTCCAACATCTGAGAAGAATCGTACTGGATACTTCATACATTCTGGCCAAATATAAGTTAATGACAATTGAATATTTATGTTGCCCCTCTAGTTCACAGGAAAGAACTTAAATAAAGAAACAATGCAGAAGAATCAAGAAAATGTAGTCCTAATTACGAGGTTTGTTCAATAAAGATCATATTTTCTCGCGCTATAACTTAATCTTATGATATTCTGTTTGCTTAGTGTGTAACCAACACGCCGTAGTAGTTTCACCGTCGGTTCGACCAACCGGTGAGTTGAAGCATGTTCAGTACCACACTTCGCAACAGTGAAGGTGACGCTCAGTGAACAATATGAGGCTTTGAAATCTTACTCTCATCTCAGCAAATCTCCAGCTGAGCGCTACGGCCAGCCGGAGTGGCCGAGCGGTTCTAGGCGCTACAGTCTGGAACCGCGCAACCGCTACGGTCGCAGGTTCGAATCCTCCCTCGGACATGGATGTGTGTGATGTCCTTAGGTTAGGTTTAAGTAGTTCTAAGTTCTAGAGGGTTGATGGCCTCAGATGTTAAGTCCCATAGTGCTCAGGGCCATTTGAACCATTTGAGCAACCAACGGTAACCGAGTGAGGCCCTGTCCATACCCAATCCTGCCTTTCCCTAAGTAACACATCTCAAATCTCTGCTCAATTTCTTCAGCTGTGTTAACCGCAATGGCGTATACCACACTTTTAAAGTGGCCCCAACCGCAGATATCCACAGTATTCAGATCTGGCGATCTTGCAGGTCACAGTACAGGTTCTCCTCGCCGAGACCATCATTGGCCATATGGAGCACTGCTGATGGCCACTTCTTTCTTGTGATGATTGTTCTTTTTATTTAAAAAAATGTTTTGATTTTGAGTTATTCCTATTGGGGCCTTCAGCCAACAAGGAATTTCAATTTCTTGTCAATAAGGCCTTCAGCCGTGAATGCAATTTGTCTGCAGAATTGTTAATTAGATATTGTCTCTTACTTGTGAAATTTTGATGATGTAATTTTTTTAAACAATGTTTTAGTATCTCTTGGAGAAGTTTAACTGTTCTTAATAATTTGGTATCCAGGCCCTCAGACGTCAATTTTTTTTCTGAGTTTTTACAATGTGGGCCTTCAGCCGACAGGTAATTTGAATTTCTGGCTTTCAGCTGTGAGTGCAACTTGATTAAGAATTTATTATTGGGCATTGTGCCTTAACAGTAAAATTTGATAATTGTTCCTTATTGTCAACCTTATTTGCAATTGGTTCCAAATAAAGTGTACATGATTAAAAAAAAGAAAATTAAGCAACCAAGCTGGCCGATGTGACCGAACGGTTCAGTCTGGAACAGCACGACCGCTACGGCCGCAGGTTCGAATCCTATCTCAGGCATGGATATGTGTGATGTCCTTAGGTTAGATAGGTTTAAGTAGTTCTAAGTTAAATAGGGGACTGATGACCTCAGAAGTTTAGTCCCGTAGTGCTCAGAGCCATTTGAGCGCTACGCATTGTTAAAGGAGACCAATGGAGAGTATGGTTTTCCCGACTGCACAGATCGAAGATGGTTTAAATGGATTAAAGAGAGGGTGCAATCAATTTCAAACGAATGGTGTGTCTGGCACTCCACTTAATGTCCTTGCGGGAGAGATAATTAACACTGCTGCTGTCATTGAGAGAGAGGACTGACTAATAACATTATGAACTCTATCAGAAATGTTGAAAATTTTACTGGGTGCCAGAAAATTTACGAGACGTGTTCATGTGAGTGAGTCAACATGTCGATAGTCTGTAGAACATGTTGGACTATGAAAGCGGTATGTGGTGTAGAAATATGCAGTCAGCCGGTGATGGATAACCACGAGAGAACCCCTGCTGTCATACGAAATCGCACCCCATACCAGAACTCCTGGTGTAGATCCATTATGTCCAGCAAGGCAGACTGGCTTATTGCAGCCTCTCAACAGACCTCTTTCTAACCAACGCATCATCACTGAGGTAGAACCAGTTTTCACCAAAAAGCACAGAAGACCTCCACCCTGCCCTCCGATGAACTCTCCCTTGACACAGCTCGCAAATGGCGATGTGTTAGGATCTGCGCAATTCACGGTACAAGATACCTGGCTCGCAGTTGTCCTTGAAGTAACCGATTTGTAGTATTTAACTGCGTGTCCGTGGTCGAACACGATGGTCTTCCCTGTCGTTAGAGCCACGTGGCTGTCCAGAGCCCAGTATTCTTGCGGCCATATATTCTAGCTAGCTATCATATACAGTGGCCACATCCTTGCTTTCTGCAATGTCGCTTATGGATCATGCAGCGTTCCGTGGCCGTATAACACGACTTCTTCAAATTCGGTGAGGTACTGGTAATGGCGTTTTTGTGGCCTTAAAGGCATTCTTGACTAACATCAACTCACAACTCCGATGTCAAGGGTAACTAACTCTCACGACCATTACAGCGTGTATTTTCCGTGCGGCCGTTTCCCTTAACTTCCCTGCCCTTCCTGTTAATTTCATTCCTAACTGACTTGTATTTCTGTAATTCTGAAGATCCCCAGAGGCTTCGATACTTCCCTCTTTCGTCGATCAATTAAGGTATTCCTCCTATTACTCATTGAGCCGTGGTAAAATTTGCTGTTTTGAAGA
This sequence comes from Schistocerca piceifrons, assembly GCF_021461385.2. Taxonomy (NCBI): domain Eukaryota; kingdom Metazoa; phylum Arthropoda; class Insecta; order Orthoptera; family Acrididae; genus Schistocerca; species Schistocerca piceifrons. The sequence continues at coordinate 123,158,117 of NC_060146.1, forward strand.
GCGCGCCGCAGCGCGTAGTGTGAAGCAGGCAGTCTTGCCTATCATCTTGCGAGGCGGTATATGTGTAATGTAGAGCATGTTTGTACATTTTATGTGAGACTTTATGTCATGGGTTTTTATTTAAATGGTCATTTTAGTATATAAAGTTGCCACCCTTCCACCGTAAAAGTTTTCTTTTAAAAACAAGTTGCAGTTTCGGTGACAAGTATTTCTTTTAATGTGAGTGTTTTGTATCATTTCCATCCCTCCTACAGGGTGCATAGTTTATGTGTTTCTGTGAGTTGTTAAAACTTTTAGTTTAAAGTAATCTGGTGTGTTGCAGATTTGCACCAGTGTAGTCTTTCAGAGGTTGTGAGCAGTCGTGACTACTGCCGTGTTAAAAGGGAGCGGTAAGGTTCTCAGCCCCATAGCTCATACTGTCAAAAATTGTTACTACTGCCTCTGAATAAATTGTAGCTTGATATAATGTTTAAATCTTTTTTTTTTTAAAGAAAGGGTTTTTAGGAATAAAATTTCCATTTGTTGAAAGAAATTTGTTTTCATCAGTTACCCACTGGCAACTACTTCCAGGCTCGCATAATGCGATTAAATGTGTTAATGTTCTTGATGAATCGCTAGTAAATAAAGCAAATTCTTTAAGAAAAGATTTTGAAAGTAAATCCACGGTTCACCCATGATTTCTTCTTTCGAGCTTCTGTGATTGCTCTTTCCAAAGTTGTCCATTCTTCTTTAACTCAACTGTTTACTGAGCTATTCATTACCGCAGTATCTAAAGCCTGGTAGAACTTCAAGCGTAGATTCATTCCTTAATACTTCCCTATCACACTTAATCGCGCAATGGTTCTCCCTGTGTGGTCTCTTAAAGTTTAGTCTATTCTTCAGCGATATTAAATTGTGATTTGATTCTTTATCTCCTTAAAATCCAATGTCCGATGTCTATATCTTTGTCTGACCATGATGTATTACTCTTCCCGTATTTCCTGTCCTATTCCAAGTACACCTCTTCCTCTTGTGACTTTTAGAACAAAGTATTCGTTATTACTACGAGGGTTGGAACTTCAATAGTAGCAACTACAGATCGTACAAAATACATACGTGTTTCAAAGTTTTACTGATCTTTAGAGTAGTCACCAGCATTGTGTATAATTTGTTGCCAGCGATGTGGAGGTCATAGGATACTCTTAGCACTGCCAGGTGTTGACGGTTCGAGCGGCGCGGCCTATTGTCCGACGAATTTGTAGGAGCTCTGAATCGAATGCCGTAAAGTGTTTCCTACAGTTTAGAAATAGAGTTGAACTTATGATTGCTTAAGTGAGGGGAGTGCAGTAGGTGGTGTAACACATAGCAGCCCCACAGTCAAACAAATCAGTAACAGCTTGCACTGTACGTGCTTGAGCATTGTCCTGCAAAATGATGCTCAGGTCCTACAGAAAATGTCATCATTTCTGTTTCTAAGCTGGTCGTAGGTTGTGTTCTAAAAATGAACAGCATAGAGACAGAAGTGATGACACTTTCTGCAGGACCTGACCTTCAATTTGCAGGACAACGTTGAAGCACGTACAGTGCAAGCTTTTACTAATTTGTTTTACTGATGGGACTGCTAAGTGCTATACCACCTACTGCACTCCCATGCCTTAAGCCCCTGTGAGTTGAACTCGATTTCTAAACTGAAGGAAATACTTCACGGCATTCGCTTCAGAACTGCTAAAAATTCTTCGGGCAATACACCCTCGTAGCTGAAATTTATTGCAGAAGTCAAATAGTATTTCTCCTCTTCTGTTCTTACTGCCAATCTCATTCCTTCCGTAGACTTTTCTTCTGCTTTTTCTTTCCAATCCCCCGTGGTATATGGTGTGTATCCACCCTTCGACTTTATGACGTCATTAAGTCTGCTGCGGACACATTGAACTAGCTCTCTGAATATCTGTGGAAAGCTTGTAGCCCATTCTGCGGAAGCAGATTATGTGTGGAACTAGGATACTGGGGTTTGGAGTGAAATCGACTTTCTGACTCGTTCTAGGTACACTGCTGTGTGGCAGGGTGCATTATCCCGCTGATACAGTCATCGTGTCGGAACTTTTACCCTACAGTATGCAGTACACAACTCTCTAAAATATGTTCATATCCTTCCGCTTGTCGTGTCCTGAAATAGGCAGGAGAGGGAAAAAGGAGTTGCTGGTCAGCCTGCGCTCCCGAGCGGTACAGAGCAGAAGGCGGAAGGACAGGTCACAGTGAAGGCATTTGATTGTTTTCTTCTATGCGAGCCAACACTGGTACAGTTTTTTCCTAGAAATGTAGGTGGTGAGACTCGATAGGGAACTCGTTGTGGAGACTCTTTGACAAACAGGGGTTTGAAATAGTTGTTTATTCCAGATAGGACTAACTAATACACTGGAGGTTAGTTCTAGTGTTAGAAAAAGCATGAATAACATCGTTACAACAGAAGTCAGTGCAGAAGTCCCAGTAGTGGATGCTAACCAGAGTATTAAACACTAGCAGCATCTTAAGGCAACAAGTTAGTTGCAAAACAAAAGATAATGAATGAGACACTGTTCACTGAGGTACTCCAAGAGAGAGAGATAGAGAGACGCGGAGCTTGACCGAGGCTGGGGTCGACGGACGCGGATTCGACGCCCAGATCGTCTGACTGAGAACTCTGCCAAAATGCGGAATCTACGGGTTTTTCCTACTTAAAGCCACCCAGCCAATCCCGTAGGTCTCTTGCAGGTGCCTGCCAATCACGGTTTAGTTAGGTCCCCTCTACTGCTCCTAATGCTGGCATGTTAATGCAGTTGCACTAACTAAGTCTGTATTTGGTATCAACATTGTTCAGCTGAAAGCTAAACGCAACTGCTCTGCCAATTAAGGCTTGTAACATTATTGTTATACGTCATTTAGCCCCGCCCGTCGGGCTCCCCAGAGTAGGGACTGCTAGGTCAACACTTTTTTGGCGTTTCCGCTCTCTTTCTAACCCTTGTGAGCCTACTGGCGTTGATGTTTTCAGGGCTGGTATCAAGCTGGCTTTATACGTTAGTACGTGCTTGTTAGTTACAGAGTTCTACGGTGACAACCTACTACAGCGCCTAGACGACATATGAAGGTATATATTAATTCCTTGAAGAGTAACTAACGCCCTGGGACCGCGTCTTTGGGCGTCTGCATCTTCTCAAGGCTCTCCCCTTACTCTTTACTTCATGTAACAATATCTCTCCTAGTTTCGTCTGCCCTCAGCATCGTCTTTGCTTCCGCGGCTTGGAACGCCTCGCTTCCTTTATCACAGCTTCAAGATAACACTACAGTAGCAAGGAATAACCAATATATCACATGCTTTCAGTGTTCTCTTATCTGCGACACGGTAGCGACGGATTCTGCTCTTTGAAACCGTCTTTCGCGCCGATCGCCGCCCTCTTCAGCGAGGCGTGCTACTTCTGGCTACGCCGAGATAAGGCGTGAACGAACGCCCGAACATGGCCAATGTTTACTGAGGCGCCCGGAGGCGTGGCTTGCGGCAGGAGAATAGCTCGTCACGCTGTTTGATCTCGGCCGCCCGACAGCGTACTCGCTTCTGGGAAGCGGCTGGTTGCTTGCTGGGTGTCAGTGCAGCGAGAAGACACACAGTGTTGGCAGCTGCTGCAACGGTACAGCAGGGGGCGGCGCAACCGACGAGTGGCAACGTCACTGACACAGCTCCGAAGCCAAGGGCGGCCCAATTCGTTTACGTGGTCTAAGAAACAACTGCGTCACGGAGCTCGTGTCCGTCTATCCACCAGTGCGAGTTTTCTGGGTGCTATTATTACGTGTGTGAGAGTGAGAGAGAGAGAGAGATTGCGAGAGAGAGAGAGAGAGAGACGGAGATGTAGTGAGAGAGAGAGACGGAGATATAGTGAGAGAGTACGCTCACGTCTTGTCTGAAAGCTGATCCTTGGTGATAAATCTGGCGTCTTTTAAGACGTAAATCCCGCGGAACGAACGAATTTTTCTGAAAGCTATGTCCTGAACATGCAGCCTAGTACTGCTGAAGGAAATCGATGAAGTTGGTATTTCTTGTTTTCTCGACAGTAAAGCAAAATACACTGATTAACCAAAACATTGTGACAACGCCGAAGCCGGCTGCAGTGGTCCGGCCGCTGTGGTCGAGCGGTTATAGGCGCTGCAGTCCGGAACCACGTGGCTGCTACGCTTGCAGGTTCGAATCCTGCCACAGGCATAGATGTGTGTGATGCCATTAGATTAGTTAGGTTTAAGTAGTTCTAAGTCTAGAGGACTGATGGCCTCAGATGTTAAGTCCCATAGTGCTCACAGCCATTTGAACCATTTGAACCACCGCCCAATGCGACGTTCGATGCTGCCTGGTGACGTGGCGGGCACGTGACGCGGTAACTAAAGTACCGGCTGATCAAAAAGTCAGTATAAATTTGAAAACTGAATAAATCACGGAATAATGTAGATAGGAAGGTACAAATTGACGCACATGTTTGGAATGACATGGGGTTTTATTAGAACCAAATATATACAAAAGTTCAAAACATTTCTGGCAGATGATGCTTCATCTGATCAGAATAGCAATAATTAGCATAACAAAGTAAGACAAAGATGATGTTCTTTACAGGAAATGTCCACCATCATTCCTCAACAATAGCTGTAGTCGAGGAATAATGTGAACAGCACTGTAAAGCATGTCCGGAGTTATGGTGAGGCATTGGCGTCGGATGTTGCCTTTCAGCATCCCTAGAGATGTCGGTCGATCACGATACACTTGCGACTTCAGGTAACCCCAAAGCCAATAATCGCACGGACTGAGGTGTGGGGACCTGGGAGGCCTAGCATGACGAATGTGGCGGCTGAGCACACGATCATCACTAAACGACGAGCGCAAGAGATCTTTAAGCGTCTAGCAATATGGGGTGTTTTTTTTGTTTTAATAAAACCCCATGTCATTCCAAGCATGTGTGTCAATTTTTACCTATCTATCTACCTCAATATTTTAAACATAGCAGCACAACAGCAACGCTTCCACGTAATAAAATTATAAACAGCCGACCAGTTGCAATGGATAAAGAATTCTTTACTAGGATTCAACAAATTTAAATTTGTCTTCTTCAGAAGGTGGCAATTTTACATTAGTATGGACTGATGTATCATCGCCGTTTTTACAAATGTCTGCATAGATCCATTTGTCAAATTAAAATATAGCCCTAAAAATAGGGTTTGTCACGTAAATATAAACTAGTACATGGATGTTGCAGAGCTCACAACCGACTCTGCAACATCCATGTACTAATTTATATTTACGTGACAAACCCTATTTTTAGGGCTATATTTTAATTTGAGTCGGTTGTGAGCTCTGCAACATCCATGTACTAATTTGCATTTACGTGAAAAACCCTATTTTTAGGGCTATATTTCAATTTGACAAATGGATCTATGCAGACATTTGTAAAAACGGCGATGATACATCAGTCCATGCTAATGTAAAATTGCCACCTTCTGAAGAAGACAAATTTAAAATTTTTGAGACCTAGGTAAAGAATTCTTTATCCATTGCAACTGGTCGGCTGTTTATAATTTTATTACTATCTATCTACATTATTCCGTGGTTTATTAAGTTTTCAAATTTATACTTATATTTTGATCACCCGGTATGTAAGCGGAGCGGACAAGGGCGGGGGATGATCCTAGAAAAGATACTGTCTGAAAACTGAGAAATCCATTGACATAAGCGGCTTTGACCGAGGGCAGGTTATTATTACGCAAAGCCTGTGAACGACTATCTCGAAAACAGCGAGGGCGCTGCCGAATGCACCTACGGAAACAGGTAGAAGGACAGTGAAACTGCCACTAAGCGCTAAATGGTTGGACGTCCACGACTCTACCCAGAACATGCGGCTCGGAGGCTTGTCTGCTCTGTAAAGTAGGATAGATGATGATCCGTGCAATCTCTGCCGAAAGAGCACAATGCTGGTGCAGGCACAAGTGTATTCGGAACACACCGTTCATCGTGCATTGTTGAACATGGAGCTCCGCAGCAGACTGCGTCTGTTTGTTGACATGTTGACCCAACGACATTGTCAGTTACGACTGCACTGGGCACGGGACCATCGGTTCAAATGGTTCAAAAGGCTCTGAGTACTATGGGACTTAACATCTGAGGTCATCAGTCCCCTAGAACTTAGAACTACTTAAACTTAACTAACCTACGGACATAACACACATCCAAGCCCGAGGCAGGATTCGAACCTGCGACCGTAGCGGTCGCGCGGTTCCAGACTGAAGCGCCTAGAACCGCTCGGTCACATCGTTCGGCCGGACCATCGATATCCGGCCGTCGATCAACGGAAACGCGTCGGCTGCTCTAGGTCAACGGTCATCCCAATAAAAGCCGTCATCTAAGTGAACGGCGGCTCGAAACCTGCAGCGCTCCAAGGACCCAGGCTGGTAAGAGCTAAGGGAGACATTCACCTGCGCTTACATGGCACCTACGGTAATAATGGAAGAGACGCCGAAGCTGCGAACCGCTTACGTCCCTTCATGCTTGATGGCTCCCCCCGAAGGCGATGTCACCTTTCAGCAGTATAATGTCAGTGTATTGGAGCCAGAGCCGCGCTGCAGTGGGTTGACGAGCATTATAGTCAACTCACGTTGATGTGCCGGCGACCAAATTCTCCTGATGTAAATCTGGGACGCTACCGGGTGCCACAACAGCGTAAGCAAATCACCGGCCCGTTATTTACGCGAATTTCGTTCCAAAGACGATAAACAAACTGTTAAGAGGGGAGTGTTGTCCTTATTATCACTATTTCATCCCCATCGACGCGCAAGCCGCCGAAGTGGCGTCAACTCGAAAGACTTGCACCTGGCGAACGGTCTACCCGACGGGAGGCCCTAGCCACACAGCATTTCCATCTTACATACCTGTCTACACTATCTGTGGATTATCAGTAGAGATGGAGGTTATCGCTGAAACGCCTTGTTTTCGATTATATCATTTTTTTCCACGCCAGTTCAATTGACTGCGAAAACCCCTCAAAGTAGCCGGTGTTTGAAATAACCGATTTTCACTTTCCTACTCCTGTCATCCCCTGTAACAAACGAGGAAATCGAACATAGATTCAAAAACTTTGACTCGCTCAGTTTCGAGATACATTAACCGAAATATTACATTACATAGCCAAACAAAAGAAGACTTTGTCCGTCCACCGTTCGCTGGTTTCCTCGAAAAGTGATAAGTAGTTGAATACTACAAAAAATCACCACTGTTCTGCAACTGATTCTAATTTTTTTCTAACGCTGCTCAAAATCACATCATAATCGTGGATCATACGATTATTTTGGCATTAGGAATAGTCAGTGCTAAGGCGAGAAAAGTAGAGTTGAAGAACTCGGTTATCACTTTAATTTTTGGGCTTGCAGCATCTTGTATTGTGCACGGGTTGTCTAGGAGGGGGCATAAAAGTAGGTGACTTGGATCTTCTTCAGACCCGCAGTTGCAAGAGGTGTCTGCGCGCCTGCAGCTCGTGGTCGTGCGGTAGCGTTCTCGCTTCCCGCGCCCGGGTTCCCGGGTTCGATTCCCGGCGGGGTCGGGGACTTTCTCTGTCTCGTGATGGCTGGGTGTTGTGTGATGTCCTTAGGTTAGTTCGGTTTAAGTAGTTCTAAGTTCTAGGGGACTGATGACCATAGATGTTAAGTCCCATAGTGCTCAGAGCCATTTGAACCATTTGGTGTCTGCGCTCGCTGGAAGGATTCCCCATTTCTTCAAGTTGCTCTTGCATCGGGGGACGCCCACTCTTAGGCAGTTGAGGGTCCTCTATAGGGGAGGAGCTAGATCTTCTTTCGGTGATACATCTACGGGTAGTGGGCTCTTCCATGCTGTTCTAGGCGCATCAGTCCGGAACCGCGCTGCTGCTACGGTCGCTGGTTCGAATCCTGCCTCGGGCGTGGATGTGCGTGATGTCCTTAAGTTGGTTAGGTTTAAGTAGTTCTAAGTCTAGAGGACTGATGACGTCATATGTTAAGTCCCATAGTGCTTAGAGCCGTTTGAACCTCTTCCATGCTGTAAGACGAATTCCCTCTGGTGCTGCCTCCAGTGGCGCAGATCTTGCAGGGAAACTCTTGTGGAATTTAAGGAGGGATTTTGCTGCCTGATGACCATACAAAGGATGTCGGCGGTCGTTCTCCTGCTCTGTTCTCTCATTGTCTGCAGCGGTGCTGGGTGGGGCTGTTCCAACAGTCGGATACAATTTCGGAACTGGTATTGGCTTCAAGCACCCTGAGACGATCCTTGCAGTATCGTTGACCGCAATATCGACCTGCTTAGAATGACCTGAAGCGTTCCACACAGGAGCAGCATACGCAGCTGCCCAAGTGCAGAAGTGCTTAGGAGGTGCGGATTGGCTCCCCAGCTGCTGCCAATTGGCTTCTTAAGTATCCCATTGCGAGCAATGAGCTTCTGTTTCAGGTTTAGACGAAGCTGCCTGTACGGTGGAGTCCTGTCTAGTGCGACACCTAGGTAGACTGGTGTTGGTCTATGTTTTAGTTGCTCTACTCGCTATGTGATGTCCAGCTTTTGCTGCGCTTCCCTGTTTCGTAAGGGGAAGGCGCCCACTTGAGTTTTCCTGGGATTGGGCTTCAGGTGGTTGGCATAATTGTACTTGGAGAGTTCATCTTTTGCTGCAGACAGTTTTCCCTCTACTTCTTTAAGGGTTGGCCCCTGAACAGCTACTGCTATGTCATCGGCTTAGATGAAGAGCCTAGTACGTGTCTGACCATTGGTGTATATATTGTACAGGGCTGGAGCAAGGACACTGCCTTGGGAGAGGCCGTTCTTCTGCATTCGACATCTACTCCTCTTACCCTGTAATGAAACTTTGAATCTTTTGTTATGAGGGGAGGTGCTAATAAGGGATGTTAGTTCGTAGTCTTTAGTGAAGTCAAACACTTTCGTTAACAGTTTCCTATGATTCACAGTGTCGTATACAGCTGGTTTAGGTTCAAGATCTGACTACAGCATGATTTGCCAGCACGAAAGCCTGCTCGTTGTGGGATGAACTTCACTTCGAGGGTGGCACTGATTCGGTGTGGCATAAAAGGGAGAAAGGTCGAAATTTTTTTGGATCGTTTGACGAAGTCCGTGAATGGCTGCTTATGCGAGCTCTGCGCCAGACTTGAACCCTACCATCGGCTCTTACCAGCTGAGGTCGGAACTGGTCTGACCAGGCCACCGTGCTCTAGCCGTTGAGGGTCCAACCGAATTGGTCACAAGACCAGGAGAGGCTCTCCAAGCGATATCGCTGTGTTAGTAAAACCAATCGCTTCGGACATCTGCTGCCATAGCCCATTAACGCCTGTTTTCGCCTCTCTGTCCTAGACGATACGTTTCGGTGGTTATTTCATGCAGAGTTGATTGTCTGTTAGCGCTGACAATTGTACGCAAACTCTGCCTCTCTCGGTCGTTAAGTGAAGGCCGTCGATCACCGCGTTGTCGTAGGTGAGAGGTAACACTAGAAATCTGATATGCTCAGCACGCTGTTGAAACAGTGGATCTCGAAATGTCGAATTCCATAACGATATATTAAATGAAATGTCCCATGCGCCTAGCTTTAACTACCACTCCGCGTTCAATGTCTGTTATTCCAGTCTTGTAGTCACAATCGAGTCAGCAACCTTATCACACGAATCATGTGAGTGCAAATGACAGTTCGGCAAATGCACTGCCCTTTTACACCTTACGTACGCGGTACTACCACCGTCTGTATATGTGTATGTCGCTGTCCCACGAATTTTGTCTTGTCATTGTGTATCTTACTCCGAATGGTTTCCGAGCCAGAACACAATAGGTTTACATTGGTATTTCTTTTCTATGTCATTCAAGCACTTTAGCTTTTTCAGAGTACGATAGTAGTTTACAGGAAGTTGACACGAATCATATGATACAGGAATCTTGTAGTCTGTGAAGTCGGGAGATTGCCTCTGAGCTACAAAAACTACTTAAGCAACAGGACATGTGCGTCGGCCGAGATTTTCAGTATTTCAGCGCTCTCTTCTCGCAAACTACTAATTCCAGAGAAAAAATGAATAGGGCATTTTTATAGGAAATTTTAGTTTAATTTTACATTGCGACACTTCTTTTTTTTCTCAGTTGGGTACGATTTTCGAGTTATTCAAGGAAACCTGACTAAAGTGATATCAAATGTGTTCTATCCCAGAAACAATCCGGGATAGAATTTTAGAACATATACTGCGCACAAACAGAATGAAGTATCACGAATAGAGAGACCTTTTCCTTACCAAGGAACTTACTATTTGAAAATATAGATCATGTAAACCCACTCACACATTTCTCACATGGCATCCTGAAGGCCATGGATCAAGACAGTCAAATTCATACAGTATTTCTCGATTCATGAAAAGCATATGACCTACGATTATCAAAGGTACTATCGTGTGTTGTTTAAGACGAAATTTGTGCCTCGACTGCACAGCTTTTGGTGGGAAGAACGGAGTATGCCATCTGGGATGCAGAGTCATCGACAGATGATGATGTGACTTGAGGTGTGTCCCAGGGAAATGTATTGGGACCATGTAACACCGAAAATGCAGATAAAATACCTTCTGCCCCATCCACTGTTTCGCCGTTTAATATCCGTTGATAACTTGCATTGTACTTTAGATTCTGTAGCTGTAAGCTGTATTATAGAAACTATATTTCATAGGTAAACGATGTACTATTGCATTTCATTTTGACTGTGTATAATTGACTGTAATTGTAATGAAAATATTGTAAATTGCTCGGTAATAGCCAAGGGAACTTTATTGAAATGTATCGATAGCAACGACGAAATTGTAGGAGCTGCGCCGCTGTTTATCTTTCCGTATGGAGAGTCACTGTCGCACTGCTAGCAGAGTGGAAGCGGAGCAGCTTTGGTCATGCAAAAGTGCGGAAGTGTTTGCAGGGCGCTCCCGCCCACACAGTTTCCATCAATGATCGCGCCAGTGTAGGCGCTCCTGGTTCGTTAAACCGCGAGTATTGGGAGCACGGTAGAAGTGGACAGGCGGAGGAAGCCGCAGTTCCAGCTACTGCCTGTCCAGCTATTATCCGTGGCTCTGGAGACAACTCGGGGTACTCATCGAACAGCCGCAGCAGCAACAACGGCAGCTGAGCATTGTCATCGGCTACATTCTTTGTGTCCGCACAGCTACAACATCATAACTGTTAACTGACAGACATAAAAATGTAGAGTATTTGCCCAGTTGATTTTTTTCCACAAAGAATGAATAACTTGAATAATAACTTGCTATAGTTTAAACTTGTAGTGCACCTGTGTTGTTATTGTCCTCAGACATTATTACGAAGCAGGGTCCCTTTCCTTTCCATGCAATCATCGAGTGTCGTCATAATATGAAAAGTGGTTAACTATTTACTGCCAATGAGTGTGTTTTCTAAAGTCTAATTTCAGTCTAAATTTCCAGCTACAGTAACTGTACATTCTTGTATTGCATAACAGGGGCTACTTAAAGTAAAGAAATATTTCACTGGTAAAACTAATAACTAAAGATACTGCACAATTAATTTCGTTTATTCTGTATTTAGCTTAGCGAGTGACTTCTGCTGACTTGGTTGTTTTTTTCAAAGCAAAACCAATTCCTCATTTCCTTAAAGCAAATATAGTTAAGTCTTTAAATAATCAAAAGCACATTGCTTGCCTTTTTCTAAATTTTGCTACGTTACTCTGAGGTTACTGATATTTATTTTTACGTAAAAAAGTTCAAATTAAGCAGCAATTTATTTAACCAGTAATTTCGTTTAGCACTACTTTCAAATTTTAGTACTTCAGAATAAGTACCTACAAACTCAGTCCTTTCTGATTCGCTTGTTTTCTCGTGAACTGTTGTGTTGTGAAAAAGAGCGACAACCTTCTGCTGCCACGCCAGTGAGTACTTGCTTAAATTTCTTTGCTACTACCTTTCTCAAGATTATGGAGCTTCATTGCCCTAGCGGGCTGGCGACTATTTAATTATCCCTTTTTTGTTTGTGTTATCAGTGATGTTTGTAGTAAGTATTACGTGGTCAATGCAAATGGGACACACCGTTAATTATGTCCACACATGATGTCCTTTCCGGATTACAAAAATATGTAATATGTTTCATATATGAGTGCTGTAGTGTGCCTGATTCTAATACAATAATTTTAATTTATTTAAAGTTAATGTTCGTGTAAGGAGTATTTTTAACCTGATCCATTTACATTAATATGGCGTTTCCAAAAATGTTTCGTACAAATACTAGGATTGATTTCATCCATATGATCTCTACTATTATCCTTTGTAAATCGTAGTAAGTATATTTGGTTAACAATAGTTATTACTGTTTCATAGTTCTAAAGTGTCATCATTTATAACTCTTTCAAATTAAAAAGGCCGCAATAAGTTTCGACATGTTCTATGGTTTTGTGACATTGATGCAGAGGTACAAACGGACAAAATTAAAATACATATTCATAAGCCATACACTCTCTCTTTGAATGTAGGATTTCAGTATAAACAGATACGGAAATATATATCAATCAGACCTCCACTACATTCCTTGCACAATGGTCGAATGCATGTAATTTGGTTACCATGAGTAGAAACAGCTAGTGACCACAAATTCAATTCCAAAAAAATTGGAAGTTGTATATTTAAGCAAATTCTTCGATAATAAGTCACTGCCTGTTTGTAAAATGAAGAGTGTTTGGGAGAATTGCGTCTTTGACATTGAGGCCAATAGATTTAATCACTAGAACAGTTGCTTCAATGGAATTAAGAAATGAATAGTGACTTTGTTTCATTAATCAAGTCAAATTTCTCTGTAGGTGATTCAGAGAAACCACACAAACGTAAGTGAAGGCTGACAGAGATCATCAGACTATGTGCCTGTGCGACAATCGCTTCATCACCATGCTGGTTTGTATCGAAATAGGGCATCCAGTAATTATACGATCCTCCAGTCGCAACAATCTATATTGATTTGGAAACCTCATTGTCATAGGATGCCAGTAACTCGCAGTCTTAAGCTAGGAAATGAAATCAGCTGAGGTCTCCAAAAAGGTGAATCCTCCAGGAAGAAACATAAAAAATTTTGGCTCAGAAATATGGCTGTCTTGCTTTATTACTGGAAACGTGTACTGTTGGCAGCAATGATGCTATTATTCCTGAATTGTTTGGCAGCCAAGTGATTTAAAGAGGAACACACATAACAAAAGATACCCCATATCAGTAACAGCCAGTAATAAGCTTCCTGTATCTGTAGTGTGTTCTCATGCCTGCATTCTTAACAAGCATGTATCGATTTGTATGTTTACAATAGCTAGTTCTTTCAAAAAATACATTTCAGTTATACAGTTCTTTATCAAACATATTGATGTTTCCCTCATTTCATATAATTTCATTACAATGACATAACCACTTTACCAGTTTGGTTACTCGCTACACGATATTTTAGTGAGTGTGTTATTTACAGTGTACGTAAATACTAAAGACGGATTTTACTGCATGTGTGTAATATGAAAACACTGACAAAGAGCTCCACAGTTTCTGAGCAGGTGAGAAAGCAAGAGACCAACACTGTTATGAGAAACTGCTAGAGACATTCATGTATACCAATTCTTCTACTGTTCTAAATGAGTGAAAAAATACAAATACAAAATATGAATATTGTTGTGAAAAGTACTTGAGCATATTGCGGTTCATGTTACTCGAAAATATCTATACATATGTTATCAAGTACACCTGCAAACAGAGATACAAGACTGAATGTAACTGATAATAATAAAAAATAGTTAGCAAATAATAGAAGATTTATTTGTTTTCTTTTTAAGCTATTCTACATAATACAAAGAAATCTATAGTATACTGCATTTTAATAGTGCAAGTAGAGTTAATGTAATATTGTTAATGACTGCGATGCATAATTTTATTTATTAAGGTAATTAACATTTCCATGTTACATCTCTCTACAGTGTTTCCATAAATGAGGCTAACAACAGAATGCAAATAAATCGATTTCTGTCATAGATACTTCAAAAAAGGTCTAATTGTAATTTTTTATGATAAAATTTTTCTTATTTACCTGCTGATCCTCATAATTTAATTTTAATAATAATCCATTACCGAAGTAGGTACACCTTGTTTACTTTGACATAACAGTACATTACCTAAAATAAAGACCACGACTCACACAGTTAAGAAGAAAATGTGAAAAATTTATTAAAGGTAAAAATTCACATCTTTTAGAGTATTGCATAAATCTAAAATTTACATATGATTTCTCTCCAAAACATAGACTATAACTATTCTGGTGGACCTGAAGTATAAATTTTCCAACTAGACATGGACGACACACTTTTGTGCATATAGGCACCTCTTCCTTCACAAACAAGACATGTACAAAATATCAAGTTTTTACGTGGCCATCATCTGAGGCAAGGAAGGAAATATTTGTTTTGTAAATAAAAAACTGTCTTTTCTTGCTGCAATGTATTTCACTTCTTTGAGACACGTTTCGCTTTTTTACTTTTAGGCATCTTCAGTGGTAACTAGAATGGATCAGTTCTATTTTAAATGTGGTACTTGTAGACTACAAAACAGTTCACACCATTTTTTTCTGGGCAAGTAAGTGACTGCTAATGGCTCTTCGCATTTTCGGCTGGCATCTATGGTTCCTGTCATCTGGTCACATGCTGATGATATTACAACTTCACTTACGAACATGAAGACGTACTTACGTTTGGTAAGTGAAGTTATAGTGCACCCTCCATCATGTGACCAGATGAGAGGAAGCTCAGATATGAGCCAAAAACGCAAAGAACTATAAGTAATTACTTATTTACGCAAGATATGAATTGTTTTATAATCTACGAATATCACATATCAAAACAAAACTGTATCATTTTAGATGCTACTGAAGATGTCGTAAACCAAAAAGCGAAAAGCGTCTGGGATATATAAAATACATTGCAGTAAGAAAAGGTGATTTTTATTTACAAAGTAGGTATACTAAGTATGTTATAACTAAAGTGTGGCAGACTGAAATGAATGGAATTAAATATAAACTGTCGAATCTAGAACCATTGCAAGAACTAAATGCTAGAATCACAGGAAATGATACTATAATATTCGTTATTAATATGCAGTATTATTTTTATCAAGCATACATTAATTTTAAATGTTGATATCTTATTAAATTTACATGTCTGAATATTTAATGGAAATGAAGTCACCAAGACATATATATACAAAAATTTTCGTTCTACAGACAATGAATAATTGGGCTGTAATCGTTTTCTTCTTTGACAACCAGGTCTTCCTTCAACATTTGCAAATAACATGACATGTCAAAATCAGAGTGGTTAATTTAATGTGATGTAATATTACTTTACATAAAATAAAAAATAAATATACTAGAGATGAGAGTTCAGTTTTAAAAATCTAGTTTAAAATCATCACTATCATTGGAATAATGACACTTTCGATTTATGTGATAAATATATTCCTGTTGATTGTTCTGGAAAACTATGATGTAAGCTGAAGCAGCTTACAAAATTCACGTCGAACTTTTCTCTTCAGACACAACAACAAATTAGTTTTATGTCCTCATAAACCATTGGCACCTCGACAGTCCACCATTAGCACATTTTTACAACACTGACAAAATTGTGAGGCAACAGCAGTGGATGTACAGTAGCAAATATTTTAAATTGCCAATCGAACTAGGAAATCATGCAAGATATCAGAAGTAAGATTTCTTGCATAGGCAAACATAAAGCAAGAATGAGATTTTCACTCTGCAGCGGAGTGTGCGCTGATATGAAACTTCCTGGCAGATTAAAACTGTGTGCCGGACCGAGCCTCGAAATCGGGACCTTTGCCTTTCGCGGGCAAGTGCTCTCCCAGCCGAGCTACCCAAGCACGACTCACGCCCCGTCCTCACAGCTTTACTTCTGCCAGTACCTCGTCTCCTACCTTCCAAATTTGAAAGGCAAAGGTCCCGAGTTCGAGTCTCGGTCCGGCACACCGTTTTAATCTGCCAGGAAGTTTCATAAAGCAAGAACATCGTGCACTGCATGTGTGTTGCATTCATGTGCTAGTTGCAGACAGATGGAAGGCTATGTGCATGTAATTGTATTTTTAAATGTTTGTATGTATATTTTGATGATAAGGACTATACGCATTATTGTACTTCATCTACCAACGTTTACTGACACTTCACAAGAGACCATTCCAGATCAGTGATTGCTGCAGTCCATTGAATGATAAGGCGCCATATGGTTTGCTTGATAATGTTTGTAATCAGTTTATACCGCAGCAGAGCACACATAACTGTAACAGATGTGGGAACTGATGGTTCCAACACTTTAACACTTGAATATGATATATTCAAAGTTGTTTCACCTACAGTTACTTGCTGCAGGGTTGTCAGTATCATTTTCGACTCCAAGTAGTATCATTAGAGCAGCGACTGCTCATTCCCCACTTTGATCCTCCAGAACCACGCCGCTGGAAGAATGAAGAATCGCTGCAGTCGCGGCGGTCGGATCCCTAGAACAGAGAAGGCAGGTATTGCGAACCATTTCTACAGCTTACCTTGACAATATTTCTAGCCTTATCATAAACATTACTGGTAGCGGAATGTTGGCAGATCAGTGGGAGTGCTGTCTGAACTAGTAACGTGGAGAAGAGTTGAATTATGGTTGTGACGCAACAGGTAAATGTCACAGTGGTAGAACATGTGTGAAAAACAGTGATAACTTTAAAACTAGGGCAGCCACAGATAAAGTAACTATAAATAACTGATTGACCAGATGTTAACACACCCGTGTTAGAACATTTAAAAAACAAATCCAATAATTTGCAATAGCTGTATTTGTTGGAGTGGACTAGAGACTCACCCAAACGATTTAATAACTTTTAAGTTGCATCTTCTGGTGCTTATAATGGTACTTCATGTGGTATAGGGAGCTATTACAGAATTTCAACAACTGGTAAAACCCTCATCAATGATGAATGTCCAGTTTGTGTTAAAATCACGATGAGCTGTCAACACTTGAGCGATCAAAATACACTCCTGGAAATGGAAAAAAGAACACATTGACACCGGTGTGTCAGACCCACCATACTTGCTCCGGACACTGCGAGAGGGCTGTACAAGCAATGATCACACGCACGGCACAGCGGACACACCAGGAACCGCGGTGTTGGCCGTCGAATGGCGCTAGCTGCGCAGCATTTGTGCACCGCCGCCGTCAGTGTCAGCCAGTTTGCCGTGGCATACGGAGCTCCATCGCAGTCTTTAACACTGGTAGCATGCCGCGACAGCGTGGACGTGAACCGTATGTGCAGATGACGGACTTTGAGCAAGGGCGTATAGTGGGCATGCGGGAGGCCGGGTGGACGTACCGCCGAATTGCTCAACACGTGGGGCGTGAGGTCTCCACAGTACATCGATGTTGTCGCCAGTGGTCGGCGGAAGGTGCACGTGGCCGTCGACCTGGGACCGGACCGCAGCGACGCACGGATGCACGCCAAGACCGTAGGATCCTACGCAGTGCCGTAGGGGACCGCACCGCCACTTCCCAGCAAATTAGGGACACTGTTGCTCCTGGGGTATCGGCGAGGACCATTCGCAACCGTCTCCATGAAGCTGGGCTACGGTCCCGCACACCGTTAGGCCGTCTTCCGCTCACGCCCCAACATCGTGCAGCCCGCCTCCAGTGGTGTCGCGACAGGCGCGAATGGAGGGACGAATGGAGACGTGTCGTCTTCAGCGATGAGAGTCGCTTTTGCCTTGGTGCCAATGATGGTCGTATGCGTGTTTGGCGCCGTGCAGGTGAGCGCCACAATCAGGACTGCATACGACCGAGGCACACAGGGCCAACACCCGGCATCATGGTGTGGGGAGCGATCTCCTACACTGGCCGTACACCACTGGTGATCGTCGAGGGGACACTGAATAGTGCACGGTACATCCAAACCGTCATCGAACCCATCGTTCTACCATCCCTAGACCGGCAAGGGAACTTGCTGTTCCAACAGGACAATGCACGTCCGCATGTATCCCGTGCCACTCAACGTGCTCTAGAAGGTGTAAGTCAACTACCCTGGCCAGCAAGATCTCCGGATCTGTCCCCCGTTGAGCATGTTTGGGACTGGATGAAGCGTCGTCTCACGCGGTCTGCACGTCCAGCACGAACGCTGGTCCAACTGAGGCGCCAGGTGGAAATGGCATGGCAAGCCGTTCCACAGGACTACATCCAGCATCTCTACGATCGTCTCCATGGGAGAATAGCAGCCTGCATTGCTGCGAAAGGTGGATATACACTGTACTAGTGCCGACATTGTGCATGCTCTGTTGCCTGTGTCTATGTGCCAGTGGTTCTGTCAGTGTGATTATGTGATGTATCTGACCCCAGGAATGTGTCAATAAAGTTTCCCCTTCCTGGGACAATGAATTCACGGTGTTCTTATTTCAATTTCCAGGAGTGTATGTTCCTATGGACCAATGTCAGATATCGTTGAGCGGCTTCTTCCGTTCCAGAGATAAACAGAGTTAGTCAATTCGCGTCACGGAGGTGGAAGAAATTTTCGTAACTGGAATTCTATCGACATAGAAAGGGAAAGTTGTGGCACACATTTGCTGACTTTCACACTGGATCTTTATGCCTTGAATTAAACGGAATAGCTATCAGAACTGTCTAACGAAAGGAAATTACTTACCACCCTGATATGTGCAGCCACTGAGATCCGTGGCTTCACTTGTTGAAATGCTTGTCATCTTCACTGAGAAGTTGAGCTTGACACATAAGTCGCCAAAATGGCTTGAAGAATCAAGGATTTATGAGGCTGTCGACAGTAATTTTTTACTTTGTTCAGATAATAGGACGTGTCGCTGAAGGTACGATATGTATCACTGCTGTTCAAAGCCGGCCGAAGTGGCCGTGCGGTTAAAGGCGCTGCAGTCTGGAACCGCAAGACCGCTTAGGTTCGAATCCTGCCTCGGGCATGGATGTTTGTGATGTCCTTAGGTTAGTTAGGTTTAACTAGTTCTAAGTTCTAGGGGACTAAAGACCTCAGCAGTTGAGTCCCATAGTGCTCAGAGCCATTTGAACCATTTTTTTTTGCTGTTCAAGTAAATAACGGGATTCTAGTCGTCACATGGTACATGGTATCGTCCTAACGAGAAATTGTCGCTCATAAACAGCGCAGCATCTCGTGTGGTACACGAGTATGAGCGGGATGACCGGAAAACACAGCAGCGAACCGCAATGTGGCTGGTGACTAAACTAAATACCAGTACGGAACTATGATGGGTCTCATTTCTGCCTACGCAAAATGGTTCAAATGGCTCTAAGCACTATGGGACTTAACTTCTGAGGTCATCAGTCCCCTAGAGCTTAGAACTACTTAAACCTAACTAACCTAAGGACATCACACACATCCATGTCCAAGGCAGGATTCGAACCTGCGACCGTAGCAGTCGTGCGGCCTGCCTACGCAGCTGCCTATGACAATGTGCGACTGCACAATTTGATAGCCACTGATGTGCTGAAAGGCGCACAATTACTTGATTTGCGGACAGTCATCCAGGCATTTAAGTACTTAAGCCTTAGACTATAATTACATAGTAACAATATATTGAGGAATGTGTTGCGTGGAGAAAGGTGGTGGAACTGATTTCTAAGCGCATCCGTATTTAACGCCGCAGTGGTTAGGTTCGTAGTGTCACGGGTTTCATTTCGACGATGACAGGATTTTACGCGTAAGACCGCCTGGTTCATGAGCCTGATGAGCTAGGTTCTACACCCACGCCGGAATTGTTACACTTTCAACGATAAGCGATTGTTGTTATAACTGATATTCTTCTTCTAACACCGTCGCAATAAGGGAAAGAGTTTTTCTTTTCTTTCCAAAAGGACACAGCAAGAAATGAGAGCATTGTAATCAGGTACTATGAGGATAATTTTCCCAAGTGACATAGGTCAGCAAAACCATAGTCGGAAGTATGCAGAATCTGCAGGGTCTAAAATTCGAGCATTTATCATTTAGGGAACATATTAGTCTAATTTATTCTCTCGTTTAGTATCATGCGTGCCATTAGCCATTTGATTTAGCGTTTGTTTGCGCCAAGATGAACGAATTTCATTATGTTCCTGAATACTATGTGGACCTCATAGTAGATTAAGGTATTTTGAAGGAAAAATTCGCAGCATAAGAAAGAAATTCATGCAGAGCACTGACATTGTAGAACTACATGTATCTAGGTAACGTATTTAAGTGATTGCAGGATCCCAGGTCAATGTAAGCGTGAGATAGGCCATTACGAATGTAAGATACTGCTACATTAAAAACCGGTGTAACTACCAGAATGACGGTGGCAAGCAAGCAAACGTGTACGCCTTTTGTTGTAAAGGTGGCGAATGTCTGTTTGTGGGGTGGAATTCTATGGCTGTTGCACTTGGTCGGTGAATACGGGGATGGTAAATGCTGTTTGCAGATGACGATCAAGTTGTCGTCCGATAATGTCTCAGATGTGCTCAATTGGAGACAGATGTGGCGATTGAGCAGGCCCAAGCGACATGTCGACACTCTGTAGGGCAGTTTGGATTACAACAGCGGTATGTGTACAAGCGTTATCCTGTTGGAAAGCTCCCCCTCGAATGCTGTTCATGCATGGCAGCACAACAGATCGAATCACCACAGTGACGTATATATTTAAAGTGAGGGTTCGTGGGAAAACCGCAGAGCGCTTCGTCTGTGATACAAAATCACGCCCCAGACTATAACTCCAGGTTTAGGTTCAGTGGGCCCGGCACACAGACAGGTAGGTTGCGGGCCCTCAACTGGCCTGCTTCTTACCAACACACGGCCATCACTGGCACCGAGGCAGAGCCATCTTTCATCGGGAAACACAACAGACCTCCAACCTGCCCTCCAAAGAGCGCTCACTTGCTACCACTGAAGTCGCAAATGGTGTTGGTTTGTAGACGGTGGCATGCAGGCTACAGGGCGTCGGGCTCAGAGCGGTCGCTGAAGTAACCGATCTGTAGCCGATCGATGTGTGTCCGCAATGTTAACTGCTCTCAACTGCTGCAGATGCAGTTCGATGCACCAGAGCCATACGCTGAACAGATGGTATTGCCTCTCGATAGTGCCATGTGGCCCTCTGGAGATCGATCTACTCGCGACCGGACACTTTCTTGACCACTGCTGCCAGCAATCTTGTACAGTGGCTCCACTGATGTCAATATCGGTTGTATTGCGGAAGCAACAGCCTACTTCTCGTGCCCTATTATAGGACTTCGTACAAACTCGGTGAGTTGTTGGTAATGGCGTCTTTGTCGCGTTAAAGGCATTCTTGGCTAACATCAGCTCACTACAGGATGTCAAATCAAACACCTTTCAGAGTCTATTTTCCAAGCTTACGAGGGCTGTCCAGAAAGTAAGTTACGATTGATCGCGAAATGAAAATCACAGTGAAAATCAGAAATGTTTCATTTGTAACAGTTAGCAACACCTTTCAGCTACTTCTCTACGTAGTCGCCGTTCTGACTCAGACATTCGTCGTAGCGTTGTACCAACTTTCCAATACCCTCATCATAGAAGGCAGCCGCCAGTGCTTTCCGCCTCTACGCTGGCCTAAAGCTCGTTGTCTGTGCCAAAATGTTGTCTTCATAGCCAGCGGTTCGTTTGAGCAGAGATGAAACTCAGTGGGAGACAATTGCGGGCTGTATTGTGGGTAACCATTTCCAATTGAAACGATGCAGGAACATCTTCATTGCCCCTGCAGAATGAGGCTGAGAATTGTCTTGAAGAAGAAACCCCATGACAGTTATGTAATGTTGGTTGCATAGCTTCAGGGGAAAATTCTCACCAGGTCCTCGTACTTGGCGGGAGACACTATTTTCTATAACAACTTCACGCGCTCACTAAGAGCTCAGGAATGAAAAGAGCGACATAATTCTGCCTAGAGTCATACTAGAGACACTGCCCAACACATCTTTGCAAAGCTTTATCGGATTTTCATAGTCGTTTCCATTTCGCGACCGATCGTAACTCACTTTCTGGACAGCCCTCGTATTTCATTTGTCTACCAGTTTCGGCGATTTGCTGTGCCATCTGCAGGCCTCTGACCGACGTGTAGGAAGATTCCACCTCGGTTCTGGTCAAAACAAGGGCTAGAATTCAAATACAGCTCGCTGTAGTTTTATGCGTACTATAGCGATCACTTCAGTCATCATCTGCCGACTGTTACATTTGACATCCTGCAGCGAACAACCGAGTCCCACAACCATCTCTGAAAAGTTGGACATACATAGGGAACTCACTACCTCCAATGTCTAAGGCAACTAACACTCACAAACGTTATTGCGTGTCTATGAAACAAGCAAGATTTGCATCTTCATTGTGGCGTTACTACGCCACTCCAATGCTACTGGTGAAAATTTGAACACACATAATCTTTCAGATGGAGAAACAGGCCTATCAACTCTCGTCTATGTCCCGCAGTACTTTCTTGGCGTTGTGAATTTTTATTTCCGTTAGTGTAGTAAACACGGTTTTCCATTTATCTTGAACATTCGGAATAAAAAGGTAAAAAATAAAAAATGTGTCAAGCAAATGTTGATTAGCTACCAAGGGGAATTAACCATCATGCATGACTTTTTACAACATTGTTCGCTGTAAAGATAAGAACAAGTGCATGCCTTTATTAAATAATATCATTTTTTTATGTAACACTCTCCTATGTAAGACCTGTTGAATAATCTACCATATTATGCCGTTCTCGTAAACGTGAGATTGCTCAAAGCATAAGCCAAAAGTGAGTCTGAGTTTTTGTGCTGGCATATAATAAAACGACCGAGGGTAACGCAATTCGTTCACTTGCTGCAGGTAAACAAATGGAGAAACATGGAAAATGCATGCGGCTCAACCGTCTTTATTTGAAGATTTCTGTGCGGGCAGTGCACCACTTATCGCTTAAGAGTACTACAGAACTGTACTGCATGGACCCGTTTTGTGAAAAACAAACCATTATTGCAGTCACTGTGTCTTCTAAATTACATTCTGCGTAGATTCGCAACACTTCTATTTTCTATTATCTGTTGTTTCTTGTGCTCACACAGACCATCACCATACGGATAACTGGATGATCAGCGTGCATTTTCCTCGTATTTCCACTTGAATACTGTCAACGCCAGCAAGTGGACGAGTTAAATTCCTGATACAGGAGTCAGTGTTGTTTTATGTTCTAAGAACGTTATGTTTACGTGAATATAACTATATGATGGGTTGTGAAACAGGGCTTATGGAGAAGAACCGGATTACGGAAAGAGTAATTTACGATTCCACTTAAAAAAGAAGTACTGCTCTTCATATCGTCGTAAGAGTTACAAGGAAACCACCGCACTGTTTAATGGCTCCATGGTAGCTTAACGACAACTGCTTGATACCTTTTTGTTTGGTTCTGGACAAAATATTATTTCAGGTGATCAAGATAAATGTATATGGTATATTCCTCCATAGCTACCTGAATTGTACGCTTACTGCAAAATTTTTCGGTTTCAAAGCTATTCATCTTGTTTTCAAACACACACACAATCATTGATTTGAGAAAATATTCTAAAATAACATTTATGAGATGACGAAAACGAGATATATTGTCCAGGAATGACTGAAGTAGCAACAAAAGTATAATTCAAACTGCTGTACACATTGTAGTTTTCCAGATTTTCAGGCACAATAAGCGTACTGTTTTCAATAACTTCTAAACATGGTAAAATCCACAATTAAAGAGATTAATACATTGTAAGACAATCTTGCAATACTTACTCAGTTATTGCAGTAGCGAGGTCTTCTTGCATTGGCAGTTGTGAATTCTGTGACTCTTACACACGCAAACGAACCACCTTCATTGGTATTTGTGAAACGTATTACGTGTATCAAGTAAGCTTCTGCACTGATATTTGTGAAATGTGTATGTTTTTTGCACTCAATCCAGCCTTCTTCATTCCTTTTTGTGAAATCTGTAACTCTTTCGCATACAAACCAACCATTTTTGTTGGTATTTGTGAAATGTGTTGCGAACACAAGGCTTTGCCTCGGACTGATACTCGCGGGTCTTGTAAGTGTTTCACACACGAACCAGTTGCCTCCACTGGTATATGTGAAATCTGTAACTGTTGCGAACGAAAAGCAATTTCCTCTCTGGACAGCTGTAACAAAGGAAAAATCAGAACTTGCAACCATCGAAGATATCATTTCACACTACAGTATTTGTATATGTAAGAAATTTTTTTGACCCGAACCACTTTTCGCTAAGGAGGTATTCTTAATCATTGGTAATATAAAACAGTGCATGGTTCATATAAAAAGTATTAAATAAAAAGAATGTGTTATGGAACATTTGTTCATTCTCTTTTGATGTAATACGCACAGTTATGCAGTAGAGCTTTATGATGAGTAAACTTCTGTAACATTTGAAAACTAGTTATGTAACATGTGAATTTCTAAGCCATACTTCATCAGCCTTGTACCAGCTTGTACACTGAACTAAAATAAGGCTTTTTACCATGGAACATGTGGTGTTTCCTTAATGTCTTTCTAGTTCACATTTCTCGTATCTAGACGTATCAGGGATCCCATATCACTCAACTGCACACGCCCCACACCAATACAGAGTCTCCATCAGCTTTAGGCGTCCTCTGATGACATGCAGGGTCCATAGTTTCATGAGGTTGTTTCCATACGCGTACACGTCCATCCTCAGGATACAGTTTGAAACAAGACTCGTGCGACCAGGCAACATGTTTCCAGTCATCCAGAGATGAATGTCGGTGTTGATCGGCACAGGCGAGGCGAAAAGCTTTGTCAACAAGTGTACACGAGTGGGTCTTCAGCTCCGAAAGAACATATCGATAATGTTTTGGTGAATGGTTAGCGCGCTGACACTTGTTGATGACCCAGCATTGAAATCAGCCGCAATTGGGCCAGGTGTCGCACTTCTGTAGCATTGAACGATTCTCTTCAGTTTTTGTTGGTCTCGTTCTTGCAGGATCTTTTTCCAGCTGCAGCGTGAACCGTGAATTTACATTCAAAATATTTTCTCAAAGAATTTACTTTATTTACTAACGATTCATCAAGAACATTAACACATTTAATCACACTAGGTGAGCGTGGAAGTAGTTGCCAGGGAGTAACTGATGAAAATGAAATTACATCTAACAAATGAGAATTTTATTCATAAAAGCCTTTTCCAAAAAAAAAAAAAATTATAAGCAGAAAAGCACCCTTGACATATCAAGTTACAATTTTGCTTAGAGGCAGAAAGAACAATACTGACCGTATGAGCCTTCGGGCTGAGAAGCTTGCCGCTCCCTTTAAACACATCCGTAGTCACGGCCGCTCACAACAACCTTTGAAAGACTACATTGGTGCAAATCTGCAACACACCAGATTACTTTAAACTAAAAATTTTAACATTTCACACAAACACATGAACTATGCACCCCGTAAGAGGCATGGAAGTGGTACAAACACTCACAGTAAGAAATTATTTGCCACCGAAAGTGCAATTTGTTGTTAAAAGGACTCTTACCGTGGAAGGGTGGCAACTTTATAAAAATGGTTAAATAAAACCCATGAAATTCAGACTTACATAAAATCTACAACATGCTATTTATTACACACATACCGCCTCGCAAGATGGCAAGATAAAAACATATTTCAGGAATTCGGCCTTTACACCTTAATCCTATAAATTCGTTAACAACGAATCCGACAAACATGACAGGGGCAGCTATTAACGTATCACAGAATGACAGGGGGATTACTGAACAACCCGAACCGCAGATTGCTCTAACCCTCCCCAACTCCACAAGGGAAAAACGGACCATCCAATTCACAAATAGCCACTTTTCCTCGGGTGTGCAAACGGAGAAGAATGGTGGGACGACCCGCTGCCGAGCTCATAGCGCCCCTTAAATGCACGTAAACAGCCAAGCTTTCCCCTTTCCCACCAGAGGGAGACGCCAAAGCTGCGATTGCCACAGCGGCGTCACCGCTAGAAACGGAGGGCGACTGTGTCACACTATGCGCTGCGGCGCGCTCTTCAAAACATCCCCATTTCATCACTACCTCGGAGTTGCTGTATCTTATCGCTCTTGCGCCGACTAGAACGCCACGTTCAAAGTCCTTTAAGTCTTCATAATGTGCCATTGTAGCAGCAGTAATCGATGTAACAACTCCGCCAGACCCTTGTTGTCTTACATAGGCTTTGCCGATCTCGTCACCGTATTCTGTCTGTTTACATATCTCTGTATTTGAATACACATGCCTTTACAGCTTCGATGTAGGAAGTAGTTCCCATATTCTGCCACATCACTCTTTGCTAAATTATGTGACCCATTTTACATTTGACTGAGATGAACCAGCTTGGAAAGAGAGATTTTCTTTGCGGTAAAAAGCTTCTGGACAACTCGTTGTAATGTGAACCTCATCACTGGATGTGGTGAGAAGCGGGTTGCGCCTGCATGAAAGGTGGGGGTTGCGGGGAGGGGGTCGCGTGGGGTAGCCACGTGGTCTTAGGCGTCTTGTCACGGTCCGCGTGGCTACCCCCGTCGGAGGTTCGAGTCGTCCCTCGGGCATGGGTGTATGTGTTGTCCTTAGCGTAAGTTAGTTTAAGTTACATTAAGTAGCTTAGGGACCGATGACCTCAGCAGTTTGGTTCCATAAGACCTTAACAAAAATTTCCAATCGTGTTGTCACTAAACAAGAGGAAGAGGTCAGTCAGGAGAGCTCAAACACTTTGTACGTGAACTGGTCATTACATCTTACCCCAATAACAAATCCATCAGGGACGTTCAGCTTCCAAAAAGCTATCCAAGGCTTTCGGTGAGTGGGTTGGGTAGCAAAAATGCGAAAAATCGACCACGGCTAAACCAAAACCAAGCAAACCTCACGTGCTGATGCAGAAGGACCGTCGTGCATTTCTGAGGGAGATTGTAAAATATTACGTGAAGTCGGCGGAAGTAATCGCAGAAGAGTTCCAAAAACCTGCTTGCAGTCCATCTAGTACAATGATTCTGTGTAGGCGTTTAAGAAGACTTGGGTACAACAGTCGAGCAGCTGAAGCCACATATTTCGGTACTCGGTACTGGACGATTCTTGAGGTCGCTTAGAGAGCAACGCGATTGCATAATAGTTGACTGTAAAAGAGTGATTTGGAGGGATGCAGCACGCTATACCTATGGCAATCGCACCGAAGTGTTTAGGCTCTGAGCACTATGGGACTTAACTTCTGAGGTCATCAGTCCCCTAGAACTTAGAACTACTTAAACCTAACTAACCTAAGGACATCACACACATCCATGCCCGAGGCAGGATTCGAACCTGCGACCGTAGCGGTCACGCGGTTCCAGACTGTAGCGCCCAGAATTGTTTAGGTTTGACCAGTTCACGTAGAATGTCCATGGTTAGGGACTGGTCCCTTATGTCATTTAGGGAAATTCTATACATGGAAAGACCGGAATACATTTTACGGTTTTACGTACTGGGAACAGCAGGGAAATAACTTGGTGATGACGTACATTTGTATCAGCACAGAAATGAACCCTTCTATAAAGTAGCATGTATGGGTCTCGAGGAAGACTGGGTCACCAATCCATAGTCTTCAGACACTTCATTGAATGTATCCAAAGCAGAGATCAACCATCATAGCGGTGAAAGTGGACACTCCTCGTATTAATGTCCACTAATTAATATTTGGAAATTTGTCGTAAGGTGTTATGGAACCAAACTGCTGAGGTCATCGGTTCCTAAGCTTACGTACTACTAAATCTAACTTAAAGTAACTTACGCTAAGGACAACCCCCCCCCCCCCACACACACACATGCCTGAGGGAGGACTCGAACCTAATACGGTGTACGGCGGGAGGGGGGGGGGGAGCCGCGTGGACCGTGACAAGGCATCCCAGACTACGCGGCTGCCCAGCGCTGCCTAATTAATATCCAGATACGTTTGACTAGCGTACGTAATCAGACGTTCGAGATGGAGGACACGAACTTGCGGGGAAGCAAGGAGGCGCTGGTGTGGCGAGTAAATGTTTCCGAGTCGCTCGGCCAACAGAGCATAACACGCCATGAGGCGCTAAAAACAGACTGTACAATATAATTACGTATAATGAGGAGTTCATTGTTTCAACATTTGATCAGATTATGTAAGAGTATGAAATGGTTAAACATTGAGAACCTCATTCTTTGCTAATCAGTTAATCTAAAAATCCATCTTTCGTAAAATGTTGAGAGGCTCGTAATTTGGAATTAGACAATGTTATCGTAACAAGAGATGGTGAAAGTTTCCAAGAAGCTACCTCATCCACATTATTCCACTTCTTTAAAAATTTTAGATACGTTTAATATGAGAGAGAGTTTTACTTCTGCAATTATGTTCGTTCATCGTGAAACAGCACTGCAGAAGTTCTCATGAACACATCTAATATACTTTTGAATTATTAAGTGGAAATCTGTAAAGCAGAAATAGACTGACTTATTTTAGCATACAAAAAATGAGCAGCACGTTCTCCGCCGCCTGCTGGCTGTTCACACAGAGATATCTTAGGGCTTCGTAAAATGCTGTGTTATCCATAAATCGCTAAGCGATACCAAACATTGTAAACTAAATAACCAATCACAATAATATTTACCTGCCACCCGACGTATGGTGCGAATTGGTCCGGGAAAATGACCTGTGAAATTGAGCGGCATGAAGAGTTAATTCGGGAAGTGCAAGTAGGACACAGAAGTGGACTATACGGAGGCAGTGTCCAGTGAAAGAACCAGTGAGGACAGTGGTATTCGCAAGAGTGAGGCCTGCACAATGGATGCTAAACACGGCGATTTCAAACGTGAGTGGAAGAGAACAGATAGCGCGGACACTGACAGGGGAAAATCCATATCGCAGCCCCCTCACATTTAGTAGTAGAATTTCCCAGTGGATAACTCGTCAAGAACTGAACACACATCAAGCATGAAAGCAGGAAGAAGGTGTACTGAAGTGTGAACAAAATACAAATTGTCAACGAACGGTGCAAATTCAACAGGTGCAACATTGAGCGAATATAAACAGCCACGTCGTTGTTGTTATGTTGCCACGGTGGTGGACTGAAGGGGGGTGGGAAGATCCGCGTTCAAATCTGCCTCGTACCACAGTTTTTTTATTAACTGTCGTCCGGCCATTGACGTATTTGTTTGCTATATTCATATTTGTTTCTGTTTCGTGGTGCAATGTTCGTTTGCAACAGCGAAGTGAAAAGAAGGTACCCTCAGATTTACATACTTCCCCTTTGTTCTCCAAAAGTAACAATGTTATAATTATTGGTCTCCTTTTTGAGGTTATGACTCCTGTATTCCTTCGTTGAAACATAGTACACGCCCTGTTGTCATTTCTGTGAGTGGTCTATACGGCATCGCGCCTGCTCTCACTATTCACTACATTTAATTGTGACTGTAATACATTCTTACCACATAACTCATATTCAGAATGGAAGCGTCAAAGTAACTGCAATCGACATGCATACATAGATATGTAAACAGGCAGAATACGGCGCTGCGGTCGGCAACGCGTATATAGGACAAGAAGTGTCTGGCGTAGCCGTTAGATCGGTTACTGCTGCTACAATGCCAGGTTATCAAGATTTAAGTGGGTTTGAAAGTGGTGTCATAGACGGCACATGAGCTCTGGGACTCAGCATCTTCGAGATAGCGATGAAGTGAGGATTTTCCCCTACAATCATTTCACGAGTGTACCGTGAATATCAGGAATCCGGTAAAACATCAGATCTGCGAAATCGCTGTGGCCGGAGAAAGATCGTGCAAGAACGGGACTAACGACGACTGAAGAGAATCATTCAACGTGACAGAAGGGCAAAGCTTTCGCAAATTGGTGCAGATTTCATTGATGGACCATCAACAAGTGTCAGTGTGCGAACCATTCAACCAAACGTCATCGATATGGGCTTTCGGAACGGAAAGCCCACTTGTGTACTCTTGATGACAAAGCATTTCGACTTGCCTGTGTTGATCAACAACGACATTGGTCTGTTGATGACTGGAAATTTGTTGCCTCGTCGGACGAGTCTCGTTTGAAATTGTATCAAACGGATGGACGTGTACGGGTATGGAAACATTCTCATGAATTTATGGACGCTGCATGTCAGCAGAGGACTTTTGAAGCTGATGGAGGCTTTGTAATGGTGTGGGGCGTGTGCAGTTAGAGTGATATGGGGCCCCAGGTTCGTCTAGATACGACTCTGACAGGCGACACGAACGCAAGCATCCTGTCTGATCACCTGCAAAATACACTCCTGGAAATGGAAAAAAGAACACATTGACACCGGTGTGTCAGACGCACCATACTTGCTCCGGACACTGCGAGAGGGCTGTACAAGCAATGATCACACGCACGGCACAGCGGACACACCAGGAACCGCGGTGTTGGCCGTCGAATGGCGCTAGCTGCGCAGCATTTGTGCACCGCCGCCGTCAGTGTCAGCCAGTTTGCCGTGGCATACGGAGCTCCATCGCAGTCTTTAACACTGGTAGCATGCCGCGACAGCGTGGACGTGAACCGTATGTGCAGTTGACGGACTTTGAGCGAGGGCGTATAGTGGGCATGCGGGAGGACGGGTGGACGTACCGCCGAATTGCTCAACACGTGGGGCGTGAGGTCTCCACAGTACATCGATGTTGTCGCCAGTGGTCGGCGGATGGTGCACGTGCCCGTCGACCTGGGACCGGACCGCAGCGACGCACGGATGCATGCCAAGACCGTAGGATCCTACGCAGTGCCGTAGGGGACCGCACCGCCACTTCCCAGCAAATTAGGGGCACTGTCGCTCCTGGGGTATCGGCGAGGACCATTCGCAACCGTCTCCATGAAGCTGGGCTACGGTCCCGCACACCGTTAGGCCGTCTTCCGCTCACGCCCCAACATCGTGCAGCCCGCCTCCAGTGGTGTCGCGACAGACGTGAATGGAGGGACGAATGGAGACGTGTCGTCTTCAGCGATGAGAGTCACTTCTGCCTTGGTGCCAATGATGGTCGTATGCGTGTTTGGCGCCGTGCAGGTGAGCGCCACAATCAGGACTGCATACGACCGAGGCACACAGGGCCAACACCCGGCATCATGGTGTAGGGAGCGATCTCCTACACTGGCCGTACACCACTGGTGATCGTCGAGGGGACACTGAATAGTGCACGGTACATCCAAACCGTCATCGAACCCATCGTTCTACCATTCCTAGACCGGCAAGGGAACTTGCTGTTCCAACAGGACAATGCACGTCCGCATGTATCCCGTGCCACCCAACGTGCTCTAGAAGGTGTAAGTCAACTACCCTGGCCAGCAAGATCTCCGGATCTGTCCCCCGTTGAGCATGTTTGGGACTGGATGAAGCGTCGTCTCACGCGGTCTGCACGTCCAGCACGAACGCTGGTCCAACTGAGGCGCCAGGTGGAAATGGCATGGCAAGCCGTTCCACAGGACTACATCCAGCACCTCTACGATCGTCTCCATGGGAGAATAGCAGCC
The DNA here is from genome assembly GCF_021461385.2 of Schistocerca piceifrons. Taxonomy (NCBI): domain Eukaryota; kingdom Metazoa; phylum Arthropoda; class Insecta; order Orthoptera; family Acrididae; genus Schistocerca; species Schistocerca piceifrons. The sequence continues at coordinate 123,189,732 of NC_060146.1, forward strand.
TGCATTGCTGCGAAAGGTGGATATACACTGTACTAGTGCCGACATTGTGCATGCTCTGTTGCCTGTGTCTATTTGCCTGTGGCTCTGTCAGTGTGATCATGTGATGTATCTGACCCCAGGAATGTGTCAATTAAGTTTCCCCTTCCTGGGACAATGAATTCATGGTGTTCTTATTTCAATTTCCAGGAGTGTACATTGTTGTGCATCCGGCTGACTTGGGCAATTTCAGCGGACAACACGACGCATCAACATGTCCAGAACTTCTACAGAGTGGCTCCAGGAACATTATACTGAGTTGAAACAGTTCCACTGGCCACCAAACTTTCCAGACCTGAACATTATTGAGCATATCTGGTGTGGCTTGCAACTTACTGTTCAGAAGAGATCTCCATCTTGTGGTATTCTTACGGAGGAGGAGGAGGAGATTAGTGTTTAACGTCCCGTCGACAACGAAGTCATTAGAGACGGAGCGCAAGCTCGGGTGAGGGAAGGATGGGGAAGGAAATCGGCCGTGCCCTTTCAAAGGAACCATCCCGGCATGTGCCTGAATCGATTTAGGGAAATCGCGGAAAACCTAAATCAGGATGGCTGGAGACGGGATTGAACCGTCGTCCTCCCGAATGCGAGTCCAGTGTGCTAACCACTGCGCCACCTCGCTCGGTGGTATTCTTACGGATTTATGGACAGTCCTGCAGGATTCGCGTCAGTTCCCTCCAGCTAAACTTCAGATATTAGTCGATTCCACGCCACTTAATGTTTCGGAACTTCAGCGTGCTTGCGCGTGCATTCACGCTATTAGGTAGGTGTACCACTTTCTTTGGCTCCTCAGTGTATAACCAATGTATAGTATGACAGTTGTTAAGTCTACAGAATGAGAACAGGCACCTCAATTACGGGATGGAAAGTTGATTACTCTCTGGGGCACGGTGGAGAATTGGACATGAATCTCCCGATTTAAAGTGCAGCGGTATGATCACACAACCACGACGCCGTGGTTCTCGTAACCTGTATGTTGCACATCTAGAACTTGTACTGTGTCACTCTTTCTGTTTTGCTTCTATTTTACAGTTCAGTACACCTTCTTCTTGCTTTCATGCTTGATCGGTGTCCCTTTTTTGACAGGGTATCGACTGGGCCATGCTGCCGCTAAATTTGAGGGGGTGCAGTGGGAAGTTTCCTTTGTGAGTATAGAGGGAGGGGACAAATCATCGCGGAGCTGCGTCCGTCTACGAGTTGCTTCATACTCTCATTATAACCCTTCCTTCGCCCCTCTCTGCCCCACGCCCCCCCCCCACCCCCAACTCCTCCACCCTCTCCTGCGCTACCGCAGTAGGCGATACCCACCTTCGTCACAGCCGCTACAGCTGCTGCTGCTGCTTATTTTACAGTCGCAAGGCATCGCAACACAATTGATCGTACACCTCACCAGCACCGGTCGTTGAGTTCGAGCAATTAAGAGCACTTAAGGTTTTTATCAACTGCTTCTAAACAGCTATCAAAGATTTAGCTTGCTGGAAAGGGAGGTGTTAAGAAATTAATAAATAAACACTTTCTGATTATGATGTGTTAGAAACAGACAGTGGCGCGTCAAAGACAGAATATAATGAGGAGGGAAATATTACATGGGGCATGCAATGGGTAATGTAACACTTTCATTTTCTCGGCTAATTCCGCTCGAAAAAATGTAAAATTGGTTGTGGGACATAGTGGATTGTTCCCACTTCTGCCCGTATAGTTTCATGAAGTTCCGATAGATCACTGTACTACATGTTGCCTTCAATACGGCGGCTGTAACGGAGGTGTGTTCCATGCAGAGAGCTGTCATTGAGCCTCTTTCGGCGGAAAACAAGAGCTTCGCAGATATTGACAGGCTCTTGCAGGATGTCTACGGATACCTGGCAGTGTACGGTGAGGCGTTGGGAGTGGCGTCTGTGATCATCACAACTATTCCTCCTCATCCACTCTACAACCCGGATCTCGCATCTTCCAATCTTCATATCTTTGGCCCAATGAAGGAGTTCGTCCCACGGGAGGCTGAACGTGGATGATGGTGAGGCTGTTGATGCAGCAAGACGTTGTCTTCAACGTTGACCAGTAGAGTGGTTCCATGCGCTCTTACGGGCAGTAAGATGGCATGAAGCCGTGGCATTTAACGGAGATTTTATTGAAAAATCCGGTTCTTAAGCTAAACAAGTGGGAAATAATATGGTGACTTGGGATTTTGGAAAAAATCAGTGTGCTTTCGCATACCAACTGCTTTGTATTACTTATTAAACGCGCCCCCGTAAATAAAAATTGAACCGAATTTTTATGATGAGTTGATGAGATAATGTTATGACAAAAGTAGAGGATAAGAAAGAAAATGTAGGGCAGTTGAGTGTGACAGATATCAGGGGATTCAGAACATCAAACCAGTCGCGTAACGCAAGAGAATCCTTTACCACTAGTTACAATGCAAAGGGGAAATGAAGGAATGCCAGATTGGATCCAGTTGCTATTTGCTAGAAGTTGAATCCGATGGTAGTGAATTAAAGAGCATTTTTATGCATGAATTGAAATCTAGTAGTAATGAATTGCAAACCAAATTAGAATCCAGTCGTACTACAATAGATAGTAGTATAAAGCAAGATTTGGAATCCAGTCGTAATGCTCTGAGGGATGAATTAAAAACTGACAAATTAAATTTTGAAACTGATTGCAATCGTAATGGTTTGGAAATCAAAGATAGCCAACACTTAACAACATTGAATAGTCTAATATGTTGAAAACTGAAATCGGTGAGGTTCGCAAGAAATTCAAGAAAGTGAATAAACCGCTAGAGAAGAAATTAACGGAAAGAATAGGCAGGCAATCAGATATTTCATCTAGACAATTTGAAGAAATATATACTCAGGTAAACAGTTGGCGAACGTAGATCAAAGAGGTAAAGTGTGTGTTAAGACATATGATTAAATTTACGAAAAGTGTTTTAAAAAGTAGAAACAGTAGAGTCCCAAGTAGACGATTTAAATTCTAGCTTTGCTATCATAGAAGTTGGAGTAATCTGCGGTAGTTTGTGTAACACTGCTGTACAAGATACTTCTTATATTGACGCCGTTTTTATTGGATGCCACAAATTTCTGTGGTTGAATCGAGATAAGCAAATACACCCATTAAAGTTTTGGAACGATTAGGAGATTATTTGACGAGTCGATGGTCTGAAGGCGAGAAAATCTCTTTTATTAAAAGTCTTGTGTCGGGAGATGTTATGCGTTGGTCAACTGGTGTCATGATACGGTATCTGAATTTAAATCTGCTTTCTTGAGTGAGTACTGGTCACAGAATAAAGCAGACGATCTATTTGGGGAATTCTGGAGTGGCAGCGAAACTATCAAAGAATTCTCTAGAATGTGGATTTCGAGTTAGTCACATCTGACAATAAAGCTGAAACAGCAAACGATGATTACGGGCTTAGAAAGAAAGCTGCCCTGATGTTGGCAGGAAAGAATCATTTCAGCATCTAGAAACAATGTGGATGGGTTTATTGAGTACTTGGAGAACAGGTACATATTGGGATCTCCTGATAGGAACACAAATAACTGAAGTGATCACGGTGGAATCGCTAATATGCGTAGCTTAGAAGTTCAAATTCTAGTTACCGCTGCAGAGGTAGAGGGAGAGAAAGAAGACAGCCTCCACGTTTTCGCAATTATTAAAAACAAACAGGTGGCAAATGTACTATTCAGGCAAAACTGACAGTAAAATGCCTTCCGATCTGATGACATAACTAATGACAGTAATAGGCCACCTGAGAGAAGCTAAATTCCATTAGCAAGTTGTCACTCACCAGGTGGAAACACAAATACTGTCACTAACAGTCAAACAGACCACATAAACCGACATAAAAAATTCATGGCAGGGTGATGATCCGGTAGCAACAACCAGTACATATGATAGAATTTTTAATACACTAGAAAACTTAGATAAGCTTTAAGAGAAAAAAAAACATTACAAATAGCAGGAAGAACCAGCTAGTTTCTTTGGAACAGACAGTAACGAATATGAGGTAATTACATATATTTCGGATATATTTGGAAATATGCGGGCTGATACTACTCTGTAGGGAATAGATTCTTTACTGCGAAGTTTTGAGGAGAAGGAGGAGGAGGAGGAGGAGGAGAAGGAGGAGGTGATAGTTGAACGAGTATCAATTGTAATAATACTGAAGAAATTATGAGCTGTGATAACTTCTCAAAAGAAACAGAAGCGGACTATAATTTATAAACGTTTAACTGATGTGCACCAAACAAAGGTTTTTATTTGAAAAAGATGGACAAGTAGAAAAGGCAGCTGAATGTGTGATTATTGATGTTCCCATTAATCTAAATATAAATGTAATTTCAACTGAAAGAGATTATTTTACCTGGAAGTGAACTGAAAAATATTTGTTTGACATATTTCATGAGGCACATGTGCAAAGTAGTACAAACCACTCTATTACACAATGAAGAATTTCAGGAATAACTGTGTGCTGTTTTCCGGACAGTGACAGAGCAGTGTCAAACCTTTCTGTGATTATATTCCTAGCAGGAATAAGTTAATGCAATGAGAGAATCTGATTTAAGCGTAGTAGGTGCTACTGGAAACATATCCAGTCTAGTGAAGAAAGAAGCTTTGACATCAACAGTGAGAGGTAGTTATAGGCCATCCTTGTTTCATTGTGTTAGGTTTAACTGTGAATACCACTGATTTTTTATCAAAGTTCTAAGGAAAGACTGGCATTGATCAGAGCCAAATCATGTTAACATTGCTACATTCTGATGTAATTACTACGCCTTTCATTGGAAAGCAAGTTCTTAATGATAATGAAACATAGGAGTTATCTATTACAGTAATTAGAAGTGGAGGATGGCAGTTGTGACGATATAATATTATTTCTTTCTTTCAGGATCCAAAACAAATTATTTCTCTAAGAGCAAATACAGTAGTCTAACACTAAAATATGTTATTTGTAATGAACAAAAGATTCTTGGGTGTAAGACTCATAATGCTTAAAATTGAGAGAAATATTTCAATGGGAAAGTTATTTTTAAAAGTGATATCTGTCTTGCATACATCTCTTGTCACTTTCTTCCTCCTAGTCATGGTCTAGTTAACCTCGGTAGTAACAGGGCATTTTCCATAATGCACGTTACGATGGGGGACGGGACGGTACTTCATGTCGATCTAAACAAATTAAAAAAAACTCGTTTCCTTTAATGTTGCTCAGTTGTATTAAGAACATTCTTTTCAACGAGGTACTGATGTGTAAGTATGGTCCAGATCCGGAAAATATATTTAGCTACATTCTTAGCAATATCAACACACTTTCAATAAGGCTTATCTCTGACTTTATGAACACCCTGAAAGAAATATATTTAAAAAATTCGTTCGCTGTTGACTTTTACTCTCAAAATGTGTAAGTAAGGCCATGAACCTGGATAGACTGAAAACAACATTCATTGGGAAAAGTGATATATTGTACTGAGACTTTAATTTTTGGGTGAAGTTTAAAAGAAAAATTTAAAACTTATGTACAGTAGGGTAGAAGAATTTATCATTAACAATAAAAATTTTGTAAAACTTTTAAAATGTAAATTAACTGTCTACATTACAATATTTGGAAATGGTGGGCGTAAAGAACACCAATCTCTTCGTATTTCAATGCTCAAGTCGCATGTACTAATGCGAGCTTCAGTTAGAATAATTATATATTTAAGTTCAAGTAGTGTGTCATGCATGTTCTTTTATTTTGCGCCACTAATGCCCTCGGCATGTTATTGACAGGTTTTTAGAGATAGTGTGGGCGAGTCTTATTGTATGAACGGAAACAACAGAAAGGGGTGATTTTGCTCAGTAACCATTAGTGCCATCTCACTGATATGACTATCAGTTGTTGTAATTACTTAAAACTTGCTTGTCAGTAAATTAGTTTTCTTTTCTGTTTGAGTAATTTTTTTTCTAAGAGCAAAAATGATAATCAAAATATTAAGAAAAGACCCATGGATATAAAAATGAAATCATAATGCTTGAAGTCTGGAGAAATAGGATGAGTGACGGAGCAATGTTTGTAAAACGGTATATATCTTTTGTCTGACATACTTCCCAATTTCTGCTTGACCTTTTGCTCCTCCTAGTCATGGTCTATTAAGATGCATGTATTAATGTACACTTTAGAATAATCAAAAATTTATAAGCAAACATTGGGTAATGGTTTTGTGTTTTGCACCACTAATACTCTTGGTATGTTATTGACAGGTTTATCTGTGGAAGTGCAGGTGAGTCTTATTGTATAAAGGGAAATAACAGGTTATGCCAATAACTGCTTATCTGACATTACGGCCATCTCACTCAGATAACTGCGAATTGTAGTAATGATGTAGAACCCGCTTGTCACTTAATTCACGAAGCCCGATTACCCAGTGCTAGTAAATTTGACCAGCTGAGATATTCATAGCTTTCACCGTCACAAAACCAGGAAGCCAAGCACTTACTTTTTACGATATAGCAGTGCCTTTTTTGGTAAGAAAAACGATGCAACGTTCATTCGGACATGCATGCTTGTCCGAAGGAACAGACACTGTGGCGAATACCTCCGCTACGCAATATATGATAAGGACAACCGTCAGCCCTGTAATGCAATGAGGACAATGAAAATTCATGCCAGACCAGGACTCGAACAAGGATTTTTCACCTATCACCAGTGGTCGCCTTACCATTGCCGTTTCAAGGCCACACTCAAAACTGAAATGTCATCAACCATGTGCCTACAACCTGCACTCATATATCCGTTATGTATAATCCCTTAGAGGAAAGACATTTTAGTTGAAATTCGGTTGAACGATGTGGGCAGATAAATAAGATATTGGAGTGCCTGTGTTGCGCAGAAGTATGATGCAATGTTAATTCTGACATGCAATACTTATCCGCTGACACCGAGCCGGCGATTCCCAATTAAAATATCTGATGTCTATGAAAGTCTACATAATACATATACGAGTGAAGGTTCTAGAGGCATGGTCGACGACATTTAGAAGTTTGAGTGTAGACGTGAACAGTGCTTGGTTAGCCAAATGGTAAGGCGACCGCTCGAGGTAAGTGGAAAATTCGAGTCTCAGTCTGGCAAAATTTTCATTGCCGCCGTCCCATTACACAGCCAATGGTTAATAATATTCTAACTGCGAATACACTTCGACTATTTCGTAGCGGCTGTGGTGGTTGCAGTGCCTGTCCCTATTGACACGCACGCAAATCCAGAGGAACCTTGTACCATAATGCTAAAGGCACTGCAGTATCGAATTTATCCTCCGACACCGGGCAAGCGTCTTTCAGTTAAAATGTCTCCTTTGTATTGACATATACTTAACGTATGTAGAAGTGCAGGTTGTGATCACACGGTTTAGGCCGTATGGCTCTATGTAATATGGGACTTAACATCTGAGGTCATCAGTCCCCTAGACTTAGAACTACTTAAATCTAATTAACCTAAGGACATCATACACATACATTCCCGAGGCAGGATTCGAACCTGCGACTGTAGCAGCAGCGCGGTTCCGGACTGAAGCGCCTAGGAAACCTCGGCCACAGTGAGGCCATATGGAGTCTGGTGGTGAAGAGTGCTCGAATAGCCTAAGAGTAAAGCATAAGTGGGAAATCCGGGTTCGAATCCCAGTTTGTCACAGATTTTCACTGTCGTCTTTTCATTATGCAGCTGGTGGTTGTCCATATTGGTATCTACAATTATATTAAATGTGATTTGAGACTTTCTCGGCGTATTCCATTCGTGAAATCTTCTCGGGTGATCAGCCGAGTAAAGGCGTCGTCTTCTCGCAACGTTTCGAAGGGTTTCGTACCCATCATCTTCAAGCGAAGATGATGGGTACGAAACCCTTCGAAACGTTGCGAGAAGACGACGCCTTTACTCGGCTGATCACCCGAGAAGATTTCACGAATACAATTATATTCCTTCTGTCTAATAAAAATTCGGTCTGTCTACGTTATTTTAGGAGGAGCAGGCGTTCGCTCAACTGTCTCTCTGTGGAGAGTTAGAGGATAATGTGCTGAAGAACTGAGATTTTCATGCAGGTATACCAAGAACCAAACAGAACAATGGGGAAGCCCCACACCAACGCTTACGGACTTGAGTACCCCGAAAACTAAGACAGAGTTCAATCTCAGAAGAGTTGTGGATCTGAAGGAATTTGTGGACAGCAGTACTCCAAGCCTGTAGGGAATCTACTACTCTTTATCGAATACATAGTCTGGCGAACTGTTCAGACTCACACCTTCTTCTTATCTTTCCTATCAGTAGAACAGAGTTTCCTGTTAATGGAGTTGATTCTGGAGGGAATCTGCCACTCTTTGGACGCTAACCATGCACAGTGTGGCGTACGGTGCAGTCCCAAGCGAAATGAAATTATACTTCAACTTTTTGGTCTCCTTCCTTCTCCTTTCTTAGTGAGTAAGTATCATGGGTCTTCTTTTCCATACACTGAAGAGCCCGAATAAACTGATAGACCTGAGAAATATTGTGTAGGACCCCCGCGAGCACGCAGAACTGCCACAACACGACGTGGCATGGACTAATGTCTAACGTTGTGCTGGAAGGAACTGACAGCATGAATCCTGCAGGGCTATCTAGAAATTCGTAAGAGTACAAGGGGGTGGAGACCTCTTCTGAACAGTACATTGCAAGCCATCCCAGATATGCTCAATAATGTTCATGTCTGGGGAGTTTGGTGTCCAGCGGAAGTGTTTAAACTCAGTAATGTGTTCCTGGAGTCACTCTGCAGCAATTCTGAACGTCTGGGATGTCGCATTCTTCTGCTGGAATTGTCGAAGTCCGTCAGAATGCACAATGGGTATGAATGGATGCAGGTGATCAGACAGGGTGCTTACGTACGTGTCACCTGTCACAGTCGTATATAGACTTATCAGTGGTCCCATATCACTCCAACTGCTCACGCCCCACACCATTACAAATGCTCCTCCGTGTTGAACGGTTTCCTGCTATCATGCAGCAACCATAGATTCATGAGGTAATTTCCATGCCCATAAACGTCCATCTGCTCGATACAGTTTGAAACGAGACTCGTCCGACCAGGCAACATGTTTTCAGTCATCAAGAGTCAAATGTCGATGGTAGCGGGCCCAGGCGAGGCGTAAAGCTGTGTGTCGTGCAATTATCAAGAGTACACGAGTGGACCTGCGGCTCCGAAAGCGCATATCGATGATGTTCAATGGCTCGCATGGTGTAACTTGTTGATGGCCCAGCATTGAAATCTGCAGCATTCCACGGAAGGCTTGCTGTTCTGTTACGTTCAACGATTCACTTCAGTCGTCGTTGGTCTCGTTCTTGCAGGATCTTTTTCCGGCCGCAGTGACGTCGGAGATTTGATGTTTTGCAGGATTCCTGACATTCACGGGATACCCGTGAAATGGTCGTACGGGAAAATCTCCACTTCATCGCTACCTCGGAGATGCTGTGTCCCGCCGCTTGTGCCCGACTGCAACACAACACTCAAACTTACTTAAATCTTGACAACGTGTCATTGTAGCAACAATAACCTATTCAACAATTGCGCCAGACATTTGTTGTCTTATGTATGCTTTGCCGACCGCAGTGCCGTATTCTGCCTGTATCTGAATACGTGTGCCTACACCAATTTCTTTGGTGCTTCTGTAAATAAGCTATTAGTGAGTAACGATCTTCTTGGTATAAGTGTTATTACCGACTTGGACATGTCAGCTTTGTTACATAACAACGACAGGGCATAGTTTATGTTAATGAATTTTAGGTTTCCATTGAAATACTGTGGCTTCAGACAAGAGCGGAGAAAGTAGGAAATAGAGTCTGTAATCTATGAAAGTAAAGATCAGTAGGAAGATATTCGAGTACTTTACATAGAACGTGTGAGAAAGCTGTTTTCTAAAATCTAAGCAATTAACACTGCATTGAATTGTATTTAAACGGGTTATTACTTTACTAGTAATTCTATGAATTTAATAAGCTTGTGTCACATAGAGACGAGTAACAGTGGTTTTGTTGTTATTTAAAGTTGTGAGGAAGTAATGTAATCACACCAGAAATTTCTGCGAACGAGTCAGCAGGCTGACGTAAGGAAAATGGTAATGAGATCACTAGGACGACCTATTTAATGGATAAAACAGGTGTAATGTGATTCATATGCTGACTTAAGCAATGAATAAATAGAAACTAGAAGATCTTTGCATTTATTTCTCTCGCGTCTCTAGAAACTTCTTAAAAATGCTTATACTTACTGTAAGACAAACGATCAGTAAAGATGTAGATATTCACAAACAAGGTCAACAATATGGGCAGAGAAAATGGTTAAGTAATGAAGATTACTGAGAAAAGTAAATATAATATAGACAGTTTTTTAATGAAGCTAATGAGAAACCAAGATAGGCATAGACGAACAAATAACTTTTTTAGTGAGCTAATCCACATGCTAAACGAGCGTTGCAGAGATACAAGCTCGCTGGCGTTACTCAAGTTGATGGAATACGGGAACATTTATTGTATGAATAATACAATGCAAACTAGCCTCTATCTAGCTAAATAATTAAAGTTCCACTTTCAAAACTGATCCGTAGATCAGAATGACGTAAAATTAGAAAAGAATATTATTGACGCAGGGGGAAACGTCATGGAACAAAAGAATTGACAACAATTAGACCAATAGACTGCTCTCGATAACTAGGCCAACGATGGCACTGTACGCGTCAGAATATGCACGTCAGGAAACGCGCAGCATACGGCCGTTCCACAGTTTATATGCGAGAAGCCTAACATTAGTGTCTCTATGAACGATAGCGCGCTGTTTGTAAAGCTCTTTTACAAGAACGGTGGGTGCGCGCCAGTAGCCCTGCAAAAGTACCGGATACTAAAATGTGTGGAAAATGACATTCGTCCGATGTGGAGAAATCAATACAATATTTTGAAAATAAATGTTGTTTGGAAGTCCAATGTGGCAGAGGGACGAAAGCAAATGACCCATAATCGTCTGCTCAATTTACAGGGTGAAAAGTATTTAAACCGACAAACTCTGGGAGATTGTAGGGCACATCAAAACAAATATTTTTTCCCTAATGTCATTTTTTCCTATGAGAATGATTTAAACCGGTGGAGGTCGTATTACGTACTACGTAGCGCACCACAACGGACGAACTGCACAGCGGGTTTGTCAACAACAATATCCTAATCGCCGTATCCCGCATCATACGACCTTTGCTGCCGTGTATCAACGTCTGCATGAGAAGGGTAATTTAGCAGATTAACTGGACAGGGACACCGTCGCACGGTAAGAACGCTGCAATCTGAGGAAACTGTCTTGCAGCACTTCAATCAGCACTCGGGCATTTGCACGTAACATGGGGACGAATCAGACGAATGTAAGAACAGTCCTCCGAGAGCAATTGTTAGGTTCATTTCACTTACAACGTGTTCACAACCTGGAACCAGTTGATTATCCACCCAGAGCACAGTTTTCGCAGTAGTACCTGGAACAGTGTGAAATGCATCCTAGATTTCTTCAACATGCACAATTCGCGTGTTTGGAGTGAGGATAACCCACATGCCACAGTTACTAGCGCTCATCAAGTGCCGTTCTTCGTTAATGTGTGGGTCGGTGTTGTTGGGGACTGTTTTATTGGGCCGTATCTGCTACCTAGGCCATTAAATGGCAGGCACTATTACAATTTTCTCGCCAGAGCATTGGCAGAATTGCTGGAAGACGTCCCGCTCCCTACAAGAATACTTAAATATCAGAATGACAATATGAAATATGGTAACATGCTCCGAATTGTCTTCAACAGAATGGGTATAGGTTAGGAACTGGATTCCTAGTAGAGAGGGGATGGGTTGGGTCACGTTCCCGACCCTAACCTCACCTGCAAGCCACACATGAAAAATAAATCAGTAGTACAGCAGATACAAGAATATGGCGACAAACATCTGGTGTCTGATATAAAGGAAGATCTTGAACTCCCCATGGATGCGTTTAGAAGGCTAGAGCTGACAAAAATAACAAGGCAGTGAAGTATTTTGCGATGTCGCTGTTCGGGACTTCTCTTCTGTCCACGTAGTTTACCCTGGAAGGAACACACATCAAGGATTTACTGAATGATTAATTTGGGTCTGGGAAATGATGGTGAGGAACCTCAGGCTGCAGAAGAAGGAAAAGTGCATGCTGAACTGCCACCAGTTGAAGGTGACAGTGAAGGTGCTAAATTGTGCTACTGCTAAAGATTCATTCTTTGAATGCTGTAGTTTATGACTGCAATTATCTATCACCTTATTTATGTCATTTCATTGTAGCCATTTTTGTTACTGTTTTTGTGGAATAAAAGGAAAAAACAAGACAACACATGAGGTTCCAATATGACGGGGCGCCGGCACATTTCAGTCATCGTGTGCCTCGATTCCTGGACCGACGGTTCCCAGAAACGTGGACTGGCAGAGGTGGTCCTGTACCACGGCCTGCTTGATCCCCAAATATGTCCCCCCTGGAATTTTTTGTGTGGGAAGAGATGCGCAACCTTGTTCACGCAACTCCTGCTGCATCAGAAGAGGATGTGGTTGCCCGGATAGTAGCAGCAGCAGGAGCAATTCAGGATACTCCGGGGTTTCTCCCCGTGTCAGACAGAACATGATCCGACGGTGTAACCTTTCTTTACATGTCAATGGAGGCATTTCTGAAAATTTACTGTAATAGAAATTGGGTTGTGTTAATGTGTTGTCTCTTGGTCATAAAAATATGGAGAAGTATTTGTTGGTTTAAGTAATTTGCCGCCAGAGAAATCTTCCTCCACAGGTTTAAATACGCCTCATAGGAAAAAATGACATTAGTGAAAAATATTTGTTTTAATGTCCTTTAGAACCTCCCAGAGTTTGTTGGTTTAAATACTTTTCACCCTGTATGGCCACAGCACTGTAGGAGGGGTCGATCAGTGGTGTGCCGACATACAGTACACGGGGAATTTCCCGTACGTTGGACAAGCCTGCGGGCACGGCGCATAACATCCTACGAAACTTCCTGCATTGCTATCCACACAATATCAACTATCTTCAGGCGTTGCTTCCTGTAAACCGGCCAACAAGACAAACGTTCGCTCTGGAATTCCTTGCACGCGTGGAAATGGACAGTGAATGACCATGGAACATTCTGTGGCCCGACGAAGCTCATTTCCATCTACAAGGACGTGTCACCATACCAAATTGCAAAATATAGGAAACGGAAAATCCGCACGCACAGTAACCGGTGCAATTTCTTTCCTCAAAGGTGACAGTGCGGTGTGGGTCGACGGCATCGTTTATCGCAGGGCCGTATTTTTTGACGAGATAAGTGCTATTGGTCGGTCCTGCTACCTGTACCATCAATGTTAAATTCAATGAGAGTCTTGAGCTCACCAACGTCATTTCAACCCTTGCACAGCCTGGATGTGTGGGCAGGACCATTTGCATGCGAGATGGCACTCCTTCGCACATTGCACTGCCAGTGAAACGTCTGTTGCAGAGGCATTGCGGAAATTCTAGAGTTATCAGCCGTTACATCCGTACAGCCTGGCCGTATAGATCACCTGATCTTAATCCGTGTCCCTTCTGGCCTCGAAGACGTGTTCAGTGATCAAATTACGATACGTAGGTGGAGGTACGCACTGCGGAACTTTTCCTAAATGTGGCCTCCAAGACACTCTGCTCTGTTTGGCACATGCTGTTTCTCGATTTCACGTTGTGGTAGAAAATTAAGGACAGGATACTAACGCCAGTTTGATGATGGAGATCGACCTCATTTTGATTTTCGTGTAGTTTCTGGTCTCAGGACGATTAAAAAACCTATTTTTCCAAAGTGGTACAACCTTGTCGTGGTGGATGGGCTTACCTAAGTAGCTGTGCCACAACTGTTCACTGCCTAACATGTGCAGTCATGTTATGTTGAACGGTACTGATTATGTATTATACAACCCAAAGCATAGCCAACGTATAGCGACTCAGCAGTCATTTTTAGCCGAAGCCAATCGCGTTATAGCGCTTACAGCGCCAGATATAGGTAAAATTGTCGTTAAATTTGTTTTGTTCCATGACGTGTCCCCCTGCGTCAGTAATACGCTGTTCAAATTTGATACCATTCTGAACAGTAGTTCTTTTTCTACAGCGTCTTCCAAATGGAACTTTAATTATGAACATTGTAGAAATATCGATGTGGAGATATTCAAAAGAAAATAAAGAATTTCGAAAAGAGCATAGTTCGTGAATCAGTCACTGTAGGAATGTGCAGTACTTTCATGTATACAGTTCAAGTATAAAAAGGGCGTATGAGGCTTGCAGAGTATGTAGGACACAGCTTTATTGAGGGGTCTGGCTCAGTAATATGTGAACCATTATTAACAAGGATAGAGGTTTTAATTTAGGCAAAGAGTTTTTCTTCGATTTCACCAGGTTGAGCAGTGGCGCTTCTTCCTGGCGCGCCAGTCTCTTGGATGTCCATTATCGATCCTTCGATGTTTCTTATCTTTGCTTGCCTTGTTGGTTTCCGCATTCACGTGGCGAGTGGCAGTTGACGTTTGCTCTGGCTACCTGTTGAGACGCCGCGTGGTACGAGGTGGGAAGCAACCACGTATAAGTGGAGTTGGCTGTACGCGGTCTGCCGGTTCAGGATGGAGGATACGTGTTGGCTGCCTGCCTATCTGATGAACATCAACAAAAGCAAAACGAGGATAATGGAATGTAGTCGAATTAAGTCGGGTGATGCTGAGGGAATTAGATTAGGAAATGAGACACTTAAAGTAGTAAAGGAGTTTTGCTATTTGGGGAGCAAAAAACTGATGATGGTCGAAGTAGAGAGGATATAAAATGTAGACTGGCAATGGCAAGGAAAGCGTTTCTGAAGAAGAGAAATTTGTTAACATCGAGTATAGATTTAAGTGTCAGGAAGTCATTTCTGAAAGTATTTGTATGGAGTGTAGCCATGTATGGAAGTGAAACATGGACGATAAATAGTTTGGACAAGAAGAGAATAGAAGTCTTTGAAATGTGGTGCTACAGAAGAATGCTGAAGATTAGATGGATAGATCACATAACTAATGAGGAAGTGTTGAATAGGATGGGGGAGAAGAGAAGTTTGTGGCACAAATTGACTAGAAGAAGGGATCGGTTGGTAGTACATGTTCTGAGGCATCAATGGATCACCAATTTAGTATTGGAGGGCAGCGTGGAGGGTAAAAATCGTAGAGGGAGACCAAGAGATGAATACACTATGCAGATTCAGAAGGATGTAGGTTGCGGTAGGTACTGGGAGATGAAGAGGCTTGCACAGGATACAGTAGCATGGAGAGCTGCATCAAACCAGTCTCAGGACTGAAGACCACAACAACAACTACAACAAAAATGTTAACCTTTACTGGGAGCAATATTTCATGTAGTTAAATTTTGTCTTAAAATGTGTATTTCTCTGATGTAATAAACGAGTGATAAAAGAAAAAAGCAAAAGGGCCTGGTCCCTCCCATTGACCGGTTTTCAACACGTATCACAGTTATCTCATCCGCCACAGAGGAAAAACAGCAAGGGGTATGTTTAGTTCTACGGAATAGCAGCTGCAGTAGGTTGTTGGGGCGTTGCGGGTTGCAGACCCGGGCCTTGCTCGGGGGTCAAGTAGTCCAATAGTCCGTGCTGAGGCGGCTAAAAGGGAAGCTCCAGGCACGGTCAAGGCTGCTTTCACACGCCGCCGCCAGGAGAGTTGCTTCGTAGCGCTTCTCTGCAAAGCACAGAGCCGCCACTGTGGGAAAGCGTAGCTTCTGTCGCTGTGAGCAGCTTTGATGCTGCCGCTACTGCTACTCTGTCTGCTCGACCGCTGCGTTACACTCCCGTCATGGAGGCTGATAACAAGCTGTCCCGCCTCTCTTCCTGAATTAGAAACACAAAAGCAAGTGGTGTAAAAGTAAATTGTGAATACATCCATTTCTATATGGACTTGAAGCTTCGTGATACATTATCCGTGTTAAAATGGACCGCTTACCAAACGGTCGATATCGTATTGACATATCGCTATTGTGATTAAAATGTCCAACGGGCGTGTGCTACGTATGCTGCTCGGTATCCTGGACGACATCATCCAAGTGTCCGGACCGTTCGCCTGATAGTTGCGTTAATTTAAGGGAACAGAAAGTGTTGACCCACATGTCAAACGTCCACCACGACCTGCAACAAATGATGATGCCCAAATAGGTGCTTTAGCTGCTGTCGTGGCTAATCCGCACATCAGTAGCAGACAAATTGTCCGAGAATTTGGAATTTCGAAAACGTCGGTGTCGAGAGTACTACATCAACGTCTATTGCACCTGTACCATATTTCTATGCACCAGGAACTGCATGGCGACGACTTTGAACGTCGTGGACAGTTCTGCCACAGGGCACGAGAGAAATTACGGGACGATGACAGATTTTTTGCACGCGATCTATTTAGCGATGAAGCATCATTCACCATGAGCGGTAACGCAAACCGGAATAATATGCACTATTGGGCAACGGCAAATCCACGATGGTTGCGACAAGTGGAACATCAGCGACCTTGGTGGGTTAATGTATGGTGCGGCATTATGGGAGGAATGATAATTGGCCTCCATTTTATCGATGGCAATCTAAATGGTACAATGAATGCTGGTTTCCTACGTAATGTTGTACCGATGTTACTACGATATGTTTCACTGCATGACAGAATGGCGATGTACTTCCAGCATGATGGAAGTCCGGCACATAGCTCGCTTGCGGTTGAAGCGGTATTGAATAGCATATTTCATGACAGGTGGATTGGTCCTCGAAGCACCATACCATGGCCCGCACGTTCGCCGGATCTGACGTCGCCGGCTTTCTTTCTGTGGGGATAGTTGAAGGATATTTGCTATCGTGATCCACCGACAACGCCTGAAAACATGCGTCAGCGCATTGTCAGTGCATGTGCGAACATTACGGAAGGCGAACTGCTCGCTGTTGAGAGGAATGCCGTTACACGTATTGCCAAATGCATTGAGGTTGACGGACATCATTTTGAGCATTTATTGCATTAATGTGCTATTTACAGGTAATCACTCAGAAATGATCAGTTCACAAAGGTACATGTATCACATTGGAACAACCGAAATAAAATGTTCAAACCTACCTACGTTCTGTATTTTAATTTAAAAAACCTACTTGTCACCAACTGTTCGTCTAAAGTTGTGAACCATATGTTTGTGACTATTACAGAGCCATCTATCACAAAGCGAAAAAAGTGGTCAAACTAAAACATTCATGTTTCTATACGTACTACAAGAATATGTAATAAAAAATTGGGGTTCATATTTAAAGAAAACGTAGTTGATATCCGTATGACCTATGGCAGCGCCATCTAGAGGGCCAACCGTAGCCCCATCTTGTTTCCCCCTTGAAACTATACAAGTCTCGTTCTTTGTAGTTTTTTCGTTTGACGCCTATTTCGTGAGATATTTGGCCCGGTCATGATCAATGGACCACCCTGTATATCGAAACTGGATACAGATTGTAATCTGCTTCCTCCCCGTCTTTCTGTCCATCTCGTATCCGCTCTCTTTGTCAACCACCTCCTCCTGAGCCTCTCTCTGTGCATCACCCCCTAACCTCTCTCCACATCTCCTCCTCTTCCCCATCTCTCGGCCCCTCCTCCTCCACTCTCGCTGCCAGCCTCTTCCTTCCCAACTTCTTTATCCATTTTTTCACTGCCCCTCCTCCACCGCCACTATCCGTTTCTTCTTCTCCTGTCCCTAGGATCTTGTGCTTTGTTTACTGCTATTGTCAACGAATCGTTACTTGGGAACTGAAGTCACTTAAAATGAATGGATTAATCGTATACCCCTTATTACAAACTTACCTGCTTCAGTGACAATATTTCACATAGTATTAATCTGCGAATGTGTAGAATTACAAAGTTTCGGACAATTCTGATTCCATAACAGTACTCTGCTCATAAGCCGCTAAGCCATAAATACAATTTTCCTGTTTTCTACTGATCGAGGTGACTCAGTGGTTAATACACTGGACTGGCAGTTGGAAGGACGACGGTTCAAACCAGCGTTGGACCATCCTGATTAAGGTTTTCCGTGATTTCCCTAAATGGCATCAGTTAAATGGTTGGACGGTTCCTTTAAAAGGGCACCGCCGACTTCCTTTCCCTAATCTGATGTGATCGATGACCTCGCTGTTTGCTCCCTTCCTTCAAATCAACCTCTTTTCTATTAAAGTCTGCTGCGAGGAAGGAAACAAAATATCACATAGTTGTGAAAAAAAATTGTTTAAAATTATACATACGGAGAGAGAGTATGCATGAGAGAAGTAATTTGCCTTTTATGGGAGAAGTAGTTCGTCTAACGTTTAAATAACATGCTATTGTAGTTAAAGCAGACTGTGGGAAAGAAAGTGAAACTGCGTATTTTCATAACACAGCATACCACAAATTATTTTTTCTTTTAGGGTATAGTGTAAAACTTCGAAGTAAACTGGTGGAGAACTCATGAAGAATTTTCCTAAAAACCTTTCCCATTTATATATTAAGAAATTATGTTTCCTATGTCCGTCTGCACATTTGATAGAGTATTGAGTAAAAATTTTTAAGTCAAGAACTTCTTGAGATTTTTTCAATCCGTCCACTAGTTTTTTGTACTAACGTGTGAAAGTCTGAAGAAAATCGGTCAAGAACTTTTCGAGATTTTTTTGTAATAGCGTTAAACGATGACTTGTCTTCGTACAGTATATAGTCTTATACCTATATAAAAAAAATATGTAACCTACATCCGCTTGAACGTTTATTAGAGTATTGTGAGAACGTTTGAGGCAACATTCTTTTCTCTTTATGTTATTCATGTATTTATATACCTTAAATACTAAATAAATGTATAACCTACGTTTATCCGAATGTTTATTGAAGTTACAACGTTGAACAACGACTTATCTTGATGTAGTAGTGTAGCTGACAACCTTCAGCTCTCATTTTTGCTATTTATCAGTACTTTCGTATTTCTATGATTTACTCTTAATCTATATTCCTTACTCATCAGACTGTTCATGCCATTGAACATATCCTGTAATTCTTTTTCACTTTCACTTATGATAGCAACGTCATCAGTGACAGCACTGATATCCATTCACCTTCCATTTTAATCCCACTCTTGAATCGTTCATTTATTTTCGTTATTCCTTCTTCCATGTATATACTGAAAACTAGGTGTGGAAAACTACGTTCGTGCCTTACACTGTTTTTAATACTTGCACTTCGCTCTTGGTCTTCCACTCTGATTGTTCCCTCTTGGCTCGGGTACACACTACATTACTCATCTTTCCCTATAGCTTACTCCTATTTTTCTCAGAATTAAGAATATCTTGCAGCATTTTTCATTGTCAAACGCTTTATCCAAGTCGACGAATCCTATGGACATTCCATGATTTTTCCTTAGTCCTGATGCCATTACCAATCATTATAACTACTTCTCTTGTGCCTTTGCCTTCCCTAAAGCCAAACTGATCGTTATCTAACACATCCTCAATTCTCTTTTCCACTCTTTCCTATTATTATTCTTGTCAGAAATTTGGACCCATGAGCTATTATCTCATCGTGTAATTATTCTCCCACTTATTGTCCCTTACTATTTTCGAAATTGTATGGATGACGTTTCTCCGTAAGTCTAATGGTATATCACTAGTGTTATATATTGTACAGACCAACGTGAATAGTCACTTTATTGCCACTTTTCTTATGACTTAAAAAATTGCAATTGAATGTTGTCTACGCTTCCTGTCTTATTTTATCTAAAACAGAATATCCTATGTCCTCCCTGTCGACTCCTGTTTCTTCTTGTCTCATATTATCTGACAAGTCCCCACCTCCCTCTCATGAGTCCTCAATGTGCTCTTTCCACCTATCCATATCCTCCTTTGTATTTAACAGTGGAATTCCCATTACGCTCATAATGTTATCACCCTTGATTTAAATTTCACTGTAGGTTGTTCTAACTTCTGCATATGCTGACTCAGTCCTTCCGACAATCATTTTTTGTTTCCCTTTCGTCTCATTTTTCACGCATCATTTCACTTTAGCTTCGTTGCACTTCTGGTTTCCTCACAGTATCTTTATTTGTACACATATTTTTCTTTGTTACTACTATGATTGCACTTTTCAGAATTGTCCAGTCATCTTTAACTGAGCTTCCTACTGAACTACTTAGTTCCGCTGTATCATTAGACTCAGAAAACGTCAAGTGTATCTCTTGATTCCTTAGTAGTCCCATAGTCCAATTCATTGCATCTCTTAAACTTATGTCTACTCTTCACAATTATTAAACTGTGATCTGAGTCTGTATGTGTTACAGGGCAAGCATTTCATAAATTCTGCCTGACTATCATGTAATCTAAATGGAATCACCCTGAATCCCCCTGCCTTTACCATATACACCTTCACCTTTCGTGGTTTTCCAACAGAGTATTCGCTAGTACAAACTGAAATTAAGTCTTTTTCCTCTGTCGTTCCTACCACCAAGTGCATATTCTCCCATAGTCCTTTCGTCTACACATCCCCTTTAACAAGGAATAATGACCTGAACATATTATTGCAGAAATGGAAAGGCAATAAATGAAAGTGAAGTGGGAGTTACAATTTTGTAAGAAGAATTTACCTGATTACCGAAAAAACTATGTGGGAATGTGGTCCCACGAATAGATCGGATTCCCTCACAATTATTGAGATTCTTATTATGGTCAGCTATGAAACAACTAGTCTACATAGCGTGCAGCACATCTCAGGTGAAATATCTGTAGACATCAGGCAGAGTGTAATAATTCCAATTCCAAAAACAGCAGGTGCTAACAGAGGAAATGCCAGTTTAATAAGTCATTGTTGCCTAATTCTGACACATTTCTCATAAGAATGAAGAACCTTGAAGAAACCAAAAACTGAGGGAATCAGTTTGGGTCACGGCGAAGTACAGGGACATAAAATACCAGAAAAACATTAATTACAATGATAATTTCGTATTTACAATATGAGTACATGTAGTATTTTACTGTAATAGTTATAAATGTTACTGTTGACCAGTCTTACATTCTCCATAGGTGAGTAACATTCCTTTTTTCTCTTTGTTGGTGAAGATTGAACTCACAGCATTCTTCGACTGAAAACCATTGACAAAATTTGGGTGTGAATTTTACTTGTTTTTTCATTTTTTTACTGTCAACTCTGATAATTGGGTGAATAACGTTAGCCAAGGTACACGTAGTGTGTACTGATATGGAAGACGAAAGTCAATTTTGCATTACTTTCTCATACCATCATGTTTATGTGAATGAGAAAACTGTTACACGTTTGCAACAGATCTTGATGAGAGAAGTGGATTACTCAAAAAACAAAAACAAAAATGCAGGGTGCTTTTCCCACAACATGTAGTGTTGTACTTACCTTCATGACGAACACATTAATCGGAAGGGCAATCAAGATGTTTACTTTCACCCTGGTAGCTAATCAATATTTTTCATACATTTTCCAGTTTGCTTCTGGACTCAATATATATAATGTGATCAAGATATTTGGGGCACCCCACCCACATAATTCTGTTTTGGGACACTAATTCAATTACAGTACGAAAATTTTATGATACTGCTCACATAAGAGCACATTAGTGTGCTTTATTTTACAACAGTAATTGTAATTTGTTTAAAATTAACTCAAAACTATGAACAACTGTTCATATAAAGAGTATTTGTAAAGAGTATTCTGACTTATGAACCTGATCGATGCACCTTAAATTGGGTTTCCCAAAACTGTTCTGTACAAATACTTGGACGTTCTCCTCTGTATGTTCTCCATTATTACCCTTTTAAATAGAAGTAGGTAATTTTTCTTAACGGTTGTCATTACTGCTTGTATCATTATTGTTTTTTTGCATTTTGACATATAGTAGTTCAAGATTTTCATTATTTATATTTTTTTCTCATTAAATGTCTTTATAAGTTTCGATATTTTCTACAATTTTGTCTCATTGATCCAGAGGTACAAACTAATAAAAATGAAATGAATGTTGTCATCAGTTGTACACTTTCTTATAAAGGTTGTCACTGTAGTATTTCAGTACAAACAGACTTGAAGCTATACATCAATCACAGTTCAGCTATCAGTCCTTGTACCACAGTTGACTGCAGGTAGTAGAGCAACCATAAGTAAAGCTAGTTGGAGGTCCTAATATTCACTTACAAGAAAATTGGTTGATTCATGTCACTATTTCGAAGTTATATGATTGAGCAAATACCTTGATAGTAAGTCATACTTACTTGTAAAATGAAGAATGTTAGAGTTCGCCGCATCTTTGACACCAAGACAGATTTGAGTACTTAAAAAGTTGCTTAAGTTGGAGGAAAAAAGGAAGTCTGGTCTCATTTAATTAATCAATCCAACATTGTCTGGAAGTGGTTTAGAGAAACAATTGAAACATAAGTGACTGTGGTTGGACAACGATTAGAAACATCATCAGACTACAAGTTTAGTGTGTGAATCCCTACACTACACTTTTTACTGTGATAATATGATCACTGATTATATATGGTTTATTCTGTAAAGAAACTTGCAGTCTCAGTCAGCTATATTGCGTTGGAAACCCAATCATCACATGTTGCTAATGTCTCATCACTTACACTTAAGAAATGAATTTGGCAGAGGTATCGAGAAAAGGAGAAACACACACCTTTCTCGATCAGAACGTTGGCTGACTTGTTTGGTTACTGAACACAAGTGCTGGTAGCAGCAATGGTGCCAATGCTTCTAGAACTGTAAGGTGATTGAGTGCTTTAAAGTAGAAACCCCATGCCCAAAGACAACCTGTTTCTGTAATATCCAAAATCTTTATGTGGCAGTAGGAAGGTTCTTATATCTGAGAACAATTTTCCTGAATGAGATTTTCACTCTGCAGCGGGGTGTGCGCTGATATGAAACTTCCTGGCAGATTAAAATTGTGTGTCCGAGTTCGAGTCTCGGTTGGGCACACAGTTTTAATCCGCCAGGAAGTTTCAACAATTCTCCTAATCACAGATTCCACACCCATATTTCCATGTGTACGATTGCTTCTAACATATTGTTTTCTCATGTATATCGCATATATACATTTTTATTAACACTTTATTTGAATTCTTCATATCATACAACAATTTTTTTAACAACATAGAACTCTGCAAATGCGGTCATTTGCTCAAAGATATTTAGTGAGTATATTTAAATATGTTGTGCTTAAAGACTGTTTGTATAGGTATGTAATTTGAAAACGATTTTCCCGGCAGCTAAGAAGGCTCGTTTTCATCATTGTCACGAGGCACTGCTACAGATTTTCTTGTGTACCTATTTTTCACCTTGAGTACTTGTGTGAAAAATACACTGTGCATAAAAATTGAACATAAAGCATGGTATTAAAATTCGGCAGATGTTGATGAGCACATCGAAACTCACATTATTTATTGAAATGCAGAAACGAGTACGTAATGAAATACAACTCGATGTAAGAAAGGTTCAAGAGTGAATATAATTTTGTAATGAAATGACACAATTGAAAATAATGGAAGATTTATTTGTTTCCTTTTTAAAGAACTTACATTATATAAAAAAATATTGTACTCTACATTTTCATTCTACAAATTAAGTAAATGTTATTAACAGTGTTACCAATGGCTGAGAAGCACAATTTCTATCATTACAGTTGTTGAGCTTTCCAGTGTGCATATCGCTAGAACACTGACATAACATGCGAGTCCAAATAAAATAAAAATAAATCGATTACTATCAGACATTAAGAAACTGTCTTATCTTAATCCTTTTTAGTAAAACTGTTTTTCATTTACTTTTTGATGCTCATAACTTAATTACGATATCATTGAAAAACCCAAACAGCTACAATTTGTTTAATTCGGATGTGTGTGATATTGTGGAAAATAACGGCAAATAAAGCACACAAAGGGAATAAAATATTAAAAATAAAGTATTAAGAAGACGTCCACATTCTAACAGATGGCTTTAGAAACCATTCCACTTTACAAATTTAAAATTTCTACCTGATTTTTCTCGAAATTCTAGACTTTAGTTGACCTTCATAGACATAAAACACAAATCTTCCACTTACAGACACAGACAATACACTTTTCTGCACTTACACTCCACTCCCGTCACAATACAGAATGTAAAAAGTACTTTAAAATTAATTATAATGTATTGAAATGAACATAATTATATTTAAAGTAAAGTGTGAAACGTAGAACCATTGTAAGAACTGAATTCTATAAATGTGGGAAATGAAGTAATTTGCAATAGAAATATTAATTAATATTTTTATGAAGCAGACATCAATTTCAAAGGTGGATATATTATCAATCTGATATTTCTTAAAATCGTATTAAAATTAAGCAATAAATGCTCTTCATACAAAAATTTTCCATTTATCAACAATGATGTATTCAGTAATGTGTGTCAGTGATAACTGTTACCTCCTATCACTACCAGCTCTTCATTCAATATCTGCAACTAGCGCAACTCACCAGAGGCATATGGAGAGTTTAATGAATTGTGATGTTCTTTCCTATAAAATAAAGAACAAATATACTATAGATGAAAGTCAAGAATTGCAAATATATTCTAAGATGTGCCACATCATTCGAATAACACTTTGATTTTGAGTGATAAACATTCCTGTTGTATGATTGGAAAACAGTGATGTCAACTAAGGCACCTTACGAAATTCAAATGAAATATTTCTCTTGATACGTTTTAACTAGCCTGTTTTATGTTGTCACTTATAAAACAAGAACACCATGACAATCAACAATTTGTACACCTTTACAGAAATGGCAAAATTGTGTCAGCAATAGCTATCATATAAATAGAAATCATTCAAAATAGATAATCACTGGAGGAAATAATGCAAGTTCTCTGAAACAAGATATCATTCACAGTCAAGCATAAAGAAGGAACACTCGAGAATTAAATTTGTATTGGTGTGTTTCGTTCATGTGTTACTAGCACTTTTATGTAGGTCTCTGTCTCTCTTTCTCTTTGTGTGTGTGTCTGTGTGTAATTGGGTTTTTAATCATTTGTAAATATGTTTTAGAGATAAGGGATGTGTGTATTATATTACTTCATCTTCCAACATTTAACGACATCTCACTGAAAACAATAATTGCAGATTAAAATGTGCATTTCATAGTAAGAGCTACAGTGTCATATGGTTAACTTCATACTGTTTGGAATCATTTAACACAGGAGTAAAACACATGTGGCTCTAGTGGTTGTAAATACTGATGCTTCCACCATTTTTATACTCGAGTGTGATATAGTCAAAGTTGTTTTGTCTGCATCTTCACTTCTTACTGGTATAATTCTTGCTGTGTTGCCGGTATACATTTCGAAACCAAATAGTATCGTTAGAGAAGTGGCTGCATATTCCAGACCTTGATACTGAGGAATATCCACGCCAGAAGCAAGAGAGACCACTGCAGTCATGGCGAACGCATCACTAAGAAAAAGAAAGTAGGTACTGTTAACCATTTCTACAGATTGCCTCAACAATATTTCTTGTATTATGACTGTTCATATATCCGTGGTAGTGCTCATAAAGCTAATAATTTGGAGAAAACATTGATTAAGGCGATGGGAAGATCACTAACTTTCGCTGGGAATGAGTCATGAATAAAAATAGTGATAAAACAAAGGCAACTAGGCTCTAGAAGAAGATATTCCTAAGGACTTCATTGAGTGATAAACAATGAATTTCGGCTGAACGATTTAGTGTGACCCCGAAGAAAATAAATCAGTTTGAGAATTCAGGTTCAATATGCTAGTTCATAAGTACTGTGATGTTCATTGCCCACACTTGCAGTGTGTAACACTAATTTATAATCCTTCTCTCTGCAACAAATTTGCACTTTATCCAGAGGTAGCCATTTCGTATTGTGGAGTTGGGATAAATTTTCATGCCCAGAATTCGGTCGAGAGAGAGAGTACAGACTGTGGCTAGCAGATTCTGACTTTCACGCTGGGTCCTTATGTCCTGAATCAAATGGAATACCTACGGGAATCGTCTTACGAAACGAATTTATTTGCCAGCCCGTTGTGAGTAGCCACTCTGCTTCATGATTCCCCATGCTGAAATGTTGATACAGGCCGCATTCTGGTCATCTTCACCGAGAAGATGCACTTGAAACTCAAGGTTCCCAAGTGGCTTGAAGAAGAAAGGATTTACAGTGCTGTAGACGACTGTTATTTTTCTTTAGGTGATGTGATGTGTTACTGATTCTGCGATATGAAAAAACGCCCATCACGCAAACCATGCACGTCTAATCGACAGATTTGGGGCAGGGGGCGGGGCTGGGGAATACAAGGATAGGTGGAGAAGACAATAAATTATTTGCATCTCTAAAGGAAGACGTCCCTAACAAGAAATTGTTTCCCTTAAACAGCACAGCTTCACAACTGGTACGCGAGTGTGAGTGAAGTGAATGGAGAACACAGCAGCGAATTACAGTGTGAACGATGTCTAATACGTAACCCAAAATAGAATTTTAGTGTGTTTCATCCAGTGTCTATGCAGCTGGCATATATTTGAAATTATCTGATTCTACAATTCGACCTCCAGTGATTTACAGAGTAATCCACGTCTACCTTATTTACAGATGGTCATCGAAACATTTAACTACTCGAGTGCTTTTGACTATTATCAAGCAGGAAAACAGACAACACAATGTGTAATGTGTTACTCGGAGATAGATTGTGGAGGTGTATTGATAACCACAAGCGTATTAAGTGTAACAGTGGTTAGATTCGTAATGTCACTGCTTTCATGTCGACGATGAGAAGATCGCTTCTAGGCATAAGATCGTCTGGTTCATCAGTGATGATCTAGGCCCTACACCCATGCCGGATTGGTATGCTTCCAACGATAAATGATTCCTGCGATCACTGATTTTCGTCCTATAATACTGTCTCAGTATGGGAGTGGGTCTTCCTTCTCCTTCCACAATGGAACGGAGAGAAAGAAATGGAAACATTGTAATTATTTAGTATTCCAACTCCGACAAAGGTCAGAAATCTATAACTGAAAGTATGCACAACGTGCAACGGCAAATACTCATGCATATCTAAGTAAGGAAACATTTTAAAGTAACACTTTTTCTCATTTAATAGTAAACATACCAATGGCCATTTCATTTACTTTTTGGTTAACACACGATGAACAGTTTTCGTCATGTTCCTAAATATAACTCTGACTACACTGCTCGTTAATGTAGTGCGCAGTGCGTGCAATTAATGTTGGTCACCTCAAATAACTTTTTCTCCAGAAGAAAAATAGTGAAGTATACTATGCAAATTCTGTTTAGCTACCGGGGGAATCATGCCTTTCTTGAAGCTTTGTTTGTTACGAAGATGAGAACAGCTGTACGTCTTTCTCTAAACAATACAACTTTTTTTCAGGTAGTTCACTTCTCCTCAAGGCTTGTTGAAACACCTGTCACACGATGCCATTCACGTACACATGGAGGTATAAAACTAAGAACGTAACACGAAAGTGACTTTCCTGTAGTACCGAACACTGCATTATTGTGGTTACTGTTCTCCTGAATTCCATTCTTCTTAGATGAAAAGCAATTCGAAATCACTTACGCGTTACGTTTTCAATAACTTTTTATTCATGTGAGTTGCACAATGTGATAGATTTTGTAAGCGGTTTTGAGGTAAAGAAAGTGATTACCGGATAAAAGTTAAGTAGAGCCGTTCATGCTGTTTTAACAAACAAAGACGCAAGGAAGGGAATCATGCTGTTTAACGTCTCTATGATAATTAACTTACGTTTGCTTGACAGATTTTTGATTAGGATCTGGACAAAAACTTAGTGTATTCAAAATTAATAGGACATCCTGTATAATTATCCAGAGCTACTTGATATGTACCTTTAATATGGATCTTCCGATGTCAAAACTACGTTCCGTATCAGCTGTTTGTGTAAATGGTTCAAAATTAAAGTTATGAGAAAGTGAAGCACGTAGCTTTTCACAATTTAAAATGACACATGTTATCATCAAATACGTAACATGTTACCAAATGTATAAGTTAATTGGAAATATTTGATGTAGAGTAAAGGTATTGGTAAAACTTCTAAACTTAGTAGAAATAAGAATTTAATGGATTCATATTTTGTAAAACAACTTTCAACACTTACTCAGATACTACAGTGGCCAGGTCCAGCTCCACCGCACTGATATTTGGCAAACTTATCTCTCGAACACACAAACCAACCTCCTTCATTGGTATTTTTGGAACGTCTCACGAAGATAAAATAATCCTTTGTATTGGCATCCGTGAAACCCTTAAATTTTTTGCACGCATACCAACTCTCTTCATTGGTATTTGTGAATTCTGTAAAGCTCGGGTTCACATGCCAAACCTCTTCATTGGTATTTGTGAAAAGTATTACGACAAAAAAGGAGTCGTCATTTGGGTTGGAATTTAGGAAATCTGATCTTTTACACAGGAACCAACCTACTTGATCGGTATTTGTGGGTTCTCTAAGTGTTCCACACGCATACCAACCCACTTCTTTGGTATCTGTGAAATGTGTTACGATTACAAAGTAAACCTCTACACCGGTCTTTATGAAATCTCTGACTCTTGCAGAGGCAAAGCAATCTCCTCGCTGGGAAGCTGTAACAAAGGAAAAAAATAGAACATGCATTACTTGAAAAGTACCAAGTACTAAGATAGTTTAGAATTTTTTTTTAAACTGTGCGACTTTTTGGACACGAATGTACTTTAAATTATAAGCAATGGGGCATTATTAATGATTCATAATAACACTAATAAGTAACAAAAAGCTATTGTCACAGTATGAGTACTTTGCCCAAGGTCTTTTGATGTAACGCGTAAAATTATGAAGTTAAGCTTCCTGATATACTGGGTTATCAAAAAGTCAGTATAAATTTGAAAATTGAATAAATCACAGAATAATGTAGATAGAGAGGTACAAATTGACACACATGCTTGGAATGACATGGGGTTTTATTAGAACCAAAAAAATATAAACGTTCAAAAAATGTCCGACAGATGGCGCTTCATCTGATCAGAATAGCAATAATTAGTATAACAAAGTAAGACAAAGCAAAGATGAAGTTGTTTACAGGAAATGCTCAATATGTCCACCATCATTCCTCAACAATAGCTGTAGTCGAGGAATAATGTTGTGAACAGCAATGTAAAGCATGTCCGGAGTTATGGTGAGACATTGGCATCGGATGTTGTCTTTCAGCATCCCTAGAGATGTCGGTCGATCACGATACACTTCCGACTTCCGGTAAACCCAAAGCCAATAATCGCACGGACTGAGGTGTGGGGACCTGGGAGGCCAAGCATGACGAAAGTGGCGGCTGAGCACACGATCATCACCAAACGACGAGCGCAAGAGATCTTTAAACGTCTAGCAATACTTTTTTTTGTTCTAATAAAACCCCATGTCATTCTAAGCATGTGTATCAATTTTTACCTGTCTACATTATTCCATGGTTTATTAAGTTTTCAAATTTATACTGACTTTTTGATAACACAGTATATGAGTCCATTTGTATTATTTATGGTCATAGGTGTTCACTGAAACAGACATAGGCGAATGAAAAATGCTAATTAACAATGTTGTGCTTGAAATATAAGAATACGTTCATTGTATGATTACAAAGTGGTAGCATTTATTTATGTATGTCACCGATATCAGTCTTGTTGTTAAAGAAATCCTAGGTGATGCTTAAGAGAAAGCCTTGGGAACGGAAATGAGGGTACTTAGACTGATGTTTGAAGCTTACTACTCTCAATTATGCCGTACTTGCTTCTCCTATTACGACTTTAATGCTTGTGGTTATCTACGGTTTTCTTCCTCTCTTTTCCAAAACAGCGCCAGAGTCCACTGATTTCACAAAGTGTACCGTCCGAAAACGAAGGGCATTTATTGCACTATATTGTTAGTTAGTTGGTAGGTTTGTTTTATGTTTCATGGATCATTTTGCGCTATAAATGGTAATGAATTTGAACGAGTCGTTTTAGATTCGCTCGCAAATTAATTTGTAAATATGACTACATGCTAACCATTCATAAGCTTTTCCTATTTTCCTTAAATGTTATTTTTTTAAATGTACAGAACTGAGTCGCTAATTCTTGCTCACCACCTTTTAGGCATTAGAATAACATAAATTATTCTACGAAACATAGGGTGTAGTCAAGGAGCTACTTTCTCAGCTGATTTTCAAATTTTACTTTGCTGTCTGATAAACATTTTATATTATTGGATAAGTGACCAAAATTTTTGTTGCAGCATTGTGCACCCCCTTTTGTTTTAAAGACAACATTAACATGGAGTAATGATTCTCATTGTAATTATGTACATCAATATTTCATTTACAACAAACGTCATGAAGTAATAAATATACTGCAAAGCATTAGTAAGAATGTTCAATTCCTTAAACCGACGTGTACAAGGTGAGTGAGGTTGAGCACCACATATTTATTCTTATAACACGTTTATTCGTAATGAAGACTTACTTTCTTAAGGTTGAGTTACCCCAGAACATTATTGCATGAGACATTATTGCATAAAGCTGAGCAAAAATGTCAGCTTACTGCTTTGTCTCTCCCCAAGCGGCCGGCCGAGCGGTTCTAGGCTCTACAGTGTGGAACCGCGTGACCGCTACGGTCGCAGGTTCGAATCCTGCCTCGGGCATTGATGTGTGTGATGTTCTTAGGTTAGTTAGGTTTAAGTAGTTCTAAGTTCTAGGGGACTAATGACCTTCGAAGTAAAGTCCCATAGTGCTCAGAGCCATCTGAACCATTTGAATCTCTCCCCAAGATTAGCAGTGATTCTAAGTGCAAATTTGGCTAGACTAAGCTGTTTTAGCAGTTGCAAAAGTGATTTTTCAAAAATGGACACCTAAAATTTTGAAGTTTCCATTCTATCAATTGTTTCCTCACCATGTGGTACGTTGATCACTGGTTCAGTACTCCTTGAGGTACAGACCTGAATACGTTATGTCTTTTGAAAATTAAAGGCGTGATCATGTGCTGAAAACAAGTCAGTTATACTTTTATGAACTTTGTTTGCCATTTATTCTGTTCCTAAATGTATGCTTGAACTAATTGCAGTACTTCTTCCGTCTGTAAATATGCCACCTGTAAATATTTGATTCACTACAGTGCTGAATTTTAACTGTCTTGGTAATTTAATGTAGTCCAGATATAATAATTAACAACAGCTGCCATGAAGATTTGTTTCGTCCAACAAACACTTCAAACGTTTGTCCTAAATGTTTCACAAAAAAAATGGTTCAAATGGCTCTGATCACTTTGGAACTTAACATCTGAGGTCAGCAGTCCCCTAGAACTTAGAACTAACCTAAGGACATCACACACACCCAGGCCCAAGGCAGGATTCGAACCTGCGACCGTAGTGGTCGTGCGGTTCGAAACTGAAGCGCCTAGAACCCCTCGGCGACACTGGCCAGCCTAAGTGTTTCACATTCGTTCTGAATAATTCCACAGCAGTGTCAGTGTGTTGACACTGTATTCTCAACACCTTCATCACTCAGCAGTTCTCCCCCGTATTTACTACCAACATATGATTAAGTTGCGCAGTCTGGAATGTAAATGTGAAAATATGTCCTTAATCTCATATTAATGAAATGGAAGCCGAGTTATAAGACTTTGACCGTAAACGCTATTAAAAACTACTCCTCTGATCGCCTAAGGATCTCATTAGCAAAATAGAGTAACCTCATTTCAGTATTACGTTACTCGTGTCAACGGAAAGATGGGATCTATTGAAAACTGAAAGAAATTGTAGTACGTGGTTGTTAAAAAAGCCTCTCCGCAGTGCCATATTATTGCTAGACGCGCGTGCTGTGTGACTGTTCACCTGCCTGGGTTACTTGCCTTCAAGTGGACTCTCCCAACATTCCAGTGTTTCGTTAATCTCAGTAAAAATGAGTATTCAGTAAATTCTTAACTTGTATTTCACTGAGTTTTATTTCTGTATATTCACTGTGGCATACAGAACGCGCGGCTAACAATCATACGGTACTGCGGAGATACTTTTTAAACACCCCGTATATGTCAAATTATGTAAATGAAACAAGAAAACTCACCAGCAAGCAACAAGAGTACAATGATGCAGTATTTGGCCTTCATTTGTGCTCTCTCCTTCAGCTGCTGTTCAGGTCACGACTAATCTGCAGACTGACGCGGTGAACTGAAGACGTTGAAGATATATTACCACACTAGGGCGCTGACGTGTTGGCTGGTTGAGTCGGGGCTCTCGATTGGCGGAGCACCGGGCGTGGTGGGGGGAGAGTCCAGTGTCACGTGCTCGGCGCACGTCCCGCCGTATTCAAATGGCGCAAACGGCGTCACTGGGAAAGCCATTAGAGGACTAAAACGAGTACTCCCAACTGCGCAATTTAGGACGAGCCACGCAGTTCGCTGATCTACATCTGCAAGACTGCTCTGCAGTTCACACTATAAGTGCCTGGATGGCTGTTCTTCGAATCACCTGCAAACTACTTGCCTGCCATTCCACTCACTAACAGCGCGTCAGAAAAAGGAACACCTAATCTTTCCTGTACGAGCACTGACTGCCCTTATTTGATTATGATGATTTCTATCGAACTCGGTGACCACAATACTTTTTCACATTCAGAGGAGAAGTTTGGCGACTGAAATTTTCTGAAAATATCTCCCAGCAGCGATAAACGGCATTGTTTTACTGACTGTCTTCGCATCTCGCTTATCGTATACGTAACACTCTCTCTCCTGTTTCGCGATAATGCAAAGCGAGCTCTCCGTCTTAACATTTTCGATATTGTCCGTCAATCCTATGTGCTAAGGATCACGTACAGCACAGAAGTAGTCTAGCGAGGGCGAATAAGAGTAGTGTACGCAGTCTCGTTAGTAGACCTGGTGCATCTTGTAAGTCTTCGTCAATAAAAGGTAGTCTTTACTCCGCCCTCCCCACGTTGACTGTTCCAACTTCTTCTATTCGTAATTATAATCCCTAGGTTGTTGTTGCTGTGGTCTTCAGTCCAGAGACTGGTTTGATGCAGCTCTCCATGCTACTCTATCCTGTGCAAGCTTGTTCATCTCCCAGTACCTACTGCAACCTACAGCCTTCTGAATCTGTTTAGTCTATTATTCCTATTTTATTATTCATTATTAAACCTACTCCTCCATTACCCCTATTTGATTTTCTATTTATAAACCTGTATTCACCTGACCAGAAGTCTTGTTCCTGCTGCCACCGAACTTCAGTAATTCCCACTATATGTAACTTTAACCTATTTCCCTTTTTAAATTTTCTAACCTACCTACCCGATTAAGGGATCTGACATTCCACGCTCCTATCTTTAGAACGCTAGTTTTCTTTCTCCTGATAACGACGTCCTCTTGAGTATTCCCCACCCGGATATCCGAATGGGGGATTATTTTACCTCCGGAATATTTTACCCAAGAGGACGCCATCATCATTTAACCATACAGTAAAGCTGCATGCCCTCGGGAAAAATTACGGCTGTTGCCCCCCTTTGCTTTCAGCCGTTCGCAGTACCAGCACAGCAAGGCCGTTTTGGTTGGTGTTACAAGGCCAGATCAGTCAATCATCCAGACTGTTGCCCCAGCAACTACTGACAAGACTGCTGCCCCTCTTCAGGAACCACACGTTTGTCTGGCCTCTCAACAGATACCCCTCCGTTGTGGTTTCATCTACGGTACGGCTATCTGCATCAAAAAATGGCTCTGGGCACTGTGGGACTTAACTTCTGGCGTCGTCAGTCCCCTAGAAGTTAGAACCACTTAAACCTAACTAACCTAAGGACATTACACACATCCATGCCCGAGGCAGGGTTCGAACCTGTGACCGTAGCGGTGGCGCGGTTCCTGACTGTAGCACCTAGAACCGCCCGGCCACACAGGCCGGTCGCTATCTGTATCGCTGAGACACGCAAGCCTCCCCACCAACGGCAAGGTCCACGGTTTATGGAGGGAATTCCTAGGTATTTAGAAGAATTGACAGCCTTTGGATTTGTGCAACGTATCGTGTAATAGAAATTTAACTGATTTCTTTCTGTATTAATGTGGATGATCTCACGCTTTTCCTTGTTGTCGTTGTGGTCTTCAGTCCTGAGACTTATTGAGAGACAATTGCTACTTTTCGCACAAATCAGACATCGTTCATAAGTGACTACGAAGTCTTTCGCGACGGAGTCCTTGCATAAAAAGTTCTCGGTTTACTTGCCGCGTCAAATTTGGATAAAATCCCAAGCTTTCGATGACTACCTCCGTCATCTTCGTCAGGGGTAAAACTGACTGTCGTGGACCGTTTTTTTTTTTTTTTTTTTTCTTTATTGTATTTCAATTCCCCATCGGGGCGGGCTGGCAGCAGCATATGCGCTGCTCTTCAGCCGAAAGACATAGAACAAAACAAGAGAAGACATTTAAAAACAGCAAAGGAGAGAAGAAGGCGAACATAGATATAAAAAGGGAGAACATCATGGAAGGCAATATACAAAAAAACGGGGTGACTGTAAAATGGAGATAAAAAACTGTTTAAAAGTAGCACACACAAAAAAGCCACACACTGCGACGATTAAAAGAACACAAGGCACAGTATGACTGGAGCATAAAGGTGTTGACGGATGGCATAGCACACAGCGTAACACTGACGGCGAACCTCAAGGCAGTACACAATTAAAATCACACCTCTTGACGCACACGGGAAACAGCACGAAACACAACACTGACGTGGCACACTGTTGATGAGCAATACAGAGGATCTGCCAGGTTCAAGGAGATGAGGGAGACCTGAAGAAGGGAGGGAGGGGAAGAGATGGGGGAGGGGAATGGGGGGCGCTCGGAAGAGGGCCAGGTAGGGAGGGATGTGGGAAGGAGAGAGGCAAGTATGGGGGGCAGGGTCTCAGGGGAGGGGGGGGATGGAGGAAAATCCGCTCTGGGAGAAGGAAGAAAGAGGAGAAGGGGGCCCTGGGGAGGGGGGGGGGGAACAAGGCCGGGTTATAGTTGGAAGGAAGGGTATATGTCACGGCGAAGTTCGTCATCCGGGAGGGGAAGGCGTTGGAAATTGCCCTGATGAAGGAGATGGAGGGTGTGGAGGTGGAGAGAGGGAGGGATACAGCGATAGAGGCGCGGCAACGGGCGGGGGGTGGAGAGGAAGGAGGAAACCAGAGGGTGGGGGGGATCAAGCCTGCGAACAATGTAAAGGATGCGGAGATGTTGGAGGAACAAGAGGAGGTGGGGGAAGGGGATCAGTTCATACAGGAGCCGTGTGGGGGAAGGAAGGCGGATACGGAAGGCAAGGCGGAGCGCATGGCGTTCAAGGATTTGGAGAGCCTTGTAAAAGCGGGTGGGGGCGGAGATCCAGGCGACGCTGGCATAACAGAGGATAGGACGGATGAGGGATTTGTAGGTGTGGAGGATGGTAGAAGGATGCAATCCCCATGTCCGGCCGGACAGGAGTTTCAGCAGGCGGAGGCGGGAATGGGCTTTCTGCTGGATGGTCAGGAGATGAGGGGTCCAGGTGAGGTGTCGGTCAAGGGTGAGGCCAAGGTATTTCAGGGTGGGGGTGAGTTGGATAGGACGACCATAAAGGGTGAGGTAGAAATCTTGGAGGCGAAAGGAGCGAGTGGTACGGCCTATGATGATTGCCTGGGTTTTGGAGGGGTTGAGACGGAGGAGCCACTGATTACACCAAGTGGTGAACTGGTTAAGGTGGGTTTGGAGGGTACGTTGAGACCGTTGCAGGGTAGGATAGAGAGCCAGGAAGGCGGTGTCATCAGCATATTGAAGAAGGTGAACTGGTGGGGGTGGCTTGGGCATATCAGCTGTATACAAGAGATAAAGGAGAGGGGAGAGGACAGAACCCTGGGGGACGCCAGCCGTGGGATAAAAGATACGGGAGTTGGTGTTGTGGAGGGTGACATAGGAAGGACGGTGCGAGAGGAAGGAAGCGACCAGACGGACAAAATTGATAGGCAGGGCGTAGGTTTGGAGTTTAAAGAGGAGACCGGGATGCCATACACGGTCATAGGCATTTTGGAGGTCAAGGGAAACAAAAATGGCGGAGCGACGTGAGTTGAGCTGGAGGGACAGAAGGTGAACAAGGTTGAGGAGTTGGTCGTCAGCAGAGAAGGAGGGTCGGAAGCCACACTGGGTAAGGGGGAGGAGGTGGTGTTGAGCAAGGTGCCGATGGATACGGTGGGAGAGGATGGATTCAAGGACCTTACTGAAGACGGAGGTGAGGCAGATGGGACGATAGGAAGAGGCGGCAGAAGGGGGTTTGTTGGGTTTGAGGAAGAGGAGGACGCGGGAGGTCTTCCACAGGTCAGGGTAGAAGCCAGTAGAGAGGATGACATTATAGAGATGGGCGAGGACAGTTAGGAAGGAATAGGGGCTTTCTCGAAGGTGACGGTAGGTGACACAGTCGTGACCAGGGGCCGTGTTGCGTTTGGACTGGAGGAGAAGTTTAATGTCTTGTGCTGTGATGGGAGTGTTGACGTCGGAGGGGGGCAACTGCCCCAAGTACTGGAGACTAGGAGCAAGTGGAGCGACTGAGGTATCAGCACGTGCCATGACGGTGGGGAAAAGAGAATAATCAAAGTGGGGATCATCGGGGATGGAGAAGACCTCGGAAAGGTGGGAAGCGAAGTGGTTGGCCTTACTGAGGTTGTCTGGAAGGGGGCGATCGTTATGGAGAAGGGGGTAGTGGGGAGCGGAAAGGGAACCAGTAAGACGATGGAAGGCAGACCAGTACTTGGAGGAGTTGATAGGGAGGGTGGCATTGAGTCGTGTGCAGGTCTGGCGCCAGTCCCGGCGTTTCGTTGCTGTAATAAGGTTCCGTACGTGTCGCTGTATTTGCCGGTGGCGTTGGAGTGTATCCCTGTCACGAGTGCGGAGGAAGGAGCGATAGAGGCGGCGGGATTCACGGAGGAGGAGGACAGCCCGCGGAGGGAGAGTGGGAAGGTGTGGGTGGATGGTTTTAGTAGGAACATGGGCCTCCACGGCGTCAGTAATTACCTGCTGAAGGAAGGACGAGGCGTGGACGATGTCATCAGGATGGCGATAGGTAAGAGGGTGGCTTTCGACCTGGGTGGAGATGGAGTCCCTGTAGGCATCCCAGTTGGCACGGCGATAGTCATGGACGACCTTGGGAGGGGGTGCAGGTTGCGGAGCCGGAGGGGGGCGGTTGGCAGACGTTATGGTGAGAAGGACAGGGAGGTGATCGCTACCTGTGGGGTCAAGGACGGCAACAGTGATACGCCCAAGGAGGTTGGCGGAGGCAATGACAACATCGGGGGTGGTGTTACTTTCGGGTCGGGTGTGCTGGGGAATGGGAACAAGGTCACCCTGGATTGTGGAGAGGAACTGATGCCACCGCCGAAGGGCAGCAGGAGTGCGGCTATGGACGTTGAGGTCGGCGGCAATCACATAGGTGGAGAAGGTGCGGTCAATGTGTGAGATGAAGTCATAAGGAAGAGGAGCAGTGGAGCGGACATAGATGGTGGCACAGGTAATGGTGATGGAGGGGAAGAAGACGCTAAGGATAAGGTGTTCAGTGGGGTCATTGAGGAGAGGTTGTGGCCGGACGGGGATATGCTTAAGGTGGCCAATCGCGACTCCACCCTGCGCACGAGGACCAGGAGCATCAGTGCGGTGGAGGATATAGGGGGAGGTGCGGATAGAATGGTGGGGCTGGAGAAAGGTTTCGTTCAAGAGGAAGGTGTCGACCTGGTGGTGGGAGAGGGTGTGCATGAGGAGGTATTTGTTGGAGCGGAAGGAGCGAATGTTCAGGAAGAGGATGCGAGACTCGTGCCGCGCCATGAAGGGAAGGAGGGGGGGGAAGAGAGGGAAGGGAAGAGACTTAAACTAGGGTGTCGAGGCGGGTGAAGGTGAAGTGGGCTTGGTTGTGGGAGTAAGTGGCGAAAGTGTTCAGGTGGAAAACAGAGCGAGCAGCAAGGGATATTTGTTGGAAGGTGTGCGGGCGCTGAAAAGGGTGAATGTTTTGGAGTACAACGGTAATGAACCGGATGATGTCCTCGGCCGTGGGGGGTGGACGGAGGGAATTGTTAGGATGGACAGGAGGATCGACGGGACGAACTGGGACTGTAAGTTCAGGGGTGGCTGGAGGGGGTTTAGCTTTACACTTGTGGGAGTATGTGGGATGGGGGCCATTGCAGGTATTACAGGAAGGAGGAGCAGCGAGGTTGGGGCAGTTCTTGAGAAAGTGGGAGGCCTTGCAATGGGGACAGGTGGGGGGGTTTTTGCAGTTGGGAGTCAGGTGGTCATTGTACATCAGGCACCGTTGGCAACGGTAGGATTGGGGAGGGGATTTGGAGGATTCAACAGGGTGGCGACGGTGGTATATCAGGGCACCCTGGGTGAGGAGATGGTCTATGGACGGGGCAGACTCGGAGAATACCCGCATGAGGTAGGTGGGACCAGAGGCATTGTGGATACGGCGGGCAGAGCGGATTTCCAAGTCCGGGTGGGAGTTCAGTTCTACCAACACTTCATCCTCTGTGATCACCGGGCTGAGCTTGGTGATCACAGCGGTGTAGGTGGGGGGGCGACGGGGAGGCTGGGGCTGACGAGGAGTGGAAGCGGAAAGGAAGGGTGTCAGAGAGGCGTGAGGGCCAAACATAACTCGTGGGAGTTTTCGCAGGAGGTCTGTGTGAAATGATGGGGACGGGGACTTGATAAGGACTGAGTCCCTGCGGGGAATGAGTTGGGAGATGGGAGCACCAGGTAAGTACTTTCGTATTTCCTTGGTGAGGGTACGAGCGTCGAGGAACTTAGGATCGGGAGTGGACAGGACAAAGGTGTGGAGGGTGGGGGCCAAGGTAGGGGTGGCAGGAGGAGGGGTGGTGTCCATGGTGACGGCAGGGGGAGGGGGAGGTGGCGTTGATTTCTTGTGGGAAGTGGCGGGAGCAGAGTCGGTGAGGACGCGCTTTTGGGGTTTTTTGGAGACTGGAGGCTGGGAGGAGGGGAGAGGGACGGGGAGGAGAGGGAGGTGGCGGGTGGCAGATCCCTGTGGCGTAGTGGAGGCACCGGGAGAAGCAGCTGGTTCAGTGGCGGCGATGGTGGCTCGGCGCAACGTGATGCGTGCGGGAGATGCAGAAGACGAAGCGACGGGGTCGGTGAGAGAGGGGAAGCCAACCACCTGAGGGGCGGCAGCAGAGGCGGCAACAGATGCGTACGTGAGGGCGGGGGTAGGAGTGGGAGCTGTTGAGGGTGCGGAGGCTGGGGGAAGGGAGTAGAGGTGTGGGTATACAGCAGGGGAGGAGATAGGGGGGTGTGTAAGTGGGGGAAGGGAGGGGGAGGGGGAAGGAGGGAGGCCAGAGGCGGCACTCCAGGAAGTGACTGTGGGAGAGGGGGAGGGGGAGGTGTAGATGACGGTGGAGGTGGGAGTACTCATTGCAGACGAACGGCGACGGACAGACGGACGTGCAGCAGGCGGCGTCGGCGTCGGCGTCGGCGGTGGGCAGCGGCGAACAGCAGGCGGCGTCGGCGTCGGCGGCGAACAGACGGACGAACAGCAGGCGGCGGCGGCGGCGGCGGCGGCGGCGGTTATGACGACGGCGATGGACAGCCAGCAGGCGGACGGACGGACGGACGGACGGACGGACGAACGAACGAACGAACAGCGACAAGACAGACAGACAGACAGACAGACACACACACACAATCTTCGAAGACGGAGATTCCACCCTGAGAGTAGCCCAGGCTTTGCAATCTGACGCTTTCGAAGGAGGGGATCCAACCCTCTAGATGTGTCGTGGACCGGTGAGGCTTCCGCTTTTATAAGCAGTGGACGGCTTCTCATTGGCTGGATGACGTCACGGTGAAACCGATGCATACTGAGGTGGCGGCCTCTATATCCATAGATTTTGTTTGCGCGCTTTATCCAGCGTTGCTTGCAGCGCCATCCATCGCAACAGGCGGAGAACTGCGAGGAATGTAAGAAGTCTCCCTCTGTGCTCTTTCTATATCAATTGCGCGCTTCCATGCATTGCTGAGTGCATAACCGGAATCTCTGTTGAAATTATTTTCACAGAGTCTAATTTCAACTGCTTCCCTGATGACAGAGTCCCAATAGTTTGAAGCGTGAGCAAGTAGTCTTGTTTCATCGAATAAAATCTTATGTTTATTTAACAAACTGTGCTCAGCCACCGCTGATTTTTCTAGATACCTGTATTTCAGGTGACGCTGATGTTCCACACAGCGATCGGCAACAGTTCTTATAGACTGGCCCACATAACTTTTTCCACACTCGCAAGGAAATCTGTAAATTCCCGGTACTCTCAGGCCAAGATTATCTTTCACGGGTCGCAGCATTTCCTTAATCTTCCTGGGTGGCCGGAAGACTGGTCTGATTCCCTGCCGGCTCAGGACTCTGCCGATCTTGCTGGTCGTTGCACCGCAGAATGGTAGCCGCGCGATGTGTTGGTCCTCTTGATCTGTTCGAACAGCGTCCTTTCTTGGTTTCTTCGCCAGAGTAGATCTGATATCACGAACAGAATAACCATTTTTTATGAATACCGTCGTCAGATGGTTAATCTCGGTGCCGAGATGATCCTTGTCCGAAATAGTCCTTGCTCTGTGTACCAAGGTGTTCAGCATAGCTCTCTTCTGAGCTGGGTGGTGAAAACTACGCGCGTTTAGATATAAATCTG
The DNA here is from genome assembly GCF_021461385.2 of Schistocerca piceifrons. NCBI lineage: Eukaryota > Metazoa > Arthropoda > Insecta > Orthoptera > Acrididae > Schistocerca > Schistocerca piceifrons. The sequence continues at coordinate 123,230,561 of NC_060146.1, forward strand.
TATGCGTCGGTTTTCTGTGCACAGAATGTCCGAGACGTCCATCTGATTTTCGCTCCACCAGTACATCTAAGAAGGGTAACTTTCCATCCTTCTCCACCTCCACTGTAAATCTTATGTTCTGATGTATACCATTCAAATGTTCAACAAACTGCTGCAGTGCCTCATTGCCATGTGGCCAGATTAAAAATGTATCATCAACATACCTGAAGAAGCAGGATGGACGTAAGGGAGCACTGTTCAACGCTCGTTCTTCGAAATCCTCCATGAAGAAGTTAGCTATGGCTGGTGACAGTGGCGAACCCATGGCTGTTCCGTCAATCATTTCATAATATTTTCCACCATACAAAAAATAGGTGGCCGTCAAAGTGTGTCGAAATAACTTCAGTATTTCAGGAGAGAAATGAGCAGCCAACATTTTTAACGTATCTTCCACTGGAACCTTTGTAAACAAAGAGACCACATCTAGGCTGATCATGATGTCATTCGGACCTATCCTCATCTGCTTTATAATGTCAACAAACATTTTTGAGTTAGTAATATGATGGCTACAGTGGCCGACTATAGGTGCTAATAATTTGGTTAAGTATTTTGCCAACCGATATGTAGGAGACCCAATAGCACTAACAATAGGTCTCAACGGAACCCCATCCTTATGGACTTTGGGTAGACCATATAACCTGGGTGGCCTTGGTGCTCTTGGTCGTAGATTCTTGACTAGTTCTTCTGGGAGGCCAGAGTTATGGTCATTCTGTTCGTGATATCAGATCTACTCTGGCGAAGAAACCAAGAAAGGACGCTGTTCGAACAGATCAAGAGGACCAACACATCGCGCGGCTACCATTCTGCGGTGCAACGACCAGCAAGATCGGCAGAGTCCTGAGCCGGCAGGGAATCAGACCAGTCTTCCGGCCACCCAGGAAGATTAAGGAAATGCTGCGACCCGTGAAAGATAATCTTGGCCTGAGAGTACCGGGAATTTACAGCATTTCTTGCGAGTGTGGAGAAAGTAATGTGGGCCAGTCTATAAGAACTGTTGCCGATCGCTGTGTGGAACATCAGCGTCACCTGAAATACAGGTGTCTAGAAAAATCAGCGGTGGCTGAGCACAGTTTGTTAAATAAACATAAGATTTTATTCGATGAAACAAGACTACTTGCTCACGCTTCAAACTATTGGGACTCTGTCATCAGGAAAGCAGTTGAAATTAGACTCTGTGAAAATAATTTCAACAGAGATTCCGGTTATGCACTCAGCAATGCATGGAAGCGCGCAATTGATATAGAAAGAGCACAGAGGGAGACTTCTTACATTCCTCGCAGTTCTCCGCCTGTTGCGATGGATGGCGCTGCAAGCAACACTGGATAAAGCGCGCAAACAAAATCTATGGATATAGAGGCCGCCACCTCAGTACGCATCGGTTTCACCGTGACGTCATCCAGCCAATGAGAAGCCGTCCACTGCTTACAAAAGCGGAAGCCTCACCGGTCCACGACAGTCAGTTTTACCCCTGACGAAGATGACGGAGGTAGTCATCGAAAGCTTGGGATTTTATCCAAATTTGACGCGGCAAGTAAACCGAGAACTTTTTATGCAAGGACTCCGTCGCGAAAGACTTCGTAGTCATATTAGTTTCCTCTACGGAAAGGATGTAGCGCGCAGCGTTCGTCGGCTGGAGAAGCTGCGCTTGAAACAGTCACAGCTGCTGAGTAATCTGGCTTTTCTACAACGTTGTCGTGACAAGGAGGTTGTACCAAATTTCGCAGTTGTCAAACATCACATCCGAACTGCTGCAGTGAATAGAATTTTGCGAAAGACAAGTCATGCGATCGTCAGGGAGAGGATACATCATACGAGGTATGAACTTGATGCCAACGCTCGGTCTTTATATAGTTGCCATCTGTTTTTGTCTGCAGTTTTGTCACCGTGGGACTGGGAATGGGTAGACACGACCTTGGCTGCACATCAGCGAGCGAATTTAAGCAAGACTACAGCAAAACAGGCTGATAAATTTGTGCGCCTAAGCCGGGGAAAAGGAACTTCTGGGTCCAGCGACGCACATCACACTGTTATCAACTTCTCCGACAAGGAAATTGACGACGCCACCATCTCGGTTCTCAGTAAGGGACTGAACTTTTCTCCAGCTCCACAAAAGCTACCAGTGGCCGAGATTATCAGTGGAGTAGAACAAGCGGTTCGGCACCTCCCCGAAGAGGCAGCAGATGAGGTAAGGCTTGCAATTAGTCGGATTTTAGCAACAGCCAAGCCTCCTAAGCCCAATGTGAGCAGAGTGGAGAAAGTGGCATTGAAATCGTTGGGGAAGGATGAAGAGTTAGTTGTACTACCAGCCGACAAAGGGAATGCCACAGTTATCCTCAATGCTACCGATTATCATAAGAAAGTGGCCATATTATTGGAAGATGCCAAGTACCGTATTCTTAAACGGGATCCCACAGCAGCACTTAGTAGGAAGACAGGGGAGCTACTGAAGAACTCTGGCCTCCCAGAAGAACTAGTCAAGAATCTACGACCAAGAGCACCAAGGCCACCCAGGTTATATGGTCTACCCAAAGTCCATAAGGATGGGGTTCCGTTGAGACCTATTGTTAGTGCTATTGGGTCTCCTACATATCGGTTGGCAAAATACTTAACCAAATTATTAGCACCTATAGTCGGCCACTGTAGCCATCATATTACTAACTCAAAAATGTTTGTTGACATTATAAAGCAGATGAGGATAGGTCCGAATGACATCATGATCAGCCTAGATGTGGTCTCTTTGTTTACAAAGGTTCCAGTGGAAGATACGTTAAAAATGTTGGCTGCTCATTTCTCTCCTGAAATACTGAAGTTATTTCGACACACTTTGACGACCATCTATTTTTTGTATGGTGGAAAATATTATGAAATGATTGACGGAACAGCCATGGGTTCGCCACTGTCACCAGCCATAGCTAACTTCTTCATGGAGGATTTCGAAGAACGATAGTTGAACAGTGCTCCCTTACGTCTATCCTGCTTCTTCAGGTATGTTGATGATACATTTTTAATCTGGCCACATGGTAATGAGGCACTGCAGCAGTTTGTTGAACATCTGAATGGTATACATCAGAACATAAGATTTACAGTGGAGGTGGAGAAGGATGGAAAGTTACCCTTCTTAGATGTACTGGTGGAGCGAAAATCAGATGGACGTCTCGGACATTCTGTGCACAGAAAACCGACGCATACAGATTTATATCTAAACGCGCGTAGTTTTTACCACCCAGCTCAGAAGAGAGCTATGCTGAACACCTTGGTACACAGAGCAAGGACTATTTCGGACAAGGATCATCTCGGCTCCGAGATTAACCATCTGACGACGGATTCATAAAAAATGGTTATTCTGTTCGTGATATCAGATCTACTCTGGCGAAGAAACCAAGAAAGGACGCTGTTCGAACAGATCAAGAGGACCAACACATCGCGCGGCTACCATTCTGCGGTGCAACGACCAGCAAGATCGGCAGAGTCCTGAGCCGGCAGGGAATCAGACCAGTCTTCCGGCCACCCAGGAAGATTAAGGAAATGCTGCGACCCGTGAAAGATAATCTTGGCCTGAGAGTACCGGGAATTTACAGCATTCCTTGCGAGTGTGGAAAAAGTTATGTGGGCCAGTCTATAAGAACTGTTGCCGATCGCTGTGTGGAACATCAGCGTCACCTGAAATACAGGTATCTAGAGAAATCAGCGGTGGCTGAGCACAGTTTGTTAAATAAACATAAGATTTTATTCGATGAAACAAGACTACTTGCTCACGCTTCAAACTATTGGGACTCTGTCATCAGGGAAGCAGTTGAAATTAGACTCTGTGAAAATAATTTCAACAGAGATTCCGGTTATGCACTCAGCAATGCATGGAAGCGCGCAATTGATATAGAAAGAGCACAGAGGGAGACTTCTTACATTCCTCGCAGTTCTCCGCCTGTTGCGATGGATGGCGCTGCAAGCAACGCTGGATAAAGCGCGCAAACAAAATCTATGGATATAGAGGCCGCCACCTCAGTACGCATCGGTTTCACCGTGACGTCATCCAGCCAATGAGAAGCCGTCCACTGCTTATAAAAGTGGAAGCCTCACCGGTCCACGACAGTCAGTTTTACCCCTGACGAAGATGACGGAGGTAGTCATCGAAAGCTTGGGATTTTATCCAAATTTGACGCGGCAAGTAAACCGAGAACTTTTTATGCATCGTTCATAAGTGATTTTGCCATTGGTTTCGATCTTCTGATGACCTTACTAGACGGTAAATGACAGCACCATTTGCAAAAAAATCTAAGAGAGTTACTCAGATTATTCGCTAACTCATTTATGTAGACTAGTAACAGCAAAGCGCCTACAGCTCTCCCTTGGGGAACACTGTATACCACTTCCGTTTTACTCGACGATTTTCCGTCGATTACTACGTACTTTTACCTATCTGACAGGAAACGACGGATCCAGTTGCACAGTTTTAGGGACCGATGACCAAGCAGTTTGGTCCCTTCCCACCCCATTTTAAACTACCCAACCAAGCAACCAGTTGTACAACCGTAACGAGTTCCGGCGAGATCGTGCACCAGTACTCTCACCTGAAGATGACGGCCAGTTGGACCGCGGAAATATTGTGTCATGAAGACGTTATGATCCGGCTGCATACCCGAGAAGAATGTTATCAAGATAGGAACTGTTCTCGAAAGAACAGATACCAATTATTATTATTATCTCCAAACAAAATTTCGTATAGAGGGTGTTTTTGGAAGAAAACATAAGATACTTTCAGTTAACAATATTGTAACTTTAAAACTCATACAGATAGCTAGTTATGCATACACCGACCCATAGGAGAGAGAGAACAAACAGACGAAAAACAGAGAACAAACAGGGGCGAGCAACATGCCTCTTGTGTATACCGGGTGTTACAAAAGGGTACGGCCAAACTTTCAGGAAACATTCCTCACACACAAAGAAAGAAAAGATGTTATGTGGACATGTGCCCGGAAACGCTTACTTTCCATGTTAGAGCTCATTTTATTACTTGTCTTCAAATCACATTAATCATGGAATGGAAACACACAGCAACAGAACGTACCAGCGTGACTTCAAACACTTTGTTACAGAAAATGTTCAAAATGTCCTCCGTTAGCGAGGATACATGCATCCACCCTCCGTCGCATGGAATCCCTGATGCGCTGATGCAGCCCTGGAGAATGGCGTATTGTATCACAGCCGTCCACAATACGAGCACGAAGAGTCTCTACATTTGGTACCGGGGTTGCGTAGACAAGAGCTTTCAAATGCCCCCATAAATGAAAGTCAAGAGGGTTGAGGTCAGGAGAGCGTGGAGGCCATGGAATTGGTCCGCCTCTACCAATCCATCAGTCACCGAATCTGTTGTTGAGAAGCGTACGAATACTTCGTCTGTAATGTGGAGGAGCTGCATCGTGCATGAACCACATGTTGTGTCGTACTTGTAAAGGCACATGTGTTAGCAGCACAGGTAGCGTATCCCGTGTGAAATCATGATAACGTGCTCCATTGAGCGTAGGTGGAAGGACACTAACCTGTTGATGCTACGTACTGATGTGCTTGATGCTAGCACTGTAGAGCAATGAGTCGCATGTCAACACAAGCACCGAAGTCAACATTACCTTCCTTCAATTGGGCCAACTGGCGGTGAATCGAGGAAGTAAAGTACATACTGACGAAACTAAAATGAGCTCTAACATGGGCATTAAGCGTTTTCGGGCACGTGACCACATAACATCTTTTCTTTATTTGTGTGTGAGGAATGTTTCCTGAAAGTTTGGGCGTACCTTTTTGGAACACCCTGTATATATTACATTTGGAGTTTCATGTTTTCATGGAACGTATTGAATTATAGTATTCTTTGTCTTTGCGATTAATGGAATATATTTACGATATTTGTCACAGAATATCATCAGACTCGACGAAACTACTAATAATATTACATGCAAAATTTTCTCTTTTTATGTTTCATTCATATCAATTGAATAAATCGTTTCATACATTAGACAGGCTTCCAGGCGACGACACCAATCGAAATCTTCTGTCATCTGCAATTTTTTACACTGCTAGTGAAGAAGTCAAATCTGGCCCTCCAAAGAAAATGCAAAAAGTAATAGTGGAACCAAGAATTGCCACATGTAAACTAAAGTAAGAATATTACACTGAGGAATGTTGAAGAAATATGAAGGTGTCTGTAACGTAAGCGGTTTCGCTGCGGTGCTCCTCGCTTTTTCCAAGACTCGTCACAGTGTAGGGTGCCAGGACTGAAGGAGACGGGGTGTGCAGTAGCCCGCCACAACATTCTTCCACAGTACTCCCGATTCTCGGAAGCAGCAGGCGTGCCTTAAGCCGCAGTCAAGGCATTGGAAGGCAACGGCTGCAACAGCCCACCCGCCGGCAGCTCAAATAATTTCCGGCAACACCGACTTGACAGACGAAAAGGCCATATGTCACAGGAATGCATGACACAGTAGAATATTCTCAAAATCAAAGCATGTAGCGTTCATGGAGTGAATGATTAAAATAGTGGAATCGAATTGGACCGGAACCGTGACACCCATTGGATAGTATCTTTGTGATTTCCCTATCACCACTTTAGGATAATTTGACCAAACCCTTGGTCGATTATTTTGACCATCACTCATTCTATAGTCTAATCCCATATTGTATAATATCTCGATATTTTTATTCGTTGTTTTAGTTTTCGAGCGTCTTTGACGTAAGTCAGCAACAATAAATATACGACCATAGTTGAATAACGCAACTTTTTATTAACTCTTGAAAGAAACTGGTGTGATACTAAAATTTAACAAAATAGACAAAACTATTTCAAAAATCGACTTCATGTTTCATCTATACTCTCCGATCAACAATTAATGGGCATTGATAATACGTAGCTGTGCACACCCTTCGCCTTCTTAGCGATTTGAGCCCTCCTTAGGGCACTTTCAATAAGGTGTCTATATAGAATTGGTATATCATATTACTCAGGAGCTGAAGCCAGAAATGGTGTAATGTGGGACACTGGGGTTTGGAATCGACGTTGTAAATTATCCTAAAGGTGTTCCATTCGGTTCACACCGAGGCACTGGCAACACCTGTACTTCTCTGCAACGTAATTGTCCACAAACTATTGCATCAAAGATGCTGCTTTCTGACACGGCGCACTGTGCTGATACAAGCAGGGATCATCTCCGAACTGTTGCCCTAGTGTATGCAGTACCATGTGGCGAGCTGTTCATAGCCTTCCAAATTTAGCTTCTTCTGTAGCGCGAAAGGAGACCACACACACACACCTTAATGATGAGAAACATACCAATACAACAATGCCACCTTCTCTGTAATTTGCTTTTTGCGCTAGACATGATAGTAATTCATGGAAATTCAGGAATATAGAAATACAAGTTACTTATCACCATCTTCGTTTCCCCCTCTATCCAACATCTGGTCAAGTTGGGGTATCAATGGTACTTCGCCCCTTTACTCACTCTTTCCACCATTCTTATTCCACAATTTTGTCGCATAGTAGGTTTCTCTTCCTTAAACTCATCTTCACTGTATCAATCCATCTTGTTCTCTGTTTCAGAGTCTTGGCCTCTTACCCTCAATCTTTAACTACATAATTCTTCTATTCTTCCCCCTCCCATCCTCTTCACATGCCCAAGCCATTTTAATCTATTCTTTTCAATTTTCTCAGCCAACTTCTTGACTCCTATTTCCTTCATAACAACTTCATTTTTCACTCTGTCTCTCCTCATCTTTCCTAGCATACTTCTCAGAAACTTCATTTCACTGGATTGTATCCTATTCTCCTCTCTTCTAGTCGTAGTCCAGGTCTCTGTGCAGTAAATTAGTATGGGTGTGAACTAAGTCTTGTATAGCACGAGCTTACACCTCATTGGCACTTTCACACACCAGGCCACTCACACGCTGGTAAAATGTAGTACTCTCTTGTATTCTTTTGCTAAATTCTGTCTCCAACGTGCTTTCCCCATTAATACACTTCCCAAATATTTAAAGTCGTCCACTATTTCGATATCCCGTCAAATAACATGAATTTGTCACTTGCCCTCTCTATCCCCTCTGGTTACCACCATGGTCTTGCTTTTTTCCACAATAAACTTAATTCCATATTTCTTAACCTTCTCATTTAGGATGTCTATTTGCTTTTGTACCTCCTTACTGCTTGTTCCCCACACCACAATACCATCAGAAAATAGTAACAGCTTCACCCTTCTTCCTCTATGGGCTCCTTTCGTCTGACTCATCCATCTCCATTGTAAATAGCAGTGGTGGTATCACACTTCCTTGTCTTAGTCCCATAACATTCTTAAACCATTTTCATTACACTCTCATCTCATTAAAAATCGACTTGGGTAGCTTTAGAATAGTTCAAATGTTTCAGAGTCTGGAGCGTCCAGTGACCAGTCCATGTTCGATGTCACTCAGCTCTCCTGACCCACCCATTTGCTGCCACCACTTCTCTACTGTCTAAACAACACTCACTGTGCCCTTTTATGCTGAAGGGCTTCGTCACATCAAGTTGTCTCGTTGTTAATTTCGCATTATATTGCGGGCGTCGGGATACCGTGGATCAGGCAGTGTTTATTACTGTGCAAGTCGTACCAGCACAAGAGATCGGAAATTCATTCAAATTCGCATCAGTCTACATTAATAGAAGACCGTTTAACATTGTGAAGGGTACTGTGCTAGTATTCGTGCTCGTTACGACTTCAATTAATGGTTTACACGCGTGTCTTAAAAAAAATATGGATGTGAAAAAATTATTTTCAATCGTGTAAAGTTCAGACAGCTCTAGTCCAACGAATTCGGGCTTGCTGCTGTGCGACAAAGAAAACAAGTTTCATTCTGTGATATTCGGTAACCTCCAAGTGAGTTGTCGCCGTTCAGAATGTCGATAATCTGTATACATATTATCGGTTGACGTCTTTACAGCATAGTCATTATGTCGCACAGTAGATTTATTTATTCAGACGTTACGCTGTCAGGGATCGCCACATTTACTCTTTCTGCCCGCTTTATTAATCGTCACATGCACAACTACATTTAGTGTGGGCTCTGTGCGTTAAATATAATTGTCCTCTTTATCAAAGTATGGAATCCGTGCATACCGACACTTTGTGGAATATCTACATCTTTTATTAATAAATTCATACTTATTTCCAGAGAAGTTAATTCCTTCGTATGACTGGGCCCAGTTAGCTTTGTAATGATACATCCCATTACACGAATGAGAGGAAAATTTGGAAATTTGTGGTAAGGCTGTATGGGACCAAACTGCTGAGTCATCATTCCCACGGCTTACACACTAATTAAACTAACTTAAACTAACTTACGCTAAGGACAACCCACACACCCATGCCCGGGGGAGGACTCGATTTTCCGACGGTGGAAGCCGCGCGAACCGCGACAAGGTGCCTGCGACCGAACGGTTACGCCGTGCGGCTGAATGAGAGGTATCACGTTCTTAAATACATAGAGGAAAGATGTTCCTGACTGGGAGTAGTCGATAAGGGGTGAGCGTCCCACTGCTGCGTTTTAAATCGTAAGCGCTGAGACCAGAGCTAACGAGCCAGTGGCTGTACGGAAGTGGGTAGCAGCCAGGCGACCCTACCTGCTGACGTGGAGACGGAGTTCGATGGAGAGGGGCGGTGTGGAAGAAACAGCTTTGTGAAATCTAACAACGCGAAATTTCAAAGACAATAAATGCATTGTAGTTGTTAATTATCAAGTTGAATATCACATCTGTTATGTACGATATACAGAGCGGGAATACGTAAGTTGGAAGCTGTCCTCATTTACCATCTACTGAGTTGTAAGTTTGAAGATAATGTAAGAAGGTGAATTGAATCTCTCTTCTTATTTATGTGGTGGGGTGAATGGGAACGAGAAGTAAATTTTTAACGCCTTTATCTGCAGCCTGTAAGAAGGCGAAGTCTATGCTAAGTTGCGGGAAGAAGGCACACGGATTAAGGGCACAGACTATGTGGACCCTTATTAGTAATATTGAACGGAGACCGAATAATCAGCAACATTTATTGTGTATAAAAGGAGTATTCAGGTGGCATATTATTTTTTTGGTGCTTGAGGTGAAGTGTAACAAACCACCATGCAGCCCAAGCCAACCTGAAACACTTCAGCTCTAGAACTGAATTCACTTCTTCATCATCTAGAAGACGGACAGCTTCTCTTCCATATTTTGTACTGCAAAAATCAACTTTTGTACCACGTAGCAGCTGGTTGAATGATAAAAATTTCCTCTAAGTTCTGATACGGAAATATCCCTATTGTTTCTTTCCGGATGTTGACGCCCAGCTGAACTGAGAGGGACCAAAAAGGCTTGTGACTTCATGTGAGTGTGGCCCTCTATCTGGCCCATAAACATCTGATGCCCTGCACTGATACATACAGCTGGAGGGTTATGATCGAATATGTATACGTTTTTGAAATCCAGTGAAGTGTTCAACTACATTATTGATGTCTATTAAGATACCGAAATGAATGGAATCTTCATTAAATTTCCTGTTGGAATAACGCAGAAGACGAGTTTTTTGGCACCTTAATTCCACATCGCCTGTAGCGGATTTGATCATAGCGAGGCGGTGGAACAGCAATGCATCAGGCAGAGCTGTACCAGTTAGGTTATCTTAACATCAGAGAAGCTGGAGATTAAGGAAAGATATTCAGCCTTTCCCGATCATTTTCCAACAGTAAACTATTCATACGATATAGAATGTGAAGTTTTACGTTCTATAAAAAAATTTAGAAATATGACCTTGCTGGAAATATTGGAAATCACACAAATATATGACTCCGAATGACAGCTATGTATTAAATGATCAAACACAGTTTATACAATTATAATGGTAGCCACCGCTTGGCTTCAAAATGCGGTATTTTAATATAAAAGAAGACTTCACACAATACAGGACGATTGTCATACATAAAATAGAGAATGAAGTTGTCGCCACCAATTACAGAACACTGTCAATATTATCATGCACCCATTAATATTGTTCCTAGCAGGGTAAAAGGAAAAGTAGATACGTATACTGGAGAAGACCAATGTGGAATTAGAGATCAAGAGAAGTTATTTTGACATTATATGGGTTCTAAGATAGAAGGTTGGATACTAACAGAGACACTTCACTGACTTGGGAAAAGGTTTTCACTATGTGAAAGGCAGTTATTTGTTAGAGCTATGAAGTATAGAGGACCAGACTGGAATGATATAAGATTGATTCAGCAACACTATCAGAATCAATGTAAGAAATAAACGTTAGTATGTCAGAGATAATAATGTAGAGAACGAAGCCAAGAATGGAAAAGGTATTAGACTTTATTTCCTTATGACATTTCAAGAAGAAATGAAGACTGCTGCAAGTCCTGTCAGACAGTCTTAAACTATGGAAATTAAAAGTGAAGAAACGGAAAACGAAAGCAATGGTAGTACGGAAAAATGAAGGAGACAATAAAATAAGTGCAACCATTTTGCGTATATTACAGAAGGACGCTGCTACTGTAAGACTGAAGCTTTATTCAGAGTTCTATAGTTAGGAAATAAGCTTATTTCGGCTACATTGGAATTTTCAAGCGGCTTACGTATCACACCGTAGACTTTGTGGCTGTCAAATAATTACGCGTATTGTATCTGTAGCGTAGACTCAGTTCTTTTTGTTTATATACATTTTTTCTCGACAGTAGATGTTGTTGTGGAGTAAATTTTGTTGAAATTTTCGTTTTTTATAAATCTGACAGCTTTACTTGGCAGAAGTCAACGATGCTGTACCTCCATGTTACTGTATGAGATTGGAGTCGGTATTACTCAAGGCCTGCAGCTTACTAGATACATTGTAAGGACATTTTATGTAAGTTATAAAAAAACGTTGCTATTCTTTGAAGCTTTATCCAAGAGCTATACATTTAGGTTGACTTCTGCCAAATCATTGGAAAACTGAAATTCCAACAAAAATTACTCAACAACAGAGCTACAAACACAATTCGAAGATACGGAAAAAATGGCAGTGCAACCGAAATAATCTTGTCACATATCTGTATTTGAATAAAGCTTCAAAAATGGCAGCGTCCGGATGCGATGTATAAAAAAAATCTTTACAAGATATCTACTACGCTGCAGGCCTGAGGGGAACAAAATATAATAATTGATGACGTCAGAAATAATCGGCTGAAATAATGTTGTTATCTCGGTTGTGTCATCACATTGTAAAACAGATGTCTAGGTGGTAGTGAAGAGAAGAATGTCATTGGCAAAAGAGGCATTTGTGGCGAAGAAAAACATGTAACCACCATAGAAAATACTTTGTAAAATCGACTGTATGAAGTACAGTGCCAAATGGATCTCTAAGTTGGACTATGGTACATTCGAAAGGACTGTACTTGAAGCTGCTGAAATGCGGATATGGTGGCAAATGAATGAACTGGACAGAAAGACAGAGCAACAGTCACGGTAAAGCCTAACCTAAAATGTTCGCATTTAAAACAACTAAGTGTTAAACGAAGTCTACAAAGAGAGAAGATTATTAAAAGAAATGGTAAACAGAAAAATAATCTGACACAAGACTTTCATCATTATTATTCTTAAAGGGAAAGGGCGGGGAAGAAGATTGCGAGCTAGGATGAAGTACTTGTAACACAAAGAAGGGGACAGGATGTGAAAATTACATAGAACTGAAACAGCAGCCAATGACAGAAGAGAGTGATTCATCGGCAACAGCATTTACAATAGGTCGTTGTTGCTGTTGTAGTCTTCCGTCCGAACACTGGTTTGATGCAGCTCTCCATGTCACTCTCTCCTGCGCAAGCCTCTTCATCTTCGAATAACTACTGCAACCTGCATCCTTCTGAATCTGCTTATTATATTCACCTCTTGGTCTCCCTGTACGATTATTAGCCCCGACATTCTGTCCTCTGATACTAAATTGAAGATCCCTCCATGTCTCAGAATGTGTTCTAACAACTGATCCCTTCTTCTACCCAATTCTATGCAATACCTCCTCTTTAGTTACGTGATCTACCAGTATAATCTTCGGAATTCCTTTTTAGTACGACATTTCAAACGTTTCAATTCTCTCTCTTTTGTTAACTGTTCAATGTACCTGTTTCACTTCCGTACATGGCTACACTCCATACAAATACTTTCAGAAAAGACTTCCTAACACTTAAATCTATATTAGATGTTAACAAATTTCTCTTTTTCTGAAAAGCTGTCCTCGGCATTGCCAGTCTATATTCTATATCCCACCTGCTTCGACCATCATCTCTTATTTATGCTGTCCAAGTAGCAAAGCTCTTATACTACCTTGTCTTCTTCCCTAATCTAATCCCTACAGCATCACCTGATTTACTTCGACTACATTTTATTATCTTTGTTTTGCTTTGGTTGATGTTCATCTTACACCCGCCCTTCAAGACACTGTCCACTCAGTTCAAGTGTACTGTTCAAGTCCTCTGGTGTCTCTGACAGAATTACAAGGTCATTGGAAAAGCTCAAAGTTTTCATTTCTTCTCTCTCAATTTGAATTCCTACAGCCAATTTTTTTTAGTTTCGCTTACTGATTGTTCCGTGTACGCATTGAGTAAGATCAGGGATAGTTTACAACCCAGCCTCACTCACTTTTCAGCCACTTCTTATTTTATATGTCGTCGTGATAGTCATTTCTAACCCGAGAATGCACAAAGCACACAAAATCGGAAAAATGAGTAATTACGGTAGAAAATCAAGAAAAACGTTTCCCCTGTTATTTTTATAGTGTTCTGGTACGCCCTGACAAAGAAATACAAGCGTAAAATTCTCCAATCCGGACAGTGTGTGGGAATTTATTGTCAGAAGAACATTTATGATCGCACTTATTCCATCTACAGACTCCCGTTCACTTCACTTAGAAATGGAGATGGACATTTAGCGGAGTCCCACACAGCTATATACAACTGGAATTGTCTTTTACTATATTCGTCATGTTACCCAATATCGTAGGTCTAGTGATGTTGAGAATGATTGAAATCACATAATTTTTTAAATGAATCGTCTAATTTGAACGGTTGAACTTGAGTGTAGTTCCATTATTTTCCAAAATTTTTTTTTTCGGTCACTGCCAACGGCAACGACATACTTGGAGAAATGCGTGATACGCACTGTGTTGTGCCGAGCCCGAAACCGGTCGTTTTCTAAATAAAAAGAAACACGCAAATGAAGCGGTATTTTCAACATCTGCTATAACGCTCAGTTGCGGATGTTCCTCCGACGGTATTGTTTGTAGTTAATGCAAAAGTACCAATCGATGTGCTCTGAAGGATGTACGAATTTTGACCCTAAAGTGTAGGATGCTAACGGCCTTGCCGCAGTTATAGCACCGGTTCCCGTCAGATCACTGAAGTTAAGTACTGTCAGGATGGAACAGCGCTTGGATTGGTGACCATCCGGTCTGCCGAGCGCTGCCGGCAAGTGGGGTGCACTCAGCCCTTGTGAGGCAAACTGAGGAGCTACTTGACTGAGAAGGTATCGTAAACGGCCAGGAGAGCGCTGTGCTGACCCTCCATATCTGCATCCAGTGACCTGTGTGGTCTGAGGATGACACGGTGGCCGGCCGGTACCGTTGGGCCTTCCATTGCGTGTTCGGACGGAAAAAATGTTGGATACTCACAGTATGCCCGTTACTCAGACGGATACAAAAATAGTCGCTAGCCGAACGGCTATCCAAAATACTTGACCCCTTACCTCTGTGACCAACAGACACCTAGATATGAGCTCCCGAAAAAACAGATTTTCGCAAGCGGGTGTTTAGAACATATTGGCACCGTGTAATGTCACTCACGGATCAACAGATGAGCTAATTCTTCCAAGCTCTTTGTAAATTTGACACTATTTCATAATCAGTGAAATAGGTTAACAGACCCTCTCAACGACAGAAGTTTCATTCCGTTTTCTCTTCCACTATTATTTTGTCAGGAAGTGTAAAAAAAAAAGAAACAAAAAAACAAAAAGAAAATCCACAAATAATGCGCTGAAAGGCCGCAGCTCGTGGTCGTGCGGTAACGTTCTCGCTTCCCGCGCACGGGTTCCCGGGTTCGATTCCCGGCGGGGTCAGATATTTTCTCTGCCTCGTGATGCCTGGGTGTTGTGTGATGTCATTAGGTTAGTTAGGTTTAAGTAGTTCTAAGTTCTAGGGGACTGATGACCATAGCTGTTAAGTCCTATAGTGCTCAGAGCCATTTGAACCATTTTGAATGCGCTGAATTACGAGGAATTTTCAGTAAATAACTCAGCAAAATTTTGGTCATCAGCCATTTTTGGTTGACAAACTGCGGAATTTGTTGTGGGACATCGTGAAATATTTCCGTTTCAGCTCCTACATTTTCATGAAATTCCGATTAATGGCGACGCTATACGTAGCCCTCAAAATGGCGTCTGTAATGGAAGTGAGTTGCAGGTAATAAGCTATGACCGAGTTTCTTTTCCGGAAATCAGAGCATCGCAGATTTTCGTAGCAACTTCTGTAATGTCTACAGAGTCCTGGCAGCGAGCGAAGTACGGTGAATCGCTGGACGAGGTATCTGGCATCATCGCAGCAAGGACGAGCAAACCTGTCCAGTCTCATGCGTGCCGGCCGGCCGCACACACTTGTATGTCCTGCAATGTTGGAACGTGCGGACACTCTCATTCGCGTTGATCGACGGACCACAATCAAACACTTCGCTGCACAACTGTATGTCTCTGTTGGTAGTGCTGACACACTCGTCCGGCAGTTGGGGTACTGAAATATACTACTGGCCATTAAAATTGATACACGAAGAAGAAATGCAGATGATAAACGGGTATCCATTGGACAAATATATTATACTAGAACTGACATGTGATTACTTTTTCACGCAATTTGGGTGCATAGATCCTGACAAATGAATACCCAGAACAACGAACTCTGGCCGTAATAACAGCCTTGATACGCCTGGGCATTGAGTCAAACAGAGCTTGCATAGCGTGTACAGGTACAGTTGCCCATGCAGCTTCAACACGACAACACAGTTCATCAAGAGTAGTGACTGGCGTATTGTGTCAAGCCAGTTGCTCGGCCACGATTGACCAGACGTTTTCAATTGGTGAGAGATCTGGAGAATATGCTGGCCAGGGCAGCAGTGGAACATTTTCTGTATCCAGAAAGGCCCGTACAGGACCTGGAACATGCAGTCGTGCATTATCCTGCTGAAATGTAGGCTTCCCCAGGGATCGAATGAAGGGTAGAGACACGGGTCGTAACACATCTGAAATGTAACGTCCACTGTTCAAAGTGCCGTCTATGCGAACAAGAGGTGACCGTGACGTGTAACCAATGGCACCCGATACTATCACGCCAAGTGATACGCCAGTATGGTGATGACAAATACACGCTTCCAATGTGCGTTCGCCGCGATGTCGCCAAACACGGATGCGACCATCATGATGCTGTAAACAGAACCTGGATTCATCCGAAAAAATGACGTTTTGCTATTCGTGCACACAGGTTCGTCGTTGAGTACACCATCGTAGGCGCTCCTCTCTGTGATGCAGCGTCAAGGGTAACCGCAGCCATGGTCTCCGAGCTCATAGTCCACGCTGCTGCAAACGTCGTCGCCGGTGTGGCCGTGCGGTTCTAGGCGCTTCAGTCTGGAACCGCGTGACCGCTACGGTCGCAGGTTTGAATCCTGCCTCGGGCATGGATGTGCGTGATGTCCTTAGGTTAGTTAGGTTTCAGTAGTTCTAAGTTCTAGGGGACTGATGACCACAGATGTTAAGTCCCACAGTGCTCAGAGCCAATTGAACCATCTCTTGAACTGTTCATGCACATGGTTGTTGTCTTGCAAATGTCTCCATCTGTTGACTCAGGGATCGAGACGTGGCTGCACGATCCGTGACAGCCATGCGGATAAGATGCCTGTCATCTCGACTGCTAGTGATACGAGGCCGCTGGGATCCAGCACGGCGTTCCGTATTTCCCTCCTGATCCCACCGATTCCATATTCTACCAACAGTCATTGGATCTCGACCAACGCGAACAGCAATGTCGTGATACGAGAAGCCACAATAGCGATAGGCTACAATCCGACCTTTAGCAAAGTCGGAAACGTGATGGTACGTATTTCTCCTTCTTACACGAGGCATCACAACAACGTTTCACCAGGACACGCTGGTCAACTGCTGTTGTGTATGAGAAATCGGTTGGAAACGTTCCTCATGCCAGCACGTTGTAGGTGTCGCCACCGTCGCCAACCGCTTGTGTGAACACTCTGAAAAGCTAATCATTTGCATATCACAACATCTTCTTTCTGTCGGTTAAATTTCGCTTCTGTAGCACGTCATCTTCATGGCGTAGCAATTTTAATTGCCAGTAGTGTATATTTGCCCGCTGGGTACTTCGCTGCCTAACAGAAGATCATAAAGAACAATGGAGGACCATCTGTGCGGAACTGCTCGCGCGCTATGAGGCTGATCGTGACAAATTTTTTATCGAACATCGTCACAGACGATGAAACGTGGATTCGCCAATTTGAACTGGGAACAAAACGGGAATCCCTGGAGCTGCGCCACATCGCCTCTCCTCCGAAGAGAAAGTTCAAAGCCGCGCATTCAACAGGTAAAGCCATGGCGATGGTCTTCTACGATAGTGAATAGGTTATTCTGTTTGATGTCCTCCCTTACTGTGACACAATCAACTATAAAGTGTGCTATGTTAGCCCAAGGAAACTGAAGAAAAGGCTTCATCGTGTTCGTCCCCACAAAAACGTAAATGACCTCCTTGTCAGAAGAAGGGAAGGAAGGAAGATTGGGTTAAACGTTCCGTTGATATCGAGATCATTGGAGACGGGCCTTAGACAAATCTCTGCACCGGAGAGGAGCTCCTAAGACTTCTTCATCTACACTACAGCTCCCATCTGACATCTTGCGACATCTGACTGTTCGGCCCAATGAAGGATGCTGTCTGCAGCATTGGATGATTGGGGGGTTACTGATGCATCACGACCTTGGGTCAGACTTCAAATGGCTCAAAATGGTTCAAATTGCTCTGAGCACTATGGGACTTAATTTCTAAGGTCATCAGTCCCCTAGAACTTTGAACTACTTAAACCGAACTAACCTAAAGACATCACACACATCCATGCCCGAGGCAGGATTCGAACCTGCGACTATAGCAGTCACGCGGTTCCAGACTGTAGCCCCTAGAAACTCTCGGGGGTCCGACTTCGACCATTATTGTGGTACCATGCGGGCATACTGCCCCTCCTAGTGAGGTGGCTCAATGGCGTCGTATTAAACCTTGATTATGTTGAAAAATAGGGATTTGTAGTAAAGAGAGTGGTGAATAATACCGGGTGATCAA
Source organism: Schistocerca piceifrons (assembly GCF_021461385.2). NCBI lineage: Eukaryota > Metazoa > Arthropoda > Insecta > Orthoptera > Acrididae > Schistocerca > Schistocerca piceifrons. Next base: position 123,248,995 of record NC_060146.1, read on the forward strand.
AAAGTCAGTATAAATTTGAAAATGTAATAGACCACGGAATAATGTAGATAGAGAGGTAAAAATTGACACACATGCTTGGAATGACATGGGGTTTTATTAGAACAAAAAAAAACACCCCATATTGCTAGACGCGTGAAATATCTCTTGCGCGCGTCGTTTGGTGATGATCGCGTGCTCAGCCGCCACTTTCGTCATGCTTGGCCTCCCAGGTCCGTGTGATTATTGGCTTTGGGGTTATCTGAAGTCGCAAGTGTATCGTGATCGACAGACATCCCTAGGGATGCTGAAAGACAACATCCGACGCCAATGCCTCACAATAACTCCGGACATGATTTACAGTGCTGTTCACAAGATTATTCCTCGACTGCAGCTATTGTTGAGGAATGATGGTGGACATATTGAGCATTTCCTGTAAAGAACATCATCTTTGCTTTGTCTTACTTTGTTATGCTAATTATTGTTATTCTGATCAGATCGCCATCTGTCGGACATTTTTGAAGGTTTGTATTTTTTTGGTTCTAATAAAACCCCATGTCATTCCAAGCATGTGTGTCAATTTGTACATTATCTAGATAGATAGATTTATTCAGTTTTGAAATTTATATTGACTTTTTGATCACGCGGTATATTGTATTCGTATCCTGAAGAAACCAACATACAAAACAAAATATTTCGCTCCCAGGCTTTTCTTCTTACTACGGTATCCTATTTGCTATACATTTTATTTGGACTGTGAGGCAGAGAAGTATTCTGCTGTCTCCCGCCCTCTCTCAGGCTGGTCGGCGCACTCTTCAGCCTGGCGTGCTATTTATGACTGCGGCAAGATAAGACGTGAGCGACTTTCGGAAAGTGGTCAGAGCTTGGGCGGGGCTCGGAAGTCGGTGTCCCCTAGGCGACGGGACTGGCTCACCGCGCTGTTTCATCTCGACCGCCCGTCACCGGCCCAGCTTCTGGGAAGCGGTTGGCTGTTTGCGGGGTGTCACTGGAGCGAGCCGAGACCCGGTAGCTGCCGGAAGGCACAGCGGTAGCCGCCTCTACCCACGAGGGGCAACGTCACGGACACAGCAGTCTGGGATGCAGGCCGAAGGCGACGTAACTCGCCTCCGTGGTCTACGAAAATCACTGAGTCATGGGTTGACGTCCCACTACAACTGTGAGTTACTTAGGTGCGGCTATGGCGCGCGCTCGCTTGCGTGCGCGCGCTCGAATGAACGTACACTTACGTCTCGTCTGAAAAACAAATCTAGCAACCTCGAAACTTCGATTCTGGAAACATCCCCCAGGCTGTGGCTAAGCCATGTCTCCGCAATATAGTTTTTTCAGGAGTGATAGTTCTGCCAGGTTCGCAGGAGAGCTTCTGTAAAGTTTGGAAGGTAGGAGACGAGGTACTAGCAGAAGTAAAGCTGTGAGGACGGGGCGTGAGTCGTGCTTGGGTAGCTCAGTTGGTAGAGCACTTTCCCGCGAAAGGCAAAGGTCCAGAGTTCGAGTTTCGGCCCGGCACACAGTTTTAATCTGCCAGGAAGTTTCAACCTCGATACTAATTAGCAGAGATTGGAAATACCGCTTCAGTTGTAAGGTTTTTTCATTCACAACACGACCAGTTTCGGGCTCTTCCATGCCCATCATGACGTTATATAACTTTGTGCTGTGATCCTGATCGCCGTGATGTACCAGCACAGGACGCAGTCTATCTCCGGGGAGCGCAGAACACTACAAAGTTATAACACCTGATGATGGGCATGTAAGAGTCCGAAACGGATCGTGTTGTAAATAAAAAGAACATTGTAACTGAAACTTCCTGGCAGATTAAAACTGGTTGCCGGACCGAGCCTCGAACTCGGCACATTTGCCTTTCGCGGGCATGTGCTACTGGCAGAAGTAAAGCTGTGAGGAGAGGGCGTGAGTCGTGCCTGGGTAGCTCAGTTGGTTGAGTACGTGCCCCCGAGAGGCAAAGGTCCCGAGTTCGAGTCTCGGTCAGTTTTAATCTGCCAGGAAGTTTCATATCAGCTCACACTCAGCGCTGCAGAGTGAAAATCTCATTCTGGAAACATTATAACTGAAGCTGTATTCTCAATCGCAGTTGTGGATGTTCCTCTGAAAGGATTGTTTCTCGATACAAACTCTGAATTTCTTCGTAAAATACTGAAGTATTTCGCATTCAACTATGTTTTGTCGTTCATATAAAATGACTCACTGCATTTAGCATCTTTCAAAACTGAAATCCTTAGAAATAATGTGTTTGTTGAGAGCTCTCTCTTCTGACCACGAAATCTTCTTAAAAGCTTGTACACTTGAGAAAATTGTCTAGTTGCAAGCTGGAGCTGATCATTCTAAATGCTGCCGTCGTTGTTCGCTAGATATTTTGAAGCTTCAGATTATTCCCAGAAATCCATTCCTCTTCCTTTTATCTCTTTGCATGAATTCCCCTACATTTACATATACAATCCGCAAGCTACCGTTCGGTGCGTGGTTGAGGGTACCCTGTATCACTACTTCTCATTCGCTTCCCTGTTCGACTCGCAAATAGAGCGAGGGAAAAACGACTCTCTATATGCCTCCGTATGAGTCCTAATTTCCTGAATCTTATCTTCGTGGTCCTTACGCGCAATTCATGTTGACGGAAGTGGAATCGTTCGGTAAATACCAGTTCTCCGAATTTTCTAAATTGTGTTTCTACAAAAGAATATCGCCTTTCCTCCATGGATTCCCATTTGAGTTCCCGAAGCATCTCCGTAACACGTGTTGTTCGAACCTACCGGTAACTAATCTTGCTTCAATGTCTTCCTTCACTCCGACCTGGTACCGATCTCAAACACCCGAGCAGTACTCAAGAATAGGTCGTACAAGCGTCCTATATGTGGTCTCATTTACAGGGGAACCATTCTTTCCTAAAAGGCTCCCAATAAATCTATGACGAGCGTTCGTCTTCACTACGACATTTCTCACATTATCGTTCCGTTTCATATCGATTTGCAGTGTTACGCCAAGATATTTAAAAGACTTGACTGTGTCATGCGTGAAAGTGCGTTGGACACACTGCCCTAATTTTTGTTGGGTGTATGAGGCTAACACTGTTCTGTCATACTTACTTCAATCACAGCAGGCAAATACTGAAATGTTTCCTGCAGTACTACGAGCGCTGGTTTCCTTCCTCTTCCTTCTTCTTCCATTTCAAGGTAAGGATTGACACCTAGAGTTGTAAAACTACTGTAAGCCACCATGGACTATATTTAGTAAGCATAGTCTACAGTAACATTCCTAGAAACCCTGGGCAGTTAATACTGGAACCACATTATCTGCACATTAGGTGTATTGCACACCTAACGGGTCTTATCTCCTTTTGTTCGCTTTTCAGAATATGCTATCAGTGTTTCACTACATACTCATAGAAACCGGCAACGATGAACCATTTGAGAGAGGATATATAAAGGGCTGCAGAGTCAATAGAACATTTTTATTCTCCAGAATTCACATCTTTTACTTAGAAGTAAACGGTATCTATAGCAAAATTGAAATTGTTAATTTTTAATTCAGTTTTCATTCGGAAAGTGTCGATTTGTAATGTGAAACAGGGGGATGTTTTAGTAAATATATACACAAAATATACAGATTCATAATATACCATTAGCAAAAGCAATTTCCTCAAAAAAACGAGCGAAATTAAAAAAAATCTGAAAACAAAAACATATGAAACGTCGCTCAATACTTCGTCTAACGTATATAAAATGTAACTATTACTAATAAACAACTTTCCCTCTTATAGACAATAACAGAAAATTCTTGCCTTTGTTCACAAAGAAAAACGTGGTACTCAGTACAAAATAATATGATGACACCAATTTTTATACAAGGTTTACTATTAAAAACACTACTGTGGTCATCTTCAGACCTACAAGTATACAAAGCTTTAATTAGAGGGCTACATATATTAAAGAAAATACATAAAGTTATAAAGCTATAAAACGACGAATTACCATTGAGTAGGAACCTCTTTCTGCTGGAGAATCACTACTGGAGAAACCAGTGCACGTCTTACTATATATAATGGACGCTCCGCCCACTTGTGACGGCATGATGTCATTACCAACCAATGAGTTATAAGTCGAATAAAATGTAAAATTTCTTAGGTAAATGAACATTGTCATGAAATAAAAATAAACACACACTAAACTTAACTTATTAAACAGCTCTTTTCAATTAAGAAGCTTTAAAAATATATAAATATGTAGGATAAATTAACTTCGGTTGGGCAGTACATGGGTTGCCCTCTCAAGGCCTGTTAGTGAACCATTTGGAACCACTGGTTGCCATGGTGAAGTTGAACGCCGTTCCAAAGATGAGGCAGCAGGTTTCCTTCCACTGAAGTCGTTGTAAAGTCGATAGGCGAACTAGTGGTTGCCAAGGTGAGGACAAACGCCAGTGGAAAGATGTGGCAGCAGGCTTATTTCTAACGAAGTTGTTGCGAAAGTGGAATGGCGAAGACTGTCACGTCAGGCGATGTATTATTGAGCAGCAACATGTCTTTACTGAAACGATTTTCAATGAGTAGGCTGCAGTAATCTTCAGCTGACATGTATACTACATGCTGCACAAATACGGTACGAAGTAATTGTCCATATTTATGAAATTTTGTCTATGAAGTTCGTATGTAGATCGCATTTATTTTATTACATGTGATAATTTTTAAAAGGCATTGCTATTCCTTAAGTTGGATGCCAGTCTTATAAACAAATGAAAATAATGAAAATGGAAGGAATTTAAAATTATAATACTATGAGCCCTAGTGCCAAAAATAAAAGGATGTGAATTAGCAATATGCAGTCTAAAACCATATAAGCAAACATTCTGAAATAGATAGTCAGTCATAAAATAATGTTTGGTGAAATAAAATTATAAAGTAATAAAATATTTCCTAAAAGTCTACATAATTTTAAAAAGCAAAAGACAGAAGAGTGAACATTCTAAAGCAGATCATCGAAAAGCTCAAATAAATGTTTGTCTTTGAATTGAAGTTGTTCGTTTAAAACTGATAATGGATTACTTTTGTGAAGTGAAAAGATTTCAATTTCTTTTAAAGTGTTTAGCAGTAGTTCTTCTGGCACAGTATGTGATATTTCCAAATTGTTAGAAATGCAACCCTCAGAATGATTGTATCCATCAAGATGTTGACCAAATATTGATTTGGTACGTGCAGTACCAGTAGTATGTTTTTTAAAATGAGTTAGCAAGCTACGGCCAGTTTGCCCAATATACTGTTTCTCACAGTCATTACAATTTATTTTGTAAACGCCTGACTTTTGGTATATATTTGATTCCCCAATTGTGTGTATCAGTTTCATCTGTAGTGGGTTATTGGTTTTAAATGCTACTGTCCCCCTTGTATTTTTAAATAATTTATTTATTTTATCTGAAATAGGTCCCATGTATGTCATTTATGTAAATCTCTTCCTGGAATTTATAACAGCATCATTTGTTTGTTGTAATTTTTGACTTAACAGATTAACCTTATGGGAATTGTAATTGTTAGCAACCGCAATCTGTTTTAATCTATCAATTTCCTTCTGGACTGCATCAGGTTGAAGAGGTAATTTCAGTATCCTATGTATCATAGTTTTGAAATATGCCATTTTGTATCTTAATGGATGGCATGATGTGGCATTTATTATTACGTTGGTTGATGTGGGTTTCCTGTAAATAGAAATACTATGTTTTCCATTCTTGTTTGCAGTTGTGAGGTGCAGGAAATTAACACTATTGTTACTTTCGTGTTCTACTGTAAATATAAGTTTTGGATGTAAATTATTTAAGTTGTTAGCAAAAGCATCAATTTCTTCCTTAGAACCGTTATATAATAGCAATGTGTCGTCAACATATATTTTGTAGCATATAATTTTATTTGTTATTGCTGGATTATTTTTGAAAAATTGAATTTCAACATATTTGACGACGGTATCTGCTATAGTGGTAGACAGGGTATTCCCCATTGCAAGTCCATCTTCCTGAATATATATTTTATTATTAGATGAAAAATAATTAAAGTCTAGAGTAATTCTTAACAGTTCAATAAATTCTACTATTTCTTTGGGGCTCATGATTTTGTAATAAGTTAAGTACCCGTGGTCTAAGGGTAGCGTCATTGATTCATAATCTTCGGTCCCGGGTTCGATCCCCGCCACTGCCTAAATTTTGATAAATAATCAGCGTTGGCGGCCGAAGACTTCCGGCATAAAAAGTCAGCCTCATTCTGCCAACGGCCTTGTCAAAGAGGGCGGAGGAGCGGATAGATGTTCAGGGCACCCTCTTGTCCTACGGGTGGGAAATTGCCCCTAAAGGCGGAAGAATCAGTAATGATCAACGACATGAGGATGCAGAAGGTAATGGAAACCACTGCATTAAAGACACGTAAAGTGTATCCACGGGACATGTGGCCTGTAACTGAAGAAGAAGTGTCATGATGATCTCTCAATTGGCAAAAGATTCCGGAATAGTCCCCCGTTCGGATCTCCGCGAAGGGACTGCCAAGGGGGAGGTTACCATGAGAAAGAGATTGGATAATCAACGAAAGGATAACGTTCTACGAGTCGGGGCGTGGAATGTCAGAAGCTCGAACGTGGTAGGGAAACTAGAAAATCTGAAAAGGGAAATGCAAAGGCTCAATCTAGATATAGTAGGGGTCAGTGAAGTGAAGTGGAAGTAGACAAGGATTTCTGGTCAGATGAGTATCGGGTAATATCAACAGCAGCAGAAAATGGTATAACAGGTGTAGGATTCGTTATGAATAGGAAGGTTGGACAGAAGGTGTGTTAGTGTGAACAGTTCAGTGACCGGGTTGTTCTAATCAGAATCGACAGCAGACCAACACCGACAACGATAGTTCAGGTATACACGCCGACGTCGCAAGCTGAAGATGAACAGATAGAGAAAGTGTATGAGGATATTGAAAGGGTAATGCAGTATGTAAAGGGGGACGAAAATTTAATAGTCATGGGCGACTGGAATGAGTAGGAAGGAGTAGACGAAAAGGTTACAGGAGAATATGGGCTTGGGACAAGGAATGAAAGAGGAGAAAGACTAGTTGAGTTCCGTAACAAGTTTCAGGTAGTAATAGCGAATACCCTGTTCAAGAATCACAAGAGGCGGAGGTATACTTGGAAAAGGCCGGGAGATACGGGAAGATTTCAATTAGATTACATCATGGTCAGACAGAGATTCCGAAATCAGATACTGGATTGTAAGGCGCACCCAGGAGCAGATATAGACTCAGATCACAATATAATAGTGATGAAGAGTAGGCTGAAGTTCAAGACATTAGTCAGGAAGAATCAATACACAAAGAAATGGGATACGGAAGCACTAAGGAATGACGAGATACGTTTGAAGTTCTCTAACGCTATAGATACAGCAATAAGGAATAGCGCAGTAGGCAGTACAGTTGAAGAGGAATGGATATCTCTAAACAGGGCCATCACAGAAGTTGTGAAGGAAGACATAGGTACAAAGAAGGTAGCTGCGAAGAAACCTTGGGTAACAGAAGAAATAGTTCAGTTGATTGATGAAAGGAGGAAGTACAAACATGTTCCGGGAAAATCAGGAATACAGAAGTACAAGTCACTGAGGAATGAAATAAATAGGAAGTGCAGGGAAGCTAAGGAGAAATGGCTGCAGGAAAAATGAGAAGACATCGAAAAAGATATGATTGTCGGAAGGACAGAATCAGCATACAGGAAAGTCAAAACAACCTTTGGTGACATTAAAAGCAACAGTGGTAACATTAAGAGTGCAACGGGAATTCCACTGTTAAATGCAAAGGAGAGAGCAAATAGGTGGAAAGAATACATTGAAAGCCTCTATGAGGGTGAAGATTTGTCTGATGTGATAGAAGAAGAAACAGGAGTCGATTTAGAAGAGATAGGGGATCCAGTATTAGAATCGGAATTTAAAAGAGCTTTGGAGGACTTACGGTCAAATAAGGCAGAAGGGATAGATAACATTCCATCAGAATTTCTAAAATCATTGGGGGAAGTGGCAACAAAACGACTATTCACGTTGGTGTGTAGAATATTTGAGTCTGGCGACATACCATCTGACTTTCGGAAAAGGATCATCCACACAATTCCGAAGACGGCAAGAGCTGACAAGTGCGAAAATTATCGCACAATCAGCTTAACAGCTCATGCATCGAAGATGCTTACAAGAGTAATATACAGAAGCATGGAAAAGAAAATTGAGAATGCGCTAGGTGACGATCAGTTTGGCTTTAGGAAAAGTAATGGGACGAGAGAGGCAATTCTGACGTTATGGCTAATAATGGAAGCAAGGCTAAAGGAAAATCAAGACACTTTCATAGGTTTTGTCGACCTGGAAAAAGCGTTCGACAATATAAAATGGTGCAAGCTGTTCGAGATTCTGAAAAAAGTAGGGGTATAGGGAGAGACGGGTCATATACAATATGTACAACAAGCAAGAGGGAATAATAAGAGTGGACGATCAGGAACGAAGTACTCGTATTAAGAAGGGTGTAAGACAAGGCTGTAGCCTTTCGCCCCTACTCTTCAATCTGTACATCGAGGAATCAATGAAGTAAGTAAAAGTAAGGTTCAGGAGTGGAATTAAAATACAGGATGAAAGGATATCAATGATACGATTCGCTGATGACATTGGTGTCCTGAGTGAAAGTGAAGAACAATTAAATGATCTGCTGAACGGAATGAACAGTCTAATGAGTACACAGTGTGATTTGAGAGTAAATCGGAGAAAGACGAAGGTAATGAGAAGTAGTAGAAATGAGAACAGGATTGATGGTCATGAAGTCAATGAAGTTAAGGAATTCTGCTACCTATGCAGTAAAATAACCAATGACGGACGGAGCAAGGAGGACATCAAAAGCAGACTCGCTACGGCAAAAAAGGCATATCTGGCCAAGAGAAGTCTACTAATATCAAATACCTGCCATAATTTGAGGAAGAAATTTCAGAAGATGTACGTCTGGAGTACAGCATTGTATGGTAGTGAAACATGGACTGTAGGAAAACCGGAAGAGAATCGAAGCATTTGAGATGTGGTGCTATAGACGAATGTTGAAAATTAGGTGGACTGATAAAGTAAAGAATGAGGAGGTTCTATGCAGAATCGGAGAGGAAAGGAATATGTGGAAAACACTGATAAGGAGAAGGGACAGGATGATAGGACATCTGCTAAGACATGAGGGAATGAATTCCATGGTACTAGAGGGAGCTGTAGAGGGCAAAAACTGTAGAGGAAGACAGAGATTGGAATACGTCAAGCAAATAATTGAGGACGTGGGTTGCAAGTGCTACTCTGAGATGAAGAGGTTAGCACAGGAAAGGAATTCGTGGCGGGCCGCATCAAACCAGTCAGTAGACGACCAAAAAAAAAAAAAAAAAAAGTTGTCATTAATATTTGTGATGTCCAACGATGCGAACCTTGCGTTTTTTTTTGAATATCAACAGCATAAATTAATTTAGTTAATTCAAAACTGTTTTCAATACTATAATTTTCTTCATAAATGTAAAAGGATTTTAAGATTTGATTAAGCTGTTTGTTCAGGTTATAAGAGGGACTGCTGGTATTATTAACAATTGGATTTGTGATCTCGACTTAGGTAAAGTGGGGTTCATAACTTTAAGTGTTATTTTATCTTTAGGTGAAAGTAAAAAGTCACTATCATCAATCAGCTTTTTAATTTTTGTTTGAAATCTTGACGTTGGGTCTTTATTAACCTCAGTCATTCCATTAGCATTAAAATATTGTGAAGTCTTAGAAACATAATCATCTTCACTAACAATGACAATAGTAATCCCTTTATCTGCCTTGATTGCAATAGCTTTATTGGTTATTAAATTCTGGTTGATTTGTTTTACAAGTTTTAATTCATTATTATGTTTATTTTTATCTTTTTCATTAGTAATGACATTTTTAGTTTTACGTGCAATGTCACATATTTCAGACCTACTAATTTGTGCATGTTTTGCAGAAATCTTTACTTCAGCAATCACACGTTCAATATTTGCATTGCTCAATTCTGGAGCTAAATTATATTTTAAGCCTTTGTTTGAAAGTATTGTCTCAGCAGGAGTGAAAGTAATTTTGGTTATATTGGTTATTCTTGGATAAAAGTTATGTACATTTGGTGAAACATCTTGTGAACACACATTTTGGTGACTAACAAGAGTTATTCGGAAAGTAACTTCCGATCGGTCACGAAATGTAAACCACTGCGAAAATCGGATGAAGCTTTGCACTTACGTGTTGGGCAGTGTTCCTAGTATACCCGTCAATTGCATATTGTCGCTCTTTTCAGTTCTGAGCGCACGGTGAGCGCGTAAAGTTGCCTAGAAGGTAGTGTTTCGCATCACGTATGAGGGCCTGGTTAGAACTTTAGCCTGATGTCATGCAGCCCACGTAATACAAATGTCATATGGTTCATTTCTGCGTGAGATTTCTCGTCCGCAGTCTGCAGGGGCAATGAAGATGCTCCTGCAGCATTTTCGATGGGAAGTGTTTAATCACCCACACTACATCTCACTTTGAGTTTCATCTGTGTTCAAGTGAACTGCTCGCAATGCAGACATCGTTTAGGCACAATGCTACAACAAATATCTACGTCGGAGTGGTGATTATGTAGAGAAGTAGCTGGAAGATGTAGCTAACTGTTGGAAATAAAACATTTGCCATTTTCACAGTGGTTTCCATTTCGTGACCGATTGGAATTTACTTTCCGAATAGCCCTCATATTTGTGCATGTAAACTGTACTTACATCTAAAGCAATTGCTCTGGTTACATGAAATTGCAGGACTTACCCAATCAACAATTTTTTACTACAATATATTATATTGTTTGTCTGCAGCTCGTGGTCTCGCGGTAGTGTGCTCGCTTCCCGAGCACAGGGTCCCGGGTTCGATTCCCGGCGGGGTGAGGGATTTTTCCTGCATCGAGATGACTCGGTGTTGTTGTGTCGTTTTCATCATCATCATTCATCCCCATTACGGTCGGAGAAAGGCAATGGCAAACCACCTCCACTAGGACCTTGCCTAGTAAGGCGGCGCGGGTCTCCCGCGTCACTCCCCTACGCTCTGTAAAGAAGTATGGGACTCGTCATCATCATTATATTGTTTCTAAGCATATAAAATACGCAATGGACTAACTCTGAACGATATACGGTTCTAATTATGTGCGAAAGAAAGAAAAGTCGTCGGCTCCCCGTTTCTGTCGAGCATTCATTTATGTTTCTTTGCCTACCAATGCTACCAGGTAGGAGACGAAGTACTGGCAGAAGTACAGCTGTGAGGACGGGGAGTGAGTCGTGCTTGGGTAGCTCAGTTGGCGGGAACTTTTGTCCGGCGCGGCGAACCCGCCACCAATGTTCATGGAAGGCTTACTTGTACCAGTCCCGAAACCCGCAGGAGGAACACGACTCGACAGTTATCGGCCGATCACGTTACTCAATTCGGACTTCAAGATTTTCACACGCCTTCTGGCAGTGCGACTCAAACATGTATTACGGGACATTGTCTCCCACGAACAAACATCCTTAGGCGGCGATCGTAATATACAGACGGCCCTCAGTGAATATCGAGATGTGATCGCTGTGGCAACACACTCGCGACTGCCAGGCGCTTTAATCTCCATCGACTTCAAACAAGCGTTTGACCGCGTCAATCATGCATTCCTCAACGCAGTGATGGACCGAATGGCAATTCCCCCGACGTTCACGCAAGTGATTATGCGGCTCCTTCGTGGAGCAACGTCCAGACTTCTCGTCAACGGCAGACTTACAGAACCTATACGGATTGAACGCTCAGTTCGGCAGGGTTGCCCTTTGTCGACGGTACTTTATGCCATTGCGATGGAACCACTCATTTGCGGATTACGGCGACGTTTGACAGGTATTCCACTCCGGGATCATATGTTCCGCTGCCGAGCTTACGCGGACGACTTGGCCCTCGTCGTACGTTCAGCGGCTGAAGTACAAGCTGCGATGCAGTGGATTACCCGTTACAGTGCAGGGGCAGGGAGCGCTATTAACGTGGCAAATCATGCGCCATGAAGATCGGCCGCGGCCTTCCCGCAGACAGCGTAGCTCCATTTCAACTGGTAGACACCATTCGTTGTCTCGGATTGGTGTACACGCGAGACATTCGCCGCACCTCGGCGATCAATTTTCGTGCGCTACTGCAACGCATCCGGGCCAACATACAAAATCACATACTACGCCCGCTGAATATGTGCCAGCGAGTCACCTTCGTCAATACCCATGTGGCAGCTCGGATACCCCATATAGCGCAGATTCTGCCCATCACTGCGACAATGGCGGCCAGGTTACAGGCGGCATTCGGCTATTTCATTTGTTCTGGACACATCTTCAAAGTCCAGTATGAAGCTCTCACCTTACCGAAGCGGGACGGTGGCCTCGATCTGGTTAATGTGAGAGCCAGGACTACGGCACTTTACACCAATACTGTGCTCCGGTTATGGAAAAGCCAAAATGCTAGTTTTACTGGAATGTTGACCACCGAGCTCGCGCCTGTTTCGAGACGCCCACCGACGTCTTTGGCACACATCCCACCTCCGATGTCACATATCGGCCGTTTCTTTTTGGAGTACAGCTACATATGCACCGAGCTCCCCAGGACCAGGAAGACGACCACCCGCGACATCTACCGCCTTCTCCGAAAGTCTCCACCCCGCAACCCCGTCGAAACACGTCACCCCCAGGTTTCATGGCCTACAGTTTGGAAAACGATCCACCAACCATATTACACCACTGACACCACCTCTATGTGGTACCTTCTCGTCAACGGCAAGTATACTACAAGACAGAAACTGCATCGCATCGCACTGGTGGACTCACCCCTGTGCCTCAAGTGCAATGTCGAAGATACAGATTTACATCGTTTTGAGTGTGGGCCAGCAGCAGTTGTCTGGACCCTCGTACAGAAGATTGTGGCTTTCTACCTCCGAGTACCACCACATCACGTTTCTCCCACTATGATGATATATCCCGACACGACCTACTTTCCATCGGCTAAGTGGCACGTCATCACATGGATCAGTGGCATGGCTGTCGACTACCTCTTCCGAGACGACATCGTCGATCCGGCGGACTTTTGGACACGCCTCCAAGTGTATCACCACACCCTTCGCCGGCATCGACACTATCGGGCCACTTTCGCGAACTATTTACAGAGCATTTTCACCAACCCGCCTCAAAGCTGGAATGTCAACGAACCGTGCCAGCCAAGGCTGGACGATCCCACGTTCCCTTTCAATGGTCAATGATAGAATGCATTTTGTTCTGCTGGCGCTCCAAAGTGGAGCGTGGCGCGGAAAGTATTCCTATTTTATTTCAGTTCTCTTTCCTCCTCCTCTTCTAAGTTTTTTTTTCTCCTTACACATGTTTATCCCTTTCACAACTAGCTCTCTATCTGCAGCCTATTTGTTTTCTTTCTCTTGTGCTCCAAAAAAAAAAAAAAAAAAAAAAAAAAAAAAAAAAAAAAAAAAAAAAAAAAATAAAAAAAGAAATGCTGCTGATGGTGAGACTGTACACTCATTTATGTTACCAAAAAAACATACAAATACAAAAGAAGGCCGTTGCGGAAATATAGCTACCTTTTATGTTTTACGTTTTCAAAGGATATTGTGTTATTTATGAAGAACGTCGTCTTTTATTTTCATACCCAAGAGGTTTTTATTTGTTTTCTTAAAAAAAGCGGTTAAAATAAAAAAAAAAAGTTGGTAGAGCACTTGCCCGTGAAAGGCAAGGGTCCCGAGTTCGAGTCTCGGTCGGGCACACAGTTTTAATCTGCCAGGAAGTTTCAGTTTGAATTATATTTTGTTTGAAAAATGGAATAAAGTGCAGCACCGCATACAGAATTTTGACTGAGGCTTTTGATGAAAAAAAAAACAAAAAACAAAAAAAAAAAAAGTTGGTAGAGCACTTGCCCGCGGAAGGCAAAGGTCCCGAGTTCGAGTCTCGGTCCCGCACACATTTTTAATCTGCCAGGAAGTTCCATATCAGCGCACACTCCCCTGCAGAGTGCAAATCTCATTCTGGCTACCAGTATTACTGGTAATCTTACCATTTACTATGTAATTAATGTACTGCACCAAAAGTACTGAACCGTATTTTTGGTACGGTACATTGCAACTCTGTGCATCACCATCGACTTTAACTCCAATGGGACGTTAAAACCCAGTTCGTCCTCCTTATGTTAGGCGTTCTTCCTTGATAGTTCTCTATCTCCTTTCCCCTAATAGTGGCCGAACGATCTGACTTGGCGCTGGAAGTCAGCCGACTGTATAAGGGCGGGTGGTGAGTGAGGAAAGCGTCGACGGCTGGAAGGAGTAGGGGGACAGCAGCGATAAGAGAATCTGGTGGAGGGCCTCGGGCCGGCGGAACTGCGCCGCCATCTGGCGAATCGATCGGCTGCAGATGTCGGGGCGATTCTGACAAACGACCAGCTCAAAAATTGAGCATACTAACAGAGTGCAAGAATCGTCAAAATATTCGATTGAACTCATTGGTGGGGAAAGAGATGATGGAGCAAGGGTAACTCAGCACCTACCTTTCAACTGCGTGGCGTCTCACTGTCATAAAAATTATGCTGGCACGGACGAACAACCGCCATTAATAGCTTAAAGAAGGCAAGGAAATATCTTTGGCTCTTGAATTCTTGCATTCATCAATGTCCCACTGCTGGCCGAACAACTGATAAGTACAAAGAATACCGATGACAAATAGTAGATTTGCAAGTGTGTCTCAGTTTCACGTAAATTTCAAACAAAATGAAAAGAAGAAGACTCACATACCAGAAAGTTATTGAGAATAAAATGAAACACATTCATATGAAATCACTGTATAAGAAAGGCTCGGAGAACTGAACTAAAATCCAAAGGATTATATATTAATGCCTTCAGCTGCTGATGGGCGATATATATCAACAGGGCCAGGTGAAAATGCGTGCCCCAACTGAGACTCGAACCCGGGATCTCCTACTTACATGGCAGCCACTCTATCCATCTGAGCCACCGACAGCATTGAGGATAGTGTGAGTGGAGGGACTATCCCGCCCATGCCTACTACGAGACCCACATTCTCACCTTATATGTCAACACACTACATTCGTAGTGTCCCTACCCAACACACTTATTACTCGTGGAACACATTCTTACCAAGTCTCGTAAGAGTTCGGGTAATATGTGTGCATCTGCACAGAAGAAGAAGGTCATGGCCGGTATTGCCAGAACTATATACTTATATGGATATGGTGTCTGTTCTTTCGGACATGTGTCACATATCGAGCAGTCTACAATGATTCAACACAACTGACTATTACTAACACGGGATAACTATAATAGGCCTAGCACAACCACATATCAGGCAGTCTACAACGATACAGTACAGTCGCTAACTATTACTAACAAGTGATAACTAAACAGGGCAGCCATGATCACATATTGGGCAATCTACAATGATTCAATAGAATGATTCTCTTTCCAGGTAGTAATTCCAATGGTATGGGGTCTGCTGTTATGGTTAAACGGACGTGGCATGTTGATTTTAAGGGGTGGCTGGATGCCCTTCCTGTCGCCACCCTGTACCTGTGGGACGGAATAAGTGTACCCCAGATGTCTGCATCTAGTGTAAGCCATGAAATAGTGCAGGCATCTGTAAATGTCTGCATGGACTGTGCGGTTGCTTCCGACGGAGCTTTGAGTCCTCCCTCGGGCATTGGTGTGTGTTTTTGTCCTTAGGATAATTTAGGTTAAGTAGTGTGTAAGCTTAGGGGCTGATGACCTTAGCAGTTAAGTACCATAAGATTTCACACACATTTGAAATATTTTTTGTAAATGTCTGCAAGTCATGTAACTGAGGCGGAACGTGGAGACCAGCCGGGTATTCACCTAGTGGGATGTGGAAAAACGCCTGAAAGCCACATCCAGGCTGGCTGGCACATCGGCTCTCGTCGTTAGTCCGCCAGGCGGATTCGATCTGAGGCCAGCGCGCCTACCCGAGTCCAGGCAGCAGCGCTTTAGTGCTCTTGGCTACCCTGGCGGGTATACAATAGAATGACTAACTGTTACTAACAGGGGAAAAGTGCAGTCTGACATGTCAAAACCTGTCCTAAATTTTCTATGCAAGAGGAATACACTGAATGAAACACAATTGTAGCGGATAATTTTGTTTTCTTCTGTCTTTGCAACATTCATCGTCCATTTGCACGTCTGTTCTCCAAACAATAGGTAGGTGCGCAGGAAATAAACACGGTGCAAGTGTTCAGAGCCGCACTTCTGTTGTACGTCTGCACGATACGTGAGGTATGGTCGCAGTGTACTGCCTGTTACGATACATCGTAGTTCGCCACACGGCCACCGTGGCGTGTCGACTGGTACCCTGTTCGGTACTTCAGAGGAATACAAGTTTTCGAATGGGGTTTCCAGTTAGAAGTTATTAGATACTAGACCTCACAAACTGTGCTATGGTCGCGAATTGAACAATGAACAGAATACAGAATAAATTTCCTTTACTTCACGTCTATCGTCACAATCCTTTTTTTAATAATTTGGCACCACACTTCATCATTTTGAGGGAAACAAAAGCACAATCCTTTCTTTGCGGTCGATGGATGCCATGAAACTTTCATATACAACAAGTATCAGTGGACTACTGTTTCGGCTGCTCTATGTATGTCTTCAGGAAAATCGACGGAAATTAGGAGTAAAAATTAAAAAGTGACTGTTTCCTTGCAAAAATATTGTAATTGACTTAGCAGAATCTGGAAAACTGGAAGCGAATAATTTTCAGTGTTACATCCAAAGGTCTTCTTACCATATGCAGAAAAAAATTTCTTTCATTGGACTCTTGGCCTGGGCCTAACAACACCTCTGTGTTTAGGAGGA
Source organism: Schistocerca piceifrons (assembly GCF_021461385.2). Lineage (NCBI taxonomy): Eukaryota > Metazoa > Arthropoda > Insecta > Orthoptera > Acrididae > Schistocerca > Schistocerca piceifrons. The sequence continues at coordinate 123,265,916 of NC_060146.1, forward strand.
TGACGAAAATAATGTTAAGACATTTCACATTCCACCCAAGACTGATAGTGTAATTCAGCAGTGTAAAAAATTTTTCAGAAAAGAATTCGGAAGTAATTTCTGGTAGCTCTTTGGCATTCCAGGTTATCAGTGAAAGAGTATTATTGAACTTCAGTAATTTCTGCATTGTCATTTTGCATCACTACATTTTATGTATTTGATCAAGTACGCCTGGTATGCAGTGCGACATGCTGAACAACAGCCACCACCATTCGTTACTCAATTCCAGTTCTCTTTAAATAAAACTACAAACTAATGTGCAGTATCTGAATGCATTAATTTTTGTTTTCTCAAGTGTGCCTCGTGTAAGGAAAATGTTTTTCTTTTTTTTTTTTTGTCATCCAATTGACAAATGGCATTTTGGCATGATTACAGGAAATACACAAGAAACTGTTTTATTGTTGGTAAAATATATATTATTATTAAAAAATTGTCATAAGAACTGTGTTACAGTAATTATTATATAGTATTTAATGTCTGCAAATGAAAGCCCCGATTAATGTAATGTACAAAACGTGATCAAAAGTATCCGCACACCCAACCAAAAATATACGTGCTGCCACCTACTGCGAGGTAGTCCATATCAGCGACCTCAGTAGTCATTAGACGTCGTGAGAGAGCAGAATGGGGCACTCCGCGGAACGCACGGACTTCGAAAGTGGTCAGAAGATTGGGTATCACTTATGTCATACGTCTGTACGTCATTTACACACTCCTAAACATCCCTAGGTCCACTGTTTCCGATGTGATAGTGAAGTGGAAACGTGAGGGGACACTTACAGCATGGAAGTGTACAGGCTACCTCGTCTGTTGACTGACAGAGACCACCGACAGTTGAAGAGGGTCGTAATGTGTAATAGGCAGACGTCTATCCAGACCATCATACAGGAATTTCTGAGAATTTACATACAGAGCGCAGTTAAATGGAAGCGAATCACGCACTGTGGGAAAGCTGGTCAGAGACATGTACTTATTCCCGTGGCTTAATACGCAGTGGAATGCTAGCAGCAGGACAGAATCAATGCTTCCTCTGCGTGATAGCAATCGGAATACAATCTATGACAGTGTTGCCAAGGCAGAGTTACTAAATACAGCATTCCGAAAGTCCTTCACCAAAGTAGAAGAAGTAAAAATTCCAGCACTCGAATCAAGAACAGCTGTCAACATTAGATATCCTCAGAAGAGTCAGAGAAATAAATAACTTAATAAAAGCATGTCTTGTGGTCCAGACTGAATACCAGTTAGTTTACTGAGCGAGGTGGCGCAGTGGTTAGCACACTAGACTCGCATTCGGGAGGATGACAGTACAAACCCGTCTCGGGACATTGTGATTTAGGTCTACCGTGATTTTCCTAAATCGTTTCAGGCAAATGCCGGGATGGTTCCTTTGAAAGGGCACGGCCGATTTCCTTCCCTATCCTTCCCTAATCCGAGCTTGTGCTGCGTCTCTGACGACGTCGTTGACGACGGGTCGCTAAACACTAATCTCGTCGTCCTCCTGAATACTAGTTGGCTTCCTTTCAGAATACGCTGCTGCAATAGCTCCATATTTACCAATCATATGCAAGCGCTCGCTCGACAAAGATCCTTACTTGAAGAGAGGAAAGTAGCACAGGTCACACCAATATTCAGGAAGGTGCTAGGAGTAATCCTCTAAATTACAGGCCCATATCATTAACGTCGATAGGAAGCAGGATTTTGGAACATATATTGTGTTCGTCAACGCGAATTACCTCTAAAAGAAAGGTCTATTGAAACATGCTCAAAACAAATTTAGAAAACATCACTCATGTAAAACATGACTAGCTCTTTACTTACATGAACTGTTAAGTGTTATCGACAAGGGATTTCAAACTGATTCCGCATTTCTAGACTTCCAAAAGGCTTTTGACACTGTACCAATCAAGCGGCTTGTAGTAAAACTGCGTGCTTATGGAATGTTACCTCAGTTATGCGACTGGATTCGTCATTTTCTGTGAGAAAGTTCACATGTGGTAGTAACTGATGGAAAGTGGTTGAGTAAAACAGATGTGATTTGTGGCCTTCCTCAAGGTAGTGTTATGGGCCCTCTGTTGTTCCTTATCTGTACAAACGATTTGGGAGACAATCTGAGGAGCCGTCTTAGGTTTACAGTGTACTTAAGTCATCAGAAAATAAAAACCAATTGAAGAAAGATTTAGATTTGATATATGTAAGGTGCGAAAATCGACAGTTGGACTTAAATAATGAAAACTGTGAGGTCACCCACCAAGAGTGCTAAAAGGAATCCTTTGAACTAAGGCCGTAAATTCAACTAAATACCAAGAAACTACAATTACAAACAACTTAAATTGAAAAGAACACTAGAAAAATTGTAGCGAAATTAAACCAAAGACTGCGTTTTATTGACAGAAAACTTACAAGATGCCTACGCTACACTTGTCCCTCCTGTTTCGGGGTACATCTGCGCCATGTGAGATTCTTACCGGGAAGGATTAACGAAGTATATCGAGAAAGTTCAAAGAATGGCAGCACGTTTTGTATTATCGAGAAATTGGGGAGAGAGTGTAACGGATACGATACAGGATTTGGGTTGTACACGATTAAACAAAGGAACTTAAGTGTGATTTGCTGGGTAGCTATTTAGGTGTAGATGATAGATACGTCTGAATCAAATATCAGGCCAAAACAGACTACTTTTGCGTGTAAATGGTACACGTTATTTTTTCTAGTGAGCACGACTAGTCTTCACGTAGATCCAATTGGAACGGGGCACAGACAAAGAGAGCAAGGCAATTTGAGTTCTTAGTTTCACTGGTTCGGTTTCCAAAAACCATATGGCTAGCCAGGATCACGTAACCAACTTATAAGTGCAAACGGTGTCAGCACCTTCGGCCACTCACTGGACCCAGGAGAGACCATTGGAAACGTGGCATTTTGGCACTTACTGTTCGTGGGAGAGGTGTGCCTTAAAGAATAGCTGCCTTCAAATGAGCAGCAGCTGCTTCTTATTATCCCGCATTTTTTGAATTTAAATTATCAGTTTAACGACTAATGCAGTCAAACCTAAGCTTTTATTACAATGACTCCCATACCTGAAGATTTTGTCCTTCCTGAACCCAACAAGATTAAATATGTAAAATTAGGCCATTATTGTCACCGAATCTAAACTAGATTAAAAAAATCTAAATCTAAATTACATTACTACGATCACTTATTTTGTATTAATTTAACGACACTGTTAATAATAGGAAAGTTCTCAATACATTAGGTTCTCCATTTATGTACTTCGTCGCAAAGTTGTCACATAATCTGTCTAGTAATCCGGTTCGCATGCCTGGCTAGTAAATCAATTCAAATCACAGACGGTGCTGCATAGAAACTGCAAACAATAATAACACTACCAATGACTGCATTTCCGATTAACTATACGTTCTCTCCTTTTGGTACAGTGAAGGAGCCTTGTAATTACGGCAGCATTGGGTGTTTTACCCGGATGGCAAAAGGAAAGCGTCAATGTGCGAACTGCACGAGTTGAAAGGATGTTTCTGCTGAAAGGCAGCACTGGTTCAGATTAACCACAAGGGAAAGCATTATGGAGGCCGAGCATGGCAAGAGTGGTTAGAGAGGGCGTGGGGCTCGTCATAAGGCTTCATTGTGAATGAAGTGAAAAGAATATCTGCAAGGAGCACGTTGTTTACGTTGACGTTACCGGATATCTATTAGTCTGACCCCTCTGGGCTTCTTATTGTCACGGAAGATACGGTATACAGTTAATTTTGGCTCGCTACATACGATTCTGTTCGGTTAGGGATGGCAGGTAACGTTCAGCACCTGAATATGGCACCAAGTGGTGTCAAAACTAGTAGCTTGATGTAAAAAGTATAAAAGACGTTACATTCACATACGGCCGCTGGTTTTGTTATAGTTATTCAGGTGATAGTACAATGCTACGGTACCAATTAGAATCCTTTCCAACATAGGCAACTCTCTCTTAATACCTTCCACTTTCTTCCTGATATACTGATAAGGTAATGTACTAATCACAAATTTTGGGCATTTTCGCAAACCATTTACAAACCGTTCACCAAAGCTGTCGTACATCAACAGATATCAGCACTGTATAAGTTAAGAGAATAGCTGAGATTGACGTACCTTCAAGACAAAGTTCTATAATCGAATTCCCTACTGCAGAAGATGAAACGCCGAGTCACATTCATCAAAAGCTGAGGAAGGCGTGAGACATCATCACCGTTATACGGTAAGTTCGACGCTGTAGAGAAGCTGATGGACTAAACACAGCTGGGTGAGGCAACGCAGGCTCCAGCGACCGGCCAGCGGCTTTAGTGACATCACACAACTTGCAGCTGGGAGCAACGAGGTGTACAGGCCCTGCAGCCAACTTGTGACGTCACACTAGTGGGCTTGACCGGCACACGTCGGGAACGCTCGGTTCCGTCTAGGGCGCATGGGAAATAAATATTTAACTGAATGGGTACCCACTAAAGGTCTTACTTTTGTCATGTGCTATCGAGAGGTTGCATGCATGTAAACGCACAGTTAAGAATTATTAAACCCATCTGAAATAATTACTTGGCTGCTGGCCCTCTTAAGACCTACAGTGTCACCTGCTCTGACGTACGCACAACTGCACATCTTTCTAGTGGGCCTTGCCTTACAACGTGTCGGCCATATCATCCGTGACGACCTCCTGGTAGAAACACGTCAATTGCCTCCCGACTTATCGCACAGTAAAGGCAATGTGATGATCATTATTGCAATACTGAGCAACTTCAAGGTTTGTGCACGCTAGATACCATAAATGTTGACCGATCAGGATAAAGAGGAAAGGAAAACATTTACATGCAAGCTGTTGCACCATCAGACATCCATTTGTACGACTCATTCAAAGAACACCATCACTCTGGAGATCCGAAGCCACAGCAATATTCTCAATTCCAGTGGCTGACCAAACTAGACCACGATTTCACCTGTACAGGTATGCGTGCTCTCGTTTCGAGGGGGAGAAAAATTGGACGGAGATGGTGATTAGGGTACAGAGTGACAAATAAAATGAGAATCTTGTAGCTGTTACCCTACGTGTAGGGTAATTGCTGTCATCGCAAAATAAAAATTGTAAAACAAAAATAAAACGAAATAGGCATCATTAGATTGTGACTGATCCTTGTGTTATTTCACAGTACATCTGACACAGTACAGTATCCGCTCCAGGAATGCAAAATTAAATTTGTGGGTGATTTCGGGGTTTACTGGGTGCGAATCTACGAACCACATTTAATATGTAGCGAAACAAAATAAATTTTTTTCTCACATGATTCCAGTCGCTAAAATACGGAATTTGCTGTGGGATATCGTGGAATATTCCCACTTCAGGCCCTATAGATTCCAAAGTTCTGACAGGTAGCTACGACATACGTAGCGTTCAAGGTGGCTTCTGTAACGGAGGTTAGTTCCAAGCAGACAGCTGTCATTGAGTTTCTTTGCCGGAAAATCAGAGCATTGTAGAAATTCGGTAAGTGCTTGCATTATTAGTGGAACGTAATATTTATGTGTGATAAAGTGAATTTTCTAATGTATTTCCTTATTCTAAGTTATCAATTAAATACTTATTTTTTCTTAGACTTCTTCATGGTGTTATGAAAAGTTGAGCAGGGGTGTATTGCCTGTATTTGTGACAGTGTATGAATACGACCATCATGGACCAGATGAATGTGTACTCATATGAAATGTGCCTGAACAAACAATTCAAGAGCAGGAAAATAAAAACAAAAATGTACAGGGTAAAATAAAAGTTATTAACCGAAATAAAGTGGTTTCCAACGAAGTTATAAATCAATTGAAATAGGATATTCTCACATTTGAACAGATGATGTTGGTTTTAAGAACCTTGGACGTAAGGAAACTTCAGTTTGACGTAGAACGAAAGACGTTCCTCCGTAATTTCAATGCAGATGAAGTCATGACGGCCAAAATGTGGACTGAAGGTGTCCATCTAAGCAATATCACCGAATCCGAAGGCAATGATGAAAGCTCAAAAAAATAAAAATCTTCAAGACCTGACCAAGGATCCTCTGACCTGATCAGCTAGTCCATGGAAAGATGCTAACCAATGCAAAGAGGAGAAATCCAGACCTGCGCCTTCACCTGCAAAACTGGCCAGTATGACCTTGCAGGGAAGCCACCACAGGAACTTATTCATAGAACAGAGGAACGGTATAGCTAGTTGTATGAGGAACATCGAACGGAAGCTGTGCTGTTGCCAGCTGATGCCAGTACACCGGTCGGCAAAGATGTAGTGTGAAGATTGATAGTAGGTGCTGGATCAAGCTCGCCTATCATGACAGGGACCAGAGACACACCGACAAGCAACAACTCGCCAACGCCCTCTCAACAGCAAGTATTTAGGCCGCCGCCAGTGAGCAGAGGGCCTCACTGACTCACTCAGACTACGGTAGTGCATAGTGACCAAATCGAGACTAGCAGCAAGACTTAAGTTTGGATAGCAAGATTACCGATGTCTGCCACAGTGTACTGCAACATATGGACTCTATTCCAGTTCAGCAGAAACTTAGAGATCATGTAAATAACCAACCGTATTAATCCACGTGTGCACTTGCGTTGTAGAAAGAGGATACCGGCCACCCATAGCAAACACCCTCTCCATTGTTTCCTTCAGTGCAAGACGCTACAGAAGGAATGGACACATATAAAATGTGGGTTTATGCCAAGTGGTCAGGGGAAGATAATAAAGTGAAGCAGTTATATTGCAATGTCTGCAAATAGTGATGGAAATATAAACTATAAGACGTTTTTGTAAACTTAGACTGGTCATATACACTAACAGAAAAAAATTAAAACACCATTAAGGAGTAGTGCTACGTAAACAACAGATAGTAGGCGTGGTTTTTTCATCTTAAGAATGATGTCTATCCCACTTTCGTGCCACTCGCGTAAGAGTGGCGTTAGTAGCGCCATTATGAGAATGTAAATCAGGTTTTCATTAAATGTGTTGACAGAAGAGCCAACACCGTGTTACGAGAGGAGACCGAAATGCACGCATTTTAGCTCACGCAGGCTGGCGTGAAGAGGGAAGAACTATACTGACGTGAGGTCTTGAACATGACAAGGAATGAGAATTCAGAAACCGGACGTAATTAGTTTCATACTTAATTTTAATCCATTAATGATGAACGTCGCTCTTGACGGTACATTACTCACAATATCAATAGTAACTGAATATGACGCCTTGTTAGGTCGTAGCAAATGACATAGCTGAAGGCTAAACTGTCGTCTCTGCAAATGAAAGCGTATTTAGTCAGTGAACCATCGCTAGCAAAGTCGGCTGTACAAATAGGGCGAGCGCTAGGGAGTCTCTCTAGACCAGGGGCGGGCAGTAATCCTGCACGTGTGCGGTGCACTTGCACGCGTGCAGTTAACAGGTGTTCTGCGGTCGCAGGTTCGAATCCTGCCTCGGGCACAGATGTGTGTGATGTTCTTAGGTTAGTTATGTTTAATTAGTTCTAAGTTCTAGGCGACTGATGACCACAGAAGTTAAGTCGCATAGTGCTCAGAGCCATTTTCCTGCGTGTACACAGGGGCAAGCTGGCCACCCGCTTACCTCCCCTCCCCACCAAACCTTCTGTCCGCTTCTTCCTGTGCAATGCATTTTGTTTCCTAGCTTGCTTTATTGAATGAAGGAATAAGATTAATAGGAGTGCTTGAAAGATATCGTGGTTTGAAAGAGTACCTATTACCTACGATAAGTTTTATTTAATTATCACAGGTGGAGTGGAACAAAATTTCTACATACAGACAAATGCAAACAGTTACTTAAATTTTCATCCCTGATGTTTGTTCTTAACCGACACTTACTAATTCAGCAAATGGTTTTCCAGCTCTCGTTATATTAAGTGCAGTCTTATAACTGTACGTACCGCTGGGCTATTATTGTTGTCGTCCTGAAAAACTGAAAACAGTGGTCCATAAAATGTTAAATCAGATGAGAGACATGGGGAAAGGAAGTCGCAGATCTCTCGTGACCACAGCAATTACGACAGATTCATCTAGTATCGTCAGATCGCTCTTCTTAAGCTCAGTCAATTTCCCCATCCGCTCAGAATCCGACAATAAATTGTACTCGTACTTCTGAAAATTGTTATAATGGCCTTCAATACCAAACTTCCGCTGACCAGCGAGAATACTGCCACATATTAAACATTTCGAATTTTCACATTTTTGCACAAAGAAAAAATGATTCTCCCATTACTTATTAAAAGATAGCAAATCTCCACTTCTCCGTTTCCTTGTTTCACTCTGCATTTTCCGGTTCTTGAAATACAACGTTCACTACGTAGTGGTCGCTACGCATCAGCGTCCGCAGCTTAGCCTGGCACTACACAGCCGCAACCTGCCTGCTGTCGCCACTGCCCCAGTCGACGATTGCACGCGACCAGCGCACGTGCAGCGCTGTGCGCTCATGAGCCGCGTGCAACGTTTGCCCGCCCCTGCTCTAGACTAAACCTGCCGTGTGGCGGCGCTCGGTCTGCAATCACTGATAGTGGCGACACGCGGGTCCGACGTATACTAACGGACCGCGGCCGATTTAAAGGCTACCACCGAGCAAGTGTGGTGTCTGGCGGTGACACCACAAAAGATATGCTGTAACGGCCATATATGTTATTTACCCTTGAGACTGGAAGTGGTGGCTTGATGGTAGTCAGGTAAGCCTCAAAGGTGACACACTATTATTAACGCCTCACTGAGCTTAAATGAGGTCGTGTAATAGGACTACGAGACCCTGGATATTGCTTCTGCAACACTGCAGGAAGACTTGGCTAGAATGTAACCACTGTCAATGATTGCTGGAGGCAGTGGACACGAGAATTGATGGTCGCAAGAGACACGTGTCACTTCCTGGAGGATCGCTACCCTGTTCAGCGTACGGCTCTGGCGCACCGTATTGAATCTGCAGCAGCGATTTGAGCAGCAATTGGCACCGCAGTGTCACAACAAACTGTTACAAATCGGACACTTCTAGGACAGCTCCGAGATGGTTGCCCTGTAGCGTGCATTCCACTGACAAGAAACCACCATAGTTAGAGACTTCACTGCGTCAAGTGAAAGCTCATTGGTGATCCTGGTGGTGGTCTGTTGTGTTTCCTAATAAAAGCTGGTTCTATATCGTTTCTGTGATGGCCGTGTGTTGGTTAGAAGGAGACCATTTGAAAGCCTACAACCAACCTGATTCGCGTACTACGCACATTGGACCTACATCTGGAACTATGGTCTGGTGTGCGATTTCCCACGCACTCTGATCGGTAACTATTCGTCAGTCTGATCATCCGACCTATTTTTATGCCATTCATTAACACCAACACACACGTGTTGTTGTTGTGGTCTTCAGTCTGGAGACTGGTTTGATGAAGCTCTCCATGCTACTCTCTCCTGTGCAAGCCTCTTCATCTCCCACTACCTACTGCAACCTACATCCTTCTGAATCTGCTTAGTGTATTCATCTCTTGGTCTCCTTCTACGATTTTTACCCTACATGCTTCGCACGATACTAAACTGGTAACCCCCTGATGCCTCAGAACGTGTCCTACCAACCAATCCCTTTTTTTAGTCAGGTTGAGCCACAAACTCCAACTCCTCTCCTCACCAATTCTTTCAGCACCTCCTCATTAGTCGCATGATCTACCAATCTAACCATGAGCATTCTTCTCTAGCACCACATTTCGAAACCTTCTGTTCTCGTCTAAAGAATTTATCGTCCATAGTTCACTTCCATACATGGCTACACTGTAAACCTACACTCGATGTTTCTTCTTCAGAAACTCTTACCTTGTCACAGCCACTCTGCATCTCAAATCCTCCCTACTTCTACATTTATCAGTTATTTTGCTCCACAAACAGCAAAACTCATCTGCTACTTCAAGTGTCTCATTTCCTAACCTAAATCCACTGCCCTCGTTCTGCTTTTGTTGGTGTTCATCTTATATTCTCCTTTCAAGATGCTGTCCCATTCAGCTGCTCTTCCAAATCCGTTGCTGTCTCTAACAGAATTACAATGTCATCAGAAAACCTTCATGGATTTTAATTCCTACTCCAAATTTCTTTTTCTTTCCTTTACTGCTTGCTCAATATACAGATTGAATAATACTGGGGATAGGCTACAACCCTGTCTTACTCCCTACTCGACCACTGCTTACTTTTCATGCCCCTCCACTCTTATAACTGCCATCTGGTTTCTGGATAAACTGTAAACAACCTTTCGCTCCCTGTATTTTACTCCTGCCACCTTCAGAATTTGAAAAGGAGTATTGCAGTCAACATTGTCAAAAGCTTCCTCTAAATCTTCAAATGCTAGAAACGGAGGCTTGCCTTTCCTTAATCTATCTTCCAAGATAGGTCGTATTGCCTCGTGTGTTCCAACATTTTTAGGGAATCCAAACCGAGCTTCCCCTAGGTCGACTTCCACCAGTTTTTCCGTTCATCTCTAAGGAATTCGTGTTAGTGCTTTGCAGCCATGACTCATTAAACTTACAGTCTAGTAACTTTCACACCTGTCGACAATGGCTTCTTTAGGATTGGAATTACTGTATTTTTCTTGAAGTCTGAGGGTATTTCACATGTGTCATACATCTTGCTCACCAGCAGGTAGAATTTCGTCAGGGCTGGCTCCCCCAAGGCTATCAGTAGTTCTAATGGAATGCTTTCTTCTCTCGGGTCCTTGTTTCGACTTAGGGCTTTCAGTGTTCTGTCAGACTATTCACGCAGTATCATCTCTTTCATCTTCATCTCATCCTTCAATGATACTGTTCTCAGGTACATCGCCTTTGTGTAGACCCTCTATATACTCCTTCCACCATTCTGCTTTCCCTTCTTAGCTTAGAACTGGTTTTCCATCTGAACTCTTGACATTCATAGAGGTGGTTTACTTTTCTTCAAAGGTGTCGTTAACTTACATGTAGGCAGTATCTATTTTACCCCTATGATAAATGCCTCTACATCCCCACATTTGTCCTCCAGGCAACCTTGCTTAGCTATTTTGCACTTTCTGTAGATCTCATTTTTGCGATGTCTGTATTTCTTTTTTCACCTGTTTCATTTACTGCATTTTATATTTTCTCCTTTCATGAATTAAATTCAATATCTCTTTTGTTACCCAAAGCTTTCTACTAGCTCTCGTCCTTTTACGTCCTTAATCCTCTGCTGCCTTCACTATTTGAGCTCTCAAAGCTACCAATTCTTCTACTGTATTTTTTTACCCTGTATTTGTCAATCATTCCCTAATACTCTCTTTGTAACTCTCTATAATCTCTGGTTCTTTCAGTTGATACAGATCCCATGTCCCAACTTCTCGCAGTTTCTTCAGTTTCAGTCTACAGTTCTTAACCAATAACTTGTGGTCACAGTGCACATCGGCCCATGGATGTGTCTTACAATTTAAAACCTGGTCCCTAAACCTCTATAATCTATCCGAAATCTTCCAGTGTGTCCAGGCCTCTTCCACATATACAACATTTTTTTATGATTCTTAAATCAAGTGTTAGTGATCATTAAATTATGCTCTGTGCAAAACTCTACCAGACGCTCCTTTCCCCCAGGTCACATTCACTTACTATTTTTCCTTCTCTTCCTTTTTCCTACTATCAAATTGCAGTCCACCATCAAAATTAAATTTTCGTCTCCCTTAACTACATTTCTGCAATCTCTTCATCATCTGCGGAGGTATTCGGCATATAAACTTGTACTACTGCGGCAGGCGGGGGCTTTGTGCCTATCATGGCTACAATAATGCGTTCACTATGCTGTTCTTAGTATCTTAAACGCGCTCCTTTCATTTTATTCATTATTAAACCTACTCCTGCATTACCCCTATTTGATATTGTATTTATAGCCCTGTATTCACCTGGCCAGAAGTCTTGTTGCTCCAGTCACCGAACGTCACTAATTCCCACTATATCTAGCATTAACCTATCCGTTTCCATTTTTAAATTTTCTAACCTACCTGCCCGATTATGTGATCTGACATTCCACGCTCCGATCCGTAGAACGCTATTTTTCTTTCTTCTGAGAACGACGTCCTCCTGAGTAGTCCGCACCAGGAGATCCGAATGGGGCACTATTTTACCTCCGGCATATTTTACCCAAGAGCACGCTATAATCATTTAACCATACAGTAAACGTGCATGCCCTCGGGAAAAATTACGGTCATAGTCACCCACTGATTTCAGCCATTCGCAGTACCAGCACAACAAGGCTGGTTTGGTTGATGTTACAAGGCTAGGTCACTCAATCATCCAGACTGTTGCCCCTGCAACTACTGAAAAGGCTGCTGCCCCTCTTCAGGAACCACACGTTTGTCTGGCCTCTCAACAGATACCCCTCCGTTGTGGTTGCACCTACGGCACGGCTATCTGTATCGCTGAGGCACGCAAGCCTCCCCACCAACGGCAAGGTCCATGGTTGATTGGGGCGTGTGAAGGTGGGGGGGATGGGCACTCGCCATATCTCCGTTGTAATCCAACACGCTCTACATAGTGTCGAAGTATTACTTTGGCCGGTTCGATAACCAGATCGTTCTCCAATCGAGCACGCGTCTTACATCATCGGATGACATCTCCAGCGTCATCCACGAGCAGAATTAAGCTTCCCTGTATTGAACGAACAAGTGCAACAGGCATGGAGCTCCAACACAATGCAAGCAGGTTTGCATGCTTGTATTTAAAATTCTGGCGGTTTCACTGGTTGCTAATATACATGATTTCACATTTGCAGTGGCATATCTCGCGCTTTAATCTTGCAGTCTTAATAGTATAATAATGTTACATAACCAGATGTATTACAGAAATTTCATTATACTACATTAATTATTTTTTGATGTTTTGATTTTTTCCCGTCAGTGTAATTAAGGCCAGGGACATTGTACACGTAGTACTGTTGTTGCCAGGAAACTAGATTCCTCATTTGTACCAAATGCAGACGCGTAAAATAAAAATGCAGTTTTGCTCTGAATTATCATTCTTTGAATTGGATACCAAGAATAGCATGCTGTGTTTGACGCTAGTGTTGTTTCAACAGATATGTGTCCTACTGTGTAGGATACAGTAAATAAAATCTCCAGAGTGGTATAATTTAGGGATCTCTTCCGCAGTTTTTGTCTTCCCTTGGGAGTACCCCAAGCAGGGAAACAGTTGGACGAGCATCCGGCGAAACATGACGACATTCGAGCGCTGCTGCCAGACACTGTGGCTGCGAGTTATTGAGCCCGGCCAACAGACCAACAGCTGCTACGCGGCGCGTGACGCAGCGCTGAGGACGTGCCCTCTCCACCCGCCAGATGCCGCGCGCTGCAGATGAACTTTTACACCGCAAGTCACGGCTGCTGGAAATATCGCTCCGCCGCGCTTCTTAATGAAACTTCTGCACCGCCGTAGTTCGTTCAAACTGATTCTCTCCGTGCCGGCCCGATGATATTGCACCGGCTAGAGGAAAAATATGGGAGCTCCGAAAACGACGGTTGGCGGATCCGTCCCTGCGAAGCTGCTGTACGTCAGTGCAAAGTGAATGGTAACTGTCCTCCAGAGATACAAAATTGTGATACGGCCTGATCTCTTATATAACACTCCACCGGTGTTCTGCCATTCGCTCTAAGTCTTTGAACGTAACATTGTTCACATTCATATGTCCTCTCTGTCTCAGATACTTTACCTCTTCGTCACATCCCAACAGCTCTTTACTAACGCGGAATACCAATGTCTATTGGACATTATGTGCCACCTCTATTTCAACAAACCCATTGTTCGTTCTTTAAGTTACGCCCTGTTATGCAGCTATGTCTATACCGACAAGGCAATGGTACACGCTCCAATTGCTGTCTCAACGAATCGAACTGACTCCGATTACAAGACGTTGCATTGATGAAGGAATTACAACTGGAGCTTACTGAGGAAGTGACAGAGAACAGGTGCAGAATTTAGGATGAACATACACACATCAAAAAAGTTTTGCTTCACCTCGGTTCTGAGAGTTCCGGTACCCATACTACCGAGTAGCACGTCCTCTCGCATTGATTCGTGCCTGTATTCGTAGTGGCATACTGTCAGCATGATTATCATGGGACTGTTGGCACAGATTGTCCCACTCCTCAACGGTGATTCGGTGTAGATCTCTCACAGGGGTTGGGTGGGTCACGTCGTCCATAAGCAGCCCATTTCAATTTGTCCCAGGCGTATTCAATAGGGTTCACGTCTGGAGAACATGCCGGCCATTCTAATAGATCGATGTCCCATACTGAAGGAAGTCATTCACAAGACGTGCTCAAGGGCGCGAACTGTCGTACATGAAAATGAATGCCTCGCCAATATGCTGCTGATATGGTTGCACTATCGGTCGCAGGTTGACGTTCACGTATCGTACAGCCATTACGGCGCGTTTCGTGACCACCAGCGGCGTACGTCTGCCGCACATAATGCTACCCCAAAACAGCAGGGACAGTGTGTCTAAGTTCATCGTGACCGGGTTGCCTCCAGACACGCCTCTGACGATTGTCTGGTTGAAGGCATACGCGACATTCATCGGTGAAGAGAAGGTGATGCCAATCGGTCCATACGGCATGATGTTAGGCCCATCTGTACCGTGCTGCCTGGACCTCGCCATGGACGTCAGGAGTGAAGTTGCGCATCGTGCAGCCTATTGCACAAGGTTTGAGTCGTAACACAACGTCCTGTGGCTGCACGAAAAGCATCATTCAACATGTTAGCGTTGCTGTCAGGGTTCCTCCGAGCCATAATCCGTAGGTAGCGGTCATCCATAGCAGTAGTAGCCCTTGGGGGGCCTGAGCTAGGCATGTCGTCGACAGTTCCTGTCTCTCTGTATCTCCTCCAAGTCCAATCAACATCGCTTTTGGTTCACTCCGAGACGCCTGGACACTTGTTGAGAGTCCTTCGTGGCACAAAGTGACAATGTGGACGCGATCGAACAGCGCTATTGACCGTCTAGGCACGGATGGACTACAGACAAGACGAGCCGTGTACCTCTTTCCTGGTGGGATGACTGGAACTGATCGGCTGTTGGACCCCACCGTCTTATAGGCGCTGCTCCTGCATGGTTGTTTACATCTTTGGGCTGGTTTCCTGACATCTCTGACAGTCAAAGGGACTGTGTCTGTGATACAATATCCACAGTGAACGTCTATCTTCAGGAGTTCTGAGAACTGGGGTGATGCAAAACGGTTTTTGGTGTGTGTAAAATCTCTTGTTGGGTATTTGGAAGATGCCTTTTTTTCCCTTAACTTTTGGTATCTGAAAATGTTAACCTTTATGGTGTGAGCCTCACAGCTGTGGCTGACATGAGTGTTATGATATGTGGAGAACAAATGACAACATTACAGAAGGTTTTAATAAAAACCGTAACTTCGATATGATACTTTATTTGAAATTTTAAACATTTTATTGTCTGTGATCCAGCAACCGTAGGCTAGTTAATAATAAAACGTATATACAGCCACTTCGGCTGCACAAAATTTCGTCAATGGACTACGGTTTTGAATGCACTAGGGCAGTCCACATCAGAATAAAAAGTTTCGTGGAATACATGTAAGCACACCATTGCTCAGACGTTTAAAACCATGGTATGATTGTTTGTATTCCATGTAGCGTTTTATTCTGGTGAAGATCGCCGTAGTACAATCGAAACGGTGGCCAACTGACAAAATATTGTGCAACCAAAATTGCTGTATATACGTTCTGTAATTAGATACTGTGTTAACTTATCCTAACAACCTGGTTTTATTGATACATATTTTTATGTCGACCTGAAGACGGTACTCCCTATCGAAACTACTTAAGGGTAAAGCATCATTCCCTAGAAGTATAGTGGTAACATGCTTTCGTCCGAATCTTACACCCTCATCCTATTAGTTGGCAGTATATTTGTCGTGTCCCAGGTAGTGAATTCTATTCTGATATTCACCTAATCTAACTGGTAAAATGCCTTCCACCCCTGTTCCCGTCAGGATTTCATTGAAAGTCGGCAATGTGAAAAGTTTGCTCTACGTCTACAAATTTTACAAAAGTAGATTTTCCTTTTTTTACCCTGTCTTGTAAGATAAACTCTAGGCTAAGTATTGCCTCGTATATTACTGTATTTCTGTGGACTCCAAACTGATCTTCCCCGAGATGGGCTTCTACCAGGCTTTCCAATCTTCATTTATAGAAGTACAGTGTCATGAAAGGGAAGCAGTGGTTGAGAAGGGAGTGAGACACGGTAGTGGCATATCGCAAGTAGTAAAGGGAACGGAATTCAGGGAGAAGGAACATAACTCTGAAGTTTTGCAGATGATAAAGTAATTCTGCCAGAGACAGAAATCGTCTTGGAAAACAGCTGAACAGAATGGACAGTGATTTGAAAGGAGGATATAAGATGAACATCAACGTAACCAAAACGAGGATAATGGAACGTAGTCGACCAAACGCAGGTGATGCTGAGGGAAGTAGATTAGAAAAGTAGCACTTAAAGTAGTAGATAAGTTTTCTTATTTGGCCAGCAAAGTAAGTGACGATGGCCGAAGTAGAGAGGATTAAAATATAGGCTGGCAATGGCAAGAAGATCGTTTCGTGCGAAGAGAAATTTTACTACCATCGAATACACATTTACGTGTCTCGTTTCAAAGTATTTGTGTGGAGTATAGCCACATACTTAAGTGAAACGTCGATGATAAACAGTTTACACAAGAAGAGAATAGAGACTTTTGAAATGTTGTGCTACAGAAGTTTGCTGAAGATTAGGTGGGTAGATCGTGTAACTAATAAGAAGGTACTGAATAGAATTGGTGAGAAAAGTAATTTATGGAACAATCTGACCAGAAGAAGGGATTGGTTGACAGGACACATTCTGAGACATCAAGGGATCGCCAGTTTTTATATTAGAGGTGTGTGTGTGTGTGTGTGTGTGTGTGTGTGTGTGTGTGTGTGTGTGTGTATGTGTGTGTGTGTGTGGTGGAGGGGGGGGGGTTATAAGTTGTGGAGAGAGACCGAGAGATGAATACAGTAAGCAGATTCAGAAAGATGCAAGTTGCAGTAGTTATTCGGTGATGAAGAGGCTTGCACAGGATGAGGAAGAATGGAGAGCTCCATCAAAACCAGCCTTAGGACTGAAGATCACAATATCAACACATGTATTCACCCTATTAATCCTGAGACTTCCTTTTTTGTACCACGTCATATCAATGATCCCCAACATGTTTCCTACACCATACCATGCTTCATCATACATCCTGTACTCTGGGGCTCAGCATTCGTTTGTAGGTTACGAGCTTGATGATCCCAGGGTACCTGAACTGGAAATGGGTAAGCACCACCAGTCTTCTGTGGCTGTAAACTCTGCACATGCTTCAGCAATAACTGTGCAGCGAGGTGATGGAACAATGTGAATCACAGCGAACAGATATCGTGGCTCCACGGGCTCGAAAAAGAAAGGAAAAAAGGAAAAAAAGTAAGTCAATCTGAAGATGTGCTGCGCGCCAATGCGATGCACATCTGTTAGATGGAACACCTGGAAACTGTTGGGAATTAAATGGACTAATAAGGTAAGAAATGAGTAGGTTCTCCATAGAATCGGCGAGGAAAAGCATATATTGAGAACACTGGCAAGAAGAAGGGACAGGATGATAGGATATGTGTTAAGACGTCAGGAAATCTATTGTTCTTGAGTGAGCTGTAGACGGTAAACACAGTAGAGGAAAAGAGAGATTTGAATACATACAGCAAATAATGGAGGACGTTTATTGCAAGAGCTACTCTGAGATGAATGGGTTGGCACGGGACAGAAATTTGTGGTGGGCCATATCAGACAAGTCAGCTGATGACTCAAAAAAGAAAAACTACAGGGGAACATTAATGGAACCTGAACAGTTTTGGAGGAACTGAAACTCACAGCACAGAAACGGCCCCTGAGTTAACGTTCGCAGGAAACATATTTTAAAGCGTCTGATGCCCCTTTAATATGGTTCTACGCCCTGCATCACAAGGATGCCCAGACTGGGGAAAGGGCCAAGGGAGGGGTCATTGTGTTTGTCGACAAGACACACCACCATCCTGCTCTCATCCTGGCTACTGATCTGTAAGCAGCTCCAGTTGGAATTCACGTTTGACAGAGGGTCACTGTTTTCTCGCAGTATTTAGCCCTTCAAGACGCAATAGACTCTGAGACTGCCACAGATCTTAAAAAAGAACTCCACCAACCTGGTGAGACTTCAATGCCCATCATTTCTTTCAGGGCGATGCGTCTACTTACCATTAAGGGTCGGGTTTTAGAGAACCTCATGACATCTCACGAACTGTTCGCCCTCAACACGGGCACTCCCAATAATTTCTGTGCTGCTACTGAGCCATCCTCAGCCACCAACATCTCTTTCTTGTTACCAACCTCTCAATAATTTCTGTGCTGCTACTGAGCCATCCTCAGCCACCAACCTCTTTTTGTTGTTACCAGCCCTCACGGATTCTGTTCAGTGGGAATTCACTGGCCAATCTCAGTCTGGTGGCCATTTAAGACTCTAGATCCACTTTCCGGAGGGAGCTCTTCCTGAAACGATACAGCTGCGTTGGATGATCCTGGCGCTATTCAGCCAACTGGTTGTATTTGAACGCAGTGACAGTTGCCAAGATTGGATGGACCACCTGTCGCGCGAGATCCAACACGTCGCTGACTTCTGCATCCCAAAATCCTCAAATCACGTTCGGATCCAACCTGTCCCGTTCACCTTGGAAGACAACCTGTCCCTTGGCGGACTGATGAGTGCTGTCCAGTAATTCTGATAAGGCGTGCGCCTGTGTGACAGTTTGAGACCCACCCAATGACGGAAAATCTCGCACCCTCTCGAATCTCGAGAGGCAGGGCTCGACGTGTAGTTAACGACAGAAAAACAAGGTCATGGCAGAAAATATTGACTGTGAAAAAGGATACTAGCTAGAATTAGGCACGGAAATCATATACATACATCATGGACGCATGTCTTTAAGCAGCTGGGAATATTAAGCACCCCCTCACATTCTATCTATAATGACGTTTATTATCAAAAATCCATCTGAATATGAAAATGACGCAGATATTCACAACTAGACCCTTAGAAGGAAGAAAGTTATCTGTATTGCACTTAAATGAATCTAAAATATGCGGTTCTTTGTCAGCCTATCAACGGAAGTAAAATGTTTGATAGATATGAGAGGTGTTTCCGTATGGGGATTAAAAATTTTTCTGCTTACAAACTCTTTCTACACAGCAGATAAATTCCTGAATAGAAATAGTTGGTCATTTCTTACATAAGGAAACCTTTGGCTGCTTTTCTCTACGCCTGTCCTCCTTCCCCAGGTGTTGGAAAGCGTTCAATACTGCTAGATCGACAGCACTCCACAAAATTGGTCGGGTTTATTGGTAGTTAATTGAGTGAATCTTTGTGTTGGTTTGCTTCGTGACAGTTGCTCGTCTATCGTTAAACTTCCTCCAGGGCGGTAATTACGAATACCGTTTCCCATTTACCTTCCCCAAATTTCAAGTACAAAAGTAAATTTGTTACCTGGTAGACATGTAGCTCGGATTTTTTTAGAAAAATGGAGATATATGAGTAGCTCCTGAAATCTGTATTTTGTCAGAACGTCCTTAGTGGAAGTAGTTCCCCTAAGAATGCGACTAAAATCATGCGTCGATACAACATCTGTGCAAATGAGGTCCTGAGCATACATGACGACTACCAGTTTTTCTACTTCCTCAAATGATACGGTCCAGCAATTGTTTTTAGCACATTTCCATCATTTGATTTTCTATATCTGTTCATGAGACCTAAGTTCGCTTCTTCAGAAATAAAACGGAAAGTCCTGATGGTAGGTTTCCTGCTCGTTGGCAAGCGTTACTAGTGTGTCCTCTGCCTCTTCCAGACTACGACAAAATGACAATTTCTCGCTCTATTCCATCCCAAGGGACCACTGGACTTGGTCTGATGGATAAAGCGAGGATTAATACTGGTAACAGTTTGCATCCTACATCTACATCTACATGATTACTCTGCAATTCACATTTGAGTGCTTGGCAGAGGGTTGATCCAACCACTATCATACTATTTCTCTACCATTCCACTCCCGAACAGCGCGCGGGAAAAACGAACACCTAAACCTTCCTGTTCGAGCTCTGATTTCTATTATTTTATTTTGATGATCATTCCTACCAATGTAGGTTGGGCTCAACAAAATATTTTCGCATTCGGAAGAGAAAGTTGGTGACTGAAATTTCGTAAATAGATCTCGGCGTGACGAAAAACGTCTTTGCTTTAATGACTACCATCTCAACTCAAGTATCATATCTGCCACACTCTCTCCCCTATTACAATACAAAACGAGCTGCCCTTTTTTGCACCCTTTCGATGTCCGCCGTCAATCCCACCTGGTAAGGGTCCCACACCGCGCAGCAATATTCTAACAGTGGACGAACGAGTGTAGTGTAAGCTGTCCCTTTAGTGGACTTGTTGCATCTTCTGTTCTGCCAATGAAACGCAACCTTTGGCTCGCCTTCCCCACAATATTATCTATGTGGTCTTTCCAACTGAAGTTATCCGTAATTTTTACACCCAGGTACTTAGTTGAATTGACAGCCTTGAGAATTGTACTATTTATCGAGTAATCGAATTCCAAAGGATTTCTTTTGGAACTCATGTGGATCACCTCACACTTTTCGTTATTTAGCGTCAACTGCCACCTGCCACACCATACAGCAATCTTTTCTAAATCGCTTTGCATCAATGCGAACAACTTAAGAGAACTGCTCAGATTGTCACCCAGGTCATTTATATAGATCAGGAACAGCAGAGGTCCCAGGACGCTTCCCTGGGGAACACCTGATATCACTTCAGTTTTACGCGATGATTTGCCGTCTATTACTACGAACTGCGACCTTCCTGACAGAAAATCACGAATCCAGTCGCACAACTGAGACGATACCCCATAGGCCCGCAGCTTGATTAGAAGTCGCCTGTGAGGAACGGTGTCAAAAGCTTTCCGGAAATCTAGAAATACGGAATCAACTTGAGATCCTCAGTCGATAGCGGCCATTACTTCGTGCGAATAAAGAGCTAGCTGTGTTGCACAAGAACGATGTTTTCTGAAACCATGCTGATTACGTATCAATAGATCGTTCCTTTCGAGGTGATTGATAATATTTGAATACAGTATATGCTCCAAAACCCTACTGCAAACCGACGATATAGGTCTGTAGTTCGATGGATTACTGCTACTACCCTTCTTAAACACTGGTGCGACCTGCGCAATTTTACAATCTGTAGATACAGATCTATCGGTGAGCGAGCGGTTGTATATGATTGCTAAGTAGGGAGCTATTGTATCAGCGTAATAATCCTCGTTACAATGTCTTCACCATCACTTGGCTCTGCTGACAAGTCCTCGTACTCATACATGCAGTCAGTAGTTCAACAACCAGACGTGGCCTCAACTAAATTCGTCGTTTGAAATACCCTGCAGAAATGTTGAGCCCTGTTGCCTCTGTTGCCGTCCATAATTGTGAAGGTGTTGGCGGTGAAGGACCTGTCGATTATCTCACATAAACGCAGTTTTCATGTCAGGCTATCTGGGTAGCACAAATTATTCACTCGAAGTTTCCAGGAAGTTGTACAAACGAAAAGCGAACAATTGTGGCCCAGTGACATGATACCTTGTCATCCATAAAAATGCAATCGTTGTTTGGGAACGAGTGGCCGATCATAACAATTTCCAGCCAATGATTGGTCCAGTTTGGACCAGAGGAACCAGTGCATACCACATAAACACAACCCACGCCGTTATGGAACCACTACCAGCCCTCACAGCGACGTTGACAATTTGGTTCCATGGCTTTGTTGGGTCTGCGCGACACTCGAACCTTACTGTAAGCTCTTACCAATTAAAATCGGGATTCATCTGACCAGACCACAATTTCCAGTTATCTGGAGTCCAGGCGATATGGTCTCGAACCTAGGCGAGGGGCTGCAGGCAATAACGTGCTGTTACTTGGTACTCCTTTCGCTCATTGACTGCCACAGACCACTAACACCAAATTTCGCCGCACTGTCCTAACGGATACTTTAGCGTATTTCCCACACTGATTTCTACAATTATTTCAACGTATGTTGCTTCACTGAAAATTCTATGCAAAGACCGCTGTTCTCGGTCATTAAGTGAAGGCTGAAGGCCACTGCGTTATTCGTTGTGAAAGGTAATGTCTGAAATTTCTTCGCACAATCTTGACACTGTGGATCTCGGAATAATGAATTCCCTAACGATTCCTGAAATGGAATGTCCCGTGCAACTAACTACAAGTACCATTACGCATTCAAAGTGCGTGGTGCGGCCACAATCACTTCGGAAACCTTTCCACATGAATTACCGGAGTACAAATGACAGTTCCCCCAACACAATGTCCATTTATGACTTGTGTACTTGATATTACCACCACTTGTATATGTACATGTAAGTAAACCATGGCTTTTGTTACTTCAGTATAAATTGTGGCAGATTGGACTGCGCATGAGCCACGATGCAACAATCAGGAGCAACAAGTTTGCATGATCGCTTATTGTTGCCGCTTTTATTCTACATCCGTTCTAAATATCGTAACCTTTGTTTCTGATGTAACGCGAGCGTTCCATAAAATTCCATTTATTCTTTGTTTGCTTATTCGTCAGTCCAACAATTATATTTTTACCGGATCCATCCTTGTTAAAAATGGCTTCCATATGTTTGTAAGTCTGTACAGACCTCACCATCGCGAAATATAACTTCAGGTCTTGACCCATACCTCCAACAACCAAATACTCCTCGTTTCGCTAATGTGATTGTGAAACTCCCTTTATGATATTCTCTGCCCAAATATCTAATCATTGGTTCATGTCATTCTGATCTTCCGCAAAAATTACTTGGTCATCAGCAAAATGCAAAGTCAGGAGCTTTTCAACCTCTGTAGACGAGTCCATACTACGGCAGGAATGTTTCTGTTACATTGAGACACAATTTAAATAGCATATGTGGCAACGCGAATTGTTGTCGTTAACCATTTCTCACTGTAATCTCTCCAGATATTTTTGTATCTACTTGAATTGCAAAAGTTGTACCACTATATTAACAATCTCCTGAGCCGCCTTTTTTACAAGAGCTGTTGCAGGCAGAACGTATTGTCTGTGCATGCTCTTCCGGCAATACTGGGCGGTTTTCGAAACACAGTTACCACAATAATTTCTCGACTCTTATGCTGGAGGTAAGATAATTAAATTTTTATATTCCGTTACATCGCTGAGATTTCCGAGTTTTCCATGCTTCACTATTTCGCCCATCTCCAATGTCTTAACCATCCTAATCAGTGTTTCTTCCTGTGTCATCCCAAACTGCAATCTTTGGATTCCTGACTAATTTCAGTTTCCTCTTCTCGTGGATACTGACGGCTATGTTCGTCTGATTATATGTTTTCGACGACCAGATGCTTCGTGCAGACACTACGAAATTCTGTAAAAATAATTATGCACTTACTACTGCAAGAGTATTTTATCTTTTAAAGCTCTCGTTCTCTCTCTCTCTTTCTCTTTCTCTCTCTCTCTTTCTTTTTCTCTTTCCCTTTTTCTCTCTCTCTCTTTCTCACTCACTCTCTAGCTACCTCAATCCGTCTCTCTCACAATTTCGTAAGTGCTTCTCTCTCGTCCTCTGCTCTACAGAGAAAAAACAAAAATTATAAAAAAGTATTCAATGTTTCATTTTTCCACGATTCCCATCGGCCTAATTCGACTTCCTTGCTACCTAAATTCGCTCGTCACTGAACGACAGTTCTCCTCTCCGTAGTTGAAATTCCGATGCAAATTAAACAGTGCGCAGCGGCACATTTCCATTTCGGCTATTTTGCGGCCAGTAGTGTTGAATATTCCGTCACGCTGGAATTATTTTGCGTTATCGTGTCTTTCCCGTTCAGACACCTCCGACATACGGGGTAAAACAGTTATAAGTGCGGAAATTTTTATATATTGTACCTGAATATGGACGTACATCTGTGTGATGGTCGTTTTTACTTTGTATAGAATAGCGTTCCCACAGACACGTCACAATCATTACGACCTGATGTTTCCTATACGGTCGTACAGCACCTCTAGGTGGGCAACGCCCTGAACTACTGTCCAGCGGGCAACAAACATTAATGTCTTTCTCTTACAGCATATCCTTGGAGGTACTACCCAATCAAAAAACAAACGATTTGTATAGCTGTAATTATTAGCCTCCAAATGGCCTAAATATGGATGTATTGTTACTCAGCACAGCGTCTTCCGCCACCAATAGAAATGTCTGGACTTATAGCCGTTAACCCCTGTGTATTTCGTATGCTCTTTTATTCATTTCTGTAGACGGCTAGAAATCCGAAAAAATGAAATTTTCACTTCGCTTAATTGTTACCTCCGACGAAACTGATTTTGTGATCCCACATCTCATACATCTATACTGCGAAAGCCACCTAATTGTGTCTGGCAGTGGATATTCTGTGTTCCATTGCCACTTCCATGAACCAGACAGAACATTATGACCACCGATCTACTACGAATATAAAGCCGTCGAGGCAATAGCAGAGGAGGAATGACTGCCAGTCAGACACCCGCACCGTGCATGTAGTATCACTGAGAGTGCTGTCTGTGTGTAGAATGGGGAAGGCACGCTTTCCGTCTCAGTTTGACCGAAGGCAGATTGTGATGGCCCGAGGGATCGGCACGAGCATTTCAGAAAATGCACCGACTTGTCGGATGTTCGAGGAGTGCTGTGGTTGGTGTCTTCAACATATGGCGTAACCAAGGCGAAACCACTTCCCGACGTAGAGGGGCTGGGCAGATTGGTAAATCAGGACAGGCGGCGAACTGTGGCCGAACTAACATCAAACTTGCTGGACAGTGTACAAGCGTGTCTGAACACACTGTCTCCCGAACACTCCTAACCGTGGTGCTTCGTAAACGACGATCCATGCATGCTAACACAACGACATCGGCAACTACGACTGAAACGGGCACGTTACCATCGGCACTGGATTTTTGCGCAGTAGCAGAGCTTTTCATGGTCTGAGGAGTCCCGATACCTTTTTCAGCTTGTCGATGGGACGGTACGAATCCGACGTCTTCTAGAGCAACAGCTCCTGGACACCAGTATTGCCGGCCGCAGTGACCGAGCGGTTCTAGGCGCTACAGTCAGGAACCGCGCGGCCGCTACGGTCGCAGGTTCGAATCCTGCCTCGGGTATGGACGTGTGTGATGTCCTTAGGTTATATTTCAGTAGTTCTAAGTTCTAGGGGACTGATGACCTCAGAACTTAAGTCCCATAGTGCTCAGAGCCATTTGAACCAACACCAGTATTATAGGATGGAGACAAGCTGGGTTCGACTCCATTATGCTCTGGGGAACATTCACTTGGGCATCCATGGGTCCAGTAAAGCTCGTGAAGGGCACTGTGGAGGCCAAGAAGTGTCATTCACGGGTTCCTGCCACCTACACCCGTTCATAACGATAATGTCTCCGGACGGCAATAGAATTTTCCAACAAGATAATGCTCCATGTAACAGGGCCAGGAGTATGATGGAGTAGTTCGAGGAACACAGTGGCGAGTTGAAATTGATATGCAGGCCCCACAGTTCGCCAGATCTGAACCCCATCTAGCATATATGGGATGTGATTCAACGTGGCGTCGGAGCACATCGTCCACCTCCCCGTAATTTACGGGAACCAGGTGACTTGTGAGTGCAGAGGTGGTTCCAACTCTCTCCAGTGACCAACCGAGGCCTCATTGCTTCCATGCCACGACGCGTCGACGCTGTTACCCGTGCCGAAGGGGAACGTACCGGCTGTTAAGTCGGTGGTCGTAATGTTCCGGCTGATCAGTGTACATTCCTTCCTGTTCCAGTGGAGAAAGCTGCACCGCAGTAGCGAGTGTTGGTTAGCCTCCGTGTGAACTCGAATCTCTCCAGCAGTCTTTCATGGTCTATATGCGAGATAAAAATACTTGAAGTAGTTTCTATCAACGTGTACTTCCCGAATTTCAAACATGAAGCACAGTATGGAGACAACCCCGTGGTATCGAATGCTTCCAAAGCTGTGTACCACAAGTGCCACAAGGTGGTGGTGGATTGATGTTCTGGGGTGGGGACGATGTACACACGATTCCTTGTCTCACTTGTTCCACTGGCGTTCGCTGAGAATTTCAGTGATGCTTTAGCACACACTAAATGAAGCTGTAGCGAATCTCGCGACTCTTCTTTGAATGTTCTCTATTTCTTCTGTCAGTTCCACCAGGTACGAATCTGATACTACGCAGGAATACTCAAATGCCTGTTAGACCATGATACTGTATGTCTCCTACATCGTCAGCAGACTTCACTTCATGTAGATTCTTCCTATAAATCTCAGTCTGGATTCTACTTTTCTTCGACTGGTTTTGCGAGGATTGTTCAGTAAGCACTGTGTGTGGCAATTGGAGTATTCCCGATAGATCTCACAATAAGGTACAGAGCGGCGATATACTGGGTAAAGATGGGGAGACAAGACCAGGTTCGGAAGATCACTGGTGTACCAATACAAACAATACGCCAACTGAAGACGTGGCGCATGGATACCTGGCAGGGTGAATGGGACAGTAGTGAAAAGGGCTGGAGACTGTACACCTTCTTCCGCAGCATAAGGGAGAGACTAAAACTTAGCTGTGGCTTGGTACACTTCCTAATGGGACATGGCCCTTATCCCACGCCCTTGAACCACGTGAGCCTGTGGCAGACACCTAGCTGCACATGTGAGGAAGAAGGTTCTCCTGAACTCATCGTATTTTTCTGCAGACAATACATAAACATAACACACACTATACATAGATATATCCAACACTGAACAAACAATCAAAGACGATGAACAATGGCCAACCATTAATAAACTAACTGACGATATCTCCAAAACAGTACACACAAAATACTTTATGACAAGACAGCACAGGGGGCAAGCCTATATGCAAAGACGACAGGAAGTTCACAGGGTGGACGGTGACGAGGCTGGATCTGAAGACATCTATCTGGACTGTAGTGTAAACACTGCTAGTGACGATACAATATAAAACACATCTAGCTGTCTTCCAGAAAATCAACTGGTCCAGTCCCACCAGGTAAGCAGTCGGGTCCGGGAAAACCACTGGACAGGCTGAGTCGTCTATGCAGCTAGGAGGACCTAACGACCGTATTGTTGGCCAGTGGGAGTGGTTCAAGCGATAGTCTTGTAAATAGATTTGTTTGTAAGTTAGAGTAGTAGTTACTTAAAGTTGTACTAGAGAAGCAGCAAATTCAAAGATAGAAATAGAATTTGGGAGCGGCCATCACGGACTTACAAGACCCTCACCGCCGATCCAAATCGGGCATGGGGCACACTTTCTCCTCTCCTTTCTTTCCTCTTTCTCTATCCATATTTGCTTCTCGTTGTTCTTCTTCATTGTTTAATGGTTTTGATTTGTATTTGTTTTTTATAACTGTTATCAATTGTTTCATGGTTATGGATTTGTATTTGTTTATCTATAATTGTTATTATTTGAAAAGTTTTGAATGAGCTGCAGAGAAAAAGCCCGCCTCCACGCGGCAGGACACGGGTTACGGTCGGAGTGGAGTCGGGTGCCGGGGTAGTATTGCACTACGGCCTCGGACACCGAACCGTCACAGCGGCCAAGAGGCATTCACAGACCCACCATAAGTAGTCAGACGGTGGGTGTGGGTCATTAAACTAAAGGAGCAAGTGAAAAATGTGCCATATTACTTCCCCTATTTGGCTACAAACCCTAATTTCCAACATAATCTGCGTTCAATGTGATACCCGCATGATACCATTCCAGTGGTCGCCGTCAGAACCAACGTCTTGCTGCATGAGTACCCTCGCCTTCATCCACACACTCTTTCTCGCATGGAGCATCCTTCACTGGACGAAACAGATGGAAGTCGTAAGATGCGAGATCCACGCTGTATGGTGGATGAAGAAGAAAAGCGCTATGAAGTTTTGTGTGCACCTCGCGGGTGTGTGGCTTTGTGTTGTTACGGAGAAGTTCGTTTGCAGTTTTGTGGCGACGAACAGGCTCAAGACACTTCTTCAATTTCCTGAACGTAGCAGAATACACTTCACAGTTGATCATTGCACCAAGAGGGAGGGTATCAAAGGAAATAACCTTTTGTAATTCCAAGAAGACCGTCACTATGACTTTACCAGCTGAGTGGATGGCTCTGAACTTCTTCTTTGAAGGAGAGGTGATGTAGCACCACTCCATGGATTGCTGTTTTGTTTTCGTTTCAAAGTCATGAACCAATGTTTCATCACCTGTGACAATATTCGACGAAAAATCAGCCTCATAACGCCCAAGTAACTCCGCACAGATCATTATGATCTTCTAAAAGCCGGTGAGGGACCCTGCGGACACGCAACTGGTGGACGAATGTGTCAACAGTACCAACAGAGACGTCCAGTTGAGCAGTGAGGTGTCTGGTTATGATTCGTCGATCACCTCACATGAGACTGTCCGCACGTTTCAGTATTGCAGGGGTGAAAGCTGTGTACGGCCGGCAGTCACGCTGAGATCTGACAGTTTTGCGCGGTCTTATTGCGCTTAGGACTGACGCCTCTCTCAACAAATTGTTCACTGAGAGGTCTCCGTAGGCATTCTGCAAGCACCTATGAGTATGTGCAATGCTATGTTTCTCTGCCAAAACAAACACAAATTCTCTGCGCGGAATGCACCTCCATTACAAACGCCATTTTGAAGCCTAGAAATAGCGCTTCTACCTATCAGGACTTCATAAAACTACACCAAATGAAGCGAAAAGGTTCCACAACGCCCCAAAACAAATGCCGCCTTTTTTCAACCGATATTATCTTATTGAAGGAGTCTCGTGCTTGATTGTTAAATCGCACAGTATGCCAATTTAATGGACGAGACTGTCTTTGGTGCTTAATGGACACTCGTGCAATAACACAGGTGTGAAACGCCCTGATCAACCCGCAGGACAGCACAGGTAGTTAGAATTGTGGAAAGGGGCCAAAATGAGCGGCTGTCAGTTACACTCCAACACCTATAACTTTATTTATTTGAAGAAACATTAAAGTACAAATTCTTGAACTTAGTTATCGGCTAAATACGCTACACTATCTAATGTCTCAAGGGCACAACCACTTTAATTTAAAAAACGGGCCGGCCGGAGTGGCCGTGCGATTCTAGGCGCTACAGTCTCGAGCCCAGCGACCGCTACGGTCGCAGGTTCGAATCCTGCCTCGGGAATGGATGTGTGTGATGTCCTTAGGTTAGTTGGGTTTAATTAGATCTAAGTTCTAGGCGACTGATGACCTCAGAAGTTAAGTCGCATAGTGCTCAGAGCCATTTGAACCATTTTTTAAAAAACGGCTACAAGCCATTAACTCAAAATTCATACACCAAAGAGAATATTTAGAAGGCAGAAGGCCTCACGTTAAGTAAGTTCTATAATTTGGCTGAAGGCCCAAAAATCTAGCACTTGAAAAGCAACAACCTTAATTTAAAGACGGCTGATGGCCGATGATTTAAGACCCAAGGTAAAATTAAATAAAAAAACACAATGCAGAAGGCCTTATTTTCAATTAGGCTGAGGGCCCAAAATAGTCTAATGCTCGAAGGACAAAGATACTTACTTTAAAAACGGCTGAAGTCACCATGACTTAAACCTCAGGGTAAAATAGATTTAAACAACACAGCCTTATTTTAAATTAGGCTGAAGGCCGCAAACAATGTAAAACTCGACAAGCAAGGAACTTTCAATTTTAAAACGACTAAAGGCCCATGATTCAAAACACAACTAAAATAATGTTTAGTAGGCAGTAGGTCCAAGGCTTTATCTTTAAACAATCTATTTTAATCAGGCTGAAGTCGCAAACAATGTAACACTTGAAAAGCAAGGAACTTTAATTTTAAATCGGCTCAAGGCCCATGACTTAAAACACCACTAAAAACAATTCAACTTCAATTCCAAACAATTGGCAATGAGCCATACAAATACACACAATAGAAAATAAGAATAGGCAGTGCAGCTCACAAGTTTCGGGTGTCGGCCAGCAGTTGAAATACTAACATTTACTTAGGTGGGACAGGCAGTCGGCCCAACCATTCTCAATCCGATGAAAACCCAACCAACAGAAAGTCAATGGACCCACCGACAAGGTAACTTGCGCTCCACTCGACCAGCACACAACAGGGAGGTTAATGCAAAACGTAAAAGTCATGGACGCCCACAACCAAGCATACATGAAGCTGTCAAACTACACACTGTGCTGGACAGCGACAACACGGTGCCCGAATTCACGTCAACGGCCAGGGCAGGTAACCGGAACGTTAACGGCCACAAGGCAGAAAATTCCGCTGGTGCACTTCAACTGCAAATAACCAAATACAGTTAGACTCCACTGGACGTTGGATAGAATCATCGTCAACTCGAACACACACGTTGTTACTCGCGGGAATGTCCTAACAGCCAACAACGAAAACCAAACGGCACATTGTGAACAGTCTTGACTTGCGGATAATTAAATACAAACTTTCGTGTCAAGGGTCGGTGAGCCACGGACCTCGTAGCAATGTGAACAGCCCCACACACTCCGACATTGCATAGGGACCGCCAGTGTGCCCAGCCAAACTACACCGCGTGGAGATTTCCTCGCTCCTCCACGCCAAACGATCGACTCCCACACATCAGCATAGAGACAGCACTAAAATAACTGCGCAGTCGACATCACAAGCTACACACAGTTTCACGAACACTTGCACGAAGGACTAGACAATGACGAGTCGGCACACGCAGGCAGCCCATAAGCGATCGCCGGCCAACATACACGTCGACCGACAAGACGACCACCGACGATCAACCAAGGTGGTCCGCACCCAACCGTCGGGCGAGTCATGGTTGTCCGGACCTCACTGCAGCCTCGCAACGACTGAACTTCTGCCGTGACCTACGTCAAACACTGCCAGGTCGGAATTGCACTGCTAGCGCCTCCCAACTCACTGGCAGATCCGAACTAACTCCGAACACACGACAACCGGGAAGTAATAGCAGTCAGTAAAGATAATACGCCGTGGCTTATATCGATGAGGGCCGCTGATGCCGCTCACGGGCAGGCAAGGAGGCAACTTAGTGACACAAGTCATTGAAATTAACATAACGAGGTTATAGTACAGTAAAAAGAGGACGTCAAATGAGATATGGCACGAACACGAGCCACGTACGGCTCAAGGTGCTTGCTGAAAAGTAATTTCTCCAAATTTTTGTGTAAAAAGCTTCTTAAATAAATTGACACTTATTAAAATTGTAATTCTTTATTCTTGGCGTCTACATATTGGCAGCCCTACACCGGTAAAGGACTCCAAAATCTAGCGTGTTACGTGACGGTGTATAAAGTCCGTTTCACACGGGACGTGCGATGCGAACAAAAAAGTCATCATCTATTGCATCGCTCCATGGGACAGACGATCCAACTACAGACATCAAAAAAAGTTTTGCATCACCGTGGTTGCCAGAACTCCTGAAGATAGACGTTGACTGTGGATATTGTATCCCAGACACAGTCCCTTTGACTATTCAGAGATGTCGCTAAACCTGCTCAAAGATGTAAACAACCATGCATGAGCGGCGCGTATCAGACGGAGGGGGTCCGACAGTCGATCAGTTCCAGTCATCCTACCATGGAGGAGGTACACGGCTCCATTTCTCTGTAGTTCACCCATCCCTAGACGGTCAATACTGCGGTTCGATCAGGACCGCATTGTTACTTTGTGCCAGGAAGAGCTCTCAACAAGGCAAGTGTCCACACGTCTCGGAGTGAACCAAAGCGTTATTATTCGCACATGGAAGAGACGCAAAGGGACAGGAACTGTCGGTGACATCCCTCGCTCAAGCCACTCAAGTGCTACTACTGCAGTGGGTGACCGCTACCTACAGATTATGGCTCGGAGGAACCCTGACAGCAACGCCACCATGTTGAATAGTGCTTTTCGTGCGGCCACAGGACGTCGTGTTACGACTCAAACTGTGCAGAATAGGCTGCATGATGCGCAACTTCACTCCCGACGTCCGTGGCGAATTCCATCTTAGTAACCACGACACCATGCAGTGCGGTACAGATGGGCCCAACAACATGCCGAATGGACTGCTCATGATTGGCATCACGTTCTCTTCACCGATGAGTGTCGCACATGCCTTCAACCAGACAATCGTCGGAGACGTGTTTGGAGGCAACCCGGTCAGGCTGAACGCCTTTGACACACTGTCCAGCGAGTGAAGCAAGGTGGAGGTTCCCCGCTGTTCTGGGATGGCATTATGTGGGGCCGACGTACGCCGCTGGTGGTCATGGAAGGCGCAGTAACGGCTATACGATACCTGACTGATAGTGCAACCATATCGGCAGCATATTGGCTAGGCATTCATGGAGGGCAATTTGTGCCCCCATCACGCACGTCAGGATAATGGCATCGCTCGACTAGAGTGGCCTGCATTTTCTCCAGACATGAACCCTATCTATCATGATTATGATAGATTGAAAAGGGTTGTTTATGGACGACGTGACCCACCAATCTCTCTAAGAGATCTATGCCCAATTGCCGTGGAGGAGTGGGACAATATGGGCCCACAGTGCATTGATGAATTTGTGGATAGTACGCCACGACGAATACAGGCATGCATCAGTGCAAGAGGACGCGCTACTGGTGTACAGCAATCGGGACCACCACCTCTAAAGGTCTCGCTGCGGGGTGGTAGAATATGCAATGTGTGATTTTCATATGCAACTGGATTCTTGTTACGCAGTCAGTTCTGCGCCTCGATGAAAACGTCATAGGAGGTCTTCCTTCACCTGTTACTTAATTATTCGCAGTTGGAACTGTTATCAGAATATCAAGTGCGTGCATTCAAATATCGCGCGTTCCACGTCTCTATTCCAGTTTCCTGTACAGGTTCCGGAACACTCGGGACCGAGGTGATGGAAATCTTTTTTTAAGCGTCTGGCAGATGGTTCATCGGATCACCTTCACAATAACTCTCTACTCTCGAACGGCAAGCGGAGACAACGAACATCTATGTCTTTCTGTGCGGGCTCTGATTTCCCTTATTTTATTATGGTGATCGTTTCTCCCCATGTAGGTCAGCGTCAACAAAACCAGATGGTGTCTACCAGCCAGTAATGCTACTATATACCATTATTTCATTTTTCATGGATTGTGGGAAAAGAGGCAAAGAAAGGAATCGAAATGCTTCAGGTGTGTTGTTACAGAAGGCTGTTGAGAATCAGATCGGCTTAGTAGATAAGAAATGAGTGAAATCTTAGCAGAATCGACGAGGAGAAGAAGATATGGAAGAGAATGAGAAGGAGACGGGACACGAAAATGCGACATATGTTGTTAAGGCACCAGAGAACAAATTTCATTTTACTAGAGAGAGCTGCAAAGGGAAAAAGCAGTACAGGAAGGCTGAGGTTGGAATGTACACAACAAATAATTGAGGACGTAGGGTGCACGTGCTCTATTTTCAGTTTTCAGATGCTGGGAGTCAATAGTCGCAAACAGACACTGGAGGTCACTGAATCTTTATAACTATCGCATTACCTATCGCATTATTTGCGAGTGTCAACAATAAGGCGCATACATTGTTGGCACTCGCAAATGCGATAGGTATAAAGCGTTCTGAAGAAGGGAATTAAGTGCTTGAAATCGTTAAAGAAATTAAATTTCTTTTATGAAACTTGTTGCTTATTATTTCATTATATACGACTACAGTTGCTGAAGATGGATAAAATACTGCAATAAACTTCAATTCACTTTTACCCATTAGTTTATTTCCTTAAAATTCATCCCCCTAATTGTTTTCATTTGTCTTATGTCACCTGTTACAATAATCCCATCGGGTATGTTGACTGCGCATTATTTTGATTTTACTGTAATTTATCTTCGAGCATGCTGTCATACTTTGTTCAGTAGATTCGCCGTTTATATAAGCCAACTGAAGTAAAAGATTTACGAATCAGACATAGTTTGGATTGAATTCTTATATGCACACTGGTCCTGCATTACTTGATGATGATGATGATGATGATGATGACGATGATGATTATGATGATAGTAATAACAATAATAATAGTCTTAATAGTACATATTGCATGTCTACAAATAATCTTTCTTGCTGAACATTTGTACTGAGGAAATTTTCAAGGAAGCGATGACAGAAGATTGTGGAAGGGTTACAATAAACTGTAAAGTTAATAAAAATATGAGGTATTCTACACGAGCGTGTCTATAGTTAGTCGATAAACGAAATGAAACAGTAATGAGAGGATCTCTACTGCGTTTCTGAGGAGATCTCAATTACTATCTAGCCGTCCGCTGTGACAGAGCGGTTCTAGGCACTTCAGTCCGGAACCACGCGACTGTTAAGGTCGCAGGTTCGAATCGCGCCTCGGGCATGGATGTGCGTCATGTCTTTAGATTAGTTAGGCTTAAGTAGTTCTAAGGGACTGTTAAGTGCGATAATGCTTAGAGCCATTTGAACCATTTGAACTTGCTATCTAGAAAAATTTCTGTCAGGAAGACATTCCTAGCCCTCTTACGGTAGAGGGTTGGAGTAAAAAGGGACCATACAAAACCTTAACTCAGTACCACCTGGAGAAAATTCAACCTAGTGCCATTTATTCACGGTCCAGTCTCATTAATTTGACCACTCCCTATGTTCGACGTCGACGTGCGATAACCACCCTTACACGGCA
The DNA here is from genome assembly GCF_021461385.2 of Schistocerca piceifrons. NCBI lineage: Eukaryota > Metazoa > Arthropoda > Insecta > Orthoptera > Acrididae > Schistocerca > Schistocerca piceifrons. Next base: position 123,300,801 of record NC_060146.1, read on the forward strand.
GGTGGAAGCATTAGCAGAGGAGGGTATAAAAGGCTTGTCGGGGGCACGCTGTGAAACAATGCAGTCTTTGTCGTAATGCGGAAACGGAGTGATTCACCTAACATCCGAAAGGGCATGATTGTTGGCTTTCTGGGCTAAGGAGGAAGCAATTAAGAAAGTCTGTACACTGTTCGCGTGCCTCCGTGGTCAAAGCATACCACGTATGGCAACATGCAGCTATCCGAAACCGGCACTGAAGCAACCGTGGTGCTCCACGCACGGCCACAAACGACATTTGTGAGCGATGGCTGCGGAGATGTGTATGGACGAATAGACGTGCAACTGTTGAGCAACTGATCACCTACATGAATCAAGAGGCTACAACAGTGTCTTCTCAACGGCCGTCCAGCGAAAATTGCTGCGTTTGGGCCTCCATCCATGGCCTGCACCCATTCTGACTGTCATTCATCGGCGAAGAAGGCTGTAATTTGAATCGTAATACCGCAAATGCACGTCCACTGAGCGACAACAGGTGGCCTTTTCAGTTGAAAAACGTTTATGCTCTGAAAGAAAAGACACTGCTACAATCGTTGGGAGAGTCCAATCCGGATGTGGGAGCGTTGTGATGTTTAGCATTGCCTAGGTGATCTCATCATTCTCAAAGTCACAATGGACCAATACAAATATCCATCTATCCTTAGGGACCATGCCCACCCCTACGTGCAGTCTGTTTATTCTCGTCACAAGGGCATTTACCAGTGGGAAAACGCACAGCTCACAGTGTACGTGCGTGATTCCAGCAGCTCCAGGACGATTTTTCTGTACTCCTATGCGGACCAAACTCCACAGATGTAAATATAATCGAGGATCTGTGGAGCCGTCTCGTGTCATGCGTCCTCAACAGAGAAACCTAGTCCAGCTTGCCACGGCTTGTGCTCGGCATAGCTCAAAATACCTGTCGGTAATTTCCAGGACTTCACTGACTCTCTTCCTGAATTTTCTAAGGTGCCAGGACATGGGCACTTACACGTTAGCTTACCAACATTAGTATTAATAATAAAGGGACTGGTAAGGGCATCAGATTATGACTTTATTGTATTATGGTAATTATGAGGCACTCTCGAGCAATATTCCCTGCATGTGTGCATGATTAAGTCACTAACTTAAAGCGTTGGTGAAAGGTGTCGGAAGCTGAGAATTGTGGAACATAAAGTCTGCAGCTGGCCGCAGCTCGCCGGGCCGTCGTGAGTGGCAGGTAGCGGTCACCGGAAACGCTGGACAATACGGCGCTTTTGTGGATAGCCCGCCATCCGGAACCACCTGTGCTGGGCAACACGTGACGAAGACAGGAATTTCGTTTGACTAGGGGTGATATGACCTACTCGATCATTGGCTAGATCTCAGAAATGCCGTTGGAGAGATTTCGGCGATGATAGAGCGTTCGACATTGGCCGAAACTGAGTATTCTTCCTTGACGTATTCGTACGCGTGGGAGACGGGAGAATTGTGGAGAGAGGAGGACTTCGCCTTCAGCCATCGTGCAGTACGGACTTGGAGACGGCTTCTTGGCCATCGCCTTCGAAGGGAGATATACGCTCTGTATCGCAGCACTGCATCAACGCGTGTTCCGTGAAGAGTTCTACAGTTAGAGCTCTTTGTGTGCTCAGAAACGAGATTTTCATCAACACTTACCTAATATTCTTGATCTGGTAGTTATCCTTGCGAGTTGCCGAGTATCTATCAACGTAGCTGCTGGTAATAGGGGAGCGTAATTGCAAATTGCTAATGTGCCATTCGCAGGAGTGTGTGGGTGGACAAAGAAATTAACATTTTTTTTAATAAATTTTGTCAGTTGTGGGGAATATCAGATTAAAATGCCAGTATTACAATCGAATTATCAACTTTATTGTAGCTAGCATTTACCCTGTACATGTGCTCTAGTCACTGCACAGCTTGCCCAGACTGGAAGGAAAGGTTTGCAGTCTTCTATGTCAGCGACGGACAAATAAGCTTACAACTTCTCGCAACGGTCCACGCTGCAGGCTTTTGGCAGGTAGTAACATTAATGTAACTCGACAATGTATGTATTATATATGCATACGCAAGAGAAACTGTACCCAAAGAGCTTACGCTTTAGAATAAAAAAAATGAAGATATGGCAAATTACTTGGGATACATTCCAATACTTTTTGAGAAGACTAACGTCATTTACTGCAGGGAAACGTTCTCTTGTAGTTTGTCAATACATCCTACTTAATGCTAATGTTATTGACGTAGATTAGCTTTCATGTTGCGTTCCTGTAGTCACAATAAATGTTAAGCACTTAGATTTGCTTTACAACACACTGCTGTTTATTCTATGTATTTGAAATAAGAAGACGGAAATGAGAGATTGGAGAACCTTCACTTGTGAACTTACACATAGTCATAATTAAATTTCTCCTGCGTATGCACTATGACGACTAGTGCTAGAATCCTTTAGAAAATCCACTTTCTTCCTAGCGCTTATGGTGCTAGCAGTTTTTCATGAAACCATAATCTTTTAACTTTGTGGTCGTATTCTCTTTCTATGGCTGTAGCTATAAGTGAACCTAAAGGAAGAGAAGACAGTAACCCATGTGTCGGTGAACCGTGTAGGGTTTGTTCTTTGTGTGTTACTGTATTTTAACTGTTTATTTATGGCGTGCAGCAGTTTAAACAATATTGCTCGCTCTATTCCACTTGAAAAGTGCTAAACGCCTACATTTGCTATACTGTACATTATAAACCCATAATTTTAACTGCAGAAGTAGACAATCATGTCTTTCAAAGAGAAAATGGAAGTTTTCATTTCGGTGAGGGCTCTTCATAGGCTGTTATTAAGATGCAGAGAGAGTGTAAGAGTGGCCGACAAAATCCGCAGACAGATTCATTAGTATCCTTATCAACGTTCGGCCATTTCTCTAGATTTCGTGACGAATACTCTACAAGTTAAGGAGGGATCAGTTACACAATGACGTTTTGCTATTCATCAGGGACCAATCTGTTATAACCCACTGTAACGCAGTTGTCTGGGGTTTAAGGATGGCTGACAAATGGGATGATAAATTGATCATTATCACGCGCGATAGGCTTAAACATGCATTTAACTTGTCGATGTAATCACATGGGCTTACGCCGAGCACAGCTTTAAAGAAAATAAATTGCAATGTAGATTTATGGACAAGTCGTCTATTGCAGACCAGAATTAGGGTTTCAGGGAACGTGTGACTACCAGAGGTAAGTGAATGATAATTTCTTTAAAAAAAAAAAAATGAAATAGCAACTTGGTCTCTCCATTGAACTATTTCTGAATCGTAGTGAACTTCTCACTTTTGCATACTTGTTCACTTAGCAGCCTTGGATATAAGTTTAGGCGTATGTCACAGCAAACTGTGTATCGAAAACATTCTTCCTATTTCCCAAGAGCCGGCTGGAGTGGCCGAGCGGTTCTAGGCGCTACAGCCTGGAACCGCGCGATCGCTACGGTCGCAGGTTCGAATCCTGCCTCGGGCAGGGATGTGTGTGATGTCCTTAGATTAGTTAGGTTTAAGTAGTTCTAAGTTCTAAGGGACTGATGACCACAGCAGTTACGTCCCATAGTGCTCAGAGCCATTTGAAGCATTTTTTTCCCAAGACTAAAAGTAGTCATCAAAATTATAAAGACTTGTGCAGAATTGAAATTTACGCATAAGACTACAAAGTTTTTAGTCTGAAAAACATTAGTACCATTTTGCGAGGGCGTATCATTTATATAGAAGTACTTACAAGCAGTGAACAACAATATTGAATCACCAAAAAAACACATCAGCATGAATAACACAGTGTAGAAAAACTGTTGCCATTCAAACAGGTTTCCAGGTGCCTCGGAATTGATAAATGCAGGTCCTGTGCGGTTTGGCGAAAATGTTATCCAGTCTGTGTGCAAAATAGTGGCAAGTTGAGGTATCGGTCATGGAGAGGATAGGGATTCCGCACACTTCCCTCCAAAATAGACCACAATCTCAAAATAATGATCGGATTTGGTTACTGGAGTGGCCAGGGGCGAGACAACAACTCATCACCGAGCTCAGAATACCAGGGCTGGGCGATGAGGGCTGCATAAACAGAGCATCACCACTTGGGAACAAACGTTATGTCATGGGATGGACCTGATCACCCAGAATAGTCACATAAGCCTTGACAATAATGCAGTACGGAGCAACCTTAAGGGGAATGAGCCGCGCGGGTTAGCCGCACGGTCTTGGGTGGCTCCCCCCGCCGATCGTTCGAGTCCTCACTCGGGCATGGATGTGTGTGTTGTCCTTAGCGTAAGTCAGTTTAAGCTAGATTAAGTAGTGTGCAAGCCTAGAGGCCGATGACCTCAGCGGTTTTGTCCCATAGGAACTTACCATAAATTCCAAAATTTTAAGTGGAATGGAAACGTAAAACAAATAGTAGGAAAAGAAGATGCCAGACTGAGATTCATGGGAAGAATCCTAAGGAAATGTAATTCGTCGGAACAGGAAGTGGCTTTTGAGGCGCATGTTCGACCAATTCTTGAGTGTTGTTCATCAGTGTCGGATCCTGCCTAGCTAGGATTGATAGAAGAGATAGAGAAGATCAAGCAAAGAGCAACGAGTTTAGTCACAGGATCGCTTATATGGCACGAAGGAGCTACCGAGACACTTTAGAAACTCAGTTGGCAGAGAGGTTGACTATCGAAATTTCGAAAGAGCACTTTGCGGGAAGAGTGCGATAACATCTGAGTTACTCACACACACACACACACACACACACACACACACACACCTCGCGTAAGGACCACGATGAAAAAAGGAATTAGAGCCAATGGAGAGGCTTACCAACAATCATTCTTCCCAAGCGCCTTCGCAAGAGGGACAGGGTAGGCTGGACCAGTTAGTGGTAGCAAAAGTTTCCGTCGCCACACACCATTATGTGGCTTGCGGAATATGATGTAGACGCAATTGTAAATTGTGTAGAGTGTATATGTGGCCTATAGAATAGCACGATATTCTAACCAACTCAAAACACGTAAACTCGGCCAAAAGTTGGAAAAAGTGTGCAACAAGATTCATCTGACAAAGTGTTATTCTTCAATTGCTGAATAGTCCAGGTTTCGTGGATGCAGCACCACGTTTTCCTGTACCAGCCATTTGCGTCATTAGAATTATATATTAATACCTTCAGCTGTTGACGGGCGTTGATATATATCAACGGGGACAGGTGAAAATGTATTGTAGCAGTAGTGGACACCATAAGATCCTAAGGAAGGTCCCAGCAGAGGGGTCGAACCGTCGATCATTTTAGAAGAAACATGACGCGGCCTAATAACCCAGAAGATTTTGACTTCATGCTCAATAGTGTTCATGTCTAAGGCGTTTCAGTGACAACGACCACGAAAGCCTTCAGAATTATTGAGCATATCTGGGATGCCTTGGAACGTGTTCTTCAGAAGAAATCTCCACCCCCTGGTACTCTTACGGATTTATGGACAACCGTGCAGGATTTATGGTGTCAGTCCTTTCCAGCACTACTTCAGACATTAGTCGAGTCCATGACACGTCGTTTTGCGTCTCTTCTGCGCGCTCGCGGGGGCGCTGCACGGTATTAAGCAGGTTTACCAATTTCTTTGGCTCTTCAGCGTAAATCACTTCGTTCCCGCGTTACGAGCAAGACTGCACTGTTTCCGTGTTCCCCGAGACGCTTCAAATACCCTTCTCTGCTAGTGCTGCGACCTGGCGTCTGTGAGTGGTTATTGCATGTTGACATCGAACATAAGCGGTGGTCACTTTAATGTAAGTGTATCGTGTATAACAGACATGATTTCAATACCAGAACAAAACTGATTTCATTAACGAGATCAGTTTTGTGTTGGTATCGTTGTTCTCGTGTGTTACATGTGTTTCTGTAAAAACAATATTTTGTCAGTTGGTGCTGTGGAAAGTTGAACTGCATATCCATAGCATGTACAGCTTTTGATCTTTCTGAGATGTTGGTCGCTACTAGCGAAACCAGTAAAAAGTAAAAAATAAATTTTACAGCTGATGCCAAACTTGCATTTCTGAATATTTTATAAGGTTAGTACAGAAGTGGAGAACATAGCAGCTGTCTGCATGACTAAATGCCTGTTGGTCAACTCAGAGTCTAGAAAATTCCACTGTTCGTATGAGACAGTGGGATATTTGTGGTTGTAACTGAAACACCTCCCAGTGCCCGCTCCTGGCCGCGTCCGTCAACTGTATTTGCATACGTCTCTCTTCTCTTCTGTAGCTGCATACTGCAGCGATAAATATTCCTGTGAAACCTTTCAATCTTTAAGCATTTATGCACTGTCATACCCAGAACACGAAAATATGACTCCTTCAAAAGAGTGGATTTTAATCTTTTTCCCATTGGGACGTCAACAAAGTAATAGGTTGAATTTAGGATACTATCTGACTGTTCGCAATGCGAACATTTGCAAGTGTTAATTAGTTCGCGGTGTTGGTGCATTTACACGTATGAATCATACAGCAGTGGCTAATGAACTGGCAGAGACGGGGAAATTCATTAGGACAGTTGAATAAAACATGCTCACCTGCTGCCCACAGCAGTTCGTATCATTAAATGTTGCTTCACATTCCGTTTATTACATGCGAGCTCAGCTTCCAGCAGAGTGTCGTGAACTAAAACGTGTTCTTCCTAGTTACAGCTTTGCCCTGTCACATTTTTGATAACATCGGACATACTCACCCCGTTACCGACGTGTGACAAGCCTCGACTATGTGTGAGACTCGCGGTGCGTTACTCATTAACAGTTTTTCCATGTAGTTATTACATGTAATAACCATATCTGTAAGCATTTACAATACTTTTTGTCTCCAGTTATCAGAAATTTTGCAGGACTTTCAGCTCCTGTTATCTAGAACCAATGATCTCAGTTTGAAGGATTTTCTGACCTAGTTTTGTATTTTGCACCATCTTCCGGCGTAGCAACAAGTTTAAAATTTTTTCACGGTACTAAGATCATTTTCTAGTGCCACAATTTATGTTACTACCAATTTTTGTTGACCCCTTCTGCTTCTTCAGGAAAGGCAAAATAAACTCTCCCGGAAAATATTTCATGCACTGTAAGATAGGGAACCCAGCGTACATGACCTTCAATTGAGGCAGGTAAGGTAAGTTTGGTCGCCTATCTTACAGTGCATGAAATATTATCCGAGGGGGGTTTATTTTGCCCTTCCTGTATTTCTTTTGGGAATTCCACGTCAAACCGCAGTTTTTGATAGTGTTTAACACTAACTTTTTGTGGTGTTGCCATCGACCTCATGTCAACACATTTCAGCTCCTCTTGCTCAAGTAGGCGATTTTTTTTAACTACCGTTATTTTTTCCCCCCGCGTAGATTATTATTTTACGAAAAGAGGTATCCTGAGAACTAAAAAGAAACTCGGGAAACAGTGCTGTGCTAAAGAATACAATATACCGATGTTTCTTTCTGCTCACTGTTCCGCACATAGCAGCCACAGGTGGAATATGTTAGCTACGTTGTCTCTCCTGAGACACTGTAAGACAAAACAAAAATGAGGCAGCAGGAAGGAATTAAACGAAAAGGATGGAAAACTGGAAAATGTGATGAAACTTCGTGGCACATTAAAACGGCCGGCCGGTGTGGCCGAGCGGTTCTAGGCACTTCAGTCTGGAACCGCGCGACCGCTAACGTCTCAGGTTCGAATCCTCCCTCGAGCACGGATGTGTGTGATGTCCTTAGGTTAATTAGGTTTAAGTAGTTCTAAGTTCTAGGGCAATGATGACCTCAGATGTTAAGTCCCATAGTGCACAGAGCCGTTTGAACCATTTAAAAACTGTGTGGCGGACCGAGACTCGAAATCGGGACCTTTTCCTTTCGCGGGAAAGCACTCCTCGAAGAAAGGATATTGCAGAGACATGGCTTAGCCACAGCCTGGGGGATGTTTCCAGAATGAGATTTTCACTCTGGAGCGGAGTGTGCGCTAATATGAAACTTCCTGGCAGGTTAAAACTGAATGGCGGACCGAGAAAGTAGGAGACGAGGTACTGGTGGAAGTAAAGTGTGAGGACGGGCGTGAATCGTACTTGGGTAGCTCGATCGTACAGCACTTGCCCGTGAAAAGCAAAGGTCCCGAGTTCGAGTCTCGGTCCGCCACACAGTTTTAATCTGCCAGGAAGTTTCATATCAGCGCACGCTCCACTCCAGAGTGAAAATCTCATTCTGGAAACATCCCCCAGGCTGTGGCTAAGCCATGTCTCCGCAATATCCATTCTTCCAGGAGTGCTAGTTCTGCAAGCTTCGCAGGACAGCTTCTGTAAAGTTTGGAAGGCAGGAGACGAGATACTGGCAGAAGTAAAGCTGTGAGGACGGGGAGTGAGCCGTGCTTCGGTAGCTCAGATGGTAGAGCACTTGCACGCGAGAGGCAAAGGTCCCGAGTTCGAGTCTCTGTCCGGCACAAAGTTTTAATCTGCCAGGATGTTCCGTATCACCGCACACTCCGCTACAGAGTGAAAATCTCATTCTGGAAGCTGTGATGTACATGTACGGACAAAACACATGGTTAAAATTTCAGAAATGTTGAATAGTTTATTGAAGAAATAGAGCGTCACAAATTGAACAGTTATGGGGCTTGGCATTCATTGACAGGGTTGTTTGATCTCCTCCTGAGGGATAATCTTTCCAGTTTATCGTATTATATAGCCAGCCTCCGTAGCGCAGCGGTAGCGTTACCGCCTACCACGTAAGGAGGCCCGGGTTCGATTCCTGGCAGGGGACTGGTATAGTGTGCCTTTCATCATCATTGACACGCAAGTCGCCGAAGTGGCGTCAGCTAAAGAGACATGCAATAGGGCGGCCGGCAAATAAATTCCATGCGACCATTTCATTTCATCTAAAAATCCCGACATGGATGTAGGCACCCCCCCCCCCCCCCCTCCCAAAAGCTCTAAACGTTCTCAATTGTGCAGAGACCCGTTGAGCTTGCTAGCCAAGACAGGCTTTGACAAGGAAGAAGACAAGAAGTAGAAACTTCAGCCAGGCAGTTATTATTTTGCTGTAATGAAAGACGAGTATGACTTACGATGAAGAAAAAGATAAGGGAACGTAGAATATCTCGACGCTTTGCTGTAAGCGTGCCGCAGGTAACAATCAAAGTGCTCCTGATATGAAAAGAAGTGACACCTTAGACAATGCTTCATGGTTGTAGGGCCAACAGTCATGTTGGTGTCCCACCGGTTTCCAGGGCGTCTTTGGCCTGGATCTCGTTGACTAGTGTAGAATTGTCTTCATTGAAGAGTCCCTCTCCTAACTGAGCACCGATTACCAGCAAAGACGTTTCTAGGGATGCAAAAGACACAAAAGACAGCGGTGGGGAGCAACCTGGCTTCCTGACTGTCGCCTGCCATGTGGACCGACAACCAGGAGTGGGGTGCCATTCCATTTCACACCACAGCCCCTTTGGATGTCATCCGCCGTACCGTTAGAGCACAGTGGCACGTTGACGATATTCTACACCGCTGTTTTTGCTCTTCATGGTAAACCATCCTGTGTTTTCGTTTCACCAAGATAATGCCTGTGTGCACATTGCGAGAATTTCTGCTGCTTATCATGGCACTTATCAAACCCTCCCTTGGTAAGCAAGGTCACCTAATGTATCCCCAGTTGAGAACGTTTGGAGCTTTGTGGGAAGCTTCCTCGAACTAGTTTCGTATTTGACGATCCTACGCACCAATTGGATACAATCTGTCACGGTGTCCCTCAGGACGGTATCCAAAAACGCCTTCAATTCCAAGCCATATAACTGCTTGCATAAGGGGCAGAGGTGGATTAATGCGTTATAGACTTGCTCAACTCGTGAATTTCTTTGTCTAGATTATATGTGGGTTGTCCAGAAAGTAAGTTCCGATCGGTCGCTAAATGGGAACCACAGTGAAAATCAGAAACATTTTATTTGCAAGAGTTAGCTACACTTTCCATATACTTCTCTACATAGTCACCACTTCGACTTACACATTTGTCGGAGCGTTATACCAAATTTCCAACACCATCGTCACAGAAGGCGGCCGCCTGTGCTTTACGATAATTCTCTACGCTGGTCTATAGCGCGTAGCCTGTGCCCAAGTGTTGTCTTCGTATTCAGCGTTTCACGTGAACAGAGATGATACTCAGGACGAGCCATTTAAGGCTGTGTTGTGGGTGATCGAACACTTCCCATAGAAAAGGCTGCAGGAGAGTCTTCACTGCCCCTGCAGAGTGCGGCTGAGGATTGCCGTGAAGAAGGAAATGCGTGGCGGTTGTGTTAGGTGGGCTGCATTCATTAAGGCAAAGCCTCCCAGCGGGCCCTCCTACTTGGCGGGAGACATCGTTGTTCCAGGCACCTTTACTCGCTCACAGTGCGCTCACAACTGAAAAGAGCGTGTGTCTTGATGCGATCGACGTTCATACTAGAGACACTGCCCAAAACATCTGTGCAAAGCTCCATCGGGTTTTCACTGTGGTGTCCATTTCGCGACCGATCGGAACATACTTTCGGGAGAACCCTCGTGTCATACGATTTATCTGATATTGTAGTTATTTGTTTGTTTGTACATGTACATCACAACTTGTTGTTTGGATAATTCCTTCATGGTGCGTCGTTGCTTTATTTTGTCTTCGAGTGTACTACTCAGTTTATTGTTGAATACGTAGTACTTCAAAAAGAACTTCACAATTTCAAAAATTCATATAAATTTATTGAAAGAAGATATAGAGGTAGATTTAGTGTTATTTTGCAGGGAAATACATCAAGTTTTTTTACCTTGTACTAAAGATGTTCTATGTGGCTTCCGTTGGTTACCTGCACACATCCAATCTGGAGTCAGTTTCTTCCCAAATTCCGTGTAGCATTGTAGGCGTAACTTGCTCAGTGGTGGCTTAAATTCTGGCTTTAAGTTAAGGCAGAGAAGCCGGCACAGGAGGTATCCTTCATGATCCCCATGAAAAATCGCGTGGTGTCAGGTCTGGGGAACGTGGTGCCCAGTGCAATTGGCGCATCACAGCCAATCCATTGACCTGGAAAGCGGTCAGTCAGATATTCCCAGACATCAGCCAGGTAGTGGAGGGTTGCACCATTTTGCACGCAACCATGTGCGATTGGCAGTTCGCGAAAGGCACGCCGTGTCGATTTCGTAGGGCTGTTGTCAAAACGTTGTCTCACTCGCTCAACGAAGTCGTCCGATGTGCTTGGACGACCTGATAATTTCTCATATCTTACCGAGCACCGTGTTTCTACAAAAAACATTTATGCCATTCACAAATTGTAGGCTTACTGTGAGGACCTCGTGCGTACTTGGTACGGAAACTACGCTGAACTGTTGTCGCCGACTTCGATTTTTCAAACAAAAACACACAGCTAGCTTCCTCAGGCCCACTGAAGGCAGCCATCCTTAACGCAACCGCCGCTAGCGCTCCTTATGGTGCGATTCGGCACTAGGTTACTATGTGTGACCACAATTCATATAAATTCCTACAAACTGACATTGCAATCACCCCTGTAGGTACTGTGAATAAATTTATATAAAATTTCAAATTTGTAAAGTCATTTTTGAAACACACTGTGTTTATCTCGCGTCTGTGGCCTTAGTAATAGCTGGTTGCTCCGCAGGTTGTAGCGGACTCTGCTGTTGAACTGTCTTCAGGAAAGCCAAGTGATCAAGCAGAACCCATTTTCTTGGTTTTGCTGAGGCATGTGAACCTGTTACAAGCTTTCTTTCTAGTTTATTTCTCTGATACGAGTCCCGAATATTCCTCCATCTGTTTTTGCACATTTCACCTAAAATTCCAATGGAAGATAAGTTTATTAACAATAAGCGCATGCTAGCGTCATTGCATTGTTTCAAGTTCTTGACAAAAAGATAGGGTTACACCTTACACATCACTAGAATTTTCATTCTGAACGTCTACAGTATACACTGGCAGAAATGTGGAAGGAATAATGTCCATGGTTGTTCACAAAATTTCCCCAAATTATACTTGTCAGTTTCTCCCATGCAGAAAATTTTGGAACAAGCTAAGGCTACTTTCATAGCCGACTGACTCTCTTTATTCCCATCCAAATGACCTTCTATATTCTTATATTCTGACAGCATACATCGTTATGGATGACATGAACATTTAATCTTGTCAAGCTGCACTCAAAAGATGACTCCAGGATTTACAAAAGACGAATTTCAATTGTGAACTGTGTCAGACCAGAAGGGCCTTGTAAAACAGTTGTGAACTCTTAGCACAAGTTTTTTGAGCACCATCTTCTACCAATGACAATGTGACAAATTACTTATTGCAGCATACTGTTTGCGCAATCTGTTGAGAAACGCCTTGATCAAAAACGAACACCTAGTGATTACAGAAAGCTGTACAACAATCTGGTGGTGGTTTTTCACAACTGGAAGGTATCATCAAGACACCAATCTACCGTTTACTTTCGAAGTGAAGGTATTGTAAAATGTAACTTTCTCGTTGTACTTTAGATTGTTCATTTTATAATGTACTTGCCGTTTTCAATTTTTATCGTCACAAAAAAAGAGTAATGCGAAAATTGACCTGCAAGTTCATTTTCATCATTCTAATTCTACATCTGCATGGATTATACTGATTTTCATAACAGGATTGAAAAATTTGCATCAATGGGAAAATAATATATATTTCACTCACTTGCCAGTTTCAGCTGTGCACCAATTTCTTCCCAAATTCTGTCTCTGAACAAAGTGTCCCTATATTTAGGGTTCTTCAAATCGTAAAGGCAAGGATGTTGCGAGACCAGCTCACAGAGCATCACATCCTGTGAGTGGCTCATTTCAGTTTTCCTTGACTGGCTCGACATCTTTCTGGCAGCCGTACGTCTTTGTGTCGTCCGACTTCCGTCGCAACACTGCTCACTGGTGCAGTGCTGCGGCAGCTGCCGCAACAGTCGCGCGTCGCATCCCAAACGCGAACTGCGCATGCGCCAACAGGCAACTTCTGACGTCACGTAGTGTCCAAGACGCGACGCACACTAGCGACTGCAACGGGTCACTACGTGACGTGAGAAGTTGCCTGCTGGCGCATATTCCACCGGCGACACGTAGCCTGGCGGGTTGCTGTCATGCCAGTCTGTAGGTGTTTCCCATGCAGCAAATCACTGCAAAGATGGAGAAACTGTGAGTCGTGCGTACCTCATTCACACGCAGCTCTGAAAGTGCTCGGTCCTCCTCTGGCCACTGCCCGCATTCTAACATCACATGAACTGCAGTGTCGGATGCTGTGAAATCTGGTGTCGTGACGTACATTAATCCTGGCCCGGCATTTACGTATGCCCTGTGGTCTGTGCGAAGCTGAAATAGCGGAGCAGTCTGTGACCTGGACTGGACTCTGGTGTCTGCCCCGAGGACGTTCGTAAGTGGCAACTGCAGTCCTGCCCTATATCTAGAAAATGTTCGGGCTCACATGCAGTTCCTCTTCGTCGAAATGTCTTGGCTCAGACTCGTCTAGGGGTTGAACTGCAAGTGTCGCATTACACGCGCTAAATTACTCTTGACCCATTGGCTAAATCGTCTGACCCATAAATGATGTAGGCCACACAGTTGCGATTTGCTTATAATAATGTTTATTTAGAAACCAAACTAATAGCGAAAGTGATCGTATTTAGAGTTACTGTTACACCTGAGTGCATATCCATTTGACAAAGTTCGATTGTGAAAATCTCATTGGGAAATACAAATTACTACGCGAAAAGTTAGAGTTCACACCAGGCGCGCGGCTGCTCACCGCTCAGAAACTAAGTCCCGCGATACTACACAACCGAAATTTTCTAAGTCGTTTCTCTTCCGAGCTGCCCAAAGACCAACCGTCCGCTTTCGTGTCTCAAGCCGAACTGTACTCTTTGGTGTCTCCAGTCGAACTGTACCCTTTAGTGTCTCGAGCAGAACTGCCCTCTGCCCGTCTCCGACCGCATTTCCGCGCGCCGAACTTCTTCTCTCAACTGACTACCGCAGTTCCCTTCCCTGAAGGAGTCCATCTGATTGGCTACAGCGTATTCTACATTACTTTACATTTTAACGTATTTTAATAAAGATTGACCACTTTCACGTTCTAAATAAAGTAACGATAATATCCATTACATAATAAACGATAAATTCTTTTACATAAAACCAGTACTTCTTAGCTTACTCCTTAACTTTGAATGTTCTTTCTGATAAATAAATAAAGAGCAAAAATAACTATCATGCACTACACTTTACAATAAATATTCTATTAGCTAATGATTCAATAAGGTGTCCTGCTGTTATCGTTCAATGTATTTTGTGTGGAGGAAATGGTGACCTGATGCTTAACTGAAAATACTGATAATTTAAATTTACTATACCTTTTAAATAAATAAAGTTACAGGTTTGATATTTACAAAGTTTTTCATTTTAATGATGAGCTTCTATAAGAAATGTCGATCGATAAGATCGACCAAAGCGTTTAGATTTTAGCATTCAGGTACTTGTTAGAAAACTTGTTAATTTCACTTCAACAGTAAATCCTAAACCATTAAAGATATAATCTTTAATCAAGTTTTATTGGGATCACCATGAAAATTTACGAAGGATGATAGATTAAAATTACTGTGGCTTGATTCCCTGCATTACCCCAGAATGAAATAGTTTCCATAAATGTTTCCTTTTGTGGCCGATCTTAAGTCCGCCATATTTAACAATGCTACGTCTCCTTGGCCACAAACGGATTCTACTGGGTTTCCCTATGACGTAGGTTCTCGCCTGTCTCACTCGCATACTACAGTGCTTAAGCCTCAATAGACAATAGACGCCTGTGAGTTTCCCCATCTCATGGTGAATCTGCGCCCTTTGTGCCATTCGGTCCTCGTTTCACAATTCCTGTAGGCTGACTCTTTCAGCCATATATTTAAATGCTCGTTAACTCACAGCCATCAGTAGTTATCCTTGGCTACAGAACTGCCGTTCTTACGCCACACAGAGAGAGTATGACCGACACAGTGTGACAGTATTGGAACAATCTTACACAATATGTTACAATAAACAGATAATCGAGTGTGATTTGGATGCCACTGATCCTAAAGATCAACTGTCTCTAACATATATGGTTTGGGTATTTACATTGAACTGTGGAGAGCCTTCTCTGTATGCCGTCGTTAGTAATGACCGAAGCTGTCGCGTTTATTACGAGTGGTCAGAGGTCTTTAGGTCTGCCACATTTGCTTACTGGGTCCCAGTACTGTAACTGTTCCATCAGGTGCCTGATAGAAGTTGTTGCGTCTTACCTAGTGAATGTTACTTAATGTTACAAAGGCAACGAAGGCATTCCGCTGTGTGTTTGCCTCATTCCTTTCCTCCTAGCTCGCTTGTAGTCACATACAGCATGACGATGTCGCATCCTTGATGCTTGACCAACCGTGACGAAATGTTTACGCCTTGCAGCTGGCTTGTGTTGAGACATTCCTGCGCTGAAGCTACACTGTCCTTTAGGGACTTGAAAAATTTTTCTCTCGCTTTCCTGTACTATCTCACTGCGCAACAGTATTATGTAACATTTATTTAGACTGGTGAGCTATATCATTGTGTCCCCTGCACAGCCGCTGACGATCTTGTTGGCATGTGACGCAATTGGGAAAATACGTGAGCGGAGCAGGGCCTCAAATGGGGAATCCACAGACGCAAGCGACTCTGACAATGGGCAGAATGCTATTGCCCAGCTTCTGGGAACAAGCATCTCGAAAACGGCGAAACTGTACATTCTTAGCGTACTACTGCTGAGAATATCTATGGAAAGTTGTTGATAGGCGCTGAAGGCACGATTAGGCAGCAAGGTGTTGGATGTCCACGCCTCATAACAGAACGTAGAGATCAGAGGCCAGCACGCAATACAAAGCTGGATTGGCGGCATGCTGTGGCATGTCCGGCGACAGGGTACTGTGCTGGCACGCCGTTCGGTGCACATTGTTGAATGCAGGAGAGACCTAAATACTTCAACTTTGAGTTAACTGCGTGGTCAGTTACGGTTTGAATGAGCACGGTATCATCGAGAGTGTACCATGGAACGTGTCACCTGGTCAGATGAATCGCAGTTTCCGTTTCACCAGGTCGATAGCCGTGTCCACATAGACCGTCATCCAGGTGAACAGCTAACTGGAAGAAAAACTGCGCATCCACGGACACAGAGCGTTGCGATCAAAATCACGCTATTACGGTATTCACGTGGGCTTCCATGTGATTTGTGGAGGTAATCGAAGGCGCCGTGACCACTGTGTATTACGCAAAAATTTTTGTGGTCCACATTCATGTGATTTTGCTTGTGGTTTTCCCAGAGGCGATGACCTCCTCCACTTCGCATCACAAGGCCAGAATCGTGATTCACTGGTTTCAGGAGGCTGACACTGGTGTTTTACCAGCGAAATTCGCCTGACCTGAAACCATTGGTCTTATAGGGCACTAGCTCTGCCCTCACAAACCGCCGGAGCGTAAAAGGGGAGTTGCGAGACCTGTGCGTATAACTGTGGAAACCGAACAAATCCACGTCACACAGAATCGCTACATTATTGCGATCCAAATGGAGACCAGAAAGATGCTAAACAGGTAGTCAGAATTTTTTAGCTCATCGCGTGTAGCCTTTAGACATTTTCATTCAGCAAAAACTTGAAAGTAATAAAATAACAAAAAAATATTTTTAGGGAAGCTAGACGCTGCATTTCTTGGCAGGAAGGCATTTAGTTTACGCAACACAAAACTAAATACGAAGCTATATAATAAACAAAAAGATGTAAATAGATGTTATACACTGATGCGCCAAAGAAACTGGTATAGGCATGCGTATTCAAATACAGAGATATGAAAACAGGAAGAACACGGCGCTGCGGTCGGCAATGCTTGTATAAGACAAGAAGCGACTGGCGTAATTGTTAGACTGGTGACTGCTGCTACAATGATTGGTTATCAAGATTTAAGTGAGTTTGAACGCGGTGTTACAGTCGACGCACGGGCTATGGGTCACAGCATCTCCGAAGTAGCGATGAAGTGAGGATTTTCCCACACGACCATTGCACGAGTGTACCGTGAACGTCACAAACTCTGTAAAACATCAACTCTCTGACATCGCAACGGCCAAACAAATATTCTGC
Source organism: Schistocerca piceifrons (assembly GCF_021461385.2). Taxonomy (NCBI): domain Eukaryota; kingdom Metazoa; phylum Arthropoda; class Insecta; order Orthoptera; family Acrididae; genus Schistocerca; species Schistocerca piceifrons. The sequence continues at coordinate 123,317,962 of NC_060146.1, forward strand.
AAGAACCAGACCAATGACAACTGAAGAGAATTGTTCAACGTTACAGAACGGCAACCCTTTCGCAGACTGCTGCAGATTTCAATGCCGGGTCATCTACAAGTGTCAGCGTGCGAACCATTCAACGGAACATCATCGACATTGGCTTTCGGATCCGAAGGCCCACTCGTGTACCCTCAATGTCAGCAACGCAAAGCTTTAAGCCCCACCTGGGCTAGACAACACCGACATTGGACAGTTGATGACTATATTCATGTTGCCTGGTGGGAAGAGTCTCGTTTCAAATTGTAACGGGTATGCAAACAACCTCATGAATCCATGGACCCATCATGTCAGCTGGGGAGGCTCTGTAATGGTTTGGGACGTGTGAAGTTGCATTGATATAGGAGCCCTGATACGTCTAGATACGAGTCTGACATGTGAGACGTACGTAAGCATCCTGTCTGATCACCTGCATCCATTTATATTTATTGTGCGTTCCGACTGACTTGGGAATTCCAGCAGGACAATGCGACACCCTACACGTATATAATTGCTACAGAGTTGCTCCAGGATCAGCCTTCTGATTTTGAACTCTTCCGTCGTCCACCGAATTTCCCAGACATGAACATTATTGAGCGTGTCTGGGTTGCCTGGCATCCTGTTGTTCAGAGGAGATCTCCACCCCCCCCCCCCCCCCCCCCGTACTCTTACGGATTTATGGACCGCTCTGCTGGATTCGTGGTGTCACTTCCTTCCAGCTCTGCTTGAGGTATTAGTCGAGTGCATGCCACGTCGTATTGTGGCACTTCTGCGTGCTCGTGGGGGCTCTACATGATATTAGGCAAGTGTACCAGGTTTTTTGGCTCTTCAGTGTATAGCTCAGTGGCATCTTTTCTATCGGACAGAACGGACCCCATCCGTGATGACGCGGCTGGTGCGTATATTTACAAGAAATAGAGAATGGAAGGAAAGGCAAAGAACTGGTATGAATTCGTGACTTCCAGCCGTACAGGGCATTGCGGTAATGCAATGGCGAATTTGTGCCCAGACGGAACAGACACCACTCACGGCTCCTTGACGTTCGTTTCAGTGCAGATGTACTAATGTCGTCCGAACTCCTACGGGTATCACTAATTTTCGAGTACGGGGTTATTGGACGACGGACGCTACAATGCACGTCCGATAAGCTGGAAAATTGTCGGTCAGCGAGCGTGTCCGGATGCCCGAAGTGCAGCCACCACGGTAGCTCAGCATGTTCTGTAGGAGGGCTGGCTGCCCTCTGTAATCAAGAAATAACTGATTGATACGAGCGAGGATGAACTTTAACAAATGTCATACGACGTCCATTCCGAAAAAATACAACGGACAATAACGAACGAAATGAAAAAAGTGCGTCAAACACTCACAAGAAGCGGTAAATACGGGTTCGAATCCCGGTTCGGCAAAAATTTTCAACTTTCGCCATTGCATTACCACAACGCTGGAAGTTACTAGTTTCCCAACCATCTTTTCCCTTATTTTCGCCGGCCGCGGTGGTCTAGCGGTTCTAGGCGCTCAGTCCGGAACCGCGCGACTGCTACGGTCGCAGGTTCGAATCCTGCCTCGGACATGGATGTGTGTGATGTTCTTAGGTTAGTTAGGTTTAAGTAGTTCTAAGTTCTAGGGGACTGATGACCACAGCAGTTAAGTCCCATAGTGCTCAGAGCCATTTTCCCTTATTTTCCCCACAAACAGACAGTACATCGCAAATATTCCAAACCATTTATTCGACTGATTGTGGCTATATTTCTTCAGAGATTCCGTCTTTAAACGAGAACTTCATAAAGCGTCTAACCACTGCAATGTTGCTATTTAATTCAACTGTTTCCTTGTCTTGTTATTTAAGCTTCGCATTTTCCATTTTGATAACAAATTTACACTCTAATTTTACATAGATGTTTCAGACGGCATTCTGTATGCATGATACGTACATACGGGATATCAGCGTAATGCGTTGGAATCACGCGATACCAAATTTATTTCAGTTAATAAAATTAGCAGGCTCACAATTAGCATCTGTTTATTAATTCTGTTCATTTGTTTTGTTTCTTTACTTCCGTACACAGAAAATATATGCAGGCAGAATATTCTACAACAGAGGCAGCAGCAACAACACTATTACCATTAGCACGATGAACTTGCGGCTGACCATGTTGGCCGCTCAAGCATAGCGAGCAGCTAAAAATATTCCTTTCAGATTATTTACTTACGTACTCGTACTTTTTTTCTGCAGACGGGCATAAAGGAGATATGTTTTTTATACCAGTTATATTTAATTTTCGATGCAAATTGTTTTTAATGGTTAAAAATGAATGTTACTTACTGGTGATATGTTTGTCTGATGGAGAACTGACCTAGCAGAAACCACCTTTGATTTCATTAATCCCAAGATTGTACAATATATTTATTAAATTTTATACTGTAGCCTACGTGTAACAGTTATAATTTTATTTATTTATTTTATTTTTCTCCTTTGCTGCCTTAAGAATCCGATAGAGACGCATCGCTTTTTTCGAGACACGTCGCAAAGGCGGAAATATTGTGGCTTCAGACAAAAAACATAATTTTCAAGAGTCCGCAGACACGGAATCTTGTTACAGCAGGTGAAATTCAAAGATTAATTTCTGCTCCAGTAAACTAGCTTCTACACGTGTTACCCGATAGACCACCACGCAATACTGTTCATTGAGGGTCGGCCGCGGTGGCCGAGCAGCTCTAGGCGCTTCAGTCCGGCACCGCACGACTGCTACGGTCGCAGGTTCGAATCCAGCCTCGGTCATGAGTGTGTGTGATGTCCTTAAGTCAGGTTTAAGTAGTTCTAAGTTCTAGGGGACTGATGACCTCAGATGTTAAGTCCCATAGTGCTCAAAGCCATTTCCACCATTTGTTCACTGTGGTGACAGGGACGTAGATTATCGAATCGTTCACTCCTGTGTAAGATGGATCTATTGCGAAAATTTGTAATTACCTTAATAAAGTTCCGATGGTTGTTAAAGTCTAGTGCGGGCTTGAATTATTGTACGTTAACGAAAAGAGATGTGCTAATGCTTTAATGTGGTACCGATTGGCGGTGGAAAAAAGTTAGTCCCCATACAGGACGCCAGGTGCGTATCTGGCGCTGTACAGCCTATCGTCAACGTATCCGGCGCTTATACTGAACAAATTGTGCAAGCGGTACTTAAAAATTAACAGTATGCCTCTCTCACTTGCTTGACATTCTCTGCTCATGTTTAATTCCTAATCCATCATACGTGGAATCATTAATATACGTCGTTCTTGCTTTCACATTGCCAGATTTGCTGCTGGTGGCCGAAGTTGGAACTAATGTTTCTTCCATAGTAAATTAGTGCCGTATAAAAGCATTACAGTATCTACCAAGGGTCAGTATAATACAAGTATTACCTCCCACAATGGACATCTGAGAATAGGTGAACCAGAGCGGTAAATCGAAACGATCAGTGATTAATCCCATCTAATATTGTGTATTAACTTGGTACGTGGGTTCCCTTATTCGTGTCACATTTACCCACCATATCTTAGATACCATAAAAGAGGAAGCGGGATGGAGTCATGGTTGGTTGTCACGATTTATAATTAAGACAATTTATTGACATTACGCCTTTTAAGGAATTTGACAGTTAAAAATTGTGGACGAGCCACAAGATAAAGGTGTGCAAATACAGTTAGAAACTCAACGTACTCAGTGTCAAATAAACAGTTCCTTAAGAGAAAGTTATAAAAAACTTAATGTGGCAGGCATTTATAGAATAGTTAAGCATAGCAATTATCAATTACTTCACATAGCCACTTCATCAAACTTCTTAAAACCAGTTATTGCGTTAAGATGGCGACACTTAAAATATTCTTCACTAAAATACCCTTATAAACTTATTATTTCAATCCGTTAAAGAAGTTCTTGTTAAAAGGTGAATTACAAACTTAACGTTGCCGTGCACTAATACCCCTCGCTTTATTTTCCTTTACTAAGAAAAAAAATTACTGAAAAACTTCAGGAATTCAAATTCCCATATAGGATTTACCTCAAAATACATACAATGAAAACAGTAAGAAATAAAGGGTCACTTAATGACACTTCAACACTACTGCCAAGTTAAGATCCAGCTACATAACATGATAGAACCACTTACATAATAAAAACTATAACAGAAGCACTGGTATTTAAAAATGAAAGTTCACGTTGTCAGACGTGTTAATAAAAGACTGATAGAAAGAGCTGCGCAAGGAACTCAGCAGATGCCATGCAACTTAATATTTATCCAGTTGCCAATCGCTAATATTTAAGGAAACAGGTTCGTATGAGAACAGGTTACATACAATATATATATGTGTATCTATCAGCTTAACCCATCTCGGTGGAAGGAAGATAAATACTAAACTTTGGAAGGCGGTATGTGAACGACACCCGGTAGTGGCCAGGTTCTTCAACACCGCTAGGTCTAGACCTCGGATGACATTTCACTCCCCGCCAAGGCGCTGGCACAATCATAGGTTTTTACGCGAATCACAAAGGCATTCCAATAACTCTGAAACATAGAAACACTCGGCAGAACCTTTGGCTTGATATACGGGCAAGAGTGTAAAGGAACACGTCACACTACTGGAAAAACTCGCAACTTTGACCTTAAGCATTTTACTCATGGACAACTGTATTAATAGAAAAAATGGTTCAAATGGCTCTGAGCACTATGGGACTTAACTGCTAAGGTCATCAGTCCCCTAGAACTTAGAACTACTTAAACCTAACTAACCTAAGGACATCACACAGATCCATGCCCGAGGCAGGATTCGAACCTGCGACCGTAGCGGTCTCGCGGTTCCGGACTGTAGCGCCTTTAACCGCTTGGCTGTATTAATAGAGTGCAGGCTTTGAAAACGCCAAAATAAAGTCATTTGATTACAAGAAGCACAGAGCAGTAGTAAAACTTCTGTGGAAGCTTTCAGATAATGGCCACTATTTAACTAGGCCAACTGAACTCTTCCACACCATCCTAAAGTTCGGCTATGAAAGTCTCACCATAGTAATAAAACTTAGATGACTCTGAGTGCGTCGGTCAACGAAATACAATTACGACCACTTACTCATCTTCACACCACAACATATAACGGTCATCACGCTCATTGGGCAGCCGTTGACACTCGTCTCCCAGCGAATGTCACGAGATCTCGAGGGTTACCCGTCTAAAGCTAACAACCGCTTCGCCCACCAACCCGGAAGGTAAGACACGCGAAAAGCAAAGATAACTTAGTTCAGCACAGTCTATCTCAACGATACATGAATAAAATAACACTGGCGCCATCTCGCCACGGCTCAAACTGATAACATCAAACACAACGTATGCTGGTACTTCCGCAAGAAAATTCCGCCCCTTATTAACACAGTGGCGTGATGTAAGATCCTCACGAACTTGGGAAAAATTCTCGCTGGAAGCAAAAAGACCTTTTCCGATTGAGAATTCGGCGTGCGCGCGACGTGGAGTGGCCGTGGAGCTCATATTTTTCTTCCGCCGGTGCCGCCGTGACAGAAGGGTGATGGAAGACCTGCTTCTGGCCTGTGGCGGTGAGCCGCTGTGAGCGACCTGCAGCATATGAACCGGTTTGTGGGAAGTCACACTGCAGAAGGAGTGGTAGCCAATCTGCATAGCTGAATTACTCTCTACGAAACAAGTGGGGCAGACACATACGGAAACGTATCGCTGCATACAACAGACAACACGGATGAGCTGCAGGTAGATTCTAACAACAGGCGAGAATTGTGAACGTGCTATGTGTGCTCCAGTGGGAAACTCTTGAGGGAAGAAGACGTTTTTTGCTTGAAACACTACTGAGAAAGATTAGAGAAGATTTATTTAGGACAGACTGAAGAGCGGTCACATGGATGGAAAGAGGAAACTGCTCTGGAAAACAGATCACATAGGTGACCATACATACATCATCTGCACTAGATGCTACGAATATAATCTTCGTATTTCACGCGATATTCATTTACAAAGACGGCAGTAGTATCGTTTACACAACGTATAAAGCGGCAGTGCATTCGAGGAGCTGTCATTTGTACTCAGGTGATTCACGTGTTTGCGACTTGCTTATGGCTGCACGTCGGGACTTAACAGACTCTGAACGCCGTATGGTAGTTGGTGGTAGACGCGTAGAACATTTCACTTCGAGATGTGTTAGGGAATTCAACATTCCGAGATCCACACAGTCAAGTGTGTGCCGAGAATACCAAGTTTCCACCATTAGCACGGACAACACAGTGGCCGGCGACCTCCACTTAACGACCTATGCGTAGAGTGGTCAGTGGTAACAGACATGCAACAATGCGTGAAATAAGCGCTAAAAGCACGAAATCGCCTGCAATAACCCTCCTGGCCACGTGAATATATCGGTAGGACGCTAGACGATTGGTAAACCGTGGCCTGGTCAGATGAGTCTCGATTTCAGTTGGTAGGAGCTGATGGTAGGGTTCGAGTGTGGCACAGATCCCACGAAACCCTGGACCCATGTTGTCAAAAAGGCTATGCACAAGATGGTGATGGCTTCATAATCGTGTGGGCAGTGTTTACATGGAATGGACTGGATGCTTTGGTCCTAGTGAACAGATCATTGACTGGGAATAGTACTCATGATTTCCTACTTATACAGTACCATAGCACCAATTCGGTTGAACTTTACGTAAAGTAATTAACGTTAATTAATGCATGTAATAATTTCGTTAATTGTTCATATTTGACATTTATTGAACCCACTGCTGTCGTGAGTTCCCTCTTCCTTTGAGAACAAACCTTGATTAGTAAAGACATGTCCTCAACCGTTACTTGTTCCTTAAGAACCTTAAGAATGTCGTGTTTAGTTGCTTCATTCCTTTCGACCAAACCGGCCAGTGTGGCCGAGCGGTTCTAGGCGCTTCAGTATTTTTGTAACTGCAACGGTTTAATTATTATTTTTGGTTTCTAACACGGGTATCCAGTTTATACGTATTGTTCTCAATCCAATATGAACACACTATCTTTTTCTTATTCTCCACCTTGTTTAGTTCGTGCCAGTGTGTTAAGCATTCATTCACATCAGGTATTTCTGTACCATAACCACTATTGATGGCTGGTACAACAAGTTCCTTTCTTTTAAGTTTGGTCTTCTTGAAGTACACGGGCTTGGTTTCCCAAGTATGGCTGTAGACTAATGTGCAACAGATTGGAAGTTTCAAATTTCTGATCATTTAGTTCGTTGATAAGTGCAGTGGGGCCCCACTGATATTTGCGTTTTCCTTTATATCAGAATACATTAACATAGTTCCCCGTTTATGACTCAGTACTGATTGCAACGCTTTCATTTCTTATGTATATGTGAGGCACTACTTTACGAAGGATACATAATTTTAGATTGTGATTGTCGTATTTCTCGCTAGCAGTTTAGTACAGTTGACCTGTAACTACACATGATATTGTTATACAGGCCTTCAACATGTATAGGACTATTTTTTTACACATATTTATTGCTTGGTTTCTAACATAATTTTTCGAGGCTGCACTAAATTGGGATAGCAAAGATGTTTTTAGGTTTTAGTGCCCTTCCAAGTTTTTCACAAGTCCTGTGTGAAAAAAAGTTAAAGTTGGTTTCACTTGATCACTTGCGTATCTTCAAACTCGACGTGTAACCACGATGACTGCTAGGTGACATTTGTTGGCATTATGGAGTTAATGTTGTAAGCTGTTCCCCCATTAGATTGTTTTGATGGTATATGAAGTGCATTAGTTCTTACGCTACTACAGCTTTTATTAGTTGACATGGGTGTTTGTGGAGATTGCACAACTGTACCTCTAATGCCTTAATAACAACCGACACAGTGTTCTGCTATATTACTTGACACCTATATTCTCAATTAACCACCAACTCATGAAGGTACCAGCTGACAAATTACACATTGTATAGTATACCCTGACACACGTTTTCTGGTGGTTCTTCTGTCGTCCTATTTTCTTTTGTCTTCCTCTGCTAAAGAGCTACGTAACGTAATAAGGTCCACATATTTGGTTTTTCCGGTTAAAATGAATGTCTTTCTAATACACTGTGTATGTATTGCAGTACTATTCTTTAGACTTACTTCACAGTTATGGTTTAGTACATCACCTAGCCACACACCTGCTTACCAGCAGACTTATCACTTTAACAATAACGTTAGTTATGATATTTTTCATATATTTTAATTCTTACTGCTTACTGGGAATTCGTTACAGTGTATTACTTTATATTCACTGTTTGGTACATTAAAGTTTTTTATTAAAAAGTTGCACTTTGTGAATCTATGAGCGATAGATTGAATTGATGTAGCTATATATTCTTGTTTTATTAGTTATTATTGGTATATTGAACATGATGTTTCAAGTAGCTGTGGAGTTGACTTCCAGTAAGTGATCTATTTTTACTAGTACATGACCACATATAAATAAATATTTTACCTTCAGTTCATACTAGTGAGTATATGACTATAATTTTTTTTTGCTTCTATAATTTTTTTGCTTCAGATGTTTCACAGCATTGACATTAGCATTGCACTATGATTATCTATGTATAACAGGCATGATTGACCTCTGTTTAGTAAGCTATTTTTTAGGATTATATGGCATATATATTTCGTTAAGTAGGCTATAATCAGTGCAGTGTGCAACTGTGCTCTTAGTTTATTCCTTAATTTATCTTTAACCTGTACAGGTTGGTGCTGTTATATATGAGGATTGTCCAGGAAGTAAGTTCCGATCGGTCGCTAAATGGAAACCACAGAGAAAAACAGAAACATTTTATTTGGAAGAGTTACCTACACTTTCCAGATAATTCTCTACATAGACCCCACTCCGACTTAGACTCCGAGTGTTACACCAAATATCCAACACCATCTTCATAGAAGGCAGCCGCCTGTGCTTTCCAATAATTCTCTACGCTGGTCTACAGCGCGTAGCCTGCGCCCGAGTATTGTCTTCGTATCCAGCGTTTCATGTGAACAGAGATGATACTCACGACGAGCCAATTAGGGCTGTGTTGTGGGTGATCGAACACTTCCCATAGAAAAGGCAGCAGGAGAGTCTTCACTGCCCCTGCAGAGTGCGGCTGAGAATTGCCATGAAGAAGGAAGTGCGTGGCAGTTGTGTTAGGTGGGCTGCCTTCATTAAGGCGAAGCCTCTCAGCGGGCCCTCCTACTTGGCGGGAGACACTGTTGTTCTAGGCACCTTTACTCGCTCACAGTGCACTCACAACTGAAAAGAGCGTCTTGATGCGATCGACGGGCATACTAGAGACACTGCCCAACACATCCATGCAACGCTTTATTGGGTTTTCACTGTGGCGTCCATTTCACAAGCGATCGGAACTTACTTTCTGGAAAACCCTCGTATTACTACATATTACCACTGTATATTACATTTACACCGCCCCTTTTGTTACTCATTCCACATGGCTGCCATTGTTGTATACATACAGTGGCCTGAAGATAGTGTAATGTAGCGCTGAAACTGGTTCCTCAAATAAAATAACAACTGGAAATTTAGATGGCTGAAAAGCGTTTTGACTCGACAATTTATACTGTACAGCTGAGGTCTCTCAACCGTCTGTACAAAAATGGGCCTACACACACAGTCTCAAACTGTTGTCCTCTGCGATAAACACATCATGCTAGTAGCCCTCATAGATTCTCCAGGGGCTTAAATCCTAACTTCTTGGTGGCCAGTCAGAAGTTGAATTCCTTTCTGTTGAAACTTCGACATTGTCTTTGCCTACCTGTCAATCCCAGCGATGTCGTGTTGGAATAGTAATTTATTATCGTCAAATTCTTCATACATAAGAACTAATTCAATATCCAGCATTCTTGTATAATCATCGGACTTCATTCTGGGGTGCAGACATCCTGTTTCGAAGGTGCCTTTTGCAAACGATGAAGCTTAGATGATAACGCTGCGACAGCCAAAGTTTCTACTCGTCCGAACGTGTTCTTCTGTACCATATCAGTAATACTGAAAGCCATCTGGCCCATCCATTTAAAGACTTTTTATGATCACTGAGGCATACATTCTTCCATTCTACCTTCAACGACAGATGCTCATCCGCAAACTTCAGTCGTCCTCCTTACACGCATTGTTTAAAGGTGGCTTATCGAGCCGTTTCTTGAACGCCAGATTCACGTATTTAACCAATATTTGTCTAACCCGCCTGGAAGCGACGGGTAACTGCAAATCAGTTATGATATGAAAGGAACACTGGCCGTTGACTTTTGCTTTACGCAGAATCAAATGCGTATCTGATGCTGACAATTTTTGTGTCCAGCAATATTTGTCATTTTGGCGTACTGCGCACCCAGTCTGAAAGAATTATCAGTAACGCAACTGGAATGACCTAATTCATTACAAACCTGGCGACAAGGCGGAATGCGGCGTGGCGGGGTCGGTCGTCTGCGTTTTCGTTAACGCTATCGTTCAGTCCACCTACCTCGATAGGATTCTTGCCGGTGCCCCTTCACTCTGTGGTAGCAGATACGTGCTAGGCAGTGTAAAGCAGCGTTGATGAAACCACCACTTAATATCTACTACACAGAGGACGCCTAACTCTAGCTGAAAGTCAGTTCCTGAATGTTCATGATAAAAAAAATCCGGCGTTCGGGATCTTCGGTCTACTTTCAGAAAAGCGTTTAAAATTAGATTAACTCTGCTTTTTATTCATATTGAACCACATGAAATGTCTATCAAGTCCGTATTTAATATGGTGATAAGTTATCATTCAAAATTCAGTGTCTGTATGACAAGTATTCACTCGAAACGCAGCCAGTAAGCAGTAGTAAGCCCGACCCGACTAATTTTCACGTTCTATCAGTCACCGATTCACAACTATTCGCGAGTTAAACATTCGATCAGGTGCTCGCCTAAATATTCCCTAAAGAGTGCGAAACATGCCACGCGGAGTTGTTACTACGACCAGAAAGTTCACACTCTCATATCTCTCAAATTATTGAATGTAGAAACTTCAAACTTTCATTAAAATGTTCGTAACTCCAGTGGCTTCAGTCACGATGTATTCGAACCGAAATTAGCTCACAATGTCCTCATCTTACAGAGTATTTTTAAGGAGCGATCTGACATCGTGTTATCTGTAGACCGGCTAGCAAGCGACTCCTCTCGAGGTATTCTTTTATATGCCCACTCCTCTTTTCGCATGGGAACAGCTTAATTCCGATTGGCTGTTGATCTAAACGACCAAACAGAACGTTCCTTCCAGATAATTCTCGCGGCAAATTTTGCCTTATCTAATCACCAATTTGGTAGTAATTAATGTCAGCTCAATTTCAAATTGTTGTATTTTGTTTAATCAAAGTAAAGGAAAGGCGAAATATTCTTCAAATTGATAAAAAAAATTTATTCCTCCTCTAACTTCCATTCTGGCTGCTTTTATACAAAAGCAGGCACACACCGACATACGGCACCTGAATCGTGGTTGCAACATAACTTTCCCACGGTTCGTTTGTACAAGGTTTTGCGTAAAATGAAGTATTAAATTTAACGTGTGTCCCACATACACTCTCTCAATCATAGTCACGCACTCACGAGGCAAAATTAAATCAATTAATAATTTTGACCGGCTGGCTTCTGTGGCCGAGCGGTTCTAGGCGCTTCAGTCCGGAACCGCGCGACCGCTACGGTCGCAGGTTCGAATCCTGCTTCGGGCATGGATGCATGTGATGTCCTTAGCTTAGTCAGGTTTAAGTAGTTCTAAGTTCTAGGGGACCGATGACCTCATATGTTAAGTCCCATTATGCTCAGAGCCGTTGAATCATTTTTAATTTTAACCGATTTTTGTATTACGTAATTCACAGTGAGTAAAGTTTTAAAAAGAAAATTCTAATTAATTAATGTTTATGCACATAACTTTGGAATGGCTTGAAATGATAATGAAAGTCAATCTGTTATTGTTCCTAACTTCGTTAAAAAAAAAGAAAAGCACAGGTTTTATGAGTTTTAGGCAATTCTGTTTATCTCCAAAGCTATAATAAATAAAAATCTGAAATTTTGACAGCGTCATTCCATTAATAACAAAAGGCTGTGTACAAAATTTGAAGAAAATCGGATAATAAATAATATTGATTATTTAGATTCGTAGAGGGTATGAATTTTCGTATCGACTGAATGTTACGCCATGCAGTTCTCACGGCAAGCAGCGTCAGCAGGCATATTCATCCTGCAGCCACCGTACTAGACGGCTGCGGGCCTCACTGAACGAAATTCGTCTCCTAATAAATTGCTGCGTTACAGAACCCATTTGGTTTAAGCTTTAATACTTTCTTGATCGTCACCCGATTGAGGCTCTCCAAGCGGCATTACCAAAATTACTGCGTTACAACGTTGCAGACACACCCCCAGAATGTTACTGTAGGGAACTGTTGACATTCACCACCGTGCTCGTCATCTAGCGGACCTGCCTTTATACGAATTTCCGCCCCTTCCTACCCCAAATGCCCCATTTCTTCATTTTTAAGTCCTCGGCCTCATTCTAAAGGTGAAATCAGAATGTACTTTGGTTTACGTTGTTGTAAACTGCAAGGGAAAAATGCGAGCAATACCAAATACGTCACTAACCATGTTTACTTCCACAAATAACCACCTGCCTCTATACTGGTTTCCACCTCTGTATTCATGTTCTAGTCAAACATTATAGGATTTTTATCCGTACTCATCTGTACCAACACATATTTCTACAACTGAAGCAACCTACCATTAAGCACTCAGACTTGAAATTCTGTCTAAGTCATCTTGTATTACCTCAATATCACTCAACGCCTCCACCTCTCCATATACCCCACAGTCATCAGCAAGCAGCCGTATTTTACAGTTTACCCTTTCTGCAGAGTGTATATGATCTTATGTATAGACCATAACAAGAGTGCTATGGCTCTTCCCTGGGCAACTCCTGATGATATCCGTAACGCTAATGAACACTCGCGTTCGAGGAGAACATACTCGGTTCTATTACTTGATAGGTCTTCGAGAAACATTCCTGGGAACCGAATGCGCATGCTCGGATCTTCGTCAACAGTCTTGTAGTGGGGCACCGTGTTGCAATGGTTCAAATGGCTCTGAGCACTATAGGGCTTAACATTTGAGGTCATCGGTCCCCTAGACTTAGAACTACTTAAACCTAACTAAACTTAGGACTTCACTCACATCCATACCCGAGGCAGGATTCGAACCTGCGACCGTAGCAGTAACGTGGTTCCAGACTGCAGCGCCAGCCGATGTGGTCGAGCGGTTCTAGGCGCTTCAGTCCGGAACCGAGCTGCTGCTACGGTCGCAGGTTAGAATCCTGCCTCGGCCATGGATGTGCATGATGTTCTTAGGTTAGTTAGGTTAAAGTAGTTCTAAGTCTAGGAGACTGATGACAGATGTTGAGTCCCAGTGGTTAGAGCGATTGGAACCATTTGAACTGGACTGAAGAGCCTAGAAGTGCTCGACCACCGTGGCACCGTGTCATATGATGTCTGGATATCTAGAAATATGGAATGTGCCTGTTGTTTTCCAGCCACGGTTTGTAGGAAATCATTTGGGAAAAGAGCAAACTGAGTTCCGCAGAAGAGATTCTTTCTAAATCCGTGACGACTCGTGCACAGAAACTTTTCTATCTCAAGAAAATGCACTATATTCAAACTTAGAATGTGTTCAAGAATTCTGCAGCGAACCGATTTTAAGGACGTTAGTCTGTGATTAAGCGGGTCCGTCCTTTCATCTTACTTATGCACTAGAGTCACCTGCGCTTTTCCCAACTTTTCACTGGACGAGAGATTCGTGGAAAATGCAAGTTGTCTAAGGGGCAAGATCTTTATTTAAAGTGTAGTGGTGAAAGCTGTTGTGTGCTTCGAGCATTAATCTCCTTACGGCCACACGAATTTCTACTAAATTTCCTGTCGACTTTTGCGCGTTATTTTCTGAAACGAATTTACAACAATCTCTTTCCCGAGCATTTTCCGAATTTGATTACTGTACCACGGAGTGTCTTTTCCATTAAATGTTTTTGATCATAATATGAATTCTTTTGACGATGTCTTTTCCATTCTTAATCCACAGACAGTAGACAGTAAAAGATGCGTTTAACAGGAGAACCGAAATCGTTTGTACAATGCACAGAACTGCTGCACAGTCCTGAGACAAGGATTGGAACAAAGATGTATGAAACAGAATAATGGGCGATTTTTCCGTGAGCAGTTTCGTTTGGTTTCCCAAAGGCTTAATCAAGCAGTTATAGATTTTGCGGGTACGAGCAGTAAACCGAATGTACATGATTATCAGTTAATGCAGAGTGATGAGGTAGATAAAGTATTGCTAGACGAAGAGCAGTATCGTGGGCTTCATGCTATTGGCATTAGGGTGTAAGGAAATCGATCTGTGAACACGTATGAGGGATCAAAGAAATATGTTTTTGTGGAATGGAAGATTTTTTAAATGTGGACGTACAGGGTACAAACTACCGGCCATAGGGTGAGGAGGGGGCGAGGGGGGCGGGGCGGAGGTAATAGGGACGCTGCGAACTCGCAAAAATTTAATGGAAATATTAATAGGGGGTAATGGCAGAGACGTAGGATTAATGGGAGGCGGCCGCTGTGGCCGAGCGGTTGTCGGGCTTCAGTCCGGAACCGCACTGCTGCTACGGTCACAGGTTCGACTCCTGCCTTAGAGCCACTTGAACCATTTGATTAATGGGAGAATACCCGGGGAGGCGATGAGATAGGAAGTACCTGTTAAACGTAAGAGGCAACCCTAGAGCCATTGAAAGAAGTTCTCAATAAACATAATGCAGTGGAGGCGAATACAGAACCGAAATATGTCATAGTTGGTGCGACAGATGGTAGGGAGCGTGTGTTAGTGGCCTTAGGCGAATTAGCAGGTAGGTGGAGTAGGGGATAGTGGTTTATGACCATCAAGCTCAGGCACTGTGTGAAGTAATGTCCCACGTCATTGAGGGCTAAAGCGTGACCCTAGGGTTACACTTCATGTATCAGAATAATGTCATAATTGTCTTCACCGACATGTGGAGCTTAGACGGAAACTTTGTAGCTAGACAAAGCTGTTGTAAATGTTGATCTGTCGTGAGAGGTGTCTAGTATACAGGAAAACTTCGATCGTACAGAATGATATTAAGGCTCTATTTGCGTGGCGTGAGTCGAGAGGCACCAGAAAGTTGCTACGGGTGAATGTGAAGTCTGACCAAGTGAATTGTATGGTGGAACTGTAGGAGGATAGTGAGGTATTGGATGCTGCATGTTTTTTGGTGGGATGTAGTATTGGGCATGTACAACACAGGAAGGAGGCAAAGTAGTACCCGCCAATGTGGACGATTTTGGCGCTGATCAGGTTAAATCGTTGAAGGAAGCTATGTTGGTTACAGGATGAAAAAGACTGCTACACAGAAGATACAGGATACAAGAGTACTGAGGATACTGCTAAGACTGCTTTTCGTCAAAAATTGAAGCATCTGAATGGGACTGAAACGACACAGCTGTTGCTAGAATTTCAAGTTTTTTTTTTTTTTCCACAAGTGCTGTTGCCTGCAACAACTGTCGCGCGGGGTGGCAGCGCGGTCTCAGGCGCCTTGCCACGGTTCGCACGGCTCCCTCCATCGGAGGTTCGAGTCCTCCCTCGGGCGTGAGTATGTGTGTTATCCTTAGCGTAAGTTAGTTTAAGTTAGAGTAAGTAGTGTGTAAGGCTAACAATCGATGACCTCAGAAGTTTTGTCCCATAGAACTTACCACAAATATCCAAATTTTTCCTGCTACGACTGTAACACAACACAGGATTCCGACAGGGAACTAAGCACCGAGATATCAGAGACCTTACAGAAAACCACGATCTCTGGAAACAATTCGGGAAGAATTTCTTAATCTACAATTGATGTAATGGAAGAGAATAGTAGCTCCTGGTGGGCTATAATTAAAACTGTACCGAAAAGTCTATAGATGACTTGCAGAAATATCGACTTTTTTGCGACTGCCGGCAGTACGATTACGATGGACGTCTATCCAGTTCCGAAAATCGTCGACATTGTTGGGGAATGCCAGTAATTCTCGACGATGAACTTGAGAAGTGTACACGATCATTTGGAAATGGTTCCTGAGGACAAAGCGAACACTGCGGTTTTCAGCACCTTGGGGACACTTTTTGTATACAATGATGCCGTTTCTGCTAATAAATGTTCCAGAAACGTACCAGCCCTTATTGGACACAGTGCTGAAAGGATTTAAATTTGCATCTGTGATTGGTCTACCTCAAAGACATAATAGTGTTTATGAGGTATATGCGGGACATAGGCAGCTACTGAGGGAAATAATCACGAGGTTAAGAGCAGCTCATTTGACTCCAATCACTGAGTAATGACACTTTGTGTTGAAGTAAGTGAACTATTTATGCCTTGTGATTAGTAGGGATGCTGTGAGGACCAATCCTAGATTAGTGCAAACAGTGTAGGATTTTAGAATACAAGGAACAACCAAGGAGTTACAAGTTTTTCTTGGTGTCGCCAATTATTATAGGAAGTGTGTGAAGGGCCTGAAAAAGTTTCACCACGTCACGTCAGGCCATTGGGGATGTTGGGCGAAGAATTGTAGAGTGGCAAAGAAGTAGTGGTTGAAGTGAAGAAAGAATGATGTCGATTAATAACTGTGTGGGATGTGCGCAGCGTGCAGACTTGATTCATAAGCAGGTAATGTTGCAGAGATTTCCAGAAGCAACAAACCCATTTAGTTTCATTCGGATGGACGTATTGGGATCATTCGCGCGAACTATACTAGCTACTGGTTTCGTGCTGACGATAATACACTATTTTGTCGTATATCGAGATAGTGCTGATGCTGGACCAATAGGTAGTTCCAGTAGGACCAGCATTAGTAATTGGATGGAGATTGCAATTTCAGGTGTCAGGGACAATAATTACTGACCATTAAAAAGAAAATTTACGTTTGTTATTATACTGCAAAATAAGCATGTCTCAAGATTATGCTGAGCAGGGAATGTACCTATACAATAAATATGAAATAAGAAAAATTTGATTTTCAAAGAGGAAGTGCAATAGCAGATGTCAAATAAAAATTGCAAGCCTTACCTTAGATACACACATGACGGATGGAGTGATAACACTAGCAGAACTGCGGACATTGGCCATATCCACCTTCTCGCTATTTATTTCTTCCTTTCTTTTGTTTTTGATGCACTAAAAAAACGAAATGTAGCATTAAAGAATAGTCATTGAAAACGAGACAGTTTTTTATCAAAATAATTTGCTGTAACAGCCTGATGTAGTGGAAGAAGTTTTACGTAATGAACGGTGTGTCGGTTATTAAAAGTAAAAAAAGGTTAAGAACAGGTCTCCTTCATCTTCAAGCTTACTTTTCAGCAAGATAGAGCCCGTCTGCACTTGGCATGAGTTTCTCATGCTTGTCTTTGTGGTCGCCAAACCCTACCACGGCCAGCTTGGTAGCCATATTTGCCCCCAATTCAGAATTTGTGGAGCATTATGGACAGCGCCCTCCAGCCAATTCGTGGTTTGGGCAGAATGTGGCATGATATCCCTCAGGACGACATCCAACATGTCTACCAACTTATGCCAAGCTGAAAAACTGTTTGCACAAGTGCCAGATGTGGACCAACGATCTACTGACTTTTGTACACGTACATCATATCTACTGACTTACGTCCGTTTAAGATAATTCCTTTAAGGTGCGTGCAAACGGGGCATTGTGCGTGGTGGAAGAAAAGCATTTTGCTGTTACCACCTGAATTTAATACTTTGGGTCTGTAAACAAAGAGTGCTGAGATATTCTGCTTATCTGTACAATCAACGAGGACCAACGTTACGGTGTCAATGGGCGATCTGAGGATACTAACGGTCCTACTTGATAAAATGTTTATGTATATAGTGAAAATTAATTGCTCTCCTGTAAGGTGGGTTACATGTAACTCTGTTTTGTTATCCGTAAATCCTCTTGCGTAACAAAGCCCATTCTGTTTCTATTTTCTATACAGTTTAGTTCTCCAGTTGAACTTCCCACCTGTCAACTTGTCAACTTTTGCCTGTATCACGTACATTCTACATAAAACATAAAAAATTGATCAGAGCTCCTACTAGATCTCTCTCTCTCTCTCTTTTTTTTTTTTTTTTTTTTTTTTTTTTTTTTTTTTTTTTTTTTTTTTGACGTCTCAGCGAGGTTCCACAACTAGTCTGTTGTGTTCCCGAGTTTTAGTCTGCGGTAATCTTTCGTTCTGGTTGGACCGATTATACTTCTAATAATAATTTTTTCAGCGTGATTTCTGTTGTAAACGAATTAATACAAACTCTTTTGCTCGTCGCCAATAAATGTTGTGTCGGTAGCTGGGCCGACACCGTGAAGTTGAGATTGCTGAAAATGAACTCTAGACTAACGCTGTAGCCGATAGTGCACGCACGGCATAAAGCAGACGGGCGTGAAGTCTGGAACATGAGAACTTATAAATGAATAAGAAGAAAAGTATGTAGATGCTTATTACTTATCTTTTTATTAGTCCTTGGAATACATCTCTCTTGAATACTCGTAAGCTATAGGCACTGATACAAATGGCGCCTTGCTAGTTCGTAGCCATTAACTTAGCTGATGGCTATTCTGTCTCTCGGCTAATGAGAGCGAAAGGCTTCGTACAACTGGGCGGTAGCTAGGTTCTCGTACAACTGGGCTGTAGCTTGGTTCTCATACAACTGGGGCGAGTCCTCTCTCGTATCACGAGACCTGCCTTGGTGGTGGCGCTAGGTCTGCGATCACAGTGGCGACACGCGGGTCCGACATGTACTACATGGACCGCGGCCGATTTAAGCTACCACCTAGCAAGTGTGGTGTCTGGCGGTGACACCACAATTTCCATATCACCTTTTGTGAAAGTTTCATTGACATGAAGGGCTTCGGGTTCAATAATTATACTGTATCGTCTGAGTTTTGTATGCGAGGAGAGACATAATTTGTTGAAGCTGTCGTGTATTTTACACGTATCTCCTAAGTATGCCAAGCACAGTGAAATGCATTCTAGACGGTTTTTGGCATTCAGCCAGTTAGGGCTTCCTCCCGTTTCGTTCCCTTCTGGAACGCGGGAATAATGATTGCTTAAACACTTCTGTGTGTGTTATGAGTAGTCTGGTCTTCTGCAGGCCCTTTGAAATTGCGTTGGTGCAGTCTCTGCACGACTGACTCACACACGATAGGTTCATTATCGCACCTAGATACTTGAACTGCGACCCTGTCTCGTTTCTCTATTATTTGCGGTTAGTTTTTAGATGTCGAGCTCTGAGCACTCGACTTTACTTGTTAGGCAGGAAATTTATAGAGAAACCTGCAGAGCATTCTTCGAGAGTATCTCCCCATTTTACTGCAGTAAACACGTCATTTGGTAATATTAACAACTTAGTCCGAAAAGGGTAGAAACATCATTCTCTGGTCTTCCGTGGTTTCAAGTGTTCTCAAATTTCTCACTTCTTGTTCCAGAACGAAGCCAAAGAGAAATGGAGACATATCATCATTCTTTTGGACAATGTTTTTATCAGCAGGTGTCAGATATTTCGGTCATAAGTTTCGAATTAGATACGGAGTTAGGTTTCTTCCTATTTTTACTTGTCTTATTGTTGTTTCTGCTCAACAGGCATAGTTAACTGTTAATCGCCAACGGCACATCTGATATCGCCTGCAGGTAACACTTATTCTGTTCCGCTCCAGTATTATACGCACTTCTCAACTCCCAGCGCAAAGCAGCAAAAAAAACAAGTTTGTGCAATTGTAATCACTTGGCTTCAACAGAAAAGCAAGTTTCGCCCGCCGGCACGAACGGGGTGGAACGACTGCCGATTAATTACCGACGAGGAACGGGCGCAAATTGCCTTTGCAGTCTTGTTTCCTTTAAGCGAGCTCCCCAAATAATGAGTCTTAACTTCTTTTCCCTCCTAAGGGTTTTTAATTAAACGGGGAAGGGTGTGCGCCTGAGAAGATAACGCTGTTAGCGAACCGCGGGATTCTCGCCGGGGTCGAGGTCTGCTACAAAAAAACGCAAAAGAGAATTAAAACTCAATTAACCTACACGGCTGCCGTAATGCTGAGTGGTCCCGGTCCATCAGAATGTGCGTGGTCTTCCCTGCTTTGACTCTTGCGGACCGTGGGAAATAGTGTTCCAGCTACAGCAGACCTGGAGGCTCACGATGCTATTCAGAGAGTACCACATCCCATAGGGTTAGAATTGAGAATGCTGTTCTTAGCTGAATCTTCGGGACTGTATGGTGCTGTACCATGGAATCTGTTTTGTTCCAGACGTCCCACACGGAGCTGCGTGGGACATCCTGTTTCGTTTGAGTTTTGCCGACTGACACGCCCGAAGTCGGAAAAGATCATAAATACAGGGTGGTGCACGAAATTTTTGAACATAAACTTTATTGTCAATACAATCTGACAGGAATATATACTACAATGAATAGCCGTCCATGGAGATTTGTTCTAACTCAGCACATGCTCAATATGTCCCCCATTTCGTTTCCTAACTTCCTTCAAACGAACAGTGAAGCTAGTGATTACCCTACGGCACATGTCTTCCGTGATTTCACTGCAAGCTTGAAGAATAATCCTTCTGAGCTCCATTAAATCACGTGGACGTTTCGGGAAATTTTTTTCCTTTAGGTACCCCCAAAGAAAAAAGTCACATGGATTGGACTATTGGGGAGCAATTTTGTCCATCATTGAAGCGATCTGGAAACCTGAGTGAAATGTTCCGCATGTCGAAATGCTCGTGTAAAAACTCCAACACAGTGTTTGCAGTATGTGGCCTTGGTCCATCTTGCATGAACCACTGCTTGTTGAATGGCAAGGCGGTAGCAAGAAGCTGTGGAATGAAGCTATTGCGAAGCATGCTCAAATAACGCTCTGTTCATAGTTTCTTCAAAGAAAAAGGGTCCAATAAGTCCGTGACTGGAAATTGCTGCCCACGCTGTAA
Organism: Schistocerca piceifrons; assembly: GCF_021461385.2. Classification (NCBI taxonomy): domain Eukaryota; kingdom Metazoa; phylum Arthropoda; class Insecta; order Orthoptera; family Acrididae; genus Schistocerca; species Schistocerca piceifrons. Next base: position 123,339,015 of record NC_060146.1, read on the forward strand.
TCCTCGGATTGTCGTTCATGAAGCACTTGTGGGTTTTCAGTGGCCCAAAAGCGTACATTTTGTTTGTTAACCATACCGTCTAAATGACAATACGCCTCGTCTGAAAACCTAACGTTGTTGATATTTTCTTCCCTATCCCCCGTCCACTGAGCAAACAGTAGTCTATGCTGCCTGTGTTCTTCAGTGAGCTTCTGTGCACAGGTCATCTTATATGGATAAATATGGAGGTCACTTTTAAGAATGCGTTGATCGGAGCGTCTGGATATTTCCAGTTGCACTGCTGCCTTTCTACACGATTTCCCGGGACTTCTCTGTACAGCAACTCGTACCGCTTCAATATTGTCAGGCGAACAAACAGGCTTAGGCCGAGGTCGCTACGCTTCCAATACTGTTCCTTCCTGTACAAATTTATCGTACAACCTGTGGATGGTCTTCTTGGAAGGGACCCACCGTGTGTTAAACTGTTGTCGAAAACGCCTCTGAGTCACAACAAGGCTCTTCGTTTCATGAAAAAGTAACACAATTGCCGATCGTTGCTGTGTCGTCAGTCTTCCACTGTCAGCCATTGCTGCTTACTAGTCTCCTAGCGGCAGTATCGTGAATTACACGTCATTTCATATAACAATTGTTTTTACAAGCTCTGCTGGTACTGCTGTAGAGATCCCAGCGGAATATCTAATGTGCGTCGTAAATTGTGAGAGAAACAACTGGTACACATTTCTTGCGCCACCCTGTATTTGAGAAAAAGCATATTGAGCCTTCAGCTGTACATGTGCAACCCAGTATACAGTATGTTACTTACGCGTATAGCAAATACATAGGTGATGGTAAAATCATGTACACAATGTATAAAAGGACAGCCTATCGGCGGAGCTGTCATTTGCACTCAGGTGATCCATGTGAAAAGGTTTCCGACGTGATTATGACCGGACGACGGGAATTATTAGACCTTGAACGCGGAATGGTGGTTGTACCTAGACGCATGGGACTTGGGTTTTGGAAATCGTTCGGGAATTCTATATTCCGGGATCCATTGTGACAAGAGTGTGCCAAGAACACTTAATGTCAGGGATCACCTCTCACTACGGACAATACAGTGGATGACGGCCTTTACTTAACGACCGACAGCAGAGGCGTTTGCATAAAGTTGTCAGTGCTAACAGACAAGCAACACCCCATAAAGTAACCGCACAAACCAATGTGGGACGTACGATGAACGGTCCGTTAGGACAGTACGGTGAAATCTGGCGTTAATGGGCTATGGCAGCAGACGACCGACGCGAGTGATTTAGCTAAAAGTGCAACAACGCCTGAAGCGCCTCTACTGTGCTTGTAACCACATCATTTGGACTTCAGTCGACTGAAAAATTGTGGCCTGGTGAGACGAGTCGATTTTAGCTGGTAAGAGCTGACTGTAGGCTCCAGGAGTGGCGCAGACATCTCGCTGCCTTCGTCCCAAGTTGTCAACAAGGCACTGTGCAAGCTGGTGACGGCTCCATAGCGATGTGCGCTGTGTTTACATGTTATGAACTGGATCCTCGGGCTCAGCTGAACCAATCATCGACTGTAAATGGTTGTTTTTGGCTACTTGGAGATTAGTTGAGCCATTCATGGACTTCATGTTCCCAATCTGGGTCCTCAGGCTCACGTGAACCAATCATCGACTGTAAGTGGTTGTTTTTGGCTACTTGGAGATCAGTTGAGCCATTCATGGACTTCATGTACCCAAACTGGGTCCTCGGGCTCAGCTGAACCAATCATCGACTGTAAATGGTAGTTTTCGGCTACTTGGAGATCAGTTGAACCATTCATGGACTTTATGTTCCCAAACTGCTATGGAGTTTTTATGGAGGACAGTACGCCATGTCGCTGTGCCATAATAGTTCGCCTATTTTAAAGAACATTCTGGACAATTAGAGCAAATGATTGACCACCCAGATCGCACCACATGAATCACATTGAAGATGTATAGGACATAACTGAGAGACATTTCGAGCACAAACTCCAGCACCAGCAACTCTTTCACAATTATGGACGGCTACAGAGGGAGCATGGCTCAGCGTTCTTGCAGGGGACTTACAGAGGTTTATTGACTACATGCCACATCACTGCACTAAGCTGGACAAAAGGAGGTCAATGTATATTACCTCTAAGGTCTAAACTGTACTTGTTTCACTTAGGACATATAAGGCACATATGACTGCATAACCCACTTACCCACCGGTTTATATACTAGTTAATGTTAACCAAAGGAATGGTTTCAATCATTTACATTTATGAACACTGTTGCACTTCTGTATGTTTGTGGAAATTACATGTTGCAGATGTTACTTACAGACAGAGAGCATAATAACAATTTATTTTATGTCACTACTTATACCTGGTACCATACACATAGGGTTTAAGATACGTATATGGTTGCAGCCTGAGTTTCGTGTTGGAGTTCTTCTTCAGTTTTCTATACTTCGGATACTTGTTGTTATACGCTTTGTTAGAGTCTATAGAGTTTTATTGTAGTATAATGGTTTAATAGCAGTGAACCTACTGGAATGCTTCATCTTAATGAAAGTTTTATTTTTGATTTTAACTGTATATTGTCTTTGAAGCTTTGGTATTACTTTAACTGATATGTGTCATACATATATGTTATGGGGTTATATTACGTTTACACTTATAGTTAGGCAACCAATTTTGCACCATACAGTAGGCCCCTTACACAGTATGTCATTTATGCGCATAGATATTGTAATAGTACATTGTACCTACAAGTTATAAATTGTAATTATTTCAGCTATGTCACGTTAAGCATACATGACTGCATAACCAACTGAGCCACTGATTGATATATGAAGCAAATGAGTAGAATCAATCGTTATTTATGAAAACTGTTGCACTTTTGTGTATTAGTTACAGATGACAGTAGTTACCAGTCATTGTATATATTAATTATACCTGTTACCACAAAATTAGGGTTTAAGGTATGTAACTCACGCTTTAATATATGGTTCTCGCCTGAGGTTTATGTTGATGTTCTTTAACACCCATTATTAGTGTATACATTCCTGTACATACAGTAGACGTCTTATACGCTATGTCACACTCTATAGCTGTCACATTGCATTGTGTTCAGTCATTAGCTTAAGGTAATATAGATTTTGTCTCATTGTTGTTTATTTTTGGGACTTCACTCTTGCTCACTTATGATTACAGTTACAGAAGCACTATTATGTCATGGACAGTGCGTAATGCGTATAAAAAGGTTATATTATTAAAGTAAAACAATAAATGTAATAATTTCTTAAACAGGAACAAAGTCTCATTTCATTATTTCACAATGCTGTTCATAAAAATATTACATATGAAATTTTTATTTACTTACAACATGTTTTTGCTGTTTGATTACAGATTATTACTGTTAATTTTGAGAATAAGAGCCCGGTATTCGGTACCACTATGATCAAGCCGATGATTGTTTCGATAGCAATACACTTCAATGTTTCGGACGCCATTTTTGTTGTTATCTGTAACTAATGCGGAACCTTTGACCTGATAATACGGTGTTCAGTCTGTCATAACAGATGTTCCTTTCCTTGTGATATTCTTCAATTATACCATCTTCGGTGTTAATCTGACAATATCTACTTGTTTGTTAACTTTGTATTTGTTTTACACCTCTTCTTGACGTTTCCTTTTACAGAACATATTATGATCACATAATTTTGATATTTCACTGTATTGCTTTGTGTCCATTGCAGGTGATTCTCGTTTTAGACATAAAATGTTTTTATGTCTTTTTATTTAACTGTATACACTATATATCTTTTACGTTTCATTTTATTTACAGTCATCAAGTGATAACGCCTGTAATACGTGAGACAGGCTGAGAAATAAATTCGCATTGACTACGACGATACAAGCCGAATGATTCAATAGCAGCCAAGACGTCCGTTTATGAGAGTCTAATTGCATAATCTTGCAGTTGTTGCTTCAGCCCTCGTCGTAACTATTGCATCTACATCCAGTTAAAACTTCTTATTGTAGTAAGGACTTGCTATCCCTCTACAATACTTATCAGTACTTAATTGTTCGTTTCTTCATGTCTCAGGATGTATCATATATAGCGACCCCCTCATTTAGCTAAATTGGGGTGCCAATTTCTTCTCTTTTCCCGATTCAAATGAACCCCTATTCATTAGTTACTCGATCAACTATTATTCATTTCAACACTCGTCTGTAGCACCACGTCTCAAAAGCTTCCATTCTCTTTTATGTATAATGTTTATTGTTCATGTTTCACTTCCGTAAGATGCTGCACTCCAGAAAAAATATTTTCAAAAAACCCCTTGCAAATATTTATGTTTATATTGGATGTAGCATCCTTCTCGTTTTCAGAAAATATTTTTTCTGTTTCTGCAAGTCGGAATTGAAATCAACTTTTTTTGTCTCATAGTCATTTACTTTGTACTCCAATTATCGAAAAAGTCTATATTTTCAATGTGATATTGTCCCGTCTATTCCCTACAGCATCACCTGATTTAATTTGACTACATTTCACTACGTTCATTCTACTTTTGTTGACGTTCGCCTTATAAATTCTTCTCAGTGTTTGGACCATTTGGCACAGATTTTGGTTTCAAGTTTTCATGTTGTTTTGTGCAGTACTTGGAGAGAATCTGATGAATGTTGCAGACAGTTTCACTTCGAGACTACACAGTCGTGTAGGATCCATTAATGAAGTAGCTATTTAGGCACTCCCAAAAACACAGTTTGCAACAATGCCAAATAACCTAGCGTGTGGGGTTAGTTGGCATGTACCTACTGGCATGTTAGTGTAAGCTGGCATGGATAGGGATACTTAGGTAGAACACAGTAATTTTCACGGGAAACATTTTATTTGATCAAAATCTGGGACAGCTTCCTATTCAAAGTACCAGCTGTTCAAGAAATGGATTTTTCGTGAATAAATAAACCTGGACTAAAACAAATCCTGATTACATGTATAATGAACTTAAATATATGAACAAACAATGATTTCTTCAAAGAAAATAAATTCTACTTATGGTTATAGCCACCTACAGCTATGCAAATAGAAGTAGCTCAGTTTTCCAAACCAGTCACTAATGTAGGAGGTCGGTGCTCGATTATTTGAACAGGTGGGTTCAATTTCAGTGAAATTTTACTTTCGTCATATCCAACTGAATCATCTCCAGCTTTTCCCACTTTTGACCACTGAAGACCCGCTAATTTCGTTGCCATTATTTTCAACAACCTTCCCAGTTTACTGATGGGGATGGTAATTCACCAAGACAAAGTCATTTACTTGGAATATATTGTGATCAGGAGCCCCTTAAGACTGTAGGAGAACCGTTCTAGATATTGTTCAAAGTGACCTGTTGGCATCTTTTGAGGTACTCCAGGATTCGTCAGAACTATCGAACGAAAACGGTGACCATCGTCTTTGTAGGGGGCTGAGGGTGAAAACTCTTTTACACGGAGAGCTTATTCAACCTCCGTCTCTTCGCATAGCTAAATTCAGACGTGGCGTTATCAGAATCCATTGAGGAAAATTCTGATCGACGTTTTCTGGGAAGTTTTTCTCCTACTACTCGTCGACCTCAGCCATTCCGCCCTTTGTATCCTATTCCGCTTAACTGCCTACGCATCGTCATTGTGTTTGGTAAACTGCAGAAGGCAGTTTGGAACACATGAGTGATTATGCGATTTATTAAAATCAGACTCCTCGACGCTCGATGAGTTCTACCTAGTCTTGGTTTAGCTATGGTTGTTCCTTCACACTTCCACTTCGTACCCACCATCACCAACAGGCGACTTGGGGAACTGAATGTCCCTCACGTATTTGTTAATCAGTTGGCATCCAATGACGTCCGTATTCGAAACCGCCGCGCGGGATTAGCCGAGTGGCCTAAGGCGCTGCAGTCATGGACTGTGCGGCTGGTCCCGGCGGAGGTTCGAGTCCTCCCTCGGGCATGGGAGTGTGTGTTTGTCCTTAGGATAATTTAGATTAAGTAGTGTGTAAGCTCAGGGACTGATGACCTTAGCAGTTAAGTCCCATAAGATTTCACACACATTTGAGCATTTTTTTATTCGAAACCAGTTAGCTCTCCTTACTGATTTTTTCTGGTGTTACTCCTTCTCTGCTGTATACATCTTGACTTTAAAGAGTCAACATGTAGGACGTAATTATGTCTATGGTACTTATTTTTGATTTTGTGACGGAGCTTGTATGGCTGATTAATGTGGCCGTACCACCTACACACGCAATGCACGACTCACGCTGTATATCGTATTTACAGCTGCCTGAAGATGGCCATCGATGACCAGAATTAATTACCTGGTTTATTACATTTTGTGACCCGTGACTGGATTTACAATAAAAGAAATATTTTCTTAATCGCTGTGGAACCTAATTGCGAATGTGTCGCAACTCGTGGAAGGGATGTGTGGGACAGTTTAGTGTGGTTAGTAGCTGTTCTGGCAATTTAAAATTTCTACATTTGGCTTGCTGATTAAAGTCTGGCACTCGGAAGAATCTATTTTTTATTAATTACTTCACACTATCAGATTCGTTTTGCGCCATCAGTTATTTCTTGAGTTAGCAACCTATATTGTTAAAGCAATGACGAAAACAAATGAAAGGTTCAAGAGTGAATTTAAAACTAAGGAGGAAAGCATATGAGTGATAAGATTCTCTGATGATATTGCTGTCTTCAGTGAAGGTGAAGAAGAATCATAGGATCTGCCAAACGTGATGAACAGTCTAATTTAGTACACATTATGGTATGAGAGTAAACCGAAGAAAGCCGAAAGTAATAAGTAGCAGAAATGAGAATAGACAGAAAGTTAACATTAGAATTGGAGAACAAGAAGTAGAAAAGTCAAGGAATTCTGCTACCTAGGCAGTCAAATAACCCATGATGGGCGGAGCAGGGAGGATAAAAAAAAACACACTAGCACTAGAAAAAAGGACATTCATGGCCAAGAGAAGTCTATTCGAAAGAAGTCTACCAGTACGAAACATATCCCTCAATTTCAAAGAAGAAATATCTGAGAATCTACGTATGGATCACAGCACTGTATGTTAGTGAAATACGGACCGGAATAGAAGAGAATCAAAATGTTTGAGATATGGTGCACAGAACAAATTTTGAAAATTAAGTGGGCTGATACGGCAAGGTATGAGGAAGTTCTCCGGAGAATCGGCGAGGAAAGGAGAATACGGGAAACACTGACAAGAAGAAGGGTCAGAATGTGTGTTAAGACATGAGGGAACAACTCCCGTGGTACTAGAAGGAGCTGTAGAAGCAGACAGATATTGGAATACATCCAGCAAATAATTGATAACGTAGGTTGCAACTGCTGCCCTGAGATGAAGAGGTCGGCATGCCACACGGGAGAAATTCAGGAGCATCGGAAGAAAAAGGAAAAGAAGAAAAAGGTCAAACGGTCATGTGATCTCTGTTCCAAGGCGCCTATCTAATGGTTCCTGGCAGCAACAAAAATTTTATTTTCAATACTTCATGTAATTACTCACCGAATTTAAAAATTTTATATCTTACAGTAATCTATTCGTTGCGAGTTCCTTATTCATTACTTTAAGAGGTTAAAACCTAGAATCTACGTATATATCTTTAGACAACTTATCACACTGTGCGCATATGACCCAGAGTATATTCATTTGAGAATGAGAACAATTTGCCAGCATCAATAAATTTTACAGTAAATTTAAAACCTCTCCTATGAAACGGAGAAGCTTTCTAGATTACTAAATTTTGGCTGTTAATGCAGTAGCAGTTCAGCATCAGCCACAATGTACAATATCAGTGGAGCTGAAATCTCATAGCAGAATGGAGATTAGCAGTAGCAACTTACCTCTTGTGCATAGCTTGTATAAATCGCCGAGCTTAGTCGTAACACTTGGTATTCTGAAACTGTTTCACCGCAGAAAATTATAATACGGTCCTTCATTTCAATCACTGTATGACCTTTGAAATGGCAGATATTGAGATCACCGATCGAGGAACAGGAAAGCAACGACTATCTTTTAGTAGTGGAAAGGCATCAGGACAAGATGAGATACGTGTAAGATACTACTACTGCAGTTTATCGTAGGTCGCTGGAGTAACGAAAGGTACCTAGTAACTGGAAAAAAAGCACAGGTCATTTCCATTTTCAAGAAGAGTCGTAGGAGAGATACACATAATCATAGGCCTATATCATTGACATCAATCTGTTGTAGAATTATGGAACATGTTGTATGCTCAAGAATTATGACGTTTATCTAGAACGAAAATCTCCAATATAGAAGTCAATACGGACTCCCTCAACAGAGATCCTGTGAAACTCAACTCTCTTTGTTCCTCCATGAGATCCATAGCGCTGTAGACAAAGGCACTCAAGTTGATGCTGTGTTCCTTGACTCCCGGCAGGAACTACACACCGCTCCACACTGCAGTATGGTTAAAAAAAAAAAAAAATACGAACCGAGTATCAGAGCAGATTTTCGACTGGATGCCCGACATCCTTGCAGGTAAAACTCAACACATCGCTCTTAGCGGAACTGTGTTGGCGTACGCTGGTGCCACTACACCATGTAACAAAGATATTGCGAGACGACAGAGAGAGGCCAACGACTACTCGCATGGAACGCGCCGCCAACGCCCTCTTGGCTACCAGTATTTAGGGTCGCCGCTGGAGGGTGAGTCTGTTTGTCTGTTGCACCGAGTAAGTTCAAGTGTCATCAGTGCAGCCCAGTGGGAATGGCAGCAGCTCCACCGCTAACTCAGAGACAGGCATAATTGTGAACATAGCGGACTTTGTACTTTGCCAGCAGTGAGGCTAACGTGGACTATACAGAAGAGCTCGTACCACAACGAATATTGTGAGATAATCAACTTTGTATTGTTATGAATAAAGAACCCAGTTAATATATGCATGCAGTTCGTATTGCAGAAAGAAGATACCGACCGCCAAAAAACATCCTCTCCTTGCTTCCGATGGTACAGCTCTACAGAGACAACGAGACGACATGAAAGGAACAAATTCGGGAGATGTAAAGGTAATTTCCGGAGTACCACAAGGATCTGTTATAGGAGAGTTACTTTTTAATATGTTTATTAATCATCCAACAGGAAGCGTCACATGTTCTGTAAGACTGTTCGCAGATGATGTAGTTGTTTATAAGAAACTGTCAACATCACAAGACAGTACTGATTTTTAAATGACCGGCAGAGGATTGATGAATAGTGCAGGCTCTGGTAGTTAAAACCGGATCATAAATAAATGTAACATATAACGCATACATAAGAAAGTATAGCCATTACTGTACAGCTACACTTTTATGAGAAACTGCTGGAAGCAGTATCTACTGTAAAAAATCTAGGAGTAACTACTCAGAATGGAATGACCACAAAACAGTATGAAAAGCAGACGACAAACTGGAAGAATTTTAAGGAAGTGTAAATCGTCCACGAAAGAAATGAGTTATAAGGCTATTGTTAGACAAATTCTTGAGCATTGTCCATCAATTTCGTATCCTTACCTGGTAGGACTGATAGGAGATACAGAGAAGATCCAACGAAGGGCTGCGCTTTTCGTCACTGAATTGTTTAGTCGATGCGAGAGCGTTACAGAGATGCGTAACAAACTCCAGTGGCACAGTCTACAAGAGAGGCGTTGTGAATCAAGTAGAGGTTAACCATTGAACTTTCTAGGAAATACTTTGCAGGAATAGTCGGACCACTCATAACTTCCTCCAACACACATTTCGCGAAATAACCACGATGAAGAAATTTTAGGAACTGGTGCTAATACAAAGGCTAACCGACAGTCTTTCTTCCCACATGCCAGTCACCAGTGGATCAGGGAAGGGAAATCAGTCCATCGTACTAGAAGACACTCCCCACACACACCTTCAGGGGTCTTACAGAGTAATGTTGGAGACTGGTGTGAATATAGAATTCATTACTTCTTTACAACTAACTGCACTCGCAGTTCATTTTGCAGACAGTTTCCACATGTTGGCTTACAACCCATTGTATGTGTGAATTAATATCATTGAACGTCACTGAAACGCCTGCTAAACGCGCTGGGCAGAACAGGTAATAGGATTGGGGAAACGGCCAAGCGTTGAAGTCAGTTTCTGCTTCTATCTGTCATTTATTGTAATTTAGCAATTCTTTCACGGCTGAAGGCCTCCAACAAGAAATATTAACAAGATAAAAAATCCGATTAATATAGGGATAAAATCATTAAAAAAACACCACACACAAAGTGCAATACGAATGGCTGAGGGCCTCAATTAAATTTCAAAACTTCAGAATTATTACCATAGACCTTTAGGCGGGGCGCAAGATGAGACGCAGGCCCGTGAGGTGGCAGGGGTGCTCATGCCAAATTCCTCAAGGCAGCGTGAGTCACGGTGACAATCATCGCAAGTTGGATCGCAGTTTCAATACCCAGTTTGCTGAGGAACTTTGGCTCTGGCAGAGAAGGCGACTACTTCTGCTATGTTAATAGATATAAGTTCAGAATCGGATTCCAATTCTGAGTTTGAATTCGAAACTGTGTGTTACATCGCTTTGATAAAACAAAAAGCAGAAAAAAGTGCGTAAATGAAAAGAAGAGTAAGTCATGGGGAATTGCTTTAACTAAGGAATTTTCTACAGAGTTTTAACAATGTCAATGTAGAATGTTAACAACGATTTACAATGTAACTTAGCATTTCGTATGTCCGTTTCCTTGGCCACTTCCTCCCGCCTCTCAGCTTTCAGCTTCGTTTCCAAGTAATCTTCTTGGCTTGTACCATACAGAACTTTGCGAATACGTACGGCTTCAATTAGCTTTTCCTCCATTTCGAACTACCAACAGCCAGAAGCACCGTGAGCCTCGCAGTAAACTGCGTACAGGAGACTGCGGTCCGCAGGGTCACCAAGCGCAGGAGCTCCGTCACGTCACGCTGCGCTCTAACGTGCGGGGGCAGCACCATTCAGTTGTGTGGTTCGCAAAAACTCACCGTGAGTCGCCCTGCGTCACCTCACGGACCTGCGCCTCATCTTGCGGCCAGCCTTAAAGGCAGATAGCCAGGATGTTTAACGACAAGAAATCCTAAAAATCAACAAACAAAGAATCCAATTAAGATAGTAATAAAATAATTTAAAGAAACAACATACGCAAGGCGCAATACCAGTGGCTAAGAGCCACAATCAAACTTCAAAATTTCAAAATATATTACCATAATATTTAAAACCAGAAGGCCGCCGTGTTTAATTATGAAAAATAAACTTAAAAATAAATTGGCAAAATTTTAAGAAACAAACAATAATCATAAGCCTAAAATTTAAAATAGCTGACAGCAGATAATGAAACACCAGTGGCACTCAGAAGGTCTCCAGTGAAGTCAGTCTGTCCTCGTTCACTTAGGTGAGACAGGTGGTGAGCCCAACTACACTTGATCCGTCGGAACCCCACCAGGGGTAGCCACAGACCCACCAACACAAAAACTTGCTCCCATCGGTCAGTACATGAGAACCTCAACTGGAAATGTTACAAACGCGATAATACACGATGGAGTACGTATTAGCTGTCAAAATTAATTACCATATTGGACAGCAACAACAGGTGAGGAAAGGACGCTGCCTGAAATTACGTTAGTGGGCAGGGCAGGTAACCGGAACACTAACGACCTCTAGGCAGAAAATTCCACTGGTGCACTCAAATCGCAGGGGACCAAAATAGTTAATTGCACCGCATGGCGGCTAAATTTCAGCAGTAGAACCACTCGATGTTGCTCACCGGAAACCTCCCCAACAACAAACCACCGAAACGAACGACAGAACATGAATAGACGTGGCTTGGGTAGTTGAAACCACTACTCAGCTTTTACGTTCTGAGTCGGCGAACCACGAAGCTCGTAGCGATCGGACAGCTCCACACATCCTGCGACACTAAGCAGGGCTGCCAGGGCCCCCGCCGCTTGAACCGCACGGAGATAACTTCCCTCGGCCGCAACAACAGACCGACTCGCCTCCAGACCCCCCTTGCCGGAAACTATACGCACCCAACCAAAGATGGTACTCTGCGCAAATATCGATACACATCACTGCTGCCACACGCAGAAGGAAGAAGAACCACGACGTAGCTGCGACAAGGGCGGGAAATCAAACACAGACAGCGAAGTTCATAAAAAGGCGTAGTTGGAGAGAGCAGGACTCCGTCACGTAAGAAGCAGAGGAATGACGTAATGATGTAGTGGGCGGGAGCACTACGAATGTAGTGCGGGACAATATGTTGAGAATGTGGGTTTCGCGGGAGGTGTGCCAGAGATAAATCCCTGCAGTCGCGCTATCCTCTGCGTCCTCGGTGGCTCAGGTCAGTCGGCTTCTGGCGGCCATGGTGTGCGGACCTCGGGCGTTTGCTGTGCGCTCCGCTCTGCTGCGCTCCGCTCGGTAAGTCAAGCGCCTGTTGCAGTAGTTGGCTGCGTTATTTGATGGATTCATATTAGAGGGAAAGATGGAACAGCCTAATAGAAGAGACTGTTGTGTCTAGACAAGACAGCCTAGACACAATGAGAGGAAGCCGAAAGGCACGTGCTAAGTTAAAGCAGGATGGCGTGAGGTCTGAAACAGGATACGTAATGAATGCTATAAAGAAAAGTACGTAGCTTCTGGAATACTTAACTTTAATCCATCCTTTTGGTACATCTGGAGATTGTGGCGATACAAGTGAGACTCTTTAGATACATGCAATGTTACTAATGGCGCCTTGCTAGGTCGTAGCCATTGACTTAGCTGAAGACTATTCTAACTATCTGCTCTGCAAATGAGCGAGGCTTCGTCAGTGTGTATCGCTAGCTACGTCGTCCGTACAACTGGGGCGAGTGCTAGTCCGTATCTCGAGACCTGCCTTGTGGTGGCGCTCGGTCTGCGATCACACAGTGGCGACACGCGGGTCCGACATGTACTAATGGACCGCGGCCGATTTAAAACTACCACCTAGCAAGTGTGGTGTCTGGCGGTGACACCACAGAGACACATTGAAATTTGTTTTTGATCAGAAAGGGCAGAGACCGAATTCGTTCGAAATTGAGACATGGTTAGAGGAAGTTGTGAAAATTTCGTTTGAGGATATTATAGGTATTTCAATTGTGAGTAGCATTGTGTATGTCAAGCTTAAAAACACGGAATTGTGTGACAAAATTGTTGAATCTAGTCGCGGAACAGTTAAGTTCAAACATCACGATGGCAATATTAGTGAAGTTCGTGTTACGCATGCTGGCTTTGGATTAAGGACTGTCCATATCTTTGAGCTACCATTTGAAATCACCGCTGAGCAGATCAGTTCGGTGATAGCTCCTTATGGGAGAATAATTAGCAATTTTGCAGAAAAGTGGTCTCCTGCTCACGAGTTCCCCGTCTTGAATGGTATCGGGCAACTGTGAGTTGATTTACACAAGCACATACCCTCGTATATAAATGTTTGTGGATATCGTGCTATAGTAATATACACTCCTGGAAATGGAAAAAAGAACAGATTGACACCGGTGTGTCAGACCCACCATACTTGCTCCGGACACTGCGAGAGGGCTGTACAAGCAATGATCACACGCACGGCACAGCGGACACACCAGGAACCGCGGTGTTGGCCGTCGAATGGTGCTAGCTGCGCAGCATTTGTGCACCGCCGCCGTCAGTGTCAGCCAGTTTGCCGTGGCATACGGAGCTCCATCGCAGTCTTTAACACTGGTAGCATGTCGCGACAGCGTGGACGTGAACCGTGTGTGCAGTTGACGGACTTTGAGCGAGGGCGTATAGTGGGCATGCGGGAGGCCGGGTGGACGTACCGCCGAATTGCTCAACACGTGGGGCGTGAGGTCTCCACAGTACATCGATGTTGTCGCCAGTGGTCGGCGGAAGGTGCACGTGCCCGTCGACCTGGGACCGGACCGCAGCGACGCACGGATGCACGCCAAGACCGTAGGATCCTACGCAGTGCCGTAGGGGACCGCACCGCCACTTCCCAGCAAATTAGGGACACTGTTGCTCCTGGGGTATCGGCGAGGACCATTCGCAACCGTCTCCATGAAGCTGGGCTACGGTCCCGCACACCGTTAGGCCGTCTTCTGCTCACGCCCCAACATCGTGCAGCCCGCCTCCAGTGGTGTCGCGACAGGCGTGAATGGAGGGACGAATGGAGACGTGTCGTCTTCAGCGACGAGAGTCGCTTCTGCCTTGGTGCCAATGATGGTCGTATGCGTGTTTGGCGCCGTGCAGGTGAGCGCCACAATCAGGACTGCATACGACCGAGGCACACAGGGCCAACACCCGGCATCATGGTGTGGGGAGCGATCTCCTACACTGGCCGTACACCACTGGTGATCGTCGAGGGGACACTGAATAGTGCACGGTACATCCAAACCGTCATCGAACCCATCGTTCTGCCATTCCTAGACCGGCAAGGTAACTTGCTGTTCCAACAGGACAATGCACGTCCGTATGTATCCCGTGCCACCCAACGTGCTCTAGAAGGTGTAAGTCAACTACCCTGGCCAGCAAGATCTCCGGATCTGTCCCCCATTGAGCATGTTTGGGACTGGATGAAGCGTCGTCTCACGCGGTCTGCACGTCCAGCACGAACGCTGCTCCAACTGAGGCGCCAGGTGGAAATGGCATGGCAAGCCGTTCCACAGGACTACATCCAGCATCTCTACGATCGTCTCCATGGGAGAATAGCAGCCTGCATTGCTGCGAAAGGTGGATAGACACTGTACTAGTGCCGACATTGTGCATGCTCTGTTGCCTGTGTCTATGTGCCTGTGGTTCTGTCAGTGTGATCATGTGATGTATCTGACCCCAGGAATGTGTCAATAAAGTTTCCCCTTCCTGGGACAATGAATTCACGGTGTTCTTATTTCAATTTCCAGGAGTGTATGATGGGCAGCCAAGAGCCTGCGCGTCTTGCGGCGGTACAGACCGTGTCCGCTCGCAGTGTATACAACGCCGAGTGGCCCAGCTACCTGCGGGCGAAGCAGTGAGACCCCCAGCCATGTCAACGTTGCCTTTAACTTACGTGGTGGCAGCCGCTGGACAACTCTACACGCGCGACGCTCCTGACGCTTCTCGGGACGCTACTCAGGATGATGCAGCTCGCGACACTGAAGTGATAGTGGAAGTTAGCGACCCGACGGTGACAACACAGCCAAAGAGTCAAGAAAAAGAACCAAATATCTCTGTTCAAATAGAATAAACTCATGAACCGATTATAGTCCTTCAGAATGAGCAGTCTCCAGAAAACCACAAGGAAACCAACCCATCACTTGCCAGAGAACAGGACCGAGCGCAAGAAACCCAAGAGGCAGTGGAAAACGATGAAAGCTCCCCAAGAGTCACTCCTCCAAGGAAACATAAAAAGAGGAGTGTGATGTCACCGCCAGACACCACACTTGCTAGGTGGTAGCTCTAAATCGGCCGCGGTCCATTAGTACATGTCGGACCCGCGTGTCGCCACTGTCAGGGATCGCAGACCGAGCGCCACCACAAGGCAGGTCTCGAGATACGGACTAGCACTCGACCCAGTTGTACAGACGATTTAGCTAGCGATGCACACTGACGAAGCCTCGCTCATTTGCAGAGCAGATAGTTAGAATAGCCTTCAGCTAAGTCAATGGCTACGACCTAGCAAGGCGCCATTAGCCTTACATAGCTTGTATCTAAAGAGTCTCACTTATATCGTCAATAGCTATGTACCAAGGATGGATTAAAGTTAAGTATTCCAGAAGCTACGTACTTTTCTTTATAGGATTCATTACGTATCCTGTTACAGACCTCACGCCATCCTGCTTTAGCTTAGCGCGTGCCTTTCGGCTTCCTCTCATTGTGTCTAGGCTGTCTTGTCTAGACACAACAAGGAGACTAGCTCATAAGGGGGCTGAACAACTGGCACCGCCTTTGCAAGAAAAAGCAAAGCAGATTAGCAATAAACTGCATGAAGAACAACATAGTAATCCGGCAAGCCAAAACAAATACACCACGCCCCATGTCAACGAACCATTCGTCACACGAGAGATTGAAGCTGCTAGCAAATTTCGATGCAGACAAGATTTTCCCTAATACTAGAAATGCAGCAAAAGAGACATCGAAAGCTAATCAACACAAAACCTGCGCTGATGAATCGGATGAATTGAATCAAGATGAAGAATTGAATGAAACTGGACCAACGGAACAGACTCCTGCCCCAAGAGATCAACTGAACACGATGGATACATCATTGCCGGAACACACATGTGAAAAAGGATTTTCCTCCGACAGCACTTCGTATGACGAATATTGACTTCGGTAATGAGTAGGACAATATGAACGCAGCACAAGGCTACAAAATCGATACGTTGAACATTAATAAGATACGCTCCTCCCTGCATTTACAACATCTGCAAGACTTTCTATACGCAGCTGACGTTGATAAACTACTGTTACAGGAAGTAACAGATATTAAATTAGAAAAGATACAACGCCATAATAAACCCCGGTATCGGTGCAGAGCTGGGAACCACAATTCTCACTAAAGAAGGCATCCGTGTCACACAAATAGCAAAACTTGAAAACAGGAGAGGGGTTGCAGTGACTGTTAATAATGCCCTCATCATCAACGTTTATGCACCGTCAGGCAACAATAACAGGCGTGCTAGAGAGGATTTTTTAAAAAGTGAAATCGTTCATCTCTTCGGTACACGTCAAGATTATATAACCCTAGCCGGCGATTTTAATTCTGTACCTAGCCCGAAAGACCAGACACCGAATTTCAACAAGTCCTTAGAACTGGAAAGAATAGTCCACCAAATGCAGTTAACCGATACCTGGGAAAATACCCATGGCGCACAGGCCGGTTTCACATATTTTACCAGTCACTCAGCAAGCAGGCTAGACAGAATTTACGTCTCGTCCAACCTTAAGAACCATGTACTCCAGTCTGAGGTCTGGCCCACTATGTTTTCTGACCACGCCGCGTACATCACCACAGTAAATTTGGAAAAACAAGAGACTCACCGAGCGAGGGGCATATGGAAACTCAACATTACACATCTGCAAGATGAGGAATGTCGCGTAGCATTTACTAATGTGTGGCAAGAATGCGAGAAACGATTCCCGCTATACAGTTGGTGTTTACAATGTGCGAAGCCTAAAATAAGAAGAATGCTGATCGATTACTAACGACAGAAAAGTTTCAGGATTAAAAAGGCGACTGAATTTTATTTTAGCTGCCTTAGAGACCTGTACACCTTGGACACACGATAAATGTAGAACTTTAGCAGGATTCAGAAAGTTAAAGCAAAACTTTTAGCACTGAAGCGGCGACAGTCAGAAGGTTTAAAAGTCAGAGCGAGAATACACAACATTGTAGAAGGGGAAGAAACAGCTATGTACCATGTAATGCGTGAGAATAAGAGAGGAAACAGTAAAATACTGACAGACGTTGAGTTACCTGGTGGCACCAGGCACACAAAACAGCATGAAATTCGAAACGCTGTTCATAAATATATCTCAGATATGATGTCCACCAAACCTACCGTCAACGAGGCGCGGCGTGATCTTGTTAGAAACGTATCAGGACGAATTAGTACAGAGCGAGTATAAAATTTCACCGCTGAAACAGAAGAGGACGAATTGAAAGACGCAATAGCACAGAGTACTAAAAATAAGTCTCCAGGACCTGATGGTATCCCCGTGGAATTCTACCAAGTGTTCTGGCCACAAATGAAAAGCAAGTTGCTATGCATGTACAACGAACTCATGAATGGCACTGTTGCCGCTCCCAAAGAATTTCCTGAAGGGATCATAGTTCTAATTCCTAAAAACTCACTTAGCAAAGCAATTGAAAACCTTCGCCCAGTAACATTACTCAACAGTGATCACAAAATCATGGCCCGCGTATTTGCAAGAAGAATAAAAATGGTTATTAACCCTGTAACTGGCACGTACCAAACATGTGTAGGCAAAGACAGAAACATCTATCAGAATATATGCGAATACAGGGATATAATATCAACCGCAAAAGTATGCCGAATAAAATGTGCTTTAGTGTCATTAGACTTCGAGAAGGCGTTTGACAGAGTAGATCATAAGTATCTCTTTGGTATCATGGAAGTAATGGGATTCCCACCACGATTCGTGAGGATTATTCAACAAATTCTGAAAAACAATGTAGCACGAATAATGATAAACGGAGAACTAAGTAGAGAGATTGAATTAACTGGATCCGTACGTCAAGGTTGCCCAATGTCAATGGCCCTTTTCGCAATAGCAATAGAACCTCTCCTCGTGACACTCACGCCTCACCTGCAATGATTGTGTATGAACGGCAAGAAAATAGTGTGCAACGCCTATGCAGGTGATGTAGGCGTCGTGGTTATAAATGAAGTCGCGAAAGCTCTTCAGATTGTACACACATATGAACTTGCTTCTGGCGCCAAACTAAATAAAAGGAAGTCAGGCATCATGAACCTAGGCAGAGGAATATGCATGCAAAATCGGGGACAATTGACGGAAGTATCCACATTGAATTGTTTGGGTATTGAATTTAGGAGCAACATCCAACACACTACTGCCGTCAATTATTAAAAAAACTACTTGCAAGCATACGAGCATCTGTACAGAGAAACAGTATGAGGCAACTGGACGAGATACAGAAAACCATACTAGTATATGTGTATATAACATCCAAACTTAACTATGTTGTCCAAACTTTTCCGATGCCATTAGAAACAGCCTGAAGAATTTTATCCGCGATAGGAAGCTTTGTATGCCAAGGCAACATTTTCAAAGTGAAGTTCAATACACTAATATTCCCAACAAGGAAAGGAGGTTTAAGCCTTGTTGATGTCAATTACAAGTCACGAGCATTGTATGAATGTCGAATGCGCAAGCAATGGAAACAGATGCCCGACAGCTTAACGGCCCACTTGCTGAATGAAATTGCTCCAGCAAGCATGCAGGCGCCAATAGATGTGAAGCATATACCAGCTGGTCTTTGTCACCTAAAAACTTTTCTCGTTGAGTACAGTTATATCTCCTCGAGTCTCTCAGAACAGCAGTTGAAGAGAGTAAAGGACATGTATACATCTTTTATGGAAGCTAAGGAAGGGAATATTATTGAAAGAAAATACCCCAACAATGACTGGTCTGCAATTTGGAAAAATATTCACGATCGGAACCAACCATCTAAGGTGAAAGCAACTTGGTATAATGCAGTCAACAGAAAAATTTCAGTAATTCCAAACTGCATGCTATACATCTCACAAATTCGTCCTTGTACGCGTCATGCAACCTTCTTGGCACTGAAGAACACCGATTCGTGTGTGAAAGAGTAAGAGACATATGGCATACAGTTAAGAAGAAATTAGCGACCGTTAACAGAATATCTCCAACCATTTTCACCGCCGCAGATTTTCTGACTCCAGACGCAGTGCCATACCCTAATACGAAAAGAAATGCTGTTAACTGGCTAAAAGGGCACACAGTGCACTATATCTTGAAGGCAGAAAATAAAAGCAAAGAAGATTACTGGGTGTATCTAACGACTCAGCACCATCATCTCATGCGGAAAAAAGACTACAACAAAAATTACGCAGGCTTCCTAAATAGAATCATAGAATAAAATTATACAGAGAACAATAACAGATTAAGATTGGTACGGAATTCAGAGATGTCAGCCTTGCACGATTACAGGTAACTGGAACCGGAATGACTTCGATCCTTTCACGAGACCCTACAGAAAAGAAATCAAGTCCGTGACAAGACCCACCGGACTACATCCTCATGAAGAAACGAGACATCAACTTTTATGTATTTTATTTTTTTAATCATCTTATACCATACGCCGAGAAGTTTTAAGTTCTAAGAAACGTTTTTCAAGGAAATGCAAGATTTTATGTTATCCTTGAGAGACTTCACGTTTCAGTTTATTTTAATATACTTGTCTTTCCAATAGCAAGAGGAAGATTCATTACCTTTAATTAATATTAAGAAGAAATATTTATTCTCATTTATGTTAGTAAAGGTAATTTAGGCATCCAGCTTACAGAAAAAAAATAGGAAACCGAAATAAAAAAATACAAAAAAAGAAAAAGTGGCCGAGCACTCGCAAAAAGTAAGAAAAATGAGGATTTGGCATCAAAAACATAAAAAAGTACATAAAATAAAAAAGTAAAAAAAGAGTTGGTAGAAGGATGGACTAATAATAATAATAATAATAATAACGACAAAAGCAAAGAAGCTATCCGAAGAAGGCAAACAAGGTGAGCGTTTGGAAGGGCTGTGAGGGGAGAAGGGAGGCCCTAAGAAAAGAAAAAAGAAAAAAAAAACGAGTCCCGGTCGGGGCACACATTTTCATCTGTCCCCGTTGACGTATGTCAACGCCCGTAAGCAGCTAAGGGTGTTCATTTCATTGTAATTTCATTCTAACGAGCTTCTTGGTCACCGAAAGAACAGATACCATCTTAGTAAATATACAGGGTGATTCAAAAAGAATACCACAACTTTAGGAATTTAAAACTCTGCAACGACAAAAGGCAGAGCTAAGCACTATCTGTCGGCGAATTAAGGGAGCTATAAAGTTTCATTTAGTTGTACATTTGTTCGCTTGAGGCACTGTTGACTAGGCGTCAGCGTCAGTTGATGCTAAGATGGCGACCGCTCAACAGAAAGCTTTTTGTGTTATTGAGTACGGCAGAAGTGAATCGACGACAGTTGTTCAGCGTGCATTTCGAACGAAGTACGGTGTTAAACCTCCTGATAGGTGGTGTATTAAACGTTGGTATAAACAGTTTACAGAGAATGGGTGTTTGTGCAAAGGGAAAAGTTCTGGACGGCCAAGAACGAGTGATGAAAATGTAGCACGCATCCAGCAAGCATTTGTTCGCAGCCCAGGAAAATCGACTCGCAGAGCTAGCAGAGAGCTGCAAATTCCACAATCAACTGTATGGAGAGTCCTACGAAAAAGGTTAGTTATGAAACCTTATCGTCTGAAATTGGTTCAAGCACTGTCTGCAGCTGATAAGATTAAATGAATCGATTTCTGTGATTTTATCCTTGCTCAAATGGAAACAGATGAATCTTTCGTTTCAAAGATTGTCTTTAGTGATGAAGCAACTTTCCACACTAATGGGAAAGTCAACTGTCACCATGTCTGTATATGTGGTACTGAGACTCCGCGGGAAACAACTCAACAACTCAGTATGAACGTGACTCGCCTAAGGTGAACGTTTTCTGTGCCATTTCAGCCAATAAAGTTTATGGTCCCTTTTTCTTCGGAGGTGCTACTGTAACTGAACTACAGTATCTGGAGATGTTAGAGAATTGGCTGTCCCCTCAGCTCGAACAAGAAGCACAACAATTCATATTTCAGCAGGATGGAGCGCCACCACATTGGCACTTATCTGTCCGTAACTACCTGAACGTCAACTACCCGAGGCGATGGATCGGCCGCCAGGCAGCCCGTGACAGAGCACTTCATCACTGGCCTCCAAGAAGCCCTGATCTTACCCCCTGCGATTTTTTCTTATGGGGGTATGTTAAGGATATGGTGTTTCGGCCACCTCTCCCAGCCACCATTGATGATTTGAAACGAGAAATAACAGCAGCTATCCAAACTGTTACGCCTGATATGCTACAGAGAGTGTGGAACGAGTTGGAGTATCGGGTTGATATTGCTCGAGTGTCTGGAGGGGGCCACATTGAACATCTCTGAACTTGTTTTTGAGTGAAAAAAGAAAAACCTTTTTAAATACTCTTTGTAATGATGTATAACTGAAGGTTATATTATGTTTCTTTCATTAAATACACATTTGTTGAGGTATTCTTTTTGAATCACCCTGTATAGTTAAGGCTCCCTGGCCACTTGACCATCTTTTTCTTCTTCGGTGCGAATGCACAAATAGTGCCCGAACTCTTACAGGAATCGGCAACGCGCCGCGAGTAATGAGTATAATGGGCGGGGGCACTACGAATGTAGTCAGGGACAATACGTTGAGAATGTGGGTTTCGCGGGAGGCGTGCCAGAGATAAATCCCTGCAGTCGCGCTATCCTCTGTGGCCTCGGTGGCTCAGGTGGATAGAGCGTCTGCCATGTAAGCAGAAGATCCCGGGTTCGAGTCCCGGTGGGCGCACACATTTTCATGTGACCCCGTTGACGTATTTCAACGCCTGTAAGCAGCTAAGTGTGTTCATTTCATTGTAATTTCAACTACATATTGCAGTAGGAACGGCGAAAGGTCGTCTTCGGTTTATTGAGAGAGATTTTAGGGATGTGTGGTTCATCTGCAAAGGAGACCGTGTGTAGGACTTGGGTCCCTCCGGAGGCTTTGAGGTCCGTACCACGTCGAATCAAAGGAAGAAGTTGAGAGACAGGCTGCTAGATTTGTTACCGGTGGGTTCAAACAACACACAAGTTTTATGGAGATGCTTCGGAAATCCTGGGGAGAAAACGACGTTCTTTTCGAGGAATACCACTGAAAAGTTTTTAGAGAACAGCATTTGAAGATGACTGCAGAACGGTTCAGCTGATGCCAACGTAAACTTTGCGTAAGGGTCACGAAGACAGGATGAGAAAAATTAGGGCTGATACAGAGGCATATAGACACTCGTCGTGCCCTCGCTCTACTTGTGAGCGCAGTAGGAAAGAAAATGACCCCGCGTGACGCACCATAAGATGGCTTGAGGAGTGTGTGCAATATATAGACGTAGTTGTTGAGACTATAAGCTGCTGTGTCTCACATGTTTAGGAAACGAAGTGCTACAGCTAACAAGGGAACCTCCCCATCGCACCCCCCTCAGATTTAGTTATAAGTTGGCACAGTGGATAGGCCTTGAAAAACTGAACACAGATCAATTGAGAAAACAGGAAGAAGTTGTGTGGAACTGTGAAAAAATAAGAAAAATATACAAACTGAGTAGTCCATGGGAAGATAGGCAACATCAAGGACACAAGGAACACAGGAGCGATATGGTCTCGTGGTAACGTGAGCAGTTGCGGAACGAGTGGTCCTTTGTTCAAATCTTCCATCGAGTGAAAAGTTTAATTTTTTTATTTTCAGTTTATGTGACAAACTCTTATGTTTTCATCACTTTTTTGGGAGTGATTATCACATCCACAAGAAAACCTAAATCGGGCAAGGTAGAAGAATCTTTTTACCCATTCGCCAAGTGTACAAGTTAGGTGGGTCGACAACATATTCCTGTCATGTGACGCACATTCCGTTACCAGTGTCGTATAGAATATATCAGATGTGTTTTCCTGTGGAGGAATCGGTTGACCTATGACCTTGTTATCAAATGTTTTCGGTTCCCATTGGAGAGGCACGTCCTTTCGTCTACTAATCGCACGGTTTTGCGATGCGGCCGCAAAACACAGACACTAAACTTATTACAGTGAACAAACACGTCAATGAACGAACGGACAGATAATAACTATGCAAAAATAAAGAAAGTAAAATTCTCACTAGAGGGAAGACGTGAACCAAGGACTTCTCGTTCTGCAGGTGCTCACGCTACCACAAGACCACGGTGCTCCTGAGCTCAGATTGTCCATGATGTGGCCTATGTGGCGCATGCACTACTCAGTTTGTATATTTTGCTTATTTTTTTCATAGTTCCACACAACTTCTTCCTGTTTTCTCAATTGATCTGTGTTCAGTTTATCAAGGCCTATCCACTGTGCCAACTTATAACTAAATCTGAGGGGGGTGCGATGGGGAGGTTCCCTTGTAAGTATAGATAGGAATGTAAATGGCTCTGAGGGCAGCGGACTCAGCCCTGTAGTCGCTGTAAGCTACGGCCACTGCAGTCTTCCCCGCACGTTCCGGGGCGCACAAAACCACTGATGAGTAATGTTCTTCCTTAAAACAGTATACCCTGTATGGTCACAGTGGTTATAACCACGAAAAAGAGCTTCGAAATTCACCAACTCTTTCCGTTCTATTTTTATGGTGGGCTAAAAACAGTTGGTTTAGATGAGAAATTTTTTAATACTAATTCCTGTAACGTGAGACTTACACCATCGATGTACGTGTCTACAACATATTAAAATTTCATTGACGTCGAACGAACGTGTTTCTAGGTATATAGTTTTAAAATGAATAGTGCGTAGCGAAACGACCAAATCCCGGAGAAGTCTTGCTACTATACGTCATGTATCCGGACTCTGAGTTAAACAAAGAATATATATGGGTAACTCATTTTGCGATAGGCCCATGGCTTCGTTTGTAATTAAAGCCTAAAGTCGATTCTACACAGTAAGAAATCGGATAGTTAACGTCAACCTTCTTCTTGCTCGGCGTTTTCTATTTCAGCTCCTCACTTTCAGGACGGTTTACTTTAGATGCATTCTTTGGACTGCCACTGGCTGACTTTAGAACCATTATTTTTACTTTATTTGCTTTTTTATTTTTATTTTTTACTTTCCTTAACTTGAAACGTACACAGTTACTAAATTATCCTAATATTTGTTTAGTGTGTGATATTTTTCGTAGTATGGCACCATGCAGAGAGCCACATCACACGTTTTGCATCTTACCCGTGTCTTTTTCGTTGTGAATGAGCAGTACACGCTATACAGAGTCTCTGGGGGATCTCCTTTTTCTCCGTTGCTTCGAGGAACACTGGATAATGTCCCTCTTTGTTCTGCAGTCGGAAAGGGCTTTCTTCTCTGGTTATCCGTGGGATCGCACTTTTAAAAAAATTGCTCTGAGCACTATTAGACTTAAAATTAAAGGTCATCAGTCCCCTAGAACTACTTAAATCTAACTAACCTAAGGACATCACACACATCCATGCCTCAGAAAGGATTCGAACCTGCGATCGTAGCGGTCGCGCGGTTCTAGACTGAAGCGTCTGGAACCGCTTGGCCACACCGGCCGGCATCGCACTTTTACAAGTTTGACTATGAAATTTATCAAGTAACTAACGGATCATTTCAAAGTGGTATTCCACTAGTTGTAACTTCTGTGGCTTTTGTATTTCAAAAATAGTTTTTCCATTAAGTACACACAAGTCAGTCAAATGAAACAATATTTTCTTGTACCACTTCATTGTCTTTCGAATGCACTGTACAGAAGATAACAGCATGTCTGTTTTATCAACTGCACCCGCTGACTTAGTATATCTGACAACACAGGTGGGTTTGAATTTGTTTTGGCCCTTTCTATGTTCTTTTTTCTCTGTCTCCACAAACTCTGGTCCATTTATGAAGGAAAGCATCCGGACTTCTTTCTTGTCCATCCATTTTAGTGCCATTAATGTTCCACATGATCTGAACTGTATTTCCCCATTGTTCAGTTTGTCTGGCAACGGTGGTTTCTTGTTTTTGCGTACTATTCCGACAGCGCTTGTACATTTAACATGGAGCCACTGGAATAATTCGGGGCTCCCATTCCAACTGTCTAAATAAATGGTATGACCTGATTTTCCACAATCAGCATTTTCAGCCTCTATTTCCGTGGCTGCACCAGTGTAGATAATATAATCCAAAATATAATTGGTTTGTACGTCACAAGGAAAGAAAATTTTAATGCCAAAGCGGTGACGTTTATTTCGTATTTACTGCTTAAACCGGAGCCTTCCTTCGAAAAGTAGCAGACTTTCGTCGATCACTAGGTTTTCAAAGGGTACTACTGCCTCGCGGAATTTATCTTATGAGTGATCTACAATGAGATGTATTTTTACAAGTATATCTTGAGAAGCGGTGGAATTGTCACTGAAGTGCAATAAACGTAGAGTCAACTTGTACCGGTCCCTGGCCATTGTGTTAGAAAATATCGGTGTTTGAAACAAAGAATCTGTCGACCAATATTCATTCACTACTAACTTTTTACTTCCAGGCATAAGCAAAAAACACGCTTGGAAGCAATAAAATTCTGCTGGCTCTGTATGCTTCCAGAGTGCTAATCTCCTGGGTACTGTCATTTTCACAGTAATAAATTTGTAATAATTATTGAACTATGACTAACTGACAACCTCAGCTGCCGACAGGTGTTGTTGATATACCTCGATGTGGACAGTTGGGAATGTGAGTCACACGGGCAGCGTGCAAGGGATAAGTCCCTGCAGTCGCGCTATTCGTCTGTGTCCTCGGTGGCTCAGATGGAGAGAGCGTCTGCCATGTACGCAGGAGGTCCCGGGTTCGAGTCCCGGTCGGGGCACACATTTTCAGCTGTCCACATCGAGGTATATCAACAACACCTGTCGGCAGCTGAGGTTATCAGTTAGTCATCGTTTATTCCAGGGAAAAGCTGCATGGTCATCAACAGTAACTGTTCTTTCGAAAACAAGTTACTGTCTTCGTATATATAGTTAAAGGCTACCCAGCCATTGACCTTTGTGCGAATGCGCACAGGTTGCCCAAACTCTTACGAGAATCGCCATAGCGTGCGCGAGTAATGAGTGGTTGGGCAAATGTCTATAAGGTACAATACATATGTAGAATTGTGGACAGTTGGGAATGTGAGTCTCACGGGCAGCGTCCAAGGGATAAGTCCCTGCAGTCGCGCTATTCGTCTGTGTCCTCGGTGGCTCAGATGGATAGAGCGTCTGCCATGTAAGCAGGAGATCCCCGGTTCGAGTCCCGGTCGGGGCACACATTTTCAGCTGTCCACATCGAGGTATATCAACAACACCTGTCAGCAGCTGAGGTTGTTAGTTAGTCATCGTTTATTCCAGGGAAAAGCTGCATGGGCATCTGAACTGTATTTCCCCATTGTTCAGTTTGTCTGGCAACGGTGGTTTCTTGTTTTTGCGTACTATTCCGACAGTTGCTTCTGTCGTCTGTACACAGATCAATAATTATTATATATACGAAGACAGTAACTGTTCTTTCGAGAACAAGTTACTGTCTTCGTATATATAATAATTATTGATCTGTGTACAGATGACAGAAACGAATTCCATGGACATGAAGTACAAAAAGGAATCTAAATGACTTGCTGACTCTTCATAGTGTGCTTTTAACCCACTACATGTGTTCACAAAACGATGTCGTTTCGTCACTGGATGGTTTTCCGTACAGTCATACTTTCTTTTTCTTGAAGAAGTTTCACTTACTTCTTCTTTTCCGTCTTCAGCGGAAGAATCTCCTGCTCGTAATGTCGAGGATTCAGCAATAAGTGCAGACGCCTCGAACTCTTCGTCGGAAGAAAGCACCGACGTATCACTACAACCTTCGCGGCTACAGTTGACAAGCATATGCATGATTTCCTTGTCCGATAAATTATGTCCCGACGTGGCAAAATCTACACACGCGAACGCTGTAGTCCCACCAGAAGCGAAAGTAGAACTGGCCGAATGTTAGACTCGTTAGCAGAAAGGGCCCAGGGGAGGTGAAAACTAATGCTCTTTCCTACATTACAAAGAAGACCAGATAATGACACTGTTGTCTGAAATGCGAACAACAGCGAGTAGCCGTTCTATTGTGTACGTTTTCCTGCCCCCGAGCTCAGGCGTATATGAATGCCGTCTGGCCTTTCTACGTACCGGGTATACATGTACGCCCGTAGCCGCGGAAAGGTTAATAATCATTTCCAAGCGCCAATTCTCGGTGATTAGTTATTCGTTGTTTGCAGCAAAATTATTGCCAACGAGTGAAATTTTCAGCACTGTTAGCGAAATTTCTTTCCTAGTGACATTCGTAGGAACAAATGTCACTGTGGCAATCCTGCCTTCGCAGGATGCTCATGGTAGTCGGAATTTCTGTGTCGAATGTTTCCAGGAATGTTATCATGAAAGAGAATGCATCAAATGCTCCTAAAGAATAATATATAGGAATTAATATAAGAATTGACATAAGAAAGAAATATAATACTTCACAAAGAATTTAACGCTTGAAAATACCATACAAACTTATAATAACAAGCCATAACATTATGACTACCTCGCTAATAGCTTGTTGCAATCTATGTGTAGCTCTGATTCTAAAATTTGTTCTAAGGTTTGTGGACTCAAGTGACATTAGATGTATGCACCCAAGTCATGTAGTGCCCGTAAATAACGAGTCGCCAATATGTGTACTTGGTGTTAGCGTCCGATAGCGTCCCAGAATGGTTCAATCGGATTCACATCAGGCGAATTTGGAGGTCAAGTTATCTACATAATTTGACAAGTATGCTCTTCAGACCACTGTAGCACGATTCTGGCTTCAAGGCATGAACAATTACGCTGCTGAAAGATGACATCGTCATTGGGGAAGACATCAAGTATGGAGGGAAGAAGGTGGTCTCCAGCTGAAATAATGTCTTCGATTACTACCAAATGTCCCACCTAAACGCAGGAAACTGTTCTACATAGCATAATAGTTATCCCACTAGATTGGGCCCCATGGCGAGGTGCACATTTCGAGCCGCCGTTCACCTCGATAACGGCGTTTGTGGAGACAACCATGGACCTGGCGTAACCAGAAACATGATGCACGAGCCAACATGTTTCCAATGAGTCTCATGGTGCAGTACACACTGCAGTCGTAATATTTTATGTCACTGAGTCAACATGGGAACACGTAGGTGTTGTCCGCCGCAGTGTTCCATGTTCAACGATGTATCATGCACAGTGTGCTCCAAACACTTGTGTGTGCACCAGCATTTCGGCAGAGATGCCACAGACCACCATCTATCCTACTTTATAGAGCAGATAAGCCTCCGAACTACACGTTCTGCGAATAGTAGTGGATGTCCTACGATTTAGCTTTAAGTGGTAGTTTCACTGTCCTACCACTTGATACTCACGACAGTAGCACTTGAACAGTCGACCAGCTTCGACATTTACGAGATACTCGTTCACAACCTCTACGTAATAATGATCTACCCTTTGTCAGATTGTCATTGTTATTTCAACTGATTTCCCCATGTACAGCGCATGCTATTGTGATCCCTCATCCGTCTCAACTCCGCTCAGGCAAATTAGTTGCTGCGTCACGTGACCGCAACACCACCAGCCGGCATCCAACGTCGCGGTGGTCATGAGGTTTTGGCTGTTCAGTGTACGTAAAAAATGAATGACATTTATTGTGAAACACAGTTGTAATTTTACAGTTAATATAACGCCCATGTACACTCTAACTTTATAAGAAACATACGATATCATCTTTCAGTAGCGTAATTGTCCGTGTATTGAAGCCAGAATCGTGCTACAGTGGTTTGAAGAGCATACCAGTAAAATCATGTAGATGACTGGGACACCAAATTCACCTGATCTGAATCCGATTGGTCATTCTGGGTCGCTATCGGGCGCAATTTGGCGACTCGTTATTTACGAGCACTACATGACTTCGGTGTAGAGATCAGACGCCAGTTCAGTACACAAACCTACCAACAAATTTTAGAATCAGAGCTATATTTCGTTGCAAAGACGGGCCATCAAGCTATTAAGCAGGTAGTGATAATGTTATGGCTTAACATTATAAGTGTGTAGGGTATTTTCAAGGGTTAAAATCTTTGTAAATTCATATATTCCTATATTTCATTCTTACGTCAATTTTTGTATTAATTCTAATATTTTATTCTTTTTATTCTTTAGAAAGATTTGATGCATTCTCTTTCATGATAACATTCCTGGATAGATAAATGAAAAAGAAATAAATAAAAACGGTAATCTGGTTTCGCATACCGGCCGCAAGAGTTTTCAACAGTTTCGTGTTGTTACGTAAATAACGTGGTCGTTTCAATCTACGAGGGGCGTTCAGAAAGTAAGCTCCGATCGGTCGCGAAATGGAAACGACTATGAAAATCCGATAAAGCTTTGCACAGATGTGTTGGGTAGTGTCTCTAGTGTAACCCCAGTTAGCATCACGTCGCTCTTCTCATTTCTGAGCTCGCAGTGAGTGCGTAAAGATGTCTAGAAAATAGTGTCTGCCGCCAAGTACGAGGGCCTGGTGAGAAATTTCGCCTGAAGCTATGCAGCTAACATTACATAATTGTCGTGCTGTTTCGTCTTCACGACAATTCTCAGCCGCATTCTGCAGGGGCAATGAAGATGCTCCTGCATCGTTTTCAAATGGAAATGTTAGATTACCCACAATACAGTCCGCAATTGTCTCCCCCTGAGTTTCATCTCTGGTCACATGAACCGCTGTCTTTGAAGACAACATTTTGACACAGACAACGAGGTGTAGGCCAGTGTGGAGAATTGTCGGAAAGCACTGGCGGCTGCCTTCTATGATGAGGCTATTGAAAAGTTGGTACAACGCTATGACAAAAGTCTAAGTCAGAACGGCGACTACGTAGAGAAGTAGCTGAAAGGTGTAGCTAATTGTTACAAGTAAAACATTTCTGATGTTCACTGTGGTTTCAATTTGGCAATCAATCGGAGCTTACTTTCTGAACAGGCCTCGTATTATAACAGCAGAAAAATGTTGTAACGCAGGTAAAAGGTGTGAAAATGCTTTGTTTCTTGTAACTAAAGTCAGTGTGGGTGTGTATATATGTTCTAGAAAAATCAGTATTGTAACCAGCTGTACAAGTGTTCAACCAGATGGTTAAATGTTCAAATGTGTGTAAATTCCTATGGGACCAAACTGCTGAGGTAATCAGTCTCTAGTCTTACACACTACTTAAACTAACTTAAATTAACTTTCTAAGGACAACACACACACCCATGCCCAAGGGAGGACTCGAAACTCATGCGTGAGGGGCCGCGAAATCCGTGACATGGTGCCTTAAACCACGCGGCCTCTCAGCGCGGCTGATAAACCAGAAGCGCCAAAGACCATCTAGGAGGCGGTGGCTGATAGCAGCAACGCGATCTAAAGACCATCCTGGGTGGGCTGGCCGCTATACAGCGAAACGACAGCCACAAGAAATTATATATTGATTGTTATGGAATAATGGTAGCGCCCTACGTTTGTCTACAATTATGGTTCAGCTATGGTTTTGTGGATAGAAGCTGCTAGTCAGTATCGAGGAGCCAAATAATACTTGAGTTTGAGTCGGTAAGACGACTGCTATGTTACTGCATGTGACTTGAGACACTCTTACGTGTGCCATTATCGATACATTGGTATGAGCTTCGGTATCGACTATGAAGCCAGTTGGAGATTTTCTGTGAATTTTGTTGTAAAGGTTTTGGAAGCTTGTAATTAAGAGCTTTTGATTTCTAAATTCAGGATTGGATGATGCAGTACCGATACTAGGACAGAATAAGTCGAACTGTTTGTTGAATTTTATTGGCATGTAGTTCCTCGTAATTTTGTTCTGTACTTGACTTGTGGTCAAGCGATCTTTGAGCGAAAGACTTAGTGTAGTGTTTCTGCTACGCTGTGTTAGTTTGAAGACTGGTATCTGTGTGTCGTAAATACACAAATGAGCCTGACGAAGTCGGGTTTTGTTGCCTTTAGTAGTTGATTGCACACGCTAAAGGATTTGAGTGTTGCGTATAGTTTGAAGATTTTGGAATAAACACACTCTAAGCTAGTTGAGTGTTAGCTATTTGTGGAGATTTGTGAAGCATAACGTAAAAACGAGGTAGTAACTAGTTGTGTATTGTGTATTATTTAATAATCCAGCGTCGTCCTCGAGCTTTCCTTCATCATAGGATTAAGTGCAGGAACAAACGGACGGAAAGTGAACTGTGATTACCAATGTATTAGGCCTGTTCTCACTGTTAGTGACGTAATTATAGAGAGTACCTTGCCCTAGCTGAACCATTTTAAGACGGAATATCCAACTCCTACCATTATTCTTGTAGTAAGTGACGAGTGACATTCAGTTAGATTTGTAGTGGGTACACGAGAAGTCAACCCCTGAATTGTTTGAATTTTGAAAATTTGACTTTAAGTTGAGCTTGGAAGTGATGGTGGCGATTAAGTTTCATGTTTTTTTTTTTTTTTTTTTTTTCATTTGTATCTCGTTCAATGTGGGGATTAGATTTGTGGTCACTCGCTCACATCTATCTTTACCGGTGTAAGGATCTGATTGGTTCTCAGTAAACTGTGATTGTTTAAAATTAAAACCAAGTCCCCGTATTATCATTTTGACCTCCATTATAAATAAAGCGAAACCTAATTCTGAACTTTGAAAAGAAAAATAAGATAATAAAGCTGGAAAGTTTAGTGATCCGACTTGTAAGGAGCCGAGCAAGCACGCTCAAGTCAGCGATATAATATAAATAAATGAATAACGAGTCTTTAAAAAGAAAGCAGAGAAGTTCAACGATGCAAAGTTTACTATTTACATAATGCCTTGAGAGATAACATTGGAGTTACAGTAAAAAATATTGACAGTTATAAACCAATACGCAACTATTTACTAACGGAAGAATTCTGGTTTAGTATAAAACCCTACATTTCAACTTTATTAGCAGAGGTATCGCTAATCAGAGGATGTATATAACAATTGTTTGTTTCCATAGTAACCAATATATCTTTAGCCTGAGACGACAATTGATTAGTTGAAATAACTAACTGCAGAACCTTTTACGAATTTTGGAATAGGTACGTGCTGAAATTAAGAAGTAGTATTAATCTATACAATAATTTAATGCCAAGTACAGCAATACCTGAGTGACGAGTTAGGTGGTGTCAATATTGCGTGGTAGAGTACGACTGTCCCGTATAATTTTCGTCAACAGTAATTTGTACGGTACTCCCGTTTGTGGTGTATTCATGACCCCCAATATTAATTTATGAACTTAACTCAAAGAGATTCGTAGGATCGTTATAATATTATAGTGCTGGAAAGCTCACTTACCAATTCGATCAGGTATATGAGTGCTGATTGTTCTCTGAATTTACCATACAGTGTTTCAGGAACTTGTTATCTTCTGAGATTGAGATCTGTTGCACCTCTTCACAAAATATTAGCAATTTATTGCATGCATATTTAATTTTTTTCTCGATTTCCTCTTGTACTGGGTTGGGGTGACGTATGAACGTTTTATCAGGACTAGATAAGCGGACACCCGTAGGTGGTAATTCCGGCACCGAGCACTGGCTGGTAATAACATCCCTTAAAAGACATCTATATGACGTCGAACACTTTCACCGTCGTTTCCTCAGAAACGGTGGAGTACCTACGGGTAAACCGGACACGTATCCGCTTATTTTAACTACTCTTGCACTAAGCGTCGTTTCTGGTAAATTTGGTGATGAAGTTTCTCTGGTTTCCTCGTCAATGAAGCCAACAGTGAGACATTATTGAGCAGTCACATATACATACTACGTGGTGGTGGTGGTGGTGGGATGTTGCCGGGGGGGGGGGGGGGGGGGGGTGAAGGGGAGGGCTAGATCGACGGCGAGTGGCAAGTCACAGGAAAACAGCCACGTCATTGGCTGCGCGCGTAGTGGGCGCTCTCCAGCTAGCGAGGTAATCGTGTTTATTGTTGGATCCATTGCCGCGTGCACTCCCCGCTGTCGGCAACGAGATTACGGCCTCCACGGCGAGCCCACGGTGTAGACCACTTGGCGAATGCGTGCGGTCGCGCTTTCCCGCTACAGGTGAGCCACGCCACCTACATTTACGTGGAAAAACAACGTGCAGAAAGTCCTCTTACCATAAGTTCCATCTTGAAGTGCGTTCAGCAAGTGAAATTAAAATTGATCTCACGAACTAAAACGTCCTTTTCCTAATGCAGTAAAATGCGTTTCAGGAGCAATAGTAAACACTGAGGAAGGTGAAAGTATTTGAAAGCATATTTCTTTCTTTCTTCTTGCATGAAGGCCTTTTAAGGACCAATTTCAATTCATAATCCTTTATCCTTTCCTTTCCCTCTAGCGTTCCTTGATTGCCTTACTATGTTTCTTTTTCCTGTCCTCAGATCAATTTGTGCTTGTTTTCTTTTTTCTCCTCTCTTGGAATACTTCCGGTTTTAAAGATCTTTCCCTACCGGTCTCCCTCGTCCCAAAACATCTTCTTCCTTTCCAAATCTTTCCTAACTTTCTGAATGCAAGAGATCGTTAATTTTTCTTTCCTAAGGTATATTTTCTTAGTCTGTCTAGTCATATCCATTCTGCAAATACAGTAGCGTGCAATTTGGCTGTGAAAAGCTCATATTCTACAAGGATTTTAAGTTGGTTAGCTACAACCAATTATATCTGTCCAGTTGTTGGACTCTTCGCGGACTATTATTACCTTGACTGTGAATAACAGTTGTAGGTTCCCTCCAGTTCACTTGAGTGCTTTTATGTGTAGCAACAGTGACTTAGTTCACTAGAGGAAAACTACGTATGTGTTGAAATGGACATTTCACTAAGAGGTAGGCAAAACTAGCTGCTCTTCATGAACACGTATCTATGAATATAGCAGACATTGCCTCTGATGTTGCTGTGGGAGCATCTACTGCTTCAAGGCTTATTAGGGTATATGGTGACACTGCCTGATTGTTTCCAAAGAGAGAAGGCAGATGCAAACGGGAACGCAAAACCATCCCTAGAACTGACAGAACTTTGTTTAGAAGCAGCAGAAATCATCCTCACAAGATAACTAAGGACCTTCGTTGAGTTTTGTTGGCTACTGGGGTTGAAATTGAGTCTTGGACGGTACGACGTGGCTTCTTCATTGTGAGTGGAAGGCATAGTAACCAATAAAGAGGACGACGGTTCAATCCCGCGTCCGGCCATCCTGATTTAAGTTTTCCATGATTTCCCAAAATCACTCCAGGCATATGCCGGGATGGTTCCTTTGAAAGGGCATGGCCGACTTCCTTCCCCGTCCTTCCCTAATTCGATGAGACCGATGACCTCGCTGTCTGGTCTCCTTCCCCAAACAGCCCAACGCAACCAATAAAGAAGCGGTTGTTTACACGCGTCATGAAGAAAACCTCGACAGGTGGAAGTACGACCCGCGCACTGAAAGATCCATACAGACTTGAATATTTGTGTAGACAATTCATCCATTTCGGGAACCGAGAATCTCGATGACTTTTGCCTGCTATCGACACTGATAATCGCAATATATAGGTCCCAGGGATACCAAGCTGTTTTTAATTTCAATTTTGAAGCCGGATAACAAATGATCAAAGAAATATTTTTCCCGTGTGATGTGCTACCAACATATTCTGAATCAGTTTACTGCATTCATCTCTTGGTCTCATACCTTTTTTATCGCGCACTCTTCCCTCCATTACTGAATCCCTTTATGTCTCAGAATGTCGGAAGTGTCCTATCAAGTGTCCTTTTCTATGGTCCAGTAGAGCCACAAATTCCTTGTCTCTCCAATTCCATTCAGTACCTCCTCATTAGTTACATGATCGACCCATCAAATCTTCAGCATTGCTGCCTAGCACCATATTTCGAAAAATTTTCTTTTAATCTAAACCGTTTATCGTCCATATTTCATTTCCATACATGCTTATACTCGAGACAAAGACCTTCAGATAAGCCTTCCTAACAGTTAAATCTGTATTCGATTTAATCAAATTTCTCTTCTTCCGAATTGCTTTGCTTGCGTTTGCCAGTCTATATTTTATATCCTCTCCACTTAAGCCTCTATCAAGCCCAGAAAGCAAAACTCGTCTACTACTTTAAGTGTCTCGTTCCCTAATGAAATTTCCGCAGCATCACTTAATGTAGTTCGAGGACATTTCATTACCCTTGTTTTGATCTCACTATTGTTGAGCCTTTACCGTCTACTTTGGAGCGAAGAGTGCATGATTGCTGTCCACATTCATCATCTGTACCTTTACTTGCCACAATTTCACAGGAAGAATAGTATAAGATTCCTTTAAAAACCTTACAGGACCTGTATTTATCCATTTCAGGAGAGCCGGATGCTGTTTAATGTGCCAACGGTTTTCCTGCACCTTATTAGGCATGAAATTTTGTTGAGTTTTTTCTGTTTTCTTATTTACATCAACGCCTTGTATGTGATGTTCACTAGATTTTGTGAGAATACTATTCCGGTTATTTTACATACATTAAAGATCCGAAACATCGTAATCCTGACACATATGGCATTTATTACTGCGGAATACTTGTGCGACCCATTCGTCAGTAGTGGTGGCGTGCTTGGGATTGAAGGACGGCATCGAATCAATTCATAATCAATTAATAGGCTTGCTGCAAGATTTGTCCACCAGTGGGTTCGATAAGCATGTCAGTATTACCGAAATGCTCCGAGAATCTCAACCGCGTATCCCTGAAGGGAAGAAGACGTTTCTTTCTCAAAATATCACTGAGAAAGTTTAGACAGCTGGAATTTGCGACAGACTGTAGAATGGCGTTCTACTGCCACCAGTGACCCAGCGAGGTAGTTTGGAGTTATAACATGTCTAGCCACCCCCCCCCCCCCTGTCTTACCCTTCCCACAAAACCATGAAATAGTCTCTTGAGGGCATCTATATTTGACACAAGCGGTTTGGTAAGTGAGGTACATCGATAATTGTTTTGTAAACAGTTCTTACCCCTCAATACAAACAAGCAGGCAACACGGGGCAGAATGATACAGAAGGGCACAAGTGGACTTTGCTGTTTTTCTACGTCGAAGAGTGCTGCATCCTATTGTGGTGACATGTCTCTGAATGGGAGGAGTAGTACGACAGCCATTTTTAGCTTTATTTCGAGTGCGACTTACAAGTGAACGGATGTCCTTCACGTTTCCAACTGGGTTTGTATAACATTCGTTGAATTTAATCACACAATAATCTTTTAGTTCCTAAGAGCACACTCCGAAATAACGTGTAATCGTAAAGTGCACGTCATTCGCTATACGTCAGTTATGTAACATACTTAAATCTGCCAATTATTATGCTCGATAAAGGCTATTAACCTGAAATGTGTTGTTGGGGCTCAATGGGGCGGGGAAGAATGGGACAGAGTTCCGTTCTACGCCTTTATTTTTAATGAAAGTAGATTTCGAACTACACATTTATTTTGTTCCTTTCGTTTCATGATAATTGAAGTAGTATTGGAAAGACCGATAAGATAGAAATCGGGTAAAAAATCAATGGAAATGGCGCTTTAAGCAGTTTTATCTTCTGAAACGGGAGCTTTAAAGGCATCTGAGAAGTTTAACTTCAAATCAACGTTGGATAGGTACTGGTGTAAAGCTAGGAATAATACCAACTTCAGAGCCGACAAATGCGGTGGAAAATTGTATTTGCTGCAGAGTGAAAAGAAGACCTAATAACATACCTAAAGTCAATGGAGAGCAGACTTTGTTTATCAGCGATGAAACATCTGTCAGACCATTACACTATCGGCTAGCAGAAAGAAAAGGCTTACCACTCAGATTTCACAAGGAAACTTCTCTAGATGGGCTTATGAGATTTATCAGTAGACATCCATTGTTGTGCATTCGCAAGCCAGAAAATTCAATGCGTGAGCAATGGGATTCAATGAAAAAATACTGCATCAACCAGGTATTAAACATCGAAAATGATTCACGTTTTTCAAAATGACAATAAAGTAAGTCCTTATTTTAACGACATTTCGAGGAGTCCTTGTTCTGCTTCCTAAATTGTTAAACAACTTTATATAATAGTTTTAAGGTGATATTCCTAATAGTTTCAATGGTTGTGCAACAACTTAAAAAAAAATTGCTTTTCCTGTTCTGTTCCGTGAGTGAGAAAAAAGGGGATTATGCATGCACTTCTTTGAAAAACAGTAAAAAATCTATAAAAAAACATAACGGTCTGTTTTAAGTGACTCTGGAGTAAGGTAAACTAGATTATAATACAACGTTTCCTTATACCTTTACGGCTCCTTTTTTAACAAAAAATGATAGGCATTAAGCATTCCGTTCCACCATGAGCTCACCTACAACGCATTTTTATAAATTACATAGTGCAATTGACTGTTAATGAAGCAGTAAAAATAATCAAATATCATGTTAGTGATAGGTAACTTTAAGATGCAGTTTAGAATCTTAGAACTTTCTTGCCGAAAATTTTGAAAGTGCTTCATTAATACCATACCATTAGGTACACCAATTTCGATCGACAAAATTGTTAAACTAGAGAGTGCTGCCTGATTTCATGGTGAACCTGAGATAAGCCTTTATTACTCTGAGCTTTGACAAAGTCTTTTCACACTACGCAACCGAAACAGAAAAATTGGGAGATATCTTACCGCAAAAGAAATTCTGGGAACAGATTTAGAAAATCATATCCATCCACGAACTGCAAGGATCTCAAAGACGTCCAGCCAAGTACAACTTCTGTTAGAACATTGACAACTTGCCGAAATCTTCGTAAGCATGCAAGGACACCATTTTCAGGTATCTCTTTATAACTGTGAACTAAACGTCTTTCAATCTTGGGAAGTCTTTCGAAAGTTTCAATAAGGTGAGCCCTAAGACAGCAGATGATCTTATATATAATCTTTCCATTGTTCTTAAACGTTTCTCGACTTCTTGTAGAAACCTGTCGCTGCATTCTAACCTTGACTTTCTTAATTAGTGGTGCAAAGATTTGCAGATTTCTCTCTAGCCATCACTTCCTTCTGCTTTCTAGTTCTACGTTTCCTACATGAATGACCATCTCGTCACATGTGTCATTCGCAAATCAAAGTTGTTCGTGAACAAGATAATTCCTTATGGCTATGAAAAAGGTTTTACACTTATCATCATCGTAATAAACTTTCCAACGCTGAATTCAGCAATCGTTAATACTTTGGAGTATGGTCGACTTCTTCTAAGACAATACACGGTAAATACGAAAAACACAAAGAAAGAAAAATCATTTAACGCAGACCCCAGAGTCTGAGCAACTCCCCTGGTTTCTGGGGTTTCCTCAGTGGCATCGATTATTTTTTGAACCCACTGAATAGCACTCAGCACTTCACCGTGTATCTGAAAATATCTTAACCATAACTCAAAAGTATTTCAAAAATTGTCCATCTGTGATTAAGAGCAGAGTAATAGTCGTAGAAACATTCTAAGATCCCAAAAAGTCACACACAATGGTACTGTTGCAAAAGCGTGTTATCATCGCAGTTTGAGAGGGTGGTTTGCAAATGAAGCAAACAGTGCCTTAGGATTTCGTTTACAGATTCTTCCTTGAACTGCTGAATGCACTCAAGCTATCGCAGAAGCACTGTCATATTCTTGCCCTCAGTGAATTTTTATATCCAGACTTCCGTGTTCAGTAAGCTGAACATCGTATTCCGTTACGTGAACGAGATTCTTCGCAGTTTGCTACATACAACTTAGAAATATTTTCTTTACTTCTGCTTTCATGTGTTCTATGTGAACGTAAAAAATGATTTCGCTGATCATGCAAGATGTAGAAAGTTTCAGAGTAGGAAAAAGAATTTTCTGTCGGGTTAGTTTAATCCGACGGACGTACTTATCTATTTAACAGGACACAACTAAAAATGTAAAACGGTTCTGGAAAGAGCGTATAATATTACCGCCTACTGCTATAATAGCAATATGCCGGTAACGTTATTTCTATGAAATGACTATAAAATAACCGTGACTGTATGGTAATGGAAAACGTATAGAACTATGTTTCGTTATCTGAAAGGATATGTTTGATAGGGAGCAGTTGCTGAGCGAGCGAGAATCGAACCGAGGATCTAGTAATTCTAAAGTAAACAGTAATTACGTAAAAGAAAACGGTCGCCAACTTAAGTAGGGAAAGTGATACAAAGTACTTACACTGTTCATTAAAGAAGTTAACTACTATAGTGCTTTACTGCTATTGAACTCTCTTTCGCAAATAGGACACGAAACAGCAGCACACTCTAGCAAGCTTTGGAACAGTTTTTCATGAGGAACTCGGGTAGAATCTAAAAGTCTTGTAGCAACAAACTGTGTCTCACTAGTATATACTTTCTGTATTCAACAGTAAAAGGCGCCGGCCGCGGTGGTCTCGTGGTTCTCGGCGCGCAGTCTGGAACCGTGCGACTGCTACGGTCGCAGGTTCGAATCCTGCCTCGGGCATGGATTTGTGTGATGTCCTTAGGTTAGTTAGGTTTAAGTAGTTCTAAGTTTTAGGGGACTGATGACCACGGCAGTTGAGTCCCATAGTGCCCAGAGCCATTTGAACCATTTTTTTGAACAGTAAAAGGTAATGTGCATTACACATTGACACGACTTCAGGGAGGAGTACCACTAATTTACACACCAAATATGAAAAGAGCACTGACATAG
Organism: Schistocerca piceifrons; assembly: GCF_021461385.2. Lineage (NCBI taxonomy): Eukaryota > Metazoa > Arthropoda > Insecta > Orthoptera > Acrididae > Schistocerca > Schistocerca piceifrons. The sequence continues at coordinate 123,379,087 of NC_060146.1, forward strand.
GATTGATCTTTAAATGAGTATGCTAACTAACACGGTTCAAGTACATTTTAATTGGTAGCATTTACTTCTTTGCATTGAGTGCATCATAAATGAAACATGGGGTCCGTGAATCTATTATCACCTGAACAGTTGAACCTAATTAAGCTTTAAAGAACACAAAAGCTATTAATATAAATGCAGCACTTTGTATGTTGTACTGTAGCAGTGTCTGTTATACAGGCTCAACCTTTAGCGTGGGGACCCAGCAACTGTTCCATCATTTGATAACATTTCTGTACAAAAATACCTAAAACAATTTAACAAACCCGTGAAGCAGGTATTCATTAAGCTGGCCCTTAAACTGCAGTGATCAATAACCATTCTCAGTGATCATTTGTGTGCTGTTTTCTAATAACAATTCTAGATTGTAACAATGATGGTTTGTAAGTAGGTAATTAGTTGTTTTCTTTGCACCTATACTTATACAAAACGTCTAGCTCCTTATTTATGAAGATGTAAGTGGGGTATTTCAGAAACAAATCTAATTGAATACTTAAGAAATCTACAACTTCACCAAAGTTACCTTATACTGTTATAGCAAGAAATTATTTTACATTGTAGTGAATTAGGAAACACTGAAATTACATGACCAAGAAAGGGTTTTGGCTAGGTAAAATGATTAAGTATCATTATCAACAAGAATCTGAACGAATTATTATATGCAAATAAACCAAATTACAGGAGGAGGAAACATTACATCACTCAGCGTATGAGCTGAGACGAAGATGGTAGTTGTAGCGATATTCTATAGCTAAGATGATGTCAGCAACTGTTTTCACTGCTCTTGAGGTATAGAACAATAACCTAGTAACTGAGACATTATTGTTAATATTTTTCTTGCCTCATTCAGCATACCCACCTGCCTCGAGATGACTGGGTGTTTGTGTTGTCCTCATCATTTCATCATCATCCAGGAAAGTGGCGAAATTGAGCTGAGCAAAGGTTGGGAAATTGTACGGGCGCTGATAACCGCGCAGTTGAGCGCCATACAAACCAAACATCATCATCATCATCATCATCATTCAGCATACTCGATGCAAACAGTCTGCATGCCAGGCACCGACTCCTTTAACTGTGCCGCAAAGACTACTTAAGGTTCCACCGCGAAATACACCTTTTTTACTCCCGTCAAACGAGTTTTGTTACGGAGAGACTTCCCTTCAGGTTTTATATGATTACTAAACTACATTCCTTAAGTATGGACCAGTTCTACATACCATTTTTTAATGTAACAGCCTTTAAACGAACTGTAGAGTCATAAATTACATGATCAGATTAATTAAAACGATAAGAGGATACAAGCTGAAGCAACGAACTAAAATACACGCCACGGCCAGGATTTGAACCCAAATCTCCTGCTTGCCAGGCAGATGTGCTAACCGCTATAGTGCCATACCATTGTGGGTAAAACATCTCTTCAGAGAACCCTGGTCCAAGGCCATCCTTAACACAGGCCTCATTTCAGCTTCTATCACTATCGAAGATAAAAGTTAAGACTCATAACTCTCCAAGATAATGTATTTCCATCACATCAACAGATCACCTTTGCCTAAGGTACACGCAGGATTTCCCCATTACATACAAAACTGGGATTCCATTCCAGTGTCGGAGAGCCTCAGCAATACTGGTGAGTTAAGAAGAGGAAAAACGGGCTGCAGGTGCGAACTGAAGTTTGTGTTAGGCAGGGCAGTGGACTAGGGTGGTGTGTGAAGCTGCTGAAGCCCCAATGCCTCGACAAAGTAGACGTTAGCACAACTGCCTAATAAGCTGGAGATCTGTGTTCAAGTCCTGGTGGGGACGAAATTTTAATTCATTGCTTTGCTTCTATCCTTAACGAAGGTAAAGGATAAAGTTGCGAACATCTGATCAATAAAGTTGAAATATTAAATATGAATAAACGCTTACATAGGTGCTCAACCAAAGAGCAGAATGACACAGATGTCACATTAAGCATAAGTAGGAAACGAAATTACATGATATATGTGTAGTCGATACTATACAAATGAATAACAAGCGCAGCCTCCAAGAGTGTGCTGTCACAGCTGTACGATTTAACAGACTTGTACGAACGATTGGATTACCTGATCTTAAAGAAATTCATAATTTAATACGTTTACATCGTGGCACGTATTCAGCTACACTTTTCCTGGGAACACACTTTGTTTACTCTAGGAACTCTAAATCTGCTCTCTGATCTACCAACAACCACAATTTCATTACGATGACACAACATTCGCTAAAAGAAGGATTGGTTTTCTTTATTTTGCGATCCAGTCCCTGTACTTAACACAAAATAATAGCAGCACGAAATCTTTCGGGGCACAACTAAATCGTAAAAACAGTTTAGTGTCTGACAAGCCTGTATTAACAATGCCCTGTGCACAAAAAAGAAAACCGAGTAGATAATTGCCGTCACTGTCTCTAGTACTGTGTCAGAATATCTTTTGCTTACACGGGGTTTTAGCAATAAAATGTTTGTATGCGTGCATGAGGACCAAGTCCAGCCCCTGTCCATAAGCACTGGAGTTGGCTAGCAGCTGTCATCAATGTCAGGAATGAAACAGCGATAAAAAAAAATGGTTTTAGTACTCGTGCCACTAAACCTTGTACTTTTCTGAATGATAATTACGTTACAGTGAAGAGAAGGTGTAGAACCTAAAATACAGTGCTGGACTGAACTGGTGTCCTGTTTTCTACCTTTAACTTCACGTGTGTCTGCAATGCAATGCTTAACAGTGCAAGTTGTGTGATTACGAAACACTATGTTACAATGATTATAAAGAATCCGCCTCGATTGCAAATAGAAACCGGATGTTGACCTAGGTTTCGGTGCGGATAGCCACGCCTTCTTCGGAACAAACTGAGTTTACCTGAGAGCCCGCGGCCCACCGAACGTTGGCTGGGGTGAGGAAGCACGCTTCTGACGTTTGAGCTAAGTACAGCCATTGACGTGGTTCACACGCATCGTTTATTTCATATTTTATGCGAGTCTTTTGCCCTTTTGGGCGTTCTGTATTAATGTTGGACCATGCCTCTTTAGGCAGTTTGTAGTTTTAGTGTGTTCCGAAGAAGGCGTGGTTATCCGCGCCGAAACGTACGTCAACATCCGGTTTCTATTTGCAATCGAGGCGGATTCTTTATAATCACTAAATTATTCACGATTGCTGACGCACTGAAATGTTAAAAGTTCACACTATTTTATTAAATTAGACGCCAAAACTATCTCAAATGGTATAACTTTGCCTGACTACTACGAAAGTAATGAGAAATATCTAAAATTGCATGCTCACAAAAACTTTCCTGTGAAATTCTGTATCGATGCAGTGTAATGAACAGTGCAATAATGCGTGACGTCACAGTACGCAACTTGCAGCTCCAACAGGGAAGACTAGCAACAGAATAGAAACTTCTACATAAAACTACGAATCGAATTTTGAAAGAATAAATATCCAAAATGTAGCTATTAAAATCTCCTTTAAATTTACGTATTCAAAGTGGCTTAATAAAATTACAAATATTAAAGAATGCAGACGCGAATGTCACACCGTACTGTTTGAATGAGATTCTGATGAGACCTGAACTGAACTTTACCCAAATTGAACCTGGTATTAATTTTGAAATACGACGGATAACTGCGAATGATCTTATAGTTTCCTAGCTCTGACATTAAGCTGATGCCAATCTACATATACATCTACGTGATTATTCTGCTATTCACATAAAGTGCCTGGCAGAGGGTTCAATGAACCAGCTTCATGCTGTCTCTCTACCGTTCCACTGTCGAACGGCATGTGGGAAAAACGAGCATTTCAATATTTCCGTGCGAGCACTGATTTCTCTTATTTTATAGTGATGATCATTTCTCCCTATGTAGGTGGGTGCCAACAGCATGTTTTCGCAATCGGAGGAGAAAACTGGTGATTGAAATTTCGTGGGAAGATCCTGTCGCAAGGAAAAACGCCGTTATTTTAATGATTGCCACTCCAATTCATGTGTCATGTCTGTGACACTATCTCCCCTATCGCGATGATACAAAACGAGCCGCCCTTCTTTGAACTTTTTCGATGACATCCGTCAGTCCCACCTGATGCGGATCCCACATCACACAGCAGTACTCCAAAATAGGGCGGACAAGCGTAGTGTATGCAGTCTCTTTGGTAGACCTGTTGAACCTTCTGCCAATGAATCGCAGCCTTTGGTTTGCTCTACCCACAATATTATCTATGTGATCGTTCCAATTTAAGTTATTTGTAATTGTAATCCCTATGTATGTAGTTGAATTTACAGCCCTCAGATTTGTGTGACTTATCGCGTAATCGATTTCTTTTAGTACTCATGTGAATAACTTCGCACTTTTCTTTATTCAGGGTAAATCGTCACTTTTCGCACCATACAGCTATCTTATCTAAATCATTTTGCAAGTCGTTTTAATCATCTGATGACTTTACAAGACGGTAAATGACAGCATCATCTGCAAACAATCTAAGACGGCTACTCAAATTGTCTCCTCTGTCGTTAATATAGATCAGGAAGAATAGAGGGCCTATAAAACTTCCTTGGGGAACGCCGGATATTAATTCTATTTTACTCGATGACTTTCCGTTAATTACTATGAACTGTGATCTTTCTGACAGGAAATCGCGAATCCAGTCGCACAACCGAGGTGATACTCCGTAGGCACGCAGTTTGGTTAGAAGACGCTTGTGAGGAACGGTGTCGAAAGCCTTCTGGAAATCTAAAAATATGAAATCAATTTGACATCCTCTGTCGATAGCACTTCTTACTTCATGAGTATAAAGAGCTAGCTGTGTTTCACAAGAACTATATTTTCGGAATCCGTGCTGACTACGTGTCAATAAATCGTTTTCTTCGACGTACTTGATAATGTTCGAATACAGTTTATGTTCTAAAACCCTACTGCAAATCGACGTTAGTGATATAGGCCTGTGATTCAGCGGATTACTCCTACTTCCCTTTTTGGGTGTTGGTGTGACTTGAGAAATTTTCCAGTCTTTAGGTACGTATCTTTCTGTGAGCGAGTGGTTGTATATAATTGCTAAATGTGGAGCTGTTTTATTAGCATACTCTGAGAGGAACCTGACTGGTATACAAACTGGACCGGAGGCCTTGCCTTTATTAAGTGATTTAAGCTGCTTTGTTACACCGAGGATATCTACTTCTATGTTTATCATCTTGGCAGTTATTCTTGATTGGAATTCAGGAATATTTAGTTCGTCTTCTTTGTTGAAGGAGTTTCGTAAAACCATGTTTAATAACTCCGCTTTAGTGGCACTGTCATAGTGACGTCAGCGTTGTTATCGCGCAGTGAAGGGATTGATTGTGTTTTTCAATTGGTGTGCTTTATGGATGACCAGAATCTCTTTGGGTTTTTTGCCAGATTTCGAGACAGAATTTCGTTGTGGAAATTATTAAAAGTATCTCGCATTGAATTTTTTAGGGTTACCTGTGGCAGTGGAAACTCGGTACTGCTGGAGACTGATGGACATTCAAGTGCAGCGCAGCAGTAAACTACACTAAATGAAAGAAAGCCTGGCGAAGCGTAACGCAAGGACATGTAACTTTGCTGACCAGAAAGTGCTTTACTTGAAAGCAAATGTGGTCTGGCCAGTGCAACTCGGCTACACACACAGTCGAAAAATGAAATTTTTGAGGAGACGGTGGAATATGTCGCATTTTCGGAATGATTAAAAAGAGACTAGCATTCAAAAAAGCACACTGAAACTGTAACACCTCTCTTAAGAAGTATAATCATCTTTACAACACTTACTTCTACTACAAATATGAGTCTGCAGTGAAATTAGTTATTGAAATGGTAAGGAACTTCACTGATGTATGCCTGAAGAGCAGAACTATCTCGAAGCAATGAATAAAAGTCTCGCTAACACTTTTCGTTTTACAAAACACGTCATTAATCACGTGCAGGCAAATCTTTACCAAATTATATTTCCAAAATTCAGCATCCTCAAGTTTTGTATCTGTGTTCGCAATTAGCAGTTTTCAGACCCTAGTGGCATGGCCAATACCCAGCTTATATCGCGTAATGAACAGTTAAATTTTTAATTGAATACTTCATACAAAGATAACTGTACCGTTATTCTTATTGTATGAAATGGTTTTAAAAATTAGAATTAATGAATCTTTTCTCTTTTGTGTTTGTTAAAAGCCACGGCTTATTTTTCTCAGGGCGCAATCACCAACAATAGCATACATATCCCAGAGTGAAGACATCAGTCCTACTCACGATGGATTAAAGATCCTTTTTTAATATTATGCGATGATACATTTAAATAATGGTTATTTTTTCTGTGGGGCTGGACGCTCCAAGATAGCTTCCCATGTGCAATGGTAGCGTAAGCATTCATTCATATCGTTATTAATAAAAACTGTACCTGTGGCCTACTGTGAATTGAAAAATACTACACGACACCGTTTTCATATTATTAAGATTATTCTTTTCATACTTTTAGTATTATATGACTGTTGGAAGAACTTATATAATTTTTGTCATTAATGTGGTCTTTACTATATTGAGCCTACACAAAAATGACCTGGACAACATTTAATAATTACGCAGTGAATCATATACAGGATAGGTACCCACTACTGACAAAGACACGCACTACAATAATTAACCTCAATTTACGTCAGTCAGCGAGAACAGCAGAATCGATAAGACAATGAAACAAAAAACACTCACTCTTCCTCTACAAAAGAACACAGATAATAATGTTTGTAATTATGATAGCGCAGATAATGCTTCTCCGTCTCTGGAATTACTTCTTACAGAATGCCACAGCATCGACAGTACTAGTGGCTACAAAAGGTCACACTGTCCGAACTCGGAACCTCTCTGGCGTAACAATTCGATTATTGGAGACTACTGTATGAAAAGTGTCCAGTATACAAATATGGAGTATGACACATCGAATGAAAATATAGGGCTCGCATCACGTTCCTCGGATACCAAACATTAAATAGAAATCTTACAATATCTCCACGAAGGCTACATATGAAAAATCGAGGTGTGTAAGGAAGCATTTAAGACAGTTATTTCCCCCCTGATCTCGCGTGGTATAATGAAGCGAATGATTAGTAATGATACAAGCTACCCTACCCACCGTATGGTCGCTCGAGTTGTTCCTAAGTAGATGCAGATGTGTTAAAGCCATTAATTATTTTGAAGGAACTCATAGTCTTCCTACTCCAGAAGGCGAGCTTTTATAAAAAAGACTACTACACTTCAGAAGCCTTCCGTGTTTTAACAAACTCTCTTCGTCTAGTAATCTGCTTTTTAGTTGAAACACAGAAATTCTTCATTACGGTATAATTAAAATTCGCTGTGAATTCATATTCATGTAAATGTAGTACTCGAATATTATTAAAAGTTCTTTGCAAGCGGCTGTAGGTGAGTGGATTGCTAAGTTAGGTGGTGCTCCAATTTACGCGAGATGGATTTCATTTCTCCCAAGCGGGCCAGCAGCACAGGAAATTACGCGCCTCGTTGGCTTCCACGGCACTGCCGTTCTCTCTCAGTAGCTGTTACCCGGTATTAACTAAAATCACAATTTACTGTGTCTACAGCATTCCTGCAGATATTTCCTGATAACAGCTAGGTGACGATATGTAATTGCGAAACTACGCTGACTGCTCCTCTGAACATCATTCAATGCTGCTGAGTCAGATCAGATCCAGCACTTCGCCAGCTTAGAATCATCATTGTCAACATTCCCAGGCACTAGCACACGGCGCAACAAAACTAAAGTATCAGTCTTCCGAAATCACGGCTGGCGCATGATTTCGAGTTTTGATTAAAACGTGCCTAAAAGATTCACTGCTGTGATCTGTCACCCGTGATACACCACTGTTGTTCAAATGGTTCAAATGGCTCTGTGCACTATGGGACTCAACTGCTGAGTTCATAAGTCCCCTAGAACTTAGAACTACTTAAACCTAACTAACCTAAGGACAACACACACATCCATGCCCGAGGCAGGATTCGAACCTGCGACCATAGCAGCAGCGCGGTTCCAGGCACCACTGTTGTCCTGGCACCGGTTTTGCATAGCGCCATTTTGCCGTGTACGATATACTTCAAACGTCACGGCATGCCAACAGTTTACGGACTTGGCCGTTTCGGAAACGCTTAAACTTTTCGCCTGAAAACCAATTATGATGACGTTTCAGACGTGAGATAAATCGCTCTGTTACCACATTACGACAACGACTGCAATGTTTTCCGAATAACCCCCAACACCCTTCATTTACCCTCCACTGCTAGTGCCGCCACCTGGAATCTGTCGGAGGATTTTGCACTTTCATGTAGAATGTAGGCGGTGATCATATTAATGCGACTGGCACGTGTAATTCATCGGTAAGCATCACATGCATACAAACACTCTGATCTTACCACTGTGACACAGACTTGCAGTTTTTGTAATTCTACATACGCATTCCTCGTTGCTAATTGTTTTTGTCAAGCCATATGCTACAAATGTTTCTAGCCCGTTATGTGCTGGGCTTGTCCAAGATATAGCTCTTTCTATTTTACCGCCGGCCGCTGTGGCCGAGCGGTTCTAGGCGCTTCAGTCCGGAATCACGCTGCTACTACGGTCTCAGGTTCAAATCCTGCCTCGGGCATGGGTGTGTCTGATGTCCTTAGTTTAGTTGCGTTTAAGTAGTTCTAAGCCTAGGGGACTGATGACCTCAGAAGTGCTTAGAGTCATTTGAACAATTTTCTTCTATTTTATTTGTTTATGTTTCTACGTAACTTCGTACAGTTTTTGTATTTGCCATGAATATTAATTTTCCAGCTTAACTTCTTAGACAATTTCTACTCGCTATTCTTCTCAGAAGATTTATTTGAATAACTGTTTCTGTCAGATTTTCTGACACTATTGTAAAATAGTCGACAACAGTAAAATACCTTATATTAAATCCGTTTGAGTTCCTTCTCGGAATAATTGGTTTAAACTTGTCATTTCTTAATCCAGGTTTTAGAGCCCCACAATCAATTCTAAAGGCACTTAAACAGTAAAGGTGATAAGGAGTCCTTGTCCCACATCAGTTTTCATTTCAAATGCCTGAGAGATTTGTCCCACAGATTTTACGTTGGATGTCGTACAGTTTCACGAATTATGTTTGTTAATATCAATTCCACATATAATTCTCTAAGGATTTTATGTATTGCTTCACTGTCTAGCGAATCAAATGCTTGCGGAAAGTCAATTAATTATGCTGTTCGAGGTTTTCCGGTTAAAATTTTCTGACGAATTATTTATTTTAAGTTAAATCTTCACTTATGAATATCATACTTATCTTCTTCCATTTCCTAAGGCTTCTTCAACTCAGTTGCGGAGAATTCTTTATAACATTTTACATGAGATGGACGAAAAGAAGAAAGCCTCATTTGTAGTCTGTCTCTCTTTCAATGTAGTGATTAGATTAAAGCTACTTTCGTCTCATCTTGAATGTTATTTTGTTTTCCAAATGTTCTCAAAAGACAACTGTAGATGTTTTATAACCTTTCTTGTTCTTGAGTATTTTGAAGGCTTCATCAAATTCTAAATCTGTTGGTGAGAAATCTTCCTGAAGACTTTCTGGTATTGCTAAAAATGTTTGTTAAAGGAAGCTTTCTTCAGCTACGCCAACTCACGCCAATTTTCCATGAGCGTTTCAGTATGCCAAGATAACGCATGGGGTACGGTCGTGCTATGACTCTTCTGCGCGACCTCTTTCCTTAACACAATTAATTTTTCATTTTCGTCTTCCTAACTTTTAATGTAGTTGCTACAGCTTTCGTAAATTATTACTACAACTCTCTTGTTCTGTTTCTTCCACAGTTTCTGCAAACGTGCCAAGGGATGCTCTTTATCATCTATTCCGCTGTTCTTCGCCGTTTCTAAATGTGTAAAGAGTCTCTTAGCTTCTGATCCTTTCTGCGGTGTCAACTGACTGTGCAGTTTAATAGGTAGTGTTATTTCCAACTTTCGAAGAAATAAATGTCACTACAGCCGACTTATTCGTCTCTTGAGAATCAGCAGTTGTATTGATATTTAAGAAAACTCTCATTTATTGCTCACTCACAAGTGCATATTTTTAATCTGATAACATGTTTCGACCACTCAGGATCATCTTCAGATCCAACCAGTTCCGTTACCAACCCGCCATGCCTACCGAGAACCGTCTATCAGAGTACTTTGATAACGTGTTTCTGAATAGACAAAATGGGTTGTTGACATACTCTGATACGTGGTTCTGAATAGCTGAGAATGGTTGCTGACGCAGCTGCTTGGATCTGAAGATGATTCCGAGTGACCGAAACACGTTACCTAATTAAAATGTGCAGGTGAGACTGAGCAAAAAATAAGAATTATCTTAAATAAATGTAATTCTGTTTGTTTATGGGTTCGATATTTAGAATTTGTTTGGATTGTTGCTTGTTGCTTGTTTGCTTGCTTACCTGCTTGCTCTTTTCGTCAGAACCACTACGTTCCCACGGACATGTTTCATACTGCTGCAGGGATGACGGCCATATATTTGGTTTGCTCCATCGCCTTCAATGCAATCAAAACGTTGGGTTTGCTCCATAAACAAGACAGGTGGAAGACAATGCCCTTGGATTCTAAACTGTTTTCATTCCTTCACTCCATAAAGGCGAGGTGAGATCTGGCCTTGTCATACCCTGTAAACGTTCGCTCTGAAATTACAGAAACTGTCCTACAGTGCATTTCGCGTCCTCCTGTTAATAAGGGACTGTGGCCTCATTGACCGCTTAGCAGCTGGCACCCCTTTCACAAGTATGACTTGCCTCGGTAGAGGTGTGTCCCCAGTTGACACATCGGGTAGCATTCAATTCTGGCAGCCGGATCCTTGTAGAGTTCTGCCCTCCCTACACTAGTTACAGAAATTGGGCGAGTAATGTCACTGCAATACTAGTTTCTGGAGTATCAGTAAACCACTCTCCCACGCCCTACGCCCTGGCTAATCCTGAAAGAAATGAACCCTACCGTTCTAAGAAAAACTAGTTATTTCAAGTGCATCTTAATGTTAATGACGACATATCTCCCAAACTATGGGTAGTACAACAATGTATCAACTTTGTTGATGTAATGGCGTACTTCTTCGCCAGCACACCGGTCGGCACTCGGAAACATTGTATAGCAGGCGCTGAGGTAAGCGCGCCTGTGACAAGAGGACACGCCCCCAGGTTAACGTGCCGATAACGACCGCTGGTCAGCGTGCATAGACCGCCACTGCCGACCAGGCTGTCTCAATTTCTCAACCTCAGTACCTCAATACGTCGCATCGGGATTCAGTGCGCATTGCACCTCAATACGTTGATCTGTCCTCTAGTCTTCCATAGTGATACTCGTCACATCGCACCTTACCTAACTTTGAGGGAACTTTAGTCATTGTATATAGTTATGATATGGACAAGATTCAAGTAATAGTACATGTTATTTGATTGCTATTAACCACAGAACTTCAGATTTCGCATCATTGAACTTAGGTACTCAATTGGTTCCTGTAATAAAGGGTGTGTTAGACCTAAAAAGTTCTAAGAGTTTTGGAAATATGTGTAAAGTTTGTCAGAAGTCGCAAAGTACTCTATCAAAGACTGGACGAAAACAGCCAGGATAAGTGAACTACGCAAGAACGCGATTCAGGACCCCCCCCCTCCCCCCTTGTCGCCCACCTTCCAAACTTCACAGAAGTTCTCCTGTGTGGACTGTGAGGACAGGTCGTGAGTCGTTCTTGGGTAGCTCAATCGGTAGAGCACTTGCCTGCGGAGGGAAAAGGTACGGAGTTCGAGTCTCGGTCCAGCACACAGTTATAATCTTCCAGGAAGTGTGATATCACTGCACACCCCACCACAGAGTGAAAATTTCATTGTGGAGACATGCCCCAGCCTGTGGCTAAGCCATGTCTAGGCAATATCCTTTCTTGCAGGAGTGCTAGTTCTGCAGCGTAGTCTGTGCGCTGCGAGTTATTCTTCCTGAAGTCTTATATAGAGTATCTACGTTTAATACTCCAATTTGTCTTAGCTTTTAAACGCAAGAAGTGCGTGCCATAATGAGTAGATAAGATTTAAAATTTGTATGTATGACCGACAATTGTATGAAATACGGTAACCCAAGTTTCTGAAGTCGTTTGATGGACATCCTACAGCTGGAACCTGGTGACCGAGTTCAGTGCTCCATTAGGTACAGCCTTTATTGTTAGAAGAAATATAACGGAGTACATTGACGATGAAATGCAAAAACAAAATGTATACGCTAGTCAATGGTGATGCTCCAACAAATATTCAGAGTAAAATAAATCTGAACCAAGTATAAACTTTCTGGGAAGGACTAGAATCGAAAGATTCCAAAGGAAAATGTGCTCGGGGTTTTAATGCAAAGCTCGGCAATAAGAAGAAATACAGAGACGTCATTGGTGAATACCCAGCGCATAAGAGGACAAACAACAATGGAATAAGACTTGTGGAACTCTGCCAAATCTGCAACCTCAAAATTATGCCTGCACAATTCAACAAACATCGCAAAAATATGAAAACTTGTAAAGCACTAAATCAACTCCTGGGAGAGTTCCAAATTGACCACATAGCCACTTCTACAAGAGAATTGAAGACAATTCAAAATATTAAGGTGCAGAAAGGAGACGAAATAGGTACGGATCATTATCATGTCTAAAATTAAATTCATCCCAAATTCAGGAAGAAATTTTGAAACCAGGAACATGGAGGCAGATAGTCAAAATTATTTCAAATCAAAATTGCAAGGTGAGACATGGGACGAAATGAAATCTCAAATAATTAAAGCAGCAGAAGAATCTCTCCCAAGCAAAATGGAATGAAAAGTGCAATGAAGCTTGGGAAAACAGACCAAAGCTTTGGCAAAAATATAAATCGAATCCGACAAAAAATAACCTGGAAGGGTTCAGAAAAGGTAGAAAATGGGCGTCCTACACAATCAGAAACGAAAAGAGACTGTGTGAAAGACTATCCCTTCAACAAATACAGGTGTACTTCACTCAAAACAAATCCAGAGACTATTACCAATCTTTAAAAAGACAACTGATAGGTTACGAACCACCCTGTTTAAATTTTCGTGCCAAATCAGGGAAATTAGGTACAAATGACCATGAAACCTGCAACATAGGTGAATGTAGACTTTCCAGGTGTATACTGCTGAAGTCTTCTCGGGCTTCCATCCGGGTAGCTGCGTCGAAAATCGGCCACATTTCGATGAGTGTCATTCTCATCATCTTCGCTATTTGGGGTAAATGGGCTATGGCGGCAGAGGACCGACGCGAGTGCCGTTGTTAACAGCACGACATCGCCTGCAACGCCGCTGCTAGATTCGTGACTGTACTGGTTGGACCTTAGACAACCGTAAAATCCTGGTCTGATCAGATGAATCAATTGATAAGAGCTGGTAGTAGGATTCCAGTGTGACGCAGACCCTACGAAGCCATGGACCCAAGTTGTCAACGAGACACTGTGCACGCTGGTGGTGGCTGCATAACTGCTAAATAGCTCTGAGCACTATGGGACTTAACATCTATGGTCATCAGCCCCCTAGAACTTAGAACTACTTAAACCTAACTAACCTAAGGACATCACACACATTCATGCCCGAGGCAGGATTCGAACCTGCGACCGTAGTAGTGACGTGGTTCCAAACTGAAGCGCCTAGAACCGCACGGCCACACCGTCCGGCTGCATAATGGCGTGGACTGTGTTTACATATAATGGATTGGTCCTATGGTCCAACTGAGTCGATCGTTGGCTGAAAATGGTTAAGTTCTTTTACTTGGAGATCATTAACAGCCATTCATGGACTTCATGTTGCCAAACAACGATGGAATTTTTATGGATGATAATGCACCATGTCAGCGAGCCAAAATTGATTTCGCGACTGGTTTGAACAACAGTCTACAAAACTAGAGCGAACGATTTGGCCACACAAATCGCCCCACATTAATGCCACCGAACATTCATGGGGCATAATGGAGATGTCAGATCGTGCGCAAAATCCTGCACCGGCAACACTTTTGCAATTATGGACGGCAACAGAGGCAGCATGGCTCAATATTTCTGCAGGCGACTTCATACTACTTGTTGAGTCCATGCCACTTCGAGTTACTGTACTGCTCGCGGCAAAAGCAGGTCGTACACGATATTATGACGTATCCCATGACCTGTCACCTCAGTGTGTATTTTAACACTACTCTGTTTACCCATTGCTCCCATCATACAATGACAGAGTAAGCGTATGCGCATGTATATTGTTTTTAAGGTGCCTGGTCTGAGAGTAAATTCCTTGTCTGCTTCAGTGACAATGTAGCCAGCTTTGGTGTAAGCTTAGAGGCTACCAAAGAGTTTTCTTTCCTTTCGGTCGAAGAGTAACTGTGCTTAAGTTGCCAGGATGCTGTAAGGATGTTTTCTGACAACTTCCGCTACCCGTGTGTGGATCCCGATTTTGTCAGGCTGCTGGTCAATCGGTGCTTGAAATTTGCTTGGTCAGGCTGCTCTTAGAAACTGCCTTGTAGTAGCTGAATATAGTTTCTGAATTTGTGTACGTTCACATTGTGTGTATATTGTGTATTGAACTGGGGACCTAGAAACGATGGAGACGCCTCGTCCCGGCGTAGCCCTCAGTGGTTCACAACCCCGCAACAGGCCAGAGCAGTCCATCCACCGCACCGCCGCCCAACATCGAACCCCAGGTTATTGCACGGTTCGGCTCCCAGTGGACCCCCCCCCCCCCCCAATTCCTGGAACGTCTCATACCAGACGAGAGTGTAACACCAAATGCGTGGTAGAGTAATTAAGGTGTACACGTACGTGGAGACAGTGTTTACGCAGCAATCATCGACATAGTGTAACTGAGGTGGAATAAAGGACACCAGCCCGCATGCGCCGAGGCAGTTGGCTGCCACGCCAGACCTCGACATAAATCCACCTGGTAAATCCGCCGGGCGGATTCGTGGCAGGGACCGGAACACCGTATCACTAGGGAAGCAGCGCGCTAGACCGCGTAGCTAGCCGGGCGGGCAAGTTCACATTAGTTGAAGTCTTGAGCGACCTTTCGCCGCTTCAGACATACGACAATCATGCTTAGTATATTACCCGGTATATGGAACGATAGTTTGGTAATAATTCAGTTTCATAAATACAAGCTTTGTTCACTCAGGTCTTGGAAGTATGGGGAGACGGTGTGAGGACTGTGCTTGATTACAATTGCGATTAATTGTTATCATTGTGATCAGCCTCCCGTTCGTTACTTTCCATTTGTGTTCAGCATTTTCTATTACATTACTGTGTGCCTTGGTTCACTCGGTTCCACGTCTTCAAAAACGGCATCGACACCATTCAGCTCTCGGCATCAGCTTTAGCTTGCAATGGTTTAAGAATAATTTACTTCCGAGTGAACTATCTTTCGTAAACGAACCAACGTTCCGGAATTTGTTATATTTCTTGGTTTGGCTTTCTGTGGCTCGGGCCACATGGTTCTGCTTTGATCGGTGTTAGATTCATCCGTAATGATTTACGTATGTGAATTTGTTCTGTCGATCCGAATTACATTTCGCATCGTAGCTTTCATTTAGACCCACAGATATATTTTCCGGGTGACAGTAGACCGTTGGAACAGACCTTTAACTTCTTTGTGCGTGTTGTAGCGCGTGTTACACACTTCTAGTATCGTTTCCCTCTTCCGTGTATTGTTAGTGTGTATATGGAGAGTGTGAGTGTCTCCTTTAATACGCGGTTCGCGTTCCTCGGACATATTAAAAGATCTGAAAGCCCTTGAGGCGAGAAATTTAATTAACTTCTCTGATTACTTAGCCGTCTATATTAAGCACCAACAGTTTGCTTGTTTGGTGTGGATGTGTTATGTTTCATTTTAATCTGGTAACGTAAAACATGTGTTGAATTCAATTTACATTAAATTTAACTGTTAATGTTTTATCCCACAGAAGACAATCTCTGTTCTGCAGGATGTACCCTACCGCTTTCATCTCTTATACGATTCATGCATGTTTCTTTATTTAATTCCTTGTTAAGTAAAGATTCAATTTTAGAAAATACATTGTATGTGAGGAGATCGAGTGTCTGGTAGAAAACAGAACGCACACTCACGTGAGATGAGAGATGCGTATCCTCTGTGCGCTAAATTAAAATGGTATGTTGTTGAGCTATTTCACTTATTATTATTTTAAGAGATTGATTGTGTAGTGCAATTAATCTTGTATTTGAAGACTAACAGCTTTTAGTGGTGACCCAACATAGGCAGACAGGATTCACATAATTTTAGTTGTTACAGTCGTAATTTTAATAGATTCCGTTCCCTCATTCAATCCTGTTAAGTTTTCGTTAAATCCTCACCGCTTTCCTTCAATACGGAAGCAGTTTGTTCATCTATAAGTGTTCGTAACGTGTCTGTTCTGAACGCCACATTGAATTCAGAAACCCCGTTGATATACTCACTCATATCAGCCCTATAGGGTACAATAACTCTGGTACGTGCGGATGAAGTCGTAATATTGTATGACCATGTTCGGTTAAAATACTGTCTGTTTTATAAGCCTCCTGGCCTTGTTCGTTCATTTCGATAAATGAATATAAGTCGGTCTCACGATGTCGTTGTTGAAGAGAATTCCCTTCTCGTCATTTTTCTCGTCGTGGAGCTTCATGTTGGAACACTAGTGAGGCTCTTATTTTGGTAGCGGCCATTAACGAGGCCAGTCTGAAATAGTAGGTTAATGTTGGGCGGCGGTGCGGTGGATGGACTGCTCTGGCCTGTTGCGGGATTGTGAACCACTGAGGGCTACGCCGGCACGAGGCGTCTCCATCGTTTTTAGGTCCCCAGTTCAATACACAATATACACACAATGTGAACATACACAAATTCAGAAACTATATTCAGCTACTACAACGAAGTTTCTAAGAGCAGCCTGACCAAGCAAATTTCAAGCACCGATTGACCAGCAGCCTGACAAAATCGGGATCCACACACGGGTAGCGGAAGTTGTCAGAAAACATCCTTACAGCATCCTGGCAACTTAAGCACAGTTACTCTTCGACCGAAAGGAACGAAAACTCTTTGGTAGTCTCTAAGCTTCCACCAAAGCTGGCTACATTGTCACTGAAGCAGACAAGGAATTTACTCTCACACCAGGCACCTTAAAAACAATATACATGCGCATACGCTTACTCTGTCATTGTATGATGGGAGCAATGGGTAAACAGAGTAGTGTTAAAACACACACTGAGGTGACAAAAGTCATGGGATACGTCATAATATCGTGTACGACCTCCTTTTGCCGCGAGCAGTACAGTAACTCGAAGTGGCATGGACTCAACAAGTAGTATGAAGTCGCCTGCAGAAATATTGAGCCATGCGCCTAGAACCGCACGGCCACACCGTCCGGCAGCATAATGGCTTCTCGACGTAATCGCCCTGCAGACGTACACATTTTTCACAACGCTGACGCCATGATTCCATGGCAGCGCCGAAGGCTTCTTTAGGAGTCTGTTTTGACCACTGAAAAATCGCTGAGGCAATAGCAGCACGGCTGGTGAATGTGCGGCCACGGAGAGTGTCTATCATTGTCGGAAAAAGCCAAAAGTGACTAGGAGCCAGATCAGGTGAGTAGGGAGCATGAAGAATCACTTCAAAGTTGTTATCACGAAGAAACTGTTGCGTAACGTTAGCTCCATGTGCGGGTGCGTTGTCTTGGTGAAACAGCACACGCACAGCCCTTCCCGGACGTTTTTGTTGCAGTGCAGGAAGGAATTTGTTCTTCAAAACATTTTCGTACGATGCACCTGTTACCGTAGTGCCCTTTGGAACGCAATGGGTAAGGATTACGCCCTCGCTGTCCCAGAACATGGACATCATCATTTTTTCAGCACTGGCGGTTACCCAAAACTTTTTGGTGGCGGTGAATCTGTGTGCTTCCATTGAGCCGACTGGCGCTTTGTTTCTGGATTGAGAAATGGCATCCACTTCTCATCCATTGTCACAACCGACGAAAAGAAAGTCCCATTCATGCTGTCGTTGAGCGTCAACATTGCTCGGCAACATGCCACACGGGCAGCCATGTGGTCGTCCGTCAGCATTCGTGGCACCCACCTGGATGACACTTTTCGCATTTTCAGGTCGTCATGCAGGATTGTGTGCACAGAACCCACAGAAATGCCAACTCTGGAGGCGATCTGTTCAACAGTCATTCGGCGATCCCCCAAAACAATTCTCTCCACTTTCTCGATCATGTCGTCAGACCGGCTTCTGCGAGCCCGAGGTTGTTTCGGTTTGCTGTCACACGATGTTCTGCCTTCATTAAACTGTCGCACCCATGAACGCACTTTCGACACATCCATAACTCCATCACCACATGTCTCCTTCAACTGTCGATGAATTTCAATTGGTTTCACACGACGCAAATTCAGAAAACGAATGATTGCACGCTGTTCAAGTAAGGAAAATGTCGCCATTTCAAGTATTTAAAACAGTTCTCATTCTCGCCGCTGGCGGTAAAATTCCATCTGCTGTACGGTGCTGCCATCTCTGGGACGTATTGACAATGAATGCAGCCTCATTTTAAAACAATGCGTATGTTTCTACCTCTTTCCAGTCCGGAGAAAAAAAATCGGAGGCCTTAGAACTTGAATGCACCTCGTAGCTGGAAAGATTAGCTAACTGTTGCAACAAAACTTTTTTTTCGCTGTGGTTTCCATTTCGTTAGCTAGCGGACCTTGCTTCCCGACTAACCAAAAATGGTTCAAATGGCTCTGAGCACTATGGGACTTAACATCTATGGTCATCAGTCCACTAGAACTTAAAACTACTTAAACGTAACTAACCTAAGGACATCACACAACACCCAGTCATCACGAGGCAGAGAAATTCCCTGACCACACCGGGAATCGAACCCGGGAACCCGGGCGCGGGAAGCGAGAACGCTACCGCACGACCACGAGCTGCGGACCCGAATAGCCCTTGTGGCTATTTCTATCACTGTAATTCTCACAGTGATATTACCTTAAGTACAGTGCTGTCAGTCTTAAGGGTAGTACAGTGATCCCATACCTAGAGTATTAAATTGATAATACTTATGATGCATTACCTCAGAACTTTTGACACATAGAGATCTGAAAGTTATAGTTTGACTACTATTCTGATTACTGGAACAGAATCATAATATACAGACAAATAATTAGTTGGTTATGATTTTTAATAATCTACGTTAATTTTTTAAGGCCCCTTTTGCTTTTGTGAATAAAAAACCATTATAGATAGAACTGTTTTGAGGGTTCAGCAGCAAAAGTATACTAAGAGGTACACAGTGTAAAATTAGATATACGTACCTGTAATAGTTCCTGAGATAATGGCTGAAATATTTTAAAAAAATCTTTTCAGAAAATCGTGTAAACGTTCCATTTTATATTAACCCACATATAGAGGCATGTCAGCTCGTAGAACCAGCGAAGTCCACAATCAGCACTATCTGGATCCTGTTCTTGATAACCCTGCACACCTAAAAGGTTCTTTCCTTTTCTACCTCTTGCTTCTTTAGTCATTTCCTCGGCTGCACACTGGGCTTTCATGAGCCTAAGTCGGTCCATTCACTGGAAGGCTTGCTGTTTGTTGGCTCCTGGAGTGATACCAAGTTTTTCTAGTACCCTAATTCTTCCCATATTACCAACATTATTGCAGCGTCACAAACAACAAGCATAGAGTTTTATTCCTACAAAGACATTGTTTTGGAAGTGTGTCCAAATGACGTTATTGAGAGACTCATTAGGGCTATTTGTTTGACCATGAAGACGTTTGGAAAGAATGTCAGGATGAGTTATGCTCTATGTATCAGTTTAATAGCTTCCATCACTGCAGATACTATGCTATTTTTGTGCCTAAATTGTCAATCTGTACCCGCTGCCTGAGTTTTGCATTCCTGCACCATGAATCAGCACCAGCTGGGCAAATACAATGTACAGGTGTATCTTCAGATGATAATTTGTGGAATAATGTAGCCCACACTACTCTTTTCATCCATTGTAGGTCATGTGTGTTGTTTCTTATTGCCGTTCCATATTACTGCTGGGTTAATCAATGTTTTTGTCTCTAAGTCTTTCTTTAACATTTAGAGTCTCCACAAAATGCTGGTGCAATACTGCCATTTCTTTCTACACATTGATTCCATTAGATCTTAAAACGAACATTAAAATCAGTTCAAGGATTACACAGCTGAAAACTGTTCTGAATTGAATAGTTCCAGAGATAGAGATAATTAAGGAAGTCAGTGCAGAGTCTAACAACTCTACCACAACAAAGGTCAAAATTTAATAATGATTGTGGTGTTGCTCACGCTGCTAAATACTGTATTTTCGGGCAACAACAAAGTTATTATGTGGCAGGTGTCATTAGAGTTAATAAAATCATTTCATGTAATAATGAATAAACTAGGCACTTATCTTTTCGTGTTTCCCACGCTAGTCTCGTTGTAAAATCATGGCTGAATCGTCGACAATCTAGGTGTTGATGATTCCAAGCTCGAATGCAAAGAGGCCTAGGTTTTATTCTGCTATATTCAAAAGTTTTATAGATGTGCTTCACACTCCATTCTTGAAGATTAAACCATTAAAAGTTAGCACAATGCTGATGTAAAAAAATAATCAGCACTTCGAATTTAAGTTACACGTCCATTTATTGCTTTTGTTGCAATATCACGTAACACAAAAAACATCACTTCACAATACAAAACATACTTGAAAACATATTCCTCGCTGTTAAAGTTCACATTTTATAAGCTGACTACAATATGCGTCTTTCCAACATGACGTCCAAGAGTTGACCTTTTCAAGGTCCGACTCTCTAGCAAGTAATTAACTAATAATCGCTTACGCGCCCAAAAATCAGAGTTACAAGTATGTCAAAGGTCATAGTGACAAAAGAGAGAATTCACATAAGAATAATATCATAGCAATATAAACATATCGATGTATCAAAGTATCTCTACATTAATGAAATCAAATCTGAATGTTGTCTCAGAAACATGTTAACTACTTTACAGAAACACGGTAGAGTATTGCTGGTATCGAGAGGTTTAGGTGAGCTGCCGTAATGGTTACGTAATTCAAGTACGATTACAAGAGTGAATGGATTTTCTTCCACTTGCACTATTAATTTTGAAATAATAGAAACTACACTTCCAATTGGAATTAATTGACAAATGATGCATCAAATTATTCAGGAGAGATCAATATTATTACTATATCATTAAGACACAGTAATCTGGAAATGTCACTTTTTGACCAATTTCGCCATATATATTCATCCTAAACCTTTCCAGAAATTACTTCTGTCGGAACGGGACTACTCTCGATTCCTTGCAGTCGCAATGGAAAAGGACAGGATGCCTCAATTATGTCACGGATTAGAGAGCTCGTGTTCCGCAAACTGGAAATCCCGCTGAGCGGAGTACCTGCCGTTTCGGAACCCTGCGCGCCTCATCAGGCGCGCGCAGACGAAGCCGCCTCCGCAACTGGAGTTTGCCTCTCGCGGTTTCCGGCTGAATTGCGCGTCTCGGGAGCAGCCGCGCTCGCGGAATCGTTGCTGCGAGCGAAACAAGCGGCTGGGAGGGGGCGTGATGGGACAGGAGGGGATGAGGTGGGTTGGGACGGACTGGCGAGATGCTACGTCACGCTCCAGTGGCGCGCGGCGGGATTTCCATTAGACCCCGGTGCCGCCGCCGCTGTGGCAGCCTCTAGTTCTGCCGCCGACAGACTGATTGGATCTGAGGCGCCGTCCCGTTGGCGAATTACCCACTGGGTCGGGCTCGCCGGGACTGCACAGGCCCTCGATTGCGATGCAGTCACCCGGAATTTTAGTACGGCGTTCGAGCGAGCCTCTTCTAAACAGCGCCAAGAGTTCTGCTTCGTTCCTCGAATACCTGTGACAACTACTTACACAGTCGACCGCTAAAACTGCAACAGACGAAGAGGTTGCAGACAACGAAATTTTACTTACTGCCTGAAACTTCCTGGCAGATTAAAACTGTGTGCCGGACCGAGGCTCGAACTCTGGACCTTTGCCTTTCGCAGGCAAGTGCTCTACCAACTGAACTAACCAAGCACGACTCACGCCCCGTCCTCACAGCTTTACTTCTGCCAGTACCTTGTGTCCTACCTTCCAAACTTTACAGAAGCTCTCCTGCCAACCTTGCAGAACTAGCACTCCTGAAACAAAGTATATTGCGGAGACATGGCTTAGCCACAGCCGGGGGCATGTTTCTAGAATGAAATTTGCACTCTACAGCGGAGTGTGCGCTGATATGAAACTTCCTGGCTGATTAAAACTGTGCGCCGGACCGAGACTCGAACTCGGGACCTTTACCTTTCGTGGGCAAGTGCTCTACCAACTGAGCTACCGAAGCACGACTCACACCCCGTCCTCACACCTTTACTTCTGCCAGTACCTCGTTTCCTACCTTCCAAACATCCCCCAGGCTGTGGATAAGCCCATGTCTCCGCAATATCCTTTCTTTCAGGAGTGCTAGTTCTGCAAGGTTCGCATGAGAGCTTCTGTAAAGTTTGGAAGGTAGGAGACGAGGTACTGGCAGAAGTAAAGCTGTGAGGACGGGGCGTGAGTCGTGCTTGGGCAGCTCAGTTGGTAGAGCACTTGCCCGCAAAAGGCAAAGGTCCCTAGTTCGAGTCTCGGTCCGGCACGCAGTTTTAATCTGCCAGGAAACTTCATATCAGCGCACACTCCGCTGTAGAGTGAAAATTTCATACTTACTGTGTGTTTGACAACATACACTGAAGCGCTCCGGAAACTGGTCTATGCATGCATATTCAAAGACAGAGATATGTAAACAAGTAGAATACGGTGCTGCCGTCGTCAACGCCTGTATAAGGCAACAAGTGTCTGACGCAGTTGTCAGATCGGTGACTGCTGCTACAGTGGCAGGTTAGCTACATTTAATTGAGTTTCAACGTGGTGTCGTAATAGGCGCACGAGTGCTGTTACACAGCATCTCCGAGGTAGCGATGTGGTGGGGATTTTCCCGTACGACAATTTCAAGAGTGCGCCGTGAATAACAGGAATCCCGTAAAACGTCAAATCTCTGACATCGCTGCGGCTGGAAAACATCCAGCAGGACCGGGACCAACGACGACTGAAGAGAATCGTTCAACGTGACAGAAGTGAAACCCTTCCGCAAATTGCTGCAGATTTCAATACTGGACCATCAACAAGTGTCAGCGTGCGAACCATTCCACGAAACGCCGGCCGGGGTGGCCGAGCGGTTCTAGGCGCTACAGTCTGGAGCCGCGCGACCGCTACTGTAGCAGTTTCGAATCTTGCCTCGGGCATGGATGTGTGTGACGTCCTTAGGTTAGTTAGGTTTAAGTAGTTCTAAGTTCTAGGGGACTGATGACCTTAGAAGTTAAGTCCCATAGTGCTCAGAGCCCTTTAAACCATTCCACGAGACATCATAGATATGTGCTTTCGGAGCCGAAGGCCCACTAGTGCACCATAGATGGCTGGACGACACAAAGCTTTACGGCCCGCCTGGGCTCGTCAGCAAGACAATGGACTGTTGACGACTGGAAACATGTTCCCTGGTCGGACGAATCTCGTTTCAAATTATATCGTGCGGACGGACGTGTACAGGTATGGAGACAACCTTATGTATCCATGGATCCTGCATATCAGCAGGGGACTGCTGAAGACGGTGGACGCTGTGCAGTGGTGTGGGCCATGTGCAGTTGGAGTGATACGGGATCCCTGATACGTATAGATACGACTCAGACGCGTAAGTAAGCACCCTATCTGATCACCTGCATGCATTAATGTCCATTGTGCATTCCGACGGACTTGAGCAATTTCAGCACGACAATGCGACATTCCATACATCGAGAATTACCGCAGAGTTGATCCATGAACATTCTTCTGAGTTTAAACACTTCCACCAGACTCCCCAGACATGAACATTATTCAGCATATCTGGGACGCCTCGCTACGTACTGTTCAGAACAGATCTCCAACCCTTCGTAGTCTTACGGATTGATGGACAGCCCTGCAGGAGTCATAGTGTCATTTCCCTCAAGCACTACTTCAGATATTAGTCACGTCAATACCACGTTGTGCTGCGGCACTTCTGCCGGGGTCCTATATGGTATTAGGCAAGTGTACCAGTTTATTTGACTCCTCATTATATATTGTGCTCGAACATTATGAATTACGTCGGACGAAACTGTCTATTGACACATAGTCAACACGGATTTAGAAAGCATGGCTTTTGTGAAACACAACTAGCTCATCACACACAAGAAGTGTTGAGCGCTATTGACAAGGGATTTCAAATTGATTCCCTACATCCAGATTTCCAAAAGGCTTTCGACTCTGTACCACACTAGCCTAAGGGCAATATTACGGAAATAGAAGAGAGCTTGAGAAGATAGATATGATACTGCGTGAAGAATTTGACAAAGCACTGAAAGACTTACGTCGAAACAAGGCCACGGGATTAGAAAACAAGCCGCGCGACTGCTACGGTCGCAGGTTCGAATCCTGCCTCGGGCATTCATGTGTGTGATGTCCTTAGGTTAGTTAGGTTTAAGTAGTTCTAAGTTCTAGTTGACTGATGACCACAGATGTTAAGTCCCATAGTGCTCAGAGCCATTTTTTGAACTAGACAACATTCAATTACAGCTACTAATAGCCTTGGGAGAGCCACTCACGACAAAACTCCTCCACCTGTTGAGCAACAGGCAGAATTCAAGAAGAATATAATAATTCCAATTGCAAAGAAATCAGGTGCTGACGGGTGTGAAATTACGAAACTATCAGTTGAAAAAGTGACGGTTGTAAAGTATTGACACGAATCCTTTACAGAAGAATGGAAAAACTGGAAAGAGCCAACCTTGCAGAAGATCACTTTGGATTCCAGAGAAATGTTGGATCACACGAGGCAATTCTGACACTACGACTTATCTTAGAACATAGGTTAAGGAAAGGCAGACCTACGTTTCTAGCATTTGTAGACTTAGAGAAAGTATTTGTCAATGTTGACTGGAATACTCTCTTTCAAATTCTAAAGATGGCAGAGAAAAATACAGGGAGCGAAATGCTATTTACAATTTGTACAGAAACAAGATGGCAGTTGTAAGAGTCGAGGGGCTGAGATGGAAGAAGTATTTGAGAAGGGTATGAGACAGTGTTTTAGCCTATCCCCGGTATTATTCAATCTGTATCTGAGCAAGCAGTAAAGCAAATGAAAAAAAATTGGATTAGGAATTGACGTCCAGGAAGAAGAAACAAACCTTGAGCTTTGCTGACGACATTGTATTTCTGCTAAAGACAGAAGAGGACTTGTAAGAGCAGTTGAATACTATGGACAGTATTCTGAAAGCAGGATATAAGATTAACATCAGCAAAAGCAACACAAGGAAAATGGAATGTGCTCGAATTAAATGAGGTAATGCTGAAGGAATTGGATTAGCAACGAGACACTCAATGTAGTAGGTGAGATTTTCTATTAGGAAAGCAAAAAAACTGATGATGATCGAAGGAATATGTGAACAGGCATTGTCAGAAAAGCGTTTCTGAAGAAGAGAAATTTGTTACCATCGAATATGGCTTGGTTCTAGGTGCTTCAGTGTGGAACCGTGCGACCGCTACTGTCGCAGGTTCGAATCCTGCCTCGGGCATGGATGTGTATGGTGTCCTTAGGTTGGTTAGGTTTAAGTAGTTCTAAGTTCTAGGGGACTGATGACCCCAGATATTAAGTCCCATAGTGCTCAGAGCCATTTGAACCTTATTTTTTTTGTATATGGATTTAAGTGTCAGGAAGTCCTTCCTGAAAACATTTGTAATCAGAAGATACTGAGTAGAATTGGGGTAAAGAGGAATTTGTGGTACTACCTGAGTAGATGACGGGATTGGTTAGAAGGACATATTGTGAGGTATCAAGGGCTCACCAATTTAGTGGTGGAAGGTAGCGTGGATGCTAAAAATCATAGAGGGCGACCAAGGGATGAATACATTAAGCAGATTCAGAAAGATGTAAGTTGCAGTAGTTACTCGGAGATGAAGAGGCAGCACAGGATACAGCAGTAGGGAAAGTTACATGAAACCAGTCTTTGGACTGATGACTAAACAACAACAACCTTACAAGCAGCTTGCAGCGAAATTGCGTGCTTATTCTGTTATGTGACTAAATTTGTGATATCCTGCAAGAGAGGTAACAGTTCGTAGTAACTGATAGAAACTCATCGAGTAAAACAGAAATGATGTCTAGCTTTTCCTAAGGTGGTGTTACTGACCCTACGATGTTGCTT
This sequence comes from Schistocerca piceifrons, assembly GCF_021461385.2. Classification (NCBI taxonomy): domain Eukaryota; kingdom Metazoa; phylum Arthropoda; class Insecta; order Orthoptera; family Acrididae; genus Schistocerca; species Schistocerca piceifrons. Next base: position 123,405,497 of record NC_060146.1, read on the forward strand.
ATCTATATAACTGATTTAGGAGACAATCGGAGCAACTGTCTTAGGTTGTTTGCAGATAATGGCGTCGTTTATCGTGGAGTAAAGTCATCAAAAGGTCAAGAAAAATTGTAAAACGATTTTTAAAAAATATCTGAATGGTGCGAAAATTGGAAATTGATCTTAAATAACGATAAATGTGAGGTGATCCACACGAGTGCTAAAAGGAACCCACTCAACTTCAGTGTAATCTGAAGGCCGCAAATTCAAATAAACACCTAGGAATTACAATTACGAACAATTTAAATTGGAAAGAACACATAGAAAATGTTGTGGGCAAAGGGTCCAAAGACTGCGATTTATTGGCAATACATTTTGAAGACGCAACTTGTTAAATCCAGGGTAGTCGTCAAATACGGGGTGTCAAGAAAACCTGCTTCTCTCGGATCGCTAGACAGCATTCAAACATATGGTATTAATGAGTTTTACTACAACATGAACAAACACAATACTTAACTTTATGTTACACAGATGTGTCGCAGGCAAAGAGCAACCTAAGAAACAAACAAGCTTCTTCAGTATAAAAGATTCCCAAGTGTCTGCTATACAAGTGCCTAATCTTGAAGCTGCTCTTGAACTAGGCCACGACCATTGATTTTTTTTTAAATTTTGTTATACGGTACACTACATCATCATCAGCCTTCCGCGGTCTAATTATGTCGGTGAGCCAGTAAATATAAACCATAAGGCAGTGACATCGCGTCACTGTAATACACTTTGGAAGTGTGGCGGTGGCACTTGGAGTCCCATACCACCCTGGAACGGTGACAGTATTCTTCTGTGCGGCATAAAAACGTAGTCCGACATGGGCAGATAAGATTGAAAAGTCGTGGACGTGGAAGGGAGGGCTAGTCCTCGCAAAGGAGGCAGCCGTGGTGGGCGTGTCAGGCCCAGCGCTAGTCCTGCTCGGAAGCCGATTCCTCGAGGATGGTCAGCGGATGCCATCGACGTGGATATGTAATCCCAGCGTGGCGTAGCCCATGGGTAGTGTTCCGTAGGGCAGCCACTTTCTCATAAAGCCGCCGAGCGTTAATGTGTATGGACTCCTTCAGGGGGACGATATCTGTTTCCTCATGGAGGGTCACAACCCTTGTGAGTGGCACTAATCGTGGCCCGTGCAGTGGAGCCATACGTGAGGGCAGGCAAGGCGACGACCAGCCGGGCGCTGCGCGTACGTCCTCTTCACGTAGGGGCCGCCGCTGTCACGTTGTCGTCCTGGAGAAGGGTCGGTCTGCATGCGACTGGCTGATCTCCTCTCACAGCCCTCTTTGCTCTGTCGTTCCCGACTGCCGTGCCGGCGCTTGACTTTAGGTCGTGACACAACAAATGAACTACAGAGACTGCCTACACTACGCCTGTCCGTTCTCTTTCGAAGGGCACTGCTGTGTGCGGTGTGAGATCCTTAACAAATAGGACTACATCGATAAAGTTTAAAGAACAGCAGCACATTTTGTGTTATCGCGAAACAGCGGAGAGTGTCACGGACATGATAGAAAATTTGGGACGGAAACATTTTTCGTTACGGCGGAATCTCGTCATGAAATTTCAATCACCAACTTTTTCCTCCGATTGCGAAAATATTTTGTTGGCGCTGACCTAAATATGGAGAAACAACCATCACAACAAAATAAGGAAAATCAGAGCTGGTAAAGAAAGGTACAGGTGTTCGTTTTGTCCACGCACTGTTCTAGAGTGTAATGATAGGGAGTTTCGATGAACCCTCTGCCAGGCACTTAAGTGTGTTTTGTAGGGTATCCATGTAGATGTAGATGTATATCTAATGTACAGAGCGATTGTAAAGTCTTGGTTCATTTTTACGAAATTTATACATGGTGTTTGTTTTAATACTACGTCTGTCACTACACGACCTCTAATCAAATTGAATCTACTGCTAACTTTGCCCTGGTGGGCTTCTAAATTGAATTGGTGCAAGTAACGCTGGAAGCTAACTCACATACGAACCAAGTTAAGTATGATATTTCACCATATTGAAACAAACTAAATTCCGGAGTAGTTTACAGAGCCAGCTCATAATAATTCGCCTGTTCAATGATCTAAACCCGCACCGTGAGCCTCTGCGCACACATTTACACGACCACACTTGGCAGACCATGTGGCGCCGCCGCTCATGACAATGGAACTACAAAAATTAATTATCTTTAATGCACAAAATTGCTCTCAATGGAGACCTAAATTCCTTAGCAGTGGTCAAAACACTGAATGGGAGCACACCATTATAATTACTTTAACACAAGTACTGGCTAATTATTTTGGCGCGAAACACGTAGCCAACAAACCGGTTCAATGAAAGACCTCCAAAAATTTGTTTATGATACATAGAATTAATACCATCTCACTGTAAATCACGAATGGCAGTTGTTGCAGTTAATACTTTTGCACAAATACATAGAGATATTAGTTGTAACTGGTGTTATACACGTGTGTGCGAACTGCTAGTCTTTCCATAGTCACAAAGGAAAGTTCTCGAAGGGTTAACATAGCTCACACTAAACCCATTGCCTAGTGGTGGAGAAGTAATCAAAGAAACGTTCCCGTTGTCGGTTTCGAAACTCTTGCATTCTAAATAAAAACCATCAGCTTGGCTGGCTGAAGACTTTCGGCATAAGGAGTCACCTTCATTCTGTCAACGATCTTGTCAAAAAGGGCGGAGGAGCCGACAGAGGTTCAGGGCACTCTCTTGTCCTTGGGGTGGGGAAACCACCTCTAAAGACGGAAGAATCAGCAATTATCAACAGCACGAGGTTGCATAAGGCAATGGAAACCACTGAAGGATATGTGAACTGTAACTGGAACAGTGTCATGATCCTCTCCATTGGCAGTGGCGTTACTGACGCCCAAGCTGAAGATGAAGTTACAGTGGCAATATTTCTGGACACAGAAAGGGTAATTTAGTACGCAAAAGGGAGATGAAAATCTCTGAACCATGGGGGACTGGAATGCAACTGTAGAGGAAGGAGTAGAAGAAAGGGTTACAGGAGAATATGAGCTTGGTACAAAGAATGAGAGGGTAGAGATCCTAATTGAGTCCTGTGATAAACAGCTAGTCATTGCAAAGAATAAAAAGGATGTTTACTTGGAAGATTCCAGTTAGATTACGTCATGGTCACGCAGAGATTCCAAAACCAAATATTGGATTGTCAGGCGTAAACAAGAGCAGATATAGCCTCAGATCACAACGTAGTAGAGATGATGAGGAGGCTGATGTGTAAGAGACTAGTCTGGAAGAGTCAACACGAAAGAAAACGAATACGGCAGTACTAAGGAATGAAGAGATACGCTTGAAGTTCTCTGAGTTCTAGATAGTGAGATAAGGAATAGCTCAGTGGGTAGTGCACTTCAAGAGGGCAATCACGGAAGTTGTGAAGAAAACATAGGTACTGAGAAGTTAATTGGAGAGAAACCATGAGTAAAAGAAGAAATACTTCAACCGATCAGTGAAAGGGGGACGTACAAAAATGTTCAGGGAAATTCAAGAATTCAGAGATACATATCTCTAAGGAATGAAATATTAAGAAGTGCATGGAAGCTAAGGCGAAATGGCTACATGAAAAATGTGAAGAAATGGAAAAAACAAATGATTGTAGGAAGGATTGACTCAGCATATAGAAAAATCAAAGCAAGTTTCAATGAAAATAAAAGCAAGTGTGAGAACATTAAGAGTGCAATGGTAATTCTACTGTTAAATGCAGAGCAAAGAGCGGATAGGTGGAAAGAGTAAATTGAAGGTATCTATGAGGAGGAAGACTTGTGTGATATGATTGAAAAGGTAAGAGAAGTCGATTTAGAAAAGAATGGGAATCCAGTAGTAGAATCAGAATTTAAGAAAGTTTTGGAGGGCTTAAGATCAAATAAAGAGGAAGGGGTAAATAACATTCTATCAGAATTTCCAACCTCATTGTGGAAAGTGGCAACGAAACGACTATGCACGTTGGAGTGTAGAATGTGTGAGTCAGGCGACATACCATATGACTTTCGAAAAAGTAGCATCCATACAATTCCGAAGACAGCAAGGAGAAAAACTGCGAGAATTATCGCACATCAGTTTAAGAGCTCTGCATCCAAGTTGCTGACCGGAATAATATACATAACAACGGAAAAGAAGTTGAGGATGTGATTGCCGGCGATCAGTTTGGCTTTACGAAAGAGAGACAATTCTTACGTTGCTGTTGACAATAGAAGCAAGACTAAAGAAAATCAAGACACGTTCATATGATTTGTCGACCTAGAAAAAGCGTTCAACAATATAGAGTAGCGACTATTCACGTTGGTGTGTAGAATATATGAGTCTGGCGATGTACCATCTGACTTTCGGAAAAGCATCATCCACACAATTCCGAAGACGGCAAGAGCTGACAAGTGCGAGAATTATCGCACAATCAGCTTAACAGCCCATGCATCGAAGCTGCTTACAAGAATAATATACAGAAGAATGGAAAAGAAAATTGAGAATTCGCTAGGTGACGATCAGTTTGGCTTTAGGAAAAGTAAAGGGACGAGAGAGGCAATTCTGATGTTACGGCTAATAATGGAATCAAGGCTAAAGAAAAATCAAGACTCTTTCATAGGATTTGTCGATCTGGAAAAAGCGTTCGACAATATAAAATGGTGCAAGCTGTTCGAGATTCTGAAAAAAGTTGGGGTAAGCTATAGGGAGAGACGGGTCATATACAATATGTACAACAACCAAGAGGGAATAATAAGAGTGGACGATCAAGAACGAAGTGCTCGTATTAAGAAGGGTGTAAGACAAGGCTGTAGCCTTTCGCCCCTACTCTTCAATCTGTACATCGAGGAAGCAATGATGGAAATAAAAGAAAGGTTCAGGAGTGGAATTAAAATACAAGGTGAAAGGATATCAATGATACGATTCGCTGATGACATTGCTATCCTGAGTGAAAGTGAAGAAGAATTAAATGATCTGCTGAGCGGAATGAACAGTCTAATGAGTACACAGTATGGTTTGAGAGTAAACCGGAGAAAGACGAAGGTAATGAGAAGTAGTAGAAATGAGAACAGCGAGAAACTTAACATCAGGATTGATGGTCACGAAGTCAGTGAAGTTAAGGAATTCTGCTACCTAGGCAGTAAAATAACCAATGACGGACGGAGCAAGGAGGACATCAAAAGCAGACTCGCTATGGCAAAAAAGGCATTTCTGGCCAAGAGAAGTCTACAAATATCAAATACCGGCCTTAATTTGAGGAAGAAATTTCTGAGGATGTACGTCTGGAGTACAGCATTGTATGGTAGTGAAACATGGACTGTGGGAAAACCGGAACAGAAGAGAATCGAAGCATTTGAGATGTGGTGCTGTAGACGAATGTTGAAAATTAGGTGGACTGATAAGGTAAGGAATGAGGAGAGGAAAGGAATATGTGGAAAACACTGATAAGGAGAAGGGACAGGATGATAGGACATCTGCTAAGACATGAGGGAATGACTTCCATGGTACTAGAGGGAGCTGTAGAGGGCAAAAACTGTAGAGGAAGACAGAGATTGGAATACGTCAAGCAAATAATTGAGGACGTAGGTTGCAAGTGCTACTCTGAAATGAACAGGTTAGCACAGACAGGAAAGGAGTTCGTGGCGTGCCGCATCAAACCAGTCAGTAGACTGATGACCAAAAAAAAAAAAAAAGATATTTGAAATTCTGAGGAAAGTACGGATTAGCTATAGGGAGAGACAGGTAATACACAAAATGTAGAAGAGACATCAAAGAATAATAATAGTCCAGGATCAAAAATGAAATGCTCGAATTAAAAAGGGTGTAAGACAGGGATGCAGTATTTCACCCCTACTTTTCCGTATATACGCCGAAAAACAATTGTGAAAATTAAACAAAGGTTCAGGCGTGGAACTGAACTTCATGGTGAAAGGATATAAATGATACGACTCGCTGATAACATTGCCATCCTCAGTGAAAATCAAGAAGAATTACAGGATCTGCTGAGTGGAATGAACTGCCTAATGAGTACAGAACGTGGGCTAACGGTCAATCGAAGAAAGGCGAAGCTAATGAGAAGGAGCAGAAATGAGAACAGCGAGAAGCTTAACATCGGGATTGACGGCCATGAAGCAGATGAAGTAAACGAATTCTGCTACGTAGGCAGCAAAGTAACCAATGACGGACGAAGTATCGAGCACATAAAAACCGGATCAGCAATGGCAAGAGGGGCATTATTTGCCAAGAGAAGTGTTCTAGTTTCTAACATAGGCCTGAATTTGTGGAAGAAATTTCTGAGAACGTACGTCTGGAGCACAGCATCGTACAGTAGTATAGTGAAACAGCACTGTGGGAAAACCGGAACAGAATAGAATCGAAGCATTTGAGATGTTTTGCTACAGAATATTGAAATTAGGTTGGTTGATAAAGCTAGGAATGGCGACTTTCGCTGTAGAATCAGCGATGAACGGAATGTATGGAAAATACTAAGAAAAAGAAGAGACAGGATGATAGGACATATGTTAGGACATTATGGAATAACTTCTATGGTACTAGAGGGAGCTGGAAAGATTGTAGAGGAAGACAGAGATTGGAATATCCCAGCAAATAATTGACGATGTAGGTTGCAAGTGCTATCCTGAGATGTTGACATAGATGAGAAGTCAGAAGAATGACGAATAAAAACAAAATAAAGACACAGACTTAGTTGACAGAAGTCATGGGGTCATGAGGTAACTCTTAATATGGTGTCGGACCTCCTTCTTGTCCGGCGTAAAACAGCAACTCGACGAGGCATGGACTCAACGATACGTTCGAAGTCCCCTGCAGAAATATGGAGCCATACTGTCCCTAAGGCGTCCGGAACAGAGAAAGTGTTGCCCATCCAGAATTTTGTGGTATCAAAAGTTGCAAATTTTTTGAAGTAATTTGTGTTGTTTGTCCACACTTACGTTATTTGTACTAAGCACAGGTATTTCAACAGTACTTCATTTCTTACTCGGTAAATTATGAAACTGAGTGAGTTATATATATTATAGCTTTATGTTTCACAGCCTTTCTATTATTATTTCAAATGGCTCGTCTTTTCTATCATGCTGTTTTCGATGGGATTCATATCGGCAATATACGTCGCTAAATAATTCCCTCGAATTGTCCGGAATGTTCTTCTAACCAGTAGCGAACTGTTGTGTTCCGGTGAGACGGCGCATCGCCGTTTGGGAACATGAACGGCTGCAAATAGCTAAACATGACAGTTTACAGTCAGTAATCGTTTCAACTGGATCAGAGGATCCTTGTAAACACGACCGACACCATTATAAAGCCACCATCAGCTTCTAGAGTGCCTTGTTGACAACCTGGGTCCATGGCTTCATGGGGTCTGCGCCACACTCGAACCTCACCATCAGCTCTTACCAGCTGAAATCAGGAGTCATCTGAAATGCCCAAGTAGTTCAGGGTCGAACGGATACGGTCATGAGCTCAACAGAGGCGCTGCAAAAGATGTCGTAATGTTAGCAAAGCCATTCGCGTCTGTCGTCTGCTGGCATATTCCATTAACTCCAAATTTCGCGCACTGGCCTAACAGATAAGTTCGTCGTACGTCCTACATTGATTTCTGCGGTTATTTCACACAGTGTTGCTGGTCTGTCAGCACTGACAACTCTAGGCTGCTCTCTGTCGTGAACTGAATACCGTCTGCCGCTTCGTCGTCCTTGGTGAGAGATAATGCCTGACATGTGGTGTTCTCTGTTGACTCTTTACTCTGCGGATCTCGGAATGTTGAATTCCCAAACGATTTCCGAAGTGGTATGCCCCATGCGACTAGCTCCAACTACCATTCCGAGTTCTAAGTCTGATAATACCCGTTGTGCGGGCATAATCACCTCGGAATTCAATCGCACACGATACTACCACTATCTGCATTATGTACATCGCTGTCCTATGACTTATCGCCTCAGTGTATAACAAGTAATTATAACTTCACTAGCTCTTTTGAAGCGTGTATGCGGGACGCGCATGACTAGAAGAGACGACGCCGAACAGAAGAGGCTTACACCCTGCAGTAATGAAAGTATGCTGCTCTAGAAAGGATAGCTGCTGTTAACATTTTCTTTCTTTTGTTTACTTAGTTCTCCCTGACGTGACGAAGCGTGTATCAAAATATTGTTACTTATATTAAAATTAAAGGAGCAGTACTTATTTTTTTGCTTTTTTTGAGCTTTTTCGAGTCTTTTCATTTAATTTTTAATTTTAGTTTCATTTTCGTTCCGTTCAGTTCAAATTTCTAAGTCATTTAGTCATAAAACTCATGAAATGGGTGCTAGTCACTACATACCTAATTGTTACTTTATGAAAAATGCACGTGATCTTATTTCTTATTAGATATCGCGCACAATAATCCAGCTTTCATTGCAAATAGAAATTCTTAAATATTGCTCTTTTATGAGAAATTTCTTAAAATTGTTTAAACTAGATAAAATACAAACTATACTTTTTTCTGCTTATGTACTTTACGCGTCACAGAATAGCTCATGGAACATGCACGTTTGTTTAAAATTTTTACTGCAAACGGGAATCGAATACTGGACACTAATGCAGTAGGTTCGCGTTCTACAACAGACTCATAGGGCATATCGTCTATTTTTAAGGTGTGTAAGTTACTCGGAAATGTTAAAAATATTTTGTGAATAATTTTTCAGAGGTGCTTCGAGCAGCTTGGGCACATTGATGTTTGCTTTCTGAACTCCAAGTACCATAAATAGAAATGTTTACAAAAATCCAGTTGGTTTGTGGTCTCCTTTTGTGTCAGCCAATCGTTAGTTGTTGAGGCAGATGGCCTGGCTGTTGCCTAGAGGCGGGGCGACAGGTATTGTTGAAGTAATCTTGGCCATATCGTGCTCCGTTGCTGACCAATTCAAACGGTAATAAAAACCAGTATATTGTGTTTTAGGTTTCGTTCTACATGATCATCTTCAGGTGACCGAAGATCCATCAACAGTTTTCGTATTCTGTTCTACAGAGTGGCGTGAATGTGATCCACAGAGCAAAAAGCAAACAGCTGATGGTCACCTACAACGAAGTTTTACAATTATTTGGCAGCTGCAAAGCCCCACCTCAGCACAAATCTAAACTGATAAAAGGTCTTGGATGACATTTGAACATCCTTTCGACTGTTCTAGTAGCGGTCTGTTCACGTCGTAGGTACTCTCGGGCTTTCTGCACATTCCTCCCGATTGCTTCAAGATTTTGAAGAGTATGTTACATTCAACACTGATTATAGATTCCTCTGCATGTATGTCTTTCTTGTCTTTGTGTTACCTGTGGAGCTTATAAGGCCTGTTCGAGCGGAGGAAGCCAAACACTGTAATATCTTATTCGGTAAGTAAATACCTTTTTGAGTAGTTCAAAAATGGTTCAAATGGCTCTGAGCACTATGGGGCTTAACTTCTCAGGTCATCAGTCCTCTAGAACTTAAAACTACTTAAACCTAACTAACCTAAGGACATCACACACATCCATGCCCGAGGCAGGATTCGAACCTGCGACCGTAGCGGTCGCGCGGTTCCAGATTGTAGCGCTCGGCCACTCCGGCCGGCTTTTTGAGTAGGTAAGTTGTGTTACTCTGAGACGAAGAGGTTTGACCGGCCGCAGTGGCCGAGTGGTTCTAGGCGCTTCAGTCCGGAACCGCACGACTGCTACGGTCGCAGGTTCGAATTCTGTATCGGCCATGGATGTGTGTGATGTCCTTAGGTTAGTTATGTTTAAGTAGTTCTAAGTTCCCGGAGACTGATGACTTCATATGTTAAGTCTCATAGTGCTCAGAGCCATTTGAACCATTTGAAGAGGTTTGGCATGGGATAGGAATTCAGGGCTGCTGGTATTAAACCAATCAGAACTCTGACGGCTCCAAAAACAGTGGCTCTCGTAAATAAGCGTCAGTAGTGCAGAACTGGCGTGAACGCTGCTAGCGGTCCAGGGCGGACGTTTCCGCACCGTGTCGACCTCCAGCATCGCGGTTGGCGGACGTGGAGTCGCCGCCGCGGCTGGGATTAGCTCCGGTCGCCGCCTGCATAATCCCAGCGGCAATCCGTCACCAACACACAGCGTGTCAGCGACACAGACTCCACGTCACCAGCTGCGCCGCTTCCCAATCTGTTTCACAAATGCGACTCCGCACACACGCACACACGCGCACACACACACACACACACACACACACACACACACACACACACAGGTATCCAACACAACAATTCGGAAGTTCCTATCCAGCCACCCGTGGATCTGTCAGGTGCCGGAAAAAGGACGGAAAAAGACTAATGGACATATCCACCTGCAGTTTCAGAGAACGATTTGGGTTAGAAGATCCAAGTGTGATTTATTTGCTAACTGGTACCTGGAATATTTCTCTCTTCTTTATTTACTGCTCTCTTGTACACGGTGGCAAAATAAAACTGGCTCAGAAATTATTTCATGCCCCTCAAGAGAGGCAACCCAACTTACATCGTCCGCCCGCATTGTGGGTGACATAAGTCGTGTTGCCTCTCTTAAGGTGCATGACATGTTTTTATAAGCCCGTGTTATTTTTTCCAGTCTCTACTAGGTTAGAAAAGGAATGAGAATGTTTGCGAACACTTTTGCGGAAGGTGTTTACTTCAGTTACGAACTTCTGGACTAAGGAGCGTAGTCGAAGCAAAGTTCAAAATGTTCTAATGGCTTTGAGCACTATCGGACTTAACATCTGAGGTCATTAGTCCCCTAGAACTTAGAACTACTTAAACCTAACTAACCTAAGGACATCACACACATCCATGCCCGTGGCAGGATTCGAACCTGCGATCGTAGCGATCGCACGGTTCCACACTGAAGCGCCTAGAATCGCTCGGCCACCACGGCCGGCTGTAAAGTTATCGGATAAAATATTAGTATTTTTATACATATAATAAATGTGGTACGTAGTAGTTGCAATATGTTACTATGTTACATTTTGTCATGTTTTTCTCTACTTGTTCTGATTAGTACCAACTACTGTAGCTTAAATTTCAGGAGATGCAATTATCGTTCGCTATTAGTTACGATTTCCAGTGCTGTTAGCCAACATGTGTGGTCCTGGAGATGTGTTCATTAGTCCCCATGTTCCAAATGCCCAATATTCGGCGTTTTATCACTTAAATCACTGGCACTTCTCATTCCGTTATCAACATGAGCGTGTTTACAGTGTGTTTGTGTTGTGTCTGTGTGGTTTGATACTGTTTATTTGTTTTGTATGTGTATTTGTTTTGAGAGAAATGGAGAAATATATATATATATATATATATATATATATATATATATATATATATATATATATATATATATATAGAGAGAGAGAGAGAGAGAGAGAGAGAGAGAGAGAGAGAGAGTGAGGGGGGGGGGGAAGGGAGGAAGGGAGAGGATGGGGGGAGGTAGAAGCTTCATTACTTGTTTGTTCCGGTTATGTTTCACATTTCTGTTTGTTATTGCTTTAGTGGCTAACATGATCAGAGTTGTTGATTATTGTTGCTTATATCGATTTGGTCATTAAGTGCGTTGGTTTTCGTTGCAGGGGCTCCTCGTATGTGAAAGTTTTCTTGTAATGTCAGGAGTTTTTTGTTGTGCTTTGCACTCTAAGAACTTCCATGTCTTGTTCAGGTTTGTATGGTTCATGTCCATGTTTTATTACGTGTTCAGCGATGGTGGAATGGCGGTTTTCGTACTTCTAGCTTCTTATAAGTTCCTCATATCAAGTTTTAAAACTCCTGTTTGTAATCCCAGATTTACTGCTTCACATTCTTGGCAGCCTAACTGGTCTATACATGCTCCTTGGTATTTATCGGTTTTGTCTGTTGTTGGTAAATGTGACTGGCGAGTGTTTCTTGTTCTGTAAGCAATGTGCAGTCCCTGTTTATTTAATATTTTTGCTTTCCTGTGTGTTGCTTTGTGTTTGTACGTTAAAGTGTACCATTTTTTTCTGTTAGTTTTGTCGAGAGTCTTACTGTTTTGTGTTTCCGTGTGTTCTGTAGTGTGTGAGGTTTTTGGTGTTTCTGTTCTCCACTTGTGGTTGTATTTTGAATTTTTGTACTATATGGATGTTGTAACCACTGTTTGAGGCTATGATTTGCATTTCTTAAATCTTTTTTCATAATTTTCTTTGCTGAGTAAGATATTATCTAACCTCTTAATAGTGTCGTAGGGCTGATAATTTTTGATTTTGTGTGTTATTGGATGAAGCATGTATAATTGCATATGTGGCTCTTGGGTTTCTAAAGTTATCAAATGTATGCTTATTGTTGTCTCTCTTTATTGCTGTAACCAAGAATCGTATTTGGTCTTGTGTTTCTTTTTTCATGGTGGATTGAATATTTATGTATATTGTTTATGTCTGAAGTTTATCAATTTTCTCTGTGGTTTCCTCTACCACACTTTTTATGTCATCTACATATCTGTACCAGTAGAAACAATGCTGTATCCTTTCTCAAAGGATGTGTTTCCTATGTGGTTGATGAACATGTTTGCCAATGTTTCTGATATTGAGGACCACATTGGAATCCCTTCCTCTTGTAAATTAAATTCCTTTTCAAAATGCAAGTAATTTTGGGCTAACAGAACTGAAAATCGTAACACCGAACGATAATTTCACCTCACAAAATTTGTGCTACAGAAGTTGATTCTAATCTGAGAAGGAAGAGAAAGGCATGACAAAATGTAACATAGTAACATACTGAAACTACTACGTAATGCATTTTAATATGTGTAAAATGAAACATGTATTACAGGCCATTGAAGACGCTTCACAAATAAAAGAAGCAAAACGGGTTTGCCAGTAAACAAACTGCCTTTCATTTAGTTTCATGGACGGAACATACCTCCATGAATTTTGAGCAACAAAGGAACAACGAAAAACAGAAAACGTGACGAAGTTAAGAAGTGATGATAAGTTTAGATAAAAGTCGAACATGATTAATGAAAGTTGTGCAATCGATACGGTTTTCTAAATTAACAACTGGTACTGAAAAATCTGAGTGAGCAATAGTATTTGAAATCTCAAAACGATAGAACGTGTATATTTTCTCTATTTTTATTGCCTGTACACAAAATGTCTCCATGAAAGGAGCGATGCGCTCTAACAGAGTTTTTCGCCATGTTGCGAGTAAGACAGAGTACACCACTGGCACTCTCTGGGAACTTTCTCTCCAAGTGTAGATGACTGATCGTGACACATTTTTAATGCAACGATTGTGGAATTCAGTACTCAAGAATAAATATTGTGTGTAGCATATTCTTTCACCAACATTTCCGTTAATTCTAATATCAGACTGGCTGTGATGTGTTTATTAGCCATTTACATCAACGTAAATACTTCCTGTGGCACCGAATGGTGCATGGCGGAGGGTACCCTGTACCACTTATCCTCATTTCCTGTCCTGTGCCACTCGCTAACAGATTGAAGGAAATATAGCCTGTATGCCTCCGTAAGAGCCCTAAAGCCTCTAATCTAATTTTATGTCGAACAGTACTCAACAATGGGGGTCGCACTAGTGTTCTATATGCCATTTTCTTTGCAAATGAACCCCACTTGTCTAAAATTCTTCCAATAAACCGAACTTGACCATTCGCCCTCTCTACTGCAATACTTGCGTGCTCCTTATGTCTCATATTGGTGTGTGTGACTTTCCGACAATCACAGGCCAGTTCGTTCGCACGTATTTTGTGGAATAGGAGAAATGTTTTCTATAGTTCAATTCAGATTTCCATCATAGTGTACGGATGCGGTTATAAGGAGCTCTGAATCGATGTGATAATTTTGCGTCAGAATGAGCTAAGCCTGACCATGGAGCGAACTCGAATGAGTGAAAAAGACGAACGCAAGGAATTACGCGTTTTCTGTGTAAACTGTGACTTATGAACTAACCAAAATCGGTGTAGCGTGTTATGCAATCTGAAGGCGAATGTCAGTTTGTGTAATGATTGAGCGAGCATTCTGTCACACTTGACCCGGTTTGGAATACTTTCTAGTATTACGTTTCGTTCGACACCGTAAGCTGGCTATTACGAGTCACTTCAGTTGTGTGTTACTGTCGAAAGTGTAACTTCATAGTGTTATTGTGTCAAACAAGTGACGGTATATCGAAATTGTCCGTCACACACTACCTTTCAGTTAACTGCATGGTTAACCTTATCCTGAGAAAACATTGATGAAACTTGCAGAGACGTGTAGTATGGCTAGTTTCTACTTGAGCAGAAGATTTTCATTTTCTGACAGGTCGGGCGTGTGAATCAGACTGCCAGAGAAGATATCACCGAAAGGAGAGCGGACGTTTTCTGTAGGATGAACACAATTAACTGTGTCGCTGAAGCAAACTACGGAACAAGATCTTGTATCTGCCCGTTTGGTGTTGGTAAGCTGCAGACGGGGTCCAGGCAGTCTGTTAGAATACGTCTGTTTGTGTTTGCAGCTGACTTGGCACAGTCTCTTGGTACGATGACGCATACCCTTGGCGAGTTTTGTTTATGCTTAATTTTTTAGGGATAAATTTTACGAGTTTTCTCGCAGTTCCCTAGGATGCGCTTCTTATTCTTAAAATGACCGTCAAAGCTGGGGACCTGTACTAATATTTTTAGTGTAAAGATGAGGAAGATCACCGGCAAAAAGTTTCCCTCTTCTCATTATCTGTGATCTTGAAGATATACTTTCCCCAAATTTTAGTCGGCTTTTCTTTTTTGCAACATGAGTGAACTTCGACCATTAACCACCACGTCAGCTAATTTAATGCATAGAGCTTTTCCTCCTGATATCTTTCGTTATCTGTTTAGAGATTCTTGGAGTTTCGTAAATTGATTGATTTTTGCCCATCAGGTCAACCTGTGTTTCTCAGTCCAAAGCTATCGCTTTGTGATTGAGGTTGGAATCCATTCTAAACTGGCCCAAGCAAAGTGGTCACACCGATTCGTGGAAAATGACTCACAGTTGAATATTTTTATCTTTCTGCACCGTTATATGAGTCAGTAGTGATTCCGACAGTCTACCTAGTCCAACTGCCCTGGTACTGCCCCGTGTCATTAGGATCTTTCAAGTGATCAATTAGTTAGCATCGGTTACATGAACATTCGCATATGTCTGACGTGAATGATACGTACCAGATCCCTCTGTAGTATCTACGTTAACCCTCGTATGGTCATTAAATGGTTTGCAGCTGATCAA
Source organism: Schistocerca piceifrons (assembly GCF_021461385.2). NCBI lineage: Eukaryota > Metazoa > Arthropoda > Insecta > Orthoptera > Acrididae > Schistocerca > Schistocerca piceifrons. Next base: position 123,420,718 of record NC_060146.1, read on the forward strand.
GAATTATCCATTAGGTTTCATTATACGATGAGAGAGTTCGGTAGTTTACAGACAAATTTTCGTATACACTATGCGATCAAAATTATCCATACACTCCCAAAAACATGTTTTTTATATTAGGTGCACTGTGGTGCCACCTACTGCCAGTGACCTCAGTAGTCATTAGACATCCTAAGAGATCAGAATGGGGATCTCTGCGGAACTCACGGACTTGTAATGTGGTTAGGTGATTGGGTGTCACTTGTGTCATGCGTTTATACGCGATATTTCTACACTCCTAAACATCCCTAGGTCCACTGTTTCCGATGTGGGTAGGTGAAGGGCACGTACAGTACAAAAGCGTAGAGGCCGACGTCGCCGTTTGACTGACAGAGACCACCGACAGGAATTCAAACTGCATCAGAATCCACTGCAAGTACTATGCCAGTTACGAGGGAGGTGAGAAAACTTTGATTTCATGGTCGAGCGGCTGCTCATAAGCCACACAACACGCCGTTAAATGCCAAACGACGTCTCACTTGGGGTAAGGAGTGTAAACATTGGACTACTGAACAGTGGAGAAACATTGTGTGGAGTAAAGAATTACGGTGCACAATGTAGCGATCCGATGACAGGTGTGGGTATGGCGAATGCCCGGTGAACGTCATCTGCCGGCGTGTGTAGCGCCAGCAGTAAATTTCGGAGGCGGTAGTGTTATGGTGTGGTCGTGTTTTTCATGGAGGGAGCTTGCATCTCTTGTTCTTTCGCTTGGCACTATTACAGCACAGGCCTACATTGATGTTTTAAGCAACTTCTGGCTTCCTACTGTTGAAGAGCAATTCGGGGATGGCGATTGCATCTTTCAAAATGATCGGGCACCTGTTCATAAGGCCTGTATTGGGTTGGTCTGCACAGACTCCTAAACTGAGTCGCACAGAACACCTTTGGGAGGTTTTGGAACGCCGTCTTCGTGCCGCTCCTCACCGGCCGTCATCGATACCTCTTCTCAGTGCAGTACTCCATGAAGAATGGGCTGCTATTCCCCTAGAAACCTTCCAGCACCTGATTGAACGTATGCCTGCGAGATTGGAAGCTGTCATCAAGGCTAAATATGGGGCAACACCGTATTGATATCCAACATTACCTACAGAGGGCGCCACGAACTTGTAAGTCATTTTAAGCCAAATATCCGGATACCTTTGATCACGTGGTGTATGAGATGTCAGTTTAATGCGCAAGTAGTGTACATGCGGTAGTATGCCACTAGAAGTGTTCGTATTGATACATATTATATGAATGATTCGCACCACAACACCCTCCACCATATATCTTTACCCTTCTATCCTTATAAAGTGAGCTGCGCCCAACTTTTATTTATTAAATTTCAGTTCAGTATTAGAGAGTTTGGTGAGTGACAGATCGAATTTCGTGTATGACAAAACAGCTAATTTTTGTATACTGTTTCATGCGATTGTAACCTACTCTAATGGTTACGTACAAGGATGTTAGATAGCAAATCCACCCTGTAATTACTAGACCATTATAGATAGTCCAACCCAGAACATTACACCAGTTTCCCTTTTCTACTCCCTTCGGTGGTGCCCAAAAGATTGACTAACACTATCCTGAGCTGTGAGAATACTGAGTATTGAAGAAAGCTTAGTTTTCTTAAATTTTAAGTCGAAAAATGTACTGCTCACTAAGTGATCTTCTGCTGTTAGCTGTATGCCTACCACATACGATGAATCTTAGTACGATTATACATTCCACATAATAAATTGCTGATTATGAACGCTGGTTCATTCAATTTTCTCTTCTTGGTCACCACATAATGACTTTACTTTGTGTGCTAAACCCGTGCGTACTTTTCTTTTTAGTTCCGTTTTCTTGCCTTAAATGCGTTTTGTCCATCCATTATCAGTTTGTATAGACTGTACCAGAAGTTGTACCGAAAATTCGGCAAAACCGATCGCGATTCAAAAAAAAAAGTTAAAAAATTCGCCTAAAATATTCTTATCTTTTCAATCCAGCATAAATTAATGTTCTTATAAGGAATTCACTGGGATGCTGAAGTCATGTATCTTTTATAGATTATAGATTCTCTCGATAGTCATTCGGGGTGGCGAAAACCACGAGCGTAAGCCAGACCTGGTTGCGAGAGCGAGAATAGCAGTCTGAAAAAAAGAACTTAATTGAGATTAGTTTATATCAGCTGATCGATTTCTAAGTTCCAAGAAGTAGGTGGCTTTCAGACGGACCAATGTGACTAGAGGGAATGATGTACCACCGACAACCACAAAACATGGCGCAAGGACAGTGGTCATTAAAATATTTAAACCGACAAGTGCCGGCGTGTTGCCCTCTGCCTATCACACAGAGCTCCTATTGCATCTTGTGGCAGTACCACAATGCACCTATATCACCATCAGTAGATACTGTCGTATTATTTACCGCTATTATCGGATTATTTACCGCTTCCTTAATGTTTTCAGCTTCTCTTTGCGATACACGTTCGAACTTAAAAGTTTGCTGCTTCTCACTTCTGATTTATGCTTTCCCCCGTAATTAACGGAGCTGATAGTTCCCACTCTCCAATTTTTTTTTGTGCTGTGTCTTCCAGAACCCACGGATCACAGCTTACATTGTAAGGAGGCTGTCAGAACTCTCCATTACATTGGAAACAATATAGTCAACTTAACGCAATTCTTTGCATTGTGTAAGTACTCAGATATCGATAATACGAATTTGAGGGCGAAACATGGGAGTACGACGTTAAGGATTGTTGTGAGACGAGGTCTGTCTGCGAGAGTGGACACAGCAGTGTCGGTCGAGAGCTCTGAGTCAGAAGAATAATCGCTGCAATATTCCTAGATGGCACGGTGACTACCGATCGATACGTGAAAGTCTTGGAAGACGATTTCATCTCCATTACGCAAAGTGATCCTGATTTCGAAGAGATTTGCTTCATGCAAGACGGAGCTCGACTCCATCGAAGCAGGAGAGTATTTATGTCCTGGAGGAGCACTTTGGGGACAGCATTCTGGCTCTGAGGTACCCAGAGGCAACTGGCATGGACTTCGATTGACCCCGTATTCTCCGAATCTGAACACATGCCACTCCTTTTGGGGAGATAAATTAAAGACTAGGTGTAGAGCAATAACCCCAAAGGTATTGCTAAGCTGAAAAAGCCATTCAGGAGGTCATCGATAGCATCGATGTTCTACACTTCAGTGGGTCATTGCAGAATTTCGCTATTCGCCTGCGCTACATCATCGCCAATGATGGCAGGCATATCGAACATGTCATAACCCAAATCCTAATGTCTGTAGTGACGCTTACATGTTGAATAAAGGGCGTGTACACCGTAGCTTGTAACTAATTTATGTTTCTTCTCTTATAGTTCAAGAATTGTCACCCTGTACGTTCGGCACTCGGCGCGTACACCAATATCTTTTCCAACTAACAAAAATATCTTTAAAGGTATGTAAATGTATTATTTCAATTTCCTTACTTATAGCGTCTAACAAAAGTAATGGTGGTAGACGACGTATATGTAAGCACATGTTACAGATCTGAAGCTGACAATCCTATTTGTCGAAACCCGTCATTCAAAAATAGTTTTGATTCCGATCTTAGCTACAAAGAATTTCTTAGAAGCTTAAAACGAATTTTATAACGGAACTAAAACAACGTTTATGTTAGTGTTGACTTTTGTTCAGCAGCACATACGAATTCTACTTCCAATTAAGCACTGTATGCGAAATAGGTACGGCTGTTTTTGTTGAATACTATTGTTTCTTCGTCGACTGGAGTAATCGCGTGTGAGTCTAACATCCCCCCACGTATGAGTACTGTTAACAAGTCATCCCAGTACGTGACACACAAATTTTGAAATGGTTGCAGCTGAATATGTCTGGACGATTAGTTGATCAGCTGACCATTTCCATGTATAAAATTTCTCTAACTGCTTTCGCAGGGAGGAATCACGTTTTTCTTCTTCTAATAGTGCTGCTCTTTTAATGGATAGTTCGTCTTGCGTGAGAGCTGTCAAGGGCGAATTTTGTCCAGTTTTGAGCAGTGCCTCTACTTTGGTTTGGGTCAGACTTCAGAAAATCTATTGATATTTGCCAGATGATCAATTTCATCATATCATGTAAATATGCACCACATATAAACAACCCTACCCTGCTCAACGGACGAACTATTACATACAGCACTCCCACACGCAAAAAAGGGGAACATTTATATAGACACTCGTTCACCTTCTGTCTCGTCCCTCTGTCTTTCTGGCTATCCGCCCTACAGCACGTCACTTCAAGACGAGTGCGCCAAGGCAGTGTCGGAGACAACAACACATGCAAACAATTCACGTACAGTAATACACTCAACCAGAATGTACAACCCTATTATAATTCAACACTAACAGCTAATACCTTATTACGGTGCTTGCGTTGTCACGTACAACGATGCAATGTTTCTTCAAACATGCATGCATGTTTCTCACAGCCACTGTAATCTGTCGATAATTGGCAGCGACCTTCAATTAAAATGTGCACTCATTACGGGAATTACATAATCTTTGTACGAGTACAAGATGTGACCCCAAAACGACGATAAATGGAAGTTTGCGTCTAGCCGTGAATCGTGCACATATAGTAAAGCGGGTAAGGTGAATGTTGGTATAGAGCGGGAAATCCGGATTCGAGTCGCGGCCCGGCACAAATCCCATTGGCCGTCATTCCCTTATACAGTTGGTAGTCGTTCGTATTCGCAACTGTGAACGTGTTTTACGTATCGAACAACTGAGTCCTCGTCATGTAGTTCTTCTTGCAAGTCCACACCTACAAAGTTGTATTCCGAGGTGACATCCTGGTGGTCCATTGTTCTATCAATGGTAGCACTCTCCGATGAGTGCTGTAGATGGTAGCTCTCTGGCGTCTTAGGATGGACTCCAGACGTGGAATGAACACACCGTTAGCACTCTGACCGTAGACTGACTGTACAGGCCTGGCGGCGCTGGTGAAATCTTGACGCAGGGTACACGCAATCTGACGCTGACGTGTTTGAGTTCGTTTTTCATATTTGTTACTGAAAACCACTCATAAGTATATTTTGACGTGCTGTATACCGGAGAAACAGCAACACAGCAAAGAAAATATCCCGAAAATAACGGTGACTAACCGAGAAACCATTCTGTGGCTTAAAGTAAGTAAGGCATTATAAAACTGCACACAGAATACAATATCTGGTACCAAACAGTACGCCAGTTCACAAGGTGTTTCCAGCGACTGGAAACACTTGACGAAAACGTCGAGTTAGGACGTCAAAACCTGTGCTTGGAAGACGCAGACCACTGCAAGTGCACTCGATTTCACGAGATGACACCGAGTAGCCGGTAAAGTCTAGGAAATAACATATTTTGCGATGTTTTCAACGATGCTAATTTTTCATGCTTTAGAATAATGACAACCGACTGATGATAGCTATACTGTCGCTGAAACTAGTTTGGGAACCAAAATAAATAGAACAAAATTGCTTGGTGTCAGGGCGGACACAGAACCCTATGTTGTCACGCTCAGTCTCACTTAGGCCGCGGTGACAAGCTACATGCTACTTGCGCTCTCCGTAACGTGACGTCATCCAGTAAGTGAATGACTTATATGGAAGCAGCGGCGATGTAGTTATATCGGCTGCGGTGATTTCTTCAGACAGCCATCGCTATCAGCTTCGTCGAATTGGCCTCGCCTACAGATAATGCAACCGGTGACACCTCTCCGTAAAAAGGTATGTCGTCTCTCTCTTCCATTCTCTCCCTTTCACACCCACACCTACACCCATCCACCCACACACCCACACACCCACACACCCTCACTCACACACACACATCCACACACACACATCCACACACACACATCCACACACACACCCAGGAGAATATTCTGTTATGTATGAGGCGGAATTATGGGCCTCACGGAAAATGAGTGACCCGGCTGAGTAACGCAATTTGACTCTTACTCTGATCACGAGTTGTGGCCATTAATTGCATTCGTTGATCACGTAGGCTGACGTGAGTGTGGTGTCACCGCCAGACACCACACTTGCTAGGTGGTAGCTTTTAAATCGGCCGCGGTCCGCTAGTATACGTCGGACCCGCGTGTCGCCACTGTCAGTAATTGGAGAACGAGCGCTGCCACACGGCAGGTCTAGAGAGACTTACTAGCACTCGTCCCAGTTGTACAGCCGACGTTGCTAGCCATGGTTCACTGAGAATTACGCTCTCATTTGCCGAGACGATAGTTAGCATAGCCTTCAGCTAAGTCAATTGCTACGACCTAGCAAGGCGCCATTTATCCTTTGCCATGTATCTAATGAAGCATGTACAGTAACAAGACCAATGTTCACCAATTGTGGATTAAAGTTAAGTATTCCAGCAGCTACGTACTTTTCTTTATAGCATTCATTACGTATCCTGTTTCAGACCTCACGCCAGCCTGCGTGAGTTTAAGCGCGTGCCTTTCGGTTACCCGTCACTGTGGATTGGCTGTCTTGCCAGTCCACAACATTTTTGGCGACGAGTCTCAAAAGAGAATTTAGCGTTCGTATTGCCCTAATTTACTTGTGTCATGGCTTCGCCAGATGTACTTTCCGAATTTTATCGCTTGCAGAATCAGCAGACGCAGGCGTTATTGGATGCCCTTGGACAGCTCGTTCAGGGTCAACGTGCAATGCAAAACGATGCGGCAGCCGCCGCTCCACCGCTACCGCAGCCACAACATGCAGTTGCACCACCGTTTCGACACTTCAATGCGGCGATGGAAAACTGGACGGAGTGGTCACGCCAATTTGGATTTCATCTCGCCGCCTACAGAATTCAAGGTAACGAGCGGCAGCCTCATTTATTGGCGTATGTAGGGGTGCAAACGTACCGTGTGATAGTGAAATTGTTTCCCCGACGCGACGTAGCAACTCTGTCCTACGAAGAAATTTTGTCTGCTTTAGATGCCTATTTCAAGGAATCAGTTAATGTAGTTGCAAAAAGGTATACGTTCTTTCGTACAAAACGTATGTCCGGTCAAACTAATCGGGAGTGGGTTGCAACTTTGCAAGGCCTTACATGGGATTGTGCTTCTGAGCGTGAATGTGGACTCCCTTATTCAGATACTATGGCGCGTGATGCAATTGCACAGAACGTTTCTGATGTTCGTATACGGGAGCAAATTTTGAAACTAGTCAATCCCTCCCTTCAACAAGTGATAGACATATTGGATAGGCAAGGCACACTTGACTTTGCTCAGGAATCATTTGCAACTTCGCCAGCTGTGTGCCGCATTAACCGACCCGCCGGGCGAGCTGCACGGAACAGTAAACTGCACTCGCGCACGTCCGCGCGGCTACGTGTCCCGCGCCAGCCTGCAAATGCAGTGAAATCATACCCGCGGTGTGCTACTAGACATTCGCGTGAGAATTGCCCATCACGCCAAGCTAATTGCTTTTTCTGTAATAAACAAGGACATGTTCAGAGTGTTTGCCAGAAAAAGCTCAGATCGGACACTAAAAACAACGATTCCAGGCCCTTTGCTTCGCGCCGGAATCGAACCAAGAATACTCAGGCTCGTGAACCTTCACCCACGGTCATTCATGTAGTTAATTCCACTCCGCCCAGTGCCACTCCTTCTCACAGTGACTGTGTTCGTCCCACAAAAAGTGTGTGTCGACATCGACGGAAATCACGTCAAGTAGTGAGTGATTCGGTAACAGTGTCTGTTCACGTTGCACGAAACAGTCGCTCTTGTCGTCAGCAGGACAATAAACTTTTTGTAGACTTGGACATTAATGGCAACGTGATCCCATTCCTGCTCGATTCCGGAGCTGCAGTTTCATTGATCAATAAAGACACGTACAAACAACTGGGCACACCTCCGTTGCGTGCCGCAAATGTTAAGTTATAGTTATTCAGGACAGCTTATCCCTGTGTTAGGACAGTGCAGCCTTTTTGCAACATACAAGGGACAAACAAAACTTGTGTCATTTTACGTTTTCGTTCTTTTTCTGCTGTGAACTTGTTTGCTTTAGATTTATTTCAGTTGTTTAACTTGTCTATGGTAAATCAGGTCCTATCAGTGAACCAGACTGTGCCTTCAGACAGTGTTTCTCGTCTATGTGAAGAATTTGCAGACATTTTTGCACCGGGCCTTGGTTGCGCTAAGAACTATAAGGCACATTTGGAACTGAAAGTAAACGCGCAACCGAAATTTTTCAGAGCGCGCAATGTTCCGCACGCATTGCGTGATGAGGTCGCAAGATGATTACACGATTTAGAATCACAAAGTGTAATTGCACGTGTGCAGGCTTCTCTCTGGGCCTCACCCTTAGTAATTTTGCCAAAACCTTTCCGGAAAACTGAGACTTTGTGTGGACTTCAAGGCAACAGTGAATCCACAACTAGTGATTGCAACTTTTCCTTTACCCCGCCCGGAAGATCTTTTTGACAAACTGTGCCCGGGTAAATATTTTTCTAAGTTGGACCTAGCAGATGCGTACTTGCAACTACCAGTGGACAAAGAATCCCAGCGAGTATTGGTGGTTAACACGCATCTTGGTTTGTACCGATTCAAACGACTGCCATTCGGGTGTGCATCCGCCCCTGCATTGTTTCAGCAGTATCTACAAACTGTTTGAGCGTCGGTCCCTACTGCAGCAAACTATCTGGACAATATTGTGATCTCCGGAAAGACAGAAGAAGAACATTTAGCCAATCTCCGGACATTATTTCAGGTCTTGCGACAAAATGGTCTTCGCTTGCGGAAGGACAAATGTGTGTTTTTTGCTCGTGACTTACCATATTTGGGACATGTAATAAATGCCCAAGGCATACATCCGAGTGCGGAGCACCTTCGTGTCATACAGGACTTGCCTTCGCCGCAGAATTTGAAGCAGCTGCAGAGTGTGCTGGGTAAAATAAATTACTATCATCGCTTTCTGCGCAATGCCTCTTCCATTTCAGCTCCGCTTCATCGCTTACGCTGTAAAGGTGTTCCGTTCGTCTGGACGACGGAATGCGAACACGCCTTTCGCCAGTTGAAATCGGCGTTGCTTTCTAATACTTGCCTTACGCCATTCGATCCCCAGAAACCCCTTTTGTTGATGGTAGATGCATCGAATTTCGGGATCGGAGCTGTGCTTGCGCCCAAAGATGGGTTGCATGATCCCCCTATTGCTTTTGCGTCCAAATTGCTCTCGTCGGCGCAAAGAAATTATTCACAGATAGAGAAAGAAGCTTTGGCTCTCTTATTTGGTGTTACAAAGTTTCACGATTTCTTGTATGGTCGTCACTTTACCATCATCACAGACCACAAACCTTCGCTTTTTCATCCGAACAAGGCTGTACCTCCACGTACAGCGCAGAAATTCATTCGCTGGTCTATTTTCCTCTCGCAGTACCGCTACGATATCTTGTATCGGTCCACTGCTAAGCACGGAAACGCCGATGCGTTGTCCCGTTTGCCTGTTGCTGAGGATGGAGCATTCGATTCCTCCAAACTTGCTTGCATGTTCATTGATGCGAAAACTGATGACGTGGTCGAATCGTTTCCGATTGATTTTCGTCGTGTAGCTACGGCCACAGCTGCTGACCCTGTCCTTGCCACCGTTTTGCGTTTTGTTGCTACGCAATGGCCCTTGTCAAAGTCACGGATCGAGGATCCGTTGGTTCACAGATTTTTTGCTCACAAGGAGCGACTTTTTGTTCGACATGGTGTTTTGCTGTTGCGTTCTGATAATGATCAGTCCCGGGTCGTGGTCCCACGTTCGTTACAGTCCTCTGTCTTACGGCTTCTCCACCAAGGACATTGGGGTATAGTGAGAACGAAACAACTTGCTCGTCAGCACTGTACTTGGTTCGGAATCGATGCTGCGATTACGAATATGTGCTCTTCTTGCATGACGTGTGCCAAACAACAATCTGCACCGCCGCGGAAATTCTTTGCTTGGCTGAAAGCCACTTCCCCTTGGCAACGCTTGCACATCGATTTTGCTGATCCATTCTGGAATGCTCGATGGTTGGTTGTTGTCGATTCCTTCAGTAATTTTCCTTTTGTTGTCCGGATATCTTCCACGACGTCATCTGCCACCATCCAAGCGTTATCTGCTATCTTTTGTATTGAAGGTCTTCCACAGACTATTGTTTCCGACAATGGCCCACAATTCATGTCCGCAGAATTTCAGTCACTCTGCAAGGCCAATGGTATTCAACATCTGACATCCGCGCCGTTTTCGCCTCAGTCAAACGGTGCCGCTGAACGATTGGTCCGGACTTTCAAGTCACAGATGTTGAAGTTGAAAGAGTCGCATTCTCGGGAGGACGCGTTATTGCTCTTTTTGTCTTCGTATCGCTCTCAGCCCCGAGATGGTCGCTCGCCGGCTGAGTTGCTCCACGGTCGTCCTCATCGAACCTTGATGTCTTTGCTGCATCCGCCGCATCAGGTTCCTGTGCCGCGGCAGACGCCTGTCTTTGCTCCAGGCGACGTTGTATACTGTCGCACCTACCGAGGTTCACAGCGTTGGCTCGCAGGACGCATTCTTCGCTGCCTCGGCCGCGCTATGTATCTGGTTTTGGGGGCCTCTGGTGAGGTGCGTCGGCATCTCAATCAGCTGCGCCTCTGTCGTCGCACGGGTTCTGCCGCTCCCCGTCTGCTTTCAGCGGCGGTGCCGTCCGGTCAGCGCCCTGGGGACCCATCTACTGGCTCGCCTCATCCCCAGGTGTTACCGACGCTGCCTTCCATTTTGCCCCATGGCGTCGCGCCGCCGCCGCAGCCGCCGCCGGCGCCGCCCGCGGTGGACGCGTCGCTGCAACCGCCGGGCGCCTCCCTGGGTCATGCGCCGCCGATCGCTTCCCGTGACCAGCTGTCCTCCGACATGGAACTCGTGTCCGCTCCGGACCAGATGTCGTCTTCGCCCGTCGGGTACCCCGACGCGATGGAAGTCGAATCTTCGGCCCCTCCTGTCTCTTTACGGGCGCATACACCGCATGTTGGCGTGCACCCTGGACTAGGTTTTCAGGCGTTTCCTAGCTCCCCTCGGACCGAATGGCAGGGTGCGGGTGGCACAGCCTCGCCTGTTGTTAGGCTCCCCACCTCGTCGCATACGTCAACATGGGGTCCTCCCCACGGCGAGCGGAAGCCTTATAACACAACCGTTCGCCGATTTGCGGGGGAGGAATGTGGTGTCACCGTCAGACATCACACTTGCTAGGTGGTAGCTTTTAAATCGGCCGCGGTCCGCTAGTATACGTCGGACCCGCGTGTCGCCACTGTCAGTAATTGCAGACCGAGCGCTGCCACACGGCAGGTCTAGAGAGACTTACTAGCACTCGTCCCAGTTGTACAGCCGACGTTGCTAGCCATGGTTCACTGAGAATGACGCTCTCATTTGCCGAGATGATAGTTAGCATAGCCTTCAGCTAAGTGAATTGCTACGACCTAGCAAGGCGCCATTTATACTTTGCTATGTATCTAATGAAGCATGTACAGTAACAAGACCAATGTTCACCAATTGTGGATTAAAGTTAAGTATTCCAGCAGCTATGTACTTTTCTTTATAGCTTTCATTACGTATCCTGTTTCAGACCTCACGCCAGCCTGCGTGAGTTTAAGTTCGTGCCTTTCGGTTACCCGTCACTGTGGATTGGCGTCTTGCCAGTCCACAACAGTGAGCATCAATGAACTATACTTTACGGAATGTATCTGGAACATCTTATGTGATTAGAAAGTTAGTAGACAGGAGTACAATTAAATACTTAGTTTCATTCAGCATCAGCGTTGAACGTCTATCTAGACTTTGTACAATAATATTTACAAATGCAGTTACAGACTGAACTGCGAATACATCTTTACAATTCTGATTGCTTCACACATATAGACCAATTGTCAATACATAAACTGTATGGGGCGCCTGGCTAGGTCGTAGCTACTGACTTAACTGAAGGCTATGCTAACTAGCTTCTCTGCAAATATTTCTGAAGCTATAACGGCTGTAGAGCCACGCGGGATTAGCCGAGCGGTCTGGGGCGCTGCAGTCATGGACTGTGTGGCTGGTCCCGGCGGAGGTTCGAGTCCTCCCTCGGGCATGGGTGTGTATGTTTGTCCTTAGGATAATTTAGGTTAAGTAGTGTGTAAGCGTAGGGACAGATGACCTTAGCAGTTAAGTCCCATAAGATTTCACACACATTTGAACATTTTTTTTTTTTTTGATGTAGAACTGGCCAGTGCGCTAGCTTGTCTCGTAATATCAGCCGAGTGGCGGCGCTCGGTCTGCTAGCGTCGACAGTGGCGACTCGCGGGTCCGATGTGTACTGACGGACAGCGGCCGATTTGAAGCCAACAACCTAGCAAGTGTGGTGCCTTGCGGTGACACCACATATTCTCCTGGACATAAATCAATCGCAGTATCAGTACTTCCTGTCAAGGTTTTTATGACGTTCCTCATGGTTGTGAGACAAATGTTGAAATAGGAAATACCTTCCTGAAGGCAGTGACGAGCCGAAACGTTATGGCACATAATGCTGCCTGATTGCGAAGCAGTCACATGACACGTTTTTCTTTTTTTTTTTCATGATTCTTCTGAGAGGTTCGAAGGAGCCGTTACAAATAACTCTATTGCATCAGTATTTTACTTCAAGGTAGTTTCCACTGTGTAAGTGCGGAAATTAGCATCATCAGGAGGGATGATAAACGTTTCATACTGCAGGACGAAACTAATACCTTGATATCGGTATCACTATATTGTCTGCCTGACTTTGATACCGGTTCTAGCTCTACTTGAGTATGTTTACACATAGGACAGACAGTTTAGACATGGGAATAAGATTACTCATTTACGTACAAAGATCAAACTATACCGATTTGGTAAATGCACTGTAAATCGTAAGTTAGATCAACAGTAGTGACAAGTCTGTTTTTCAGTGTTATAGACCATTTTCTTTGTATTTTGAAAAATCATAGAATCAATTTTTATTTATTTATAGTGTGGTACAAAAATCGAACTAAGCTCACTAACAAATTATCCTTTAAAAAAAGTTAGATTAGTACTCATATTATTTAATCCATGTAATTTTTTTCTTAATGTTACGGAACAATAGGTTTAAGTGCTTGGTATTCAAAACCTTTACCTACTTTGATAAATAATACAGACAATTTTATTTTGGTGCAAAGATACAATTTTATTTCACGATCAGAGCTCTGTAATTATATTTGTGTGTACCTATAAGGTACTTGTATCTGTATTTCCCTCGAAGTATTTGTTTACTTGACGAATAATTTTACTTTGTTGCAAAGAAATTACTTCCGAGACATCAAATTTCCAACACTATATGGAACCTGGTTCACCATTGTGTCTGACCATGTTGCTTATTTACATTTCGTGTTGCGAAGTTGTTCTTGCGTACTACTAAAATATGTACCTTACGTCAAACTAAAAGTGAAGTATTTTGATGAGTTTGAATTCATTGTACTATCTGGATACCAATGTTACTTAGTATTATATCCGTATCTGATTATCCTCTGTTCGACTAGACAAAAAGCCTGTATACTTTGTAAGTAGGCTATTTAGGTTTCCTTATTGGTAACGCCACGTAGCGCTCTGTATGAAAATCACTGGCTGTGCTGTGCGTAGTCTGTGGCTAGTTCGCATTGTTGTCTGCTATTGTAGTGTTGGGCAGCTGGGTGTTAACAGCGCGTAGCGTTGCGCAGTTGGAGGTGAGCCGCCAGCAGTGGTGGATGTGGGGAGAGAAATGGCGAAGTTTTGAAATTTGTGAGACTCGATGTCATGAACTGCTATATATATTATGACTTTTGATGACTATTAAGGTAAATACATTGTTTGTTCTCTATTAAAATCTTTCATTTGCTAACTGTGCCTATCAGTAGTTAGTGCCTTCCGTAGTTTGAATCTTTTGTTTAGCTGGCAGTAGTGGCGCTCGCTGTATTGCAGTAGTTCGAGTAACCAAGATTTTTGTGAGGTAAGTGATTTGTGAAACGTATAGGTTAATGTTAGTCAGGGCCATTCTTTTGTACGGATTTTTGAAAGTCAGATTGCGTTGCGCTAAAAATATTGTGTGACAGTTTGGTGTTGATCAGAATAGGTAAAGAGCGAAATGTCTAAGTACGTTCAGTTCTGCTCAGCTGTTTGAAAATAAAATAATGTAAGAGGTTTATCAGCACAGTAATTCATTAATTTTTCTAAGGGGACGTTTGATAACTTTCGTTAACGCGTGACGTGCCAGCGAAGCATAGTCGTATCTGTATCTCATTATGGGCAACAGTTATCATGTTTTAGTCATCTATGCATGTTTGTGCTTATGTTTTTAGTTTTTAGACTGTGTGCTGGCTGATCAGAGCATTATAACCACCTTCATAATAGCCGATAAGTCTACCTTTGGCACAAGTAACAGTGGCGACGCGTAATTGCAAGGAAGCAATACGGCCCTTTTAGCTCGCTGGAGGGAGTTAGCACCATGTCTGCACACGCAAGTTACCTAATTCCCGTACATTCCGCAGAGGGGGGGCTCTGATGCCTCGCTGAATAACATTTCTGATGTGCCCGGTCGGGTCCAGATGTGGCGAGCTGCGGGACCAGCACATCAACTGGAACTCGCCAGTGTTCTTCGAACCTCTCTACCACACTCTTGGCCTTGTGATATGGCGCATTATCTTGTTGAAAAATGCCAATGCCGTTGGGAAACAATATTCGTCATGAAGGGGTGTACGTGTTCTGTAATCAACATACGATACTCTTTGATAATTATGTTGCCTTGCACGAGCTGCTCTGGACTCATGTATGTCCACGAGAATGTTTCACAAAGCTGCGCCAACTTGTCTCCGTCCCGCAGTACATGTGTCGAGGAGCTGTTCCCCTGGAAGGCATTGGATTCGCGATCTCCCATAGCCTTGATTAAGAAGGTGTCGATATTCATCAGACCATGCTATGCTCTGCGTCTGCGCCAAAATAGAGCCTGGTGGTCACATGTCCATTTCAGTCGTAGTTGCCGACGTCGTGGTGTTAACACAGGGACATGCGTGGTGTGCTGGCTGCGGAGCATCGTTAGCAGTGTTCCGTGCACAGTGCCTTCAGATGACGGACGGGAAAAGCGACTGTCTACATGCCTCCGCATAGGCCTTACTTTCTCAGATATTGTCTTCGTCGTCCTTACCTGCAATGTATTTTGGTGTCTGTAGAATCCTACTCACCTGCATTAACTTACATTTTCCCACATTCAGGGATACGTTTATGATTGTGGATGCGGCGTAAACTGTTACTGTGAGTTGCACAATCAAACACACAACTTTATTTTTTTAAGAACCACTCATGTACACATTGCTTTAAAGGCTCACAATTAAACAATACGTCTGATGCCCTAGTTAAAAAACTTGAGATGCTTTCTGGGCTGGAGGTCCAAAACCACACCAAAACCAAGAATGGGTGAAGGTCATGCTTAGAAATCAAAAGCAATCAGAAATAGAAGGCAAAAATTTTTTTCCTTAGAAATAAACATTCAATGGAAACAATTAGAGGCTGAAGGCCTACACTACACGTCTGAAGGGCAACTATAGTTAAAACACATTAATAAACAATTTTTCCAACCAAGAAATTTCTTTTTAAACTTACAACAGAATGTCCAAAAGCCTAATTAAAGAAATATTAACTTATTGCACGGCTGAATGCCACAACAAATTTGAAACAACGGCTGAAGGCCTGAACAAAAAGTCAGACAAACAATTTAAAATAAACCCCCTCCTTCTTATAAGAAAATTTTCCTTTAAAGAACTCATACGCCTGAAAGCCTTATTAAAAGGGGTTCACATAAATCTTCGGCTGAAAGCCACACATAACACATTGAACAACTAACTACTTAGGGCCTGGATTACAGACAATTTCAGAACCAATTTTAAGGAAATTTTTTTTTAAAATCAATCATCATAATTTTAATTTAACATGGCTGAAGACCTTTATGTAAAATTAAAAAAGATCTGATATAATACACAGCCGAAGGCCTTGCAGAATACTTCAAACTAAAATGAAAATCACAAGCTCATTTGCTGGCAGTGCGCCGACTTATAAAGCCTGTTTGCCCAATGTATTTGCCGGAACTATTTGCGATCACGTGTGTAGCGTATCAAAGTAGTTCCTGTGCTAGCTGCGACCTCTGGTGAAGCTGTTCTGCAGGCTCAGCTAATGGGTAGCGGTCCCTGGCGACTGTTGGTAGAGACCGGGTGTTGTGCTGTGTTGTGGCCGCCGGTAAATATTTGTTGACAAACATAGGTTTTCCTGGTGAATATACGCCCTGTGATGCAGGCATCCCGTGTTGGTTGAACGTGAAGTGGGATGCCGACGCAGTAGGCGCTACGATGTATGAAGTGGGCGGTTACAGTATTACTTATTTCCTGAAAAATACAGGTAGCATCCTGCCTCGTGGTTGGCATCGTGTGTAAATGCCTGTTAATAAATTGCGTCGCTCCAGCCAGATGCTGCACTGGCGGTTGGCTGCATGCAGTGGCTCATGCACTGGCTCATGCACTGGCTGCTTGTGTACTGAACTTACACACGCCCACTTGGGAGGTGTTCTGTCACCTCCCGCTCACCACAATTCTTTCTCAGCCGTCGTACTGGGATTACTGTTGCTGTGTAGCCATGAAGTTCGACTATATTGGCCTGCCATACAGGTGGGAATGTTAGGAACGCTGGTCTCCTAATTCTGGTGGGAAAGAAAGACTTCCAGGTCTTCCCATCTGTGACAGACTGTGATTCTGAGCTCTGCGACTGATGATTATGTCAAGGTAGCCATCTCTCCCAGTAGCGGCTGTTGTCGTTCACAGCATGCAGGAAATATGACAGACTTGTGCCAGACGTCATTCCGCTGGAATCAAGGAATCGAGTACAAACGTCAGGTACAGCATTATAAGCTAAACGACAGGCAATCAGCAGGTATTTTGACAGAGAGGTTTTCTCCTCAGCCGAAAGGCAAATGCTGATTTCGAATGAGGAAAACTTAAGGAACAACAGCTTCCTCTCAACTACTCCTTTACATCCAAATAAATATCCTACAAAGTTAACAAAGCAACGAATCAGCCTAAATAAGAGGAGTCATCACAACAGCACAAATTACAACTATTACCTAAAAAGGGATATGTTCACATAGAATCCACTGTCTCCTTCAGAGGTGGAATGGGAGTCTTTATTTTAACATACATCAGCCCAAAAATACTGTCTCAGAAGAAGCCGAGTAGCACCTTGGTGTCGTGGTATCGTACTAATCTGTTAAATGAAGGGTTGTGTGTTCAAATGTCACCTGTACTGTACAATTTTAATTTCTACGCTACTGGCCATTATAATTCCTACACCAAGAAGAAATGCAGATGATAAACGGGTATTCATTGGACAAATATATTATACCAGAACTGACATGTGACTACATTTTCACGCAATTTGGGTGCATTGATCCTGAGAAATCAGTACCCAGAACAACCACCTATGGCCGTAATAACGGCCTTGGTACACCTGGTCATAGAGTCAAACAGAGCTTGGATGGCGTGTACAGGTAGGTAAAACTTCGGGTGTAGCTTCAACACGATACCACAGTTCATCAAGAGTAGTGACTGGCGTATTGTAACGAGTCAGTTGCTCGGTCACCATTGACCAGACGTTTTCAATTAGTGAGAGCCCTGGATAATGTGCTGGACAGGGCAGCAGTAGAACATTTTCTGTATCCAGAAAGGCCCGTACAGGAGCTGCAACATGCGGTCGTGGATTATCCTGCTGAAATGTAGGATTTCGCAAGGTTCGAATGAAGGGTAGGGCGACGGGTAATAACACATCTGAAATGTAACATCCACTGTTCAAAGTGCCGTCAATGCAAGCAAGAGGTGACCAAGACGTGTAACCAATGACACCCCATACCATCACGCCGGGTGATACGCCAGTATGACGATGACGAATACACGCTTTCAATGTGCGTTCACCACGATGTCGCGAAACACGGATGCGACCATCATGATGCTGTAAACAGAACCAGGATTTATCCGAAAAAATGACGCTTTGCCATTCGTGCACCCAGGTTCGTCGTTGAGTACACCATCACAGGCGCTCCTGTCTTTGATGCAGCGTCAAGGGTAACCGCAGCCATGGTCTCTGGGCTGATAGTCCATGCTGCTGCAAAGGTCGTCGAACTGTTCGTGGAGATGATTGTTGTCTTGCAAACGTCCTCATCTGTTGACTCAGGGATCGAGACGTGGCTGCACGATCTGTTACAGCCATGTGGATAAGATGCCTGTCATCTCGACTGCTGGTGATACGAGGCCGTTGGGATCCAGTCATGGGATCTCGATCAACGAGAGCAGCAATGTTGCGATACGATAATCCGCAATCACGATAGGCTACAATCCGACCTTTATCAAAGTCGGAAACGTGATGGTACACATTTCTGCTCCTTACACGAGGCATCACAACAACGTTTCACTAGGCAACGACGGTCAACAGCTGTTTTCTGTATGAGAAATCGGTTGGAAAATTTCCTCATGTCAGCACGTTGTAGATTTCGCCACCGGCGCCAACCTTGTGTCAATGCTCTGAAAACCTAATCATTGGCATATGACAGCATCTTCTTCCTGTCGGTCAAAATTTCGCGTCTGTAGGACGTCATCTTCGTGGTGTAACAATTTTAATGGCCAGTAGTGTATATTCGGTTCGAGAACATTCTAGAAGTATCCACAAATGGCAAGAATCATTGTACTGGAATGTTCTGTTGCTGCATATATACTGTAAGTCTCCGCGCTGTTGTATGTGCAAGTGCTGAATAAACCTTCGTTAAGTGAAGTTAGTGTTCGTCAGTCATCTAATTACCCCTACTTCTACGTGACATAATTCTGGCGGAGACGTTGGATGTTGGAACTTGTGATAGCGCACATTATCGGCGACACAGTGGATCCCATAAGGCAGCGACAGAGCCGCCGTTTACGTGGCGAGTAACCCAAATTCGAGCCGTATTCAAAAGATCTAAATCTATCGGAGACAGAAGAGGGGGAGCTGCTACATATCCTTCCGGGTTCTCTGGTGACTATGGCCAAGATGCAAACAAGTGGCTGAAGGTATATGAGCGTATAGCCAAATTTAACAAATGGGATGAAACCGCGTGTTTGACTAATGTATTTTTCTACTTGGAGGACGCCGCCAAACAAGCCACCACAGGATTTACGCCATTTTTTCCTGGTGCATGGGCGTGAGGCGACTAGACGATGGACACTGTGTTTACGTTACATCCTGATAACGTGGACGACTTCTATATCTGCCAGGTGTTAACCAGAGCTGAGGAAGCTCGGCAGTTAGCTCGACTCCGCACGCTGCAGACTCAAGAAAACGGTCGCCGAAGGTATGACGCAAGCCACTGCCCTATTGTCTACCAGCCTGATGACCTCGTCTGGATCGTCACTCCTGTTCGGAAGGTTGGTCTCTCCGAGAAGCTCCTCAGGCGCTAATTTGGACCTCATAAGGTTGTAAGACAGTTGTTTGATGTTACTCGTGAAGTTGAAGATCTCGACCCCGACACCAGACGACGACAGATCATACGGCCCACGCTCTTCGAATGAAGCCCTATAAGGATCCTGCAACCCAGGGTAAATTCGAAGCTCCAGCGACAAGCAACAAGTGGAAAGGTGACGAAGAGCGTAACGACAAAAGAAGTTCTAAGAAGATCACCGTTAGGACGAGAATCAATCATCGGGAGTCGGAGCATGCAGGAACGATGACTCGTTCCCAGACTAGGACGACGTAACACCGAGACGCTGTTCCTTAAGAACGGAGCAACGTCGCAGAAGAACCGGAGTAGCACCGTGGTGTAGTGAGTATGACACTGAACTGTCGCGTGAATGGTTGTGAGTTCAAAACTCACATGGACTGTACAGTTTTAATTTCTACATTCGGTTTGAGTATATTCTAGAAGTATCCTCAAATAGCAAGAATCATTGTACCTGAATGTTCTGTAGCTGAATATATACTGTATCTTTTCTGGTCGGAGGTAGTTCGCTCCGCGGTCTTGTATGTACAAGTTCTGAATAAACCTTCGTTCAGTGAAGTTAGTATTCGTCATTCATCTAATTACACCTCCTTCCGTGTGACAGTACAATCACATACACAAATGAAGAAATTTATGAGAATGTACACTCGAGGCACACTATCGTGTGGTAATGGATCATGGACAATGTGGGAACCGAAAGAGAAGTAAGTCTATACATGTAATGTTTAATCCAACAGGGGAATGCTGAAAATGAGGTGGACTACTGAGGTAAGGTGTGAGGACGTTCTCTGTAAAATCGGTTGGGAAGGAATATATGGAAAACACTGACACGAAGGTAGGACAGGACATCTATTAAGACATCAGCGAACACTTTCCTCGGTACTAGAGGGACCTGTGAAAGGTAAAAACCGTAGAGGAAGACAGAGACTGTAATATACCCAACAGCCGGCCGGAGTGGCCGTGCGGTTCTAGGCGCTACAGTTTGGAACCGAGCGACCGCTAAGGTCGCAGGTTCGAATCCTGCCTTTGGCACGGATGTGTGTGATGTCCTTAGGTTAGTTAGGTTTAATTAGTTCTTAGGCGACTGATGACCTCAGAAGTTAAGTCGCATAGCGCTCAGAGCCATTTCAACCATTTATACCCAAGAAATAATAGGGGCACTCTGAGACGAAAAAGAAAGAGGACTAGTAAGCAATTCCATGGCCACAAAAAATACAGACGATAGCATCCATCATCCACAAAGCAAAGTACACGACGTATAAGTGGATCTAAGCTAGGTGGAAACGAAAATATTTTTGGTGCAATGAACTGCTGTGTACTGGAAGTCGACTAGTCTGCAGAAGAGCGTTAGGGAAATAGGAAAGAAGTAAATGCAACTATAATAATTTTATACCATTTCATAGCAGTAATTTAAATACGAGAACTGCCTACGATCTTGGCAAACAGAATTCTAACAGAAACAATAACAACGAAAGATAATACAAAACAAAGCAAAATTGGCTTTGTCCAAATTAGACTTTTACGAAAATAAAAAAAGATGGTCATTATGTGTAGTCCAATGAAAATTACTTTCGCGGTAGCCGTTGTGCATCAACGAACAAATGATACTGTGGGGTGGCGGGTGGATATTTTTGTTAAATGTTCCTATAATTTCTTTAATGCTGTTGTTTGCCATTCTCAACACTGGCTCTCTAACTGCAATATTGGCAACCAGAAAGTGATTAGCAAAACGTGAAGCCTGTAATTAGAATTCCTAGTGCCCACTTCATCTGAGAAATACATTTATAGCTACAGCTTATAGCTCAAGGAATTAGGAGATTGTCTGGGATCCATAATCAAAAAGAATTCTCTCTAAAATGTTCACTATATTCTGAAAGTCACAGACCAAAAAGAATCCACACAATCCAACTACCAGAGCAGTTCAGAGTCTAATGTGCTGATGCAACTATAACTGTTCAAATTAAATGTTTAAGTGGATGCTCGCCATAATTTGATGATAATGTTCATCAAACGCCGCGCTAAATAATGGTAGAATGTCTGTTCTGTGGCGGCACGTGAAAATACGACATACGCAAACTGAAGATAGATCTCTGAAAGCATCTCAAAATTAACACTTCACTAGAAAACGATTTCATGGTTATGCGTATCCCGAGTAAATTATTACTGCATCCGAGGCTGTTTATATCAACGATACCGACGCGATGCGACTCCTGGCACAGGTGGTGCGCTAATCAGCGTCTGGAGAGAACTGGGGCCTTCCTTTTTCTCGCGCAGCGTTCTTACATATAAAGCCGCTGTGTGCATGGCTAAGGGAACGCCTGATCAAATCTGCTCTCCCGACGAGCCGCTGGGCTAGTAATGCACCACTTCAAGTTATCGAATAAATCACTGCTTCCTTTGCTGATGGCCGATGAAGCTCTCAATTTAAATGTGCAATCAGCACACACGTAAGTAATCATAATAAAAGTCTGGCGTGACTAAGTCAAATATTTCGGGCGTGATAATTAATTTAATTACACTACACCCAGTAGACAAGCTCTGAACTTGCCCTTTGGAGATACGCTATCGCTATAGTTTTATAGTTATTCAGTTGAAACTTCTCACATCTTTATGATTAGAGTGGATCCCCTTCTACTTAAATTTAAAAATCCTAGCTTTATTTATTCGCCTACTTAATCTATCTTGCTTCCTTAATTTCTAAGACAAAAACCAGAAAATCATGAATTTCAACTAAAATTTTAATTTGTGAGATCCAGAATACTGTTTCTACTAAATTATTATGCAAAAGGAATCTAAATATAAATTTTTAAGTTTCTACCTCTTGTCTGTTGCGCCAATGATTTTTACAGAAAAACGTCCACATTTCGAAAATGGTTAAAGTTATTGAACTGATATTCAACACATATTGATTTAGTATTACTCCTGACATTCTAGAAACGTTTCAGGTTATTTACTTGATTTTTAAAGTATTGCGCGACATTTATGACGTCAGAGCTAGTTACAGCGGACTGGTTGGCACACAATGGAAAGACTGATGTGAATTTTATAAGGCGTGAGTAGGCTGCTTCCCTACAATATGTAACAGAGATACGCTTTGTGCGTCATACGAGTCCTTATGGGCACTTCTGCTAGCTCTACTAACAAACTGATATCGTAGTTGGGAGGGAGCAATATATGGGATGTGGAAGTTGGGAAGGTGCAGTATATGAAGTGCGTGTGGACTTGGTACGTCGTGATTTGCGCGTACGTCAGCCCCACCATTCCTAGAATGATGTGAGCTCAAAGGAAGACCGATGCGAGCACGGCCGTACATTTCGGCGCTGGCCGATCCAATTAGCACGCTAAGTCCATTAGCGGGCTCCTGTGCAGCCGGGTGAGGCGGATGCTCTCCCATAGAATCGGGATTCCTCTCTGCTCTCTGGTGCTCCGTGAATGCTGCCTTTCTGCCTCTGCTGCCGGCGACCTCGGCGTGTGACTGCAATATTCCGCGCAGCAAGTACTCTGTCCTCGCTGCGAACGCCGCCAAATTACTAAGATCCGGAAAGTATGTGCCCACCACCTTCCCACCCGTTCGACCGATCGTAATGAGTTGCCTGTCCCCGTCTGACACCGACGACCTAAACGTCGTATGGCGTACTGCAAAAGCACGGAGGACAAACACTCAGTTACGCAGTGTATTCCGAAGTGATTCATCGGATTTCACAAGGTTAAAAACTGAAGCGCCAAAGAAACTGGTATGGGCATGCATATTAAAATACCGAAAAAAATTGGAAATTTGTAGTAAGACCTTACGGGACCATAGTGCTGAGGTCATCGGACCATAAGCTTACACACTACTTAATCTAGCGTAAGCTAACTTAAGCGAAGGACTACACACAGACCCCCGTGCCCGAGGGAAGACTCGAACCTCCGATGGGAGGAGCCACGCGAACCGTGACAGGACGCCCTAGTCCGGGCGGCTGCCCCGCGCGGCTCAAATACAGAGATATGTAAACAGGCAGAATACGACGCTGCAGTCGGCGATGCCTATTTAAGACAACAACTGTCTGGCGCAGTTGTTACATTGATTACTGCTCCTAGAATGGCAGGTTATCAGGATTGAAGTGACTCTGAATGTGGTGATATAGCTGGCGCACGAACGATAGGACACAGCACCTCCTAGGTAGCGATCAAGTGGGGTTTTAACGAGTGTACCATGAATATCAGGAGTCCGGTAAAACACCAAATCTCCGACAACGCTGCGGCCGGAAAAAGATCCTGAAAGAACGAGACCAACCACGACTGAGAAGAATCGTTCAGCGCGACAGAAGTGCAACCCTTCTGCAGACTACTGCATATTTCAGTGCTGGCCCACCAACAAGTGTTCGGGTACGGAACATACAGCGAAACATCATCGATGTGGGCTTTCGAAGCCGAAGACCCACTCGTGTACCCTTGATGACACAAAATTTTACGCCTCGCCTGGGCCCATCAATACCGACATCCAGTTGCCTGGTCGGACGAGTCTCGTTTTAAATAGTATCTAACGGATGGACATGTTTGGGCATGGAGAAAACTCATGTATCCATGGACCCTGCATGTCAGCAGAGACTGTTCAAGCTAGTGGAGGCTCTGTAATGGTGTGGGGTGTGTGCAGTTTGAGAGATATGGGACCGCTGATACATCTAGATACGACCTTGATAGGTGACACATACGTAAGCATTCTACTTGATCACCTGCGTCCATTCATGTCCATAGTGCATTCCGACGGTCTTGCGGGATTCCAGCAGGACAATGAGTCACACCATAGCTCCAAAATTGAAGCAGAATGGCTCCAGGAACACTTACGTGTTTAAACACTTCCACTGGCCAGCTAGCTCCCACAGTCATGAACATTATCGAGCATATCTGGGTTGCCTTGCAACTTGCTGTTCAGAAGAGATCTCCACCCCCCTCTTACGTCAACTCCTTCCAGCACTACTTCAGGCATTTGTGGAGTGCATAGCACGTCGTGTTGCGTCGCTTCTGCGTGTTCGTGTGGGGCCTACAGGATGTTAGACAGTTATACCAGTTTCTTTGGCTCTCCAGTGCATCACCTATATCAGGGCTTAACAACTGGGTAATTTTCAACGTGAGCGCTTGCTACTGCGTAAGGTCTTGCTCTCGAGCATTTCATCTGCGGCGTGGTGGGAAGCGACGAAAACACAAGCGCACAGTGTGGTCGCGGCAGCACAGGAAAAGCCTTCCTAGGGTGCATAAAATTATGGAAAAGCGGTGATAAAAGCATGCTTGAACATAAATGCAGATGCAGGGCAAGCCTGCAGGTTGCGCTGCTGTGTCTGTCCTGGAACGGCGCCTGTGCAAAGAATTAAATACAGTCGAAACTAGTCGTAAAGACGTCGAAGAGACCGACGGATTACGGCCGTTGTAGCAGATAGTCGCACGAACCACAGCTTTTTCTTCGTTTTTGATAAAAATTTCGTATCTGTAAATTTTAGGCTGCCATAGAATTACGTTTCAAAAAGTTACTTAAATGCAGTACACATACAGTATTTACAGAGGAGACTGTCTGAAGAGGAATTTTTTAAAGTTTATACGGTGCTTGTGTGTATTAAACTGGCGAAGTAGACACGACGGAGAGGCTTCGCCCCGCCGTAGCCCTCAGTGGTTTACAACCCCACAACAGGTCACAGCAGTCCACCCACCCCATCGCTGCCACACCCCGAACCCAGGGTTATTGTGCAGTTCGCCCCCTAGTGGACACCCCCCCCCCACACCTCCCCCCGCCCCCGGAAACGTCTCATACCAGACGAGTGTAACCACAAATGTTTGCATGGTAGAGTAATTATGACGTACGCGTACATGGAGACAGTGTTTATACAGTACTTACAACCATAAAATGCGAGCTAAACGTAAAAATCTTCAATAATTGAAGGAAGAAGTAACAACAATATAAACAGTTCAATAATGTCGAACATTGTCTTGGATAGTCAAAGAGAAACAATGTTGAGAGTGTTTAACACTTACTCTAAGCGCTGTACGGTATAACAGTAGCGAATCACACAACTTGGTACCAGTCACTATATTAGACAAAGTAATGAACAATATCAAAATGAAAAGACAATATTCCATACGTTAGTTACAAGTAGGCCTACGTTCTCCTATGTTTCTCCTTAAAAAGTTGTACAAATGTGACGCACCGTTCCTAACACATTGAAAATATCTAACACACGTAACCACAAAACACCCATAACGAAAGCAGTAGTATTCCACTTCTGTACATTGAAAGAAAAAAGACACATACTGGAATTTAATTCTCTAGTTTCCTACAGTCACATGAAAGACAAATTTGTTTCATATTTAAACCAGTTGCTTAAACTTTAAAGTGCAATACACAGTAAACCATCCTACTTAACAATATCAGAAATTGAGTCCGCCTTGATGCAAAACGCCTTGTTATTTGTTTACTTATTTATTTACCCAAACTAGTTTCAGCGACAAATATCTCTATTATCAGTGGGTTTTTTAAATCTAAAACATGCAGAAAATAGCGTAGTTACACAAACACAGTAACACATTATTACATTTCTACTGTCCCATGAACCATGGACCTTGCCGTTGGTGGGGAGGCTTGCGTGCCTCAGCGATACAGATAGCCGTACCGTAGGTGCAACCACAACGGAGGGGTATCTGCTGAGAGGCCAGACAAACGTGTGGTTCCTGAAGAGGGGCAGCAGCCTTTTCAGTAGTTGCAAGGGCAACAGTCTGGATGATTGACTGATCTGGCCTTGTAACAATAACCAAAACGGCCTTGCTGTGCTGGTACTGCGAACGGCTGAAAGCAAGGGGAAACTACAGCCTTAATTTTTCCCGAGGGCATGCAGCTTTACTGTATGATTACATGATGATGGCGTCCTCTTGGGTAAAATATTCCGGAGGTAAAATAGTCCCCCATTCGGATCTCCGGGCGGGGACTACTCAAGAGGATGTCGTTATCAGGAGAAACAAAACTGGCGTTCTAGGGATCGGAGCGTGGAATGTCAGATCCCTTAATCGGGCAGGTAGGTTAGAAAATTTAAAAAGGGAAATGGATAGGTTGAAGTTAGATATAGTGGGAATTAGTGAAGTTCGGTGGCAGGAGGAACAAGACTTCTGGTCAGGTGACTACAGGGTTATAAACACAAAATCAAATAGGGGTAATGCAGGAGTAGGTTTAATAATGAATAGGAAAATAGGAATGCGGGTAAGCTACTACAAACAGCATAGTGAACGCATTATTGTGGCCAACATAGATACGAAGCCCACACCTACTACAGTAGTACAAGTTTATATGCCAACTAGCTCTGCAGATGACGAAGAAATTGAAGAAATGTATGATGAAATAAAAGAAATTATTCAGATTGTGAAGGGAGACGAAAATTTAATAGTCATGGGTGACTGGAATTCGAGTGTAGGAAAAGGGAGAGAAGGAAACATAGTAGGTGAACATGGATTTGGGGACAGAAATGAAAGAGGAAGCCGCCTGGTCGAATTTTGCACAGAGCACAACATAATCATAACTAACACTTGGTTTAAGAATCATGAAAGAAGGTTGTATACATGGAAGAACCCTGGAGATACTAAAAGGTATCAGATAGATTATATAATGGTAAGACAGAGATTTAGGAACCAGATTTTAAATTGTAAGACATTTCCAGGGGCAGATGTGGACTCTGACCACAATCTATTGGTTATGACCTGTAGATTAAAACTGAAGAAACCGCAAAAAGGTGGGAATTTAAGGAGATGGGACCTGGATAAACTAAAAGAACCAGAGGTGGTACAGAGATTCAGGGAGAGCATAAGGGAGCAATTGACAGGAATGGGAGAAATAAATACAGTAGAAGAAGAATGGGTAGCTTTGAGGGATGAAGTAGTGAAGGCAGCAGAGGATCAAGTAGGTAAAAAGACGAGGGCTAGTAGAAATCCTTGGGTAACAGAAGAAATATTGAATTTAATTGATGAAAGGAGAAAACATAAAAATGCAGTAAGTGAAACAGGCAAAAAGGAATAGAAACGCCTCAAAAATGAGATCAACAGGAAGTGCAAAATGGCTAAGCAGGGATGGCTAGAGGACAAATGTAAGGATGTAGAGGCCTATCTCACTAGGGGTAAGATAGATACCGCCTACAGGAAAATTAAAGAGACCTTTGGAGATAAGAGAACGACTTGTATGAATATCAAGAGCTCAGATGGAAACCCAGTTCTAAGCAAAGAAGGGAAAGCAAAAAGGTGGAAGGAGTATATAGAGGGTCTATACAAGGGCGATGTACTTGAGGACAATATTATGGAAATGGAAGAGGATGTAGATGAAGATGAAATGGGAGATATGATACTGCGTGAAGAGTTTGACAGAGCACTGAAAGACCTGAGTCGAAACAAGGCCTCCGGAGTAGACAATATTCCATTGGAACTACTGACGGCCGTGGGAGAGCCAGTCCTGACAAAACTCTACCATCTGGTGAGCAAGATGTATGAAACAGGCGAAATACCCTCAGACATCAAGAAGAATATAATAATTCCAATCCAAAAGAAAGCAGGTGTTGACAGATGTGAAAATTACCGAACTATCAGCTTAATAAGTCACAGCTGCAAAATACTAACACGAATTCTTTACAGACGAATGGAAAAACTAGTAGAAGCCAACCTCGGGGAAGATCAGTTTGGATTCCGTAGAATCACTGGAACACGTGAGGCAGTACTGACCTTACGACTTATCTTAGAAGAAAGATTAAGGAAAGGCAAACCTACGTTTCTAGCATTTGTAGACTTAGAGAAAGCTTTTGACAATGTTGACTGGAATACTCTCTTTCAAATTCTAAAGGTGGCAGGGGTAAAATACAGGGAGCGAAAGGCTATTTACAATTTGTACAGAAACCAGATGGCAGTTATAAGAGTCGAGGGACATGAAAGGGAAGCAGTGGTTGGGAAGGGAGTGAGACAGGGTTGTAGCCTCTCCCCGATGTTGTTCAATCTGTATATTGAGCAAGCAGTAAAGGAAACAAAAGAAAAATTCGGAGTAGGTATTAAAATTCATGGAGAAGAAATAAAAACTTTGAGGTTCGCCGATGACATTGTAATTCTGTCAGAGACAGCAAAGGACTTGGAAGAGCAGTTGAATGGAATGGACAGTGTCTTGAAAGGAGGATATAAGATGAACATCAACAAAAGCAAAACAAGGATAATGGAATGTAGTCTAATTAAGTCGGGTGATGCTGAGGGAATTAGATTAGGAAATGAGACATTTAAAGTAGTAACGGAGTTTTGCTATTTGGGGAGCAAAATAACTGATGATGGTCGAAGTAGAGAGGATATAAAATGTAGCCTGGCAATGGCAAGGAAAGCGTTTCTGAAGAAGAGAAATTTGTTAACATCCAGTATTGATTTAAGTGTCAGGAAGTCATTTCTGAAAGTATTCGTATGGAGTGTAGCCATGTATGGCAGTGAAACATGGACGATAAATAGTTTGGACAAGAAGAGAATAGAAGCTTTCGAAATGTGGTGCTACAGAAGAATGCTGAAGATTAGATGGGTAGATCACATGACTAAAGAGGAAGTATTGAATAGGGTTGGGGAGAAGAGAAGTTTGTAGCACAACTTGACCAGAAGAAGGGATCGGTTGGTAGGACATGTTCTGAGGCATCAAGGGATCACCAATTTAGTATTGGAGGGCAGCGTGGAGGGTAAAAATCGTAGAGGGAGACCAAGAGATGAATACACTAAGCAGATTCAGAAGGATGTAGGTTGCAGTAGGTACTGGGAGATGAAAAGGCTTGCACAGGATAGAGTAGCATGGAGGGCTGCATCAAACCAGTCTCAGGACTGAAGACCACAACAACAACAACATTTTGAAATTAGTTTCCTATCGATACTTTCATGCTATCTTATTTATTGTATGTTATGGCATGTTTTTAGGAAGATTTCCACGATAAAGTTATCATCTTACTTAAGATAATCAGTTATTTTTATTTCCCTTTTGAAATTAAGATGTTAGTACTCAATTTGCATTTGACGATGTATTCGTTTCAATCTGCAGAAGTCAAGAGCGTTACATTGTTAGTAATCCTCAAGTACGTGACACACAAAATTGAACACTAGTCGCAATAACCAGTTGATTTCTCCGAAAATGTAACAAAAAATTTGTCGTTTTATACGATACGTCGCCATACGCTTTGCTGTATTAAGCGACTTATTAAATTCAGCGTGTCCAGCTTTGCTGTATCAATCGACTTACTAAATTCAGCGTGTCCATAGGAAGTAGAAGGGATCGTTAAATTTTGCTGTTGTAGGTGAAGCATCGTTAAAGGCAATGTCGCTATAAGTTGTATCGACTGTACTTTGAAAGTGCCAGTCTTTGCTAGAAAAGAATTCTGTGTAATTGTGTAACTGTGAGTGCATGGTGACTACTACCGTTGCCAATGTAGCCGAATTGCTTCGTGTCTCAAGAAGCACCGTACCGAAGACTTGGGCCACACGCAGGGAAAGCTGTAAAGCATCGTCCGCTAAGTCACATTGGCGAAGGTGCGTGTCGAGCGGTCATGACAGGCTGTCATAGTAGAAGACTGAGAAAAAATAATGAGAGGACGACAGCTCCAACAATCATAGCAGTAATGAATGTCGCAATCGTTGACCGTGATAGCACCAAAACAACACCGAAAAAGCTCCGCTAGCGGAGAACGACAGGGCGAGCTATAATCGGAAAAACACTCATCAGCGATGAAAATAAGGTTACCTTCCATTAGGAACGTGGGTGCACTCAACGACTGTGGTGAGACTTTGAAATGACAGAGCACAGCACTCAGTTGTCCTTGCCTTGCAGGCAAATCTAGATTTCGGCTACTTCTTAGCCATTATCAATGCACCATTCTATCGCACCAGTGCATGTTCTAACACGTCAGTCCCCTTCTTTCAAGATTACTGAGCAGGTGGGTTTCTGGCGCCAGGCGATATCGATTCTTACTTCCATCTATGATCGTTGTCCCTGTGCCTTGTTCTGTGCATCTTTGAAGCAGGCTATTTACGGTGGCGCGCGTGTGCAAATCAAGGAGAGTGGGTCCGCGCATGAGTCGAGTCAGTCTGTGACGTGACGTGCTTTCGACGTTGTCGTCGTGGGGAGTTGGCGACACCATGTCACGTGGCACGGCCTTATGTCGTGAGGACCAGTTGAGTTGGAGCAACGAAGAAGCATGGGCCGCTGCCGTAAAGTATTAAAGTTGTATTGACACTGCTGGCCAGTGGCGACCAGGATTTGCTAATACCTCGAGAGCTATGTGGATGGATGGCGTGTGAATTTCACATGAAGAAGAAAAACATTAATCGCCAAGTTTTCGTAGTGGGTTCCTCCTTCTATATATAGTGAATATTATTGTGTACTTAAGGACTGTTGACTGTTGCAGTTGCTCGTGCTAGTGGGCAACAAAACATCCACTGCAGGCGAGTTACGTTCTGGAACGGCCATGAAATTATGTTACTAAAGTGGCTAGAAATAGCGCCTCGCATTTCTAAGTTTGGATTTGGTTCTTAGTGGTACGTTGAAGATAGCTGGTTCACTTGAACGTCATTTCTTAATTTAGTTACAGATTTAGAATTTTCCGATTTTACGAATTAGTGGTAGTTGTTGTTTCTTATTAATTTCTTGTGTGTATTGAACTGATATTAATTCCTATTGCAATTTCAAGTACCTATCTGAAGGTTGATTGTCACGTTAGGTACTGCACGTTTGATTTATGTGGTGTCAGCCATTCTGCAAAGACAGATTACCTTAAGTCATTGGGTGTGGACTGGCACATCTTTTCATGTAGTATCTGGTAATTTTTTTTTTTTTTTTTGCATCAAAGGAAACTAAGCTCCTTAATTCTGTTCATTGGTTAACTTGTAATATATTTATATTAAGGTATTGCTTTTCTACATATATTTGTGTAACTTGTGCATACTACAGTGTGTCTGCCGCTCATGTTTTCCTATTTTCAGAAACGTGTATAGTGGTCGACGCGAGCAAACCTCGCACCGTGAGTTTGCAGTGTGACGGAAATCTCAGGAGTTCAACTCAGCGCCGTCCGTACCCCGTTAACGCGCGATTTTCTATTCCATTCAACGAGAGGCTTGTTTTAGGCAGAAGATTCCTTACTGTCCAAAGCTGAGTACACCCTTTCGATCGTGTGTTTCCTCGCGTCCATCACATGTTCATCAAATTGACGTTTTGCGTAAAGTCTAGAATCTTCCGGACGTTGAGTGTAGTAGAATGCTAAGTGTAAACAGAACTATTAATAGTACCCTTCAAGACAGACGGCATGAAATTAATTTTACCTTTCTAGTAAGTATAAAACTGTGAGAAAGGCGATATACGACATTGTAAACATCTGTTTATCTATTGTTACCAGCACGTAAAGTGGCCGTTGTCACAAGTGTGACGGTTAATATTGTAGATACTAATTGTGGATAGCGCCTTAATATGCAAGTGTTGTTGATTCATATTTACTGCTGCTGAATTCATGTGTATGTCTAATCAATAAAGAAGTGTTGCAACTCCAAACTGGTTGTGTTACTGGTATACAAGGTTAGAGTGTGCAATCGGCACACCAATTACTGTATGGAAAAGTCCTGAAAGAACTGAGACAGAAGACCAAACAACAGGGAAATGACGTTTTGGTACATCCATTGATACGATAAAATGATGCATTGAAAATGGCTAGGCATTAGCGAAAATCTAGTAGTAGTAGTATGGTATTCTGCCTTACGGTAGGTCTGGTCATGCGTTGAGCCTCTTCCACTTTTGTCCGTCCATAGCCAGTCTTTTCATTTCTTAGTATTTGTCTCCTTTGGTATTGTCCAGCATTTGATACCTTCTTTTTCCTCTTCCCGTTTTTCTCTCCACCATTCCTACTATTTCCTCCATCAATAAAAACTCCCTCCTCAATGTCCAATCTAGTTCCGTTTTCTCTTTCCGAAATCTAGATTTGCCGAATAAAAACTGCAAGAAAAGGACGAAAGATTGCTTTGCTCTATCATCTGAAAGAGATGAAAATTTACTAAAGTTGTTCCGTCGCCGTAAAACCTCTCCTGTGGAGAAACAGAAGAATTTCATTTGGTCGAAAAGTCTTGTTTCACGCTTGTTCCCATTTATGGTCGAGTTAACGTCCGGAGAGCGAAACATAGAGGGGCTTCAGTCACTGGGCAGCCATATCGTGGTATTCCATCGGCAACGTGTTTATTCTTCAAGGTCGCTTTGCTGCCAATCATTATATGACCATTTTAGTTGGTGTGTTCCATCTCATGGCACAATGTTCGTTCCCTAGTGGTGATCCTGCATTCCAAGACAACAAGGTTCCTGATCACATAGCTCGCAACGTCCAAGACTGTTTTTGTCAGCACGACGATGAATTTTCGCATCTCCCATGGCCACAATAGTCACCTGATCTCAATACTATCGTGCCTTTACTTTCGAGAGAAGGCTGCCACCACCATCATCGTTACCTGGACTTCCCATTATTTAGCAGGAGCCATGGTACAAGAGTCCCTTAAAACCCATACTTTCCGAGACAACTGGAAGCTATTCTGAATGACAAAGGGTTTCCTGCACCGTATCGGACACGGCAAAGTGTTGTGTTTCTAGTGATCTCATATTTTTCTGCACCTCCTGTATAGCGGCGATGGCGAGGTGCCGTTGTGTGACACCGATAATGTTTTTGCATTTTAATCTGCCGTGGAATGAGTCTTCAGGTACAACATTTCCTGATGGTGCCGCTATCAAACGTGACAACCTCGAATGGAGAATGTGGTAGACGACGTTCAGAGTCTGACTGTATATCGTTGAAAACCGTCTCTTACGGTACATCTAGTCATTTTCATCAGATGCGTAAACAATCAACTTGAGGCCAGACAACAGCTCCCGGGCTCTGTAGCAATGTGGAACTTAGTACTGTTGGAGAAAGGCCATCTCCGTAATGTATTAGTTGCTGTATCTTACAGACAGAGTGCCAACCATATTAAAAATAAATGAGGATTTGTAGCGCAACTGAATGAGAAAATGGAAAAAAAGAAAGCCTCCAGAGCTTCTGGGTTGTTTTGGAGGAGGAGACCAGACAGCGAGGTCATCGGTCTCATTGGATTAGGAAGTCGGCAGTGCTCTTTCAAAGGAACCATTCCGGCATTTGCCTCGAGGGATTTAGGGAAACCACGGAAAACCTAAATCAGGATGGCCGGACGCGGGATTGATCTAAATCTGAACTCAAGTTTTCATACGTCCGACGTGCTTAAATTGAACAGCATATTATCAGATGTAAGAATAGTCCCTTCCTCTTCTTTTTCAGTTTCGCTGGAAATCACTTAAATGCAGTCAAATACTTTTGTATTCGCTTGGAATTTATATTTTCATTTTCAGCATGCTTCTTAATTGTTTGATTAGTTAAATTTTATAAACATGCACGTTATTTAATCTGTGATCCCTACTTAGGTATACCCACACTGCTAAATGCAGTTCATCTGAGCAAAGCTTTCCATAATGCCTTTCTGATGCAATTCTGTAATTGAAAATAATTGACGGCAGGTGTGGCCGAGCGGTTCTAGGCGCTTCAGTCTGGAACCGCGTGACCGCTACGGTCGCAGGTCCGAAACCTGCCTCGGGTATGGATGTGTGTGGTATCCTTAGGTTAGGATTATGTAGTTCTAAGATCTAGGGGACTGATGACCTCAGTTGTTAAGTCCCATAGTGCTCAGAGCCAAGGCAAAATAATTGCTTTAGAAATAACTTGATACAAAGAATGCTTTAGACAATTGAAGACATCATTTTTAAGCCTCATATTACAATAACAATGCTAAATGCATTATTAAAGATCATTATACGACCAACTTTCTTAAATTGTGCCGATACAATTTCGGAAACATGTAACGATTCATTGTGGACAAAGTTTCAAATTTCTTTTCATCGGTTTCGTACAAACGAGCCACAATGAATACTAAATATTCATGACGTCGTGAAAATTAAAGTTATTGTTTTGCCGCTTACCTTATAACACTAATTCTCTAACAATGAGTTAGATAAAACTCAAGTGTGTGCATTACATCTATGTAATAACGAAGGAAGCAAAAAGCTGAACGTCACTTCGAAAGGACGCAATTTAAATCACTGTGCCAATCCCCAACACCTGGGATTAAATCTGGAGAGTGCCTTAAACCACAAACAACAATTTTCCTGTAGATTGTGCTAGCCGTCAGTATAGAGCCCGAGAGACCGCGTCAGCAGTGCCATCTGCTTCCTGTAACGGCTTACTAGTAATGTCAACACGTGATAATACATCGGTATATGTTTGAAACCCATAAACATCTCGAGTTTGGAGCGTACGAGGTACGATTTCCAGACATCATTTATTTTCTGTTATCATTTGAAGAAGACTGCTGCAGTATCGCATCGAATGCTTACTTAAGCTTTCAGTGAAC
The DNA here is from genome assembly GCF_021461385.2 of Schistocerca piceifrons. Lineage (NCBI taxonomy): Eukaryota > Metazoa > Arthropoda > Insecta > Orthoptera > Acrididae > Schistocerca > Schistocerca piceifrons. The sequence goes on from NC_060146.1 coordinate 123,455,711, forward strand.
TTGCTCTTGAGAATACACAGTGTTCCGAGTGGTTCAAAAATTCGAAATCGGTTAATTTGACGTGAGAAACGACGAGCGCGGGAAACTACCTAAAAAGTTCGAGGACTTGAAAGGTGGCATGCCCTATCGAAGCAACAGTGGCCTGCCCTCTCTCATGTTTACAGCAATCATCTTAGTAATTCGATTTGAGGAGGTATAGCCAAGAATGGTCATGACAAGGCTAGTATTGAGAACTCGGAAGATATGAATGTTTTCCTCTCTAAATGCGTGTGGTAAAGAATAACTATTCCTTCCCACATTGCGTCTCTCGTCACCTGGGTGGTCCGCAAAGGGTTATGCCGGCTGGTGTGAGGGACTGGCTGAATGGGGTGGATGCTGAGCCGACGCCGACATCGTCAAAAAGCTGTATGACACGCCCACGGTGGGTTCTGGCGAGCGCCTAGGGTGAGATGTTCCGTTTCTTCGAGGAAATTCGGTAAACACACTTTCTGGCGAGCAATGAGCGAGGCGTGGGAACGACACTAGTTCCCAGGCAGTTTTCGCGGGCAGATTCCCGCGCTTTCTGTAAAAGATTACCTATGATTGGCTTGTTCAGTTAAAAGCTCCGTGACGTAGCAAAATCGGCGCAGAAATTGGCGCCAAGTATCTCCATTGGTGTAGTGGAAATGCTTCAGCAATAGAGGGGAATTTTCCACCGGTTATCAAGTTGCCGATTGGCACGTTTAACCACGGCCACCGTGGTGGGGGTGGTATTGTACTGGGTTCAGCTTGTACGGGTACTCTTTGGGGCAGTCTAGTCTCGCCTTCCGGTCGGAGTAGGATACAAGACTGAGCTCTCGCTGCTCTGAACAGCCTGCCTTCTGTTGGCTGTCTATTCTACTTATGTTTAGTAGTATCTGTTTGACGAAGTTACTGAAGTTTTTGCCTCAATGTAACTTTCCGAGCACAGTTGGCAATTGAGCGTTCTCCATACAAATGGCCTATGTTGTCCATCTTGAGCAATTTTGGGTAAAGTTGACTGTATCGGAGATACTGTGTGACTTTGCTTGTTAAAATCAATCACTCTAATGTCAGTCATTGTGGGGCGAACTTTCTTCGTGTCCCTCAGATGTGCATTTGAACTGCTAGGAAGTCTTTAGTCTGTAACAACCAGGCCAGAATAATTAGTATCGGGCTATACTTGCGACATTATCATAACCACGACGGGACGTCAAAGCAACCAGCAGCCAACCCTCGCAGCCGGTATGCCACATAGTGTTTTTGCAGTAAAGAAGACAGCCTGGTAATGTATGTCCACAGCACCAGCAGATGACGGAATTTTGTTGCGTTTCTCTTCGTTTGAAATGTATGGGAAAGGTGGTGAAAGTGGGAAAATGGGTTCCGCGTGGACTGAATGAAAGACAGCAAGCAAACCGAAAGACCACTTGTGAAATGCTGCTCACCAGACAGAAAAGAAAGTGGTTTCTCCGTCGAATATTGACAGGTGATGCAAAATGGATATATTTTGAGAATCTCAAGCGTCGTAAATCATGAGTGAATCCAGACAAATCATCGACATCCGTCGCAAGACCAAATCGCTTTGGAAAGAAGGCAATGCTCTATGTTTGGTGGGATCAGAAGCCTGCCATCTATTATGAGCTACTAAAATTTGGTTAAACCGTTAACACTGATCACTACCAACAGCAAATGATCGATTTAAATCGAGCATTACATGAAAAACGATCAAGTAGTGTGTATTTTCTTAGGAACACTATTCTTACCTAGTAAAGACTAGGAAGTTTTAATTTTGGTCACCTCTCACAGGAGTACAGATCCCTGTTTCAGCGTGAATGTGTTCCTGGATCAAGTTTTGATCAATGAGAGATTTAGCGATTGTGAAAATAATCAGCCTGTATTGCCAACACCACAAAATTTGAAGAATATTAAACATGTGTATCAGAAATTTCTGCGTGAACACTTCCGAACGCTTCTGAAGAACGCTGGCCTTTCAGAAAGACAATGACTGTGGATTCTGCGGATTGTGCGACAGTAACTTCAGCGTTTGATGGGCAATGAATTTGTAGAAGGGATCCAGTAACATGGCCTTGCCCCTCCAGCCGTTATGAATCCCTTGGATTTCTGGCTATGACAGCATTTAGAGGCATTGGTGTATGTCCAGCCTATCGGCAACGTACAACGTTTACAGGAACATGTGGCCAATGCTTGTGACGCAATGTGAATGGAGTCAGGCGCACTTGAAAGTATGCGCGATTTACTGTGAAGAAAGGCTGTGGGATGTTTACGGTGCGTGGTAACTACAAGCAGCTCTGCATATACCGTCCACTTCCACATAAGAAGCAGAGGGAAACGAGAGGAGAGGGTGGCCGATATATCAACAGGTATTCGTTTCTCAACATATCATTATGGGAACTTTACTTCTAGTTTTGAGTAGTGCTACTTCCAATGGGAATATGTGGCTCTTCATTTTGTACATAGTGTTTTATGAACATGAGTGTGTCCATAGGACACGGTAAAATACCTCTCAGGTGAATTAGCCCCTCTACATTACATTTGTTCACGTTTAGGGTCAATTGCCAATCATTGCTGGTCTTCCAACGTTCGACATCACTGCATACTGCCGGGTCGTATACAAACTGCTGCCTAGAGCCTCCGATGTTACTGAAAAGTTAATAAAGAACTTCGTGGTCTCCTTTGACAGCTAAAATCATTTTATCTTCAAAGAAATTAATTTTAACGAAGGTTCAAATGGCGTCTTTTAATGTGTTTATTTATGAATACGAAACCCACCAAATAAAGTTGTCCAGCTGGACATTTACATGTATTTCGAATATTACTATTGTACATGACACCCTTGTGGTAGATGTTTTGACGCCTAAATGATTCTCACTTTAATGTCTTCTGTCTCACTATGGAAATCGGAGCTTCCTTTTGAAGCGCACAGCTTTACTATCTACTCTCTACCATAACTACAGTTCAGTAGTTTTGATACATTACATAAATTGCGTAGTAACTGGTAGAATTACCGGTAGGTTTGTAGAATAAAATAAGTGAGTCTGTAAGAGAGAAACTGTGAGCCGACAACTTCTCCTTGTCTTTATTTCTTTTTGTTTATTTATTTGTTCGGTTTGCTCATAATGAGAGCTAGACATCATTCAGTGTCAGTCAATTGTGTGTTTTATGTCCTTACAGAATACATACTGCATTTTATAAGTGATAAAAATTAGGTGAGCGCGTAACTTCCACGCTTATACGTAACCAAAGTAATTACGTTTGATGGAAGTGTGATTTTCAAGCACAAATGTAAATAAATCTATATAATCGTTGTTCTTCCTTTGTATTCAACTGAACATTCTTCATCATGATCAACGCAAGAGTTTCCTGTAGTTTATGAACGCGAAACTGGTTTATGAATAACAGAAACATGTTTAACAAAAGAACTATGTTTTGCGTTTCCTTTAAATTTTACCTTATGTTTGAGGATACTGCGTTTTCTAGCCCTGAATGATAAATCTGTATTGTCTTTTATTATTTTTACAGCAACATCACTCTGTTTCATGCCGCAAATCAACAATTTTCGAATGAAGTCTGAATGAAACATCGAAAAATTCAGTTTTGTTGCAAATATTGTTTATTTTTAAGCAAGAGGCAAGAGGATAGCTATTCACAACAAAAATATGTCGTAGGTTACCCTGCCGTGTATTTCGTTCTCACTGCGTTTCTATATGGTTAATCTTTTCCTGTTTCTAGGGGAAACCAGTAAGACACTGATCGCATATTTACACAAGCCATACATATGAAGTAACACCTGGTTGGCATGCAACACACCTAACATACAGATAACGTAGCTGAGATCTCAACTGAGCAAGGTTACTACGAAAGCTACCAGAGTCTACGCTTACTTAGGGTAGTCTACGGTAGCTTAAAGTAGTTTTACGGCTTTACTATCTACGTTCCAACAGTGTGGCATGGGTTCACACATGCATTGCTTAATATCAACGACATTTTCATTGTGACACTTCCGTCGAGTACACTTGAAAAACTAGAACATGGTTTCTGAGATCTGAAGGGTATAAAGAGAATTTATTACTGGCAATATAAAACTTCGTAAGAGACATACAGGGAGGTGGATACACTATTCGTAAGTAAGTGTTGTTAGAGAAAGTGAATATTTGAGATGACTCAGATTATTTTTTCAGCGGACCGCCTACATATTAATGAAAAGTCAAGAAAGACGATTTCGTCCATTATTTTCCAACTAGTGAATTTTGTGGTGAAATGAGCGAGGATAATGTAGCTGCAACATTTTAACACACTCATTTGAGCTCTGTAAATTTACAAAGTACAGGGGAAGCAGGCTCTAAAGCAAAGTAACAATTTAGCAGCAATATTCTTGGAACTGAAGAAGCAGGATCAGGTTTTCTGGAGGATTGGAAAGGATTTTCGAACGAGTCGCTTTGATCTCAGAGCGGAAAATTACGCTCGGGGCTTCGTTTTGTCCGCCGCGCGTCCGTTCTTTGAGGTCTCATAAAGCTGGGAGTAGAGGGACCTGCGAGAACGAAACAAGATGAGGCTCTTTACGCCGTATTTTTTCTCCTTTCTGTGCACTTGCTCTGACCTTCGAGACAAAATTACTCATATTCTAAGAAGAAACACTTCGATCATTACAATTTCATGAATGAAATAGGAACCATTGATTTTATCGCCTTGATTGCTTCCTCTGAATTAATTTACTGCCGTATCCGAGATCATTAGCAGACATACGAGCCTGTGCGGTGGCGCTCGACTCTAAAGTAAGCCGGTTCGTATCCCGGCGGTGGAAAGTTTTCAATGTCTTTATTTGATTGGCAAGAGGGGGAGTGAGGGAGGTAGTCGCTTAAAGTTTCTGATCACCAGTCTTAAAGCCAATGTCCAGGATTCCATGCCAAACCTCTGAGGTGTGTCTTATGAAGTTTCGCCTTTAATAATTCGTTCACGAAGGAGGATATCTAGTATGATAAAAAAAATTATGTATTGATATATTTCAGTATTTTCAATTTTAATCTAATACTTATATAGGTGTTGTATTTCATACTAGAATGTCGTGTTCCCAGTTTGGCACAGCTTTGCCACGGGAAACACGAAAGAGGCCGAAGACGTCCGTCTTCTGATCGGATCCTGATCGTTGTCAGAAGGAGGCTAGTTTTTGATTACGCAAAGGGTTCTGTTATCTGGAAAAGAACAACCCGGATTCCTTTACGTAATCAGTATGAATGTTATAATTACCTAAGGGATCTTTAATAGTGAACAATAAAAATTGTATTTGCAAATGAAATCATTAATAAATGGGGCGACTATGAGTTGTATAGAAAACAAGGAGCAGCTTTCTGTCTACGACCAGGACGCCGTAGTTTTCTCTGCTGTTGTAAAGGGTGATTGACATTTATAAAAATTTGGAGGTAAAAGAAAAGGAAAAGAATAGAATAAGAATCCTGGTAAACACTAAATATATTCCAATAATTCTCACAAGCAATTAGGGCTTATTTATAAACAGTATAACCTACATAATTAATTTTCTATGTTGGTGCGATAACATTTCAGCCTGTCCTGTAATCGCTTCTTGGTTCACGTCTATATCAAAAATTACACTCATTATCTTTCTCTGTGTTTCGATTCAATACTTTCACTGTTTAACACATTTATAACAATAACTTGCCGATTTACAGTATCGAACATAGATTACTTGAATTTTGCCATTTAATAACTGTTGTCTGCACGCTGGCAAGAGCGCTCATTTTTATGGCTCACAATCGGCTCTTTTACCCTTTCACATTACAAGAAGAAGTGCGATAAAATCTGAAGATCTACAAAAGTTTTTACCGTCATATTTTTTATTTAGATCGAAGGGGAACGCTCAGTTCAGCTTCTGTTAAAGTATTTCTCTGGCTGCGCAGTCGATGTATTAGCGTTTGCGCTAGATGCGCATCTTTACTGTTAGGTAAATTATATAAACCAAATGCCTTTCAAAGAATACGTCTCATTATATAAGTTGATCGCTTAATACGTAGCTTGGTGAATGTCTTACCAAGGGTACTTATAGCTTTCATACGACGGAAAGCCCAATAATATTACAGATCGTACATACTGCCATTTGAACATAGTAATAGGTAGCCTGGCGTGGAGAAACGACTGAAAGAGTGGAAAAAAATAAGTCGCCAGATCCGGATGTAACCCCGATTCTGTTTTATGCTCTAAGGCGTTGGCCCCTTATTTAGTTTACATTTATCTCGGATTTCACGCCCAGACCGAGGTTCCTGAAAAAAAGCACCGATGATTCCTGTATATAAGAAGGGTAAAAGAACTCTCCCGCAAAATTACAGAGCAATGTATTTAACATCGGTTTGCTGCAGAATTATTGAACGTATTCTTCACCGGAATATGACGAAGATCCTTGAGACGGAAAAGATTATGCCCAGAAATAAGCAGGGCTTTAAAACATCGTTCCTGTGAAGCCCAGCTTGCCGTTTTTTACACAATATCCTGCCAAATGCGGATGAAAGGCGGCAGGCGGATTAGATGTTCTTAGATTGACATGGTGGCCCATTGCAGTCAGTTAACAAAAGTACTAGCATAAGCAATATGTTGAATGATATGCGAATGGCTGGAAGACTTCCGAAGTGATAAAACTCGGTATGTTGTTCTCGATGTCGAGTCTTCGTCAGAGACGAGGGTGTCGTCAGGAGTGCACCAGGCAAGTGTGACAGGACCGCTTTTATTCCCTAATAAATGACATTGTGGACAGTGTGTGTCGCTTTCTACGGCTGTTTGCTGATAACGCTGTAGTCTCCGGGAGGGAGTCATCGTCGAGTGACTGTAGGAAGATACAAGGTGACTGAGACCAAATTTATGGTTTCTGTGATGAATGGCAGCTTGCTCTATAGATGAATGTCCGAATACAGTATTAGTAGTGTGCTATATAACAGACTATTGTTGTTTAAATATCTGGGCTAACGTTGAAAAGAGGCAAAAGGGATATTAAATGGAACGTTCGTGAAGGATTGTCGTAGCGAAGCCGAGTGGTCGACTTTAGTCTCTTGGGACAGTATATGGGAAGTGTGGTTCGTTCGTAGGCGAGACCGCGTATACAAGTGCGAAACATTCTTTAGTACTGCTCGACTGTCATCCATAGCAGGTCGTATTAAACGAAGACGTCGAAGCAATTCAGACGCGGGGTGCTAGATTTGTTACGACAAGGTTCGATCACCATACACTGATGCGCCAAAGAAACTGGTATAGGCATGCGTATTCAAATAAATATGTAAACAGGCAGAATATGGCGTTGAGGTCGGCAACACCTATACAGGGTGTCCCAGCTATCTTGTCCACCCAAAATATCTCTGGAACAATAACAGCTATTGGAAAACGACTTTCACCGGTATCAATGTAGGGCTGGGACCCATGAATGTACATATTTGGAAACATTCTAAAACGAAAGCATATGTGTTTTTTAACACAAACTTATGTTTTTTCAAATGGACCTCCTATATTTTTTCATCAGCAATCCATAGCATGACAAAGCACATACACAATGGCGTTGATTGCATCGCAATATTCCCATTACATCCCGAGATATTGAGACGCTAAGTTGACGCTTGAAACACCCGACATGCGCTGCTAGCACACGTCCTGAGGCTCAGGCGTGAACCACATGCTGCCCGTAATCGCGATGTGATTGACATGTGTAATCACACCTCCATATTTATCAAGAGGTCGGAAACGAACAATACGGTCTGCTGCCATCAACTCTCATAAGCACATAATGGTTTCCCTCTTGCACGTTTTACGTATCTACGTACACAATATGAACCAGTACCGATCGGTGTACACCAGTCAGGTTGTCTTATTTATCCCGCACACCCAAAATAAGGTTTATCTAATGCGTTATATGACCCATTGTGCCTGTCGCGCAGGGCCTGGCTCTTCCTAGTCAAGTGTCCAACGTAGTTCCCACTACTGCCACAGTTACCACTTCGTCTTGTTTATGATTTGCGACCCATGCAAACTCCTGTACTCCACCACCCTCCAAGCATCCCATTTGCTGTTGCTTTGGCGTGCAGTACACCGCTTGCCAGTGTAGTCGTGCATCAGAGTAATCTAGTGACGGCACAGAGGTAGTACACATTGTGAATAAACGTTGTGTTGTGTAACTTATACTGTACAGTATAAGGTGCACACATGAAGATATTGGTAGAAATGCTGCTGATCTATGGAGAATGTACGTTGACGGGAAATACGTTATGAGATTGCTTGTTTGTTGATAGTACTGTTAGCAAACATTATGATTATTATGTTAATATGTCTGTTTTCTACCCCACTCTACATACCTGTACTGTACCCTGTTGTAGGTGGACGAAGTGCTGTTCAGGCAGAACGACTGTACAGAAGACGATTCACTGACAAGCCATCGCCTTCGCGCCGGATGTTTGGTCGTCTCACATCTCGTCTACGTGAAACGGGAAGCCTAAATCCAAGACGTCGACATCGTCCTAGAACACGCACAGATGAACGTGCTGATGTTGCTGTGCTCGCTACCATAGCTGTGAATCCTCAAATCAGCACACGTCAAATTGAACGTGAAGTTGGTGTGTTGAAATCAAGTCCACAGCGTATTCTTAAACGTCATAAATTTCATCCTTACCATGTTCATTTACACCAGGATCTTCATGGAAATGACTTCTGCAATAGAGTAACATTTTGTCCATGGGCTCAGCAAAAGCTTCTGACTAATCCAATTTTTTTTGCAGATGTTCTCTTTACTGACGAGGCATCATTCTCCAACAAAGGAATTGTCAATATGAGGAATATGCATTATTGGTCCGCAGACAATCCAAAATGGCTCCGTCAGGTAGAGCATCAACGTACGTGGAAAGTTAATGTTTGGTGTGGGATTATTGGAGGTACCATTATCGGACCTTTCTTTATAAATGGCATCCAGAATGGCAGACAATACTCCAGATTTATACGACACAATCTTCCTGTTCTCTTGGACACCGTACCTCTGAACCGAAGAATGGTCATGTGGTAACAGCATGACGGATGCCCTGAACATAACGCCTTACGAGCACGACGACTTCTGAACCGTAAGTTCCCTGGTAGGTGGATTGGACGAGGTGGCCCAGTTAGGTGGCCTGCCCGATCTCCGGACCTTACACCGCTGGATTATTTTCTATGGGGGAGCAGTGAAGGATGCTGTTTACCAACATGAACCACAACACCAGAGGACATGAAGCAACGCATTATTGATGCTTGTACAGCCACAAAGAGGAAACAGTAGCACGAAGTAGGGCATCCTTCATCCGCAGAGTGACCCTATGTATGCAAGCAGCATACAGCAAGATAGCTGGAACACCCTGTATAAGACAAGTGCCTGGTGCAGTTCTTAGATCGGTTACTGCTCCTACAATGGCAGATTATCCAGATTTAAGCGAGTTTGAACGTGGTGTTATAGTCAGCGCACGAGCGATGGGAAACACCATCTCCGTGGTAGCGATGACGTGGGATTTTTCCAGGACCATTTCACGAGTGTACTGTGAATATCAGGAATCCGGTGAAATTCCAAATCTCCGACAACGCTGCGACTGGGATAAGATCCTACAAGAACGGCACTAACGAAGACAGCAGAGAAACGTTCCACGTGATAGAAGTGCAATCCTTCCGCAAATTGTTGCAGATTTCAGTGCTGGGCCCTCAACAAGTGTCAGCGTATGAACCATTCAACCTCGTTGACTGCACGACACAAAGCTTTACGCCTCTCCTGGGCCCATCAACACCGACATTCGATTGTTGATGGCTGGAAACATGGTGCCTTGTCGGACGAGCCTCGTTTCAAATTGTATCGAGTGGATGGACGTGTACGTGTATGGAGACAACCTCACGAATCGATGGACCCTGAATGTCGGCAGGGGGCAGTTAAAGCCGGTGGAGTCTCTGCAATGGCGTGGGGCGGGTGAAGTCGGATGAAATGGACCCCTGATACATCTAGATGCTACTCTGACAGGTGACACGTACGCAAGCATCCTTTCTGATCGCCTGCGTCCATTCATGTCCATTGTGCATTCCGACGGACTTGGGCAATTCCAGCAGGACAATGCGACATCCTAAACGTGCAGAATAGCTACAGAGTAGCTCCAGGAATACTCTTCTGAGTTCAGACACTTCCGTCGGCCTCCAGACTCCCCAGAAATGAACACTATTGAGCACATCTGGGATGCCTTGCAACGTGCTGTTCAAAAGAGAATTCGACCGTCTTGTACTCTTACGGAATCATGGAAAAACCTGCAGGATTCATGGTGTCAGTTCTCTCCAGCACTACTTCAGACATTCGTCGACTCCATGCCCCGTCGTGCTGCAGCACTTCTGCATGTTCGCGGGGGCCCTACACGTTATTAGGCACGTGTACCAGTTTCTTTGGCTCCTCAGTGTGTAAGAGATTCTTTGGGAACTCAAATGGGAATCCCAGGAGGGTAGGTGGGGTTCTTTTCGAGAAAAGTACGGCGGCCGTGTACGAGCAGCAGTCTACGTGCCGGCGGCCTCTTTGACCCCCTCTCTTCCCTTCAGCTGTTAACAACAGAAATTCTTTCACTAGACTGTACAAGCCCACCTCACAGGACTCCACACAACACATTTAATAACAGTTCGGAGGAAGGCAATGGCGAACTAAGGTCACTGTGCCCTCGTCCTTTGCGGCGGTGCAGGATTCCTGCATCTGTTGCCTTACACACGTTCCCTGGAGGGACTTAATTACAGTCGTACGTACGTACGTGAATGTAAATGTAAGTGTTGTTCTTAATTCTTCTCATCGTGCGCGTATATATACAATCGCTTTAAATTGAGGGATGTGGTTGTATGCACTGATATCAAAATAAGTGTGCTCTTACTGCCCGCCGCAAGTTTTTGCAGGCGCTGATCAATCAGAATCCAAAGAATATTCTCTGACGTCGCATACAGTAACGCTGCACTTCGATCAGCTTTTGCATTATACTCATCAAACTATCATTGTTCCCCCCTTTCACTGATGAGCTGTTGACGGTCGAATCAGACAGAATAAAGATATTTGCTAGTCCAAAAAGGATGAGAAAACGGAGACCCTGTATGATTGTCACTCCCTCATCGGTATAAACCGGCGTTTTATAAGCGAGGGAGGGAGTACATCGGCTTTGCTTAGAGGAAAGGACAAACATAGCCATTACGCACCACTTAATTTTGATCACACTTACTTTCGATCAATCAGCAAATTCTAAAGTATCGCATTGTGGGATGGCAGACGCAGAAAGCAAGTAGGTGCCCCGATAGCAAAGAACAATAGAAGCCCGTTCCTGCAAAGAAGTGTTCAAGAACATGACCAACTTTGTCAGCGAAAGGGACTTGAAAATCATCCTGATCTCCTAGCAAAGATGTCACTTGTAGGTTACAGTTCTGCGAAGGTGCGCGAGAACACACACTAAAGCACGAAATCGGTTGCACTGTCGTTGTCGCGGTTCTGATGCGCTGTGCGTGGAGACTTGTCTTTGTAGAGGCCTGATTTGCACTGGTCAAGAGCTACAAGCAGCGGTTCTATGAAGGACACCCAGCATATGAACTCCAAGAAGGTTGCTGGTGTCACAGGTTCACGAGGTTCGCGGATGCAAACTAATGCCGCCGTGTCCCGTGGTCCTGGTGTCCTTGTTATCGAGGCTGATGCCGCAGTGAAGAGGAGCTCCAGGCGTTTGAGGACTGTTCTGTGCAGCTTGTGACTGGATCATCAGGCACCAGTGGTATCGCTGCACATACCTTCCCTGCATCTTGTAGTGTAATAAACTCCCGACATACTGTCGTTTGGAACTGCACATAATATACTTTAGAACTAATATATATTTTATTCTATAGTCTCAGTATTTTATTTTACCTTTTGGCTAGCCATTTCGGTATACACTACCATCCTCAGGCCATCCCTTAGCATCTAGTTGTCACGCTTGTTTTCCATGTAGGTGTACCAAATATTGTACTTTCGTTCCTGGTGTGCTGAGAGTCGTTACTTATTTATTAATTTGTGCAATTATTTCATCTGTTAGGACTGTGGTCTTGAAGTCCTCTTTTATATCCAATCCTCTTTTACATCCAACGAACGATACTGAGTCAACACTAGAATTTCTATAGTTCATGGGCATTATATAATTATAACTATAGTAATAACAATAACAATAGTTATACTAATGGTATTGAGAATATATGAATTTGTGGCGTTTAAGAGATGTCTGTCTGATTAATGTCAAGCAACTTCCTCATGTTGTCCTTATCAGATGTGAGCAATGATGTACGACAGGAATAGTACAGAAAGAATGAGTGAGAAGAAGTTGATTAGTATGTGGAAGAGCGAAAAATAAATGAATGATATTAGAAACTCATATGGAATTAAGAAAATAGAGATAGGAAGGGATTAGAAAAGCACAGGTAGTTTACATTGTGTTAGAGATAATGACTATTGGACAGATGGTAAACAGTTAGGATACGCCTAGAGGGCAGCTACGCCGATGACTACAGATAAAACTTTTTCACGTGAGTACAGAGTGGGTCTGGACAAGACCCAGGTTGCAGGGTAATTCGCCTACTCTCACATGGCTCATATGGAGAAGGAGATTGAGATAGATGTTGCAGAGAGGGGCAGCCAACATGTTGGATGTATGCAGTTTGGTATTGCAGTTGTGGAGTGATGGCAGATATTAGATATGGAAGGTATAGGTAAATTTACACACTCAGGCCCTAGACAGGCTACTCGGGTGCCAATGACTGTCGCTTCATTCTCTTCTAATGGCTGTGATGTGGAAGGGCACGTGTTCGGCACACCACTTTCCCAACGTTGTCGGTTTCCTGACCTTGGAACAGCTACTTCTCCATCAAGTAGATCATCAACTGACCTCTTGAGGCTGAGTGCATCTTGCTGCAATCTTCGCACCAACGAAAAATACCTAGCAGTATTGGAAATCGAATGTAGGCCCTGCACATTGCAGTCACCCACACCGAACACTCATCATAGGCGAGATATGAGTGGAGATGGATTGCGGCAAAGCAGTTTTTAAGAAACCAGTGAAATCAACAGAGTATGTGAAAATCACTCTGTATATTCTGTCGTATCCATCCTGACCTACATAGATGGGACAGGCATGAAGAAACAGCTCAGGGTTGAACAAGCATCCGTAGCTAACTCGGATCGTTTGACGTTTCCACTATTTATTTCCCATCGAACTACAACACATTAATAATGATTTGGCAGGACTAACATTCGTTTTATTTGAGGTGGAAACATATTTATAAAAGTTAGGAATGTGTGTTTAAGCTGTAGAGAGAACCTCTCCACAATGCAGCAGTTTCTTCTTCTCAGTGTAGATGTTCGTCCAAGACTGTACCCAGTAGCGATGGGAATAACCGAATGAGATCAATCGATTCAGTATGCTGTTGGAAAACCATCGATCGACTCATTTGGTTGTAGCCTTAGGTATCAGTTGAATTACTCATTCATTACTTTGAGTGAAACCAGTCTGTAGGGACAACCGAATGGAAACAGTTGAATCAAGTTTTACCTACCAGATGGATTATTATTTATTAATTTCTGTCTCGTGAAACTAATTTCTGGGAGTAGCTGAATGAAAAAAATCGACAAAAACCGGAGGTGTTTTGCGTACTGACTGAGTTAGTCATTCTCTCTTTTTAAGTGAAACCAGTGTTAAGTTCTTCTGTCGGTTGCAGCAATCATTCATTCGTTAATTTAACTGTAACCACTATTTAGTGGATTAGTTGACTTAGTTTTCGAGTTACACTACTAAATGACACCAATCTGTAGGATTCTCTTTAGGTGAGATGAAGCAGTTGTGTACAATACGAACTGGGGTACACATACCGCCCTGAGTGTAGCCCCACCCCCAGATGTACATGAAGACATCTCAATGAGTACTCCAAAGTTAAAATAAGCGATATACATATTCGTTTAATTATGAACCGAAAGTCTAATTCCCTTCATAATTTAATACTAATAAATAGATTGCTGTGCACTAAATTGTTGCAGTTGCAACTAACGTATAACTAATAGAAACTTCCTTGGGTGTACAAAGTTGACCTAGCATAAAAGTACTCTTAGGGGTACGCTAAGATGAAAGGATACATGCCGAATTTTTCAGTTCGAATTCCGTTTTCCTGAAAAGGTGTGCCAATGTCTACTGATTAAACAATAATACCTTTTAATCTATCTAGTCTCTGTGGCAGCGTCGCACACACTCCACGTCAGCGTATTCCTGCTGCTAGCTGAAGGGCGGCAGAGTGCACGAGGAGATGGCGCGATGGCCAGTCGCAACTAGCGCAGGTCCCGGCAGTGTTGCACTCGCCCAGGTCTCCGCGCCACCTCCTCGCACCGGCTGTCGTCCTGTTCCTGGCAGCAGCAGCAGGAGGCTACTGGTGCGGCGCCATACGTCTTTCTTTGCAACAACGACCCCCACGGAAAAGGTGGAAAAGGAAAAGGTTGAAAAAGTGTATATGTAAACTAAAATTACTCAGACTCAGAGGCTTAGTAAAAACATTCATGTAACTGACAAACCGAAAGGTGCGTCTGTCAGTTGTCTCACATTCAGAGAGGAACCACCCCTACCAGAAGAGTGATGTCGCTGCAGACTAGCTTCATTTAATTGTTTCATTCGGTTAGAAAAACCAACTGAACGAAAAAACAACCGATTGGCCATTCGGTTATTCAAAGCAATCAGTTGCCGCATCACTTGCTGCCCAGGTGTTTTATTATTCTTTCAACCTGTAAGTGGATACCATTAAAAAGTATTGGAAGAATTTCCAGAATGAATATTCATTCTGCAACTGATTTTGCGCCGATCTCAAACTTCCGAACAGATTAATGAAATGGTGTGTCAGACCAAAACTTGAATTTGGGAACTATGGCTTTCCAGGAAATTGATCTTCTGACTGAGCTACCCATGGACGCCTCAAACCCACCCTCACAGCTCTACTTTCATCAGTACATCTCCTACCTTCTAAATTTCCCAGAAATGCGAAAATTGCAGGACTAGCACTCTGGGAAGAAAGAATATTGTGGAGACATGATGAGCCACAGCCTAGAGGATTGTTTCCAAAACGAATTGTGAGCATGCAGCGGTGTGTGCATGAATTTAAGCTGGATGAAGACTGGAGAAAGTGTTATGAGTTCTGGTCTGGCACATTTATTTATTATTGTAAGACATGTTTCACAAAAATCTCCACTGATCAATTTCCACAGTGAATGGGGAAGACCTTTTTTACCCATAGCATTTACTTCAAACCCTAGGTCTTGTGCCCATCGTAATATAGAACAAAGATCATCAGTCATAACTCATACAGCATAAGCAATGACCTTATATGAGTTTTTGTTACCTTTGAATAATGTATTACAAGGCAAATAGTGCATGAAACCACAGAATCCAGTTGATTTTTGGGGAGCAGACCAGTGTCGTTTACTTCCTTTCTTATGGTTAGCTGTGGTCGTGGAGAACCCAGCAGCCGGCTGCCTGCACACAGGAGTTCAAGCGGTTGGACCTGCTCCGTGAGCAATGGATTCAAACCACTGAAAAATTTTTGTTACCTAGTAATAATAGTTCATTGAGGATGAGGCCATAATTCTTTGAAATAAGTTTGACAATCTCGAGCTCTTCGAATACATTTTAGGAAAGTAATTTTACGTAAGTAACGTTTGGGGGGCCTGAAAATTGTCATCTGTGTTTGTTGTCATACTTGATTTTCTAAGTATTATTCCCTAGGATTTAGCAACATTTATTGTGATGAACACGCCCCTAGTAGGTGTCGAAGCCTAGGTCAATGTACCTGCCATTTATGTGCAACCGGTTAGCTGTTTCATCCTATGCTGAAATTAGTATACGGCTGCTGTGTAACAGCCATGTTCAAAACTGATTAAACAAAGTTTGAGCGGTGGCGGATTTCGAACCCGGGAACGAAGACGCTTTGATGAATAATCAATGGCTGCACCTCTAGACCATGGGTGCAAGCTGTATGTATGCTTCATTTAAAGAAAAACATGTGACTTCGTCGTGACTTACAAGTCTTATCGTGCCGTTTTCAACGTTTCCTTTCAGCAAACCGAGAAATTAAATGTGTGAAAAATGTAGGCTAAAATTACCTCCGATGAATATTCCAAGTCAGTACTGCAGACTCATCATGAAACGTCGAGATGGTTCAGGACTTGATGAAAATCAACTTTACAGATTTACAGATGCCCTTAAGTTCAAAAGTGCTTCAAATGCCTCTCAGCACTATGGGACTTAACTTCTGAGGTCATCAGTCTTCTAAACTTAGGACTGCTTAAACCTAACTAAAGGACATCACACACATCCATGACCGAGGCAGGAGTCGAACCTGCGACCGTAGCAGCAGTGTGGTTCCGGACTGATGCGCTTAGAACCGTTAGGTCGCAGAGGCCGGCTGCCATTAAGTGGGACATGCACTGTGCCCAAGTTATGTTCATAGATACGCTGACGCAAAGCAGCATATTTTATTGAAGACAGTTGTCACATTGCAACTTGGGAATACGTTATGATTCAGGTAAATTGTTCATGTGGATGTGGCAAGAGGACCTAGCTGGTGAAGAAGGTAGTGCATTTTCATCCCGTATATTAAAAGTTATGACTTCAGGATTAACACACAAAAAGAAACTCATTTTGTGGTGTGATAATTGTGTCGGGCAGATCAAATCTTATGACGTTGATAGATTTAATGTTGCTTGTTACAGAAGCTGTCTTTGAAAGTTTTGAAATAAAGTTTTTAGTTTCTCGTCATAGTTACACGGATTCCGATCGTGACTTTGATATAGAGAAAAGGAAAAAGAACGTTAAATGCATGGTGCCTGAAGAACTGCAAAATATGGTGGCCACAGCTAGACTAAAAAGATCTCTGTTATGGCGATCAACATTAGAGAAGGTAATTTATTTAATCTGGCTTCCCTTTGCTAGTACATACTTTAACACCAGCAAAACTAAATAATACCAAAACTTCAGTAATAACGTTTCACTTCAGACAAGAAAGGCAAGCTTCTAATGAAAACTCATTTTGATAAAGCAGACTGGACCTGAGTTCTCTCGTTAAAAAGGGGCATAACTTCAAGGACGTACTTGCTGTGATTCTGTTTGTTGACGTTAAGATATAACGCGTTTTATAAATCTTTGTATAAGTGATACCAGAGTTTAAGAACTTGAGTGGACATTCAGCTTTCCTTGGTAATGGTACATTCAGCCTTACCGAAATGTTCAGTTTTGGGGAAGTCAGCGTTCAGTATTAAAAGTTTCTGTCAAAGCTGTGTTTTGGTGAAATGTTAACAGTGATGTCAAACGTCGGAAGTAATATTTCATAAAATAAAAATTGTTTGTAATGTAACTTCATAAGGTTTTTTCCTGTTTCATTAAATACTTAATTTTGGCGCATTCAACGTTTCGTACATCCAGTCTTCAATTAAGAGGAAAACAGCAATGTGGCACGCCATCCCCGTCAGCAGACAATTGAATCATTGCGATTTCAGGCCACACGCAGGTGATTAGAGTGTTAATATGCACAAAACCTGTCAGCAAGTATTTTTAAAACATACTGTATATCCAAAGACACTTTTGATGACTGTTCGTATTGGCATGGGTTGTCCCTGAAACACAAAATCACTTGAGCCAGCATTTCATTGTTTATCGTAAAGAGTTTAAAATTCTGAGTCATTTGAGCTTTACATATGTCGGTTGTATTACGCAGAAACCAAACTGGAAAAATGCGAAAAACAGAATTGTGGATATCCTAAAACGCTTGACGATCAGAATACAATGCGAACGTCTCGCTCTTCCACGAATTTGTTCCGCAAACCGGACTGAAACCAGTCGTTGGCCTGATATAGCCCACAGGCTGCCAGTTGCCCACTTGAGCTGTAGATGGATGCACTGCTTTGAGATTGTAAATCAGACTATGGTCATCTGCCGACCCTAAAAGACTGTTTTATCTTGCGTATGACTACTAGTGAAGAACATAACGATGTTCATTCACAAAAGTCTTATTACATGCAGTGAAGGGGCAATAGTCATGAGATACCTGCTAACATCGTGAGGAACCTCCCACTGCCTGGCGTAGTGCATCATTTTGACGTAGCATGCACTGAACTAATCGGTGGAAATCCCCTGAAGAAGAACCTGCTGCCTCTATAGCCGTCCATAATTGCGAAAGTGTTGTGTGTGCAAGTTTTTGCGCACGAACTGGCCTCTCGACCGTGTCCCTCAAATGTTGGATGAGATTCATGTCGAGCGGTGGCCGAACTATTCACTCCAATTCTCTAGGTCTTTCTTCAAACCAATCGCGAACAATTGTGGCCTAGTGACTTGGCTCATTTTCATTCCGTAGTTTTTGGAAATGTGTGGTAGACAAAGGGCTGCAGACAGTCTGCGTGGAGCCGAATATAATAATTTCCAGTTGATAATGTGTTCTGCTGGACCAGAACATCCAGTTCATTGCATGTAAACCCTTGCCCCACCACTATGGAACCAACATAAGCCTTCACAGTGTATTATTGACAACTTGGATCCAGGGCTTTGGCGGATCTGAACCACATTCTAATCCTATAATCAAATTTTACCAAATTAAATCGGGGATCATTTGACCAGGCCATTGGTCCAACCTAGGCGTTCACGAGACCATGAACGGAGCTGCAGGCGATGTCGTGCTGTTGGCAGGGGCACTCGCATCGAACGTCAGTTACCATAGCCGAGTAATACTGTCTCTTCATTTCCGGAACCTTTCAAAAGACATGTTTTGAACATTCTTGTTTTCCAAATGTCTTGTGTCACATATTAGCTAGTTCTCTAATGGGTCCTACGACCTGCTCACAAAATGTGTTCTCATGTCACGGCATTGTTTAACTTTGGGGTACATTTGTATCCTTGAAATTCATCGACATTTTTAGGGATACTACAAGTGGCGCTGAACAAGTTACCCGAAAAGTTTTTTCTCGACCGTTTTCGGTTGAAGAAATGCGGAATTTGTTCTGGAACATCGTAGAATATTTCCGCTGCAGCCACTATAGTTTTAGAAATTTCGACATATGGCGGTGCTGTACGTAGCCTTCAGAATGGTGTCTGTAACGTACGTGTGTTTCAAGCAGAGAGCTATCATTTCGAAGAGAACTAGAGCATCGTAGACACGAGGATTGGAACTTAAGTAGTGGAAACTATTTATTCACAACCGATACAAAAGAGTTACATGTTAGCACCTGTTACTGTCATTCAGAGTGATCACCAGCGTTGTGTAGAACCCGTGTTGCCAGCGACGTGGAAGGCGTAGTATACCGTTAGCAGAGCCTCTTATGTTGATGGTGCGAATGGAGCGGTCTACTGCCTGCCGAATCTCTGGAACAGTTCTGAAGCGAATGCCACGAAGTGCTTCCTCCCTCTTCGGAATCAAATCAAAGTCACAAGGACTTAAGTCTGGGGAGTATGGTGGATGGTACAGTACTTCCCAGTCCCATCGACCGAACAGAGCAGCCACAGCTTGCGGTATGCTCCCGCGCATTGTCGTGCAAAATGATGGGTGCGTTGAGCAGAAAGTGTCTCCGCTTCTTTCGCAAAGCTGGTCGCAGGTGATGCTCCAAAAACGAACAGTAATAGTGTGCATTGACGGTCTGCCGTGGAGGAACGTAATGCGTTAGGATAACACCATCACAGTCGTAAATGACAATCACCATAACTTCCACCATACTGGGGCTATGGAGCATCACTCCCCGGACTTCTTGTGACTTTGATTTGATTCCTAAGATGAAGGCAACACTTCGTGGCATTCGCTTCAGAACTGTTCCTTCCAGAGATTCGACAGGCAGTAGACCGTTCCATTCGCACCATCAACAGAACAGGCACTGCTAACGGTATACTGTGCCTTCCACATCGCTGGCAACGGGTTCTACACAGCGCTGGTGACTACTTTGAAGGACAGGAACAGGTGCAAACATGTAACACTTTTGTGTCGGTTATGAATAAATAGTTGCCACTATTTAAGTTCCAATCCTCGTATTCTTAGGACCATACGGAATGTCTACAGAGACGTGACAGTGAACAAAACCACGGTGAGTCGTTGGCCGAGGCGTGTGTTATCATTGCAAAAAGGTCGCACAAACCTCTCCGATCTCCAGCGTGCCCGCCGGCCGCTCAAAGCTGTGACTCTTACAATACTGGAACGTCAGGAAACCCTCATTCCTGGTGATCGACGGATCACAGTCAGACACTTCGCTGCACAACTGGACGTCTCTGTTGGTAGTGCTAACACACGCTTCCGTCAGTTGGTGTACTCAAGGATGTGTGTGCCCGCTGGGTTCCTCGCCGACAAACACAAGACCATTCTGGGCAACGAAGGACAATGTAGGCGGAAATTTTTGCGTGTTAAGAGGTTGATCGTGCCAATTTTCGGTCGAACATCGTCTCAGGTGATGAAACATGGGTTCATAACCTCGAACAGGAAACGAAATGGTAATCCATGGAGTGACGCCACACCACCTCCCCGCCGAAGAAAAAGTTCAAAGCCGCACCCTCAGCTTGTAAGGTCATGGCAGCGGTCTTCTGGAACTCTGAAGGACTTTATCTGTTTGATGTCCTCCCTCACAGTAAAACGATCAACCCTGAAGAGTGTTGTACTACCCTCAGGAAACTGAAGAAAGGACTTCAGCGGGTTCGTCGCCACAAAAATACAAACTACTACTTCTCCAGGACAACGCATGGCCTCTTCACACCCGTCAGGAATTCACAGAACAACCTCGCCCACCGTGCGGCCTGGACCATGCATCATCGAGACCTCGCACCTGCCGGTCCAATGAAGGATGCACTTCGCGGGAAGAAGTACATGGATGTGGGAAGGTTTTTAACGTAGCAAGTCGTTAAATCCGACGTCAACCGGTAGAATCGTACCTTTCGGGGGTAGTCACCCTCGCAGTAAGGTGGCATAAAGCCGTCGTACTGAACGGTGATTATGTTCGAAAATAGGGTTTTGTAGGCAAAAGAGTGTCGAACGGTATGGTGTATTGGACTCCTGAAGAAAAACTACGAAGGTAATCCCAAAAGTAAGGTCTACTATTTTTTTATAAGTACCGGGTGATCAAAAAGTCAGTATAAATTTGAAAAATTATTAAACCACGGAAGAATGTAGATATAGAGGTAAAAATTGACACACATGCTTGGAATGACATGAGGTTTTATTAGAAACAAAACAAAAAAACAAAGTTCACAAAATGTCCGACATATACGCGTCGTTTTGTGATGATCGTGTGCTCAGCCGCCACTTTCGTCATGCTTGGCCTCCCAGGTCCCCAGAACTTTGGGGTTACCTGAAGTCGCAAGTGTACCGTGATCGACCGACATCTCTAGGGATGCTGAAAGACAACATCCGACGCCAATGCCTCACCGTAACTCCGGACATGCTTTACTGTGCTGTTCACAACATTATGCCTCGACTACAGCTATTGTTGAGGAATGATGGTGGGCATATTGAGCATTTCCTGTAAAGAATCTCATCTTTGCTTTGTCTTACTTTGTTATGCTAATTATCGCTATCCTGATCAGATGGAGCGCCATCTGTCGGATATTTTTTGAACCTTTGTATTTTTTGGTTCTAATCATGTCATTCCAAGCATGTGTGTCAATTTGTACCTCTCTATCTACATTATTCCGTGATTTATTCAGTTTTCAAATTTATACTGACTTTTTGATCACCCAGTACATAGACCTGTTTATTTCTACAATGGTTTACTTCATTTTACAGCTTGAACATTTAGCTCTTTTTCGACATAATCACCATTTCTGTCGATGCATTTTGTACGCGCTGTGGCAGTTTTTGTATGTCATACCTGCTCACCGCCATGCTGTTCAGAAAGTTATGAACCTCTTCTTTCACCTCGTTGTCGGAGCTGAATCTCTGAGACCACAATAACACTGACAGGTACTGTGAAACTCTGAAAAAACTCAAACGAGCAATTCAGAACCGGAGAAGAGGAATGATGAGCAAGGGCGTACACATTCTCCATGGCAACGCTCGCCCACATATCGCTCGGCAAACCGTAGCTCTCCTGCAATATTTTCAGTGGAACATAATCACCCTCCACCCTACAGTCCTGACTTGGCGCCAGTGACTATCACTTGTTCCCTAGGTTAAAAGAACATTTGGCCGGAAAGCGATTCAGCTCTGACGACGGGGTGAAAGTAGAGGTTCATAACTTTCTGAACAACATGGAGGCGAGCTGGTATGACATGCACATACAAAAACTGCCACAGCGTCTACAAAAATACATCGACAGAAATGGTGATAATGTCGAAAAATAGCTAAATATTCAAGCTGTGAACTGATGTGAACCATTGTAGAAACAAACAGGTCTATCTACTTATAAAAAAAAGAAAAAACAGGTGATCTTACTTTTGGGATTACCCTCATACGTACTTTCAGAAAAAAATTGTTGCGTTATTTATTGAACGCCCCTTGTTTTATAAACATTCAGGACTTACTGTCCTATGGGTTTATACAACGATTGATAATAAATCGAGCAAGTAAAATTCACAATCAGGTGTTTCCTTGAATAACATTACTCCTACTTTTCAGTCACCATATATTTGTCGTTCCTGTTGAATGGGTGTCACCGAAACTTACGGTTTAAAAATTAAAATTTCGGTTCTGTGCTTTCCATACAGAGAAAGAAATATACTGCTGCTGTTTTAAAGAATCAAGTTGACTACACTTTTTTTAATGCTACCTCATCGGCTCAGAAATTTTATGCATTATCTAATATCTTTAATGTCTTTTGTGTCTCTTTAGATCTTGTAAATCAATCTAAGCGTTAATTTTTTTGCTTGATTTTATCCTTTCTGCCCCTTTGCCACTTTGGTGCATATGTCATTCTGGAATGAAACTTCCTTTTGCTAATTCAAATCGTAGTACAATTTTTCTCCCTACAGCCTACTATGACTCTCTCTTCAAACATATATCTTACTCAAAAATCTTAGGCTCTCTTTTTGTTACATGTAACGTTTCTAGTGAGTCGTGTTCTGAAATTGAAAGTGTGGTTCGTTAAATATGAGTCCAAGAATTTAACTTCACAATATATATATAATTTTTTTAAATACATTGGCTCCTCTTGTGACATTACTTACTTGGATCTCTCATATGATTAAATGAACGAATTACTTGGTCCATTTTTACAGACTAATGATTCATGTATGACAGGTGAGAATTGTGTTGCCGGATGTCGGACGCAAACCGTTACATTTGTGGGAGAGAACGTGTGTGGAACTTCATTAATTGTTCAATATTGCAATACAGAGCGCTACGAGATACAGTAAATTATAGGCCCAGTTCAGCGATGAGTAAGCTGAAAAATTAATTAGGAAGGCGGCCATGGATAACTACCTAATAATAATTACCATGTCGTAAACAGAAATTATCGGTAACATATTGCTAATCCGAATAACGCATTTTAGTTACGTCAATTTAGGTCCATTTTGCGTATTTCGTGGCGCTAGTAGAAATCCTCCCTCCTCAATCTCTCTCCCTCTCGCTCACAACCTCTCTCTCTCTCTCTCTCTCTCTCTCTCTCTCTCTGTCTCTGTCTCTGTCTCTTTCTCTCTCCCTCTCTCTCTCGATCTCTTTCCGTGTTTCTGTGTGCTCCCGTGGATGTCCGTCTGTATGTTTATGTGTGTGTGTGTGTGTGTGTGTGTGTATGTGTGTGTTTGGTGTGTGTGTGTGTGCACGTGCGCGCATGTGTGAGTGCGTGTGCGTTTGAAATGAAAATATTTCTTAAATACTGACAGCTATAATTCAACAAATAACTAATTTTAGCCACATTTTTGTCCGAATTATGTTGCACTGAACGTGTACACAATAAAGAATCAGCAGCTTACTCTCTTCCAGAATACTTCATTACACCTGTGACAAACACAGAATCAGATAACTGTCTTATAATTCGACTTATCTATAGAAAACTGTGTACCTTGATGTAATAGTGAAAACTACATATTCAAGTCATACGCAATAAATATCAGAAAAATTCTGAAATACATGTTCTTGTCGTCTCTGTATCGCATCCTTCGATAAACAATTGCAGACCTAATGGTGAGTCTGTTGCTAGAAAAATATGTTATTATCAGCTACTTCACAACTTCGGAAAGATTTTCGCCGCTGGTGTCGCAGTACTTTACAAAGTAGTTCAGTTTTTCAATTCAACACATGTAAAATATTCATATGATCCCTGATGCTACCGAAGTAGCGCACTCTTGGTCTTCCAAGAGATCTCCTTTCTTCAGTATGTTCTGTGTGCATTTGACAGATCTTCCTTTCTTCTGGATCTCCAAGCGCTTATGCCATCCAAAGAAAGTTTCCTGGCCTTAATGTTGGTTCTCCATGTAGATCATATACTAACTTGTTTGTCAATATTCCCCACTACACTGTGTTATTACCTTGAATATCACCAAATACCTTCCACAAAATTTACGGATTGTCACACTGTCTTACGAACAGTGTACAGTGCCAGAAGTGTACCTGTTTTCCAAAATTGGAACTAATTTTTTCCAGCGTAAATCGGTTCCATGCTAACCCGCACTAGTATATCTACTCAGTTCCGCTTGTCATATGGTTATTATAGTGTGCACTAGAGCTCCATGAGTAGTTGCACTTCAGTTATAACCGTCCGGTACACGTTTCACAAGTGTGTGTCAGAACCAGCACGGATACAGAAAAACCCTAATGAGGGGACCATAAAAATATCTTGAGCTACCTTTAATTTTACCGTAATAAAAAATAATCAGGTCACATGTAAAGTTTAAGAAAGTTATATATAAACTTTTTATACACATACACTACTGGCCATTAAAATTGCTACAGCAAGAAGAAATGCAGATGATAAACGGACATTCATTGGAAAAATATACTAAAACTGACATGTGATTACATTTTCACGCAATTTGAGTGCATAGATCCTGAGAAATCAGTACCGAGAACAACCACCTCTGGCCGTAATAACGGCCTTGATACGCCTGGGCATTGAGTCAAACAGAGCTTGGATGGCGTGTACAGGTACAGATGACCATGCAGCTTCAACACGATACCACAGTTCATCAAAAGTAGTGACTGGCATATTGTGACGAGCCAGTTGCTCGGTCACCATTGACCAGACGTTTTCAATTGGCGAAAGATCTGGAGAATGTGCTGGCCAGCGCAGCAGTCGAACATTTTCTGTACACAGAAAGGCCCGTACAGGACCTGCAACATGCGGTCGTGCATTATCCTGATGAAATGCAGGGTTTCGCAGGGATCGAATGAAGGGTAGAGCCACGGGTCGTAACACATCTGAAATGTAACGTCCATTGTTCAAAGTGCCGTCAATGTGAACAAGAGGTGACCGAGACGTGTAACCAATGGCTCCCTATACCATCACGCTGGGTGATATGCCAGTATGGGGAAAATGAATACACGCTTCCAATGTGCGTTCACCGCAATGTCGCCAAACACGGATGCGACCATCATGATGCAGTAAACAGAACCTGGATTCATCCGAAAAAATGACGTTTTGCCATTCGTGCGCCCAAGTTCGTCATTCAGTACATCATCGCAGCGTCAAGGGTAACCGCTGTCATGGTCTCCGAGCTGATAGTCCATGCTGTTGCAGACGTGTCGAAGTGTTCGTGCAGATGGTAGTTGTCTTGCAAACGTTACCATTTGTTGACTCAGGGATCGAGACGTGGCTGCACGGTCCGTTGAAGCCATGCGGATAAGATGCCTGTCATCTGGACTGCTAGTGATACGAGGCCGTTGGGATCCAGCACGGCTTTCCGTGTTACCCTCCCGAACCCACCGATTCCATATTCCGTTAACTGTCATTGGATCCCGACCAACGCGAGCAGCAGTGTCAAAAAATGGTTCAAATGGCTCTGAGCACTATGGGACTTAACATCTATGGTCATCAGTCCCCTAGAACTTAGAACTACTTAAACCTAACTAACCTAAGGACAGCACACAACACCCAGTCATCACGAGGCAGAGAAAATCCCTGACCCCGCCGGGAATCGAACCCGGGAGCCCGGGCGTGGGAAGCGAGAACGGCATCAGTGTCGTGATACGATAAACCGCAACCGCGATAGGCTACAACCCGACTTTTATCAAAGTCGGAAACGTGATGGTACCCATTTCTTCTCCTTACACGAGGCATCACAACAAAGTTTGACCAGGCAATGCCGGTCAACTGCTGTTTGTGTATGAGAAATCGGTTGGAAGCTTTCCTCATGTCAGCACGGTGTAGGTGTCGCCACCGGCGCCAACCTTGTGTGAATGCTGTGAAAAGCTAATCATTTGCATATCACAGCATCTTCTTCATGTCGGCTAAAATTTCGCGTCTGTATCACGTCATCTTCGTGGTGGATCAATTTTAATGGTCAGTAGTGTATACAGGGTGTTACAAAAAGGTACGGCCAAACTTTCAGGAAACATTCCTCACACACAAATAAAGAAAATATGTTATGTGGACATTGTCCGGAAACGCTTAATTTCCATGTTAGAGCTCATTTTAGTTTCGTCCATCTACGCTCAATGGAGCACGTTATCATGATTTCATACGGGATACTCTGCCTGTGCTGCTAGAACATGTGCCTTTACAAGTACGACACAACGTGTGGTTCATGCACGATGGAGCTCCTGCACATTTCAGCCGAAGTGTTTGTGTGCTTCTCAACAACAGATTCGGTGACCGATGGATTGGTAGAGGCGGACCAATTCCATGGCCTCCACGCTCTCCTGACCTCAACCCTCTTGACTTTCATTTATGGGGGCATTTGAAAGCTCTTGTCTAAGCAACCCCGGTACCAATGTAGAGACTCTTCGCGCTCGTATTGTGGACGGCTGTGATACAATACGCCATTCTCCAGGGCTGCATGAGCGCATCAGGGATACCATGCGACGGAGGGTGGATGCACGTGTCCTCGCTAACGGAGGACATTTTGAATATTTCCTGTAACAAAGTGTTTGAAGTCACGCTGGTACGTTCTGTCGCTGTGTGTTTCGATTCCATGATTAATGTGATTTGAAGAGAAGCAATAAAATGAGCTCTAACATGGAAAGTAAGCGTTTCCGGCCACATGTCCGCATAACATATTTTCTTTCTTTGTGTGTGAGGAATGTTTCCTGAAAGTTTGGCCGTACCTTTTTGTAACACCCTGTATAAGACATGTCATCTCATAGAATAAAAATGTTGTAATTGTGGTTCTCTTCCTTAATGATGAATTCTATGCTCCTATTCTTTTTAGGAAATTGCTTAATTACGTCGTCAGTAGGACACTCAGTGTCAGTGTGTGTGTTCAACAGAGCTAATCCGTTAAGTCGATCCCTATGTGACGAACAGAAGCGTATGAAATGCGATGATGCGGACTCGCGTGCTACATAGGAAAGTACAACATCTCGATTACTCGACTCATTCGAGTCGACTGACGAAAGAAACGAACGAATAGCGTGCGGGCTGACTTGTGGGGGCGGGGCGGGCGACAATGCGCGAGGACCTGTAAGTAGGGGGCGTGCGCCCCGCGCGCCTTCCCATCTGTATCCGCCACTGGTCACAACAGTTATGATTACAGATTTATACGCACGAATCTTTAAACTCGTTGAAATACGTTTGCTTTCTAGTACATCCAGTGATGCAACATTAGGTCTGTTAGCTTCTGTTATTGTAATATTTATTTCCTTTTTTAAAGTGTTGTTTATGGTTAGCAAGTTTCCTTCAAAAATAATTTAATTGATGTTTCGATATCTGCACTAATTTTGAAGGTATGATCTCCTTTAGTTTACTGGTAGACAATGAAGTACTTGGATTTACTGCTGTTAATTTCTATTTTTCTTCCAGGTAAGTTGTTGTACATTATTGTAATGAGTGAAATAATTTCTTGTTAATTTTTTACTAAAGTTCCAATGTCGTTCGCACATGTCAGAATGTTAAAACACGATTCTAGCTGTGTCCCGAGTTCGTACGGTGTCATTTTCCTGATGATCTGCGCCATAAAGAGGTTGAAAATTGATGGCGACACGGCATCTCTTTACTTGACTCCGAAATAATATTTTGTACCTTAACTCTAAAACTTTAATTTTAAATACATAGTCTTACAAAATGTAATTGAAAAGATAGTAGACGAAATTTATTGTTAACTTCACCATAGTATAGCTTTCTTCCTTAAAAATTGTCTTGTGCTCCCTTCTGATATGCAGCAAATATATTTTACTGGTGACTTCTGTTAAAGATAAAGTGTGTGGATAATTGTACTAGCCAGTCAGTTCTTTGAGGAACTGCTGAAGAAAGCTTGAGCAGGAAAACAGTCGAACTTGATCGACCAGTTGTAGACTATGCCAGTCTCCCACTCTTGGCAGGCACTCGGTAGCAGAGCTAACATGAAAGGAAAGCCAAGGAAGACAGCATTTTCAAAACAAGAAATAAATAATGCAAAGCTGAATACTTGTGACTACTAGGACATACGACATTAGTCACACTAATCGCCACTAATGACAGTTAATCCGGTAAATT
Source organism: Schistocerca piceifrons (assembly GCF_021461385.2). NCBI lineage: Eukaryota > Metazoa > Arthropoda > Insecta > Orthoptera > Acrididae > Schistocerca > Schistocerca piceifrons. Next base: position 123,484,311 of record NC_060146.1, read on the forward strand.
TCACCTATCCGTAGGAATGAAATGGCATCGGAACTGTCATCAATCAGAAAATGTTTCTCAGCCCTAAAAATGGGTCAAATTGCTCTAAGCACTATGCGACTTGTCATCTGAGGTCATCAGTCCCCTAGAACTTAGAACTACTTAAACCTAACAAACCCAAGAACATCACACACATCCATGTCCGAGGCAGGATTCGAACCTGCGACCGTAGCAGCAGCGCGGTTCCGGACTGAAGCGCCTAGAACTTCTCGTCCTTGGTCGCCGGCCTTCCCAGCCATAGTTTATCACTGTTGGACAGAGGGGAAAGCGTACTGTAGTTCATTTTATTCTATTTAATTCTTTTACCAGTTTCCATAGCACCATATCAGAGGTACTTTGGTCTTGGAACCCGGCCATAAATACCGGGTGTTAGTAATTAAAGTGCAGAAAGCCACAGAGGTCCAGTTTTTGGTGTAATTATCGCATGTCAGTGAAACTTGAGAGATATTCTACTACATTGGCCAAGAAACGGTTTACGCCGAAAAAAAAGAACAGCTACACTTTTGACAATCAGGTGCAAATCTGGCTCTGTGAAGGCAAGAAAGACGTATGGAAATTTTCTTCAAATATAATGAACTAGGGACCGGACGTGGGCAGAAAGGTCAAGAAAGTGAGAAAGACGTAATGTTGATTTCCTTATAAAACGGCACTTACACAGTTTGTTTAATACGGGCGTCTTTGAGGTGCTGTACAGCGCCAGGTTTGCACTTTGTGACCAAAGTTACAACTAATCGATTTCCAGCGTAAATCGGTTTAAGCTGTTAACAGAGTGCCAATATGAAAATATTTTAAAGTGTCTACGAATAAATAAAAGACTACACAGAGAGCTTCTCAATTGCTTAGAAGACATTCTATATCTAATAGGAGGAGTGTGTCTCAAGGAATCTTACGACTTACGTTTCAATATTTGACGTTTATAGCTTATTTTTTTCAGGTCTGCTAGAAGAATCATGAAAATGAAAACTGATGAATAGCGTACACCTTTCTCTATAACTCTTAACGTACTCTTATCTAAATTCATAGCTTTTCCCATTTCGTGGTCACTGAATGAATGTTGGCCGGCCGCGGTGGCCGAGCGGTTCTAGGAGCTTCAGTCCGGAACCGCTCGACTGCTACGGTCGCGGGTTCGAATCTAGCCTGGGGTATGGATGTGTGTGATGTCAGGTTCGTTAGGTTTAGGTAGTTCTATGTTCTAGCGGAGTGATGGCCTCAGATGTTATGTCCCATAGTGCTCAGAGCCATATGAACCATTTTTTTTCGAATGAATGTTGTTTATTCTTAATGATTCGATATTGCCTGCAAATAAACCCCAACATGGAGTGTACGTGCACGGTCGGCAGGGTAAGCATTACGAAAATCAACAACAATCTACAGGGAGTTAACGAACTGACACTGCAAATAAGCCTGAGGGCCCGTTTACGGGTTAAAAGTGTCAGCAGCTGAGTGCATGAAGTTGCACAAAATATAACATCATGCATCATGCGAGATAACACAGTGAAAACAAGCAAAGTGTCTACGCCTTCCCGTTTCAGTGGCAGAACCAATGGTAATCATTATTATAGACAGCAGTGTTGAGTTCCTTCCAAGAAAGCCTTCCACCTACCTTCATTCCAGATCTTTTAAAACGGTCTGCATTGATTATCTGACAACCACGGAACAACGAAATCTCGTTTTCAGAAAAATTTCGTGCGACAAACCGTGTGCTCTGAATTCTCTTGCAGTTCGGCATTAACCTGTTTTCCAAGTGCCACGTTTTGATGTTACTGACTACCCTATTAGCTACATTATATGAGTTATTGTTTCATAATAACAAAGAAAAGAAAATTGTGCATGTGGTAGATGACGAGTAGTTTGGCTTTAGGAAAGGTAAAGGCACCGGCGAGGGAATTCGGACGTTGAGTTGATAATGGGAGCAAGACAAAAGAACAGTCAATAGACGCTCATAGGATTTGTCGACCTGATTAAAGCATTCGACAATGTAAAATGGCGCACGGTGTTCGAAATTCTGAAAAAAATAGGGATAAGCTTTCCTGGGTGAAAGTGGAGAAGTATCACATGATCTGACGAATGTAATGAACAGTCTAATGAGTACACAATATGAATTGAGAGTAAATCGGAGAAAGTCGAAACTAATGAGTACTAGCAGTGTTGAGATCAGCGAGAAATTTAACATCAGGATTGATGGTCACGAAGTACATGAAGTTAAGGAATTCTGCCACCTAGACAGCAAAATAGTCCATGACGGACGGAGCAAGGAGGAAATCAAAATCAGACTAGCACTTGAAAATGGGCATTCTCGGCCAAGAGAAGTCTACTAGTGTCAAACATCGGCCTTAATTTGAGGAGGAAATTTCTGAGAATGTACCTGTGGAGCACAGGATTGTATGGTACTGAAACATGGACTATGGGAAAACTGGAAAAGAATCTAAGCTTTTGACATGTGGTGCTACAGACGAATGTTGAAAATTTGGTGAACTGATAAGGTAACGAATGAGCAGATGTTGCGCAGAACCGGAGAGGAAAGGCATGTGTGAAAAGACTAATAAGGAGAAGGGCCAGGATGACAGGACATCTGTTAAGGCATCAGGGAATGAATTCCACGGTACTAGAGGGAGCTGTAGAGGGCAAAAACTGTGCAGTATGGCAGAGATTATAATAGATCCAGCAAATAATGGGAGACGTACGTTGCAAGTGCTACTCTGAGATGAAGGTGTTGCCACAAACAGGAGAGGAATTTCTGACGGGCCTCATAAAACCAGTCACTAGAGTGATGACTCAAAAATAAATAAATAAATAAAATGAAACATTTGTCTCATTTGCTAAAGAAGCACTGTCGAGTTATCTTCCGCGGCAGGTCACTGATATATTGGGTGTACCTCCAAAGATTCATCATGCGCACTTTCGGTGGCGTTTCGGCGGGTATACGCAATTTCGTTTTTTGGAATGTGTAGCTGGAGTCCGCCCAAACAATTACTGCTCACGACGTCTTCCAAGCTTTCAATGCCCGAGGACTGGGTGTTTGTGTTGTCCTCATCATTTCATCATCATCATCACCACCATCATTCGTGACTGTGGCTCGATTAGACATTGTACGAGGGTGAGTCAAATGAAAACCTTAAATATTTTTTAAATATTATTTACTGTGCAGAAGAGGTACAAAGCTGTATCACTTTTCAACATAATCTGTCCCACGCTCAATGCAAGACCTCCTGCGCTTACAAAGTCTTTTGGTAGTCGGTGAGCCGCGCGGGATTAGCCAAGCGGTCTATGGCGCTGTAGTCATAGAGTGTGCGGCTGGTTCCAGCGGAGTTTCGAGTCCATCCTCAGGCATGTGTGTGTGTGTGTGTTTGTCCTTAGCATAATTTAGGTTAAGTAGTGTGTAAGCTTAGGGACTGATGACCTTAGCAGTTAAGTCCCATAAGATTTCACACGCATTTGAACATTTTTTTGGTAGTCCGTGCAAACACTCACGCACCGCGTGGCGTACCTCTTCATCAGAACGGAACTTCTTTCCTCTCATTGCGTCTTCGAGTGGTACAAACATATGGAAATCACTTGGGGAAAGCTCAGGTGAGTATGGTGGATGAGGAAGAGACTCAAAATGCAGGTTTGTGATTGTTGCAACTGTTTTACGGGCAGTGTGGGGCCTTGCATTGTCACGTTGCAAAAGGATACCTACTGACAGAAATCCACGTCACTTTGATTTGATTGCAGGCCGCAGATGATTTTTTAGGAGATCTGTGTCTGACGCACTGGTGACAGTGGTCCCTCTAGGCGCGTAATGCCCGAAAATGACGAATTTTTCGTCACAAAAGAGAGTCAGCATAACTTTCCTTGCTGGTGGTTCTGTTCGAAACTTCTTTGGTTTTGGTGATGAGGCATGGTACCATTCCTTACTTGCTCGCTTTGTTTCCGGTTGGTGGAAGTGAACTCAGGGTTCATCCCCAGAAACGATTCTTGCAAGGAAGCCATCACCTTCCCTTTCAAAGCACCGAAGAAGTTCTTCACAAGCATCAACACGTCGTTCTCTCATTTCTGGAGTCAGCTGTCGTGGCACCCATCTTGCAGACACTTTGTGAAACTGGAGCACATCATGCACAATGTGGTGTGCTGACTCATGACTAATCTGTAAACACGCTACAATGTCATTCAATGTCACTCGTCGGTTTTCCTCCACTATGGCTTCAACTGCTACAATGTTCTGTGAAGTCACAACTCGTTGTGCCTGACCTGGACGAGGAGCATCTTCCACTGAAGTCAAACCATTTGCGAACTTCCTACTCCATTCTAGACTTGCTGCTGTGACAAACATGCATCACCTTACTGAACCTTCATTCCTCGATGAATTTCAATATGTTTCGCGCCTTCACTACGCAAAAACCGAATAACAGAACGCTGTTCTTCCCTGGTGCAAGTCGCAAGTGGGGCGGCCATCTTTATACTGATACTGCGACGGTATGTGTGCATCTGCACTATGCTGCCACCTACAGGCCATTCTGCACGCTGTTTGTAGCACGCTTACCAACTTACAGGATAACGGCGCGAAATTTCGATTTGTTATTACACATTTAAGGTTTCCATTTGACTCACCCTCGTAAAAAATGGGACTGTAAAAATTGTGACTTTTTACTGGCGCTGATGACCGCGCAGTTGAGCGCCCAACAATCTAAACATCATCATCATCATCGTCTTTCATGCGACACCAATTCTCAACGGAAGGTCCGGTTTATTCCCCGTTACAAACAAAACGAAATTCAAAGCGGAATGTTATGCGGCGACAGGATAGAGCGGTCCCAAATTCGTCTAACGCGATATGTTCCATTTATCTTATATGCAGTGAAAAGGTCAGTAAAACTCTAAAACTAACAAGAACTACAGCAGCAATAGAGAAGCACAGCTGAATAGCAGTAGCAGTCAGCGCGGGCCAGGGAGCTGCTGTAGTTGCTGGAAAGCTGGCTATTCTTCGTGTTTCACTGTCCCTGTGAGTAAATATCGATAAACCAACAGCGCGCGCTAGACTAAATTGGGACGACTCTATCGATTGGTCACGTAAAATTCCGCTTTAAGAACGAATTTGTTTTTAGCTATTTCTATCGACACTGGGCGTCACATGGAAGACATGGCAAGCGGTATTAGTTTGGGTTGACTACAGCTATACAACGCACAGAAAAAGAATTGGAAACATCTGCCGAAAGGGCAGAGGTAAGGCACAAGACGCACCTGAAAACTATAACGGACCCCCTGGCTATCAGGAAAGGTAACGGGCCCTAAACGGTAACCCTGTAACCCTGTTGCACCCCCCCCCCTCCATCCCCCACCTTTGTGCAACATCACTCATGGCAAAAAACAGACGACCGTCCAATGTGCCTTGTTCCAATGATTCGACATTACTGAAGGTTCTGCACTCGGCGATAAGCAGAGTGTCTTTCCTCTGTGGTATGCTGTGATCCGATCTCCACCTGAAAACTTCCACTAACGTTGTTCAGTAATCGAAATAAGCCGCTTAAGTACGAATTTTTATCTATTTATCCTATAGTCTTGGAAATACCGGAGTATCAGCTTGCGTCAGTGGTAATTACAAATTTCTCTAAACCTTTGAAGACTCCCTTATCGCCAAGTAGAAAAACAGAACATAAGAACGTAAAAATGACACTGTAGCTCGGTCTAAGAAAAGAAGTACAGGTAACTACAATTTCTTCTAAACAATTTTAAAAATCCGATGAAGGTAAATAGATAAAGGGAACATAACAGTGTAACGAATGATGCTGTCCGTAAAAGAGAAGTTCTAAGTTTTTTTCGGCAGATTTGATTGGAAAACCCTCGATATGGTCCACACTGACGGTATGAGAACAAAATGGCGGTGTATACCCAAGGGACTGATTAATAAAGAATGATCATAATTATTTTACGGTAGTAATTTAACCAGCTTGAATTTAATCTCATACTATTTGCTCTTTTGGTGCTCCTGGTTCCCAACTGTGAGGACCGGGAAAGCTGAGAAATGTTCATTATCGTCTACTACAACGACGGAGGCGATGCGCGATGAAGAACAAGCGGTCTGAAATTCTGCTTTCATCTCTAAAAATCTTAAGGAGAGACCAATACAATGTTGCGGGGAGCCTATGGAAAGACTGTTTGTCCCTACAGCACAGCTCTAAGATGTTTTAAATTATCATTTAAAGAGCGGAGACAAAAAAAGGAAGATGAGCCTGGCGTTCCAATAACTGCTCTTACGCAAGAAAACATGAACACAGCTGCTGTCATTCTGAGGGAGGACCCATGAATAACCTTATGAATACATTCTGGAACGTTGGAAATTTCATTCGGTGCCAGCCACAAGTTACTAACAGAAAATTTACGCATAGGCACGCACCACGTTAATGCGTTGCCGCGTATTGCAGAACGTGTTACTGAATATCTTGCCAAAATCAACTTGTAGTGTATCCATCACTATGCCAGTAGCTCAGATATCCACCACCTGAAATATTTTCTATTCCCTAACCTGAAGAAACACTTTCGGAGAAGGCATTTCCCACAATGAGAAGCACCAGTAAAGCTGCATAGGTGATTTTGAAGGACGCATTGAGTCGCATAGACTGTATCGCATCCAAAGAGAATTTTTTTTTTTTTTTTTGAAACGCCTTTAGAATTAATGAGTAAAAGTATGTTATAAAGAAAAAGAAACATTTAATTGCTGTTTACTGAACAGCTCTTGTGCAATTTCCTAATCTCCAGTCAGACAGAACTTCCTCCACGAGATGTTTCACACGACACCACCAGTTTACAACAGCTTAGTGAAGTGGTAAAAGATGCATATCCCTGATTTTTTTCGCGACTAAAAACGTTGGGGTTGACTGGACTTGCCAGAACAGGCAGTGGACCATGCGAGGGACGTATACTCAGGCGACAGAAGACCTGGCGTACCTCCTGATATCGTGGTCTGCGTAGTCGCAGCAACCCGCCGTTGAAATCTCCTGCAGAAATACTGAGCAATGCTGCCCGTACACCAGTCAATAAATGCGAAAGTGTTGCTTGGGCAGGGGTTTGTGTATGAACTAACCTCGCTATTATGTCCCACAAATGTTTCGGGGAATCGTATCTGGCGATCTGGCAGGCGAAATAATTCGCTTGAATAGTCCAGAATGTTCCTCAAATGAGTCGCGAACAATTGCGGCGCGCCGACATGGCGCATTGTCATCCTTAACAGTTCCATCGTTGTCTGGGAACATGAATGGCTCAAATGGTCTACAACTAGTCAGCCATTTCCAGTCAATGATCCATTCAGCTGGGCTAGAGGGTCCAGTCCATTACACTTAAATACAGCCCACACCATAACGGAGCCACCGTCAGCTAGCACAGTGCCTTGTTTATAATGTGGGTCCAGGGCTGAGGTGCGCTCTAGAACCCTACCATAAGCTCTCACCAACTGAAATAGGGACTCATCTGACCAGACAACGCTTTCCCGGTCCTCTACGGTCTGTCATGAGCCCAGGAGAGGTGCTGAAGGCGATGTCGTGCTGTCTCTAAGTGAATACCTTCAGCCACTGCATTGTCTGTGGTGAGAGGTAACGCCTGAAATTTGGTACTCCCAACACAGTCTTCACACTGTGGATCGCGGAATATTGAAGTCTCTAATGATTTCCGAAGTGGAATGTTCCAGCCATGTAGCCCCAACTACCATTGCACCTCCAGCGTCTGTCAATTGCCGTCGTGCGGACATAATAACATCGGAACCCTTTTCACATGAATCGCCTGAGTACAAATGACATCTCCGAAAATGCACTGCCCTTTTATATCCTATCACTATCACCCTGTGTATATCTGAGTATCGCGATCCCATAACTTTTGCCACCTCAGCGTACGTCCACAAATACTACCTGTCGAGCGAGTGCAGAACTGAGCGTCCCACAGGCAGCACTACGAGATAGCTAGTGCTGTGGGCATCTCTAATGAACGGGTACATAATATTTCGCATAAACATTTGGAAATGAGGAAGCCAATCTCAAGATGGGTTCCGCGATTGCTCACGCTTGACCAAAAATGAAATGTGTGAAGAGCTGCAAAGATGGTTTGCAGCTGTTCAGGACGAATCAGCAGGACTTAAAGAGTCGTTTCGTCACTGTGGATGAAACATGGATACATTACTATATTCCTGAGACCAAAGAACAATCCTAACAATGGTTTACCAAGGGAGAATCTGCACCAAAAAAGGCGAAGACCATTCCTTCGGTCCGAAAGGTTATGGCGACTGTCTTTTGGCATTCGCAAGGGATAATCCTCATCGACTATCTGGAAAAGGGTAAAACTATTACAGGTGCGTATTATTTCTCGTTATTGGACAGTCTGCAAACCGAGCTGCAAGGAAAATGTCCTTTTAAATCACGACAAAGCACCAGCACACACCTCAGCAGTTGTGGTCACAAAATTAATGAAAATAGGATTCCAAATCGTTTCACATCCCCTCTATTCTCTGAACTTGGCTCCCTCGGACTACTATCTGTTTCCCTATTTGAAGTAATGGCTGGCGGGACAAAGATTTTATACAAACTAGGAGGTGATTGCAGTAACTAATAGCTATTTGCCAATCTTGGACATTCCTATTATTGGGAAGGTATCAACAAATTAGAACAGCGTTTGACGAAGTGTATATGTCAGAAAGGAGACTATGTCAAAAAATAAAAATAGGTTTACCCCTAACACGTAAGTAGCTTTTTTTTTTTTTTTTTTTTTTTTTGCGCGGACTTTTCAAACGCCTCTCGTATGGACTCCCCTTTGGAAGCAAGTAAGAGTGAAGCCATACAAACTTCAACGCTGGCAGGCCATAAGACAAAATGAAAAACTGTGCCATCTGTAGCTCTTCACTGGTACGCAGAACTCTCACGTCTTGCGACACATGTGAAGCATACGCCGGAGATAAACTCCACATACAGTTGCAGAAGGCCTCCGGGATTCCACGAAAGGTAACGTGATCCGTGACGTGTGAAGCAAGACAGCCTACGGATCTTTCTTCTTTGCTGAGAGGCCTGTCAATAGTACCATCTATCTCAGGATGCTACAATTGTGGTTCTTGCCACAACTTGAAACGGATATTACGGTATATTTCATATTTCAATAGGATGCCCCCACCTACATTTCCACAATTGTGTATGAGATTACCTGAATGAAAAGGAGCCACATTGCTAGACAGGACTAGTGCTACTCGAGTCGTCACCAGGATGGCCAGAATTGATGTCTTGCAGTTTCTTCTTCTGGGATTATATCATAGCGATCCTAAACTCGCAACATCGCACTGCACAACTGTTTTCACCCTCACGTCTGATATGGTTGGTCGGGTGCGTGACAAATTCGACTGCCAGCTACAGGTGTGCGGGGCTACAAATGGTAGATGCTCTGAAGATTTATAAAGACGTGTGACATTGATCTCTAAGCTGTATATTTCTCACATAGTCACTCTGGGGGTGATCTCCAGTATATGGCAACTGAAGGAGATTTCACAAACCAGTATTGCCAAAAGACCACTTTATTGGATGATCTGTCTCGACAGAGCTATGCTGTCGTAATCTGACCTTATGCTTTTGAATCTTTGCAGGATATTATCTGTGTATTATTTGTACCTAATATGTTTACATTTCAAGTGCTGACGTGTGGTGATGTTCATGATACCGGGAAATGCACATGCAATATCAAGTGATTTGCGACACTGATGGGTAACATGTTGTACAGATTCAGAAGTGTAAGATCCGATGATTCCAGCACAAATTTGTCAACAACGATCGTCCAACAAAATGCCTTTTCAGAGATTTTGGCTTCTGAAGTTTTATTGAATTACCATATAATTGATAAGTGATTGTGTTTCTTTTTCTGCCACGATTTTGTGATTATTTTATTGAGAGTACTCGACATGTGCACCTGTATTTTTCGCGTTGGGAAAGTGCACACTCCTAGTGTTGTCTCAGGGTCTCGTTTTCGGTAGCAAACACTCAGAGGATCTCACTGGGAAGAGGAGTCTCTCCAACGTGACCAGCAGTTTTCACGGAACATCTTGCTTAGGCGACGGTCAACAGCAAGTAGAAACTTTAGAAACTGTATAACACTGTACTATCTATGATAACGTTATTTTTTATATTCCTACCGGTTTGGGTAGTGAACTGTCATCAACGGCAGCAGTACGACATACTAAATCGGCCAGTGTTATAATGCCAAACGGATTAAGAAAAAAAAAACCAGAAAAACCGTTAAATCGATCAAAATACTCACCAAAATTTTCACAAGTGTCATATATGGTTTATCGTAGGTTACCACAGAAAACTGGCAAGAAAAATTATAAATTGTGACTAGATTAAAATATGATGACACATTGACACAAAGACAACATCTGATATACAGCAATACAAGACAAAAGACGTCAAAGTCACAGATGACACTCTTGACCGAATCCAAAGGAGCTGTCATTAAATACTTATGTGATAATCAGATTACAAAACTGGAGTATTATCAGTTGTACACTTGATCGATATTACATACGTACGCCAATAAAATATCAGTCACACTGCCCACTCTTTTGTGTTGTACAACTGAAATTGCTGACGCTTCAGAACCGAAACCGGTAGCAGAATAAGAAATAACATAATTACAGGCAGCACAGTGTGTTGCATTTTTTTTTTAAGTTCTCACGGAAGTAAAGTTCTCGTCTGTTTTGTGACTCTGTGGGCAAAGCCGGCACAGGGTCTAGATGAGTGCGGTGTATACCTTTCCACAACTGTTGTCCCCTTTTCTGCATGGCTTTTTGTGCATTTTTGTATGAACACTAATGATAGAGATGCTGCAGTGCCACCTGTGCAGTGTGAGGAAGATGGTTAATTTCGTGCTAAAACTTTGGCCATCCATTCGAACTGAGTCGGCCTGCCACCGTGGTCAGTGCGAAGATGATGATGATGTTTGGTTTGTTGGGTGCTCAGCTGCTCCCGTACAAATTCCTAACCATTGCTCAGTCCAAACTCGCAACTTTCATGAATGATGAAGCGAGAACGTAACCGCGAGAACACGAGCTGCTGACCATTACGAAGAGGGCGACGAATTGAGGACAGACCGCTGTAGGCGGTATCAATGTTGTGATTTTCAGTGCGCATTTTGTATGCCTAGAACGAGATTTTCTGCCGTGTTCCCCTGTTCCCTTCGTGAAATAAGCGATATTCTTGTCCATCAGATTGGCAACAGCGTTCTATCGTCTCCCCCATTTACAGTTTTTTGAATGAGAGTTGACGATGGACTAGGTTTCGTTCATTGAGCCCCTCGGCTGCCATATGGTGCTGATGGTTGTACATTTTGCTGATTTTCTGTAAATGTAAGTCTTCGTTCTGCAGTAGTCTGAGCCATGCGCTTAGTTGCTACTGTAACCCCTAGTTACGATCTAGTCTTTTTTGAAACTAAAATTTATTCGACGTGGCCATCAACAATCCCCATATTTCACAGAGAATCATGAATTCCCCTTTTAAAGCAGAGAAAATTAAACAAAAAATAAAAGCCAATGAAATTGAGTGTTGTATGCAAAGTAGCAAGGGGCTTTATTCAAAGAGCTTCTAACGAACGCCCCTTTTGTTCCAGAACATTTATGTAAACCCAACCAACGTACTGTTAACGTCTTTAGCGTTTGGGAGACTTTAGCATCTGGGTGTCATTGTCTTCGAGATTTTAGTGTCCGAGCTTTTAGCGTCTGAGTATTTGCGTCCTATAAGTTCATGCGCCAGTGAGTGAAATAGTTAACTACGTTAGAAGCTGGACTAGTTAAGCGTAAATTTTGTTCGTTTAACTTACTGTCAGAAGTAATAAAACTGACAGAACTGAGATAACGCTAGCATCCAGCGAACATCTCAATCGATAGAAGATCGATATCATTTATTCCAGTTGAACAACTGGGATTTTTTGTGGCGGTGTTCGTAGCGACAAACACTTGGCTGTAGAAATGGCTTACGAAGTCACCGCCACACTTTTAATAGCGGGCCGACCGGTCCGCTGGAACAGTAAACAGAAAGATGAAACCCCAAACACTCGGATTAAATAAGTCGGTACTTATCTTTATTCATGAAGATACAAAAACACAGTAGTGAACTCGGTGTCTACAAAAATCTGTCTAGTTAGAGTCGGAGCGGCTAGGTCAGCGTCGGCTGACGACAAACAACAACTCTGCTGCGATGAACACACAACTGACTAGCAAGTACACAAATCGGTGGCGAGTATACAACTGAGCGGCGAATACAGAACTGTCCTAGCGCTCGCGACTACAGCGCTTAAGAACCCAGAAGCCAGCGGTGGCGCGCGCAGACTTGCGGCGATTTGCTGTCTCGCTGGCGCTGCTTATGCGGACGGCGTCCGGACTTTGATGCTGCCAACCTTTTGGCAGCGGGCTCGGGTGGCATTCCTGGCTAGGATATAACAGGATTGTTGGGGAAGCTCCTATTGAAATATCGCGTCGCAACCTGACTTTCGATTAGAGCCCTTGTTTGGACATTTATCATCAAGCTGAAGTGTGACCAAAGAAACTGTGTTAACAAAACCCGAGTTTAGGAGAAACTAAAGCGTCCTGCGATTCCGAACAGAGTGTCACGAGAAATGAACCGTGCATTGGATTATCTCTGTACAATAATAATAACAATAGTTTATTCCATATTAATGTTAAGGGGAATAATTTTCAACGCACAAAGGATCGTGCTCTGTTAAATGAACCCTGTGTCGTTTGAAGGAATTAATTCGGTGTACATGTACTACGCTAATCAGAGATACCAATTCATTTTGAAACGCGAGTCTGCCGCCTAGTAGCTATTAATGGCCATCTTTGGCAGCAACCGTTAAACAACGCAGCTAGCCGATAATAATAATTTGAAATTTATTAACGAAATAGATATTAAAAGATTTACGTAACCCGGAACATACCCTCAAATAAGTGGAAAGATGGGATATTGTCAACAAATATTGACAGCAATAACAGTCAGTGTTATGTCGCCTCGCTTTCACGTATCTCGATGAGATGAAGAATACTGAAGAATACTGGCTAGGCATAAGAAAAGAACATCTTCGTTGGTCGTAGAACTGCGAGTAGGCAGCAGTACGAGGCGTCACACTACTTACATGTTCTGGCACGCAGTTCTGGTTGTCCACTTGATCATAATTTGCAATTGGATATAGTTAACATTGCATTTACCAACTGAATAGGTGCGTATAAGTTATTACGCTTGACCTATGCAGTCTTTCACGCAATATGAGCACAGTACCTTCCCAAAGTGTCACCACCATAGTTGTGCGAATTAAATAGAAAAATTTTGAAAATTATACTGTCCGTTAACTTGTTATATATTTTGTCAAATAATTAGAGCTATAATTTCCTGTTATGCTCAGATAAAAAATACTGAAACTTTCCATTGCTACGTGACCTACTAATAATAAATATAACGTGTTGCCTACTGAAGCTCTTTGTCACTATGGCGGTGTTATTTTTATGGACAGTGGTCAAACTCGAAGACCATTCCCTTATTTTCCAGTGAATTAATCAGCATCGCAACCACTTACCTTGTCTGATTACGTCTCTTTGCTCACTAGAGATACCTGCGCCGATTTCACGTAGGGTTATAAATTTGCTGCGTATTGTGTTGTAACTATTTGGGCAACGACCTTGCTGTATTCCAACGTAATAAGTAACAACATTTTACAAAAATATCATAGCATAATACACGTCTAGGGTTAACTGCCCATACAAACAGGAAAACGTTCACATTGTAAAAAATGAGAGTTTGTGTTTCACATATTGGATCACCTGTTGGCAGTTTTTGACCATTAATGGGTACTGATTTATTAGAAATGTGTCATCCAATTCATACGAGCGTTGTCCAGAAACTAGTTCCGATCGGTCGCAAAATGGAAACCACAGTGGAAACCAGAAATATTTTATTTGCAACAGTTAGGTACACCTCCACCTACTTCTCTACATAGTCGCCTCTGCAACTTCGAGTTTTGTCGTAGTGTTGTATCAACTTTCCAATATCCTCTTCATAGAAAGCAGCCGCCTGTGCTTTCGGCCAGTTGTCTGCACTGGTCTGCAGCTCGTTGTCCGTGGAAAAATTTTGTCTTCATAGTCAGCGGTTCTTGTAAGCAGCGATGAGACTCAGGGAGAGCCAATTACGGACTGTATTGAAGGTGATCAAACACTTCTCATCGGAAACGCTGCAGGAGCGTCTGCAGTGTGCGGCCGAGAATTGGCATGAAGGAGGAACTGCTCGACAGTTGTGTTATGTGGGCTGCATGACACAGGCGAAATCTCTAACCAGGCCCTCATACTTGTCGGGACACGCTATTCCCTACGCATCTTTACGTGCTCACTGTTCACCCAAAATTGAAAAGAGACGTGACAAGGTTGATCGACATACTATAGATCCGGCTCAACACATCTGTTCAAAGCTTTACCGGATTTTCCCAGTGGTTTCCATTTCGTGACCGATCGGAACTTACTTTCTGGACACCCCTCGTAAGTACGCTGTATACAGGTTGTCGCAGAAATGTTGCGGTGAACTTCGAACGCGTTGTCGAGGGTGTCTTGAGAAACGAATCGACGATAGGGTCCAGTGACAGGAAACGTCGTCCAATGGCGCTACAGAATGTTGAAGTTACAGGCGCAGGCACCTGCCACGGCTTCGGCAGCAAACCTGATTAGGCAGTGAACATAAAATTTCTTAAAATTTTGAAAACACAGTCAGCGGTCTTAAAATTTGTTAAAATTACAATTTAACAAGGTATTGATCGAAATTTTTTCTTACTGGAGTGAGTGACCGGTTTCGACTCTGTCATAGAGTCATCTTCAGACTCCGTAAACATATATTGCCAAAATAGGGTAGACGTTACAAAAAGCATATAAAAATATACAAAGATAAGATAAATAGTAATAAATTATACCCGGAGCGGTGGATGGACACTGCCAGGCGAGTTCTGTCGTCCCTCGACGATCGTGTAACTGCTGATTGTGTATGGAGGGAATGGGTATTATTAGAGCTGGACACACCCACCGTTCTGAGTATGACATCGTAAGAAGCCAATCAGAAAACACGTTCATGATTGGATAACTTAATAGATAACTATGAAGGAACAGTTACAGTTGGAATACATCGTAATGTCAATTACTGATCATTATTCGTCAATCAATATAAATTATACTATTAAAATGGTTCATTGGTATGAAATAAGGCATAGAGTATTCTTCCCTCTAAACTCAGAACCACAAATCTGCACAAAAGATTGTCGTTGGCCCAGCGTTTACGTGGATAATCGAGGGTTAAAATGGAAAAGGCGTCCTGTTACGCTATGGACGTTAGTGGTGCTGTTAAAGATTGTATTATCGGGAGTTACGTCGTATGTTACAGTTATGTGCCAAAGAAATACGATTAATTTTGCTCTCTTCTTATGTCAGCGCCATGAAAGTAACTGTACTGTGGCGGAACGACACTAATATTTCTGTAATAACAGCGGAACGATGTTACTAAAGCGGATCGCTAGTTTCCGTAGAAACGGCATTCTAGCCCGGTGAGATAGGTATCAGATGATCAGAGATTATTGTTTACTGCGAAAGATATCTCACAGGTTGACATTTCGACCACGAAAACAGTGTTTGCATAGATAAATCGGCGGTTATTATAGACTGTCGCAGTGAAAATAAGACGCTATTTCTAACATACGACGTAACTCCCCATAGTACAATCTTTGACAGCACCACTAACGTCCACAGCGGAACAGGATGCCATTTCCATGGTAACCCTCGATTATCCACGTAAACGCTGGGGCAACGACAATCTTTGGTGTGAGATTTGTAGTTCTGAGTTTAGAGGGCAGCATACTCTAAGCCTTATTTCATATCAATGAACAATTTTAATAGTATAATTTATATTGATTGACGAATAATGATCAGTAATTGACATTACGATGTATTCCAACTGTAACTGTTCCTTCATAGTTATCTATTAAGTTATCCAATCATGAACGTGTTTTCTGATTGGCTTCTTAGGATGTCATATACAGAACGGTGAGTGTGACCAGCCCTATTAATACCCGTTCTTCCATACACAGTCAGCAGTTACACGATCGTCGAGGGACGACAGAACTCGTCTGGCAGTGTCCATCCACCACTCCGGGTATAATTTATTACTATTTATCTTATTTTTATATGCTTCTTGTAACGTCTACCCTACTTTGGCAATATATCTTTACAGAGTCTGAAGATGACTCCAATAAAAAAAATTGCGATCAAGACTGTTTTAAATTGTAATTTTAGCAAAACTGACTTTGTACGCTGGCGAACCGTAGGCGGAGTGTCTAGCAGTGTTGTTTCTCATTCAGTGACGGCGACTGATTGTCAGGATCGCCAGTGAATAAGATGCAGCTAGCTGATGCGTAGGAAGACCTTCTCTCCTATGAATGCGATGCTTTGTTGCCGCAGTGGTTAACGGCTCTGCAGACAGGTTTCCATCCGCAGTTTTTTCTTCTCCTAGGGGCTTCTAAAATCTCCATTTTTTTCCTTACACAGGAGAAAAATAAACTGCAGATGGAACCCAGTGTAGGGAAACGTGGACCACTGGGGCTGCAGAGCATTGCACTCATTGGAGACAAGGCCGGGCTAGGCAGCAACTACACTGTAGAGCCAAACAAACTTTTACACCTGTCTAGTATCGTGTAGGGCCCCGGTGAACACGCAGAAGAGCCGCAGCACGACGTGGCATGGACTCGCCAAACGTCTGCAGTAATTCTGGATGTAACTGACATCATGAATCCTGCAGGGCTGTCCATAAATCCGTAAGAGCACGAGGGTGTGGAGATCTCTTCTGAAAAGCACCTCAGATATGCTCAATAATGTTCAAGTCAAGGGAGTCTGGTGGCCAGCGGCAGTGTCAAAACTCTGAAAAGTGTTCCTCAATCCACTCTGTAGCAATTCTGGAAATGTGTGGTGTCGCATTGTCCTGCTCGAATTGCCCAAGCCCATCGGAATGAACAATGGTCACGAATGGAGGCAGGTGAACAGACAGGATGCTTATGTACGTGTCACCCGCCAGAGTCGTATCTTGACATATAAGGGGTTGCATATCACTCCAACTGCACACGCCCACACCGCTACAGAGCCTCCACCAGCTTTAGCAGTCCCCTGCTGACAGGCAGGGTCCATGGATTCATGAATTTGCTGAAATGCCGGGGCTAGCAGGATAGAGCGGATTAGGTTGTCAAAAGGGGCCAAAATAAGTTGCTTTCAGTTGCACTCGGCATACAATCGTTATCAACGCACAGTATTACAACAAGTATGCAAAACACTCAAAACTTTAATCGAGGTCCTTTGATTAGATCGGCTGGAGGCCACACTCAGAATCCAAGACACAGGGCCTAAGCAAAAAATTGAAATAAAAGTTTCTTCTAGAGGTTTCACCCAACAATATTTTCTAAATCTTCAATCTAAACAGGCTGAAGTACTTAGCAATTTCATTTTAATGAAACTTGGCTGGAGACCGCATGTTACGCAATAAGAAGAGTTTCAATCAAAAGGCAGAAGGCCATTTCTTAAAACATTTCATGCAAAACTCGGCTGAAGGCCACATACAAAAGCATAACAATCTTATGCCTTAAAAGCAAGACAAGAACATTAATTTAAGAGATATTAAAACAAGAAACAACTAATTTAATGGCTTAAGCCCTAGAAAGAAGAGTTTCTATTTTAAAAGCCAGAAGGCCATATCTTAAAAGATTTCATATAAAAAATAACAATCTCATGCCTTAAGGGCAAGACAAGAACATTAATTTAAGAGATATTGATGCTCGGCTGAAGACCACACATCAACGAAATAACTAAAACCCAAACAGGGAAATTACCATGTAACAGACAAGGAACGGTGCTGAGAAGTTTCCAAGTGTCGGCCTGGGATTGTAACACTAACGCCCTTTTATGTGAGACAGGCAGCCTGTCCAACGACTTTTTAATCTGAGGGCAACCCAACTGACAGACAGCCCACCGAGCAATAAACTAATTCAGTTCTTCTTCACACAACCAGCAAAACGACCATAAGATTTCAATACAGCGACCAACAACACTTCAGCTGTCGAACTACACGCCACGTTGGACAGCAACAGCACGATGAGGAAAATACACTGCCAAAAATTACGTCAATGATCAGGGCAGGTAACCGGAACATCAACGGCCACAAGGCAAAAAATACTGCTGGCCAACTTCAATAACAGGGAATAAATTAAGTTAAACTCCACAGAAAGATGGCTGGAATCTTGGCCGACTTAAATATAAACACATTGTTTCTCACAGGAATGTCCCAAAAGCGACAACCAAGAACAAAGGAAGTAATGTAAACGGTTGAGGCTCGATAGTAGATTGAGTGAGGACTCAACTTTCATGTCCAAGATAGGTGGGCGACGAACTTCGTAGCACTCGCAAGCAGCACCTCATACTCCAACTGCGCGTGCACACCACCAGCAGTCCCGGCCAGGGCCGTGCTAAGGAGACTTCCCCGCTGCTCCACGCCAACCGACCGACTGCCCAGGCCCGAAAACGGTGAAAGGACCAAATATGCGTCGGCCGATGAGACGACCAACCAAACGACACACCAACGGTCGTCTGGCTCAAATCTCCCTCCGTCGGACAGTCCATGTGTGTCGCCAGCGGCCGGCGACCACTGGCTGCCGTGCCTAGCACTCCGTCCCCGACTTCAGTGCTGCTGCGTCCCGACTGCACTGCTGGTCCATCTCTAACTGACTGCCAGATGCACGACGGCCCAGAAATCTGATATACTATCGGTAGTTACCGAGATGGTACGACAGTGCACTTATCATACGCGCTGCTGCTGCCGCTCTCTGGGAAGTAAGGCAGGAAGTTAGTGACGAGGCGCCAGTACGGTAATAACGACAAACAATAAATCGTATAAACACGAGCCATGCACGGCTCAGTTGCCTCCATACCCATTCACATCCATCCGCTCAATATAATTTGAAATTAGACTCGTCCGATCAGGCAACATGTTTTCAGTCATCAACAGTCCAAAGTCTGTGTTGATGGGCCAGACGAGGTGTAAAGCTTTGTGTCGTGCAGTCATCAATGATACACGAGTGGGCCTTCGGCTCCGAAAGCCATTATCGATGATGTTTCGTGGAATGGTTCGCACGCTGACGTTTGTTGATGGCCCAACATTGAAATCTGCAGCACTTTGCGGAAGGGTAGCACTCCTGTCGCGCTGAACAATTCTCTTCAGTCGTCATTGGTCCCGTTCTAGCAGGACCTTCTTCCAGCCATGGAGACTCAGAGATTTGATATTTTCCCGAGTTCCTGATATTCACGTTTTACTCATGAAATGGTCGTACGGGAAAATCCCGCTTCATCGCTACCTAGGAGATGCTGTGTCCAATCGCTTGTGCGCCGACTATTATATGACGCTGAAACTCACTTAAGTCTTGATAACCGGTCATTGTACCAGCAGCTACTGATCTAACAACTGCGCCAGACATTTGTTGTCTTATATAGGCGTTGACGACCGCAGTGTTGTATTCTGCCTGTTTACATATCTCACTATTTGAATAGCCACGCGTATACCAGTTTTTGTTTTGCGTTTCAGTGTTGCTTTTTCTTAAAATGGTTCAAATGGCTCTGATCACTATGGGACTTAACATCTGAGGTCATCAGTTCCCTAGAACTTAGAACCATTTAAACCTAACTAACCTAAGGACATCACACACATCCATGTCCAAGGCAGGAGTCGAACCTGCGACCGTAGCGGTCGCGTGGCTCCAGACTGTAGCGCCTAGAACCGCACGGCCACTCTGGCCGGCGCTTTTTCTTATCCACTGGCGATCATGGCAGATTGCCGCAATCACAATACAATAAACAACATTGTGAGACGTCCTGCCTAATGGTCCGTTAGCACACCAAGTCACGTTTGCTGTCAAATGGGTGACCTAATGCCAGGCGCTGGTGCCTATAACTTTGACACTCTGTAGCATCGTTGGATGACGTTTCCGGGCACGGATTCCTATCCTCGATTAGTTCCTCCAGACACCCTCTGCAACTTCTCGAAGTGGTTGGTAACATTTCTGTTCTCACCCTGTATAGACGTCCCTTCGTATTTCGTTTGTGTTGTCGATCGTCCCCGATTCATGTCCATGTACATTTTAATGGTACTTGAATTACGTAACTATTGCGGCACCTGACCTTAACCTCTCGATACCAGCAATATTCTACTGTGTTTCTGTAGAATAGTTAACATATTTCTGTGACAACATTCAGATTTGATTTTAATAATGTAGAGCTACTTTGATACATCAATATGTTTATATTGCAATGATATTATTCTTATGTGTATTCTTTCTTTT
This sequence comes from Schistocerca piceifrons, assembly GCF_021461385.2. Taxonomy (NCBI): domain Eukaryota; kingdom Metazoa; phylum Arthropoda; class Insecta; order Orthoptera; family Acrididae; genus Schistocerca; species Schistocerca piceifrons. The sequence continues at coordinate 123,504,738 of NC_060146.1, forward strand.
GTCACTATGATCTTTGTCGCACTTGTAACTCTGATTTTTGGGCCCGTAATCGGTCATTAGAGAGTCAAGTCTTGGCCATCATGTAGAAAAGACGCAGATTGTAGTCAGTTTATAGAATGTGAACTTTAATAGTGAGGAAGATATTTAAAAGTATGTTTTGTTTTGTGAAGTGATGTTTTGTGAGTTACGTGATATTGCAACAAAAGTAATTAAAAAAAAGTGTAACTTAAATTCAGAGTTTTGATTGCTTTTTTTACATCACCATTGTGCTAACTTGCAAAAGTTTAATCTTCAAGAATGGTTTATGAAACACGTGTATAAAACTTTTGAATATCGCAGAATAACACCTAGGCTTCCTTGCATCCGAGTTTCGAATCATCACCGCCTAGATTTTCGACGATTGAGCCATGAATTCACAACGAGACCAGAGTGGGAAACACGACAAGATGAGTGCCTAGTTTACCCATTAGTTCATGAAATGACTTTATTAACTGTACTCTAATGACACCTGCCACATAATATAACGTTGTTGTTACCCTAAAATGCAATATTTAGTAGCGTGAGCAACACCACAATCATAATTAATTTGTGACCTTTGTTGTGGTAGGGTTGTTAGAACATCAACACCGAAACCGAACCTAAATGACTCTAAAACTGCTCTATTCTGTCAGCTTATAGGTCCTTCCTCTGCTGCTTCTTTGCAGCTGGAATCCAGTGACTCTCCGAGGAATCGCACCACTGGCTGCGGCAAGTCTCCCTGACTCTGCGCAGCAATCCGGCGCTGAAGGCAACAGTCCGCTCTGAATACGCGCCGCGTCATTACAGGCAAGCAGGAGCGATGCGGCGGAACAATGCCGACCTTTGTATGCAAATGCCCTTCATAATTGGGGCATGGCCCTCTGCCGCGGTGCGAGGAATTTTCTCCAGGCGGCGCGGGCCTTTGCATAACTGCGACGCGGCAATTGCGTCTTGCAAGGATTCTCCAAGCGTCTGGAAAATTTCGTATGCGGTCTGTTAAGGCTGCCGTAGTTAAATTTGTCTCGGGCAGTACACGATCTCCGTGTTGCTTCTTAGCATGGTAGCTTCTCACGGCTTGAGGTAAGCATTTCTAGTATCAGCAGTTCGGCTTCCTAGCGTGACTGGTTTGATGCGGCCAGCCAAGAATCCTTCCCCTGTGCCAAGCTCTTCATATCGGAGTTGTAATTGCTCACCCTCAGCTATTTGTTGGATTCATTTCAAACTCTTCCTTTCACTGTAGTTTCTACCCTCCGTGGCACCCTGTAGTACGATAGAAGTTACTGCCACAGATTTTAACAAATCTGCTACATGACTGCTCTTGTTTACACCGTTTTCCAATAAATGCCGTTCTTCTGCCTACGAGCTCCTAATTCCCTGCGTTATTAGCTCACATAATTTTCAAAACTCAACTACAGCGCTACACTCAAATGCTCAGATTCTCTTTGTCTTTCAGTGTTCCTACAGTCCAGTCATACATTAACAGAAATTTCATTGCGTAGGCCTATGTTACATACTAGTAGAGTACTTTTACCAAGAATTACTACATTTACCTGTTCCAGTAAACGTTTATTTCCTAGGTTTCACAGTCAGGTGTTATTTTGCCTCCAAAGCAGCAGAATTCCTTACCTTTGCTCCGTGATCACCTACTGTAATATTAACTTTACCGTTAGTCTCATTTATGCTGCTTATTACTTTCAGCATCCTTTGGTTTACCCACTGTTGAACCGTATGAAACAGCTATCAACGGTACGTTTGTGGCTTTTTAACGTCACTCATGGATGGGCCGAGATGATAGTGCTTAGTTAGCTAGTTAGTTTCATGTGCCATGCATCATTTTGTATGATAAATCGTAACAGTGTGGAACAAGCCATTTTTCTTTCACATCACATATTAATCTGTAAATATGTTTACAAGTTAAAGATTTCTAAGGTTTTTTTTTTTTTTTTTTTTTTTTTTTTTACATGCAGATGTGCGTTAGCAATTTCCATCCGTGACCTTTTGTATAGTATTATAATAGTAATTGTTCTAAGAAATAAAATCACTTGTCAAGAAGAAATATTTTCAGCTTATTTTCAAATATTACTTTGCTGCCTGTCGTACATTTTATGTTACTGGGTAAGTAATCAAAAATATTTGTTGCAGAATTGTGCACCACTTTTTGTGCTAGAGGTCACCTTAATTTGAAGTAACGAATGTCATTCCTCATTCTGATATTTCAATTATGTACGTCATTGTTCCTTTGAAACTTCGGTGGATTATTTACCACGAGTTAATAAATACATAGTGAGGCAGTATTCCGAATGCTCAACTCCTTAAACCGATGTCTACTGGATCATCGTGGATGCGCACTACATTTTATTTTTACAGTGCATTTTCGAGCACGAAGACTTTGTTTCTGTAGTCGAGTTCCCCCAGAACATTTCCGTATTATATTATTTAATGAAAATAACTCAACTTATTGATTTTCCTCTTCCCAAGATTTTCAATGAGTTTGAGCGCAAATGTGGCTGAACTAAGTTGTTTTAGGCGTTCTAAAATGTGCTTATTCCAGTTTAAATTCTCATCACCATGGCACTTCAGAAGTTTGAAGTTTTTACCCCATTTATTATTTCCTCGCATGTGTTTCACTTATCATTTGCGTAGTTAGTACCGCTAATTGTGAGGAACTGAATATTTTGTGTATTTTTAAAACGAAGGATGAGGCTATACACAGAAAAACGGCCAGTTATACATTTAAGAATATTTTTTTACCTTTTTTTCTGTTTCTGGATGTATGCTAGAATTTATTACAATACTAGTGTCATCTGAAAAAAATGACTAATCCCGCCTGTTCTATATTAGATAAAATATTGTTTTCATATGTGAGGAACAATAATGGACCTTAAGTTGAGCCTTGAGGAACCCTATGTGTGATTTCTTCCCAGTCAGAATTACGTCCCCAAACCATGTTGGCTGAACTACTAAAAAGAAATATCTCTATTCTTTTGGTTACATATGTCATTGTACATTGCTTGGCAGTTCCATCAATCCCATAAAAGTTCATTTTATCGAGGAGAATACTGTGATTCACACAGTCATATGCCTTAGATACATCGCTGAAAATACCAGCCGGCGCTATTTTGTTACTTAACGCTCGTAAAATTTAGCGAGTGAATATGTTAATGCATTCACAGTAGAGTAACTCCCCTGAAAGCCAAACCGTGATTTCATGAGGATATTATTGTTTTTGACGTGTGATAACATTCTAGAATACATCACCTTCTTAACTTAGGTAAATGATGTAAGCCGTAGAACAGATCAGTAGCTATTTACATCTCTCTTATCACCTTTCTTGTAAAGGTTTCTAACAACTGCTTAATTTTCGTCTCTCTGGAAAATTGCCTTGAGCTAGTGATCCATTACGTACTTCAGGCACGACTGAGCTTATTGCACGGGAATAAATCTGTAGTACTTTATTGGACACACCGCCGAAACCAGATGAGAATTTATTTTTAAAATGATGTATAAGTTTGATCGTGAAGTATTTATTCCTATGCTTTCTACTGTACTTAAGAAATGATTATTAAATACTTTGCTACCTCTTAATTACGATTTATGGCCCCTGCTGGTTGCCCCAGCTCTTGTTCTTCATTTATGTGTGACTGTTCCTTGGTTTTAATAACCTTCATTAGGAATTTTGAGTAGTTTTTGTAGTGTGCAACTACTGCAGGATATCTTCTCGTTCTTTCCTATAGATGCATTTTCTCTTTCCTTTAACAAATTACTTTAATCCCTCTAGTGATCCAAGTTATTTTCACATCGCTGTTGAATGTCCTTCCTGTTTAGCTTATGGAGAGAGCTATTTTAAAAAAAAAAAGTCAGTTTGGCATGAAATAGATCACATTTTATGTTAGAATATTGTTCATTATAAATTTCATCCAATGTTCTCTCTTGTAAATTGTTCATAAATGCATTTTTCCTGGAGAGAGTCATTATTCTAACTGTTTTCCGCTGAGGAGTATTCATACTATAAGGCACGAAGTTATTTATTCTTACTGTGCATCATAATCAGAGAGAGTGTTAATTAATGGGTAAACTACTATTTTCTTGCCTACAAGTTCACAAAAAGAAACATTTTCAATTAGGGACCTGTTTCTTCCCAGATCACTTTATTACAACTTTTACATGACAAAATACTTAACATTGTTACAATTCAAGTCCACGAGAATATGAGTATTTATCATTGGCACTAAACATTAATGTATCGCAATAATAAAGGAAGCTGAATAGATGAACTAAAATTAGGGGTATGGTCCGGACCCTTTTTTATCTCATTTTGATTTATATTGTTCGTTGAATTTGTTCTTGGCGGACGTCCGATTATACTCGTTCGGGTCGTTCGTTGATCTGTTCACTCAGTTTTTTTTATTACAGAAGGTAGCTAAACCCTCTGACCGTACACGCTGAGCTACCGTGCCAGTGAGACTGGAACCCAGGTATCTTTGTCTATTAAGGAGGTATGCTTGTCGTTACGCCACTACAGCAGTACAGCTACCGTAGCTGCATGGACTACAGTAGTCGGACCCCCTCCCTAACACAAACGTCTTCAGATAATTTTTTTGTTCCTCGATCGCCATGGCACTAATTCAGTTCTTCATAGATAAAGATAAGATTCAAGTGTCTCAAGAAATCTTAATTATATGAATGTATCACTAGTCTTTTTTCACAAAGCACAGTTGACTACCAACTTTTATACAAACTTCCGTCTAACATAACTTTTGCACTGCTGGTTCGGCAGAGAGACGATGTCTCCAACTTTGACGATGACTGCTGTCTGGACCGAGCGGTACTGCTCTTAGATGTCAGTAAGCGTGGAGATACGATGGCGTACGGAAACTCATCGAAGTGTGTCTAAGGCGCCGTCTCTCGTCTGAAGTACAACAATTTTAAATCGACCATTCATTTCTTGATCTCCCACTCTCATTGTGCCAACGTGTCGATTTTACATATTTCATATCACCCATCATTCCCTACAGCTTACTCCAACTTCTTTCAGAATTTCGAAAATGTTACATCGTTCTCGAACGCTAGGTCGGCAAATGCTATTACTTCCACTGTTGAGTGCAACAGCGGAACTGCCTCTCTGGGACCTCTACCTTTCCTAAAACCAAACGACGTCACACAATAGCTCGTCGATTTTCTTTCCCATTCCTCTACGTATTAATACTGTCAGCAACTTTGGGGCATGAGAGGCAGAGCCAACTGTATGACAGTTCCCATACGTTTCAGCCCTTGGTATCTGCGGCACTGCACGGATGGTATTTTTCCAAAAGTCTAATGGTATGTCTTCAGCCTCATAGATTCTACATACTAACCTGAGTAATCACTTTGTTCCCACTCCCCTCTAATCATGAATTCCGAAGGAATGTTATCTTCCCTTTTGCCTTACTTGATCGCAATATTTCAAAGCTCTATGGAACGGTCAATCTAATAATGGATTCCCAGTTCGACTCCTATTTCACCTTGAAACACATCCGACATTTCATCCGCCTGCAGAATTACCATTGGACTTTTCATGTTGGTGCTCTTCCTTTGAATTGCACTGAAATTCCTTTTGACTTCACTGTATGCTGAATCCCTTCATCTGACGACCATTTCCTTTTTCGTTTCTTCACAAATTTTTTCAGATTTTTTTGGTACCTTTACGCATTCCATTTATTTCATTCCTATGTGCTACACTTTGCCATGTTCCTGCCTTTCATTAATCACATTAAATGTTACGCATAAGGACAACCGTCAGCTTTATAATGGAATAACGACAAAGAATGAGTGTGCCGGATCGAGATTCGAACCCGCATTTCCCGCTTATCGCGTCCGGTCGAATTACCATTTGGCTATCCGAGCAAGACTCACGGCCAAACCCAGACTTTCATCAGCCGTCAATCATTCTAGCCAAACGTTAAGGTGACCGCTCGCAATTAGCTAGGAATTCGGGTTCGAATCGTGGTCAGGCACAAATTTTCATTGTAGTCATTCAACTGCAGAATTGATTGTTCTCAGTATTCGCTACTGCAAATACATTTAATGCATTTCATAATAGCTCTAGTCGCCACAATGCCTGTTTCTTCGGACAAGCGTGCTTGTCGGAAGGAATCTTGCACCGTAAATCGGTATAACACAGGTACTGCAATATCGTAAGTTACTAAAATGTAGACACAGAATTCATCAACCGACCATGGCATAACAGCCCGGATAATTATAATGGACATGACAATATCGTAACTGTTTTTGTACTTCCTTCTTTTATCGAACCGTTTAAGTATTTCTTCTGTTGCCGAAGGTTTCTTCGCAGTTACATGTCTTGTAACCTGTCTGTACAACTATTATTAAAGATGCCCATTCCTCTTTAACTTAACTGCCTGCTATAGTAATCATTATATGACAGTATCTATAGCCGTAAGAAACTTCACAGACATCTTATCATTTCTTTATACTTCAGCACCCACACTGATTTTTTCGGACGGTTCTCTAAAATTTCAGTCTACTCTTCATCATTACTAAATAGTGATCTGGGTCTAAATTACCTTGCAATATCTGATTCTGGAATCTCCATCTGACCATCGTGTAATGCAACTGGAATAATTCCGTGTCTCTGGGAGGGCACGTTCCAAATATACCATCTCACCTCATGACTTTTTAAAGGAGTATTTGTGTTAATACCTGGAATTTACTGTGGAACTCAATTTATCCTTCTCCTCTATCATTTCTTCCATCCCGACCTACATTTTTCCTCCTACCGCGTTCCAATCCCCTATGATTATCAGACCCATATCATCTCAGATCATATACTGAATTACTTGTTAAATATGCTCATCTATATCTCTTCAACCTCTCCTTGTGACATTATAATTTATACCAGGACGATTGCTGTTGGCATTTTTTTGCTGTTGACTGTGATCAGTAGAACCCTATCAGTAATCTCTTTAGACTAACGAACCTATGTTGCTATTGTTAACCAAGCGTACTCTCGCCATACCATCTTCTTTTGCTGTCGATATTATCGTTCATTTGTGTGAACAGAAACCGTTACGTTCTTTCCATTTCATCTCACTGACCACCAGTATACCTGGAATGAGGATTTGCATTTCATTCATAAGATTTTGTACCTTTTCTATGATGTTCAGACTTCTGATACTCCACGCTCAGCGTCGTAAAATGTTACCACTTCTGTGATTATTCAATCTTTTTCTCATGGTGGCCTCCTCCTTCGCTCGGAGATCCAAATTGAGGACTACTGGGGAATTTTTTTACCAATGGACAATACATCAAGGCCTGGAGGTGGAGACCCAAAAAAAATAATTTACAAAAAGGAAGTCGGTAAGAGCATTGCCAGCGGAAGGCTAGGTTCTGGATTCCAGTCCCCAACAGGTAAACATTTTTCATTATTATCTTCAGTTTAATGGAAACATATCAAAGAAGCTCAAGGTGAGGACTAGAGTGTGACAAGGAGACTTTCTCTCCCTTCTCTTGTTTAACCTGGCAGTGGACAGAGCCTGAGAAAGGTAGCAAGCCTAGATACAGGAATACAGCTGGGAAGGGCGATCAACACCCTGGCCTATGTGGATGATGTAGTTTTAATAGCAGAGAAAGAGCAAGACCTGGTTCAGATGACACGAACATTAATGGAAGAGGCAATGGGAACAGGCCTGAAGTTGAATATGGATAAGACAAAATGATGACAGACCCCTGAAGGTGGAGGACAAAGTCTTTGAAAGGGTAAAAGACTTCAAATATCTTGGGGCTACACCCAATGAAAGGACCGAGATAGACCAGGAAATTACCGCACGAATACAAGCGGAAAACAGGTCAAGGTTCGCTCTGGGAGGGCTGTTATAATCCCGGCTTCTATCGAGATCCTCAAAGTCCAAGATCTAGAAGATAATAATACAACATGTAGTCTTATATGGAGCAGAGACCTGGACCATCACCCAAAAGCTGGAAAGAAAACTCCTGACATTTGAGAATGCCATACTCACAAGGGGAGGCTACGACGTTTTGAACGCGGATTTACTTCAAACTTCGTACACTCTAGTACTCCATGAGGACAACAAAATGTGTAAGCAGTAGCGCGTACTTCTAAAGCGTTATTGAGAAAATAGCAGGATAATTTCGGTCTTCAAATATACAGGGTGATACAAAAAGGTACGGCCATAGTTTCAGGAAACATTACTCACACACAAATAAAGATGTTATGTGGACATGTATCCGGAAACGCTTAATTTCCATGTTAGAGCTCATTTTAGTTTCGTCAGTACGTACTGCACTTCCTCGATTCACCGCCAGTTGGCCCAATTGAAGGAAAGTAATGTTGACTTCGGTGCTTCTGTTGACATGCGACTCATTGCTCTACAGCGTCAAGCACATCAGTACGCAGCATCAACAGGTTAGTGTTCATCACGAACGTGGTTTTGCAGTCAGTGCAATTAGAAATGCGGAGTTGGCAGATGCCCATTTGATGCATGGATTAGCACGGGGCAATAGCCGTGGCGTGGTACGTTTGTATCGAGACAGATTTCCAGAACGAAGGTGTCCCGACAGGAAGACGTTCGAAGCAATTGATCGGCGTCTTAGGGAGCACGGAACATTCCAGCCTAAGACTCGCGACTGGGGAAGACCTAGAACGACGAGGACACCTGCAATGGACGAGGCAATTCTTCGTGCAGTGGACGATAACCCTAATGTCAGCATCAGAGAAGTTGCTGCTGTACAAGGTAACGTTGACCACGTCACTGTGTGGAGAGTGCTACGGGAGAACTAGTTGTTTCCGTACCATGTACAGCGTGGGCAGGCACTATCAGCAGCTGATTGGCCTCCACGGGTACACTTCTGAGAATGGGTCATCCAACAATGTGTCAATCCTCATTTCAGTGCAAATGTTCTCTTTACGGATGAGGCTTCATTCCAACGTGATCAAATTGTAAATTTTCACAATCAAAATGTGTGGGCTGACGAGAATCCGCACGCAATTGTGCAATCACGTCATCAACACAGATTTTCTGTGAACGTTTGGGCAGGCATTGTTGGTGATATCTTGATTGGGCCCCATGTTCTTCCACTTACGCTCAATGGAGCACGTTATCATGATTTCATACGGGATACTCTACCTGCGCTGTTAGAACATGTGCCTTTACAAGTACGACACAACATGTGGTTCATGCACGACGGAGCTCCTGCACATTTCAGTCGAATTGTTCGTACGCTTCTCAACAACAGATTCGGTGACCGATGGATTGGTAGAGGTGGACCAATTCCATGGCCTCCACGCTCTCCTGACCCCAACTCTCTTGACTTTCATTTATGGGGGCATTTAAAAGCTCTTGTCTACGCAGCTCCGGTACCAAATGTAGAGACTCTTCCTGCTCGTATTGTGGACGGCTGTGATACAATACGCCATTCTCCAGGGCTGCATCAACGCATCAGGGATTTCATGCGACGGAGGGTGGATGCATGTATCCTCGCTAACGGAGGACATTATGAACATTTCATGTAACAAAGTGTTTGAAGTCACGCTGGTACGTTCTGTAGTTGTGTGTTTCCATTCCATTCCATGATTAATGTCCACATAACATATTTTCTTTCTTTGTGTGTGAGGAATGTTTCCTGAAAGTTTGGCCGTACCTTTCTGTAACACCCTGTATAACTGTGCGTGGCCATTTGAACCATGAAGCAGTGTCAGCCGAGTGGTTAGCGTTCAAGCTCCGTAATCACTCGGTCGAGTCCCGTTTGTCAGTATTTTTTATTTCTAACACAGTCGTTTTCTTTACTATCTATATTACAGTTGATATAATGTGAAAAATACGTGTAATCGGATGGACTTTTATTGAATTTGCAATGTTATTTGGCAGTTTACAAATTTTTACTATCACAAATAATATAATATTCGTAACTATCGACTAGTAAACGACCAAATGCATAAAGTGATCCTGAAAATGTATGCTTGTTCGTGATTTGAGAAATCCCTTATACGTGGAAGGAGCCCGAAACTACCTGTTACCTGCAAGTTTCGACATTACCAGCGCAAGTTGCAGGATGGTATTTTTCGTAAAAAACATGGAAAACATAAAATTAAACGGCGCCAGCTGCATTGAATAAATGCTATGTTTCCGCATACGCAAGGTCTTTTTTCCGTGGAAAAAAATAAACTTTGTTAACAATTTCAAACACCGCTCTTTCAACCGATAATTTGCAAGCAAACCATGAATAACGCAGCATTTCCTTAAATATCGGCGCTGATAATTGGTCGTGCAGTATCGAGTGTATTTTAAAAGCGTCTTCACGAGAAGCAATTTTTCGTTCTCTTTCGATTAAATACGAACAGTACTGAAGACACGGACAAGTATATGTTTTCAGTATCATTTTATGCGTTTGGTCGTTTACTAGTCGATAGTTATGAATATTATATTATTTGTGATAACAAAAATTTGTAGACTGCCAAATAACATTGTAAATTTAATAAAAGTCTATCCGAATAAACGTATTTTTCACATTATATGAATTGTAATATAAATAGTAAAGAAAATGACTGTGTTAGAAATAAAAAAAAAAATACTGACGAACGGGACTCGACCCAGCGATCCACCGACTACGGAACTTGAACGCTAACCATTCGGCTGCCACCGGTTCCTGGTAAAAATTGCCACGCATTGTTATACATTTGACGATCGAAATTAGCTTGCGATTTTGTCAATAACACTTGAGAAGTACGCGTTACTGGTTACACGTTTTGTTGTCCTCATGGAGTACTACGAGTGTACGAAGTCTGCAGTAAATCCGCGCTCCAAACGTCCTGGCCTCCCCTTGTCAGATTTTTGGGCCAGTCAAGGATGGAGATAAATGGAGGGAAAGAAAGAACTGTGAATTGCAGGAGTTATACAAGTCGATGGACATCGTGGCTGTGACCAAAGCAAGAAGACTGAAGTGGTATGGACACGTAATACGTCGAGAAGGCCAGATCATCAGGCACGTAGTGGAGGAAGCTATTAGAGACAAAATACCACGGGGAAGACCACGACTCCGATGGACTGATCAGATCAGAAAGGATATGAGTACGCTGGGGCTGTCTGAAGAAGAATACATGGACCGAGGACGCTGGAGAAGGCTGATTGGTGAGGCCAAAGACCGACTGCGGTTTGTGTGGAAAACGCAGTAAGTAATGTTCAGTTTCTTTGAAGTGTATTACATACATTTTACATTAACAGATATCAGTCAGTGGATTAACGTGATTCTTTTTAGTTTTTGCTGCTTATGTCAATGTTTATCAACGTTTCAGATTTCGAAGGACTAACTCATGACTTACAGGACCAATACTGTGTCCTCCGTTCGACAAACAATGCAATCTCTTGTAATTCAATAGTTTTAACTGATAACTAGCTTCACAATGGCTTCCCACGTTACACTGAACTACCACATTTGAGATGCAAACAGTATAATTATTCACCTTCAAGCTATCTGACACCAAGGTCGGTGACCATAAATATCGGAGTACATGACGTGGCCAACGATGCATATGAACTATTTACGCCGTGGCCGCAAATTCTGACGACTAACTAGGAAACTTTGCATCATTATGAAGTCTTCTTGCTATGCCACAGCTTGAGCGCCCTGCTGCGCTGTTTGGTGGCATTTAGAGACTTGGTGAGCCAAAGACTGTAGGGAGATTAAGCCACTGCTATGGAGACGGAGCATGGAAACCACAAGTTTGATGGTTGTAGGAAAGCTACAGAATCTGAAAAGAAAAACGGAAAGGCTCAATCTCGATGTAGAGGGGTAAGTGAAGTGAAATGGAAAGAAGAAAAGGATTTCGGATCAGACGAAAATAGAGTAACATCAACAGCAGAAGAAAATGATAGATAAAACGGGAGTGGAATCCGTCATGAGCGGGAAAGTAGTGCAGAGAGTGAAATACTATAAACTGTACTGTGATAGGATTATTCTGACCATTTAAGGCTAGAAATAAGGGCAACAGCGACAATTCAGATATACATTAATCCCGACGTCGCAAATAGAAGATGGCGAGACAATGTACATGACGATAAGGAGCCAGTTATGTAACATGTGAAGCGAGATGAAAATCTAATAATTGGAAATTTGTGGTAAGTTCCTATGGGACCAAACTGCTGAGGTCATCGGTCCCTAGGCTTAAATACTACTCAAATAACTAAAACTACCTTACGCTAAGGGCAACACACGTACCCATGCCCGAGGGAGGACTCGAACCTCCGTCGGGGGAGCCAAATCTAATAATTATGATGGGTTGAAACGCGGTTAAAGGGGAAGAATAGAAGAAAGGGTTGCGAGAGAATATGGGATTGGCAGCTGGAATGAAAGAGGAGAAAGGATAACTGATTTCTGCAATGTATTTCACAGAACAATAGGGAATACTGTGTTCAGGAATCGTAACGGAAAGATGTGTACTTGCAAAAGGCAGGAAGACACAGAAATATTACAGCTGTATTACATCATGGTGAGACAGAGATTCCAATATCAGATACAGGATCGCAAGACGTAGCCAGAAGCAGATATGGAGTAAGATATCAGTATATTAAGGATGAAGAGCAAAAGGAAGCTTAAGAGCTGCAGGAATGAGTGTGTAAAGAAGTAGGATTCCAAAGTTCTGAGAAATGATGAGACGCATTCGAAGTTCCCTAAGGATGTGGGTACAGCGATAGCCGGCCAGAGTGACCGAGCGGTTCTAGGCGTTTCAGTGTGCAACCACGCGACCGCAAAAGACCAAAAGGCATCCTGCGATAGATTGTCTCAAGCATGTTGCCATTTTTAGCTGCAGTTTGGTCATGTTTCTTGGAGGCCCTGGAGAACGAGTGACTTCCCTCACGTCATAGCTCAGACGTCTTCAATCATCAAGAGAACTTGTTGTCTTCTTTAGAGGGCAGTTTTACACCGCTAAAAGCACTTTGTCTCAGAACAGCTGCAAGTAGATTTGCATTGTTCTGCTGAAAAATCACTTCATCTTCTTGCTGGAGAAATGGGAGTAGCGAGGAAGTAAATTATGTCGAGTGATGAATGAGCGAGCTCAGTCTTTCCTTGCCCTTGAATTCCGTTATTAATCAGTTGGTTTACGCCTTTACTTTCGGCAGACTGATATGTTAAGTTCCGCAAGTGTTTCAAGGCAAGGTCTTAATGTATATAATGGAGAATAATACAGTGCTCTGCCAGTTCAGTTTCCTGTATTTCAGAAAACACATTCTTGAAATCCCTCTATGATGCCAATCCATAGCATGCTTTAAGATTTTTACGTAATGTGGACTCGTTATACGCAAGCATTTAGCTGTATTGTTAATGGGAGATGAATTTTCTGTTAGCTTCCTAGTCTAACTTTTTAGAGAATAACGGGGTGGTGGACGTCGTTATGTCGTAGTCCCTACACATCAAGTTGAACTACTCTTACTGATACGCTTATTAATACTGAATCAGTCGATGTGAAATAGTGAACTGTAAATTAAGGTCCATTAAACATTTGGAATAAAACACGTCAGTATTAGAACCGAGAAGAGAAAAAAACAAACATCTTGGCGCAAAGATACGCATGTAGCCACTTCCCCCAGCTAGTTTGTAAGATCTTTGCCCTGCTGTGCTGATGTCTGAACTTCAGCTGTCGTCTGCCGTATATGGTAACTTATTGAACTAACAACTAGACTCTAAATGTGAGTTAGGTTATGTACTTACATACGGTGCAGTAGTAATTCTTTACGATTTTGGTATAGCAGACAAATAGCTATCAATTATGTGGTAAATTCTTACATCGAAAGTTCCAAAGAACTATCTCACATCATATCTCTATAGCTTGAGAGCACAAATCACTATCACAGGACACCTTGTAACACCACATCTCTAATGCTCTTCTGACTTATTTTGCTTTCCGTTTTTTTCAATATCACGTCGTTGAGCTTCTGTAATTATTGTATGATTAATTCAATACTGTATAAAAGTTTATACTCTTTTCTCTGTTAAAAAACTCTGATGTCTTTTACATTGTAGGAAGTGTGACCTATGTAATATGTACAATACCAGTAAATGATAAGCTTCGTCTTCCTCACATAATCTCTTTGGTTATCTTTAAGATTGAATAAGTTTGTTTAAATATTTTTTTTGTAGAAATGTCAATATGTGGAATTGATACGTTTTGTTCAAAATGTCTTCTTGCTCTGTATTTGCAGATCCTCACTTACGGTTTTTAGTAAATTGTAAGATGTAAAGGTGTTGTTGGTTCCCCTCAGGAACGGAATCATGCAGCGCACGCAAAATGTGGTTGCAATGAACGAAGAGGTGAACAACGAGTTAGTCGGACACGAGCTACTGAACCACCAACAGGTCATGTAACAACAGTGGATTGTGCTGGTGCCGAGAGCGGCACCGGCCGCTGTGGCCGAGCGGTTCTAGGCACTTCAGTCCGGAACCGCGCTGCTGCTACGGTCGCAGGTTCGAATCCTGGCTTGGGCATGGTTGTGTGTTATGTCCTTAGGTTAGTTAGGTTTAAGTAGTTCTAAGTCTAGGGTACTGATGACCTCAGATGTTAAGTCCCATAGTGCTTAGAGTCATTTGAACCATTTGAACCGAGAGAGGCTTTTCCAATGTTTCAAAGCCTCGGATGGATGAATTAATAAGCTAGCTCTGTTTTGTGGATGTTATCTATCATCGCCACCAAGAAATGACAGAGCGTTATCATTATCAACTGCTGATCCAACTGCCAAGACGTACTCACCACCACATTGCGCAATCACTGCAACGGAGATAAGGAGTTGTAGAAATGTAAAGTGAAGGATCAGTTTATGTGGATGTTTTACTTGTTTCCAATAATAAAACTATACTTTTAAATCTTACCTTGAATTATCCCCAGTCACATAACCACTTAGGATCCTTTCCATGCTAAATATGCTTACCGAGTGTCCATCTTGTGAAAATTCTAAAGCCCAGTTGTTAACTAAATATTGCCTCTGAAATATAGTAAGAAGAAAGTAATTAAATGCAAAGTTAATGTGGCAAAAGTGTGTGAGATAGTAAATGATGTTTGTTGAACGATTTTTTGCAATTGAAACTGCTTATTTCAATGTTTGTGGGCTTTCATAAAGAATAAAGTGAATAATTGATTTTAAAGTAATGAAATAGTAAAAACAGATATTAAAACAATTTGCTGTTAGTTTCAAGAGTAAGTGTTTTCAAAATTGCGGCTCATAGTGTTTTACATAGTAAAGAATCATAGTGCAGCCTGTTGAAAAAATGCAAAAAGGTGAGTCATTGTCTTATAATTATGTCAGTTTGTGTCCTAGTGCAGTAAAAGCTAGGAACTATCACTGTTAAAAGTTAATCAATATACTCAAAGTTGCTATATAAAGGAAAATGCTAACTGGTCTTGAGACTTATACTTCTTATGTGTGTTAAGAGATAATCCCAGTTTATGAGCACCCACCTGTTGTTCTTTTTTGTGCCTGCTGAAAGTAAAGTTAACAGAAGTATTATTATCTACGAAAATAGTAATTTCTGTTATTCAGTGGACAGTGAGAAATTGTTTGCTAGTGAACTCCTTTTAATTTTCATTTCAAGTAGAAAAGTATTTGGTAAAGAGAGAGACGAAACCCATGAACAATGCATAATTTCGCAGTGAACTATATTCACATTGCAGGTCAGGTAGGAAAATATTTGAAAAGTGGGACTAAATCCATGTCAAATTTTATAATTCTAAAGTGAAATTAAATAGTAACGTTATTGAAACCATTCAGTCTGGACTAAGCCCTGAAGGCAAGAGTGTGTGTTATTATATGTTGTGCTTATGTAAACAGGTTTGTTCTGCTATGACTGACAGTACGTTCTTTAACGTTATCATATGCTAGCGACTGGGTTCATTGTACTCTCAAACCTGAAAAGTATAGGCTGTGCCTTTCCATTAAAGTTGCGTGTATCCTGTTCTTTGAAAAGACATGTTACACATTTCTGTGTCTAATTAGGCTGGCGACCTTTTTTCTTATCATTAGAGCAGTTTGAATAGCTAAAACAGTTCAGAAACAGTATCTGTTCCTAGTTGTGTATTAACGTAATTCTGAATTTCATGTCCAGCAGGCAACCTCCTTTAGGCATTTCACGGTCAAAACTACAAAAATCCTTTCAGAGGGTAACATTGGACTGCTTCTGTGTACCATAATTTGATAGCAAAATAGTTTCAGAACGTAAATAAAGAGCAGTACGAGTGTTATAACCTGACTCTCCCATTATAAAAGCTCTCAACTGAACATGCTGAGCAGCCACGCTACGCTCGCATGCAGGAAAGCTGTAGAGTCCGATGTATATTAAAAAAAATGGTTCAAATGGCTCTGAGCACTATGGGACTTGACTTCTGAGGTCATCAGTTCCCTAGAACTTCGAACTACTTAAACCTAACTAACCTAAGGACATCACACATATCCATGCCCGAGGCAGGATTCGAACCTGCGACCATAGCGGTCGCGTGGTTCCAGACTGAAGCGCCTAGAACCGCTCGGCCACACCGATGTATATTCCATGCGCATCATTGCCACTGCTTACTCTAACATGACCCACATACCATGCATTTTGGGTTGGGATGTGTTAGTCGTAGGCAAATGCATTCTGGAATTAGGCTACTTATACGTGGTCTCCTATACACGTGTACGTCCATCTCTTGCATACAGACAGAACCTGCTCTCATCACGGAAGGCAACAAGCGTCATTATGTCTCCAGGGAACTCTTTGACGATACCAGATTAGCTATGCTTGGTGGTGGTGTGGTGTAGCGGAAGAGGGCCAGAGACACACCTGATCATAATCCTACGGTAAGCAGACGGTCCCCAGATTTCGTTCTTTTGTGGTGTTTGGTCTGACGTCCAGAACTGGTCTACAAGTGTGAAAACGTTCCACAGACCACTGTTGAAAGGTAGTAGAAAAAAAAAAAAAGTCTCAACAGCCGTAATTCCTCCTAAGAAAATAGTTATTTGCGCTACCAGTTTAGAAGCTTCACTATCGTAATCTTCAGGCCAATGAAGCACCGAATCTGGTCGCTTAATTAATAAATGTTTTAGACTGAATTACGGCTATGGGTATCATTTTCCTACGAGTTTTTGATCAGCTGATGTCCCGCACTCACATCTAGACTGATCACCCAGAATATTATGGCCACCTACCTAATAGACGGTATGTCCACCATTGGCGAGGATAAGAGCGGAGACGCGTCATGGCATGGAGGCAATGAGATTTTGGTAGGTCACTGGTGCGGGATGTAACCTAATCTGCACACACAAATCACATGATTCCCGTAAATTCCGGGTAGGGGAGCGTTGATCTATGACGCCACGTTCAAACATAGCCCAGATGTGTTCATTCGTGTTCATATCTGGCAAGCTGGAGGGCCAGCATGTAAGTTGGAACTCGCCACTGTGTTCCTCGAACCACTCCAACACTCTCCTGGCTCTGTGACACGGCGCATTATCTTGTTGAAAAATGCCACTGCTCTGGGGAAACATGATCGTCATGAAGGGGGTGCGTAGTCCGTAATCAGTGTGCGATACTTCTTGGCCGTTATGGTGTCACGCACGGCTCCACTTTACCCGTGGTTGCTCACCTGTGTGTCCCGCAGACCAGGACACAGCCGCCACCACCTCGTCTCTATCCGGCGTACAGGTATTACTGAGCTGTTCCCCTAGAAGGCGACGGATTTGCGCCCTCCCATTCACACGATGAAGAAGATATCAGAGCATGCAACGCTCTGCCACTGTGCCAACGTCCAGTGCCGATGGTCCCTTGTCCATCTCAGTCGTATTGCCGATGTGATGTTAACATTGGCACAGGCGTGGAACGTCGGCTGCAGAGGCCCATCGTTACGAGTGTTTGGTGCTCTGTGTGTTGAGACGCACTTGAATTCTGACCAGCATTAAAGTCGGATGTTAGTTCCGCCACAGATCACCGCCTGTCCTGTTTTACCAATCTGCCCAGTCTACGACGTCCGACATCTGTAATGAGGGGTGAGCTGCCAACCCTACGACTTCTGGACGAGGTTTCGCCACATGTTGTTTCGACATCCACAAGAGCACTCCTCAAACAGCCGAAAAGTCGTACAGTTCCCGGAATGTACGTGCGTAGCCTCCAGGATATCACAATCTGCCATCTGTCAAACTGAGACAGTTTGCGTTAAGATGTTCAAGCTGCACGGTGAGGGCGCGGGGCATGATGGGAATTAGTAGGTACTGTATGTTTTGGTTTAGCGGTGAGGTCCACTTTCATTTGGATGGGGTCGTCAATAAGCAAAATTCGCGCATTTGGGGAACTAAGAAATCGCATTACGCGTTCGAGATGTCTCTTCGCACTCAATGGACGACTGTGGGGTGTGCAGTGTCGAGTTACCGAATAATCGGTGCGATATTCCTAGATGGCATGGTGACTATCGAACAGTTTGTGTTTTACAAGATGATTTCATCCCCACTATTTAAAATGACCCTGATTTCGACAAGATGATGTTCTTGCAGGAGAAAGCTTAACGCTATCGACGCAGGAGACTGATGTCCTGGAGGAGCACTTTGGGGACTGCGTTCTGGCTGTGGGGTACACAGAGGCCACTGACATGGGGCTCGACTGCCCCCGTATTCTCTAGATCACACGCGACTCCTTTTTGTGAAGCTATATTATATATTTTCCGGGAAAATCAGGAATACAGAAATACAAGTCGCTGAGGAATGAAATAAATAGGAAGTGCAGGGAAGCTAAGACGAAATGGCTGCTGGAAAAATGTGAAGACATCGAAAAAGATATGATTGTCGGAAGGACAGACTCAGCATACAGGAAAGTCAAAACAACCTTTGGTGACATTAAAAGCAACGGTGGTAACATTAAGAGTGCAACGGGAATTCCACTGTTAAATGCAGAGGAAAGAGCAGATGGGTGGAAAGAATACATTGAAAGCCTCTATGAAGGTGAAGATTTGTCTGATGTGATAGATAAAGAAACAGGAGTCGATTTAGAAG
Organism: Schistocerca piceifrons; assembly: GCF_021461385.2. Taxonomy (NCBI): domain Eukaryota; kingdom Metazoa; phylum Arthropoda; class Insecta; order Orthoptera; family Acrididae; genus Schistocerca; species Schistocerca piceifrons. The sequence goes on from NC_060146.1 coordinate 123,523,775, forward strand.
AGATACGGGATCCAGTATTAGAATCGGAATTTAAAAGAGCTTTGGAGGACTTACGGTCAAATAAGGCAGAAGGGACAGATAACATTCCATCAGAATTTCTAATACCATTGGGGGAAGTGGCAACAAAACGACTATTCACGTTGGTGTGTATAATATATGAGGCTGGCGACATACCATCTGACTTTCGGGAAAGCATCATCCACACAATTCCGAAGAGGCAAGAGCTGACAAGTGCGAGAATTATCGCACAGTCAGCTTAACAGCTCATGCATCGAAGCTGCTTACAAGAATAATATACAGAAGAATGGAAAAGAAAATTGAGAATGCGCTACGTGACGATCAGTTTGGCTTTAAGAAAAGTAAAGGGACGAGAGAGGCAATTCTGACGTTACGGCTAATAATGGAAGCAAGGCTAAAGAAAAATCATGACACTTTCATAGGATCTGTCGACCTGGAAAAAGTGTTCGACAATATAAAATGGTGCAAGCTGTTCGAGATTCTGAAAAAAGTAGGGGTATAGGGAGAGACGGGTCATATACAATATGTACAACAACCAAGAGGGAATAATAAGAGTGGACGAACAAGAACGAAGTGCTTGTATTAAGAAGGGTGTAAGGCAAGGCTGCAGCCTTTGCCCCTACTCTTCAATCTGTACATCGAGGAAGCAATGATGGAAATAAAAGAAAGGTTCAGGATTCGAATTAAAATACAAGGTGAAAGGATATCAATGATACAATTCGCTGATGACATTGCTATCCTGAGTGAAAGTGAAGAAGAATTAAATGATCTGCTGAACGGAATGAACAGTTTAATGAGTACACAGTATGGTTCGAGAATAAATTGGAGAAAGACGAAGGTAATGAGACGTAGTAGAAATGAGAACAGCGAGAAACTTAACATCAGGATTGATGGTCACGAAGTCAATGAAGTTAAGGAATTCTGCTACCTAGGCAGTAAAATAACCAATGACGGACGGAGCAAGGAGGACAACAAAAGCAGACTCGCTATGGCAAACAAGGCCTTTCCTGGCCAAGAGAAGTCTACTAACATCAGATACCGGCCCTAATTTGAGGAAGAAATTTCTGAGGATGTACGTCTGGAGTACAGCATTGTATGGTAGTGAAACATGGACTGTGGGAAAACCGGAACAGAAGAGAATCGAAGCATTTGAGATGTGGTGCTATAGACGAATGTAGAAAATTAGGTGGGCTGATAAGGTAAGGAATGAATGAGGAAAGGAATATGTGGAAAACACTGATAAGGAGAAGGGACAGGATGATAGGACATCTAGTAAGACATGAGGGAATGACTTCCATGATACTAGAGGGAGCTGTAGGGGGCAAAAGCTGTAGAGGAAGACAGAGATTGGAATACGTCAAGCAAATAATTGAGGACGTGGGTTGCAAGTGCTACTCTGAGATGAAGAGGTTAGCACAGGAAAGGAATTCGTGGCGGTCCGCATCAAACCAGTCAGTAGACTGATAACCAAAAAAAATATTTATTAAAGACAAGGTGTACAGCAAAAAGCCAAAAACCACTGCTGAGCTGAAAACAGCCATTCAGGAGGTTACCGACACTTCAGCAGGTCGTGCAGAATTTCGATTTTCGTTTGCTCAAGTCATCGCCAGTTATGACAGGTACATCGGACATGTCATAACCTAAATCCGAATATCTGTAGTGACGTTTACATGTTGAATAATGTATGCACACGCCGTAGTTTGTAACTAACTTCCTTTTTATTTTCGTGTAGTTCAGTAACCGGCACCCTTTAGTAACGGGACAATTGGTTGGCTGACACCGTATGGTTCGCTAAAAACCCGGCACCATTCAAAAGACTTGGCGCTGACTGTAATCTGTTTCAGATCTCTGCCAATGAAATGAAATGGCTCTGAGCACTATGGGACAATATCTGAGGTCATTAGTCCCCTAGAACTTAGAACTACTTAAACCTAACTAACCTAAGGACATCACACACATCCTTGCCCGGGGCAGGATTCGAACCTGCGACCGTAGCGGTCGCGCGGTTACAGACTGAAGCGCCTAGAACCGCTCGGCCACATTTCTGCCAATGTCAGCGATCTGATAATAGCGTGGTGAAGTGTATTTGGTTTCAATACGTGAGCAAATCACTTTGATTAATAGTAGTGTTCGTACCTACAGTCAAATGAACAAAATTGATAATAGTGTTCGTACTTACATTCAAATGCACAGTTGCTGTTGTGGTGTTCAGTCCGAAGACTGGTTTGCTGTAGCTCTCCATGCGACTTTATGGTATACTAGCCTCTTCATCTCCGTGTAACTACTGCAACCTAAATCCCTCAGAATCTGCTTATTGTATTTATCTCTTGGTCTCTCTCTAAGATTTATACCCTCCTACTCATCCCTCAAATACTAAATGGTTGATCCACTGATATCTTAGAATGTGTCCTGTCAGCTGATACCTTCTTTTGTTAAAGTCGTCCCCAATTCTATTCAGTACCACCTCATTAGTTACGTGATCGACCAATCTAGTCTTCAGCATTCTTCTGTAGCACCACATTTACAAAGCTTCTATTCTCTTTCTATCCAAACTGTTAATCGAATAGACTTCCTAACACTTTAATCTATATTCGATGATAACTGATTTCTCTTCATCAGAAATGTTTTTCTTGCCATTGGCATTATACGTATTATATCCTCTCTACTCTGGCCATCAGCAGTTATTTTGCTGTCCAAGTAGCAAAAATGGTCTACTACTTCAAGTGTCTTGTTTCCTGATCTGATTTCCTTAGCATCACCTCATTTAATTTGAGTACATTGCATCATCCTTATTCTGCTTTTATTGAGGTTCATGTCATATCCTCCTTTAAAACACTGTCCATTCTTTTAAACTGCTCTTCCATGTCCTTTGCTGTATCTGACAGAATTACAGTGTGATCGACAAACCATAAAGTTTTTGTTTCTTCTCCTTGCACTTTAATTCCTGCTCCAAATCTTTCTCTGCTTTGTTTTACTGCTTGTTCAATGTACAGGCTGAATAACATCTGGGATAGTCTACAGTCCTGTCTTACTCCCTTCTCAACAACTGTTTCCCTTTATGCCCCTCGACTCTTATTACTTTCGTTTGGTTTATGTACAAATTGTAACTAGATTTTCTGTCCCTCTGTTCTACACATGCTATCTTTTGAACGTGAGACACCATCACAGAAATCTGATAAATCATTTAAACCCCAGTTCTCGTCTACTCAGTGCGTTGTATTACAACAGCTTTATTTTAGTTTCATATTCATCGCTACAAAGAAGTATCCCATTTGAAGATGGCCGTCTCAGTAGTACGCGTCATGATTCATGTCACTACCGTGTCAATATTAAGACGACAGGAGCCAGTTGGTACGAATAAAGCGCTGTCCTGTCAGTGCAAACGTCAACATCACTAACGGATTAGGCCCTAGACCTATTCCGACTGCTGCGTACAAGGCCCTACGAGGAGCGATCTATGGTTGTGTGAGATGTGGTAAACAATTCACCAATGACTTCAGTCGATATGGCCAGCATGTAGTGGTTAATAAAAAAGAAAAGGAGAAGAAAAGAAAAGTTTGGAAATGTGGGAAGAAATGGTAAATAAAAAGCGGTTTTTAAAATCGTTAATGACCGTGAAAAGGGGAAATAATGAAATGCAAATCGGACTTTGTATTATAGAAAAGCTCTCTGACTTCGTGATTCGGGAAAGCTATAGTTGTGGTGGTCCTTGTGGCGTTTCTGAGCAAAAATCAAACCAATTTCCACTACAAAATCATTTGGAAGAGGAAGAGAGAATAACAAAATGTGATTAACAGAGGGAAATGGCGTAGGTAAGAGTTCATTCATTACCAAGTTAATGTGTCTTCTCTCGTGCGGCGTCCAGGTCTTGTTCTCCAACAATCTCCTGCTTCATTTCTGCATGAAAAAGTTGTAGCTGCTCCAAAATACTGCAGTAAATTTCATCGTCCAGAAATTACTAATGTCTACGAATTAAAACCATTCGATATTGAATGCAGTGTATTTTACGACTGCTTCCATCCTCCAAATTTCATACAAGCTTCCACAATACAATATGTCTTCACATCAATAAGTTTTTACGTCTTAATCAGACCAAGACTACCGAATAAGTTTTTACATCTGAATCATACCAAGACTAGCGAATAAGTGAAGTTAAGCTTCCGCTCTCAAGAGACAAGGGCGGGTAGTAAACAAAAAGAATTACAATTTTTGTACCTTCACTTTCTTATAACCATTTTCTCTGCCGTCGAGCGCTCATACAGCTGCGACGGTATAATTTATATCTGAGGGAACGAGTGTAGCGCGGCGAAATTCCAAGTCCCGCTACACGCAGGTGAATTCAGATAGTGTCGCTGCTCCCTTATACAAGCACGATGGTGCGTCGACCCCGTTCCAGATCTTACTACCTCACAAAAATACGAGGAGATACCAGGGATCGAATCTGGGGCCTTCTGCACCGAAGACAGCGACGCCATCCATTCGGATATAGGAGTCAGTACTGGAAGAGAATCTATGAACAATTCCCCCTCTCGCGTCTCCTAACCCCGCAGAGGCCACACTGCTTACCCCTCTGCCCCTGATATAAGCGGCGTACTTTACTTAGCTCACGGCTGAATTCACCTAATTAAAATTTAGCACACCTTAATACATTACTGCCGCAGTAAGGATTTTTGTTTGATACTGAGCCGGAAACCTATACTCTTAAGAAGCTCTTAACGTTAGCTGATGCCTTTGGGTTTGGCTATTACTTGCTGGATGCATCCATACGTAATATTTTAAAAAATGGATGTTTGTATTTATGTATGTATGTGTCTATGTGTGTTCTATATCACCTCCTAAACCATTGGACCTATTTCAACCAAATTTGGTCTGGTACACTCGCCATCCTGTGTGTGGTTTTTAAGTAGTTTTCCACCCTCGTTTAGGCAAATGTTGGGCTGTTCGGGCAGTTTTCCATATTTCGCCTCTAAGAATACAGTACGCAAACTGTTACAGCACGAGAACACACAGAACAGATGGCGCACATAATTATGTTACGATCATAACTATGGCGTCAGGAAGGGCAACCGGTCGCAAAAGTTAAATAATAAAATAGTATTTGTCGTCAAGTCCTGATAATAGTAGATAGCGTTCTACATTTTATCGGAAAGGAATGAACGTAATCATTGCAGTTTACGAAAAAAATTGATGATTTATTCAAGAGAAAGAGCTCCACAAACTGTGCAAGGCAATAAAACGTTGGTCCAGCTCTGCCCCATCAGAAACCAATTATTCGGCTTGGCATTCATTAACAGCGTTACTGGATGTCCTCCTGAGGGATATCGTTCCTAATTCTGTCCAGTTAACGCATTAGATCATCAGAGGCCCGAGCTGGCTGGAAGGACCTGCACCTAATGTTCGAAACCGGGAACTCGCTGGACAAGGTGGGGTCTGGCGGAGCGAGACGACACTCGCTATCTGCTGGCAAGCATTATATTGTTGAAACTTAAGCCCAGGATGGCTTGTCATGAAGGACAACAAAACGTAACGTGGAATGTCGCCGGCGTACTGCAATGCTGGGAGGGTGACGCGGATGTCAACCGAAAGGTGCCCTGCTATGAAAAGAAATGGCAGCCCAGACCAGCACTGCTGGTTGTCGGACAGTATGGAGAGCCACAGTCACTACGGTATTCCACCGCTGTTTGGGGCGTCCCCAGATACGTCTTCGGCCTGGAATCTCATTGACTGAAATGGAACTGCCTCCAGTGTTGGTCCCAGATGGCCAATGACCACGTGACTGGAGACGTCCCAGAAACTGTAATCATTTATTGTCTGTACATGTACGTCACATCTACCGATTTCAGTCTCATTCGGATAGTTATTTCGTGGTGTGTCTTTTTCTTTAATTTTCTTTATTTGTCTTAGAGCACATATGGCAACGGCCTTGCCGCGGTGGATACATCGGTTCCCGTTAGGTCACCGAAGTTCTGTCGGGCATGGCCGGCACTTGGATGGGCGACCATCCAGACCGCCATGCATTGTTGCCATTTTTCTGGGTGCACTCAGCCTCGTGATGCCAATTGAGGAGCTACTCGATCGAATAGTAGCGGCTCTAGTCAAAGAAAACCATCATAACGACCGGGAGAGCGGTGTGCCGACCACACGCCCCTCCTAACCACATCCTCATCTGAGGATGACACGGCGTTCGGACGGTCCGGATGGGCCAATTGTGGCCTGAAGGCGGAGTGCTTTAGAGCACATGTGGACTAATGATGATGATGATGAGGTCCCATACTCCGAAGAGGATAGGGAACGATGCATGAAACCAGCCCCGCCGATTAGGCAAGGTCGTGGCGGAGGTGGTTTGCTATTGCCTTCCTCCGACTGTAATGGGGATAAATGATGTTGATGAAGACAACACAACAACACCCAGTCTTCTCGAGGCAGGGAAAACCGCTGACACCGCCGGGAATCGAACCCGGGACCCCGTGCGCGGGAAGCGAGAACGCTACCGCAAGACCACGAGCTGCTGACATATGGATTAATACGCTACTGAAAAGTAACTGCCTCTACCTCACAAACCAACGTATCATTGAGAATAAAATGTTAGAAATGCTAAAAAATAAAAAGTTCCCCTGGAGCAGAATTATAACAGGGATTTGAAGCAAAGCAAGCGCTGTGTCGTGTGTGAGATAGAGAGGTTAGTGAGTGTTTTTTTTTGTTTTGTTTTGGTTTTAGGGCGCAAAACTGCTATGGTCATTAGCGCCCGGGGTTGGTGAGTTTGCCGGGACTTACCCCAGTTCACTGCTAGTAGCGCCACGTCACCATAACGCGCTGCGCGTAGCGCGCAAGTATAGCACCACAATTAAGTGTGAAATTAAAAATAAAAATTTATGTTTACAACTTCGTTTAGATATAGTTAAGTGCAATAATGCTTCAAATATCAAGTCTTTATGTTCTAGACTTCGTAAAAATGCCTTTTTAAGAGAAAAATAAGTGGCACTAAATACTGAAGCTACAAAGCCAACATTTATTCAGAAGGTGCAGTTAGAGCTCATAAATAAGTGGTGCAGGTTTACAAAACCATATAACAAAAATTAACAACGGAATACACGTTCATAGGAAAAATAATGGGAGCTAAGTATTGGACTTATAAAGATGAAAATTTGTTTTAGGCTTCAGTTCACCCCAAAAATAATAACTGAAAGACCACATTAAGCGAACTCTTATTGTTTTTGAGTAATTAACTAAAAACAAATTTTGTAAATGAAATGTACTCAATTGTTGTTGATTAAGTACCTGTAATTTTAATGCTAGAATATTTTGGTTAAAGTTGATGATAAAACATACCAACTGATAGAGCCATACCAAAATTGAGAGTTGTAGTATTAATAACTGTCCATTGTAATTATCCAGGCTGTGATGCCGTGGTCGGTTGATGAATTTTGTCTCAATTCCCAACGTTTCGTCTCCAACTGCGGGAGACATCTTCAAGGGGGCCCGTAGGTCGATGGAAGGTCCAACACACCCACTGGCTCGCTCCTGACTGTAGCGAGCCAGTGGGTGTGTTGGACCTTCCATCGACCTACGGGCCCCCTTGAAAATGTCTCCCGCAGTCGGAGACAAAACGTTGGGAATTGAGACAAAATTCATCAACCGACCACGGCATAACAGCCCAGATAATTACAATGGACATGATATTTCTGGCCGTCAAAGTTTACATTTTAGTATTAATAACTGCCGACGTAAGTTCTAGTAAAGATATGTTTCAGAGGTAACAATCTACGGTTAGTTCCACTATAAAAATTATAGAAGGCAAAATTTTCATTCTAGCGAGCAGAAACTTTTTCGGTGATTTCAAACAACTTAACTGAATAAAAATGATATTCAGAGGTTTCTGAAGTAATTTTTAACCATATTATTAAAGTTTATTTGCCCGAGAAAGTGGTCGATCGGAGGCTGCTGCAGGCCGGCCGGAGTGGCCGAGCGGTTCTAGGCGCTACAGTCGCAGTTTAGAATGCTGCCTTGGGCATGGATGTGTGTGATGTCCTTAGGTTCAGATGGCTATAAGCACTATGGGACTTTGAGGTCATCAGTCCCCTAGACTTAGAACTACTTAAACCCAACTAACCTAATGACATCACACACATCCATGCCCGAGGCCGGATCGAACCTGCGACCACAGCAGCAGAACGGTTCCGGACTGTACGATGTCATTAGGTTAGTTAGGTTTAAGTACTTCTAAGTTCTAGGGGACTGACGACCTCAGAAGTTAAGTCGCATAGTGCTCAGAGCCATTTGAACCATTTGGATACTGCTGCAGTATGCAGATAGCGGTAGACAAGAGATGTTCCCTCAGCCGTCCGCTCCGGCTCCTTTATAAGCACACCCCGAGAGGCAGCAGTAAACTTCACTTCGCAATCAGCTACTTTAAGATCCAAATCTGTTAAACGTCGGATGGCGCTCTGCCTCGAATGACGTCAGAGCCGAGCTGTGTCAAAGCGCGTATTTTGTGGTAAAAACGGATAGTGAACTCTCGAGTTCACTATCGCACTGTACACCGTCCTGGATCGCTTAGAATTCGTCAAAGCAACTGTTAGTGTGCCGTCCGTGTGAATTACAATTCCGCGTCGCAAGTGGTGACTTCATTTCCACTTTTACGTGAGCATTAGCTTTAAACACTTTTTGCAAACTTTTAGTTGAGTAGTTTTAGTCAGAGCGAAAGACAGTCTGGTAGGTAAGTACCGTAGAGGTCGCCTTTGTACTGCCAAATGTGCTGTTAGAATAGAAAGACATGTGTTCAATTGAACTTAGTGAATCTTCTAGTGTTGTACGTGAGAAACTTTACGTAATATAATTTTTAACTGAAACTATATACTTACGTAAATCATATTCCTGATCCTGCAAAGAAATGGGAGAACAGAAACTTTTCTTGCTGTGGGCTGGATCAGAACGTGGCCGTGTAAACTGGAAAGTAAGGTCGGTATGTTCCCTTTGCTTTCTGGCTGACCACTAAATTAGTTGACAGGCATTTAAATAATTTTCACCCACCGCCCCACAGACTGCCTTTTTTTCTGAGTCAGAGACAATTACATGAAATATTTCCCACTTACAATGGCTAATTGATACAATATTCATAAATATCTTCCACAAAAAATATTTATTGTATTTCAGTGAGACAACAATGCTTGCTGAAAGAGCATGTCAGAATTTGTACGGTTCTAACTGCATAAGTAACAGAGATAAAGGTACATAAAAATAGAAAATTTAACTCTGGCGAGATGCGGTTTTCGTATTCCCCTTTACGGTAGTCTACGAATCATACATTGCTGGCCTTTAGGTGGTCAGAAATTCATGCACGTACAACTTCCCAAATGATAAACGATTAAACTGAAGAAAGAATAGAACATGCTGAAATCCCAGGTGTAAGACAGAAACAGATAATTGTTTCCTATGTAGTACAGAATTTCCTTGGCATCTGTTACGCAGTGACATCTAAACGCAGCACAGGTGTCGTGTGCGCCTAGCTGCGTCGGTTTAACTGCTTCCTCCAGACTCACAGCTACTCGGCGGCAGCACCAGAGGACAGTGCAGCTTGTCACGCGGAGCCCCGCCTACCTGCCACTCAAGTCTCAACTTCTCCGGCTGAGATCTCCTCGGGGTGCTGTGTCAGCTTGACGTGCGCTGCAGCGGCGTGGGAACCTACCTATACTAATCACCCATCAAGAACACGCCCCCTCTCACCTCTCCCGCACTTGCTCCCTTTCACTCACTTCTTCTATCTCGCTCCCTCTCGCATCATTTTTTGTCTCTCTATCCCGCTTTCACTCCCTCTCTCTATACCTCTCTTTCAGTCTCACTATGGTTCATTAAAACCGCTTTGACACTTGTTCACTCCCACTCATTTCTTAATACCCTTTCTTTCTACTTATTTTCTGCCTCTATATCCTGACCTTATCTCCATACTTCTCTTTCACTCTCTCCGTCTTTATGGTTTACTCCCTCTCCAATCTCTTCCTCACACACTATCTTCTATTCTCATTTCTCTTACCTTCTGTCTATACTACTTGTATCGCCGGAAAGGCATATCCTATTTCCATCTATTCTACTATGAACGTTTTCCTTATTTTGTTACCTGAAGATATGACATTTCTGTGTCTTTATATATTGTAATTGTTTTACTATTTGTATATATATATATATATATATATATATATATATATATATATATATGCATTTATGTCGATGTATAATTAGTTTGTTTTGTAAGTAATATTTGTATTTTTACGCTGGGTCTTGCCTAGGGAAAGCTATGCTATCGAACGATTACATCGATAGGTCGTGTGGAGAATCAAAGTGTTTAGGATCTTTGGTAGTGTTAATTCTGCCACGTGGAGCGCGGGCACAGTGGGAGTCTGGAGTAGGACGGTGGAGCAGGTGTGTTGAGTGATGCCCCCGCTAGTTACCGCGCTTCCAGGGTTTGGCAGCACGTAATTTCGCTCGACTTTCTATGATAGTTTCTGGCACGGTGTCGCGGGCGGGAAACATTAGCAGGCACAGATCAAGAGCCCGTTTCGCCTGGTGGCCGTGTCGAGAAGAAGGCGTGCCAATATCCAGCTTCTGCAACAGCTACCGCCGACAATGTGTGATTGTCGCCACCTCCTTGATAGACGACTTCAAGCCTTCAATCAACCAACAAGGAAGACTGAAAGCACATAAAATTTTAGAAGTGTATGGCAGACCTCAGTTTTCTAACTATTCCATTAGCATCGCTAAAATACAGCAACTTAGCATGAACCTTTGTTGCTTATTGTCCCAATTGCATTACCAAGCAGGGTCCCATCCTTTTCCGAAATGAACTCGAGTGTCGTTGAAATTCAATCGCCAGCATTAAGGAAATATCATTCGATTTCACTGCTTTAATTTCCAGGTTCAGTTAAGGTATTCATAGCTGGCTACAATATTTACATTACACAAGCACAAATTAAGAGTGCGAGTTTTGTTACCATATTTTAGCTTACCTGTGACTGCACCTCAGCTTGGTACGTACTAAATTTTGCTATTGTTAATTGTTCAGAATCATTTAATTCAAGTTCAAAGTTAAATCTCTTATTTCTAAATTGCGTAGATTCAAGTAGCTTTTGAAATGATTGTTGAGGTAGCCCAAGACTAACCTTATTTTATTGAATTTCGTAGTGCTTCAGAAACGAAGTTCACAATTTTCCGGTTTTATTAATTCATTTGCTAAATTAAGTCTGAGTGTAGCGAAATTTATTACTTCTGACAAACATTTAGTTTTCACACAACACGTGTCAACCTTCAGTTGCCACGCTTTTAGTGCTAATTATATGTGCAATAACCTTTCTTTTTCAGTAGTTATAGTAGTTGTCCATAGGACTAGCGACCGTAATTTTCCCCAAATCTCAAATATCTCATTAAAGCCAGTTAATTGTTAACGTAACGACAGCACATTTACTTTCTTTATTAACTTTATCCCTTTTCAAAATTAATTTCCACCAGTTTCATTTGCATTTTTCCTTTCATCTAGATGTAACCCGTTCCACCCTCTTTACCGACAGATTAACTTCGGTGACGACTGCTTTTCCCAAATTTCCATTAGGTACACGCGGTTTAATTTTTACTGACATTGAGGTCCACCTCACTAATGCTGGTGAATCGTGATAGCATCATTACATATTATGACCATCAGATTAGTGTTATAAGCTCATCTTCATCTGCATCTAAAGTCCACAACCTAAATAGGTTACCACTGTCACTTTTCCCTTTTCCTTCTCCAGTCACGAATGGTTCACAGAGAAACAATTATTGGTAGGATTCCATTTAAGATCAAATTGCTGTTATTTCACCTACGTTGTCTTTTCAGAGAATATACGTAGGAGCAATAAATTTGTGTGCTACCTTCTCTAGGAACGTATTATAACAGCAAACTGCACTTGATGTGATTCACATAATACCAACTACTGAATGCTTTCTCAAACATTAAACGACAGTGAGATTTTCTTTTTTGGGTAAATACATGTGAACAAGTATATTGAAACAATAGGCAAGTGAAAATGGGAGTGGTGTAATTGCTGCAGCTTACAATAAAATCCACTAAGATAATTATTTGTTTTATGTGAGACTGATCGCTACATTTTTCTTTTTTTTATTCATCAGTCTTCTGACTGTTCTGATGCGATTCGCCACGAATTCGTCTCCTGTGCCTACTCTTCGTCTCAGAGTAGCACTTGCAACCTACGTCCACAAATATTTGATGGATGTATTCCAACTGTATTCCAATCTTTGTCTTTCTCTACAGCTTTTCCCCCTATAGCTCCATCCAGTACCGAGGAAGTCATTCCCTGATGTCTTAACAGTGTCCTACCATCGTGTTCCTTTTCCTAATCAGTACCTTCCACATACTTCTTTCCTCTCTCTTTCTGAGCAGAACCTCCTTATTCAGTACCTTATCAGTCACCTAATTTTCAACATATTGCTACATAAGGTGGGAAAAGTAAATGGATCTTTACATCGACCACCAGACTCGCCTCCAGATGAAACGGAAAATGTTACTGAAAGCCTCAGTTAACTAGTAGGTACGTTGACATCTTGGATATTCGGGAATCCAGCCGGATGTTCGCGTCGTTCTCGCACGATATTTCAACAGCGTGCCTCGCTGTGTTCTTCAGGTGCTACCTGAGACTGGTCCTTGGGTCGATCGAGTCCAGTATTTATGCCTGGGAGGAGCTGGGCGTTCCCTAATCGGTCCGCGCCCAGTCGAGTGTTCCATCTGTGGTCCGCGACCACCAGACGCGGCTTCATTGTCCCTCTCTGGTCGCCGGTGTCCCCTCCGCCGTCCGCGCCCGGCCTGGCCGTCTTCTGAAGTCGAGTTCATGATCTGGGGTGTGTCAGATCTGGTCTCTAATGTCCGACGCGAACATCCGGCAGGATCCCCGAATATCCAGGATGTCAACAGATCGCTGGCAAAGCAAGAAGAATTACAGTAGTAGGTACGTTGCTCAATCTTACTCTCGTCATCAGAGGAAATGGTTCAAATGGTTCAAATGGCTCTGAGCACTATGGGACTTAACTTCTGAGGTCATTGGTCCCATAGACTTAGAAATACTTAAACTTAACTAAACTAAGGACATCACACATATTCATGCCCAAGGCAGGATTCGAACCTGCGACCGTAGCAGCAGAGCGAAGCGCCTAGAACCGCTCAGCCAAAGCGGCCAGCTTTTCGTTTACATTAGTTACTGTTAGCTGCAAGTACCATCACTGACACAGTGGACGTACCGCTTGTACTGTGTCTTACAAAGTGTGCTGAAACTGACGGTCAACAACCTCAAAGCAAGCATGGTATCGGCGAACAAGATTCTGAAGCACCCTGACAAATATTCCTGGCGTGTTTAGAATCACGTCACAGGCAGCCACAGTTCTGGCAGATAATTCCATCTCCGCATCCATCTCAGAGACATGTGAAATAATCAAGGGGATTCTGGTTAGGTGGTATCGTAAGCTATGGAATAAGACCTCCCTTTTCAATCCAGCGACCAGGAAATACAACAGTAAGATGGTAGCGGATATCCACACTAAAGTGAGGATGTGGATAAAACAAGACGGTGCACCGTCATGTTTTATCCACATTCTCTCACGAGCAGCCAACGGTACGTTCTCCAACTCTCTGCAGAAACCTCAAGTTGTACCGGTATAAAATATTAAATCGTGTGACGACAAGTCGGACACAAAACATAGTAAAATGAAAATTGTAAGTCTCTGAATATGTCATAACGGTAATTTGTAAGGCAACGAAATAATAATAAATAAGATAACAGTATATAATCTGTGATGTAATTATGTAGTTGTTTTTTTACTCGCTGGTCCAAGAAACCAAAAATATCAGCGTTGTTACTCACTCTCTGTTCTAGCTTTGAAGATAACGCACGCTACGGCGGCTATTTCGCATTGTAAGTTGTGAATTTTAAACAATATATAGTAATTTATGCTAATCGTGCATTTTTCTTTCATGCGTATAGTGACCTTCATACAGAAGTTTTATTTTCAAGATTTTCATTACCCTTGATAAACAACAAGGACGACCGAACTATCGACCATTCTTGGGAGACATCTTGCGTAGGAACAATTTCATTGCGTTCCGTCATCAACGGACGCTTTAAAAGACGAGCATTATTATTAAAAAGAAAAGAAATGGAATACATTAATTTATTCCGTATTAAAGTAAAAACTAAGAACATCCAGCTCAGTACAGACACTGGCCGCTTCTCAGCAAGACAAAGATTATATTTTTTAATGGAATAATACGAAATACAATCCCTGAGATTAGGTTTACGTTTTCTTGTCACCATGAACGCCCTACGTAGACATGAAATTTAACAGATTCTATATTAACAAGGTGGTGAGTCACGTGCTGTTAAACAAAAAAAAAAAAAATGGTTCAAATGGCTCTGAGCACTATGGGACTTAACATCTATGGTCATCAGTCCCCTAGAACTTAGAACTACTTACACCTAACTAACCTAAGGACATCACACAACAACCAGTCATCACGCTGTTAAACAATGAGAGCTCAGAGAACTATTTTACGATAGATTCCGGTCCCCCATATTATCATGATTCTTCCTTGTGTCCGCTCCGCTCTTGCTAGGCGTAAATATCAATAAAGTAAGCGTTAAGTTTTCTTACATTCTTTTCGTCACATTCGTTGAGTACATTGTAAGTATACTTGATACGGTGTCCACACCGGGAGGTAGCGGAACAAAGTGCAGGTGGCCATTCAGACGACCAGGCTTGAGACATGGGCAACAGCGATTGTGGCCATTCGTGCCGGCCCAGATATTCACAACAAAACCCACTTGATGGTGTAACTCTAATACAGCGTGTTTTCTTCATGTCAGACGCGGCTATTCCACTAAGATCAAATGATTCCTCGTCAGTAAACAGCAGGATTTGGAGGAAATCTGGTTGATCAATCCCTTGCCGGGGCAATCACTGACACAATGCGACCCTTAAAGCAAAGTCAGCTGTAAGCATTGCATGGACTAGTTGTGGGTGATAAGGATGTAATTATTGTTCGTGGGGTACTCGCCATACGCTAGTATTTTCCGCGCCCATTTCACATGCAGTACTACGATGGTGATGATGGTCAAAGTAGAGAGGATATAAAATGTAGACTGGCAATGGCAAGGAAAGCGTTTCTGAAGAACAGAAATTTCTTAACATCGAGTATAGATTTTAGTGTCAGGAAGTCGTTTCTGAAAGTATTTGTATGGAGTGTAGCCATGTATGGATGTGAAACGTGGACGATAAATAGTTTAGACAAGAAGAGAATAGAAGCTCTCGACATGTGGTGCTACAGAATGTTGCTGAAGATTAGATGGGTAGATCAGACAACTAATGAGGAGGTATTGCATAGAATTGGGAAGAAGGACATATTCTGAGGCATCAAGAGATCACCCGTTTAGTACTGGGAGGGCAGCGTGGAGTGTAAAAATCGTAGAGGGAGACCAAGAGATGAATACACCAACCAGATTCAGAAGGATGTAGCCTGCAGTACGTACTGGGAGACGAAGAAGCTTGCACAGGATAGAGTAGCATTGAGAGCTGCATCAAACCAGTCTCTGGACTGAAGACTACAACAACAACGACGACGAGTACTTGTAATGAAGTCAACTGCAACACGTTCCAGCACCTCCATTTCAAAATCGACTGTGCGAGTCGTCCTTGTGTTGCCTGGTCCCTCGTTTCTTTTTTCCAATGGAAGTGTCTCCCACATTCGTCGATGGAGAGAGATGAACATTCATCGTGACGGATGATACCTGCTAGGAAATCGTTCCCTGTACAGTCTTTCAGCAGTGAGAGCATTGCGGCGTACTTCCCCATACACAAGGTGCATGTCAGTGAGTTCCGCTAAACAGTACCGGTACTGCTCCATGGTATCGTATTGTACGTCTCTGAATAGCACTTACAAGGGAACCTCCCCATGCCACCCCCTCAGATTTAGTTACAAGTTGGCACAGTGGATAGGCCTTGAAAAATTGAACACAGATCAACCGAGAAAACAGGAAGAAGTTGTGTGGAACTATGAAAAAAATAAGCAAAATATACAAACTGAGTAGTCTATCTGCCAGATATGCAACATCTAGTAGAACGTGAGCACAGGAGCGCCGTGGTTCCGTGGTTAGCGTGAGCAGCTGCGGAACGAGAGGTCCTGGGTTCAAGTCTTCCCTCGAGTGAAAAGTTTACTTTCTTTATTTTCGCAAAGTTATGATCTGTCCGTTCGTTCATTTACGTCTCTGTTCACTGTAATAAGTTTAGTGTCTGTGTTTTGCGACCGCACCGCAAAACCGTGCGATTAGTAGACGAAAGGACGTCCCTCTCCAATGGGAACCGAGAATATTTGATCACAAGGTCATAGGTCAACCGATTCCTCCACAGGAAAACACGTCTGATATATTCTATACGACACTGGTGATGGCATGTGCGTCACATCAGAGGAACTTTTAACCTTGGCGAATGGGAAAAAGCCGGCCGCGGTGGTCGTGCGGTTCTAGGCGCTCCAGTCCAGAGCCGCGCTGCTGCTACGGTCGCAGGTTCGAATCCTGCCTCGGGCATGGATGTGTGTGATGTCCTTAGGTTAGTTAGGTTTAAGTAGTTCTAAGTTCTAGGGGACTGATGACCACAGCAGTTGAGTCCCATAGTGCTCAGAGCCATTTTTGAATGGGAAAAAAGATTCTTTTACGTTGCCCGATTTAGGTTTTCTTGTGGATGTCATAATCACACCCAAAAAGTGATGAAAACATAAGAGTTTGTCAGATAAACTGCAACAAATGAATGCAACAGTTTCACAGTCGCACAGTTATCCCTGTGCTCTGTCAAAACATATGTTTTTAGCGTTTTCAAATTTTTCCGTGTGTAGACCGTCAAACCCTGCATATGTCCAAGCAAATCTGAACATGTCCGGAATTTTGGAGAGCGAAGTTGATTATGTGTGAGTGCCTGAACTTTGATAATTGCCTGAAAATAAAAAATTAAATTTTTCACTCGAGGGAAGACTTGAACCCAGGACCTCTCGTTCCGCAGCTGCTCACGCTAACCACGGCACCACGGCGCTCCTGTGCTCACGTTCTACTAGATGTTGCATATCTGGCAGATAGACTACTCAGTTTGTATATTTTGCTTATATTTTTCATAGTTCCACACAACTGCTTCCTGTTTTCTCTGTTGATCTGTGTTCAGATTTTCAAGGCCTTATAATTAAATCTGAGGGGGGTGCGATGGGGAGGTTCCCCTGTTAGTAATGAGTAGGTCTGCCGTCGATTCACAGCACATTCTGTCATGGGACAATGCAAACACGGTACAACAGAGCCACCTTATAGGCAAGTAAAGTAAACGAAACCTGCATCATGACCTCCAAATACCCACGCTCTTCCTTGCAGGAATAAAAGAGTGCAAACGTCTGTAACCATCACAGTACGCGTAAGCTTGCACGCATCTTAGTTGTAAATAAGCTGGAAAACAGAATGCTAGGCAAAGCAGTGACAACTTGATTTCTATACTTCCATAAGCTGGCTTCTCCGACCGAGGTCAACTAAAATAACCAACTCCTCCCGAACAGGCCATGAAGGCCCAACGGTACTGATAGGCCGCTGTGTCATCCTCAGCTCATAGCTCATAGCTCTCGCGGCCGAGACCACAACCGCTACTTCTGAATCAAGTAGCTCCTCAGTTTGCCTCACAAGGGCTGAGTGCACTCCGCTTGCCAACAGCGCTCAGAGAACCCGATGGTCACCCATCCAAGTGCTAGCCCAGCCCGACAATGCTTAACTTCGGTGATCTGACGGTAACCGGTGTTACCACTACTGCAAAGCCATTGGTCCGACCCTGGTTCCTTACCACAAATTGTTCAGTAAACCATTCTCTATTTCCTGTTACATTGTTGCACGTTCTAATGGAAACACACTGTATAACTGTTTCGAGGACAAGAAACTTTTCTCGTGTTATTCAAGTCAATCTAACTCATTGCTCATTACACACAATACGTTCACCCATGATTTGAGAATGAGAGGACTTAGCGACTTTCAGTAACACATAACTGCAAAGCTTTTCGAAACTGGTAACTCCCTAAATAAACTTTTGGAAACAAAATACATACGCCTACTACATTTCCGCTATTCATGCACTTAAACAGGAATCAGACATGACGTTCCGTTTTATTACTTCCTTAGTATTTCTAGTCGCATCTCATTTTGCAGACAGTATCCACTTATATCACTGATATATCTGAAAAAATTATATCAGTATACAGCTCACAGTTCAGCAGTTATCACATCATAATCACGATGTTGCGTGAATAACTAGCTCTTCTTAGAAATAACTTATTTAAAGAATCTGAGGTGGACAGTTAACTGGTAGCTACACTGGAAACGCAATGTCACCGTTAAATCTTTAATTGAGGAAAAAGGCGTGTGTTACTCCCATTTACAGATGTGCCCTTCACATCTATTCAGCCTACCTAACCAAACACGCTCAAGCAACCACTC
The DNA here is from genome assembly GCF_021461385.2 of Schistocerca piceifrons. Lineage (NCBI taxonomy): Eukaryota > Metazoa > Arthropoda > Insecta > Orthoptera > Acrididae > Schistocerca > Schistocerca piceifrons. Next base: position 123,542,335 of record NC_060146.1, read on the forward strand.
ACACACTCACACTCACACACACACACACACACAGAGAGAGAGAGAGAGAGAGAGAGAGAAAGAGAGAGAGAGCGAGAGAGAGAGGTATCAAAATCGGCTTTTAGAGCAAGATCGTGTTAGTGATGGAGAGAAACCTACAGGTGCAATTAACAAGTTTTGAAAGATATTGGAGCATTATGAGGCTCATATAAAAATGTTTACATTTAGACCGCTGACCGTGATTTATTGAATTATTTTAATGGTCCGCGCGCTGGCGGCATTAATCACTCTGCGTGTATACGGGCAGACTCGCTACAGGCGAGCCTACACAATCGGCCCCCGCACCGTAAATTATATTGTAAAACGAGCGTAATTTATTTTCCGCGTCCAGTTTCTCGGAACAAAAGCAACAAACTGCGGAGCCAATGGCGTTCCAGTTCCCTGGAACTACGCGCGGTGAAAATTAACGGCGGTGGAAGGGAACGCATTGGCTGGGTATATACGGCTTCCAAACGCGCCCCACCCCCCTCCCCGTCCCACAGTAAAGTGGAAATACGGCGCAGTGTGTTGCGTGTAACGCGAGGTAATGAAAACACAGCCGGCAGTGTCAATGCCGTACTGAAAAAGTGCAAGCTTTTCCCTGTGTGCGAATACCTTGTTTTCTGTGTTGCAACAGCTCGCGTTAGCATCTGTAGGGCAGTTCGTTAACGAAATTAAACTGAGTGGACAAAGTGTCGGGAAGAGTTGACCTAATTGAAGATCTGGCGTGCACGTCAGAATGTGTAATGGTGCCGTATTCTATCCGTGCAGCCGAAGTATCTGCAGTCCCTACAATAAAGAGACCTTTCTATGCGGACAACATCAAAAGTAGATGGAGTTCCTCAATCGCCGTCTGGAAGGAGCTTGCCAGTAACTGGAGAGATCACCCGAATCTCCAGCTATTTGGAGAGCCCACCCAACGACATGGACCACCAGATACATCAAAAATTCTCATCCACACGATTTCGAAGATAGGAAGCAGCAATCGCTCAATCAGCTCAACAACTCATTCATTCAAGCTGCTGACAACAATAAAATGTAGAAGGGTGAAAAAGAAGATGACGATCTCTTCTACTTTAAGAAAGATAAGGGCATCGATTAGGCAGTTCTGATATCGCGCTTCGTAATGGAAGCAAGTCTTAAGAAAATTCGGGGCATATTCACAGGACTTGCCTAGATGAAAAAAGGGCGAAGGATTTTCGAAATTATGAGAAAAAAGGAATAAGCTATACGGAAAGTATAATCCGTCAGTGCATGAAAGTCCATCGTATTACAGTATAACATCGTTAGCGCGAACTCGCATAAGACGAACTCGCAGTTAACGCGAAAAAAATATTGGTCCCACCAGGTATACATTAGTTCTTATGTTTTATCGGTTAACACGAATTTCGGTTAAGGCGAATTACGAACTCTGTTTCAGTTCCTAGCTTAATTAAATTTCACTGTAACAAAACTTTCGACCTTAGAGTATTCTAAAGCGTAATTTTTTTGCCGAAATGAATGCAGAAAATGTAGCTACAAAGCTAATTATACTTATTGTTGACTCGTTTTTAACGTATTGTAGGTCGGTAGCCGCGATTATCACCTCAACAATCAGCGTATGTTGTACATTGTAAGACATTCAATAACGTGTGGAGCAGCATTTAGGAACGTACTCAGTGCCAGATTTGACAGGTGTTCTGTTAGTCGTAGCCGTATCGAGATGGAATACTGAATAAAAACTGCAGTTACAACCGGTACCGTAGCTCGCAAAAATGGCATAGAGGAAACACACAGCTCTAAATGTACCGCTAAAGCTTAAGATTCTAGATGAAGTGGACCGTGGTACCAAGAAAACAGCAATTGCAGAGCAGTTTGGAATACCTGAATCTACTTTATCTACGATTATTCAGAATCGAGAAAAAATTATTAATGCTGCGGCATCAGGTTTTGGAAACAAATCTAAAAGAGTTCGTACCGCCAAGTTTGAAGACATCGAGACGTTACTGCTAGAATGGTTCAATCATATGCATGCATCTAACATACCTTTAACTGGCCCTGTAATTCAGTCAAAAGCAAATGATATTGCTGAAGACTTACGTTGTTCTGCTGGTTGGTTGTATCGGTTCCAAAAGAGACATTCAATTTCATCTGGACAAATTTGTGGTGAAGCAAATAAAGTTGATGAAGAAATTTCGAACAGCTGATTGCATGAATTCAACCGAGTGAGGGAAAAGTATGCCTCGTGTTATGTGTTTAGCATGGATGAAACTGGATTTTTCTACAATCTTTTTCCAAATCACACCCTGAGGATAAAAGGTGATAAGTGTCACGGTGGAGGACGAAGCAAACAACGCGTGACTGTTGTACAGTGCTGTAATGCTGACAGCAGTGAGAAGTTTTAAAAACATAAATATGGGCACTTAACCTTGCATCTACTCTCACCACAAGAAAGCTTGGATCGATAGCACATCATTTCGTAAGTGGCTTCTTCGTTTCAAGAGTCGAATGGTTGCTCAAAATAGACATGTTCTTCTTACATTGGACAGATGTACTGTCCTTAACGTTCATGATCTGAACCTATCCAACATAGAGGTTCAGCTTTTTTCACCCAACGTCACAAGCCGGCTTCAGCCTTTGGACCAACGCATAATCTCTCTCATAAAGAGATCTTATCGTAAGCGACTTGTAAGATCTGCAATTCGTGCTGCTGAAAACAATAGTGCAATCCTAATTGGAATCTGCTTGACGCAATAAGAGCCATCGCAGCAGCCTGGAACTCTGTATCGCCACATCATATAGGAAAGTGCTTTAACAGAGCTTGGAGACATAGCAACACTGAAGATGTCCACGAGTTAGAAGATGCCACTTCACCTGATGAATGGACAGTTCTGCAGGACGTTGCGAACCCTGGCATTAGATTCGAAGAATTCATTAGTGTAGACGACGATGTTGCCGTATGTGCTTCTGTGGAATCGGAGGTGCCAAAAGCTGTCAACGAGGTGCAAGAAGGGCCATCAGAAGAAAGTGAAGAGGAAGAGAAAACAGATACCATTCCACCTACCCGTCAGGAGATGTTTACAGCCTTGAACTGTTTAGAACGGTTCGCTTCAATATCCGACGTCATTGCTGGATTTACGGACGCTATCTTTACAATTGGTTGTGACATTACAAAATATTATCGTTCCCATGAACGTCAGAGAACTATCACCGAATTTTTTTCCAAGAAAGTAAAGTACATTATTTGTGAGTAGGCCTACTTGTAATTTTACAATCACTTTATAGTGTTATTAGTCTACAATAACGTGATTGATAGTGTAGTGTATTACACACATTAGTGTACTGCTGTACATGTATACTTATTAAACTCCTGATTTTTCGCTCCCTTCGGATTCGTTTTAACGAAGTTTTACTGTAGTATGTTCCAAAAAACGCCGCGCGCGAAAATGCGTTTCTGAATGAGAAACATCATCTACTATTGTGCTACTTGGCCGAAGTTTTTGAGAAACTGAACCATCACGTATCACTTAAATGCCGAAAAACTGATATCGTCGTCTAAGCGAGAACGTGCTGGGGTTCGAGAGAAAATATGGACCGTGCGAAACTCAGAGAAGGGTAACTGCGAGCTGCCTTGTGGTCTCAATGATTTCGTGAAGTAAAATGGATGAAGGTAACATCAGTAGAAATGACGTAGTACGTCTCAAAAACCTTCGCCAACAATTTGATGGTACAAGTTTTTGCAAAACCTTCATTTGAGTAGGACTGGATCCACAATTCGTTCGACAGTATCATTGCAGACCACCTGTCAACAATAGAACAGAAGGAGCTAACAGAAATCTCTAGTGACAGAACACTTCAAAATGAATTTAAATCAAAGTCTTTTAAACATTTTTGGGTGTAGATTCGGAATGAATATCCCAATTTAAGAAGAAGGGCAGTGGACATGTTATTACCCCTTCTCTTCACTTTACATGTGTGGGTCAACAATTTCCACAACAGCATTAGTCACGATGAAAATTCAGCCTCGACTGCAGCTGGAAGGAGTTCTGCGGGTTTTTATTTCAAAGATTCATTCAGGACTGCATCTGCCTTTTTCACATATTCAAGCACCACACAGCACTAGCAGTACAAATATCAGAAAATTTCCAAAGTTTAAACTGGGTCCAGCTCTACTATTGTTTATTTTGCTTTCCGATGACATGTTTGAACATGGCAGTTTTTTCAACGGGCAATTAAACGTCGACTATTGGTCTATCGTCATTTGTGCTTTGTGATCTTTCTAATATTAAAACATTCTAAACGAATTAAAAGGAATATATATAATAACAGTTAAACCTTACAAATTTAATTTTTTTGTAATAAAACATGTTTGCTCAGTTTCAATAACTGCATCTGAAGCCGTGGTTATTTATGAACTAGCTACAATATGTGGATGCATGGTCTCGCGGTGAACTAACAAAATCTTCTCGTGTTTGCAGGCGCGTCAGCTGGTTAATTGTTAAATTTCATGACCTTTGCATGACAAAAGTGTATGATAATTTAAAAAAATGTTAAGCTGTGATTTACACGAGTAATTATTGTTTTTATTGTTGTAACTGACAGTTGTAGTAATTAAAGCACTCCGTCTTCAGGCCACAAGTGGCCCATCAGGACCATCCGACCGCCGTATCATCCTCAGTTGAGGACGCGGATAGGAGTGGCGTGTGGTCAGCACACCGCTCTCCCGGTCGTTATGATGGTTTTCTTTGACCGGAGCCGCTACTACTCGGTCGAGTAGCTCCTCAATTCGCATCACGAGGCTGAGTGCACCCCGAAAAATGGCAACAGCACATGGCGGCTGTATGGTCACCCACCAAAGTGCCAGCCACGCCCGACAGCGCTTAACTTCGGTGATCTCACGGGAACCGGTGTATCCACTGCGGCAAGGCCGTTGCCGTAGTAATTAGACAGAAGTAAATAAAATACTGTGGGCCGTTTCCTTGCCAAGTATGAGAAGTGCTTAGGAAAGATAGATAAATGGGGAGGGGGGCTAATAACTTTTGCTTAAAAGGGAGGTGGGGACGTTGGAAAACTGTGAGAACCCATGCCATAGACATTACAGACACGGAACGTGCTTTATAGTGGCGTGTGAAATCACCACGAACGGCACTGCATGCTCTACAAGGTGTTCCCATGCTGGTCGCAATGTAGATAAGAACTTCATGTGGAAGGGTGTTCCATACTTCCACCAGCACTGACGACAACAGCTGTATGGTCGTTGGCGCATGTACACATGCTGCAATACGCGTCCTCAATGCTTACCAGACGTGCTCGACGGCATTTAAGTCACGGCAACGGGCAGAGGTCAGTCCGTTCGCTGAGTATTGTCTCATTCCGTGATCCACTCCACGTGTGCAGTACCACGTGTTCACGTATTATCATCCATAAAGACACGCTGTCACACGTTTTCCTCATCTCTGTTCAGTGCATGTGCTAGATATTACGCAGTGACTGATACAGCCACGCCCTAGTGAGGTCAGAAAGTGTTTATATGTACGTATGTGTGTGTGTGTGTGTGTGTGTGTGTGTGTGTGTGTGTGTGTGTGTTTTTGTGTATCTGTGTGCGCATGTGTCTAGGGTTTTTTGTGTGTGCTGTGGCAGGATAGTTGAATAACCGTTGGCACGTATGTAAATACGGCGGCGCATTATGTAACGAATTACATCGTTATCCCAACCCCCACCCAATAGTCCATTGTTTAATACAAATACACACATTAACAAAAGTTTTGCAGCAGCTCGGCTCCGAGAGTTCCGGAACCTGTACAGAAAATTGGAATAGATATCAACATATATATCATTTTCGCTCTTTTTATTGCTCATGAAAACCACACATTGCATGTTGTACCACCATGCAGCGAGACCTTCAGAAGTGGTGATCCAGACTGCTATACGCACCGGTACCTCTAAGACGCAGTAGCACGTCCTCTAGCATTGATTCATGCCTGTATTCGACGTGGAACACTATCCACAAGTTCATCAAGGCGCTGTTGCTCCAGAGTGGTCCTCTACTCAACGGCAGTTTGACGTAGAGTGGTTGGTGAGTCACGTCATCGATAAACAGCCCTTTTCAAATCATCCCAGACATGTTCGATAGGGTTCATGCCTGTAGAACATGCTGGCCACTTTAGACGAGAGATGTCGCTACATAGTCACAAGATGTGCACGATGGGAGCTCGAATTGTCCTCCATGAAGACGTATATCTCGCCAATATGCTGCCGATATGTTTGCACTATCGGTCGCAGCATGGCATTTACGTATCGTACAGCCGTTACGGTTCCTTCCATGACCATCAGTGGCGTGCGTCGGCCCCACATAATGCCACCAAAAACAGCAGGGTACTTCTACCTTGCTGCACTCGCTGGACAATGTGTAAGGCGTTCAGCCGGACCACGTTGCCTCCAAACACTTCCGACGATTATCTGGTTGAAGGCATATGCGACACTCATCGGTGAAGAGAACGTGATGCCAATCCTGAGCGGACCATTCCGCATGTTGTTGGGCCAATCTGTACCGCGCTGCATGTTGCCTTGGCTGCATTGATGGACCTCGCCATGGACGTTGGAAGTGATGTAGCGCATCATGCCGGCTGTTGCGCAGTAACACGACGTCCTGTTGCTGCACGAAACGCATTATTCAACACGGTAGCGTTGCTGTCAGGGTTCTTCCGAGCCAGGTAGCGGTCATCCACTGCAGTAGTGGGCGGCCTGAGCGAATCATGTCATCGACCCTGTCTCTCTGCATGTCCTCCATGTCCGAACAACATCACTCTGGTTCACTCCGAGACGCCTGGACACTTCCCTTGTTGAGAACCCTTCCTGGCACAAAGTAACAGTGCGGACGCGATCGAACCGCGGCATTGACAGCCTAGGCATGGTTGAACTACAGACAACACGAACCGTGTACCTCCTTCCTGGTGAAATAACAGGAAATGATGGGCTGACGGACCCCCTCCGTCTAATAGGCGCTGCTCGTGCATGGTTCTTTACACCTTTGGACGGGTTTAGTGGCATCTCTGAACAGTCAAAGGGACTGAGTCTGTGATACAGTATCCACAGTCAACGTGTATCTTCAGGAGTTCTGGGAAATGGAGTGATGCAAAACTTTTTTATATGTGCAATTAAGTTCGGTCAGTCACTTTTTTGGACATTAGGTTCAGGTAAATTATGTGCTTATGAATGGAATGATTTTTGTCTTAACATCGGCACACAGCGCTGAAGCCAGTAGGAGAGAGTGTTGCTCATTACAGCAATAAGCGTGAAACGGAATTCGGTGGGAGGTGTCAAAGTGGTCGTTGTGGACTCGACTTGGGATGCGCCTCATAAGCAGAGCAGTGGGCGACATTAACACATCACGTGGCCTCCGCGTGTCATCGTTATCGGGGATAAGGCGAAGTCAGACATCCACTTTTCATAACGGTGCAGACTTATTTTTATTGAAAGAAGAAGTACTTTGTACTCTTTGTATTTGGTTGGAGAAGCTGTCCCCATCCCCTAGTGGTAAACAAGAATTAGACTGGTAGGACATTCTCTGATGATGTCTTTAATAGCAACTAACCGTAGACTCGTATAACAGTTATTGTCTATAGTACTAGGTCAATGCCATGCTTCACAGCCTTAAAAAAATGTTGAGTAGCTACACATATTGCTTTTCTCTTCATATCCATGTAGTGTTTATCTTACACCAGGCACTGCTGACAGCTTACAGTACATGGGTATGCATTTTGGTGGCACACAGTACATCGTCTACTGAGTAAACTGTCATTTCTTTTACGGTGCTGAGATGGTTTGACATATATTTGAGAGACTTCGTACAGACGAAAATGTTGCTCTGAAATCACCTATCAACGGCTTATCGAATCTAATCAAAACAGAAATCATTCTCGATACTCGAGAGAAATGAAAGATACGTCACTGGCTGAATACGTAAACCTAAAGTACTTGAGAAATGAAGTACAGTGAAGTTATTTTTGCTCGAATTTCTGTAACCAACAGTAGGCCTGTACTATTTGGTTTCAGAATGTATTTCGACTTACTTAAAAAGGTGGTCTAATTATGTACCTCAGGTTGTCAGTGCTTGGGCGCATGCCTTCATAGTATTTTTTAGCTAAGATGTATATTTATGCTATTAATTTCCTAATTATTCATATAAATGCATAAGTAGTGTTAAATTTGTTAGTGTCTTTGGACGTCTCATAAGTTTATTTAAGTAAAGTGCTTCGTAGTTCGGTTTAAGCAACATACTGCAATAAAATCTACCCTCCTTCGTAAAATTGATCGCTTTCCTTGCTAATATGGTGTCTGATTTTCTTTTGGTTATGTATTTTTTATTGGATGATGGCGTTGATTATAATAAATATAGTCTATGAAACTTCTAGAGAGCCTTTATACCATTGTTTTGATTGCATATTTCATAGAGATTTATTATTGTACATAACCTCCAGTAGGTTGTGACTTGAGGAAGTAGTTTGACTTGTATCAAGAGTAGACATAAATAAATACATTCAAACTTTCAATCAGCTTGCGTGCTGGCCTGATTTGTAATTTTTTAGCCGAGACGCATCTGCCAAACACCCGATAATAGCTAGAGATGGGCTAGTACTTACTGGAAGGTATTGCAACTCATGGTCTTTGAGGTCTCAAAATTAGTTACACGTGTCATACGTTGTTCATTACATATTTACATATCGCACGTCACGTTCATAAAATAGCTAGCATTCCACAGACATGTACGAAATGTGAATAACATACAGCGTGATAACAAATGTAACAGTTTAATAATAACGTATTGTTAATCATAGGTAATTCACAGCAAATAGCCTCAGACGTGGGGGCCTTGAATGGGAGACAGCAGCAGATGACTGATAAATAAAACAGATGCTTTTAAGGACTAAAATATATTCATGTTCAGAAAAACACAGAACACCATAAATGACCAGAGGCAGGACGTTCATATTCACAGGATATGTACAGAAACGATTAACACATGAACCACGTCGGGCACCGGGTTCGAGGTGAACACCGATATTGTGGCGCAACACGACCTTGGCAGTTGTATGGGGGAACCATGCGGATTATAGTGGCCTTGAAGCCTTCGCTGATGCAAACATTTTGGCTTGGAAGACTAGGAGTACAGCCGAGAGTACAGGACTACTCGCGAAATGTACCATCAAATCAGTGAGCTTGTCAGAGAGCCCATTACTGGCATGAGAGCACGTGATTCATATCAAGTGTAGTATGAAACCGGAATCTGGTTGCAATAATTACATGTCTGTATTTTGAAACTGATAAACAATATTTTTTTCAAAATAATCTCCATTGCTATTTATACATTTCTCCCACCACTTCCGCAAGCTATGAATGGCCCGCTAAAAAACAGTTCTTCTCTTAAAGCGAACCAGTCAGCGAGCCATTTTCGTACATTTTCATATGAATTTAAGCGTTGTACAGTGATAGCGTATCCCGCTGATACAAGCAGATGATAATCGGACGGAGCCAAGTCTGGGTATTATGTCACGTGCCCCAGTATTTCCCAGTATTTCCTTCCAAAGCAATTTGGTCTTACAGTGGATGTCGATGGTTTGCCTGGGTTCACCCATGATTTACGACGCTTAAAATTCCCAAAATATATCAATTTTTCACCACCTCTCTCTATGAGATGGGGAAACGACTTTCTTTTGTATCTAGCGAGCATTATTTCACAAGTAGTCTTTCGATTTGCTTGTTGTCTTTCATTCATTTCATGCCGAACTCATTTTTCCACTTTCTGCACCTTTCCATAGCTTTCAAAAGAAGAGAAATTGCTTACTGCGTAACATTAAATTCTTCTGCGACCTTCTGTTGAGTTTATCATCTTCATCCAATAGGGCCTGCAATTCATTGTTTTAGAACTGTTTCGGTAGTTTCTCGCGCTCGTCGTTTCTCACGACAAAGTCACCAATTTTTGAATTTTTTGAACCACTCGAAACACTGTGTTTTCCAAAGAGCATGTTCGCTCAAAGCTTCGGCAAGCATTCGATTCAATTCTGCAGCAGTTTTCTTTAAATGATAACAGAAAATCAATGCTGTCCGCATGTCCTAGTTCGTAGGCACAAAAATCGACATGTTTACGGGTTTGTAGCAGATACCGACGTATGGAACTTGGGTTAGTGTGTGTTGACATTCGTCATCAATCGTTACAGGAAGCAGATGGCGTAGCAGTCACAGTCTCACGCCGGCTGGGGTGACTGAGCGGTTCTAGGCGCTACAGTCTGGAATCGCGCAACCGCTACGGTCGCAGGTTCGAATCCTGCCTCGGGCATGGAGGTGTGTGATGTCCTTATCTTAGTTAGGTTTAAGTAGTTCTAAGTTCTAGGGGACTGATGACCTCAAATGTTAAATCCCATAGTCCTCAGAACCATTTGAACCATTTTCACAGTCTCACGGGCCCACACTGACGGCTAGCGCCATATATAGGGAAACTCCGGTTTCATACTTCCACACCTGGTACGTCCGGGAAATTATTGCTCGTGTGGAACCAAGTGTCTCGGCAGTGCAACAGATGTGTGCAGAATGATTCACAGAAGGGGGTAGGTCACGACGAGATGGGTCAGGTCGCACCGCCCATACCACCACCCGAGAAGATCACCACGTCATCTGAACGGCGTTGCAGGACAGATATGAGTTCTTCTCGGCTCTGGTGCAACAATGGAACAGTGTAGCACGCCGTACACTATCAGGGGTGACACTGTGTAACTGTTTATTACAGCACGTCGTTCAGTTCTCCGCCTACCTTTGAGGAATGTGCAGAAACATGCTAGATGGCAACGTTGTATGGGAAGACGACATTTGGGACAGGAATGGCAAAGGACAGTGTTTTCGCTCAAATCCAGGTTCTGTTTGTTTGAAAATGATGACTGCATTTTGGTTCGCCGCAGACAGGGAAGCTGCATTACAGTGACTCCACACACAAGACATACGGCACCAACTCAAATGGTTCAAATGGCTCTGAGCACTATGGGACTTAACTTCTGAGGTCATCAATCCCCTAGAACTTAGAACTACTTAAACCTAATTAACCTGCGGACATCACACACATCCATGTCCTAGGCGAGATTCGAACCTGCGACCGTAGCGGTCGCGCGGTTCCAGACTGTAGCTCCTAGAACCGATCGACCATTACGGCCGGCACCAACTCAAGGCCTTATGGTGTGGGGGGCTATTGGGTACAACTATAAATCGCACATGGCGCATATCCAGGGCGCTGTGACCAGTGTGACCTACGTGAATGACATCCTAAGACCTGTAACAATATCCTTTCTGCGCAAAACTCCAGACGACATTTTTCAACAACACAATGCACGACGACACGATGTTGCACAAACACGTGCCGTTTTGGTGTCACAGGACGTTAGTCTGTTGCAGTGGCCCGCCAGATGACCAGACTTGTCGCGAATCGAAAATGTGTGAGATATGGAGAAACGGTAGGTGCAGCGATATTACCCAATGCCAACCACCATGGATGAACTTTGGAACCAGGTAAATACAGCAAGCATTGTTATGCCACAGGCCGCCATTCACTCGTTATAAGCATCAATGCCATCATGCATGGAACGTTAACAGAGCCCATGGCAGACGCTGTGCCTATTAGGCGACAGGGTACATGCTGAACCGAGGGGACTGAAATACTAATCATTTCTGCAGAACAAGTCAGCATGAATGTCCTGTCTGTAGCCATTCAAGGTGTTGTGGCGTAACAAGCTAGCTACGCCACACTGAGAAGGGAGCCGAAAGCCCGCATCTCGTGCTCGTGCGGTAGCGTTCTCGCTTCCCACGCCCGGGTTCCCGGGTTCGATTCCCGGCGGGGTCAGGGATTTTCTCTGCCTCGTGATGGCTGGGTGTTGTGTGATGTCCTTAGGTTAGTTAGGTTTAAGCAGTTCTAAGTTCTAGGGGACTGATGACCATCGATGTTAAGTCCCATAGTGCTCAGAGCCATTGGAGCCGAAAGGCACGCGTACGCACACGCCGACTGGCGTCAAGACTGGAACAGGATACGTTATGACTGCTATCAAGAAAATACGTAGCTTTGGAATATACTTAACTTTATTCTTTGTTGGTTTACAACGTTCTTCTTGAGACATTTATAGGATAACTCTCAAACTAGGTAAGGCTAATGGCGCCTTGCTAGGTCGTAGCCATGGACTTAGCAGAAGGCTATTCTAACTGTCTCTCGGCAAATGAGAGGAAGGCTTCGTCCGTATTGTCGCTAGCAATGTCGTCCGTACAACTGGGGCGAATGCTCGTCCGTCTCTCGAGACCTGCCTTGTGGTGGCGCTCGGTCTGCGATCACACAGTGGCGACACGCGGGTCCGACATGTACTAAATGGACCGCGGCCGATTTAAGCTACCACCTAGCAAGTGTGGTGTCTGGCGGTGACACCACACAAGGTGTTCTCCTTTTTCTGAACATGACTGTTATTATGGATCTGAGCAGCACATGATTACACTGACGTAATGTGACGTTGATGTGATGTTGACACAATGCTGGTCTCATGCCAGTGCGTACAAGGCACTAACGCCTCATACACCGCATTTGCCAGTGCGACGCCGGCAGGTCGTTCGAATACTTTTGCTCACAGGTGTTCTCACGGCATTGGGTACCGTTAGACTAACATTGTGGCAGAGTTATTTCATATTCAGTCCACAGCTCACGGTTGCGTTCTCGCTTCCCACGCCCGGGTTCCCGGGTTCGATTCCCGGCGGGGTCAGGGATTTTCACCTACCCCGAAATGACTGGGTGTTCATTCCCATTACGGTCGGAGGAAGGCAACGGCAAACCACCTCCATTAGGACCTTGCCTAGTACGACGGTGCGGGTCTCCCGCATCGTTGCCCTACGCTTTCATCATTTTATATTCTGCACTCACCACAAAGCCGTGTAAGTGGAGTAATACTAAAAAATATATATTTATAGGAAATATCCTCTCAGTACAGAGTTCTGATATAGAATGGAGGCCACATTTCCCAAATGCAGTGGGGTCCGTTTAACCTCTCAACAACATGAAGTACATAGAGCAAATAATTGTCGTCACGCAATTGAATTACGAAAATTAAAATTCTTCAATATTTGGGATCCTGATCTTGGACGCCGTTGGCCGGGATGCCAGTGCCCTGGGGGACCACGGTGACTGGGAGAAAGCAGAATGACACAGGCGTTATGGAGTTGGCTGGTCTTCGACTCCCTCGACACTTGCCGCCAGTGACCTTGAATTTGACATGTTCTTTCGCATCAGCTGTAATGTGACACAGAAGATCGTTTGAAAGGTATCTCGTTTCCTCCATGACCCTCTGAGAAAAACGAATTCATCTACTAGCAGCGATGTGCTATAACCTATTCGTCTCGCACCGATTACCAACCCAAACTCTGTTAACTCGCGACGTTCCGCCATGTCCTAGACACCTGCCTGTAACAGACTGATTAGCGCCATATGCCGCTTACACTGATCAGCCAGAAACTTATGGCCACCGATCTACTATCCTTATAAATCCATCCACGCGATCACCTAGCTAGGGTGACTGGTGGTCAGACACACGCACGTTGGATGCAGAATCCGTGAGCATGCTGCCTGAGTGTAGAATGGGGAAGGCGCGTGATCGAGCCGAGTTTGACCCATTGCAGATTGTGATGGTTAGGACGCTCGGCACGACCATTTCGGAAACAGCACGTCGAGTGTTCAATGGCTACTTTGATGAGTGTCTTCAACACGTCTCGAAGCCAAGGTGAAATTAAGTGCTGATCTGGGTGAAGTATCGAAGAACGGTCAAAAATGGTGATCGGATGCTTTTATAGACCACCATGGTCAGGAACTGTAGTTGTAGAGCGCTTCAGAAAGAACTTGCAGAATACCATAAGTAATTTTCCTTATCACGCCGTTGTGATAGCGGGTGACTTCAACTTGTCAAGTATAGATTGAGAGTGTTATGCCATCAAAACTGGTGCCAGTGACAGGGAATCCTGTGACATTGTTCTGCATGTCTTGTCCGAAAATTACCTTGAGCAGATAATTAGAGAACCAACTCGTGAGGGTAACGTCTTAGACCTCCCGGCAACAAACAGACCTGAATTTATCAAATCAGTTAACGTAGAGCAGGGGCGGGCAAACGTTGCACGCAGCTCGTGAGCGAACAGCGCTGCACGTGTGCTGCTCGCATGCAATCGTCGACCGGGGCAGTGGCGACAGCCGGTTGGTTGCGGCAGTGTAGTACAAGGCTAAGCCGCGGACGTTGATGCGAAGCGACCACTACGTAATGAACGTTGTATTTCAAGAACCGGAAAATGCAGAGTGAATCAAGGAAACGGAGACGTGTAGATTTTCTGTTTTTTAAAAAGTAACGGGAGAATCATTTTTTCTTTGTGCAAAAACGTGAAAATTCGAAATGTTTAATATATGGTAGTATTCTCAATGGTCAGCGGAATTTTAGTTTTGAACGTCATTATAATAAATTTCACAAGGACGAGTACAATTTATTGTCGGATTCTGAGCGGATGGGGAAATTGACTGAGCTTAAGAAGAGCGACCTGACGAGATTAGATGCATCTGTCGTAGTTGCCGTTGTCATGAGAGATCTGCGACTTTCTCTCGTCATGTCTCTCATCTAACTCATTTAACATTTTATGGAGCACTGTTTTCAATTTTTCAGGACGACAACAATAATAGCCCAGCGGTACGTGCTAGCTATAAAATTGCGCTTAATTTAGTGAGAGTTGGAAAATCATTTGCTGAATTAATAAGCCTCGGTTAAGAGCAAACATAAGTGATGAAAATTTACGTAACTGTTTGCGTTTGTCTCTATTCAGAAATTTTGTTCCAGATATTAAATCTATTGTAAACTCCAACTGTGATAATTAAATAAAACGTATCGTAGTTAATAGGCACTCTTTCAAACCATGATTTATTTCAAGCACTCCTGCTAACCTTATTCCATCATTCAATAAAGCAAGCTAGACAAACAAAATAACCGAAACCGGTTACCTATCTCATTGAAACATAGATGGTGTGATCAAGACTGAACTTTAGTCAAAATATAAAAACAAAACGTATTACAGAGGAAGGAGTGGACAGAAAGTATGGTGGGGAGGGGAGGTAAGCGGGTGGCCAGCTTGCCCCTGTGTGCACGCAGAACACCTGTTAAGTGCACGCGCGCAAGTGCACCGCACACGTGCAGGATTCCTGCTCGCCCCTGACGTAGAGGAAGGTATCGGTGATCATAAGGCTGTGATAGCATCTATGGCGAAAGGTCCTACAGGGAATGTTAAGAAAGGTAGGAAGATATATTTTCTCAGCAACGGTTACGGGATACAGAATATCCCAGCGGTCAGCATCAAATATTCAGTGATGAGGACGAAGAAGTGCAGAACAAAGAGAAAAAATTCAAAGGCATCGTTCAAGGGATGGGAAAGATCCATCATGGTTTAATAGCCGTGTTAGAAAAGCGCTACGTCAACAAAGAGATTTAAGGGACGTAAAAACCTAGCTGACAAACGAAAGCCGAACGAAGCGAAAGTGAGCGTAAGGACGAAAGAAGCGTTGAATGATTTTGAAAATAAGACGTTGTCAACAGACTTGAGTAAAAATCCTAAGAGATTTTGATGGAATGTAAAATCAGTAAGGGGGTGAAAATCATGTATTCATTCCGTCGGCGGCAGCACCAGCACCGAAACGGAAGATAACAGAGAGAAGGCCGAAATGCTGGATTCGGTCTTCCAAGTTGTTTCACCGCGGAAGATCGTAAAACTGATTCAAGTTTCAATCGTCGTTCTAACATATAAATAGCCGATATTGAGATAACCGATCGCGGAATTGAAAAGCGGCTGTAATCGCTTAGTAGCGGAAACGCTTCAGGACTTGATGAGATACCTGTAAGATGCTATAAAGATTATGCGAAAGAACTTGCTTCTCTTGTAGCAGTAATTTATTGTAGATCGCATGAGCAACGAAATGTACCTAACGACTGCAGAAAAGCGCAGGTCATTCCCGTTTTTAAGAAAGGTCTAAGACAAATCCACACAATTACAGACCTACATCGTTGACGTCAATATTTTGTAGAATTATGGAACATGTTTTATGCTCAAGAATTGTGATGTTTTTCGAAAACGAATATGTCGTCTATAAAAATCAATATGGATTCCGCAAACAGAGATCCTGCGAAAACTCAGCTCGCTCTGTTCCTCCGTGAGATCCACAGCGCAGTGGACAACGGGGTTCAGGCTGGTGGCGCGTTCCTTGGTTTCAGTGAGGCATTTGACACCGTCCCACATTGCCGTTTAATGAAAGAAAAACGAGATTACGTAATATCGGAGCGGACCTGCGGTTGGATTCAAGACTTTCTTGCAGATAGAAATCAACACGTCGCCCTTGACGAAACTAAATCATCAAATGTAAAGGTAATATCCGGAGTACCACAGGGAAGTGTGGTAGGACCGTTGCTGTTTATATCTACATTTAAACATTATAGTAGAGAGCGTCGGATTCTCTTTAAGGCTATTTGCAGATAATGCAGTTGTCTATACCAAAGAAGCAACGCGAGAAGGTAATAAGAATTTGCAGAATGACCTCCAGTGAATTGATGAATGGTGCAATTTCTGGCAGTTGACCCTGAACTTACATAGAGGTAACATATTCGGCATACGTTGGAAAAGAAATCCACTACTGTACAGCTACACTATTGATGACAAACAGCTGGAGACAGCGACTGCCGTAAAATATCTAGGCGTAACTATCCAGAGCAACATTACGTGGGATGACCACATGAAACAGATAGTAGGAAGAGCAGACACCAGACTCATACTCATCGGAAGAATCCTAAGGAAATGTAACTCATCCACGAAATAAGTGGCTTATAAGAAGAAACAGGAGTCGATTTAGAAGAGATAGGGGATCCAGTATTAGAATCGGAATTTAAAAGAGCTTTGGAGGACTTACTGTCAAATAAGGCAGAAGGGATAGATAACATTCCATCAGAATTTCTAAAATCATTGGGGGAATTGGCAACAAAACGACTATTCACGTTGGTGTGTAGAATATATGAGTCTGGCGACTTACCATCTGACTTTCGGAAAAGCATCATCCACACTATTCCGAAGACGGCAAGAGCTGACAAGTGCGAGAATTATCGCACCATCAGCTTAACAGCTCATGCATCGAAGCTGCTTACAAGAATAATATACAGAAGAATGGAAAAGAAAATTGAGAATGCGCTAGGTGACGATCAGTTTGGCTTTAGGAAAAGTAAAGGGACGAGAGAGGCAATTCTGACGTTACGGCTAATAATGCAAGCAAGGATAAAGAAAAATCAAGACACTTTCATAGGATTTGTCGACCTGGAAAAAGCGTTCGACAATATAAAATGGTGCAAGCTGTTCGAGATTCTGAAAAAAGTAGCGGTAAGCTATAGGGAGAGACGGGTCATATACAATATGTACAACAACCAAGAGGGAATAATAAGAGTGGACGAACAAGAACGAAGTGCTTGTATTAAGAAGGGTGTAAGGCAAGGCTGCAGCCTTTGCCCCTACTCTTCAATCTGTACATCGAGGAAGCAATGATGGAAATAAAAGAAAGGTTCAGGATTCGAATTAAAATACAAGGTGAAAGGATATCAATGATACGATTCGCTGATGACATTGCTATCCTGAGTGAAAGTGAAGAAGAATTAAATGATCTGCTGAACGGAATGAACAGTCTACTGAGTACACAGTATGGGTTGAGAGTAAATCGGAGAAAGACGAAGGTAATGAGAAGTAGTAGAAATGAGAACAGCGAGAAACTTAACATCAGGATTGATGGTGACGAAGTCAATGAAGTTAAGGAATTCTGCGACCTAGGCAGTAAAATAACCAATGACAGACGGAGCAAGGAGGACATCAAAAGCAGACTCGCTATGGCAAAAAAGGCATTTCTGGCCAAGAGAAGTCTACTAATATCAAATACCGGCTTTAATTTGAGGAAGAAATTTCTGAGGATGTACGTCTGGAGTACAGCATTGTATGGTAGTGAAACATGGACTGTGGGAAAACCGGAACAGATGAGAATCGAAGCATTTGAGATGTGGTGCTATAGACGAATGTTGAGAATTAGGTGGACTGATAAGGTAAGGAATGAGGAGGTTCTACGCAGAATCGGAGAGGAAAGGAATATGTGGAAAACACTGATAAGGAGAAGGGACAGGATGATAGGACATCTACTAAGGCATGAGGGAATGACATCCATGATACTGGAGGGAGCTGTAGGGGGCAAAAAATGTAGAGGAAGACAGAGATTGGAAAACGTCAAGCAAATAATTGAGGACGCAGGTTGCAAGTGCTACTCTGAAATGAAGAGGTTAGCACAGGAAAGGAATTCGTGGCCGGCCGCATCAAACCAGTCAGTAGACTGATGACCAAAAAGAAAAAAAAAAGGCACTTGTTTGCCCCGTTCTTCATTATTGTTCATTTAGCTGGGATGTCTATCAGCTAGGAGTGATCGAGGAGATAGAGAAGATCCAACGAAGAGCGGCACTTTTCGTCACGGGATCGTTTAGCTGGCGAGAGAGCGTTACGGAGATGCTAAACAAACTCCACTGGCAGGCGTTACAAGAGAAACGCTGTGCATCACGGGGAGATTTACTATTGAAATTTAGGGACAGCACTTTTCAGGAGTCGGACAACGTACTGCTTCCCCGGACATACTCCTCGCGTATTGACCACGAGAAGAAAATTCGAGAAATTAGAGCCAATACAGAGAGTTACCGACAGTCATTCTTCCCACGCACTATTCGCGTGTGGAACAGGGATCAGTATGTGGTGCCGAAAGTATTCTCCGCCACACACCATTAGCTGGCTTGCGGAGTATGGTAGATGTCGATGTAGACGTCGTGGGATTGGCCGATCACTCCTCATTACAGATGTCGGACGTCGTAGGCTGGGCAGACTGGTACAATAGGAACTGTGGCGGAACTAACATCAGACTTTAATGCTGGTTAGAGTATAAGTGTGTCTGAAGACACAGTGCACCCAACACTCCTAATGATGGTCCTACGCAGCGGACGACCCAGGCATGCGCAAATGTTAATACCACGAGATGCCAATTTCGACTGAAAAGGAGACTTGACCAAAGACACTGGACGTTAGCGCAGTGCCAGAGCGTTGCATGGTCTGATGAATGCCGATCCCTTCATATCGATGGGATGACTCGAATCCGTCGCCTTCAAGGAGAACAGCTTCATGGCACCTGTACTGCGGGAAGGAGACAACCTGGCAGAAGCTCGATTACGCTTTGGGAAACACTCACGAGGCCATCCATGGGTCCAGTGGAGCACGATGACGGCCAAGGAGTATCGTAGACTGGCTGCAGACAACGTACACCTTTTCTTGATGATCATTTTGAACGATGGCAGTGGCATTTTTCAGCAATATAATGCTTCACGACACAAGGGCGGGAGTGCCATGGAGTGGCCGGTGAAACAGAGTAGCGAGTTCCAGTTGACGTGCTGGCCCTCCAGTTCGGCAGATCTGAACCCGATCGAACACATCTGGGATGTGATTGAACTTGGCGTCATAGCTCATTGCCCCCTTCCCGTAATTTATGGGAATTAGCTGATTTTTGTGTGCAGATGTGATAGAAATATGATCTAGTGACTTACCAAGGGCTCTCTGCTTCCATTCAACGACGCGTCGCTGCTATCTGAGTCAAAGGTGGACGTACGGGCTATTACGTACCTAGAATGAGATTTCACTCTGCAGCGGAGTGTGCGCTGATATGAAACTTCCTGGCAGATTAAAACTGTGTGCATGTCCGAAACGCGGGACCTTTGCCTTCGCAGGCAAGTGCTCTACCAACTGAGTGAGCTACCCAAGCACGACTCACGCCCCGTCCTCACAGTTTTACTTCTACCAGTTCCTCATCTCCTACCTTCCAAACTTTACAGAAGTTCTCCTGCAAACCTTTCAGAACTAGCACTACTGAAAGAAAGGATAATGAGGAGACATGGCTTAGCCACAGCCTAGGGGATATTTCCAGAATGAGATTTTCACTCTGCAGCGGAGTGTATGCCGAAATGAAACTTCCTGACAGATTAAAACTGTAGGCCGGACCGAGATTCTAACTCAGGACCTTTACAAGGTTTGCAGCAGAGCTTCTGTAAAGTTTCGAAGGTAGGACACGAGGTACTGGTAGAAGTAAAGCTGTGAGGACGGGGCGTGAGTCATGCTTGGGTAGCTCAGCTGGTAGAGCACTTGGCTGCGAAAGGCAAAGGTCCCGACTTCGAGTCTCGGCACACAGTTTTAATCTACCAGGAATTTTTTTATTACGTAGCTGTTCGTAATGTTCTGTAGGTGATACGTTCGGGTGACGAACGAGGTGCATATTCAAGTACGACAACCCCTCCTCTGACTTGTCGCCACTCGAATTATTTCACTCGTTCCGTGTGAGACGCGATAAAAGTAAGGGCAGAGTAACGGCCGAGGTAAAAGCGAACGAAAAGAAGACGTGTTTATGCCGCGTGTAAGACAGGAGCGGCGCGTGGGTAAGCAGGATATAGTGAGCCACACTCATGTTGACACGGCTATGCCTCCAGAGGTGGGTGCGTCCTTATATGAAGACAGAGGACAGGCGGAGGAGAAGGGCGAAGCACGGAAGGGAGACTTACGGCCGCTGTGGAGCCGCGGGCTAACGGCCGTAGAGGGAAGCCTCCTGCCGTTTATTTTTATTCTGTCTTTACACGCCGGAAAAACACTGCAAAGTTCCATGAAGTTCGTAGTGCTTCCTATCCGACAGGGAGTACGTTGTCACCTTGTATAGCAGTTTGCTTAATTTCTCAAGTAGTTTATCAGGTGACCATTTAAGATGAAATACGCTCAGAACAATCATGGCGCTGAAGTCTTGCAGCAGACAGAATGTGGTTGAGAATAGGTAATGGTGGTAATAGCTGAAACAACTGGTACTCAGTTATAGCGTTATTTTTTTTTCACCCAGCTTCTTTTTTTAAAAAAGCATCAACCAACAGGCATTAAAGGCCCAAAAGAACAGACCGGCCGCCATATCATCCTCAGACCTTTGGCGCCATCGGATGCGGAAACGGAGGCTCATGCGGCCAGCACACCTCTCTCACAGCCGTTGTCAGCTTTCTTGACCAGTGTCGCTACTTCTCAGTCAGGTGGCTCATCAATCGGCCTCATAAGGTCTGAAGAACTCCATTTGCCAAAAGCAATAGGCAGACCCGGCATGGATAAGGACTGCGACAGCTGTGTTCGGATGCAGGCTGAGTTGGCATCCCTTCGCTCCCAGCATCAGGCAGTGTTGGCTTCGGTCACATAGCTTTAGGCCGTTGCCAATGGGCATCACTGTGGTGGTCTGGATGGGGGTTTGTCGGGGACGGCCAGCTCGTCCCACGCATCCCTCGATCGGACTACAGCTGTGGCTGCCCGGGATACTGCCCAAATTAAGGCCGACCCCTCACCTGTGATAGAGTGGGAGGTCGTCTCGGGGTTGGCACGGGGCGAAAGACATTCTGGAGGGCTGAACGGAAGGCCTCTCCAGTTGGTCTGACGAACCGGTTTCAGGCCCTCTCTCCGGCTAATACTGATCTTCGGCCGGACATGGCTGCTTTTCCTGTTCCAGAGGTTGTTCCTCAGTCTGCAAGATCCGTGCGGTCGTAGAGGGTGGGCTTACTGGTAGTTGGGAGCTCCAACGTCAGGCGCGTAATGGGGCCCCTTAGGGATATGGCGGCAAGAGAGGGGAAGAAAACCAATGTGCACGCCGTGTGCATACCGGGGGGAGTCATTCCAGATGTGGAAAGGGTCCTTCCGGATGCCTGGAAGGGTACAGGGTGCACCCATCTGCAGGTGGTCGCTCATGTCGGCACCAATAATGTGTGTCGCTATGCATCGGAGGAAATCCTCTCTGGCTTCCGGCGGCTATCTGATTTGGTGACGACTGCTAGTCTCGCTAGCGGGATGAAAGCAGAGCTCACCATCTGCAGCATCGTCGAGAGGACTGACTGCGGACCTTTGGTACAGAGCCGAGTGGAGGGTCTGAATCAGAGGCTGAGACGGTTCTGCGACCGTGTGGGCTGCAGATTCCTCTACTTGCGCCATAGGGTGGTGGGGTTTCGGGTTCCGCTGGATAGGTCAGGAGCCCACTGCACACAGCAGCCGGCTACACGGGTAGCAGGGGTTGTGTGGCGTGGACTGGGCGGATTTTTTAGGTTAAATGGCTTCGGGTAAGTGCAGAAAGGGCAACAGCCTCAAAGGGTGCGGGGCAAAGTCAGGACATGCGGGGACCAAGCAGCAATCGGTATTGTAATTGTAAACTGTCGTAGCTGCATTGGTAAAGTACTGGAACTTCAAGCGCTAATAGAAAACACCGAAGCTGAAATCGTTATAGGTACGGAAAGCTGGTTGAAGCCAAAGATAAATTCTGCCGAAATTTTTACAAAGGCACAGACGGTGTTTAGAAAAGATAGATTGCATGCAACCAGAGGTGGCGTGTTGTCGCTGTTAGTAGTAGTTTATCCTGCAGTGAAGTAAAAGTCGATGGTTCCTGTGAATTATTACAGGTGGAGGTTACACCCAACATCAGAACTAGGTTAATATTTGGCTCCTTTTACCGACCTCCCGACTCAGCAGCATTAGTGGCAGAACAACTAAGAGAAAATCTGGAATACATTTCACATAAATTTCCTCAGCATCTTTTAGTCTTAGGTGGAGATTTCAATTTACGAGATATAGACTCAGATGCTTAGGACGGGTGGTAGGGACAGAGCATCGAGTGACATTATACTGAGTGCACTATCCGAAAATTACCTCCAGCAATTAAACACAGAACCGACTCGTGGAGATAACATCTTGGACCTACCGATAACAAACAGACCCGAACTTTTCGACTCTGTAAGCGCAGAACAGGGAATCAGTGATCATAAGGCCGTTGCAGCATCCCTGAATACGGAAGTAAATAGGAATATAAAAAAAAGGGAGGAAGATTTATCTGTTTAGCAAGAGTAATAGAAATCAGATTTCCGACTACCTAACAGATCAAACCGAAAATTTCTATTCCGACACAGACAATGTTGAGTGTTTATGGTAAAAGTTCAAGGCAATCGTGAAATGCGTTTTAGACAGGTACGTGCCGAGTAAAACTGTGAGGGACGGGAAAAACCCACCGTGGTACAACAACAAAGAGAGCTTCACTCCAAGTTTAAACGCAGTCAAAACCTGCCAGACAAACAAAAGCTAAACGATGTCAAAGTTAGCGTATGAAGGGCTATGCGTGAAGCGTTCAGTGAATTCGAAAGTAAAATTCTATGTACTGACTTGACAGAAAATCCTAGGAAGTTCTGGTCTTACGTTAAATCAATAAGTGGCTCGAAAGATCATAACCAGACACTCCGGGATGATGATGGCATTGAAACAGAGGATGACACGCGTAAAGCTGAAAAACTAAACACCTTTTTCCAAAGCTGTTTCACAGAGGAAGACCGCACTTCAGTTCCTTCTCTAAATCCTCGCACAAACGAGAAAATGGATGACATCGAAATAAGTGTCCAAGGAATAGAAAAGCAACTTTAATAACTCAACAGAGGAAAGTTCACTGGACCTGACGGGATACCAATTCGATTCTACACAGAGTACGCGAAAGAGCTTGCCCCTCTTCTAACAGCCGTGTACCGCAAGTCTCTAGAGGAACAGAAGGTTACAAATGATTGGAAAAGAGCACAGGTAGTTCCAGCCTTCAAGAAGGGTCGTCGAGCAAATGCGCAAAACTATAGACCCATATCTATGACGTCGATCTGTTGTAGAGTTTTAGAACATGTTTTTTGCTCGCATATCATGTCGTTTCTGGAAACCCAGAATCTACTCTGCAGGAAACAACATGGATTCCGGAAACAGCGATCGTGTGAGACCCAACTCGCTTTATTTGTTCATGAGACTCAGAAAATATTAGATACAGGCTCCCAGGTAGATGCCATTTTCCTTGACTTCCGGCAGGCGTTCGATACAGTGCCGCACTGTCGCCTGATAAACAAAGTAAGAGCCTGTGTGGCTGGATTGAACAGTTTTTAGCAAACAGAACCTAGCATGTTGTTCTCAATGGAGAGACGTCTACAGGCGTTAAAGTAACCTCTGCTGTGCCACAGGGGAGTTTTATGGGACCATTGCTTTTCGCAATATATATAAATGACCTAGTAGATAGTGTCGGAAGTTCCATGATGCTTTTCGATGATGATTCTGTAGTATACAGAATAGTTGCAGCATTAGAAAATTGTAGCGAAATGCAGGAAGATCTGCAGCGGATAGGCACTTGGTGCAGGGGGTGGCAACTGACCCTTAACATAGACAAATGTAATGTATTGCGAATACATAGGGAGAAGGATCCTTTACTGTATGATTAAATGATAGCGGAACAAACACTGGTAGCAGTTACTTCTGTAAAATATCTGGGAGTATGCGTGCGGAATGATCTGAAGTGAAATGATCATATAAAATTAATTGTTGGTAAGGCGGGTACCAGGTTGAGATTTATTGGGAGAGTCCTTAGAAAATGTAGTACATGAACGAAGCAGGTGGCTTACAAAACACTCGTTCGACCTATAGTAGAGTATTGTTCATCAGTGTGGGATCCGTACCAGGTCGGGTTGACGTAGGAGAAGAGCGGCGCGTTTCGTCACAGGATTATTTGGTAAGCGCGATAGGCGGAGTGGCCGAGCGGTTCTAGGCGCTTCAGTCTGGAACTGCTGCCAGCCGGTATCTTATAACAATTGCTTACTTCCTTACTGATATTGAAGACAAGCTCCTCTTTTCTTACGTCCCATTTAATTTCTAAAATCTTTGGACTGTGTTATACGGTGGGTGGCATCATACAGGTTAGTCTATATATGACTAGATTGGTCTACATTAATTGTTCATTATACACACGTCAAAAAATTCTTGCATCACGCCGGTTCCAGAACTCCTGACGTTAACTGTGGACATTGTATCAAATACACAGTCCCTTTGACTGTTCAGAGATGTCACTAAACCCGCCCAACGATGTAAACAACATGCATGAGCTGCCGCATGGAGGTATTCGGCTCTTGTTGTCTATAATTCAACCATGCAGAGATGGTCAATACCGCGCTTCTAACGTGCCCGCACTGTTACCTTGCGCCAGGAAGGGCTCTCAACAAGGGAAGTGTCCAGGCGTCTCGGAGTGAAGCAAAGCGATGTTGTTCGGACATGGAGGAGATATAGAGAGAGTGTAACTGTCGATGACATGCCTCGTTCAGGTTGCCCAAGGGCTACTACTACAGTGGATAACCGCTACCTATGGATTATGGCTCGGAGGAATCCTGACATCAACGCCACCATGTTGTACAATGTTTTTCGTGCAGCCACAGGACGTCTTGTTACGACTCAAACTGTGCCAATAGGCTTCACGATGCTCAACTTCACTCCCAAAGTCTACGGCGAGGTCCACCTTTGCCACCACAACACCATGCAGCGCGGTACAGATGGTCAAAACAACAAACCAAATGGACCGCTCAGGATTGGCATCACGTTCTCTTCCTCGATGAGTATCGCATATGCCTTCATCACTTACAACTTTCATTTTATGACCAACATGTGTTTGTTTAGGGGGTGCAGTGCTGCCAACTCTCGCTATGTGTTTATCTTTTGTCTTCTGATAGTGTTGGTTGTGTGGTTTGATGTTTTTCATCTGTTTTGTGATCACAAAATGACAATTGCTAGTGACATGTTTTACCTAATGTGTGTGAGAAAACGCCGGAAATCAGCTAGTTGGAGCATGAGGACCTAATGAACACATCTCCGTGACCAAACATACGGGCTAACAAGACTGGAAATCCTAAGTAAGCCGGCCAAAGTGGCCGTGCGGTTCTAGGCGCTACAGTCTGGAACCGCGTGGCCGCTACGGTCGCAGGTTCGAATCCTGCCTGGGGCATGGTTGTGCTCAGAGCCATTTGAACCAATCCTAAGTAACACTAAACGATA
Source organism: Schistocerca piceifrons (assembly GCF_021461385.2). Lineage (NCBI taxonomy): Eukaryota > Metazoa > Arthropoda > Insecta > Orthoptera > Acrididae > Schistocerca > Schistocerca piceifrons. Next base: position 123,568,369 of record NC_060146.1, read on the forward strand.
AATTCACATTACAAAATTTGTGCTAGTAAAGTTGTTTCTAAACTGAAAACCAAGAGAAAAACATAACAGAAAGTAACCCAGTAACATATTAAAACTACTAAATAGTATTTTATTATCTTTATAAAAGGAAACATGTATTACAGGCCACTGAAGAAATATTCATATATAAAAGAAACGACACGTGTATGGCATAAAACAAAGTGCCTTTCATTTAGTTGCATAGACGGAACATACCTCCAAGTCTTTTGAAGCTACAAAGGAGCGACGCAAAACGGAAAAAATGACGAAAACTTTAGTGTTAATTTACATTTAACAGCACTCAGTCAATAAATTAATATTTTAAATAAATAGATGGAGCTAAGTGCTGAAACTCTAATGGGTCGTTGCGCTCTCTTTCCATAATTTTCGAGTACACTTTGCAATGTTTACCAACTATTTGTTTTGTAAACTCATCACAAAATTGCCACGTACGTCTATATTTGCTATTCGAGGTGGTTTAGTTTAAATTACTGTGACTGATTACTGGGTGAAACGCGATTGCGGAGAGCTGATTGCCTCGAGCAAATTTTATCAGTCCGCCATTATGCTAATCGTCTCAAGAAATCGAATTTTGGGACCGCAAATGGGGGAACAGCATTGACGTTTAGCATAATTGGCAATACGGGAGTGGCGGCGGCGATCGGCAGCTGATTATGGCGGCCTGTGGCGCGCTGCCTGTTTTTGTGTTGTTTGCCGGCGGTTTCCGGCCATCCGTTAGCGCCGCGGCAATTACTCGGGCCGCACCAGTGACGTCACTGTGAACACGACCCAGCCCGCTCAGTGAGTGATTGGTTTCGTGTGGCGACCGCGGCTGTTCGTGGCGCGCTTAGGACGCTCGCTAAGAACGGTCTATCACACACGGAGTATTCCTTATTCGACGTTGAAGCATTGTTTCTGTGATATTATTATTTAAAGGAAAATACGAAAACTAACATCACTTCCGTACGCTGCCTAACGCGAACTATTTAGTATTTACAAAAAACTCGTGCAGTAAACCACATGTCAGCGATATTTCTGGCTAAAAAATGGCTCTGAGCACTATGGTAGGAGGATTTTTCTGTTTAGCAAAACTGACAAAAAGCAGATTACAGAGTACCTGACGGCTCAAAACAAAAGTTTTGTCTCAAGTACAGATAGTGTTGAGGATCAGTGGACAAAGTTCAAAACCATCGTACAATATGCGTTAGATGAGTATGTGCCAAGCAAGATCGTAAGAGATGAAGAAGAGCCACCGTGGTACAACAACCGAGTTAGAAAACTGCTGCGGAAGCAAAGAGAACTTCACAGCAAACATAAACATAGCCAAAGCCTTGCAGACAAACAAAAATTACGCGAAGCGAAATGTAGTGTGGTGAGGGCTATGCGAGAGGCGTTCAATGAATTCAAAAGTAAAGTTCTATGTACTGACTTGGTCTTATGTCACAGCAGTAGGTGGATCAAAACAAAATGTCCAGACACTCTATAACCAAAATGCTACTGAAACAGAGGATGACAGACTAAAGGCCGAAATACTAAAGGTCTTTTTCCAAAGCTGTTTCACAGAGGAAGACTGCACTGTAGTCTACGCGAAGGAACTTGCCCCCCTTCTTGCAGAGGTGTACCGTAGATCTCAAGAAGAGCGTAGCGTTCCAAAGGATTGGAAAAGGGCACAGGTCATCTCCGTTTTCAAGAAGGGACGTCGAACAGATGTGCAGAACTATAGACCTATATATCTAACGTCGATCAGTTGTAGAATTTTGGAGCACGTATTATGTTCGAGTATAATGACTTTTCTGGAGACTAGAAATCTACTCTGTAGGAATCAGCATGGGTTTCAAAAAGACGATCGTGTGAAACCCAGCTCGCGCTATTCGTCCACGAGACTCAGAGGGACATAGACGCGGGTTCACAGGTAGATGCCGTGTTTCTTGACTTCGGCAAGGCGTTCGATACAGTTCCCCACAGTCGTTTAATGAACAAAGTATCAGCATATGGACTATCAGACCAATTGTGTGATTGGATTGAAGAGTTCCTAGATAACAGAACGAAGCATGTCATTCTCAATGGAGAGAGGTCTTCCGAAGTAAGAGTGATTTCAGGTGTGCCGCAGGCGAGTGTCACAGGACCGTTGCTATTCATAATATACATAAATGACCTTGTGGATGACATCGGCAAGTTCACTGAGGCTTTTTGCAGATGATGTTGTGGTGTATCGAGAGGTTGTAACAATGGAAAATTGTACTGAAATGCAGGAGGATCTGCAGTGAATTGACGCATGGTGCAGGGAATGGCAATTGAATCTCAATGTAGACAAGTGTAATGTGCTGCGAATACATATAAAGATAGATCCCTTATCATTTAGCTACAAAATAGCAGGTTAACAACTGGAAGCAGTTAATTCCATAAATTATCTGGGAGTACGCATTAGGAGTGATTTAAAATGGAATGATCATATAAGGTTGATCGTTGGTAAAGGAGATTCCAGGCTGAGATTCATTGGAAGAATCCTAAGGAAATGCAATCCAAAAACAAAGGAAGTAGGTTACAGTACGCTTGTTCGCCCACTGCTTGAATACTGCTCAGCAGTGTGGGATCCGTACCAGATAGGGTTGATAGAAGAGATGGAGAAGATCAAATGGAGAGCAGCGCGCTTCGTTACGGGATCATTTTGTAATCGCGAAAGCGTTACGGAGATGACAGATAAACTCCAGTGGAAGACTCTGCAGGAGAGACGCTCAGTAGCTCGGTACGGGCTTTTGTTAAAGTTTCGAGAACATACCTTCACCGAAGAGTCAAGCAGTATATTGCTCCCTCCTACCTATATCTCGCGAAGAGATCATGAGGATAAAATGAGAGAGATTAGAGCCCACACAGAAGCATACCGACAATCCTTCTTTCCACGAACAATACGAGACTGTAATAGAGAGGAGAACCGGTAGAGGTACTCAAGGTACCCTCCGCCACACACCGTCAGGTGGCTTGCGGAGTATGGATGTAGATGTAGTAGATGTAGATGGGACTTAACATCTGAGGTCATCATTCCGCTAGACTTAGTAGTTAAACCAAACTAACCTAAGGACAGCACACACATCCATGCCCGAGGCAGGATTCGAACTTGCGACCGTAGCAGCAGCGCGGTTCAGGACTGAAGCACCTAGAACCTCTCGACACCGCGTCCCGCATATTTCTGATAGTTTTGCAGAAAATTTGTTCTCTCAGATACAGTCCTGTATTTTGTACTAAAGACATCGAACATAAATTCTTGCTCATTAATAGAGACAAGAAAAGACTGAATGAAAACTTAAACACTGAGTGGCGTTTAAAGTGTTACAGGCAAGCAGAGCATTGTCGACCAGTTCTTGGGAACAGGGCAAAAGCTGCTGACTGGAAATGATGGATTCAACACTCATGGGGCGCACATCTTGTTCGATCTCGTGGGCTACCCGTTCTAGTTTCCCTCTCTTAATTCGCTTCGTACAGCTTCCGATTCCTTTTTACTCTCATACTAAAATGCAAAATTTGTTCCTGTATTTTATTAGTAAACTGGTATAAATGTTTTCCATATATGTCTACATCCGAAGACTGCTATTGTACATCGTCATTAATTTCAGACTGGAAACTGTACAAATTAATGCCCAAATTACTTGTGCACGATAAAACTCATTTATCCTCTGGTTAAGGTTTTCGTTCATGTTACTAAAATTTGTAATTTGACAAGTCTTTTTGACGATTCTTATAAATTTTTCATTTCCTTGACCAGTTGTTAGACTGATTCACCATCGGACTGGTCACACAAAGCATTTTTCAGACAACTCACTCCAAAGGCACATGTATCACTGTAATAACTTCCGTATCGTAGTACCTATATAACACATCACAATATACTACTCAGACTCTTGAACATAAGTAGCTCAATAAAACTAATACGCTGGTAAACGAGTCTTGACTTTTGTTTATGATCGACACTGAGTTTATTATATCTTACTTTCATGAAAATATCCCTTCGTCGATACATAGTCGACTGAGATTACATGTACAACTTCACTAATCGCACTGTCAGCTGAGTTACTCATTTCCCTTTTAGGGTCCGTTCAGTCACGTTATAGGAGTAAGGACTGGTCCATATTGCACAATCCTAATCTTAAAATTAATATTTAGTGGTCGTATTAACCACATTTCAATTGGTATTTCATCACTCCATGTGCTGATGTCATAAGTTTAGCGACGGAACAACCTCGTGTTACCTGTGACCTTGGGTGCACCCAGAGATTCGAAAGGGTAAGACTGGATTAATAAAAGCGTTCATAAATTTTCGTTTAATTCATTGACCTTTTGGTATACATTTTTTTTAAATGTCATCAAAAGTTTCACTCATGTCAAAAATTATGATTTGCAGTATTAGAAGATATGAAGGACTTATTTCAATAGTGGTACAAGTCCAGTTTTGTACATTTTGAGATACAGAATCCTAAAGTTAAATGAGCGCTGAAAAATCTCCTGTTGAGATACCAGAAATATTCAAGCATATGGCTACTTGCTAGAGATGAACGTTTCTTTCTGTTTGTTTGGATCATCAATTGGCAGCAAAGGGGAGGTAATGGACTTATCCCTATTGAAATAAGCCCTTCATATAAGCATTTCTCGTTTCATCGTTATATGCTTGTTGTCAGAGTAAAACCTTTCGTAAAGGTTCGAAATTGTGTGTAAAGATTGTTTCAGGTCACTAAGGGTTCATATTCGCAAATCCCGAATAAATATAGCGTTGCTCTCAGACAGGCGGCAAAAACACGTTCGGTTTTCCTCGTTACTACAGTGAGGTGTCTTGGGTGTCTTTCGTTTCGTGAATGGTCGTTATAAGATTGACTCAAGCTAACTTTTTCTAAGTAACTTGCCTAGCTTCATTTGCTCTTTCAGTGTCTTTTCAGTGAAGTCTGACTCTGATTGTGTATTATATTACAATGGTTATTTGTCTACTGCTAGACAGTTAAGAAATTTTTACGAGTAAAATAACGACTGGCTTGGTGGGGGTTTACGTGTAAAAGTTATTATAACTCGGAGTACTTTCATTGTTTACTGCCATTGAGTCTAACAAGTGCTACTATCTACAGGGTGAAAAGCATTTAAACCACCAAACTCTGGGAGGTTCTAGGAGACATCAAAACAAATATTTTTTCTAAAGTCATTTTTTTCCCATGAGGAGTATTTAAACCGGTGGAGGAAGATTTCCCTGGCCACAAATTAATTAAACCAACAATCACTTTTCCATTTTTATGACCAAGAAACAACAACTAGGTAGCAGATACGACCAAATTAAACAATCCCCAACAACTCCGACCCTCACATTAACGAAGAACCGCATTTGATGAGCGCTAGTAACTGTGGCATGTGGGTTATCCTCACTCCAAACATGTGAATTGTGCATATTGAAGACTCCATCACCCCAGAACGTTGCTTCATCGGTTAACAACTCAGAGGATGGAAATGTAGGATGCATTTCACACTGTTCCAGGTACCACTGCGAAAACTGTGCTCTGGGTGGATAGTCAACTGTAAGTGAAATCGACGTAACAATTGCTCTCGAAGGACTGTTCTTACATTCGTCTGATTCGTCCCGATGTTACGTGCAATTGCACGAGTGCTGATTGAAGGATCCCGCTCCACATCTACATCTACATCTACATGATTACTCTGCAATTCACATTTAAGTGCTTGGCAGAGGGTTCATCGAACCACAATCATACTATCTCTCTACAATTCCACTCTCGAACAGCGCACGGGAAAAACGAACACCTAAATCTTTCTGTTCGAGCACTGATGTCTCTTATTTTATTTTGATGATCATTCCTACCTATGTAGGTTGGGCTCAACAAAATATTTTCGCATTCGGAAGAGAAAGTTGGTGACTGAAATTTCGTAAACAGATCTCGAAGCGACGAAAAACGTCTTTGCTTTAATGACTTCCATTCCAAATCGCGTATCGTATCTGAAACACTCTCTCCCCTATTACATGATAATACAAAACGAGCTGCCCTTTTCTGCACCTTTTCGATGTCCTCCGTCAATCCCACTTGGTAAGGATCCCACACCGCGCAGCAATATTCTAACAGAGGACGAACGAATGTAGTGTAAGCTGTCTCTTTAGTGGACTTGTAGCATCTTCTAAGTGTTCTGCCAATGAAACGCAACCTTTGGCTCGCCTTCCCCACAATATTATCTATGTCGTCTTTCCAGCTGAAGTTGTTCGTAATTTTAACACCCAGGTACGTAGTAGAATTGACAGCCTTGAGAATTGTACTATTTATCGAGTAATCGAATTCCAACGGATTTCTTTTGGAACTCATGTGGATCACCTCACACTTTTCGTTATTTAGCGTCAACTGCCACCATGCAGCAATCTTTTCTAAATCACTTTGCAACTGATACTGGTCTTCCGATGACCTTACTAGACGGTAAATTACAGCATCATCTGCGAACAACCTAAGCGAACTGCTCAGATTGTCACCCAGGTCATTTATATAGATCAGGAACAGCAGAGGTCCCAGGACGCTTCCCTGGGGAACACCTGATATCACTTCAGTTTTACTCGATGATTTGCCGTCTATTACTACGAACTGCGACCTTCCTGACAGGAAATCACGAATCCAGTCGCACAACTGAGACGATACCCCATAGGCCCCCAGCTTGATTAGAAGTGGCATGTGACGAACGGTGTCAAAAGCCTTCCGGAAATCTAGAAATACGGAATCAACTTGAGATCCCCTGTCGATAGCGGCCATTACCTCGTGCGAATAAAGAGCTAGCTGCGTTGCACAAGAACGATGTTTTCTGAAACCATGCTGATTACATATCAATAGATCGTTCCCTTCGAGGTGATTCATAATGTCTGAATACAATATATGCTACAAAACCTTACTGCTAACCGACGTCAATGATATAGGTCTGTAGTTCGTTGGATTACTCCTACTATCATTCTGGTGCGACCTGCGCAATTTTCCAATCTGTAGGTGCAGATCTATCGGTGAGCGAGCGATTGTATATGATTGCTAAATAGGGAGCTATTGTATCAGCGTAATCTGAAAGGAACCTAATCGGTATACAATCTGGACCTGAAGACTTGCCCGTATCAAGCGATTTGAGTTGCTTCGCAACCCCTAAGCTATCTACTTCTAAGAAACTCATGCTAGCAGCTACCTCAACTTGCAGCGTTCTTACCGTGCGAAGGCGTCCCTGTCCAGGTAATCTGCTAAATGACCCGTTCTCATGCAGACCTTTGTACACAGCAGCAAAGATAGTATGATGCGGGATACGGCGATTAGGATAGTGTTGTTGATAAACCCGCTGTGCAGCACGTCCATTGTGGTGCGCTACATAGTACGCACCAACCATATCAGTGTACTCACTCGAGGTGTATCGCTACGTTAATAAACAGAGACAATGCACAACTACACTGGTGGACAGCGCTTCCCTACAACTGAAGAGCGTAATACGCCCTCTAACAACTGAAGATCGTAATACGGCCTCCACCGGTTTAAATAATCCTCATAGGAAAAAATGACATTAGGGAAAAATATTTGTTTTGATGTCCTCTAAAACCTCCCAGAGTTTGTCGGTTTAAATACTTTTCACCCTGTATATACCTACACATATCAAAAAAAGTTTTGCATCAGCCCGGTTCCCAGAACTCCTGAAGATAGACCGACTGTGGATATTGTATCACAGACACAGTCCCTTTAACTGTTCAGAGGTGTCACTAAACCCGCCCAAAGATGCAAACAACCATGCATGAGCAGTGCCTATTAGACAGAGGGGGACCAACAGCCCATCAGTTCCATTCATACCACCAGAAAGGAGGTACACGGCTCGTGTAGTCTGTAGTTCAACCATGCCTAGGCGGTCAATACCGCGGTTCGATCGCGTCCGCACTGTTACTTTATGCCAGGAAGGGCTTTCAACAAGGAAAGTGTCCAGGCATCTCGGAGTGAACCAAAGTGATATTGTTCTGACTTGGAGGACATGCAAAGAGACAGGAACTGTCGAAGACGTGCCTCGTTCAGGCCGCCGAAGGGCTACTACAGCAATGGATGACCGCTACCTACAGATTATGGCTTGGAGGAACCCAGACAGCAACGCTACCATGTTGAATAATGCTTTTCGTGCAGCCACAGGAAGTCGTGTTATGACTCAAACTGTGGGCAATAGGCTGCATGATGCGTAACTTCACTCCCGACGTTCATGGCGAGGTCCATCTTTGCAAACCACGACACCATGCAGCGTGGTACAGATGGGCCCAACAACATACCGAATGGACCGCTCAGGATTGGCATCACGTTCTCTTCATCGATGAGTGTCGCATATGCTTTCAACCAGACGATACGTGAATGCCATCCTTCGACCGATAGTGAAACCATATCGGCACCATAGTGGCGAGGTATTCGTCTTCATGGACGACAATTCGCGCCCCCATCGTGCACATCTTGTGAATGACTTCCTTCAGGATAACGACATCGCTCGACTCGAGTGGCCAGCATGTTTCTCCATGCATGAACCCTATCAAACATGCCTGGGATAGACTGAAAAGGGCTGTTTATGGACGACGTGACTCAACAACCACTCTGAGGGATCTACGCCAAATCACCGTCGAGGAGTGGGTAAATATGGACTTACAGTGCCTTGAAGTTGTGGATAGTATGCCACGACGAATACAGGCATGTATCAATGCAAGAAGACGTGCTTCTGGGTGTCAGAGGTAGCGGCGTGTACAGCAATCTGGACCACCACATCTGAATATCTCGCAGTATGGTGGTACAACATGCCATGTGTGGCTTACATGAGCAGTAAAAAGGGCGGAAATGATGTTTATGTTGATCTCTATTCCAATTTTCTGAACAGGTTCCGGAACTTTTGGAACCTATGTGATGCAAAACGTTTTTTGATGTGTGTACGTACACTCTAAAAAAATGCGCTATTCTGATCTTGCTTTCGGCGACTGCACTGCAATAAAGGCCTGTTCAGCGGTACTTAATCCAGAGTTAGTCCTCTATGTGACAATTTTTCAATTTAAGTGTCTATAACAATTTTCTTATTTAGTGTTATTATCTTGCCTTTATGAATTTATGAATTTTTATTCAAAATTCGGAAAGCTTTTCTTGTGCTCAACAGGATCTTTCGGAGAAAAACCATTTCGAAAGCATATATTTACTGGGCTGAAAAACATACAACTATGAAACCTGGGACACATGTTTAGGAATGTTACAGATGTTCAATAAGTCCTCCATCAGCTACACGGATAACATCACATGCATAGTCGATTTACTCCCACAGTGAGGTAAGCATATCCATCGTCACTGATGTTTTAGTAGTGCATGTTGTTTCTGTAGCTCCAAATTCAAACTGTGTGCTTGTTTACTTTCGGTAAGGTGTCAATAGCATTTTGAAGCTCGTCAGAAAGTATCGCATGTTTGCGTTTGTCGTCATGACGTAGAGACTGTAACCGCAGTTGTAACTCTCTACGGGCACAACCAGCTGATATTGTAGGTATAATTAGGAAAGCGGTTTGAATTCGAGGGACTTTTTAGTCAGGAAAAATAGGGCGGCCAGCAGTCTTTCCTTCAGAAACAAATCCTGTGTTTACAAGCTGTCGATACTATGTATGAATGTTCCACCCATTCAGAGGATGAGTTTGGTACCTCAACCTGCAACGTCTTTGTCCTATAACGACAGAATTACGCTTCGCGATCTAGAGATGGCTAATTTTACAACATATTACAATAAACAAGCAAACAGAAGACAACCGACATCTGGCGGCAGTGAATGTAAACTAGACACCTCATTCGTTCCTCCAATAACCGAGCCGTGTAGTAGTGATCGATAGTTTTGACAACATAATACTGTTTAATACTGCATTCTTTTTAAAACACGCTGTGTTTTCGGGAGGAATTTATTAAGGAAGCTCTTTTTATTCTGTACGTTTTACGTGTTTACATGTCTTATAAAAGTTTTATAATTGTTTTATTTGCTATGAATGTACACGTTAATTATCACGGAAAAATTGTTAAAATTACATTATCTTACCACGCAACGCGGACATGCAGACTGTAGACGAGAGAGCCTATTGGAAGTAAGATGCTTTAATACACGTATGGTAAATTCTTTTAGCGTCTGTGGAGAACATGTTTGTAATTTTTACATACTTGGCTTGATCCTGACGACAATTAACTTGTGAAAATTTTAATCTTTGTTGTAAAAATTAGGACTGATCTCGAAACAAATACAATAATTTTGTCTTTTTTTTTTTTTGCAAATGAGTTTTTACTGGCCGTTACTATAGCCGCTCTTCTGTCTCTACTCTTACCTCTGCTATCTCCTGCGAGAATGTACGAAACTACGAGGCTGTTCAATAAGTAATGCAACGTATTCTTTTTCTCGGCCTGTTTCGGCTGAAAAACTTTGGAATTTGTTGTCGTACATATTGGGGATATTCCCACTTCAGCTCCTATAGTTCCATTAAGTTCCGATAGGTGGCAGCGCTATACGTGGCCGGTAAAGATGGCACCTGTAACGGAAGGACGGTCCAAGCAGAGAGCTGTCATTGAGATGATTTTGGCGGAAAACGAGAGAACTGCAGATACTCACAGTCGCTTACAGGAACATAAGCACGGTTGAGTCTCTGGCCGAAGCGTCTGTCATCATTGCAACGAGGTAGCACAGACCTGTCCGATTTCCCTTGAGTTGGCCGTCTGCAAACAGCTGTGACTACTAGAACGTTGGAACGTGCAGACACTCTCATTCCAGGTGATCGACGATCATACGAAGGTCACTCCAAAAGAAATGCACACTATTTTTTTTAAAATCCATCCTTTATTCTACATGTTTGAAAGTTTTACAGTGTGTACATACATCGTTTAGGAACTATATTTTCACTTCTCCACATAATTTCCATCCCTCTCAACTGCCTTACGCCATCTTGGAACCAGCGCCTGTATATACCCGCACGGTAGAATTCTGGACCATCCTGTTGGAGCCACTGTTTATCAGCGTTCACAAGGGAGTCATCATCCCCAAACCTTGTTCCACGAAGTGAGTCTTTCAGTTTCCAAAGGAAAGGATAGTCACATGGAGCCAGGTCAGGACTGTAAGGTGGTTGTTTCAGTTTTCCCCATCCGAGTTTTGTGACCGCTTCCATGGCTTTTGACTGACATGTGGCCGTGCATTGTGCAACAGCAACACATCGTGCTTTGGCCGATGTGGTCGAACACGATTCAGTCGAGCTTGAAGTTTCTTCAGTGTCGTCACATATCCATCAGAATTTATGGTGGTCCCACTTGGAATGATATCCGCAAGCAAGAGTCCTTCGGAATCGAAAATCACCGTAGCCATAACTTTTCCAGTAGAAGGTGTGGTTTAGAATTTTTTTTTCTTGGGTGAATTTGGATGATGCCACTCCATTGATTGCCTCTTCGTCTCTGGTGAAAAATGATGGAGCCATGTTTCATCACCTGTCACAATTCTTCCAAGAAATTAATCTCCAGCATTCTCATACCGTTCCAAAAGTTCGCTGCATACCGTTTTTATTGTTTGTTTTTGAGCCACTGTCAACATCCTGGGAACTCGCCTGGCACAAACCTTTTTTAACGCCAACACTGTCAGTATTCTGCAAACATTTCCTTCCTCTATCCCAACGTACCGTGACAATTCGTTTACTGTGATGCGTCTGTCAGCCGTCACCATTTCGTTAACTCCCTGCACGCTGTCTGGAGTGTGTGCAGTACGAGGCCTGCCACTGCGAGGACAATCCTCAGTTGCCCGCTTTCATCACGTAACCTGCTTGCCCACCAACTAACTGTACTGCGATCAACAGCAGCATCTCCATACACCTTTTTCAATCTCTTGTGGATGTTTCCCACTGTCTCGTTTTCACAACACAATTCTACGACAGCACGTTGCTTCTGACGAATGTCAAGTATAGCAGCCATCTTGGACACATGCTGTGACCGCGCCACTCACGGTAACAGGTTGAAATAAGTTTGAAAACAAGCGGGAAGGATGTATGTACATACTGTAAAACTTTCACGCATGCAGAATGAAAACGGTATTTTTACAAAAGTAGTGTGCATTTCTTTTGGAGTGACCCTCGTAGTTAAAAGCTCACTACACTACTCGACGTCGCTGTTGTTAGTGGTGGCACACTCGTCAAACAGTTGAGGCACTCAGAGGTGTTTGCCCGCTGGGTTCGTCACTGCCTAACAGATCACCAAAAAGAGAGAAATTCTGCGCGGGACTGCTTGCGCATGGTAATTCTTTTGTCGAAAATAGTCGGAGGCGATGAAAGATGGGTTTATCTTTTCGAACTGAAAAAAAGGGTAGCGGAGTTACGCCGCCCTTTTTTTATTTTTTTATTTTTTGTGGACACTTCTATGGATTTAGATGTTCCACCATGTAGAAGTGAAGGAAGAAAGAATGTATGGGCACGTTAAAATTGAGGCCCCATTCCTTCCTATACGTTTTTTTGATTTCACCCCTTTGTTTTTGTCGAAGTGACTTCTTTGTTTTATTTCAATTGATTGCCTTCAATAAGTAGTTTGGAAAAAAAAGAGTGAAGATTTTCATTTTTTGAATGAATACACTTCCGTTTGAGTGTATAGTTCCGGTGTATTTCCTGTGTCAGGGAAACAAAAGATAGAAAAACTGACGCCAATCACTGATTTCCATTTTTTTTTGGCCAGGAATGCCCTTTGTCTGTTCTAGTACACTTTTTTATAAAAAAAAGGTAATCGTCGTGCTTTCCGAGCGGGTGGTTGCCTGCTCGCGTCCAATTGTATTTTTTTTTTACCACATCTCGGCCCACGTCTTTAGTTGTGGGTCTGATTGGGCATCGGGGATGATAAAAAGAAAAATAGCTGAGTGGTCTGCATGATGGATTGCCGTCCTTCAGGCCCGAGTTCGATCCTCGGCTGGGTCGGGGATTTTCTCCGCTCAGGGACTGGAAGTTGTGTTGTCTTCATCATCATGTCATCCCCATCCGGCGCGCTGGTCGCCCAATGTGGCGTCGAATGTTATACGACCTGCACCATGGGAGCCGGACCAGCATCGTAAGGGGCCTCCCAGCCAATGACGCCAAACACTCATATCCATACCATACAATTTTGTGCGTCCACGGTAGCTGAGTGGTCAGCGCGACAGAATGTCAATCCTAAGGGCCCGGGTTCGATTCCCGGTGGGTCGGAGATTTTCTCCGCTCAGGGACTGGGCGTTGTTCTAATCATCATCATTTCATCCCCATCGACGCGCAAGTCGCCGAAGTGGCGTGAAATCGAAAGACTTGCACTCAGCGAACCTCTACGCGACGAGGCCGACAACGCAAACCTTCACACCCAAGAGGAGCTCACAGAATTTCATTGGGCTGTTCTTCCTTATCCGCCCTACAGCCCTAATCTCGCACCTTACAACTTCCATCCGTTTGGCACAATGAAGGAAGCATTCTGCCGGAAGCAGTACGCGGGTGATGGAGCAGTTCCTGATGCAGCAAGACGTTGGTTCTGGCGTCCACAAGTAGAGTGGTACCACGCGGGCATACAGGCTCTTCGAGTAAGGTGGCGTAAGGTCGTCGACTGAACGGAGATTTTGAAAAATGGTTTTGTGGCCAAAAGAATGGGAAACAATGTGCTATACTGAATCCTGAATAAAACCAGCCTGCTTTCAGAAAAATAATGTTTCATTACTTATCGAGCGCCTCTCGTATTACAAACCTGTCCCATATACAGACGACCTGCTTGTGGTCATCTCAGCAAACACAAGAGCCCAGCTATAGGAGCCGGCCGGAGTGGCCGAGCGGTTCTAGGTGCTTCCGTCTGGAATCGAGCGACCGCTACGTTCGCAGTTTCGAATTCTGCCTCGGGCATGGATGTGTGTGATGTCCTTAGGTTAGTTAGGTTTAAGTAATTCTAAGTTCTAGGGGACTGACGACCTCTGCTGTTAAGTCCCATAGTGATCAGAGCCACTCGAGCCCGCTAGAGGAGAATGCGAGTGGCACATTGCAAACAATAACACAATGGTGCAACACAAACAAGCTCAAGATAGCGGGTACCAAAACAACATACACGCTTCTCAAAGGTAAATTAAAACGCAACCCATCGGTCAAAATAGGGGAAAACAACATAAAAAGAACAAGTAGCCCGCTACTTGGCCGTACACATAGATGAAAAGTGAATTTCCATGAACACGTTGCAATATCAACAGACAAGGCAGAAAAAATACTGCACAAACTGGCAAGGATAAATTCAAGACAATACAGACTTTGTCAGTCACACAAACCTACCACTGCGCACTCTTGGAATCAGTACTACGTTTTGCGGCCAGTACATGGGCGCACAGACTCAACATCATCACAAACAGAACAGCGGTTAGCCGAGGATAGAGAAGCGTCCTAATGCGACTATGTGGAGCATTTGGCACATCATCGATCGAAGCCCTGTGTGTAGTGATTGGAATAGATACCGGCCGCACTATACTGGTTAAAGATGGGCAGACTAGACCAGGTTAATATAATAACTGGGTCTCCACTGAACAACAAGCGGGACCTCAAACAGTGGAAAATCGACACATGGGAAGAAGAATGGGGCAATGTCATAAGGGACGGAGAGTACGCACATTTTTTCCGTATATCACAGAAAGGTTAAGAATGTAACACGCCGATCCTAGCCGCGGCTGGTGCATTTCTTGACTGGGCACGGACCTTGTCCCATGCACTTGAACCGCGTGAGTCTAAGAGACACATTTACACGTACGTGCGGAGGTATGGGAAACCCCGAACACACAATCCTATTCAGGGGGAAATACAGACAACACAGGAACGCACCAGGAATATAACGCTTACAGACTGAACGACACATATACTATGCAATCAGAACACCAAAATTATGGGAGGAACTAAACGTACTGACAGAAAAAATCTCAGATGGATGCCATAAAGAGTACAGGCGCGGGAGACGGTACTGACGACAAACCTAGATGCAGCACCTACATAGACGCCATAGTGTGGAGGATGAAAACAAGAGACAGAAAGAAGACCGACAGAAATGCATTAGTCTAAACATTATGTACGGATATCACAACAGATTACACATAACTAAAGTCCAGCATGAATAGATGTAAACAGTGGCCAGCCGGAGTGGCCGAGCGGTTCTAGGCGCTACAGTTTGGAACCGCACGACCGCTACGGTCGCAGGTTCGCATCCTACCCCGGGCATGGATGTGTGTGATGTCTTTAGGTTAGCTAGGTTTAAGTAGTTCTACGTTCTAGGGGACTAATGACCTCAGATGTTAAGTCCCATAGTGCTCAGAGCCATTTGAACCATTTTTCTTGTAAACAGTGTCGGCGCACCGTCGCAATTGCCACAGGCGAACACGGCACTTTAAACCTGTCAAAAGCGTAATAATCTTAGTAACAGCTTTAGTAATTAGCATTGTAATTATAGATTAGCATAGATCTTCTTAGTTAAAGGTAAGCAAAGGATTGGAGGCTGAGGATCAATGGCCTGACGACAAATTCCAAGGCTTTCATCTTCAGTTCCCTAGGGTGGAGGGACTATAAACTTCTTCGTTTCCTATTTTCTTTCCTCTTCTTCATTCTAAACCATACATTTGTATTTCTTTTACAAAATTTAAATTTCATGTAAATTTTTGTTAAACTGCTTGGGAAAGCTGCCATAAAGAAAATAAAAGAAAGACAAATAGCAGCCGGCCGTAGTGGCCGAGCGGTTCTAGGCGCTACAGTCTGGAACCGCGCGACCGCTACGGTGGCAGGTTCGAATCCTGCCTCGGGCATGGATGTGTGTTATGTCCTTAGGTTAGTCAGGTTTAAGTAATTCTAAGTTCTAGGGGACTGATGACCTCAGAAATTAAGTCCCGTAGTGCTCAGAGCCATTTGAACAATTTTTGACAAATAGCAAACAAAGACAACAAACTAAAGGAAAACAAAATAAAAGAGACAAAAACAAAACACGATCAACTATGATCCGCGGCCACGTGGCGGGACACGGGCAACGGTGCGATAGGATGCGGGAACTGGTGTGGAGGTTCAGCCACATCAGCACCCATATACCGATTGCAGCGCCCAAGTGGTCAATAAAGACCCACCTTAAGCAATCAGGTGGTGGGTCGTAAAATCAGGGCGGCAAGTGAAAAAAAGGTCACAGAACTTGCGCTAGAATGCTGTTGGCTAGTGAAGACGCCTTGGGAGACAGCCTTGGGAGAGCCAGTCTTGACAAAACTCTACCATCTGGTGAGCGAGATGTATGAGACAGTCGAAACTCCCTCAGACTTCAAGAAGAATATAATAATTCCAATCCCAAAGAAAGCAGGTGTTCACAGATGTGAAAATTACCGAACTCTCAGTTTAATAAGTCACGGCTGCAAAATACTAACGCGAATTCTTTACAGACGAATGGGAAAACTGGTAGAGGCCGACCTCGGGGAAGATAAGTTAGGATTCCGTAGAAATGTTGGAACACGTGAGGCAATACTGACCCTACGACTTATCTTAGCAGAAAGATTAAGGAAAGGCAAACCTACGTTTCTAGCATTTGTAGACTTAGAGAAAGCTTTTGACAATGTTGACTGGAATACTCTCTTTCAAAGTCTGAAGGTGGCAGGGGTAAAATACAGGGGGCGAAGGGCTATTTACAATTTGTACGGAAACCAGATGGCAGTTATAAGAGTCGAGGGACATGAAAGGGAAGCTGTGGTTGGGAAGGGAGTGAGACAGGGTTGTAGCCTATCCCCGATGCTATTCAATCTGTATATTGAGCAAGCAGTAAAGGAAACGAAAGGAAACTTCGGAGTAGGCATTAAAATCCATGGAGAAGAAATAAAAACAGCAAAGGATTTGGAAGAGCAGTTGAATGGAATGGACAGTGTCTTGAAAGGAGGGTATAAGATGAACATCAACAAAAGCAAAACGAGGATAATGGAATGTAGTCGAATTAAGTCGGGTGATGCTGAGGGAATTAGATTAGGAAATGAGACACTTAAAGTAGTAAAGGAGTTTTGCTATTTGGGGAGCAAAATAACTGATGATGGTCGAAGTAGAGAGGATATAAAATGTAGACTGGCAATGGTGAGGAAAGCGTTTCTGAAGAAGAGAAATTTGTTAGCATCGAGTATTGAATTAAGTCTCAGGAAGTCGTTTCTGAAAGTATTTGTATGGAGTGTAGCCATGTATGGAAGTGAATCGTGGACGATAAATAGTTTAAACAAGAATAGAAGCTTTGAAATGTGGTGCTACAGAAGAATGCCGAAGATTAGATGGGTAGATCAGATAACTAATGAGGAGGTATTGAACAGAATTGGGGAGGAGTTTGTGGCACAACTAGACTAGAAGAAGGGACCGGTTGGTAGGACACGTTCTGAGGTATCAAGGGATCACCAATGCAGCACTGGAGGGTAGCATGGAGGGTAAAAATCGTAGAGGAAGACCAAGGGATGAATACTCTAAACAGATTCAGAAGGATGTAGGCTGCAGCAGGTACTGGGAGATGAAGAGGCTTGCACAGGATAGAGTAGCATGGAGAGCTGCAACAAACCAGTCTCAGGACTGAAGACCACAACAACAACAAGTGAAGACGCAGGAATACAACACGGCGAGTAGTTGTGGGTCGGACAGAGACGCGGGTCGCCGACAGCTGCCACGTCAGCGGATGCCTGCTCAGGCGTCCGTAGCGCAGCTGCGCCGTAATCCCGAAACCCCGCAGCGTCTCCTGCAGACGTCATTCACTTAGGCGGCGTCCTGCGGGAAGAAGCGGCCGCGGGATTCTGCGGCGGGAATCAGGAACGCGCCGCGCCTTTGATGTCCTAATGCGCCCTAACAGGATACACCGCCCGCCCGGCAGTGAACAGACCACAAGGGCGGAGGGCCGGCGACACAACGCGGCCGCAGCTCGTCCTCTTCTGCGGCTGCGGTGCCGGCTACGTGAGTGGATTTGCAGCGTCCCCTGGGGCGAGGGGTGAAGTCTGCGAATCGTGCCGCCGCCGCTAGCGTTGACTCAGCGTTGTTGCTTGGCACGTAATTTCATTTCCATGCGACACTGCTCATTCCTTGTTACGCCAGTTTTTCTAAACTCCGGGTCTCCTTACTGCGGTGGTTTCCCCTGTTGGCCACTGAAACTGCAGCGCTTTGAAGGCGGCACGGAAAAAAGATCTAATCGCCATTACGTGCATTATAATGCTTGAGCGCGCAAGTGATCAGCATTTCGGCGCAGGGGATCTCAAGTTGATCCCGTATTTCTAGATTTCCGGAAAGCTTTTGACACCGTTCCTCACAAGCGACTTCTAATCAAGCTGCGGGCCTATGGGGTATCGTCTCAGTTGTGCGACTGGATTCGTGATTTCCTGTCAAGAAGGTCGCAGTTCGTAGTAATAGACGGCAAATCATCGAGTAAAACTGGTGTTATCAGGTGTTCCCCAGGGAAGCGTCCTGGGACCTCTGCTGTTCCTGATCTATATAAATGACCTGGATGACAATCTGAGCATTTCTCTTAGGTTGTTCGCAGATGATGGTGTGATTTACCGCCTAGTAACGTCATCCGAAGACCAGTATCAGTTGCAAAGCGATTTAGAAAAGATTGCTGTATGGTGTGGCAGGTGACAGTTGACGCTAAATAACGATAAGTTGATCCACATGCGTTCCAAAAGAAATCCGTTGGATTTCGATTACTCGGTAAATAGTACAATTATCAAGGCTGTCAATTCAACTAAGTACCTGGGTGTTAAAATTACGAACAACTTCAGTTGGAAAGACCACATAGATAATATCGTGGGGACGGCGAGCCAAAGGTTGCGTTTCATTGGCAGGACACTTAAAAGATGCAACAAGTCCACTAAAGAGACGGCTTACCCTACACTCGTTCGTCCTCTGTTAGAATATTGCTGCGCGGTATGGGATACTTACCAGGTGGGATTGACCGAGGACATCGAAAGGGTGCAAAAAAGGGCAGCTCGTTTTGTATTATCGCGGAATAGGGGAGAGAGTGTGGCAGATATGATACGCGAGTTGGGATGGAAGTCATTAAAGCAAAGACGTTTTTCGTCGCGGCGAGATCTATTTACGAAATTTCAGTCACCAACTTTCTCTTCCGAATGCGAAAATATTTTGTTGAGCCCAACCTAAATAGGTAGGAATGATCATCAAAATAAAATAAAAGAAATCAGAGCTCGAACAGAAAGGTTTAGGTGTTCGTTTTTCCCGCGCGCTGTTCGGGAGTGGAATGGTAGGGAGATAGTATGATTGTGGTTCGATGAACCCTCTGCCAAGCACTTAAAAGTGAATTGCAGAGTAATCATGTAGATGTAGATGTAGAAAAACAATAGGCACTGTGACGGCGCAAGTTATTGCGGGATAACATTTATTGCAGTAAGATACGTAGATGTGGAGCCGGTGGCTGTGAGGAAGCTGCAGAAAGACGCATCTGCCTTGTGAATCACCGCGCAGCTGACGCTATGTGGCCTTGCGAACGGGCTATCGTGTCACCTAGTACGACCGTATATTCATCCGCCTACGAATGTAAATAAATCATAGTAAATTTTCAAACTTTTTGTTATTCAGTGAAAGATCTATATAGTTTCAGCAGGACCCGATAATACATATAATGAACATATAAAAGATGCAAAAGAGGCCCTCCAACACGTATGGACCAAAATATTTATCAAATGCCTGGAATTTGGAAGAATTCCGACACAATAGAGGCACTCGACAATAAAAGTTCTCTACAAAGGTAGAGGAGACCCAATGGACCCAAACAAGTACAGAGGCATACGCCTGGAAAATACTCAATTCAAGCTGTTTTCAAAGATAATAACACAAAAAATCCAAGCCTCTGCCGACAGTCATCTCCCAGAACGACAAATGGGTTTCAGATCTGGAAGATCAACACTTACGGCAGTCAGGCTTCTTCAAAACAACCAAAGAAACAAATGTTCTACACAGTGTTCATAGACTTTACCAAAGCCTTTGACCTACTGGAAAGAGATTTCATAGTCCGAAAAGTGGAAAACACAGTAGGAGAAGATAGCGAATGGGCAAGAATAATCAAGTCAATCCTCGAATACAACTTTATCACAATATCAGACAACCTCTCTTTTTCGAACCTCCTTCTGCAATCGAACGGAGTCTTACAGGGTGACCCCTAAGCCCTTCGCTGTACTTTATTGCCACTGACTGCGAATTGGAGAAAATGAAGAAGATGTACACGTTTATGCCTACGCTGACGACATAGCCGTAGGATCAACAGATATACAGAAGCTGCAGAGAATCATTGAGAAAATAGACAAATGGTGCAGTGAGCACAAACTACACATAAACATAACAAAGACAGAAATGTTAATTTTCAGAAAAGGACGCAAAACACCCAAGAATGCGGAAATCAGCATCAGAGGACAAAAAATAAAAATCTCATCAGACTTTAAATACCTAGGAGTGACATTGCAACCAACAGCCAAATGCTTCACAAAACATACAACAGAACGTGCAGCCCAAGCAATAATAGCAATACAGGACATCAAAAACACCCGCCTACTCAGTCTAGAAACAGCCATGAAATTATTCAACACAAAAATCTTGTCAATCCTGGCCTATGGGACGGACGTTATATGGGACCACCTGACAGAAAAAAATCTAGAAACACTAGAAAAGGTAAAATCGACCTATCTAAAAAGAGCACTAGGTCTCTCAAAGACAGCAAGATCTAGACTAGTGTACCCGCTAGCGAGAGAGACATTCCTAATTGAAGACATCAGACTTCGATATATGATGCCACACACCAGGGCTTCCAGAAAGCAACTGAAGATCACGGAGGACAAACGAGAAAAAATATGGCCGGAGTTCTATGGCACCGAAGCAATGACGAACCGCTCATGGACAGCACCAAACTTCGAACAGCGACATGTCGTAACTAGACTTTCTATTCACGGCATTCATCATCTAATCTGCAAAAACAAAACTTATCACGACCCAACCACAACATGAGTATGTGAACTGTGTTACGAAGCCTGTGAACAATATCACATAGAACTGTGCAGTAAAAGAGTGAAATCGATAAATGAATATGCAAAAATGTAAAATGTTAAGCAAAGTAACTGTATATGGCTATTTGTCTGCAATTTTATTAAATACAATTATTATAGTTTTGGAGATTGAGAAAATTACTTAAAAACCATAAAACTACCACTTAGGGTGTAAAATTCAGCTAGGAACAATAACCGTTTGTCTTTTGTTATAAGTTGAAATCAAAACCAAAGTTGTTAATGTGTAGAATGATTTAATTGTGATTTTTATTTTCAGAAACTTTAATTATGTCGCATTTCGTAGTATGAAATTCATGAAAAATTGATATTCGTTTATTATGTTGATGTGGGAATAAATGGAAATGAATGAGAGTGTGTATGTGCGACATACGCAAAATTTGATATTACTATCTGTAAAACATTACGTAATCGGATCGTGGGGAAGCTGTATTGTACCCACATTGCTGATGTATGTCAAGGGATGATTGCTTTTATAAGAAGGCAGCCAGAATATCAGTTTGAGTGTAATAGGTTTCTAAATTAATTTCAAAATTATTTTTCCTTTCGCTCTTTTTACTAAACATTATATTCCTATTTGCATTTTAGAATGACGCAAATTACTTTCTGAAGAGTGATTGGCTTAGGAAAGTATTAGTGCGAGAATGATCTCGAAGTATCAGTCTCATTTGTCAGTCAGACTGGTCAGCCAATCAGGATTAAGCTGTCCCGTGCGCAGAACTCAGATATGCAGAGAGTGGGGAGGCACTGAGAGAGTCGATCGCCAGCTATCGGACGCGAAAGATGTGGTAAATGCCGCGGTGCTCGTTATGTGTAAGATGAAGGAATGTTCAGTTCTCGCGTTTAGTACGAGTCGTGACTAAAGCTGTCGCAGTTACGAACATTTTAATGAAAGTTTCAAGTTTCTGGATTCTTTTGTTGAAAAGTTACTAGCGTGTGAACTTTCGGCCGTAGTGAAAATTCCGCGTGGTGTATTCTGTATTCATTCAAATGGTTCAAATGGCTCTGAGCGCTATGGGACTTAACAGCAGAGGTCATGAGTACCCTAGAACTTGGAACTACTTAAACCTAACTAACCTAAGGACATCACACACATCCATGCCCGAGGCAGGATTCCAACCTGCGACCGTAGCGGTCGCGCGGTTCCAGACTGAAGCGCCTAGAACCCCTTAGCCACACCGACCGGCCTCTGTATTCATTTATGGACTGTTTGGCGAGCAAGACCACTGAATGAGACCGAATGCAGAACTTGCAAATAGTGGTGAATCAGAGTCTGTGAGATCGTAAACATGAACTGGTCGGATTTCTCGCTGCTTTGCGTGCGAAATTTGTTGTTTGACTGGGAACTGAGAATGATACAATGATGATGATGAGTCCCATACTTCTTTACAGAGCGTAGGTGAGGGACGCGGGAGACCCGCGCCGCCTTACTAGGCTAGGTCCTAGTGGAGGTGATTTGTCATTGCCTTCCTCCGACCGTAATGGGGAAGAATGATGATGATGGACACAACAACACCCAGTCATCTCGAGGCAGGAAAAATCCCTGACCCCGCCGGGAAACGAATCCGGGACCCCGTGCTCGGGAAGCGAGAACGCTACCGCGAGACCACGAGCTGCGGACGGAATGATAGAATAAAATACCTCACTAAATGTGGACTTGATAGCCATAAACGTAAGTTATAACTGGTCTTGAAATTTTAGGACACGCATTTCAGTAAAAAATACACTATATTACCACCCGAAATCTTGATAAATAGGAACTTTCAGGAACTATTTCCACCACTAGAGTTTCGCGGAATCTGCTGGGTAGGTATCAGGCGACGTTTACTTCAACGCTGATTTTTCGTGGTCTACTAAGTACCTACGATTGCAGAGTGAAGCGACGTCGAGCGGATGCCGTACTGAGGCAGGTGGACATTTAATATGAAAAGTACGACGAATGTTCGAAACAAACTTATTTTAAACCCCCCCGCCCCCCCCCCCCCCCTCCCACGGCAGCACCAGTAACACCGCCTACCGGGATGTTGTAATAAACGTGCAACTACCACAGTAGTCCAGTGTGGGCTGTAATTATTGAACAGCAGCGGAACATGGTTGAAATTTTGATGCATTAATACGGAACACATTTACGCTGGAAAATTTTTTTTTCAAATTTTGGTCATCATGTGCAAATATGACGCTGTGAATGCAAAAAAGAGTATAGAAATGTTTCCACGTGTCACAGCTTAAGAACTGGAAGTGGATGGTAAACATCAAACAAGTGAGAAAGGCACAATGTTTGTTTTACTATTAACCGCCGCTCGAATATGTGCAGCGGGGACATCAACGAGATGCTGTAGAGCGCCAGATTTGCACCTGATGGTCAACTTTGGAAGTAGTTTTTCAGCGCAAATCGTTTCTGCAGTAACTCGTTAGCATATACAACCAAGTTTCACGGGACCGCTGTGTGTACCTCCACATTTATTACTACCACTTGGTATATTCTATGTATCAGGAAGATTACACAGTGAGTTACACAGTAAGATATCAGATATTAACATGATTAATACTTCATGTAAGACGGACGAACTTCTACAAGCATGTGTCGGAATTCGACAGCGACAGAATCGTGATCTACCGAGACTGCTGTTAACCGTTCTGCGATATTCCTCCTCGCATTGATCGGCATCACACGAAAATGGTTCAAATATCTCTAAGCGTTATGGTACTTAACATCCGAGGTCATCAGTCCCCTAGACTTTGAACTACTTAAACCTAAGGACACCACACACATCCATGCCCGAGGCAGGATTCGAACCTGCGACCGTAGCACCAGTGCGGCTCCGGACTGAAGCGCATAGAACCGCTCAGCCACAGCGGCCGGCGCATCACACGACTCTTACTCAATTATGGGGTCAGTGGGTGCAGGAGGACCTCACCTAAATCTTTGCAGGATCTCATACCTTCCACGCGACTAGCGGTAAGAGAGGACTGAAGTTGTGCAGCACCATATTGCCAAATCATTGGCAGCAAACGGAAGCGCGCCTGCAGTGATGCACCCAACCACAATCCTGGTCACTGGAGTGACACCACATCATCCTATCAGAAGAGTCCTAGGTATGCGTCCACGTGCAAGCGCTAACGGTAAAGGCATTGTCAAGCAGGATTCGTTATAGACAAACATGCCAAACGCTTTACTTAACGGTATCGAGTATTATCTGATACGCAGTACCATCCTCTCATGGCCACAAAGGCGATAATTTGGATATCAGGCGTTACATTTGTGACGTGTTATGGCTAGTTATTGTAACCTATTTTTCATTTACTAAGATAACGCAAGACCGCTTGTTTCGTGTGCTGTCCTGACCTGCCACTACGTAGTTGGTGTTCAGTTGTTGCCCAAATCATTCCATTCTTCAGTTTTTTCACTCACTGAAAACATATGAAAGACTTATTTAAGTAGTGGCACAAATCCGTTTTTTTTTTTTTTTTCATTCTGAGATACAGAGTCTTAAAGGTAAACGAGCGCTGAAAAATCTGCAGTTGAGATACCAGAAATATTCAAGTATTTGACTTGTTGCTAGATATGAACCTTTCTTTCTATTTGTTTGGATCATTAATTCCAGCAGCATTATAGGCAGAAAAGTGGAGGTAATGGAGCTGTACCACTATTGAAATACAATAAACTGAACATTGTATATAAACCTGTAAATGTGTCACTTTCATTAGTGTTAGGGCAATGTTTATGTTCCTGTTTTGCCCACCACAGGTGTCACTGTAGGCAACTACCTGTTTTTGAGAAGTGACACACTCTTCAATATGTTTCAATAAACAGATACCAATTTCCTCTGAACTCCTTGATCCAGATGTTTCATCCCAAAAATACATATGGATTTTGCAGTCAGTTAAATTGTGGCAACCTAAATAATACACGTAATAGTTTCTTTTTTAGTACGGTATCGATGTTGTCAGTTTAGGAAATGTAAGTGCTTTTTGCAGGTGAAAGGCAAAAACGAACACCCGTGAGTTCGCCTCTTCACTACATGCTGTGTCTGTGGCCATTGCTGTTCTTGCAGCTTCAGCACTCCTGAGGTGAAGCTCCTTTTCAGTTTAAAGCTTTCTTTCTTCTTCTGCATTGGTAGCAGCGTCCATTTCAAAGCTCAGTTTGTCACAAAAAGAGCAAGTGTCTTTACTTGGTGCTCGAAATGACAGGTTGAAGACTTTGTTAAAGATTTTTCGATAGAAGTGCTCCCCCACAATTTCTTTATTCTAAGATATGCATTTACCTTTGTACAAATCGTACATTGAACCCACACACAGCTCAGAATTTAAAAATCTTTTGTGCGGATTTTCCTTCCTTGCATAATGACCCTCGGAAACTGGAAAGCTTTTGTAGTGTTTCTTTAAATCATTGATGAGACCTTCCAGTTCAGAGACTTTGTTCTGATGTTTGCCCCTTCCATCAAGATGAGGTGCACATTCTTCCTTGCTTTTTGTTAAAAGCCTAGAGAGTCGTCCAATAGAAATAACTAAAGTATTCAAGAAAAACTTCTTGCATACAGTTTCCGTTCACACGTAATTAATATTCATAAATACAGCTTTTCTGAGAATCAGGGCCAACTCTTAGTTGTCGGAGGTTAACTGAATGATACGTGCATATACAATTCAGATAACTATTTTGCTGATTAATATTACCTACAGCCCAGAAATTTCGAAGTAATGTCTTCCTCATCCTCTGAAATTTTATTGAAACATTTACGTGCACACCTGCTGTCCACATTGCGGAATGTTTTTGGAGGAATTATTTTACCAGTTGCTGTGACGTATAAATCCCCAGTGTTCCTTTTTTTCTTTCGAATATGCTGTTCATATGTGTCCTTTTTTACTTGCACCCTTCTTGCTTCGAGTACGCTTCCTTTTTGTCTGCATATATTTGCGGCTGCACCGTTCGCACATCCATCAGTAACAGTGTCTCCTGTTTCGTCGTTTTTTGCACTTTCATTGGAAGTTTCATCGTCACCTGTACTGTTATCTAGATAGAAAGTAACACAAGTTATGATGTATACAGCACCAGAGGATTGAAAACATATGTACATGTGAAATACATTCAGATGGACACCCTCATTTTCCATTGTTATTGTCAACATGACCTTCATTCTCGCATATTCCTTTTTTGGAACAAAATGTCTACAATGCTGAGATAAAAGTAAGTAAATTCTTTTTACCTGCAATCGTTTGAAAATCTGGATATCAATTGTATCACAGTCACTTGATAATGCTCCTGAAACCATCTTCACAAAAGTCGCGGACTTGTACCACTACTGAAATAAATTCCTGCTTACTTTCTCTAATGCGTCAGCATTGAGGTGCACTCTGTTGGCAGTAGGACGACACTGGAGCTGTCCCACAATGCAAATAAACTGACTTGTGTGAGTACGTGCGTGAGGATAACTCCATTTTTTGAAAAGGGGACTTGTACCACTATTGAAATAAGCCTTTCACGTGATCATGGATTTCCCAGAGACTGACGAGCCACCAGTTACCAGGTACTACCAAAGATGCTCCACTGACTGACACATCTGCGTCTAATATCCAGGCTATCTTCGACTGACTGCTCAGCCAGGTTAGTCACGCCGGTGGTAGCTAAGTCTTCTAAATTTCGCGATGCATACATCGACAAAACACATTAGAACTTAAACGTACAGAGTCGTTCAACAAATAATACTCTAATTTTTTACTCCCTTAATATACACTATTAGTCGAAAGTATCGGACACCTGGCTGAAAATGACTTACAAGTTCATGGCGCACTCCATCGGTAATGCTGGAATTCAGTACGGTGTAGGCCCACCGCAGAAGTCTGAAACGCCCTGCTTAACACGCAGGACAGGACGGATAGAATAAATTGTGGAAAGGAGCCAAAATAAGGGGCTGTCAGTTACACTCGAACATAAAACTCCATTATTTGATCAAACATTACAAGAGCCCAAAATTTTTCTAAACACACAGCTTTAATCTTTGGAACATGATTACCGGCTCAAAGCCACTTTAATTTAAAAGTGGCTGGAGGCCAATAACTTAAAATTCAAGCATAATCAGAAATTTAGAAGACAAGTCTTATAGCTCTTTATTTAGCCTGAAGTGAACAAATTCAAATCGGCTGAAGGTCGAACACTTAAAACTCCAAAACATAATTTTTTTTTAAATACAAAAGTTGTTACGTGAAACAGTTCTTTAATTTAGGCTGAAGGTCTTAAGAATAAACAACTGAAACTCAAACCGTCTGAAAGCTGAAGGCTTAAAAATTCAGTAGGTTGAATGAAACAAGTTAAATTCAAATCTGCTTTAGGCCGAAGACTTAAAATTTCAAATTTTTTTTTTAAATGCCAAAAGGCCTACGTGAAACAGTACCTTAAACTAGGCGGAAGGCCTTAAGAGTAAAACAGCTGTAATTTAAAATACAAAACCCGCTAGAAGCCATAAAAGTACCAACAACAAGAACAAATTAATGCAAAATAAAGCAGTAAACACAAGGGCGCCAAAATGTTCGACGGTCGGCCTGTAATTCAAACACTAACGCTCGCTTAATGAGACAGGCAGTCGCGCCAACCATTCGCGATCCTACGACAACCCAACCGACCGACAGTCAGCGGACCCACCGACAAGATAAGTTCCACTTCATCCGACCAGGGCACTAGAGGAAGTTCAACGGAACAACGTAGAAGATATTGGCGCCCACAACCAATCATACACGGAGCTGTCAAACTACACACCGAGCTGGACAGCAACAACAAGATGAGGAAACTACATTGCCTGAAACTTACTCCGACGCCCAGGGCAGGTAATCGGAACCTTAACGGCCACAGAGCAGAAGATTCCGCTGGTGCACTTAAATTCAAATAACCAAATACAGTGAAACTCCACCGGACGGTGGCTAGAATTTTTCAACTTGAAAATAATGTTGTTGCCTGCGGGAATATCCCAACAGCCGACAACGAACTGCGAAAGACACAATGTGAACAGTCTTGACTTGCTGGTAAGTTAAATCAAAACTCAACTTTCGTGTCCAGGGTCGGTGAGCCACGGACCTCGTAGCATTGGAACAGCGACACACACTCCGACACCGCGTAGATACCGCCAGCGGGCCCCGGCCAAAGTACTCCCCGCCCAGAATTCCTCACTGTTCCGCGCCAACCGACCGACTCCCACACATCAGCACGGAGACAGCGACTGTGCAATAGCAAGGACGAATCACGAGTCGGCACACGCAGACAACCGATAAGCGATCGCCGGCCAACATACACGTCGTCCGACAAGACGACCGACCGACGACCAACCAAGGTGGTCCGAACTCAAGTGATATGTATCGGCGACCGTCGGGCGAGTCATTGCTGTCCGGACCTCACTGCAGTTGCGCCTCGACTGAACTTCTGCCGCGTCCTAAGTCAAACACTGCCAGGTCCGAACTGCAATGCTATCGCCTCCCAACTCACTGGCGGATCCGAACTCACTACGAACACACGACAACCGGGAAGTAATAGCAGTCAGCAAAGATAATACGCCAGGGCTTATATCGATAAGCGCCGCTACTGCCGCTCACGGGCAGGCAAGGCGGCAACTCAGTGACACCAGTTATTGAAACTAACACAACGAGGTGGTAGTACCGTAAAAACAGGATGTCAAATGAGATATGGCACAAACACGAGCCACGCACGGCTCAATGTCAAAAAGTATGTATGCATATGCGACCTTAAGCCACAGACTAGAAATATAAACAAATTAAGTCACAAAGGAAAACTGTAGGCGATATTGCAAAAAAAAAAAAAAAAAAAAAATTACATTTTACTGTCACACCCAAAAATGTACACAATCACAATAACAACAAGTTAGTAGGAAGACCTAATTGACATAGCGAAGTGTATCTCTTTGGCTGCTGTGGGCGCGCTCACTGTATGCTCCGCGTAGTGTTGACTCAATATGATCTGTCTAGAGCCTCTACATCTGTCAAGAAGCCGTAGTCTGAATTTCTGTTTGGACTACAGCAATCGTCTTGCCCACTCTGTCCTGAATCTTCTACAGAGTTTTATGCGATATCTGGTTCCGTCACACTAAGCTCTGTTGTCACCCAGACGAACATTACTGTTGATCGAAAAATTTGCACTGACTTTGAGGATTTTCTACAAGTTAATTATTGTTACACTCCTTGGAGATGTAAAGATGGCTTTTCGTTCGATCTTCTCTGATCCGATTTTGGGAACCTGCTCACTCTTACATTCTTCTCTTTCGGAAGGACTTTCAATTGAGTCTCTTGTTGAAATTTCAAATTCTAGTGTTACACACACTGAAGGAGATGGCTTATAATTGTGACTTTATGAAACTGTGAAGGAACTATAACTTACATCTACATCTACATGGTTACTCCGCAATTTACACTTGAGTGCCTGGCAGAGGGTCCATCGAACCATTTTCATACTATTTCTCTACCATTCCACTCTCTAATGGCGCTTGGGAAAATAGAACGCCAGCACGGTAGCTCAACGTGTTCGGTCAGAGGATTAGCTGCCCTTTGTAATAAAAAAAACTCAGTTAATCGATCAACAACGAACGGATGTCTTACGACGTGCGCCCCGAGCATATGCAACGAACAACGGCCATACCATGTTGAATACACCGGTTCTCGTCCTATCACCGAAGTTAAGCAACATCGGGCGCGGTTAGTACTTGGATGGGTGACCGCTTGGAAACAGCGGGTGC
This sequence comes from Schistocerca piceifrons, assembly GCF_021461385.2. Classification (NCBI taxonomy): domain Eukaryota; kingdom Metazoa; phylum Arthropoda; class Insecta; order Orthoptera; family Acrididae; genus Schistocerca; species Schistocerca piceifrons. Next base: position 123,598,191 of record NC_060146.1, read on the forward strand.
TGTTGGCTCCATCTCATTCAGCCGGCACGGTAGCTCAGCGTGTTCGGTCAGAGAGCTGGTTGGCCTCTGTAATAAAAAAACTGAGTGGAAGGATCAACAAACGAACTTCAACGGATGTCATGTGACGTCCGCAACGACCAAAGACAACGATCAACAACGAACAAAATAAAAAAAAAAGAACTAGCGTATCATATTAGTGACACTCTCAACCCTATTGCGTGATAACACGAAACGAGCTGCCCTTCTTTGCAATTTTTCGATGTCGTCTGTCAATCCTACCTGGTAAGGATCCCACACTGTGCAGCAATATTCCTGCAGAGGACAATGTAGGCTGTCTCTTTATTGGGTTTGTCGCATCTTCTAACAGTTCTGCCAACAAAGCGCAGTCTTTACCCCGCCTTCCCCACAATATTATTATGTGGTCTTTCCAATTTAAGTTACCCGTAATTGTAATTCCTAGGTATTTAGTCGTATTTACAGCCCCTAGATTTGTGAGATGTATCGTATACCCAAAATTTATCGGATTTCTTTTAGTACCCACGTCGATGACCTCTCACTTTTCTTTGCTTAGAGTCAATTGGCACTTTTCGCACCATAAAGAAATTGTCTCTAGATCCTTTTGTAGTTGGAACTGATCGTTTGATGATTTTACTAGACTGTAAATTACGGCATCATCTGCTAACAATCTAAGGGGTCTGCTCAGATTATCACCTAGATCATTGATGTAAACGAGCAGCAAAGGGCCTATGACACCACCTTGCGGAACGCCAGTTATCACTACGAACTGTGACCTCTCTGAGAGGAAATCACGAATCCAATCACACAACTGAGACGATACTCCATATGCGCGCAATCTGATTAATAGTCGCTTGTGAGGAACGGTATCGAAAGACGTCTGGAAATTTAGGAATATGGAATGGATCTGAGATCCCTTGTCGACAGCACTCATTACTTTATGGGAATAAAGAGGTAGCTGCGTTGCACAAGAACGATATTTTCTGTATCCGTGTTGATTATGTATCAATAAGTCAGTTTCTTCAAGGTGGTACATAATGTTAGAGTGCAGTATGTGCTAAAAAATCCTACTGCAAATTGAAGTCAGCTACGCCGACAAGAAATAATTCATCCTCGCTGTCGCTCTTCATGAGTCTCCACAACGCCTCTGTGCAAGAAAGAACGTTAACCCTAAGAACAATAAGACAGAAAGCGTAGTCGTGTACGGCAAACGAGGTCACAACAAAGAAACGGAACACAATTTACGTTCTATACACTGGGTACAGATGCTGAGTTCTGGGGCGGAAATTCCATTGTACGCTTAAATTCGTCAACTGCAGGTACGTATCTGATTGATAACGCGATTGTGTGTTAGCGCTCAAGTCAGCATGGAGGCCCTAGTTTACTCTCAGTAACGCCAAAGACAAGCTCAGAAGCTTGCGCTTAAACTCTTCAATAGCACTTGGTATGTGCGAAGCATGACGAGTTAACTCGTCAACAGTATTCAAAGGAGCGTGAATATTCGCCTGGAAATCGGCAGATGTAAGTAAAATACTGAAGTCACAAGAAAACATGTATATTACTAAGCTGCTAAGAGCGGTCACCCAGTGACCCAATTACGTTTGCAGTATCTCTATGCAACGGCTTCCAGTGGCGACAAGAGTGTGAATTTAAATATTTCATATACATACTGACCTAACTTAAACAGTTAATGTGGTGTCACCGCCAGACACCACACTTGCTAGGTGGTAGCCTTTAAATCGGCCGCGGTGCGGTAGTATACGTCGGACCCACGTGTCGCCACTGTCAGTGATTGCAGACCGAGCGCCACCACACGGCAGGTCTAGAGAGACTTACTAGCACTCGCTCCAGTTGTACAGCCGACTTAGCCAGAGATGGATCACTGACAACTGCGCTCTCATTTGCCGAGACGATAGTTAGCATAGCCTTCAGCTACGTCAATTGCTACGACCTAGCAAGGCGCCATAGCATTTGATATTGAGAGTATAACATGTGCCGTCCAGAGCGATGTACAGCAATTGTGGATTAAAGTTAAGTATTCCAACAGCTACGTACTTTATTTGCTAGACTCAAATCCTTTAACTGTTCCAGACCTCACGCCAATCTGCGTGAGCTTAAAAGCGTGCATTTCGGCCTCCTCTAGCAACACAGTGTTGGCTCTTCTGCCAACACTACAGTTAACATGGTGCCATAATCCGCTAGTTAAGAGATCTAACCGTACGTTAAATGTTTAATGGAATGAGTCAAGCGTTTAAAATAAGAAATTGTGTAGTCTATATTTTTAAAGCTATGTTCCAAGATGCTACTCCAGGCGGGTGTATAATGAATGTGCGCAACGGAAAATAATAAACGCTAAAATTTGGCCCTGTCTGACTACTCTCTGAAGTAGATCTTAGTATCTCTTAATTCTATAAATTACAATCTCAACATAAATGAATGATGAAGGGGACTAATCCTACTAAATGATAAACATTGCTCCTGCTTGTATATTTATTCTAAATTAAAAAAGTTTGTATTTCATAGTTGACATTTCCAAAGTAAAATTACTCATCAGTTGCCCAACTCTGCCCTTATTGTGTCTGAGCGATCTTATATCAATAAAGCGAAATGACAGACATCATTCACGTACCAAACAAAAAAAATGGTTCAAATGGCTCTGAGCACTATGGGACTCAACTGCTGAGGTCATTAGTCCCCTAGAACTTAGAACTAGTTAAACCTAACTAACCTAAGGACATCACAAACATCCATGCCCGAGGCAGGATTCGAACCTGCGACCGTAGCGGTCTTGCGGTTCCAGACTGCAGACGTACCAAACACTACAAGACACTACTTTCATAGATGATCTACGGTGGTGTGGAATCTCAGTGGAAATAAACTAACGCGATCACAGCTGTTTAACTTTCACAGCCCTAATATGCCGAAGCAATTTGTGATAACACCATATGTACTGCGTCCGGTGCGTCGAAGTGATGGTTCTCGTACTCGCCTGCGTCGATGGAAGAACTCCAGCCACAAATAAACTCATTCAAACTCTAGGACGGCAGCAGGCGGTCCTCTGACTAATATACTCTAATACTGTCTTCTCCTCTCTGTGTTCTACAGACGAGAAACGCGAACTTTCAGCCACAAGGACGGAGTTAAGATAACGTCTCAACGTAAGTATAAGCAGAGGAAGTGCTCTCAATTACTGAACGCTGAGCACTCCAACCCGGAGGTGAGGTCCAGAATCGTATTGTTCCGCTACAGTACATTGCCTAACAGTTCTAGCTATAAACTCTCCTGAGAGCAAAGACAGCAAGTCCGTCTGTACCAACAGAGCTGATATCGAGCGACCGTCATATGGGGGCGCTAACAATGGAAGACCTCGTCTCTTCACTGCTGACTTCCCAGCAAGGCTCAGCTCCCCACCATTGTAATTCCGAAAACGAATCATATTCCCGAAACCACGGAATATTCTCCCTCTGTACAGTCTCTTCCGAACGCTTACCAACCATAGTTTAGTCTTTTGTTGTCCAACGCGGAAAGTGCGAGTAGAAACCTATAGCCGGCCGGTGTGGCCGTGCGGTTCTAGGCGCTTCAGTCTGGAACCGCGTGACCGCTACGGTCGCAGGTTCGAATCCTGCCTCGGCCATGAATGTGTGTGATGTTCTTAGTTAGGTTTAAGTAGTTCTAAGTTCTAGAGGACTGATGACCACAGATGTTAAGTCCCATAGTGCTCAGAGCCATTTGAAGAAACCTATACTCGTACAGTGGCACGCTTCTGAGTAAAAATCCTTGGAAATAACCCAGCCTGCGTGGTTTCCGAGGTGAGCCTTCATCGTTCCTCTCATTTGCGCCCAAAATTTGCAGAGTTCGGAAGTATTATCCGGTAATCCTTCCGACCCTACTACAATGAGCGGCCGGCTGTCACCCTACTGTGCTCCAGAGGTCAAGTGCCACGACGTCCGTCTAGCTACTGTCTGTGTTTCAGCAGGACCAACACCTGTGCGGGCCTTCCACCCAGAGCTTGAGTTCTGCCTGCCATTTCATCTCCACTGGCGTTCCAACCTCTACTAGTATAGGCAATCATTCATTACACCGTTTTTATAATAAAGACACTCTGAAACCTTTCACGCAATAAGCATTAACAACTATTTACAAGACGTTCGTCACAATGTCAGTCTCCTTTAAATATTCATATATACGGTGTACAACCTATCAAATGATATCTATTTGTGGTTGTAGTTCACGGCAGAGTATGTTGATGAGTCCCTGTAGGGTACGAAACTATAGCCACCGTACAATGTAACTGACAGCACGTAAATTACTAAGAACATATGCATCCAATATTAGAGAATAAGAACAACTGCGGAATTTAAAAGAATCTGAGAATAAGAGCAACAGCAGACTTCAAAAGAAAATTTGCATATAATTTCAAACTTCATCAAAACTTTTCCGCCGGCAGGGGTGGCCGAGCGGTTCTGGGCGCTACAGTCTAGAACCGCACGACCGCTACGGTCGCAGGTTCGAATCCTGCCTCGGGCATAGATGTGTGTGTTGTCCTTAGGTTAGTTAGGTTTAAGTAGCTCTAAGTACTAGGGGACTGATGACCTCAGAAGTTAAGTCCCATAGTGCTCAGAGCCATTTGAACCATTTTTTTTTAATCCTCCTGGGCACAACCCACAGAATAATGAAAGTAAAAAAATTTGTCGCTTACTACATTTTCGCTGTTCTTGCAGTAAATAAATATTCAGCATCCTTAGTGACACTTAAATTTACTACTTCTTTACTGCTAACGCTGTTCACAATGAATATCGCAGAGAGTATGAATTTGCACAATTATATCACTGTACGACACATATTTCAGAAATATGACGTCACAAACATTGAGAGGCGTGGAAAAACTAGGCTTCCCCAAAGCGGAGCTCTTTCAGAAGTGGACGTTCGCCTCTTTAAAAAAAACTCTGGTTGGCGTTATTGGTAGGGACTAATTGCGCAGGGATCGAATACGCCAGGGTGACATGTGACAAAGAACACAAGGTACGTCTATAGCATTACATCTGCTTAATTACTCTGCGAAGTCAATAACTAGACGGGCAATGGAAAGATACCAAACTTGATTACGCAAGTTAATCGTGGTCCGCAATCAGTCTGCAACTGAAATTAAAAAAAAAAGAATATAATGCTATTTCCAACGAAGTTATTCTGATTTTCAAAACTACTGCGAACTATTCAGCGAATGTTCCTAACTAGCTAAAGGCCAATTATAAGTGACACGCAGCTTAACGTAACGTTGCCAGTAAATGAATTGAGCAAAATAACCGAAAACTCTGGTTCCAAAGTTTCGCCGGGCAGAATTAACACGGCCCGCCTTGCAGGCTGCACCTACAAACATCCACGGCGCCTGTTGCCCCTACCCCCCCCCCCCCCCCCCCACCCTTTTTCCCAGCGACGCCTCGATCTAACTGCTGGTGAGGAGCGTGCGTAAACTTCTCGCCTTTCATCTGCTTTGAACGGCGCTCCGTGAGGCGCAGTTAGACGAGACGCGAAATAGCGCTAAGTTCGTTTCGTGCACCAAGTCCGCCAGTACGTAACGGCTGTTAAGACTGGGAGCAATTACACTAAGTGCGCCAAATTACGTTCGGGATCGGTAGCACTTTGCTGGAAACTTGGTGCGCGCCATTAAGTCAACCTTCTCGTTGTCTTTCATAGCAGAGATGCATCGCGCCCACATCTATACAGGTAGCTGGCAAGCGACTGTACAGAACTCTCGTCGTTGATGATGTATTTTAACGGCGTATTGAACGAGGAAGCGTTGGAAACCAAAGAGTTGGAAAAAAAGAGGTAAGAAAAAAGATATTGCCGTTACACTCAAGGGGACCAGAAAATAAAAGAATGAACCTTATTAAACAACAAACTTGCTTCACTGAGAAGTAAACGTAATTAATTGAAAAAACAGCTTTGCTTGCTCTTTATTTTCATTTGTTTTCTGAGAACATTCCGGATCACTACAGATCCGTCCAGAACATCGTAAATATGAAAGTTAAAATAATCGAAAAAATGTTTGTATTTCAAGCTCAAAAATACTCTTGAATGTTCAAAAATTATCTTTAGTCTTAAATCCTCTAAAGTAGTTAGAAACAGAACAGTCTGAAATAAAATAGCCTATCACTGATTTACTGAAAATCTTATAGAACACCGGAAATATTGAAAAACATTCGCAAAATTTGTTCATCTGTTAAGATGTCTCTCAGCCAATTCATTCTCTTCCTTTTGAAACTCAAGGTGTTTCTAGCTCCTCATCTGTTTCATTTCTTTGCCGGTCTTACTGTTTCCATATTTTGGTTTCAACCTAATGGGATCTCCTCTTCTTTTATATTTCGAAATTCTGTTAATTACTTAACACAATAAAATTCTGATCATAAAATGTAAGCTTTCGATGCTGGTACTGGAATCATTTAAGCTTCCGGGCTAATAGGCCGTGGTCGATACTCGCCATTTTATCTCTAATGATGTCTCCACCACTCGGAGAGGAAACGTTACGAGAAATTTGACAGTTTTAAGTGATGACACTAAGATTCTGATTAGTACAATGTTCACTACCTCAAGCAAATAACTGTAATCCAAATGTCTTTAACTTTCTACCACTTTCGTTGTTCCCTGGACTACTCTAATCGATTTTCAAAAGGATACTGGCGCATGTGTCTCGCCATGGTTCATATTGAGTTGTAACATATCTCCATCGGAACAGGACAATGAAACATTCAAAAGCAAAGATCCTGATACATTTCAGAACATCCTGGAAAATTACAGAGCATTTCCGAAAGTTTTACAACATTTTGAAGTATTCTACATCATACTGGAGCATTCTTCAACACTATCGAAGCTTTTGGAAGATTCGACAACATACTGGAACATAATATAACATCTTCGAACCTACTGTATAACGTAATGGAACATTCTACAACTTTCTGCAACATTCAGGAACATTCTAGATGCATCATTCTGACCAGTCACGGCGACTTCGCAGTTTCTGACCATGGGAAGTACATTACTGCGATGAGATCTTCTGACGCTCGTATATTCGAACCCGGCCGCAGCAAGTCCAGAGCAACAACTTCCTCATAAATTGAGTATTCATGGCTGCCATTGCATAAAGTCCTCATGGGACAGCGGGGGTCTGTGGAGTTGACGTGCCACACACACAAAAACCATAATTGTTGTTTTTGTTTGCTACAGCTCTCCATGCTACTCTATCCTGTGTAAGGGTCTTCATTTCCGAATAAGTACTGCAAGCTACATTCTTCTTAATCTCCTTACTGTGTTAATCTCTTGCTCTCCGCCTACAATTTTCACCCCCAACATTCGACTCCAGTACGGAACCGGTGATCCCTTGATGTCGTAGAATGTCTCCTATCAACTGAACCTTTCATTTACTAGTGTTGTGCCACAAATTTCTTTTCTCCACATTTCTCTTCAGTACTTCCTGATTTCTTACATGATCTCTCTCTCCAATCATCTATAAGGACATCACACACATCCATGCCCGAGGCAGGATTCGAACCTGTGACCGTAGCGGTCGCGCGGCTCCAGACTGTAGCGCCTAGAACCGCTCGGCCACTTCGGTCGGTTCTGGTTTCTGTACACGGCGTAAATAGCCTCCCGTTCCGGTTTTTTCTACTCCAAGTCAGAATGTCTAGGAGAGTATGCCAATCAACATTGTCAAAATTTTTCTGTAAGTCTATAAATGCTATTAAGACAGGTTTGCCTCTCCTTCTATGAGAAATCGTAAGGCCAGTATTGCCTCGCATGTCCCTACATTTGTCTGAAATCCATACTGATCTGCCTCGAGGTTGGTTCCTAGCAGTTCTTCCACTCTTCTGTAGAGAATTCGTTTTTCGTCGATATTCTCAGTTCCCAGTAGCTGCTTTCTTTGGAATGGAAGTCTGAGGGTATTTCACCTGGCTCACAACTCTTGCAAAGCACATGCAAGAATTTAGTTTTTGTTGGCTCTGCCAAGGCTATAAGCAATTCTGACGAAATGTCCTCTACTCCTGATGCCTTATTTCGGCTTCAGTGCAGGATCGAAAGAAGGAGGGGGTTCACTCAACACCGATTTTGCTTTACTTGATCCTCATTTAATTTACTGTTAAACATCTTGCAATACTTCGATTTACCTACGTAGTAGCTCATTGTAATCTATCTGCTGAGAAATAACAGTCAGTAACCTTGTTACTTGTTCCGATAATACGATAGTTATGCAGTAAGCGTGTCTGGAATTTTGTATATTCGACAACTGTCTTTAAAATGGAAGAAAACATGTAAAAATCTCAACTTAAAATACACATAAAGTTCTCTAAATCAGTGCTTATGATGTATTGTTCCTGTGCCAAACGACCAAATCGTCTACGAATGACATATGTGACAGGTACTGCCATAGTGCATGGAAACTCGTACACTGACAAATTACATAATTTACACCTTACTGGAGTTGAATATGTTTCCCTACGATTCTGTGTAAACTCTGACAAATCTGCAGGCTCCTGTGGCCCAAAAAACATAACGCTAACGTTACGATACACGTCAGAAAGTCCTACCATGACCACAAAAAAATGAACCCAAAAGAAAGCCAGCAGAAAAAAAAAGTGTTGACTCACGGTACTGCACCGTGACGGGCTGCAACGACTGATAATTCTGCAGAAGTGCTTCAAATGTCATCAAAGTCCTGAGGTGACACCAATTGTAGAGAACTGGAGAACCTTGATCTCCATTTGTGCAGGATCTGAAGAAAGAATTGTGAAAGAGTAGTCCATCAGTAGGACAGTATTACTGCTTGCGAATAAAGTGATTGTCTGGATGTATACAACGCAAAAAAGCTCTCTTTGGTGTTTTCCAGCGATGTCAGGTGTTGCTGGGAGGTACTGGCTGCCGATTTGCCGAGTTCAGTAGGTGTCACTGAGTGGTGTGATCAGGGACTTGGTACTACTACTACTTTTCCTAGACATGACCACGATGCCCTGGCCCTGTAAACAAGAGATTTGGTGTCGTGAAGAACGCAAGGCAAGCGGGCTGCTGGTGTTGTGTGTCCAACCTGAATGCTAACAAATGGGTGAACCATTCCACCAAACTGCACTTATGGTCCTCATAATTTGTGCCGTAGCCAGCGGCCAACATCTCTACAAGGGATTATAGTAGCCATGCAGATACATGCTGTGGCCTTCCAACAAGGGACAGCAAAGACGGCTTTAGCTGCTCACAGGTATGGCAAGGGGGGCAGCATGACTGCGTCTCCCCCAGAAGGTGCGAGGGCAGCTTGTGGGTCACCCCCAGTTGAATTGGCAGTGAGTCGGTGGCCGAGTACCCTCTAGTCTTCACACTAGTGGCTGTAAAGATGAGAGCAGTTGCAATCCACGGCAATGAAGTGCATCAGGCTGTCTAGAATAGAAGTCACCAGACGAACAGCAGGTGGTACATTACGGAACAGCTTCGATTCGGATTCATTGTAAGTTACAAGCCTTTCATACCGATTGATCCTGTGCTTAACAAGTCCAAGTATTGATATTGGTTAGTGCCTAGTATGTTATGGAGCTGTGACAGCGAGCGAAATGGTCCAGTTTTCTAGGCTTGTTTGAGGCCTTTACGACTCTGTGGTGCCCCAACTGTTGTTTTCATATCTTCAGCTTGGGACTTTCTGAAATGTCTGGAGGTTTAAGAGGTGCTCTTGCATGTGTGTTATGTACTCTTTCTTCACCCTACAGTGCTGTAGAATGACGTCATAGCGTGGTCATTGTGGTTATTCTGCAACAGCTGCATCCTGTGCTCTCTGCTCGGGTGGATAATTATAATCTGAGTAATTTATGTGCGTTGAGTAACAATGCCTCCTGATATATTTACAGTTTCTGAATTTAATACTTTATGCATCTTAATGAGTTGGTCACCACAATATTTTATTTATTTTATTTGAGTCAAAAGTGTACTTTGGTGACAGGGCGGAAATTTTAGCCGTTTAACATACAGATAGCGAATTACTTATCTGTCTCATTTAATACAAATCGTTTACTTACAGCGACTGACAAAAGTGTCGAATGTCTGTGTACCTTTGTAGACATATTAGTATCAGTGGGTGTGTAAACTAGTCGAGCTTCAGCTCTCTATGACACATAGAGCGGCCACCAGTGTACATTAGTGCTGTTCGTGTTTAGTGTTGTTACCAGGTCTGGAACGGTATAATTGTAAGTGGCGTGAACAGTATCAGATCTTGAGTTGTGACTGTGAAGGATACGGCGACGCCGCGTAGTCTTCTGAGACTGCGTTATCAGGGACGAGCCATAGTTTGAAAGGGTGCATCATTGTGTGTCTCCACTTGGCCAGCTGGTGGAATCGTGCAATCTGCAGATCTGTGGAGCATTCAGATGAAACAGTGGTGTAATGCTGGACCACATGTTGGTCATGTCGTGTAGGTTCCGGTCAACAATGTTTAAGCATAACAGGGGAGAATCGCTGTACTGTGCACTACTTGAATGTATCGCTTTCGCATCGGAGTGTGCCATCTCAGGACACGTATTGGACTCACCACAGCATTGTTATCCTTTAGCATTGTTCGGACACTAGCAGCAGCCGAGATAGTGAATCAGCATCCCATGTGAAGACTGCCTGTAACACCACAACACATATGGCTGAGTTTGAAATGGTGACTAGATTGGGAGGCTTTAGCTGCTGATGAATGGCGTTGTATTGCGTTATGTTCAGCGATGAATCGCGGTTCTGCACTACCCTGGATGACCATCGTCTGCCAGTATTCCGGTGACCTGGAGTGACCCAGGAGAGCCAGTTGTATCGTGCCTAAGCGTCAGATATGGGTGCATGGGAAAGCTGCTTTGTCCAATCACTAGACAACAATTGAAGCATATGATTACAATACATAACTTTGTGTTGAACAGATGTGTCACAAGCAAAGGGCGACAGACAAAATAAGAAATCTCCTCAGTTTCGACAATGCTACATAGTAGAAGCGAAATGAGTAGTTTTGATGCTTGTCTTGAACTCGCTGGTGTAGGACTCGTAGAACTGGGTCACGGCCTGGTAGCGAGGCGGCTCTTATGTACTCTTTGTGTAGAGGGCACTGTTGTCGCGTTCTCGTCCTGGAGAGGGGTCGGCCCGCGTGCAATTGGCGGACGTCTTCTTCACAGCCTTCTCTTCCCCTCCCGGCGTGCCAGCACTTCACGCCAGAACAGCAATAGTGGTGTTACTGTTAGCGTCAGGTTATGGGTAACTAACGGTGAAAGGTATGCGCTACGGTCTGATCAGAGTAGATCCAGAAAATAAAGTCGATAGTTGCCAACCGCAAGGCGAAATGAGTATAATATCTATGAGTAGGAGTTTCTTTGATGGTTAAGAGAGCCGGGCGCGGGCGGTAAAAAACTCGGTCGTCGCAGCTAGATGCCCGGAGGAAGCAGACGTGTGGAACAGCTTTAAGGTAGGATTCGCGCCACTCAGTTTTCATCTTGTACACTGAGCAAACATTAGCACGTTAATGGGAGAAGCTATAAAATAATTTCAAAATGGTTTTTGTTAGATAACGTTCAGAGTTAGGATTTGTATGTCCAAGTTCTCACGCAATAAGCGCCTTGTAAATTTTTTATTGTAAGAGTGATTCATGCTACAAAAATGTAGGAAATGGTAGTTTTTGTATATGACTTAAATTTTTAACAATATGAAATCAAAATTGTGTTTAAATATAACAGCCTCAATTATAATCCCCATCCTTTGCTTGTATTGAATATGAAAATCAGTAGTAAAGTTACCCACCAAATGAAAGAACGTAGAGAAAATGAGGCCTGTATGCAATATATATGGGCAGTTCATTGTTTGAAATCGATTTTGGTTGTTGTTGTGGTCTTCAGTTCTGAGACTGGTTTGATGCAGCTCTTCATGCTACTCTATCCTGTGCAAGCTCCTTCATCTCCCAATACGTACTGCAGCCTCCACGCTGCCCTCCAGTACTAAATTTGTGATCCCTTGATGCCTCAAAACATGTCCTACCAACCAATCCCTTCTTCTTGTCAAGTTGTGCCACAAACTCCTCTTTTCCCCAATCCTATTCAATACTTCCTCATTTGTTACGTGATCTACCCATCTAATCTTCAGCTTTCTTCTGTAGCACCACATTTCAAAGGCTTCTATTCTCTTCATATCCAAACTATTTATCGTCCATGGATCACTTCAATACGTGGCTACACTCCATACGAATACTTTCAGAAACGACTTCCTGACCTTTAAATCCATACTCGATGTTAACAAATTTCTGTTCTTCAGAAAACCCTTTCCTTGCCATTGCTAGTCTACATTTTATATCCTCTCTACTTCGACCATCATCAGTTACATTGCTCCCCAAATAGCAAAACTTCTTTACTACTTTAAGTGTCTCATTTCCTAATCTAATTCCCTCAGCATCACCCGACTTAATTCGACTACATTCCATCATCCTCGTTTTGCTTTTGTTGATGTTCATCTTATATCCTCCCTTCAAGACACTGTCCATTCCGTTCAACTGCTCTTCCAAGTCGTCTGTCATCGGCGAACCTTAAAGTTTTTATTTCTTCTCCATGGATTTTAATACCTACTCCTAATTTTTCTATTGTTTCCTTTACTGCTTGCTCAATATACAGATTGAATAACATCGGGGAGAGGCTACAACCCTGTCTCACTCCCTTCCCAACCACTGCTTCCCTTTCGTGCCCCTCGACTCTTATAACTGCCATCTCCGTTTCTGCACAAATTGTAAATAGCCTTTCGCTCCCAGTATTTTACCCCTGCCACCTTCAGAATTTGAAAGAGATTATTCCAGTCAACATTGTCAAAAGCTTTCTCCAAGTTTACAAATGCTAGAAACGTAGGTTTGCCTTTTCGTAATCTACCTTCTAAGATAAGTCGTAGGTTCAGTATTGCCTCACGTGTTCCCATGTTTCTACGGAATCCAAACTGATTTTCCCCGAGGTCGGCTTCTACCAGTATTTCCATTCGTCTGTACAGAATTCGCGTTAGTATTTTGCAGCTGTCACTTATTAAACTTATAGTTCAGTAATTTTCACATCTATCAACACCTGCTTTCTTTGGGATTGGATTTAATATATTCTTCTTGAAGTCTGAGGGTATTTCGCCTGCCTCATACATTTTGCTCACCAGATGGTAGAGTTTTGTCAGGACTGGCTCTCCCAAGGCTGTCAGTAGTTCTAATGGAATGTTGTCTACTCCCGGGGCCTTGTTTCGACTTAGGTCTTTCAGTGCTCTGTGGAATTCTTCTCGCAGTATCATATCTCCCATTTCATCTTCATCTATATGCTCTCCCATTTCCATAATATTGTCCTCAAGAACATTGCCCTTGTGTAATCCCTCTATATACTCCTTCCACCTTTCTGCTTTCCCTCCTTTGCTTAGAACTGGGTTTCCATCTGAGCCCTTGATATTCATACAAGTGGTTCTCTTTTCTCCAAAGGTCTCTTTAATTTTCCTGTAGGCAGTATCTATCTTACACCTAGTGAGATAAGCCTCTACATCCTAACATTTGTCCTCTAGCCATGCCTGCTTAGCCATTTTGCACTTCCTGTCGATCTCATTTTTGAGACGTTTGTATTCCTTTTTGCCTGCTTCATTTACCGCATTTTTATATTTTATCCTTTCATCAATTAAATTCAGTATTTCTTCTGCCACCCAAGGATTTCTACTAGCCCTCATCTTTTTACCTACTTGATCCTCTGCTGCTATCACCACTTCATCCCTCAAAGTTATCCATTCTTCTTCTACTGTGTTTCTTTCCCCTTTTCTTGTCAATTGTTCCTTTATGCTCTTCCTGAAACTCTCTACAACATCTGGTTCTTTCAGTATGCAGGTCCCATCTCCTCAAATTCCCACCTTTTTGCAGTTTCTTCAGTTTTATTCTACAGTTCATAACCAATAGATTGTGGTCAGAGTACACATCTGCCCCTGGAGATGTCTTACAATTTAAAACCTGATTCCTAAATCTCTGTCTTACCATTATATAATCCATCTGCTACCTTTTAGTATCTCCAGGCTTCTTCCATGTATACAACCTCCTTTAATGATTCTTGAACCAAGTGTTAGCTTTGATTAAGTTGTGCTCTGTCCAAAATTCTACCAGGTGGCTCCACTTTCATCTCTTATCCCCAATCCATATTCACCTATTACGTTTCCTTCTCTTACTTTCCTACTATCGAATTTCAGTCACCCATGACTATTAAATTTTCGCCTTCCTTCACTATCTGAATAGTTTCTTTTATCTCATCATACATTTCCTCAATTTCTTCGTCTTCTGCAGTGCTAGTTGGCATATAGACTTGTACTACTGTTATAGGCGTGGGCTTCGTGTCTATCTTGGCCACAATAATGCGTTAACTATGTTGTTTGTAGTAGCTTACCCGAACTCCTATCTTTTTTATTTATTATTAAACCTACTCCTGCATTACCCCTATTTGATTTTGTTTTTATAACCCTGTATTCACCTGACCAAAAGTCTTGTTCCTCCTGCCACCGAACTTCGCTAATTCCCACCATATCTAACTTTAACCTATCCATTTCCCTTTTTAAATTTTCTAATCTACCTGCCCGATTAAGGGATCTAATATTCCACGCTCCGATCCGTAGAACGCCAGTTTTCTTTCTCCTGATAACGACGTCGTCTTGAGTAGTCTCCGCCCGCAGATCCGAATAGGGGACTATTTTACCTCCGGAATATTTTACCCAAGAGGACGCCATCATCATATGCCCTCGGGAAAAATTACGACCGTAGTTTCCCCTTGCTTTCAGCCGTTTGCAGTACCAGCAGAGCAAGGCCGTTTTGGTTAGTGCTACAAGGCCAGATCAGTCAATCATCCAAACTGTTGCCCCTGCAACTACCGAAAAGGCTGCTGCCCCCCTTCAGGAACCACGTGTTTGTCTGGCCTCTCAACAGATACCCCTCCGTTGTGGTTGCACCTGCGGTACGGCTATTTGTATCGATGAGGCACGCAAGCCTCCCCACCAACGGCAGGGTCCAGAGCAAAGTTATTTCAAATAACTAATTTTATGCCATTGCATAACTGGAGTTACTCAAGTCAAAATAAAATTGCATTAACTAAACGTCAGGAGCAGAAGTTCAATTTTCAGTACCATCTTAATGCCATTGCACATACGGCATTATTCTCTTAAACTTGATTGCTGAGTCAAATACATGTTTCATTTCTGGCAAAATGTTCGCAGACGCAGTTAGATGCGGGTTTATTGAATAATTATTTTGGGTCAATTATATCTTTGATACTTTCACTAATTAAAAAGGAAACAATTTTGGTTAGAGACTTTCACTTTTAAAGATAATTATGGACATGATACTTTAACATACTTGGTACGGGTATTATTTAACACCAGACTTGGTAGTTTGTTTCTGTTTTGTTTTGCTTTAGGGAGCAAAAAGAAGTAAGCTTACGCATGAATATATCAGAACTGTTAAAAGCGACTGCATGTTGAGCTCAATCGACAGAAGGAAAAGCAGCTAGACATAGGGATTTCATCTTGGAGGAAGGTCCATAAAATATTCAATAAAGACAATGGAGGTCTTGAACTAAAGATTAAACGCACTTCCCTGTATTCCTACGACGGATAAAAAGTAAAACATGGTTGCAGCTCGCGCGTCTTTCGCTAAAACGGCCGATAACTCAGACGGCAGAGATACATTAGTACGTAACCGGTTAAAAAAAGGGCATTCGGCCAGGAAATGGTGAACCGTCAGAGGTTGATGACGATCTACATCTACATGTAAATGGATACGCTGCCAATAACATTCGAGTGCCTGGCAAAGGGTTCATCGAACCTCCTTCACAATAATTCTCTATTATACCAGTCACGTACAGCGCGCGAAAAAAACGAACACCTTTAGCTTTCCGTGCGGCGATTTCCCCAAATTTTTATGATGATCGTTTCTCCCTATGTAGGATGGCGTCGAAAAAATATTTTCGCATTTGGAGGAGAAAATTGGTGATTGAAATTTCGGGAGAAGATTCTGCCACTTTTTGTTTGACTGATTTATCGTGTACCCGAAGTTTAACGGATTTCTTTTAGCACACATGTGGATGACTTCACGCTCATGGTTATTTAGGATCAATTTCCAGTTTTTGCTCCATGCAGATATCTGTTCTAAATCTTTTTGCGATTTCTTTTGATCTGCTGATGACTTTACTAGACGAGAACGACAGCATCATCTGCAAACAACAGCTGCTCAGATTGTCTCCTAAATCGTTTATATAAATAAGGAACAGTAAAGGGCATATAACAATACCTTGGGGAACGCATAAAGTGGTGAGGGATCACCACTTAACAAATGGCGGTGACTGAAACGACGGTGCTCAATACGCATCATAACAAAGGGCAAGAGGAGGTCGACCAAGCCGCTCGGAGAGGCTTAATTCCCGAGAGCTTGTTCCCATGAAGACGACCAGTGGTGGTGCCAAAGAGACACCACCTGCTGAATGACGACACCACAGAGGTCATCGGAGGGGATAGAAGAGTTTTTCCGGCCGGAGTGGCCGTGCGGTTCTAGGCGCTACGGTCGCAGGTTCGAATCCTGCCTCGGGCATGCATGTGTGTGATGTCCTTAGGTTAGTTAGGTTTAATTAGTTCTAAGTTCTAGGCGACTGATGACCTCAGAAGTTACGTCGCGTAGTACTCAGAGCCATTTGAACCACTTGTTTTTTATATATATAAGATTTAGCGGGTCGAGATACGAGGACTGCAGCTATGGCAGCAGCGTCAGGTTGCTCGTTTCCCGTCAGACCGATGTGACCGATGTGACCATGGTCCCACACAAACACCACAGAGGCTGATAGCGATTCGGGGAACTCTAAAGGAGCAACGGCGCGTCACCGACATCCTGCTTCGCCATCCTTTACCTTTCACGCATCATCATCATGGGGGCCATTTTCCTACAGGGCAATGCTCGTCCACACGTGGTACGTGTCCCTGTGACCTGCGTGCGCGATGACGTCCTCGCGTGGCCGGATAGAAGCCCTAAACTGTCTCTGTTACAACACAGGGCAGACCATCTTCAACGCCTACTTCCACCCAGTGTCAGTATCAACTACAACAGAATGAGATTTTCACTCTGCAGCGGAGTGTGCGCTGATATGAAACTTCCTGGCAGATTAAAACTGTGTGCCCGACCGAGACTCGAACTCGGGACCTTTGCCTTTCGCGGGCAAGTGCTCTACCAACTGAGCTACCCAAGCACGACTCACGCACGGTACTCACAGCTTCACTTCTGCCAGTACCTCGTCTCCTACCTTCCAAACTTTACAGAAGCTCTCCTGCGAACCTTGCAGAACTAGCACTCCTGAAAGAAAGGATATTGCGGAGACATGGCTTAGCCACAGCCTGGGGGATGTTTCCAGGATGAGATTTTCACTCTGCAGCGGAGTGTGCGCTGATATGAAACTTCCTGGGAGATTAAAACTGTGTGCCCGACCGCTGGCAGAAGTAAAGCTGTGAGTACCGGGCGTGAGTCGTGCTTGGGTAGCTCAGTGGGTAGAGCACTTGCCCGCGAAAGGCAAAGGTCCCGAGTTCGAGTCTCGGTCGGGCACACAGTTTTAATCTGCCAGGAAGTTTCATCAACTACAACAGTTGTGGCCGAACTTGGTTCGTCAAAACACCCAACGGATTTATGATAGTTCTTCCAGCAGAATATGGGCACCCTGCTAGGTTACATGGGATACAATCCCATACTGGTACGTGAGGTCTTACTACAACGAAGCGGCAAAGAAACGTATAAGCACGAGTATTCAAATACAGAGAGTCAACAGGCAGAATACGGCGCAGTGATCGAAAAGCCTATATAAGACAACAAGTGTCTGGCGCAGTTGTTAGATCGGTTACTGCCGCTGCAAAAGCAGGTCATCAAGATTTAGGTGGGTTAGAACGTGGTGTTATAGTCAGCGCACGAGCGGTGGGCAACACAGCATTTCCGAGGTAGCGATGAAGTGGGGATTTTCCAGTACGGCCATTTCACGAGTGAACCGAGAATATCAGGAATCCGGTAAAATATCTAATCTCTGACATCGCTATGGCCGGAAAAGGATCTTGCAAGAACGGGATTAATGGAGACTGAACAGAATCGTTCAGCGAGACAGAAGTGCAACTCTTCAGCAAATTGCAGCAGATTTCAGTGCTGGGCCATCAACAGTGTCAGAGTGCGAACCATTCAACGAAACATAATCGACAAAGGCTTTCAGAGCCGAAGGCTCATTCGTGTACCCTTGATGACTGTACGACACAAAACTTTACGCCTTGCCTGGGCCCTTCAACACCGAAATTGGACTGTCGATGACTGGAAACATGTTACCTGATAGGACAGGTCTCGTTTTTAATTGTATCGAGCGGATGGACGAGTACGGGTATGGAGACAACCTCATGACTCCGTGGACCCTGCCTGTCTGCAGGAGACTGTTCAAGCTGGTGGAGGATCTGTAATGCCATGGGGCGTTGCAGTTGTAGTGATATGGGATCCCTGATACGTCTAGATACAATTGTGACACGTGACACGTACGTAAGAATCCGGTCTGATCACCTGCATTCATTCATTACCGTTGTGCATTCTGATGGACTTGGGCAATTCCAGCAATAAAGTGGGACAATCCACACGTCCACAATTGCTAAAGAGTAGCTCCATGAACACTCTTCTTAGTTTAAAACACTTCCCCTGACCATCACACTTCCCAGACACTAACATTATTGAGCATACCTATCTCAGGTGTTCAGAAGAGATCTCGAACCTCTCATGCTCTCACGTATTTATGGACAGCCCTGCAGGATTCATGGTTTCAGTGCCCTCCAGCACTACTTCGGACATTACTCCAGTCCATGCCACGTCGTGATGCGGCACTTCTGCGTGGTCGCGGGGGATGTACACGATATTAGGCAGGTGTACCAGGTTCTTTGGGTCTTCAGAGTATCTAATCTTTACATTTGACTCGTTTTTTGTAATCTCTAAACTGACACCACAAACCCTCTCAACAGATTAATTTGCAGACAATTTCCTCCTCACCTTCTTGGTTTCCCTTTTTCTGACAGAAAGTGTATAACAAAGAACTGGCCACGCTCTGTGTGCAAGCCGATATGATTTTCCGTTTTCCCCTTCGCTGATCCTTCCAGCCAGTGACAGGTGTGGTTAACTATCATATCGTCGGTGGTTTCTTGTTAGTTGAAGTTGTTGTATGTTGTATGTGAACCGAGGGCCTAGAAGGAGAGGCTCCGTCCCCGCCACGACGACTACCGCAATCCACTTCACCCCTTCGCCGCCCCACACCGAACCCATGGTTATTGTGCGGTTCGGCCTCAGTTGGACCCCAGGGAACGTCTCACACCAGACGATTGTAACCCCTAAGTTTGCGTGGTAGAGTAATGGTCGTGCACGTGTACGTGGAGAACTTGTTTGCGCAGCAATCACCGACATAGTGCCGCTGAGGCGGAATAAGGGGAACCAGCCCACATTCGCCGAGGCAGATGGAAAACCGCCTAAAAACCATCCACAGACTGGACGGCTCACTGGATCTCGGCTCAAGACCGCCGGGCGGATTCGTGTCGGGGACCAGGCGCTCCTTCCCAGTCCGGATAGCCGTGCGCTAGGCCGCTCGGCTAATCGTGCAGGCGTACTTGAAGTTACTGCGAGCGTCCGTTCGATGTTCTATGCATTATTTAAATGAAGTACGCCGTATAAAATGGTACGTGTACTTCAAGCTTGCATCCTAGCAGGTAATGAGGTGGCGTATTGGTTAGCACACTGGACTCGCGTTCGTGAGGAAGCCAGTTGAAGTACTCGTACAGACATCCAGATTCAGGTCTTCTGTTGTTTGTTGTTGTTGTGGTCTTCAGTCCTGAGACTGGTTTGATGCAGCTCTCCATGCTACTCTATCCTGTGCAATCTTTTTCATCTCCCAGTACCTACTGCAACCCACATCCTTCTGAATCTGCTTAGTGTATTCATCTCTTGGTCTCCCTCTACGATTTTTACCCTCCACGCTGCCCTCCAATACTAAATTGGTGATCCCTTGATGCCTCAGAACATGTCCTACCAACCGATCCCTTCTTCTGGTCAAGTTGTGCCACAAACGTCTCTTCTCCCCAATCCTATTCAATACTTCCTCATTAGTTATGTGATCTACCCATCTAATCTTCAGCATTCTTCTGTAGCACCACATTTCGAAAGCTTCTATTCTCTTCTTGTCCAAACTATTTATCGTCCATGTTTCACTTCCATACATGGCTACACTCCATACGAATACTTTCAGAAATGACTTCCTGACACTTAAATCAATACTGGATGTTAACAAATTTCTCTTCTTCAGAAACGCTTTCCTTGCCATTGCCAGCCTACATTTTATATCCTCTCTACTTCGACCATCATCAGTTATTTTGCTCCCCAAATAGCAAAACTCCTTTACTACTTTAAGTGCCTCATTTCCTAATCTAATTCCCTCAGCATCACCCGACTTAATTAGACTACATTCCATTATCCTTGTTTTGCTTTTGTTGATGTTCATCTTATATCCTCCTTTCAAGACACTGTCCATTCCATTCAACTGCTCTTCCAAGTCCTTTGCTGTCTCTGACAGAATTACAATGTCATCGGCGAACCTCAAAGTTTTTATTTCTTCTCCATGAATTATAATACCTACTCCGAATTTTTCTTTTGTTTCCTTTACTGCTTGCTCAATATACACATTGAACAACATCGGGGAGAGGCTGCAACCCTGTCTTACTCCCTTCCCAACCACTGCTTCCCTTTCATGTCTCTCGACTCTTATAACTGCCATCAGGTTTCTGTACAAATTGTAAATAGCCTTTCGCTCCCTGTATTTTACCCCTGCCACCTTTAGAACTTGAAAGAGAGTATTCCAGTCAACATTGTCAAAAGCTTTCTCTAAATCTACAAATGCTAGAAACGTAGGTTTGCCTTTCCTTAATCTTTCTTCTAAGATAAGTCGTAAGGTCAGTATTGCCTCACGTGTTCCAGTGCTTCTACGGAATCCAAACTGATCTTCCCCGAGGTTGGCTTCTACTAGTTTTTCCATTCGTCTGTAAAGAATTCGTGTTAGTATTTTGCAGCTGTGACTTATTAAGCTGATAGTTCGGTAATTTTCACATCTGTCAACACCTGCTTTCTTTGGGATTGGAATTATTATATTCTTCTTGAAGTCTGAGGGTATTTCGCCTGTTTCATACATCTTGCTCACCAGATGGTAGAGTTTTTTCAGGACTGGCTCTCCCAAGGCCGTCAGTAGTTCCAATGGAATGTTGTCTACTCCGGGGGCCTTGTTCCGACTCAGGTCTTTCAGTGCTCTGTCAAACTCTTCACGCAGTATCATATCTCCCATTTCATCTTTATCTACATCCTCTTCCATTTCCATAATATTGTCCCCAGGTACATCGCCCTTGTATAGACCCTCTATATACTCCTTCCACCTTTCTGCTTTCCCTTCTTTGCTTAGAACTGGGTTTCCATCTGAGCTCTTGATATTCATACAAGTCGTTCTCTTATCTCCAAAGGTCTCTATAACTTTCCTGTAGGCGGTATCTATTTACCCCTAGTGAGATAGGCCTCTACATCCTTACATTTGTCCTCTAGCCACCCCTGCTTAGCCATTTTGCACTTCCTGTCGATCTCATTTTTGAGACGTTTGTATTCCTTTTTGCCTGTTTCACTTACTGCATTTTTATATTTTCTCCTTTCATCAATTAAATTCAATATTTCTTCTGTTACCCAAGGATTTCTACTAGCCCTCGTCTTTTTACCTACTTGATCCTCTGCTGCCTTCACTACTTCATCCCTCAAAGCTACCCATTCTTCTTCTACTGTATTTATTTCCCCCATTCCTGTCAATTGCTCCCTTATGCTCTCCCTGAATCTCTGTACAACCTCTGGTTCTTTTAGTTTATCCAGGTCCCATCTCCTTAAATTCCCACCTTTTTGCAGTTTCTTCAGTTTTAATCTACAGGTCATAACCAATAGATTGTGGTCAGAGTCCACATCTGCCCCTGGAAATGTCTTACAATTTAAAACCTGGTTCCTAAATCTCTGTCTTACCATTATATAATCTATCTGATACATTTTAGTATCTCTAGGGTTCTTCCATGTATACAACCTTCTTTCATGATTCTTGAACCAAGTGTTAGTTATGATTATGTTGTGCTCTGTGCAAAATTCGACCAGGCGGCTTCCTCTTTCATTTCTGTCCCCCAATCCATATTCACCTACTATGTTTCCTTCTCTCCCTTTTCCTACTGACGAATTCCACTCACCCATGACTATTAAATTTTCGTCTCCCTTCACTACCTGAATAATTTCTTTTATCTCGTCATACATTTCTTCAATTTCTTCGTCATCTGCAGAGTTAGTTGGCATATAAACTTGTACTACTGTAGTAGGCGTGGGCTTCGTATCTATCTTGGACACAATAATGCGTTCACTATGCTGTTTGTAGTAGCTTACCCGCATTCCTATTTTCCTATTCATTATTAAACCTACTCCGGCATTACCCCTATTTGATTTTGTGTTTATAACCCTGTAGTCACCTGACCAGAAGTCTTGTTCCTCCTGCCACCGAACTTCACTAATTCCCACTATATCTAACTTCAACCTATCCATTTCCCTTTTTAAATTTTCTAACCTACCTGCCCGATTAAGGGATCTGACATTCCACGCTCCGATCCGTAGAACACCAGTTTTCTTTCTCCTGATAACGACATCCTCTTAAGTAGTCCACGCCCGGAGATCCGAATGGGGGACTATTTTACCTCCGGAATATTTTACCCAAGAGGACGCCATCATCATGTAATCATACAGTAAAGCTGCATGCCCTCGGGAAAAATTACGGCTGTAGTTTCCCCTTGCTTTCAGCCGTTCGCAGTACCAGCAGAGCAAGGCCGTTTTGGTTATTGTTACAAGGCCAGATCAGTCAATCATCCAGACTGTTGCCCTTGCAACTACTGAAAAGACTGCTGCCCCTCTTCAGGAACCACACGTTTGTCTGGCCTCTCAACAGATACCCCTCCGTTGTGGTTGCACCTACGGTACGGCTATCTGTATCGCTGAGGCACGCAAGCCTCCGCACCAACGGCAAGGTCCATGGTTCATGGGGGGGGGGGGAGGTCTTCTGTAGTTTCCTTAAATCGCTCTAATCAATTGCCGTGATGCGTTCCTTTGAAAGGGTATGGCCGATTTCCTTCCTCATCCTTGACATAATCACAGCTTCTACTCCGTCCCCAATAACCTCATTGTTGACGGGATGTTAAATCCAGCCTTCCTGTTTTCCTTCCGTCCTAACTGGTTCATTTAAAAACACTCCTGAAATTTTCTGTGGACTAATTTACTATTTTTGCAAAAAACGGTGTTCAGAAGTTTATAACAGAATGACGAAGCAATTATTATGTTTCCACCTAGAAGGTAAGAATCATTTCACTAGGGTTTCCGGTGGCAGTTACAAAGTTTTTGCAGGAAATTAATGCTGCTGCGGTTCAAATAATCTGTACGACAGGCACGAGTTAAATGTACTAATCTCACACCCGAAAATTTACTGTGTTTCAGGTGTTCCAGGTTTACTACCGGCTGACGAGAGAAATACTACGATTGATTGCTACAAACTATTGTGCATGACGAATTTGACACGACTGCACCGCATTATTCCACGGCAAATACAGCGTGCATCAAATTCCTCTTTACGATTCATGATTAGGATTTTTTTGGGTGATGTGGTATTAGGGATAAAGTTTGAAACGGCCATCCATACAGACACCCTGTGAAGGCATTGCTAATTACGCATATAAAATTTTTTTCGTGACTTTCTTTAGATTTCTATTCTTTTTCTTTTTTTCATATGGGCATTTCTAATTGTGATTATGTAACATTGTACTGTGGATTTTAAATGTAAAAATGTAATTGTGATTACTTCGTTTGCCAATGGATAAGTATGTTTCTTGCTTTGTACCTGGGGTAAAGTTTGTAAAGTTCTCTTTTGGAATATTATTAATTGTGAAAAGTGCAGTCAATAACATTTATAAAGATTTATGTAATTTACGATAACGATATAACATCTATAGACAGGGGACAGCGATAGTGATATCGATAGTCGAAAGGTTGTTGTGTAGTAGAGGGGATGGTGGATGGTGTGTCTGTGAAGCGTGCGCTGGAAAAATAGTACTGTGTCCCATGAAAATCATACGTAATTGTATGGACAGTGATTCGGAACTATCAGATTGTTAATTCTCTTTACCACTGCGGTATACAATGCCATCGCCAGCGAACTTTATGAGCAAATAAACCGGACTGTGAAAGTGCCGCTAACAATACTTTGTTGTGGCCGACACGAACAGTGCTTTTATGCGAATGAACTTTGCTGGTATTGGTTTTGGGCGGTGGAACTGTTCTCTATCACATTCCATCAAGCCGTGAAAGTGAAGACTTTAATTAACTGTGCAATATAAATGACTTTCAGTCACGTTGTCGAAGTTTGAAATGCGACAACAGAGTGGACATTGTTTACGGTGTGCTTCACACACAAGAACAATTCTATGAACTGTGTATTTGTGGCTAAGACTATATGAATGTGACGAACTGTGTAATTATGGACGATAGTGTCACGGACAGTGCATAAAGTGTAAAAAGGAGCGATGTCTACGTAATGTACTTTGAAAGAGAGGTCATGTCAACAACGGTCGTATACTGGCGTCTTGTGGTTTGTTAATCACCACGGGGTTAATGATACAGCTGTGCCGGAACTTTATTTGCGTTTCGCCGGAGAAGATTAACCAGCGGAACTGCCTGTATCCTGCTCTCATCATCGTAGCCCGCCGACATCGTGCTGCCCAACGCAACGCTTCGTATGCAAGAAGAAGTTAAGAGATTTCGCCGAACGCTATGCCTTGACCTAGAAACTTTCTTTCTCTATTAAAAGTATAAGAATTACAGACTCTATTCAAATAAATTCTTTGTTTAGTTTATGTTTGCTTTCTGCTAACGAAAATAAAATTACAATCAGTGAATTAAAAGTTGCCTGATAGTCATTGTTGAAACACCAGTAAATATAAACTTCTTCCTCTCATTAGAACTAATTCTCCTTGCATGTCAAAATTATTGTAGTTATTTTATGTAGTTTTATGTGTTGTTATGAGACTAGATATATGACAGTGACTAATAAGAGTATTTTGTCGCGAAACATGGCGTCGCGCGAAAATTACGGCGACCGCCATAATTGCTTGCGTTCTAAAGTAAAGTAAAAGCTGCTATTCCCGTATTGGTGCATTTCCTGACGTGAGCGTGAATTATAAATGTCAGCTGTCAAATCACGTAGGGACTGTTTACCCAGTAATAAAAGTTTTTGATATTGTATTGTAGTATTAAGAGACACTGGTTATACTCAAAAGTGGGTAGATGTATGGTGAACCCGCCCCCCCCCCCCCCCCCCCAGTGTTCATGCAATTATGAACACTATTGTGTGTGAGTCACGGAATTTTGTCACTTTTTCTAATTCCTTTCAGATATTGCCTCAGATGTCTGGAGTTTCAGAGAATATATACACAATTTTGTCGGTTCAGGTTAATTTCAGAGCAGTTTCTCGTGAATATTAGAGTTTTCAGTTCATACACAAAGTGGGATCGTGACCAATTGAGAAGTATAACAAAGAGTGTGATATTTCAACTAGAATTTTGGATGACTTCATAATGGTTCAAATGGCTCTGAGCACTATGGGACTCAACTGCTGAGGTCATAAGTCCCCTAGAACTTAGAACTACTTAAACCTAACTAACCTATGGACAACACACACATCCATGCCCGAGGCAGGATTCGAACCTGCGACCGTAGCGGTCGCGCGGTTCCAGACTGTAGCGCGAGAACCGCTCGGCCATCAGCGGCCGGCTGGATGACTTCATAGTTCAGATTTTGATAATTATTTTTCCTGTGGGTTGAGGTCATCACAACCCCTTTGGCATTGGTTCAAATGGCTCTGAGCACTATGGGACTCAACATCTTAGGTCATAAGTCCCCTAGAACTTAGAACTACTTAAATCTAACTAACCTAAGGACATCACACACACCCATGCCCGAGGCAGGATTCGAACCTGCGACCGTAGCAGTCCCGCGGTTCCGGACTGCAGCGCCAGAACCGCTAGACCACCGCGGCCGGCCCTTTGGCATTGTTTCGCGATCTTCTACTCTCCGTTAAAATGGCATAAGAGATAGTGCCGCATTCTCAAAGATGGCGGAGCTACATCTCCGACGTCTCGTCAAAAGCTGTACGCTATTCCGAGCAATTGTGAATCGCAGAGTAGTCACGTAGATGTAGAAACCCTCAAATTACAACGCAGAAGCAGCAAACGTCTGCGACTGCCTCGTTTTCCAGACTTCACTGCTTCTAGTTTTCGTATGTGGGGATACTTACAAGAAATATTAAAAAATTAGAAACCCGCCTCGACTGCGAAAGAAGCACCTAGTGTTAACCTACGTTTCGGCGTAGATAACTACACCTTCTTCAGGACAAGAAAACGCACAAGTGCCTAAGAAGACCTTTTTCAATTCTTAAAAGATCACCATAGCTATACATTTATAATCGAAAAAACGGAAAACACAAACAGTATATATGTACAAAGTCTAAACCGATACTTAACTTAATGGTGTAACCTCCAGCTCACACCGGCCTATGTTCGATGAGGCATCACCCGCCATAAACTGCAGCTACAAACGGTCGCTCACTTGCAAGCCTGACCCCGCTATCTATGCACATGCGCAAGACAAGGGAAGTAACTTAAATGCACATGCGCATACGAATACGAGAAAGTTTATGGTTCGCGGCTAAATTCCCAACCGTGGAATTGGGAAAAATTACGACTGTAGTTTCTCCTTACTTTCAGCCGTTCGCAGTACCAGCACAGTAAGGCCATTTTGGTTAGTGTTACAAGGCCATATCAGTCAATCATCCAGACTGATCCCCCTGCAACTACTGAAAAGGCTGCTGCCCCTCTTCAGGAACCACACGTTCGTCTGGCCTCTCAACAGATACCCCTCAGTTGTGGTTGCACTTACGGTACGGCTATCTGTATAGCTGAGGCACGCAAGCCTCCCCACCAACGGCAAGGTCCATGGTTCATGGGGGGGGTTACTCGTCGTATTGCATGTGAAATGGGCACGGAAAATACTTGCGTATGGCGAGTACTCCAACGGCAAGGTCCATCTCACCAGAGCCATACACCGAACACGATAGTCTCCCCTCTCGATAGCTCCACACGGCCATCTGGAGCCCGGTCTTCAAGAGGCGGTACCCTCTCGTGACCACCATGTGCAGTGGCTACATCAGGTCCTATCGCGTAAGTAACATGGAGCTTCTCGTTGCCCTATTACAAGAGCGAGCTCTTGCTAGAGACGCCTTCGTCATATTAAGACATTCTTCCCCAATCTCGAAGGTAACTAACTCAATCATTACAGCTCGTACTTAAAGCAAGCCTGATTTGCACCCTCATAGCGGCAGAAAAGCGCCTTTATTCCCGACTGGCGAGAAATTGAAACAGACAACATATTTTGGGTGTAGAAACACTGCAACCAACTTCCGTTTATCCATCACAAATCTTTCTTCGGACTGGGATTCTTTTTGGTCGATGCATAACCCAGAGCAATGTGTCTAGCTTTGGCTGGGTTGTGTAACGACACACAGATATTTGCGATAACTCTTTATTCGCAAAAGCCTTTGTGACGCATGTCGACACATTTTAATATAGTTTTATTACTTTTTGAATCTTACATACGAGCCTTTTGTAACAACAAAAAAATTTGCGTTTTCTTTTCATTGACCGCTGATCTCCGGGAGAATGGGTGATATCTCTGATGGGAGAGCCCAGCATTCGAATACCTCGCCACCAGCAGCAATGCGTCGAATGCCATCGCTCCAAAGCGAAGCGCTCGCGTATTGCCAGAATAGACACCGATCAGTGATCAGTACGATAAATTAAATGGTGTAATTTCTTGTTTTCTCTTGGATTCATTTGCTCAGTTATTAATGTGCTATTGTTTTGTCAGAATGACTAAAAATTAGATGTTCCTGGGAACCATCAACTTCAGATGAAGGTTCAAAGTGTATTTCAGTGTTATTTGGACTCTAGACACATCGTTGTTATGTATAATCTAACTTTATATTAGACAGTTCCTTTTTTACTCACGTTCTCGTAAAATTGGATTTTCCTAAAGATGTGAAGTAACGAAGCTAAAACAAATATCGCTGACTCAGCGGATTAGTAATGCTGAATAACGCTGCAGCAAGATGGTGATATTTGTGTATTGTTAAATGATATCTGAGGAGAGCGGAAAGTTTTTGGGAGTAAAATTTCCAACTAATGCTTTCTTTTATTTTAGCTTCTGCGAAGTTAGTTCCTTTTTACGGAATAGTTGAATGGAACTGACAGTTGATTTTGTGAAGACTTTGACCACATTTCAACAACGAAAGAATTTTATTGCTATAAATTTTTGAAAATTTATTACTTACTGATACTCTTGTCACAATGTCCCTGTACCATAAGTCGACTGTTCCAGCAAAGGAAAAGGACATGGACAATTTTCTTCCACACCACACCTGGCAGAAGAATGGGCAGGATATCTTCAATTCTATACAATTGCTCAAGACTGGAGACGGAAAATTGTATTGGAAGCGCGTTCTTCTGTGCAGATTCTGCAGAAGAAAGATAGTGTCTCTACCAGGCGGCGCTTACATATTTATAGTTATTATAGAGGCAATCGAATACGCAAGATCTTTCCATGAACCCAAGACTCTAATAACCACCTATTCTCAAAGTTCTAAAAGCAATTGGATACAGAACTGAGACAAAATAACTAGTAAATACACTATGGGCAGAGTGGATCATTATCAACAAAATAAGAAGACTGGTCAAATTACAGAATTTGTATGGGTCAAATCACATTCTGGCATTCAGTACGATGATAAAATCGATCGCCGGCCGGTGTGGCCGAGCGGTTGTAGGAGCTTCAGTTTGGAACCGCGAGACCGCTACGGTCGCCGGTTCGAATCCTGCCTCGGGCATGAAAGTGTGTGATGTCCTTAGGTTAGATAGTTTTAAGTAGTTCTAAGTTCTAGGGGACTGATGATCTCCGATGTTAAGTCCCATAGTTCTCAGAGCCATTTGAACCATAAAACCGATCAACTAGCGAGACGTGCGATTAGCAGCGGAAGACTTTGGGAGATTAAATTCGCATACACAGAACAGCTCCTAACAGTAAAAGAACAAGCGCTTCTTTCGTGGCAGGAAGAGTGGAATGAGATTCAACAAACAAGAGGTAAAATGCGCATAACATACAGTCTTTCCAAGACAGCCATGGTTTGTGAAATCTAAACGTTCAAGGGAGGTTATAAAATCAATTTTGATAATGCATCTCAATTGTGTCCATTTACATATAATCGGCGTATCAGAGACGTACTGCTGTCAGTGTCAAGAAGGAACAACTGGCGATACAAGCCACTTCTTAATCCAGATCAGACACTATGACAAAGGCAGAGTCAACTATTTAAAGGAGCTCTTAAGACTTTGTCACTGCCAGCCGCTTTTCACCATCACATTTCTCGGGAACACAACCAGGAGGACCTAACGGGCCATATCCAG
Organism: Schistocerca piceifrons; assembly: GCF_021461385.2. Classification (NCBI taxonomy): domain Eukaryota; kingdom Metazoa; phylum Arthropoda; class Insecta; order Orthoptera; family Acrididae; genus Schistocerca; species Schistocerca piceifrons. Next base: position 123,627,882 of record NC_060146.1, read on the forward strand.
ATTTATAACTAATGTGACTAAGGAAGTCGGGATGAGAGTACACTTAGCATGGAAGGTCAAGGCCCCTATAAAGTCTCTCCTTAAACACAACAACAACCAAATCAATAAACCAACAGTTTATTCAAAGAAAATATTTATAAAACAGCTAAGAGACAATCAACACATGACCATCTTTAATATCAAAGATAGCTTGCTCCTTAAGCAAGGCAGCAAATTACAATTACAAAAACTGACTTAAAGAGATGAGCGACAAAGATTTCAATACTTAAGGAAACAATAAATTACAATCTGAAGGTGATTTAAAGAAACGTGGCACACATAATTTTTTTAAGAGCAATGATTTGCGATATGACAGTGATTTATGAAACGCACACCAGTTGTTAAGAACCCAACTAACACAATCAGCAGAACAAGTTACAAATTAATACAATTCATTCCCAAGCAAATAAAAAAACTCATTTTTTTAATATACATGAAATATGTTAAATGTTTACCAAACGGGTAGTGACGGCAGGCTGCCCCGGGCAAAAGGCGACTTAACTTAAAACGCCGGAAGCAGCAGACCAGCCGTCTAAAACAACACCTAAACACCGGGGCACAACCGGCCGTTACTTCCCATTAGACGGCACATCACAGCTTCTGTGCACCGAAGCGAAACGTGGCGCCGCTCCCACACACCACAACTTGCAGAAAACTGAAAAAAAAACAGACCGCTGAAGACACGGCAAACACCGACCACACATCAATTAAAATAAGAGATCAATAAATAACAATATAAACGAAGTAGCTGTTGCTCTTTTACTAATACTGAGTGAGTGCATTCAAATAAATGCACGTATATAAAGGAACTACGTATAAATATGACTAGCCTTACAGAATACGAGACTTCACTAATAACTGAGTGAGTAAATTCAAATAAATGCACGTATATAAAGGAACTACGTATAAATGACTAGCCTCACAGAATACGAGACTTTACTAATAACTGAGTGAGTGCTTTCAAATAAATGCACGTATATGACCCAAATTTTACAGCAATACACAAGGGACGTCGATTTGGTGACAATCAAAGTACATTGAAAATCTCATTCAGACAATACATAAACTTCTGGATACTGTCCCAAAAACCCAAAATATAACACACACACCTTCGTCCTAATCAGCTTCCTAATAGTAATGTAACGAGCGGATTTTTGAAAGGAAGTAGTAACTACTGGTGTCCATGCGGTCACACACTTTGCCGGCTGTTCTTACTTCAGCAACGCGTACATTAGGGCAACCAAGCAACTAGTGCAACGCAAATCGTCCAATGAAACGGAGGCACCAAACTCTATTACACCTTCGATGGAGAGCGCTGTTCCAGATGGTCTCCAGGGATGGGTCTCTCCGAGAAAACAGGCCCCAAAGCAATGCGACGAGCAGCGCCCGGAGTTGACGTCAGGCAGGTCCACCACAAACTCGCGACCGCCCTACGAGGTAGGCCCGGCGTGCCGCTGCTGGCCAAGCACCCGTGTTTTCCTCTTTCGTCCACACAAGCACGTCCTTGCGCCTAGTAGCGAGTTCAGCACCAACTGCCGCGAGCGGCAAACACCCGCGAGATCACAACAGGGGAAAAGATCCTAGTACAGCCGGGTAATCGATACTGTCGCGTATAGAGCTGGTGTGCCAGAAGGCGCACCACGTTTCAACTAAAGAAGACACGAAAACTTAAACGGAACTGTGATCATTGAACTTAACTAAAGAAATGATTAACACCTAAATGGATAGCTGTCAGCTGTGTCTTTAAAGCCCACCGGTGTTGCCGAGCGGTTCTAGGTGCTTCAGTCCGGAACCGCGTGACTGCTACGGTCGCAGGTTCGAATCCTGCCTCGGGCATGGATGTGTGTGATGTCCTTAGGTTAGTTAGGTTTAAGTAGTTCTAAGTTCTAGAGGACAGATAACCTCAGATGTTAAGTCCCATAGTGCTCAGAGCCATTTGAACAATTTTCTGTCTTTAAATTGTGATGTCTAAAAAAAATGTGTGTAAGTTCTTTTAGGGGAGCAAACTGCTAAGGTCATCGGTCCCTAGTCTTATACACTAACACACACCTGTCACATACTAACTTATACTAAGACAAACACACACACCCATGCCCGAGGGAGGACTCAAACCACCGGGCAGTCCGTGACATGGTGCCTCTAACCGCCCGGCCACTCCGCGCAGCTATGCCTAAGAAGTTGGTTCGCTGATTGCCAATAATATTTAAAAAAAATACCGATTCTCGCTGCGGGTCTGAGACGTCTATTTCTGTGGACTGGAGGCAGTGCAGACCAATGAAGAACTGTCGCCATCCGATCCGTGCTATTCTCTACCCTACTTTTCTCTCGCTTGCTGATAACAAACGACCGGCGACGGCAGTGTTTTTGAAATAGTTTTGATGCACTGACTACGAAGGTAATTAACCTAGCTCGTATAAAGAGATTCCACACAACGGACAATGGAGCTACGTAATTTCATTGTTGATGGCGTAACCTAAAACACGAACTGAAATTCAGTAATTAAATAAACGTAACACCACGGCTGGAACAATTCCTGTCCATTTATAACAAGCGTGATATCGCGATTGCGCGAGATATCGTTCCGGCGATGACAGCCAGATTATTTCGTGATCAGTTATAAATTATGCTTTGGTTCAGATCCGAAAACTATATTGGATACTATCATCGATTTGTGTCACCTCGGCTGGAGGAATAGAGAATGAAAAATTCGTGGAGCGAGGAAAGGTGTGGGGTTTGTTGTCAAATTCACGCCACGCACTAATTCGGCGGATTGGGAACGTCATGTAACGGACAGCTCTGCTGACAGGTAACAAAATCGATGGGTTGCTGCATTAATGAAGAACAAATTTTCCCGTTGATGAGCAGGTGCTCTGGATGGCGTAACCGATTGCTTGTGTTATCAGGCTAGTGGTTGCACGTGATTGCGTGTGTGTGTGTGTGTGTGTGTGTGTGTGTGTGTGTCTGTGTGTGTGTGTATGTGTGTATGTGTGTGCGTGTGTGTGCGTGCGTGCCTGTGTTTCTATATTGGCTTAGTATCTGCTACTGCCAGGGTATGTATTTATTCTAGTCTTACACAGTGAAGAGCCAAAGAAACTGGTACACCTGCCTAATATCGTTTAGGGCCCCAAGGAGCACGCAGAAGTGCCGCAACACGTCTTGGCAGCGACTCGCCTAATGTCTGAAGGAGCGCTGGAGGGAACTGACAACAAGAATCCTGCAGGGGTTTTCATAAATCTGTAAGAGTACGAGGGGATGGAGATTTCTTCTGAACAGCACGTTGCAAGGAATCCCAAATATGCTAAATAATGTTCATGTCTGGGGAGTTTGTTGGCCACAATAAGTGTTTAAACTCAGAAGAGTGCTCCTGGAGCAGCTCTGTAGCAATTATGAACGTCTGGGGTGACGCATTTTCCTCCTGGAATTGCTTAAGTCCGTCGGAATGCACAAAGGACAAGAATAGATGCAGGTGATCAGACAGGATGCTTAGGTACGTCTCACCTGTCACAGTCGTATCGAGATGTATCAAGGCTCCCATATTAGTCTAACTGCACACTCCCCACACCGTTATAGAGCCTCCACCAGCTTCAACAGTCCCCTGCTGACACGCAGGGTCCATGGATTCATGAGGTTGTCTCCAAATCGGTACACGTCCATCCGCTCGACATAGTTTGAAACGATACTCATCTCACCAGGCAACATGTTTTCAGTCATCAACAGTCCAATGTCGGTGTTGACGGGCCCAGGCGAGGCCTAAGACTTTGTGTTGTGCAGTCATCAAGGGTACAAAAAGTTGACTTTCAGCTCCGAGACTATAGGGATGATGTTTCGTTCAATGGTTCGCACGCTGACACTTGGTGATGGCCCATCATTGAAATATGCAGCAGTTTGCGGAAGGGATGCAGTTCTGTGACGTTGAACGATTCTCATCAGTCGTCGTGGATCTGGTTCTTGCAGGATCATTTTCCGGCCGCAGCGATGACGGAGATTTGATGTTTTACCGGATTTCTCATATTCACGGTACACTCGTGAAATGGTCGAAAGGGAAAATCGCTAATTTGTCGCTACCTCCGAGATGCTGTGTGCCATCGTTCATACACTTATATCTTGATAACCTGCTATTGTAGCAGCAGTGACCGATCTAACAACTGCGCCAGACACTTGTTGTCTTATAGAGGCGCTGCCGACCTCAGCGCCGTATCGTGCGTGTTTACATATCTCTGTATTTGGATAGGAATGCCTACACCAGTTTCTTTGGCGCTTCAGTGTATTAGTTTACCTCATCCTCCCCCACCCCTCACTATGTCCATCTCCACTTGGTTTCTGTCTCTATCTCCTCCTGTTTCCTTTCTCTGTCCATTCGCTCCCCTCTCTCTGTCCGTCTCGTCCTCTTTCCGTTCTGCTAATTTCCCTGTCACACTCTCTCCATACGGCTATTGAATTTTTAATGGTTATTGAGCACTGAGAGCTGTTAGTGATCTTCAAAATGAGTTGTCACTATGAACTGCCACGAATATAATAATGAAACGAAATGTTATCAGACCAGTGTAATGACAAAAACACCACATTTACGGGATGGCATAATTAAAGAGTCTTTCCAGATAAAGGCGTCAGACACATTAATAAAGGGGCGGAACAGGTTTCAGTTTAAGCAAGACTTAGGATCTGGCACTAAATTTATTAAAATCTCGCCGACCATCACATCAATAAAGTTTGGAAAGCGCTGAGGAAATTATCATTTCACGGACTATCTGTGCGTGCTCTGTCAAACAATACAGCATCAAATGCCGCAGTGGACGTCTGTAAATAGCAGCGAGAGACCAACAACAGTTCTCTGAAACATCGTGGCAGATTAAAACTATGTGCTGGATGGAGACTCTAACTCGCGGGCAAGTGCTCTACCATCTAAGCCAGGGCTTCACAACATACGTGCCCGCGGAGCAAGCTGTGAGCAGCAAGGCGCGAGCACAGAGCAGCGCGAGCACGCTACCCCCACTACCGGACCAGAGCGGAGAGTGGGGAGAGTCACGTGGGGCACACAACAGCTGCCGCCAGTCGATGTGAATCCGCGGCCACCTGCAGGGATATCACTCACGAATTATTACTGCGACAAATGAAACAAATAAAGGAGAATGTATACGTGCCACATAATTTTATTAGCTTAGTGTATGCCTCTACATTCGTATTAATTTGTGAACTGTTACACAATAAAAGGTATCACTGAAGTGTGGGGTTCTCGGTTATCTTGTACTTTTTGCCCTTTACAATTGCGTCTATGTTCGGAGTAATTGTTCTTGTGCATTGTAGGCGCAGCGTGCAGTTTAAATTTCGATCAGACAATGCGTTTCTCAGGCGCGTCTTGTTACATTTCATTGCAGAGAACAGTTGTTCACAAACATACGTGGAACCGAACATTGATATTATTGTAGCCGCCTGTTTGTGCAAAGGAAATCTATCCTGAGGGAAGTGTCTGTAGAATACCAAAATGTTTTTCTTGTTCTGAAATTTGTCTCTGTATTCTGTCACACTGCAGGTCAATAATTTCTAGTTGCAGCTCAGGACGAATCTCTTCAATATTCGCTGAATATGGAGAGGAGAACAGATCAAAATCACCGTCTAGTGCTGTCAGATCTTGAAAGCATTGATTAAATTCTTCCTTAAGGGCAACTAAACTATATGAATAACGTTCACAATCTTTGGGAACATCTTGCATGGATGATAATTTAGGAAAATGAGCTGGATTTCCTGTTTACAGCTGACTCACCCAAAGTGTCAATTTCATATTAAAAGCTCGTATTCGATCTATGAGATGAGTAATTAGCAGATCTTTACCTTGCAGTGAAATGTTCAAAGCAGGCAAAAAAATCGATTTAATAATTCGCCACGACTAAGCCAGCGGACCTCGCTGTAATAAGGCAGGCTACCATACTGGCTTTCTACATACTGAAGAAAGCTTTTAAATTGCCTGTTGTAGCCCATGCTTCTTTATATAATTGGTTGTACGAACAACAACACACATCACATTTTTTAGAGTGATACTCTTTGCACATAAGTTTACCTGGTGGATCACACAGTGAACGCCCCTTATTTCATTTGGCACGGTCAGTTTTTGCATTTTCTCCGTCAACAGCGCAACGAAACCTGATTTTTCCCCTGTCATCGCTGGTGCACCGTCTGTAGACACTGAAACTAAAGAATTTCACGACAATCCTATATTTTCAACACTTTCAACACACTACTTAAAATATCACCTCCGGTTGCAGTGTTCTTCATGGCTACTACATCGAGGAGCTCCTCCCTCACCTGAAGATCTCTATTAACACTTCTAATAAATATGGCAAGCTGCACTGTTCCAGTGATATCAATACCTTCGTCCAGCGCTGGAGAATACGCCATAAAATCTTTACAGATATTTCCAACTTGGCTCTGGACGTCGTCTGCCATGTCCTGTATGCGACGCATAATGGTCATGTTAGATAATGTCAGAATCTGAAACTGTTCAACTTGAAATGTTCCGCTGCAACTACCAAACATTCTTTTATTAAATCGCCATCAGTGAAGGGGCGCAGGGATTTTTCTAAAAGCAAAGCAATTTTGTAACTGAGAGCTCCCTCAGTTGATTTTTCTTCGTCGTCCAGATCTTCTTCGGATAGCTTCCTTTTAAGTTTAATAACTTCCTGTGCATGATCTGGCCCATCACATTTTCCACTTCCGTAGTCTTTCGCGTGGTACGACATATAATGTCGCTGCAAATTAAATTTCCTAAAAGAATTCAGCGTATTGTGACATGCTAAACATTTTGCAACACCATCTTTTTCTGTAATCAGATACAGTTCCTCCCAATGGGGGTTGAACTGCTAAAGCATGGTTGGGGTTACACAACGGCGACTTGACATGATTCTTAACCAGCGTAGTACTTTAAACGTTACACAGTTGGAGCGAATTCAATAGGCACGCTGCGGCCCTATTCAAACGTGCGCGCGCATTTCCCCTCCCTTCCCCCCCCCCCTACTCCGCGACCTTGCACCTGCTCTCGAGCACGTGCCTGAGCAGACGCGAGTACTCCCACTCAAAACCGGCCAGTTGTTAAGCCCTGATCTAAGCTAACCACGCACAACTCACGCCCTGTCCTCACAATTTCACTTCCGCCAGTACCTCGTAGCCTACTTTCCAAATTTCACAGAACCTCTCCTGCGAACCTTGCAGAGCCCGTATCTCGTGGTCGTGCGGTAGCGTTCTCGCTTCCCACGCCCGGGTTCCCGGGTGGGTCAGGGATTTTCTCTGCCTCGTGATGGCTGGGTGTTGTGTGCTGTCCTTAGGTTAGTTAGATTTAAGTAGTTCTAAGTTCTAGGGGACTGATGACCATAGATGTTAAGTCCCATAGTGCTCAGAGCCATTTTTTTGAACCGTGCAGAACTAGCACTCCCGGCAGAAAGGATATTGCGGAGACATGGCTTACCCACAGCCTGGGGGATGTTTCTAGAATGAGATATTCACTCTGCAGTGGAGTGTGCAGTGATATGAAACTTCCTGGTAGATTAAAACTGTGTGCTTGGGTAGTTCAGACGGTAGAACACTTGCCCGTGAAGGACAAAGGTCCCGAGTTCGAGTCTCAGTCCGGCACGCAGTTTTAATCTCTCATGATGTTTTATATCAGCGCACACTCCGCTGCAGAGTGAAAATATCATTCTGGAAATAGTTCTCTGTCTTTTCGGAGTCCAGCATGCATATGGCCATAACAGCGAAACTCGCACTTCCTCGTCCAGATATCGTGTGTAAAATGAAAACAGCAACTCGGCAGAACGTTGGGAAGCATGCCACTATTCAGCACTTCATCGACTGATATAATGAGTGCTAAAAACTATAATCACAATCCTTCCATATTTGTATCAAAAAGATTGTAATATCTATTCAGTTCTTCGTCTTTCGCTTATCTGCTACAGGCAGCCCCCATGTCAGTGGCATGATTCCCATTTAAAGAGAATTTAGTCTACAAATAGAAACTACCACTTTCTCAAAATGTTCCTCGAGGTTCAGTTAGGAACTGTACGCCCCCGGTCCCTGAGTGGTCGCCGGCACGGTAGCTCAGCGTGCTCGGTCAGAGGGTGAGCTACCCCTCTGTAATAGAAAACTGAGTGAACGGATCAACAAAGAACCTGAACGGCTGTCATCGGACGTCCGCCACTAACAAATCCATCGACCAATATAGAGCAAAAAGGGATTAAAAAAGAAAATAAAAATGGTCAGCGCGACAGATTGTCAAGCCATAGGACCCGGGTTCGATTCCAGGCTGGGTTGGAGACTTTTCTCCACTCAGGGACCGGGTATTGTGTTGTCCTAATCATCACCATTTCATCCCCATCGACGCCCAGGTCGCCTAAGTGGCGTCAAATCGAAAGACTTGTACCCGGAGAACGGTCTACTCGACAATTATACACTCCTGGAAATGGAAAAAAGAACACATTGACACCGGTGTGTCAGACCCACCGTACTTGCTCCGGACACTGCGAATGGGCTGTACAAGCAATGATCACACGCACGGCACAGCGGACACACCAGGAACCGCGGTGTTGGCCGTCGAATGGCGCTAGCTGCGCAGCATTTGTGCACCGCCGCCGTCAGTGTCAGCCAGTTTGCCGTGGCATACGGAGCTCCATCGCAGTCTTTAACACTGGTAGCATGCCGCGACAGCGTGGACGTGAATCGTATGTGCAGCTGACGGACTTTGAGCGAGGGCGTATAGTGGGCATGCGGGAGGCCGGGTGGACGTACCGCCGAATTGCTCAACATGTGGGGCGTGAGGTCTCAACAGTACATCGATGTTGTCGCCAGTGGTCGGCGGAAGGTGCACGTGCCCGTCGACCTGGGACCGGACTGCAGCGACGCACGGATGCACGCCAAGACTGTAGGATCCTACGCAGTGCCGTAGGGGACCGCACCGCCACTTCCCAGCAAATTAGGGACACTGTTGCTCCTGGGGTATCGGCGAGGACCATTCGCAACTGTCTCCATGAAGCTGGGCTACGGTCCCGCACACCGTTAGGCCGTCTTCCGCTCACGCCCCAACATAGTGCAGCCCGCCTCCAGTGGTGTCGCGACAGGCGTGAATGGAGGGACGAATGGAGACGTGTCGTCTTCAGCGATGAGAGTCGCTTCTGCCTTGGTGCCAATGATGGTCGTATGCGTGTTTGGCGCCGTGCAGGTGAGCGCCACAATCAGGACTGCATACGACCGAGGCACACAGGGCCAACACCTGGCATCATGGTGTGGGGAGCGATCTCCTACACTGGCCGTACACCACTGGTGATCGTCGAGGGGACACTGAATAGTGCACGGTACATCCAAACCGTCATCGAACCCATCGTTCTACCATTCCTAGACCGGCAAGGGAACTTGCTGTTCCAATAGGACAATGCACGTCCGCATGTATCCCGTGCCACCCAACATGCTCTAGAAGGTGTAAGTCAACTACCCTGGCCAGCAAGATCTCCGGATCTGTCCCTCATTGACCATGTTTGAGACTGGATGAAGCGTCGTCTCACGCGGTCTGCACGTCCAGCACGAACGCTGGTCCAACTGAGGCGCCAGGTGGAAATGGCATGGCAAGCCGTTCCACAGGACTACATCCAGCATCTCTACGATCGTCTCCATGGGAGAATAGCAGCCTGCATTGCTGCGAAAGGTGGATATACACTGTACTAGTGCCGAAATTGTGCATGCTCTGTTGCCTGTGTCTATGTGCCTGTGGTTCTGTCAGTGTGATCATGTGATGTATCTGACCCCAGGAATGTGTCAACAAAGTTTCCCCTTCCTGGGACAATGAATTTACGGTGTTCTTATTTCAATTTCCAGGAGTGTATTTTACTTAGGAACTCCGTTGAAAACGTTGCGAACCACGACAGAAAACTGAAAATGCAATTGCTTCAGATTTGCCACTGACTATCGTTAATTAAAAACTATACTATTCGTAAAGCAGCCCTGTTGTCTGATTAATAATTTATTGTTTACCTCTTTTTTATTTTTTATTTTTATTTATTTTTTATTGCAAATCAATGGTCCGTCATTGTTGTGTCCTCCCTGCTCATCAAATGTGGAATGCTTCGTAAACCCGCTTCTCGGATCGCTGGACAACAGTTTAAGCAAATCTTACTAACGAATTTTTATTACAGTAAAATAAGTGACAATAGTTAATTTTCAGAACTTACAGGGATGAGTCGCAAGCAATAGGCGACAAACCATCAAGACGTTTCTGCAGTATACACGGTGTTACAAAAAGGTACGGCCAAACTTTCAGGAAACATTCCTCACACACAAATAAAGAAAAGATGTTATGTGGACATGTGTCCGGAAACGCTTAATTTCCATGTTAGAGCTCATTTTAGTTTCGTCAGTATGTACTGTACTTCCTCGATTCACCGCGAGTTGGCCCAATTGAAGGAAGGTACTGTTGACTTCGGTGCTTGTGTTGACATGCGACTCATTGCTCTACAGTACTAGCATCAAGCACATCAGTACGTAGCATCAACAGGTTAGTGTTCATCACGAACGTGGTTTTGCAGTCAGTGCAATGTTTACAAATGCGGAGTTGGCAGATGCCCATTTGATGTATGGATTAGCACGGGGCAATAGCCGTGGCGCGGTACGTTTGTATCGAGACAGATTTCCAGAACGAAGGTGTCCCGACACGAAGACGTTCGAAGCAATTGATCGCCGTCTTAGGGAGCACGGAACATTCCAGCCTATGACTCGCGACTGGGGAAGACCTAGAACGACGAGGACACCTGCAATGGACGAGACAATTCTTCGTGCAGTTGACGATAACCGTAATGGCAGCGTCAGAGAAGTTGTTGCTGTGCTAGGCAACGTTGACAACGTCACTGTATGGAGAGTGCTACGGGAGAACCAGTTGTTTCCGTACCATGTACAGCGTGTGCAGGCACTATCAGCAGCTGATTGGCCTCCACGGGTACACTTCTGCGAATGGTTCATCCAACAATGTGTCAATCCTCATTTCAGAGCAAATGTTCTCTTTACGGATAAAGCTTCATTCCAACGTGATCAAATTGTAAATTTTCACAATCAACATGTGTGGGCTCACGAGAATCCGCACGCAATTGTGCAATCATGTCATCAACACAGATTTTCTGAGAAAGGCCCCATGTTCTTCCACCTACGCTCAATGGAGCACGTTATCATGATTTCATACGGGATACTCTACCTGTGCTGCTACAACATGTGCCTTTACAAGTACGACATAACATGTGGTTCATGCACGATGGAGCTCCTGCACATTTCAGTCTAAGTGTTCGTACGCTTCTCAAAACAGATTCGGTGACCGATGGATTGTAGAGGCGGACCAATTCCATGGCTTCCACGCTCTCCTGACCTCGACCCTCTTGACTTTCATTTATGGGAGCATTTGAAAGCTCTTGTCTACGCAACCCCGGTACCAAATGTAGAGATTGTTCGTGCTCGTATTGTGGACGGCTGTGATACAATACGCCATTCTCCAGGGCTTCATCAGCGCATCAGGGATTCCATGCGACGGAGGGTGGATGCATGTATCCTCGCTAACGGAGAACATTTTGAACATTTCCTGTAACAAAGTGTTTGAAGTCACGCTGGTACGTTCTGTTGCTGTGTGTTTCCATTCCATGATTAATGTGATTTGAAGAGAAGTAATAAAATGATCTCTAACATGGAAAGTAATCGTTTCCGGACACATCTCCACATAACATATTTTCTTTCTTTGTGTGTGAGGAATGTTTCCTGAAAGTTTGGCCGTACCTTTTTGTAACACCCTGTATACAATTCGTGATACAGTGAAATAGTGTAGTTCCTAAGACTGTGGTATAGAGCTAGTAGAACGGCTAGTCTTCAACCAGACCAGAAGGCGCGGTGCTTGTGTCCTCTTTGTGTAGATGGCGTTGCTGTGTGGTTGTCATCCTAGGGAGGGGTCGGTCAGCGTCTTATTGGCTGACTTCTTCTCCACAGCCCTCTCTGGTCTAACGTTCCTGCTCGGCGTGCCGGCGCTTGACTTTTCATCGAAACACAATAACTTTTAGTATAGGTATTATACCGTACAATGTAACATATCACTTTCTTTTTCTGTCCAAAATTATTGCTACAGAAATATTAACCTAAGGTTTATATCTGATGCTGGCAACTATAAATACTTTAGTTTCACAAAAAATGGTTGAAAACTAAATTGCGAAATTATATGAAGCAAACAAAAATACAGAGTTTCGTTAAATGAGATAATGGTTGTATAAGAATTTATTTTTATGTTCCTTTCTACGGTCTGGAGTCCCAAGACTGGTTTTATGAATCTTCTCAAGCTAGGCCATTATGAGCAACGCTAGGTTGCCGCTCTACCGAAGTACTTTTGATCCAAGTAGTTTACATACAGATACATAATAAATTTATGTAAGGTGTGCTACTATTTTGTTCTCAACAGAAGGTTCGTCATTATGGTCAGAGGCAAGAGTTTCCTGTATTATTGATAAATAGGGCCCGGATTTTAATTACCTAAAAAACAGTGAAATATGCAAGCATTTATGACCTAAAACCTATATAAATATGACCTAAAAATATGAATTAATAGAAGTTTATTTATAGCATTCTTCTTTGTTTATTTAATTTTTTATTCACCATAAAGTAAAACAAAATTCACTTCTCAAAATATTTTAAGTATAGTTCTTTCTTTCTGTAGGGTTTGTGGATAATTTGCACCTATTTTTTGAATGTCTGAATGTTTTATTTTCTAAACACAAAGTACAGTGAAAAGATCATCTATCGAAACAGTAGAAGAATGTTTTTATTTATACATAGCATTTAAAGCGTTTCACATTATTTAGTATTAAGTATGTCAATCTTCAGTATCTGCAAAGTTGCACTGGATCACAAGGTGCATTTTCAGGTTTTCCATTGTCAAAGATCTACGGTTTTCGCCGAGGATAGTTTTGTACCCAGAAAAGCTCCTCTCCACTTCACAAGTACTATTTGCTCAGCAATAGTAATTCGCATTTAGTTGAGGATATCATTGTAGCATAGCATACGGATAAATAGTTCTTTCTCAGTGTACATTCATCTGGAACTGGATTTGTTGTGTACTTCTCCAAGAACCGTCCGAAGCGTGGATTCTTCAGCTTTTCCAATGGGATGTTGCACGACACCATCATCTCACACAGATCCTTGCAGAATGATTGCACGGTTGACGATTGACGTCTCTGTTCAAATAACAGCGTTTGCCTGCTGTTATTTTCAGCACTTCGTTTCACACAGCCGCTGTGTTTAGCGGTATTACAGTGTTGTTGCATATTAAAGCGCTTTTCTACACTAACTTCACACAGTTTATAAAATAATATTTTCCCGTCAGTACTAAAGAAATTCTCTCCAAATTCTCGAACATATCCTCGCAACTTCACGATGTCGGAGCAGTTTGCTTTGGGATGTTGAACAAGGCGAAGGCTGTATTCAAACTGGTTACTGGGAACACTTTTGCGACTGTGATGATTATTACCGCAGAAGTCTCCTTTGTTGGCTCTGAGAGCGTATTGTCGACTCTGCACAGCAATGTTTTATGTTCGCGAAACGACTGTTGTGGTACACCGATTTTCTGCTACAGTCCTGAGAACTAAAGCTGTGTACCAATTTATCTGTTTATCTTTCATAAAAGCACGTTAAATATTGTCTCGTGAGCAATATATTCACTATCTTATTCGTGTGTCCCGTAAGATACGAGAAAAACGGTATATGCTTTTCTGGCAAAAGTTGACGGAAATATGACCTATTATATTAAAAGTTAGCCGCAATATGACCTATTACTAAAATTTGTTGAAATCTGACTTTATATGAACAATCATAATAGATTTTTCGACACTAAAATGCCTAGATTCGTGTATAAATTGTTCTAAAATTCACGCTATAGTTCAGAAAAGAATATGACTTGTCATTGAAATCCGGGCCCTATTGATAAATAAGAAAATTGTTTATGAACAACATAATCATGTTTTCTATAAGTTCCACGGAGTGTTGAAGCTATGTTTAATGTGTTTTTCTTTTATAATTTTTTAAATTCACTCTTTTTTAGGAAAGTGCGTTGTCTAGCGCTGTATGATATACCTGTATGGTTTTATTTTTTTTTTTTACTAAAAACTACAGCTCTTTCACGTTACAGATCAACAGTTTTCGAGTGAAACCTGAATTAAACATCGAAAATTTCAATTTTGCTCTAAAAATATTTTTAAATGACAGACAAGAGGCTGACTTCGTAGAACAAAAATTTTTCGTTACTTACGTGGTCCTGTATATACCCTCACTCACTTTCTAGATGTATCACCACTTCCAATACCTGGCGGAACCTAGTAAGACACTGATCGAATATGTAAAAAAATGTGATCGATTTGCTGTAACGCCCAATAGAGGTGCAACACACCTGACGTACAGGTAATGCGAGTATGGCTTTAACTGACCAAGGCTGCTAGGAAAACTAACGTACTCTAGTCTTACCCATAATGCTTTGCGGCAGCCAGTCGTAGTTTTACAACCGTACGGAAGCCTCTTCATCTCTGCGCTACTGCTGCCACTTAGAATAACCTGAATCTATTTGCTGTAATCATTTTTTGGTCACGTTTACACCATCCTCTTCACTACCATACTGAAGGTTCGTTGATGCCTCAGGGTGTGTCCCATCCACTGATCTATTCCTTTTCTGAAGTTGTGCCGGACATCTGATTTCTCCCCAACTCAATTGAGACCTCTTCATTAATTATTTAAGCCACCCATATAATCTTTAGCATTATTTAGTAGAACCCCATTTCAAAAAAACACGATGCTTTTCTTGTCTGAACTGCTCAACCTCCACGTTTTCCTTCCTTAAAGGCTACTGTCCAGGTAAATACGTTCACAAAATACTTGCTAACGTGTAAACTTACATTCCAGTTTAATAATTGTCTAGTTTTCAGAAAGGCTTCATTTAAAACACTCAGCCTGCAGTTGATAACCTCTCTACGTCGGCCATAATGAGTTATTTTGCTCCGTAAATAACAAAACTCATCTATTATAATTAGTTTCCGTATTCCCTACTCTAATTACCTCAGCAACTCCTGATTTAATTCGACAAATTTCCTTTACTCTTGCTTTACGTTTCTTCATATTCGTATTGTAAATTCTTCTCACTATTCTGTCCTTTCGCTTCAACTGTTCTTCCAAGTTTACTGTTGTTTTCAACAGAATTATAATGTTGTCATCAAATATCTAAGTTTTTGTTTCTTCTCTTTAAACTTTGATTGCATTTCCAAATCTTTCTATGGTTTTCTTTAATCCTTGTTCAATCTACAGATTGAATAACATCGAGAATAAGTAACAAACGTGTTCTGTGCTCGGTTCCTTCAGGTGTCTCCAAAGCCCAGAACTGATAGATCCATCTTTACATCGTCTATTCATCACTGCCTAAATCGTCCAGTGGGGCGTATAGTGTTTGGTTTCCTATCAATTGCTTCCTTCACCGTCTTTCTTCTGGCATACAGGCTATTGGTCCACCTACTGGAGTGTTTTCTTCTTCATATTTTGTAGTATTGTTGGTTGCGATATCAAGGGGTAGATGTCCTCATTCTTCCTCCTTCTCCATTTTCCTTTATCTAAGACCGGTCCCCATTCCTACTTCTTCACTCTTCTTTCAAATATTTACAGTTTTTCCTTTTCTCGTTTGGTCATGCAACATGTTTCTGAACAATACATGACTGCCAGGTATGCCACCATGTTACGTATTCTTACCCTAGTTTTTGCTTAAACTGATTTTGAACTGAGCGTCTCCTGAGGAAATACAGGCATTTGATTTCCATTGCTACTCCTTCCATCACGTCCTTTTCTACGCTGTTGTTGCTGGTAAACCAAGACGCAAGTATCTGAAGTGGTGAATTATCTTGAGCCTCATGCCATCTGTCAAGATATTCTTACTAATTGCATGAACTCCGTTTTGTCTAGATTCACCTTTACCCTGCCTTCTGTGCATAATTGTCCATTTTGTGGTACATGTCTTTCATTTCATGATTTGGTTCCCATAGCAGTACTGTATAATCTGCATATATGGAGACAACTGCAGTTATCACCCATATGCACCCCAGTCAACTCCTCTTGCCTACATTCGCTTATTATTTTAAGATGACATTGAACAGAACACACGAGTGATCATCCCCTTATCTGAGAACCGTCTCAATTTCGAACGTTTCTGACGTGACCCCTCGGATACGCACTGCTGCCCTTGACCCATCCATACAACTATGAGCCACTACAGATTAGCTTCTCAAGGATTCTGAAGTCACACAGTGCTTTGTATAGGCTATTCCTGTCGATGCTGTCGTACCCACGTGGAAAATCGACTAGCGGTCTATACATATGTTTACCACATTCTTAGCGTTTTCCAAACAATTGTCTAAGGATGAAAATGTGATTTATTATCGACCGATTTGGTCGATCTAAATTGGCATTCCTGTATGTTGTGTTCATGACACCTGCAGAATTTCTGAGAATGAAAACCAGTCAACATCGTCAAAAGATTTTTCTAAATGTACGAATGCTATAAATGTAGGTCTTCTTTTCTTTAAGTCGTAGTGTCTGTATTGCCTGATATTCCACAGTGTTAGCTTCTACCAGCTTTTCCATCTTTATGCAAATATTTCGGGACATTATTCCGGAACCCTGACATATTCAGCTGATAGTTCGGTATATTCACAGTTGGAAGCACCTACCTTTTACTTAGAACAAGAATTATTACATTATCCTTGAAGTCTGTGAGTATTTCGCCTGTTTCACAATCGTGCACACCAGGTAGAACAGTTTTTTCATGGCCGGCCCTTACAGTCTGAGGGAATTCGTCTCTTCCTGGGACCTTATTTCGAGTGAAGTCTCACAGTGCTCCATCAGATTCTTCTCACAGTATCGTTTTTCCCATCTGATCTTCAACTGCTTCCTCTTCCCCTTATATAATATTGCCTCTAAGTTAATTTACATTGTACAGGTATAGTGTATATTTTATTTACCTCACAGCTTTCCCTCCTTAAGTCTGTCTTGCCATCCAAGCTTTTGGCATCATGCAATTACTTCTCATTTTCCCGAAGACAAGCGGCATTCATCTCTCCCCTACTCACGCATGTTCCTATAGCCATTACTTAGTTTTCAAGCCATTCCTTCTTAGCCGTTTTTTGCTTTATGTCAATGTTGTTTTTAGACGCCTGTATTCCTTTTCGCATGTTTCATTCCCATACTTTTATATTTTCTCTTTACTGTTTTTCAATTCAGTAACTTCTGCAATGATTTGTACCATGTCTTGTCTTTCTGCATGTTCGATTATACTCCGCTGTCTTCACTATTTGACCTCTCATAGCCACCCATTCGTCTTGTGTTGTGTTCCGTTCTTCTTTTTTCAGCCTATCATTCGATAATGCTCCGTCTGAAACTCTCAGTGACCCCTTGTTCTTCCAATTTATCCAAGTTCCAACACCTCAGTGTCCTAACGTTTTACCAGTTTCTTCAGTTTTAATCTGCCATTCATAAGCAGTAACTTGAGGTCATGGTACACATCAGCCACGGTAAATGTATTAGAGTTTAAAATATGGTTTCAAAATCTCTGTCTTAACATAATCAGTATGGATCTTTCCAGAGTCCGCAGACCTCCTCCAAGTATACAACTTTCTTACATGACTTAAACCAAGTGTTCCTGCTTTGTGCAAAGTTGTGCTAGACGGCTTCATTTCACAGGTAACGAAGACCACTGGAGCCTTGGGTGACCTCCAGATTGTCGCTCACGGGATCGACCAAACACGGTCGCACTCTTTTCGATACACGATCGAAGATTCTCCTACTTACAGCAGTGACTGTTAAAATGCAGTAAGTGTTTAAGAGATACTTCTAGGCAACAAAAGAAAATGTGTTTAGTGTCCCGTTTAATTAACTAAATTTGGCAATATATATAGGCAGTCTATTGCTCAGAATGTGAATATGAGTATCTAGCAAAGCATAAGTTTGTGTGTGAGAGAGAAGTTGCAATTCAGAATTAAACTGCAAGTTTCTGTCAAATATATACGCAAATTTCCGCACTGTAGAGCTGAAAACAATCACCACCTAGTGAGTAAAATTCAGAATTCCGTAAGATCACTATAAATCACTGCAGTTAGATGCCACTGCTTGGAAATTCTGTTAAGTCCCGAACTTGCATGTCCACGCTGAACTGAACTAAGTTCACTTACGCACTGAATTGCGAACCCCACTCAGGTATCCCTGGCTCACAAACTGTCCCTCACACTCCCCACCACACCACATGTCCCCTGATCGGTCCACTACTGTGGACACCCAGGTACTGCCCTGACTGAGGTTGATCCGTCAGCTATAGTCTACACTCGAGTCGAAGTTCGTTCCGAGGTGTGGCCGATAGCGAAAGACTTTCCGAGGGTCAGCTCGGGGGGCCTCACCAGGCCCAGAGACAGATGAAGTCGCTCACCATGTTCCACAGGAGTCCTCTCGGCCCACAAGATCTGGGTGTCCACAGAGGATGGCATTACTGGTAGTTGGGAGGTGCAACGATAGGTGCGTTAAGGGGCCCCTTAGGAGTACAACTGCGAAGGAGGGAAACGAACCCTATGTGTACTCTATGTACCGGGAGGAGTCAGTTGTGGAACAGGTGCTTCCGAATGCCATGAAGAGCCCAGAGTGGAGCCAACTGTAGGTGGTGGCTCGTGTGCGTACTAACGATTTGTGTCGCTTTGGATCACAAGAGATCTTCTCTAGTTTTGGGCAGCTAGTTGAAGTCGTAAAGATTGCTAAAGTTACTTGCGAGATGAAGGCGGAGCTCACCATCTGTAGCAACGTCCATAAAACCGACGGTGGTCGTTTGGTACAGCGCCGAGTGGAGGTTCGGAATAAGAGGCTCATACATTTCTGCAACACTGTAGACTGCAGATACTTCTACTTGCGCGATCGTGGCTGCACGGTAGCATTATGCAGGGGACGGTAATTTTTTTAAGATTGACGGTCTCAGGAAAGCGTACAGAGTGTTCCAGTTTCAATGGGTGCGGTGTGAAGACAGGAAGAGACTAGACACGTCAACAATCAATACTCTTGTTGTAAGCTGTCTTGGAAGAGTTCTAAAATGGTTCAAATTGCTCTGAGCACTATGGGACTTAACATCTGATGTCATCAGTCCCCTAGACTTAGAACTACTTACACCTAACTAACCTAAGGACATCACACACATCCATGCCCGAGGCAGCTATCGAACCTGCGACCGTAGCAGCAGCACGGTTCCGGTATCAAGCGCCTAGATCCGCTTGGCCACAACGGCCGGCTCTTGGAAAAGTACCAGACTTCCAAGCGCTAATAGAAACCATTGAATCTCAAATCGTTATAGGTACGGGAAGCTGTCTACAGCAGGAAATACGTTAATACGTTCAGCTTAAATACACTACTGGCCATTAAAACTGCTACACCATGAAGAAATGCAGATTATAAATGGGTATTCATTGGACACAATTTGGGTGCATAGATTCTGAGAAATCAGTAACCAGAACAACCTCCTCTGGCCGTAATAACGGCCTTGATACGCCTCAACATTGAGTCAAACAGAGCTTGGATGGTGTGTACAGGTACAGCTGCCCATGCAGCTTCAACAAGATACCACAGTACATCAAGAGTAGTGACTGGCGTATTGTGACGAGCCAGTTGCTCGGCCACTATTGACCTGACGTTTGCAGTTGGTGAGAGATCAGGAGAATGTGCTGGCCAGTGCAGCAGTCGAACGTTTTCTGAATTCAGAAAGGCCCCTACAAGACCTGGAACATGCGGTCGTGCTTTATCCTGCTGAAATGTAGGGTTTCGCAGGGATCGAATAAAGAGTAGAGCCACGGGTCGTAACACATCTGAAATGTAACGTCCACTGTTCAAAGTGTCGTCAATGCGAACAAGACGTGACCGAGTCGTGTAAGCAATGGCACCCCATACCATCACGCCGGGTGATAGGCCAGTATGGCGATGACGAATACACGCTTCCAGTGTGCGTACACCGCGATGTCGCCAAACACGGATGCGACCATCATGATGCTGTAAACAAACCTGGATTCATCCGAAAAAATAAATTTTTGCCAGTCGTGCACCCAGGTTTGTCGTTGAGTACACCATCGCAGGCGCTCCTGTCTGTGATGCAGCGCCAAGGGTAACCGGAGCCATGGTCTCCGAACTGACAGTCCATGCTGCTGCAAGCGTCGTTGAACTGTTCGTGCAGATTCTTGTTGTCTTGAAAATGTCCCCATAAAATGTCCCCATCTGTTGACTCAGGGATCGAGACGTGGCTGCACGATCCGTTACAGCCATGTGGATAAGATACCTGTCATCTCGACTGCTAGTGATACAAGGCCGTTGGGATCCAGCATGGCGTACCGTATTACCCTCCTGAACCCACCGATTCCATATTCTGCTAACAGTCATTGGATATCGACCAACGCGAGCAGCAATGTCGCGATACGATGAACCGCAATCGCGATAGGCTACAATCCGACCTTTATCAAAGTCGGAAACGTGATGGTACACATTTCTCCCCCTTACACTAGGCATCACAACAACGTTTGACCAGGTAACGCCGGTCAACTGCTGTTTGTGTTTGAGAAATCGGTTGGAAAGTTTCCTCATGTCAGCACGTTGTAGGTTTCACCACCGGCGCCAACCTTGTGTGAATGCTGTGAAAAGCTAATCATTTGCATTTCACAGCATCTTCATCCTGTCAGTTAAATTTCGCGTCTGTAGCACGTCATCTTCGTGGTGTAGCAATTTTAATGGCCAGCAGTGTATTTTCTAAGAATCTAACTGTGTTATAAAAGTGAGGTTGAAGTAGATAGTTCCTCTGAGTCAGTGTGGGAGAGGCTACACCTAACAGAAAAATTTAAGAATTGGCTATTTTTAGCGATTTTACCAACCCCGCCCCCCTCCCTCCCCACTCAGATGATACAGTTGCTGAACAGTTCGTTGAAAACGAGAGTGCCACTGTAAATGGGTACTCCATTCATTTAATTATAGTTGGTGGTGACTTCAATCGATGCTTGATAGGTTGGGGAAAATACATGTTTAAAGTCGGTGGTAAATGGTTGCGAAAACATAGTGACCAAATAGGAGCATCATGATAGATAAAGGTTTATTTTCAACTCCACTCCCACTGGAAGTGTAAATCATTCCAAAAACATACTGCCTAGACAGGGAGCATCATGACAGATACAGGGATTAGAGACCACAAGGTTGTAGCTAGACGAAACACAGTAACATCCAAACCTACAAAAAAGTTGACGGATAAAAATTCGTTAGACACCTTCCTGGGAGACAGTGTTCACTTCTTCCAATAAGACTGTGGATATGCAAATGTGGTACAACTTCAGAGAAATAGTATCGACGGCATTTGAGAAGCAACGAAAAAATACATTCCAAATTTAAAATGTAAGGTGGCTATAATTTCGCACCTTACAAGCAGTCATTTGCATATTTTGCCATGATTTTCAACCGGAATTAGGTATCATTTGATAGGTTGAACATCGTATATATAAATATTTAAAGCAGACTGACATTGTCATGTACACCTTGTAAATAAATGTTAACGCTTATTGCATGAAAGGTAGTAAGTCTTTTTTATCAAAACGGTGTAGTGAATGATTGCCTATACTAGTAGAGATTGGAACGCCATTGGAAATGAAAAGGCAGGCGAAACTCAAATCCTGGGTGGAAAAGCCCGCCCAGGTGTGTTGGTCTTACTTGACGCAGGAAGCAGCAAAGATGGACGGTCATGGCACCTGAGCGCTGAAGCACAATACAGCGGCGTCTGGCCGGTATTGTAGCTGGCCCGGAAGGTTAACTGGAAAATACTTCAGAAATTCTGAAAATCTTGGACGCAGCAGAGAGGAACTTGGAAGCATTATCTCGGAAATCACGAAGGTTGACGTTGTCCTGTGCTACACTCTACGCAGAACAGACCTTAATCCAGAATGCGTACCACTACCTTATTTCCTGACAGATTCTGGTTACGTTCCTTTCCTACCTTTCCTTCATCTTCTACCGAAATCCACTATTACATTTTCACGTCCCTTAAATATCAGGATTTTTTTCTAGTTCATCATACCTACTTTCAATCTCTTCATCACCTGCGAAGATAGCAGGCATATGATACATTATTGTTGTGGTGGACGTTGGCGTCATGTACGTCCTGGTGACGATAATGCATTCTCTATGCTTCGCGTAGTAGGTTACTCGCATTCGTAGTTTTTCCTTCATTGTTAGACCCACTCTTGCATTATACCTACTTAATTCTGTATTTACACTGAACAGGCAAAGAAACTGGCACATTTGCCTATGGCTCCCACGAGCACGCAGAAGTGCCGCAACGCGACGTGGCATGGACTCGACTAATGTCTCAAGTAGTGGTGGAGGTAATTGCCTCCATGAATGCTTCAGGGCTGTCCATAGATCCGTAAGAGTACGGCGGGGTGCAGACCTCTTCTGAACAGCACATTGCAAGGTATCCAAGATATGCTCAATAATGTTCATGTCTGCGAAGTTTGGTGGCTAGCGGAAGTGTTTAAACTTAGAAGAGAGTTCCTGGAGCAATTCTGGAAGTGTGGGGTGTCGCATTGACCTGCTGCAATTGCCCAAGTCCGTCGCAATGGACAATGGACACAAATGGATGTAGATGAATCAGACAGGATGCTTAGTACGTCATACCAGTCAGAGTCGTATCTAGACGTATCAGTGTTCCCACATCACTCCAATTGCAAACATCTCACACCATTACAGAGCCTCCACCAGTTTGAACAGTCCCATGTTGACATTCAGGTTCTATAGATTCCTGGGGGTGTACACGTCCACCCGGTGGACACAATTTGAAACGAGACTCGTCAAACCAGGCTTAATGTTTCCAAACAGTCGAATGTCGGTGTTGAAAGGCCAGGCGAGGCGTAAAGCCTTGTCTCATGCAGTCATACAGGGAATACGAATGGTCCGTCGGCTCCGAAAGCCCATATCGATGATGTTTTGTTGAATGGTTCGGGCCCTGACACATGTTGAAATCTGCAAGTTTGCGGATTGATTGCACTATTGTCACATTGAACTATTCTCTTCACTCGTCATTGGTCCCTTCCTTGCAGGATCTTTTTCCGGCCTCAGCGATGTCGGAGATTTGATGTTTTACCGGATTCGTGATGTTCACAGTACACTCGTGAAATGGTCGAACGGGAAAATCCCCCTTCATCGCCACTTCAATGATGCTGTGTCCCACCGCTCGTGCGCCGATTGTAACACCACATTCAAACTCACTTTAATCTTGATAACTCGCCGTTGTAGTAGCAGTAACTGACCTAACATCTGCGCCAGACACTTGTTGTCTTATATAGGTGTTGCCAACCGCAACGCCGTATTCTGCCTGTTTATATACCTCTGTATTTGAATGCGCACGCCTGTACCAGTTTGTTTGGCGCATCAGTGTATAACCAAGTAGTCATCAGTATACAACATATATCCTTCCTGCCGCCGCACGTCACTGATTCCCATTACATCAACTGTCAACCTCTCCACATAACGTTTTAAGTTCTGTGATTCAGCTGCTCAGTTAATGGATCACACATCCCATGCTCAGACCCGTAGAATGCGAATTCTTTTTTTCTGGCGGAGAAATCCTTCTTAATAGTACCTGAACGCTTTGAGGCACGATGATGCCACAATCATTTGAACATACATTAGAGCCGCGTCGTCTCAGGGAAAATATGTAATGACTGTAGTTTGCCTTTACTTCCAGCTGTTCGCAGTACTAGCTTCCTAAGGGACCAAACTACTGAGATCATCGGTCCACACACTTACAAACTACCAACTAACTTATGCTAAGAACAACACACACCACACACACCCATGGCGCCGAGGGAGGACTCGAACATCCGGCGGGAGGGACCGCGCACTCCGACCGGCTCGCAGTACTAGCTCAGCAAGGCCATGTTGGCTAACGTTACAAAGCTAGATCAGTAGATAATTACACTCTTGCTCCTGCAACTGCTGAAGTGCCTGCCACCCGTCTTCAAGAAACCCCTCTTCTTTTAATGAAAGTAATCCGTCCCGATCGTCAATGATGTTTTAATCAGTTACTGATGACCGGGTTGAATCTTCGAAGACAGTCTTCAGGACAGCCTCGTCAACTCTGACGGCTATTGCTTCCCTGCATATGCCACAGTTTCGATCATTGTCTACACGGGTCATTAACGGTAACACACTGCGGTCCGAAGACCTTCTACCACGACAGAAACTGGCCACCAGTAACGAAGTAAAACATCATTTGCATCCACAACTGATTAATTTCATTAAACAAAGGTATATATCGCTGCTGTGTCTAACAAGCTTTCATAAATTAGATTCTCCCTCGTTGTAGGTGCAACAATGGCACAGCTGTCTGTTTCGTTTCGGCACACTAACCGCCAACATCAGCGAGGTAAATGATTACTGGAAGGTTTATTTTTATATACCTGCGTATTTCCTGACTTCGAATACACGCAAGATAATGTGCACTTTGACCTGTGTCTAAGGAAGATGAACGTATTTGCATGATTAAAAATTGCAGCATAATTCTCTGAGCGTGTTATTATTAAAAATTCCACCTTCTTATTTAGAATGTTACCATCAGTTACATGTTTTCCATTACGAAAACACAGAATATCAGCATTACTTGTTTTTTCCAACACAAAAGGAAATGTTGAAAGTACTTCAGAACATTCGAATTGTCACTTTATATAAGCAAGCTATTCATAAAGTGAGGAACGATCGGTCGGGAAATGGAAACCACGGTGAAAATCTGACAAGGCTTTTCACAGACGTTTTGGGCAGTGTCTCTAGTATGCCCGTCGATCTCACCAAGATGCTCTTTTCAGTTGTGTGTGCACTTTGAGCGAGTAAAGGTGCCTAGAACAACCATTTCTTCCGCCAAGTAGGAGGGCCCGCTGAGAGGCTTCGCCTTAATGAATGCAGCCCACCTAACACTACTGCCATGCACTTCCTTCTCCGTCGGAATTCTCAGCCGCACTCAACAGGGGCAGCGAAGACGCTCCTGCAGCCATTTCGGTGGTAAGTGTTCCATCACTCACAACACAGCTCTAATAGGCTCGTCCTGAGTATCATCTCTGTTCGCATGAAACGCTGGATATGAAGACAACACTTGGGCGCTGGCTACGGGCTACAGACCAGTGCAGAGAATTACTGGAAGGCACAGGCGGCTGCCTTCTATGACGATGGTGTTGGAAATTAGGTATAATGCTCCAACAGATGTCTAAGTCGGAGCTGTGACTATGTAGAGGAGCACCTGGAAGATATAGCTAAATGTGCAAAGAAAACGGTTTTGATTTTCACTATGGTTTCCATTTCGCGACTGATCGTTCCTTACTTTCCAAACAAACGGCGTAGTGCATGATCCCATTCTGGAAAATGTAACAAACTAATAAATTTGCATTGTGAAATTTTCAACTAAACAATTGATATCACAAAACACTGACAGTAGAAAACGCTCTAGTGTGAAAGAGACCTTACTGCAACCACTACGGTAATCAGTATGCAAAACGTATATAAATTATAAGGCTTCCAAATTTGCATGAGACAAGTTATGTCAGTACCTCCCGTCAAATCACAGTTAGCCGATCTGTCGGTCATTGGCGTAGAAATATCCTCCTTTGCTTAGCTCTAAGCAGACGTTGATATTACAAATTTATTCATAACTTTCTGAGATACGGTGGTAAATAGAGTGCAGTAAACAGCAGGAAATAGTGACGAAACCGCATGGTATTATGGCTTCCTGCCTCCTCCGAGCGCTGTAAATATTAACTGAGTGGATTTTCTCCCCTCGCGCCTTTAATTATGCGTGCCGAGCCAAGCCAACGCTAACAGAACTGTTTGGCATTCATGAGTTCTAAATAATGTGTGCCCAGTGGGGAATTGCAGATTTGGAATCGCAGCGTAATGAAAATTTCAGTGCTGTTTGTCTGTCCCCATTCTGTGATTAGAGCCAGCCGTAGTATTTTGAATACATTAATCGTATTGTGCAAGTAATCTCCACTGTGCGACAACAGCAGGAGAAGAGCCGCTGACACAACAGACATCTCCAGGTGGAGACAAAATTGTGAGTGCTTTGCAGCATTAATTTATTTAGTCAGTGTTTGTCTGACTGGTTCGTGAGACTAAAACATCCCGTCACGTACAGAGGAAACAGAACTAGCGCGAAACCCTGGAAACTATATCCCCCTCTGGTGAGGCTGGGCTCTGACGGGTGGGAGGGTTGAAGTCCAAATATTGCAAATAGACTCCTCATGTTGCCACCGGATAATATTATGCAAATCACATAATGTTTAGTCGGTGCCGGCCCCTGTGGCCAAGCGGTTCTAGGCGCTTCAGTCCGGAACCGCGATGCAGCTACGGTCGCACGTTCGAATCCCCCCTCGGCCATGGATGTGTGTGATGTCCTTAGGTTTGTTATGTTTAAGTACTTCTAAGTCTAGGGGACTGATGACCTCAGACGTTAAGTCCCATAGTGCTCAAAGCAATTTGAACCATTTGAAGCACCTAGATCCGCTCGAAACAAAGTTGACACTCGGCGCGGTGGTTGATGGCAGCGTCTGTAAATTGGAAATGCCCTTACGGTTGCTCCCATCAGCCATAGCGCAGAGTGTGAACTTTGATGCTTGTCTAGCATCTAAACTCGCTACATCTGAATATTCATTTCACAGGAAAACGATCGCATCTTTCCATTCCTGGACGTCATGGTTAGAAGAGTCCTTCCCAATGGCTGAATGGTCAACCTGACGGATTGCCGTCCTACGGGGTCGGGTTTGATTCCCGATTGTGTTGGAGATTTTCTCCTCTCATCGACTGGGTGTTGTGTTGTCTTCATCATCATTTAATTCCCATCCGGCGCGCAGGTCGCACAATGTGGTGTCGAAAGTAATAAGACATGCACCAAAGTGTGCCGGACCTGCCCCGCAAGGGACCACCCATCCAATGACGCCAAACGCTCATTTCCATTTCCAGGGCTATAAGAAATTCGATGGTACTCTGCGACATAATATCTTCTGTAAACTGACTCACACAGAAGTATATTTGCAGGCCAGAAGCAGCACCGTCTTCCACAATTCGTTAGTTTAGAGCATAGAGAAAAACGTGTTTGTATGTCACTTTTGTCTTTTTCTTGAGCAATGCGAAAACTACGACCTCTAGCGAAATCGCAACCCAGCACAAAATTTGACTACATTAAATTCCCTACAAAAATGTGTGTTCACTGCTTCTGTGGAACTTCAAGTTTACACGTAGCGAGTAGGAGAATATGAAAATCTTCTTTGCGGTATCTGAAGGCGCTGCGGGTTGCATAAAGCGCAGTCGTTGGGGCAGCTGAATCACCCGTATTTTGTCTCAGATATCGACATACTGGCTAGTGTGTTACAACACCTAAGAATGGTGTTCGAACCTAATAGGTAGGCAGTACATTCTGTTCTCAGTAATTTGAATATAGGGATGTAAAAGAAGTTGTGGAGACACCCACTGCAACGGCGTCCTAGCCATATTTTGGCTGCATGTTTCACAGAATAGAAAGAATCCTTAATAAACTCGGCACCAAAGGTGTTTTTCGCCCTCCAGCAACATTTAAGTAGTCGTTGCGTTCGGTCAAAGATGATTTTTGGCTTTAGAAAACGTGGTGTATATAAGATCCCATGCCAAAGGGAGAAATGTTATACAGAGAAGATTTGTGTAACTGCGCAAGAACGTTGTGAAGAACACCACATGGGCCAACCTAACAAATCAGCAATAACAGAACACTACCTGATCATGGGGCATCGCATGTTTTATGGGAAGACTGAACTTCAGTCCTGAGCGTCATCATTCTGGGATTATGTTTGTAAGAAAGTTATTTGTATCCATACAGTCCGCCTACGTAGCTGAGTTATCGGCACAGCTGGCTCCTACGTGAAGGATCCGGCTTCGAATCCTGGTACTGCCGAGGGCTCTTCCTTGGTGGTAGGACTGGTATGGGGTGCACCCAGCTGCGTGATCCGAACTGACCGAGTAACGACGGCTGCAAGGTCTTGGAAGTCTGCTAAAGTGTGAGGACAGCGGTGCACTGATGATACGCCTCTCCATACCACATCGCGTGAATTGACGAGGCAGAAGATGACAAGGTAGCTGTTACACATCCTCCGGGTGTTCACGTCTTGGCCGGCCGGTGTGGCCGAGCGGTTCTAGGCGCTTCAGTCTGGAACCGCGCTACCGCAGGTTCGAATCCTGCCTCGGGCATGGATGTGTGTGATGTCCTTCTGTTAGTTCGGTTTAAGTAGTTTTGTTCTAGGGGACTGATGACCTCAGGTGTTAAGTCCCATAATGCTCAGAGCCATTTTTTGTTCACGTCATGGCGAGGAGCTCGTTTCGTATCCGTACGGCGGACAGCCTTATCAAGAAGTATACGTTTTCATATAAGCGCCGCAATCAATTCAGCACTAGCTCCCATTGAATTAAAACAGGAGGAACAAGAACTTCCGATTCATGACAGGACAGAGCGCATCGCAGAGATTTGAAGCACAGGAGATTCAAATGGTTCAAATGGCTCTGAGCACTATGGGATATAAGTGCTGAGGTCATCAGTCCTCTAGAACAGAACTAATTAAACCTAACTAACCTAAGGACGTCACAAACATCCATGCTCGAGGCATGATTCGAACCTGCGATCTTAGCGATCACGCGGTTCCAGACTGAAGCGCCTAGAACCGCTCGGCCACAAGCACAGGAGGGTTCACCAGCACAGACACTGCTCAGTGCATGCGCAGAAGCCCTCTCTGAGGCTGCCAGCAGCTGCGAGAGCATTCACACGCATGCTTATTTCCTGTTCCTGGCCTAATATATCTCAATGCCGCCGCGCATTATCGTCAGTCTGGTTGAAGCCCCGACAGCATTCGAAGGCGAAAGAAATGTGCTGTAATTTCGGCGAATATTATCAGCTTTTCTCAGCTTGAACTCTTGTTTGCGGCTTGGAGGAACCACCTTTGACGACTCATAGAGTGCACTACGTGGCATACACAGGTGCCTGGTACATGGTATTTAGCGGCCAAAGCTCCGGCAGTGGCTGGAAAAGCCCTCATCGATTAGGCGAGGCTTAGACATGGAGAGGACTAAGAACGACGACTAAGCAGCACTAACACCGACAGCCACTCTCGTGCTCAGCGCTGACGATCGACGCGACAATTCTCAAACGTCGGGATGACGGCATGGACATCGATTGGAAGCGGAAGGAAATTGACCGAGCGGGCGGGTCTGCGTGGCACAAGTCGTCTTCGGTATCAGGACCCAGCGACACAGCAGCTCTGAGAGGGCACTGGGAGTCCCACCGTCGACAATGGTCGTCGGAATCCGACACATCGACCTATGAAACGAGCGACCACTAGGGCGACGCACAACCGGCAGGTGACTTAGTGAAGTCCACCAACGAAAACCCTACAGTGGGACATGGCCACTATTTTTACCGCAGGCGAGCTTACGGCGTCACACACAAGTGCCGCCAGTTCATACTTCTCACTCTGCCACTTGTTCCAGCCAAACGGCAAAACGAAGATCACACAGGTCGCCTCAAAATTTGTGTGAATTCCTAGGGGACCAAACTGCTGAGGTCATCGATCCCTAGACTTACTTAAACTAACTTAAAGCTAAGAAAAACACACAACCCATGCACGAGGGAGAACTCTAACCTTCGGCGGGAGGGGCCGCACTATTAGTAACATGGCGCCTCTAACCGCGCGGCCATTCCGCGCGGCTCACCTCAAAACAGAGCGACTTCCGACATTGACGACATTCGGTTCAAAGCAGCTAAACCTACTGCAAACGACGAACAAGAGACTAATTCACTGCCCACCACCTCGCAACAAAATGTCAATTCTGGACCTCACAAGAAGGAAAGATACCGCCGATCGTTGTTCACACCACAAACAATATCACGCTCAATAACGAGCTGCAGAAACATATCACCGGGGCTCTGCGGCAGAAGTGTACCAAAAATACAAAGGCTGATTACTTGTAAGTTCTCCATTTCGTCAATTCGAATGTTATACCCACCAACGTCCACGGACAGAAAAACTAAAATTGTCGTCGAAGGCTTATCACCGTACGTCTTTGTAGGAGAGGTGAAGGAAGAACGCCTCACACTAAACTTCAAGGATCCACCACTCCACCAGTACAATAAGCGTGACACGGACTCCCAGGCCATGTTGTCTTCCTGTGGAACCCTAACGACCTCGAGCGTATTTTCACAATCCGGTATCTGTTTAGTATCAAAGTACGCATTGAGTCTTATACCGCCAGAGGTGGACTAGATATCTATCACACATACCAAACACTCCGATACACCAGCAATTATTGTTAATGGCCATACAAGTGTGAGAAATACTCTGGCCCGCATCGTTCAGAGACTTGCGTTCTTCTGGCCACTGAAAAACCCGCAAGTGCCAGATGTGCAGTTACTTCCAGCGACAAAAATTACATGACCTCCTGGAATGGATGCAATGAATACCAATAAACACTAATGACGTCCTCCCTTCAAACTGGGCCGAATGAAATAACTGACCACCACTGACGAACCAGAAAAAATTTCCTGCTTTGTGCGCCCAGACCGTCTCTGAGTAGCATCGAGAAGCACCTGTTCCACTGAAACCACGCTGTAAGAGCCCCAATTAAGCTACAACCTAACACCGTCAGCAGATACAACGAAAATAATGGCATTTCAGGACAGACAACCGGTAAGATGTAAAATAGTATCGAATAATAAAACTGCAGCAAGTAAAACCTCTTAAATATCTAGGCTGCAACATCAGTTACGAATATAAACATGACGAGGACAAAATATTAAATAAATTTACTTCCATATGCAGAACCATCAAAAAATGTTTGCAGAATAAATACAGGACAGAAAACCAGCTTACGTCTTACAAAGCAATAACACTATCAATCCTCACTTACGTAAGTAAGCATTGGCCACAGGAAGTCACCAAGAACGTAGAATATAGTCTCAAGAAATGTGCTTTCTAAGAAGAGTAGAAGCAATACACAAGTGAAGATCGAAAAAGAAATGAAGATACAATGAATGGGTTAGGAATATGTAACCTAAACGGAAAAAATAAAAGAAAATAGGAGGAACAGCAAGGAACTTGTAGACTGTGTGGCAGGAGAAAGATTCCCAGTAAAGGCTCTCAATTATTAATGCACTGGAGGAAGAAATATAGGACGATCATCTGAGAGATGCAGTGCCGTAACATACAGCTGGCCTAATACGTGAAGTACAGAAGAAGAAGAAGAAGACTGAATGTAAACACAGTTTATGCAGTTGATACCTGTCAGGTTCAAAAGTCCAATATATAATCACTTTTATCTTAATAATATAATATTTATATATGTGTATGGAGAGAGAGAGAGAGAGAGAGAGATCGATTTTACTTGAGACTTTAAGTCGTAACTGGTACCTGAATTTTGGTTGCTTCCTCCTTAAATGATCAGCTTCTGCAACAGTTGGTGGTGTATTATAATTTGGAGGAAGTTATTGTTCTTTAAGATTTAAAATACGACTCTGTTGGTTACTTGGACGTAATACGGATAGCACTGAGCACAAGTTTTCGTACCTTACCATACCTAAGGGGCCACTGTTGTAAGTAAATACGATCAAATAGCAATCTGCTGTTCGTGAGAAAAGGAGATCACTTGGCACACAAACTTCCTTCAAACTACACGTCCTACTAGATCAAAATTGGTCAGTGGAGTTCAGCACCATACTATTCTACAAGATCATAATCCAGTTACTGTAATTAAGAAATTATGAGAGGTAGTCACTACTGTGTCCAGGCTAAGCGCCTGCAAATCTTGCTTCTTGCAAAGCAGACCGGTACAGCGGGCCCCGAACCGAGTAGGGGTCAGCCTGGCCGGTCGTCCCGGAAAGACAGACGCTTCCCAGAGACCACCCGGAGGTGTCCACGGCGTCGCTATAGCCTCGGACCTCTTTCCTTCCGCTCGACACGTGACTGCAAATAGAGCCAGTCATATCGATGCACCAAGCAGTATTTAGGCTGGCGCAGGAGCCTGGAGGGTGGCCGCCGTCACCCCCCGTCCACCTTCTCCAGTTTGCCGATGACACCGCCTTACTTGCCCTTGCCACCACCCTGCAGCGCTCCCAACACCTTCTCCAATCCGATCTTGATGGGTTCACCGCTTGGTGCAACCAGTGGTTGCTCAAGGTCAATCCCTCTAAAACCCAGGCGATCATTGTAGGCAAAACCACCCCTTCCTTCCGCCTCCTTGATTTCTATCTCACCGTCTATGGCCGTCCTACCGCCCTCACCCCCACCCTCAAGTACCTTGGCGTCACCCTCGACCGTCGCCTCTCCTGGACCCCCCATCTCTGGACAATCCAAGCCAAGGCACGCTCCCTACTCTGTCTCCTCAAGCTGCTTTCCGGTCGTACGTGGGGCCTGGACCCCTCCACCGTCCTCCACACCTATAAATCCCTCATCCGCCCTATCCTTTGTTACGCCCATCAAGCCTGGATCTCCGCCCCCCCTACCTTTTATAAATCCCTCCAAATCCTTGAACGCCATGCTCTCCGCCTCGCCTATCGCATCCGTCTCCCCTCCCCCACGCGGATCCTGTACGATGTCATCCCCTTCCCCCACCTCCTGCTTTACCTTGAAAGGGTATGGATCCGGTACACCTCCCGCAAACTCGATCATCCTCACCCGCTTGTCTCAACCATCCTCTCCCACCCCCGCCCGCTGCCGCACCTGTATTCCCATGACCCACCCGGTCTCCATCTCTCCACCCTCCTTACCCTCTCCCAAGGTGGCTTCCGCCAGCTCCCCCTCCCTGATGATGTCCTCCTCCCCTCCATCCACCCCTCCTATCAACTTTGATCCTCCGCCCCCTTCCCTGTGTCCTTTCCTTTCCGCACCCTCCCTCCCTTCTCTTTCCTTTTCCCCCATCCCCTTCCTCCACCGCTCTTCCCTCGGGCTTCCCCTCCCCCTTCCACCCTTCCCCCTTTCTCCCCTGCCCATGGCATCTGCTCTCCCCTCTCCCTCTCCCACCCCCCCTCCTCCTCTCTTCGCAGGTCCCCGGACTCGTACACGGTTAGTGAACTTTCGCGCGCCAGAGATCAATGCCTCGTGTTTCTGTGTGTGCCGTCGTTTTGTGCTTAATTGGTTCAGTGTTAATCGTTTTGTACACCTACGTTCACATGTGACAATTTTCGTCTATGTATGTGTCCAAGTGTCTGAACAACTTTTATCTTGGACTGTACGCACGTGAATGGCTCCATGTATTTTAAAACGTGTGTGTCTCCGTTTATATGTCCACCATATTTTTATCTCACATTGTCTTCATTTGTCGCTTTTATGTTTCTCTGAGGCCAAAGAGCGGCGTAGTATGCTGCTGCTGGCCTGCCTGTAAAAAGGTTTAAAAATAACAATAAAGAAAAAAAAACCTGGAGAGGCAGTTCACGGCGAGCGAGCCCACTGGCGTCATCGTAGCCGCCGCGTCATCGTCCACCGCCGCCAGCGCACCGGAGCCATCCTCGCAGGGCCTCTGCTCGTCCTTGGACTCAGGTGACGGCAACGTGGACTCCGCGCCGCTCTTCACGAGACGCCCGGGGCTTGGTTTGGTGAAGTTGTATGGTTACTACAGACATTTTATGTTTGGAAGAATCTCTGATTTAGTTATAGGTAGACTTGGAGGATCAGTCCTACCTCACGAATATTGTTTTGTAAATTTTGAATAAAGACTTTAGTTTAAATAAAAACGCTTTAACTCGCACTCTGAGATTTTCCTATCGGCAGACGGCGGATATATTAGTTACGTATTGAATGAAAGCTATAGAGAATGCATTTCCTTTCCTGTATTTTAGTGAACTTTGTACACTTACAACTCCGTCTATTGGTAGCCGGCGACGACAGTGAAGTTCACCTCCTTTTCCAACAACAAGTTATTTCTATTCTTCACTTCCAGAAAATTTGTGTACATAAATGTTGGGCATCTCTTACACATACTTGACTCGGTTTTATCACTACAATACGAATTTTCATTAAATGTAACAATACGTTTTGACCGACGGCCTAACAACACGTCCTCTTTCCACAAGATACAGATTAACAGTACTCTTATTTTCTGATAAATCAATTGTCTTTTTTTAGAATCCATACTCAAAGATTCACAACTACTATCGATGCGGGTATTGCTCGCTAAAGAGTTTCTTGCTGTGGAGCTGAGCTTCACTTGGTATTTACATACATTACTGAGCTTCTCAGAATAAAAATAGGCACAAATTAGGTAAGAAAAGTGCAGTGAGGCTCACAACATTACACCCACTACAATTTAATAGCGGACGTCATCACTTACTAGGACTGGCACGCACCACAACAAAACACTAAATGCGCACAATAAGACACTGTACGCAGACATGAAAACACAGCACTAAAAGAATACGTAGAACGACCACAATAGCAATTACAGTAAAATATAAAGTAAGACAAAAATAATCAATAGTAATGACTACTGTTTATGGTGAAACTAACAGTGTCAATACTAACTGCAAATACATATTAGGAAAACTACATTTATTTAAGGGAAGCAAATATAGACAAATGTTCATTACAAAGAGAAAAAGGAATCATACTTGCAACTGTGTAAAATTTTTAGTTTTTATAGAGGAGAGTTGCTGACGTTGTAGCTTCTTTTTCTGCTGACGATGTGATATCAACGATAGATCGTCGGGTGTGGAGGAACAATTCTATCAGCTACATCGGTTGTGAAATGCCAGAAAATATGTCTTCTCCAGTTAAAACTATTGCAGCAGCCGTTTGAATTTGTCTCCCGCAGTTGGAAACGAAACGTTAGGAAGTAGTTTTATACATCGACCGCAGCCCCTCAGCCCGAAAGTCTTAACTGAAGAAGAATCCCCTCGAGAAAGCAGACATCGCATGATTCATGTGTTCTCTTACTTGGAATGTGTTTCTGCGGCAGGTATTCCATTCATCGTTGCATTGCTTATGTCGTAGGCCGGTAGACTATAATTGTGTATGGTATAACACCCCCATATCGATAAAGCAGCAGCGAATTGATTTAAGAGCCTTTAATTACGCTCTGTGATATATTTTGTGGAAGTAAATGATATCTTACGGCTCCCCTTGCTGCCGCGAAGGAGACTCACTCCTACTGTTTTTCCTGTAGTTAGACCCCTTTCCCACTGTTGTTGTTTTTATTGTGGTCTTCAGTCCTGAGACTGGTTTGATGCAGCTCTCCATGCTAATCTATCCTGTGCAAGCTTCTTTATCTCCCAGTACCTATTGCAACCTACATCCATCTGAATCTGCTTGGTGCATTCATCTCTTGGTCTCCCTCTACGATTTTTACCCTCCACGCTGCCCTCCAATACTAAATTGGTGATCTCTTGATGCCTCAGAACATGTCCTACCAACCGACCCCTTCTTCCAGTCAAGTTGTGCCACAAACTTCTCTTCTCCCCAATCCTATTCGAAATCTCCTCATTAGTTATGTGATTTACCCATCTAATCGTCAGCATTCTTCAGTAGCACCACATTTCGAAAGCTTCTATTCTCTTCTTGTCTAAACCATTTATCATCCATGTTTCACTTCCATACATGGCTACACTCCATACAAATACTTTCAGAAACGACTTCCTAACACTTAAATCAATACTCGATGTTAACAAATTTCTCTTCTTCAGAAACGTTTTCCTTCCCATTGCCAGTCTACATTTTACATCCTCTCTACTTCGACCATCATCAGTTATTTTGCTCCCCAAATAGCAAAACTCCTTTACTACTTTAAGCGTCTCATTTCCTAATCTAATACCCTCAACATCACCCGACTTAATTCGACAACATTCCATTATCCTTGGTTTGCTTTTGTTGATGTTCATCTTATATCCTCCCTTCAAGACACCATACATTCCGTTCAGCTGCTCTTCCAACTCCTTTGCTGTCTCGACTCTGACAGAATTACAATGTCATCGTCAAACCTCAAAGTTTTTATTTCTTCTCCATGGATTTTAATACCTACCCCGAATTTTTCTTTTGTTTCCCTCACTGCTTGCTCAATATACAGATTGAATAACATCGAGGAGAGGCTACAACCCAGTCTCACTCCCTTCCCAACCACTGATTCCCTTTCATGCCCCTCAACTCTTATAATTGCCATTTGGTTTCTATACAAATTGTAAATAGCCTTTCACTCCCTATATTTTACCCCTCCCACCTTCAGAATTTGAAAGAGAGTATTCCAGTCAACATTGTCAAAAGCTTTCTCTAAGTATACAAATGCCAGAAACGTAGAATTGCCTTTCCTTAATCTTGCTTCTAAGATAAGCCGTAGGGTCAGTATTGCCTCACGTGTTCCAATATTTCTACGGAATCCAAACTGATCTTCCCCAAGGTCATCTTCTACTAGTTTTTCCATTCACCTGTGAAGAATTCGCGTTAGTATTTTGCAGCCGTGACTTATTAAACTGATAGTTCGGTAATTTTCACATCTGTCAACTCCTGCTTTCTTTGGGATTGGGATTATTATATTCTTCTTGAAGTCTGAGGGTATATCGACTCTCTCATACATCTTGCTCACCAGATGGTAGAGTTTTGTCAGGAGTGGCTCTCCCAAGGCCATCAGTAGTTCTAATGGAATGTTGTCTACTCCCGGGGCTTTGTTTCGACTCAGGTCTTTCAGTGCACTGTCGATCTCTTCACGCAGTATCGTATCTCCCATTTCATCTTCATCTACATCCTCTTCTATATCCATAATATTGTCCACAAGTACATCGCCCTTGTATAGACCCTCTATATACTCCTTCCACCTTTCTGCTTTTCCTTCAGTGCTTAGAACTGGGTTTCCATCTGAGCTCTTGATATTCATGCAAGTGGTTCTCTTTTCTCCAAAGGTCTCTTTAATTTTCCTGTAGGCAGTATCTATCTTACCCCTAGTGAGATAAGCCTCTACATCCTTACACTTATCCTCTAGCCATTCCTGCTTAGCCATTTTGTACTTCCTGTCGATCTCATTTTTGAGACGTTTTTATTCCTTTTTGCCTTCTTCATTTACTGCATTTTTATGATTTCTCCTTTCATCAATTAAATTCAATATTTCTTCTGTTACCCAAGGATTTCTACTAGCCTTCGTCTTTTTACCTACTTGATCCTCTGCTGCCTTCCCTATTTCATCCCTCAAAGCTACCCATTCTTCTTCTATTGTATTTCTTTCCCCCATTCCTGCCGTTTGTTCCCTTACGCTCTCCCTGAAACTCTGTACAACCTGTGGTTCGTCTGGTTTAGTCAGTTTATCCAGGTCCCATCTTAAATTCCCACCTTTTTGCAATTTCTTCAGTTTTAATCTACAGTTCATAACCAATAGATTGTGGTCAGAGTCCACAGCTGCACCTGGAAATGTCTTACAATTTTAAACCTGGTTCCTAAATCTCTGTCTTACCATTATATAATCTATCTGATACCTTTTAGTATCTCCAGGGTTCTTCCAGGTATACAACCTTCTTTCATGATTCTTGAACCAAGTGTTAGCTATGATTAAGTTATGCTCTGCGCAAAATTCTACCAGGCGGCTTCCTCTTTCATTTCTTACCGCCAATCCATATTCGCCTACTATGTTTCAGGTGCAGTAACAATTTTGTAATGTTTAGCAGTTACGTAAATATCGTAGAATATGTTTAAGTTACTTCCATCAATTGTTCTAAAGATTTAATTAACGTTAATAACTTATACCATAAATAATTACCACGTTTGTTATCACGGCTTTACATTGTCTGTGGAACTGTCGCCGAGTGGCAATGACAAGGAGATGCATATGGCCAGAAGAAATTGTCATTGCTGTCAGGGCAAACTGCAGGGCCATAATATCTAAGAACCTCGTCGCACCAAATGTTTAGTTAGGGATTTCAAAGTCCAATGTCTTCAAATTATTCTGTCATTACTTCACTTTCGAGTACCGCGATGACGGCATCCGTTTGTTAAACAGACAATGGCACAACTGTTAATATTTTCTTAATTAGATTACGGGTCTTGCAGCCAGTCCCACGCTCTTACACCGTTACACAAGTAAGATTCTCCTTTATAACTGATCCTCTCAGCTGAGCTAAATTTTATGGCAAATCTTTGATTCCGAAATCCAGTTTTCTTTTGGTCATCAGTTTGCTGACTGGTTTGATGCGGCCCGCCACGAATTCCTTTCCTGTGCTAACCTCTTCATCTCAGAGTAGCACTTGCAAACTACGTACTCAATTATTAGCTTGACGTATTCCAATCTCTGTCTTCCTCTACAGTTTTTACCCTCAACAGCTCCCTCTAGTACCATGGAAGTCATTCCCTCATGTCTTAGCAGATGTCCTATCATCCAGTATCCAGCCACTAAACCTTTTACGGGATCGTCGGGGAAAAATCATTGCCTTCTTTTCATGTCATCCCTTCTTAGTAAAAGAACAGATACAAACTGACGAAATAAGCGAGGGAGAAAGAAACAGTTATGTGCAAATCCACTTTCGTATGCGTACGATTAATACGCTACTTACACACACGTTTCTGTTTGTACAGTCCCGAATACAGTTTACAAATAATATAGTATTCAGTTCGATCCGCTGATTGCAATATTACGTTCTGTATATTTTTAGATATCACGATCGCGAGTTCACAGTTTCGGGGACAGTGTCACGCGTCAAAATCTGTTAGCAAGTCTTCACCGAGACAATCAGTTAATGTCTTAAGGAGCGCAACACTTTGCTGAGTAGCGAACGAAATCAGTATTTTAGAGTACATTAGTTCATGCAGCGCAGTTACCTGCAAAAAATACAGTTGTCACAACGACAAACAGAATTCATTTGCGTATACATGGTCATTGCTGCTTACAGAATTCCGTTGAGCTCACAGTATCCACACAGTGTAACATGTTGTTTCTTTAAGTTCATTTCAAAATTTAGTTTAAGCCGTGCGTGAAAAATAGCAACGCGACGCGAATTTTCGTGTGATTGTGTTCAACACGATAATACAATATAAACCGCTCGCGTACCACCACACCACTCCCGTTCTGTATGTTACTGTTCGACTGCGACTGTAGATATCACTCTCGAAACCCAGTTTGTGCAACAGTGCTGCATACTACATTTGATTTTACCCAGCGAGTTACACATAGGTACTACAAAGAAAATGAAACATGCATTAAAATTTTGCATACTCAGTTAAAAGGAGACTTATGTAGCAATGCAAATAAAGCAAAATGCAGAAACGTTTCATACTACAGAATAAAATGAAATAACATTCTAGATCGTCACAGGTATACGTACAAAGTGGAAGGAAGCACAAGAAAAAAGGAGACAAAAAATTATCTCTCAAAAATAGCCGCCTCATTATTGGTGTCACGGAGACGTACACTGGCGTGAGAAAAGTCATGGTATAGCTTCATGCGCATATACAGATGGCGGTATTATCGCGTACACTATGCATAAACGGACAGTGCATTTCGTCGGGACTCATTTGTACTCCAAAAAAATGTTCAAATGTATGTGAAATCTTATGGGACTTAACTGCTAAGGTCATCAGTCCCTATGCCACACTACTTACCCTAAATTATCCTCAGAACAAACACACACACCCATGCCCGAGGGAGGACTCGAACTTCCGCCGGGACCAGTCGCACAGTCCATGACTGCAGCTCCGTAGACCGTTCGGCTAATCCCGCGCGGACATTTGTACTCAAGTGGTTCATGTGAAACGGTTTCAGAACTGATTACGGCCGCAAGACGGGAATTAACAGACTCTGAACGCGGAATGGCAGCCGGAGCTAGACGCGTGGGACATCCCATTTCGGAAATAGCCAAGGAATTTCATATTCCGGGATCCACAGCATCAAGTGTGTGCCAAGAATACCAAATTTCATGCAATACCACTCACCACGGACAACGAAATGGGCTAGAGCAGTGGCATTTACGTAGAGTTGTGAATAACGGATAAGCAGCAATACGTGAAATAACAGCAGAAATTAACGTGGGACGTACGAAGAAACTTGGCGAAACTTGGCGTTAACAGACTGTGGCAGCAGACGATCGACGCGAGTCCCTTTGCTAGCAACTCGACATCGCGTGACCAAAACGGTTGGATACTGGGCGACGGGAAAACCGTGGCCTGGTTGAATGGATCCCGATATCAATTACTAAGAGCTCCTGGTAGGGTTGAAGTGTGGCGTAAACTCCATGGGGTCATGAACCCAAGCTGTCAACAACGCTCTGTTCTAGCTGGTGGTGGCTTCATTATTTGGACTGTGTTTACATGGATCACTGATCGGAAATGATTATGTTTTGCTGCTCAGAGACCATTTGCTGCATGGACCCAAGTTGTCAACAAGGTGCTGATAAAGCTGGTGGTGGCTTTATTACGATTTGGGTTGGGTTTACACGGATCATTGATCGGAAATTGCTATGTTTTGCTACTCACAGACCAAATGGCTCTGAGCACTATGGGACTTAACATCTGTGGTCATCAGTCCTCTAGAACTTAGAACTACTTAAACCTAACTAACCTGAGGACATCACACACATCCATGCCCGAGGCAGGATTCGAACCTGCGACAGTAGCAGTCACGCACTCACAGACCATTTGCAACCATTCCTGGACAACCTGTTCCCAAATAACGATTGATTTTTTGTAGATGACGACATGTCACCGTGCCATAATTGTTCGCGACTGGACACTTCGAGCGAAGGATTTGCTTACCCAGATCGTCCGACGTGAAGCCCATCCAACATTTGTGGGACGTAATCGAGAGGTCAGTTCAACACAAAATCATGCCCCGACAACACTCTCGCAATTATGGATGGCTGTAGAGTCGAGATGGCTCAGTGGTTCTGCAGGGGACTTGGAACAAGTTGTTCAGTTCACGCCACGCCGAGTTCCCGCACTAAGATGGACGAAAGGTGATCCGACACGACACGATGAGGGATCTCATGACTTTTTCTCCTCAGTGTAGTCCAAAATCTCGAAGGACACGATCCTTGCGCTACCGGATTCCGACACGTGATGATGGAAGTTTCTCCTTGTTTCGTAGGACGTAACACGATTCTCAAACAAACAACATTCGAATGTAATTGCCTAGCGTCAAGTACGCTGTAAAATGGCCCATTGTCTGCACATGTGCCTATGTATTTTGTGGCATTGCACTAAAATGAAGATAATTGGCGTATCGAGATATGGAGAGCATTTCTTGTCAATTTGGAGGATATATAGCCATTTCCTTGTGAATCTTCATGCTTTCTCGGTGTGTAAGTTGCCCCGTAACATTATGGGAATTCAGCCGTAACCGTATTTTGCCTGTCAATATTGTACATACCTATGATGCGTTTGGGATCGTGACAGGAATTCTTAAATCCACACCACCACCCTTGCTGTCAATCTTTGGCAGTGAGGCCCCTCCAAACCTCCGACGACAACAAGCTACACTACGGGCCTTAAAAATTGCTTCACCACGAAGCAATGCAGATGAAAAACGGGTATTCATTGGACAAATATATCATACTAGAACTGACATGTTATCACATTTTCACGCAATTTGGGTGGATAGTTCCTCAGAAATCAGTACCCAGAACAACCAACTCTGGCCGTAATAACGGCTCTGATACGCCTGGGCATTGAGTCAAACAGAGCTTGGATGGCGTGTGTAGGTTCAGCTGCCCATGCAGCTTCAACACGATACCACAGTTCATCAAGATTAGTGACTGGCGTATTGTGACGAGCCAGTTGCTCGGCCACCATTGACCAGACGTTTTCAATTGGTGAGCGATCTCCAGAATATGCAGGCTAGGGCAGCAGTCGAACATTTTCTGTATCCAGAAAGGCCCGTACAGGACCTGCAACATGCGGTCGTGCATTATCCTGCTGAAATGCAGGGTTTCGCAGGGATCGAATGAAGGGTAGAGACTTGGGTCGTAACACATCTGAAATGTAGCGTCCACTGTTCAGAGTGCCGTCAATGCGAGCAAGAGGTGACCGAGACGTGTAACCAAAGGCACCCCATACCATCACGCCGGGTGATAGGCCGGTATGGCGATGACGAATAGACGCGTCAAATGTGCGTTCACCGCGATGTCACCAAACACGGATGCGACCATCATGATGCTGTAAACAAACCTGGATTCATCCGAAAAAATGACGTTTTGCCATTCGTGCGCCCAGGTTTGTCGTTGACTACACCATCGCAGGCGCTCCTGTCTGTGGTGCAGCGTCAAGCGTAACCGCAGCCATGGTCTCCGAGCTGATAGTCCATGCTGCTGCAAACGTCGTCGAACTGTTCGTGCAGATGGTTGTTCTCTTGCAAACGTCCCCTTCTGTTGACTAATGGATCGAGGCGTGGCTTCACGATCCTTTATAGCCATGTGGGTAAGATTCCTGTCATCTCGACTGCTAGTGATGCGAGGCCGTTGGGATCCAGCACGGCGTTCCGTATTATCCTCCTGAACCCACCGATTCCATATTCTGCTAACAGTCACTGGATCTCGACCAACGCTAGCAGCAATGTCGCGATACGATAAACCGCAATCGCAATAAGCTACAATCCGACCTTTATCAAAGTCGGAAACGTGATGGTACGCATTTCTCCTCATTACACGAGGTATCACAACAACGTATCACCAGGCAACGCCGGTCAACTGTTGTTTGTGTATGAGAAATCGGATGGAAACTTTCCTCGTGGCAGCACGTTGTAGGTGTCGCCACCGGCGGCAACCTTGTGTGAATGCTCTGAAAAGCTAATCATTTGCATATCACATCATCTTCTTCCTGTCGGTTAAATTTCGCGTCTGTAGCACGTCATCTTCGTGGTGTAGCAATTTTAATGGCCAGTAGTGTATAACACGTGAATGGGACTTAACTGCTGTGGTCATCAGTCCCCTAGAACTTAGAACTACTTAAACCTAACTAACCTAAGGACATCACACACATCCATGCCCGAGGCAGGATTCGAACCTGCGACCGTAGCGGCCACGCAGTCCAGACTGTAGCGCCTAGAACCGCACGGCCACTCCGGCCGGCCGGTGAAAATCCAACGACCCAGAGACTTACCAACTAATAAACCTCGACACACCCGGACAAAATCAAGAGAACCATTCAGTGGAAACACTGGACGACTCGTCCCATAAAGCTACAGCGTAGGAGATTAATGGAGAAATTGATTATGGTACTCCTTGGTCGTAAGAATTTAAGTAATATAGGTCGCATCATCCCGATTACGTCTCATAGGTGTTCGATGTGGCTCAAGTCGGGTGATCTGGGAGCCCATATCGTGAGCGTTAATCAAACAAGAAAAAAATGCTGCTCCCTCAACCTTATCAGAACTGATCATGTCGTAACCAAAGCAATCACCGACGATGACCAACTCGGTTGGGTAACATCAGGAAAAGTACTGGAGCACGTTCTACAAGACTGCCAAAGGAAAAAATAAAATTTCGTGACTACCTGGAAAGACGTAGTAGACACAACCCCTCCAAAATTTAACTGACTGGAGTCTTTGGATATTCTGCTATGATGTAAAATGGATGTCCCGACTTCTTTCAGCTACTGCCGTTCCTCCAGCTTTCGTTACTACCTATATATACGTAAAAGGTTCTGAGAACCACAAGGGCCTAAGGTACACCGACGTAGAGCTCACAATTAAGTGAGACAGCTTTCCGCGAAATGTTCGTATATACAATGTGGGGTACAGCACAGACAAATCCGACTCACCGTAAGGACAACAGACGGCAGAAACATGATTAAATGCTAGACTCTCACAGTCAACGATCATGTGCTTCAGGCCCTTAATAGGAGGTACAGGTGAAATTTCAACTTTGTCGTAAAAAAATCGCAACGAGCTGAAAATTTGTCTTTATATCTTAGCATGTTGAATTCAGTGGGGAAAATCCAATCTACTGAACGAAATTTTTTCATCACTTTCGAATTTTGAAAAACTCATTAGAGAGTTTATGGTTATCACGGAATGTATTAACAAAAAAAGTGTGAACTTAATATGTTTAAAGTCGACGGAAGAGTAGTATGCTTTTATAGCGACTATTTGGCTATTTTCATATTTTTTCAAAAAGTTATAGTTAGTTTTTTTATCATCAGATATATAGCTACAGTGCAGAAGTTTAACTGATACATTTATTTTATATAGACATGTTTGTGTTTGTGCGTAAGCTGTACATACGTTCGTAATCGTATTTGTGTATATGCCTAACCTGCATGTACATCCGAAAT
Source organism: Schistocerca piceifrons (assembly GCF_021461385.2). NCBI lineage: Eukaryota > Metazoa > Arthropoda > Insecta > Orthoptera > Acrididae > Schistocerca > Schistocerca piceifrons. The sequence goes on from NC_060146.1 coordinate 123,672,272, forward strand.
AAACGTGTAGGTGCAAAAATAATTAGAAATTTTTTTGTAATTTCCAGACATGCTGCTTTACGTTCGCGGCTGACTCATTTGTGGACTGGGTAGTAAATATTTCTAAAGCTTCTGGTCCAGAATGGGTAGCAACGAGCAGGGGATCACATTTCACAGTTCAATTACTTTACATAACATTGTTCATACATCGATACATTCACACACTCCCTCGGTAACGCCCCTGCAGTCTATGATCTTCAACCCGACTTCGGAGCCCAGCACGACACCTAGCGACCAGCGAGGACCCACCTTCATTTCGCGTGGTCAGCTGTACCCTGCGACGGGAACGTCTGATGTAATATGGAAATTGAAAATAAGGAATACAGTATTCTAAGTATAACGTTGTCTTTCATTTACTTTTCCTTCGTACTGGGCCATAAATTATACCCTGAAGCGCCAAAGAAACAGGTATACTCATGCATATTCAAATACAGAGGTATGTAAACAGGCAGAAAACGGCGCTGCGGTCGGCAACGCCTATACGAGACAACAAGTGTCTGGCATAGTTGTTAGGTCGGTTATTGCTGCTACAACGACAGGTTACCAAGATTTAAGCTAGTTTGAACATGGTGTTATAGTCGGCGCACGAGCGATGGGACACAGCATCTCCGACGTAGCGATGAAGTTGGGATTTTCTCGTACGACCATTTCACGAGTGTACCGTGAATATCAGGAATCCGATAAAACATCAAACCTCCGACATTGCTGTGGCCCGAAAAAGTTCCTGCAAGAACGGGAACCACAACAACTGAAGAGAATCGTTCAACGTGACAGAAGTGCAACCCTTCCGCAAATTGCTGCAGATTTCAATTCTAGGCCATAAGCAAGTGTCAGCGTATTAACCATTCAACAAAACATCATCGCTATGGGCTTTTCCAGCCGAAGGCCCACTCGTGTCCCCTTGATGGCTGTACGACAAACAGCTTTACGCGTCGCCTTGGCCCGTCAACACCGATATTAGACTGTTGATGACTGCAAAAATATTGCCTGGTCGGGCGAGCCTCGTTTGAAATTGTATCGAGCGGATGGGTGTGTACGGGTATGGAGACAATCTCAAGAATCCATGGAACCTGCATGTCAGTAGGGGGCTGTTCAGAAGGGATCTCCACCACCTCCTAGTCCTACAGATTTATGGATAGCTCAGGTGTCAGTTCCTTGCAGCACTAAATCAGACATTAGTCCATGTCACGTGGTGCTGTGCACTTGTGCGTGTTCACTGGGACTCTAGACTATATTAGGCATGTGTACCAGCTACTTTGGCCTTTCCGTGTGTAATATTGCAGCAATTCTATTTTATGTTAAATTCTGGTGATGAATTATGAACACAGAATTTTTATAACTGATTTACACTTTTCATATATACACTCCTGGAAATTGAAATAAGAACACCGTGAATTCATTGTCCCAGGAAGGGGAAACTTTATTGACACATTCCTGGGGTCAGATACATCACATGATCACACTGACAGAACCACAGGCACATAGACACAGGCAACAGAGCATGCACAATGTCGGCACTAGTACAGTGTATATCCACCTTTCGCAGCAATGCAGGCTGCTATTCTCCCATGGAGACGATCGTAGAGATGCTGGATGTAGTCCTGTGGAACGGCTTGCCATGCCATTTCCACCTGGCGCCTCAGTTGGACCAGCGTTCGTGCTGGACGTGCAGACCGCGTGAGACGACGCTTCATCCAGTCCCAAACATGCTCAATGGGGGACAGATCCGGAGATCTTGCTGGCCAGGGTAGTTGACTTACACCTTCCAGAGCACGTTGGGTGGCACGAGATACATGCGGACGTGCATTGTCCTGTTGGAACAGCAAGTTACCTTGCCGGTCTAGGAATGGTAGAACGATGGGTTCGATGACGGTTTGGATGTACCGTGCACTATTCAGTGTCCCCTCGACGATCACCAGTGGTGTACGGCCAGTGTAGGAGATCGCTCCCCACACCATGATGCCGGGTGTTGGCCCTGTGTGCCTCGGTCGTATGCAGTCCTGATTGTGGCGCTCACCTGCACGGCGCCAAACACGCATACGACCATCATTGGCACCAAGGCAGAAGCGACTCTCATCGCTGAAGACGACACGTCTCCATTCGTCCCTCCATTCACGCCTGTCGCGACACCACTGGAGGCGGGCTGCACGATGTTGGGGCGTGAGCGGATGACGGCCTAACGGTGTGCGGGACCGTAGCCCAGCTTCATGGAGACGGTTGCGAATGGTCCTCGCCGATACCCCAGGAGCAACAGTGTCCCTAATTTGCTGGGAAGTGGCGGTGCGGTCCCCTACGGCACTGCGTAGGATCCTATGGTCTTGGCGAGCATCCGTGCGTTGCTGCGGTCCGGTCCCAGGTCGACGGGCACGTGCACCTTCCGCCGACCACTGGCGACAACATCGATGTACTGTGGAGACCTCACGCCCCACGTGTTGAGCAATTCGGCGGTACGTCCACCCGGCCTCCCGCATGCCCACTATACGCCCTCCCTCAAAGTCCGTCAACTGCACATACGGTTCACGCCCACGCTGTCGCGGCATGCTACCAGTGTTAAAGACTGCGATGGTGCTCCGTATGCCACGGCAAACTGGCTGACACTGACGGCGGCGGTGCACAAATGCTGCGCAGCAAGCGCCATTCGACGGCCAACACCGCGGTTCCTGGTGTGTCCGCTGTGCCGTGCGTGTGATCATTGCTTGTACAGCCCTCTCGCAGTGTCCGGAGCAAGTATGGTGGGTCTGACACACCGGTGTCAATGTGTTCTTTTTTCCATTTCCAGGAGTGTATATATGGTAAAAAGTAACATATATAGTGGTAAAATGTAACTATACTTCAATTTAACAGCCAAAATTAAAAAAAATTCTACTCCTCTGTAAATTAAAAAAAAAAATTCTCAACTCATATTTGTGAATACATTCCATGATAACCAACAATACCATGTATGGATGCGATAAATTTGCGATTTTCTCAAAACTCAAAAACTCAAAACGATGAAAAAAAATTTGTTTAGCAAAATGGATTTACCCGCTGAATTTAACACCCCAAGGTATGTTAGGAAATAAATTTTCAGACAGCTGCGACGATTTTGCGACGAGGATGAAATTTCACCAGTATCTTCGCTTAACCATCACAGCGCCTGCTTTCAGTGATACTTATCATTTTATCGTGCATCAGCTTAACTGCATATACTTGTAAAACTTAAGTTTGTAAACTACGCACTAAATAGGTAAATCGATGTTGCCAGTGAACCCAGAAGAAGGACAATGCAACCATGGCCAGGAAGTTCATTCCATCAGTGATAGTTACTTACCATATGATGCGGTAACATAAAATAAGCCAGGTAGCGCAGCAAGTTATCACACTGGACTTGCATTCGGGAGGACAACTATTCAAATCTGAATTTGGCCGTCCTGATTAAGGTTTCCCGTGGTTTCCTTCACGAAAATGTTGGGGTGGTTCCTTTCAAAGATGAGGGCCACTTTTCTTCCCCATCCTCGAAACATTCGAGTTTGTGTTCTGTCTCTAACAATTTCGATGTCGACAGAATATTAGATGCTACTCGTCCCACTTTTTTCTGGTGTCAGTGGTGTCATTCAAAGACAGCTACAACACACTAAAGACGACAGTGCCCATCGATATCTCAGAAATTAGGGATGTCCCGCTGCAATCCACAACGATGAATGGAAGAGACCGAAGAAGATACGCCCCCTCTCTCAGCACAGCAGCGCCCTCACATGGAGGGCAATACAGAGCTGAGTATGGAGTCGCTCTGCCCTAGTTCGCGACCTTACCTGAAGCAGCCAACATCATCGTAGGACTAAAGAGTTAATCAATTCTCAGAGGGAAAGGCACTTACACATATGGAGAAAATTGTACTATGGCTATTTGGAAAGTTAGGTCTGATCAGCTGCGAAACGGAAATCACTGTGAAAATAAAAAAATTTTATTTGCAACACTTAGATAAACCTTCCAGCTACTTCTTTTCAGAATCACCGCTCCCAGTTAAGCATTTGTCATAGCGTTGTAGCAACTTTCAAATGCCCTCCTCATAGAAGGGAGCCACCTGTGCTTTTCCCCAAATCTCTATGCTGGCCTATAGCTCGTTGTCTGTGCTAAAATATTACCTTCATAACCAGCTGTTCATGTGAGCAGAGAATAAACTCAGAGGGAGCCAAATACGTAGTGTTGCTTATCCGTTATTCACAACTCTACGCAAACGACAATGCTATCGGCCGTTAAGTGAAGACCGTTGGCCATTTCGATGTCTGTGGTGAGTGGTTATGCATGAAATTAGGTATTCTTGGCCCACTCGTGACGCTTTGGATCTCATAACATGAAATTCCTGAACAATTTACGAAAGGGGATGTCCCACGCGTCTAGCTCCGACTGCCATTGGGCGTTAAGAGTCTGTTAATTCCTGTCTTGCGGCCATTATCGGTTCTGAAACCTTTCACGTGAATCACTTGAAGACAAATGACTTCCGACGAAATGTCTAGTATAGTGTTGTACTGTGGGTAATCAAACACTTCCCATCGGAAACGCTGTAGGAGCATCTTCATTGGCCCTGCAGAGTGCGGCCGAGAATTGTAATGAAAAAGGAAACGCATGGCAGTTATGTTATGTTGGCTGCATGATGTCAGGCGAAATCTCTAACCAGGCCCTCATACTTGGCGGAAGACGCTATTTTCTAGGTATCTTTACGTGCTCACTATGCGATCAGAGCTGACAAGAGTGACGTGATGCAATGGACGGGCATACTAGAGGCACTGACCAACTCAGCTAGACAAAGCTTCACCGGATTTTCCATATCGCGATAGATCAGAACTTACTTTCCGGATCGCCGCCGTGCTTCAAAAGGACTGTTTGGTAATTAGTGCCTCGAGTGATGCCACCAAAGGCAATAACAGTTGTAAATTATCGAACACTCCTGTGGTAACGTATTGTATCAAGCAAAGTAATTTATGTAACAAAATGAATTAATGTTGTATCTCCGATGGGCCTTGTCCAAGAGCAGACAAAGAACAAACAGTTATCGTCAGACGATTGTGATTTCGTTTGGTCATAACACTACCATACCAATGAAACTTCCATGTCAACTGAATGTCACCAACAGAGCTCACACAGTTAAAACACTTTGTCTGTTCCTAATATTTCGACTAAACTTGTTCTGCTACATTTGGATCGAATCGGGTATTTTCGGACGACTGGTCCCGAAGTTGCCTGAACGGGCACGCAAAGTATGCTTACGGCTGAATTACTGTAATTTTGCCGATCAGCAGTGTATTTATCTTCCTCAGGTGAACGTCTGCTTCCCCAAGTGGCTTAGTCTGAGTTAGTAAAGCCAGCAAGTAAATTGCATTCCGGACCGGAGCTATCCGCTCGTCAGCGGCGCGAATTGAGGTCACGCCAAGTCCTAGCGAAGCGTATCTGAATACCGGCCACTTGCTTTCAGCCTCGTTCCCAAATTCGATTCTTTGACTCCCTTGACTGGCGTTAAGTTTCCGGCCGAGAGAAGTTTTCCCGCCCGGACGGAGGGAAGGGAAGCAGTCCGCCTCGCCCGAGCACTGGATGTGATTATCCGGACGGTTTTCCAGCGCGGAGCGTAAATCTTCCCGCGCTGGCGACGAGGAAAACCTCTGCAGAGGGGCGAGCCTGCGTGCGCCGACAATTCCGAAGACCAGCTTTCCCTCACACACCCCTTCTTCCACTTTCCTTTTTTTCCCACCCTACTCTTTTCTCGGATCTAATTCCGCGCCGTGCCGAACACTCATTGAAAGAGAACCTCCTTCTTTTTATGTTCTGTCGCTTTTAGCTCCTCTCCTTCTGCTGCTAACGCAACTTTTCGGAGAGCTTACGCCAGACTTCCTTTGCAATAAGCGGGCGCAAATCGAAATGAAGTGGGTGTTTGTGTCCGAAAATGCACACACACACACACAGTGTAAGTGTGTGTGTGTGTGTGTGTGTGAGGGAGAGAGAGAGAGAGAGAGAGAGAGAGAGAGAGAGAGAGATATGCAGTGCCTCGTAGTTCTCCAACTGTAATGGCAGTGGTTGTGGTTGTTCCGAATTTAACAGCCTGGGGTAGGCAGGCCGCTAACAGCTAATGATCACGTCAAGGGCCGTGATTTACGAGAGTTTTAATCATCATCTCGAAAAATTAAGTTAAGGAATTAGTACACGTTAATTATTACCAGAGACTGGTTTGATGCACCTCGCTGAGATACTCTATCCTGTGCAAGCTTCTTCATCTCCCACTACCTACTGCATCCTATATCCTTCCGAATCTGTTTAGTCTATTCATCTCTTGGTTTCCCTCTACTCCAGGCTGCCCTCCAATACTAAACAGGTGATCCCTTGATGCCTCAGAATATGCCCTACCAACAGATCCCTTCTTTTAGTCAAGATGTGCCACAAATTTCTCTTCTCTCCAATTCTATTCAATACCTCTTCATTAGTTATGTGAACTACCCATCTCATCTTCAGAATTCTTCTCTAGCACCACATTTCGAAAGCTTCTATTCTCTCCTTGTCTAAACTATTTATCGTCCACCTTTCACTTCCATACATGGTTACACTCCATACAAATACCTTTACAAACGAGTTCCTGGCACTTCAATCTATACTCGATGTTAACAAATTTCTCTTCTTCAGAAACGCTTTCCTTCCCATTGCTAGTCTACATTTTATATCCTCTCTACTTCGACCATCAGTTATTTTGCTCCACAAATAGCAAATCTCATTTACTACTTTAAGCGTCTCATTTCCTAATCTAATTCCGGCAGCATCACCCGATTTGCTTCGACTACACTCCATTATCCTCGTTTTGCTTTTATTGTTCATCTTATATCCTCCATTCAAGACACTGTCCATTCCGTTCAGCTGCTCTTCCAGGTCCTTTGCTGTCTCTGACAGAATTACAATGTCATTGGCAAACCTCAAAGTTTTTATTTCTTCTCCATGGATTTTAATTCCTACTCCGAATTTTTCTTTTGTTTCCTTTACTGCTTGCTCAATATACAGATTGAATAACATTGGTGATAGGCTACAACCATGTCTCACTCCCTTCCCAGCCACTGCTTCCCTTTCATGCCCCTCGGCACTTATAACTGCCATCTGATATCTGTACAAATTGTAAATAGCCTTTCGCTCCATGTATTTTACCCCTGCCATCATGAGAATTTGAAAGAGAGTATTCCAGTCAACATTGTCAAAATCTTTCGCTCAGCCTACAAATGCTAGAAACGTAGGTTTGCCTTTCCTTTATCTATATTCTAAGATAAATCGTAGGGTCAGTATTGCCTCACGTGTTCCAACATTTCTACGGAATCCTAGCTGAGGTTGGCTTGTACCAGTTTTTCCATTCGTCTGTACAGAATTCATGTTAGTATTTTGCAGCCGTGGCTTATTATACTGACAGTTCGGTAATTTTCACATCTGTCGACACCTGCTTTCTTTGGGATTGGAATTACAATATTCTTTATAATATTCTTCAATTATTATTATATTCTCCTATGGCCAAACATATTGAAACAAATTCTACAGCAACTGAAAGACAAAGTCTGAAAGTATTTTTAATCGTGGAGCCAGACAATTAGTTTGGAAAACCGCCGACAGAGGCACCACCGACTGCGGTTGTTGCATATGGCGGCAAAAAACAAAGAGAAACCATTTTGTGGGCTAGTATTAGCCTGTTGCCAATGTAGTGAGTGCACTTTGTCTTTCTTTTCGAATTATTTTTAGTTTTTCAGAGCAAAATCAGCCGACAAACACATGCATATGGGGGACAGATAATTCACATGCAGCTGTCGATTTCGTCCTGGATACTGGGAGAGTTAATGTGCTCAGTACATCTCCAACAATACGGTCTACGGACGCTTCTTGATCGCTGTTAGAACTGTCAGCCCTGCTGCATATCTCGACATGTTGCAGTTTCGGCCTTTTCCGCCAGTTGCAACTTGTAGTGGGGACTTCATCTTTCAACTAAATGACTACCCTACACATTTCCACAGTTGTATACGATATTACAAGAATGAGACGTTACCACATACGTGGATAAGCGGTGTTGTAGGGATGGGGGTTACGACTCAAACAACCGATTTTCGGTCATACCGATTTTTTCATCGCTAGTTCAGCCTGCCTGTTAAAACAAGCCAAAATAACATATTTCTAAAATAATTTATTTTCGGTTTTTTGCTGCTATCATCTCCAGTAGTAAATTTACCTACTGAATAAAGAATGAAACTTGCTAAGACTCCTCCAAACTTTTGGTTCCGTAGTTTTGAGGAGTGTACAACCAAAATACCATATAAAGTAGGTAAACGAAAAATTAGTCGGTCCAAATTCGCCGTTTTTCTGTGGAAGTGCTGAGGGGCTGAATACTACAGAAAAATCACCAAACTCCTAGTGACACAAATGCTTTGAAGCTCTGTTCTAAAATCTTGTTATAATCGAGGTATTTCAGCATCACGAATGGTCAGTGCAAAAAGGTGAAAACTGAGGGTGATAGGTTGTTCATTTCCAAGGGCTACAAATAGAATAAAGCATAATATGTATTCTCAGCCAGAAGATGAGTAATATTATGTTTTTATTATAATCTATGGATAAATTATTGTCTCAGCATTGATAGACTAGGTTAGGGCAAGTCTTGCATATTGTACGTGCTGCGCATCTTCTGTTAGGCCACACCACAAGATAACAGTTGCTTTACTGTCTCAGCTGCACTATACAGCTTCTTACGTCATTTGTCTGTTGCCATTTTCCAAGTGTCATCACTTTTCACATGTTCTATAACAACCCAATACCTCAAAACAATGGAAATTTTGCAAATAACCATTACTCGTATTCGATAACGGTTTCCTTCAAAAACAAAAAATCTTGGCTACAGCATATTGATACACCAGCTTATTCACAACTAAAATACCGGTACTGATTTTAACTGGTCGGTTTCATCCATCCCTACCGTCTTGTGGACTTTGCCCTGGCACCGCTCGAGTGGATACTATGGTCGCCAGTAATGACGCCTTGTGTTTGTGTTCCACGTCTACCACACATCATAGAAGAGTTGCAGAGCCACATCATAGCAGGCGTTCTTATCGTCGAACTTCATATTCTAGGTCGTGTATGGGTAGGATTACCGATTACATCAGTCCCATGCAATGAAGAGTGGACATATATTACATTCATACACAATGTAAACAAAACTGAGTTGTGTTACCTTCCATTCAGAAGGCTATTATACGCAGCGACTGTTATATTGATTTGTAAATTATAGATTTCAGCTATCAGCCGTCCTTTTTAAATTTTATTGGCAGATCCAGATTTCAGCTATAAACTAGCCATTCTCAATGCACTATCATTTTAGGTCAAAGCATGTAGTGCTGTTGGTCCGGCTTCTTCCACAGTTCATTGAATTTATTGAATTGTGGATGAAGTCCGAACAACAGACATTACATGCATTGATCGAAAATGATAGTGCATTGAGAATGGCTAGTTCCTAGCTGAAATACAGATAGATCTGCCAATAAAATTTAAAAAGGACGACTGATAGCTGAAATCTATTATTTAGAAAAGCGTGAATGTTTTTCGTTCACATACTGCATCATTCATTAGTTTGTTCTTGGCCATTTATTTATACCTGATTTTGAAATGTTTCACAGAATTACTGTGACTTCATCGATGAGTCATCGCATATTCCCACTGCCCAGTCCATGTCTCTGTCAAAGCCAATAGGTGTATGTGTAGACTGACGGAACATTAAAAAACTGGCTAGCAATTAAAATTTTGCTGGGGACTTTCCCCACTCCACTGATGTCATTAAGGAAGTAGATCTGTTGTCCTAAGTATAAATGGGTGGGAAATTCAAAAATCAAAGATGATTCATTGTCATGCTGGTGGAAATAAGGCACTCATGCTAGATATAGAATCCCCTGGATTACTCTGCGATGTCAGAATCCTAAATATCTGTTAGAAAATGGCCAGTCTTGTCACCAGTCCCCTAAGACCTACTTGAACCTCACTAAGCTAAGGACATCACAAAGATCCATGCCCGAGGCAGGATTCGAACCTGCGACATGCCTCGGGCATGGACGTGTGTGATGTACTTTGCTGTAAACAATTTGTAGAAAATACATACACGAACATTGTTATGACAAATTAGCAGTTAGGAATTGCGGTATGTTGAACTAACACGTTCTGTTATATTTTTTCCGCCATTTTATTTTATTCGTTACGGAAGGTGATATATGTTTCGAAAGGGGCTACAGTTCCGAGAACCCTGTAGCAGATTTACGGAAGAATGATAGTGATGATGACTCAGTTTTTGGAAATGAGGATGAGAGTAATGTTGAAGTAGATATGACAGAGAAAGATATACTGGTTGCAGATGAAGTGGGTTTGAGTTAATGTAAAGAAGATGATAGTGGTAGTCATGAAACTAGAGTGCCTATCTTGTAACGTAGTACCACCTGATGTGTGCCATCAGGTCTCAAGGACTATAATACGTGAAACTACTTGCATTTCACGTGACCTGAGACCAAAATTTCAGACAAGAACAGATGGTCTCTGAGTTTTTATTACCTATCACATGTAGAGTGTATCACTAATACAGCCAACAAGTGTGCATATGACAGTACAATTCTACAAGCATATCTTGAACAATGGATTGGACTCTACACAACTGGAGGCATTCTTTGCTCTCCTAATAATAGTTAGGTTACGCAATGCTCGTGGAAAACCTTTGAGTGAATTTAGGTGAGTCTTAAGGCTGACCTATTTCTCGAGACACAATGATCTTTTCAACATTAATTAATTATATTATTGTTACATAGTGTCTGCTACATAAATATCTTATGCTAAAATAATTTTTGGAACCTAACGAGCTGAAGATCATATATGTTTTCATATTTAAAATATGGTACCAAGCAATTATAAATTACATATAACTTAATTATAGTATGCATCTATGAAGTTCTTATTCCAACAGTGTGCATCGGTCCCTCAATAAATCGTTATTTGTGGAAATATTTTACATTTTATAGCTATAAAGTTGCTAGAGTCGCTTCGAGGTCAAAAAAGACGCTAGACGTATAATACGTTTTTCCAGAACTGATACCATCCGCGGGCTAAGCAGTAGGTAGTGGCATGGGGGAAGCGAGAGTGGTTCAAATGGCTCTGAGCACTATGTGACTTAACTTCTGAGGTCATCAGTCGCCTGGAACTTAGAACTAAGTAAATCTAACTAACCTAAGGACTTCACACACATCCATGCCCGAGGAAGGATTCGAACCTGTGACCGTAGCGGTCGCACGGTTCCAGACTGCAGGGCCTAGAACCGCACGGCCACTCCGGCCGGCCAGCGAGAATGCGGGATGGCGTGGGTGACAATTGTGATGGAGGACACTTTCCACCTTCTAGTGTTCGTTTATATTACTACGCAGTCTTTCCTAATAAATAAGATACAGTTTCGTCTTTAAGCAAAAGAATAAGTAAGCTTATGATGCCGTATGACATACGTGTCAGTCAAACTTAAACAAATGGGGAACTGTTTGGGACAGGCGGTATGGTATTGCACACTTAGACTAGTCCTAAAGACTGCGAAGTTGCACAAGTCACATCCATACCAAAGACTGAAGATAGGAGTAACATTGATTTGAGGTAGCATTTTCTAACGTATACTGTGCTCCAACATTAGGCAGCACTTAAACGAAGAAAACGATTTGTCAGCAAATTACCAGTACGGATCCTGAAAATATCGTTCTTGAGGAAACACAGTTAGTTCTTTATTCTGACAAAGTAACGAGTGCTATCGACTGGGGATGTCAAATCGATTCCCCATTCTTAGATTTCCTGAAGGCTTTTGACACTGTTCCTCACTGTTCCTCACAAGTGACTTCGAATCAAATCGCCTGCCTGTAAAGTGTCGATCCGGCGTGCGACAGGATTCCTGTTTTCCTATCAGAAGGTTCACAGTTCGTAGTAGCTGATGGAAGGTCATCGAGTGAAACAGAAATAATATCTGGCGTTCGCCAAAGTAGTGTTATAGGCCGTCTGCTGATTCTTGATTTGCATAAACGACATAGGAGACGATCTGCGCGGCCCACTAGGATTGTTTGCAAATAACACTGCAATTTACCGTCTTGTTAATTCATCAGAAGATCAAAATGAATTGCAAAAGATTTAGACAAGATATCTGTATGGCGAGAAAAGTGGCAATTCACTTTATGCAATGAAACATGTGAAGTTATCAGCATGAATACCAAAAGCAATCCGCTAAATGTCGGCTACACATAAATCGCAGAATAAAAATAGTGTAAAATCAAATAAAAACATATGTATAATTATGAATAAATTAAGTTGGAACGATCACCTAGAAAATGTTGCCGGGAAAGCAAACCAAAGAGTGAGAAGTAATGGCAGAACACTTAGAAAGTCTAACAGTTACGCTAAATACACTGCCTACACTATGCTTGCCCTGAGTCTTCGGAGTATTGCTGTGTAGAGTCGAATCTGCATGAGATAGGACTGACGGAAGACAACAAAAAAAAGGCTCTGAGCACTATGGGACTTAACATCTGGGGTCATCAGTCCCCTAGAACTTAGAACTACTTAAACCTAACTAACCTAAGGACATCACACACATCCATGCCCAAGGCAGGATTCGAACCTGCGACCGTAGCAGTCGCGCCTAGAACCGCGAGACTACCGCGGCCGTCTGGAAGACAACAAAACAGTTCAAAGAAGGGCAGCGTTTTGTACTGTAGCGATATAGGGAAGAGAGTACCACGGATAATACATGCGATACTGTGAAGCTTTTGCTCTTGAATAAAGCATCAATAATTTCTGAAATTGTAATCATTTGTTCGTCTGTACATGTACATCACATATACCGATATCCATTCGGATAATTCCTTCGTGGTGCGTCGTTTTCTTTGTCTATGAGTCTTATACGTGTATTGTAGGAAATATGTATTCTAAGTAAATTCGAGTTTCATCGTTGGTCCCTGTTTTATGAATTGGAATCGAAACACATTCTATTATCTTGAACTCTGCTCTTACAGGTACTGCAAGACATCCGACTGGATACAAGGCAGTCGGTTTGGTACGAACATGACGAACGTCGTCTCCCAATCCGCACATATAATTTGGAGAGCAATGGAACGGTCTTTCAGGAAACGTAAAATAGTCTACACACTCACTAAACATAGCGTCGCCCTGTCCTGCGGGTAATTCTAGATGAAATTGAACATGCAGTACTGTTTCTCCATAATCACTTGCTAGCTTGTAGCAATGCTGAGAGTCAAAATTTTGAGCATTTGGTACGGCAGCCTTGACAATAACCACACGTACCGCGCTTCAAATACGTGTTTGATTACATTTCGTATAATAGGGTAAACTTTTGTGGAGCCTCTTTTCCTGTCGGCTGAACAGTGATTTGTGGCGTTGTCACACTATTTGATAAAGTCCCATAAGTGTTATTTAAATACTCTTACAAGCTCCTTTCAAATCCCACAGATAAAAGTACATTGTTCCATTAAGAAAAAACAAAGTCTGTGTCGTATTCCCCGCCTGTAAAAGTCAAAAATTACTTGCGAACATCAGGAAATTTGCCGTATTGTCTGCTATAATTTTGCGAAAACCGCACCTCGATACATGTACTCATTCTGGATATATTTGGGATGTGGCGGGTAGCGGGGCGTGGAGCATTGGAGGGGGGAGGGGAAATGGGAGAACAAGCCACGCTTTCGTCACACGTGTTCTTAGGGATTGTAATGCCAACGGCAGAAAAGGGTAACGCATTAGTAAATCGGCATTGTTGGCAGCGACTGGACACAAAATAATAGCAGATCAAATGACCAACTTCTGCCGATACATAACTATGGGGTCTTGGCTCAGGAAGTTGTGGAAATGTAGTAGTTGTGAACTTTTCACCCCTTTCTCAAAGGATGTTAGGAGATCGTGAATTGCAATACTACGCTACAGCTGTTATTTTTCAAGACGTTTTTCCTCATGTTCCACATCTGGAGTCACAAGAGACAACACACTGTGCGAGTATTTATGTTTCATTCTTTTACTCATCAGACTAACTGCAGAGGAGGTGACTGAGATTTAGAAAGTGGAGTATATCCTATGGAAGCCACAGTTTACAATGGCAAACCTAAAGCGTCTGACAAAATATCTAATAATAAACATTTAAACCTGCATTCGTGATATATTCCGATGTCTCCGGACGTTTGAGCTCTTTTCCTAGGACGAAGTAATTCCGTTAATTATTGATCCAAGCATTGCTTTTGTAAGACAGAAACGAATTAATTTCAGTATTGCAGCAGATAAGGCAAAAGTAGTGCTGTCAATATTTATGATAAAAAGGGTGTACCATGCTAGCCAGGTGGATATACACTCCTGGAAATGGAAAAAAGAACACATTGACACCGGTGTGTCAGACACACCATACTTGCTCTGGACACTGCGAGAGGGCTGTACAAGCAATGATCACACGCACGGCACAGCGGACACACCAGGAACCGCGGTGTTGGCCGTCGAATGGCGCTAGCTGCGCAGCATTTGTGCACCGCCGCCGTCAGTGTCAGCCAGTTTGCCGTGGCATACGGAGCTCCATCGCAGTCTTTAACACTGGTAGCATGCCGCGACAGCGTGGACGTGAACCGTATGTGCAGTTGACGGACTTTGAGCGAGGGCGTATAGTGGGCATGCGGGAGGCCGGGTGGACGTACCGCCGAATTGCTCAACACGTGGGGCGTGAGGTCTCCACAGTACATCGATGTTGTCGCCAGTGGTCGGCGGAAGGTGCACGTGCCCGTCGACCTGGGACCGGACCGCAGCGACGCACGGATGCACGCCAAGACCTTAGGATCCTACGCAGTGCCGTAGGGGACCGCACCGCCACTTCCCAGCAAATTAGGGACACTGTTGCTCCTGGGGTATCGGCGAGGACCATTCGCAACCGTCTCTACGAAGCTGGGCTACGGTCCCGCACACCGTTAGGCCGTCTTCCGCTCACGCCCCAACATCGTGCAGCCCGCCTCCAGCGGTGTCGCGACAGGCGTGAATGGAGGGACGAATGGAGACGTGTCGTCTTCAGCGATGAGAGTCGCTTCTGCCTTGGTGCCAATGATGGTCGTATGCGTGTTTGGCGCCGTGCAGGTGAGCGCCACAATCAGGACTGCATACGACCGAGGCACACAGGGCCAACACCCGGCATCATGGTGTGGGTGCGATGTCCTACACTGGCCGTACACCACTGGTGATCGTCGAGGGGACACTGAATAGTGCACGGTACATCCAAACCGTCATCGAACCCATCGTTCTACCATTCCTAGACCGGCAAGGGAACTTGCTGTTCCAACAGGACAATGCACGTCCGCATGTATCCCGTGCCATCCAACGTGCTCTAGAAGGTGTAAGTCAACTACCCTGGCCAGCAAGATCTCCGGATCTGTCCCCCATTGAGCATGTTTGGGACTGGATGAAGCGTCGTCTCACGCGGTCTGCACGTCCAGCACGAACGCTGGTGCAACTGAGGCGCCAGGTGGAAATGGCATGGCAAGCCGTTCCACAGGACTACATCCAGCATCTCTACGATCGTCTCCATGGGAGAATAGCAGCCTGCATTGCTGCGAAAGGTGGATATACACTGTACTAGTGCCGACATTGTGCATGCTCTGTTGCCTGTGTCTATGTGCCTGTGGTTCTGTCAGTGTGATCATGTGATGTATCTGACCCCAGGAATGTGTCAATAAAGTTTTCCCTTCCTGGGACAATGAATTCACGGTGTTCTTATTTCAATTTCCAGGAGTGTATGTACGAGGAGAGCTTGATAGGTCTGGCAAAATAAGCAAGAGGAAATACATGTTTTCCTAAACAACTCACGCTCTCGGCAGTCTCCTCTGAGGGGTGTACACTTCGTCCAGCGATACTCGAATTTTCTCATCGCCTCTCAAAAACTGGTTCGGTCAAACTCTACAATACTTACTGACAGAACTTTCACTTCCTCATTGTATGAAAATTTCTTCCCTGCAAGCCAAAGTTTCAAGTTAGGCAACACGAAGAAGTCAATTTGTACTAGGAATGGTGAACAGGGCGGATGGGGATCCAGTACAAAGCCCAGTTCAAGAACGTTCACCATTGTCACCACTGACGTGTGAGATAGCGCCGTATCCTGCTGAAAGAGCACTTTTTAGCGTGCTCATCGTCCGTCTTTCTAGCAGCCAACGCTAGTTCCTTTCTCGTGATCTCAACTGAACTGCCAGCGCGCGCTTTGGTTTCGGTGCTTGTCCAACCACATTTAAATTAATTAATCCAAAAGTAAATTATCTTCAATGATTGCAGAGTCCGTGTGAACTTCATCCAACTCTGCTTTGATATGTGCAGCTGTCCGACAGGTCACAAGAAAATGTTTGAAGAACAACACAAAACTCTGCGATTTCCATTTTCAATCGTAGTCGACACATTGACCAAATTTAGGCTGTACGCTTTTTAAATTCCTTATACGATCATTGGAATAATTAAGCTGACCAACCAAGAAGGTGCAGCAATAATGTTCCAGTTATTAGATCTCCCTCGTGGGCAATCTAAAGCGAATAATGCTGTGATTTCGTTAGCAGTTTCTGCAGATGACTACTGATTTTGCTATACGTTTTGTAACGAGAGGTTGCCACCATGTTGAATCACGTAATACAGAAAAATGAGAGACGGCTTAAACAACGACAGGGCAGCGATACGGTGCCACTTGTTATGACTGTGCTCGAAGTGGATTGTACACATAATCCATCCATGAGGATGACGATAATATTGGAACATACATATATGCACTATCTTCAGATATTATTCTGATCGCCGTAAGTATTACATAATTCTGAAGATAAAAAAATGATTAGTGCTGTAATGAAGCCACTTTTTGCGCTGAAAAGATTCGAGTATTACGTCGAATAGTAACAGGATTTTATTGAAATTCATATGGGTGGAATTTCCTTGCCAGCTTCATTAGAGATAAGTCTCAGGCTGCTAGTTATCGACCTACAACATGAACCGGAGGCTATGCAGAGATTGTCTTGGGTCACACCACATACTGCGTCAACACCTTCATGATACTGATGTACGCTGGACTCAACACATGTGGTGTGTAGATTCACTGTAATATCAAAGACGAACCGTCAATATGCACACTTTCTGGGAATGGATTTATGAGGAGGAATTGTTCCAGCATTTGCCTTTAACACGACTTAAGATGACTAGGCTTCCTAAACCGTGATACAAGCGCAACCTCATGAGAATTTATTACGAACATTGTTGGCAGTGTAACTTGCGATGCTCCTTTCAACAAAAAAGGTCGTGAAACAATTCATGTGTATCAATACAGCTTTCGAGGTTTCTGATTAATATTGACTTTACGTCGTTTATTCAAATATTGACGAAGAAATACAATCGACATCGACTTTATAGCAGTTAAAAAGTACCTGAGGCATGGAGCTAATTAAGCGAATGAAAATATCCACCTAAACAGCTTTGTGAACAGATTGTTTATGCAAAATTCCAATATTCTGTCCTACAACGTGCCAATTAATTACGTAATAATATAACGGCATCAATATTTGGAGAAAGACTACCTTCCACGTAAATTCGTTTAGGAAACAAAAGCATAGTTCTTTGTGCGCTGCCTGACATGAAGGTTTAAAGCGACTATTTTTTTTATTTCTATACGAACTACTGCTCACCACAGCGGTATAGCTACCTCATTAAGCTGGCAGCGTGGCTTTGTGGTCCGGCATCGTGTGTGTGAGTGTCTGTGTGTCTGTGTGTGTTTGTGTGTGTGTTTGTGCACTCCCTAGATACAGCATCGAATACGTACATGATGGTTACGGAAGGAAAACGAAAAGATGTGACACAGGTTAAGGTATATTACAGTAAAATAAACTCTTTAGTAAACATGGGTCCGTGAACGGACCCATGTTTGCGAGATAACTGCAAATTTTTGGTTGCGAGTCGCCACTGACTTCATAATGAGATATTTTCTTAGTTAGTATAAACGTCATTGAAATGTAAACTTTCCAAATAAGTCTCCATCCAGATAAATATATGTGAGGTCTGTTACAGCAGACAAATCTGAAAGAAAAGACAATATAGGTGATCCAGGGGCCAGCCTTATTTAAGGGTTTTCGATATTATCTGCATTAGGGTATTGAAATGAATCAATGATAATGGGTGAAAGTTGGGGAGACCAGGAGTCGAATCTGGATCTCACCCTCAACGTGAGCCATTGCCTTGATCGAGTCGTCCAACCGAACACGCTTCGTATGTAACTCGAATTCCCAGCCTGTTACACGCTATTCGTCTAGCGTCACCTGTCCATGAACTCTTTACTCCGCATTTCAGATTCCTTCAAGGGATCGGACTCAGTTAGCATCCGCACTGAAAGGATGTTTATTTGTCCGTTGTAACTACATATACATAAGGTACGCCTGTGTGATGTGTAGGGCCCCAGCGAGCATGCAGAAGTTCCGCTACACGTAATGACATGGACTCGACTGACGTCTGAAGTAGTGCTGGAGGGAATTAACACCATGAGTCCTGCAACGCTGTCCATAAATCCGTAACACTACGAGGGGGCGGAGATCTCTCCTGAACAGCATATTGCAAGGCATCCCAGATATGTTCAGTAATACTCATATCTGGGGAGTTTGGTGTCCATTGGAAGTGTTTCAACTCTGAAGAGTGTTCCTGGAACCACTCTGTAGCAATTCTGGACTTGTAGGGTGTCGCATTGTCCTGCTGGAATTGCCCAAGTTCGTCGGAATACACAATGGACATGAATGAACGCAGGTGATAATACAGGATGTTTATGAACTTGTCACATGTCAGCATCGTATCTAGACATATCAGGGATGCCATATCACTCCAAATGCGTACGACACATATCATTACAGAGCCTCCACCAGCTTGAACAGTCCCCTGCTGACATGCAGGTTCCATGGATTCATGAGATTCTCCATACCCATCCGTACAGGTCCATTCGCTCGATACAATTCGAAACGAGACTCGTCCTATCAGGTAACATGCTCGGTGTCACAGGGCCCAGTCAAGGCAGAAATCTTTTGTGTAGTGCAGTCATCAAGGGTACACGAGTGGGCATTCGGCTCTGAAAACCCATATCGATGATTTTTCGTTGAATGGTTCGCACACTGACACTTGTTGATTGCCCAGCATTGAAATCTGCAGCAATTTACTGAAGGGTTGCACTTCTATCACGTTCAATGATTCTCTTCAGTCGTCATGGTCCCCTTCTAGCAGGATCCTTCTCCGGCCGTAGCGATGTCGGAGATTTTGTTTTACCGGACTCCTGGTATTCACGGCACACTCGTGAAATGTTCGTACGGTAAAATCCCCACTTCATCGCTGCCATTGGAATGCTGTATCCCATCGCTCGTGCTATAATATCACGTTCAGACTCATTTACATCTTGATAACCTGCCATTGTAGCACCGGTAACCGATCTATTAACTGCGCAAGACACTTGTTTTCTTTTATATGCGTTGCCGATCGCAGCGCCGTATTCTGCCTGTTTACATATCTCTGTATTTGAATACCCATGCCTACAACAATTTCTTTGGCGCTTCAGTTTGTATAAGATGGCGAGTGAGGGGTTTATGGCCCATGGGTATGTGACGATACTACGCCGGCAGTGTGGAATTGGCTGGGAATGTGGGTCGCATGGAAACCAGTTATAGGTGACAGCTCACGTTTAGCAGGAGATCTGCGTTCGTGTCCCACTCCGGCACAAATTTTCTCGTGGAATCAACGATTTATTTCAATGCCCAAATGCGGTTAACATCAGCGAAATTCTTTAAGTATGTCTCCATCTAAGTGGGCTCAAATTTCCTGCACGACTACCTTGACAGTAGGTAATGTGATACATGGCACAGTCAGTTTGATTATTAATTCACATAATGGAACAAATGATTACTATTTGGCGAGCTGACGGGAGGATTTAAAGTAATCGATAGACTAGTATAAACTTTGTACTACGCACACAACATTAGGAGTATTTGCAAGAGATGTAAATATATAAAGAAACATTCACAAAAAATGTGACAGGAGCACCGTTTGACTATTAATTTTCCTTGAAGGGGTTGACGATAAACCTATATTACGCCAACGCTCACATTTGTTTTGACTGCTTCGTATGCAACCCTATGGCACTGGATATTTCATTTGCAACTAAATTACTTCCTGCTGCCACCAATAGTAAATTGTGAGTGCTCTCGTATTTTTAAATACAATCTGATTGGGTCATATTCTCTACATAACTAGCTCGATGGAGAACTACTGTATCCTTTTTCGTGAGGTACCAGAATTTCTCTCTAGCAGCAAACAATGATTATAGTTTCAACATGTAAGTCACCAACCGCAACATCACTGGTGTCAGAAAACATTTACAGAACGGTTCCCAAAATCTTAGGATTGGGAGAGTTGGGACTGATTTTTGTAGAAGGCATTCTCATTCGATTTCTCTCCTTCTGAGGGTAACAGATCGAATAATCACTCGTGTTATTAATTAACTGTCGAGACAGCCGATATGTTATTGATACTAATTGTTCAGATGGTTTAAACGGCTCTAAGCACTATGGGAATTAACAGCTGATGTCATCAGTCCCCTAAGCTTAGAACTACTTAAACCTAACTACACTAAGGACATCACACACATCCATGCCCGGTGCAGGGTTCGAAACAGCGACCGTAGCAGCCGAGTGGTTCCCGAGTGCAGCGCCTAGAACCGCTCAGCCACCGCGGCCGACTACTAATTGTAGGTTACCGTCTTTCCCATAACATCACGACTATAACGACTTGTAGGTTACCGTCTTTCCCATAACATCACGACTATAACGACTATGTGTTTTGTCTATATCAATTGTCCGGCGACTTCGCTGACTGCCACCCTGTGCTATTCTGTATTAACATAATCTTTGTTTCACTATTAAGTCATAAATTGCAGTTATTGCCCTCTTGAATAAATAACTTTTGAGAGAAACTTCCTGGCAGATTAAAACTGTGTGCCGGACCGAGACTCGAAATCGGGACCTTTGCCTTTTGTGTGCAAGTGCTCTTGCCCGCGAAAGGCAAACGTCCCGAGTTCGAGTCTCGGTCCGGCGCAAAGTTTTAATCAGCCAGGAAGTTTCATATCAGCGCACACTCCGCTGCAGAGTGAAAATCTCATTCTCTGAACTCTTGAGAGATTTATGAATTTCATTTGGTAGTTGGGGGAAAACCTTTTTACGTTAATTGTAACGGTATCTTTCACCATAAGCCAGGATTTCGGCCACGATTAATTCTAGTAGGATAGCATGTGGTCCCTTTATGTGCACAGTTGGTTCACCAATATATCTGCTAGTTTCATGGGACCTCCCTGCAGCAGTTGAACTACATGCCAAGGAAAAGAAGTGCTTACTTTGTCAGCCTAGGAAGCACCCATATAGCAGATGGTTAGTTCGCAAAACACCGGCTCCCTGCAACGCAACAAATTTCTACTGAGGTTGTTGATTTGAACTTCACTCAACTGTCTGATAACCCTAACACCTTTGTAAATGTAATTACTTCTTCTCCAAAAGTGAATTTGTTGAAGACCTCTGCCGTTTGTAGCACACATGTAACAAATCTGTAGAATGGATTTCTCCTGTACTGTGTAACGGGACATCATCGTCTAACATTACTTTTCCTCAACAGTAGTTGTCGATGTATTATTTTTCGAATTTTGGACACGTCAGTATCATGTCAGTTGCTTTTCTGTAAACTTTCATATAATTTTATACACGGTATCTAATACTTCAAGCTAAGATTTTTGAAAAGGAATTCCTGTATATTTTAGTTCGACGCTATAATCGATTAGCACTAGTTCAGAATGTATAGTTAAAATTATTTTTTTTAACATTTGAAATTACGAATTATTTGCATACTTAAAATTTATGTTATTAATTACAGATTCCTGTACTGCTTACTGTGCTTATTTCTGGATTCAGTTTGAAATAACACGTAACGAGAACTAGTAGAAATTGGTTTGTGAAGAAAAATTTTAAAGCCTTTGGAATATTGTTATTTCCGCGGAGTGTGAGAGACACAAGCTTTCCTCTGACGTGATCGGACGTATTTTTGTAGAATAGGTGAGAACAATGTAATTTCGGCTTTGTTAATGTGAAAAATCAAAATACTGTATGATAGACTAGAATGTGAGAAAATCAGTGGAAAATATATTCATGTAAAAAAAAAAAAAAAAATTTGAAACTACATTCTTGCAAATTATTCAGTTAAAACCAATCGTGAGGACCTGATCTTAGACTTTCAGCTTCAAGAATCAGACCCCTAGACAACAAAAACTAGAGCCATCTGATCAAGATAAGCCAAGTAAATTTTATTGTAATCTTCATTCCTCTCAAATCTTCATAACAGACTTTGCTTAATAATTACTTGGACTGGGCATTGTTTAAAGTGGACAATAGATGGAAGGAGGAAGTTTTGCTGCTTCTGGAGTTTTATTATCGCGTGTGTTTGGTTTCCCTTCAGCTATAGTTGTGGTGGCTTCATTGTTTCATTAAATAATGCAAGTATTGCAATCCATGCAAGTATCCAACTTCCACATTCGCTGATCTGATTGGTGTTGTTGACAAGAAAATTTCGCGTTGTTGAGTAATACACGATATCATTCTACAAAAGTCTAGGTCTTCTACTACTTACTGTCGATCTAATTCACCGCAAAGAAACAAAATTGTACTGTTTCATACCTCCCATGGACATTGAGAAACGAAAGAAAGGCGAATGTGGTGTTCTTTTTAGTCATTATCGATTTTTATGGCACTAAATACGCTCTTTATTGTAAAAAGTACACTACTGTTCACGGAAATTATAACACCAAGAAGGAAACGCATGAATTAAATTAATTTAGTACAACAGGTTAGGTACGTGACAAGTAACAGATGATTACCTTTTCAAATCTGTACATGTCCTTTGAGCCCTACTATTCAGCATGTCGTGTGGCCACCATGCGGTGCGATTAGAGCTGCTATACGCCGTGGCATTGGATCACTAAGGTTCTGAATACGTTCCCTCCGCGCAGTTCGTATCCGAGTCCACAAATTCAAAAATGTTCAAATGTGTGTGAAATCTTATGGGACTTAACTGCTAAGGTCATCAGTCCCTAAGCTTACACAACCTAAATTATCCGAAGGACAAACACACACACCCATGCCCTAGGGAGGACTCGAACCTCCGCAGGGACCAGCCGCACAGTCCATGACTGCTGCGCCTGAGACCACTCGGCAAATCTCGCGTGGCCACAAATCCGTAACACCAGTTACTGGAAGACCGTGACGCATCAGGTGCCGACCAACGATATCCCAGACATGTTCGATGGTCGACATGCCTGGCGAACGTGCAAGCCAGGGAAGCGTTGGTACCCGTAGCTCTTTGAAGAAGGCCTGGTGACGTTCCCCAGGCATTCACCAAACCCGAACCCATGCATCGGACTGCCAAAAGCTATAGCGCGATTCAGCACTCAAAACGACTCGTTTTCAGTGTCTAGTGGCATCTCATCCACATCTACGTCATACTTCGCAAGCTTGTGGTGAAGGGTACTTTCCTTTTCACTATCTGATCACTCCTAACCTGTTCCACTCGCGAATAGTTCGTGGGAAGAGTGATTGTCGGTAAGCCTCATTTGGCTCTAATTTCTAGAATCTTCTCCTCGTGGACAATATGCGAGATGAATGTCTGGGTAAGTAATATGTTGTCCGACTCCACCTGAAAAATGCTGTACCGATATTTCAATAGTAAATCTCTCCGTGATGCACAACGCCTCTCTTGTAACGCCTGCCAGTGGAGTTTGTTTAGCATCTCCGTAACGCCCTCTCGCCACCAAAAGGGTCCTCTTGACGAAACGCGCCGCACTTCGCTGGATCTTCTCTATCTCCCACTGCCTGTTTTAAGTTTCATTCCACTTAAAGTCGCTCTGGATAGTTACGCCTATATATTTTACGGCAGACGCTGTCTCCAGCTGTTTGTTGACTGACAGAGACCGCCGACAGTTGAAGAGGGTCTTAATGTGAAATGGGGAGACATCTATCCAGAGCATCACACAAGAATTTCAAACTACATCAGGGTTCACTGAAAGTACTATGACACTTAGGTGGGAGGTGAGAAAACTTGGATTTCATGGTCGAGTGGCTGCTCATAAGCCACACATCACGCCAATAAATGCCAAACGACGACTCGCTTGGTGTAAGGAGCGTAAATATTGGACGATTGAACAGTAGAAGAACGTTGTGTGGAGTAACGAATCACGGTACACAATGAGCCTATCTCATGGCAGGGTGTGGGTATGGATGGCGAACGCCTGGTGAACGTTATCTGCCAGCATGTGTAGTGCCAACAATAGAATTCGGAGGCGGTGATGGTTATGATGTCGTCATGTTTTTCATGGAGGGAGCTTGCACCGCTTGTTGTTCTGCGTGGCACTATCGTAGCAGAGGCATACATTGATGTTCTAAACACCTTCTTGCTAGCCAGTGTTGAAGAGCAATTCGGGTATGGGGACTGCATCTTTCAACACAATCGGGTACCTGTCTCTAACGCACGGCCTTTGGCGGAGCGGTTACACGACAATAAGATCCCTGTAATGAACTGGCCTGCACAGAATGCTGACCTGAATCCTACAGAAAACCTTTGGGATGTTTTGGAATGCCGACTTCGTGCCAGGCCACACAGACCAACATCGATACCTATCCTCAGTGCAGCACTCAGTGAAGAATGGGCAGCCATTCCCCAAGAAACCTTCTAGCACATGATTAACATATGCCTGCGAGAGTGGTAGCTGTCATCAAGGCTAAGGTTGGCCCAACACCATATTGAATTCCAGCATTACCGATGGAGGGCGCCACTAACTTGTAAGTAAATTTCAGTCAAGTGTCCGGATAATTTTGATCAGATATTGTACATCCAGATGACTGAGTTTTCTTAATCATAGAATGAAGGCTTTCGCGGCAAGTGTTGTCATCAGTTAACACTTCCTGGCTGAGATGCCGTGGTCCATACATAAGAATCTCCCCTGACGTCTCCCGACTGCGGAAGGCATCCTCCGAGGACAATCGGCGAACTTCCGCAGTCGAGGGCGCAACATCAGGGGAGAGTCTTATGTGTCGACCACGGCATCTCAGCCCGGAAGTGTTAAGTGATGATTTTCTTAATCAGTTTACCATTTACATGCCTGATTCACTAGTGCAAATAGGACGGAGTGAGATCCTTTCGAAGATCTACTCACTAGGAGAACAGTATGGGCACATAACTCGTATTTACAGACCTGCTGTGGAACATCTTCCACCTAGTTAGGGTTGTTGTTGTTGTGGTCTTCAGTCCTGAGACTGGTTTGATGCAGCTCTCCATGCTACTCTATCCTGTGCAAGCTTTTTCATCTCCCAGTACCTACTGCAACCTACATCCTTCTGAATCTGCTTAGTGTATTCATCTCTTGGTCTCCCTCTACGATTTTTACCCTCCACGCTGCCCTCCAATACTAAATTGGTGATCCCATGATGCCTCAGAACATGTCCTACCAACCGATCCCTTCTTCTGGTCAAGTTGTGCCACAAACTTCTCTTCCCCCAATCCTATTCAATACTTCCTCATTAGTTATGTGATCTACCCATCTAATCTTCAGCATTCTTCTGTAGCACCACATTTCGAAAGCTTCTATTCTCTTCTTGTCCAAACTACTTATCGTCCATGTTTCACTTCCATACATGGCTACACTCCATACGAATACTTTCAGAAATGACTTCCTGACACTTAAATCAATACTGGATGTTAACAAATTTCTCTTCTTCAGAAACGCTTTCCTTGCCATTGCCAGCCTACATTTTATATCCTCTCTACTTCGACCATCATCAGTTATTTTGCTCCCCAAATAGCAAAACTCCTTTACTACTTTAAGTGTCTCATTTCCTAATCTAATTCCCTCAGCATCACCCGACTTAATTAGACTACATTCCATTATCCTTGTTTTGCTTTTGTTGATGTTCATCTTATATCCTCCTTTCAAGACACTGTCCATTCCATTCAACTGCTCTTCCAAGTCCTTTGCTGTCTCTGACAGAATTACAATGTCATCTTCAAACCTCAAAGTTTTTATTTCTTCTCCATGAATTTTAATACCTACTCCGAATTTTTCTTTTGTTTCCTTTACTGCTTGCTCAATATACAGATTGAACAACATCGGGGAGAGGCTACAACCCTGTCTTACTCCCTTCCCAACCACTGCTTCCCTTTCATGTCCCTCGACTCTTATAACTGCCATCTGGTTTCTGTACAAATTGTAAATAGCCTTTCGCTCCCTGTATTTTACCCCTGCCACCTTTAGAATTTGAAAGAGAGTATTCCAGTCAACATTGTCAAAAGCTTTCTCTAAGTCTACAAATGCTAGAAACGTAGGTTTGCCTTTCCTTAATCTTTCTTCTAAGGTAAGTCGTAAGGTCAGTACTGCCTCATGTGTTCCAGTGTTTCTACGGAATCCAAACTGATCTTCCTCGAGGTTGGCTTCTACTAGTTTTTCCATTCGTCTGTAAAGAATTTGTGTTAGTATTTTGCAGCTGTGACTTATTAAGCTGATAGTTCGGTAATTTTCACATCTGTCAACACCTGCTTTCTTTGGGATTGGAATTATTATATTCTTCTTGAAGTCTGAGGGTATTTCGCCTGTTTCATACATCTTGCTCACCAGATGGTAGAGTTTTGTCAGGACTGGCTCTCCCACGGCCGTCAGTAGTTCCAATGGAATATTGTCTACTCCGGGGGCCTTGTTTCGACTCAGGTGTTTCAGTGCCCTGTCAAACTCTTCACGCAGTATCATATCTCCCATTTCATCTTCATCTACATCCTCTTCCATTACCATAATATTGTCCTCAAGTACTTCGCCCTTGTATAGACCCTCTATATACTCCTTCCACCTTTCTGCTTTCCCTTCTTTGCTTAGAACTGGGTTTCCATCTGAGCTCTTGATATTCATACAAGTCGTTCTCTTATCTCCAAAGGTCTCTCTAATTTTCCTGTAGGCGGTATCTATCTTACCGCTAGTGAGACAGGCCTCTACATCCCTACATTTGTCCTCTAGCCATCCCTGCTTAGCCATTTTGCACTTCCTGTCGATCTCATTTTTGAGACGTTTGTATTCCTTTTTGCCTGTTTCACTTAATGCATTTTTATATTTTCTCCTTTCATCAATTAAATTCAATATTTCTTCTGTTACCCAAGGATTTCTACTAGCCCTCGTCTTTTTTACCTACTTGATCCTCTGCTGCCTTCACTACTTCATCCCTCAAAGCTACCCATTCTTCTTCTACTGTATTTATTTCCCCCATTCCTGTCAATTGCTCCCTTATGCTCTCCCTGAATCTCTGTACAACCTCTGGTTCTTTTAGTTTATCCAGGTCCCATCTCCTTAAATTCCCACCTTTTTGCAGTTTCTTCAGTTTTAATCTACAGGTCATAACCAATAGATTGTGGTCAGAGTCCACATCTGCTCCTGGAAATGTCTTACAATTTAAAACCTGGTTCCTAAATCTCTGTCTTACCATTATATAATCTATCTGATACCTTTTAGTATCTCCAGGGTTCTTCCATGTATACAACCTTCTTTCATGATTCTTAAACCAAGTGTTAGTTATGATTATGTTGTGCTCTGTGCAAAATTCTACCAGGCGGCTTCCTCTTTCATTTCTGTCCCCCAATCCATATTCACCTACTATGTTTCCTTCTCTCCCTTTTCCTACACTCGAATTCCAGTCACCCATGACTATTAAATTTTCGTCTCCCTTCACAATCTGAATAATTTCTTTTATTTCATCATACATTTCTTCAATTTCTTCGTCATCTGCAGAGCTAGTTGGCATATAAACTTGTACTACTGTAGTAGGCGTGGGCTTCGTATCTATCTTGGCCACAATAATGCGTTCACTATGCTGTTTGTAGTAGCTTACCCGCATTCCTATTTTCCTATTCATTATTAAACCTACTCCTGCATTACCCCTATTTGATTTTGTGTTTATAACCCTGTAGTCACCTGACCAGAAGTCTTGTTCCTCCTGCCACCGAACTAGTTAGGGTAGTCGCAACCAAAAAGAGGTACTTTACTATCACACAATTACACTTTCAGTTTCTCAGTGAACGCGCCCGTCGGTAATTTATTTATGAATTACCTATCATAAGTGTGTCCATCCATATCAGAATAACATTCTTAAGGTCCTTATCCGTTCGGAGTATCACAAATATGCTACAGTATTGTGTAACTGTCTGGAATTTCCGTCTTTCTTTTTATTTTAATTTCAAAGTTACATTAAATGACTTCAATTCAACTACATTTTTGTTAATTAGACAATAATGACAAAAGGTTTCACCTAAATTTAATCATTTCACCCATACGGAGTCGTGATGGAGCTATGTATTTCTTAATACGTTTACTAATTTCAGTATTAAAATAGTAAAGGAAATGTCGTTGCACGTCATATGTGAAAACTTTATGTATAGGGGATGCTGAGCCGCTTGGGGGAGCCAAGGTATCGTTAACAGAAGTGACCGGAAATGATGAAGGTTCCTAGTGCACGTGAAATGAGATTGTGATGAGATTGTTGTGCAGGATTCTGATCATATGTTGACCTTCAGTGAAGTAAAAAGCCCGTTGAAATGATTCAAATGGCTCTAAGCACTATGGGACTTAACATCTAAGGTCATCAGTCCCCTAGACGTAGAACTATTTAAACTTAACTAACCTGGGGACATGACACACATCCATGGCCGAGGCAGGATTCAAACCTGCGGCTGTAGCAGTAGCGCTGTTCCGGACTGAAGCGCCTAGAACCTCTCGGCCACAACGGCTGATCACAAATCAGATTTCCTTTAAATAGGTGCTCTAGCGGTCGTGAGCGTTAGTTACCTTCGAGACTGGACGTGGTATTTCTAGTTAGTCTAGTATGCCTTTAAGGTGAAAAGGCGCCACTATCAACAATGAACAGTGAGCGGGATCGTGTAACAGGACTACGAAACGCTGGATGTTCCCTGTGCGGTATTTCAAAAATAAAAAATAACCGTCGAGTGCTAATGATGAATTATAGCATAGCAGGTAGAATCACGAAACTGAGGTATAAATTTACATTATTGCATTATTCAAGATGGTGGCGTTGCTCTCAGGGTTGCTCCGAGCCATAATCCGTAGGTAGCGGTCATCCACTGCAGTAGTAGCCCTTGGGAGGTTTCAGCGAGCGTGTCATCGACAGTTCCGATGTTTTTGTATCTCATCCATGACCGAACAACATCGCTTTGGTTCACTCCGAGACACCTGGACACTTCCCTTGTTGAGAGCCCTTCCTGGCACAGAGTAACAATGCGGACGCGATCGAACCGCGGCATTGACCGTCTAGGCATGGTTGAACCACAGGCAACACGAGCCGTGTACCTCCTTCCTGGTGGAATGACTGGAACGGATGTCAGACCCCCTCCGTCTAATAGGTACTGCTCATGCGTGGTTGTTAACAGCTTTCGGCGGAGTCGCCAATCAATAAAGCTTTCGGCGGGTTTAGTGACATCTCTGAACAGTCAAAGTAGCTGTGTGATACAATATCCACAGTCAACGTCTATTTTGAGGTGTTCTGGGAACTGGTGTGATGCAAAACTTTGTTTGACGTGTGTTATTCTCACAGGCCGTACGAGGAAAATTTTATGGCAATTTACATATATAGTCATTAATTTGGACTGAATTTGGGATACCCCATATGTGTACCAACAGAGACTTACCTTTTATTGCGTTACCAGTAGGATTCTTATAGGATATGTTCCGTTTTCATCTTGTTTAGTTGTTTTCGTGTAATCTGACTAAAAATATTTTGAGTCAGTTATCTGTTAATCCCACGTGACATTGTACCAGTGCCAGGGTACGACTTAAACGTAATTTTTTTTCTTTCATGTTACAGGGAATTATATTAATAGTAAACTAAATCACAGAATGGGAAAGTCATTTCCACTATGAAAACAACAGCAACTTACGCCTTCGCATGAAGTATTAGTACAACGATTAGTATTGACGATATACAGTGGTTTATGGCGCTATAGGATAAGTTCGTTTATTTGGATAAAAGTGTATGGGCCTGAAGATGGCAAAATGAATTGCCGAAACTTGTTGCTTTCAGAGTAAACTAAAATATCTTAAAATATACGGTTGTTGGTGAAGGTTATTAACATTGGAAAGTACTTACGAGCCGATGTTCCCTGGCCGTGATGGACCAAAAGAGATTGTAAGTCGAATGTCGTGAGACTGTCACGAGCGCTGGCCACTCACTGGGATTGATGAAGTATGGCGTCAGCTTGAAACAACACGGCACGGCGTACCTCTATCTGTACCTGTCGTCCAGGCTCATGCTCGGTGCCCAGCGGGAACACGGCTGTAGTCATTGCCATAGGTGGCACGTCTACTAAATTTTGATTCTTACACGTTCAATCACACATTCTGCTTAATGTACTGCGTATAAACAATAAGGAAAAAATTTCTTTGTTTGTTATTCTTCTTAGCAATAGAATTGTAACGGCAGCCAGTACATTTTCTGAAAGGGTACCAAAACTCGTGTTTATACTTAATTAGAATATATTATCGTCAGATATTAGATCAATGCATATTACATCCACGTAGAATTGGGCCTGATTACGAAACGTCAGGTCGTAATATTTCGAGGTAAATAACATTTCTGCATTATGTTTTACGAAGTTGAAAAATATTGTGAAAGAAAAACAACTGTAACATAAAACATCAATTATAATTTTGGTTCTACTGAACTTTTATTCATTGTCAATTAATAGATGTTCTCGTTGTTAGTACGGTTTGTCTGAACAGAAAACCACACTATACGGTAATAAAGCACGTACAAAAAACTTTATTTTTTACTTTTGCAAATACTTTCTTGAGAGCTCTAATTTATATCTGAACTAGTGATAAACAGTAATGTTCCTGTTGCCTAGTTCAAAGAGAGTAAATGTCATCTGTTAATGGTGAAACATCAGTGAAACATGCCTGGGAAAGAAAACCAAAGAAAAAACAACCTATGTTTTGCTCAGAGCAGACCTCTTCCAGACACAAAATTTATTTGTTTATTAAAATATGGAAAATGGAAAGAAATAAGTTGTAACATTTCATTCAAAGACATATATACATGCGGCTGTTGTGGCCGAGCGGTTCTAGGCGCTTCAGTCCGGTCGCGGGTTCGAATCCTGCCCCGGGCATGGATGTATGTGATGTCCTTAGGTTAGTTAAGTTTGCGTAGTTATAAGTCTAGAGTCGCGTACTGCTCAGAGACATTTGAACCATTTGAACATATACGCAACGGCGGAGAAAAAACTCCAACAAGAAAAGGAGTGGTGCGACATATCTGAATGTTGGTAGGCGAGTTTGTAGGTGTTAAAGATGTATGTTCAAATTGCGCGACAGCTGCATAGGAGTGTCGCTAGTGGCCCCACCCTGAGGTGCAAATCAGGTTTCCTTTAAATAGGTGTTCTAGCGGCCGTGAGCGTTAATTGCCTTTGAGGCTGGACGTGGTAGTTCTAGTTAGTCGAGTCTGCCTTTAAGGTAAAAAGGCACTATTATCAATAATTCACTAAGTGTGAACGGGATGGTATAATAGGACTACGAGACGCTGGATGTTCCCTGTGCGGTATTTCAGAAATAAAAAATAATCTTCGAAGTCTGCTCATGATTGTAGCATAACAGGTAGAATCATGAGACTGAGGTATAAATTTAAAGTCAATCGGGGTGGGGTTCCTCCTGGAGTCATACGAAATCACAACCGTGATCATAACTCCAGGCACTGAGACAGAACTAGCTATCAACAGAAAATTCAGATCTCCACGCTGCCCTCCAATGAGCTCTCCCTTGACACCATTGAAGTGGCGGTGGATTGGAGTCACTGAAATATACACTACAGAGCGTCTGCCTCGGAGCTGTCATAGAAGTAACCAATTTCCAACAGTTCGTTGTGCCACTGTGGTTCCAGCTGCTGCACAAATTGCTGCTGCATATGCAGTAAGATGACCCACAGCCATACGCCGACCACGATGGTCTCCCGGCTCGGTAGTGCCACGTAGCTGCCCGTCCGCAGCCCGATCTTCCTCAGACCGTACATTCTCGTGACAACCGCTAACAATCATGTACAGGGGCTGCATTTCCGCCCTGTCTATCTGCTGTGTCGCAAAGGGAATATCCATCTTCTCGTAGCCCTCTTACACGGCCTCTTTCAAACTCAATGAGGTACCCATAATAACGTCTTTCTAGTCTTAAAGGTATTCTTGAGTAACATCAACTCACCCCGTCCAGTCTCAAAGGTTACAGACTCTCACGACCGTCAACGTGTGTTTTTAAGGAAACCTGATTTAATTTCGAAGACTTTCCCGGTGATTTGTTGTCATCTCGTAGAATCGTGGTCCGCGTCTTCCCAACACGATATTTCCACTCGCAACTCGGCGTCTTCATCAGGTGTTCCCTGAGATTCGTTGACGAGCTGACCTTGTCCCATATTTATGCCTGGGCGGTGTGTGTCGCTCTCCGTGCCGTCCGCCTCCACTGTGGCCGCTTCTGGCGTTGGTATCAGTCTCTAGGCGCCCCATCTTCGATCCGCGCCAGTTGCGGCTATCTTCCGAGTTAACGGACATTCCAAGGCGTTCCCTATTGGGTCCGCACCCGACGGGCGCGATCCTAGTACTTTCATGGCTCTGTTGAAGTTTCTTACGCTGTCCGCGACCGCGGCAAGTTTCTCTCGTGGACGAGCCATTCTGTTGGCCTTCGGTACCCGATATGCGCCTGCGGCATCCGGCTGCTGTTGGAGCTGCATATTATGACGTCCATGCTCCAAGGAGCCTGCTGCCGCCTGGTATCACGTATGTCGTTCTGTCCCGTTACTTACGCCCTTGGACGTCTGTACTTCATTCCTGGAGGAGGGAAATTTCTTCCATTCTTTCTGTAGTAGTTCCAAAGCAGGATTCCACGCAGTACTAAGCTGATATCCTGCTTCCTGGTTGATAAAATTATCAGCGATCTTGATTTGAATCCATTCGTTAATGACGCTGGCCAAGAATCGGGGTGGGGGAGGTCTGAGCCAGGATGCTGGTAGTCGCGAATCTGTTTATGGAAAAAATTGAGGATGAGGATGAGGCACTTACAACTGCTGCCTACCAGCCGACAGATACGTTGATGATACGTTCGTCATCTGGCCACATGGCAAGAGAAGACTGGGTGAGTTCCTGGACCATCTGAACACAAGACACCCCAACATCAAGTTCACCATGGAACTAGAGAGTGATGGTCAGGTCCCATTCCTCGATGTCCTGAGCAGACGATATACAGGCTGACAGCTGCCATCACCCAGCACAGAAGCAAGGAGTGCTGCGAAAACTCGTACACCGAGCGAAAACACTCTCTGATCCAGACAGACAGTGGGATTAGAACATCTACAAAGAGTGTTCAGAGACAACGGATACCTCACCAGGAACATCAGCAAAGCGCTCCATCCCACAGGACGTGTAGTGTCGGTAGCTGGACCGACACCGTGATGTGGATTGCTGAAAAGGAATGCTAAACTAACGCTGTAGCCGATAGTGCACGCACGGCAATAAGCATACGGGCGTGAAGTCTGGAACATGAGAACTTATAAATGAATAAGAAGAAAAGTAGGTAGATGCTTTTTACTTATCTTTTATTTAGGCCTTGGAATACATCTCTCTTTAATACTTGTAAGCTATAGGCACTGATACAAATGGCTCCTTGCTAGTTCGTTGCCATTAACTTAGCTGATGGCTATTCTGTCTCTCGGCTAATGAGAGAGAAAGGCTTCGTACAACTGGGCGATAGCTAGGTTCGCGTACAACTGGGCGGTAGCTTGGTTCTCGTACAACTGGGGCCGAGTCCACTCTCGTATCACGAGACCTGCCTTGGTGGTGGCGCTAGGTCTGCGATCACAGTGGCGACACGCGGGTCCGACATGTACTACATGGACCGCGGCCGATTTAAACTACCACCTAGCAAGTGTGGTGTCTGGCGGTGACACCACATTCCTCCCCCGCAAATCGGCGAACGGTCGTGTAATAAGGCTTCCGCCCGCCGTGGGGAGGACCACATGTTGACGTATGCGATGAGGTGGGGAGCCTAACAACAGGCGAGGCTGTGCCACCCGCACCCGGCCATCCGGTCCGAGGGGAGCTAGGAAACGCCTGCAAAACTAGTCCAGGGTGCACGTCAACATGCGGTGTATGCGCCCGTAAAGAAACATGAGGGGCCGAAGTGTCGACCTCCATTGCGTCGGGGTAGCCGACGCGCGATGACGTCATGTGGTCCGGAGCGGTCGGGAGTTCCATGGCGGAGGACAGCTGGTCACGGGAAGCGATCGGCGGCGCGTGACCCTGGGAGGCGCTTGGCGGCTGCAACGAAGCGTCGAATGCGGTCGGCGGCGGCGGCGGCTGCTGCTGCTGCTGCTGCGGCGGCGGCGGCGCGTCGCCATGGGGCAAAATGGAAGGCATCGTCGGTAACACCTGGGGATGAGGCGAGCCAGTAGATGGGTCCCCAGGGCGCTGACCGGACGGCACCGTCGCTGAAAGCAGACGGGGAGCGGCAGAACCCGAGCGACGACAGAGGCGCAGCTGATTGAGATGCCGACGCACCTCACCAGAGGCCCCCAAAACCAAATACATCGCGCGGCCGAGGCAGCGAAGAATGCGCCCTGCGAGCCAACGCCGTGAACCTCGATAGTTGCGATAAAATACAACGTCGCCTGGAGCAAAAGCAGGAGTCTGCCGCTGCGCAGGAACCTGATGCGGCGGATGCAGCAAAGACATCAAGGTGCGATGAGGACGACCGTGGAGCAACTCAGCCGGCGAGCGACCATCTCGGGGCTGAGATCGATACGAAGACAAAAAGAGCAACAATGCGTCCTCCCGAGAATGCGACTCTTTCAATTTCAACATCTGTGACTTGAAAGTCCGGACCAGTCGTTCAGCGGCACCGTTGGACTGAGGCGAAAACGGCGCGGATGTCAGATGTTGAATACCATTGGCCTGGCAGAAAGACTGGAATTCTGCGGACATGAATTGTGGGCCATTGTCGGAAACAATAGTCTGCGGAAGACCTTCAATGCAAAAGATAGCAGACAACGCTTGGATGGTGGCGGAGGACGTCGTGGAAGACATCCGAACAACAAAAGGAAAATTACTGAAGGCGTCGACCAGAACCAACCATCGAGCATTCCAGAATGGACCAGCAAAATCAATGTGCAAGCGTTGCCAAGGGGAAGTGGCTTTTGGCCACGCAAAGACTTTCCGCGGCGGTGCGGACTGTTGTTCGGCACACGCCGGGCACGAAGAACACATATTCGTAATCGCAGCCTCGATTCCGAACCAAGTACAGTGCTGACGAGCAAGTTGTTTCGTTCGCACTATACCCCAATGTCCTTGGTGAAGAAGCCGTAAAACAGAGGACTGTAACGAACGTGGGACCACGACTCTGGACTGATCATTATCAGAACGCAACAACAAAACACCACGTCGAACAAAAAGTCTCTCTTTGTGAGCAAAAAATCGGCGAACCAACGGATCCTCGATCCGAGACTTTGACAAAGGCCATTGCGTAGCAACAAAACGTAAAACAGTAGCAAGGACAGGGTCAGCAGCTGTGGCTGTAGCGACACGACGAAAATCAATCGGAAACGATTCGACCACTTCATCGGTTTCCGAATCAATGAACATGCAAGCAAGTTCGGAAGAATCGAATGCTTTATCCTCAGCAACAGGCAAACGGGACAACGCATCGGCGTTTCCGTGCTTAGCAGTGGACCGATACAAGATATCGTAGCGGTACTGCGAGAGGAAAATAGACCAGCGAATGAATTTCTGCGCTGTACGTGGAGGTACAGGCTTGGTCGGATGAAAAAGCGATGTCAAAGGTTTGTGGTCTGTGATGATGGTAAAGTGACGACCATACAAGAAATCATGAAACTTAGTAACACCAAACACGAGAGCCAAAGCTTCTTTCTCTATCTGTGAATAATTTCTTTGCGCAGACGAGAGCAATTTGGACGCAAAGGCAATAGGGCGATCATGTGAGCCAACTTTGTGCGCAAGCACAGCACCGATCCCGAAATCCGATGCATCTACCATCAACAAAAGGGGTTTCTGGGGATCGAATGGCGTAAGGCAAGTATTAGAAAGCAACGCCGATTGCAACTGGCGAAAGGCGCGTTCGCATTCCGTCGTCCAGAGAAACGGAACACCTGCACGGCGTAAGCGATGAAGCGGAGCTGAAATGAAAGAGGCATTGCGCACATTCACTCACACCTTGTGATTGGACATTGTTCAATGTTCTTGCGACCTCCTGACGCAATGCGCGGGGAACATTGCGCGCCCTGAAATTTTCGGTTGCGCGTTTACCTTCAGTTCTAAATGTGCTTCATAGTTTTTAGCGCAACCTAAGCCCGGTGCAAAAATGTCTGCAAATTCGTCACACAGCCGGGAAACACTGTCTGTAGGCACAGTCTGATTCACAGATAGGACCTGATTTACAATAGACATGTTAAACAACTTAAATAAATCTAGACCAAATAAGTCCACTGCAGAAGAAGAACGAAGAACGTAAAATGACACAAGTTTTGTTTGTCCCTTGAATGTTGCAAGAAGGCTGCACTGTCCTAACACAGGAATTTTCTGTCCGGAATATGTAGTTAGCTTAACATTTGCGGCACGCAACGGAGGTGCGCCCAGTTGTTTGTATGTGTCGTGATTGAGCAATGAAACTGCAGCTCCGGTATCGAGCTGGAATGGTAGCACTGTGCCTTCAAAGTCTAAGTCCACAAAAAGTTTATTGTCCTGCTGACGACAAGAGCGACTGTTTTGTACAATTGGAACAGACACTGGTACAGAATCACTTGCTAATTGACGTGATTTCCTGCGACGTCGACGCACAGTTTTTGTGGGACGATCACAGTCACTGTTAGAGAAAGTGTCACTGGACGAAGTGGAATTAACGACATGAATGTCCATAGGCGAAGGTCCACGAGCCTGAGTGTCCTTGGTTCGATTCCGGCGCGAAGCGAAGGGCCTGGAATGATTGTGATTGTCTGATCTGAGCTTTTTCTGGCAAACACTTTGAACATGTCCTTTCTTATTGCAGAAAAAGCAAATAGCTTGGAGTGACGGGCAATGTTCACGCGAATGTCTAGTAGCACACCGCGGGCATGATTTCACTGCATTTGTGGGCTGGCGCGGCACACCTGGCTTAGCACGCGGCGGCAGCTGTGCGGACGGCCGCGAGGGCAGTTGACCGGGCCGCGTTGCGCGAGCGCGCCCGGCGGGCCGGTTAATGTTACACACAGCTGGCGAAGTTTCAAAAGATTCCTGAGCACAGTCAAGTGTGTCCTGTCTATCCAATATGTCTATCACTTGTTGAAGGGAGGGATTAACTAGTTTCAAAATTTGCTCCCGTATGCGAACATCAGAAACGTTCTGTGCAATTGCATCACGCACCATTGTATCTGAATAAGAAAGACCACAGTCACATTCAAAGGCACAGTCCCTAGTAAGTCCTTGCAATGTTGCTACCCACTCCCTATTAGTTTGACCGGCCGTACGTTTTGTACGAAAAAACGTATACCGTTTTGCAACCACATTAACTGTTTCTTTGAAATGGGCATCTAATGCAGACAAAATTTCCTCGTATGACAAAGTTGCTACGTCGCGTCGGGGAAACAATTTCACTATCACACGGTATGTGGACACACCGACACAAGAAAGCAAAAACGGCTGCCGCTCATTACCTTGAATTCTGTAGGCAGCAAGGTGAAAGGCGAACTGACGAGACCACTCTTGCCAGGTCTCGTGGTTCGGGTCGTAGTGCCTAAAAGGCGGTGCAACGGCAGGTTGTGGCTGCGGTAGCGGTGAAGCGGCTGCGGCCGCATCGGTGTGCAGCGCACGTTGACCCTGGACGAGCTGTGCAAGGGCATCCAGTAACGCCTGCGTCTGCTGATTCTGCAAGCGATAAAATTCGGACAGTACATCTGGAGATTGTGGCGAAGCCATGACACAAATAAATGTAAGCAATCAGAAATAAATGTAAGCAATCAGAAAAAGGTCCTTTTCCCTCGTCGCCAATAATTGTAGTGTCGGTAGCTGGACCGACACCGTGATGTGGATTGCTGAAAAGGAATGCTAAACTAACGCTGTAGCCGATAGTGCACGCACGGCAATAAGCATACGGGCGTGAAGTCTGGAACATGAGAACTTATAAATGAATAAGAAGAAAAGTAGGTAGATGCTTTTTACTTATCTTTTATTTAGGCCTTGGAATACATCTCTCTTTAATACTTGTAAGCTATAGGCACTGATACAAATGGCTCCTTGCTAGTTCGTTGCCATTAACTTAGCTGATGGCTATTCTGTCTCTCGGCTAATGAGAGAGAAAGGCTTCGTACAACTGGGCGATAGCTAGGTTCGCGTACAACTGGGCGGTAGCTTGGTTCTCGTACAACTGGGGCCGAGTCCACTCTCGTATCACGAGACCTGCCTTGGTGGTGGCGCTAGGTCTGCGATCACAGTGGCGACACGCGGGTCCGACATGTACTAAATGGACCGCGGCCGATTTAAACTACCACCTAGCAAGTGTGGTGTCTGGCGGTGACACCACAGGACGACCTGAGGCAACAGGAGAGGAGCAGGAAAAAGAGACAAGCAAAATAGCCTTTCTACCTTATGCTGGGCCTATATCTGCCAAGATCACCAGAATATTGAAGAAACACAATATCAAGAGTGTGTTCTGCCCACCTGACAAGATAAGGACGTTACTTGGAACTGTCAAGGATGATTTAGGGTTAAGGAAACCTGGTGTCTACCATATACCATGTGAATGTGGGATATCTTACAGCGGTCAAACTACTAGAAAAGTTGAAATAAGATGTAAAGAACACAAGAGACATAACCAGGCTACGACAGGTAACAAA
This sequence comes from Schistocerca piceifrons, assembly GCF_021461385.2. Lineage (NCBI taxonomy): Eukaryota > Metazoa > Arthropoda > Insecta > Orthoptera > Acrididae > Schistocerca > Schistocerca piceifrons. The sequence goes on from NC_060146.1 coordinate 123,711,364, forward strand.
ATCCGCAATAGCAGAACATTGCCTGGACCTTGAGCACACTATGGATTATGACCAAATCAGGATCCCGGCACAGAGCCCCAGATTCTGGGCTAGTGTCATTCATGAATCAATTGAAATCAAGATGGCGGAGAACTTGTTGAACCGGGAAGCAGGATATCAGCTTAGTACTGCGTGGAATCCAGCTCTGGAACGACTACAGAAACACGGGAAGCAAGTTCCCTCCTCCAGGAATGAACTACAGACGTCCAAGGGCGTAAGTAACGGGACAGAACGGCATAACGCGATACCAGGCGGCAGCAAGCTCCTTGGAGGATGGCCGTCATAATATGCAGCTCCAACAGCAGCCGGATGCTGCAGGAAACGCACCTCACAGGCTCATACCGGGTTCAGAAGGCCAGGAGAATGGTTCGGCCACGAGACAAACTAGCCGCGGTCGCGGACATCATAAGGAACTTCAACGGAGCCATGAAAGTACTAGGATCGCGCCTATGGTGCGCGTACCCAATAGGGAACTCCTTGGAATGTCCGCCAACTCAGAAGAGCCGCAACGGGTGCGAACCGAAGATGTGTCGCCCAGAGACTGATACCATCGCCAGAAGCGGCCACAGTGGGGGCGGACGGCATAGGGAGCGCCACACAGCGCCCAGGCATAAATATGGGACAAGGTCAGCTCGTCAACCAGTCTCAGGGAACACCTGATGAAGACGGCGAGTTACGACGTCGAAATATCGTGTTGGGAAGACGCGGACCACCGGCAGTACACCCGATTCTACGAGATGACAAACCTGATTTGTAGCCTCGTTCTGGCGCTGATAGCACCACTTTTATGCGACTGACTCGAAATTTTAAAAGACACCTTCTTCGAGACATAGAAACATGCCCACCAATTCTTATTTACGTTCCACAAGTCTTTCTTGAGGCTTCGATGTTTTTATTTTCCTTTTTTTTCGTTCGCGTATGCGTTTATGCAGAGTGACTTATCTGTCATCTGTACAGTTACTAACTGGCTACGTCCTACCATAGTCAACTAAAAGTATTTCATTTGAAGAGGGAAAGAGTATATCTTGCACAATTTAAGTGTTATGTGTAAAAATAAATTTTATAATACACCGAAGGGCCAAAGAAACTGGTACACCTGCCTAATATTGTGTAGGGTCCCCTCGAGCACACGACGTGCCATGGACTCGACTAATGTCTGAAGTACTGCTGGAGGGAACTTACACCATGAGGCCTGCAGGGGCGTCCATAAATCCAAACGAGGGGTTGGAGATCTCTTCTCAACAACACGTTGCAATACATGATATGCTCAATGATGTTCATGTCTGGGGAGTTTGGTAACTAGCGAAATTGCTTAAACTCAGAAGAGTGTTCTTGGAACCAATCTGTGGCAATTCAGAACATGTGGGGTGTCGCATTATCCTGCTGGAACTGCACAAGTCCGTCGGAGTGCACAATGGACACGAATGAATGCAAGTGATCAGACAAGATGCTTTCGTACGTGTCACCTGTCACAGTCGTAGCTAGACATATCAGGGATCCCATATCACTCGAACTGCACGCTCCTTACACCATTACAGAGCCTCCATCAGCTTGAGAAGTCTGCTGGTAACATCCAGGGTCCATGGATTCATGAGATATTCTCCATACCCGTACACGTCCGTCCACTCGATACAATTTCAAGCGAAACACGTCCGACCAGTCAACGTGTTTCCCGTCATCAACAGTCCACTATCGGTGTTGACGGGCCCGGGCGAGGTGTAAAGCTTTGTGTCGTACAGTCATCAAGGGTACACGAGCGGGTCGTCTGCTGCGAAAGCCCGTATCGATGTTGTTTCGTTGAATGGTTCGCGCGTTGACTCGAGTTGACGGCCCAGTATTGAAATCTGCAACAATTTGTGGACAGGTTGCTCTCCTGTCGTCGTTGGTCAACTTCTTGCAAGATCTTTCTCCGGCTGCAGCGTTGTCGGAGATTTGAAGTTTTTCCAGATTCGTGATATTCACAGTGCCTTCGTGAAATGGTCGTATGGGAAAATCGACACTTCATCGCTACCTCTGAAATGCTGTTTCCCATCGCTCGAGCACCGACTATAGCATCACTTTCAGTCCCACTTAAATCTTGATAACCTGCCATTGTAGCAGCTGTAAACGATCTATCAACTGCACCAGACACTTGTTGTCTTTCAAACGCGTTGCCGACCGCAGCGCCGTATTGTGCTTGCTATACCAGTTACATGCCTATACCAGTTTCTTTGGCGCTTCAATTTATATGAGAATGTTAAGAAAGTGTTGATGTTCATGTGAGTTCGAGTCTTTTCTATATTATTACAAGGATAGAATACCGTTTTAAATACTACCTGCCCAGTTGTGAACGTTTCATGGAGCTGATGCCCACTATTAGCTGAAAAGTAGACTTGGTAATGCCCACACTGTCATAGCTTGCAGTACTGTGTGCGTAATGAACCGTATTTTCAGGAAGATGAACTTAAGTTAAATTCACGAAAGTAGCCCAATGAAATAAATAAGATAAGGCAGTTGCTGCGCTGTGCTTTGTTTGAGGTACATACAGTTCAGCACTTCTTACTTTGGACAGAAAACTTGGAACAATATTCACTAGCAAATTTGTCTCATAAATTCAGTAAATGCGTTCTTCTATTCTTACATAACAAAGCCATTCAGAGTGATAATGATAATCTTCTTTATTTTATGTTTCATTCACAGAGAATCAGGTGCAGTTTAGATCAATTCTCATCACACACATCACAAATAATTTGCACAAATATTTTCGTGTTCATATGTAGGGTAGTTGAGGCTGCTCTAGATCTGTAATCAGAATCTAAAAATCTATACTATCTCCAAATAAAACGTATAAGTTGCTTCAGTTTCATTCAGTTACAACAGTCGAATGTATTTAAGAAGTTTCACAATGAATAATGAAACTGGCAGAATGTCATCTCATCCTGGGGCCTTCTTTTGAAACGGCGTTCAGTGTCTTGTCAGAGTCATCACACACTATCTCAGAAATCTCTTTTCATTCACTTCTTTTCACTTTTCGATAAAACTTCAATCACGTTGTTTGTTTTTTCTTTTATGTAACCCCAAGATATTTCTTTCATTCTGCTATCTTTCTTTAATGCTGGGATTCCCATGTAAGTAATTTGTGACCATACAGCTCCTTCGTTTTTCATCAAATGGTGAAACGTCCCCTTAGAAAAATTTAAAAATGACAGTGCTGGAAAACCTCTTAGGTTATTTGATTTTCAAACAGCTGAGGAGAACTGAACGTACTCAGACATTTCTGTCTCTATTTATTCTGATCAACACTAAACTGACACACAATATTTTTAGCGCAATCCCTACAAAAGAATGGCCCTGACTAACAATAACCTATACCTTTCATGAATCACTTACCTCACAAAAATCTTCGTTACTAGAACTACTGCAATACAGCGAGCGCCAATACTGACAGCTAAATGTTCAAAAAATGTTCAAATGTGTGTGAAATCTTACGGGACTTAACTGCTAAGGCCATCAGTCCCTAAGCTTACACACTATTTAACCTAAATTATCCTGAGAACAAACGCACACCCATGCTCGAAGGGAGGACTCTAACTTCCGCCAGCTAAATAAAAGATTACAACTACTGAAGGCACTAAATACTGATAGGCATAGTTAGCAAATGAAAGTATTTGATAGAGAACAAACATTGTATTTACCTTAATAATGTTCAAAAGGCATCATATATATATATCAGTTCATTACATCCAATACTAAAAATTTGCTCTTCCTGATGGTCACACGTCCAGATCGTCCGCTCTCAAAATTCTCCCATCTCTCTCCCCACATCCACCACTGCTGGCGGCTCACCTCCAACTGCACAACGCTACGTGCTGTTCACATCCATCTGCCCAACACTACAATAGCGAATATTTCAACAATGCCAACCAGCCACAAACTGCACACAGCACAGTCAGTGATTCTCATACAGAGCGCTACGTGCCGTTACCGACATAAAAACCTAAACAGCCTACTTACAATGTTCCTCTAAGCCAGCCGGGGTGACCGAGCGGTTCTAGGCGTACAGTATGGAACGTTGCGACCGCTACGGTCGCAGGTTCGAATCCTGCCTGGGGCACGGATATGTGTGATGTCCTTAAGTTAGTTAGGTTTAAGTAGTTCTAAGTTCTAGGGGCCTGATGACCTCAGAAGTTAAGTCCCATAGTACTCAGAGCCATTTGAACCTTTTTTTATTTTTGTTCCTCTAATATTCTTATGAACAGCGTTCATCTTCCCTTCAGTCATGCATACTCAATTTCTCCTCTAGACTTTCCAAATTTGCCAACTTGCAGCTTCTGTTCTTATTTCAGCTGTTTGGTTTCAGGCTGGATCTCCCATCCCGTTCGATGCTGAGGTGCCATTCCAGTACAGTTGGAGAACCTCTGCAGTGATGTGACGACGATGTTAGTTTGTGGGGCGTTCGACATCGTGGTCATCAGCACCCATACCAGTTCCAAATCTTTCCGTTTCCAGTCTCGGCGCTTCCCGGATGATGGTGAGGTGATGGGAACCGGCTGGGTATCGAACTCGGGACCGCATGATCCAGAGGCAGCAACGCTAGCACTATACCACGAGCTGCGGAGCTCTGCAATGCTGTCCGAGTTGGGGGGGAATAAGTTTAGGAGGAATGCCAAGCGGCTTGAGGCGCGTTCCATTGAGGTGGAAGGCTCGCTAAGGTATTCCACGCAATCGTGCCAAGCCACTATGCAAGGGTGGCATAGTGGCTGGTTAATCTGCCTAGTGGGTGACATCCGGGTTTGAATCCTGGCCTCGGCACAAACTTTCATTCGTCTCTTCACTCTGCATACACACGTCACACATCATTGAGACGTGGGAGGCCTCTGGAACCATATAGTTTCATTCGGTTGTATTCTCCATTTCCTTGTTTTGTTGCTTCACTTTCCAATTTTTCCCTTTCATATCCTCACACAATCCTTGAAATGAGCATCTCTGCTCTCCGAGACATGAGGAAAATTCTGCAAACGTATAGCTTAAGTTATTGCTCAAGATTTAATGTGTAGTGGAATAAGAAAGGGCCGACCTGGCCACAATGTTTCGGTGTAATAAATAGAAAACTTGAGAACTGTGCGGAGTTGGTGTAGTTAGCAGAATAGCCGCTAGTCCTGGCAAGGAACACGTGCTCCTCACACCACTACACGCTCGTTTATCACGGGACAGAGCGTTTTCATTATTATTTATTACTGTTTTTCCTCGGCGATGTCGCGGGGAGTTGTTTTAGAGCATAAAACAGAGCCATACATCTGGCACGCGTTTTCCAGGCCGCCGTCGCGTGAAATACGCACTTTTCTGAATGATTAATAGAGCGAACTGCCCTCGTGGCACGCGAGCGCGATAAATCCAGTCTTGTTTCTGGCGCGCGACGGCCTGTAATATTGAACCAGCGTATTACAAATTGATTTGTTGCGTCCTGAATATTTCCGACCTCAATGATGTGGACTAATGCTTGTTTCGCGAGGGCAAAAGAATGGCGCATTTGACAGCGCAGCCAAGAGATGGTCTCAATGGTGGGCACCTCAGTACGTCGTTCTGTCTCTCTTACGGGGGAAGCATGAGGTCATCGGGTCAGAAATTTTACTTATGATTCGCACGGTTGAGGTAAGTACTTAGGTTTAAAAATTGCCGTTCCAGTAGGATGCACTTCTCAGCCTGTTCGGAGAAATCAGGGTCAGAGTTGACACGTGTTACAAAACCGGACACAACAGGAAGGACCAGGCGCCTTTGCTTTTTTCTTTTATCACTCGTTTATTACATCAGAGAAATACACATTTTAAGACACAATTTAACTACATGAAATATTGCTCCCAGTAAAGGTTAACATAAGCAATGACAAAACTTAGTTCTTGTTGTGTACATAGTTCCGCGTAGTCAGCGCGTACACAACTTTCCCAATAGAGCGCGCCCCGCTAAGCACAACAGCGCAGGCGCAGCGATCGTCCGTCTCCGCTCTACGAGACGGCGCTGCCATAAAGACGGACCAAATTATGCTTCCGTCGATCCGCGTATTAATATGTAACGCAGCCAATGAGATTGCTGCTAACGTAGAACCTTTTCTCCTCGCGGATCACACTCGCGCAGTGATACCTGAACGCTCGAGGTATTATAACGAGTGTACAGACCTCCGATTAGTCAGTCTGTACCAGTCTGCATTAGTCTGTACCAGTCGATACTCAAGTTTCAGTCTGCAGCTAATAAGATTATCATATTCCTGTACACAGCCACGAAGAGAAATGTGTAGACACTTTGTCAAGTATCAGAGACATATGTGAGAATATGATTAACGTACCAAGATCAAAGGAACTTCTGATTGTAAACAGAATCAAGATTTAAGTAACGTAATGTCTATCCTTTTTATTATTTTAATAAATGTGTGTGAAAATTAATCAAGTTCTGTTTAAAGTTGGTCACCGTCAATCTGCTACTCTAAGCGTGCAAGTGGCATTTCTATCGTCTGACCTAACGACAGAAGACAAACACGCCACGATAAGACCACGAGACATATTGCTGACACTCGCCTACTTCGTTAGAGCGACAATTCCAATAATCTGGTGGTGTGTGTACCGAAGGTCTTACAGTACGCACATCACAGTTCTCTTAAGGGTTTCTACTGTCAACAAATTTTAAGGAGGCAATGTAGCCGGCCGGAGTGGCCGTGCGGTTCTAGGCGCTACAGTCTGGAACCGCGTGACCGCTACGGTTGCAGGTTCGAATCCTTCCTCGGGCGTGGATGTGTGTGGTGTCCTTAGGTTAGTTAGGTATAAGTAATTCTAAGTTCAAGGGGACTGATGACCTCAGAAGTTAAGTCCCATACTGCTCAGAGCCATTTTTTTTAGGCAATGTAAGGTTTATATCAATTTAGCTCAAACACGCAGCTAGTGATTGAATCATGACATGGAAACTTTAACAATTTCGGCAACAAATAAATAGCGTGAATTTGTACTCACAGTAACCAACTAATCAACAGCCTTGCCACTGAATAACTAGTAGACCATTTGGAACGAATTAACAACACCCAGCAACTAGGGGTGTTAATAAAAAGGTTCAAATGGCTCTCAGCACTATGGGACTCAACTTCTGAGGTCATCAGTCCCCTAGAACTTACGCTACGGTCGCAGGTTCGAATCCTGCCTCGGGCATGGATGTTTGTGATGTCCTTAGGTTAGTTCGGTTTAACTAGTTCTAAGTTCTAGGGGACTAATGACCTCAGCAGTTGAGTCCCATAGTGCTCAGAGCCATTTTGAACCCTAGAACTTAGAACTACTTAAACCTAACTAACCTAAGGACATAACACACATCCATGCCCGAAGCAGGATTCTAACCTGCGACCGTAGCGGTCGTGCGGTTCCAGACTGTAGCGCCTAGAACCGCTCAGACACTCCAGCCGGCGGGAGTTAATACCAACATTCTTTAAATGTCTCGCCCCCCATTAAATAAACAAACCTACAGTAATTAAATGAATAACAAATCAAAATAGCATTCAATGGAAAAAGAAACTTACTGACGAGTAGAAATGTTAGTTTAGACGTAAGAAAGAGAGTCATGAAAACCTATGTGTGGAGTACAGCCCTTTACGGATGTGAAACTTGGACTAGTGGAAAAGAAGAAAAGAGAAGATTAGAGGCATTCGAAATGTGGTGCTACCGGAGAATGGAAAAAATCAGCTGGCGAGACAAGGCTACAAACGAAGATGTCCTCAGAAGAGTGAAAGAAAACAGATCTCTTTGGCGAAATATACAGAAAAGAAGAATAACCTTCATAGGTCACATTTTACGGCATAACAATTTCATTAAGAGAATATTAGAAGGAATCATTGAAGGAAGAACTCGCCGAGGACGACCTAGATTAAGCTACATTCAACAAGTAATAAATGACATCGGGTGCCAGACCTATGCAGATATGAAGAAGAAAGTTGACAAAAGAACGGAATGGCGTGCTGCTGCCAACCAACCTGTGGGTTGATAACCGAAGAAGAAGAAGAACAAATCAAACACACTACGCTCCACTCAAACCCTTCAGTGGAAGCCAAGCCAAAAAAATTCCAGCCGGCCGGAGTGGTTGTGCGGTTCTAGGCGCTTCAGTCTAGAACCGCGTGACCGCAACGGTCGCAGGTTCGAATCCTGCCTCGGTCACGGATGTGTGATGTCCTTAGGTTAGTTAGGTTTAAGTAGTTCTAGGGGACTGATGACCTCAGTAGCTAAGTCCCATAGTGCTCAGAGAAATTGACACCATTTTTTGAAGACTCCATTAACTGACTAGCACTGAAGTCACACTAAAGCTCGTCTCTGTGTTCCCAGACGCACATGGGCCAAACTTATACAAGATAAGATTTTCAAGGGAGCATATCAGTAAAGCCGGTAGTGGAGCTAACTCGTAGCACTGAAAATTAAGGTACTAGACCGGGGCACAAGGTGGTATACAATGAGGTTGCCTTAGTGCTATACTGCGCTCCAAAATATTAATTCAAATGGCCAATTGAAAATTAAGTACACTTAAACCAGCATTAATTAACAAGGAGTGACACCAAGTCGCTCGAAGGGATGACAACACTTAATTGAAAAGGCGAATGCCGGAGCCGGCAGTAACATCAAACACCTTCTCCGAGCTTTAACCAGGAGTCACTTCCCGCTATACAAGTAAACATTTAATCAAGCACAAGGAAGGAACACCAAAGAGAAAATTCAAATAAACCCCCAAAAGATTATATAGGACAGAGAACCCCAACTATTTAAATTAAAAGAATTATCTCTCCCCACAGGCAGTGTCAACGCGAAGGCCACACTTAAGGGGCCACCAAAATTGGTTACAAAAGGTCTTATACATTTTATCTCTTTCTTTAAAGAGACACAAGGCTGCTTAACTTCTGCTGGCTTCTGCTGGACGTCCGGTATGGCTCGTGTAGGATACACCAGGCAGCAACCAAAGCTAGGCGGTCGCAAGGAACGGCGAGCAAAATCCGGAGAGCAGACAGGTAGGCAGCCAACACATATCCTCCATGCTGAACCGGCAGACCGCGTACAGCCAACTCCACTTATACCTGGTTGCTCCCCACCTCGTAACTCGCGGCGTCTCAGCAGGTAGCCCGAGCAAACGTCAACTGCCATTCGTCCCGCGAATGCGGAAAACAGCAAGGCAAGAAAAGATAAGAAACATCGAAGGATCGATAATGGACATCCAAGAGACTGGCGCGCCAGTAACGAGCGCCACTGCTCAAGAGTTTCGCAAGGTCGAGCTCCGTACGTGAGCCCCAGCCTCTGTTTTGAGTTGTTGCGTTAGCGCAAGAGACCAACACGGCTGACTACGTGTGTATCTAACTATACTTTGTTCCGGTCTCCTCATGTTTTTCTTTTCTTGCATAACTGTAAGAAATGATGCTTCATTGTGCGATGTCCGCTTACGTTTAAATGTTATCCTATTTGAGAATGTTAATTGCTCTAAGGACCGTGTGTGGTGTCACCGCCAGACACCACACTTGCTAGGTGGTAGCCTTTAAATCGGCCGCGGTCCGTTAGTATACGTCGGACCCGCGTGTCGCCACTGTCAGTGATTGCAGACCAAGCGCCGCCACACGGCAGGTCTAGAGAGACTTCCTAGCACTCGCCCCAGTTGTACAGCCGACTTTGCTAGCGGTGGTTCACTGACAAATTACGTTCTCATTTGCCGAGACGATAGTCAGCATACCCTTCAGCTACGTCATTTGCTACGACCCAGCAAGGCGCCATTATCATTTGCTATTTATCTTGTGATGCATGTACCGTCAGACCGATGTTCACCAATTATGGATTAAAGTTAAGTATTCCAGAAGCTACGTACTATTTTTGCTACTATAAAGATCTTGTCATTTTCCAGACCTCACGCCAGCCTGCGTGAGCTTAACGCGTGCCTTCGGCCTCCCGTCCTAGTGGATTGGCTGTCTTGCCAGTCCACAAAACCATGTCTAGCAATCGAACTCAAAAAACGGGAGACAGTCTAGTGCAGTAACTGCTCACTCGGTTAACTACTGATCGCTCTCTATATTAGACAGAGCTCACACACTACTATACCATAAATCTCTATACACACAATGCGATCAAAAGTATCCGACAGACTTACAAGTTCGTGGCACCCTCCATCGCTAATGCTGGAGTTCAGTATGGTGTTGGCCCACCCTTAGCCTTGATGACACTCTCCCACGCATACGTTCAATCAGGTGCTAGAATGATTATTGAGGAATGACAGCTCCTTCTCCACGGATTGCTGCACTGAGGAGAGGTACCGACGTTCTTCGGTCAGACCTGGCACGAAGTCGGCGTTCCAAAACATCCCAAAGGTGTTCTATAGGATTCAGATCAGGACTCTGTGCACGCCAGTCCGTTACAGTGATGCTATTGTCGTGTAAACACTCCGCCACAGGCCGTGCTTTATCAACATGTGCTCGATCTTGTTGAAAGATGCAATCGCCGTCCGCGAGTTGCTCATGACCAGTGGGAAGCAAGAAGGTGCTTAAAACATCAGTGTAGGCCTGTGCGGTGATACTGCCACGCAAAATAACAAGGGGTGCAAGCCCCCTTCATGACTACACCATAACACCGCGGCCTCCGAATTTTACTGTTGGTACTATGCACGCTGGCAGATGACGTTCACACAACGTTCTTCCACTGCCCAATTGTCCAATGCTTAAACTCCTTACACCAAGCCTTCTGGTAGCAAACAGACCCGAACTACACTCCTGGAAATGGAAAAAAGAACACATTGACACAGGTGTGTCAGACCCACCATACTTGCTCCGGACACTGCGAGAGGGCTGTACAAGCAATGATCACACGCACGGCACAGCGGACACACCAGGAACCGCGGTGTTGGCCGTCAAATGGCGCTAGCTGCGCAGCATTTGTGCACCACCGCCGTCAGTGTCAGCCAGTTTGCCGTGGCATACGGAGCTTCATCGCAGTCTTTAACACTGGTAGCATGCCGCGACAGCGTGGACGTGAACTGTATGTGCAGTTGACGGACTTTGAGCGAGGGCGTATAGTGGGCATGCGGGAGGCCGGGTGGACGTACCACCGAATTGCTCAACACGTGGGGCGTGAGGTCTCCACAGTACATCGATGTTGTCGCCAGTGGTCGGCGGAAGGTGCACGTGCCCGTCGACCTGGGACCGGACCGCAGCGACGCACGGATGCACGCCAAGACCGCAGGATCCTACGCAGTGCCGTAGGGGACCGCACCGCCACTTCCCAGCAAATTAGGGACACTGTTGCTCCTGGGGTATCGGCGAGGACCATTCGCAACCGTCTCCATGAAGCTGGGCTACGGTCCCGCACACCGTTAGGCCGTCTTCCGCTCACGCCCCAACATCGTGCAGCCCGCCTCCAGTGGTGTCCCGACAGGCGTGAATGGAGGGACGAATGGAGACGTGTCGTCTTCAGCGATGAGAGTCGCTTCTGCCTTGGTGCCAATGATGGTCGTATGCGTGTTTGGCGCCGTGCAGGTGAGCGCCACAATCAGGACTGAATACGACCGAGGCACACAGGGCCAACACCCGGCATCATGGTGTGGGGAGTGATCTCCTACACTGGCCGTACACCACTGGTGATCGTCGAGGGGACACTGAATAGTGCACGGTACATCCAAACCGTCATCGAACCAATCGTTCTACCATTCCTAGACCGGCAAGGGAACTTGCTGTTCCAACAGGACAATGCACGTCCGCATGTATCCCGTGCCACCCAACGTGCTCTAGAAGGTGTAAGTCAACTACCCTGGCCAGCAAGATCTCCGGATCTGTCCCCCATTGAGCATGTTTGGGACTGGATGAAGCATCGTCTCACGCGGTCTGCACGTCCAGCACGAACGCTGGTCCAACTGAGGCGCCAGGTGGAAATGGCATGGCAAGCCGTTCCACAGGACTACATCCAGCATCTCTACGATCGTCTCCATGGGAGAATAGCAGCCTGCATTGCTGCGAAAGGTGGATATACACTGTACTAGTGCCGACATTGTGCATGCTCTGTTGCCTGTGTCTATGTGCCTGTGGTTCTGTCAGTGTGATCATGTGATGTATCTGACCCCAGGAATGTGTCAATGAAGTTTACCCTTCCTGGGACAATGAATTCACGGTGTTCTTATTTCAATTTCCAGGAGTGTATTTGAAACAGTTAACGCAGAACAGGGAATCAGCGATCATAAAACGGTTACTGCATCGATGATTTCAGACGTAAATAGTAATATTAAAAAAGGTAGCAAGATTTTTCTGTTTAGAAAAAGTGACACAAAGCAGAGTTCAGAGTACTTGACAGCTCAACACAAAAGTTTTGTCTCAAGTACAGATAGTGTTGAGGATCAGTGGACAAAGTTCAAAACCATCGTACAATATGAATTAGATGAGTATGTGCCAAGCAAGATCGAAAGGGATGGAAAATAGCCACCGTGGTACAACAGCCGAGTTAGAAAACTGCTATGGAAGCAAAGGGAACTTCACAGCAAACATAAACATAGCCAAAGCCTTGCAGACAAACAAAAATTACACGAAGCAAAATGTAGTGCGAGGAGGGCTATGCGAGAGGCGTTCAATGAATTCGAAAGTAAAGTTCTATGAACTGACTTGGCAGCAAATCCTAAGAAATTCTGGTCTTATGTCAAAGCGGTAGGTGGATCAAAACAAAATGTCCAGACACTCTGTTACCAAAATGGTACTGAAACAGAGGATGGCAGACTAAAGGCCGAAATACTAAATGTCTTTTTCCAAAGCTGTTTCACAGAGGAAGACTGCACTGTAGGTCTTTCTCTAGATTGTAGTACAGATGACAGAATGGTAGATACCGAAACAGATGAGAGAGGGATACAAAACAATTAAAATCGCTCAAAAGAGGTGACGCCGCTGGACCTGATGAGATACCAGTTCGATTTTAAACAGAGTACCGGAAGGAACGTGGCCCCCTTCTTGCAGCGGTGTACCGTAGGTCTCCAGAAGAGCGTAGCGTTCGAAAAGATTGGAAAAGGGCACAGGTCACCCCGTTTTCAAGAAGTGACGTCGAACAGATGTGCAGAACTATAGACCTATATCTCTAATGTCGATCAGTTGTAGAATTTTGGCTCTGAGCACTATGGGACTTAACATCTGAGGTCATCAGTCCCCTAGAACTTAGAACTACTTAAACCTAACTAACCTAAGGACATCACACACATCCATGCCCGAAGCAGGATTCGAACCTGCGACCGTAGCGGTCGCGCGGTTCCAGACTGTAGCGCCTAGAACCGCTAGGCCACGCCCGCCGGCCCTGTAGAATTTTGGAACACGTATTATGTTCGAGTATAATGACTTTTCTGGACACTAGAAATCTACTCTGTAGGAATGAGCATGGGTTTCGAAAAAGACGATCGTGAGAAACCCAGCTCGCGCTATTCGTCCACGAGACTCAGAGAGACATAGACACGGGTTCCCAGGCAGATGCCGTGTTTCTTGACATCCGATAGGCGTTTGATACAGTTCCCCACAGTCGTTTAATTAACAAAGTAAGAGCATATGGACTACCAGACCAATTGTATGATTGGATTGAAGAGTTCCTACATAACAGAACGCAGCATGTCATTCTCAATAGAGAGAAGTCTTCCGCAGTAAGAGTGATTTCAGTGCCGCAGGGAAGTGTTGTAAGACCGTTGCTATTTACAATATATATAAATGACCTTGTGGATAACATCGGAAGTTCACTGAGGCTTTTTGCGGATGATGCTGTAGTATATCGAGAGATTGTAACAACGGAAAATTGTATTGATGTGCAGGAGGATCTGCCAAGGATTGACGCATGGTGCAAGGAATGGCAATTGAATCTCAATGTAGACAAGTGTAATGTGCTGCGAACACACAGAAAGAAAGATCCTTTATCATTTAGCTACAATATAGCAGGTCAGCAACTGGAAGCAGTTAATTCCATAAATTATCTGGGAGTAGGCATTAGGAGTGATTTAAAATGGAATAACCACATAAAATTAATCGTCGGTAAAGCAGATGCCAGACTGAGATTCATTGGAAGAATCCTAAGGAAATGCAATCCGAAAACAAAGGAAGTAGGTTACAGTACGCTTGTTCGGCCACTGCTTGAATACTGCTCAGCAGTGTGGGATCCGTACCAGATAGGGTTGATAGAAGAGATAGAGAAGATCCAACGGAGAGCAGCGCGCTTCGTTACGGGATCATTTAGTAATCGCGAAAGCGTTGCGGAGATGATAGATGAACTCCAGTAGAAGACTCTGTAACGGAGACGCTTAGTAGCTCGGTACGGGGCTTTTGTTGAAGTTTCGAGAACATACCTTCACGGAGGAGTCAAGCACTATATTGCTCCCTCCTACGTATATGTCACGAAGACACCATGAGGATGAAATCGGAGAGATTAGAGCCCACACAGAGGCATACCGACAATCTTTCTTTCCACGAACGATACGAGATTGTAATAGAAGGGAGAATCGATAGAGGTACCCAAAGTACTCTCCGCCAGACGCTGTCAGGTGGCTTGCGGAGTATGGCTGTAGATGTAGATGCCAGGCGTCTTTTGGCATTTAGCGGCGTGATGCGTGGCTTATTAGCAGCCGCACCACCATGAAATCCACGGTTTCTCTCCTCTCGCGTAACCGTCATAGTAGCTGCAGTGGATCCTGATACAGTTTGGAATTCCTGTGTGATCGTTTGGATAGAAGTCTGTCTATTACACATTACGACCCTCTCCAACTGTCTGCGGTCCCTGTCTGTGAACAGACGAGGCCAACCTGTACGCTGTTGTGCTGTACGTGTCCCTTCACGTTTCCATTTCACTATCACATCAGAAACAGTGGATCTAGGGATGTTTAGGAGTGTGGAAATCTCGCGTACAGATGTATGACACAAGTGACACCAAATCACGTTATCACGTTCGAACTCCGTGAGTGCCGCGCCTCATTCTGGCCTCCAACGATGTCTAATGAATACTGAGGTCGCTGATATGGAGTAACTGGCAGTAGGTGGCGGTACAGTGCACCTAATATGAATAACGTATGTTTTTTGGGATGTCCGGATACTTTGAATCATATGGTGTATATAAAGGCGTTGTCCCGGCTGACTGTCTCATGATCACCCAGCCCAAATCGCTATGAAAAGAAACTCGGAATTTGCAGAGGCTGTTGCTCTTATACCGTAGGTGTCGTTCAAGAAGGTATTGTTCGAAATTAAACCTCTACGGGGGTGAAGTAGGGGATGAAATTGAAAAAAACCAATTTTAGAAGGTCTAGCCTGAAAATTACCTTCATACTGACATTTTATTTGGTCGGAAATAAATACGTGATTCAGCATCCTTGGAAATTCAACCACAAATAATGGGTGAAATAAATAAATACTGACGAACTACTAAAGGATTGTCAAAGATACTTCTCGCTTGGAAATAGCAAAAAAAAAATCCCACGTGTTTCATTGTTTTTGGAAATTCAGCTCTCTAATGGAATTAATGAGGGGGGGGGGGGGTAAAACGTTTTAAGAAATTATTCTCTTTGAAAGCGTTTTCAAAGCTAAAGCTATGGAAATTTGTATTTGACTTCTGCAATAGAATTTTTAAAAATACGTGTTTCATCTGGTTTTGAAATTCAACCCTTAAGGGGTGAAATAGGAAATAAAAATTTGTGGAAAATATTTCGTTGCATTAAAAAAATTTTTAAGCTAAATTTACGCAAAATGATATTGCACTTCTCTGTTAGATATAAAAAATATGTGTTAGAGAATGAAATTCTATGGAAATATCATCACGAGAACGCAAAAGCAATGTTTTTTTAAAAAAGAAAACTTTCGACTCTAGATACGAGAATCGCTTTTTGGTCAGAGGACATTCGGAAAGGAGCGTGCTGCTTCTATGGTCTCAGTTACGGTAAATTGTGAACATCATAAAAAATCAATTAAAGAAAAATAAAAAGGAAAGGAAAAGGAAAGAAAAATCTGAAGACTATACAGTTTCTACGTGTGAAGCAGTGGGTGCTAAGCTAGTGACACATAAATAAATAGTTATTGCAAATTGACAGTAGAAGAAACCTGGCTAGCTTTATACGAAATACAAGTAATGTGACGGTGACGGGACCAACATAAATCCTTACGGACATCAATGCCTAGTGCGCATATATACATACATTCACACACAGATAACTACTTTCAAAGTAAGGCATTTTTATAGATTCTTACCATACAAACATCTGAAAAGTATAGAAGATGCTTTGCTTACTACGATGGCAGAATTTGTAGCTGTACAACTATTAATATTTGTTCCATATCAAAGGTGAAATAATTTAAGTTTCTTCTCAATATCTTACATTTTCTGTCTCGGCTATCACTTTAGCCTCTCTGAATAAGCAGAGCATCATTTCGTCATAGGCACTAACAGAGAATTTTCGTTATATACAATCCACCGCAGTGCTCTTAACAAGAGCAATAAAAGTCTCACATTAACTTGCGTTCAGAATGAGATTTTCACTCTGCAGTGTAGTGTGCGCTGATACGAAACTTCCTGGCAGATGGTAGCGGACTTGCCCGCGAAAGGCAAAGGTCCCAAGTTCAAGTCTCGGTCCGGCACACAGTTTTAATCTGCCAGGAAGTTTCATTAACTTGGCGTTGCAGTCGTCTTAAATTCAGCATCAGCAATACGTAATCTTCATAATAGGGTTCAGTTGGTTCATAATTTACGTAATAGCTTCACTGAAAAAACTGAAAACTATTTATGTTTTGCTTTCTACCAGCTTATATCACCGCGAATCGTAATCAGCTTACAGGAAAATCATTTCCCTTCTACACAAATAATAGCACTCTCAAAGCGCTTCCTTTTAGAATAACTCAAATCATAAAGTTACTTGAAAACTAGAACAGAGCGTTACTTTCACAACTCATATATGGCTTCCCTCTATGAAGCCCGAATTACTCAGAAAGTATATACAAAAATAGTCTTCCACTTGCCTAGTGAGCTATGTCCAAGCCCCTATCGAAAATGCTCCTATAAAAAGCACTTGACAGCGCACACTTTTGTGGCTCTGAACAGCACTGCTTCCTTCTTTATACTAATAGCCAACTTTTGCAGAGCCCACGATTCCATAACATAACTGACATATATTTTGTAATAAATCAGAGCCCACTTCTTGCTACATAATTACAGGTATCTGCGTAGCTGCTCTTTTGACAGAAATGTAGCATTCTACCACTGACAAATGACAATTTGGTTAGTTATCACCAAACAGACATATTAGGTCTTCAGGTCATCAGGTGCGAACGATTGTAGTGTTCTGCAGCTACAGTTACTGAAAAAGACGTTATATAGCCACACCAGTACATCTACGGAGATTTCCCTACTGAATATTCCTTAATGCTGAAGCCATGTCTCCTTAGACTGAGAAATGCGTGTCGTTATTGTCATCTTCAGTCCAAAGACTGGCCCGATGCAGCTCTCCATGATTATCCACCTTTTACAGGCCTCTTCACCTCCGAGTAACTACTGCGACCTACATCCCTCTGAATCCGCTTAGTGTGTTCATCTTTTGATCTCCCTCTACGATACTGAAGTGGTGATCCCTTGATGTCTCAGAACGTGTGCCACCAACTGGTCCCTTCTTGCCACAAATTCCTCTTCACCTCAATTCTTTTCAGCACCTCCTTATTACTTATGTGATCTACCCATCTGATCTTGCCTAAACTGTTTATCGTTGATGTTCACTTCCATACGTGGCTACGCTCCATAAAAAAAATTTCAGTAAATACTTCCTAACGTTTAAATCTATACTCGATATTAACAAATTTCTCTCCTTCAGAGACGCTTACCTTGTCACTGTTAGTCTACATTTTATATCCTCCCTACTTCGACCATCATCAGTTATTTAGGTTGACAAAAATCATTTGACTACTTTAAATGTCTCTTTTAATAATATAATTTCTTCACCATCATCTGATTTAATTTGCCTGCATTCCATTATCTTCGTTTTGCTTTTGTTGATATTCATCTTAGATCCTCCTTTCAAGACACTGTCCATTCCGTTCAGCTGCTCTTCCAAGTTCTTTGCTGTCTCTGACAGAATTACAACGTCATCGGTAGGTCTCAAAAATTTTATTTTTCTCCTTGAGATTTAATTCCAATTAAAATTTTTTTTCTTTTCCGTTACTTGTTGCTCAGTAAAAATACTTAATAACATCGGCGATAAGTTGCTATCCTGTCTCAGTCCCTTTTCAACCACTGCTTCTCTCTCGTGCCCCTGGACTCTTTTATGTGCTATCCGTTTTCTGTACAAGTTTTAAATGAAATTTAGCTTCCTGTTTTTCACTCCTACTACCTTCAGAGTTTTAAAAAGTGTATTCCAATCAACACTGTAGAAAGATTTCTCTACGTCTCTGCAATTGCTATTAATGTAGGTATGCCTTCCCGTAAAGTGTCTTTTAAGACGCAGTCCAAACTGATCTTCCTAGAGGTCTGCTTCTACCAATTTTTCCATTCGTCTGTCAAGAATTTGTGTAAGTATTTTGCAAAAATGAGTTATGAAACTGATAGTACGGTAATTTTCACACCTGCCAGCACCTGCTTTCTTTGGATTAGAATTATTATATTCTTTTTGAAGTCTGAGGGTATGTCGCCTGTCTAATACATCTTGCTAACCAGATGGAAGAGATCTAATATGGCTTGCTCTCCAAGGGTTTTCAACAGTTCACTAGTACATTTACCATAGGTGGCTCTCCCAACGACTTCCGTAATTCATAGGGGATGTGTACCCCAGGGTTCTAGCTTCGACAGGTTTTCCAGCGATCTATCAGAACTTGCTGCCAGTGTCATGTCTCCCATCTCATATTCATCTACCTCTCTTACTTATGTATAATTCTGTGGCTGATTTGGTGGAGGGAATCAAACAGTGAGGCCATCGGTCCCATCGGGTTAGGGGAAGATGGGGAAGGAAGTCGGCCATGAAATTCCAAAGGTGCCATCCCGGTATTTGCCTGAAGCGATGTAGGGAAATCACGGAAAACCTAGAAGAAGATGGCCGGACGCGGGTTTGAACCATCGGGCTCCCGATTACGAGTCCAGTATACTAACGACTGCGCTACCTCACTCGGTAAATAATGATGTTTAGTGATTAATTACTATCCACAAAGTAGTTATAAATTTTTTTGTAATCAAATAGTAAACTTACAAAAGCATTATTTTTCGACATAGTTTCCTTGCGTTTCAACGCATTTGGTCCATCGTTGTACAAGCTTTCTGATGCCCTCATAAAAGAAGGTTCTTGGTAAAGCAGCGAGCCAGGAATGCACCGCTTCTTTCATTGCTTCGTCTGAGGCATATCGACGGCGCCTTAATGCCTGTTTGAGTGGACCAAACAAGTGATAATCATAAGGCTCAAGATCGGGACAATATGGAGGATGATCCAGTACTTCAAATTTGAGTTTCTGGAGCGTTTCAGTTATGTGGGCACCAGTACACTGACGGGCATTGTCGTGCAACAACACTCCTTATGACAGCAATCTTCGGCGTTTCCTTCGAGTTGCAGGCTTTATAGCCTGGCAGTAAGTAACGTACCCTGTTCATTGTTGTGCCCCTCTCCCCATAATGTTCCAGTAGCGCACCTTGTGAGTCCGAAAAGACTAAGCGGACGATTGGTTCTTGAACTTTTTCTTGCACGGCGAATTTGGATGCTTCCATTCCATACTCTGCCGTTCACTGTCTGGCTCGCAGTGATTAATCCATGTTTCATCACCGGTAATGATCCTGTCTAAAAAGTTGTCTCCTTCGTTACTATAGCGATCCAGATGTTTCTTGCTGATGTGCAAGCTCGTTCATGCAACTCTGTGAGTTGTTTTGGGAAACATCTTGCACAAACTTTATGAAACCCAAGTGGATGATATCGTAGGCAGTACCTTGACTAATTTGCCGACCACGAGCCACTTAGTCAGCAGTTAATCGTCAGAGAATCATTTCACCTGAACGCTCAATGATTTCTTCATTTGCGGTGGTAAACGGTCGACCGGATCCTTCATAGTGCGTAACAACTGTGCGACCATTTCGGAATTTTCCAATTCATGCTTAGACACTTCGTTGTGGCAAAACACTGTTCCCGTACTGTACTGAAAGTCTTCGATCAATTTCGACCCCTGATACGCCTTGCGACCACAAAAAATCGGAACACTGAACGTTGCTGTTCTTTGGTGCAAATAGACAGGGCAACAGCACTGATTAACAGCACCGCAGCGATAACGAAACTAACCTAGCAGCTTGAAAATTGCAAGATATAACAACAAATAAACAAAGCATGTGTCATCAACGTTAAACGACAGTACTACCAAAATAAACTAAATTGCCGATACTAATTGACTTACCCTCGTATTATCAAAGGAAGTTACTGAAAACGTGCTGCCGTCTTGTGGTTTATAAACCATATTTGTGAACTTATATTAGTTTTATTTATTTTATATGAATTATATGAATGCGTGGAAAAATTCCATGTAGTCGTATAACTGCTCACCTCGATGGGCAACAGATCGGCCACATTCAGTGCTGATGTATTGTTGTGTTAACAGAAGGGCCAACACGGTGTTACGAGCGGAGGCCGAAATGCACGCGTTTTAGCTCACGCAGCCTGGCATGAAGAGGGAAGAACAATACTGACGTGAGCCGGCCGGGTGGCTGAGCGGTTTTAGGCGCTACAGTCTGGAACCGCGCGACTGCTAGTTAGGTTTAAGTAGTTCTAAGTTCTAGGGGACTGATGACGTCAGAATTAAGTCCCATAGTGCTCACAGCCATTTGAACCATATACTGACGTGAGGTCTGGAACATGACAAGGAATGAGAATTCAGAAAGCGGACATAATTAGTTTGATACCTAACTTTAATCCATTTATGATGAACGTCGCTCTTGACGGTACATGATTCACAATATTATCTGTTCAGAATACATTCTTGAAGTAATTATAGTAACTGAATATGGCGCTAGGTCGTAACAAATGACGTAGCTGAGGGCTATGCTAAACTGTCGTCTCTACAAATGAGAGCGTATGTAGTCAGTGAACCATCGCTAGCAAAGTCGACTGAACAACTGGGGCGAGTGCTAGGGAGTCTCTCTAGACTAGACCTGCCGTGTGGCGGCGCTCGGTCTGCAATCACTGATAGTGGCGACACGCGGGTCCGACGTATACTAACGGACCGCGGCCAATTTAAAGGCTACCACCTAGCAAGTGTGGTGTCTGGCGGTGACACCACATGTATTATTACGTCCGACCTCCTGCAGGAATCTCTAACTAGCGAGCTTGAAGAACATGGACAGGGACTACGGGTAGTTGACTCTAGGTAGGTATCGGGGTCAGCTCAGAGGGATGCCTACATGGTCCCCGCAGTTGCGACATACACAGTGCCTTGGCGGCCGCAGTCGGTGACGCAACTACCTAATAACCAGGAGATCCCGGATTTGCATTCTTGCCCGGCACACATTTTTCACTCATCGGCGCTGATGGCGCACAAAATCCTGATGTACTTGATATTAATAATACTTCCCTTTCCTCTCCCCCTGCCCCCTCCTTTAGATTTCATAATTTATCTACCAATATTTTGATAAAATGATTGTGGTATTAAGAATATTGTAAAGTTGTGATAGGAGATGTGATATTGAGTGAAGAATCTGACAGAATCCTGAGAGACCTAAGTCAAAACAAGGCCCAAGGAATGGACAATATCTAGAAAGGAGAATATAAGGTGAACACCAAAAAAAGCAAAACGGCGATAATGGAATGTAATCAAATCAGGTGATGCTGAGCGGATTAGATTAAGAAATGAGATCCTTGAAGTAATAAATGAGGTTTGCTCTTTTGGAAACAAAATAAGTGATGACGGTCGAGGTAGAGAGGATATAAAATGTAGACTGGCAATGGCAAGAAAAGCTTTTGTGAAGAGGAGTATAGATTTAAGTGTCAGGAAGTCCTTTCTGAAAGTATTTGTATGGACTGTAGCCTGTATGGAAGTGAGACATGGACGATAAACAGTTTAGACAAGACGAGAATAGAAGCTTTTCAGATGTGATGCTGCGGAAGAATGCTGAAGATTTGATGGGTAGATCACATAAATAATGAGGAGGTACTGAGTAGAATTGGGGGAGGAGAAATTTGTGGTACAACCTGAATAAAAGAAGGGAACGGTTGGTACGACACATTCTGAGGCATCAAGTGATCATCTACTTAGTACTTGGAGCAGTTGTGGTGTGTAAAAGTCGTATAGGGAGACCAATAGACGAATACCGTAAGCAGATTTAGAGGGTTGTAGGTTGCAGTAGGTACTGGGAGATGAACAAGCTTGCACAGGAGAGGGTAGGGTGGAGAGCTGCATCAAACCAGTCTTTGGACTGAAGACCACAACAACAACAACAACTAAGACGAACGTGTAGAATGATGGCTCTAGATCGTCCAACATAACCGAGTTCATCAACATGAGGTAGAAAATATGAGGTACCCAAGGAGGTGGAAGTGTGGGTTCTACTATGCAAAGACTGCTCGGTACCTACAACAGTAAAACACAATTAATTAACAGGAGTACAAAATAAGAAAGTATTTATTACTTAACTTTGCTGTAGTCCATGATCGGTTAGTTGACAATTATAGACGACGCGACTGGCCTAAGCGTCTGTAGAATGACATAATTTACAAGTCACAAATCTTGCGGTGAGGAATTAATCTCTCGTCATCTTGAATGTCGAATCCGGTGAATTTGAACACTAACTTGGAACTGGGGTACAAAGTCTTGTGGTAGCAATGACTGAGCTGCAGACGATGACTGGTTAACATCGGCGGTGGCTGACCACTGTGCGTGGTTACGTACTGTAGACTGGCACAACTGCACTAGGAGTACACTCCTGCTGCACATGAAGTGGCCCAGCGGCGACTCGCGGCGAGCCTAAGTACTGACACTGGCTGTGTACTCTTTGGCTAACACAGCCGTTCTTCTGTTCCGTTTATCGAGAGAATCGCATCCGGCGGATCGATCTCTCAGGTGATCGAGTGGTCGTATGACTGACGACATCACATAGAAGATGCCATAAACAAAAAGATATACGAGGTGCATTCAAGTTCTAAGGCCTCCGATTTTTTCTCTAATTAACTACTCACCCGAAATCGATGAAACTGGCGTTACTTCTCGATGTAATCGCGCTAGAGACATACACATTTTTCACAACTCTGACGCCATGATTCCACGGCAGCGGCGAAGGCTTCTTTAGGAGTCTGTTTTGACCACTGGAAAATCGCTGAGGCAATAGCAGCACGGCTGGTGAATGTGCGGCCACGGAGCGTGTCTTTCATTGTTGGAAAAAGCCAAAAGTCACTAGGAGCCAGGTCAGGTGAGTAGGGAGCATGCGGAATCACTTCAAAGTTGTTATCACGAAGAAACTGTTGCGTAACGTTAGCTCGATGAGCGGGTGCGTTGTCTTCCCGGACGTTTTTGTTGCAGTGCAGAAAGGAATTTGTTCTTAAAAACATTTTCGTAGGATGCACCTGTTACCGTAGTGCCCTTTGGAACGCAATGGGTAAGGATTACGCCCTCGCTGTCCCAGAACATGGATACCATCATTTTTTCAGCACTGGCGGTTACCCGAAATTTTTTTGGTGGCGGTGAATCTGTGTGCTTCCATTGAGCTGACTGGCGCTTTGTTTCTGGATTGAAAAATGGCATCCACGTCTCATCCATTGTCACAACCGACGAAAAGAAAGTCCCATTCGTGCTGTCGTTGCGCGTCAACATTGCTTGGCAACATGCCACACGGGCAGCCATGTGGTCGACCTTCAGCATTCGTGGCACCCACCTGGATGACACTTTTCGCATTTTCAGGTCGTCATGCAGGATTGTGTGCACAGAACCCACAGAAATGCCAACTCTGGAGCCGATCTGTTCAACAGTCATTCGGCGATCCCCCAAAACAATTCTCTCCACTTTCTCGATCATGTCGTCAGACCGGCTTGTGCGAGCCCGAGGTTGTTTCGGTTTGTTGTCACACGATGTTCTGCCTTCATTAAACTGTCGCACCCACGAACACACTTTCTACACATCCATAACTCCATCACCACATGTCTCCTTCAACTGTCGATGAATTTCAATTGTTTTCACACCACGCAAATTCAGAAAACGGATGATTGCACGCTGTTCAAGTAAGGAAATAGTCACCATTTTAAGTATTTAAAACCTTTCTTATTCTCGCCGTTGGCGGTAAAATTCCATCTGCCGTACGGTGCTGCCATCTATTGGGACGTATTGACAATGAACGCGGCCTCATTTTAAAACAATGCGCATGTTTCTATCTCTTTCCAGTCCGGAGAAAAAAAATCGGAGGCCTTAGAACTTGAATGCACCTCGTAGATTTTGTTCTATTGCGTTGGTGCATAAGTCCATAGAGTTTCTTCGTAAGTTTAATAAACGCAACAGACATAGTAACAGGACTTCATTTGTCAATAATTCATTCACCTTCACCATTTACAACAGTCTGCCAGCGCTGGATCACTCTGTTTTCCGCGACTGTAGAAATCACGTGCTTTTGAGGCGAAGAACTCGTCCAGCCATATTGAGAGTGCATTTTCATCTAGAAAAGAAGATCCTTGAATTTCGATAGAGAGCGGGAAAAGCTGACGGTGCAGTATCAGTCGAGCAAGTTGATTGCTGATTGACTTCCCAACCGCCGTGTAGTGTTTTGGTCAACCTACCAGAATCCGGGTGGGCGTCATCGTATAGTAGCAGCATTTCACTCAGTCTTCAAGGCCGTTGTTCTTGGACTGTGTCTGCAAGACGTCTCAGTAAATGACACTAAATGTCAACAGTGATGGTCACACCTCAGGGAAACAATTCTAGTACACCACAGCGTCGCTCTTCCACCAGATGCATAACATTATGTTTAGTGGGTATGTGCAGGGCTTTGTACTGGGAGCTGTTGCTTTGTTTGGGCTCAGCTATTCCTTTATTTCCTTGAGTTAGCATAAAAATGTTGACATCAGGTTTCGCAAGACGGAGCGGATCAGGTTGTGGAAAGCGGCCAAGACCAGTTACTGTTAGTAACACAAGAATAGACAACTTTATTACTTTTAAGACACAAACACATTCCTCTTTAAAACAACAAGGATCAATTCACGGCTTCTCAATAACAAAGGGTTTAATTAATTCATTTTAAAACACAAGGATTTAGACGAACGGCTGAAGGCCTTACTTAAGTAAAATTAAAATATCTTAACGGCTGAAAGCCCAAATAATATTCCAGATGACCAAAGCATAGTCTTTAAAAGGCAAGCATTTACAAAAAAAAAAATGGCTCTGAGCACTATGGGACTTAACTGTTGAGGTCATCAGTGTCCTAGAACTTAGAACTACTTAAACCTAACTAACCTAAGGACATCACACACATCCATGCCCGAGGTAGGATTCGAACCTGCGACCGTAGCGGTCGCGCGGTTCCAGACTGTAGCGCCTAGAACCGCTCGGCCACTCCGGCCGGCAAGCATTTACAAATTTCGGCTAAAAGCCATATTAAGGAAAATTTTAAATAATTCCTTGGCTGAAGGCCCAATAATATCTGAAAATAATAAAAGACAACCTTTAAAGACAAGCATTTACACAGTACAACAGCAAGCCATGTTAAGAAAACTTGAAATATCTTCACGGCTGAAGGCCCAAACATTTATTCAAAACAGTTAAGGAGAAACCTTAAGATAAGCATTTACACAGTATGGCTGAAAGCCATTTTAAAAATTCAGGATAATTAAAGAGAAACCTTAAGACAGGACTTTACACATTGCGGCTGAAAGCCACAAATTTTAAAACGCACGCGGCTGAAGGCCTAAATACAGAGCAAACAAGTATTTTAAATAAAACACGTCTGAAGGCCAAATCTTAAAGTACTTCACGTAAGGTTCAGCTGGATGCCATATACTGAACATAGAACAGACAAAATTAATACACGGCTGAAGGCCTGGCAGAGTTCTTGCGACAAAAAGAATATCACAATCACAAACAACAGAGCAGTTGTGCTCAGAAGTGTTCCAAGGGTCGGCCTGGGGAGGAAACTCTAATAACAGTTTAGGTGAGACAGCCAAGCAGCCAAGAGTAACACTAAATAATCGAGTGGCAGCATGACCTAGGGACGGATGAAGAACCAACCAACAACCCAATCAATTCCCTTCCACCCGACCAACGGCACTACAACCAAGATATCAATGGGGACGAGGATCGTAGCAAGACTATGTCTTAATAACTGGCGTCTAAACACAGTCTAGGGACAATTGCCACTCAGAGAAAAAGGGAGAACAACATCAAGATGTCGAACTACAAGCCGTGCTGGACAGCATCAACACGGCGGTGGAGACACACTGCTGGAAAACTATGCTAACGACCAGGGCAGGAAACTGGAACGTTAACGGCCACAAGATACCGCTGGTGCACTTCACTAATAAATTATAATGTTTTCAAAAGTTAAAACACCATACAGGAAGACGGCTGCAAAATTTTGCCGACTCCAGCACTCCATCACGTTGCTGCTTACGGAAACAGCCCATGAAACAATAACCAGATATCAACGAAGAGATGTCACGGCAGTTAAGGTTTCATAACAGGTTCACTGATTACTCACCTGCCATATGCAGGATCGGTAGGCGGCGAACTTTGCAGCTCTCATAGCTAGTGCCACACAACTCCGAACGCGCGTGCACACTGCCAACGTCCCTGGCCTGACCTCACGTCGCGTTTTGAACTTGCCCCATTGCAAATGTCATACAATTGTGGAATGATCACACTTCATCTCATTTGCCAATTATCAAGTACACTGATGCGGATTATTCTGGGTTATTGCGTTTAAACGATCTTCATCAAACCCTGAAGGTCTTAACGTGGAGAGTCAATAGTATCAAAAATATCCTGCTGAAAACCATTATTTTGCAGTGTACTACCCAGTGGCATTAACTCCATTCACGTCGCAGGCGCAAATGTTTCTGGCTGTCTACGCTGCTGTCAGCCCGCCATTGAAGAGAATAATTTGTTGGAAATGTGCCGATTTCTGCACTTGACACTCGACTTTCTAGCGCCCACAGCTCGACTCACTCTCCCCAAATGACAAAATGGCAATATGTAAACTCAAATCCAAAGGAGAACTACAAATAAAATATGACAATCGATAAATAAACCCATTGGAAGCGGAATACCAACACGCAGAACAAAAACGCTACCACTTCACTATGCGACAACCTAATACTTCCCATGTCTGTAGAAAGTGTATGTTCTCTTTCATCGTCTTGTTACAGATAAAACCCATCCAACATGAGGAACACTGTACTGAAGACAGGGCAAGTTTGCTTTATTTACCTTAGTGTCTGGATACTCTTCGTGTCTCTGCAGTTGTCGCTTATCCTTGGAAAGGGAGTTATGTACACCAGCTGTCTGTGTGCTGCGTAAACTTTGTTCTATTTTGGCTGTTTGTGTATCATATAGCCCTAGGCGGACCAGTCCAGCATTTACCAAACGAGCATCAGAAACCACCAAGAACCACACGCGGACTGGACGGTGACGTGCTCACATCGAGTCCACCCTACCGATTTGTACTGTGCGATTTCGCTGATATCGCACCAGGTACCTAGGCACTGTGGAGATTGAAACCTACGACATGCGCAAAGAAGTAGGTCGATTGTTGTCGTGGAAGCCGCGAGGAGACGCAGGATGTACTGGCAGTTGCTTTGGAAGGCGGCGTGCGAAACTGGCCAGATTCAGCCGAGAAGCGGGCACTGCGTTCGGTCGTGATATTCCTGGATGTTGGCCGGGACGAGAGAGTGTGCGTCTTGTCATTCAGCAGGATATCATTGCAGATACGGAAAACTGATTACGTGGGAAGTGTGTGGGCTTGTGGCGACACGCTAACTTTGTTAAACATGTTCAGGGTGTTCATTCCAGCAGTTGAAAATTTTACCAGTAACTTCAAATAGTAACTGCTTGGTGTGTTGACGGGTCAGGAATCTTTTGCACAACCGTCAAGATTTTGAGCCCAACAGGGGAGAAGATGTTTTTACGGTGTTGTGGCTTCAGTACGTATTTCGAAGATTGTTTTCCTGAATTTGCACTACAGGAAGCGTGTGTGTGTGTGTTTCAAGTCCGTTAAACTTATGCCGCTTCTCTGTGTGTTCTAGAAGCCTGCTTATTTTTCCTTCCGTGTGGTCGCGGTTTGGTTCTCAATGCGGGTGAACTGGAACAGGCTTGACCATTCTTTATCGGGCGCAAGGGAAAAACAGGGCTGTACTGGCTGTAAAAGAGGAAAACCGTCACTGTTTCTAAACTGGCTATGTTGCTTTCTGTAATCTTTTATAGTATAATTAATATCATAAGGTGAGTCTTGGCTAAGGTTGGCTACCATGCCTATGGTGTAAAGCTTTCTAGCTGGAATTCTATAGAATTTGAAGAATTTTATTTTGTCCTGACTTGTGAACTGTTACTGATTATTTTGAGAATCCCCTGTTAAGTTCTAGTTAACGAGGCTCTTTAGAGAACCAGTGTTGGCTAAGCTACCTTTGTTCGGCTACCTTTGTTTTGAACATCCATTTATGATGACAGTCGTTGGTTCGAAATTTAGTCCACTGCCAGATTTTATTGAAAGTTGTTTTTAATTGATAATGCTTGTTTTTTAATATATTTTCTTAAAGCGAATTTGTGGTCGAGCGGTTCTAGGCGTTTCAGTTCGGAACCGTGCTCCTGCTACGGTTGCAGGTTCGAATCCTGCCTCGGGCATGGTTGTGTCTGATGTCCTTAGATTATTAGGTTTTAGTAGTTCTGAGTCTAGGGGACTGATGTCCTCAAATGTCCCATAGTGCTCAGAGTCATTTTTTAAAGCGAATTCTGTTCTTTTGTAAATAATTCAAGGCGAATCTTTCTTCGTTACTGAAATGATGAACACATTTAGAACAAGTAAAGCTGTTACAAAATTCCAGTAGAAATTGAAGCGAGTAAGTACGAAGGAATGAAAAAAGGTGTCATGAAGGTATAATTAAGAAATTTTGCTTTTGAAAGTTTTGGTCCAGCATATTTCCTCAATGACAAAAAAATGATTCAAATGGCTCTGAGCACTATGGGACTTAACAGCTGTGGTCATCAGTCCCCTAGAACTTAAAACTACTTAAACCTAACTAACCTAAGGATATCACACACATCCATGCCCGAGGCGGGATTCGAACCCGTGACCGTAGCAGTCGCGTGGTTCCGGACTGCGCGCCTAGAACCGCGAGACCACCGCGGCCGGCTCCTCAATGACACTATGTTTCCTAAGCCGTTTCAGACAGTGCACCACGCGCAGTTATTAAACCACTGTGCTGATTTAATTTGGGTTCGGCTCTTCTTCCTGCCTCACAAGTTAGCACACTACTTGTAACACAATGCGAACATGTGTATGTCGATACTATGATATCACGTAATATGCCACTCTATGGGTGGCACAGTTGGCAACGAAATTGCAAGTTTCCGGCATGCGCCCGTAGCAGTCGTGTGGTGTCTGGCGGACCCAGTGCAGCACGCCCGCTGAGTCAAGTCTGTAGCAGCTTCGCACCACGAGAGCACCTCTGCCGCTACGGTACAGGATGGCTGACGGCAGCCAGACAGCCCACTCGCATCTGGACCCACTTCGCTATGAGGAGCTAAACAGACACTGCCTAGCTGCGGACCCATCGTTTGTGATATGGTACAGAGAGCCTCATCTGTGGTAACCTGCCAACTTCCCTCTTCTAGGGTGCCTGGGAAGCTGAGTTCTCGGACAGCTAGATAACAGACAAGCACATCATATTAATTGAGTTATTACTGTAATTGAACTGATAATACTACATGACGGATCGCAAGCAATGGATTGTTGTTGTTGCGGTCTTCAGTCCTGAGACTGGTTTGATGCAGCTCTCCATGCTACTCTATCCTGTGCAAGCTTCTTCATCTCCCAGTACCTACTGCAACCTACATCCTCCTGAATCTGCTTAATGTATTGATCTCTTGGTCTCCCTCTACGATTTTTACCCTCCACGCTGCCCTCCAATGCTAAATTTGTGATCCCTAGATGCCTCAAAACATGTCCTACCAACCTATCCCTTCTTCTAGTCAAGTTGTGCCACAAACTTCTCTTCTCCCCAATCCTATTCAATACCTCCTCATTAGTTACGTGATTCTTCTGTAGCACCACATTTCGAAAGCTTCTATTCTCTTCTTGTCCAAACTGGTTATCGTCCATGTTTCACTTCCGTACATGGCTACACTCCATACAAATACTTTCAGGAACGACTTCCTGACACTTAAATCTATACTCGATGTTAACAAATTTCTCTTCTTCAGAAACGATTTCCTTGCCATTGCCAGTCTACATTTTATATCCTCTCTACTTCGACCATCATCAGTTATTTTACTCCCTAAATAGCAAAACTCCTTTACTACTTTAAGTGTCTCATTTCCTAATCTAATCCCCTCAGCATCACCCGATTTAATTTGACTACTTTCCATTATCCTCGTTTTGCTTTTGTTGATGTTCATCTTATATCCTCCTTTCAAGACACTGTCCATTCCGTTCAATTGCTCTTCCAAGTACTTTGCTGTCTCTGACAGAATTACAATGTCATCGGCGAACCTCGAAGTTTTTACTTCTTCTCCATGAATTTTAATACCTAATCCGAATTTTTCTTTTCTTTCCTTTACTGCTTGCTCAATATACAGATTGAATAACATCGGGGAGAGGCTACAACCCTGTCTCAATCCTTTCCCAACCACTGCTTCCCTTTCATGCCCCTCGACTCTTATAACTGCCATCTGGTTTCTGTACAAATTGTAAATAGCCTTTCGCTTCCTGTATTTTACCCCTGCCACCTTCAGAATTTGAAAGAGAGTATTCCAGTTAACGTTGTCAAAAGCTTTCTCTAAGTCTACAAATGCTAGAAACGTAGGTTTGCCTTTTATTAATCTTTCTTCTAAGATAAGTCGTAAGGTTAGTATTGCCTCACGTGTTCCAACATTTCTACGGAATCCAAACTGATCTTCCCCGAGGACCGCTTCTACCAGTTTTTCCATTCGTCTGTAATAAGCAGTGGGTGAGATGCAAATAATCAATGTCTTTCGGTACATACAATGTCCATGCAACTTAATCACACAAGTTCATAGGGATCACACGTCACGGCTCTTCTAGTGCGCGTCTTCCAGTTCGTCTTCTAGTGCGCCCGAGGCTAGGCGGAGCGTCGCTTTTATTCTCTTCGTGTAGAGGCCGCTCCTGTCATGATGACGTCATAGTCAGCGTACTATTGGCTGACGTCGTCTCACAGCCCTCTCTGCTGTATCGTTCTTGATCTTCGTGCTGGCGCTTGTCGTTACGCTGGATCATCGTCCTTCTTGGCAACGGATGATGGACATTATTTATTGCTGCTTATTCGTAATGAGTCTTGGAACGCTTGAAGAAATTCAAGTTAAGTAAATCTTGTGTTTACTGTGTTAATTTGTTTGCTAATCATTTCTGGTCCTGTCCAGCCCACAGTGTAGCCCACGTCTCATTACTGTTGTGTACGAAGTCGTATACGACACAAACTTTATACAGTTTGTAATGCAGCCAGTAGCCTGGTGTAATGTGAGTACAACTACTTGCTCATCAGACGCTGTGTGGCTATGCAGATCAAATTGAAGCTAATTCTATCACCCCAGATCAAGTAAAATGATAGACTACCCACATGAAGTTAAAAGGCTACTTGAAAATTTAACTGCCGCGCACACTGCAAACGTTATTTGATAAAGACCTTGTATTCAGCAGGAACCTTGACTATTGGTAATAGTTGGAGGCATTGGGTCGTACAGTTTAATGCCAGCTGAATGATAGAGTTCAGAATGAATTTTACATGAATAAAATACTATTACAGTGATTGGAGAAATGAACTGTTATTAGGGTCGCCACCAAAATGTTATTAAACAATAACGGCTGAGATACTGCCCAGAAACATACAAAAAAATGGTTCAGATGGCTCTCAGCACTATGGGACTTAAACATCTATGGCCATCAGTCCCCTAGAAATTAGAACTACTTAAACCTAAGTAACCTAAGGACATCACACAACACCCAGTCATCACGAGGCAGAGAAAATCCCTGACCCCGCCGGGAATCGAACCCGGGAACCCGGGCGTTGGAAGCGAGAACGCTACCGCACGACCACGAGCTGCGGACCCAGACACTTAAAGGTCACGAAAGTCATTTTCAACTGTACATGTTATCTCGAACTGCGGCAACCGCAGCCAAATGTCCACATTTTTATATGGAGGCAAGGAACACAGCTCTCGCTGTCGAATGTTTATTAACACCATGAACGGTTTCACGTCAGTTTAGAGACATCATCAGCTTATATTAACAGGGATTAGGAAGGAAGTATTTTACAATTTTGCTTTTTACACAGGTGTAGTGAATACGGTTACATGGAGTAGAATACACCCGCACATTATATACATACACAATTGTGTATACAACATCATTTAACGCTTCTCTTGAAGCCTCTCCCCATCCTACACGTCATTAAATAACGTTTTCTTGAGAATCTCCCAGTCATTACGGTCACTGACAAAATTTCTCAAACAGATAAAACGGTGTGACCCTTAAACAAAATAAAATGACTATTTTGAGCGGAGAGTGTAAACTAAGTCCCACAAGGTATGCCAAACAGTACATAAGCACCAACAAAAATAACAAAACATAGATGCGATGGAGACGACGCGGGCTCGGCCTTAAGGAACTCTTAACTAGCTAGAGCCCAATCCAAATTGACACGAGCATAACTGCACTGGCCGTGGTATTCGAAAAGCCAGTGACATGGCAGTGAAAATAGGTGTCGTTCACCGGTCGTCGAAGCATGAAAGAAAGGGAGGTAATGTATATCACAGTTTAAAATAGCATGTGATGTAAAATATGGACGATGTGTGGATAGGTATCTCGTGCAGTTAATCCCGTATGATATGGACTACTAATATTTTTAATGGATATCGTTTCACGCAGTGTGAGAATCCCATGGAGAATCTGTAAACAATAAAAGTTTTTACTTGCAACAAAATAGATTTTCCAAAATAGAAAAATGGGCTATCTGGATCGGGGTTCAAAATTTCCTGCAAAATTCCTGTGTCTCAGTTCTGTATCCGTGTTGTTTGACATCGGTAGATCTTTGTAAAGCTCTGAAAATCGCTATCTCTTTTAAAATACTAAGGTTGTCACCCTTATTCTCCAAATACACTGAAGCGCCAAAGAAACTGGTATGGGCATGCCTATCCGAAAAGAGAGGTTTGTAAACAGGCAGAATGTGGCGCTGCGGTCGGCAACGTCAGTATAAGACAACAAGTGTCTGGCATAGTTGTTAGATCGGTTACTACAGCTACAATGGCAAGTTATCGAGATTTAAGTGAGTTTGAATGTGTTGTTGAAGTCGGCGCACGAGCGATGGAACACACCATCTCCGAGGTAGCGATGATTGGGGATTTTGCCTTACGACCATTTCCCAAGTGTGCCGTGAATATCAGGAATCGGGTGAAACATCAAATCTCCGACATCGCAGCGGCCGGAAAAAGGTGCTACAAGAACAGGGCCAACGACGGCTCAAGAGATTCGTTCAGTGTGAGAGAAGTGCAACCTTTCGGCAAATTACTGCTGATTTCAATGCTGGGCCATCATCAAGTGTCAGCGTGCGAACCATTCAAGGAAACATCGTCGATATTTGCTTCCGGAGCCGTATTCGTGTACCCTTGATTCCCGCACGACTCAAAGCTGTACGCCTCGCCTGCGCCTGTCAACATCGACACTGGACTGTTGATGACTGGAAACAAGTTTCCTGATCGGACGAGTCTCGTTAAAAATTCTATCGACAGGATGGACGTGTACGGGTATGGAGATCATGAATCCATGGAACCTGCAAGTCAGCAGGGGACTGATCGAGCTGATAGAGGCTCTATAGTGGAGTGGGGCGTGTGCAGGTGGAGTGATATGGGGCTCGTGATACGTCTAGATACTAACCTGACAGGTGGCACATACGTTAGCATCCTGTCTGATCACCTACATCCATTCATGTCCATTGTGCATTCCGATGGACTTGGGCAATTCCAGCAGGACAATACGACACCCCACACGTCCATAATTGCTACAGAGTGGTTCCAGAAAATCGCTTCTGAGTTTCATCATTTCCAATGGCCTCCATACTCTCCAGACATGGACATTATTGAGCAAATCTGGGATGCCTTGCAACGTGCAGTTCAAAAGAGATCTCCAGCGCCTCGTACTCTTACAGATTTGTGGACTTCCCTGCGGAATTCATGGTGTCAGTTTCCTTCAGTGCTACTTCAGACATTAAACGAGTCCATGCCACGTCGTGTTGCGGCTCTACTGCTTGTCGTGGGGGTCCTACACTATATTAGGCAGATGTACCAGTTTCTTTGGCTCCTCATTGTAAATGGTGTACATACCTGTACTCTCGTGTGTGTCCGTGATCTGTTGAAACTCAAGTCGCGCAATTGGGATGCTGCTTAAAGCGATTTGTAGAGCTCCCGCCAGTTTGGGCTATATATATGTCGTCACACTGCTGTCAAAAATTGCAGTAGACGCCCGATAAAGTAAACATATTACGATGCATACTTTCCTCGAGTCTAAATTTTTGTCCATTGTTATTAGGAATATAATAAGCCGGACTCATATTTTTTGAAATCTGACCTTTGTCACTTGTATCAGAAATATTTCCAAAGAAGGAGTCCTGTGGTACTTCTATCTACTTGGAGCTGCATTATCGGTTGTGTGAAGGGAGCTGGCGGTCTTTTATTTGGATGACAGGTGTGTCAAACCGTGAAACCTATTGAG
Source organism: Schistocerca piceifrons (assembly GCF_021461385.2). Classification (NCBI taxonomy): domain Eukaryota; kingdom Metazoa; phylum Arthropoda; class Insecta; order Orthoptera; family Acrididae; genus Schistocerca; species Schistocerca piceifrons. Next base: position 123,746,268 of record NC_060146.1, read on the forward strand.
CCTTTGTTATATGTATCATCATTTCATCGCCGTTTTCGACGCGCAAGTCGCCCAATGTGTGGTCACACTCAATAAGATTTGCACTTGGCTGCCGAACTTCCCGCCTGGAAACTCCCAGCCACACGATCATTTCCATTTCCAGCGCAATGCCGAACACATCAGAATAGAGAACACAAATCTTCTCACAAGGTACGAGGTGCATTCAATTTCTAAGGCCTCCAATTTTTTTTCTCCGGACTGGAAAGAGATAGAAACATGCGCATTGTTATAAAATGAGGCCGCGTTCATTGTCAATACGTCCCAGAGATGGCAGCACCGTACGGCAGATGGAATTTTACCGCCAGCGGCGAGAACTGTTTTAAATACTTAAAATGGTGACGTTTTCCTTACTTGAACAGCGTGCAATCATTCGTTTTCTGAATTTGCGTGGTGTGAAACCAATTGAAATTCATTGACAGTTGAAGGAGACATGTGGTGATGGAGTTATGGATGTGTCAAAAGGGCGTTCGTGGGTGCGACAGTTTAATGAAGGCAGAACATCGTGTGACAACAAACTGAAACAACCTCGGGCTCGCACAAGCCGGTCTGACGACATGATCGAGAAAGTGGAGAGAATTGTTTTGGGGGATCGCCGAGTGACTGTTGAACAGATCGCCTCCAGAGTTGGCATTTCTGTGGGTTCTGTGCACACAATCCTGCATGATGACCTGAAAATGTGAAAAGTGTCATCCAGGTGGGTGCCACGAATGCTGACAGACGACCACATGGCTGCCCGTGTGGCATGTTGCCAAGCAATGTTGACGCGCAATGACAGCATGAATGGGACTTTCATTTCGTCGGTTGTGACAATGGATGAGACGTGGATGCCATTTTTCAATCCAGAAACAAAGCGCCAGTCAGCTCAGTGGAAGCACACAGATTCACTGCCACCAAAAAAATTTCGGGTAACCGCCAGTGCTGAAAAAATGATGGTGTCCATGTTCTGGGACAGCGAGGGCGTAATCGTTACCCATTGCGTTCCAAAGGGCACTACGGTAACAGGTGCATCCTACGAAAATGTTTTGAAGAACAAATTCCTTCCTGCACCGCAACAAAAGCGTCTGGGAAGGGCTGCACATGTGCTGTTTCACCAAGACAACGCACTCGCACATCGAGCTAACGTTACGCAACAGTTTCTTCGTGATAACAACTTTGTAGTGATTCTTCATGCTCCCTACTCACCTGACCTGGTTCCTAGTGACTTTTGGCTTTTTGCAACAATGAAAGACACTCCGTAGCCGCACATTCACCAGCCGTGCTGCTATTGCCTCAGCGATTTTGCAGTGGTCAAAAGAGACTCCTAAAGAAGCCTTCGCCGCTGCCATGGAATCATGGCGTCAGCGTTGTGAAAAATGTGTACGTCTGCTGGGCGATTACGTCGAGAAGTAACGCCAGTTTCATCGATTTCGGGTGAGTAGTTAATTAGAAAAAAAATCGGAGGCCTTAGAACTTGAATGCACCTCGTATAATGTCACGTATTCGCTATTGTTAGAGTCACGAACGATGGCGATAGAGTTTAGCCTTGTTCTGCACACATATGTCACGCGTTCTCCGACAGCTAGTGAGCCTTCGGAATTGTTCCCAGCGCTCTGCTGTAAATGTGCCATGAAGGGAATTATTTAGTGCATTTTCCTTCCATTTGTTGCGAGTTGTCATGGCTGATGTTGGTGGGAGCAACATAATTTGTGGGACACATGCCTTGCAAAGCACGTGTATAATGAAACGATCGTACGGCATTTATTGTCCGGGATATCTCTTTCGGGGTTCGGCCGCCGTATTGCGAGCCTTTTTAATTGACGCCACCTGGCGACTTGCATGTCAATGATGATGAAAATGGTGATGAGGACACACGACATCCAGTCCTCTGCCGGGAATCTAACCCGGCCGGCGCAGTGGTCTAGCGGTTCTAGGCGCTCAGTCCGGAGCCGCGCGACTGCTACGGTCGCAGGTTCGAATCCTGCCTCGGGCATGGATGTGTGTGATGTCCTTAGGTTAATTGGGTTTAAGTAGTTCTAAGTTCTAGGGGACTGATGACCATAGATGTTAAGTCCCATAGTGCTCAGAGCCAATCTAACCCGGCCCCTGCGCTAAGGAGGTGGACAGCTCGAGTGTAGGACCACAGCAGATGTCACTTGGAAGCGGCAACAGTACAGTCCCCGTCTTTGTTTCGACCTGCGCGTACAACTTTCGTCCCTGGATCGTGCTACACCAATACTAAAACAGTCCGCAGCAAAATCAGGTCGTACAGGGTGCGGCAGCGTTCATAGCGCAATTTGACTTGCGTAGTACAATGACGTACTGCAGGAATGCGCGCCAGCTCGTGCCGCATTCGTGTACTAAGGAGCTGCCATTCCGAGTGTGACAGTGATATGGAGCGGTGGAGTGCACAGCATCGTGCCTTTACTGTTGAAACTTATTTCAAGAATAACGACTCTGTTATTGCTACCCAGAATCTACGCAACATTTCAACTTTAGACGTCATGAGAAAGTTCCAGATCGATGGACCATTGTTAGGTGGGTACGTACATTTTGAACAACAGGTTCTGTTCGCAGTGGCAAAGCGGGAAGAAGTGAAAGAACTGTGCGGGCACCAGAAGCCATGGAAAATGTTCGTAATGCACTATTGAGTAGCCCAAGAATGTGTGCTCGTCGTCATGCGCAAACTCTGCATATGACCGATCGCTCATTCAGGAGATTATTGCACGAAGATTTCCATTTTCACTCATATAAGCTGCAGATTGTTCAGAAAATTAAGCCTCGCGATTGGGTATCACACGAAACAGTCTGCCTAAACGTGCGTGATCTCCTTCGCCAAAATCAACAAATGTTGCACACCATCCTGATGGCAGATTGTAGTGGTACTTGAATTACGTAACTATTACGGCATCTCATCTCAACCTCTCGATACCAGCAATATTCTACTGTGTTTCTGTAAAATAGATAACATATTTCTGTGACAACATTCAGATTTGATTACATCAATGTAGAGGTACTTCGATACATAGATATGTATATATTGCAATGATATTATTTTTATATGTATTCTTTCTTTTGTCACTATGATCTTTGACGTACTGATATGTATATATGTATATATATGTATATATGTATATATTGCAATGATATTATTTTTATATGTATTCTTTCTTTTGTCACTATGATCTTTGACGTACTTGTAACTCTGATTTTTGGGCGCGTAAGCGGTTTTTAGAGAGTTAAGCTTTGGTCGTCATGTTAAAAAGACGCAAATTGTAGTCAGTTTATGAAATGTGAACTTTAACAGTGAGGAAGGTATTTTCAAGTATGTTTTATATTGTGAAGTGATGTTTTGGAACGAGTTACGTGATATTGCAACAAAAGTAATAAAAAAGAAAAAGATTACATTTTTACATCACCATCGTTCTAACTTGCAAAAGTTTAATCTTCAAGAATGGTTTATAAAACACGTCTATAAAACTTTTGAATATCGCAGAATAATAGGCCTCTCTTTGCATCCGAGCTTGAAATCATCAGTACCTAAATTTTCGACGATTGAGCCATGAGTTCACAACGAGACCAGAGTGGGAAACACGAAAAGATGAGTGCCTAGTTTATCCATTATTTCAAGAAATGACTTCATTAACTATGCTCTAATGACACCTGCCACATAATATAACTTTGTTCTTGCCCGAAAATGCAATATTTAGCAGCGTGAGCAACACTACAATCATAATTAATTTTTGACCTTTGTTGCGGTAGGGTTGTTAGAAGATGAAACCCATTTAGAGTTATGTGTTTCAGTGAATAAACAGAATGTGCGTTATCGGAGTGATGCAAGGCCGCATGAACTGCACATCAAGCTCTTGCACAGTTCTCGTGTCAGAGTGTGGTGTGGAGTTGCTTCCATTGGGATTATTGGTCCTTACTTCTTTGAGGATGACAGCGCTATGACTGTAACTCTCACCAGTAAACGCTACCTAAAGATACTGCAAGACTTAGTTCTTCCCCAATTAGGGATGGTCGATGTGGATGTGGAACAATAACGGTTTCAACAAGACGGAGCGACCTCACATACAGCCAGAATTTACATGGATTTCTTGCGACAGACATTTGCCGATAGAGTAATTTCCCTTTTTCATGACATTTCCTGGCTTCCTTGCTCACGTGACCTTTCATGTGCATTTTTCTTTGGGGCTACCTGAAGCAAGAAGTGCTCCTAACACGTTGTGCCACCATTTCTGAATTGAAGGATCGGATCAGAACTGACGTCGGCAATGTCCCAAGGAATACGTTACGCCGAGTTACGGAAAGCTTCCAACGCCGCCTAGATGAATGTGTTGTGAAGAGGGGGCATCATTTGACAGGAGGCATATTCAAAAAGTAATCCAAGCAATGGACAATGACTTGCATATTAGTAAATGGCATACTTTCAACTGTTAAGAGATAATAAATAAATTGTAGTTATCCGAGTGGGATTAGCCGAGCGGTCTAGGGCGCTGCAGTCATGGACTGTGCGGCTGGTTCCGGCGGAGGTTCGAGTACTCCCTCGGGCATGGGTGTGTGTGTTTGTACTTAGGATAATTTAGGTTAAGTAGTGTGTAAGCTTGCCGGCCGGTGTGGCCGTGCGGTTCTAGGCGCTTCAGTCTGGAACCGGGTGACCGCTACGGTCGCAGGTTAGAAACCTGCCTGGGGCATGGATGTGTGTGATGTCCTTAGGTTAGTTAGGTTTAAGTAGTTCTAAGTTCTAGGGGCTGGTGACCTCAGATGTTAAGTCCCATCGTGCTCAGAACCATTTGAACCATTTGAACCATTTGTGTAAGCTTAGGGACTCATGACCTTAGCAGTTAAGTCCCATAAGGTTTCACAGACATTTGAACATTTTTAATTTGCAGTTACTGCGTGATGGTGTGTTTTTAATATCCTACTATGCACTCTGCCGCACCCAGTGTATTAAACAAACAGGTATTTGGGGCAGGATACTGAACGCAGAACACGAGACAGATATATCTCATAATGCAGGACACAGCAGCCGAAAAATTCAACACATCAGGAAATTATAAACTTGTTTGTACTCTTCCTAGATAAGCACGAGCTTTAGTACACCCGAACTCCTTGGAAACTGATTATTAAAAGTTCTCATCCACTGACAACTTACCTACCCACAACTACTCAAAAGAACGGTAAACAAAACGAGACAATCAAACAATGAAAAATCTAACAGCTTGAAAATATTTGAATCCAATCACTTAGCAGAAAGAAAATAAAGTCTACGCAATAAAAGGACGCCCTGACAATCTAAACGTTACACAGTCCTCTAAAATCAATAAAGAGCTAAGTGAGAAAGGGGTAGCACACAATACTACTCTATCGATAGGACAAGATTGAGCATGGGCGTGTGTGTTTGTCCTTAGGATAATTTAGGTTAAGTAGTGTATAAGCTTAGGGACTGATGACCTTAGCAGTTAAGTCCCACAGGATTTCAAACACATTTGAACATTTTACAAGGTTGAGCGAGCTCGTGCGTACACACACACACACACACACACACACACACACACACACACACACACACAACACACACACACGCATAATCTCAATGCATACGTGAGCGTGCATCAGAGAGAGAGACAGTGAGAGAGAGAGAGAAGGTGGGTTGAGGGAGGAAGAGAGTTAGAGAGAGAGAGAGAGAGACAGAGAGAGAGAAAGAGGGAGATGGTTACAGGCAGAAATAATTTCAAAAACTGTAAAAGCAAGAGAATTACGAAGTTCATATCACGTGCGAGACCAACCCCAAAAACAGTCGAACATCGACTGAGGCCGTATGCACACATAAAACATTGTGGTTTTTACGTTTATTGATTAAACTTGAGTGTGCTGTTACTAAAAATAACATGTCCAGTGTTTCTGCGTTTCCATTTGCGCGAGATAAACAAATGCACGAAGAGAAGGACCACGAAACACAACTGAAAGTACTCTCAAAATTTTCCAGTGAAATATTTACACTTAATGAAATTACTGTGGAAGGAAAAAAATAACTTTATCAACCCTCCAATATCGTCAACAAAATATCATGTTGTGGCAGATGACAACTTACCTGAGCAGTCTAATTAACTAGTAAGCAAGCTAAAACACTGGAATCGGTTGGAAATTCCTGCCCATACATTATTACAAAAGCTAACCCGGGTCATTGCTTCCGTCACAGTTCTTAGATTTGTGGGTGGCCATACGTGGTATTTACAGTAATCTGTTATCCAATTCTCTGTGTGGTTCTCGACTCAACCGAAAGTATAACGCAAAGTGCAAGCTGTGATTCCTAAGCTACACAGTCGGGATTATTGTATTCTTGACATTTACGTGTACATTTCATATATTTTTGTTTAAATTCGCGTTCTCACCAGTTTGTTGTGAAACGTGTGTTTACTCTGTACACGGCAGGCTGAATAAACGTTTATAAAAACACCACGAATGCTTCATATCTCTGCAAGTATTTGCTTCCAAGCATATACTTTCGATCTTGATTTTCTCAGCAGTGTCTCCTCTAAGAATGTCACATAGCTCTGTGTAGCATACAGTACGTCAATATTCAGACCAGCAGTGCACTTCATCTCCTCTGATACTACGAGTCTATTCATGATGCGCCTCCCTTTCTCTTTTAATTACTGTTCAGCACTTTATCTTCTTCGTTTTCACTTGATCCATATCTTTTAACCTGTATCTGTCCATTGCAGTAAACAGTTCCTTTCAACCTTTTCTTCCCTGCGAAAGTCTTGTCACCAGTATACAACACCATTTTCATTACGTAAGAAACTGCAGAGAAAGACAGGGAGTGGAATCTATCTAACAAACATTCGGTCGGTGCCTAAGCTGGTAGCGTTTTTCGAATGTTTAACAAACACAACAAATAGACATATCAGATCCTTCAGCTGTCAATAATATATCCTCGTTCTATATTTAGAACCGTCTGACAACTCTGAGGTATCACGTTAGTTTGAGGCGAGAAACATATCGAGCCATGTTCGGAGGGCCTTTTAATCCAGAAACGAAGTTCCTTGAAGGTGATTCGATAGAGAACCGGAAAGGTGAAAATTTGTCGCAAGATAATGCGAATAGATGACTGCGGAACGACTTGCCACTGCAGCATCTGTACGTAGCTATTTTTTTAGTTGATGCAAACACCTCCGCGTTTGAATAAAATCTTTGTCCCGCCAGCCATTTCTTCAAATTGGGGAACAAATAGTAATCCGAGGGAGCCAAGTCAGGAGAACAGGGAGGATGTGAAACGAGTTGGAATCCTATCTCCAATAATTTTGCGACCACATCTGCTGAGGTGTGTGCTGGTGCATTGTCGTGATGGAAAAGGACTTTTTTGCGGTCCAATCCCAGGCGTTTTTCTTGCAGCTCGGTTTTCAAACGGTCCAGTAACGATGACTAAAATGCACCTGTAGTTGTTGAGGATTATCCCTTGCGAATCCCAAAAGACAGTCCTCATACCCTTTCCGGCCGAAGGAATGGCCTTCACCTTTTTTGGTGCAGATTCTCCATTGGTAACCCACTGTTTAGGCAACGGCCTTGCCGCAGTGCATACACCGGTTCCCGTGAGATCACCAAGCCGCCATGCGCTGTTGCCATTTTTTGGGTTGCACTCAGCCTCGTGATGCCAATTGAGGAGCTACTCGATCGAAGAGTAGCGGCTTCGGTCAAGAATACCATCATAACGACCGGGAAAGCGGTGTGCTGACCACGGCGGTCGGATGGTACGGATGGGCCACTTGTGGCCTGGAGACGGAGTGTTTTTTATTTTTAACCCATTGCTTAGATTGGTGTTTGGTGTCAGGAGTGTAGTAATATATCCATGTTTCATCCACAGTGACGAAACGACACTTAAAGTCCTTCAGATTCTTCCTGAACAGCTGCAAAACATCCTTGAAACACTTCACACGATGCCGTTTTTGGTCAAGCGTGAGCAGTCGCGGAACCCATCTTGTGGATAGCTTTCTCATGTCCAAATGCTTGTGCAAAATATGATGTATCCGTTCATTCGAGATTCCCACAGTACTAGCGATCTCATGTACATTAGCCCTTCTGTCATCCATCACCATATCATGGATTTTATCAATGATTTATGGAGTCTTAACCGCCACAGGGCGTCTCTAACGTTCAACACCACTTGTGCCCTTACGGCCACTCCGAAAATTTTGAAACCACTTATAAACTGTCTTACTCGAAGGTGCAGAGTCACAGTAATGTTTATCAAGCTTCTCTTTAGTCTCTTGAGGTGTTTTGCCTTTCATAAGGTAATGGTCACTGACCACACGAAATTCTTTTTCGTCCATTTTTTGACAATCACTCGAGTTCCTTGATTCACACGAATGCCAAACACAAAGAAATAGACCAATATGGCTGAAACTTGGTGTGCGCTCTTTCCGATGATGCTACTAACTAAGCATGACCTCGACACGCGCTGGTGGTGCCATCTCTCGTACTCTGCACGGACTTTTCAAACGCCCTTCTTATTTTGCAGAGTTGGACAATTCCTATTATTCGGAATGGATCAACAAATTAGAACAGCGTCGGACGAAGTGTATAAGAGTAAAAGGAGACTATGTCGAAAAATAAAAAAGGTTTACTCCAAACACGTAAGCAGTTTTTATTTTTGCACGGACTTTTCAAACGCCCTTCGTATTATGAAAGCTCGCAGGTCTTTGTACGGGAGCTGCTGCTTTGTTTGTGCTCAAACATTCTTTTCGTTCCCTTACCTTAACATGAAGACACTGTTTCTCGTCAGCAGTAACGATATGGGATATGAATGGTGGTTGTTGTTCGCCAACCGATTGATGACGAGCAAGAAGAGATTGTGATTTTGGTTTAGAGCATGCGGTACTCATATACCCTATTTTTGAAGCTTCTCGATTGCATTCAAATGTCGCACGATGGTGGAAAGTTCGCAGTTCACCACATATGTCAGCTCTCGAGTACGCTGAGTGGAATCATTGTGGATAAATGAGTGCTGTTCCATGTCCAATGGCATCATCTCCATACGCGGCGGAAATGTTCCTGACTACCTCCGCTGCTCTCACCCCTCTATTGAACTCAAAACAAAAGAATATATCGGAAACGTTGCAATTTCTGCACTATGCACTCCAGTTTCTAGAGTCCAGAGCTCCGCTCACTGTATCCAAAGGACGAAATGACAATATGCAAACTAAAGAAGCAACTGTAAAATACAAATGAAAAATGGCAATAGATAAATAAAGCTATTGTTGTTTCATTAATTTGAGAGTGAGAACGCTGGTTAGTAAGCATTCATATTTACTAGAATATCTAGTTTATCTATCATGATAATTATTGTTATGCATCTTTGGCTATTTACATCTACATCCAAACAAATACTCCAAAAGCCATGGTATGGTGTATGGTGGACGGTACCATGTACCACTAATAGTCATTACCTTTTGTCTTCCATTCGCATGTGTAAGGACAGAGGGGAAAATATCTGTATACATGGCTCTGTCCGAAGCCTGATTTCTCCTATTTTGTGCTCGTGGGCCTTCCACTTACTATTATGTGGCCTTTCTTTTCTTTGGTCGAAAACCTTCATCCATCTTAAGGGGGGTGGGGTGTCAAACGGGCCGACTTGGAGCAGTAGAGGCACCGCAGGACATTTTAATTTCCACTGCCTATATTTTTACAAATAAATTCATAAAACCTTGGTACACTTACGACTAAGTAACGTGCCTTATAATTCTCATATATATATATATATATATATATATATATATATATATATATATATATATGTGTGTGTGTGTGTGTGTGTGTGTGTGTGTTTCATACATCAAACTATTCACGAAGATGTGCGCTACAAAAGAGGCATTTTTTAAAAAATCAATTTTTTTAAAAAAATTTTGACGCTTCATCCTTTACACCACGTAAAAACGAAAAACATTTCACATCCTGACGCTTACAACGCCATATTTTTACCTGATGGCAAGAAGTAGAACTATTAATCTTTTCAGCTTACTCCAAGAGCGCACCGATTGATGGACATACTTATGATATTTTAGGGTTCTGCAAAGCATGTAGCCCGCATTGGAGCCCTCTGACCACCATCTGGTTAATTCTAGCTACTCATTAGTCACAAACATGCACTACATTTAAATTGTTCTAAATTTTTATCTGTGACAGTCTATAATGTCTTACCTAAAATGAATTAAAATAGTCGTAACACCAGTTCCTATGAACGCTTTCAAGTTTTCCTTGCTCATCAGCAGATGCTGTAAGTACCCTGCTAAATATTCCCAAAGGATATTCTTCCTGTCTCACTCCCAACCTGCTGGTACATTTGAGTCAAAAGATCTGTGATCCTTTAATGGGCTCTTTCAAACAGCTCACCCTACTCCTCAAAAGAGAGAATCATAAATGCCTAAAAAAGGCATCGTTCTTGTGTATTTACTTACTCCCAACCACACCAGGTCTCCTTTACGACCTACTATTGTCAAGGACCGTATTTACTTCTAAGTTTTCATTTTGAACACACAGTTCCAGTGACCACGTTCAATACGAACTCCGTGAGTAACTTTGTGTCTTCTGTACAAATTACACAATTTTATTTGCAACCATACCCGAACAACCAGTACCTGAGAAAGGAAGGAAAGCACCCAGAAGAGGAGTACAGAAGAGGAGTAGGAAACGAAATCTAACTTCAAGGGGGTTGACAGTGTATGTTATGTTAGTGCAGTGATTACAAAATCGCATCAAATTTAGAAAGAACTTCGCAGAATAAATCCACTTATCGCAATGGCGTTGCATCACCGCTTACTGTGAATCATGCTGCTATTAGATTGGAAAGGGTGACATAAAGTCGTCGTACCATTTCCTGAGGCAGAATGACCAACAGTTGTTGTAATTGAAACTTCCTGGCAAATCAGAATTGTGTGCTGGACCGAGACTCGAACTCAGGACCATTATCATTCGTTGGCAAGTGCCCTGCCTCCAGTACCTCTCCTCCTGCCTTCAAAACTTCGCAGAAGCTCTCCTGTGAAAATTGACAGACTTGCACTCTTGGAAGAAAGGATACTGCAGAGACGTGGCTTAGCCTCAGCCAGGATGATGTTCCCAGCATTTTCACCCTGCAGTGGATCGAGCCTTCCAGGCAGATCAGAATTGTCTACCGAACCGAGTCTCGAACTCATGAACTCTGCCTTCACGGGAAAGTGCTCTACCGACTGAGATACGCAAGCATGACATGCGTCCCGTCCCTCCAGCTTTACTTCCACCAGTACCTCATATATACGAAGGTAGGAGAAGAGATACTCGTGGAAGAAAGATCTTGAGAAGGGGTCGTTGAGTCGTGCTTGAGTGGCTCAGTCGATAGAGGAAAGGTCCTGGATTCGAGTCTAACTCTGCTGTAGAGTGAAAATTTCATTCTTGAAGTGCTGAAACTGGTTGTTAATGTCCTAGACACTGGTACTGGGACGGAAGTGACTATGAGGCTGGTCCCACACACGTTCTATCGGGGACAGATCTTAAGATCTTGCTTTCGACGAGAGTACCACAGCACAGGTAGTTCATAGACACACGTGCCGTGTGTGGACGAGCTTACAACCTGTTTAGAACTGCCATCACCATACTGTGGATGTAGGAGACCCTTAACGTATTCTTGATGTTCCCTCTGTCGTGACCGGAAGTCGAACGCCCAGGCTCCCCACACCATAACACCAAGAGCAACACCGCTGTGCCTCTAAAATGCATTGGAGGAGTCAGACCTCTCCCCAGGGCCCCGCGACTCGCTGACTATGGTCATCCTGGGTAGTGCAGAACTCTGATTTATTGCTGACCACACTACCACTCCGTTCACCAAAACCTATGCTTCCCGTGACGGCACCAGACTAAGCGCAGCCGTCAGTGTTTCGGTGTACCAGGTGTAGAAGAATGAAACCGAAATTTGGCTGCAATAATTACATGTCTGTTGTTCGAAACTACACTACTGGCCATTAAAATTGCTACACTAAGAAGAAATGCAGATAATAAACGCATATTCATTGGACAAATATATTATACTAGAACTGACATATGATTACATTTTCACGCAATTTGGGTGCATAGATCCTGAGAAATAACGGCCTTGATACGCCTGGGCCTTGAGTCAAACAGAGCTTGGATGGCGTGTACAGGTACAGCTGCCATGCAGCTTCAACTCGATACCACAGTTCATCAAGAGTAGCGCCTGCCGTATTGTGACCAGCCAGTTGCTCGGCCAACATTGACCAGACGTTTTCAATTGGTGAGAGATGTAGATAATGTGTTGGCCAGGGCAGCAGTCGAACATTTTCTGTATCCAGAAAGGCCCATACAGGACCTGCAACATGCGGTCGTGCGTTATCCTGCTGAAATGTAGGGTTTCGCAGGGATCGAATGAACGGTAGAGCCACGGGTCGTAACACATCTGAAATGTAACGTCCACTGTTCAAAGTGCCGTCAATGGGAACAAGAGGTGACCGAGACGTGTAACCAATGGCACCCCATACCATCACGCCGGGTGATACGCCAGTATGGCGATGACGAATACACGCTTCCAATGTGCGTTTGCCGCGATGTCGCCAAACACGGATGCGGCCATCATGATACTGTAAACAGAACCTGGATTTATCCAAAAAAATGACGTTTTACCATTCGTGCACCCAGGTTCGTCGTTGAGTACACCACCGCAGGCGCTCCTGTCTGTGATCCAGCGTCAAGGGTAACCGCAGCCATGGTCTCCGAGCTGATAGTCCATGCTGCTGCAAACGTTGTCGAACTGTTCGTGCAGATGGTTGTTGTCTTGGAAACGTCCCCATATGTTGACTCAGGGATCGAGACGTGGCTGCACGATCCGTTACAGCCATGCGGATAAGATGCCTGTCATTTCGACTGCTAGTGATACGAGGCCATTGGGAACCAGCACGGCGTTCCGTACCACCTTCCTGAACCCACCGATTCCATTTTCTGCATACAGTCATTGTATCTCGACCAACGCGAGGAGCAATGCCGCGGTACGATAAACCCCAATCGCGATAGGCTACAATCCGACTTTTATCAAAGTCAGAAACGTGATGGTATGCATTTCTCCTCCTTACACGAGGCATCACAACAACGTTTCACCAGGCAACACCGGTCAAGTGCTGTTTGTATATGAGAAATTGGTTGGAAACTTTCCTCATAGCATCACGTTGTAGGTGTCGCGACTGGCGCCAGTCGTGTGAATGCTCAGAAAAGCTAACCATTTGCATATCACAGAATCATCTTTCTGTAGGTTAAATTTCGCGTCTGTAGCACGGCATCTTCGTGGTGTAGCAATTTTAATGGCCAGTAGTGTAATAAACAATATTTTATTGAAAATAATCTCCATAGCTGTTCATACATTTCGTCCACAACTCCTGCAGGGTATGAATGCCACGCCAAAGAAACAGTTCTTTTGAAGCGAACCAGTCAGCGAGCCATCTTCGTACGTTTTCATACGAGTAGAAGATGTTTTCAGCGAGAGCCTGTCCCTGTGATGCAAATACATGATAGTCAGACGGAGCCAAGTCTGGAAAATAAGCCGCATGCCGCAGAATTTCCTAGAATTGCCCTAGAATTTGGTTTTGATAGCGATCAATGTTAGCGGCTTCACCAGGTTTTACTAGCTCATAATACATGACACCCTTCTGATCGCAGCAAACACTGAGCATTGTCTTCTTTCGTAAGCGATTTGGTCTTGCAGGGGATGTCTGTGGTTTACCTGGATTCACCCATGATTTACGACGCTTAGGGTTTTCAAAATATATCCGTTTTTATCACCTGTCACGAGAAACGACTTTCTTTTGTATCTGGCGTGCAGTATTTCACAAGGGTCTTTCGATTTGCTACCTGTCATTCATTCTTTCATGCGGAACCCATTTTACTACTTTCCGCACGGCTATCTGCGTAAAATTCAATTGTTCCGATTGTTCCAGTTGAGTTTGAGTATATTTTGATCCAATAAGACCTGAAATTCGTTGTCTTCGAATTTCTTCGGTGGTTTCCCACGCTCGTCGTTTCTCACGTCAAAATCACAACTTTTGAATCTTTTGAACCAATTGAAAGCTGTGTTTTCCCAAGAGCATGTTATCCAGAATCTTCGAAAAATGGTTCAAATTGCTCTGAGAACTATGGGACTTAACATCTGAGTTCATCAGTCCCCTACAACTTAGAACTGCTTGAACCTAGCTAACCTAACAACATCACACACATCCATGCCCGAGGCAGGATTCGAACCTGCGACCGTAGCGGTCGCGCGGTTCCAGACTGAAGCTTCGAAATGCATCGGATGAGATTCTGCAGCAGTTTTCTTCAATTGATAACAGAGAACCAATGCTATACGCAAATCGTAGATTGTAGGCACAAAAATCGACATGTTTACGGGTTTGAAACAGATGCCGATGTATAGAACTTGGGTTACCGTGTGTTGACATTTGTCGACAGCCGTTACAAGAAGCAGATGGCGCTGCAGACGCAGTATCTCTGGCCCTACACTGAGGGCTTGCACCATACATAGGGAAACTCCTCTTTCACACCCAGTAATCGGCATCGTACGCATGCGACAGTAATTATCTCTCCCGGCTCATGGTGTGGGATAAGACACATGTTGAATAAAACGTTCTCGGTTTTCCAGCTGCGTCAATTCAAATAAAATGCTCGAGCTTTCGATGGCCATCTCCGCCATCGTCGTCAGGAGTTCACTAACCAGTCACTGACCAGTCAGTAAACTCCTGACGACGATGGCGGGGATGGCCATCGAAAGCTCGAGCATTTTATTTGAACTGACGCGGATGGAAAACCGAGAACGTTTTATTCATGTATGCCATCGCGAAAGACTCCGAGGACGCAAGACACATGTTTCTGGGAACCCATTTACCTGGGAGCCCATTAATTATTCTCGGAAGGCAGGTGCAGATGTTAAGAGCACAATACGGTGATCGTCCGTTGTAGTGGTCGCACTTGGTCCACCATAACCTTGACAGTGAGAGTGTCTTTTCTCACGTCCTCTCAGAGTCCAACATCAGGTCACTCTTACATCCGAATCCTACGTAAATTTGAATATTGAATTATTTGTCTAGCCAGCCGATTTAAGATCCACAATGTGGCTACTTAAAAAGTTTTCCGGTTGTTGAAAACGCAAACTCAGTTGCGGGGCTCCTGCCTTCCGTTTACAAACATAACACTTCAGCTGTTTGCGCCCTTTCTAAATTCTACCAAGCCTGGCAATGACACCAGACACGAACAATATCAATGAACTCTATTGCTCTACTAACAGAGAATTGCAACTTTATAGACGGCTGCTGTGGCCGAGTGGCTCTAGGCACTTCAGAACGGATCCGCGCGACCGCTACGCTCGCAGGTTCGAATCCTTCCTCAGGCATTGATGTGTGTGACGTCCTTAGGTTAGTTAGGTTTAATTAGTTCTACGTTCTAGGGGACTGATGACCTCAGATGTTAAGTCCATAGTGCTCTGAGCCATTTGAACCATTTGAAGCAACCGTATAATCATTTACGTTCCATCTGACGGTGCTTAGGTGCACTATGTAATCCTGATATTTGATTGTGTCGTCTGTATTTCAGTCATAACATGTGAATTTCCTATATTTAGATTACAATGTTCACACAACACTGAACCCGTTACACAAAAATAAAGAATTTTAAAGCAACCCACATCTGCAGTGCTGTGTCACATTGGTATCCACTTAAATGTTGGCCAAAGGACATTCCAGTTTACTCTGTCAGAAGTTTAGTCCTTATAGACCACATGTGGTTTCATTATTAAATCTACTGGCCACATACGACCGGGGTAATTAAAACTAACAAGGCGACGTAAATGCTGATCTACGAGCGACACAACTGGAATTGCCACGAACAGCACAACCGTGTCAGGGAACGCATTCTCTGCAGTGATGGTAGTAGCAGGAAAGTGAGTTTAATCACACAAGTTTTCGCGACCGACCTCGGCTTCGTTACACTGAACGAGCCGTTTACAAGCTTTTGTGGGCGACAAGAGTTTGTGGATGCTATAAGCGGTCGCCACGGCCCTGAAATGCAGATTGGCCGGTCGGTCGGTCGATAGCCGCGTAATTAATGCACAGGTAGTTCCCGCGTCGGCAGGTAATAACGCGGGCGTGTCAGTGGGGGAAGGCCCGAGCAGTGCTGCCAACCGTATAACGCTGCGTACTAACGAAACTTTTTGTTACGCGGTGGCTGTCAGCCGCGCTAATCTGTCTCTACACTTCCAATTATTTGATTATTTCAAAACATTTTTTGCTTGTAAAATTCGTTTCACAGATTCGATATATCAGTGGCAATTCAAATTACCACCACAAGCTTCCTCTAATGAGTAAGCCCACTGAATAATTTGTTCGTTCACAAATTGCGCAGAGAGAATATTGACTATATATTTTTCTACACTTTCTTGTGAACGACAAAATCAGCTGTTCGTCATCATCAGAATAACGTTAGATGTCAGGAGCAACCGGCAGCAATCATTTTCCGGGCAGCGGATAATATACCACTATCAAGGACGAATTAGTATGTATGATATATTTTTAATTCCATTTAATATAAAAGGAAGGATTTGCAAGAACAATAGCAGTTGAAGGGATACAACAGCGTCTTACTTTGTAAGGTATTTTCCTTGAGCCATCGGTCTGCTGACAGATTTAACGAAATGACGTTACAATACCATGCCGAAAGAAGGATTTAGTTGACAACGAAAGAGCAGAAAATTACAATGACCGACAGATGGAATACATTGTTCTGTACATGAGAAATAACTTTGTGCTAAATTTTCAGTGCTGGAGCAGATGAAGAAATCAGTGTTACAAATAGTAAACTATCTACATTCTCGGTTCCAACAGTGTTCAGTGGAGCTGAACGAAGAGTATGGATATTTCACAGACTACTGAAAAGTGTGTTGGTTAAGTCAGGACTAAATGAGCAACGATTTTTCTACTTAAAAGTTGCTATTGTGGAATTTATAAAGGACAAAGGAGTCCAATAACTAAAGTCAGAAGATTTCGAGTAGTGTCTACACCTCGCATTGTAAGTGGACTTTTCTGCTCACTGCCAACAGTAAGACATTGGAATGTAACACTTACTGCTTTGATGAGGAACACTTAAAAAGAAAATTGCGTTGTAGAAGGGGCCGCGCGGGATTAGCCGAGCGGTCTCAGGCGCTGCAGTCATAGACTGTGCGGCTGGTCCCGGCGGAGATTCGAGTCTTCCCTCGGGCATGGGTGTGTGTGTTTGTCCGTAGGATAATTTCGGTTACGTAGTGTGTAAGCTTTGTGACTGATAACCTTAGCAGTTACGTCCCATAAGATTTCACACACATATGAACATTTTGCTGTAGAAGGGACATATTCTGACAAAGAGAATCCAGTTCCATAGGGTGACTGGCGTTAAAGAAAATGTGGGGTCTGAAGAAATCATCGTGGCCTTGAAAGATTTACAAGGATAGTTTTATAAAGATTTTGAAATCAGTCTTAAAACCGTTTCCAAGTTGCTTTCCAGGCCGTTTGCCGTTTCGGCTCCAAGTGCAGTTGTGCTTGTGCTGATGTACCTGACTGATCTGCAAGGTAATTCCAGTTTTAATGATAATTTTTTTACTTTAAAACTGTCCAGATCATCAATATTGTTTGCCTCAGGCAGAGTTTCCAAGTATCCATAACGATCTTCCAAAAGTACTGCAGTATTTCCATTTAGAAATTCATGTGGAAGACTTTTTTTGACAATCAAATTAAATAAGTGACGATTACGTGGCAAGTTCAGTGCGAAACTCGGTGAAATTGTCTGCATTCGTCCGTATGCCAACAGTTTGTACGAGACAAAAATTACATTATGTCTTCAGAGCTCCTACAATAATTAAATAATATTAAAAATTTGTTTTGTTCGCGACCCATGTTGTTGAGAAACGCTAAATATAAAACAAAGTAGTATGCAGTATGACTGTACTGTCATTTAAGTGTGGCATGTTCGATGATTTCCTCTCTTCCCCCTCCTTGCGGTCTGACAGCGTTGCTTGGTGGTGAGAGAACTGTGAAACGAGGCTAAGCGCCTTGGCACAAGTGCCCGGGTATGGCATGCGAGCTCAAATCTTGATCGCCCCTGTCGTATGGGGCAAATCACCTAAAACTAGCATCGAAGTTAATGCGGAAATTGAGAGTGATATTGGTGCGCGGTTTTCACAGAATGGATTGGTAGCGGCTCGTATTGTTAGCCAATAAACAGATTCTATTAATGGGCCGTGGTAAAAATTGCTGTTTTGAAGAGCGCGCCGCAGCGCGTAGTGTGAAGCAGTCGCCCTCCGTTTCTGGCGGTGGCGCCTCTGTGGCAGTCGCAGCTTTGGTGTCTCCCTCTGGTGGGAAAGGGGAAAGGTTGCCAGTTCACGTGCCTTTAGGGGGCGCTATGAGCTTGCCAGGGGTCAGTCTGGGTCAGTCCCTCGTCCCCAGCTTGCTATTCTGTCTCTCGTCCGCATTTGTCAGGCGGTTAGTGTCTGTCTGTCGTTCGGAGTGCTAGTATGTCTGTCGTTCGGATCAATCTCAAAAGTCAGCAAAATGAGAGTAAGAGAACTCAGCGAGTGGTCACCCGGTCGGGGATTAGTTACTGTATCTGAGTATGCGCGTTAGGCCGCCAGTCTGCTCGAGTTTGCTCAGGCAATGGTCATTGGCGGTTGGATCAATTGGTTGGTCGGTTGTGTACTGATATACAAGGTGGCTTGTCCGTCTTAAGCGTCGGCGCATGTGAGGTCGCCACGTGAGTCCAGTGGGCCGCGGCGTATAGCGAAGTGTAGTGACTTAGCGGTCGACATGAGAGCAACAGGAGTCAACCCACGACATTGGTCTGGCCGGTGCGAGCTGCGACGCCATGAGACGGGAGATCGGCGCGCTTTCCTGCGTCCGTTGAAGCAGGTGGCAGCGGACGGTTAGGGAGAGCGATTTGGGGGTGCTGCGCCAGGTCTTCTCGAGAAATCGCAGTTCATTAGAAGTTAAGTGATTGGTGATATGTTGTTTGATTTACTCTTGTTAAATTCTACTTGTTTTCTTCGTGAGGTAATCAGTCGTTTTGCCTTGGGGTCATCCCACCATTCTTCTCCGTTTGCCCACCCGCGTGAAGGTGGTTGTTTATAAATTGTGTGGGGGTGGGTTAGAGCAACCTGCGGTTCGGGTTGTTCGGTAATCTTCCTATCAATCTGCCGTACATTAGTAGCTGCCTCTGTCATGTTTGTCGGATTTGGTGTGTTAACGAATTTATTGCTTGGATTGTAACGGCCTAATACCTGAAATATGTTTTGATCCTTGGAAACTTTGATATTATTGCCTAGTATCTTGAGAGGCGGTATCTGTGTACTGTAGAGCATCTTAACTATTGTTTGGCCAACCTTCTTGAATTTTATATAAGATTGCATTTCATGGGCTTTTATTTAAATGATCATTTTAGTATATAAAGTTGCCACCCTTTCACCGTAATATTTTTCTTAAAAGTTAAAATCAAGTTGCACCTTCGGTGGCAAGGTTAATATTTTAAATGTTAAAGTTTTTTACGCTTTCCACCGCTCCTACGGGGGATGCATAGTTTGAGTGCTTGTGTAAATGGTTAAAACTCTCAGTTTAAAGTTATCTAGTGTGTTGCAGATTTGCACCAGTGTAGTCTTTCAGAGGCTGTTGTGAGCGGTCGTAAGTACGGCCGTGTCAAAAGGGAGTGGCAAGGTTCTCTGCCCGAAAGCTCATACAGTCAAAACTTGTTTCTTACTGCCTCTGAATAAATTGTAATTTTGATATTTAGAGGGTGCTTTCTGATTATAATTTTAAATCTGTTCCTTTTAAAAAATGCTTTTAGGCACTATTAAAGTGAATAAAATTCCCATTTGTTAAAAGGAATTTGGTTAGGATTTCATCACTTACTCCCTGGCAACTACTTCCATGCTTACATAGAGTGATTAAATGTGGTAATGTTCTCGATGAATCGCTAGTAAATAAAATAAATTCTTAAGAATATTCTTTGAAAATAAGTCACGATTCAAATAACACTTAGAAAGTGCATCTTTTGTACGGAGCAACGCCTATAGAAACTAACAGTCTTAGAGTACAGCAAATTAGATTGTCAGTGGTGTGTGTTGCAGGATCCTAGTGCGAGTCGTTTACGAGATATCGTATTAGAAAAGTTTGCATACCGACATTTATTTGCGTCATTCAATCTGCGTAATTGCTAGGTATGGTGTTGTTATGTTTGCTTACAGCGTGCTTGTGTGGTTTCTGAGTGCACTGTGGCTTAATGGTCGGTTAGTGTGTGACAGTCCAGTCGGGAGTGGACGAGGGGATTTACCAACGTAGAAAAAGCTGATATTCTCGTGGTGTATGGAGAATTTAGGAAGAATGCAGCTCGTTCTCGTACAGTGTATGCAGCAAGATTACTTACCAACCTCCCAATAGTTACATGAAAATCATAGTATAACACGAAGACAACGTAATAGAAGGTAACATGTGACATCAGAAAAGGGGAAGTTAATGTTCTTACTGCTGTTCCACTTGATCTTCACGGTAGCTACCGCATAACCACGTGAGGAATTGGCATGAAACACGGAAGTGTCGTATGCATTGTCCATGGACATTGGTTCCATCCCCATTACATCTATCTCCATCAAGAGCTCCAAAGAAACAATTATGAGAATCGTATTAACTTCTGCACACAGGCGTTAAGACAGGATCCTCCGAATGTATCATGTGCCTTTTTTGATGATGAAGCCATATTTTCCAATCACGGCTGGGTAAACCGGCGAAACATGTACTATTGGTATGTTGACAGTTGTCTCCACAGAGGGTAAACGGGTGGTGTTCGATAGTGAACTATAAGCTCATAGCCTCATTTTCGTATATGTAGCACTGAATGCCCACAAGTGTAGCAGCCTCCTAACAGACCATCCCCCACGGATGGTAGAAGACGTTACTGTGCAGACGACGAGGACCTTTGGTACCAACACGATGGCCGTCCAGTCCCATAGTGCACGAAGTAATACAGCATGCCTTTGCAAATTTTTCCCAAATCTGTGAATTGTCTTGACCTTTCACCCATATTTGACAACTGTAGACGTTTTTCTGTGGGGAAAGGTGAAATAGGCTCTCTGCAAGGACGTACCAACTACAGCCGACGATACACAACGACGTATTACTGCAGCGTGCTCGGATGTCTACGCTGAAATTCTAGCACCTGTGCGGCAGTCTTTCCACACCAGACTGGAAGACTGTGTTGTCACTGCCGGTGATCATTCTGAACACAACCTGAGCCGTGGCGCCATTGAGTTAGTTGACTGTTCTGTCTGACACAACGGGCTCAGGTGTAGTATCAGCTATCCCTCTTGCGGTGTGGCCGTGCGGTTCTAGGCGCTTCAGTCTGGAACCGCGTGACCACTACGGTCGCAGGTTCGAATCCTGCTTCGGGCATGGATGTGTGTGATGTCCTTAGGTTAGTTAGGTTTCAGTAGTTCTAAGTTCTAGGGGACTGATGACCATAGATGTTAAGTCCCATAGTACTCAGAACCATCATCCCTCTTGCGGCCCCATTGCTAATATCTATGAGGAAGAGTTAGCTGTGGATTGTGTAGTTAAAAGTTTTTCGAAAGAGGTGGAGCCCCTCCACGCCCACACCGGCATGATGGCTGACTCAAAAGGTCTACTGCCATCTCTGCGTAAGGGTTAGTGTTCACTAAAGTGAGGTGTCGGAGGATGTGGGTACGGCGATGTTTGCGTACGTCTGGAGGTAGATTGTGTAGGAAGTCGAAAGAAGGGTAGCGTTTTGAAGGGCAGAGGGAAAAAGGTACCAAGGCAAGAGCCCAGGGAAGAAACCTCTGCGATAGTTAGGTCGAGTAGTAAGAGCAGTAGCGGATGTCTTGCTGTCTGTGGCAGGTCATGCATGGGTAGGCTTTGTTAGTAGTGGGTATCGTGCATGTCGATACCTTTGACGTTGAGGGATGCTGTTACTCGGCGGCTGCCGCTGGATGCTGGTGTTAGTCTCTCGGTCAGCGTCAGCATAATTGTAACAGGCTCATCATTGTTTTGTGTCCGACAGGTCGTATATCAGATGCACTGTAGCTGTTGGTCGGCTCTAATAGCAGCTGGTATATCCAGTCAATGATGCTGCAGGGGCTTGCCGACGTTTGTCGCTTGTTGGTGTACGTTAGGTTTCCATAGGTGGCTTTGGCGCTTATGCTTCCACCTATGATTGCGATAATAGTTTCCCAGAGTGAGGATGAAAGGAATGTTCGAGTGTCTAGAGTTCCTGTATAGTTGTGTGGCGTGTTTTTTGAATACTTACTTGAAGGTTTCGAGGCGGTATTCATTGTGAAGATCCACAGTGCGTGTGTAGCATGGAGCGTTGCTAATGATTCGTAGTACTTTGTTCTATATTATCTGCAGGTGGTGCAGGCATATCCCCACACGAGGGCTGCGTACGTCAGCAGTGTCATGTATACGGACCTCGACACCCTCCTATTCAGTGTGCTTTCCCTGTTGAGCATTGGGTGGAGTTTGAGCCTCACGTGCGCGCTGTTGACAACGTATTAGATTTGGTCCCCCCATGCAGGTTTTCGGTCCAGCCAAACACCGACATATCTGACTTTCTCTCTGAAACGTATTGGGCGTGCATGTAGTGTTATCTGTCTATTGTGTTGAAGTTTGCGCAGTAGTTACGGCCTGCGTGTAAACAGAACTGCTTCGCACTTGTCAACGTTTACTTTAACACGCCATCGTTCCAACCAAGGCTCGGCAGTTCTAAATCTGTATCCGTGAATTAATGTTCGACGGTTTCCAATCTTGTGCAAGGATGTCTGTGTCATCCGAGTAGATGGCTAACGTCGTGTTTGTGTTGCTGGGAAGTCGTTAATGTACAGTTTGAACAAGATGGTCCTTAGAAGGTCTTTGCTTGCCTGTATACAGGGTGAGTCACCTAACGTTACCGTTGGATATATTTCGTAAACCACATCAAATACTGAAGAACCGATTCCACAGACCGAACATGAGGAGAGGGGCTAGTGTAATTGGTTAATACAAACCATAAAAAATGCACGGAAGTATGTTTTTAACACAAATCTACGTTTTTTTTAAATGGTACCCCGTTAGTTTTGTTAGCACATCTGAACATATTAACAAATACGTAATCAGTGCCGTTTGTTGCATTGTAAAATGTTAATTACATCCGGAGATATTCTAACCTAAACTTGACGCTTGAGTACCACTCCTCCGCTGTTCGATCGTGTGTAACGGAGAGCACCGAATTACGTAGGGATCCAAAGGGAACGGTGATGGACCTTAGGTAAAGAAGATACTGGAACAGCAAATTACGTCCACATGCTAAAACCTTTTTATTGGTCTTTTTCACTGACGCACAAGTACATCACCATGAGGGGTGAGGTACACGTACACACGTGGTTTCCGTTTTCAATTACGGAGTGGAATAGAGTGTGTCCCGACATGTCAGGCCAATAGATGTTCAATGTGGTGGCCATCATTTGCTGCACACAATTGCAATCTCTGGCGTAATGAATGTCGTACACGCCGCAGTACATCTGGTTTAATGCATTACTGGTCCGTGGACAATTCTCGCTGGCTCAGACAGGTAGAGCGACAGCGACCGTGGACTGTAAATATATGGTGCGGAATCATTGGCGACCACCTCATTGGTCCTCACTTCATTGCAGGGCCCCAACAGCTGCAACATACATCGCGATTCCACAGAATGATCTGCCAACGTTGCTCGAAAATGTCCCACTGGAAACGCGTCGACGTATGTGGTATCAGCATGATGGTGCACCTGCACATTCCGCAATTAACACTAGGCTGACCCTTGACAGGATGTTCGACGGGCGTTTCATAGGACGTGGAGGACGCATAAATTGGCTAGCCCGTTCTCCTGATCTTACACCTCTGGACTTCTTTCTGTGGGGTACGTTAAAGGAGAATTTGTACCGTGATGTGCCTACAACCCCAGAGGATATGAAACAACGTACTGTGGCAGCCTGCGGCGACATTACCCCAGACGTACTGCAAGGTGCCGGGGCTAGCAGTGTATTTAACACTAAATTCTTCTAGAATCTACATATGTAAATGATGCTCTAAGCCCCCCTATTCTAACTCCGACTTTTGCCGTTGCACAAGGATTAAAAAAAATACGCGATCTGACTCTAATCAACCGTGCCAGTGGAGTAGAAGAGAGTTTGGCACCTGCAATAATTTAATTTGATAAATAAGTTAAATAAACGAAGGTTTCATTAACATAGTGAGGAATGATAGGGTTGCTCTACCGATTAACAGAATGAAAGTTCTGTCCAAAAAAACAATATGATTTCTTAAGACTAAACACAAAATAATAAACAAAAACACATGAAACATTTACAATACATCAAATCGGCTCAAATTGGATACTCAAACAAACGCTGTGAATGTGAAGTTGTCCCTAAACTAGATTGTGAGGATTATGACGAAGTGGTGTGTGGAGCCAATTCCTTGCAACTCAAATCTTAAGAGAAAACACATAGCCAACCCAACATTAATTGCTGCTACCCAAGGCAGAACAAAGTTAGAAAAAGACGAACAGGCGCGCTCTGCTGAGCTCTGATTATCACCTAGAAAAAGCCCTGTCTGCCGGTGCTGCGGACATACCTTACCAATCTGTCTTCTTAACTGCAAGAACACGATTTGGCGTACCGGAGGCGATGGCTGGTTGCTTCGACGTCCTCGACCGAAAGGCGAGAGCCGACTACCTAGAGCACCCATACAGGCTGAACACACAACATTCCCGCCCCCACGACAGTGGCCGTGGTTAAACGTTCAAATCAGCAACTCGAAAACCGGCGGAAAATTCCACTCTATTGCCAGAGCACTACCATTCCACCAATGGAGATCCTTGGCGCCAATTTCTGCGCTGATTTTGCTACGTCACGGAGCTATGCCCTGAGCAATCCAATCACATTTACTATTTTGCAGAAAGCGCGGGAATTTTCCCGCCACAACTGCCTGGGTACACAAGTCATTCCCACGCCTCGCTGGTAGACCGCCAGAAAGTGTTTTCGCTAAGTTTCTGCGAAGTAACGGAAACTCTAGCCCAGCCGCTACTTCAGACCCCTCCGGGCGTGTCTTTTGACAATGTCGGCGTCTGCAAAGCATTCACTCGACTTCCTCACACCCGTCGACTTAACCCTTTCCAGATCAGCTGAGCCTGCCTGTCACCGGACCACCCGGGTGACGAAAGACGCTGCGTGGGAAGTCCGCGTGTGAAGGAATAGCGACTTTTCACTGCATGCAATTAGAGAGGAAAATCCTAAGATAGAAATATGAGAGGGGGCTCATGCCACCTCTCATAGCCCCTACGCCATTTTAGATTGTAATTGGCGAGCGGTTGGCTCACTTAGGAGCAAGGTAGTGAGTCAATCGCCCAAGAACAATCTCACGAACTGGCTGCAAATGCCGCACTCTATAAAGAAAATCACTGCAACTGAAAAATGCAGCTCATAGAGGGAGGATTATTTATGATGTAGCCAACTTCACCTTCTTAACATGGAACACTAACACTCACATCACACATCCATACCCAGGGAGCCCCTTCCAAACACCGATTCACACAGACATTCACTCTCTAAATATGACCTGGGCATGTGAGCCAAATATGGAGCAATTTATTCTTTACAATCAAAGTTGAAGTGCTCCGCAATTAAATGCCCAAGATGTTACAACAATTTTAATCATTAAACTAACCTGAACTCACTCACACATCATACTATTTAAGTTAACAATCACTTTGTGAGCTTTCAGAATCTAATTACAACCTCCGATTCATTCTGTCTCCCTGCAGCAAGAATAACCTTTACAAAATGTTCCCTGAACTGATGGTCCATTCACAATGACAGTGGTGGTATCTGCTTCAGTTTATGGGGACTTCAGGCACACTGTTTGCATACACACAACAATAAATACAAAATACAAAAAAAAACATGGTGTGGAGAACAATACAGTAATTTGTAATAAGAATTACAGTGTAAAACACAAACACATACAAGGTATAACATACATTACAAAAAAACACTAGAGAAAGAAATTTAAGAAAAAAAACAAGGTTCATGGGGCATCAAGTTGTGCGTGCACATTGCACAAAGTTCACGACTGTGCTGAGAATGAGGCACTAAATCACATTGTTAGAAATATTCGAAGCACTTCACAAATTCCACATTACTGACATACAACCTCCAATTCATTCTGTCTCCCTGCAGCAAGAATAACCTTTACAAAATGTTCCCTGAACTGATGGTCCATTCACAATGACAGTGGTGGTATCTGCTTCAGTTTATGTGGACTTCAGGCAGACTGTTTGCATACAAACAACAATAAATACAAAATACAAAAAAAAATGGTGTGGAGAACAATACAGTAATTTGTAATAAGAATTACAGTGTAAAACACAAACACATACACGGTATAACATACATTACAAAAACAACACTAGAGAAAGAAATTTAAGAAAAAAAACAAGGTTCATGGGGCATCAAGTTGTGTGTGCACATTGCACAAAGTTCACGACTGTGCTGAGAATGAGGCAGTAAATCACATTGTTAGAAACATTCGAAGCACTTCACAAATTCCAGAGTACTGACATCACATAGGGCTAAACGTCGGGTGTTGTTGCTACGTTGTTGCAACAGCAATAGCGTGTGCTGGAGCATCTGCAGTACTCTGTTGATAATGCATCAAGACCCACGCATATAATCACAGCAGTACGGTAGGAAGACACTGTGATAGGCTCCCCTCACGTCGATTAATTGTCTCTGAGGTCTACTTGTTGGGATACATCACTAGTCTAGGTCTCTTCTCTCGCTGGACAGTACGTTTCCCAATATTGCAGTTCGACGAGGGATGATGGCACGTGGAGTGACTCCACAAGTGTGTGAGGTCATCCATACAGGATCGAACTAGGAGCGACGATTGCTAAAACTGCTCTCTAATAGAGAGGAGAAGTTAGAAATGAGACCATACATTTGTTAGTGTGGCACGATACTGCTTTGTGTATGTAGATCGGCCAATGCAAGTGAGTTGTAAAAACCCAAACAGATGAGTATATAGAGACCTTTCTGTCCTGAGGCACATGAGGCGCAGGTTCTGACACGATATGTGATCTTCTTCGTGTACTCACGACCACGTGGTCTGCCGCAGGGAATCCCTCCAAATGGCTGCCGCGTCCGAAGAGCTAGCAGGCTGTCGCGTGTGGGTCGTGTGTCAGTGTCAACGGCCAGCCTCACTTTCGCTTGTGGCCCGGCGAGGATCCCGCCTAATCCCTCATGTATACGGCCCGGTGACTGTCAGCTTGCAGGACCGGACGCTCGCCTTCTTGCAGGTAGCCGAAGACCTCTTGTTTTTGCTCCGGCTGGCCTCTGCATTGCCACAATATCCGTCATCTGCACAGTTCTGACAAAAATCTTATGCCTAACTTTTTCCCATGACCTTCTATGTTATAATAAATTTACATAATGACACATTGATGGTCTGTCATTTCAGACACTCTTATTTTACTTTTATAGCTATTAATCTATGGCTATGATTATAACAAAATCTTGGTGTATCAAATTTAGACATGGAAATTATTTTGTCTTGATATTTGTGTACAGACTGGTCTCACTACTGTACATGGTGTGTGACACTACACTGGATGAACAGCTAAATGTGCGGGCCCGCACTAATATTACTATTAATTATATAGATCGACAGTAGACATGCTCAAGAATTAACTACCATTTGCCAGTGATCTACATTCTATGTCTTTTGAATAAATTATGTTATTATGCAGGTCGAAGTTTTACTGAGCTTATAAAGAACAAGCAACTATTCTACGTTCGCTCGCCGGTCGTCCCTCCATCTTGGGTCTGTGATTTGATGACCTGAAAAATAACATCCCAACAGGCGCGCGCCAAACACTTGTGGTAGAAAACCCCCACAATATTAATCTAGTTATTGTTAAATCCTACAGTTTAACTTATCCTAGTATATCGTACCTTTTTTTTATTTGTTTACCTTATACAATACTCTTACATAATTCCTGTTACGTTGAGATGTCTCGCTGCTCTCCGCTATTGACGACAGTGATGTGCGCGCCGTACGACATGACCTTCGAGTTTTCATTACGCCTCACTGAAACTCCAGAGACTGGGTTAGTCATGGCTATACACGACAATAAATTTGTAGTTGCAACTTCCTTCTCTATGTGATGCGGTTTTCGCGATCAAAGCACACCTTTCCAGAGGCAATGTAATATGACCAAGCCAGGACTGGTTCCTGTTGAGGATTCCGTCGCCCAACACACGCCAGCTACAGAGTATGTTACGAATCTCCAAGTATAATTCCTTGGTTATTCATCTGTGACAGTCACGAGCAGCACGCTAAATCCCCTACCAGCACATTGGCATGGTAGGCTTTATGCCCGCATTTCTATCGTCTAGGGCACCATTGGAGTCAAACGCTCACAGGTTCACCCCGACTTGCAAGACAACGATGCTGGCGCAGCTCTGCAAAAACTACACTGCCCATATTCATCCTCGAAATCACGCAATATACCACAATCTTGCAGTGCACTGACGCGTGCCTGCAAGCATTGGTATGAACGTCTCACGAACTGGCTGTGGCCGCTGTGGAGCGTATCACGACATCCCAGAACGCTTCTAAGAGCACGTTCTTGTATACGCCCGTTTGTGCGACATCTCGTCACTCATCTTTATCCCTTAACATGGACACCAGATAGGAAAGCACAAAAACATTGCTCATGGAAAGGTAGTGCCTCTTATCGCAACGACAGAGGAGATCGCGAACATAGACAAAAAACGTTAACAGCAGTAAATTCTTATGCGAGAAAACGCAGCGTGTTAATACTTTAACAATCTTAATCTATTAATGCAACGATTATTGTTCCCCGAAGAAAGGTTCATATATTTGCCTATTCTACTATGTACACCACTTAAACTACTATTATTCCACGAACTTCTTTGTGTGAGAGATGTGGTGGAGTCCTATGGACTAGCGTCAATCCCTTCTTAGACTCCCCCTCCTCTGACGTGCATTAGGATTTGCAGGTCTAATTTCAATCCCCTGGTTCTCCTGTTGTCCTTGGTTTCGCTCTCTCCAATTACGGTCGCTTTGCCGTTCGTTATTCCTCCTCTCCCAGATTCCTTGTCTACCATGACCCTGTTCCCTGACGTTCTGGTTTCCGTGTCTCTGGTTTCCATAACCTTGAATAGCGTAACCTTGATTTTCGTAACCGTGGTTTCCTAACTGACGAACGCGATTATGCAGTCTGTTGTCGTCTGCCCTTGCTGGCCCGTGGTATTTGTTATTTTGCGCCTTCTTCCTGTCCTTTGCGTCTTGTTTATCGAAGACTACTTCGAGTTCGCGCAATAGACTCTTGAATGCTTCTATGCCAGATCCACACTTGCCGACAAGTGTCTGTTGATACCTAACAGGCAATTTGGAAAAACAAAATTTGATGATTTCTCCCTTGCTATATGGACTATCTAAAAATTGATTCTTCTTGAGTAAATCATCAAAAAATTTGGTTGCGCTCCTTTGCCCGGACACTTCCAGTTCGGAACAAAATATTATTTCCTCTTTAATCCTGTCTTGCGTTTCCTTTGACCAGTAGATCCCCAGGAACGCATCAGCAAATTCCTGATAAGTCTCACACGTCGCTGCCACACCCCGCATCTTTTCCGCGGCTTGGCCTTCGATGTGTCCACACATGAATTCTAATTTTGCCAGGGTTGGCCATGATGACGGTAATGAATTTGTAAACTGCATCACCCAGCTCTTGGGATGCATCGACCCTCCATTATCTCTGAACTTTTGGAATTTTAGTTTCGACAGGAAGTGATTGTGATCAAAATCCTGTCCGATCCTCGCACTGGTGCTGTCACTCGTTTCCGATACTTGCACGTCTGCTGAGTGTCCTGATCTATCTTGCTGCTAACTGTGATGTGCTACATCTGTATTACAGTGGAAGTGGCACTTCGAATTCACTCTCCTAAGTGGGCTACAATTATTGGAGCTATTACTAGGTGTTTCTGCGTGTGCCTTGTTAGTTCTGCACTCTGTCACTGGGCTAGAGCACGGCGGGCTTT
Source organism: Schistocerca piceifrons (assembly GCF_021461385.2). Lineage (NCBI taxonomy): Eukaryota > Metazoa > Arthropoda > Insecta > Orthoptera > Acrididae > Schistocerca > Schistocerca piceifrons. The sequence continues at coordinate 123,776,473 of NC_060146.1, forward strand.
TCCTCGGAGACACAATTCTGTGTACTCCATCATTGGTATCCGAACGCGCAGTGCTCATGTGCCCGTTTCGCTCTAGTTTTGCTATCTGACTCTCTACTGCTTTCATTCGTTTCGTGATGTTCGTAACCGCAATATTACCTTGAGTTTTTAAGAACGCTAGGGATTTCGTGTGGGCTTGTGTCGCACGACGCAAGCGACCTGCAAGTTGAGAAGTTTCTTTTGCTATTTTCATTGCCCCTGTTGCTGCCGTTTTGGCTAGACCTGCTACTTTTTGTGCTACCATTGACATTTGTTTTGCTTCTCCACATTCTTTCTTTATTGTTAGTAATTCCCCACGAATTTCCCCTATATGCGAAATTATTTCCTCTGTGCCCTTCTTATGCTGTTTCTCATCTTCTTCCTTCTCCTTCTTACGTTGTTTCTCATCTTCTTCCTTCTCCTTCTTACGCTGTTTCTCATCTTCTTCCTTCTCCTTCTTACGTTGTTTCTCCTCTTCTTCCTTCTCCCTCTTACGCTGTTCGTCAGCTTCTTCTTTCATTGATCGTAGGATGCTCAGTATTGGGTTTACGTCATCTTTTTGATCCTCTTCAAACGTGGGAGATGTAACTCTGGACAACTGGGCGCTAGAGCTCTGACGTGGCCGAGCTAGCCCCTGTCTGCTCTCGTTCGTTTGATTGTAAACTTCTGCTACTGCCTCGACCTGTGTGCCTGTCTCTGTTTCATCCTCTACCTCACTATCATAATCACGGCCGCAACGCTGCTCTGAGATCATGTCCAAATCACCTTCCTCATCAATGACCCTGGCGTCCTGTCCTGCTAAAAATGTGCCCATCTCATCTCTGAACCTATTCCCGTCAGTAAACTGCCCCTTATCCATTATGCTATCCTCTTTTGTTTTAGCTTCGCTCGATAATAGTCGTGCCTTACTTCTCGATATCATTCATGAAAAACAAATTTATCTAAAATGCACAATAAAATTAACCTACTCCATATATTTTTTACACATAGACATAAAATTTCAACAACGCCTCTCCAACGCTGTAATTATACGCACGATTTGTTGTGCTACAGAAACCGCACACAAACCCGACAAAGTGGGATGTGATACGGACACACCATCAAAGGAACACAAAAACAATGAACAAAAGAACATATACACTGAAAACAAAAACTGTAATCATGCGCCGCTTCTTAAAACTAAATGCGGAACTACCAGAAAAAACTTGGGTATTAATCAATAAAAAAAATTAAGCAAAAAAAATTCTGAATGTCCCTAATACTAATAATACTTGCTTATCAGCGATTCACAGGAAAGATCCGAGGCTAAGGGTCGCCATTTTATGCGAGGTGCCGGGGCTAGCAGTGTATTTAACACTAAATTCTTCTAGAATCTACGTATGTAAATGATGCTCTAAGTCCCCCCTATTCTAACTCCGACTTTTGCTGTTGCACAAGGATTTAAAAAAAAACGCGAACTGACTCTAATCAACCGTGCCAGTGGAGTAGAAGAGAGTTTGGCACCTGCAATAATTTAATTTGATAAATAAGTTAAATAAACGAAGGTTTATTAACATAGTGAGGAATGATAGGGTTGCTCTACCGATTAACAGAATGAAAGTTCTGTCCAAAATAACTGTTATATCCTAGCCAGTAATGCCACCCGAGCCCGCTGCCAAAAGGTTGGCAGCATCAAAGTCCGGACGCTGTCCGCATAAGCAGCGCCAGCGAGACAGGAAATCGCCGCAAGTCTGCGCGCGCCACCGCTGGCTTCGGGCTTCTTAAGCGCTGGAGTCGCGAGCGCTAGGACAGTTCTGTATTCGCCGCTCAGTTGTATACTCGCCACCGAATTGTGTACTTGCTAGTCAGTTGTGTGTTCATCGCAGCAGAGTTGTTGTTTGTCGTCAGCCGACGCTGACCTAGCCGCTCCGACTCGAACTAGACAGATCTCTGTAGACACGGAGTTCACTATTGTGTTTCTGAATCTTCATCAATAAAGATAAGTACCGACTTTTATTTAATCAGAGTGTTTGGGTTTTCATCTTTCTGTTCACTGTTCCAGCGGACCGGTCGGCCCACTATAAAAACTGTGGCGGTGACTTCGTAAGCCGTTTCTACCGCGAATTGTTTGTCGCTACGAACACCGCCACAAAAATAACAATATGATTTATTAAGACTAAACACAAAATAATAAACAAAAACACATGAAACATTTACAGTACATCAAATTGGCTCAAATTGGACACTCAAACAAACGCTGTGAATGTGAAGTTGTCCCTAAACTAGATTGTGAGGATTATGACAAAGTGGTATGTGGAGCCAATTCCTTGCAACTCAAATCTTAAGAGAAAACACATAGCCAACCCAACATTAATTGCTGCTACCCAAGACAGAACAAAGTTAGAAAAAGACGAACAGGCGCGATCTGCTGAGCTCTGATTATCACCTAGGAAAAGCCCTGTCTGCCGGTGCTGCGGACATACCTTACCAATCTGTCTTCTTAACTGCAAGAACACGATTTGGCGTACCGGAGGCGATGGTTGGTGGCTTCGACGTCCTCGACCGAAAGGCGAGAGCCGACTACCTAGAGCACCCGTACAGGACGACCACACAACATTCCCGCCCCCACGACAGTGGCCGTGGTTAAACGTTCCAATCAGCAACTCGAAAACCGGCGGAAAATTCCACTCTATTGCTGGAGCACTACCATTCCACCCATGGAGATTGTTGGCGCCAATTTCTGCGCTGATTTTGCTATGTCACGGAGCTATGCCCTGAGCAATCCAATCACATTTACTATTTTGCAGAAAGCGCGGGAATTTTCCCGCCACAACTGCCTGGGTACACAAGTCATTCCCACGCCTCGCTGGTAGCCCGCCAGAAAGTGTTTTCGCTAAGTTTCTGCGAAGTAACGGAACCTCTAGCCCATCTGCTAATTCAGACCCCTCCGGGCGTGTCTTTTGACAATGTTGGCGTCTGCAAAGCATTCACTCGACTTCCTCACACCCGTCGACTTAACCCTTTCCAGATCAGCAGAGCCTGCCTGTCACCGGACCACCCGGGTGACGAAAGACGCTGCGTGGGAAGTCCGCGTGTGAAGGAATAGCGACTTTTCACTGCATGCAATTAGAGAGGAAAATCCTAAGATAGAAATATGAGAGGGGGCTCATGCCACCTCTCAGTACTGCGGTGTGTTCGACATTCATTACACCAGAGATTGCAATTGTGTGCAGCAAATGATGGCCACCACATTGAACATCTATTGGCCTGACATGTCGAGACACACTCTATTCCACTCCGTAATTGAAAGCGGAAACCACTTGTGTACGTGTGCCTCACCCCTCATGGTAATGTACATGTGTGTCAGTGAAAAAGACCAATAAAAAGGAGTTAGCATTTGGACGTCATGTGCTGTTCCGGTCTCTTCTGTACCTAAGGTCCATCACCGTTCCCTTTGGATCCCTACGTAATTCGGTGCTCTCCGATACACACGATCGAACAGCGGAGGAGTGGTACTCAAGCGTCAAATTTAGGTTACAATTTCTCCGGATGTAATTAACATTTTACAATGCAACAAACGGCACTGATTACGTATTTGTTTATATGTTCAGATGTGCCAACAAAACTAACGGGGTTCCAGTTAAAAAAGACGTAGATTTGTGTTAAAATCATACTTCCATGCATTTTTTTATTGTTTTTATTGATCAGTTACACTAGCCCCTCTCCTAGCGTTCGGTCTGTGGAATCGGTTCGTCAGTATTTGATGTGGTTTACGAAATATATCCAGCGGTAATGGTAGGTGACTCACCCTGTATACGGGGTTTGCTGGCCCGTGTGAGTGCCACGAAGTTTGGGGATTGATGGTAGCATCGGGACAAGAGGTGACCACAAGGACTGCGCATCCGAAGCCACGAGATGCGTAAGGATGGCCTGTGCAGAGCGAGGAAGCCGGAGTGCTTCACCGGGGTCAACGTCGACAACAAGCAGTAGGCCGACATCCCGTCGGTTGGTTGGCAACATTCGTATCGGACGACCGCTCGTGGTCTTGCTGCCCTCCTCTACCTGGCTTTCATCGACACCACTTAGTAACCGCTGCGATGCACCGTGGATCCATGGAACTGCTTGCTTAGAAAGGGGAGCAACATTCTGTAAACCTCGTGGTGATTTGTTTCATTGCGTACCTGTCCTCCTTATTATTTTCTGGTTTGTAACCGGCCCTCAGAGTTTTACTCGGTTGGCACTTTGGTCGTAAATTTAGGCAGTAGTATTGTACTCAGGCACTAGCTGTCGTTTGAAAATTTCCGCCGATTGTGTTCTCTTGTAATAAGTGTTCACAAATAATGTTTTAAGACGTTCCTTCAGAGCGGTCTTAATACCTGACAGTCAGTTTAACTTTGAAAATATTAACAGCCAACTGTCACCAGAGATTTAGTCAAAATAAAATTTTCAGAAGGGACGTGTTGGGATCCAGCCACACCTAGGTTGCCGAATGAAATCAAGAGGTTTGCTTTTAAGTAAGCCTTAACATTATCATATTGTTTGCTAATCTGTTTAACCTTTAAGCACAGGTTAGCGTCTTAACCCCGAACCTTTCAACGTACAGCTTTCAAATTAAGTCATTTGTTCTGAGTAATTAAATCACTCTTATCATCAGTAGTGCTTATATAGTTTTCATGTGTTGCAGAAGGGCATTTAATAAGACAGATTGTGTACAGCGCGGTAGTAAACATCACTGTTTCACCCAATAACGGGCGGGCTGCAGGTCCGGCCGTCTTGTTTGCTGTTTTGCAATACAGCACGTCCGATTTCTTTGGCGAAGATTAAAAGCTTATTAAACTTGAGGTTTAAGGACAAAAGAATTTTGCAGATTTGTTCATTTTGTTAAAGAAAATTTTATGGTTAAATGCTTGGATTATCTGTAAAACCCAGTTTGTATATTGTTGAATAAACAGGTTGTGTCAAAAGAAATTTATATTGGTGGCTCCTATCTTCCACGTTTCCCTTAATTCCAGGAAGTACCACGTACCACAACCCGTGACGGTCATTTGTCTCGTTTGTTCATATTCCCCATAACTAACGTATGCATTTGTGTTTTACTTTAGTGTGTGCTACCACACGTATTGTACAAGTGTCAGTGTCAGAACTTTTCAAAATACGATATCTCCTAGACGACTTGCACTAGAGCCTGCAAAAAACCCCATCGAGATTCTGTTTTACCCCGTTTTTAGTTTGTTAAAATTAATAGGCATTCTTACATTACCCGACAGGGTAGCCAAGAGCGCTGTTGCGCTTCTTCCTGGACTCGGGTAAGCATCCCAGCCCCTGATTGCATTCACCTGGCGGTATGCTGGCCAGCCTGGGTGTGGTTTTTAGGCGGTTTTCCACATCCCTCTAGGTGAATATCGTGCTGGTCCCCACGTTCCGCCTCAGTAACACGACTGAGAGACATTTGAAGCGTTCGCACTTTCATGACTTACACTAGACGCAGGGGTACCGCTGGGGTACACTACTTCCGTCCCGGGGGGTTCGGGATGGCGGCAGGAAGGGCATCCAGCTACCCTCTGCAACTAACACTACCAGATCCGTCATAACACGGCCGACCCCGCGCGAAAGCGGAACAATGGCCCAAGGAAAGACAATAGGCATTCTTACTTTAAAAATAGTTATATTTCCACAGAAAATAGACTTTCGAAATGCTCTTTCAATCTGCCAGTTGGCTAATAGTACGGGAGCCGGGCTTCAAATCCAGTCTGTGGAAATCCCACATCGATGGCACTTCCATTTCCGTGATATTTGCGGTGCACGGTTTAGGTGATTCGTCGCATATACAAACAATAAATTCTAGAAATCTTAGAGCACTGAGTTACAGTTATTTATGATGACAATGCATAACTTCAGGCAACGAATAAATAATACAGTGACACTGTTGAAGAAGTACAATTCAACGTAATAAGTGTGAATTTACCTTTCTCCTGCACTGTTTTGAACATGAAAGTTGCTATAGATAGGCACAAGTAATGCTCTGCTTTGGAGGACACGTCCTACATAGGCGTGAACGTATACTACAACATCATAGATGAATCCATAGATATGCACATAAGAGTAATTGTCACATAAGTAGGAGTTTTTAAGATATAACAACAGAACCTGGAATGTAGGTAATATTGGGAGTGCATTTTGAAGTAGCATCATACAAGTATATACACTTGAGACAAAAAGCCGCAGCAAAGTAAAAACTTGGAGAGGATATTATTTTTGTAATCTGGGTAACAATAGGAGTGTAATTTCAAATAAAAAATATAGGAGTGCAATCATGTAAGACAAAAAATCTCAAAAAGTAAACACATACAAGTGCAATCATCTATGACAAAACATCTCAGCAAAACGAAACTTCATGGCAGATTAAAACTGTGTTACGGACTCGAACTCGGGACCTTTGCCTTTCGCGGTCTCTGCAAAGGTCCCGAGTTCGAGTCTCGGCCCGGCACACAGTTTTAATTTCCTAGGAAGTTTCGTATCAGCGAACACTCCGCTGCAGAGTGAAAATCTCATTCTGGATCTCAGAAAAAATTTACACTGCGGAATAAGTGGGTTAACAGTCACACGGTAACACATATAACAAGGTTATATAGCTTTTATAGCATAACAAAGGAAACTCAGGAAGGTAGAATCATGTGACAACAAGGATTTTTAGCCATACCTTTCCAGAGAAAGATGAGTACTTACTACAAATGGTTCAAATGGCTCTGAGCGCTATGGGACTCAACTACTGAGGTCATTAGTCCCCTAGAACTTAGAACTAGTTAAACCTAACTAACCTAAGGACATCACAAACAATCATGCCCGAGGCAGGATTCGAACCTGCGACCGTAGCGGTCTTGCGGGTCCAGACTGCAGCGCCTTTAACCGCACGGCCACTTCGGCCGGCTACTTACTACGGAAAAATACATATAATATGAGAGAATTCATTCTAGTTCCTGTGCGGGCTGTAAATAACATTCTACTCACTGTTTTTATCCCTGTTAGCTTTAGAATTTCTAAGAGTGTATTCTGTCGTCATGGTTAAAAATTCTGTAAATGTTGATTTGCCTTTCTTCAGCTATCTCGTCAGGTAAGTCGAAGTAGGAAACTGTTGTTGTTGTGGACTTCAGTCCGAAGACTGGTGTGATGTAGTTGTCCATGCTACTCTATCCTGTGCAAGCCGCAGAATAACAGCTGCATCTTAACATCCTTCTGAATGTGTTTCCTTTATTCATCTCTTGGTCTGCCTCTACAACTTTCATCCTCCACACTGCATTCCAGTATAGTGATCCCTTGCTGTCTCAGAATAGTTCCTATTAGCGACTCCCTTCCTTTAGTCAGGTTATAGCACAATTTTATTTTCTCCTCTATTCTATTCAGTACCTCCTCATTAACTTCGAATGCAAGCAATTTATGTTAGGTTTTACCGTGACTGTTATTGACGTGAAATGAAACAACAAGTTTACTGCTACCAGTCACTGTTTACTGGTAACAGTAAACTTCTTTCGTTTAACTTCCTCATTAGTTGAAGTGATCTGCCCATCTAATCTTGAGCATCTTTCTGTAGCACCACAATTCAGAATCTTCTATCCTCTTCAAGTCTGAACTGTTTATCATCAATGTTTCACTACCATACACGGCTACACTCAGTACAACCATTTTCAGAAAAGACGTCCTAACGCTTACATCTATAATCGATGTTAACAAATTACCCTTCAACAGAAATGCTTTTCGTAAGATTGACAATCTTAATGTTATACCTTTTCGATTATAATCAGACATTTTGCTGGCGAAGTAACAAAACGGTTCCACTACTTTTACTGTCTCGTTTCCTAATCTAATTCCCTCAGCGTCACGAGATTTTATTGGGCTACATTTCATTACACTTGTTTTACTTTTGTTGACGTTCATCTTGTATTCTCCTTTCAAGACACTCTCCATTCTGTTCAACTGCTCTTTCAAGTCCTTTTCTGACTTGGACAGAATCACACCGTCATCGGCAACCTCAAAGTTCTTATTTTTCTCGTGACCTTTAATTCCTATTCTCAATCTCTTCTTTCGTTTACCGCTTGCTCAATGCACTTGCAGAATAATATAGGCGAAAGGTTACAACACTGTCTCAGTCACTTCTCAAACACTCTTTCTCTTTCATGCGCCTCGACTCTTAGAACTGCCGTCTGGTATCTTAAATAAGATTTCTCTCCTTATGTTTTAGTCCTCCGACCTTCATAATTTCATAGAGGGTATTCCAGTCAACATTGTGGAAAGCTGTCTTTAAGTTTACAAATGATGTAAACGTAGTTTGCCTTTCCTTAACCCATCTCCTAACGTAAGTCGTATGGTCAGTAATTTCTCCTCTCCGGAAGCTGAGCTTCCACTAAGTTTCTACCAGTTTCTCCATTCTTTTGTAAAGAAGGCATGTCAGTATTTCGATAACACAGCCTATTAAACTGATAGTTCTGTAACATTCTCACCTCTCATCACCTGCTTTTTTTGGAATTGGAATGATTATATTCTTCTTGAAATATGAGGGTATTATGCCTGACATATACATCTTACCAACCAAATGGAAGAGTTTTGTCGTGGTGGCTTGCTCTCCCAAGGTGTTCACTGGTTCTGACAGAATATCGTCTACTTCCGTGGTCTTGTTTCGACTCAGTTCTTTCAGTGGTCTGTCAAATTCTTCTCGCTGTACCAGTGTTGAGCAGTACCGGCTCGCCTGGTTTGCCCGCAGTGCTTTGTCGGCAGGTGGACAGCCCTGGACTCCTCGCAGCTGGTCCGGGCCGTGTGCCAAGCCACGTGTCGTCGCTCCCTCACACGAGGGCTCACTTCGATCCCGGAAGACGCTGGGCCCTGCGTGCCTCCCACATGTATAATGAAGCGAGAGCCCCTGTAGGAGTACAGGCCCGCAAAACACCGCTCTCCGCTGCGGTCACGTACGCTGTGCGAGACGCGCCTAGGAGCTCTTGTAAGGGTAGCAACTTCCGCTTGTTAGGTGTCACGTGTAATTTTCGCTTCTGAAATTTTGGTATCTGAATCGACTATGAGCGAGGAGCGGTGTTGTAAGCTGTATCGGAGAAGTTAAGCTAACATCTCTGAGCTGCACGATGGCGCACTGGGAGCAGACAGTGTTCAGGTTTATAGAGAGAGAGTCGAAGTTCAGGGATGTTAAGATTTAGGCTGATAATGTTAACCAGTGTTAGTGACGAAGTTATGGCAATATTATGATTCAAATTTAGTGTCTCAGTTTATCATTTTGTTCAATGAACATGATTATCACTCTGATTTGCGAAGGAAGAAATGTAATGTAATGTCAGGTAAATAGAATAATGATTTTTTTATTCACTGTTGCTGCGCCATCGAATATACTTGGTTCCTGTTACTAACCAAAAACTGTCTAACAGAGAGACGTGTGTGCAAGTGCGTTGTCGCATGGGAAGAACCAGTCTGCCACAAATCGGCTCTTTTTTGACGAACACTACTGTGCAATCTTCGCAAAATTCGAAATAAATGGTTTTTCAATTCATTTCACATTTTTTACTAATTTTCGTCGTTTTGGTCAGTTGGTAGACGAGGTTTATCAGTCCAAATGTCACCATTTTTAAATCGAGGAAACCACTCGTACACTTGAGTCTTTTCCATAGCGGCATCTTGGTAGTTTTCAACATTAGAACAGTTTCATCAGAATTTTTCCGAGTAGGAAACGAAATTTCACAACTGTACTTTCATCAGTTAAATGTCCAATCATAAAAAGCCAAACAAGAACAAAACAAATTTAGCAACAACAGTCACTGCAGACGAATAGGATAAGGCAGGTCGACAACACAGGCGTCACTGAATTGGCAAAGAGTTGCGCTATATACCCCAGCATTACAAATGAGAATTGTAAAAGGGCAGTCACAGAAGCAGGAAGGAAAAAATAAGTACGAAGAAAGTAGTTGCGAAGAAACCATGGGAAACAGAACAAATACTTCAGTTGCTCCATGAAAGAAGGAAATGCAAAAATGTTCAGCTAAATTCATGAATGCAGAAATACAAGCTGCTGACAAATAAAATAAATAGGAGCCACAGGGAAGCAAAGACGAAATCGCTGCATGAAAAATGTGGAGAAATCGAAAAAGAAATGTTTGTCGGAAGAACTGACTCAGCTTATAGGAAAAACAAAACTACCTTTTGTGAAAATAAAAGCAAGGATGGTAACATGAAGAGTGAAAAGCGAATTCTATAGCTGAATGCAGAGGAGAGAGCGGATAGATTGAAGGAGTATATTGAAGGCCTCTCTGAGGGGGAAGATTTGTCTGATGTGATAGAAGAAACCGGGATGCATTTAGAAGAAATAGGGGAACAAATATTAGAATCAGAATTTAAGAGTACATTGAAGGACTAAAGATCAAGTAAGGCAGAAGGGATAGGTAACGTTCCATCTGAATTTCTAAAATCATTGGAGGGAAGTGGAAACAAAACAACTATTCACGTTGTTGTGTACAATGTATGAGTCTGGGAACGTACCATCTGACTTCCGGAAAAATATGCACACTGTTCGGAAGACTGCTCGAGCTGACAACTGCGAGAATTATCGCACAATCAGCTTAACAGCTCATGCATCCAAGTTGCTGACAAGAATAAAAGGCACCAGAGAGGTAATTCTGTCGTTGGGGTTGATAATGGAAGCAAGACTACAGAAAAATCAAGACACGTTCATAGGATTTGTTGACCAGGAAAAAACTTTCGACAATGTAAAATGGTGCCACATGTTGCAAAATCTGACAAAAATAGGGATAAGCTATACGGATAGAAAGGTAATATTGTCGCAGAAGAAGCTGAGTAGCACCGTGGTACAGCTGTTACGATACTAAACTTTTGCATGGAGGGTCGTGAGTTCAAAACTCTCCTGGACAGTACAGTTTAAATTTCTATATTTGGTTCCAGTACATTCTATAAGTATCCACAAATGTCAAGAATCATTGTACTGGAATGTTCTGTAGCTGTATATAAACTGTATGTATCCCGGCTGGAGGCATTTCGCTCCGCGCTCTTCTATGTGCAAGTGCTGAATAAACCTTCGTTAAGTGAAGTTTGTGTTCCTCATTCATCTAATAACACTTTTTTCTACGTGACAATTTACACTGAAGCACCAAAGAAACTAATGTAGGCTTACGTATTAAAATTCAGAGATATGTAAACAGGCAGAATACGGCGCTGCTCTCGGCACCGCCTATATAGTGTACTGGGTGATCAAAAAGTCAGTATAAATTTGAAAACTGAATAAATCACGGAATAATGTAGACAGAGAGGTAGAATTTGACACACATGCATGGAATGACACGGGGATTTATTAGAACCAAAAAAATGCAAAAGTTCAAAAATGTCCGACAGATGGCGCTTCATCTGATCAGAATAGCAATAATTAGCATAACAAAGTAAGACAAAGCAAAGATGATGTTCTTTACAGGAAATGCTCAATATATCCACCATCATTATTCAACAATAGCTGTTGTGAACAGCACTGTAAAGCATGTCCGTAGTTACGGTGAGGCATTGGCGTCGGATGTTGTCTTTCGGCATCCCTAGAGATGTCGGTCGATCACGATACACTTGCGACTTCAGGTAACCCCAAAGCCAATAATCCCACAGACTGAGTCTAGGGACCTGGGGGCCAAGCATGACGAAAGTGGCGGCTGAGCACACGATCATCACCAAACGACGCGCGCAAGTGATCTTTCACGCGACTAGCAATATGGGGTGGAGCGCCATCCTGCATAAACTTCGTACGTTCCAGCAGGTGTTTATCAGCCAGGCTGGGGATGATGCGATTCTGTAACATATCGGCGTACCTCTCACCCGTCATGGTAGCAGTTTTGCTGTCCAGCGCCATCTGTCAGACATTTTGTGAACTTGGTTTTTTTGTTCTAATAAAACCCCATGTCATTCCAAGCATGTGTGTCAATTTTTAACTCTCTATCTACATTATTCCGTGGTTTATTACGTTTTCAAATTTATGCTGACTTTTTGATCACCCGGTGTAATACACTCCTGGAAATGGAAAAAAGAACACTTTGACACCGGTGTGTCAGACCCACCATACTTGCTCCGGACACTGCGAGAGGGCTGTACAAGCAATGATCACACGCACGGCACAGCGGACACACCAGGAACCGCTGTGATGGCCGTCGAATGGCGCTAGCTGCGCAGCATTTGTGCACCGCCGCCGTCAGTGTCAGCCAGTTTGCCGTGGCATACGGAGCTCCATCGCAGTCTTTAACACTGGTAGCATGCCGCGACAGCGTGGACGTGAACCGCACGTGCAGTTGACGGACTTTGAGCGAGGGCGTATAGTGGGCATGCGGGAGGCCGGGTGGACGTACCGCCGAATTGCTCAACACGTGGGGCGTGAGGTCTCCACAGTACATCGATGTTGTCGCCAGTGGTCGGCGGAAGGTGCACGTGCCCGTCGACCTGGGACCGGACCGCAGCGACGCACGGATGCACGCCAAGACCGTAGGATCCTACGCAGTGCCGTAGGGGACCGCACCGCCACTTCCCAGCAAATTAGGGACACTGTTGCTCCTGGGGTATCGGCGAGGACCATTCGCAACCGTCTCCATGAAGCTGGGCTACGGTCCCGCACACCGTTAGGCCGTCTTCCGCTCACGCCCCAACATCGTGCAGCCCACCTCCAGTGGTTTCGCGACAGGCGTGAATGGAGGGACGAATGGAGACGTGTCGTCTTCAGCGATGAGAGTCGCTTCTGCCTTGGTGCCAATTATGGTCGTATGCGTGTTTGGCGCCGTGCAGGTGAGCGCCACAATCAGGACTGCATACGACCGAGGCACACAGGGCCAACACCCGGCATCATGGTGTGGGGAGCGATCTCCTACACTGGCCGTACACCACTGGCGATCGTCGAGGGGACACTGAATAGTGCACGATACATCCAAACCGTCATCGAACCCATCGTTCTACCATTCCTAGACCGGAAAGGGAACTTGCTGTTCCAACAGGACAATGCACGTCCGCATGTATCCCGTGCCACCCAACGTGCTCTAGAAGGTGTAAGTCAACTACCCTGGCCAGCAAGATCTCCGGATCTGTCCCCCATTGAGCATGTTTGGGACTGGATGAAGCGTCGTCTCACGCGGTCTGCACGTCCAGCACGAACGCTGGTCCAACTGAGGCGCCAGGTGGAAATGGCATGGCAAGCCGTTCCACAGGACTACATCCAGCATCTCTACGATCGTCTCCATGGGAGAACAGCAGCCTGCATTGCTGCGAAAGGTGGATATACACTGTACTAGTGCCGACATTGTGCATGCTCTGTTGCCTGTGTCTATGTGCCTGTGGTTCTGTCAGTGTGATCATGTGATGTATCTGACCCCAGGAATGTGTCAATAAAGTTTCCCCTTCCTGAGACAATGAATTCACGGTGTTCTTATTTCAATTTCCAGGAGTGTATGTACAAGGGCATGCAGGAAATAACACAAGTTGACGACCAAGAACGAAGCGCTCGGTTTAAAAAGGGTGTAAGACAGCTATGTACTGAGTACAGAATATGGATTGAGAATAAATCGAATAAAGACGAAAGTAATGAGAAATAACAGATAAAGAACAGGAAGAAACTGATGGTCACGATGTAGATGAAGTTAAAGAATTCTGCTACCTAGGCAACGAAATAACCAATGACGGACGGAGCAAGAAGGACATCGAAACCAGACTAGCACTGGAAAAAAAAGGCATTCATGGCCAACGAAAGGCTACTAGTATAAAGTATACGCCTTAATTTGAGGAGGAAATTTCTGTACGTCTGGAGTGCAGCATTGTATGGCAGTGAAACATGGACTGTGTGAAAACGGGACAGAAGATAATGAAAGCATTTGAGATTTGGAGCTACTGGAGAATGTTGAAATATAGGTGAATTGATAAGGGAAAGAATAAGGAGGTTCTGCGCAGAATCGGAGAGGAAATGAGTACGTGGAATATACTGACACGGAGAAGATACAGTTTGATAGGACGTCTATTAAGACATCAGTGAATGATTTCCATGGCACTAGATGGAACAGTAGTGGGCAAAACTGTAGAGAAAGACAAAGACTGGAATACATCCAGCAAATAATTAAGAATGTAAGTTGCAAGTGCTACTCTGAGATGAACAGGAGTGGAATTTGTGGCGGGTTGCATCAAATCAGTCAGAAGAGTGATGACTCAAACAAAAAAAAGAGACATTTCCCTCCAATGCAATGTTATTCCGGGTAGTTTTGGTTATCCCTTCACATTCATTGCTAACCGATCAATCGTTGTATTGGTATAAAGTATAAAAATCTTCATGCCCAAAAGTTGCGTGCACAACGGCAACGCTTAGAGTCAGCGGTCATTCTACTCGTAATGAAGTCGTCTACTCGCTCCCCCTCTTACGTTCGTGTATTACACGTGTACGCGACAACAGACTCTAGTGATTTAAATGGCTAGCAGCGGAGAGGGCGAGTTGAGAAATGACATCATATGACACAATATCGAATTTAAAGCGACTATTTGTAGCAGAGGATGTAGAATCTTGTATCACTAGGGGTAAGACAGATACTGCCTATAGGAAAATTAAAGAGACCTTTGGAGAAAAGAGAAACATTTGTATGAATATCAAGAGCTAAGATGGGAAACCAGTTCCAAGCAGAGAAAGGAAAGCAGAAAGGTAGAAGGAATATATAGAGGGTCTATACGAGGGCGATTTACTTGAAGGCGATATTGTGGAAATGGAAGAGAACGCAGAGGAAGATGAAATGGGAGATATGATATTGCTTGAAGAGTTTGACAGAACACTGAAAGACCTGAGTCGAAACCAGGCTCTAGGAGTAGAGGTCATTGCGTTAGAACTGCTGATATTCTTAGGAGAGCCAACCCTGACAAAACTCTACCATCTGCTGAGCAAGAAGTGTGAGACAGTCGAGATACCCTCAGACTTCAAGATAAATATAATAATTCCAATCCCAAAGAAAGCAAGTGATGACAGGTGTGAAAATGACCGAACTATCACTTTAATAAGTCACGGCTGCAAAATACTAACACGAATTCCTTACAGGCGAATGGAAAAGCTGGTAGAAGCCGACCTCGGTGAGGATCAGTTTGGATTCCGTAGAAATGTTGGAATACAGGAGGCAATACTGACCCTACGACTTATCTTAGGAGAAAGATTAAGGAAAGGAAAACCTACGTTTCTAGCATTTGTAGAGTTGCAAAAAGCTTTTGACAGTGTTGACTGGAATACTCTCTTTGAAATTCTGAAGGTGGCAGTGGTAAAATACAGGAAGCGAAAGGCTATTTACAATTTGCACAGAAACCAGATGGCCGTTGCAAGAGTCAAGGGGCATGAAAGGGAAGAAGTGGTTGGGAAGGGAGTGAGACAGGGTTGTAGCGTATCCCCAATGTTATTCAATCTGTATAATGAGCAAGCAGTAAAGGAAACAAAAGAAAAATTTAGAGTATGAATTAAAATCCATGGAGAAGAAATGAAAACTTTGCGGTTTGCCGATGATATTATAATTTTGTCAGAGACAGCAAAAGATCTGGAAGAGCAATTGAACGGAATGGACAGTGTCCTGAAAAGAGGATATAAGATGAACATTAACAAAGGAAAAACGAGGATAATTGAATGTAGTCAAATTAAATCAAGTGATGCTCAGTGGATTAGATTAGGAAATGAGACACTTAAAGTAGGAGACGAGTTCTGCTATTTGGGGAGAAAAATAACTTATGATGGTCGAAGTATAGAGGATATAAAACATAGACTGGCAGGTTGAAGGAAAGCGTTTTGAATGAAAAACAGCCCACAGTTGCATTAATTATGTTTATACTAAATCATAGACCATTGTTTCAACTATAATAATATAGCCTTCTTCAGAAGTCATAAGCTTTTAAAAATGAAAAACGTCTTAGCCCAGCGGCTGCGACAAGATCGATAAAATAACTTCAACAGACTTAAGCACGTTTCGATCATAATTAAAACTACATATGGCACCGTATGTGTTGAAAATGATTTCCATGTGCCACGAAGCATGCGTGTACGCGCCGTACAATGTTCTGTCTCACACTTTAACACCTGCCAGGCAGAATCCGAGCACTGGCAGAGCCATCAAAATTACGCTGCTCCAGTGTCTCCACATCTGAAATGGGCTCTGCGTACAAGATACTTTTGAGATGGCCCCATAACCAGAAATCGCAAGGTTTGAGATCCGGTGAACGAGCAGGCCATGCATCTGGATCACCTCGTCTGATCCATCGAGCAGGGAAGACACGACTGAGATGCGTCCGGACGTTAACGGCAAAGTGGGCTGGAGCACCATCATGTAATAGCCACATAATCCTTAGAATCATCAATGGCACTTCTTCCAGCAGGAGAGGCAAAATCATCCGCAAGAAACACTGATAGCTCCGGGCTTTTAGGCGCCGTGGGAGGAAGAGTGGTCCAAAAAAGCGACCGCCAATTATCCCGGTCCACGCATTCCGGCTGCACCGATGCTGATGATTCGCTGTCACCATACCATGGGGGTTCTGTCTTCTATTCCACAGATGACTGTTATGAAAGCTCAAGATACGACTCCGCGTAAAGGTCACCCGATCTGTGAACGTATAGATAACACAGGGAATCGTGGTTGCCTGGTGAAGAAACCAGTAACAAAATCGCTGCTCTCGATGTGGAGAGCCTGTAGCTAGTAACCCCTGTACACGCTGTTAGTAACCATTGTCATGGAGAATGAAACTTCCTGTCAGATTAAAACTGTGTGCCAGACCAAGACTCGAACTCGGGACCTATGCCTTTCGCGGGCAAGTGCTCTACCATCTGAGCTACTCAAGCACGACTCACGCCTCGAACTCACAAATTTACTTCTGCCAGTACCTCTTATCCAACATCTTTTGAAGGTAGGAGTAAAGTTGTGAGTACGGGGCGTGAGTCGTGCTTGGGTGGCTCAGATGATAGAGCACTTGCCCTTGAAAGGTAAAGGTCCCGAGTTCGAGTCTCGGCCTAGCACACAGTTTTAATCTGCCAGGAAGTTTCATATTAGCGCACACTCTGCTGCAGAGGAAAAATCTCATGGAGAATGTTCGACAAGGTGGCCTGCCTCACCTGTACTGGCGGGCCAACTGCTTGGTACTGACACGGCGTCGCCTCCACAGTGTTAATCACATTCTCCTCCAAGTCTTGTGTCCGAATATTTCTGTTATGTCCTTCATGGTATCCTTCTTCCTGAAACAACCCTGTCTCAGACAAACGACGAAACACTGGTGCAAATACTGAATGCTGTGGTTCTTGTCGGCGGGGATTGGTCCCTCGATATTACTTTGCTGTCTGCCGTCCGTTGCCATTTGCCTTTCCGTAAGTAAACACCATATTAGCTCTCGATTCAAATACGGAACCATTGCGTACAAAGCAGTATCACATCCACTATAAGGCGAGTCAGCAAGAGTCAGCTCAGGAGAGGGGCCTACAGAACTTCATCGCACCGTTCTTCCTCGTCCATACTAGAGCCAGGATCTGGCATCTTTCATCTGCTGGGCCAATGAAGAAGTAAGTGAAGGGGAGTTTACTGATGGATCAAGAAACTGGCTCCGACCTCGCCCAGTGGACTGACACGATGCTGACATACGGGCTCTGCTAGTAAGGTGACGTAAGGTCGGTGCACTGAACGATAATTATGTTCAAAAATAGTGTTTTGTAGCCAAAAGTGGAGAATAATATAGTGTACTGGAACCCTGAATAAAACCAACCTGCTATCAGAAATAACAGATGTTACGTCACTTACTGTACGTTCCTCGTACTGCAATAACCATTGAACAATTTCAAACACGATAGATCTAACAATTAAGAAATCTAAAAAGTCCGAAAAGAAACCCACGTTAATTTGTCCTGGCCTCTCCTACTCATTGAGGGTCGGTATTCAGCTTCTTGTGACACTGTGAAACCCACAAGCAACAAACTCATCACTGTGGTGTGAGAGCGTCCGTGCAGCATAAGAAGTTACCAGATGAGGCGTGGCGTGTTAATCTGCAGTTGACAGCAGCCGCCGACTCCCCAGGTCGCGGTGCTTCTTCTGAGGTCCGAGGCGGGGCCCTCCCTGGCGGCAGTAAGTCACGGTTAACTGCGGCCCAGCGGGCTGCCAGTAATGGCTCCTGCGGCCCTTTCCAGCCCTGGCGTGATTAGGCGGAAGGGCTGATGAGGGCGCGACTACTGGGACTCCCCAGGGAGGGGCGAGCAGTAAACACTGCGGTCGCCTGACCGGGTCCCGGGTTAAGCGCAGCCGTCCTTCCAACCCTCCCCTCCCCCCCCCCCCCCCAAAACCACGCCCAGCCCTTCACTGCTGAGACCTCGACGCGTCTGTGGCTCAGTTTACTTGGCAGGCGAGCGAAGCCCGTCTCCGTTCTGGTGTCGGAAGCGTCGGGGTAAAGTGAAACAGTGGATCAGTTACGTGTAACAATATTTTAGATACTCGTTCTTCCGACTAGATCCATGCAGTCTGCGAGCTCTTCTTCCTCTCCTGTCCCGACCAACTCTTCACACAATGGTACCCCACACTGAGGTGACAAAGACAAGGAACACCATCTACTGTCGTGTCGGATCTCCGTTTCCGGCATAGCGCAGCTACCCGATGTGGGAAAGGCGCAACAATTCGTGGGAAGCCCCTGCAGGTATACTGAGTCATGCTGCCTCAATAGCTGATCATAACTGCGAAAATATTGCCGTTGTAAGATTTTCTCCACGAACTCATCTCTCGATTATGTCCCATAAATTTGCAGTGAAATTCATGTGGAGCAATCTGGGTGGTGAAATCATTCTCTGGAATTGTTCAGAATATTCGACAGGTGACGTGTCGTATTGCCATCCATAAAAGATCCATCGTTGTTTAGGAACATGAAGTCCATGAATGGCTGCTAATTTATGTATATTACCGACACAGAACAACATGAATAGCATGTAGACAAGGGAGGAAATGTGCATTTTGATAAAGCTGTGAATTTTTCAGTTCCTGCACGACTGTCACTTTGTGTGGGAAAAGGTATAATTTTTTCATTAGAGCTGTGGGGGCCGTTCCGACACTAACATCGATTTCCTGGGCGAGCTTTCTTATTGACTTGTTCGGACTCGTGGACATTTTATGGGATATATCGAATAGTTTATCCTCAGACAAAACGCCAGGACGACCACTTCTTGGTGCATCTCTCACAGAACCCGTACTTCGAAAATTGTTAATCAAATCTCGCGTAGTATCACGATGTGGGAGTGTTAGTCTCCTAGAAAATAGAATTAAATGTTTGACGAACTGAAACTGTGTATTTACCTCCAGCTTTGAACACTTGTTCGACTAAAAACACAACAACTAAACAAACGAACAAAGGAACTAAACTTAAACGTTCACGTCAACACATAACGAAACTGACGCTGGCTGAGATAAACGAAACAGTGGAATGTTGGGAGAGTCCACTTGAAGTAACCCAGGCAGGCGAACAATCATACGGCACGCATGGATAACATCATACGGCACTGTGCAGAGACTTTTTGAACACCGCGTACTATCTTGAAAACGGCGAATCTGGTCAAATGTTCACGTGATACTGTCGTGATCATATACGGAAAGAGGTAGAAGACAAATTTTTGCTTGTAAGTAAGATAGATTTGAAAACGGCATGAAAAACTGATCTTACAAATGTGCTTCACAATCACGCTCAGTCAAAATTAGCTAATCGCATGATTAGATAATCATCACATTACAGCCTACTACGGATCATGTTATTAAGCATCTGGAATCTGTGGATCTCCACAAATACAAAAAAAAGTTAGGAAAGTGAAACTACCACTAGGTGCTAAATGGATGGTCACCCACTACTCTTCAACGATTGTGTGGTTCAGAGGTTCGCCTGCCCTGTAAAGTAGGCATCTCTGCTGAAATAGCCCAATGCTGGTACACCCACAAGTGTTTTGGAGCACACCGTTCATCGTACTTTGTTGAACATGGAGCTTCGCGGAAGACCACCCCTTCGGTACACACGACGAACCAATGACATTGTCAATTACGACTGCAATGCGCACGAAACTATCGGGGCTCAACTGTCGACCAATTGAAACGGCTAGGCTCGTCGGGTGAATCATATTTTTACTACCCTAGGTCGATGTTCGTCTCCAAAAACGTCCTCATCGTGGTGAAGGGCTGCTCGAAACGTGCAGCGCGCCACGGACGCGGCAGGGTAGTGAGAGCAGTATTATGCCATGGGAGAGATTCTCCTGCGCTTGCTTGGGACCTGTGGTAGTAATAAGAGACACGCTGACAGCTGCAAACCACTTGCATCCCTTCTTGCTTGATGTCTTCCCCGGCTGCGATTCAACATGTCAGCAGGGCCGTGCTGCAGTGGTTTGAGGACCGTTATAGTAAACTCACGTTCATGTCTCGACGACCGAACCCTCACATGAGGTACATCCTGCGGAACCCCCGTGGTTAGCTATCGATCGCCATCACCGTGTACGCAGATGAGCGTCCAGTTATTTACGCGAATTACATAACCTATGCGTAGAAATCTAATGTCATATGCCTCCACAAATCTACCAACGAACTGTCGGATGTCTGATACGCAGAATCATTGGCACAAAGAAGGACAAACAAGCTATTACGTGGGCGATCATAATGTTTTGGCTGAACAGTGTGATAATTGTGGATTTTCAAACGGAAAGAACTGGAAAAGATCTCATAAAACAGGTCGAATGAACAGGAAATCGTGGTCAATGGATGAATGCACAAGGTTGAAATTAACAGTACAGATCGTCCGCAAAAATCAGCACAGTCACTGTATGCAGAATGGTGTGCCACAGGGTTCAGTCTAGGGTCCCTCATTCCTCTTAATATATATTAATAACACTGACTGCTAATCACCGAATGGAAGCGTTGGTGATGATTGCAAAGGAAGGTTAGTAAGTAAAAAGGAATAGAGCACCAAACAGTAAAATCATGAACTAAAGGTCACAGAGTGACTCAGGTCGTGCGGTAGCGTTCTGGCTTCCCACACCCGGGTTCCCGGGTTCGATTCCCGGCGGCGTCAGGGATTTTCTCTGCCTCGTGATGACTGGGTGTTGTGTGATGTCCTTAGGTTAGTTAGGTTTAAGTAGTTCTAAGTTCTAGGGGACTGATGACCATAGATGTTAAGTCCCATAGTGCTCAGAGCCATTTGAACAGAGTGACTCATTGATCAATCTGACCCAACACGCCTATCGCCCGTACGAAATTTCTTACGTCGTTGCTGCGACATTTACACCAGTTCCGAGAGGTGAGGCGTGGTGAGGTTGCAGGAGGGGTGCGATGGAGCATGGCGCGGTCCGTCTGCTCGTCAACTGCCTATTTCTCTGTGCCGCTCGACGATCGACTTCATCTACTACGGCTCCTGACTAAGAAGAGTTTTCCTTAGCTCCTGGCGAAGATGTGTGTCTATGGCTCCCAGTGAGGAAGTGTTCATTAAGGCTCCCCGTAAGAACTACCATTTTGGTCAACCTGAGACAGTGTACTTTTTGTTGGCCAGTCTCAAAACTCCTAGAAGTTTTCTTGTAGAGGGCTCAGTGAAGATTATTTTTGGGAGATTCCAAACGCCGACCTATCCGAACTTATCTTTCCAGCAAGTATTGTGGTATGTGTGGGATAGTGCACAGAAGGTTCAATTCATATTTAACTGGATGAATGCACAAGGTAGAAATTAACAGTACAGGTCGTTTGCAAAAATCAGCACAGTCACTGTATGAAGAATGGTGTGCACAGTGTTCAGTCTTGGGTCCCTTGTTCGTCTTAATATGTATTAGTGACTTCCCACTCTATATACGCGAAGATGCAAAGACAGTTCTCTTTGCTGATGATACATGTATAAATGAAGAATTAACTGATGAAACTGTAAATAATGTCTTTCAGAATTTTTTTTAACTAAAAACACTGTATACGCAGTTTTGTACAGTAAATGGCATAACACCATTGAAAAATATAGACTTCAAACAGAAGTCTGTTACTAAGACAGAATATTAAAAATTTCTTTTTGTGTGCAGTGATGAGAAATTGAATTGGAAGAAACACATTCATGATCTGATAAAACATTTACGTTCAGCTACTTATGCTTTTAGGTTTATTGCAAATTTTTTTGATGAAAATACCAGTAAATTAGTCTAGTATGAATGTTTTTATTCATTGTTTTCATGTGGCATTATATTTTTAGGTCATTCACCATTAAGAGAAAACGTATTCATTGCAAAAAAGCGTATAATCAGAACAGAACAATAGCTGGAGCTCACCCAAGATCACGTTGCAGACATTTACTTAAGAAACTCGAGATACTCACACTACCGTCGCAATACACATATTCGCTTATGAAATTTGTTATTAATAATCCATTTGAATTCAAACTGCATAGTGACAAAACTGGAAAAAGGGATGATCTTCACTATTCTGGGTTATATCTAACTTTGGCATAGAAAGGGGTGAATTTTGCTGCCACGAAAATTTTTGGTCATTCATCAAATAGCATTAAACGTCTGTCAGATAGGCAACCAGAATTTAAAAACAAACTAAAGGAATTTCTGAATGTCAACACCCTCTAGTCAATAAATGAATTTTTAAATCTGAAGTAGTAATTGTAAAAAAAAGTAACCCATCGTGTGGAGAAACCTATTGTTAAACTGGCACGTTCCACATCATTACGAAATGTACTCATTATCCATGGAAGAAGTATTATTGTAATGTAACGTAACGGAATTGGAGCGTACTGCCCTATGGTACATCGCCGTTCCCAAAGAAATATCAAAAGGCGTCACACCATAAACTTCCCGTAACTTTTTGTTCTCATTGCTTACGCTCAAGGCGTTGCTGGCGCGTCGTGCTGTGTTATCGCATAGGACACAATTTGTGTGGGTGGTCTCTCGTTTGGAGAACGATAGCTAGCGAGTAAAGAGTGAGTTCAGTGAGCAAGTGGATTCTTTCCCCTATCGGGGCGCCGGCCGCTGTGGCCGAGTGGTTCTGGGCGCTTCAGTCCGTTACCACGTTGCTGCTACGGTTGCAGGCTCGAATCCTGCCTCGGGCATGGATGTGTGTGATGTCCTCAGGTTAGTTAGGTCTAAGTAGTTCTAAGTTCTAGGGGACTGATGACTTCAGATGTTAAGTCCCGACCGGCCGGAGTGGCCGAGCGGTTAAAGGCGCTACAGTCTGGAACCGCACGACCGCTAAGGTCGCAGGTTCGAATCCTGCCTCGGGCATGGATGTGTGTGATGTCCTTAGGTTCGTTAGGTTTAAGTAGTTCTAAGTTCTAGGGGACTTATGACCACAGCAGTTGAGTCCCATAGTGCTCAGAGCCATTTGAACCATTTTTGTTAAGTCCCATAGTGCTCAGAGCCATTTGAAATTTGAACCCCTAGCGTGGCAATTCTGTCAAAGACGCACGGCGGCCTCTGCCGGGGTGAATGTGACAGCGGATGACCGCGCAGTGGACGCGTGTGGCCGGTACTAACCCCCAGCGTGTGTCCAGTCAGCCACCTCGTGCGCTGAAGATAGGCCGAGGCTTTCGGCAACAATAACAACCACAGTGAATTCTGCATGCACTTCAGAACGTGGACTTTAGACCTGAGAGAAGTTAGGTGACATCCTCCACAATCATCACCCACTCCCACGGATAATTCCACTCTTTTGTTTATACATCGGGATTTATCGATTTATTAGACCTATCTTAACAGTGGATTAAGTGTGCTTAGTACAAAGGAGAATAAATTTTTGTGTCGTCTCATTGTCATTGTAGGCTTGTACCATGAAAAGCAAGAAGAGGATATTGTTTGGTGGCGTGTATCCTCTTTCTATATACAACTGCAAAAATTGTCAGGGCTCTTTGTTCAGAAGAACAAGAGGTTACTTAAGATTGCCAAGGTGTTGTGGCAGAAACTTTCCGTAATAGTCCACGTGAGTCTCACTGCCGGTGAAGTATAAGCCCGCTAAGCACACTGCTCTGGTCGTTATGTGCTGCCTGACTGTGAAATAGAGGCTGAGCTAACTGTGGCCGTGACTCCCACTGGTGTCACTGATGACTCTTTGACTCCCTGGACTGGGCTGTCCTGCCTGGTGGTCGAGAGGGCGTTGGCGGCCCAGTTCTTGCGAGTTTGTCTTTGGCCTCTCTCCAGATAGGTTCGCTTGCTCAGTGCCTACTATCCATCTTCTCACAGCCTCTTTACGGACAGAAGTGCTGGCGACAGCACATGATCGTGAGTCTGAATACAGACTGACGCGTTTTAAGGAGTCTGGAATCTATTGCCAACGGCGCTATCATTATGACTGTTTTTGAGTTAGAGGCAAAATTTCAAGCACCTACACATCATGCAACTTGAGCGCTGTGTTTGTCACTGATTAGGCTTCGTCATGTAGTTGGTCAATGGTGATTCTACCTCCTTTCGAAGGTAGTTTCCTATCCTTAGTCACTCTTAACCTGTGTCGACTCCTCGTCCTTTTTAAGAATGCCGATTGCAAGAAGAGGATGAATCATTATACTCGATGTCTTCGTCCCTGATGATTTATATTCATACTTTAAACGGAGACCGTCTTCAAACACGGGACGATGATAGTTTCGTTTAGTAGTCAAAGATACTACCCATAGCTCCCTCGTTCACTGATGAATGCGTTAACCATTTTGTATGATTTACATAATTTAAACTGCAACAGTTATTTATTTTTTTTATGGTTATCACAATGGATTTCGAGAATTTATTCTCCTTTGGAAGTGCATTTGTTCACGTTGATACATTTGGTGATGTTTGCATGCGTGACTTTCGGCCTCTCTACATTCATTATTTAAATCATGAATGACACAGTTGCAGGCTTTCCCGAATCATCTAACAGGGTGAAAAAAATTAACGATTTTGTAATTAATGGTTTGTAAGAATAGAAAAAGGAGAGATTTTGCAACTAACAATTCGTTCAAATAAAAAAAGGATTGTTTTGATAGAGCGATCTATCTCACTCCTGCTGCTGTGATGGGTATGTATATGCTGCGGTTTTTTAAGACGGAGTTTTGCGAGTTTTAGGCATTTCTGCAGTTTAATGCTCTTTCGTGTGGTGTGACGGTCTGTTTCACTTGGTAACAGCAGTAACTGTTACGTATTTCATCGCTTTATCCTCAGAATATTCGAGCTCACTGCCTAAGGCATTTTGTCGGTCGATAAATCTTTCTTGGAAAAAAACTGGAAATTTGTGGTAAGTTCTAAGGGACCAAACTGCTGAGGCCATCTGTTCCTAAGGTTACGCACTACTTAATCTAACTTAAACTAACTTACGCTAAGGACAAAACACACGACCATGCCCGAGGGAGGACTCGAACCTCCGACTGGGGGAGGAATCTCGTGAACCACGACAAGGCGCTCTACACCGCACGGCTACTCGGCGCGGCTGATAAATCTTTCTTAAGCATCGATACCAATAATAGGCGTAGCGTCAAATGATAGTCTCTCATTCCTATATCTTTCGTAAAGACAAATTGGACGTCATCTAACAGATCCCAGATTTTCTTTTCTGTTTACCGAATACGGACGAATTATTTACACAATCAACAGATGTAGTGCACTACCTGAGCTACTGACAACGGACTAACTAAGAGCATGTATGACCCAAGCAACGTATAGCCGGCCATTTTCTTAGCGCTGAAGTTTGAGTTTGCTAGGGCATCGTGGACTGCCTGGCAGAGATAATTTCTCGTCTCTCGCCAGCTGCCGTGAACAGCTCTCTTTGCTTGCTGCCGGGATTGTGAGATTTGCGAATTATATATTTGCCTTGCGGTTGTGAGACGGCCACATTGAAGCTACACAGATGTAGTCCAGTACCTGAGCTACTGAACTTAAGTGGTTTTTCAGGTGTAGGTAGGCGAGGCACTTTTCAGTTGTATTTCGTGTGGCTGATGCTAGGCTAGTTCTGTGTTAGAATTCGAGTCCTGATGACAACACGGAATATACACTCCTGGAAATGGAAAAAAGAACACATTGACACCGGTGTGTCAGACCCACCATACTTGCTCCGGACACTGCGAGAGGGCTGTACAAGCAATGATCACACGCACGGCACAGCGGACACACCAGGAACCGCGGTGTTGGCCGTCGAATGGCGCTAGCTGCGCAGCATTTGTGCACCGCCGCCGTCAGTGTCAGCCAGTTTGCCGTGGCATACGGAGCTCCATCGCAGTCTTTAACACTGGTAGCATGCCGCGACAGCGTGGACGTGAACCGCACGTGCAGTTGACGGACTTTGAGCGAGGGCGTATAGTGGGCATGCGGGAGGCCGGGTGGACGTACCGCCGAATTGCTCAACACGTGGGGCGTGAGGTCTCCACAGTACATCGATGTTGTCGCCAGTGGTCGGCGGAAGGTGCACGTGCCCGTCGACCTGGGACCGGACCGCAGCGACGCACGGATGCACGCCAAGACCGTAGGATCCTACGCAGTGCCGTAGGGGACCGCACCGCCACTTCCCAGCAAATTAGGGACACTGTTGCTCCTGGGGTATCGGCGAGGACCATTCGCAACCGTCTCCATGAAGCTGGGCTACGGTCCCGCACACCGTTAGGCCGTCTTCCGCTCACGCCCCAACATCGTGCAGCCCGCCTCCAGTGGTGTCGCGACAGGCGTGAATGGAGGGACGAATGGAGACGTGTCGTCTTCAGCGATGAGAGTCGCTTCTGCCTTGGTGCCAATGATGGCCGTATGCGTGTTTGGCGCCGTGCAGGTGAGCGCCACAATCAGGACTGCATACGACCGAGGCACACAGGGCCAACACCCGGCATCATGGTGTGGGGAGCGATCTCCTACACTGGCCGTACACCACTGGTGATCGTCGAGGGGACACTGAATAGTGCACGGTACATCCAAACCGTCATCGAACCCATCGTTCTACCATTCCTAGACCGGCAAGGGAACTTGCTGTTCCAACAGGACAATGCACGTCCGCATGTATCCTGTGCCACCCAACGTGCTCTAGAAGGTGTAAGTCAACTACCCTGGCCAGCAAGATCTCCGGATCTGTCCCCCATTGAGAATGTTTGGGACTGGATGAAGCGTCGTCTCACGCGGTCTGCACGTCCAGCACGAACGCTGGTCCAACTGAGGCGCCAGGTGGAAATGGCATGGCAAGTCGTTGCACAGGACTACATCCAGCATCTCTACGATCGTCTCCATGGGAGAATAGCAGCCTGCATTGCTGCGAAAGGTGGATATACACTGTACTAGTGCCGACATTGTGAATGCTCTGTTGCCTGTGTCTATGTGCCTGTGGTTCTGTCAGTGTGATCATGTGATGTATCTGACCCCAGGAATGTGTCTATAAAGTTTCCCCTTCCTGGGACAATGAATTCACGGTGTTCTTATTTCAATTTCCAGGAGTGTAATTACTCTTCGGTCACACGAGCGCACAAGTCACTTACTTGAGTATTCTTTTGTTCACTAAATAACATTACTGGCGTTTTCACAGATATGAGAATATTTTTCTGCCTTTTTAAAAGAATTCGTTGTAAAGAAACGTGCTATGTTGAACGACATCTGTATGTATCCTTTATGAGCGTCTGTATCCACTTCCTGAAGAAAGCAGCAACCTTCACCTTGCTGTGTCTCCTACGTCGTTGCTTTTCGATTCTTTGAGATTTGTGAAAATCCGCAGACGTGTTCATTTAAACGGTGCTCATGAAAAAACGTGTTTGAGTGCAATACAGGATGTCCAATTTACACTGACCACCTGTCCAGATGCTAATTACAAACATGTTCTTTAGCCCGAAGGGGAACATCAATGAGCATGATTGCCTTCGTTGCACCTTTGTTTTTTTACAAAGATATGAACAGCGGTATAACTTTTTTTTAAATGGCGCCCTGTAGTTTCCTCTCTTAAAGACCTATTCAAAATGTATCACAGTGTACCATTCACTGAAACACAACGTTATTAATTACATAACACAACATCGACGTTGACGCTCCCACCACTTAGTGCAGGTACTCGGGGTAATTTAACATATCCACGGGCTGACATTTGACAGAGGAAAAATGTAAACACAAGTAGAATGCACACCCGTCATTCCGTCAACCATTGTCAGTTCAAGAGTTGTGTGAGTAGGATGTACACCAACGAAGAGAAGGTGAAATGCTACTCATCTGTGGGGAATGTAAGTTAGCAGAACAGTAATTGCAATACTGATTTCTTATGTACGGGTAAATTTGGTCGTGTAGTTTAGTTCTTTTAAATACTGTTGTGTAGAGTAGGCATACAGTAAAGGCCATCCTTCCTACAAACTTCATCGACATAACGTTTCTTTTATTGTTGCTGCTGTTGTTGTTGTTGTTGAAAGTAGGCGAAATGCTATGCAAGCAGCGGAACTGTACAGAGAGCGATATCTTGACAAGGATCCACCTTGCCGACTGATGTTTTCTCTTTTTTTGTGACGCTTCACGAAACTGGAAGTTTCAATCCGCGACAACGCAGTAGTCGTAGCCCTCGCACAGACGAAGCTGCCGAAGATACTGTCCTCAATTCAGTTGCGATGAATCCACATGTGAGCTCACGACAGCTTCAACACGAGTCTGACATTCCTGAAGCCAGTGTGCATCGTATTCTTACGCATCATCACTTCCATCCTTACAACGTACACCTACATCAAGAATTGCATGGGAATGATTTCCAAAATCTTGTACCGTTCTGCCAGTGGGCACAGCAGCAAATCCTCGCCCACCCGAACTTCTTCTCCAATGTTCAATTTACCGATAAATGTTTCCTCTCAAACAGGTAATTACAAGGAACATGCATTATTGGTCCAGCGACAACCCACGATGTCTTAGACAGGTGGAACATCAGCATCAATGGAGAGTTAATGTCTGGTGTGGGATGCTTGGTACTACAATTATTGGCCCTTATTTCATCACTGGTAGCCTAACGGCACAGCGTATACCTACTTCCTCAGACGAATTCTTCCTCCTCTTCTGGATGAAGCGCCGCTAAGAACCACAAAGCTTATGAGGTATCAACACAATGGACGTCCAGCACATAAGGCCTTGCGTGCACGTCGTGTTCTGAAGCGAAGGTATCCCGCCAGATGAATTGGTCGAGGAGGAACAGTTACTTGGCCTCATAGGTCTCCTGATTTATATTTTCTGGACTTTTTCCTTTGGGGATGCGTTGAAGACGTTGTCTATCGCGATATTCCAACAACTCCACAGGACATGCAGGAACGTATCGTGCTTGCATGTAATTCTCTTCAGCGGGGAACAATGGAAGCAGTAAATAATTCTTTCATTCAACGAGTGCACCTTTGAATGTTCTACGCCTGGGAGTCAAAGTCAATTTTGTGTTACGTTTTTACTTGATTTTCATTTGGTTTCTGAGAACTCCCGCAAGTGGACGAGTCCGTGGTCCCGGGCTCAATGTCAATGTTGTGTTATGTAATTAATAACGTTGTGTTTCAGTGAATGGCACACTGTGATATATTTTTGAATAGGTCTTTAGGAGAAAAAATTAATTACCGAATAAAAAATACAGGATGCCATTAAAACCATCATACCGCTGCTCATATCTTTGTAAAAAACAAAGCTACAACGAAGGCAATCATGCTTATTGATATCCCCCTGACGGCTAAGGAACATTTGCATGAAACATTTTGTAATTTGCATGTGGACAAACATTTATTTAGGGTGCTCAAGATAACTGGGACACCGCGTATATTCAGTCATGGGTTCACATCAACTGCCTTCAACATGAACACCATTTAATAATTTTAAATGAGCTTTTCAGCTAAGTAAGACGATACATGTATTCGCAGTTGCGAATATGGACAACCGTCAGCTATATGATGTGTATGACCGGAATTCGAATGCCCGGAGGAACATTGCGTCGTAATTCTGAACAGCATAGGCACTGTAGTGTCATAATTAATATGGATATGAGTTTGCTGTGACGAAGACTTTCGTATTGGCCTTTAGAGGAGTCATTTTCAGTTGGTTAAGT
The DNA here is from genome assembly GCF_021461385.2 of Schistocerca piceifrons. Taxonomy (NCBI): domain Eukaryota; kingdom Metazoa; phylum Arthropoda; class Insecta; order Orthoptera; family Acrididae; genus Schistocerca; species Schistocerca piceifrons. The sequence continues at coordinate 123,806,499 of NC_060146.1, forward strand.
ATTAGAGAGTGTGCATGTGCATAGCCATCTGCACTGCATGTAAGTCTATGTTTCCTATAAGTATAGGTATACCATGACCGATAAGTTGCATTAGAACATCTGAAAATTTTAGCTGCAATTTGTTCTGTGTTAACTTATGTTAAATATCCCATTATTATTGCGTTGTGTTATGAGAAAGTTGATTCGCTGCAGATTATTTCTTCTTAGTAGCCAGAAGGCATCATGACGATTTATGGATCAAAAATGAAATGTTAACTAAGCTTTAAAACCGGAGTCATAATATGCTACGTACTCACAGGTTAAAGTCAAAATACAGCGGCCGCTTTCAGTGCTATACCGGCCCCCTTGATCGCTACACGGGGTGACTTCTATCTCTGCGAGCAGCGCCTAACGAAGCGAGCACCGCTTCTAAAGCAATTACTTGCATTCCCGCCGTCAGGGCTGGGCGTGTAATTTCATCGGGAGCGCGCGCGTCCGCCGCGAAACGATAATCGCTCAGGGATTGCGTGGCAGAGGGAGGGCAACTCGACTACCGGAGACTACCCCCGCCCCTCGCCCATCCCTCTAGCGAAGCGCTTGCCATGTGATGCCTGACAAACTACTACTCCCCAGTCGTCCCCATTTTCCGTGCGGTTGCTGGTAACGAGCGCAGAATATTACTCATCCTAAGGATAAGCTTAAGCAAAACTGGACAAACCAATGGCGAAGAATCTTTCCTTCATCTGTTCTCTGCAAATCAATGTAAAACTTCATAAAAGTGACGTTAATACTTGTCTACTGGCTCCAATTTTTACCAGGCACATTGGAAACACATGCAGTTTTTGATCAAATGTATCCGGACATCTTATGTAATAATCAATAAAATATTCCTGGTTATTATGCCGTGGTGGAGGGGATTTCACTTTAAAACCCGACGTTTTGTCCCCATCTGCAGAGGACACTTTCAAGGCTCTAAGCACTATGGGACATAACATCTGAGGTCATCAGTCCCATAGACTTAGAACTACTTAAACCTAACTGACGTAAGGACATCACACACATCCAAGCCCGAGGAAGGATTCGAACCTGCGACCGTAGCAGCCCCGTGGTTCCGGACTGAAGCGCCCAGAACCACTCGGTCACAGCGGCCGGTAACATTTTCAAGGGGGATCGCTGCTGACTACAGCAAAATTCCGATTCCGCGAGCTTCAATGCACTGGCGTGACGTCACATGCTTTGAACACGCGAGCGCAAATGGCCGTTGTCGACTGCCGTCGTCCGCTGTTACTGTCGTTCCATGGTGAAAGACTGGTACACACGTTGTTCAGCACCGGAATCCAAATTTCATTCAGTTTCACGTCCTCCTACTTCCCGTTAAAATTCCTGGAGTATTTCACAGAAGGAAGGAGAATGGTGTGAAACTAAATGGAATCTGGAGCCCGGTGCTGCAAAAGATGTGTACCAGTCCTCCACAATGGGATGACAGTAACAGCGGGCAACAGTTGTCGACAACGACCATTTGCGTTCTCGTATTCAAAACGTGTTACGTCACGCCACTACGCGGAAGTTCACTGAAGCGGTATCTTGCTGCAGTCAGTAGCGAACCAGGGTGTGAATCGGATATTCAACGAAGCTACGATCCCCTTTTAAAGTATCCTCCGGAGATGCGGACGAAACGTTGGGTTTTAAAGTGAAACCTGTTCGACTACGGCATAACAACCCGGAAAATTTTATTCAAATGGTTCAAATGGCTCTGAGCACTATGTCCCCTAGAACGTAGAACTACTTAAACCTAACTAACCTAAGGACATCACACACACCCATGCCCGAGGCAGGATTCGAACCTGCGACCGTAGCAGTCCCGTGGTTCCGGACTGCAGCGCCAGAACCGCACGGCCACCGCGGCCGGCGGAAAATTTTATTAATTCAGACGATTCGGGACGTGAAAGTTTATGTGGTGTCACAGCCAGACACCACACTTGCTAGGTGGTAGCTTTAAATCGGCCGCGGTCAATTAGTACATGTCGGACCCGCGTGTCGCCACTGTCAGTGATCGCAGACCGAGCGCCACCACATGGCAGGTCTCGAGAGACGTACTAGCACTCGCCCCAGTTGTACGGACGACTTTGCTAGCGACTACACTGACGGAGCCTCGCTTCTTGGCCGAGCAGATAGAATAGCCTTCAGCTAAGTCCATGGCTACGACCTAGCAAGGCGCCATAGCAATTGATACTTATCGTATAAAGCATGTCTCATCAAGAACGATGTATACCACAAGGATGGATTAAAGTTAAGTATTCCAAAAGCTACGTACTTTTGTTTATAGCATTCATTACGTATCCTGTTTCAGACCTATCTCTAGCCTGCGTGAGTTTAACGCGTGCCTTTCGGCTACTTCCGAGTGGCGTGGCTGTCTTGTTACGCCACAACAGTTTACATTTTACAACCCTATGTAATGCAGATTCGTATACTTGATGTAACGAGACGCGGACCCAGCAGCATAAAAGGTGGTGTGCAGTACTGAGTTGTCGTATTTGGTCAGTTATAAAAGGTAAATGTCTTCCAATGTGAATTAGAACTGGAATAATGTATCCGATAGGGACGTTACAATCTTCCTAGAGCTGCCCGAGTCGACTGTTGGAGATGTGATAGTGGAGTGAAAACGCGAAGGAACGAACACAACTGAACCAAGAGCAGGTACACTTGATATAAAGACAGAATCCGTGGAAGGAATCACTTGCGTGTTCCAAACTGACTCAGCTGTCCATCTACCTCAATGAATGCGCGTAGGGAGCTAAGAATAATGGCGAAACAATAGTCGAGCAACGTCTCATAAGTCACACATTTCTGTCGCCATTTCTAAGGACGCAAAAAGAGCGATGCCATGGGGGGACTGGATAATTCGACGTGAGTGAATTTTCTCGTTATGGAAGTACTGAAGTACGATCTGTTATAATTGTTGAAAATCTTTCGAAAGCCAAGATCGCACACAATATCAACAGGCTTAGCTGGCATCTACAGGTCTTAAAATTCATTTTTTATCTTTTTTTGTTAGTAAAACACGTTCATTTATCGCAGACATATTGTGCATGAGTCAGTGCTAAATGAACGTGTTTTACTACAAAAAAAAATATTTAAGACTTGAAGATGACAGCTAAGACTGTTGAAAGTAGTTGAAATACATTTTGTGTGATCTTGGCTTTTGAATGGTATTTATTAAAATGAGTGATTCGTTGTATGAGTCACACTATCCCCTGTGGCAATCCAATGGAAAAGTTTGGGTCCGATGAACGCCTGGAGAACGGTACGAAAATACAATGCCAAAAGTGAAGGATGAAGGTGGAGCTACGGTCTGGGTGAGTTTTTTATGGTTATGTAAAGCACTTTTCATTCGGTTGTGAACAAATCACATTTGTCATCGTCAGCAATAATACAGAACGGAGAAAGAAAATAGACTTTTTGATAAAAAACTGAGGCACCCGGAAGGAAAGGACGAAGCGAAACAAAAAGCTTCACGAGTTGAAGAGATATGTGACCTTATTTCAGTGATCACAAAACCGAGTAAAAATGATGAAGAACTTAGCAATAAAAGCCCACTTGTTACTGTGACCTTCCACGCCTGTATGCATTAACTGATTTGGTATGGAAGAGTTTTGGAGAGGATCAGATCTCCTGTGTTTTGCTAGTGCACAATTATTGTAACTGGTCCTTGACATAATGAGTATTGCCATTGCGATGTAATTGATGTACGCGCTGGTCCCACACACGTCCCATCGCGAACAGTCTGGGGACCTTTTTAGTCATATAAGTACCCCGCCTTTTGTGAACGAGTATTGTTCTGTTGGAAAACAGCACAACGATACACACAGATCAGAGGAAACATATGATAACAATGAGTGTGACATACTATTGTGCCATCAGAGCTCTAGATCTACGTATATAATAACTACATGAATAGTCTGAAAATCACGCTTAAGTGTCTGGTAGAGGATTCATCGAACCACCTTCACAATAATTCTCTATTGTTCCCATCTAAAACAGCGCGCGGAAGAAACGAAAATCTATATCTTAGTGTGCAAGCTCCGCTTTCCCTTATTTTATTATGACGATCGTTTCTCCCTATGTAGGTCGGAGTCAATAAAATACACTACTGGCCATTAAAATTGCTACACCAAGAAGAAATGCAGATGATAAACGGGTATTCATTGGACAAGTACATTATACTAGAACTGACATGTGATTACATTTTCACGCAGTTTGGGTGCATAGATTCTGAGAACTCAGTACCCAGAACAACCACCTCTGGCCGTAATAACGGCCTTGATACGCCTGGGCATTGAGTCAAACAGAGCTTGGAGGGCATGTACAGGTACAGCTGCCCATGCAGCTTGAACACGGTACCACAGTTCACCAAGAGTAGTGACTGGCGTAATGTGACGAGCCAGCTGCTCGGCAACCATTGACCAGACGTTTTCAATTGGTGAGAGATGTAAGAGAATGTGTTGTCCAGGGGAGCAGTCTAACATTTTCTGTATCCAGAAAGGCCCGTACGGGACCTGCAACATGCGGTCGTTCTTTATCCTCCTGAAATGTAGGGTTTCACAGGGATCGAATGAAGGGTAGAACCACTGGTCGTAACACATCGGAAATGTAACGTTCACTGATCAAAGTTCCGTCAGTGCGAACAAGAGGTGACCAAGACGTGTAAGCAATGGCACCCCATACCATCACGACGGGTGATACGTCAATATGTCGATGACGAATACACACTTCCAATGTGCGTTCACCGCGATGTCGCCAAACACGGATGCGACCATGATGATGCTGTAACCAGAACCCGGATTCATCCGAAACTATGACTGGTTCAACTGGCTCTGAGCACTATGCGACTTAACTTCTGAGGTCATCGGTCGCCTAGAACTTAGAACTAATTAAACTTAACCTGAGGACATCACACAAATCTATGCCCGAGGCAGGATTCGAACCTGCGACCGTAGCGGTCGCTCGACTCCAGACTGTAGCACCTAGAACCCCACGGCCACTCCGGCCAGCGAAAATATGGCGTTTTTCCATTCGTGCACCCAGGTTCGTCGTTGAGTACACCATCACAGGCGCTCCTGTCTGTGATGCAGCTTCAAGGGTAATCGCAGCCATGGTCTCCTACCTGATAGTCAATGCTGCAGCAAATGTCATCCAACTGTTCGTGCAGATGGTTGTTGTCTTGCAAACTTCCCCATCTATTGATTCAGGGATGGAGACGTGGCTGCACGATCCGTTATAGCCATACGGATGAGACGCCTGTCATCTCGACTGCTAGTGATACGAGGCCGTTGGGATCCAGCATGGCGTTCCATATTACCCTCCTGAACCCACCGATCCATATTTTGCTAACAGTCATTGGATCTCGACCAACGCGAGCAGCAATGTCGCGATACGATAAACCGCAATCGCGATAGGCTACAATTCGACCTTTATCAAAGTCGGGAACGTGATGGTACGCATTTCTCCTCCTTATACGAGGCATCACAACAACGTTTCACCCGGCAACGCCGGTCAACTGCTGTTTGTGTATGGGAAATCGGTTGAAAACGTTCCTCATGTCAGCATGTTGTAGGTGTCGCCACCGGCGCCAACCTTGTGTAACTCCTCTGAAGAGCTAATCATTTGCATATCACAGCATCTTTTTGCGTTCGGTTATATTTCGCGTCTGTAGCACGTCATCTTCGTGGTGTGGCAATTTTAATGGCCAGTAGTGTATTTTTAGCATTTGGAGCAGAAAGATGGTAATTGAAATTTCGTAAGAAGTTTCCTCCGCAACGAAAAACGCCTTTAATGTTGTAAGCCTCAAATCCTGTATCATCTCAGTGACACTCTCTCCCCTATTTTGTTATTGTACAAAACGTGCTGCTCTTCTTCGAACTTCATGTTCTCCGGTAATTCTATCTGGCGAGGACCCCAGACCGAACAATATTACTCCAAGAAAAAGACGGACAAACCTAGTGTAGGCTGTCTTCTTAGTAGATCCGTGTTTTGCCAATGAAGCGGAGTCTTTTGTTGGCCTTCTCAAAGCATATTCTTTCCAATTTTAGTTGTTCGTAATTGTAATTCCTAGGAATTAACTTGAAATGACAGCCTTTAGATTTGACTGATTTATCGTGTAACCGGGATCCTTTTAGTACTCATGTGGATGACTTTTAATCGTTTAGGGTCAGTTGCCAATTTTCGCACCATACAGTTATCGATTCTAAATCGTTTTGGAATTTGTTTTGATCTGCTGATGACTTTACTAAGCGAAAAACGAAAGCATCATCTGCAAACAACCTAAGATGCCTGTGCATGTTGTCTACTACGTCGTTTCTTTCTTCTTTCGTTTCACCCTCTTCGGGGTACCTCGATCAATCATTTTTTTGGAAATTGTTCTTTTCTTAGGGTCCAGTATTTCTTAATTGTTTCTGATCTCCTTTTCCTCTCTTCTTCTGAGATGAAGGGTTTCGACTTGAGTAGATTTGTCTTCGAACATTATGTTTTCATCTTTAGTAATTAATTTAGCTGTTCGATCGATAAGTGAATTTTCTGAAATCTTCAATTCTACTGGGTCTTTCACAGTTTCTTTAAACCAATTGGTTCGTTTTGCGGTTACTGAAAAAGTCAAATATTTGTTAGGTTAGTCTGTTGGAATTCATTCTGAGGACATGACCATAAGAATTAATCCTCATTTTTCGCATAGTATCTAAAAGTTTTTCAATTTTCTTGTAGAGAGTTTCGTTTTTGATGTATATAATTTTATTATCTTGAAATTTTGTTCCTATGATTTTTCTAAAAATGTTTCTTTCCTTTATCTCGAGTTTCTCTATTTGACCTTTGAAATTCATGTTCAGTGTTTCTTCTGCATACAGTGCTTCTGGCTCAATCACTGTCTTCTAACGTGTAATTTTGGACCCCATGAAAGAGAATTTTTGTTGTATGTATTTTTTGTTAGTTGGAAGGCCAATTCAAGTTTATTTTTCCTGGATTCCATTGCTTTGCTTTCCTCAGAATCCCAACTAATCCATTCTCCGAGATATTTGAAATCGTTTACTATTTCAATCTTTTGTTTACAAGAGTGCTTGATGCTTATCAATATCTTTGTTTTTTCAAAGGAGATGTGAAGACCTATTTTGTCTGATAGCTTCTTTAGTTCAAGGATTTTCTCCCGTGCTTCTTCCATCGTTTCAGCAAACAGGGCCATATAATCTGCAAAAGCAATGCAATTTACTTCAAGGTTCTTCCATCTGCAACCCAGTCTTACACCACTCTTTAGATTAGATTAGATTAGATTTAGTTTTCTTTCTATAAACCCAAAAAATGAGATGATTCTCGTGGGCGTGGAACATGTTGGAAAGTATAACATAAAAACATGAAACATCTGTATATAATACTTACCACCCAGACCATTTGTCAGGAGATTGTCGGAATAGGTAAATACAATGCGGTAAACTGGAACAGCATTATTTACAGAATTAACACACTGTCAGAATGAAACACTGTTATGCACTATTAATAAATTTATCATGCACAAAATACCTATTCTTAACAGTTGTGACCAAATGCTGTCAAAAATGAAACCTAACAGACATTTTTGTTAATGCTGGCTTAACAGTGTTTGTTAAGATATTCTTCTACAGAGTAGAATCAGTTGCCTATGAAAAAGTCTTTCAAACTCTGTTTATACCGTGCTGTATCTGAAAACAAGTTTTTAATGGTTGCTGTGAAAATGTGTGTTCCTGAATATTGGACCCTTTTTTGGAGCAAGGAAAGTGATTTTAGGTCTTCATGTAGATTGTTCTTACTCCTAGTATTGATACTATGTATTGAGCTATTGGTTGGAAATAGAGATGTGTTACTTGCAACAAATGTCATAAACGATTAAATATACTGAGAAGCTTGCTTCTATTAAGTGATTTAAGTTGCTTCACTACTCCGAGGATATCTACTTCTAAGATACTGATGCCGGCAGCTGTTCTTGATTAGAATTCTGGAATATTTACTTCGTCTTCTTTGGTGAAGAAATTTCGGAATGCTGTGTTTAGTAACGCTTGTTTAACGGCACTGTCAGCGACAATACTTCGATTGCTATCGCGCAGAGATGGCACTGATTGTGTCTTGCCGCTAGCGTACGCAACCAGAAGCTCTTGGGTTTTTCTGCCAGGTTTCGAGACGAAGTTTAGTTGTGGAAACTACTAAAAGCATTTCGCATTGAAGTCTGCGCTAAATTTCGAGCTTCTGTGAAAGATCGCCCGTCTAGTCTCAGCCACTACCAAGAGTAAACCGAAGTCAGACCAGATGGCACGCTACACCTTAACGCCAGGAATAACAGCGCAGTGCCTCTCCAAAACACTAGAAGAATGCGACACCTCCTGTGCTTGCAGCCATATTCACCAACAATAACCATCCAAGATTGTGCAGATTGCTCAATGAACACAAACTGACGTAATTCGTTAATCACCCATCCTGCTCCGACAAGGCACAACTCCAAACTGAGTAGTTTCTCTTATGATGTTAATTGCAGCCTACCCAAGGGACGGAAAATTCCCGACCGGCTCCTGCTAGTCTTCATCCCTTTGTGTGTGATGACACAGAGGGAGAGCACTAACTTTTTCTCGGGTGCCCGACGCTGGTGTGAAGGGGTTCCACCGTGCTTGGTGCACATTACGGCGATGATTCCGGTGATAGTCAGGCGTGTTCGACCGGAATGTTGATGACTGCTGTCCTACCCTCACTCTCCCATGCAGTCCAACATCATGGCTCCGTCACATCGAAATGTCGCATAAATCTGCGCGATTCGACCAGACGGCCAAATGGGAACCCACAATGAAACTCCTTACGAAATCTGTCCTGTGCTGATAACGCTGTCTCAAACCTGCGCCGCATCACCGTAGCCTTCACAGTAATCGTTCTACATCGATAATCCCTAGTCGGCCTACCTAGCCTGGTAACTGAAGTAAACATGAAAAATTAAATTTTATCTGGGAGGCCGTTCGAATTTTCAGAGGGACTTGCAATCCTATAACCACAAGTTCCTGCAGATGTTGTGTACGTGTAAGATGTTCCGACCATGTCTTCTCGATACAACACCTCTTTAATACTTAAGATGTCACTTACTGGCTCTTCATCAGATTGTTGACTTAGGCAATGAAAATATTAGAAAATTAGTTGCTTTGCGTCCTCCTGGGTCTGTTCCACGGACAGATTCAAAGTCTTCATCACACAGAAACTTTCTGTAAGTCTAATATCTACGGCCCATTCCAGAATTTCATGTAAGCTACTAATTAGGAGTACCTAAACGATTTACAGTTCAGTACCTCACTTATCAAGTTCATTGCTATGAATAGGGCAGAATTTTAAAATAATTAAATTTTGTTTATGTGAGGCGCCACAACTTCTAAGTACTTCATAAAGGAAAACATCATCCTAAGTAGGCTCTAACGTAACTGTAGATCCTTAAACGTTACGGCCTACTACAGTCCAAGTATTTTTTTAAATAACTTACTTCGTTCTGGATTATGGTACGATGGTTACTGCCTCATATGTTGCTCTACATTTACGTGATGGTACCTTCCGTGATTTTTACATTATATAGCCATCAATTTCTTTCCGCGATAATTTTTTTAAGTGGAACATGAGATTTATAGGATCTTTGTTGGTTCACTCAGCTTTTCAGAACACGTGGATTTATCATACAATTTCATTTCTCTTATTCAAGGTTTCAAGGTGCTTAGTTTATTGCTCTTCCACTAATTAAGTAGTATTTCAAGCGTTAGTTCTAATATCTGGTGATTTTATTTTGTCGTCACTATATGGACAGTAATGTAAAGAAACATGGTCCTTTGACTCGGATTTCTGAATCAAATACGTTGTCTCTTATTCAGTTATTGAACACGATATCAACATAAATTGGGACTCTTAAGAACCTATTTCCTTTCCGCTTCGTCCATGGTGAAGCTTTGCTTTTAATAAAGTTACCAAATTTAAAATAATTATCCAAAGTAAACACTTCAAAAATTTTATGGAACTGGCTTTCTTTGCTTACAGAGAGTACAGATCAAAGAGCAATGTCGGTCGACAGTTAGTTCGAAGACGCTAGATTGCGTAAGTTAACAAATACTATCATACACATGCAAAAGTACTTTGCAAACAAGATTATCGGACTTAGAAAATGCAGGTTCCATAACTAAACAATAGAATATTTAAAGCTAAATGCTGAGGGCGCCTGACAGTTACTTCATAGAAGATACCGCCTCGAACTCACTTTGAAAGGCCGAATACTACAGTTTCCTTTTCCATTTATCGGGAATGGATTATTGGTATAATCAAGACTGGTATAAGAGTAATTTTAGCTCACACACTGTGTATGGTTTCACAGTGAAACGAACTTCACAGCTCTTGAATCCATTGCATTCAGCATCAACAAAGAGAAGAAGGTCAATTTTAAACAATTTCGGATCGTCGATTATTGTCACACACATAACGTTTTGTATGAAAGCCAGTTCCTATGATATAGCAGTATACGTGTGTATTAATACGTAATGAACACAGAGTGATTCACAATTCATATCTTACGAATGAGAATCGTTATGAATTTATGTTCCTGTTCGGCGTAAGAGGAGTTAGACACAAAATAACACCATAATGTTCGAGTTAAACTACCACGAGTTCTATACCTCCTTGTGTGTTTAACACCTACGTTCTCGAATGTGTTACATTCGCTTGAATTGCATTTTACACCGAGAGGAAAATAGCTGCGTTAAGCAGTGGTAGCACTTTTACTAAACACGGTTTTCAGATATGCAGATAAATTTGTGATGGTATTGAACTTCGAGACAGTGGACAGCAAACATGGAGAAATCGATGTGATTTCTGATACCAGACCAGCTCAGGTCTTTTCAGTTTGAAACTTTCTGGTTGATTAAAACTGTGTTCCGGACCGAGACTCGAACTCGGGACCTTTGCCTTTCGCAGGCAAGTGCTCTACCATCTGAGCTACCCAAGCACGACTCACACCCCGTCCTCACAGTTTTACTTCTGCCAGTACTTTGCCTCCTACCGTCCTAACTTTACAGAAGCTCTCCTACGAACCTTGCAGAACTAGCACTCCTGAAAGAAAGGATATTACGGAGACATGGCTTAGTCACAGCCTGGGGGGATGTTTCCAGAATGAGATTTTCAATCTGCAGCGGAGTGTGCGCTGATATCAAACTTTCTGGCGGATTAAAACTGTGTTCCGGACCGAGACTCGAACTCGGGACCTTTGCCTTTCGCGGGCAAGTGCTCAACCATCTGAGCTACCCAAGCACGACTCACACCCCGTCCTCACAGTTTTACTTCTGCCAGTACTTTGCCTCCTACCGTCCTAACTTTACAGAAGCTCTCCTACGAACCTTGCAGAACTAGCACTCCTGAAAGAAAGGATATTACGGAGACATGGCTTAGTCACAGCCTGGGGGGATGTTTCCAGAATGAGATTTTCAATCTGCAGCGGAGTGTGCGCTGATATCAAACTTTCTGGCGGATTAAAACTGTGTTCCGGACCGAGACTCGAACTCGGGACCTTTGCCTTTCGCGGGCAAGTGCTCAACCATCTGAGCTACCCAAGCACGACTCACGCCCCGTCCTCACAGCTTTAGTTTCATATCAGCGCACACTCCGCTGCAGAGTGAAAATCTCATTCTGGAAACATCCCACAGCTTGTGGCTTACCCATGTCTCCGCAATATCCTTTCTTTCAGGAATGCTAGTTCTGCAAGGTTCGCAGGAGAGTTTCTGTAAAGTTTAAAAGGTAGGAGACGAGGTACTGGCAGAAGTAAGGCTGTGAGGATGGGGCGTAAGTCGTGCTTGGGTAGCTCAGGTGGTCAGTCCGGCTTTTGCCGCATTGCAGTGCGGACGTGTTGTTGTCTCCACCTGCGGAGCGTGCACGCTCACTGCTGTTTACATTTCAGCGGCCTTCACTTACGTGTCGCTTACGTGCACTAGAACCATGGCCAACACTTTTAGAAAATCAACACTACAATTCAACTTCTGCAACGACTACGCACGACCAAAAGCCTTGGAAGTGGAACGCTTCCTACGCGACGTTGCTAAGATCCCAGCTTCCGACATCTTGGGCATCCATTTGTCCATATTAAGCAGTACGGTGTACGTCAAAGTGGTCAATGGCGCGGTTTGTAAAAGAATACTTCGTGAAACCAACCACGGATTACGCTTTTGCCACGGCGACGGCAATGTCTGAGCGGTCACTGTCGACCATGCAGCCTAAGGAATGCGCACCGTACGAGTTTTCGAACTCCCGTTCGAGCTCCCGGCGGAAGACGTAATCACGGCTTTCCACCCTTATGGCACTGTACATGGCCACACTGCCGAACGCTGGGCGCAATTCCAAACGTACCCCGTTCTTAACGGTGTACGGCAGATCACCATCGACCTCCATCGCCACGTGCCATCTTACCTGCAAATTAGCCGGTGCCACGCGGTTGTCATATACGACGGCCAACCCATGGCCTGTTCCGGGTGCGCAAAGAAGGCCACCTCAGATCTGAGTGTCTTCAGCGACGAATCACCCAATTGCCAGCCGCTACCGTGGCACCTCCGGCTCCGACGACGGTTTTACCGATCACCTACGCATCGGCGCTCTCTTTTCCTCCCACCGACCGCCGCCCGTCGGACGATGTACCGGTGACTCTTCCAGCTGCTACGGATGCCGCCGGGGCCGCCACGTCGCGCTCAAAGCCTGACGCTACTCCGACGCCACTACCAACAGCGACGACTTCCGACCCCCACCCGCCCGACCATATGGACGCCCCTTCATTTGACGTTCCCGCGACGGCCTTCCTCCCAGAGCGACGCGACTCCCTTCCGTCTTCCGACACAGAGAAGCGATTCCGCAAACAACGTTCACCTAAGAGACGCAAGAGGAGGCGCCGCACGGTCTCGGAAGGAGATGGATCGCTCCCCATGATGCTCCAGAGGCCGTCCGACCCGATGAGGCCTCGGAGAACCTGCACGACGATACGAATGAGGACAACATGACGCCGACTGTGGCTGTGTCGATGCCTACTCTACAGGTTCGCCCAGGTGCTCCTGAACCAATGGACTCCACCGTTGCGACTGCCACCGAGACGTCCTCCGCCCCTACGACCGAAGTGGAACGTACGACCATCGCAACGACAGCACTTACAATGATGTGGAGTGAGGACGTCGAAGAGGACCCGGACCACACGCTGGGGACAGAGTTACCCCAGACGGAAGCATCGTTACGGCGCTGATAACGCCGTCAGGCGGCGAACAGCACGACTCGCCGTTGCCTCGCCCCTCTTCATCCTCCACACGGCGGGGTACGGCTCCAAACCTACCGAGTAGCGAAGATCAACACTAACACCATTAGCTCACCCGTGAAACTTCAACTGCTGCGAGAGATGATATGGGCGTCGGACGTCAATATCGCACTACTACAAGAAGTACACTTGGCCACACTTCCAGACGTCGCGGGATATAATACTTATCCTCCTCCTGGTGACCACCTGGGACGCGGCGTAGACAACTGCGCCCGAGAAGGCATTCCAGTGGCCGATATCACATACCTTCCATTGGCCAGAGGCATGGCCGTCACCGTCATGGGGACGCGTATTGTCAACATTTACGCTCCGTCAGGCTCCACCCACAGACGCGACAAGGCACTCTTCTATTCCTTTGTTTCTTGGACGCTGCGACCATTACTTGCTTGGGGGTGATTTTAATTGTATCTTTCACCCTAAAGATCGAGTGCCCCCACTACAACACCTGTCTATAACTGCGTCTCGTCGTCCGAGATCTGCTCCGCGACACTTGGGAAGTTCGGCACGGCGACGCGCCTGGACATACTTACCAGACGAGTCACTCCGCGAGCCGCTTTGATAGGATTTACGTCTCTCGGGAACTCACACCTGCAGTCAAAGGTGCAGAACTTCGGCCCTTGGCCTTTTCGGACCACTGTGCCTACATCTGCAACAATCTCTTCCCCAAGCAAGTGGCTTGGCGTAGTCGTGCACCGTGGAAGCTAAACACCTCCCATCTTCATGATCCCGAATGTCTTCAACGCGTTACCGAAACATGGGCGACCTGTGAACGTCGCTTACCAAATGGCACGACCTTGACCTGGTGGCTGGAATGTGCCAGACCTGCCATTCGACGTACTTTGATTCAGTATGGTAAGGAAGTTGCTATGTGGCGCCGGCACACTACCGACTATTTCTACGCCGTTCTCCGCGACCTGGACGCTCAATTGCCCACCCCAGACACCCATAGGGAACGCAGCAGGATTAAGGCGCAAATTGTTGACACGCCGTAGACTGCAGGGGGCTATGGTGCGAACCCGATGTCAAGATTCGGCGGAACAAGAACATCCCACCGTGCATCATATCGCCTCCTCCGGTCGGTGTGGCCGAGCGGTTCTAGGCGCTACAGTCTGGAACCACGCGACCGCTACGGTCGCAGGTTCGAATCCTGCCTCGGGAATCGATGTGTGTGATGTCCTTAGGTTAGTTAGGTTTAAGTAGTTCTAAGTTTTAGGGGACTGATGACCTCAGAAGTTGTCCCATTCTGCCCAGAGCCATTAGAACCATTTTTTTCATATCGCCTCCGATAGGAAACATCACTGAGATCAACACCTGTCGCTGCCAGCACGTCACTTGACAGGCCGAAATCGTCAGTGCCTTTGTGGACCACTATCGCACAAAATACCAGGAGGAGACTACCAACAACCACGTAACTCACACCCTAGCCAGCCCCGAAGCAGACGAGCTAATGGAGCCAGTTAGGCGTGACGAAGTCCACGGTGCAGTCTATAAAGGTGCTCTGAATAAGTCACCTGGTGTCAACGGATTGCCGATAGAATTGTATCGCGCTTTCCTCGCACTAATGGCGTCACGGTGGACGACGATTTTCATGAACTGATGACGATGGGGAACGCCGTACCGCCGTTCTTTGTCACGGGAATTATTATACCCATCCACAAACCGACACCAGGTGTAATGACAGCACATTACTGTCCCCTGACTATAGCTAAGGCAGACCTTAAAATTTTTAGACACCTACTGGCAACGCGATGCCGCAAGGTCCTGCCTAGCATTCTATCCCCGGAACAGACAACTCCGGGCGGCTCAGTTAATATACAAACGGCCACATTAGAATGCCGCGATTTAATTGCACTGGCAGCGGCGTGCAGACTCTGCGCCGCGGTGGTTGCCATTGACTTTGACAACGCATTCGACAAGGTGCGGCACCTTTTTCTGTTCTCAGTGATGAACCGCATGGGTTTTCCACCAGCCTTTATAGACGTCATCCAGCGCCTGTACGGCACCGCCGAATCGCTGATTCAAGTTAATGGCCATATGGCAGGACCAGTGGCGATCCGGCGTTCTGTACGGCAAGCCTGCCCACTTTCGACCCTACTGTATGCCATAAGCCTGGAGCCACTCATCGGGAGTCTGATGACCCACCTTTCTGGTCTCACTCTGCGACAGCACAGTTTTCGATGTCGCGCGTATGCGGACGACCTCCTCCTCTTGATCCGCTCACGGAGAGAAACACAAACGGTACATGATTTGATATCAACGTACGGAACTGCAGCAGGCAGTAACATGAAGTGGCTAAATCCGCGGCGATGCCCATTGGACGCGGCCTCTCACACGACGACTTAGCACCTCTCCCGTGTGTACAAAAACTACGATACCTTGGTATCGTTTTCGCCTCCACCGTGCGCCGCTCCGCTGCCATCAATTTTCGGCGTGCACTTCAAACTATCCGCACGACGGTGCGACAAAATCTTCTCCGACAACTCGATTCTTTACAACGTGTCCAATACCTCAATCAACATGTGGTGTCCAGAATGGTCCACATTGCACAGGTCCTCCCGCTGCCATCAACTATTGGACGCAGCCTCCAGGCTGCCTTCGGATACTTTCTTACAGCCGGTAGGCTCTTTAAGGTCTGCTACGACACGCTCACCCTTCCCCCGCGAGCGGGAGGCCTCGGCCTTGTCAATGTGCGACTCCGAGCGGCGTCCTTGTACATCTCCACCATGCACAAGCACGGGGACATCTCCCTTACGCGCAGCTTGCTGGAAACTCTTGGGCCCGCTACCATAACACCACCAGTACCAGTCGGACACACCAAACACCATCTGACGCACATTTCTGATTTCATCGTCGACTTCAGTTAAGCTAACACACACTTACCGACCACACGTTCTCCTCGACCTAAAGATTTTTACGCTCCACTGCTTCGTTCCATATACAGTAACAATATCGAACTGAGACATCCGTCCAAGCGGTGGCCCACGGTTTGGCGTCATATCCAGCAGCCTTTTCTTCCCTCCAAGTCGCAAATGAAAAATTCGCCACAAATCAACGTCTTCACGCCATAGGACTAACGGACTCTCCACTTTTTTGCATTTGCCACCTCATGGATGACTATCTCTATCAACTGACTTGTGCTGCCACCAGTAACGTCTGGAAACTTGCTAGACAGTTCGCTGCCTGTTACGTCCGCGTTCCGCCGGGCTCGATTGACCCATGGTCTTTTATCCATCCTGAGGATACTTATTTCCCCGCCACCAAAAATCACGCGATCTATGGGTCAAGGGATGGACGATCACCTACATGTATAGTGATGGCGACACATCACGCCTTGCAAACCGCCCACAGTCAAGTCGAACACCGACCGCGCTACCGCGCCTTCTTCGCCAATTGCCTACATGCGATCTTTACGTCACCCCCGCTCAGTTGGATGGTGCCACACGCCGACAGCACTCCCCCCCCCCCCCCCCCCATTCCCTGCTGACATCTGAGACTCCCTGCGCTACTTTCTATATTGTGACCCACTCCATTGTATATTCCTTCACACCTCTTAGCTTATATCAGTATTATTATTCTTTTTTTTCCTACACCTTGTTCATAACAAAAATTGCTTGCCTTGTACAAGTGTAACGTCTTGTGTTATTTCCGCCGGAAGGATGACATTTCTGTTGTATTTAAGTTTCTACCAATAAAGATATTTTGTTCATTTACCCTGTTCCTGGAAAAACAATAATAAAATAAATTAACAATAAATCAAAAAGCTGCTTTGAGGGAGTGATTCAGGGACGGGAGGGGGGAGACATCGCGGCCAGGCCTCGGGTTCCGACTCCTAACCGCCTTGTCTCCACCTTCTCATAACTGAACACTCTAAAATAATAAAAAATAAATGAATAAGTGGTAATCGTTGTAAAAAAAAAGAATGGTAGAGCACTTGCCCGCGAAAGGCAAAGGTCCCGATTTCGAGTCTCGGTCCGGCACATAGTTTTAATGTGCCAGAAAGTTTCATATCAGCGCACACTCCGCTGCAGAGTGAAAATCTCATTGTCTTTTCAGTTCCTTAGGATACAGCGCACAAAAATATTTGCGTCGTCAGAACTGCGTCTATAAGATGCTATTCATACACGTTTATGATTAGTTACTCTATGGGATCTATTGTAATGATTAAAATTAATTATTCCTTTTTTCGATTTTGGAAACTCTTGCCACTAAGAATCTTGAGAGCGAAACAAGGCAGGCTGCGTTTGGTCACGTGTGGGTCAGGTTGTTACATACAGGAGTAACATTGAATTCAGCAGTTAAACAGCAGTGGGAGATTTTTAGTGTTGTTGGATAACATTTGTCGACATTCACTTTGAATCAGACGTTTAAAATATTTAAATTTTTTAAATGCCCAACATGTAACATTGTTTCCACAGAGAAAATATACACTGGTGTCCAAAATAAAGTGACCGATGACCGTAGCAGTCTGGTCCCTTTAATCCCACAAACCAACCAACCAACCATCCAAAATAAACAAACTGCTATTTCTCTGTCCTGTGTCTAATTCACGGTGTAAACACAGAAACTGTCAATAGATGTCATTACGATCGTGTTCTGAATAGAAGATGGCACTTCGGTCAACGGACAATCTTGCCAGCAATGGCGCCAGGGCACCTATCAAGCAGGGTAGTGTTTGTAGGGTACACTCACTGTGTACACAGTCACAGACTTTGCAATATGGCACAAGCAAGACGTCTACAGACTCTCTGCTGGGGAGGGCCAAAGGAAGAAAGGAAGCAAGAGAGTCGCAAAGTGTTGTGGCCCCATGGCTAACGTGAATCGTTCTGTTGCTTCTATGAAGAGGCGACAGTTTATAGAGACCGAAATTGTATCCCGGAGACCCGGACAGAGCTGACCAAATGTGACATCAGATAGCGTGGATCGTTATTTGGCTATGAGGGCGCGACTATACCGCCTTAGTATTGCACTGCAACTGCCATCTGAATTTTTGCAGCATCCACTGAACGTGTTGTATCGAGGCAGTCGGTGTACAGAAGGCTTCAGCAGAGTGGCCTTTATTGTCAGAGACATGCTGTCTGTTTATATCTGTCGTGTCTTCAGAGATGGGAACGTCTAGAGTGGAGTCGCCCATATTCCACATGGCCGGTCGAAAGGTGGGTCAGTGTTCTTTTTACACATGAGTCCCAATTTGGTCTGGAGACTGATCCTCGGCGGATTCACATCACGAGGGCTCGTGGAAAACCGATTTCGGGACCCAAACATTGTGGAAAGAGGCCGATATCGAGGACGATCCCTAATAGTGTTGGAAGGGAATATGTTGACCTCTGGAACACCATGAAATTGTACGGGTGAATCAGGAAGATTCAACTGCTATCAGTTACCGTGAGGACATCTTGGGATTCCATGCGCGGTTGTTGCGGGGTTCTAGCGGCCTTGTAGAACACGGGTGGTTTATGTTTCTTTGGAAACGGAAGGTACTGCACGCATGACGTAGCCTTCTCGCTTTCCCGATTTGGAACCCACAGAGCATGTCTGGGATGCATTAGAGAGACGGATTTCATCACGGCAGCATCCACCAATTACTCTGCAAGACTTGCGAGCGCCTCTGTCTACCGTTATGCATGTTGCAGTTCATTACCTTCGGTATTCTTAACATTGCTTCTACTTTACTGTCGTCTGTTTAGACTGTTTCTCGTCAAAATAAACGCAGCCTTGCAATATTTCCGTTTGTTTCTTTAAGTTTGGACACCAATGTATGTTATTGGCTAACCTAGTGGTAATCACTGTGAGCTGTTCTGAATATTTTCCCCCGAACATGCAAAAGTCTGAACCAAACAACGGTGCCTTAAAAGACGCTCGGTGACTAAACTCTTCGGTTTCCATTGGCATCGTTCAGCATATAAGCTCTCACTCGTCAGTATAAACCAGCCATTAATTCCGCGGAACATGCAGAATCTAGGTTTATATGCTCTCTTCTTCAGCACCAAAAAGGTAACATGCAAATAGCCATTTCCGAACGGAGCGCGTATATCTAGTGGCACAAGAAAAACATTTGATTGTGTTCTTGCATTTGGCGCGGGCTGCAATCTGCTGGTAGCTGATTAGCAGGGGCTGGAGGGAAGTGGAGAGGGGCGAACGGCTACATGTTGGACAGTGTGAGCGTGTGTGCGCCAGAGCCCGCACCGCGTAATTACTGCACTCTAAGTGCGCAATCGCCGGCTCATTTCCGCCCAGTGCTGCCAGTGGTTTCCTGATTGACTGAAACGCCCTCTCTGCCCGCAAACCGCTGACCTCCGCTGTGGACGCCAGGGGGTTTGCGATTGAATACTGTTTACTGTTTGGAGCAGGTCACTGTGATACAGCTTCTACATGTAAACATAATCACTGCACTTAGTGCTCATGGGATCAGCTGTCCTTAGCGAGGAAAGATAACTATTGTTTTTATTTCTGTTCTTTAGCAATTGACGCTCTTCTGCGATCACAATCAACAATATACGAGATTCATTCGGAAAATAGTGCCCCGCAACTTATTCGTAACACCCCGAAACCCAGGCGATCATTGTAGGCAAAACCACCCCTTCCTCCCGCCTCCTCGACTTCTGTGTCACCGTCTAAGGCCGTCCTGTTGCCCTCGCCGCGACCCTTAAGTACCTTGGCGTCACCCTTGACCGACGCCTCTCCTGGACCTCCCACCTCCGGACAATCCAACCCACTCTCCCGACTCCGTCTCCTCAAGATCCTTTCTGGCCGTACGTGGGGTCTGGACCCCGCCACCATCCTTCATACCTATAAATCCCTCATCCGACCTATCCTCTGCTACGCCCACGCAGCCTGGATCTCGCTCCTCCTACTTTTTACAAATCTCTTCAGATCCTTGAACGCCATGCTTTGCGCCTCGCCTATCACATCTGTCTCCCCTCCCCCACGCGGATCCTGTACGACCTTCTTCCGTTCCCCCAACTCCTTCTTTCCCTCGTACGATATGGATCCTCTACACCTCCCGTAAACTCGATACTCCTCACCCGCTTGTCTCGCCCATCCTCTCCCACCCCCACCCGCTGCCGCGCCTGTTTTCCCACGTCCCACCTGGTCTCCATCTCTCCACTCTCCTTATCCTCTCCCAAGGTACCTTGCGGCAGCTCCCCCTCCCTGATGATGCCCTCCTCCCCTCCATCTACCCCTCCTACCAACTTTCACACTCCCCTCCCTCTTCCTGTGTTTGTTCCTATGGGCACCCTCTCTCCCTTCTCTCCCCCTTGCCTCCCTTTCTCTCCCCTCCACCCCCAGGCTCCCCTACCCCCGTACCTTCACTCCTCCCACCTTCTCCTCTGCCATTGGCATCTCTACTCTCCCCTCTCCCTCCCCCCCCTCACTTTCTTCCCCTCTTGGCAGATACTCGGACTCACACACGTTCAGTGGACATTCGCGCGCCGGAGATCATCGCCATCAGTTTCTCGTGTGCGTGCCTTCGTGTTTGTGATTTAGTGTTTTTCGCCGCCACGCTCCTTCGCTCACTTGTACCGTCTAATTCATCAGTGTTTGTGCGCAGTGCCGACAGTTTTTCGTGTTTTTTTCGTCGAGTGTGAACGGTTTCATGTTTTTAATTGTTGTATCTACTGTTTTTTAACCACCAATCTGTTACTTTTCTGTCTTCATTTTCTCTTTTATTGTAATGCTTGTGGCTGAAGAGCGGAGTAGATTTATCCGCTGCCAGCCCACCTTTGTATGAGGTGAAAAATAACAATAAAGAAAAAAATAATCTGAACACCTCGGGAGAGGACATCTTCAGGCGATGTGTGATATCGGAACCAAGAACAGGCCTGTAAGATCGGGGCCTACGAGAAATCCAGGCCGCGGCGCTTACGTCGCTCGCTCGCTCAAATCAGCATACAAACTACGTTACAAACGAAAACTGAATCTTCTACTGGAATTCGCTATTAGGGAATCTTACTGTTATTAGTCCTATAATGAAGAGAAACCGGTGAGCCTACTTATAATGTGTTACAGATTTGCGTACAAGAAAACAAAATCATGCTAAAATGATTATCATTTGCATGAGGCACCACTTCCAGCATGTAATGATTACTGTTAAGTAGAAGAGACTAAATGTTATAAACAAGCCATTATACCATACATATCGAGTATTAATCTTAAATTAAATTTTGCTGTGGTACCGTTAATCAGTAAGACTTGATAATAGCAGATTCCTGTGGAAGATGCAATTCTCGTTAGTACTTACACGCCCAGCTGCAAGTTAACAGGTTTAGAAACGAGCGAGTTCAGGACTACCTTCGTGGCGTCCGCGCCGCGGCCTGTTTTTGTCGTGGGCCTCGTGTAAGATCGTGTGACGTGGGCGAGAGATGTGTACTGCAGTGTTGCCTAGAGCAACGGCGCTGCGCTTCCGTAACTGACGAGTTCAGTCAGCCGTAGCGATCTAGACGACAGTAACTTGGCTAGCGTAAGTAAACCGGAGTTGTCAATTTTTCTACCTGTATGGGAAAATATTTTGTCTGCTAGTGCTATACTATGTGGTTTGCAAAGTGTTTAATATCTGACAAAGAAATGCGTATTACTAATAATTGTAACCTACAACGTCATTATTCTGTCCGACATGCTAATGAATATGAAAAGTACAAATCTGAAAAGCACGACTCAGTAATATGGAAATAAAAGGGACACATTACTTGGTGGACTATCAAGGTTAATCAGCGTCTCACCTTCTGAACTGCAGAATAGCTCTTCATATAGCAAAGGAAGTAAAGCCGTTTAGTGAAGGAGTTATTGTGATGACCGTTGGAGAAATGACTCCCCGTTAGGCAGAAGACTTTGAAAGAGTACGTTTATCTCCTAAAGATATTATCCAAGAGAAACTAGGTGTTACGGCAAGTAAGTTTATGCATAAGTTTGTCCTGTCTCTGTGAGTGGCGACAGTGCATAAATAGCTATTTTCAGTAGGGTGTAATATTTCTGGCTTATTCAGCCATCATATTAGGCTCCAGGAAGCTATTCCCAGGGCAGTGGAGATGCAAGAAGCATAGAGATGACGCAATGTGGGATGAGGTACCGGTGACAGATGTTAGATTCGGTACCATTCCCGTGAGAAAGACCGCCTGCATGATGCTGCTGCTCTGTGATTGGCTGCTGTGTCAGGCGGTAGGGCGCTAAAACGTTAAACTTTAGTTGCAATTATTAATTAAACCTGCCATCCAAATTACTTAATTTTTTTAAATAAACATCTCTCAACAGCCAGGTATCGATCAGTCATTTCAAAATTATTAAAATCAAAGTATTACTAAAACAAAAGACTGACGATATTACTGCCGATGCACTTCGGTGTCGTTCGGGTCACGACTTGCTGGCTTGGCGCGCGAAGCGTCTCGGGCAGTCTGGCTCTCCAGTTCTGACCGTTCCAGTAGGCAGACATGTTGTCTGTTATAGCAGTATTTTTTTCATGCAATTTTATTTACTACAGATCCGACCGTCACTAGGTGCAGAGATGTTGTCTGTAATAGTAGTATTTGATTCATGTAATTTTATTCTCCAGTTCTCACGGTTCCAGTAGACAGACATGTTGTCTGTGGCAGGATGTATTTCATATTATTTTAGCCAGATATAATGACTGTGGAAAGATATGTTCAATACGTTGTGATCAAGAATAGTTTCTCGTGTCTACATCAATAAAAACGCGAGTGGCACCCCAAATGAGTTATAGTTTATTCGTAGCAGCAGTTCCTTGCGATGTAAATTTCAGCCTCAAGAAAAAGAATCCAGGACCTGCGTGCTGTTTTCTGCGCTGGGGACATAATCATTATGAAGACAGCAGGTTAGTGAAGTGTACAAGAACTTACGTATTCCACACAGGGCAGTGGAAACAACTAGCCACCTCACGCGTACTGCATGCACGGTACAAATGTGCTCAGTGACACGTCACCTGCAGTAATGCAGAGGAGGTAAAGAAGGATGAAAGTATTAACACTATCTCACTTTTATTCCTTTTTCTTGCCGTAAGGGGCGCCCATAACAACTTCAGCTTATGAGAAGAACTGTTGAATTCAGTTCCCCATTAATGGCACCAACGCGTGCTTTTACCTTCGCCTGACTTGGAATAAGCTTGTTCCTGTTGCAGCATATGTGGTAGGAGTCAATTTTGGGTTAATAATACCTATGAAAGAACAAACAAAACATGTCTCTGGTACAGCGCATGATCTCTTGTAATCCACTGCATTCTTCCGCAAGAGATTCTTCGTGCTAAGAACATTATAGTTAAAAATGTTATGGGTAACGTACTTCAAGTCAAGAATTCCATAGGTCAAGAGGCTTCAGACACATGCAGTTTAAATTTTTTTTTTCAAAAATATGGCAGTCACTACGATGACTTCCATTTTCATGGCAATGTGCGCTGGTTGAGGAAGGGTAAGAAGCTAGATCGATTCCTTGAGTTAAGAGACTAAATAGCATTTTTCTTGACTAATCAAAAGAAGCCTGTTCCTCACTTGCAAAATATATTGATTTGTGACTTAGCCTTCCTTGTTGGTTAAATGGGTCAGTTGAAAAATTTGAATATCTGACTTCATGGCACAGCTGGCTGGAAACAAGTAATCCTTAACGTATTTATCCCACGTGCATACTCCGGATACTACAATCTGTGAACCGTAAGTACAAATTCTACAAAATCTTCATTACTAGTTTGAGTCTAGGTTTCAAGACGTATAACCATTGTCTTCTACTTTTCAGCTCTCATGGTTGTCACCAATGTTCCTACTAGTCACTAAACAGATCAGTTAAAATTATAAAGTGATGATCTATTCAGGGACAAATATAACTACAAGGAAGACATGGCTGATGTCTAGAAGCATGTTCCTCAAATCAGATTTCCGTTGTTGCATGCATTTGCTGCACTGATATCACGTATTTTCGGTTCGATAAGTGTGGGCGAACAACTCTTTTCCGTTATGAAAGTAGCATAGTCCAAATTCCTTGCCATATCACAATCTAACATGCAGTTTTCGATGACACATATCCCAAACATTAGGTCCTAACATTGATAATCTAGTTAAAGAAAAACGAAACAGGATATGTACACGTAATTATTCTGTATAGCCCACTTCTAAATTTTAACGAAGATGGTATTATTTCAATTCTATTTATGTTACAACGTAACTAGAAACTTGTAAGTTCCTGTGGGATCAAACTGCTGAGGTCATCGGTCTCTAGGCTTTCACACTACTGAACCTAACTTAAACTAACTCACCCTAAGGACAACACATACACGCATGCCCGAGGGAGGATTCGAACCTCCGACGGGGAGAGCAGCACGAACCGTGGCAATATGCCCTGGACCGTACGGCTACCCAGCAGGATGTAACCAGAACGCTTATATATCCTCTCATTGCATAGGTCTGAAATACAGTCCTTTATAATCTGTGACCATTACGTAACTGAAACAGTCAGCCTTAAAATTATGATATCCAAGACATCAGTTGTGTTATTAACACCAGTTCTGTTTCCTGTCTTTCTTGATTTGCTGCATCCCACAGGGATCTTCTCCCAAAGCTGTAGTACAGAGGGCGGTGACGTCACATGCTGAACTCCACTACCTTGGGAGCATGTAGAGCGGTATGGGCTAACGTCACACGGGAGCTACCTGTCCTCACTCGAAAGTGATACTTCGAACTTCATTATATTTCTAACAAATTAGAGGAGATCTCCGTCATTGTGAATAGGCGGTTTCTTGAATCCTCTCATCGACTTTTGCGATCAGTACATCGATCACAATGCAAACTGTGCTATACAGAAAAGTTATGTCAACATTTTCTGTATCGTTTTTCCGTAACCACTTTACCAATGTTAGGACGCAGTATTCTGGATATTCGTAATCGAAACCTGCATGCTAGGTTGTTATCTGACAAGGGGCTTTGATGACAATGTCAGTCAATATTTCCTTTGCGTACAATATGAGGGCTATCCAGAAAATAGATTACGTTTTTGCCTACAGTAAATGTCTGGGCTAGCGCGCCCATATTGTTGACCGATCGCTTGTCCGTTCCGTCGGCACCCAGCCGTGCCAGCGTAAGATGTGTCGTTTCCCGTTATTTCACAATACAAGTTTTAAATATGGGCCGCAGTCGAAAATCGCAAAACTTGTGAAGTGCGGTCAGTAATAAGATATTTGTTGGCAAAGAATAATAAACCGACTGAATCCAATGTTCACAGTGAAGAGCGAGTTGGACGACCAACCATCCTGATGAACTAATTGCGAAAGCCGATGAGAAGATTCAAGAAAACCGTCGATTCACGATGTCGGACGTCTTGTTTGGTTTATCACGAATTCCACGTAGTTTCATCCATCGAAGTGTTGCACGGGCTAGGCTGTCACAAATTTTGTGCACGTTATCAAACATCTTGACAGAAGCCACAACAGCGTATGGCTGTAATATCGGCATTTGCGGATCTTACGAAAAAGATAGAGACAAATGGCGATCTTGTGGCCAGTGACTACCTCCGTTTCCAACTATGCAGACCTGGCTCGCTATGTAGGTCTTTGACGACGGCTTGGAACTGCGGGATGGCTTCACTAATTGGTTGCAATACCTGGCGGCAGTTTCGTACTTATGTTCACGCAGTCTGGAACACGTGATGAATGCTTGTATACGAAACATTTCTCAAGTGTGCTATTCTGACTACATTGCACCAGCCTAAAAGCAATTACCATGACTACGTACCGGTAAGCTTAGAGACTATCATACTGTATTTTTGCTCTATCGGCTTCTCAGCCATTGCACTCCCTCTTATTGGTCATCAACACTTACTCTACTATCTCAACAGCAAAGCAGAAATACTCTTTCTGAACAAGGTAAAATTCTCTTTGTACCACAAAATAGCACTGATACGTTTTTGTGAATCATTTTCTCTATCAGGGCCGGCCGGAGTGGCCCTGCGGTTCTAGGCGCTACAGTCTGGAGCCGAGTGACCGCTACGGTCGCGGGTTCGAATTCTGCCTTGGACATGGATGTGTATGATGTCCTTAGGTTAGTTAGGTTTAATTAGTTCTAAGTTCTAGGCGACTGATGACCTTAGAAGTTAAGTCACATAGTGCTCAGAGCCATTTGAACCATATTTTCTATCAGGGACACGAGTTTGGAACAATCTTCCTCAAAATATCGGAGAAATTATATTCCTTGTATACTTTGAAAGACAGCTAATGGTCCACCTCCAGATCTGCATGTATACTCCACTAGCCACCAAGTGGTATGTGGCGGAGGGCACATTTCGCGCCAAAGTCATATCCCTCCCCCTCCCCCCTCCTCTGCTCCACTCGTAGATCGCTGGATCGCACGAGGGAGAAACGACTGTCTGAACGCCTCAGTACGAGCTCTAATTTACTTATCTTTGGATTGTGATTATTGCACAATATGAAAGTTGGTGCTAATAATATATGCGCTACATCCTCGGCGGAGATAGGATTTCGGAATTTAGTGGGCTGCCACTTCCTTTTAGCTCGCCGTCTATCAGCAACTGTGTCCCATTTCAAACTTTCTATGAGATTTGAGAAGCTCTCGCGTTGGCTAAATGTACCAGTCACGAATCTTGCCGCTCTTCTTTAGACCTTCTCAGTCTCTTGAATCAGACCCAACTGGTAAAGTTCCCATACAGGCGAACAATAGTCTAACTGGACGAACTAAAGTATTGTAAGAAATTTCCTTACCTGGAGGACTGCATCGCTTCAGGATTCTACCAATAAACACCAATTTAGAGTTCGCCTTACCCGTTCCGTTATTTGTGTAATCTGATCGTTCCATTTGACATAATTTGAATAGTCACACCCATATACTTGACGGATGTTACCGCTTCCAAAGACTCGGTATTTTTTTGTACTCGTACATTAATGGGGAGCTTCGCTTTGTTATACGCAGTAGATTACACTTACTAATACTCAGAGGTAACTGCCAGTCATTACACCACGCATTTATTTTCTGCAAATTCTCATTGATTTGTACACTACTTTCGTGTGGTACTACTTTCCTGTAGACTACAGCATCATCGTCAAACAGTCTAATGCCGCTGTCAATACCATCATCCAGATCGTTAATGTAAATCGTAAAAAGCAGCAGACCTATTACGCTGCCCTGGGACACACCTGATGTTACGCTTGTTTTTGTTGAAGTCACCCCATTCAGGACGACATACTGCTCTCTGTCTGTTAGAAAACTTTCTGTCCAACCGCATATGTCATCGGATGGACGGTAAGCGCGCACTTTTTGGAGCAAATGACAGTGCGGAACCGATTCGACCGTCTTTCGAAAGTCGAGGAATATGGCATCAACCTGGGAGCCCGTATCTAGAGCCTGTTGTATATCATGCACAAAGAGCACCAGCTGTGTCTCGCATGACCGCCGCTTCCTAAAACCGTGCTGGTTTCTGCAGATGAGCTTCTCAGAGTCTAGAAAGGTCATTATGTCTGAACGCAAAATATGTTCCATGATTCTACAACAAATTTATGTCAGTGAATTTGGCCGGTAATTATGTTCATCCGATTTTCTACCCTTTTTATAGATCGCTATGACCTGGGCGTTCTTCCAATCCCTGGAACTTTCCGCTGTTACAATGATCTCTGATAGATGATGGATAAGAATGGTGCTATATTTGTAGATTGATGATGATGATGATGAGGTCCCATACTCCGAGGAGAGTAGGGGGACGATGCAAGAGACCCGCACCGCCCGACTTGGCAAGGTCCTCATAAAATCTTACGGGGATACTGTTTGGGCCAGATGCCTTCCTGGTGTCTAAGGATCTTAACTGTTTTACAATCCCAGATATACTAAACGCTATGTTAGCCATCCTTGCGCTTGTTCGACAGTTGAAAGTGGGAATGGTGCTGCAGTCCTCTACCTTAAACGAGTTTTAGAAAGCTAGATTCAGAATTTCGGCCTTGTGTTTATCATCATTCGTTAGATTACTCATACTGTCAGCAAGAGAAGGTATTGAATTACTTGTAGCGTTCATAGATTTTATGTACGACCAAATTATTTTGGGGTTACTTTTAAAATCTCCAGATAAAATATTGCTTTCAAATTCGTTAAAAGAATCTCTAATTGAACTTTTGACAACTGTTTACATCTCGCATAATTTCTATTTGTCAGCGGGGCACTGACTGCGTTTAAAACAACTGTGCAAAATTCTCTGCTTTCTCAGCAACTTCCCAATATGTTTGTTGAACCAAGGCGGATCCTTTCCTTCCCCTATAGTTTTGTTAGGCCCATATTACTGTAGCACGTGGAGGATGGTACCTTTAAATTCCGACCAAAGACGCTCAATATCTTTGTGTCCCGCGGGGAATACTTGGATATGACTATGAAGATATTCATTATCGACACTTTTATTTGCTTTTCCAAACAAGAAAACTCTACGCTGTTTCATTGTTTTTTGTTTTTTTTCCCAGCTTCCACTGACATAGAAGCAACAACAACATTAAGGTCGCTAATACCTTCTTCTAGATTAACTTTCTCCAAAATATCATGTCTGTTTGTCACCAATATATCTAATATGTTCTCATCTCGAGTTAGTTTCCTAACCAATTGCTCAAGGTTTTATTGTATCACAGTAGCCATTTCCCCTACCCTCTGGGCAGCTCATTCTCGTCAACCCTCTCCTCGCCCCCTTCTCTTCATTCGACCGGAGAGTAAAATGGCCAGTGGAGTCAAATCCGAAAATCGTGGAGGCCATGCGGTTGGAACATCTCGTTTATCCATCTGCGTCCAAATAATTGGTCCAGGTATTCCCGAACAAGACGTGAAATGTGAGGGGTGGCGCCGTCATGCTGAAACCACTTGCGCTGACGAACGTTTAGTGGCACGGCATCCAACAGCACCCCCAAAGTTGATGTAGGAAGGTCAAGTAGATGGAACCCGTGGGTTAGGGGTGGAAGCATGTACAGTCCAATCACATGATCCAGAATAACCGCCTACACATTGATACCAAATCTTTGTTGGAATCCTGGGACATGTGTGACCTGCCCAGACATGGTTGTTTCGAGAGTTGAGAACACAACCCGTAGTAGGTTCACATTCATCTCTGAAGAGAATGCGCCGTGGAAATACTAGTCGATGCAGCGGTGCAAAAGCTGCATACATAGCTCATCGTCTGATGCAAAATAGGCTGGTATTAGAGCCGATTTCCTTTGGAGGTGGTATGTCGGCCACGCAGAACGTATCAGAGGTGCTGTGAGCAACGTCCATCACACGTGCAATTGCTAGGGTACTTGTTGACGGGTTCTCTTCAACGTGATGCAGTACTGCCCTTTCGAACTAGGGTGTACGGCGTCTCTTTAGAGCACTACAGTCATGCCTGGCGACGGTATACGTACGCCTTCCTCGAAGCCGTTGCATAATAGTGGCGAAAGCGGTACGCGATGTAATCGGATGTTGTGGAGAACGATCTTGATAAAGGAGACTAGCTTCTTTTCCATTGTCATGGGCTTTGCCATACAGAAGGGTCATGTCGGTGTGTTCTGCAAATACACTAACTCTCACAGACACGTGAATGAGGATCGAACCACGTTACAGAGGTAGGAGGGACGTCAAACGACATCACCTGATCCGACGTAAGCACCTCCAACCATGACTACCTTGTTGCATACCGGCTTAGCAAAGATGTATTTAAACGCCTGCAACACATAAACTCTGCCTTTCCGGTTCCTTCTCAAATATTGTGTACTTAGTCCCCTCTAAAAGTCCTGGAAGCCTGTAAGGTGAATTTTGGAGCTCCCTATAGAAAGTACCATTTATGACTATTGTACACTCCTGGAAATGGAAAAAAGAACACATTGACACCGGTGTGTCAGACCCACCATACTTGCTCCGGACACTGCGAGAGGGCTGTACAAACAATGATCACACGCACGGCACAGCGGACACACCAGGAACCGCGGTGTTGGCCGTCGAATGGCGCTAGCTGCGCAGCATTTGTGCACCGCCGCCGTCAGTGTCAGCCAGTTTGCCGTGGCATACGGAGCTCCATCGCAGTCTTTAACACTGGTAGCATGCGGCGACAGCGTGGACGTGAACCGTATGTGCAGTTGACGGACTTTGAGCGAGGGCGTATAGTGGGCATGCGGGAGGCCGGGTGGACGTACCGCCGAATTGCTCAACATGTGGGGCGTGAGGTCTCCACAGTACATCGATGTTGTCGCCAGTGGTCGGCGGAAGGTGCACGTGCCCGTCGACCTGGGACCGGACCGCAGCGACGCACGGATGCACGCCAAGACCGTAGGATCCTACGCAGTGCCGTAGGGGACCGCACCGCCACTTCCCAGCAAATTAGGGACACTGTTGCTCCTGGGGTATCGGCGAGGACCATTCGCAACCGTCTCCATGAAGCTGGGCTACGGTCCCGCACACCGTTAGGCCGTCTTCCGCTCACGCCCCAACATTGTGCAGCCCGCCTCCAGTGGTGTCGCGACAGGCGTGAATGGAGGGACGAATGGAGACGTGTCGTCTTCAGCGATGAGAGTCGCTTCTGCCTTGGTGCCAATGATGGTCGTATGCGTGTTTGGCGCCGTGCAGGTGAGCGCCACAATCAGGACTGCATACGACCGAGGCACACAGGGCCAACACCCGGCATCATGGTGTGGGGAGCGATCTCCTACACTGGCCGTACACCACTGGTGATCGTCGAGGGGACACTGAATAGTGCACGGTACATCCAAACCGTCATCGAACCCATCGTTCTACCATTCCTAGACCGGCAAGGGAACTTGCTGTTCCAACAGGACAATGCACGTCCGCATGTATCCCGTGCCACCCAACGTGCTCTAGAAGGTGTAAGTCAACTACCTTGGCCAGCAAGATCTCCGGATCTGTCCCCCATTGAGCATGTTTGGGACTGGATGAAGCGTGGTCTCACGCGGTCTGCACGTCCAGCACGAACGCTGGTCCAACTGAGGCGCCAGGTGGAAACGGCATGGCAAGCCGTTCCACAGGACTACATCCAGCATCTCTACGATCGTCTCCATGGGAGAATAGCAGCCTGCATTGCTGCGAAAGGTGGATATACACTGTACTAGTGCCGACATTGTGCATGCTCTGTTGCCTGTGTCTATGTGCCTGTGGTTCTGTCAGTGTGATCATGTGATGTATCTGACCCCAGGAATGTGTCAATAAAGTTTCCCCTACCTGGGACAATGAATTCACGGTGTTCTTATTTCAATTTCCAGGAGTGTATATGTGTTCACTAATGAGGCAGTAAACGTACCTGGCATATAATAACTTTTAAAATATAGTAACAACTATGTTTTGTTTGCAAGCTATAGTTAGAGAATGAACAATACAGTCTGTAGTAGTCATCAAAACTAAAAATTTCCAAATGCAGGTGTGACAGAAACAAGGAAAAAATAAAATTTATCACGGCTTTTTAAATTATTTCGTAACAGATTCTGTCTGAATCCGTGCTAAAGAACTACTACCGAAATCGCAAGGCGTAATGCAAGTGCCAAGCGAGCTGCTTTATCGTTGGGCGACGTGAGAGAATTACGTATGAAGCTTCGAACACACCTTGTGCTGGCGCTGTGAAGCTTAATATTCTACAGGATTTCAGATTGTCGGGAGTAAATTTATTACCGAATTTGTCTCTAATCTCAGGCATTATTTACCACTTTTCCGCTATCGCTGGACGTTTTGACGGCTATAATTAAGCGAATTAATTCGCTGGACAGGAAGATGCGGGCTTAGCAGTAGCAGACACCGCATCCTTTACGTCACGGCTCACCAGTGAATACTGGGAATTATAGCCGCTGAAACTCTGGCAAGCGATAAGGCAGCCCCTATCTATTGATTAAAGAACTGTCGCAAAGAGCTTGACTTAATGAATAAGATTTACTTCGCTGGTCAATTTTAGAAGCGATTTTGACACAAAGGAGAACGGAAGCGTTAGTAACTTTTCACGGAAAGTGATCTATTTTGCTAAAGAGAGATTCGGCCCCATCCCTTTTCCCGAAATATTCTCATACCTTCCCTCCTATCTCCTTGCTTTTTTCATAGTGATGCATTCATCAGGAATATATCAGTGCCTACCAGCGGAAAACTCCTCCCATTGGAGCACAAGAACGCTAATGTTCCTCTGTTTAAACGATTCTGAAAAGTGAGGTACAGGCTGCCTCATTCTACCTTCCTCAGAATATTTAAAAATTTTCTCAAAAATATTGCTTGCGGCACATTTGTGCTCTTTTTAACAAGCAACTCGCCTCTCGCTCCCACAAGGTCCCCTAGCTGTAACTCGCTCACACCAACAGGTCCATCAGCTAAAGTCGATCAGGCCCAACCATTCCCACTGGCCCATTCTCGCTCACTCATCCAATCAAATTCATTGTCACAATCTCTTTGTGCCTGTCTAACAATAACTGTCTCCTGTCTCAAAGCCTTCTTCGACCGTCCTACTACTATTCTCTCTTATCACTGTCACTGTGTCTCGCTTGCTCTCTCTTACTGCTACTACCCCACCCACTCTTTTCTTATTGTTGCTGTCTTTTCTGTCACCATCTGTATCTCCCATGTTGTCTCTCTCTCATTTTACTGGTGATCACCCACTACCTCTCTCCTTCTCTTTTTACTCTCCCACTGACACTGTCTCCTTCGATCTTGTCCCAGGACTGGCTTGTCATTTTCAGCTACGTTCCGTTGTCATTGTGTGCCTCTCTTTCACACAGTAATTGTCTTCTTCCCTTTTCCTGTACCACAACCACTGTCATTACAGCATGTGACCAAAAGTATCCGGACACCTGGTTGGCAATAAATTACAAGTTCGTGGCACCCTTCATCGGTAATGCTGGAATTCAAAATGGTGTTGACCCACCCTTAGCCTTGACGACAGCTTCAACTCTGGCATGCATACGTTCAATTAGGTGTCTTTCGGGGAATGGCAACCCCTTCTTCACGGAATGCTGCACTGAGGAGAGGTATTGATGTCGGTCCGTGAGGCCTGGCGCGAAGTCGGCGTTCCAAAACATCCAAAAGGTGTTCTATAGGATTAAGTTCAGATGTCTGTGAAGGCCAGTCCTCTACAGAGATATTATTGTCGTGTAACGACTCCGTCAGAGGCCATGCATTATGAACAATTACTATATCGTATTAAAATAGCAATCGCCATTCGCGAATTGTTCTTCAGCAGTGAGAAGGAAGAAGGTAGCCCTGTGTAGTGCCACGCAAAACAACAACGTGTGCAAGACCCCTCCATGAAAAACACGACAACACCATAACACCACCGCCTGCAAATTTCACTGTTGGTACTACACACTCTGGCAGATGACGTTCACCGAGCATTCGCCATGCCCACACCCTGCCATCGGATCGCCACATTGTGTACCATGATTCGTCACTCCACACAATGTTTTTCCACTGTTCAAGCGTCCAATGTTTACGCTCCTGACGCCAAGCAAGGCGTCGTTTGGCATTTACGAGCGTGATGTGTGGCTTATGAGCAGCCGCTCGACCATGAAATCCAAGTTTTTCTCACCTCCGGCCTAACTGTCATAGTACTTGCTGTGGATCCTGATGCAGTTAGGAGTTTCTGTGAGAAGGTCTGGTTAGATGTGTGCCTACTACACATTACTATCCTCTTCAATTGTCGGCGGTCTCTGTCAGTCAAAAACAGACGAGGTCGGCCTGTACGCTTTTGTGCTGTACGTGTCCATGCACGTTTCTACTTCACTATCACATCGCAAACAGTGGACCTAGAGATGTTTAGGAGTGTGGGAATCTCACCTACAGAGGTATTACAAGTGACACCCATCTGCTGACCTCATTGGAAGTCCGTCAGTTCCGCGGAGCACCTCATTCTGCTCTCTCACGATGTAGAATGTCTACTGAGGTCACTGAAATATAGTACTTGGCGGTAGGTGACAGCGCAGTGCACCTAACACGAAAAACGTATATTTTTGGGGGTGGAGATACTTTTGATCACATAGTGTATCTTCAAGTATTTATCAACTTTCCATTTCATTCCTACTACCACTGTCTCCTTCTCTTTCAGCATACAAAAGGCACAAATGTGTTACCACGACAAAAATTTTTTGCAAAATGTTTTATGATACCGAGGAATGTAGAATGACATAGGAGGTACCTCAATATTCAGTAATCGATATATATTATAAAAGCAAGCGTACAGTGTGAGTGCCGCAAAAATTGAGAATCGAGTCCCTGAAACATGAAGGGAGATATATGGTGTGGTAGGCCACATTTTTAACTGAAGGCCGTGCGTTTGAAGGTATAAGGGCTGGAAACTTTCGCCCTCTAGGAATTTCTAGAAAATTCCAGACTATTCGAAAGTATTCGAGAACATTCGACACCATTCGTGAGTATTCGAGAGCATTCCACAACATTCCAGAATCTTCCGGAATGTGCTGAAATGCTCGGGCACAGTCTGGAACATTTGGAATGATTCCAGAATGTTCGGCAACATCTCAGGTCATTGTGGAACATTCCAGGAAACTCTAGAATGTTGTGGAATGTTTTGGAACATTTCGTCATATCGAAGCCCTTTTGGTATGAATCGGAATTCGTTACTGGTGGGGCTACCAATTGGTAGATGTATATAAAACGAGAACCGTCGTGGGTTCAAACGACGGTACCTTATCAGTGACGAAGGGAGGAGCCGAAAAAGTAGTAAATAAAAACAAACAGTGAAATATGGGAAGTCGAAATCATACCGCGACTGAACACTAATCGAAAATAAAGTGTGAGAAGTGTGTGTATTTGTGTATTTCTTAATAAAAAGTTGTTTTATTTATATTTTACACAATATCCAAACGTTGGAGAGGAGATCTTTCCAGATCTGAAGCAAAACGAAGAAAACAAAAAGAACACGGAAAAACTAAACAGATGAAGTGTGCGACACACGTTTAAGTTCCCAACGAACGACAATGAGCACCGTGAGAAACCTAGAAATCGAAGAACAACGAAATGAAAAGACTGAAGAATCAAGAATTGCGACACAGTCCCAATATAGAAGTCTGCGAACTCAAGCCAGGCGCCGGTCGGTGTGGCCGAGCGGTTCTAGGCGCTTCAGTCTAGAACCGCGCAACCGCTACGGTCGCAGGTTCGAATCCTGTCTCGGGTATGGATGTGTGTGATGTCCTTAGGTTAGTCAGGTTTAAGTAGTTCTAACTTCTAGCGGACTGATGACCTCAGCTGTTAAGTCCCATAATACTGAGAGCCGTTTTTGAAGCCAGCCAGAGTATGATTGATGACACATTGAAGCTCATACTGAACTGACAATCAAAGTCAACAACGACATCTTCAGTGAAACACTCATTCGTGTTTAGCAATAAACAACCAGACCTTAGTACACCATGGGACAATGAAAAGGAAATTTACAACGTTCTCATGGACCGCATCGACAACCACACTGGCGGAATTATTCACTTGGACGCACCAGGCGGCACAGGGAAAACGGTTCTAATAAATCTATTGGTAACAGGAATACGTGCTAGACAACACATCGCACTCACACTGCCATCGTTCGGCATTGCAGCCACACTTATGGAAGGAGGAAGAACTGCCATTCCGACCTACAAATACCGTTGCATATAGCCGAAGAACAATTTCCTGTATGTAAAATCTCAGTGACATCTGGACGCGGTGAACTTCCAAGGCAAGCCTTCTGGGACGAATTGACAATCACACATTAAAACAAATTACTAGACACCGTGTACAGAACATTAAAGGACTTGCGAGGAATCTCTGAAGTGATGGGAGGAGCCCTTCTCATACTCTCAGCAGACTTTCGGCAAACACTTCCAGTTATCCCCAATGCAATGAGATCAATGATGCTTAAACAAATATCATCTCTGGCCACACTTACAAATACTGCGAGTAACAAAAACTACGAGAGGTGAATTGACGAAAGACGAAACAACTGCACATGTTGTTCAACAACTTTCACAAATAGTAGAAGGCACAGATCCTACTGATCAGACAACTGGCCTCATTAAACTCAACTGTGATATCTGCAACACAGCCACTTCTGAAAACGAACTCATCGACTAAATTTATTCAAAAGTTGTTCACATCGGTACCAATTCGGACTGACTGTTTGAAAGGGCTATTTTGGAAACTGAAAATAATATTGTCGAAATATCAACTTTAATATTCCAAAGAAAATTCTCGTTGAAGAGAGAATATACAAATCGATCGACACAATGGTAATCTTTGAAGAAAGAGGGAATTTCCCTGCAGAATTTTTAAAGTCTTTGCAAGTACCAGGACCTCCGATCATAATACTCAGAAATCTCAACTCAACAAAACTGTGTAATGGAACAAGAATTATCGTCAAATAGTTATCGAATAACATCACCGAAGTCGAATTTATGAGTTGAAAGTTTTCCAGAAAACCTCTGAACATTACGGAACTGCTATTCCAATTTGACAATTTCCAATCAAATTAGCTTACAGTTTTACATTTACCAGAGCGCAAGGACAAACTTTAAGATATTGCGGCATCAGACTCAAAGACGCCTGCTTCCCTCACGGTAAACTATAGTAGCTTGTTCTGGAATAGGAAATTCGAAAAATTGGTACATATATAACCCGGATAACAAAATTAAAAATGTTGTTTTTAAACAAGTATTGCAAATAGTTGCAATATGTTTTCAATAAAAAATTTTACCTCCAATTTTTTTGAAGTTTGCTCCGATAGAAGACATTTTTCCACTCGTCCCACTCGTTTACCTGGCACAGCGAGGTATGTCACTCATATGAAAAGAGCTTTATTGGTCAGTAAAATTCTGATAGTTTACTTATGTGAAATTGAAATAACACAAGACTACACTGAAGCGCCAAAGGAACTGTTATAGGCATGCGTATTCAAATACAGAGAATATGTAAACACACAGAATACGGCGCTGCGTCCGACAACGCCTACATAAGACAACTGTTTAGAGCAATCAAATTAGATTACAGTTTTACATTTACCAGAGCGCAAGGACAAACTTTAAGATATTGCGGCATCAGACTCAAAGACGCCTGCTTCCCTCACGGTAAACTGTAGTAGCTTGTTCTGGAGTAGGAAATCAGTTACTGCTGCTACAAAGGCAGGTTATCAAGATTTAAGTGAGTTTGAAAGTGGTGTTACGGTCGGCGCACGAGCGATTGGACACAGGATCTTCGAGGTAGCGATGAAGCGGGGATTTTCCTGTGCGACATTCCACAAGTGTACCGTGTAATAAATCTCAAACATAGCTGCGGCCGGAAAAAGATCCTACAAGAAAGGGACCAACGACGACTGAAGAGAGTTGTTGGACGTGAGAGAAGCGCAACCCTTCCGCATAATGCTGCAGATTTCAATTCTTGGCCTCAACAAGCGTCAGCGTGCGGGCCATTCAACGAGACGTCATCGATAAGGGCTTTCAGAACCGAAGACCCATGCGTGTACTCTTGGTGGCTGCACGACTCAAAGCTTCACGCCTCGCCTTGGCCCATCAACACCGACATAGGATTGTTGATGACTGGAATCGTGTTGTCTGGTCGGACGAGTCTCGTTTCAAATTGTATCGAGCGGATGGACGTGTACAGGTATGGAGGCAGCCTCATGATTCCGTGCATTTCAGCAGGGATTAATTAAGCTGGTGGAGGCTCTGTAATGATGTGGGGCGCGTGTGAGTGATATGAGATCCCTGATACGTCTCGATCGACTCTGACAGGTGACACTTACGTAAGGATCCTGTCTGATCACCTGCATCAATTAATGCCAATTGTGTATTCCGACGGACTTGGGCAATTCGAGCTGTACTGTGTGACACCCCATAAGTTCAGAATTGCTACAGGGTGGCTCCAGGAACACTCTTCTGAGTTTAAACACTTCCGCTGGCCTCCAAATTCTCCAGACATGAACGTTATTGAGCTTATCTTTGATGCCTTTCCATGTGCTGTTCAGAAGAGACCACCTAACCCTCCTGCTCTTACGGATTTATTGACCGCCCTGCGGTATTAATGGTGTCAATTCCCTCCAGTAGACATTATTCGAAACTACACCACGTCGTGTTGCGGCACTTCTGCGAGATCGCTGGGAGCTACAAGATATTAGACACGTGTACCAGTTTCTTTGGCTCTTCAGCGTATATAATTTTACATCTCAGATTGGATTTTACGTGCACAGTATTACAACAGTGGGTTGCTAGGAAGCATCGTTTTGGTTGTAAAGAGTCACGTTACAGCATATTACTCCGTGCAACGTCACACAACAGACTATATTTGCGATTGACGTTGGTTATTGAGTGTTTTACTTGTACAAGCATGGTAACTTTGAATCTCTGCATCTCGGAAACGCATAAAAATATCACGAAACTTTTTAAGGCCGTTCAAGAGGGGGATCGTGTGAAGAAAATGTAAAAATTACAGCTGTTTGCTATGCATAGCCGATTTGGAATACGTGGTACTGTTTTGGTATGCAAAGGCCATGATTTTTCGGTTTACTCAGGATGTTATATCCTAGCCAGTAATGCCACCCGAGCCCGCTGCCAAAAGGTTGGCAGCATCAAAGTCCGGACGCCGTCCGCATAAGCAGCGCCAGCGAGACAGGAAATCGCCGCAAGTCTGGGCGCGCCACCGCTGGCTTCTGGCTTCTTAAGCGCTGGAGTCGCGAGCGCTAGGACAGTTCTGTATTCGCCGCTCAGTTGTATACTCGCCACCGAACTGTGTACTTGCTAGTCAGTTGTGTGTTCATCGCGGCAGAGTTGTTGTTTGTCGTCAGCCGACGCTCACCTAGCCGCTCCGACTCGAACTAGACAGATTTCTGTAGACACCGAGTTCACTACTGTGTTTCTGTATCTTCATTAATAAAGATAAGTACCGACTTCTATTTAATCAGAGTGTTTGGGGTTTCATCTTTCTGTTTACTGTTCCAGCGGACCGGTCGGCCCGCTATTAAAAGTGTGGCGGTGACTTCGTAAGCCATTTCTACAGCCAAGTGTTTGTCGCTACGAACACCGCCACAAAACTGGCGACGAGGTCTTCCGAACTCGTGTGCAGGGCTGGTACAACTTGTTCTTGTTATACTAATTATAGCGATAAACTTTTGGGGGCTGGTTTAATTTGTGTTCACTATGTCTGCCGAATTACAACAGTTGATCTTGTTACAGAGTCAGCAAATACAAAGTCTGGTGGAAGCAATCGTCAAACAAGCGGCTAATCCTCCAACACAAAAGGAACAAGCACAGGCAGCACCACAGTTCCGGGCTTTTGATGAATCCAGAGAAGAATGGCGAGAATATTTCGCGCAGTTGCAGGCGCACATGACAGTCTACAAAATCACAGGTACTGAGCGGCAGCTTTATTTAATTTCCACTGCAGGCGTGGAAATCTATCGACTACTTTGTAAGTTGTTCCCGGAATCCCAGCCAGAAGCTTTAGACTATGACGTTGTTGTTAACAAGCTTGCTGAGTATTTCGAGTCGCGAGTTCATGTGGCAGCAGCCAGATTCAAGTTCTTCAGATTAAAGAAACTGCCACATCAATCTAATAAACAGTGGTTAACAGATTTACGGGGCCTCACCCGTCAGTGCCGATTTAATTGTGTGTGTGGAGCTTCCTACAGTGATGTCATGTTACGAGACGCTATTACTCAAAACATTGCAGATTCTCGTATTCGTGCTGCTATCTTAAAGTTGCCTGACCCGTCCTTAGAGACTGTGATGAACATCATTGAAGCCCAAGATACTTTTGACTATGCTGAGTGTGAGTTAGATCAGCCATGTATTTCTCAAATTGCCTGTGCTAAGCAAGTTAGGTCACGCCCGCGGCCCCACCGGCCCACTAGCCGGCCGCGTCATGTTGAACACATTCGTCAGCCGCGTGTGCAAAATGATAAAGTTAAGTCTTGCCCTAAGTGTGTTCTTGCTCATCCTCGTGAACGTTGCCCGTTGAGAAACGCGGTTTGTCACTTTTGTCAAAGGAAAGGACACATCCAGACTGTTTGTTTGCGTAAACGCAAGAACAATGCTAGTGCTGCCCAACCCATGGATATTCGTGTTCTTCAAAGCCAGCCCGCCCAGAAGGTCGCGTTTAAAGACTCTTCCACGGTTCGTGTGGGTAATAAACTTGTTCGCAATAAGCCACCCACCCAGCCCTCTGCTATGCGACCCAGGCGTAATTCAAACGCTGTAAAAAGTAATGTACAGACTGCAAGTGAAGCGGGAGTTGTTGTTCCACCCGCCCAACCCACGAGTTGGCGTAAGCAGCGAACACCCGCTAAACGCGCTGATTTTGTGTCTTCCGCCTCCACTGCACCGATCCAGAGACAGTGTAATAAACTATTTGTGAAGCTACGCATCCAGGATAAGACCTTCAATTTTCAATTAGACACTGGTGCGTCTGTGACTCTCATAAATAGTGCTACGTATGCGGCTATCGGCCGCCCTAAACTTTCAACGGCAAAACATTCTTTAGCTACTTATAGTGGCGAACACATTCCTGTGTTAGGTGTATGTAGCGTGCCAGCCACATTCCGTGGCAATACAAAAACACTTTCATTCACAGTGCTCCGCGCTACAGACAGTGTAAACATTTTCGGATTAGACTGTTTTGACTTGTTTGGCCTGTCTATCCAAGACAATGTGTTGCAAATTAATTCTGTTGTTGTTCCTCAACACAGCATAACCGATTTGTGTAAACGATACAGTGACATATTTAAAGACGAACTAGGTTGTGCTGCGAACTTTGCCGCTCATATTACGTTAAAAGATAATGCTCAGCCTCGATTTTGTCGTGCTCGTCCAGTGCCTCACGCCCTCCGGGCACCTGTAGAAGATGAACTTCGTCGTTGGCAAAACAACGGTGTTATTCAACCCGTTTCAGCGAGCCAGTGGGCTTCTCCCTTAGTTATTATAAAGAAACCGTCTGGCAAGTTACGTTTGTGTGCTGATTTTAAGTCGACAGTTAATCCTCAGACTGTCATTGATTCTTTTCCTTTGCCTAGGCCGGACGAGCTGATGGATAAGTTAGGGGAAGCTCGTTTCTTTTCCAAAATTGATCTCCGTGAAGCATATTTGCAATTACCCCTCGACGAGCAATCACAACAGTATTTTGTCATAAACACGTCGTTGGGGTTGTTCCGTTTTCTGCGTTTGCCTTTTGGTTGTGCGTCAGCTCCAGCTGTTTTTCAGCGTTTTTTGTCACAACTTCTGGCTAATGTGCCATCGTGTTGCAACTATTTAGACGATATTGTTGTCCGGTCGGACGCCTGCTGAACATTTCCGTAATTTGGAGTGTTTGTTTAAAGTGTTGTCTCAGGCAGGCCTACGTTGCAACATCGATAAATGTTCATTTTTCCTTACGGAGATGGAGTATCTGGGACATGTTATTAATGCTCAAGGCATTCATCCCTCCCAGTCACATTTAGCAGCTATTCGTGATTTGCCCGCCCCTCGCAATCTGCATGAATTGCAAGCAGTTCTTGGCAAATTGACATATTATATTAGGTTTATACCTAATGCATCACAGATTGCTGCACCGTTGCATCGTCTCCGCCGTAAGAATGTTCCGTTTGTGTGGTCAGCTGATTGCCAATCAGCCTTTCAGCAGCTTAAAGAGGCTTTATTGAATGATCGTTGTCTGGTCCATTACGACCCTAACAAGCCTCTGGTGTTAGCTTGTGATGCCTCTTCTTTCGGCCTCGGTGCTGTGTTGTCTCACCGAGTCGGTAACACCGAACGTCCTATTGCGTTCGCATCTAAACTGCTTACCAAAGCTCAGTGTAATTATAGCCAATTGGACAAGGAAGCGTTGGCTCTTGTGTTCGGTGTCACAAAATTCCATCACTACCTCTATGGTAGACCATTCTATTTAGTAACAGATCACAAGCCTCTGACGTCACTGTTTCATCCATCTCAACCAGTTCCTCAGCGGACAGCTCAGAGACTACAACGTTGGGCTCTTTTGTTATCACAATACCAGTAAGAGACTGTATCGCCCTACAGCTCAGCATGCAAACGCTGACGCGCTTTCTAGATTGCCGATTGCTGCGGATGATGTCTTCGATTCCTCTGAAGATTCTTGCCATCAGATTGACGCCGATGAGCATCAATCCCTCCGGGATTTTCCGATTGATTATCGTCAGGTGGCACGTGAGACAGCTACGGATCCTCATCTGAGTTTACTATTCCGTTTTGTTCAACGTGGTTGGCCGTCCAAGGCAAAGGACATATCGGATCCTGTGGTTCGTCGCTATTATCCGCAACGTCATCTGTTGTCTGTTTCGCACGGAGTTTTGCTGTTACGCACCGAGAATGACCAGCTTCGTGTAGTGGTTCCCCAAGTGCTCCAATCCAAGGTCCTCGACTTGTTGCATCAAGGTCATTGGGGAGTGGTCCGCACCAAGCAGCTTGCCCGCCGTCATTGTACATGGATCGGCATTGATAAGCAGATTACGCAGATGTCTACAGATTGTTCGACGTGTGCCGAACACCAAGCTGCTCCGCCTCAACGCTATTTTGAGTGGGCACGCCCTGCCGGTCCCTGGCAGCGAGTACATATTGATTTCGCTGGTCCATATTGGAATTCTCGTTGGCTCATCGTGATAGATGCATTTAGTAATTTTCCGTTTGTTGTGCCCATGCAGTCTACAACGTCTGCACAAACTATACAGGCGTTGACTTCAATTTTTTGTATTGAGGGTCTTCCAGAAGTTTTAGTGTCTGACAATGGTCCACAATTTACCTCTGCTGAATTTGAAAGTTTTTGTTCTGCCAATGGCATTCGCCATGTTCTTACTCCGCCGTTCCACCCTCAATCGAATGGTGCAGCGGAACGTTTTGTACGCACATTCAAGGATCATATGGACCGCCTTCGTGCTACGCACTCTCGTCAGCAGGCCCTCATCACGTTCCTGTCGTCGTACCGGACCACGCCACGCGACGGCCCTTCGCCTGCGGAGCTTCTCCACGGCCGTCGTCATCGCACCCTACTACGGTTGTTGCACCCCCCGGATCGACCCGCCGCTTCTGAGCATCGCACGCGTTTTCAGCGCAACGACGCCGTTTTTTTCAGAGTTTATCACGGTCGCCGTCGTTGGGAACGTGGTACCGTGATAAGTGTCCAGGGTCGCGGTTTTTATACTGTTCAAGGTGCTACTGGGGTGCACAGGAGGCATCAGAACCAGTTGCGCCGCGCTGGCCGCCCGGATTCTGCCGCTCGTTCTTTGTCCACAGATTTGGTCCGCGGCGGGTTCCAGCCGCGCCTTCCGACTTCGCTGCCGCCCCCAGGGCAGCAGCTGCAGCCGTCGCCGCTACCACGCCGACAGCCCGTCCCGTTGATGCCTCCCGCGCAGCTTCCTCCGGGAGCGCCCCAGGTGATCGCTCCGGCGCCTGCGGTCCCTCTCCAGTCGCCACCGCCTTCGGAGCTGATGGACGTCGACCCCTCAGCCGGGCCGCCTTCCCAAGCGGTGGCTGTGCAGCCTGTCCTGCAGCCGCTTTCCTTGGGCACCCCCAAGGAGTCTGACACCGCAGAGCCTTGTCCGGCGCCCACTCACCAGCCGTCGACGCAGCGTCAGGAGCCGCTGCCTCTCTTCGTGGGTCCCGACGCCCCGTCGCGTCCAGTACCAGAAGCTGCGCCCGTGGTCACAGGCGTGCACCCTGACATCGGTTTTCAGTCGGTGCTTCCCGAGGCCCCGCGCAGCCAATGCTGGGGTGCGGACCGGGGACTGCCCCCGACAACAGTCTCCGCCCCGGTCTCTTCTGCTACGCCTGCGGCCAGACCCCTCCCCCGCCGTCGACGCTCGCCACGTCGTTATTCAACGACGGTGCGGCGATTTGGGGGGGGGAGGAGTGTTATATCCTAGCCAGCAATGCCACCCGAGCCCGCTGCCAAAAGGTTGGCAGCATCAAAGTCCGGACGCCGTCCGCATAAGCAGCGCCAGCGAGACAGGAAATCGCCGCAAGTCTGGGCGCGCCACCGCTGGCTTCTGGCTTCTTAAGCGCTGGAGTCGCGAGCGCTAGGACAGTTCTGTATTCGCCGCTCGGTTGTATACTCGCCACCGAATTGTGTACTTGCTAGTCAGTTGTGTGTTCATCGCAGCAGAGTTGTTGTTTGTCGTCAGCCGACGCTGACCTAGCCGCTCCGACTCGAACTAGACAGATTTCTGTAGACACCGAGTTCACTACTGTGTTTCTGTACCTTCATTAATAAAGAT
The DNA here is from genome assembly GCF_021461385.2 of Schistocerca piceifrons. NCBI lineage: Eukaryota > Metazoa > Arthropoda > Insecta > Orthoptera > Acrididae > Schistocerca > Schistocerca piceifrons. The sequence continues at coordinate 123,851,017 of NC_060146.1, forward strand.
AAGTACCGACTTCTATTTAATCAGAGTGTTTGGGGTTTCATCTTTCTGTTTACTGTTCCAGCGGACCGGTCGGCCCGCTATTAAAAGTGTGGCGGTGACTTCGTAAGCCATTTCTACAGCCAAGTGTTTGTCGCTACGAACACCGCCACAAAACAGGAACCACCCTTGAACTAAATAAAGCCATCATAAGCCCATTTAGGCACTTGATAGACCACACCTAGTGCTAAAAGATCCAACCGACTCACTCCATTTGCGTAAGCTTAAGGAAGTGTGTAGTTTTCCAACTTTGACCTGTACTGTAGGGTAGTTATAGTAAGACGATTCTTCTGTTTTGGTATACCAATGGTCCCTAGTCTAGCGACTGTCCGAGACACTTGACCCTACCTCTGTATCAGTGACATAAGGCGAGATATGAGCCTCGCAGTATTCTAGTCTTTACGTGCGGCGTTTTGGAACATATAGGTGGCGGATGTTGTCGCATGTGTACCGATAGTAAATTCTGCTTTCCAAACTTGCATTAGGAATGGAGTTTTATACCTTAATGAATCTTTCACATATCTTTCTCATCTTCTACACTACTAAGTCGCAGGACTGTAGCATCCTCTCCCTGTCACTTGCTCACTACGGATTACCGGACCACAATAATGTATCTGAAAAATTAATATAATTTAACAGAGAAATCTGTGCAGTATGCATTCACTTTATAATGTTAATGTTAATAGGGAACATCTGTAGAGGATAATGAAATAAAGGGAATTCTACCATGACAGTCTTATCAGTGATGGTTACCATTTTAAATCTTTAGGACCTAGGGCAGCTGGAATGATTTCTTGGAAGTATTTCGTTCAAGACCTTGTCCAGAAACTGAAAACTGATGTCGTCGCTATAAGAATGATCCCCATTATCTCTGACACTATAACGCGAATCGTGGTTTACATTGCTCAACTTTCACTCTGTTGTCCCGTACGGAGTTTTCTTGTCGTGGGTAACGGACATTTCTGTGCTCTGATTGAGAATATTCTTAGCCCAGAAGGCGGAGGCTAGGCAAAACTACGGTGTCAATTCATGAAGTTCGTGTTGACCGTTCCTTAGGCGCCTCGGAATTCAAACTTTGCATCTCCGTTCACACACTGCATCATGGGATTTGTTGTAGACTATAGAGTGTCATCGGAGTTAAACTGAAACATTCGTTCAGTGAACACCAGAGTGCAAAACGATATGCACTTGGATTATACAGGGTGTTCATAAAGTGCCACTATCATTATTTTAAAAAAAAGGTAGCTTGTAAGCTCTTAGAGACAGGGCATCGTATTTGGTTGTAAAAAGTTTAACACCTTCGAAGCTTTGCTTCTGTTGTGCAAGAATTTCAAAATGTGCTCCACTCGTCGCTTGTAGAACGTCAAAAAGATATTGGTGTTCTGTCCGAGAACATGTCAGTATTGCAGCATCAACCGTTCTGGTTTCTCCATTGCCTCGCGCAAGAAGGGTAGCAATGTCATTGACTGGCATTGTGCACACGCAGACCTTCACGTAACCCCACAGAAAAAGGTCTAATGGGAGAGCGCATGGGTCATGCGAGGGAACTCTCACTGTCTATCCACATACCAGGAATTGTGCCATCCAGCGCGTCCCACACGCTCAAGCTCCAATGTGGAGGTGCACTGTTTCTGCATGTCCAGATGAAAATTTGCGCTTACGGTCTTCTCTGAAAAGATATATTTATCTATCAGCCTACATTGTACACTAGAATACACTAAACATTAATTTCGAGTTGTCATAGATGTGCTCGCATGTGTTGCATTGGTTTTCGGAAGCACAAATTCTAATGCTGTGGCTGTTTTCCAGATTTGTAGGACGTTGCTTTATCTGAAAACAGGAATTTTGTTCGGTAGTCACTGTCAGTATATGTTGATGCCAGCACGAAACATGCTAATGCCTAACTCAGACGACTATCACTTGCCATCAGTACTTGGACCATTTGCACTTTGAACATTTTATGTCCCTAGGTTGGACGGTGGTTTGCAATCCGCTGTTAGTTTGCCAATTAATCTTTATTTCAGTCCCACCACCGACAAGTACGAAGAGTAAACTGTCGTATAAGAAAACGATAACACATATGCTCGTCCTTGATCAGTATGAACGGAACAACAACAAGAGTTTGTCGTGACCTGAATCGTACGCAGGTCGTGACATGATCACTGTTGTACAACTACACCGTAGCACTGATTCCCAGGGAGAGTTCCGATAGCTTTTCGGCGGTGCTGCAGAGCGAGTCGACTGTGCTCCACCAGATGGGGCACCGCAAACGACCGGCGCAAGTGGCCTGGAGCGAGACTGCAAATGCAGCTGTCCGCTGGAGATACCAACGCTGGCACTCGAGGACCGCGTGCCCCGCAGACTAATATAGTCCGTGGTAGCACTGCCGCCGTTGCTGCCTGTGTGCAATGGTAGCGGTCCCTGATGGTGCTTGTCACCGTTGAGCCGTGTACAGAATTATGCTATAAGCACCGAATAAAACAATTAATGTACTGGCTAGACGCGCAACTGTCTTTTGCGAAAGATGGAGCGCCTGCGGGAATAGGGAGCGGCAACCCGCAGGGCGCAATCGTCGTGCGTAAACAGGGTCAGCTGGGGGCCCGGCACTGCGTACGTTCCAGAACATTATAAGGCTTAACCGCCACTTTACACATAACTGATCTTGCTTTCTGCAATTCGTGTGATGGATGCTAGGCAGAAATGCAGCTTGCGTTCTGTCAACATGTGATTGAGACACAGGGACGAAGGTGTTTGACTCTGCGTGCCTCATTAAAATTTTTGAACCACCTTATGCTTATTTTTACGGATGATGTCTTCCCGCACTGGCGTCGATAATTTCACTGCACAGTTCTCACAGATTTGCGTTTTGCATTCCATGTAACACTATGTGTCCTCTCCTCATCATTCGCTATTTAGATGCATTCCAAATCAAACCTGCAACGAAGTACAAAAGGAAAAAAAATACTGTACAACAAATCTCGATACTCTACCTCTTACTTACCAAGTTTTGATTTTTTGAAATAGTTACGTGGCTTAGTGAACACCTTGCACTCATATAAACATCGCACAGAAATGTTTCCACTATTCAATTGGTTTCAATAGGCTTCCAGCAGAACTGACAAATTGAAAAATCTAAGTATTCGAATTAAAATTGGAAGGTTTCCTTGCGGCACACTACTTCTATGCCTGACAGTAGTTCCTCGTAGTAGTTGGACACTTTTCTTTGTAATATGTTATTTATGTGACAGATGTGAAAATTACCGAACTATCAGCTTAATAAGTCACAGCTGCAAAATACTAACACGAATTCTTTACAGACGAATGGAAAAACTAGTAGAAGCCAACCTCGGGGAAGATCAGTTTGGATTCTGTAGAAACACTGGAACACGTGAGGCAATACTGACCTTACGACTTATCTTAGAAGAAAGATTAAGGAAAGGCAAACCTACGTTTTTAGCATTTGTAGACTTAGAGAAAGCTTTTGACAATGTTGACTGGAATACTCTCTTTCAAATTCTAAAGGTGGCAGGGGTAAAATACAGGGAGCGAAAGGCTATTTACAATTTGTACAGAAACCTGATGGCAGTTATAAGAGTCGAGGGACATGAAAGGGAAGCAGTGGTTGGGAATGGAGTAAGACAGGGTTGTAGCCTCTCCCCGATGTTGTTCAATCTGTATATTGAGCAAGCAGTAAAGGAAACAAAAGAAAAATTCGGAGTGGGTATTAAAATTCATGGAGAAGAAATAAAAATGTTGAGGTTCGCCGATGACATTGTAATTCTGTCAGAGACAGCAAAGGAGTTGGAAGAGCAGTTGAATGGAATGGATAGTGTCTTGAAAGGAGGATATAAGATGAACATCAATAAAAGCAAAACAAGGATAGTGGAATGTAGTCGAATTAAGTCGGATGATGCTGAGGGAATTAGATTAGGAAATGAGGCACTTAAAGTAGTAAAGGAGTTTTGCTATTTGGGGAGCAAAATAACTGATGATGGTCGAAGTAGAGAGGACATAAAATGTAGGCTGGCAATGGCAAAGAAAGCGTTTCTGAAGAAGAGAAATTTGTTAACATCCAGTATTGATTTAAGTGTCAGGAAGTCATTTCTGAAAGTATTCGTATGGAGTGTAGCCATGTATGGAAGTGAAGCATGGACGATAAATAGTTTGGACAAGAAGAGAATAGAAGCTTTCGAAATGTGGTGCTACAGAAGAATGCTGAAGATTAGATGGGTAGATCACATAACTAATGAGGAAGTATTGAATAGGATTGGGGAGAAGAGAAGTTTGTGGCACAACTTGACCAGAAGAAGGGATCGGTTGGTAGGACATGTTCTGAGGCATCAAGGGATCACCAATTTAGTATTGGAGGGCAGCGTGGAGGGTAAAAATCGTAGGGGGAGACGAAGAGATGAATACACTAAGCAGATTCAGAAGGATGTAGGTTGCAGTAGGTACTGGGAGATGAAAAAGCTTGCACAGGATAGAGTAGCATGGAGAGGTGCATCAAACCAGTCTCAGGACTGAAGTCCACAACAACAACAACAACATGTTATTTATTCGGGAACGCTCACTAGTTTTTGGTGTTATTATGTCATCGTTTATAAATTGCCCACTAAGCGGCTGGCAAACTATTTACTGACTCGTGCCAATACCAATTACAGGAGTTGGGCAAAGATATGAAAACATCGAGAGAAATGCATGCTTCAATAAAGAAGTCGATGCTAGCCAAGCCTGAGAGTTGCGTTGTTGTAGTCGTGTCTGAACACGAACCGCACCTCTATGATATCCTCAATACATCGCAAGCGTCAGTCGAGGTCAAAACAGTGCTCTGTGCAATCTTTACTTCTGAGCTAAGTGAATTCGAACTTGGGCTAATTGTTGGTTGTCGTATGGTCGGTGCTTTCGTAAACAATGTAGGCGAAGAACTTGGTGTTTCAAGAGGCGCCTTTACGAAGATTTATGCCGCCTACAGGGAAGGCTGAAAAATATTACCCGTTGAAAGTACCACTGCTGTCGGGAAACACGATCATGATGAAGGGGTGTGCGTGTTCTGCAGTCAGTGTACGATACTCCTTGGATGCCACGGTGCCTTGCACGAGCTCCTCTGGACTTATGGATGCCCACGTGAATGTTCTCCATAGTACAGGGTGTCCCAGTCAAAGTTCCCTGATCTCAGAGACACATAAGAGAGAAACCACAGTGGATACGGCAATGAAAAATGCACCACATTGTAGAGCATGTGAAAGAATTAATATTCCCGCGTCAGAAGTGACAAGTATCGTCGCCAGAGTGCAGCGTGGTCACATGAAGTGAAAATGACGACTACACAGCAGCGCGGGCAAGCAGTAGTGTGGATTGCAGAAACAAAATCGCCGATTACTGTGCAAAGAAATTACCGTTGTGTGCATGAATGTGATCCACCTGATGTGAAAACAAGGAGTGGTGTAGGGAGTCTCTGGCAACAGGAAGTGTTCTGAAACGTTCTGGCGGTGCACGTTACGAAGTTTCAGAAGAGACAGTGGAGGACATCAGCAAGCGTTTCCCAGAACCCCATGTACGTCAATTCGTCAAGCATCTAAGCAACTTCATGTGCCTCGATCGCGTTGCATCGTGTAGTTCACCAGCGCCTTCGTGTGTGTGTTAACAAAGTGCAAATTCTGCAACATCTGACGCCGAAAGACAAATCACGCCATCAACAATTTGCTGTGGATATGCTGCAGCGTATTGATATGGATGCCAGCTTCCTGGAAAGATGTTTATTCTCAGATGAGGCAACCTTTCATCTATCAGGAAGGGTTAATAGGCATAATGTTCGAATTTAGCGTTCGCAAAATCTGCACGTTGTCATTGAACATGTTCGTGAGTACCCCAAACTAAACGTCTGGTGCGGGCTAATGCACGACAGGGTTGTTGGACCGTTCTTCTTTGTGGAACAGGCAGTGAATGCATCAGTGGACATGTTGGAGCACTTTGCGTACCCTCAGATACAAGGCTTGCAAGCCAACATAATTTTTCAACGAGATGGAGCTCCGCCGCAATGGTCAGCGGCTGTTCGCAAGTTCCTGGATAGGAAATTTCCCAATCGTTGGATCGGATGCGGAGGATCCATTGCCTGGGCACCACGTTCCCCCCAAATTACGCTACTTGATTTCTTCATGTGGGGATTCCTGAATGACCGCGTGTATGCGACCAAAGTGGACGATATTCCTACGTTGCGACATCGTATCACTAATGCGATTGCAACAATAACAGAGGAAATGTTAGAAACAGTTTGGCAAGAAATTGAATATAGACTCGATATTTTTCGTACTACAAATGCTTCACATGTAGAGATGTACTGATGATAACTAAATAAATTCTTTGAGATGCTCTACAATGTAGTATATTTTTCATTGTCGTATCTACTGTGCTTTATTGTTCCTAGGTCTTTGAAGTCGGGGAGGTTTGAGTGGGACACCAAGTATAATGTAGCCACCACCAGATTGCTTCTGTCCTGCAGTAGAGGTCTCAAGGAACTGCTCCCCTGGAAAACGATAAATTCGCACCGTCCCGTCGGCATGAGGAAGAAGGTCTCGGGATTCATCTGATCATGCAAACGCTCTGCCACTGCGACAGTGCCGATGGTCACGTGCCCATTTCATTTCGTGGTTTTAAAATTGGCACATGCAAGAGTCGTCGGCTGAGGAGACCCATTGTTAGGAGTGTTCAGTGCAATGTGTGTTCAGTAACACCTGTACTCTCTGCCCAGAATTAAAATCTGACGTTAGTTCTGCAACAGTTCGCCACCTGTCCTGTTTTCCAGTCTACGGTCGTCCAACCCCACGAAGTCTAGACGTGTGAACCGTGCAGTTACTTTCAAAACTTCTTCTTAGAAATTTACCTTATTTACTAGCGACTCATCAAGAACATTAACACATTTAATCACACTACGTGAGCGCGGAAGTAGTTGCCAGGGAGTAACTGATGAAATCAAAATGAAATTGCTTTTAACAAATGGGACTTTTATCCTTAAAAGCCTTTTTTCCCCTAAGAAACAGATTTAAAATTTTAAACACAAAGTACCCTCTGAGTATCAAGTTACAATTTATTCAGAGGCAGAAGGAAACAAATTTTTGAGTGTATGAGTTTTCGGGCTGAGAACCTTCCACTCCCTTTTGACTCGGCCGTAGTCACGATCGCTCACAACAACCTCTGAAAGACTACACAGGTGCAAATCCGCAACACATCAGATTACCTTAAAGTAAAAGTTTTAACAATTCAAACAAGCACACAAACTAAGCAACCCCGTAGGAAGGATCGAAATGGTACAAAACACTAAAATTGAAAGATTAACTTCCCGCCGAAGATGCAACTTGATTTTAATCTCTAAGAAAAGTCTTACGGTGGAAGGGCGGCAACTTTATATACTAAAATGACCATTTAAATAAAAGCCCATGAAATGCAATCTTACATAAAATTATACATGGTTCGCCAATCATATGCCGCCTCTCAAGATGATGGGCAAGATAAAAACATATTTCAGGAATTAGGCCGTTAAACTTCAAGCAATAAATTCATTAACACACCGAATCCGACAAACATAACAGAGGCAGCTATTAACGTATGGCAGATTTATAGGGCGATTACCGAACAACCCGAAACGCAGGTTGCTCTAACCCGCCCCTACTCCACAAGGGAAAAACGGACCACCCAGTTCATAAGTAACCACCTTCCCGCGGGTGGGCAAACGGAGAAGAATGGTGGGACGACACCAAAACAAAGCGGCTGGTGACCTCACCAAGAAAACAAGTAGAATTTGACAAGTAAATGAAACAACATATCACCAATCAATTCTAATAAACTGCGATTCCTGGCGAAGACCTGGCTCAGCACCCCCAAAACGCTCTCCCGAACCGTCCGCTGCCAGTCACTTCAACGGACGCAGGAAGGCGCGCCGATCTCCCCTCTCACGGCGTCGCAGCTCGCACGGGCCAGGCTGATGTCATGGGTTGACTCCTGTTGCTCTCGTGTCGACCCCTCGCTATACGCCGCGGCCCACTGGACTCACGTGGCGACGTCACATGCGCCGACGCTCAAGACTGACAAGTCATCTTGTGTCTCAGTGCGCGACCGACCAACCGAACGATCCAACCGCCTGAGCGACTCGAGCAGACTGATGGCCTAACGCGCAGACTCAGATACAGGTACTAAGCCCCCGACTGGGCGACCACTCGTTGAGTTCTCTCACTGCGCCACAAATTCGGACGAGAGACAGACAAGCAAGCTGGGGACGAGAGACTGACCCCACACTGACTCCAGACTCACCCACATTGAGTCATACTGACTGTCTCTGGCGAGCTCATAGTGCCCCTTAAATGCACGTGAACAGGCAACCTTTCCCCTTTCCCACCAGAGGGAGACACCAAAGCTGCGATTACCACAGCGGCGCCACCGCCAGAAACGGAGGGCGACTGCTTCACACTAAGCACTGCGACGCGCTCTTCAAAACAGCAATTTTTACCACGGCTCAACGTGGTTTCACCTTGGCTTCGCCACGTGTTGAAAACATTCATCACAGAACTCTTCGACCGCCCAACACATCGCGCAGATTCGGAAATCCTCGTGCCGAGCCTCTGGCCCATCAGAATATTCCCTTTGTCAAAATCAGATAGATCGCCGTAATTTCTCAATGTATACACGAACAGCACGCTCGTTGATATTACAGACACCATGCATGTGTCTCAGTAGCAATGATTCCACACCACAGCACGCAGCAACCACCTAAACGCTCTTGTATCGATAGTAGGTCGGTGGCATAATGTTCTGGTTGATCAACGTATTATTACAATTATTATTGACCACAACTGTGCCATGTTTGGCAGTGTTATAACCTATAACTAAATATTTGAGCCGACTGCGTTTTACGAGACCACTGTCAGAAATAGTGTATTTGTGGGCCATCAAGGAGGAGGTAAACGGAGAAAGTACGGAGCGAGAAGAGGAAGAAAATAGTGGTGATTATTCCTCGTAGATACATGTCCGCAGCTGGTCTGGCGTGTGACCTTATGATTATAGAATGAAAGCTTTCACGGCAGATGTTATCATCATTTAACACTTCCGGGCTGAGATGCCTTAGTCAACACATAAAACTCTCCCATGACGTTTCGCCTTCGACTGCGGATGGCATCCTCCGAGGCAGTTCGCCGATTGTCCTTGGAGGATGCCTTCCGCAGACGAAGGCGAAACGTCAGGGGAGAGTTTTATGTATGGACCACGGAATCTCAGCCTGGAAGTGTTAAGTGATGACCTTAAGATTATCGGACGTCAGCGTCTTGTCGGGTCTTCCCGATGGAACAGTGTGCATTTGTGGTGTGTGTAGCGAGCCTGGTGTGCTATAACCCTCTGTGCTGAAATGTACTGTCATAACAGCTGAGTTCCATCTTGGATGGCAGTGAGCTTTATTGAGTTCACCGACAGATTTTGTTCCTGTATTAAAGCGCACAGATTGTTTCTTTAATCGATGAAATTTTTACTTGCTGTTTTCTGAACTATTAGTTTGTGGGATTTGTACTGGTATTTCCACTGGCCAGCAGTTGTAGTGAAAGAAGCGTTGAACCACCTTGATGTTAAGAAAAGTGATTACGTGCTATTAATAACAATCTGTTGCAGATTCGACTCGCTTCGCGTATTAATACTGGAAACAATCGATATGCTAAATGCCTGCCTTGTGGGAAGGTGAGTGACGCCGGTGCAGAACACAATGAACAAAGGAAACTAACATTGTTTATGCCTTATTTGATGACGAATGTACTGTATCTTATATAATACTATCGTTATGCATGTAGCGGAACTATGGGCCTCACGGAAAAAGGGTGACCCGGCTGAGTCACGCAATTTGTCTCTTAGTCTGATCACGAGGTGTGGCCATTAATTGCACGCGTTGATCACGTAGGATGACGTGAGGATCAATGAACTATACTTGACGGGATGTATGTGGAACATCTTAGGTGATTAGAGAGTTATTAGACAGGAATACAATTAAATACTTAGCTTTAATTCAGCATCAGCGGTGAACGTCGATCTTGACTTTGTACAATAATATTTACAAGTGCAGTTATAGACTGAACTGCGAATACTTCTGTACAATTCTGATTGTTCACACATATACATCAATTGTCAATGCCTAAACTGTATGTGGCGCCTGGCTAGGTCGTAGCTACTGGCTTAGCTGAAGGCTATGCTAACTAGCGTCTCTGCAAATGAGATGTCTGAAGCTATAACGAGTGAACCATTCCTACTAAAGTCGGCTGTAGAACTGTGCAGTACGCTAGCTTGTCTCGTAAGACCAGCCGAGTGGCGGCGCTCGGTCTGCTAGCGTCGACAGTGGCGACTCGCGGGTCCGATGTGTACTGACGGACCGCGGCCGATTTGAAGCCTACAACCTAGCAACTGTGGTGCCTTGCGGTGACACCACAACTATTGTCTGCTGTTAGTTAGATGTGCTGAAAGAATTTTTCCTTGTGATTGCTGTAACAGTCTCTAAGCAGCTTCATTCCCTCTGTTTGCGTAATAATATGCAGAAGAGAACGATCTGACCAGGCTTTCCGTTGGTAGTTATGGTTGTAGTGTATAATGCCTGGGTTTCTACAACTAAACCGTGCTTTCTGACCTGTCTTAATTGAAGTACATTTTGCTCGAGGACATTGTGGTTTATACGGCACAATTACGTACTATTTGTCAGTTCATTAACAGCTAAAGTACTAAATCTTTCCTGAGATAAGTATTTTCACGATTGCATTAGGTGCCAGCCTTCCTTTTTACTAATGTTGCAAGTATTTTCTGATTTCATATTCCTGTCAAACCTATTAAGTAATTGAAAGACATTTCGTCCAAAGCGGTGTTGATGAGAGGTTATTTGCTGATTCATATACATGAAAGTTTAAGTCTTTTAAGTAATTTTGGTTTGTTCTTAAATTCATATTTCTCTCTACTGTGAGTCCATGTCAGATGTCTTTGACATGCTGGATTAACGTAAAATTCAGTAAAAGTTTCAATAAATGTGTTCAAAAATGGTTCAAATGGATCTAAGCACTATGGGACTTAAGATCTGAGTTTATGTGTTCCCTAACTAAGCGCATCACACACAACCATGCACGAGGCGGGATTCGAACCTGCGACCGTAGCAGCCTCGTGGTTCCGGAGTGAAGCGCCTAGAACCGCTGGACCGCAGCGGTCGGCAATAAATGTGTTATGTAAAATGTACGACCCAACCTCAATCAACCGCTTCACGCTTTTCATCCTGGTAGACCATTAGTCTACACACAACAACACTCTGAATCCGATATCTTTACTTATTTATACAATTCTCACGCAGATAAACCTAAAATTATTGCGAAACTGTACTCCAGCTGTTTGGAAACGCCTTTGGATTCTGAGTACGATCTCGTATGAAACGAATACCCTATTCTTTCAGCTTCTGCCAAAAAATTGATATTGCATCAAAATAACCGGTCAGAATTACGCACAGGAAGGAAAATAGTTACATTGAAATCATTACCTTTTGTCTGAGCGGTTCAATCGCACCGGAACAGGTTTGTATTTGCCGCTCCACAACAGCAGTGGTTGACGAAAAAGTACCAATTCTCCCTTCGCTCGTATTTCAGTAGCATTCCGTCCAACTCTGAACTAAATATTCCTGGAGCTTTTGTCATGTTTTAAAACGACCTTGCTTTTCATCTGTCCGTTGAATGATAAATGCCAACATTTCACCCGCAGTAAAACAATGAATAATAAAACCAGCACGCGCGCACCATATTTTATTGCCACTTTTTCCCTCTGCAGATGTTGTACGACAGTCGAAAAAGGTGAGTTAGGAAAATTAAGTAGTCAAGGAAACAACGAAAAAAATAATATGTAAACGGGTAGCGAAATGCTTTGTGACCCGTGTGCTAGACAAAAGGAAAATTATTCCCGCACTGCAACGTTGCTTTTAAAGCAGGTTCATTTTATGAAGGTGGTACGGATAAAACCGAAAGGATTTTAGCCATAAAAACGGGGAGCAGGCACGCTGACTAGGACAAGAAATTATTTTCGAAATATATAGTTCGAATTATTACATTACGCGAATGACAACATGCTTTGATATACTAATAGGGCTGTTTAATTTCGTAAATTCTTCAGCTGATCACAATTTAGTGAAAGCGTACTACAGATTAAGAGACAAAGTAAACGTCTCTGATGAGTGTGCTGATTCATGCTTCAGGAAAGCAAATTTTCGAAACATGAGTTTAAAGAATCCGCTACCATAACGTAGTTTTCTTTTTTCCTATAGATGGCAATCAACTGGTTCATGCTCGTCTTTGATCTCATGCTATAATCACTAACTTTCCATAACTATCAAGACTCTCGTTCAGAAGACGAAAGTAATCTTTTTGTGGTTAAGACTAGTGAAAGCAATCACAGCAATCACTTATTTTTTTTCTTTTATCGTACTAGAGTCTCTCTTTGCTCACCTTAGACTCATTTTTGCGTCATTTAGATTTCGTTCGTCAGCTGGTTTGTGACTGCTCTTGAAACTCTGACGAATCTCTCTTTATGTGAAAGCGTGGTGCCTGTTCTTTCGGACATGTCCTAAAGAACAGGGACCCTGAGTGATCCGCAGCCGTGACTACTTTGCAACTAAAGGCAGAGGGAGTGAAAGGAAAGGAAAACTGAAGGACGTTAATGTCAGTTGCATGGAGACTTTCAGCGGAATCAGCGGCTACTAGTAGAAACTTTTATCGGATCGGGAATCGAACTTGTGATTTCCTGCTTTGCAGGCAGTTGCGTTAGCCACTGCACCACCCAGACGAAGTGTTTATCGCAACTGTGCGGACTACATCGGCACGCCTCCCAGCCGGGCCCCATTCCCACCTAGCGTCACCTATCCGCAACCCTGTCGCTGATTCAAGTCGCAATGCAGCAGACATCAAAAGTTCCTTCACTTTCCTTTCTGCCCCCTCCACAGTTTACATCATAAGATCCCACTGTTTACATAGCAGCTTTTTGAATCGGCTATTACAGTACAGCGTGCTTTTCCTATCCATTAAGACCTTGCTCGGAATGTGCTTTTCCAAAGCATAGTGAACGACACTTTTGAATTTTCCCCATTTGCGCTCCATATCCTCGTCCTCGGCTCTGAATATTCGATGCTGACTACTCAGGCACTCTGTAACTTGTTGCGGCGGGGCGGGGTCGGTCGTCTGCGTTTTTGATTAACGCTATCTTTCAGTCCGCCTACCTCTGTAGGATTCTTGCAGATGTCCCTTCACAGATACGTGCTAGGCAGTGTAAAGCAGCGCTGGCGAAACCACCACCTAATACCTACCACACAGGGGCCCCATAACTCGAGTTGAAAGTCAGTTCATGAAAGTTAATGATTAAAAAAATCGGGCATTGGGGATCTTCAGTCTACTTGTAGAAAGCGTTTAAAATTAGATTAACTCTGCTTTTTATTCATACTGAAATACGAGGGCTGTCCAGAAAGTAGGTTACGATTGATCGCGAAATGAAAATCACAGTGAAAATCATAAATGTTTCATTTGTAACAGTTAGCTACAACTTGTAAGAGGTGTATTGCTCCTGCAATATGCAAAGTATAAGAAAATCTCTGACCAGAGAGCAGTGTTGACTGCAGTAGGAACTGTGTGGCTGTAGCAGTAAGTTGTTGCTAGTCTCGAGTCTGCTCTCGTCTGGTATGGTGTATCGTGTTGGCTGGCCCAGTCGCGGTGCAGCGATATCGGAGCCTGAGTATTAATGTAAATCCCATGTAAATGTTTTAAAACTCTCGTAATAATAATCTTCCTCATAAAAAGTAACTTTTAACAACAATTCATTTCAATTTAAAGAATTTATTAATTTCTCCACCCATGATTATCCCGACTATTTGCAATAGAAAAATCGGTTGCTTCCTTTCATAAATGACAGATAGGTCGGCCAGCATTGCACAGAGCTGTGCCGGAAAAATTTATTGTAAGAGCAGATATACCCGGCGACTTCATTGAGGTAAGAATTTGTCCTTTTTTAATTCAGAATGATCTTTCAGGGACATGACGCAGCACTGCTGTCGTCCAAAATTTACCAGGTTAAATTCACAGTGAATTATTGAAAAATCATAAGTGAGTGACAATTTTAATTGAGAGGTTAGTTACATTGTTTTATTACCAGGTTACTCAATTTATTTTTTTTATCGGGACGTTACACTGAATGTGAACGCCATAATTATAATTTTTTACTGTTGAGAAATTTAGGAATTTTTCTGTTTTGAGGTTACGCTACTTGTGAATGAATTTTGAGTTTAGATTAAATCAGGAAGAATTTTTGTGGGGAGGTTAAATGAGAATATTATTTCATAATATTTATTAAATTTTCTGTTGGGAGATTACACTTGGCGACAACCGGCCAGGATCGTATTTCTTTGTGAATCTCTGAGAAGTAGTCACATATCTGCTCTTATTTACTTAAATGTAGTTTGCATCTGGCGCAACGCTTTTACTAATTTGTCACTCTTTCTTTCACAGATCATCGGCAATTTATTGCTCTTTGTTGTAATTGTTTTTTTCCATTTTTGCTTTGACTTTGTTTCATTTTGTGCTTAATTTAGATTAGTGAAAACGCCGCGAAAAACTGTTAACAGTACATCGCGATGTGCAATGAGTGAAACAGCCGACTCTAATAATTTGACCGATAATACCTGCGACACTCAGTGTAGTAGTGATAATACTCTAATTACAGATAATCAGTGCGTGCCGATCACTAGTATTGATTTTGATCCTAATGATGAGCAAACAAATTCAATTATGTCCACCGTAAATGTAACAATTGATGACGCGGCACGTTCCATTACAATGAACTCTGCCCAGCTTGACACACCCGATTTGCAAAATTTACGTAACGAATAGATAATTGTTTCTAACGAAGATGAACAATGTACTCAAAGTACGTCAGATTTATTTGATTCCGGTGTAATGACCAACAGTGCACATTCAATTGACAAACCTTTTCAAGAATCACAGAATGTCCAAATGGTTACACAAAACAAGACAAATGCAGATACATCATCGCACAGCACAGAGAATAGAGTAGGTAATATTGGCTGGGATCAAGTTATGGCAGTATTGCTACAAATTAATGAATCGTATAAACAACTTAATGAATCGTGCAAACAACTTAATGAATCGTACAAACAATGTAATGAAAATCTCAAACAATGGAATGAAAAACTAAACAACAGTTTCAAACAATTTAATGAAAAACAAGACAACAGTTATAAACAATTTAATGAATTGAGCGAACAACTTAACCAAAGTTTCAAACAGTCGAATGAAAAACACGACAACTTTAACGAACAGAACAAACAACTTAATGAACAGATTACAGCCGTTACTGTGCAACGTCATGATACTAAAGAACAATTACGTGAGGAAATTAAGGGTTGTGCTGGGAACAGTAGTGAAGAAACTAGATCTGTTGCACAAGAATTAAGTAGTACACGTGTAGCCACAACGAAATTACTTAGAGATGAAAGTAGTGCAGTCACTGAACAATGTTCTGAAAAAGCAACACAGTTACGCGACGAGTTTAATTTAATGTCACCAGAACTTTCACACACTCTGGATGCGAAAGTAGATAAGAGATTTGAACAACAGAACAGCCAAATTGAGGAACGTTTTAAAGTGACAGAAATGAAAAATGTTTCAGTCACTAACACGTCACAGCATACGCCACGTTCCGAACATTTGTCACACCCACACAGCCAGTATAACTTAAGTAATTTACAGAGACCACGCGACTTAAAATCCGAAGAGACACAGACAAACAGATTCTCATTCAATCCTCAACCTGTTCACACATACAGAGACGACAAATGTGATTATAAGCAATTTTTATCCGTAAAAAAATCTAAGGTATTTAAAAATGACAGAGCACAGCTACACGCTTTGGACTGGATACGACAATTTGCTTTTGTATTTTCATCAGTTTGGCCTGTAACGCAGAAACTAGAATTAGACTGGATACGACAATTTGTTTTTGAATTTTCACCGGCATTGCCTGTAACGCAGAAAATAAAATTTATTTGCGGTGCGTAATTGACCTCAGGGGATTCATTACACTTCCATGAATATGTGCCGTAGCGTGCACAGGGCCCCGAGCCGTAGTAGTGCTATTTCATCTTTAGTTTTCTGCACTGCTGCCTTCTCTTTTACTGTCCTTTATATCTATCAAAACAGCTCTTCAACTATCGATCTATCTAGACATAGGAATGAGTAAAGAAAACCTGATATGACAAATTTTACCGAAAGTGACAGTTTTCTTTAGACACTCCCGAAATGACAACTACCGCTGTAATTTTAATAACAAACAAAATTTTAATCAACAGTATGTAAAAAATTTTCAGCAGTCGCAAACTCATTTTGGTAACAATACAGGTTTTTCTCCGCAACAGCATCAAAGCCAGCTGGTTGGCATACCTGACCAACAATGTAATTTGCAAGGTCAACCAAGCTTTAATGATTCGCCGCCTACACGTATAGCGTCAGCTCCACCAAATAGTAACGCACAGCAACAAGGAAATCAGTACGTACGGGAAACACACCATTTCAACTCATATCGCAATGCACCGTATAGAAATGACTATCATGACAGACGTAAAAGTAATGAGCACAATTTTCAGCGTATGTTTAATATCAGTCGGTCTTACCAGCAGCAAAATCATCCGCAACAACAGATAATCATGAATGAA
Source organism: Schistocerca piceifrons (assembly GCF_021461385.2). Classification (NCBI taxonomy): domain Eukaryota; kingdom Metazoa; phylum Arthropoda; class Insecta; order Orthoptera; family Acrididae; genus Schistocerca; species Schistocerca piceifrons. The sequence goes on from NC_060146.1 coordinate 123,867,812, forward strand.
CCAGACAGTCGGTATCATCCCGAACGTAATACGTCAGGAAGAAATAACAGAAAAGTACAAATAGTCGAAATGCCACAGCATCCTCCCGCAAATAATAGCACGTCAGATAGAATCTGACTAGATACAGTACAGGTTGCATCTTCCAGCAACGCAAGCAATACTTGTGACACACAGAATCTTGTTCACGAAAATGTTATTACTTTGAACGACATCCGAGACACTCTTTTGCAGGAACAACCAGTTATTCAAAAAACCATTTCACACCCTGTCATTGAAGTAAAGATTGGATCATCCAAATTTTCAGCAGTAATCGATTGTGGATCACTTATGTCAGTTATAAATGAGGAAACTTTCAACGAATGTAACAAAAAGAATACCTATCCTACGTTACCATTAGGCAAAACTAAAGTCAAAGGAGCAGTATCTGGTAAAGGAGTAGATGTAAAATTACAAACACACTTATCGTTTTGTATTGCAGGTCATACGCTTCACTCAAATATTTGGATTGTTCCCTTATTGACAACAGACGTTATTTTAGGTACGAATTTTCTAGTACAACACGACGCATTTATTGACTTTCAAAATTCCTATTTAATGTTAAAGGATGAAAATGTACAACTGGCTTTAGAATTTCAGCACTCTTTATCTGCAGAAAAACAAACAATTAATCGGACAGAGGTCATTTCTGCATCACGTAACATAGATTGTCATTTGACATTGTTCACAGATACGTACGTACACAACTATAATTCACCAGATGAAGGCGATTATGACGTTATACAGATGATTACTGATAAAATTAAACAGAGCAGTGCAAATACAGACGACGAACGTTCAGAGCTACGCAAAATTCTTTTACAGCAAGCTCCAGTTTTTGACAATGTCCTTGGTACTATGTCCGGATTTATGTATGAATTTCAAGTTAAACAGCACGACACGTTTAAAGCCAAACATTATCCCATTCCGTATATTCACACAGAACAAGTTAAGAAATAATTGCAAGCTATGAACCGGCAGTTAGTCCGTACATAAACCCGCTCCATATTGTTAAGAAAAAGGATGGTTCACTTCGCCTCGTACTTGATTCGCGTCACATCAATGACATTATTATTAATGAAACAGATCGCCCTCAAACACTAGAAGAACTTCTACAGAAATTTCATGGTACTGCTATTTATTCCACATTAGATTTGAAATCGGGATTTTGGCAAATTCAGCTCCATCTGAACTGCAGAAAGTACAAGGCTTTTCTCTGTTTTGGTGACTGTTATCAATTTTGCAAATTACCGTTCGGTTTAACTATTTCTTCAGCAGCATTTATTCCCGGTTTGAATACTATACTTCCGACACAATTAAAAGACAGAATCACAACGTATGTAGATGACATTCTTATTGCAGAAGCTAACTGATCTGAACACAATTTGATTCTTGAACAACTGTTACAAACTTTTCGTGCACAAGGACTCACAGTTAATCTTAGCAAATACACTGTGGCTAAACTTCTATAAAATTTCTTGGACATGTAATTTCAGCAGAAGGCTTTGCGCCTGACCCGGAAAAACTTCAAGCCTTACGTGACATTACTGTACCTACGACGAAGAAACAACTACGCTGCTTTTTGGGTTTAATTAACTTTTTTCGTAAATTTATTCATTACTCTGCTTTAGACACCCCTAGATTATGTCAATTGACGGGTAAAAACGCTATTTTGTCCTGGGATAGCTAAGCACATTCTGAAATTGTCAATCTGAAACAAGCTTTGTTGAATGCACCACTTTTACCACAACCAGATCGTACTAGAAATTTTTCCATTGCCACCGACAGGTCTAACACCGCTTTAGGCGTACACATTTTTCAGGAAATTGAAGAAGAAGGTTCTACAGTAATTAAAAACATCGCCTTAGCGAGTCGCATTCTGTCACCTGTTGAACGCAATTATTCTGTCACCGAACTTGAAACATTATGTGTTGTATGAGCATTTGCGAGATTTAGGCATTTTCTTTATGGAAGACACACTACCGTTTACACAGATCATAGAGCTATACAGTTTTTACTTTCAGCAAAATTTACACATGACAGGTTAAGCAGATGGAAACTCTATTTACAGGAATTTAATTTTACAATTGTTCACATTCCCGGTACGCAAAATATTGTAGCAGACGCACTATCCCGTTCTCTCAGCAACAATCAGCAAGACATCGCAACCAACTTCTGCCAAGCAAATTTCAGCGTCATGTATATTCAACAAGTAGCATTTGAAAATTTAATTTCGGCATCATTACGAGACATAGCACAAGAGCAGAGTAAAGACAACGTATGGAAAGAATTTAAACACCTTTGGCAAGATAGGAGTAATGTCACCATCAGAAACCATTACACTGCACGCAATAATATTCTGTTTCGCCGCTCTCACCCTGACAGCAACAACTGGTTACTATGCATTCCTGACGAACTGGTTAACAAATTAATTTGGTATACTCATTTAAGTTACGCACATTACGGAGCCAGAAAATGTTTTCTTATACTGAGACAGAACTGTTATTTTGCCAACATGGAGAAACGTATTCGACGAGTTTTAGCGTCATGTAAAATCTGCCAGAAAGCTAAGTCAGACACGACTTCACATATTACTGCGTTACATCCCATTGTACCTGTTAAATTGAGACACATGGCCGCTGTAGATATTTTTGGTCCAATTCCCAGAACTAACAGAGGTTTTTCCTGCATCTTTGTCGCTGTTGAACTCACTTCAAAATTTGTAACCTTCACTCGGTTACGCAAAGCTATTGCTAAATCTGTTTCGAAAGCATTTGTAAAACATTTTCTATTTCATGTAGGGCATGTATTGAAAGTAATTTCTGACAATGGACCACAGTTTCGATCTGCTATATGGACACGTATGTTACGAACAAGAAACATTTCTCCGATCTATATATCCAGGTATCTCGCTTTTTCGAACCCTTCATTCCAGGATGTAATTAACTCCATACCAAATGAATCCACTATGCTATCTCCGACTGTCATACTGAAAAATATCGAACCACCTAACAAAATTAAAGAATTAGTATCCTTTCCTACTTCTCGTCGACTACGACACCATGAAATAATTGACATTGCACTCAACAACATCAAACGTGCCGCAGAGCGCCGGAGAAGACAGCAAAAACAGGTTTGTACACGCCGTGACTTTCACATTGGACAGAAGATATTAGTACGCACACATTATTTATCCAACAGAGGAAAGAGTAGATGTAGTAAATTTGAGCTTTTATACGCAGGTCCATATCGAATTTGCAGCATTCTTCACCCCCAATGTAGTACACGTCGAAACTTTGAGAACCCGAAAAAGCAAAGGCAATTACCATGTCTCTAATATTAAACCCTTTATTGAATGAACATACTTTATGGTTTGTCGCACTGTAATGCCATTTGCAGATATTTATATGAACACTTACTGATGATTATCGTATATTTTCTTGGCAAGTGCCCGGCAAGGTAAGGTTAGCAGGTCACTCGTTACATATCAGACCGTGCACATTTTGCATTCTTTGTGTATGTATGATTGTTTTCCTGTTTTGTTGGTATGCACTACGAAATCTTTAAGATATGACAAACACCAGTTGACTTTGACATTTTGCCTAATGATATCTCAACATCGTGAATATTTTACATTTTTTTACTACTAAATTATGATACTCTGTGTACATTTTTTGCACTTGAAAACTATGTTTTTGACATAATACGTTTTCTGTCATGCTATGCTGTATGCTTAATTATATCACTAGAAACAAGTTTTTATTTAATGGGTATATGATTTAAATGCAAGATCCCTATTCATCATTTTCAGAAAACAATAACGTGTAAAAGAAATAAACTAAACAAACCACAGTGGATTACTATGAAATGGGAATTTGACCTTCGGAATGAACGAAAGAAAATGGGATACCTAGTGGTGAAGAGTAAATGGATAAGAATTAACAAGTATACACTATACACATCGTATGATAGCAGTCATAACAAATTTTTTTTCGTTCAGAACACGAGGCGATTGATGCAGGCTGTCAGACAAGAACTACACATCTTAGTTTTAAAGATGAAATATGCTAGAAATAAGAAACTCTGTACTATGAATAGTTATATGAAGTAAATGGTAATATGAATAATGAATAATTAAGTGACCTTTTCCAGATGATAATGAATGATGATGAATAGTTATATGAAGAATATGCTAATATGAATTATGAAGTTTTCCTTTGCAGATGAGAATAATGATGAAGTATATATATTTGTTAAGTGATGCTATGTAGTTATTTAAGTATTTGTTGCAGTTTGTTTTGACGGTATGTCTTATGTCGCATGGCATAATGACTGAATGTTTTGGAAAGGACAGCTAGAGTACATACATATTGAGCACACGTTTCATTACCTGTTAATTCGAAGTTCACTACTTTTCAGCATAATATACGATTCTTCTTTCAGCTGAATAATCCGTTTTGTATTTTTTACAGGAGAAGCTATTCATGAAATTAATGTGCTATAAGCAGTTAGTTATTAAACCTGTTGTAGTACTTGCATTTTTTTACCCATTTGTGTGTGTCATTCATGAATGTGATCACATATACTCTACTTGTTTCATAACCTTACTACAGCTGACGCATGACGAATGACGTTACTAATCCTTATTTGCAGCAATAAGTCAAAAACAAATATTTTCATGCCCCAGTAATTAATTATCGATCCCAACGCAATCCATTGCTAGCACAAAAAAGTAGACCTTGAATAATAGTTACAGTGTGTTGCATTTTAAATATGCCCTATGTCACTTGAATGATGAGTTCTGAGTAATACTGAATTATGTTTTCTAACCACAGACCTTGAGTAATAGTTATAGTGTGTTGCATTTTAAATATGTCCTATGTCACTTGAATGATGAGTTCTGAGTAATACTGAATGATGTTTTGTAATAATGCATAAATACTATGCCAATAATTTCTGTAAATAATATTTTTGTTATACTCTATAAATGCTATGCCAATAATTAACTCCTGTTTTGAATGATGACTTCTGAATTATGCATAAAAATCGTTTCTAACTGGCAAATGTTTGCCAATGATTAGTATAATTAAATGAATTATGTAAATACTATGCCATTAATTAACTTTTGTTTTGAATGAATACTTCTGAATTATGCATAAAAATGGTTTGTAACTTGCCAATGAGTGCCAATGATTACTATAATTAGATTAATTATGTAAATACTATGCCATTAATTAACTTTTTTTTTGAACAATGACTTTTGAACGATGCATAAAAATGGTTTGTAACTAGCCAATGAGTGCCAATGATTACTATAATTGGATGAATTATGTAAATACTATGCCATTAATTAACTCCTGCTTTGAATGATGACTTCTGAATTATGCATAAAAATGGTTTGTAACTGGCCAATGAGTGCCAATATTTAGTGTAATCAAATGACTTATGAATACTGTTCTGTAATACTCCATACATAGTACCGAAATGTTTAGTAACTAGGCAATGAGTGCCAACAATTACTCAAATCGGTTCATAGACTAGTGTAATTCTCTATGATGACTAGTATAAGACTTAATGTCCTTCACCTTCTGACCTAAATGAAATATCCGTTTGTCCTGTCCATCCTCATGATCATGGAGCACTATATTTGGATTTTGCACTAATTCTACGTTGGTGAAAAAGTATCAATTCTGCAGGAGTGTGGTGTTGACACATCATGCTGTCCACCACCTTGAACGATGGAGATGTTATTATGGTCCCACTGTTTGGTGTACCTAATGTATTACAAAAATGATAACATTGAATATTAATACGACATTTCAGTGTCTTGGATACACTGATTAATACTTCAGGGAAGAGAACTTCAGATTGTCTCACTTGGTGTTGTGCTTCTGTAGAAAGATATGGACTTTCAGTGCAGCTACGTGCAACCTACTGTGCTACAACGATGATGCAATCCTTCCCTTTCCTTTCCTAGTTCTTGTAAAATGGTAGAGATATATACAGTTCGTGTTCACTTTGTAACAGTTAGCTACAGCTTTCAGCTACTTCTCTACGTAGTCGCCGTTCTGACTCAGACATTCGTAGTAGCGTTGTACCAACTTTCCAATACCCTCATCATAGAAGGCAGCCGCCAGTGCTTTCCGCCAATTCTCTACGCTGGCCTAAAGCTCGTTGTCTGTGCCGAAATGTTGTCTTCATAGCCAGCTGTTCGTTTGAGCAGAGATGAAACTCAGTGGGAGACAATTATGGGCTGTATTGTGGGTAACCAAACATTTCCAATTGAAATGATGCAGGAACATCTTCATTGCCCCTGCAGAATGAGGCTGAGAATTGTCTTGAAGAAGAAACCGCACGACAGTTATGTAATGTTGGTTGCATAGCTTCAGGGGAAAATTCTCACCAGGCCCTCATACTTGGCGGGAGACACTATTTGCTATAACATCTTTACGCGCTCACTAAGAGCTCAGGAATGAAAAGAGCGACATAATTCTACCTAGAGTCATACTAGAGACACTGCCCAACACATCTTTGTAAAGTTTTATCGGATTTTCATAGTCGTTTCCATTTCGCGACCGATCGTAATGTACTTTCTGGACAGCACCCGTACATGAAATGGCTACCAAGTCCATATTTAATAGGGTAAAATGTTATCATTTGAAGTTCACTGTCTGTATAACGATTGTTCACTGGAAAAGCAGCCATAATTTTAGTAAGTCCGATCCGACTAATTTTCACGTTATGCCAGCCACAGACCCACAACTATTTGCGAGTGAAACATTCGGTCGTTTCAGTGGCCTTCTTCGTACGAGGTGCTCGCCGAAATATCCCGTACAGAGCATGAAACACGCCACGCAGTGTTGTTACTACGAGCACAAATTTCACACGCTCATCTCTCTCAAACTACACTCCTGGAAATGGAAAAAAGAACACATTGACACCGGTGTGTCAGACCCACCATACTTGCTCCGGACACTGCGAGAGGGCTGTACAAGCAATGATCACACGCACGGCACAGCGGACACACCAGGAACCGCGGTGTTGGCCGTCGAATGGCGCTAGCTGCGCAGCATTTGTGCACCGCCGCCGTCAGTGTCAGCCAGTTTGCCGTGGCATACGGAGCTCCATCGCAGTCTTTAACACTGGTAGCGTGGACGTGAACCGTATGAGCAGTTGACGGACTTTGAGCGAGGGCGTATAGTGGGCATGCGGGAGGCCGGGTGGACGTACCGCCGAATTGCTCAACACGTGGGGCGTGAGGTCTCCACAGTACATCGATGTTGTCGCCAGTGGTCGGCGGAAGGTGCACGTGCCCGTCGACCTGGGACCGGACCGCAGCGACGCACGGATGCACGCCAAGACCGTAGGATCCTACGCAGTGCCGTAGGGGACCGCACCGCCACTTCCCAGCAAATTAGGGACACTGTTGCTCCTGGGGTATCGGCGAGGACCATTCGCAACCGTCTCCATGAAGCTGGGCTACGGTCCCGCACACCGTTAGGCCGTCTTCCGCTCACGCCCCAACATCGTGCAGCCCGCCTCCAGTGGTGTCGCGACAGGCGTGAATGGAGGGACGAATGGAGACGTGTCGTCTTCAGCGATGAGAGTCGCTTCTGCCTTGGTGCCAATGATGGTCGCATGCGTGTTTGGCGCCGTGCAGGTGAGCGCCACAATCAGGACTGCATACGACCGAGGCACACAGGGCCAACACCCGGCATCATGGTGTGGGGAGCGATCTCCTACACTGGCCGTACACCACTGGTGATCGTCGAGGGGACACTGAACAGTGCACGGTACATCCAAACCGTCATCGAACCCATCGATCTACCATTCCTAGACCGGCAAGGGAACTTGCTGTTCCAACAGGACAATGCACGTCCGCATGTATCCCGTGCCACCCAACGTGCTCTAGAAGGTGTAAGTCAACTACCCTGGCCAGCAAGATCTCCGGATCTGTCCCCCATTGAGCATGTTTGGGACTGGATGAAGCGTCGTATCACGCGGTCTGCACGTCCAGCACGAACGCTGGTCCAACTGAGGCGCCAGGTGGAAATGGCATGGCAAGCCGTTCCACAGGACTACATCCAGCATCTCTACGATCGTCTCCATGGGAGAATAGCAGCCTGCATTGCTGCGAAAGGTGGATATACACTGTACTAGTGCCGACATTGTGCATGCTCTGTTGCCTGTGTCTATGTGCCTGTGGTTCTGTCAGTGTGATCATGTGATGTATCTGACCCCAGGAATGTGTCAATAAAGTTTCCCCTTCCTGGGACAATGAATTCACGGTGTTCTTATTTCAATTTCCAGGAGTGTATGTCAAGTGTTTCATTAAAATGTTCGTAACTCCAGTCGCTTCAGTCACGATATGTCGAACCAAAATTAGCTCACTATGTCTGCGAGCGATCTGACATGATGTTATCTGTATCCCGGCTAGCAAGCGACTCTTCTCAAGGTACTCTCCTATATGCCCACTACTCTTTTCGCGCAGGAACAGCTTCATTCCGATTCTTTGTTGATCTAAACGACCAATCAGAATGTTCCTTCCAGATCTTTCTCGCGGCAAATCTTGCCTTATCCAATCACTAATTTGATAGAACGTTCCTTCCAGATCATTCTCGCGGCAAATCTTGCCTTATCCAATCACTAATTTGATAGTAATTAATGTCAGTAAAACTTCAAACTTTTGTATTTTGTTTAATAAAAATAAACGAAGTGCGAAATATTCTTCCAACTGATAAATAAACTTATTCCGCCTCTAATATCCACTCTGGCTACTTTTATACAAAAGCAAGCATACCCCGACACAGGTCATCTGAATCGCGGTTGCAACATAACTTTCCTACGGTTCGTTTGTACAGGGTTTTACGTGAAATGAAATAATAAATTTTAACATATGTCCAACATGCACTCTCTCAATCATTCTCACGCACTCACACGGCAAAATATAATCAAATAATAAATTTGACCAATTTTTGTATTACGTAATGCACAGTGACTGAAGTTTTAAAAAGAAAATTGTAATTAATTGATTTTTATGCACTGATAACTTTGGAATGGCTTCAAATGATAATGGAATTCAATCTGTTGTTGTTCCTAACTTTGTTTTAAAAAACAAGGGCAGGTTTCAGAAGTCTTAGGTAATTAGCTTGATCTCCAGAACTGTAATATATAAAAATCTGAAATTTTGACTGCATTAATAACAAAAGGTTGTGTACGAAATTTGAACAAAATCAGATAATAACTAATATGGATTACTTAGATTCGTAGAGGGTATGAATCTTCGTGTCGACTGAATGTTACGCAATGCAGTTCTGGCATCAGACAGCGCCAGCTGTGCTGTGAGCAAAGCGGAAAAAAAAAAACCATAGCCATTCCGCAGCCACCGTACTAAACGTCGTGCCTTACTGCAACGAATGTCACCTCATTATAACATGCTGCGTTACATTGTGTCCAGTCACTCTCGAGAATACAAATTTTCTTCATATACATCTTAACATTCTTAGTAACACGCGTGGTCTTAGTTGATGTCGCAGCTTTATCATTACTAACATCTTCCTCTGCGTTAACCTACTCGAAAAATTCTGGTCTGTTTGTTGCTGGCAGGTCTAAGGCGTTACCTTCACGCGTTATCAGCTCGAAGTACGAGGGCTGTCCAGAAAGTACATTACGATCGGTCGCGAAATGGAAACGACTATGAAAATCCGATGAAGCTTTGTAAAGATGTGTTGGGCAGTGTCTCTAGAATGACTCTAGGTAGAATTATGTCGCTCTTTTCATTCCTGAGCTCTTAGTGAGCGCGTAAAGATGTTATAGAAAATAGTGTCTCCCACCAAGTACGAGGGCCTGGTGAGAATTTTCCCCTGAGGCTATGCAACCAACATTACATAACTGTCGTGAGGTTTCTTCTTCAAGACAATGCTCAGCCTCATTCTGCAGGGGCAATGAAGATGTTCCTGCATCGTTTCAATTGGAAATGTTTGGTTACCCACAATACAGCCCATAATTGTCTCCCACTGAGTTTCATCTCTGCTCAAACTAACCGCTGGCTATGAAGACAACATTTCGGCACAGACAACGAGCTTTAGGCCAGCGTAGAGAATTGGCGGAAAGCACTGGCGGCTGCCTTCTATGATGAGGGTATTGGAAAGTTGGTACAACGCTACTACGAATGTCTGAGTCAGAACGGCGACTACGTAGAGAAGTAGCTGAAAGCTGTAGCTAACTGTTACAAAGGAAACATTTCTGATTTTCACTGTGATTTTGATTTCGCGATCAATCGTAACTTACTTTCTGGACAGCCCTCGTAATTCTCAGACAGAAGATTCAGAATAATGTCGCACAAAGTTTTCATTTTCACCTACTTTTTTGTTTAGGACCACCGCTATCTCTACTCTAACTTACCGCCCCAGTTGAGAGCTTCTGTGACATCAAACAGCAACACTGATCCTTTGACATACTGCACTATCCAGAAAGCCTAGCTGACACAGCCTTGAACGAAGTTCCGTTCCCCGACAGGGGCCCGAAACCAAATCAGTACACAAAAATCCAAGATGAGTACAAAAATATCTTTAGCAGGTCTCTTATTCTGTAAATGTTCCTCCGCTTTAGGTAGATGGAGCACAACCAATACATATTAGTTGCGGCTATTAAGTTGATAAATAATCCTGAAAGCCTATGCTGTGAGTAGTAATGAAATCAACTGTGGAGCTTTATGCTAGCCACGAAACAACTACAGCAGTCTGCACAGTCCATAGGCATACTACAAAACTAATTAGAATCGACAGACTTCTGATTAGGGAAATTAAAATATAGGAACATTTCGGCTCAAAATCGGGTGGCAAAATAAACCAATGTGTGACTAGGGCCTCCTGTCGGGTAGACCGTTCGACAGGTGCAATTATTTCGATTTGACGCCACTTTGGCGACTTGTGCGCCGATGGGGATGAAAAGATGATGATTAGCAGAACACCCAATCCCTGAGCTTAGAAATCTCCCACCCAGCCGGGAATCAAACCCGGGCCCTTACGATTGATATTCTGTAGCGTTGACCAGTCAGCTAAAAACTTTTTTTTTTTTTTTGGCTGATCTCACTTTGTTCGTAATTGTTCGTTGTTTAACTTCGGGGCTGACGCCCCGTGACACCTGTTAAGCTTCATCGTTGATCCGTTCCCTCAGTTTTTTTATCACAGAGGGCAGCTAACCCTCTGATCGAACACGCTGAGCCACCGCGCCGGCGCTACCAGGGGCCGACATTCGTCTGGTGATATTGTGTTAGAATCTCCCCGCCGGCCGCTGTGACCGAGCGGTTGTAGGCGCTTCAATCTGGATCCGTGCTGCTGCTATGGTCCCAGGTTCGAATCCTGCCGTGGGCATGGATGCGTGTGATGTCCTTAGGTTGGTTAGCTCTAAGTAGTTCTAAGTCTAGGGGACTGATGAGCTCAGATGTTAAGACCCATAGTGCTGGGGGGCCATTTGCCGGCCCCAGTGACCGAGTGTTTCTAGGTGCTAGTCTGGAACCGCGTGACCACTACGGTCGCAGGTTCGAATCCTGCCTCGGGCATGTATGTGTGTTATTTCCTTAGGTTAATTAGGTTTCAATAGTTCTAAGTTCTAGGCGATTGATGACCTCAGCAGTTAAGTCCCATAGTGCTCAGAGCCATTTGAACCATTTTTGGGGCCATTTGAGCCGTTTGAGAATCTCCCTCGTCGACATACAAATGAGCAATCCATGTGCATTTGTGTTCTCTAGCCACCACTTACAATCTGTAGTCGGGTCGCTGTTTGACTTCGCGCGGCTACGACGGGCGTTCAATACATAATGCTACACATTTGGGACTTAACTTCTAAGGCCATTAGTCCCCTTGAACTTACAACTACTTAAACCTAACTGACCTAAGGACATCACACACATCGATGCCCGAGGCAGCATTCGAACCTAGGACCGTAGTGGTCGCGCGGTTCCAGACTGTAGCGCCTAGAACCGCTCGGCCAGCACGGCCGGCTACATACTGCATATTACCTGTCCTCCAATATAGCTTACCCCCAATATTCCTCATAATTTTGAGCGTCTTGTACAATTCAACATTGTCGAACGCTTTCTCCAGAGTGGCAGACCCTACGAACGTGTTTTGATGTTTCTTCAGGCCTTCTTCCATTAACACCCGCAACGTCAGAATTGCCTCTCTGGTGCCTTTACCTTTCCTAAGGTCAAACTGATCGTCATCTAACATATTCTCAATTTTTTTTCATTCTTTTGTGTATTATCCTTGTCAGCAAATTACATGCATGATCTAACTTGATAGTGCAATCTTCCGGTTCTCCGAAAGTTTATATCGCCAGTCTCATACATTCCACACCCCAACGTGAACAGCCGTTTTGTTAAAACTTCCACCCAGTAATTTTATAAATTCTGATTGAATGTTATCTATCCCTCGTTTTTGATCGTAAATAGTTCAAAGATCTTTCAAATTCTGTTTTAAATTCTGGATCACTCATTTCGTCTGTGTCGACTCCTCCTTCTATCAGCTCATAGAGGCCCTCAATGTACTCTTTCTACCTATCCACTCTCTCCCCTGCATTTAACAGTGGAATTCCCATATTACTCTTACTGTTACCGCCTCTGCTTTTAATGACACTGAAGGTTGTGCTGACGTGTGTATACACTAATTCAATCCTTTCGACAATAATTTTATTCGATTTCTTCACATTTTTCATGCAGCAATTTTGCCTAAACTTCCACACCACATCCTACTTATTTCATTCCTAAGTTACTTGTATTTCTCTATTAGTGAATTTCCCTGAACATTTTTGTACTTCCTTCTTTCGTCGATGATCTGAGGTATTTCTTCTATTACCTATGGTTTCTTCACAGTTACCTTCCCTGACCTACGTTTCTCTCTCCAACTTTTGTGATTGACAGTTTTAGACATGTCCATTTCTCTTGAACTGAACTGCCTACTGAGGTATTCATTAAAGCAGTATCTATAGCCTCAGAGAACTTCAAGCGTATTTCACTCGTTAGTACTTCCTTCCGTATTCCACTTCCTTGTGCACTGATACATCCTGACTAGTCTCTTAAACTTCAGCCTACTCGTCATCATTACCAAATTGTGATCTGAGTCTGTACCTGTGTACACAATACAATCCGATATCTGATTTCAGAATCTCTGCCTGACCATGATGTTATGTAACTGAAACCTTCATGTATCTCCCAGCCTTTTCCAAGCATACCTATTACTCGTGTGATTACTGAGCCGAGTATTCGATATTACCATCCGAAATTCATTGCATAACTAATTTAGTCCTTCTCCTCTCTCATTACTAATACCAAGCCAAACAATTCCTGCAATTCTTACCTCTACACGTCCCCCTACAGCCACAAATCAATCCTCAAGGCACATTAGAATTTGCATGTCCCTTTACGTACTGAATTAACCGTTCAATATCCTCATAGACTTTCTCCATCTCTTCATCTTCATCTTGCGACGTCGGTATGTGCATCTGAACTATTGTAGTCAGCGTTGTTTTGCTGTCGATTCTAATGAGAACTATCTTATCACTTAAATCTTCACAGTAACACATTCCTGCCCTAACATCCTAATCATAAAGAACCCTACTCCCGTCATTCCATTTTCTACTGCTGTCGATATTATCCTATTCTCGTCCAGAAATCCTTGTCTTCTTTTTGTTTCACTTCCATGACTCTTAATATATCTAGATTGAGCCTTTAAATTTCCCTTTTCAGATTTCTCAGCTTCTCTACCAAATTCAAGCTTCTGACATTCCACGCCCCGACTCGCATAACGATGTCCTTTCTTTTGGTATTCAAACATTTTCTCATTGTCACCTCCCACTTGGCAGTCCCCTCCAGGAGTTCCGAATGGAGGACCATTACGGAATCTTTTACCAATAGAGAGATCATCATCACACTCTTTCAGTTACAGGCCAGGTGTCTTGTTGACGCCCGTTTTGTGTCTTTAATGCAGTGGTCTGCATTGCCTTCTGCATCCTAATGGCTTTGGTCATAACTTGTTTTTCCACTTGTAGAAACATATCCCACCACAAAGGGAAAGAGTGTCGTGAATCTCCGTCATTGGCAGAATGAGGGTGACTTCGCATGCCGGAAGTCTTCTACCGCCACTGCTAATGAATGTTAATCAGTATTTAACCATTCGTTGGTTTCTAACCCGGGACCAAGGACGTTTTGATCACTAAACAAAAGACTCTACCCCTAGACCACTACTACAAGAATTCAAGAATAACCATAAATTTCTTCTGAGTATTTCGTGAGGTGTCGACATTCCCACGCTATGTATGGATATTAACCTTTATTCATGCGTAAGAGGCAAAACACGCAAAAGCTTATAATGTAGTAGCCAGGTTCGCCAATATTGGCCTTCTGATAAACTCCTGCTATGGATAATGCACTCAGAATCTGTCGGATTGTCGACAGCATAGTGTTCAAATAGGGATCGACAAAGGCGTCAATGTTGCCACGGAAAGCTGGAAGTTTGGCTAAAATCAAGTTCCTTTCTACGAATGAATATTTTGCAAAGACACTCATTACTCGAGACATTTTTGTTCTTTCTTGAATTCTTCTCAACGGATCATTCAGTTACACAACTGTACACTTAACTCCATTTTGAAGTATTTAGTGTGTACTGTCATAAATCAGATTACTGGAAACACTGTACAACTAGATCACAGTAAGTTGTGAAAGATCCAAGAACGCCTGGTTAAGGGGTTTTTTTAGTGGACAAGTGGTAACAGCAAATATTACGTCGACATCAGTAAGTATGTGGATAGAAGCCACTGGTCTTTTGAAAATCCTTGTTCTTATAACATGTCTCACATCCTGGTGAGCCTCCTCTCAAATAACAGCGGTATCGAAAACAATCCTTTTGCAGCTGGGTCAATACTAGAATGATCGAACACCAGTTGAAATAACAGCGCCGACCGGGGTGTGTAATGGTACTTTGACTACCGCGCCTCCACCAATACAGAGATATAATTTACGATCGCGCACGCAGAAGTGCGCTGCGCCAGCGACCGATTTTTATAAATAATTTTGTTCGTCTTTTAACTTTTTGCGTAGGTTTTTGTTTTTAACAACTAATTGATTACACTCTCTCTCGTGTATTTTTCGGCGATGTGTTGAATGTGCTTTTGGGTGGAAATTAAAATTATATTCCCAAGCGAGGTTGTTTCAATAGCGATTCGAGGTGGTTATCGCCAAATTTGTAAATTAATCATGACAGTGACAACTTGAAGAAGTTTTCAACAGACGGAGAAAAGTGAAAGACGGGTCGTCCTACAAGAGAAATTAGGAGGACAGCCATGAAGACTACATTGTAATTAATACTGCGTATCAAACAAGATTATGAGGTAAATTTCAATAAGTTTCTGATGCTATTTCCGTACAGTCGCTTTTTGTAGTGTTGCCGACCGGTCTGCCATGCACGGTCAAATTACAGCACGATCTCAATCAATAATACGAAGTCTGCCTTATCCGTAACTGAAACCACCAAAATTCAAAACCCAATCAGATTTTTTATTTTATATTTTTCACGGCAGAACCCCGAGAAAAAAGGAAACACTACAATTGGCGACCATGACAGGACTTACAATCTCTGGATTTGATACAGGTGCAATTATTATTAATTTTGGACATTTGATCTAATTTTAACCACTTAATAGCATCAGAAAATGAATTTGGACTAAGTCTCATTCATTTCAATTGTAATGTTACGTGCATGAAATTTACAACAATATTGTTTTCCCTGTTATTAATTCGTGTTAATTTTCATTTTCATGCTGAGGAAATTAATTTGGTTAAAAAAAAGGAAAAAGGATAACGTTCTATAAAATAATTTGCACGGACGCGAAAGAAAAATTTTGGATTGAAAACTGTATATTTGACGCTACATTTGCAACAAAAGACTGAAGAACAAAAAAAATTGGTGAGTACGGAAACTTACATTTTTTCCAGTATCAAGCAGCCATCTGTATTTCCTTTATTCCGATCCATTTATTTCGCAATTATTTTTTCAAATTGTAGTTAAAGTTGATTTACTATTATTGCAAATGATAAGTGAAGAGCATATTCACAGTCATTTATTTGTGAGATGGAAATTTCAGTACCAGTTTAATAATAATTCAATTTCTAATTAAAAACCATATCGAAATATCCATTTCCATAAGAGAAATTTCAGATTTCAACATATATTTTAAAATTTTTTTTTTGCCATTGGAAAATTTTATTTGCAATTAATTACGAAAACCACAAGATGGACGCTAGACGCGTAGAAATTGTTTCCGCGGACGAGCTTAGTGAAAGTGGCACATTGCAAAACATGTCCGACAGTCAAACGAATATTGAACTTAATTGTGAGGATGTTCAAGACATAATTTTACCGGATCGATTAAGACAACAACCCCTATATTTAAACAGATATACAGGCGAATGGAGAGTGAGTACTACGCCACAAAACGCGGCATTGACAACGTCAACTTCAGAACCAGACATCAATCAGACACGAAAAAATGACGAAACTAAGACACAGGACTCTGACATGCTCAATCAGATTCTGAAGTTACTTGGTGACCAAAACAGAAAATTTGACAAAACATTTGACGCTTTAGACGAGAAAAATGACAATTTAAAACGTGACATTGGGAAATTTGACATTAAATTCGATGAACTGACACGGGACATAAAACAAGATTTTGAAATACAATCGAGACAAATTGCCGACTTGACAGAAACCACCAGTAGTCTTGAAAGGAAATTTACTGACTTATCAGACAAGGTTACGAGACAAGAAAAGGTATTTGTGGAATTCAGTGACGAGACAAAAACTGACATACAACGATGTAATGAGAAATTGTGAACAGTAGTTTTTGAACAACAGAAAACCAGTACCCAAGTTGACGAATTACGACAGTCACACAATTCCGTAAAAACAAACCAAAAACACTTAGACCTGACGATTACAGACCTTTCAGACAGATTAAATGATGTAACATTGGAGCAGAAATCCTTACAGGAAAAGTTAGAAAAACTTGAAGACAGAGCAGATGTAGCATCTTTAAAGAATGACACAACTCTAGCAGAGAAACTTGTACATGAATGCAAATTATGTGATGATTATTTAGATGAGAAGTTTGAGACAATGACACAGATCATTTTAGATAAGACAAAGAAACAAGTAAAGGGAGGAACAGATAATATTCAGAAAGAGGTACGTAACTTAAAGAAAATGTAATACCAAGTTTGTCAGTGATACCAAAACCCATAACAGGCAACCGAAACACAAATGAGAATCCGAATAATGCTAGACCCAGCACACAACCGAAAATAGAATTACCAATGAGTGATACAAATCCCAATGAACCATTGTCAATGCTACCACAAGATCAAAATTACTATCAGACATCACCACATACTATGCACAGTTTGACACAAAATGCAGGACCCATAATACCATCGGGAGTAGCTGATGAAACATTAGTACGACATGGATACTTTCAGACATTTTCATGTGATGAGAAAGACAAAGTGCATCCGATTGTTTTCATCCGCTCTTTTGATGGTATTTTCCCGAGACATTGGTTAGAAGCCGATAAAATTCGATATGTTACAAATTTGTTACGTGGAAGAGCAGCTAGTGGGGAGCAGCAATGAAAAGACGATGTTTAACATTTGAACAGTTTGAACAAGCATTTCTTGAGGAATTCTGGTCGATCACAGAACAGCAAAGTTTAAAACGGGAAGTATACAATCCAGAAATTTACAACCCGAAGAAAGAGACTTTACGTCAATACTTTGAACGCTACCTAGACAAAACATTATATTGCACAAAACCATCAGATTTACCAGACGTAATTAGAACACTTGAAAGCCACCTACCATTTCCTTCCCCCAGGAACCATGGACCTTGCCGTTGGTGGGGAGGCTTGCGTGCCTCAGCGATACAGATGGCCGTACCGTAGGTGCAACCACAACGGAGGGGTATCTGTTGAGAGGCCAGACAAACATGTGGTTCCTGAAGAGGGGCAGCAGCCTTTTCAGTAGTTGCAGGGGCAACAGTCTGGATGATTGACTGATCTGGCCTTGTAACATTAACCAAAACGGCCTTGCTGTGCTGGTACTGCGAACGGCTGAAAGCAAGGGGAAACTACAGCCGTAATTTTTCCCGAGGACATGCAGCTTTACTATATGATTAAATGATGATGGCGTCCTTTTGGGTACAATATTCCGGAGGTAAAATAGTCCCCCATTCGGATCTCCGGGCGGGGACTACTCAAGCGGACGTCGTTATCAGGAGAAAGAAAACTGGCATTCTACGGATCGAAGCGTGGAATGTCAGATCCCTTAATCGGGCAGGTAGGTTAGAAAATTGAAAAAGGGAAATGGATAGGTTAAAGTTAGATATAGTGGGAATTAGCGAAGTTCGGTGGCAGGAGGAACAAGACTTTTGGTCAGGTGATTACAGATTTATAAATACAAAATCAAATAGGGGTAATGCAGGAGTAGGTTTAGTAATGAATAAAAAAATAGGAGTGCGGGTTAGCTACTACAAACAGCATAGTGAACGCATTATTGTGGCCAAGATAGACACAAAGCCCATGCCTACCACAGTAGTACAAGTTTATATGCCAACTAGCTCTGCAGATGATGAAGAAATTGATGAAATGTATGACGAGATAAAAGAAATTATTCAGGTAGTGAAGGGAGACGAAAATTTAATAGTCATGGGTGACTGGAATACGTCAGTAGGAAAAGGGAGAGAGGGAAACATAGTAGGTGAATATGGATTGGGGGGAAGAAATGAAAGAGGAAGCCGCCTTGTAGAATTTTGCACAGAGCATAACTTAATCATAGCTAACACTTGGTTCAAGAATCATAAAAGAAGGTTGTATACCTGGAAGAATCCTGGAGATACTTAAAGGCATCAGATAGATTATATAATGGTAAGACAGAGATTTAGGAACCAGGTTTTAAATTGTAAGACATTTCCAGGGGCAGATGTGGATTCTGACCACAATCTATTGGTTATGAACTGCAGATTGAAACTGAAGAAACTGCAAAAAAAGTGGGAATTTAAGGAGATGGGACCTGGAAAAACTGAAAGAACCAGAGGTTGTAGAGAGTTTCAGGGAGAGCATAAGGGAACAATTGACAGGAATGGGGGAAAGAAATATAGTAGAAGAAGAATGGGTAGCTCTGAGGGATGAAGTAGTGAAGGCAGCAGAGGATCAAGTAGGTAAAAAGACGAGGGCTAAATGAAATCCTTGGGTAACACAAGAAATATTGAATTTAATTGATGAAAGGAGAAAATATAAAAATGCAGTAAATGAAGCAGGCAAAAAGGAATACAAACGTCTCAAAAATGAGATCGACGGGAAGTGCAAAATGGCTAAGCAGGGATGGCTAGAGGACAAATGTAAGGATGTAGAGGCTTGTCTCACTAGGGGTAAGATAGATACTGCCTACAGGAAAATTAAAGAGACCTTTGGAGAGAAGAGAACTAGTTGTATGAGTATCAAGAACTCAGATGGCAACCCAGTTCCAAGCAAAGAAGGAAAGGCAGAAAGATGGAAGGAGTATATAGAGGGTTTATACAAGGGCGATGTACTTGAGGACAATATTATGGAAATGGAAGAGGATGTAGATGAAGATGAAATGGGAGATATGATACTGCGTGAAGAGTTTGACAGAGCACTGAAAGGCCTGAGTCGAAACAAGGCTCCGGGAGTAGACAACATTCCATTAGAACTACTGATGGCCTTGGGAGAGCCAGACATGACAAAACTCTATCATCTGGTGAGCAAGATGTATCAGACAGGCGAAATACCCACAGACTTCAAGAAGAATATAATAATTCCAATCCCAAAGAAAGCAGGTGTTGACAGATGCGAAAATTACCGAACTATCAGTTTAATAAGTCACAGCTGCAAAATACTAACGAGAATTCTTTACAGACGAATGGAAAAACTGGTAGAAGCGGACCTCGGAGAAGATCAGTTTGGATTCCGTAGAAATGTTGGAACACGTGAGGCAATACTAACCTTACGACGTATCTTAGAAGAAAGATTAAGAAAAGGCAAACCTACGTTTCTAGCATTTGTAGACTTAGAGAAAGCTTTTGACAACGTTAACTGGAATACTCTCTTTCAAATTCTGAAAGTGGTAGGGGTAAAATACAAGGAGCGAAAGGCTATTTACAATTTGTACAGAAACCAGATGGCAGTTATAAGAGTCGATGGGCATGAAAGGGAAGCAGTGGTTGGGAAAGGAGTGAGACGGGGTTGTAGCCTCTCCCCGATGTTATTCAATCTGTATATTGAGCAAGCAGTAAAGGAAACAAAAGAAAAATTCGGACTAGGTATTAAAATTCGTGGAGAAGAAGTAAAAACTTTGAGGTTCGCCGATGACATTGTAATTCTGTCAGAGACAGCAAAGGACCTGGAAGAGCAGTTGAACGGAATGGACAGTGTCTTGAAAGGAGGATATAAGATGAACATCAACAAAAGCAAAACGAGGATAATGGAATGTAGTCAAATTAAATCGGGTGATGCTGAGGGGATTAGATTAGGAAATGAGACACTTAAAGTAGTAAATGAGTTTTGCTATTTAGGGAGTAAAATAACTGATGATGGTCGAAGTAGAGAGGATATAAAATGTATACTGGCAATGGCAAGGAAATCGTTTCTGAAGAAGAGAAATTTGTTAACATCCAGTATAGATTTAAGTGTCAGGAAGCCGTTTCTGAAAGTATTTGTATGGAGTGTAGCCATGTATGGAAGTGAAACATGGACGATAAATAGTTTGGACAAGAAGAGATTAGAAGCTTTCGAAATGTGGTGCTACAGAAGAATGCTGAAGATAAGGTGGGTAGATCACGTAACTAATGAGGAGGTATTAAATAGGATTGGGGAGAAGAGAAGTTTGTGGCACAACTTGACTAGAAGAAGGGATCGGTTGGTAGGACATGTTTTGAGGCATCAAGGGACCACAAATTTAGCATTGGGGGGCAGCGTGGAGGGTAAAAATCGTAGAGGGAGACCAAGAGATCAATACACTAAGCAGATTCAGAATGATATAGGTTGCAGTAGGTGCTGGGAGATGAAGAAGCTTGCACAGGATAGAGTAGCATGGAGAGCTGCATCAAACCAGTCTCAGGACTGAAGACCACAACAACAACAACAACCATTTCCTTACCGTGATAAATTAATAGGAGTGTCCAAGGACAACATAAAGAATTTTTTCAGTTATGTTGATGAGATAGATGTTGTTTACAGAGATGAGATCAGGAATTTCAATCAATTGTACCCGATCCATCCAAGCAATTTGCGTACGCACAACAGAAATGACAGAGGTTATTGGAATCCGCCTCCGACACCATAACAAAACACTCAAAGAAACAATTCGCACTACACTGGGACAAATCCATTCAATATTAGGAGAAACAACTCGCAGCATTGGCAAGGAAACAGTAATTATTACTATAATGGTTATCCGAACAAAAATTACAATCAGAACAATAACAGTTATATTCAAAATAACAACAACAGAAGAAGGAATCGAAATCATAGAGATCAAAGAAGAGAGGATAATAGGTACCATCCAGGATATTTTCAGAGAAACAACATCCAACAACATCCAAACATGTATTGCAGGAATAACAGTAATGATAATACCAGTTACAGTCATGGGCGGAATAATGTATGGGGAAATCACAATGGACCACTGCCACGACACATGCAATACAGAAACCCTCAATTCCTACCTAACGGAACTCCCAATGCGACGCGAGGTAATGTCAACAACCAAACAGCTGATACTTGGGTGTCGCGCGACAGAAATGTAAATATTATTGAGTTGGGCAATGAACCCAACCCGCAGCAACAACCGAATTTGCCGGAAAACGAACGACGACCGAGCTAAGCGCTCTAGTTACGGTCGATAGGGAGCAGAACACAACGGAACCGACGGTTTGTTTTCTCCGATATGATGACAGTAAGAAAATAGAAAAAGAATTATATCAGGATGTAGATTTTAATAGTACCAGTAAAACAAAGAAGATTATTCGGGCTACAACAGGAGTTATGATTGGTAGTTATGAAGTGGAAGTAATGTTAGATAGAGGAGCAGCAGCAAGTGTCATTTCAATGTCCTTACATAATGAACTCAAACAAATAATGAACATACAAACATTGCCAGTACAGAATTGTCACATTATAAGTGCCACCGGTAACAAATCAAAGAATGTGAAATTTCAAGCGCTAATTAACTTCACATTTTCAAATATACCACCCAGTTACCGTTTTCTGGCAGTAGACAAATTAGTTATGCATTGCATATTAGGAATTGACTTTTTGAATGAATATCAAGCAATCATAGATTTAGGAAAGGGTAAATGTCATTTAACCGTAAACCAACAACAACTGGCAATAGAGTTAACACAGGGTAAAAACTTAAACAGTAAACAAGGTAAGTTTGAACAGTTACATTTTGCGCCTCCACCAGCAACGAACATATGTGATTTAACTTTTAATGTAGCTGTAGCTCAGGGAATTAAACCTAATGATTTATATGAAAAACACACAGAATCTGAATATCTGACAAAGGAACAACTACTTGAATTACTTGAAGTTTTGCAGCAATTTCCTGAAGTATTTGTGGAGAAACCTGGAATTATTAGAGGCTATACTTATGAGATGGATGTTAAACCACACAAAACATACTGTAGAACATATTATAATATTCCTTGGTCAAAGAAACCCGCAGTTTTGAAAGAGATTGAAAGAATGCAAGCTTGGGGTATCATTGAAAGGTCACATTCACCATATCGCAGTCCGATCCTAGCAGTTAATAAAGAAGATGGTAGTGTAAGGTTAGTGCTGGACGCACGAGAAATTAACAAAGTCATAATTCCAATCAACACACGACCTATAAATTGGGAAGAATAACTTTTAAAATTTCATAATGTACAGTATTTAACCAATATCGACCTCCGCTCATCGTTTTGGCAGGTGAACCTCCATAAAAACAGCCGTAAATACACTGCATATCTATGTGAGGGACGTAGTTATCAATTTTGTGTTCTACCCTTTGGTCTACGAGTAAATGCTGGAGTATTTATTGAAGCCTTAGATGCTGTCCTTGGACCACAATTGCTATCGCAAATCACAGTTTATGTTGATGACATTGTCATTGCCACCACTACTTGGGAAGAACATGTTAAACTTTTGAAGCAACTTCTGACTAAATTTTCTGACGCAGGTGTCACTATCAATTTATCAAAGACGAAATTAGGGAGGAGAGAAATCAAATTCCTTGGTCACATCATATCAACTGAAGGCATTTATCCAGACTGAAGAAAAATTGATTTGGTAAAGAATTTTCCATCCTCACAGAATCGTAAACAACTCAAAGCCTTTCTTGGTCTATCTTCATTCTTTAGGAAATTTGTACCCTACCACCTTCTTAACAGTCCACATCTTCTATTTTTTCTCAAAAGAAATAATATTTGAAAATGGACAGCTATCAGACAGATTTTGAAGCGATTAAGACTGGTTTAGTTAATGCACCGTTGTTATGTCATCCTGACATGACGTCAGACTTTTGTCTAGTAACAGATGCAAGTTCCTATGGGCTCGGAGCATTTCTATTCCAAATTCATGTAGAAAATGAACAAACAGTCATCAAACCTATAAGTTTTGCTAGCCGCACGCTCACTGAATGCGGAAAGTCATATTCAGTGACCGAGCGCGAAACACTTGCCATAGTATGGGCATTTTGCAAGTTTCGCTACTTTCTATGGGGAAAACGTACTAAGCTTTATACTGATCATCAAGCTCTTTCTTTCCTGCTATCATGCAAGTTATTACATTCACGTCTCGCACGCTGGTGTGCATCACTACAAGAATATGATTTTGATATTATATACATAAAAGGAGAATCCAACATTATAGCCGATGCTCTATCTCGTTTGCCACAAGGCCCACAAGAATTTTCAGATGTGACAGAACAAACATCAGATTTCAAAATTTTACCCATGTATGATGGTACATGTGCACCTTACTACAAAAACATGTGGAGGGAGTTAGCCATATTGCAGGACAATGATCCCAGGTGGATTCAGATAAAGAATAAAATACGTGCAGGAACAGACCCACATCTTGAAAAATATTACACATTACACAAAGAAGTATTAATTCACCGACGAAACCCTGAATCACAGCATTGGTGTGTTTGCTTACCTGAAGCTCATGTTGATGATTTTATTTCATTTACACACAGAACTTGGGGACACTATGGTGTAACCAAATGTACAGATAAGATTATACAATATTGCTATTTTCCAAATTTAAGGCGAAGAGTATTGAGTAATATTAGGAAATGCATCATATGTCAGAAAGCCAAATATTCTAATCGCGCAAGCATGAATGAATTGCACCGAATCATACCTAAGAGGCCATTACAGCTAATTTCTTTAGATATTGCAGGACCATATCCTCAAGCACGTGGAGGAATGAAATACATCCTTGCTGTGTTAGATGTTTTCACAAAGTATTTAAAATTATATGCTTTACGTTCAGTTTCTACCACTGCTATTACCAGACGTCTATTAACAGATGATTTTGTAAGAATAGGAAAACCTGAAGTTATGATCACGGATAATGCAGCATATTTTACCAATTTAAAATGGAAGACTTTTATTGAAGAACAGAATGTTAAACATATTGTAATTTCAAGATTTCACGCTGCAGGAAACCCAGTAAAAGAACATTTCGAGAATTTGGACAGTTTATGAGAACACACAAACCAGAGAAGCACACAAAATGGGTAGAATACCTAGCACCATTTGAACAAATAGTGAATAATTTAACTTACATTTCTACTGGATACACACCAATTGAATTAATTATGGATACAACAGAAAGAAATGAATGGACAGACCTTCTACCTAAATTTACAGCAACAACAAATCATGTTAGTTTAGAAGAAAAGGTAAGACAAGCTTACACAACATTATGTGACAAAGCTAAGGAAAGAAAGCAGAAATATGACAGAGGTGTCAGGAAAGCACAAACATTTCAAGTTGATTAGTTTTACTAAGAACACATCCTAAACCCACAAAACTGAAACATTTAAACAGGAAATTGCAGATCTTATACTCTGGACCATACCGAATTGCAAATATTCCACACCCTGGCTGTTATTCATTAGAATATCCATTAACACATAAACCCAGAGGTCTACATCCACACAGACATTTGAAAAAATACATACAGTAAAATGTTAGCTAATGAGAAGAAGGTAATTAATATGATATACAGTTATGATGAGCCTACATTTAAGTTATACAGATACTTACAATCTAATGAATGCAGGTAAGTCTAGAAAGCAATGTGAAGCATCCAATAGCTAATTAGATATTTGGTTATAAGAGGAGTTGCTATTGAGGCATATACACATTAGAGGAGGCACAGAAATGAACAGAATTATTTTCTTTAGGAGGCATGTGATAATAGTAATGTTGATATAACTGATGTGAGTGACTGAATGAGATGAGTGAATGTAATTTTAGTTTAATAAGAGGATAAATAGTAATATGGGCAGAGGTAAATGGAATATAAGATGAGAAAAATGTATTATTACTATTATTGTTGAAGTAAAAAAGTAAATGATGACGAATAAGAGGAGTATCTATATATATATATATATATATATATATATATATATATATATATATATATATATATAATGCTGAGGAATAAGTATGTTATTTCATGAAGAATGAATAATGGATAGGTGAGAATGTTATGAGTAATTGAGAATATGTTGAGAGGAGAGAAACTAGATTTGAACGCTATATATCATGTACTCATGGAACACAGAATGAAAGTAGTGGAAAGAATATTATTTATTGAAAGATTGGTATGCCTGAGATAATAACTTATGTGATGTCTTATATATTTTTATAACTAAAGGTGAAAGTAGAGATTTATGTGGAAAGAATTATTTACAGCAGCCACTGCTGGAAATATACCAGAAGGTTTAAATCTATAACACTTTAACACTAAACTAATGGGAACTTGTAATGAAATTTTTGGAGTTATGTAGGCTTGACACTTCAGATTGGAAGAAGTATTTAAGAGAACATATTTAGCAGTCATTTAATGACATAATTAAAGCTCATCTACTGTACTGAACTAATGCACCATTAAATAGAAATGAGAATAAGGAGAAAACAAAACGTCAGTCCTCTGTTGCGGCTCATACTCTCATCCCTCCCTTAGAAAAATTTATACATGTTGATGAAATATTTGACATTATATAATTCGTGATTATCTGACAGTATGGAGAGACATACACACATATTTATTTATGAATAGAATTTTACAGGTACCACAAGGTAAATACAGAATGGATATACAGCATGGAATGCAGCAGCAATTATCTAAGAAGATTTATTTATATTGCTTGATACTCATGAAAGGAAGGAGATGAACTACACAAACTTTATAGGAACGTGATTGACTTGAACTATATATATATATATATATATATATATATATATATATATATATATATATATATATATATATACACTTACCACACTGATGTACATACTTGTAGGATCCTAAGATATTTAGAGGGGCACCGCTCTTAGAAACGGTAATAGAGGGGTACCACTCGTAGAAACAGCAATAGTGGGGACACCACACTTAGAAACGGTATTAGGTATAGGAACTTTTAGATTATATTAAGTTAACATGTATTTTATTCATCATATTTTATTTTGTGTAGTCCACTGTAGGAGATGCCTTTACTAGTATTTATGAAGTAGTTAGCAACCATCCCATGAACCTATCCTCCTACAGAGGGCTGTCTTGAAGCTTGAAATATGTGTAAATTTTGTTCCAGGAGGCAAGATGAATTGTAAGTTGAATATTCTAGCGAGTTGCCACAATTATCTTCAAATGTTGCAAGTGTAACGAAAGGGAAAGGAACAAAAAAAAGGAATGAAAGGAAAAAGAATGAGCTAACAAATAAAATAAATAAAATGTATATTTCAATCTGAATGTAATGTAATTCAAATGTCAGCACAATGATAGTGAATGTAACGAAAAAATTTACTATATTTATCATTTAATTCTGTATATGTACTATATGACAACAATGTAACTATCTCATGTAATGATTAATTGCAAATATTTGTATATTTATGTACTTACTATATCAAGAAATTTATTTTAAGGAGATGTTAATGAACTGCAAAGGACTTGTGCATGTAGCACATGATTCGTATAAATGGAACTGAAAATGCAACGAAGAAACCAACGTGATGGAACACTGGTCAAGAAATATTTACGTACTGTCAATATGTCTTGAAGTGTATGGTGTAGTGGAAGCCGGCAGGTCTTCAGGTTGGTGTAAAAGACAAGCTCATCACCTGTGGTAGGCAGTGAGGTGTTTCCTGTGCCCTCATTGACCATTTATACCCCGGTAGACGCCACCAAAATTCGACTGCTGGAGATCACAATTTCGTGTTGACACATTGAACAAACTTTGGATTTTCTTCAAGTCACACGCAAGAGATCCAGGCAGTACACACACACACTCAGAATCCGATACTACGTTTTTTAGACATTGTAGCAATATAATAGAAACTTTTATTGTTCAAATTAATTCCATTGTAAACACGAATCATGTGAACTGAATTCAACGCTGTGCTAAGCAACGATAATACGCTGCAATTCAAAGACATTAATGTTACGACTCCTAAAGAAGATACACACCAAAAATACTGTATACAAAGACTGATATGCAAAGAGTATTGTGCTCAGAAATATTTTTTGTAATATGTAAATTTCTTATTTTCTCATTTATATATGTATCTATGTAAATTTTCTATACTGCCACGCGCGCTTGCGGAGCGTGTCAGTAGAGGAGGCATTGTAATGGTACATTGACTACCGCGCCTCCGCCAATACAAAGATATAATTTACGATCGCGCACGCAGAAGAGCGCTGCGCCAGCGACCGATTTTTATAAATAATTTTGTTCGTCTTTTTACTTTTGCGTAGGTTTTTGTTTTTAACAACTAATTGATTACACTCTCTCTCTCTTGTCTTCATACGAAAGACGTGCATTTTTCGGCGATGTGTCGAATGTGCTTTTGGGTGGAAATTAAAATTTTATTACAAAGCGAGGTTGTTTCAATAGTGATTCGAGGTGGTTATCGCCAAATTTGTAAATTGATCATGACAGTGACAACTTGAAGAAGTTTTCAACAGACGGAGAAAAGTGAAAGACGGGTCGTCCTACAAGAGAAATTAAGAGGACAGCCATGAAGACTATATTGTAATTAATACTGCGTATCTAACAAGATTATAAGGTAAATTTCAATTAGTTTCTGATGCTATTTCCGTACAGTCGCTTTGTGTAGTGTTGCCGACCCGGTCTGCCATGCACGGTCAAATTACAGCACGATCTCAATCAATAAAACGAAGTCCGCCTTATCCGTAACTGAAACCACCAAAATTCAAAACCCAATCACATTTTCTATTTTATATTTTTCATGGCAGAACCCCGAGAAAAAAGGAAACACTACAGGTGGCCGTGCGGTTCTAGGCGCTACAGTCTGGAACCACGCGACCGCAACGGTCGCAGGTTCGAATGCTGACTTAGGCATGGGTGTGTGTGATATCCTTACGTTAGTTAGGTTTAAGTAGTTCTAAGTTGCAAGGGACTTATGACCTCAGAAGTTAAGTCCCATAGTGCTCAGAGCCATTTTGAAATAACAGCCTTAAGGAAAAATTTCTTCACCTAACATACTACAGATGGTGTACACAGGGCTGCACGGCGAACGACGCGCTCTACCTGGTGTGTCCTGATTGGTTAAGTCTCCGTCGGTGGCCACGCCTTAGAATAATGGTGGCTGTCAGTTGAACAGGATGCCATGTGACACTAGCCACTAACACGCACTTAGTTTCGCTGCACACCACTTGGAGCGCTGCAAGTTTATCATTCCATCACTGCGCTTGCTCAATGGCTAATTTTTAGTCGTCCACGTTTGTTATCGTTTTATAGTTAACAGATGTTACGTTCATCGCTGTGTGCTTCTCATTAGAAAATATCGCGTGGACTGCACTGTTTCAATTGCGTTGTCAATAAGTAACTCGTATTCCCATTGCGTTCTTCTCGCATCCGTAAAATTGGGTGCGGTAAATGATTCAAAATTTTTTTCTGTTCCATATAAAACAGAAGCTGCTTTCATTGCATGATTTTCTGCTCAATTATGTGTATCTGTTAATGCTTACGAATATGAGTGTGATCTGCTGAATGTAAATGGGCTTTAGGTATTCATATATATTGTTTGTATTGGATGTTATTTTTATTAGCATAGGTTTTCCGCACTTTCTAGAATTTAATGGAGAACTACATGTTAGCAGGTTTTGACAGTACTGCTAAACAATTGTATTGCGTCTTCCGACGGAATGAGTACCGTACGTAGTTCTGCCTTGAATGGTGTTGCTTCGTGCCACTGGCATTTAGGAACATGCATTTCATATGGGATTGCAGAATAGCGATGTAAATGTAGATGTAGAATGAGTAGGGCCTATGCTTTGTAGTCTTGGTGGCTAGAGCATTCTTCTTTGCAAATGCTAAAACTTTGACAGTAATTACGCAAAACTGTACTAAGGATAGCTTGAATTATTCAGTATCTACGGTGTACTCCAACTCCATTGTAGTTCTTCTGGTTTCACTTCAACTCATGTTAATGTAATCTGGTAGTACCTTCACACCTTCCCTCAACTACATCTACACTTACATATATACTCCGAAAGCTACTGTACGGCGCGTGGCGGAGGGTACCCTGTAGCATTATTGAGAAGTGGTATTTACTGTTATTAAGGAAAACGTGTAAGGAAGGACACACCATTGTAACTTTCTTTTCACACAACCTGTTCATTTAACAATATATAATAACAAATTTGTTTTCTTTACAAATTACCAAATTTGTTAAATGAATAAGCTTTTACAAGGGAAATCAAAACAAGGACAACATGACAATAATTACAAGGGCCCGGACCTACAGCTCACAGGTGAAACTACTACCTACATAAAGTGAATGAGATATCCTCACTTGTCATTTATTATCCGCAGTCTACTTCTAATGCCCGAGTGAATGAATTACCCGAAGTCACTGAAAACCACATTTTACTTCTAAATAGACATCCCCGTTTTTCTAAAATTCTCTTGATTGTGTAAGTACGACTGTTTTCTCGTGAGCCCACTTTCTTCTCCTTGCAAACATGCATCTTTTATTGCTCTCAAGCAACTGTATCTCATTTTTGATTTAACTGTATTCATGAGAATTATACCCCTGTAATTGTCAGATGTATTTCCTTGTTTATTTTTAAATTTTTCTTTGGCGGCTTTCCAATCATCAGGGATTTTGTATTTTCGCCAGAGTTTATTTAATTATTAATTAGTTGGCAGAGCGCCTACCCCCCCCCCCCCCAACTTAATAATATTTATTCCACCTGGGTCACGACTATTGCGATCTTCAAACATTTAAGAACACGTTCAGCCTTATCTAAGGTTCTATGTTGATCCATTGTAGACATCTGAGGTTGTTGAATCAACTGCCTTCCTGTTATTGCACCCATCGTAATATACAGGGTGAGCATTAAAAATTGTTAAAGATCATTCTCGGGAGGGCAGATAGGGTCAACTGTCAGATATAATGCCGGTTAGAGAGAAAGGTTGATGGAGTAACAGTAAGACACGAAAGCTACTGCAAGTCCCCGGATGGGCTCAGCACTCATACAGTAACACAAGAAAATGACATCACGGTAACAGAGCAATATCGTCGTAATGGAGGCTGCACGAAGTGTCACACGGGAGCTCAGCCAGAATGCAAGAGTAGCTATTACTGTTACTGAAGCAGCAGGAAAATGGTCTGAAAGGTGAAATTGTGAAATCTGGAAGTCATCAAGAGCGATGAAGTGCTCAGAAAACAAGAGCATTCAGATGTCCCCATAGAAGGGGTAACCCGACAGGCACATACTCCCTGACTTCCACATCTTAGCTCTTAGTTGTAGTTCAGTGGCATCTCAGTGCTACAGCTAATTAGTACCGAGGTGGAATATCTCCATCCATGGCCTACTGAGATGATTACGGTCTACAATGCCACCGCCCACTAGAAGTGACTGTTGCCTAGAGCTGCTGCCGCTGCCTCATCCTCACTTTCCCTGATGGCAAGACTTCGACGCCTCCCATTACCACGTCTCTACAGACCTCACTGGTGGTCCTTGGCAAGATTATAAATCACCATTTGCCTGAAGGAGTGTAGTAATAGAAGTTCGCAAATTGCAGCTACCAGCAGACTCCCTACATCTTGGGCCGGTCTCTTTCAAGGGGCCGTGACCTGACTCTCCATGACTACGGCCATCTCACTTACAGTTATTGGCTACCTTGCCTGAGTGCAGTCTACGACGTCTACGGGAGGTTCCTGGTAACTTCTGGCTATTCCGTGGTCGCTGAGGTAGGGCAAACCAGCCGTCGTTGCTGCAGGTAGCTGTATATGGCGTCACGAGCTACTGAGTAAGTGCCTTTCTCGAGATGGCAGCTGAGACTGCGATCTGCCCTGGTATCAGTGCATACAGTTGTGGCCAGCAATCTTCCGCCTAATGCACTGCTGCCAATCGTGAAGACAGACAAATGTGCACCTTCGACCAACAAAAATGTATTTGGATATCAGTCAAGCACGTAGCCAGGATTTTGCCAAAGGGAGGGCCGGCAGTCGTGTTTATTAAAGAGGACCTTAAAATGACTATTTTTTTTCGTTTATTCATAAAATTTCCCTGAAGCACGGTAAACTATTGTGTTCGACAATGATCTCGGAACTTTCACCAAGCGGACACACGAGCCAAATCCGGTCTTTGGCACCCCCCCCATTTTTTTTAGCCAAATTACAGCTGTAAATGTGAAGTGAACAAATCCATTACCAGCATTGGGCACTTCTTGGTTCGTGCCGGCCATACAGCCCCGCCGCAGGGCGCTGCTGTCAGGCGTTAAAGATTGCAGTTGTGCTTCAAATGTTTACAGCTTTAGAGCAAAGAAGTGTGAATCGTTTTCTATGGAGCAAGGGACGAACGAACATCGACATATAGAAGGAAATGCAGCCCACATACGTGGAAAACTGTCTCGCTTTGAGAACTTTGAGGTGGACGTGTTTTTGGGGTTGTTTCGGGGAAGGGACCAAAGATCATTGGTGTCATCGGATTAGGGAGCGACGGGCAAGGAAGTCGGCCGTGCCCTTGCAAAGGAACCATCCCGGCATTTGCCTGGAGCGATTCAGGGAAATCACCGAAAACCTAAATCAGGAAGGCCGGAAGCGGGATTGGACCGTCAACCTCCCGAATGCGAGTCGAGTGTGCTAACCACTGCGCCACCCCGCTCGGTGGCCGTGTTGTGAGTTCGACAAAGGCCGTGAAGACTTGCATGACAATCGTTGGTCGGGGAAGCCACGTTCGTTGCTGAGTAACGACAGTATTTCCCGCGTGGATGCAGCGGTTGAAAAGCAGATCGGTGTGTGTAGATTGCAGCCATTTCCTGCAAACTTTGCATATCTTATGCAAGCGTTCACAAGTAACTATGAAGCCAAGACAGCAGTCCGGCGACGGTTCCATAGTCAGCTGGAAGCATTGTACCGCAGGGGCATATCAAATTTAATGCTGCGATCGGACAAATGTGTGAACCGGTGTGGGAACTATATTGAAAACTAGTGTAAGGTACATAGAATGAGACGTACATTTGTCATTACCTGTTTGTACCTCAGTTTATCTAATAAAAAAAAGGGGCAAAGACTTTCTAATCTGTCCTCGTACAATCTCCTTACTTAGGGGTGCTGTATTTTTCCAAACACTAACAAGCAATCATGCTCCAATCTCCCTTCATCCTCGAAGGTCATTTAACACTCTTCTTCTTTCGGTGTAGATCTGAGTTGAGGAAGTGATCAGTAACCGACAAACGCAAATTTTTGGGACATTGCGAATGTTACTGAGAACGCTTTTTGGATAAAGAAATCTCTGTTCGACAAAGCTAGAACAACTTTTTTGTGGCGAAAATGCAAAGAATCCGTAATTATTCACCCACACTCTTTACCGAATTATCATTTAAATATGCATCTCCCATATCTTGCGTTGTAAGAAAGATTATGTTCTGCATTAAAGAGTGTCCTGACTAAACGAGGGGACTTTGGACAATAGTTTATTTATCATACGGTTTTTAGTGTGGGGATGTCGAAAGAGATGCTCGGCTCGCCTTCAATTCAACTCTTTTCAATTAAGCAGAGGGTTGCGTCTGTAAGGCAACTGGAATTTTTCAGGAAAGAAATGTTTTGGAAAAATTGGCTGTGACATGTATTAAGGAACCAATAGGAATTTCCGCAAACTGAAAAGGGGAAACGACAGCAAAACATTTTCAAGGTTGCTGCCGAACAGATTCAAACCACCTCATTAACCTAATCCAGGGTTGCTAGCTCAGTGGCCCAACACGTAGAGCTACCTGAAGTCGGTGGAGAAGTTGGAAAAACTGGTTCTTCTACATTGTTTTAAAATAAAATAAAATCCATCACAACAATAGATTGAATCCTGGCACTGCAGGTTTTTTTCGTTAGTTTCACATGTGGAGTCATCTGATAGTGCATGAATGCATGCATGTTTTAAGATTTAATTGTGTATGGAATTGCTGGCTTCAGTTATTAAATATTACAAGTGCTAAGAACGGGAGAGTGGGATGCAGATCGCAGCGCGCAATTTGGGGGGGGGGGGGGGGGGGGGGGAGTACCGGTAAGCTCTGCAGCCTTTGTCGTAATGTAGAAGTAAAGCGAGCGATTTATCTGACGTCCAAAAGGTCACGATCATTGACTTTCGGACCAAGTGTGGAAACATTTACAAAATGGCTAAGTTTGCAAAGTATGTGCCGCCATGTTAAAGTACACGATGCAAAGTAAACTAGTGCTCTCCAAAACTGGCGCTGTGACTTATATGGTGCACCATAAACGACGAGGTAGAACGACAGGTGTTGCCAAGTGTTCAGTCTAATACACATTTAACTGTTGAGCGATGACGGTTCAGATGAGCAAAGGGGCTACCAACAGTGTCTTCTCAACGACTGTTGAGCAAATATTGCTACGTGTGGGTCCCCAGAACGGGTGCCTGGCTAATGCTCCCATGCTGCCTGCTGTTCGTCGGCGACCTGAAGGCTGGAATTTATACACCAATAACCCAGATAGACGTCCAGTGAGTGGCGAGAGATGATCTTACACATAGCACACGGCCGTCTGCGTGTACGGGGTGAAACGTCTGACAGCAAGCACCCCATAACAACTGACGAAACTGACCAAGAAGTTGGATGGAGTGTTATGGTCTTGAGAATGTTTTCGTGGCGTTCGCTGGGTGATTTCAGCTTTTCAGCTTGTGCCAAAAAAAATATGCATCTATCCTTCAAATGACTCTAAACACTATGGGAATTAACATCTGAGGTCACCAGTCCCTTAGAATTAGAACTACTTAAACCTAACTAACCTAAGGACAACACACATATCCATGCCCATGGCAGGACTCGAACTTGGGACCCTAGCAGCAGCGCGGTTCCTGACTGAAGCGCCTAGAACCGCTCAGCCACAGTGGCCGGCCATCTATCCTTGGGGACCATGCCCAGCCCTGCAAGCAGTTTGATTTTCCTGGCATGTAATAGCAGGATAGTGCAACGTATCATACAGCTCGCAGTGTACTTCCATGGTTCAAAGGTCATAAGGATGAGTTTATCAAAAGCCCTTGCCACCAGACTACCTAGTTGAGAATCTATGAGACCCTCCCGAGTGGGCTGTTCCCACCTTGGATCCTCAGCCGAGAAACCTAGCGTATTAATCGACTCGGCATGGCACAATATTGAGATCCGTATATTCCAGAACCTCAATGACTTCCTTCCTGCACGTCACGTAGCGGTCGGCAGTGGAAAAGGTGTTTATTCGGGCATCTGGCAGTTTGTCGCATTATCGTGCATGGAGAGTGTAATGCTTAGAAATTGATGGCTAAAAGTGCAGCTAGAGGCATACGATCATTCGAAATGCATTAGTGGTACTTGGGGCACCCGCAGAGGCCAGAAACTGTAAAGGAAAAAAGTGACTGGAATGCAGAGAAGAAATACAGTGAAGAGCCAAAGAAACTGGTAAGTGCCGCAAACACGACGTGCTATGGACTTCAACAATGGTTGAGGTAGTGCTGGAGAGAATTGACACCACGAATCTTGAAGGGCTCTCCATAAATCCGTAGAATTACGAGGGAGTGAAGACCTTTTCTGAGCGCACGTTGCTACGCATCCCAGATATACTCAATAATATTCACGCCTGGAAAGTCTCATGGCCAGTAGAAATGTTAAAACTCAGAGGAGTGTTACTGGACTCAGTCTGTAGCAATTCCGGACGTTTGAGATGTCGTATTATCCTGCTGGAATTGCCAAAGTCCGTCAGAATGCACAGTAGACATGAATGGGTTCAGGTGATCAGACTGGATGCTTACGTACGTGCCACCTGTCAGAGTCGTATCTAAACATATCACGAGTCACATATCACTCCAACTGCATACGCCCCACACCATTACAGGGCCTCCACCAGCTTGAATAATCTCCTGCTGACATGCAGGGTTCATGGATTCATGAGGTAGTTTCCATACCGTTACATGTCCATCCTCGCTATACAATTTGAGACGAGACTCGTTCGACCGGGCAACATGTTTCCAGTGATCAACAGTCCAATGTCGGTGTTGACTGTCCCAAAGAGGGCGTAAATCATTGTTCATGCAGTGATCAAGGGTACACGAGTGGGCCTTCGGCTATGGAAGCCCATATCGATGATGTTTCGTTGAATGGTTCGCACGCTGACACTTGTTATTCACTCAGCATTGAAATACGCACCAATGTGCCGAATGGTTGCAATTCTGTGACGTTGCTCCCATTCTTGCAGGCTCTTTTTCCGGCCGCAGCGATGTCGAAGATTCGATGTTATACGGGATTCCTGATGATCTCGGTACACTCGTTAAATAGTCATACAGGAGAATCCCCACTGCATCACCACCTCGGAGATGCTGTGTCCCATCGCTCGTGCGCCTACAAACCATGTTAAGACCCACTTAAATCTTGATAACCTGCCATTGTAGCATCAGTAACCGATCTAACAACTGCGCCAGATACTTGTTGTCTTATACAGGCGTTGTCGACTACTGCGCCGTATTCTGTTTACGTATTTCTGTATTTGAATACGTATTCCTATATCACTTTCTTTGTCGCTTCGGTGTAATTTATCACACTGCCTGCTGGTGCCACCTTTGAAAATACTGGCTTTTCTTTTTTTTTTTTCTTCATCAGTCTACTGACTGGTTTGATGCGGCCCGCCACGAATTCCTTTCCTGTGCTAACCTCTTCATCTCAGAGTAGCACTTGCAACCTACGTCCTCATTTATTTGCTTGACGTATTCCAATCTCTGTCTTCCTCTACAGTTTTTGCCCTGTACAGCTCCCTCTAGTACCATGGAAGTTATTCCCTCATGTCTTAGCAGATGTCCTATCATCCTGTCCCTTCTCCTTATCAGTGTTTTCCACATATTCCTTTCCTCTCCGATTCTGCGTAGAACCTCCTCATTCCTTACCTTATCAGTCCACCTCATTTTCAACATTCGTCTATAGCACCACATCTCAAATGCTTCGATTCTCTTCTGTTCCAGTTTTCCCACAGTCCATGTTTCACTGACATACAATGCTATACTCCAGACGTACATCCTCAGAAATTTCTTCCTCAAATTAAGGCCGGTAGTTGATATTAGTAGACTTCTCTTGGCCAGAAATGCCTTTTTTGCCATAGCGAGTCTGCTTTTGATGTCCTCCTTGCTCCGTCCGTCATTGGTTATTTTACTGCCTAGGTAGCAGAATTCCTTAACTTCATTGACTTCGTGACCATCAATCGTGATGTTAAGTTTCTCGCTGTTCTCATTTCTACTACTTCTCATTACCTTCGTCTTTCTCCGATTTACTCTCAAACCATACTGTTTACTCATTAGACTGTTCATTCCATTCAGCAGATCATTTAATTCTTCACTTTCACTCAGGATAGCAATGTCATCAGCGAATCGTATCATTGATATCCTTTCACCTTGTATTTTAATTCCACTCCTGAACCTTTGTTTTAGTTTCCATCATTGCTTCCTCGATGTACAGATTGAAGAGTAGGGGCGAAAGGCTACAGCCTTGTCTTACACCCTTCTTAATACGAGCACTTCGTTGTTGATCGTCCACTCTTATCATTCCCTCTTGGTTGTTGTACATATTGTATATGACCCGTCTCCCCCTATAGCTTACCCCTACTTTTTCAGAATCTCGAACAGCTTGCACCATTTTATGTTGTCGAACGCTTGTTCCAGGTAGACAAATCCTATGAACGTGTCTTGATTTTTCTTTAGCCTTGCTTCCATTATTAGCCGTAACGTCAGAATTGCCTCTCTCGTCCCTTTACTTTTCCTAAAGCCAAACTGCTCGTCACCTAGCGCATTCTCAATTTTCTTTTCCATTCTTTTGTATATTATTCTTGTAAGCAGCTTCGATGCATGAGCTGTTAAGCTGATTGTGCGATAATTCTCGCACTTGTCAGCACTTGCCGTCTTCGGAATTGTGTGGATGATGCTTTTCCGAAAGTCGGGTGGTATGTCTCCAGACTCATATATTCTGGCATAGGAGAGAGTGGCTGATGGCCTTGAGAGATGAGTTTGCATTGTGGTTGTCACCTAACTGACGCTATCCGGCCGTGTAATGGAGACGTCATAGCTGTCCACTTGCCGCTCGGCGGACAGCGTGTGAACAGGCGACAGCGACACGGCTTCTCCACAACAGGCGAGCGGGCGGCGGTCAGCGGCCATTCCAGGCGACACCCCGTGCCACCGCAGTGGGGAATTGCGCAGTTCGCACGGGGGCAGTGACACGGGAATGCACTCGACCGGCATTAAGCTTTCAGACGCCGCGGACTGCGCTCCCTGACCACGGAGTAGGCGGCCCGCTCGAGCGTAAAACACCGCCAGGTGGCGTTTTACTGCTGCGAATTGAGCGGAAAATGTAGAAGAACAAAGTGGGAACAGAAAGAGCAGAAGGACAGGTAGGAGTGAGTAACAGGGCGGGTAGGTCAACTAAATTTCTTAAAGCACAGCTGAACGTGAACGAGCAGCAAACTGAGTGGTAAATACAGAAAAACCAAGAGTAAGAATAGAAGACCTGGTAGGAAATACTGTAACAAAACGGCTTGGTGAAATAATCTTTCACAACATGGTTGAACGTGAACGAAAGTTGTGGATTAGATGGTTTTGATGACGAAGTTTGGTTTTGTGGGGCGCTCAACTTCGCGGTTATCAGCGCCCGTACAAATTCCAACCTTTGGTCAGCCCAATCTCGCCACTATCATGAATGATGAGGAAAGAGTGACTACACAAACGCCTACTCATCGCGAGGCAGGTGATAATTCCTGACCCCGATGGGTGTAAACTAGGGTCCTCTTGTTTATAACGTTGTTAATAGAAATTATGTATTGTGAAATAAAACGAAATTAATTTACTCTGAACCTGATATACTTTCAGGCCCCCCCAGGAAGAAATTAAGCGAATCGGGCGAAAATTGGTAGACGTGTCGTACACGTACAGACAAATAAATGATTACAGTTTTACTACAATTGGAT
This sequence comes from Schistocerca piceifrons, assembly GCF_021461385.2. Taxonomy (NCBI): domain Eukaryota; kingdom Metazoa; phylum Arthropoda; class Insecta; order Orthoptera; family Acrididae; genus Schistocerca; species Schistocerca piceifrons. The sequence goes on from NC_060146.1 coordinate 123,906,652, forward strand.
GGTTTATTGAGAAGGAAGAGCTTCACAAACTGAGCAAGTCAATAACGCGTTGGTCCACCTCTGGCCCTTATGCAAGCACCTATTCAGCTTGGCACTGGTGGATATTGTTAGATGTCTCCAGAGAGATACCGTGCAAAATTCTGTTCAAATGGAGCGTTAGAGGTGAAAATCACGAGCTTGCTGGGGAGCCTTGCACGTAATGCTCCAAATGGACTCAGTTGAGGAGTAGTAAGGTCCTCCCTGATGGATGTCTCTTCGAAATGAGCCCTGAAGTCCAGCAAAGACGTGTCCAGAGACACCAATGGAATACATGCCTGACTGTCGCCCACCATATAGCCTGACAACTGAGAAGAGTGATGGTGCGGGGTGGCATTTTCTTCTTCTTCTTTTTTTTTTTTTTTTTTTTTTTTTTGATAGCGGAACCTCTGAGTATCATCCGCAGCAGCCATGTAGCACAGCGGTACGTCGACGATAATCTACGCCCAGTTTTGTCGCACTTTACGGAAAGCCAACCTGAGCTTACATTTCACCAATGCCCACCCGCACATGGCTACTATTTGTGCTGCTTGTCTTCGCATTTGCGAAACCCTGCCTTGGCCAGCAAGATAGCCGAATCGCTCACAGAATATACACTACTGGCCATGAAAATTGCTACACCAAGAAGAAATCCAGATGATAAACGGGTATTCATTGGACAAATATGTTATACTAGAACTGACATTGATTACATTTTCACGCAATTTGGGTGCATAGATCCTGAGAAATCAGTACCTAGAACAACCACCTCTGGCCGTAATGACGGCCTTGATACGCCTGGGCATTGAGTCAAACAGAGCTTGGGTGGCGTGTACAGGTACAGCTGCCCATGTAACTTCAACACGATAACACAGTTCATTAAGAGTACTGACTGGCATATTGTGACGGGCCAGTTGCTCGGCCACCATTGACCAGACGTTTTCAATTGGTGAGAGGTCTGGAGAATGTGCTGACCAGGGCAGCAGTCGAACATTTTCTGTATCCAGAAAGGCCCGTACAGGACCTACAACATGAGGTCGTGCATTATCCTGCTGAAATGTAGGGTTTCGCAGGAATCGAATGAAGGGTAGAGCCACGGGTCGTAACACATCTGAAATGTAACGTCCACTGTTCACAGTGCCGTCAATGCGAACAAGAGGTGACCGAGACGTGTAACCACATACCATCTCGCCGGGTGATACGCCAGTATGGCGATGACGAATACATGCTTGCAATGTGCGTTCACCGCGATGTCGCCAAACACGGATGCGACCATCATGATGCTGTAAACATAACCTGGATTCATCCGAAGAAATGACGTTTTGCCATTCGTGCACCCAGGTTCGTCGTTGAGTACACCATCGCAGGCGCACCTGTCTGTGATGCAGCGTCAAGGGTAACCCCAGCCACTGTCTCCGAGCTGATAGTCCATGCTGCTGAAAATGTCGTCGAACTATTCGTGCAGATGGTTGTTGTCTTGCAAACGTCCCCATGTGTTGACTCAGGGATCGAGACGTGGCTGCACGATCCGTTACAGCCATGCGGATAAGATGCCTGTCATCTCGACTGCTAGTGATACGAGGCCGTTGGGATCCAGCACGGCGTTCCGTATTACCCTCCTGAATCCACCGATTCCATATTCTGCCAACAGTCATTGGATCTCGACTAACGCGAGCAGCAATGTCGCGATACGATAAACCGCAATCGTGATAGGCTACTACAATCCGACCATTGTCAAAGTCGGAAACTGGATGGTACACATTTCTCCTCCTTACACGAGGCATGACAACAGCGTTTCACCAGCCAACGTCGGTCAACTGCTATTTGTGTATGAGAAATCGGTTGGAAACTTTCCTGATGTCAGCAAGTTGTAGGTGTCGCCACCGGCGCCAACGTTGTGTGAATGCTCTGAAAAGCTAATCATTTGCATATCACAGCATCTTCTTCCTGTCGGTTAAATTTCGCGTCTGTAGCACGTCATCTTCTTGATGTAGCAATTTTAATGGCCAGTAGTGTATGTTTGGATCATTATTGGCACATCTCTCGAATAATCTCGGTAGTACGACAGTCTAACGAGACAACAGAGCAAAATTTGGCGCGATACCCTAAGGAGGACATCCAAAAACGCTGTAAATCAGTGGCGAGCCAGATAATAGCTTGCATAACGTCCAGAGGTGGACTAGTGCATTATCGACTTCCTCACTTTCTTAAACTGTTTTGCTTGAATCGGTCATCCAATTTTTCTAACACTGTCATATTTGTTTGTCTGTACATGTACATCAGATGTACATTCTTCCCATTCGGACATTTACTTAGTGATGTGCTATTTTTTTTTCTCAGAGTGTACAAGCGTCGATTGAAGAATATCCTCTTGAGGGCGTTGCAACATAGCGCAACTCTGATGTGGGTGCTTCAGCAATGACATACAGACATTAATTTCTTTCTGATATACATACGGTAAACGTGGAGTGGTGAAATATGAAACGAACACTGTGCGAACAGGCCTTGAATGTCCAACGGTATTGACTGGCCGCCGTGTCAGTCTCAGTCCTTAGGTGTCACCGGATGCGGTTACAGAATGGCATGAGGTCAGCACACCGCTCTCCTGGCCGTTGTCTATGTTCGTGACCAGTGTCGCTACTTCCCAGTCAAGTAGCTCCTCAACTAGCCTCACACAGGCTGAGTGCTGCCCGCTTACCAACAGCAACTAGAAGAGCCGGGCAGTGACCATCCAAGAGTTAGGTAAGCCCTACAGGACTTAACTTCGGTGATCCGACAGGAACCCGTACCACAGCAACATGGCCGTTAGCCAGTCAAATACGGAAACGTTATTACCAAAGCCGTCCAAGCAGGACCATCGTACATTAGTTCTTATCATTGCTGAAGACAAACGCTGCTAGACACCCATTGCAGAATGAAGAATTAGTGCGGGGGCAGCATGTCTGCCGTAAAACCAGCGTTGTGGAATGCTGTGCCCATTTCCGTGCGGATGTCCATTCGACACAAGACTCCGGTAGATCTGAAAGGCCAATCTCATCCAGGACGCACAACTTTTGTGAGAGACACTCTAGTGTCCACCCTATACAACTGATCCTCCCCATTCCAATAACACGCCTGCAGTCCCTTAAGATAGGCCTTGAAAGGTCGAAAAATACTGTCGGACGAGGACGTGCAGCAGGCAGCGGCGGACATCTTCAAGCAGGAGTGCACGGCGCTTTACGAAATGGGTATCTTCAATTTGGAGCGTCGATGGGGTGGTTGCCTCAATGAAGACGGCTGTTTACCCGACTGTACGGTATTCTAACGGAAACTGATCGCCCCTTATACACGTACATCACATCTGCATATATACTCCTCGAGCCACCACACAGTGCTGGGATGAGGGTACCTTGTACCACAGCCTGTCGTTCTCTTTACCCTTTCCATTCGAAGATGTAGCGACGTAAAAACGACCATCTCTATCCTTCCGTTACTCTGCCTTTCGATGTGGTTACGTGAGGTTATCTTGGCGCCGGTAGAATCGTTTTACAGTCAGTCCCAAATGCCGATTCCGTAAACATTCTGGACAGTGTTTCACGAAATGGACGTCTTCTCTCCTCCAGGATTTCGAGAGCACTGAGCGTTTACGTAATACTCGCGTGATGATCGAAGTCACCGGAAACAATTCTAGCAGCTGGCGTTTAATGCAAACCAAACTGCACATTCTAGTAGTGATATTAGTCATCGTTCACTGGACTCAGGACTAGACAAGAGTTTAAACACTGATCAGCGCAATTGCTCTTAAATAGCTTTGCCGCTAGTCTTCATCATACTCATGTTGCGCGATGTAGAATATCTAATAATAAAATACTGAAAATCGTTGCTAATCTGTGTTGCTGTAATATCTGGCGTGTTTTGCACAAACCTATTAGGCCCTGTGACGAAAGTATATACTCGTTGCGTGCAGTTAAGCCACGTCACTAACAGTATATAGTTTCGGTGATAGCGAGTTCTCTTCTCCTACATTTATATGTAGGACACAAAGTTTATTTAGCTAACACAACAAATGGAGTCTTGTGAAATTGGGGCGAACGTATCTTATTCTATTTTATTTATCTATTTATTTTCGTTTTCGAAGAAAACGCCTCAGCTCAGTAGAAGCCGTTCGTTCACCTGAAGCACTGACATTGTATCTTGCCACACATCAACGAGCTGATTACCGCCAATATGGAGTATGGAGAAAGATTCAGGACGCCGCCGGAGAGCGAACTAGTTACATCTCTGGCACCGGAAAAGCGCTCCCTAGGCCGTGTTCCCTACATCTCCCCTGATCTACGCACAGTCCAAAATGGGCAAAGTTACATTTCTAAGACGATGACATCTCCGCCCAAGCACAACTGACTGTAGCCCGTGTAAGAAATAAACTTACTTACGACATCTACGGAATGATCCGTCGATATACATATAGTAAAAACTGGGTTAATATTTATTTTTTTGCGAACAGACTTTCCGCTATATAGGACATGGTCAGGCAGTTTAAAGCTGAACAGACTGAACCGTGAATTTACTTTCAAAATCTTTTGTTAAAGAATTTACTTTATTTACTAGTGATTTATCAAGAACATTAACACATTTAATAACACTAGGTGAGCGTGGAAGTTGTTGCCAGGGAGTAACTGATGAAAATGAAATTACCTTTAGCAAATGGGAATTTTATTCATAAAAGCTTTTTCAGAAACAGATTTGAAATTTATAAGCGGAAAAGCATCCTCGAAATATAAAGTTACAATTTTATTTAGAGGCAGAAAGAACAATATTGACAGTATGAGCCTTCGGGCTGAGAAGCTTGCCGCTCCCTTTCAACACGGCCGTAGTCACGACCGCTCACAACAACCTCTGAAAGACTACACTGGTGCAAATCTGCAACACACAAGATTGCTTTAAACTAAAAATTTTAACGACTCACACAAACACATTAACTATGCAGCACGTAAGAGGGATGGAAATGGTACAAACACTCACACTAAGAATTATTTGCCACCGAAAGTGCAATTTGTTTTCTAAACGACTCTTACGGTGGAAGGGTGGCAACATTATAAAAAAGACTATTTAAATAAAACCCATGAAATTCAGACTTACACAAAATGCTCTACATTATACATATGCCGCCTCGCAAGGTGATAGGCACGATAAAAACATACACTCCTGGAAATTGAAATAAGAACACCGTGAATTCATTGTCCCAGGAAGGGGAAACTTTATTGACACATTCCTGGGGTCACATACATCACATGATCACACTGACAGACCCACAGGCACATAGACACAGGCAACAGAGCATGCACAATGTCGGCACTAGTACAGTGTATATCCACCTTTCGCAGCAATGCAGGCTGCTATTCTCCCATGGAGACGATCGTAGAGATGCTGGATGTAGTCCTGTGGAACGGCTTGCCATGCCATTTCCACCTGGCGCCTCAGTTGGACCAGCGTTTGTGCTGGACGTGCAGACCGCGTGAGACGACGCTTCATCCAGTCCCAAACATGCTCAATGGGGGACAGATCCGGAGATCTTGCTGGCCAGGGTAGTTGACTTACACCTTCTAGAGCACGTTGGGTGGCACGGGATACATGCGGACGTGCATTGTCCTGTTGGAACAGCAAGTTCCCTTGCCGGTCTAGGAATGGTAGAACGATGGGTTCGATGACGGTTTGGATGTACCGTGCACTATTCAGTGTCCCCTCGACGATCACCAGTGGTGTACGGCCAGTGTAGGAGATCGCTCCCCACACCATGATGCCGGGTGTTGGCCCTGTGTGCCTCGGTCGTATGCAGTCCTGATTGTGGTTCTCACCTGCACGGCGCCAAACACGAATACGACCATCATTGGCACCAAGGCAGAAGCGACTCTCATCGCTGAAGACGACACGTCTCCATTCGTCCCTCCATTCACGCCTGTCGCGACACCACTGGAGGCGGGCTGCACGATGTTGGGGCGTGAGCGGAAGACGGACTAACGGTGTGCGGGACCGCAGCCCAGCTTCATGGAGAAGGTTGCGAATGGTCCTCGCCGATACCCCAGGAGCAACAGTGTCCCTAATTTGCTGGGAAGTGGCGGTGCGGTCCCCTACGGCACTGCGTAGGATCCTACGGTCTTGGCGTGCATCCGTGCGTCGCTGCGGTCCGGTCCCAGGTCGACGGGCACGTGCACCTTCCGCCGACCACTGGCGACAACACCGATGTACTGTGGAGACCTCACGCCCCACGTGTTGAGCAATTCGGCGGTACGTCCACCCGGCCTCCCGCATGCCCACTATACGCCCTCGCTCAAAGTCCGTCAACTGCACATACGGTTCACGTCCACGCTGTCGCGGCATGCTACCAGTGTTAAAGACTGCGATGGAGCTCCGTATGCCACGGCAAACTGGCTGACACTGACGGCGGCGGTGCACAAATGCTGCGCAGGCTAGCGCCATTCGACGGCCAACACCGCGGTTCCTGGTGTGTCCGCTGTGCCGTGCGTGTGATCATTGCTTGTACAGCCCTCTCGCAGTGTCCGGAGCAAGTATGGTGGGTCTGACACTCCGGTGTCAATGTGTTCTTTTTTCCATTTCCAGGAGTGTATCTTCCGAGTAGGCTTCCGTCCGTTGCCGATCGTCATTGGCGGATTGTACTCGGCCGGCAGCTGGCCTATATCTTCATCCTCAGCACCTCCCGTCTTGTTCCGACGACACAGCATGACTCTGTTCGCATGACATTTTGCAAGAATATCCACATACAACTCTGAATGCACCTGCCAAATTTATGCCATTTCAGCACTCATAGTTCAGAGGGATGGGAGTTCGATTATGTAAACAGCAGAGTATGGAAGGTTTATTGGTCTCTTTAGAATCTAGGACAATGAACCCATCGTTACATAAAATGTCTTACACTGTGGCCACGTCAAATGAGGCATTGGAAGTTTGTGTTTTCCGTGTACTGTATAATCCTTCAATGTAACATATCTTTGGTAATAGGAGTCTTTGTACTGCTGGAAGCCCTTGCTGATGTTGGTGCTGACGTGGCGACCTCACATGCGCCGACGCTCAAGACGGACAAGTCACCTTGTGTCTCAGTGCGCGACCGACCAACCGATCGATCCAACGGCCAATGACCATTGTCAGAACAAACCCAAGCAGACTGGCGGCCTAACACATACTGGCACTCCGGACGACAGACAAGACACTGACTGCCGCACACTGACCCGCCTGACCAACTGACCGGACTCGCCGATTGAGACTGACAAACTGCCGAGCTCATAGCGCCCCTTAAATGCACTTGAACAGGCAACCTTTCCACTTTCCCACAGAGCTAGACACCAAAGCCGCGATTGCCACAGCGGCGCCACCGACAGAACGGAGGACGACTGCTTCACACTACGCGCTGCGGCGGGCTGTTCAAAACAGCAATTTTTACCACTGCTCACAGACCACACCACATCAGCAAGGGCTTCCAGCAGTACAAAGACTCCTATTACCAAAGATATGTTACATTGAAGGATTATACACGTACACGGAAAACACAAACTTCCAATGCCTCATTTGACGTGGCCACAGTGTAAGACATTTTATGTAACGATGGGTTCATTGTCCTAGATTCTAAAGAGACCAATAAACTTCCATACTCTGCTGTTTACATAATCGAACTCCCATCCTCTGAACTATGAGTGCTGAAATGGCATAATTTGGCAGGTGCATTCAGAGTTGTATGTGGATATTCTTGCAAAATGTCTTGCGAACAGAGTATGCTGTGTCGTCGGAACAAGACGGGAGGTGCTGAGGATGAAGATATAGGCCAGCTGCCGGCCGAGTACAATCCGCCAATGACCGATCGGCAACGGACGGAAGCCTACTCGGAAGATACACTCCTGGAAATGGAAAAAAGAACACATTGACACCGGTGTGTCAGACCCACCATACTTGCTCCGGACACTGCGAGAGGGCTGTACAAGCAATGATCACACGCACGGCACAGCGGACACACCAGGAACCGCGGTGTTGGCCGTCGAATGGCGCTAGCTGCGCAGCATTTGTGCACCGCCGCCGTCAGTGTCAGCCAATTTGCCGTGGCATACGGAGCTCCATCGCAGTCTTTAACACTGGTAGCATGCCGCGACAGCGTGGACGTGAACCGTATGTGCAGTTGACGGACTTTGAGCGAGGGCGTATAGTGGGCATGCGGGAGGCCGGGTGGACGTACCGCCGAATTGCTCAACACGTGGGGCGTGAGGTCTCCACAGTACATCGATGTTGTCGCCAGTGGTCGGCGGAAGGTGCACGTGCCCGTCGACCTGGGACCGGACCGCAGCGACGCACGGATGCACGCCAAGACCGTAGGATCCTACGCAGTGCCGTAGGGGACCGCACCGCCACTTCCCAGCAAATTAGGGACACTGTTGCTCCTGGGGTATCGGCGAGGACCATTCGCAACCGTCTCCATGAAGCTGGGCTACGGTCCCGCACACCGTTAGTCCGTCTTCCGCTCACGCCCCAACATCGTGCAGCCCGCCTCCAGTGGTGTCGCGACAGGCGTGAATGGAGGGACGAATGGAGACGTGTCGTCTTCAGCGATGAGAGTCGCTTCTGCCTTGGTGCCAATGATGGTCGTATGCGTGTTTGGCGCCGTGCAGGTGAGCGCCACAATCAGGACTGCATACGACCGAGGCACACAGGGCCAACACCCGGCATCATGGTGTGGGGAGCGATCTCCTACACTGGCCGTACACCACTGGTGATCGTCGAGGGGACACTGAATAGTGCACGGTACATCCAAACCGTCATCGAACCCATCGTTCTACCATTCCTAGACCGGCAAGGGAACTTGCTGTTCCAACAGGACAATGCACGTCCGCATGTATCCCGTGCCACCCAACGTGCTCTAGAAGGTGTAAGTCAACTACCCTGGCCAGCAAGATCTCCGGATCTGTCCCCCATTGAGCATGTTTGGGACTGGATGAAGCGTCGTCTCACGCGGTCTGCACGTCCAGCACAAACGCTGGTCCAACTGAGGCGCCAGGTGGAAATGGCATGGCAAGCCGTTCCACAGGACTGCATCCAGCATCTGTACGATCGTCTCCATGGGAGAATAGCAGCCTGCATTGCTGCGAAAGGTGGATATACACTGTACTAGTGCCGACATTGTGCATGCTCTGTTGCCTGTGTCTATGTGCCTGTGGTTCTGTCAGTGTGATCATGTGATGTATCTGACCCCAGGAATGTGTCAATAAAGTTTCCCCTTCCTGGGACAATGAATTCACGGTGTTCTTATTTCAATTTCCAGGAGTGTAGAAGAGCAGTTCTCGCCCAATTGGTGATATGTATCCACATACGACACTGAACGCACCTGCCAAATTATGTCATTTTACCACACATAGTTCAGAGGATGGGAGTTCGATTCTGTAAACAGCAGGGTGTGGAAGTTTATTGGTCTCTTTAGAATCTAAGACATTAAACCCATCGTTACATAAAATTTATTGTACTGTGCCCACGTCAAATGAGGCACTGGAAGTTTGTTTTTTCCGGCATCGTCCAGGGCAGACTCAGACAGGGAACGTCGTTTAGTGAACTCTCAGTTGAGTGAACACACAGTTGTTGTAAATAGCTTGCTATGTATTGTGAAGTTTCCCTACGATTATTTGCACTCAGACATTGCGAGCCTTCTTTGTGTTACATTACAAGCAGTGTTGCAGACTTTATTATACAACAAGTCAGAAAGAGAAGTAAACCATTTAACTCGTTTGTGTTACTAGTTTGTTGGAACGTTGTAGAACCTTCTTTCTCCTATTCTGTTACCTGGCCCGTGGCATAGCTGTGTAATTGTGGTAGAGAGAAATTGTGCTAGCGGTGTACTGCACCAAAAGCCATTTCACGAACTCACGAACTCGGCCTACCGTAACAACAGTGGCAACTCGGCCTCCGCAGCAGTAGCGACAAGGCCTTTACAAAACTGGCGAAGAGGGTTTAGAAAACAGTAATTTGGAGAGAATAAAAAAAAATTAAAACTTTATTGCTGGTGCTGCAGTTTTACTGCATGAGCAGCGAAAATGTGGTAAGCGATAAACTTTTTCTCTTCCATCACTTCAGGCTTGGTGTCAGCGAGAGAAAATACCATACAAGTCTGAAGTTATATTTAATGTTTGATCACTCTCATTCTCAAATACTGGATGAATATGATGCGGGTAATTTGCACCCAGTGAAATTTGCGCGCCGTGAATTACACTACCTCGAGACATACACAATGTTCCTAACTGTAATAATTTCATTACTGTGTTACGTTTAACGTAAGACTATAGGTCTTAACAAGTAGATTACGACTTCATTTGAAACTATGAAATTCGGTAAACAACTGTGTGAGATAATGTAAATCGAAATTATCTTGGTACCTTAAAGCGTACATTACGAATTCATTTGAAACTTTTAAATTCGGTAAGTAACTGTGTGAGATACTAGAAATCAAAATTATCTTGGCGCCGAAAGTCGTTGGATAGACAAGTTGCAAACGGAAATGTGCCCGGTTTAGCCACTACATATATAGGCATGTAGCCAACACATACAGCAGTCACAGCTTCTAAATGAGTGAGTGGGACAAATTAAATAATCCTTTCAGTTACTCAGGTATTATATCTGAATTTAGCACCAAAGGCTGCAGCATAGTTAGTGTCTTATTGCTGGTACACTGTTCTACACCTCTTTGGAGTTTGGATTCACTTTGACTATAGATTCTGGCTGTCAGTTAATTTACAAATGCCGGTATATCTGCAGGTACCGAATTAAATAGAATCAGAAACCACAAAAATGTACTGTCAGAGTGAAATAACAAATACGAAATAGCGGAAAACCCGGGTCGGAAAGAAAACAATAACGAAAAGACAGGTAATTACTCACCAAATAAAGGGACTATTGAGCCTGGAATCGGCAAGGGCTATGTAGGTGTGTGTTTTATGTATGGACTCCAATTTCTTCTTGTGTCATGTCATCGGAGAAGTCGTAGAGGCCTCCAATGTGCCCTTCACACCTATCTGCTCCCCTCATTATGTCTTGTAGCGTAATTTCCATTGCACTCTTAACCTGATACTTTTGCTCTTAATTTCAGCCTAGGTTGTTTCAGCTCTTCTTTCTACTGAAACATTCCTTCCGACAACCATTTCGTCCCGAATTTCTCTGCATTTCTCCTGTAGCCATCTCGCCCTACTTCCTTGCTCTTCCTGTTTATTTCATTCGTGACTTATACTGCTGTATTCCTGTCACTTTTTCATTTTTTTACTTTCTTTCGTTAACAGCAGAAGTATCTACTCTGTTTCACAAGATTTGTCCGCAGCTACCTTTCTTCAAGATTTGCCCGCAGTTACCTTTCTTCTACCTACATCTGTCTGTGCAACTTATGAGATTCCCCTTTTTAGTGACGCCCACTCCCCATCACTGGAACAAACGTTGCTGCATGTGGGTCTTCGCAGCAGACGCCATGTTCGTGCACCCATGCTGACTGCTGTTTGTCACCGAAGAAGGCTGAAAATTACACGTCAGTACCATAACTGGTCTAGGGGAGCCGGCACGGTAGCTCACGTGTTCGGTCAGAGGGTTACGTGCTCTCTGTAATAAAAAAACTGAGTCAATCGATCAACAACGAACATAAATGGATGTCTTACGACGTCCTCACCGAGCAGATGCAACGGACAATAGCGAACAAAATGACATTTAAAAAAGAATTAAAAAAAAGGGGTAGCGTCTTTGATTCATAATCAAAACGTCTTCGGTCCCGGGTTCGATCCCCGCCACTGCTCAAATTTTGATAAATAAACAGCATTGGCGGCCGAAGACTTCCGGCATAAGAAGTCAGCCTCATTCTGCCAACGGCCTTGTCAAAGAGGGCGGAGGAGCGGATAGAGGTTCAGGACACTCTCTTGTCCTACGGATGGGAAATTGCAATGATCAACGATATGAGGATACAGAAGGCAATGGAAACCACTGCATTAAGGACACGTAAAGTGGATCCACAGGACACGTGGCCTGTAATTGAACAAGTCTCATGATCTCTCCATTGGCAAAAGATTCCGGAACAGTCCCCCATTCGGATCTCCGGGAGGGAACTGCCAAGGGGGAGGTTACCATGAGAAAAAGATTGAATAATCAACGAAAGGATAACGTTCTACGAGTCGGGGAGTGGAATGTCAGAAGCTTCAACGTGGTAAACCAGAAAATCCGAAAAGGGAAATGCAAAGGCACAATCTAGATATAGTAGGGGTCAGTGAAGTGAAGTGGAAGGAAGACAAGGATTTCTGGTCAGATGAGTATCGGGTAATATCAACAGCAGCAGAAAATGGTATAACAGGTGTAGGATTCGTTATGAATAGGAAGGTAGGGCAGAGGGTGTGTTACTGAGAACAGTTCAGTGACCGGGTTGTTCTAATCAGACTCGACAGCAGACCAACACCGACAACGATAGTTCAGGTATACATGCCGACGTCGCAAGCTGAAGATGAACAGATAGAGAAAGTGTATGAGGATATTGAAAGGGTAATGCAGTATGTAAAGGGGGACGAAAATCTACTAATCATGGGCGACTGGAATGCAGTTGTAGGGGAAGGAGTAGAAGAAAAGGTTACAGGAGAATATGGGCTTGGGACAAGGAATGAAAGAGGAGAAAGACTAATTGAGTTCTGTAACAAGTTTCAGCAAGTAATAGCGAATACCCTGTTCAAGAATCACAGGAGGGGGGGTATACTTGGAAAAGGCCGGGAGATACGGGAAGATTTCAATTAGATTACATCATGGTCAGACAGAGATTCCGAAATTACTGCATTGTAAGGCGTACCCAGGAGCAGATATAGACTCAGATCACGATATAGTAGTGATGAAGAGTAGGCTGAAGTTCAAGACATTAGTCAGGAAGAATCAATACGCAAAGAAGTGGGATACGGAAGTACTAAGGAATGACGAGATACGTTTGAAGTTCTCTAACGCTATAGATACAGCAATAAGGAATAGTGCAGTAGGCAGTACAGTTGAAGAGGAATGGACATCTCTAAAAAGGGCCATCACAGAAGTTGGGAACATAGGTACAAAGAAGATAGCTGCGAAGAAACCATGGGTAACAGAAGAAATACGTCAGTTGATTGATGAAAGGAGGAAGTACAAACATGTTCCGGGAAAATCAGGAATACAGAAATACAAGTCGCTGAGGAATGAAATAAATAGGAAGTGCAAGGAAGCTAAGACAAAATGGCTGCAGGAAAAATGTGAAGACATCGGAAAAGATACGATTGTCGGAAGGACAGACTCAGCATACAGGAAAGTCAAAACAATCTTTGGTGACATTAAAAGCAACGGTGGTAACATTAAGAGTGCAACGGGAATTCGACTCTTAAATGCAGAGGAGAGAGCAGATAGGTGGAAAGAATACATTGAAAGCCTCTATGAGGGTGATGTGATAGAAGAAGAAGCAAGAGTCGATTTAGAAGAGATAGGGGATCCAGTATTAGAATCGGAATATAAAAGAGCTTTGGAGGACTTACAGTCAAATAAGGCAGAAGGGATAGATAACATTCCATCAGAATTTCTAAAATCATTGGGGGAAGTGGCAACAAAACGACTATTCACGTTGGTGTGTAGAATATATGAGTCTGGCGATATAGACTTTCGGAAAAGCATCATCCACACAATTCCGAAGACGCCAAGAGCTGACAAGCGCGAGAATTATCGCACAATCAGCTTAACAGCTCATGCATCGAAGCTGCTTACAAGAATAATATACAGAAGAATGGAAAAGAAAATTGAGAATGCGCTAGGTGAAGAGCAGTTTGGCTTTAAGAAAAGTAAAGGAACGAGAGAGCCAATTCTAACATTACGGCTAATAATGGAAGCAAGGCTAAAGAAACATCAAGACATTTTCATAGGATTTGTCGACCTGGAAAAAGCGTTCGATAATATAAAATGGTGTAAGCTGTTCGAGATTCTGAAAAAAGTAGGGGTAAGCTATAGGGAGAGACGGGTCATATACAGTATGTACAACAACCCAGAGGGAATAATAAGAGTGGACGATCAAGAACGAAGTGCTCGTGTTAAGAAAGGTGTAAGACAAGGCTGTAGCCTTTCGCCCCTACTCTTCAATCTGTACATCGAGGAAGCAATGATGGGAATAAAAGAAAGGTTCAGGAGTGGAATTAAAATACAAGGTGAAAGGATATCAATGATACGATTCGCTGATGACATTGCTATCCTGAGTGAAAGTGAAGAAGAATTAAATGATCTGCTGAACAGAATGAACAGGCTAATGGATACACAGTATGGTTTGAGCGTAAATCGGAGAAAGACGAAGGTAATGAGAAGTAGTAGAAATGAGAACTGCGAGAAACGAAGTCAATGAGGTTAAGGAATTCTGCTACCTAGGCAGTAAAATAACCAATGTCGGACGGAGCAAGGAGGACATCAAAAGCAGAGTCGCTATGGCAAAAAAGGCATTTCTGGCCAAGAGAAGTCTACTAATATCAAATACCGGCCTTAATTTGAGGAAGAAATTTCTGAGGATGTACGTCTGGAATACAGAATTGTATGGTAGTGAAACATGGACTGTGGGAAAACCAGAACAGAAGAGAATCTAAGCATTTGAGATTTGGTGCTATAGACGAATGTTGAAAATTAGGTGGACTGATAAGGTAAGGAATGAGGAGGTTATACGCAGAATCGGAGAGGAAAGGAATATGTGGAAAACACTGCTGAGGGGACAGGATGATAGGACATCTGCTATGACATGAGGGAATGACTTCCATGGTACTAGAGGGAGCTGTAGAAGGCAAAAACTGTAGAGGAAGACAGAGATTGGAACACGTCAAGCAAATAATTGAGTGCGAAGTGCTACGTCTGAACGAAACAACTTGCAACAATTGTCGGGAGGGTCCAGGCTGAAGGATGGAGAGTTACTGTTTAGAAAATGTTTTCGTGGCCTTACCTGGATGATCTTCTTATTCTGGAACGTGTAATGGTTCAATTAAAACGGAGAGCCGACGTTGTTTCAGCTTTCCCTAATACTGAAACATTCCTTGTGACAACTATTTCGTACCCAATTTCTTTGTATTTCTCCTGTAGCCATCTCGATCTACTTCCTTGTTCTTGCGCTTTGTTACAGAAACATTTAGTCATCGCGAAAGCGTTACGGAGATGATAGGTAAACTCCAGTGGAAGATTCGGCAGGAGAGACGCTCAGTAGTTCGGTACGGGCTTTTGTTGAAGTTTCCAGAAAATACCTTCACCGAGGAGTCAAGCATTGCTCCCTCCTATGTATATCTCGCGAAGAGAACATGAGGATAAAAACAGAGATTAGAGCCCACACAGAGGCATACCGACAATCCTTCTTTACACAAACAATATAAGACTGGAATAGAAGGCAGAAACGATAGAGGTACTCAAGGTACCCTCCGCCACACACCGTCAGGTGGCTTGCGGAGTATGGATGTAGATGTAGCTGTAAACTTAATATTCTGCGTTACCGCAGGTCTTGTCATGGGGAAGGCCTCGTCAAAGAGGTCTATCGCATGAGCGTCTATGGAGGTGATTCCAGTTGTGGTTTCCCGTTGCCTTCCACTGATGATGATGAAATGATAATGAGGAAAACGCAACACCCCAGTCCCTGAGTGGAGAAAATCTCCGACACAGCCGGGAATCGAACCTGGGCCCCTTGGCGTGACAGACCGCCTCACTGACCCTCAGCTATCGGGGCGGACTAGTGGTTCAATACGAGCATGCAACTAATCTTGGGGACCATGTCTTGTTTACCTCACCATGATGGCATCTACCAGCAAGAAATTTGTGACACAGCTTGCAGTTTACGTGGGTGGTTCGAAAATCACTGGGATGGAAGTAACGTACTCCCCCGGACACAATATTCCCCACATTCTAACACAATCCAGAATATGTGCGACCACCTAGATCGGTCTGTTGGCACCATGGATTCAGAACTGTGAAACCCAGCCAGCTGGCCACAACGAGAAGAACTTGGTGAGGTGTTAGAGAAAACAGTATATTTCCTTTGTACCAGCGGTATTTTTGTGTCTATACTTCTTCCTCCTAACTGTAGACTCTTTTTCCAGATTTGTCTGTGGAGGAGATATAACAAACCAGGTGTAACGACTGTCTGAGGGGCTTGCTTTCCAATACGGAGATCGGATCTGAAAGTCATTTGAAAGTAATTAGATTTTTACAGGGCATTAGAAGGGAGTACTTTACCTTGGGGCTCCTGGTTCAAGGTGAGTGATGGTGACCCTCATTAAGCATGATGTGGCAGCGTGTAGAAATAACCCTAGTGCGCCAACAAACGCTTCGGATAATGCCTCGGGAGCAGTAGGTCTCGTGGTTTTTCTCGCACTGTACAGTGTAAAAACTGTGTGGACTCTGGCCAGACGCTGTGAAAGTTCCAAGATGGGAGACGAGGAGGAACATTCCAAGTGGTAACACCAGAATGTTTATATTTACGTGAATGATTGACAGTAACCTCTAACTTGAAATATGGATTATTAGAAAAATAATGTATACAGTACGATCTGCATGTGGGTAGAAAAGGGGAGGAAATGAGGAGTTGTGCCAAAGTACGCACCAAGTATCTGGATAATGTCAAAATGAAAGCTACTCCTACTTGGAACTGCTACCGAATGACGGATAACATGACAATGCAACCATAATTAGAAATTTGTGTTGGTAGCTAGCTACAGCTGTGACATATCTATAGAGATAAATTTTGTTTGTCATGACCAGTGTATATTGAATTTATTTTTGATCGATTTTGGTTGTTTAAACCACCATGAATAGGAAGCCTGAACAAACATAAAAAAAAGTTCAGACGTGTGTTAATTCCTAAGGGACCAAACTGCTGAGGGCATCGGTCCCCAGACTTACACACTACTTAAACTAATTTAAACTAACTACGCTAAGAACAGCACATGCACCCATGCCCGAGAGAGAACTCGAACCTCTGGTGGGGGGGGGGGGGGGGCGCAATTCGTGACATGGCACCTCATACCTCACACCCACTCAGCACAGTGAAAAAACATAAGAGAACCACATGTAGCATACACAGATCATAAATCAAAATATAAGATCTACACCTCAGAACGTCAAAACCAATACAGTGCTTACTAAATTACATCATCTGTTTTAATTCAATTTACGGGTAAGTTCCGATCGGTCGCGAAATGGACACTACAATGAAAAACCGATGAAGCTTTGCACAGATGTGTTGGGTAGTGTCTCTAGTATGACCGTAGATCACATCAAGACGCTCTATTCAATTACGAGCGCTCTGTAAGCGAGTAAAGGTGCCTAGAACAACGATGCCTCACGCCAAGTAGGAAGGACCGCTGAGAGGCTTCGCCTTAATGAATACAGCCCACCTAACACAACTGCCACGCATTCTTCGTGGCAATTCTCAGCCGCACTCTGCAGGGGCAGTGAAGGCGCTCCTGCAGCCTTTTTGATGGGAAGTGTTCGATCACCCACAACACAGCCTTAATTAGCTCGTCCTGAGTATCACCTCTGTTCACATGAAACGCTGGATACGAAGACAACACGTGGGCACAGGCTACTTGCTATAGGCCAGCGTAGACAATTATCGGAACGCACAGGGGGCTGCCTTCTATGACGGTGGTGTTGGAAATTTGGTATAGCGCCCCGGCAGATGTCTAATTTAGTGCAGCAACTATGTAGAGATGTATCTGGAAAGTGTAGCTAACTCCTGCATATAAAATGCTTCTGATTTTCACTGTGGTGTCCGTTTAGCGACTGATTGGAACTTACTTTCTGGACAACCCTCTTATCTAGAAGACAAGTGCTATTTTATAAAACATTTTCTATTATTTGCAACCTGGAACCCAATTATTCACATTGTGTCTTGTGATTTTGACTGTTTAAAGCTCTACTCATATATCGTTCCTTCCAGTCATTGAATATTCTTTACATTTGTACGCAGTGAACCACACCATTATGACCACCTGCTTCATAGCTTGTTTGTCCACCTTTTGAACCAAATACATCATTGATTCCTCGTATCATGAGTCCAAAAGCTTGTTGGTAGGTCTGTGGAGCTGCGTGGAATTCGCATAAATAACGGGTCGCTTATTTTCGTACGCGGTGACGGCGCCAGATAGCAACGCAGATGGATTCCATAGGATTTACATCAGATGAATTTTCTCGCGCAGACATCAACATTTGAATTCTCTATAAAGTTCTCAAACCGCTGTAGTACTGATCTGGCTCCAAGACGCGGATAAGTATATTGCTGAAAGATGACATCGGCGTCGGGGAAGATATCAAGCATGAAGGGATGCAGGTGTTCTGAAGCTGTGAGCGTGTCTTCGAATACTACCACAGGTCCCACGCCAGCGCAGGAGAATGTCTTCCTTAGCATAATACTGCTCCCACCAGCCAGCGTTCGTAGCGCACTCCACGTTTTGAGCTGCCGTTGACCCCGATGACGGCGTTTGTGGAGACGGTCACCAACCTAGTGTAGCAAAAATGTGATTCACTCGAAGAGGCGACGCGATTCCACCGATCGACGGTTGAATCCCAATTGTCAAGTGTCCACTGCAGTCGTAATTGACAATGTCGTTGAGTCAAAATGTGAACCCGTAGTGGTAGTCTACTGCAGAGCTCCATGTTCAACAAAATATGATGAATGGGGTGATCCGCAACACTTGTTCGTGCACCAGCATTGTGCTATTTTGGCAGAAATGCCACACGATCACCGTCCATCTTACTTTACAGAGTAGACAATCCTCCGAACCCGACGTTCTGTGAAGAGTCCAACCATTTAGCGCCTAGTGGTAGTTTCACTGTCCTTCTACCTCTTTCCGTAGTGCGCGAATCTTCGACCAACTACGCCGTTTTCGGTACATTAGTTCACAAGTTCTGCTTAATAATAATCTTCCCTTTGTCAAAATCCCTTATTTCAATGTATTTCCCCATTTGCAGCCCATATCTTTGCTAGGGAGATCCCCCGTTCGTGTCGGCTATGCTTACGTAACTTTGTTACCGCGTCACATGCCCGCAACCCCACCAGGTGCCATGCAACATTGCGGTGGTCAGTGGTCATAATGTTTCGGCTTATCATTGTTACGTGTAATACCCATAGTTCACCTCATTTGTAAGTGAAATGTTGCATCAGCTTTAACGTGAGACCTAGGTTTTCATACAGTATATCAATAGTATGGATCAGTAATGGAGTTAGATGTGGCGTGATATGTGTAAGTCCTCCCCTATTTTAGGTTTTAATTATTGACCAGTTTGTATTTCTGTTTGTACTCAATTTTGTTGTTATCAACCTATAGGTATAATATTTTTGTATAATTCACACAATGATGTAAGAATGATATTCCTGCATGCTTTATCACCTACATATTTGTATTTTTATCATTAATGTAAGGTAAATATTGTAGTTTTAATTTGTAGTCAGTTACACACAGTATATATTACAGCTGTACCCAAGGTCTAGGGTTTACATTATTGGTAGCAGGGAGTCATAGTTTCATGTCAGTTGTAGGCCGAGGTCATAGTTGCATGTCAGTTGCAGCCGGAGTTCTACGTTGTGCTACATATATACGAGAGTGTATGAGTTGTTATGTGCAAAGAAGTTATAAAATTTTATTGTAATCAAATAGGAGACTTACAAGAACATTATTTTTGGACATAGTCTCCTTGCGTTTCAACGCATTTGGTCCATCGTTGTACAAGCTTCCTGATGCTGTCATAAAAGAAGGTCCTCAGTTCAGCTGCGAGCCAGGAATGCACCGCTTCTTTCACTGCTTCGTCCGAGGCAAATCGACGGCCCCTTAATGCCTGTTTGAGTGGATCAAACAAGTGATAGTCAGATGGGGCAAGATCGGGACTACATGGAGTATGATAAAGTACTTCAAATCGGAATATCTGGAGCGTTTCAGCAGTGTGGGCAGCAGTGTGCGGACGGGCATTGTCGTGCAACAATGCAACACCTTTTGACAGCAATCCTCGGTGTTTGCTCGGAATTGGAGGCCTCAGCCTGGCAGTAAGCATCTCACTGTAACGTACATTGTTTATTGTTGTGCCCCTTTCCTCATAATGTCCCAGTACTGGAACTTGTGCGTCCCAAAAAACCGTAAGCATCAGTTTTCCTGCGGACAGTTGGGTCTTGAACTTTTCCTTACACAGCGAATTTTGATGTCTCCATTCCATAATCTGTCGTTTACTCTCCGGCTCGTGATTATGGATCCATGTTTCGTCACCAGTAATGATCCTGTCTAAGAAGTTATCCCCTTCGTTACCATGGCGATCCATTATTTCTTTTTACAGATGTCCAAGCGCGTTTCCTTATGCAGCTGTGTAAGTTGTTCCGGGACCCATCTGGCACAAACTTTATGAATCCCAAGTCTGTGGTGGATGATTTCGTAGGCAAAACCGTGACTAATTTGCAGACTATGTGCCTCTTCGCCAATAGTTAATCGCCTGTCTAAGAAAATCATTTCACGTGAACGCTCAATGGTTTCTTCACATGTGGCGGTAAACGGTCGTCCGGCTCCTTCATCGTGCGTAACACTCGTGCAGCCATTTCGGAATTTTTCAGTCCATTCGTAAACACTCCGTTGTGACAAAACGTTGTTCCCGTAGTGTACCGAAAGTCTTCGATGAATTTTAGCCCCTGATACGCCTTCCGACCACAAGAAACGAATCACAGAACGTTGCTCTTCTTTGGTGCAAATAGACAGCGGAGCAGTCAAGATTAACAGCACGGCAGTGGTAAGGAAACTAACCTAGCAAAATTGCAAAGGAATAACAACAAATAAACGAATAATGCGTCGTCAACGTACGACAGCACTACCGTAATAAACAAAAATATAACTAGATTGCGGATAATAATTGACTTACCCGCCTATATTATTGGTCAGTGATGTAAATTTGTTATCTAATATAATTTCCTGCTTCCCCTCATTTTACAATTGCATATTAACTTATTCCATTAGATAAAATTGTTTGACCCCTCTGATTTTGAGCGCTGAATGTCTAGGGTGCAAAAAATACATTTCATTTTCATGATTACCACATAAAAGTTGATTTCTCCGTTTAATATGCGATTCGACAAAACATTAACTGTCATTGTCTATTATAGACGCTGAACTGTCATTTTATTACTGACAAGGATGGTACTTGATACTCCTACAGAAATTTGTAACTCTGACGTTTCTTCATTGAACGATAGGCTCGATTAACCTAATTACTGTTTACAAATGTCGTTTATACAACATTATTATTATATCACTGATAACTCTTGGAGGACATTATTTTCATTTGTACGTTTTACATGACTGACATGTTTCCATGACAGCGTCGTTTTTCTTTTGTTTTTACTTGTCCTGCACACAAAAAATGTTGTTGTTGATAGGAACTACCTGTTGCCAACTGTGAAATCAGTTTTATTAACTGGTGGTTCCTATTATTTCACCAACGATTGTTTTACAGATCTTCTTATGTTTTTACTCTGACATTAGATCTTTTTGGTCATCTGAGACTACATAGGCCTGAGATGGCAATGAACTTTTAACTTTTATATATACGCAACATTCTTGTGTTTCTCAAGATGTCGTGAAACGCTGGTTCTGTTACGTTCCACCATTTTCTTTTCTTTTTTTTTTTTTTTTTTTTTTTGTTACTCTGCCTTACGAAAGGTTCTGCTGTGTGAAACATTATTTTTGAAGCGACAGGTGTAATAATTCCGTAAGTTAGTTCTGCAAGTACTTAATATGATGTCGAAATTTGGAGGTACAACTGTTATATCCCGATTTTTTGGTCTGTGTATGTGTTGGCCTAAGCTATCGCCAGAACACCGGTCGGGAAAAATTAAGCGCGAAGATCGATTAGTAGCAGCTGGTTCATGCGCGCCTATCACAAGAGAGGACAGAGACACACCCACAAGCAACACACCACCAACGCCCTCTCGACAGCAAGTATTTAGGCAGTCGCTAGCCTGAGGGCCTCACTCACTGATTCATCCAATTTGGCATCTGGCAGTTTACTCGCAAAAAAATGGTTCATATGGCTCTGAGTACTATGTGACTTAACTGCTGAGGTTATCAGTCGCCTGGAACTTATAACTAATTAAACCTAACTAATCTAAGGACATCACACACATCCATGCCTGATGCAGGATTCGAACCTGTGACCGTAGCGGTCGCTCGGTTCCAGACTGTAGCGACTAG
The DNA here is from genome assembly GCF_021461385.2 of Schistocerca piceifrons. Taxonomy (NCBI): domain Eukaryota; kingdom Metazoa; phylum Arthropoda; class Insecta; order Orthoptera; family Acrididae; genus Schistocerca; species Schistocerca piceifrons. The sequence continues at coordinate 123,928,893 of NC_060146.1, forward strand.
AACCGCACGGCCACTCCGGCCGGCAGTTTACTCGCAGAGAAGCTTTAGTCCATCACAGGCTACGACATTACATAGCGTCCAGACTAGTGACTATAACTGATGAGCTTGCAGCACAGCACATGGACTCTATTGAAGTTAAGTAAAGTTGCCGGTTCATATGAATAAAGAACCATATAATGCATGTGTGTACTTGTGCTGTAGAAAAAGGAGAATGGCCACCCATTATGACATCTTCTGTCTTGCTTCCTTGCGCTACAAGACTCTAAGGTGCATTTAGATATGACTTTGTTCTGTTAGTTCAGTCTTCCAGTTGATTATGGTTAGAGAAACCAAAACTGTTCATGAATAAATTTAATATATACGCGTAATAGAAAAAATGTTTTCTATAAGTAACGGAAATTCCTGTATTTCTGTAAAAAAAAAGAACTCAGCAATACCATGGATTACAGAAATTAGAAAAGTACTGGAGAGAGCCGATACTGAAAAATCGTAAATAACAGAGGGAACATATTTTGAGAATAATGTGCTAAATTTCTTTTACTGCGTAATAAACATAAATCAGTAATAATACTGATTAGAGAAAGGAAAATGCAGGAGCTCTGTAAAAACAGGGAACAAAAAAATGAAGAGGTAATTAATTAGTTACATGCTCCTTCTACTCACTACAAAGATAGAAAAGATGACATGAAGATTTGAAATAGTAACCATAAACATCAATTTAGTATTTGTAGAAAACCTACCAGCATATATGTCAGTATTAACAATTTATCTTGCCACCCCTGCCAACAAAATATGGCATATTTCAGAGCAATGGTAAATCGAATTAAGAAAGTACCAATGAGTGACACAAACCAACGACATCAAAACAATTAAAATAGTTTCTCATAATAATGGATGTAAATCCATAATAATAGAAAAACTCCAGAACAAAATGCAAACAAAAACCACAGATCCACTTAAGAGCAATCCACAAAACATGCACTCCAAACCAAATCAGTGTACCACAGAATCCAAACCTAAATATGCTGCTTTCCCATATATTGGCCCACTATCATACCACGTAGCAAACTTAATTAAAAAGAAAAATATCACAGTCAGCTTTTCCACAAATAATAAATTACAACAAAAAGTAGTCCATGGTATAAACACATCCAAGAACCCCTACAGTAAATCAGGAATATACAAGCTCAAATGTGATGCATGCCCAAAATTCTACATTGTACAGACAGGTAGAAGTTTTGAAATTACATACAAAGAACACACTAATGCCTTAAGGCTTGGCAACTTGAATAAATCGGCATTTGCAGCCCGTATTGCTGAAGAAAACCATTCAGTGAGAAACACTGAGAACAACTTAAAAATTTAACGGTCAGCAGAAAAGGGAGCCACTATGAATATACGGAAGTAATAGAAATACACACACACGAAAACAGCACCCCAGACTATACCCTTAATCAACAAACTGAGTTGGCTAACACCCCAAAATGAAAAATTTCCCAAAATTATTTTCTACCCTCCGAAGTAAATAGTATTCCTACTCCTATCTGCACATCAAGCAGCACATTTATAATTTTCTACAATCCCCATGATGCTGGATGTGAATAAATATGTACTGTTTGCCCATATATAAAATATAATTTTTAAAAATAGACATAGAACATCTTTATAACTTGTGTAGCAGTATTCGCTCTAATATTTGCTAAATCAATGTCTCTCTGTACTGGTGTAAAAGGCGTTTCAGTTACAGAAGTGAATATGTGATCTTTTCCCAAACATGGGGCATCTTTATAATGTTACGATATATCATAGCATCTCTAACACTCATACGTTTCTAAACACTTTGTATCTATCAAAACATGTGGTGCACGTCAGAAGTGTATTCTGAGACTAATACGAAGTGCTCAGTGATGCAAATTTACTTGTGCAACAGTGAGAATGTGGTGGAAATGTATAAAGTGACAAATATGAAGCGCTCAGTTATACAAGTTTATGTGTGGAATGATGGTAATGTGGCGAAAACTACGAGAGTCGTCTGCTAGATGAAAACTATGAAAACAAGTACTCCAAACCGGCATTTCACGTGAGTCACACCCCAATGCAAATCTTTAACGCAACTCTCTGTGTGAGGTGCTTATAATTATGTATTATTTATATTTTAGGACAACTAGTCACTAAAATGCACCACATGCCGTCTGACGATGAGCTGTAATGATTCTAAACCGGTAACTGTACCTTTTGAATAAAGGAACTTAGAATAAATTTGTGACTGGTTGCTGTCTCAACACCATCAACTTTTGTTTTGATATAATAGCCACGGTCTCCAACCATGTCATCATATAAAAAAATTGAACAAAAGTATGTTCTCCATATGTGCTGACTCGCCGTGTATAAGTTTTCTTGTGTATGTTGAATTACAGAGTTATTTGGGTGAGTTAAAACCGTGTTCTTCACTGGTAGCGCTGACGATTAAACGCAGATTTCCTTGATTCTGACGGGTTTCTAGACATCACGTGCGTCATCTTATTTCACTGCGATGTGCAGAGAACCAGAAGAGTGCTGTACCTGCGGATCACATAACGTACTGTAAATTTTAGAGACATTTAATTAATCAAAAATACCTATATGTACTTTTCAAACACAAACAAAGTTTCGCCTCGATTTCTGTTCCGTATATTACTTTGCGAGAAAATAAAATAAAGCTTCCGCTCAGTCTCAGCGGGTAACCGTACGCCTCGCTGTCACGGTTAAAAGTCTGCGAAATTTGTAAAAATACTGCGTGATAAATGGGCGTGAATTTTAAGCACCCCGCTGCTCTGGTAAGGAACGAAGCAACGAGAAATTACACGCCAGTGTAAATATTGGCGGTAAATTATAACGCAGAGTCCACCGCCGTCAGAAAATCCCACAACACAGCAGACATGGTGTTCGTGCTGTGTTGTTGCGTATACACTGCTCGTCTCGCCTGACGCCCTGAAGACCAGTTCTTATTTTTTATGTGGGGATCAAATGCAGAGTGTCCCAAGAATGTTGCGACAAACTTCTACCAGATGTGGGGACACATCATACAGATTGAGAATCGTCTGCTCAACATGTCTATTTTATTCTTCTGAAACCCATCTTCCTTGTTTCTGACAATTTTTGATGCGCCTGATCACGTAGTTCACTCACCGTCCTTCGATTCCAATTACATCTTCCACGACTACCTGTCAACACCCTAGGTTTTCCTGTCTCAGATACTGTTGTCCTACCTGCATATGACCCTCAGTATTTGCATGCTGTTCATATTAAAGTGTCCATGCTGCAGTATAGCCACAAAAGTTATAACACACTGTAGTTCTCAAATTTTTCGCACGTCTGATAGGTAGTTTTGAAAACGTGATTTCCTTCTCCAAATACCTTTCAGCTGACATTTAGCCTTATGTCAGTTTCATTAGCCCTTTACCGATTGTCTTCAACTTTCCTAAACACAAAAGCCATTTATCTTTTTTGTGTCTGCATCGTTAACGTGTGCAATTTTCTATTCCACCTCACTGATTATTCATTGCATTAATTTATTTCGAACGATGGAGTCTAAGATGGCGTATTACGTAGGATTCCAGAAAGTACGGTAAATGTAATCCCTCATTAAGAACGCCGTACAACAACAGTTGCCCCATCGTCAGAAGAGATTATATGTTTGGATGTCCTGCAGGCATAGTTCTGCTGCACTGCGGATAGTTGTCGTATCATAGCATGCGAGTGAAATACCTCGGAGACTACAAACGCGCTAGAAAGTTGAAGTACATTTTGAAGTGCATTTTATGTGTGATGCTACAAACGAATGTTAAACATTAGATGGACTGATAAGGTAAAGAATGAAAAAGTTCTCTGAAGAATCCACGAGGAATCGAATATAACAAGGAACAGAATGACAGCAAATCTGTTAAGGCATCACGGAATAACTTCCATGGTAGCAGATGGAGCTGTAGAGGGTTAAAAACTATAGAGGAAGGCAGAGATTCCAACACATTCACCAAAAAATTGAAATAATTGAGTATATAGGTTACAAGTGCTACCCAGAGATGATAAGGTTCGCACAGAGGGGAAATTCATGCCGTAGACAGCATCAAACTAGTTATAGGACTGATAACTCAAAAAAATAAAACCATTGTGGTACCATTTTTAAGCGGGATAATCATCGTACAAACGTGGCACCTGTCTCTATGACGTTAAGGAACTTCCGCGCTCAAGATGATAGCCCTGAATTGAGAACAAGAACAAACGCTGGGGCTTTGGAAGTTATGCGCCTCAAAGGAATTCATATACTAATGCAGGCCCTTATTGCCAAAATTGAAATATGGTGCGATCCCTTTGGTGATCTTAAAAATTTTCAGGGGTGCACGTGCGCCTGGTCCAGAAACTACCATTTCGAAAGTTACAAGCGAATATCGTGCTGATTCCAGTGACAATGGAATACATGTACCGGTACTGTAGTTGCTAAGAATATAGGGTAGGCAATTCTGACGAGTACTTAAGTTCGAAAATGATGGAGTCTCACCTCACTTTGGACTGAGTGTTTCTGAACACTTGGAGCAGACATTCTCTGAAAAGTGGATGGTTATTGGAGGTCCTGTTTCGCGACCAGTTTATTTACCTGATTTCACCCCACTTTATCTTCTTGCGTGGCCATGTGAGAGATCTTGTGTACGAGACACCTGTCGAGACAAAACAAGATATCCAGGCAAGAAAAACAGTCGCCTGTAACACTCTTCAAATGACACTAGGAGTACTATGACGGGTACAACAGCAATTTTTACTAAGATACGGGGCCTGCACTGACGCTGGGGGACACCGTTTTGAGCAGCTGTTGTAAATGTATCTCCTTGTGAAAGTTGTTCCAGTAAATGGAACTCATTATTACTCCAATGCAGACTTAGGATTTTCGGGGTCTCTGACACCAAGATATACGGTTACTAGTCTATCAACAAGGGAAATTATCTACGGATGTTGGGGAAGATTCAGCTGGAATTCCGTGAGTCATGATCAGGGTTCGGAATTTGGGGCCTTTAGTAGAGCGCTGAGCGAGGCTAAGATGACACTTGACTAGATTTTCGCTTCCATACTAGGGTCCCTCGATTCAAATTCATACATTGACCCTACTCCAGTAACATCACAACGTATTCAGCCTTTACACCTGGTTTCGTTTATACATCCCAAATTCATTACACCGGAGTGGCGCATGTTTCGAAAACAGTGTTTTCATTAACATATTTATATTTGGAATGGACTGATTTAGTGGGAAAACTAATTAACTGTCAGTAATAAATTGGACGTACAATAAGATATCCACAACCATACGAGGTGGAACGCTAGTGTAAAATTACGCTACGTAACAAGCACGGTAACATGCTTATGTACACCTAAGTAAAACACCAAACGAAGTTTCACGTTCATGGGACAGCTGTCCTAAATATTATGAATGTGCTAACAGGAAAGTCCCCGCTTCGTCTGGTCCTTCTTTCCTATTGTTTTATGGACTGAAGAAAAATGTTCAGTTAGTCATCTCATCATTGTATCACCGTATTTATTTGAAGTACATTGTTACAGACTACATTCTATGTATCAGTTGCGGGTGTAAAGGGGAATAAATTTCGTGGCTGTCCATCAAACGTATACATTACCCATACTTGTCAGTGCGAGAAACACGATACTTTTAAATACACTTCACAACACTCGAATGTTTGCCCTTGTGTTTGACTGATATTCAAACTGTACGCCAATCAGAAACTGAAGGGTTTTGAATCTGAGTGTTAAATTAGTTGAAATGAGTGGGATTCGTAGTATGAATATTTCCGGTTAATGTTTCCTCTTCATAATGCTGTTTACAAGCTTTTTTTCAAGGACGTACCCGAAACCATGGGCGAATATCGATATTCTCTTGGGAAGTTTGCACTCTAGTCTTGATTCATCACTGTATCAATAGCTTTATATTATATTCCTCCCTTGGGTTTGCAATTCACTTTACCTCTCGTAGGCATTCGCACAACTCGTCGGTTCTGATCATTTTGCTTGAGTGCAGATCAATGGATTGATTTATCTGAAAGACTTTGTTGGCCTTTAACTGTGCTTTTATTATCAAATCCACAATAGTAATTCCAACGTACTGGTCATTTTCGAAGTAAATACCAAATTACAACGATATGTAAGGTCTACAAAAGGTTGAGCGTAACACTAACATAATAAATACATGTTTTACATACGAATCACGAAAATCAGAGTTAAAAGAGACTTAAAATTACTTACGAGGTCACTCTCTACCGCTCACGTCAGCCTTACTCACGCAATTATCTACATAAAATCTAAAATGCGCAAGTTGTTACGAGAACGCATCGTGAAACACACGAGTAAATGCTCACTAACTTGCATACCTGTAGCTAGAGGTTATGGGACAGCATCTCTTATTGAATTATGATACCAAAAGACTGCCATAGTTGCGAAGAAAATAGGTTATTTTATCCATGGCTTTAATTTTCAGCAGCTGTAGTACTATTTATTCAGTTTAAAATTCTATCATCGCTACCAAAGAAATTTCATTATGCTTTAGCAGACTCCACAAATTAGTTTGTCATCTTAAGACTCTACGAAGAAGATATTGACTTCTGGTAAACCAATACTAAGGTTCCGAAGATCAGAAATTAATTTCCCTGATCTTGTGTAGCGTAATAAAATGTATTTACAACCGATGACTCAACTGTATCCTGAAAAAATAAAATATGAGTTTATTCATTAGGTGATCGGTTTCTGGATAGTCCTCACTTGCAAACCAACCAAGGCTTGCAGAGTAGGACGTACCGGTCACCTGCTGAGTAAACGTCTACTTATTCGCAACTCTGGCTGTCTTTTTGTCCCATACTTCTCAATAAATTTACCATTATGTGGCAGACTCGACAAAAAAAAAAAACCTGTAGTTAAACTCAAGATCACAGTACATAGCAGTAACGAACAGCACAATGGTCACAACAGGCGATGTACTCCATCTCCAAAGACTGCACTTACGACGCACGAAAACATCCTCATACACAACCTTGGCCAGCACAGAGAAGTACTATGGAAAACACACACATCACTGGTATAATATTCTACAGTGTGTTTGCTCTTAGGTGTTAATCTCTTACGGTACTAGGGAGACGGAGCTTAATCAAACTTCGTTAACAGAAGGAAAAAAAAAACTTGTGAGAGACATACATATCCACAAACTAGCTAATACCTTTATCGCTAGATGGTTATGAAAACATAATAATACAATAACAAGACACAGCTACAAAATACTCCCGCATTATATAGATACCAGATTTTTACATAGCGTCTAGGCTACACTTCACACCAATGACAAGCAGTAGAAATACACTCATGAGTGTCAGGTACAGAAGCACAACAATAACTTTATCAACGGCAAAAATACCATCTTCACATCCTAATACAAGAATTGCTCTGCACTATCATGCAATGAATATGTCAGAGAAAATGTGGGGCTTACGCAGATATCGTACCACAAAGGCGTTGAACATAGCAAATATATTATTCTATTGACAGCACAAAATAATAGCACAGATGAAGATTCCAGTAAGAATCTAAACCATGCGTTTTAATATGAGTAAAGGACTTCGTGATCCTCTCGTGATCATGCCATGTAATGTCTTACTGAAGGATGGGGTGTACAATGTGGAGACGAGCGTGCGTAACATCGTAAAGAAACGCAAAGTCTTTTTATAAAAGCAATCACAACATCAAACGTGGCAAAATAACAACATTCTTCAATTTAAAAAATAAAATAATTCATCATGGTACTTCGAGCATATAAGTCATAGTACCTGGAAACAACAACAATGGGATAAAAGCTTCCACTCCCTGTAACCCTATCTTACTCCCCAGCACTAATTTTTGGTGTGTAGTTGTGTTTGTTTTAACATGTACATTTGACAGCAAAAAAAAGTGGGTCACTGCCGAATACAACCAACATAACGCAGCAGTGTTGCAGGTCCTCTAAACACCAAAACCCCGTGGGGTACAGTCGTTTGACTACACACAATGGGTACCCCAAGAGACTACTAGAGACCAAAGGTCTTTATGGCAGTCAGTCTAAGTGTCAACTAATATCGTCATACAAAACGTATTAGAAAACACGGTCTTAGCGATGAGACACCCCATAACACTCATGAACTAACCTTATTTACAAAAAGTGACATTCAAAAAGTTCTGAGAAAACGGATTATTTTACATATATCGTTCAGTAATCCTCAGTCAAAATTAAATACTTGAGACAATATATGTAGTTACAAAGCCGTACGGCAATTGGGAAAAAGTTTTTCGCTCTCGAAAAGGTTTTCCATCCACGTGCTGAACGTCGCTCAACGGCGAGTGGCTCTGGAAACTTGATACTGGACGAACCAGTAAAAAAAAAAAAAAAAAAAAAAAAAAAAAAAAAAAAAAAAAAAAAAAAAAAAAAAAAACGCGATTAACGGCAACAAGCACTCTACGGAAATCTCGACATTAACAGCGAATCACCAGTAATATCATCGTTCTCGTAACACGTCAACAGCTACGTGTACACAAATTTGAAATTTAAATAACATGAACAACGTCGTCGTTCTGGACCTGGATTCAAACCCACCACCTATAGCCATTGCTAACTAAGCTAAGCTTTGTTTGTGCCTTATTGAGACCCGAACACTAGGCATAAAGAGACATGAAGTATAGACGTTTGTACCAGTATCAGTTATCAATTCAGATCCTGGAAATAAATGAAAATGTTTGTACTGAACTGGGAATCCTGTCATAACAGTTACCTTCCTGGGAACTACCCACGACGACGTTTAATATGGTCTCATTCACAAGAAACAAGGTATGCTCATGTTTAAAATTGAAATTCCATCATGTAAAGCTTTTGACGGGGATGCGAACCCAGCACCTAATCGGATTGTTAACGAAGTGCGTAAAATCAAAAGTTAAGTATCAAATGTTTTCACCAACAGCGAGATGTTGAAACCTTAAATGACGATAGAATTGTTTTTGCTTGACTAGGATTCGAACCCAGCATCTAGCGCCGTCGTTTTAAAGCCAGGAACAGACGATAAATAGCTATTGTTGGTTCACCAGTAGCGAGATATGCGCATGTTTAGCTAGACATCAGGCGTCGATAAGTTCTGTTCAAATGGTTCAAATGGCTCTGAGCACTATGGGACTTAACTGCTGAGATCATCAGTCCCCTAGAACGTAGAACTACTTAAACCTAACTAACCTAAGGACATCACACACAACCATGCCCGAGGCAGGATTCGAACCTGCGACCGTAGCAGCTGCGCGGTTCCAGACTATAGCGCCTAGAACCGCTCGGCCACTCCGGCCGGCGATAAGTTCTGTGCTGAATGGAATTCAAACCCCGCACACGTGGTCATGAAGACACTTTAACTATCAAATTCTTTTCCAATAATAGCTAGGAGTGGAATGTTTGTACATTCAATCATGTGACGGAAAATACTCTGCTGGTTTGAAGTTGAATCCACAAAATATCGTCGTTGGTGATCACAACGAACAGAACGTCAAACCCAAATCCGTTTTCGCCAGTAGGATGGAGAGGAAAGTTTGAACTTGAAAAGAGGTAAGGAAACGTTTGATACCTAATCTGATAAAAAGCTCATCATGCGGCTGTGAGTTGAAACGAATACGTTACACCTGACAACGCACGAAGAGACGTTGAAAATGCAATTATTTTTCACTAGTAGTTCGGAGTGCACATGCTAGGGCTTGAAATGAAATAATGAATATTTTATGCTGATCAGGATTCGAAACCAGATAGGTGGCTTTCGAGGAGGCCTAGAAGAGTTTGCAATCTTGGGGAACACAGTGAAATAGAATTCGAATCCCAGTCCAGCACCACAATTTTCAACGTCTCAGTTTCAAATAAAGCAGGAGCCTTGTGAACTTACATGGCCATTGGTTCATTAAATTAAATACGTTTTCTAGTTTACGATGGCTTACTGGTGACAGAGTCTCTGTCCTCCGGGGTTTCTCCATCTGTCACAGCTCAAACGAATGCCGCTCTGCCCCAGTCGGCAGCGAAGGGATGTTATCTTTATTGCAGATATTGAACTACGGAGCTTACTGGCGTTCTGCACTTGGCGTAACTAGAGGTGAAGGAGAGTTACTTGTGTGTGTTTAAAATCTACGCCTTACGTGAGATGTGAACCTACACGATTTACACTTCAACACAAGATTAATCCACCAGACAACAGAACCTCCTGTCAAGCACATAATTATGAATTGCAGAGTATTTATTTAGATGTAGATGAAGATGTCAAGGGGCGGGTAACAGGAAGGAGGGTGGGATCTGGAAACGGATAAAAGTGCAGAAGCACAGAATATAAGCGTGAAATGCTTGCAAAGTATTGATTACTTAGATGTGTGCCACAGTTCGTTTTATCTTAGAACCGAGAGATAAGGAAGGAATGTTTTCACAACGAAGAATGGGTTGTAGGGAAGGGGAGATCCAAGAATACGGTTTCATAGGTGTAGAGAGGAATGATAGAGAGTAAAGACAGCAGCAATGAAAAGAGAATATATAGAATCACTGGAAACCGCTAGATTTGTTTATAAAGTTTTGGGGGAATGGAATAGAAGGGCATTTGCGGCGATAGTGTCAGAGAGAGAGAGAGTTTGAGAGAGAGTAGAGGAGATATTAACAACGAGTAAACGTAACATGAAATCGTTTGCGTATTGTGTGGAGGACGGAGGGTGTATTCATGGATTGAGAGGAAGAGAGAGATGTATTTGAAATAACAAAAACTTCTGTGACAGAGTCCGTCTACGCTGACTAGTTTGTAAATACACTCCTGGAAATTGAAATAAGAACACCGTGAATTCATTGTCCCAGGAAGGGGAAACTTTATTGACACATTCCTGGGGTCAGATACATCACATGATCACACTGACAGAACCACAGGCACATAGACACAGGCAACAGAGCATGCACAATGTCGGCACTAGTACAGTGTATATCCACCTTTCGCAGCAATGCAGGCTGCTATTCTCCCATGGAGACGATCGTAGAGATGCTGGATGTAGTCCTGTGGAACGGCTTTCCATGCCATTTCCACCTGGCGCCTCAGTTGGACCAGCGTTCGTGCTGGACGTGCAGACCGCGTGAGACGACGCTTCATCCAGTCCCAAACATGCTTAATGGGGGACAGATCCGGAGATCTTGCTGGCCAGGGTAGTTGACTTACACCTTCTAGAGCACGTTGGGTGGCACGGGATACATGCGGACGTGCATTGTCCTGTTGGAACAGCAAGTTCCCTTGCCGGTCTAGGAATGGTAGAACGATGGGTTCGATGACGGTTTGGATGTACCGTGCACTATTCAGTGTCCCCTCGACGATCACCAGTGGTGTACGGCCAGTGTAGGAGATCGCTCCCCACACCATGATGCCGGGTGTTGGCCCTGTGTGCCTCGGTCGTATGCAGTCCTGATTGTGGCGCTCACCTGCACGGCGCCAAACACGCATACGACCATCATTGGCACCAAGGCAGAAGCGACTCTCATCGCTGAAGACGACACGTCTCCATTCGTCCCTCCATTCACGCCTGTCGCGACACCACTGGAGGCGGGCTGCACGATGTTGGGGCGTGAGCGGAAGACGGCCTAACGGTGTGCGGGACCGTAGCCCAGCTTCATGGAGACGGTTGCGAATGGTCCTCGCCGATACCCCAGGAGCAACAGTGTCCCTAATTTGCTGGGAAGTGGCGGTGCGGTCCCCTACGGCACTGCGTAGGATCCTACGGTCTTGGCGTGCATCCGTGCGTCGCTGCGGTCCGGTCCCAGGTCGACGGGCACGTGCACCTTCCGCCGACCACTGGCGACAACATCGATGTACTGTGGAGACCTCACGCCCCACGTGTTGAGCAATTCGGCGGTACGGCCACCCGGCCTCCCGCATGCCCACTATACGCCCTCGCTCAAAGTCCGTCAACTGCACATACGGTTCACGTCCACGCTGTCGCGGCATGCTACCAGTGTTAAAGACCGCGACGGAGCTCCGTATGCCACGGCAAACTGGCTGACACTGACGGCGGCGGTGCACAAATGCTGCGCAGCTAGCGCCATTCGACGGCCAACACCGCGGTTCCTGGTGTGTCCGCTGTGCCGTGCGTGTGATCATTGCTTGTACAGCCCTCTCGCAGTGTCCGGAGCAAGTATGGTGGGTCTGACACACCGGTGTCAAAGTGTTCTTTTTTCCATTTCCAGGAGTGTATCTAGACAGGGTATAAATGAAATCAAAATAGAATATTTAACAAACTGTATATTCAAAAGAAACCCAGTTGAATTAAAAAGGCAACTCAATGGAAATCTAACCCATATTGTATCTTTTCTGTTGACACGCGATTTTCCTCTAGCTCCCAGTGAGGAAAAATGACGAAAAAGAAAACACAACATTTTAACGACTAACATTTGATCTAGAATCTTTCATTATTTTGTACTTCTATCATGCGTCTTGGCATAGAATGTATAAGCCGTCGGACGTAACAGCCTGGAAGAAGCAACTTCCTCCCAGGCTTCCAGGACACAGTCCCAAAGAGCGTCCGCAGTAGTAGGTTGATTTCGTGGCCAGATCTCTGTTAATGTTCTGGCGACCTCAGCCCACATGTTTTCCATGGGGTTTGTATCAGCCGCCCGTGGCGACCAGCCCATGACGTTGACGCCAATCGTGGAGAGCCGCTGCTGAACAAATACAGATAGGCGGCCACTTCTTCTCGTCGTGGTTACATATTCGCGTCGATGGTGAGTGCCTTGCGGCCTGTAAACGATTCGTGGACCGTCGTTACTGGTGGAACACACCTTCTCATCAGTGAAAATGACGTTGTGCCACGACGCCCTCAGATGGAGCTCCGCAAATGCTAGCCGGTATAAAACGTTGTCTCCGCTGAGCTCTTGTTTTATGGCGGATCGTCGTGCATACACTCCAGCGTCCCTCAGCCTTCGACGGATCGTGTCACAGGAGTTGGGGAAGTTGGTCTCCTGCCGCAACTGCTTCGAGTTCAGAAAGGGTTTTTCTCTGCTCCTTGACACTAGGTCCCTGTCTTCCTGCTGTGAGATCACTCTCTTCCTGTCTGAGCCACGAGCCCTGTTGGTGGTGCCTCTTTCAAGGCAGATCCTCCACCATCTCGTTGCAGTGGGTATGTGGTACGTCATACGGTCTGCCAGCTTCTCTGATGGAACATCCTCCTTCTTCAATGAGAGCGACGACTCTATCTCGAATAGACCTCTCCCAGCGAGCCATTACGGCAGACAGCCTGATGTGTATTTTTTTTATTGATTTTCAATTCCCCCCGAAGGGGGCGGGCTGGCAGCAGTTTAGTACACTGCCCTACAGCCTACAGACATTATTAAAAACGGAAGAAGAAAAGAAACAAGAAAAACAGGCGATAAAACGGTAACTTAAAGTGTAAAATTGCGGAAAAATGCGGAAAATTAAAACAGAAAGCAAAAGGGGTTGGCAATGTTAATAAAATACACAAGAATCAGACAAGTAAATAGTAGACACACAATTAAAAAAAATGGCGACAGTCTGGTTTCTGATCGCAAGAGAGAAAAAATCACACCCAGCGACATTATGATGGCCGTTCGCAACACTTCCCAAAAGACACAACACGGAACACTCACTGTAAAAACACTCACTCTCACTGTAAAACACTGCACGAAAATGGCGGCACAAAGATGACACTCCCGAGCCAAGGGCAGATGGGAGGGGGACCTGGAGGAGGGGGAAAGACAAGGAGGGAGGAGAGGAAAAAACGAAAAATGGGGGGGGGAACAATTTTGGGAGAGATAAGGGGGGGGAGGGGCATGGCAGATGCGAGAGGGAATGAGAAGAGGCAGAGGAGGGAGATGCAAAAGCAGTCAGGGGAGAGAAGGGGGCAGAGAGAGAGGAGGTGGGGAAGAAAGAGGATGGAAGGGGGGAGAGGGAGCCCAGGAAAATGACAGACGAAAGGAAGGGGAGAGGATCAGAGTTGATAGGAGGGATAGATGGAGGGAGAGAGGGCATCATCCGGGAGGGGGAGTTGATGGAAGCCACCTTGGGAAAGGAGATGAAGAGTGTAGAGATGAAGGGTAGGAGGGACACAACAGTGAAGACGTGGCAGGGGGCGAGGATGGGATAGGACAGGAGCAACCAGGGGGTGAGGGAGATGAAGGCAGTGGGAGGTGTAGAGGATGCAGATACGTTCGAGGAATAGGAGCAGATGGGGGAAAGGAATGAGGTCATAGGGGATCTGCATGGGGGGACAGGAGGCACATACGGAAGGCGAGGCAGAGTGCATGACGCTCAACGATCTGAAGGGACTTATAGAATTGTACTGATGCCAAGAGAGGAGGTTAACTTTTTTTTTTTTTGGGTCATCAGTCTACTGACTGGTTTGATGCGGCCCGCCACCAATTCCTTTCCTGTGCTAACCTCTTCATCTCAGAGTAGCACTTGCAACCTACGTCCTCAATTATTTGCTTGACGTATTCCAATCTCTGTCTTCCTCTACAGTTTTTGCCCTCTACAGCTCCCTCTAGTACCATGGAAGTCATTCCCTCATGTCTTAGCAGATGTCCTATCATCCTGTCCCTTCTCCTTATCAGTGTTTTCCACATATTCCTTTCCTCTCCGATTCTGCGTAGAACCTCCCCATTCCTTACCTTATCAGTCCATCCAATTTTCAACATTCGTCTATAGCACCACATCTCAAATGCTTCGATTCTCTTCTGTTCCGGTTTTTCTACAGTCCATGTTTCACTACCATACAATGCTGCACTCCAGACGTACACCCTCAGAAATTTCTTCCTCAGATTAAGGCCGGTATTTGATATTAGTAGACTTCTCTTGGCCAGAAATGCCTTTTTTGCCATAGCGAGTCTGCTTTTGATATCCTCCTTGCTCTGTCCGTCATTGGTTATTTTACTGCCTAGGTAGCAGAATTCCTTAACTTCATTGACTTCGTGACCATCAATCGTGATGTTAAGTTTCTCGCAGTTCTCATTTCTACTACTTCTCATTACCTTCGTCTTTCTCCGATTTACTCTCAAACAATACAGTGTACTCATTACACTGTTCATTCCGTTCAGCAGATCATTTAATTCTTCTTCACTTTCACTCAGGATAGCAATGTCATCAGCGAATCGTATCATTGATATCCTTTCACCTTGTATTTTAATTCCACTCCTGAACCTTTCTTTTATTTCCATCATTGCTTCCTCGATGTACAGATTGAAGAGTAGGGGCGAAAGGCTACAGCCTTGTCTTACACCCTTCTTAATACGAGCACTTCGTTCTCGATCGTCCACTCTTATTATACCCTCTTGGTTGTTGTACATATTGTATATGACCCGTCTCTCCCTATAGCTTACCCCTACTTTTTTCAGAATCTCGAACAGTTTGCACCATTTTATATTGTCGAACGCTTTTCCAGGTCGACAAATGTATGAAAGTGTCTTGATTTTCCATTGGCCTTGCTTCCATTATTAGCCGTAATGTCAGAATTGGTTCTCTCGTCCATTACTTTTCCTAAAGCCAAACTGATCTTCACCTAGCGCATTCTCAATTTTCTTTTTCATTCTTCTGTATATTATTCTTGTAAGCAGCTTCGATGCATGAGCTGTTAAGCTGATGGTGCGATAATTCTCGCACTTGTCAGCTCTTGCCGTCTTCGGAATTGTGTGGATGATGCTTTTCCGAAAGTCAGATGGTATATCGCCAGACTCATATATTCTACACACCAACTTGAATAGTCGTTTTGTTGCCACTTCCCCCAATTATTTTAGAAATTCTATTGGAATGTTATCTATCCCTTCTGCCTTATTTGACCGTAAGTCCTCCAAAGCTCTTTTAAATTCCGATCTAATACTGTATCCCATATCTCTTCTAAATCGACTCCTGTTTCTTCTTCTGTCACATCAGACAAATCTTCACCCTCATAGAGGCTTTCAATGTATTCTTTCCACCTATCTGCTCTCCCCTCTGCATTTAAGAGTGGAATTCCCGTTGCACTCTTAATGTTACCACCGTTGCTTTTAATGTCACCAAAGTTTGTTTCGACTTTCCTGTATGCTGAGTCTGTCCTTCCGAGAATCGTAACTTTTTCGATGTCTTCACATTTTTCCTGCAGCCATTACGTCTTAGCTTCCCTGCACTTCCTATTTATTTCATTCCTCAGCGACTTGTGTTTCTGTATTCCTGGTTTTCCCGGAACATATTTGTACTTCCTCCTTTCATCAATCAACTGAAGTATTTCTTCTGCTACCCATGGTTTCTTCGCAAATACCTTCTTTGCACCTATGTTTTCCTTCCCAACTTCTGTGATGGCCGTTTTTAGAGATGCCCATTCCTCTTCAACTGTACTGCCTACTGCGCTATTCCTTATTGCTGTATCTATAGCGTTAGAGAACTTCAAAAGTATCTCGTCATTCCTTAGTATTCTTCCTGACTAATGTCTTGAACTTTTGCCTACTCTTCATCAGTACTACATTGTGATCTGAGTCTATATCTGCTCCTGCGTACGCCTTACAGTCCAGTATCTGATTTCGGAATCTCTGTCTACCCATGATGTAATCTAATTGAAATCTTCCCGTATCTCCCGGCCTTTTCCAAGTATACCAACTCGTCTTGTGATTCTTGAACAGGGTATTCGCTATTACTAGCTGAAACTTGTTGTTGTTGTTGTGTGGTCTTCAGTCCTGAGACTGGTTTGATGCAGCTCTCCATGCTACTCTATCCTGAGCAAGCTTTTCAACTCCCAGTACCTACTGCAACCTACATCCTTCTGAATCTGCTTAGTGTATTCATCTCTTGGTCTTCCTCTACGATTTTTACCCTCCACGCTGCCCTCCAATACTAAATTGGTGATCCCTTGATGCCTCAGAACATGTCCTACCAACCGATCCCTTCTTCTGGTCAAGTTGTGCCACAAACTTCTCTTCTCCCCAACCCTATTCAATACTTCCTCATTAGTTATGTGATCTACCCATCTAATCTTCAGCATTCTTCTGTAGCACCACATTTCGAAAGCTTCTATTCTCTTCTTGTCCAAACTATTTATCGTCCATGTTTCACTTCCATACATGGCTACACTCCATACGAATACTTTCAGAAATGACTTCCTGACACTTAAATCTATACTCGATGTTAACAAATTTCTCTTCTTCAGAAACGCTTTCCTTGCCATTGCCAGCCTACATTTTATATCCTCTCTACTTCGACCATCATCAGTTATTTTGCTCCCCAAATAGCAAAACTCCTTTACTACTTTAAGTGCCTCATTTCCTAATCTAATTCCCTCAGCATCACCCGACTTAATTAGACTACATTCCATTATCCTTGTTTTGCTTTTGTCGATGTTCATCTTATATCCTCCTTTCAAGACACTGTCCATTTCATTCAACTGCTCTTCCAAGTCCTTTGCTGTCTCTGACAGAATTACAATGTCATCGGCGAACCTCAAAGTTTTTATTTCTTCTCCATGAATTTTAATACCTACTCCGAATTTTTCTTTTGTTTCCTTTACTGCTTGCTCAATATACAGATTGAACAACATCGGGGAGAGGCTACAACCCTGTCTTATACCCTTCCCATCCACTGCTTCCCTTTCATGTCCCTCGACTCTTATAACTGCCATCTGGTTTCTGCACAAATTGTAAATAGCCTTTCGCTCCCTGTATTTTACCCCTGCCACCTTTAGAATTTGAAAGAGAGTATTCCAGTCATTGTCAAAAGCTTTCTCCAAGTCTTGTTACAGAACTCAATTAGTCTTTCTCCTCTTTCATTCCTTGTCCCAAGGCCATATTCTCCTGTAACCTTTTCTTCTACTCCTTCCCCTACAACTGCATTTGCCGGCCGCGGCGCTCAGGCCGGACCCACGCGACCGCTACGGTCGCAGGTTCGAATCCTGCCTCGGGCCTGGATGTGTGTGATGTCCTTAGGTTAGTTAGGTTTAAGCAGTTCTAAGTTCTAGGGGACTGATGACCACAGATGTTAAGTCCCATAGTGCTCAGAGCCATTTGAACCAACTGCATTCCAGTCGCCCATAACTATTAGATTTTCGTCCCCCTTTACATACTGCATTACTCTTTCAATATCCTCATACACTTTCTCTATCTGTTCATCTTCAGTTTGCGACGTCGGCATGTATACCTGAACTGTCGTTGTCGGTGTTGGTCTGCTGTCGGTTCTGATTAAAACAACCCGGTCACTGAACTGTTCACAGTAACACACCCTCTGCCCCACCTTCCTATTCATAACGAATCCTACAACTGTTATACCATTTTCTGCTGCTGTTGATATTACCCGATACTCATCTGACCAGAAATCCTTGTCTTCCTTCAACTTAACTTCACTGACCGCTACTATATCCAGTTTGAGCCTTTGCATTTCCCTTTTCAGATTTTCTAGTTACCCTACCACGTTGAAGCCTCTGACATTCCACGCCCCGACTCGTAGAACGTTATCCTTTCGTTGATTATTCAATCTTTTTCGCATGGTAACCTCCCCCTTGGCAGTCCCCTCCCGGATATCCGAATGGGGGACTATTCCGGAATCTTTTGCCAATGGAGAGATCATCATGACACTTCTGCAATTACAGGCCACAAGTCCTGTGGATACACGTTACGTGTCTTTAATGCAGTGGTTTCCATAGCCTTCTGCATCCTCATGTCGTTGATCACTGCTGATTCTTCCGCCTTTAGGGGCAATTTCCCACCCCTAGGACAAGAGAGTGCCCTGAACCTCTATCAGCTCCTCCTCCCTCTTTGACAAGGCCGTTGGCAAAATGAGGCTGACTTCTTATGCCGGAAGTCTTCGGCCGCCAATGCTGTTAATTTATCAAAATTTAGACAGTGGCGGGGATCGAACCCGGAACGGAAGACGGTTTGATTATGAATCAAAGACGCTACCCCTTTTTTTGTTTTTGATCTTATTTTGTTCTAGATTGTTCGTTGAATTTGTTCGTGGCGGAAGTCCGATGACGCCTGTTCAGGTTGATCGTTGATTCGTTCACTCAGTTTTTTTTGTTACAGAGGGTAGCTAAACCCTCTGACCGAACACGCTGAGCTATCGTGCCGGCACCCCTAGACCAGGGGTACAACATATTTACGTCAAACAGAGCGGCAGAGGCAGAGGCATGCGGCACAGTGTAGTGGGACGAAATTAAGCGTCACCCATCCACCAAAGTCAGCCCAGTTTGCAGGTGACTATAAGTTTAATTTAGTTTGTTTATGTGTTTTTCTTATTATTTGTAATAGATGTGAATTATCTAAAAGTTTTGTATTTTTTTATGTTTCATGTACGGAGAGGGCGGCGCAACGAACGGAGACAGCATCTTCGTTGCCGCGACCAGAGAGGAAATTGCTTGCCGCTATACGTCGCGGGTCGACAGCCAAGGAGCAACAGAAGATCCTGGAACGGAGTTGTTGCGTCGTGCTTCTAAAAAATTAAAAATGAATTTTTATACTCTTTTTGTACAACAATGACGTCATATAGAGCTTAATCTTATTGAAAAGTCAGTCACTAACTCTCCACGCTCAAGTTCACATCTGTATGTGTAGGAAGCTAATAAAATAGTGTATGCTGTTAAAGTTGAAACACGTGTCTTGAAGATTTATTTATGAAGAATTGTGTGTACGGATTAATAATATATTTGACAAGATTAGTGATTCTTACGTCGTCCACCGAAACTTTGAATCTCAAAAGTTTATTTAATGTGTGATTCTGATATCGATTAGATCAAGATAACGTGTGTCAATAAAATTTCTGAGGAGAAACAAACGAAATTTAAATCGAGAAAGTTACAAAAACCAATTGGCCCAAGTGATGTAATTCTTTGCATACGACTCAACTGATGTTTTACAGTTTCGTTCAAGAACCATTCTATGACAATTTAAAAAGGAATATGAATCATTTTGAAGTGGGTTGTAACTGACGTGGGTGACGAAGTCTGCACATGGTCATACATATATCAAACGAAAAACTTACGTCGTTACACCACACCGTGGCGACCTTAGAAACAGGACTTGTGTGCAACTAAGGCACACAGGTACGAAACAAAGCATCAAGAGTCCTTCGGAAGTCAACGCGAGTTTTCGTGGAGCCTTCACCAGCCAGCGGCGACTTCGCGGGTGTGGGCATCTGACGGAGCGCAGCCAAGCAGTACGGTCACGCAGTTGTTCCACGAGAAGGCGCATCTGTTGGGCAGCAGCTGAACGCTGCAAAACCCGACAACCTTTTTTCTCCCTAAACTAATAGGCCCAGTACGTCAGCTGCGGGGCGTTCCTCCGGCTGGTATTAGAGGTGTTGCTGAGGGCTTCGGCTGTCTACGGCGGTGCCGGGCGTGGTTGCAGCCAGTGACGTTCCGGTGTTCGACTCAGCGTCCTGCCGGTTGCGGAAGCGGGGTCGCGGCATCTCAGCGGCTGCATCGACGGCTGTTACTTCGGCAGCCCATAGCAGCACACTGATCATCGAGAACTACAAATTACAATATTAGTGTCCGGTGAGTTTGTTTCAAGTTGGAAGTGGAGTGTTGTACATAGCGAGTGTGCTTTTGTAGGATTGCTGATTACAAGTCTGCGTGTGTAAATAGTTAATATCTTGCAATAATGTCGGGAAGTGAAATGTCAGACGAAGAGCAATCTATGTCCGATAGGAGCATGAGATCCCTTTTTAGGGCGATCGCTAAATTAAAACAATCTAACGGGGATTTTCTAGCTGAATTAAAACAGTCTAACGAAGAATCTGCTGCTAGATTAAAAGAGGAACTAAAACAGGAATTAAAACAGTCTAACGAAGAATCTACTGCTAGATTAAAAAAGTCTAACGAAGAATCTATGGCTAGATTAAAACAGTCTAACGAAGAATCTACTGCTAGATTGAAAGAGGAACTAAAACAGGAGTTAAAACATTCTAACGTGGAATCTACTGCTAGACGTAAAGGGGAGCTAACAAATTCTACAGACAGGTTACAGGAATATCTTAATGAAACCAGTCGAGAATTAAGTGATAAAATAGAGTCTTCTAAAGTTGAAATGCAGGAAAAATTAGTAGGACTTAGTAATAAGACTGCTGATAATTGTAAAAGGTTAGAAGAAGATATCCAGGAATCGCGCGAGGAAAAAGCTCGCATGCGAAACGATATCACGGACTTAACCGAGAGACTAGATAGTGTCAATATCTCAGTTGTAAATGAAATACAGAAAAATAATGATATGTTACGAGATGAATTCTCTATGCAAACAGAAACTGTTCGCAGAGAATTATTGAAATCTATTAAAGAGGTCTCTACTAAACGTGTAGAGATTACTTCAATAGATAATGTAGAATTAGAGACATTAACTCATCAAGTAGAAAAGGACCATACCGAAATCGAAAACATGAAATTTTTAATTACTGAAATATGCAGTAACCTTGAGACTGCCAAAGATAATAACATTGACGAAGGTACAGAGCGTTCACATCGTGAACACAGTGAAGAATCGATATTAGCTAATCGCGTTTCCAATACAGAAATGCGAATACAGGAAATTACTAAACGGTTATCGGAATTAGATAATAATGAAAACATTTCAGGTAGCAGAGTTAATAACATAATCAGAGACAACAGTTGCATCGAATTTGCTAGCTCGGACGACAACAATATGAATAAAGCAATCACGGCAAGCCATTCCGATGCAACTCCGTCTCTGAAATCTAAACAAAATCCGACTATTTCTCTTGCAGAATGTCTGGATGACATAACGACAAATTCAAATGTAGCGAGTCGATTTCCTGTATTCAAACCAGGAGGCGAACTTCACCCTATAATATTTATAAAAGCTTTTGAAACTTCATTATCTCCTAAATGGAGTAATGAAAAACGGATCCAATTTGTGATAGGACATTTAGAAGCAGAAGCTGCGGAATGGGCAGTACTGCATAGAACTGAATTTAGGGACTGGGATGATTTTGTTAAGCAGTTTAAACAAAATTATTGGTCAAGAGGAAAACAACAACACTTAACTTTAGAGTTGTTAGACCCTCCTCCTTATTCTAAACGGTGGAGAGGTTATAGGAATTATTTTGAATGGCATTTAACCGTGCTAAATTAATTGAAGAACCAATTATTGAAAGTTATTTAATACGAGTCCTAATCAGTAGGTTACCGTATTATATAAAGGAAAGAAAAATGTTACTCTACAAATTGTCTATCCAAACGAATTATAGGTGAGCCTTTACTAGCTGCTCTACCTTGGCCACCAGTAAATGAGATCCAACAATGCATTCCAGACGAAAAGGTTTGCGAACAGATAGTAAAAAATGCCGAACGGAGAATTAAAAGTTATAATCAACAGGCTATAGAACCCTCATTTCAGGTAGGAGATCTTGTGTTAGTACGATCTCATCCTAAAAGTTCTAAGATCGGTAAGGAATGTAGGAAATTCTTCTTTATCTTTGAAGGTCGATATGTTGTACATAAGATTGTACATCCCAAAGCATTACTTCTTATGGAACTTTCATCAAGTGTAATTAAGGGATTATATAGTGTTAATCAAATGAAACCCTTCATTCCTAAATTAGTTAATATTTAGTATATGTTACACACGGAAGAGTGTTCATAGTTTATTCATGTGAAGTTTTTCGTGGTAGTTACGTATTATTTAAAGAATGAAACAGAAAGCTTAAACAAGTGTTCTACAATAATCTACTGGTACTTCAAAAAGAGAAAGATAACCAAAAGGGGGATTTCTATGGAAGAAATTTTGCTCTTAGGTCAAAAGGAATTTTGCATATTTTAAATTTACTCGGATAGTAGGAACCAAAGGGGATGGTTAATAGTTTTAGGGACCATGGGTGTCCAGAGCTATATGGCTCACGAGAACATAGCAGAGTGCCTTTAATAGAGGTTTGTAGTAGTGTTAATATAGAACACACCAAATGGGGCTCTCTCTCTTGTTTCTCCTAAATAAATTGCCATTACCCAACAAGGTGTCCGAAGGTAAAGAAAGCCGTGCCGAGAATCTAAAGAAAGTTTTGCTTGATTTCTTCTTGACCTCAGGCATAAATAAGGCATTAGGGAAAAGAATGACGTAAAGTAAATAGTACTATTAGTTATTGTGAGAAACTTATTAGTAATATACATTCTTGGAAAAAAATAACTCTAGTAAATAAATGAAACTGAAACTAATCTATCACAATTTGAACGCTCTGTCCTAATTAACAACGTTAAAGAACGTACTAAATTAGTATTTATTAGCAACTATTAACTGAAGAGGAGCAATCTCCCTATATTCGGTTACGAATTACCATAATAGCACAATTAAGAGTAAATGACAAATAGTCACAACAATATCGTATTAAAAGGATTAAATCTATCTAAGAGCAAGGACTCTAGGTTACGTAAAATGTGAGGAAAATGTATTAACAGTTACATATTGTATATTGAAAGTTTTAATTTCGGTTAAAACCTGACAAACTGAGCTTGTTGGTGGGGTATGTAGTAGGACGAAATTAAGCGTCACCCATCCACCAAAGTCAGCCCAGTTTGGAGGTGACTATAAGTTTAATTTAGTTTTGTTTATGTGTTTTTCTTATTATTTGTAATAGATGTGAATTATCTAAAAGTTTTGTATTTTTTTTTATGTGTTTCATGTACGGAGAGGGCGGCGCAACGAACGGAGACAGCATCTTCGTTGCCGCGACCAGAGAGGAAATTGCTGGCCGCTATACGTCGCGGGTCGACAGCCAAGGAGCAACAGAAGGTCCTGGAACCGAGTTGTTGCGTCGTGCTTCTAAAAAATTAAAAGTGAATTTTTATACTCTTTTTGTACAACAATGACGTCATATAGAGCTTAATCTTATTGAAAAGTCAGTCACTAACTCTCAACGCTCAAGTTCACATCTGTATGTGTAGGAAGCTAATAAAATAGTGTATGCTATTAAAGTTGAAACACGTGTCTTGAAGATTTATTTATGAAGAATTGTGTGAACGGATTAATAATATATTTGACAAGATTAGTGATTCTTACGTCGTTCACCGAAACTTTGAATCTCAAAAGTTTATTTAATGTGTGATTCTGATATCGATTAGATCAAGATAACGTGTGTCAATGTAATTTCTGAGGAGAAACAAACGAAATTTAAATCGAGAAAGTTACAAAAACCAATTGGCCCAAGTGATGTAATTCTTTGCATACGACTCAACTGATGTTTTACAGTTTCGTTCAAGAACCATTCTATGACAATTTAAAAAGGAATATGAATAATTTTGAAGTGGGTTGTAACTGACGTGGGTGACGAAGTCTGCACATGGTCATACATATATCAAACGAAAAACTTACGTCGTTACACCACAACAGCCGTGCTAGCTCGACCCGGGCTGTTGGCCCAACAACGCCATCGCCAGCTCGCTCAGTTCCGTCTCACCTCGGTCAGCGTGACTGGCCCGTAGCTCGCGAGCCGCGGCTAGTACAGATCCGGGCCGCAAGGCCACGATTACCCCTTGTAGGATTAAAAGTTACACCTAACCTACCCAGGTCTGTAGTATAAACTAACGCAGCTACAGCTATTAAGCTATAACATGTGCAGGCACTCCTGCAGATGACTCATTCAAATATTTGACGAACAGTACGTTCAAAAATACATTCATTTTAAACATAGGTACCACAAAATATTTCACCTAGCTAGTAATAGCATGGGGCAGGAAACTATTCTTTATTGCTAGCGCTCTGCACTAGATGTAGCCTTAAGAAAACGTGTATTCAACCACGACAACTAAGCGGAATGTAAAAGTAAACAGGTTTGGCGGCATCTTCTCCAAATAATAGTATATACGTAGTATGTAATACACGTTTTGTGCACTTATAACAAGTACTCAGTCTCTCTGAAACAAAACGTGCTGCACGACGGAAATTACTTTCTGCTGAGGCACTTCATTTACATCTCAATGATACACAACTACCAGTCAATCAACTTGTAACTTAACACCATGATATCGCAGATATTAGGCAACACGTTACTAGGAATGAGATTGGTCTTAAGGTTTGCCACTAAACATGCTACTCCTAGCCACTACCGAATAAGAATTTGATTATTAACGTGTCTTCATAACCATGTGTGCGGCGTTCGACTCCAAGTCAGCATAGACTTTTTCGTCACCTTATTTCTAGTTAAACGTGCGCACACCTCGCTAATGGTGGACCAACATTCGACATTTGTCGTCCGTTCCGGGTTAGACAACGACGGCGGTAGGCGTCGGTTTCGAATCCCGGTCAAGCAATACAACTTCAGTCGTCATTTAAAGTTCCAACCTCACTGCTGGTGACAAACTGTGATATCTACATTCTGATTTTACGTACTTATTCAACAATCCGATTAAGTGCTGGGTTCGCCTCCTTGTCACCACCATTACATGATGGCGTTTCAATTTGGAACATGTGCATCCTTTGTTCCTTGACAATGCAACAATATACAACGTCTTTCGAGGTTAATTACCAAGAAGGTAATTGTCATGTTAGGGTTCCTGGTTTCGTACAAACATTATCGTCATTTACGTTCAAGTTGAGAATTGATAACTGATACTGGTGCAAACGTCAATATTTGACGTCTCCTTCTGCCTAGTGATCGAGTCTCGATAAGGCACAAAGCTTTGCTTGGTTAACAATCGCTTTACGTTCTGGGTTTGCATCCGGATCCAGAACGAAGACGTTGGTCATGTCATTTAAAGTACAAAATGGTTCAAATGGCTCTGAGCACTATGAGATTGAACTTCTGAGATCATCAGTCCCCTAGAACTTAGAAATACTTAAACCTAACTAACCTAAGGACATCACACACATCCATGTCCAAGGCAGGATTAGAACCTGCGAACGTAGCGGTCGAGAGGTTACAGACTGTAGCGCCTACAACTGCTCAGTCACCCCATTTAAAGTACAACTTTGTGTACAAGTAACTGTTGATGAGTAATGTGAACAATGATATTACTTGTGATTCGCTGCTAATGTTGGGATTTCCGTAGAGTGCTTGCTGCCGTTAATCACGTTTTCTTTTAACTGCTTAGTATCACATAAAGTCCATGCGAAACCACTCCCCGTTGAACGTTGAACGACGTTCAGCATGTGTTGGGTAAACCTTTTAGACAGCAAAGAACCTGTTCCCAATTGCCATACAACTTTATAAATCCATATACTGTCTCAAATATTTAATTGTACCTAAGGATTACTGAACGATTTATGTGACAAAATTAGTTGTCCTATAACGTTTGAAATGTCACTTATTGTAATTAAGTTTAGTTTACAAACGTTAAGGATTGTCTGATCTCTTCTGTACTATCGTGTTGTTACCTTACATCAGGATGGACTGTCATAAATACCGGTGTTCTCTAGTAGTATCTAGCAGTACCCATTGTGTATCTTACAACGATTGTACTGTGGAGGGTTGCGACGATGTGCAACACAGATAAGCTCAGATATGCTATGTTGGTTGCATACATTCAGGTGCAGCCTACACATTGGAATTCAGGTGTAACCCACTTTTTTTGCTGTCGAGTGTACATGCAGTAAATAAATAAACACCGTCTGGATAGCAAGTCTTTATTTACTGATCACAGGTTTCGATCTGCGCTACAAATGATTTTCAGGTCCAGGTTGGAACATTAGGCAATAACAATAACGATTGTACAGAACTGTGGTATTACAAACATTTGTCACATGGAGAGTAGAAACTACAGTGAAACACTATGAACTCACCCATGCCCCACAAAGTGCAGATTGTTAACGCGGTGTGAAACTAACATCATAAACTAGAATATGGTGTGAAGGAAAATTTTTTCGTTTAGTCACTGACTTGTGCGTATGTCATAAATGAGTAGATTAGAACATTGTAAAACCTATTCTCCATACGTAATTAAATAATAAATTATAACAATTCACACTTAAAGAACACGTTAATATAACACATTTCAGCGATACTGTTGCTTTACACAATAGTACATAAAACAAATGTTATAAACATAATGACAGGAAACAGTCATCGTACTTTTTCGTACTTGTTTACACCATTTAAAATTTTTTGAAAACCACTGCAACATTGCCGAACATAACGTAAGACATTAAGAAATTTGTCTTTATTTTGATAAATATAAACAGAAGTACGCCGAGTTTCTTATTGTAATTTAAAAAAGGGCACTTACGTAATATAACTTCATGAGCAAATTTAATAAAACTTCAGACTTAAAGGACACGTTAATGTAGTACGTTTCAAAATAAATGGTTAAATGGCTCTGAGCACTAGGGGACTTAACATCTATGGTCATCAGTCCCCTAGAACTAAGAACTACTTAAACCTAACTAACCTAAGGACATCACACAACACCCAGTCATCACGAGGCACAGAAAATCCCTGACCCCGCCGGGAATCGAACCCGGGAACCCGGGCGTGGGAAGCAAGAACGGTACCGCACGACCACAAGCTGCGGACTAGTACGTTTCAAATTGAATAGAGCGTTGTTCAGTAGTAG
This sequence comes from Schistocerca piceifrons, assembly GCF_021461385.2. Taxonomy (NCBI): domain Eukaryota; kingdom Metazoa; phylum Arthropoda; class Insecta; order Orthoptera; family Acrididae; genus Schistocerca; species Schistocerca piceifrons. The sequence continues at coordinate 123,956,442 of NC_060146.1, forward strand.
ACAAAAACAGATGTTATAACCATACTGACAGCAGCTGTCCATCCTAGTAAAATGTAGTAGAGTGTAAAATCACCGAATGTACAGGGTGCCTCAAATATTTCCGGTCAAATTGTCGCTGGTTGACGTGGGTCTACAACCGATGTTAGGAAATGCATATTTATTGTATTATAGACATACACAGCGTGCACTTAATAACAACAACGTAGCTCACAGTAATTGTTCAAAATGAGGCCCGCCAGTCTCAACGGAGCATTACGTTCTGCCGCCCTTTCTGAAAAATCCATGGTGTGTATTGTACCAGGAGACGGACAGCTTGGATCCTAGTAAGCAGTTTCATCCGTTTGGACGGCATTGCATACACCAACGTCTTGACTGTAACCCCAGAGGAAAAAGTCCAGAGAAACGGCAATTGCGCTGGCCAGAGGACAGTACGTCCCAATCCAACGATGAGGGTGCATGTTGTTCAAGTGATCATGGACATTTATGTCGAAGTGGGTTGGTACACCGACGTGTTGAAACTACATCCTTCGGCCGAAGACAGCAGGTGCAATTCCCGAGAAATGTGGCAGTACAACACGTCGGAACACCAGATACCTTGCACCATTCAAACGGGTAGGCAGCATATAATATCCTATTAGGTGATCCCACACGTTGACAGAGAATCGTTGCTGGTGGCCACCGATATGGAAACTTGGGGATTTTCACTTCAGACATGATGATGAACCATCACCTATGATTGAGGCCTCATTCGTGAACAATACAAACTGTACGAAGTTCGACACTACAGCACTGCCTTGGATGATCCATTGACAGATGGTAAAGTGGTCCTCAAAATTCGTTGGTGTCGATACTTGCCGTATTCTTTATGATAGGGCAGTAATACGTGTTCCACAAATACTCTCTATACCGTATCCTTCGGAGTGTGCGTTTCATGTGCATATTGACGAGTGTTCATTGCTAGGTGGTCGATATCACGATCCATCACGATCTCTTCAAATTCTGGTATTCCGACATGTCTTTGGCGGGAATGCTGGATGGTTCTATGTAGCGTGAACGGTCCTGTCTCTCGTAAGCTGGTATCCATGGAGATAAGGTTCTCCCAGTTAGAATGACACCTGTCGGGAAAGCGTTCTTCATACATTAGTACTGTTTTCTGCGCAGCAGTTTGGCATGGAATGTGGGTCACACATTAAAACAGTCGAAAAATGTAGGTATTAGTATGTAATCCATGGTTTCCGGTATATCAGGTTGATGATGATAGGGGCAATGGTATTCCATCCTTCGCAGAAAGATTAGCAAAGGGAGACGGGCAATAACGTGTAATCAGCTGGTAATCTAATAGAAACTATTTTCTTTTCTTTTTTTTTAAATCTCAGTATATCTGAAACGTCCCCTTTGAACAATTATACATGACTGTGCTTAACCTGACACACAATATTTTGTTAGCGCAACGCAATATGACTTTCAAAAATCCCTACAAAAGAATGGCCCTGACTAACATTAAACTATACCTTTCACAAATCACTTACCTCACAAAAATCTTCGCTGCTCAAGCTACTGCAATACAGCGAGCGCCACTACTGCCAGCTAAATTAAAAATTCAAACTATGGAAGGCACTAACTACTGATAGGGATAGTTATCAAATGAAAGATATTAGTAGAGAACAAACAATGTATTTACCTTGATATCATCATATATAAATATAGCAGTTCATGACAAATTACAAATCTCCGCCATCTCTCTCCCCACATCCACCACTGCTGGCGGCTCACCTCCAACTGCGCAATGCTACGCGCTGTTCACAGCCAGCTGCCTAACACTACAATGGCGAGTATTACAACAATGCAAAGCAGCCACAGACTGCACACAGCACAGCCAGTGAATTTCATTTTCATAGAGAGAGCGCTACGTGGCGGCGGCGTTACCAATATAAGAACCTAAACAGCCTACTTACATAAGAACCTAAACAGCCTACTTACATAAAGAAAACATAAACAGCCTACTTACATAGCCCCCATGCTCCCCACAAAAAATTTTTACAAATGGTGTTGGGCACTGGCCAATACAGATTTGGCAAAAATTTTTCACAATTACAGTAACAAAGATATAAAATGCACACACTTATTGATACAATGTTGGTCAAAAGCTAAAATTTTCTCACAGTCCATAAAGATAGTCCTGATCATTCATCATAATAGTAATTACAGTTTCTCATTAGTAAAAGAAATTGCACACAGAAGTAGTGGATTTCCATACAGTGTTGAAGAAGTAGTGTTGTCCTTCCAACGGAAAGACAGTGCTGACTCTTGACATGCTGACAGGTAATGGGCCACAATGGAGCAAACCCACAGCAGAGTCATTCGAAGTTTTGAAGAATATTGGTAGGTAGGTCATCACAGAGCAGACCCACTGGAGTCCTGGTAGAGATTGTGGTATTGGTGGGCCAGCAGAGGTGCAGACCCACTGCAGTCCTTGTAGAAATAATGGTATTGATGGATCATCAAAGATGTAGACCCACTGTAGTCCTTGTAGAGATAATGGTACTGGTGAGTCATCAAAGATGCAGACCCACTGTAGTCCTTGTAGAGATAGCCAGCAGCCATCTGTTGTGACTGTGCAGGTGCACAATCACCATTGAAGAGTCTTGTGGATAATATAGGAAGTCCATAACCACCACTTGTGCACTCACAAAGTTTTTGGAATTGTCCTTAGAACCAGCAATGCTGTTATCCAGTCCCTTGCTGAATTATTAACACACGTGCAAACACTAACAGTACCAACTTCTCACATATTGTCCATATACTATGACCAACGGAAATGTGTGCAGTGAAATGAATGCTTACAAGTTACTTAGTTTGATAAACTGGTGTCAATTACAATTGTATAACATAAGAATACAATTACAAAGGTACAAAATTCATCATTAAAAACATAATAATACAGATAACATTTGTAGATAATAGGGGCTTTACAAAAGAATAGAAATAGACATATACGTCAGTGTTACAGGTATTATGACATGAGTACATACATAGAAGATCAGAATAACTTGCGAAACATCAACTTCACACATGAGCATTTAAACAGAATGAATAATGTCTAACATCTTTACAAAGTAAATAACATATTATTAATGCCAATTATATTTGAGGATAATAGTATTCCTCATCATAGTGAATGTAGCTTAATATTAAAAGAAGAAAAAATTCTATGAAACGACACAGAGACAGGAAGAAAACAAATACACAAGGGTACACAAACATATAGTGGGATAACACAAAAGGGAAAGGACAGGGTTTGTTTTACTGCAGTATTTTGCATGGAGATCTCCCTTTGTTCATCATTATTCCCAAAAAGTCCTATCTAAGCCTGCCTTCTGTATTTTGTTCACATCCTCTGTCAATAATAGTTTTTCTCCACTGTGCAGTATCCTATTTGTTATAAATTTATAATGGTTAGTTTCTTATATAGTCTACCCCCTCTTAAGCTAACTTAAATCTACTGAGCTCAGATGCTAAACTAAGAGACGAGGCAATGCAGCAGCACAAAACAAGTAACACAAACAGCAATGATGGCAGGGTCGCCATATGAAACGTCCCCTTTGAACAATTATACATGACTGTGCTTAACCTGACACACAATATTTTGTTAGCGCAACGCAATATGACTTTCAAAAATCCCTACAAAAGAATGGCCCTGACTAACATTAAACTATACCTTTCACAAATCACTTACCTCACAAAAATCTTCGCTGCTCAAGCTACTGCAATACAGCGAGCGCCACTACCGCCAGCTAAATAAAAGATTCAAACTATGGAAGGCACTAACTACTGATAGGGATAGTTATCAAATGAAAGATATTAGTAGAGAACAAACAATGTATTTACCTTGATATCATCATATATAAATATAGCAGTTCATGACAAATTACAAATCTCCGCCATCTCTCTCCCTACATCCACCACTGCTGGCGGCTCACCTCCAACTGCGCAATGCTACGCGCTGTTCACAGCCAGCTGCCTAACACTACAATGGCGAGTATTACAACAATGCAAAGCAGCCACAGACTGCACACAGCACAGCCAGTGAATTTCATTTTCATGCAGAGAGCGCTACGTGGCGGCGGCGTACCAATATAAGAACCTAAACAGCCTACTTACATAAGAACCTAAACAGCCTACTTACATAAAGAAAACATAAACAGCCTACTTACATATTCACCACATCGTTTGACCGTCACACACGCTTCCGTAAGGAAAACGTACAAACAGGTATCAGTAGCGTTGAAGAGCAACCGAAAGAGTTGAAAAAAAGCAGGTCATTGGCTGCAGATGGAATTCCAATTCCGTTTTACATAGAATACTCTTCGGCGTTGCCCCTTACATAGTACCGTTGGGCCTTGATAGCTTTGTTCGGGTGGAGTTCAGTTCAGTTTAGAACGCAGCACATTGTGCTGGAGAGCTATTGCTGATCAGAGAGACGTATATCGTCATGAGTGCAACAAGTGTGATAGAACCGTTCTTGTCCTCTATATACATAAACGGTCAGACGTATAGGGTGAGCATCAATCTTATATTTTGTGCTATGACATTGTAGTGTAAGGAAAAGCATAGTCTTTGAGTGAAGCATACATGGTGACTTAAGAATAACTTTTATTGTGTGTAATGAGTGGCACCTTGTTCCTAATGTAGAAAAACTATACTGCAGATGAGTACAAGAAACAATCTTTTACTGTTAGAATACAGTATTAGTGGTGTGCTGCTTCGTACAGTCACGTCGATTAAATGTCTGGGTGTAACGTTGCAAAGCGGTATGATATGGAGCGACACATACATTCAATTGAAGGAACGTGAATGGTCGACTACAGTTTGTTCTGAGTGTTCTAGGAAAGTGTAGCTTATCTATAAAGGAGACACCGCACACCCATTCTTGAGTACTGCTTCAGTGTGTGGAACCCTCACCATGTCGTATTAAACCTTTACCTTCTATCGGGTCTCAGAGGTCTGTCCGTGATGCTTAATAACATATCTATTAGTAACTACACATTTTATTTTAATAAAATTTTATGTTTATTTCCTAATTTGTCAAGTCAGTCACATTTTTGGAAAAAAATTAAAAGTTTGCATATGGATTTGTGTTGAAGTGTTGGCGCAAGTTAGAAGCAATTTTTCAACAACCAGATTGTCTGTGCAGCGTCCGTTACCTCATTTTACATTGGCTGTCGCTGTTCAGCAGTCGTCCTTCTGATAAGCACATGTTCATTTTGGTGCATTATTCCATAACAGTTGTTTGTTCGATAAACTGATATTGTTACGGAGAAGAAGACTTTCTAATGAGGAGATAAGGGAATGTGAATCTTCCGGTTGTGATGATAATGAGGTAGGCTTCACTGAAACCTTCGAGCTACAAGATGATGATCATGAAGAATCTGTCTGTGAAGATGCAGAAGAAAAATTTAGTGCAAATTCTGTTGTGTGTAACTTATTGTTTCGTCGTAACGGGAATCAAATACTGGCTACAGCTCCTCAAACTGGAATTTTTGGTAGGTGGTACAAAAAGGAGGTATTGAAAGAAGGTTAGGGACCTACAAGTTATTCTATTAGGAACTGTATTGATAAAGAATTTTATGTTGTGATCTTCTTTCTTGTACCCCTCGTTGACAAAGTATATATGAGGACTAACAAGAAAGGTCGAATGGTTTACGAGGGCTAGGTGGTTATAGATCACCATAGAATGAAAAAAATTTCTTGGTGTTCTGATTTGGAAATCTGTTGTAAGTTTTATGGGACCAAACTGCTGACTCATTGGTCCTTAAGCTTACTTAATCTAACTTTGGTCCTTAAGCTTACTTAATCTAACTTAAACTAAGTTACGCTAATAACAACACACACACCGATACCCGTGGGAGGACTCGAACCTCCGACGGGGAGGGGGGGGGGGGGGAGGCGCGCGAACCGTGACAAGGCGCCCTAAACTGCGTCGCTCAGCCGCGCGACCGTGTTCTGATCCTGACTGCGATTTACAAGTCAAGAAATGAAGATATTTGTCAGATTTTCAGTCTTGAGAATGGCCGACCACTGTTCAATGAAGTTATGTCACACAACCTCTTCCACGCTGTTCTCATGGCTTTGAGAATCCAGCAGCCCACAATGAACATAGGTCAAGCGAAAAATTGAAATCAGTCAGTGAAGTTTTTGACTGTGGGAAATTACCTTTGGGGACACCTACATTCCAGGATGGTGCCTAAACGTGGATGACTGTTTGGTCATATTTCGAGTTCGCTGTCCATTTCGACAATACGTCCCATCAAAACTTTGTGAACAAGAAATACTGTTCAGAGCAACTTGCGACAATGCGTTATTTAGCGCTGGGAGATGGAAGTGTATTTGGGGAAGGAGGAAGGAATCAAAGCCGTACTGCTTCCAAAGAATATTATGAAAACCCTGGTGATGACACTCGAAACGTCTGGACACAATATCAGCTGTGATTTTATTTTCATCTCTCGATTTAGCTGATTACTTGCTGTCAGAAGATCTGACACTATGCAGTAATATCTGACATAACAAAGGTGATTTGCCGATTTTATTACACATAAAGGACGTCAACTATACCCTATTAATTTGGTTTCAATGGGATATGATGATGACCTCTTATGCTCCTAAGAAAAACTAAGTTGTAACCATCCTTAGCTCTCTTCATGACCAACCAACAGTGTCATCATACCACAAGTAAAAAAGTATGACATGATGCTATGGTATTGTTGGCCTGGAGATCCCACTGGGGTTCGGTCTCCAAGTGCAAGTCTTATTTCATTCGACGTCACATTGGACGAGTTGCGGCCGATGATGAGGATGAAGACAACACAACACACAGTCCATGGGAGGAGAAAATCTCCAACCAGGCCCGGAATCGAACCCGGGCCCAGTGCATGGGAGGCAACTACGTTACCACCCAGCTAAGCCGGCCGACAGTAAAAATGTCTGAAGTTGTAATGACATACGGTGCCGCGAAGAGCGGCGTTGGCATGATGGACAAGAAGACGCGATTTACAGTGTCGAGATAAGATCAAGACGCTGGCCAATTGTCGCTTCCTTCCACATGATCGATATAAGTGTAATGAATACATACATAATTTGGACGAAGGAGGAAATAAGACGTCGGATCATCAATTTGGGAAAGCAACTAGCAGGGGCATCGAAGTCAATGAATTCAATAGAAGTACCGGATCCAGAAAGGGCAGTGAAACCACCACCTGAAAACAGGAGAAGATGTGCGTACCGTGTAAAGAAGAAAGATAGGAAAAGCCGAATTACATGTTATAAGTGCATCAAACGTGTACCCTTGGAACATTTTGCTGTTGTCTAAAGACCCTGTGCAAATTTGTAATAAGAATAAAGGTCACCAGTAAAAGTATAAAACTTGTTTTCTTAAATGAACTTTATATAAATAAAATTATATTAAAAACTATACCTCAAAAAGTCCTCCACAGCATAAGTAATCAAAATAGTGTCAATTTATGTCAATTTAAACAACACGGTCCTGAGAGGTCTGACTGGTAGGAAACGCTATACAGACTTTCTGGTCGCAAAGGGTTAAAGGAAGAGATTGCAACAATTCAGAGGCGTGTTGCTCTGTTTGTTAATAGTAGTTTCGATGAACACGTAACTTGTGCGGATGTGCTTCGTGAGATTCAATGGGAATCCCTGGAGGGAAGACGACTTTGTTTTGGTGAAACCCTACTGAGGTAACTCAGAGAACCAGCATTCGCGAATTATAAAGCCAACAAAGTACACTAAAGGTCAAAAGTTTTCCATCACCCACGATAAAAACTATATAATATGCACTGGAGCCCCAAAGAAATTGGTATAGACTTCCGAAATCAAATACAGAGATATATAAACAGCAGAATATGCCGCTGCGGTCGAAAACGCCTATAAAAGACAAGAAGTGTCTGGCGCAGTTGTAAGATGAGTTACTGCTGCAACAATGGCAGGTTGTCAAGATTTAAGTAAGCTTGAACGCTGTGTTATAGTCGGAGTACGAGCCGATGGGTCGCAGCGTCTCCGAAGTAGCGATAAAGTGGGGATTTTCCCCTACGATCATTTCATGACTGTATCCTGAACATCAAGAACTGGACCAACGACGACAGAAGAGAATCGTTCAATTCGACGGAAGTCCAATCCTTCACCAAATGGTTGTAGATTACGATGCTGGACCAGCAATAAGTGTCAGCGTGCGAATCATTCAGCGAAATACCATTCATATGGGCTTCTGGAACTGAAGTCCCACTCATGTAACCTTGATGAATGCACGACACAAACCTTTACGCCTCTCCTGGGCCCTTCAGTACTGCCATTGGACTGTTGATGTCTGGAAACATACTGCCTGGTCGGACGAGTCTCATTTCAAATTGTATCTAGCGGATCGACGTGTAGCGGTATGGAGACAACCTCACGACTCCGTGGACCCTGCATGTCAGCAGGAGACTCTTCAAGCTGGTGAAGGCAATGTTATGGTGTGGACGTGTGAAGTTGGAGGGATATGGGATCCCTGATACGTCTAGTTACGACTCTGACTGGTGACATGTTGGTAAGCGTCCTGTCTCATCACCTGCACCCGTTCATGTCCAGTGTGCATTCCGATGGACTTGGTCAATTCCAGAAGGACCATGTGATATCCCACACGTCCATAATTGCCAGAGAGCGGTTTCAGGAACACTCTTCTGGGTTTAAACATATCTGCTGGTCACCAAACTCCCCTGACATGAATATTATTGAGCATACCTGGGATGCCTTGCAATGTGCTGTTCAGGAGAGATGTCCACCCCTCGTACTCTTTTTTACCGATTTATAGACACCCCTGCAGGATATATGGTGTCAATTCCCTCCAGCACTACTTAAGACATTAGTCGAGTCCATGGCGCCTCGTGTTGCTGCACTTCTGCGTGATCGCGGGGGCACTACACGATTTTAGACAGGTGTCCCTGTTTCTTTGATTCTTCGGAGTATATCCATAAAGAAACACATAGTACGAAACTAAATAGACGAATGAAATACTTATTTTATCTCTCTATCCTTAACAACAGTAGAATATCGTTTAGATTTTAGCCTCTTCAAGATGTCCAGCATTTGTCATCAAAACAGCTGCATAAGCTTTTGGAATTCCTGAGGTAATATTTTGTAGCGTTTTTGCAAATATTTCAATCCAACACGCCTGTAAATTCTTCCATACATTTTCAGCGTTATGTGACCTCAGGATTTTGAACTTCCTGTCAAGTTCATTCCTCAAGAGTTCTATGGCATTTAAGTCAGGTGAACGATTTAGCCAAATAGTATTCATCAGTTCCCTGTATTTCTCTTTTCTACTGTTATTCCTTCTGCACATTTTAGAAAGATGTTTAGTATCCCTGCCTTACAGCGCAGCAAACTCACTACCAACAAGTCTTTTTCCATACGGAACTACATTGTTGATCAGTGACCTTTGATATCATTCCTTCTTTAACACGCCCGTGATTCTCACTACATCACTGATTTTACCACCTGCAGAACATCCCCAAACCGTGACCGATCCTCCAAAATGCTTCACTGTGCGTCAGGCACCGACTCTTCATGCATTCTCGACGAAGTCGAGGAGCGAACATTCGACAGCGGCTTCCAGATACTTCGAACTTAAATTCGACCTTGAATATCACCTTGTACCATTGCTACACGCTCCAGTTTTCATATTGTTGTGTCCACTACAAACTTTTAATCTTATTTTGTATAAACCTCGTTCACGGAGACGGCCTTGAAATGTTGAGATAGAGAATGGAGCTGCTCGCAAATAATTTACTTCCTCGCAAATTTCTAACGTTTACTCCGAACGTATATGAACTTTTCCTCTCTGTGGTGTTACTCGGGGTCTTCCAGATTGCAAAACACTTGCATTGGGATCAGATTGCCTGAACCGCTCCAGCACTGAGGGTTGCGATACGTCAACGTCTCTAGATATCGTGGAACCTAAATAACCTTTCAGATTAAAAGCTACAATTACGTCACATTTTTCAGTTCCAGTATCCTGCTTCTGTCCCTTTAGGAGGCAATGCAGTATGACGCTGATCAGGTACACAAACACACTGTTAGATGCATACAGGGTACTGTAAACTAAAGCGAACTGATCGATACACAGACAGCTGAAAGAATGAGGCTTCTTCGAATAGAGTCATCTTAGGTAAAGGCACGTTAGTGTTGTTGTGGATACTCATCAGCGTCTCTCCATGCGGTCAACAGGTCAACTACACAACATTCAAATGGCTCAAATGGCTCTGAGCACTATGGTGGTCCTCATCTGAGGTCATCAGTCCCCTAGAACTTAGAAGTACTAAACCTAACTAACCTAAGGACTTCACACACATCCATGCCCGAGGCAGGATTCGAACCTGCGACCGTAGCAGTCGCGCGGTTCCGGACTGAGCGCCTAGAACCGCTAGACGCACAACATTCGTTAACTATTTTAGTATCCGAAAGGGGATGTGATAGATTATTCAAACGAAATGCCTGTTTTCACCAGAAATCCGTAGTTGTCGCAGGTGATCGAAAACTTTTGACCGGTGAGTCATAGGATAGCGATATGCACGTCCACAGATGGCGACAGTACCAAGTACACGAGGATGGTTCGTTGGTTGGCTTGGGGTATAAAGGGAACAAACCACTGGGTTATCAGTCCCTGTACGCGGGGTATAGAAGGGCAGTGCATTGGCGGAGCTGTCATGTTTACTCAGGTAATCCTTCTGAAAAGGTTTTCGACGTGATTATGACCGCACGAGTGGAATTAACAGACCTCCGACGCGGAGTGGTAGCTGGAGCTACCATTCCATTTTGGAAATCGTCAGTGAGTTCAGTATTCTGAGATCCACAGTGCTAAGGGCGTACTGAGAATACCAAATTCAGTCGTTACCCTTCACCAAAAACAACGCAGTGGCCGATGGCCTTCATTTAACGACCGAGAGCAGCGATGTTTGCGTAGACTTATCAGTGCTAAAAGACAAGGAACACTGTGTGAAATAGTCGGAGAAACCAATGTGGGACGTACGATGGACGTATTCGTTGGGACAGTGCGCCGAAATGTGGCGTTAATGGGCTATGGCAACAGACGACCGACGTGAGTGCCTTTGATAACAACATGACGTCGCCTGCGCGTCCTCTCTGGGACTCCTTATCACATGTATTGGACCCTTTACGACTGATAAACCGTCTCCTTGTCATATAAGTTACGATTTCAGTTGGTAAGATCTGATTGTATGGCTCGAGCATAAGACTCCACGTATCCATGGACCCAATTTGTCAAAAGCCACTGTGCACGCCGGTGTGACTCCATAATCGTGGGTGTTGTGTTTGCATGGAATGGACTGGGCCCTCAGGCTTCACTGAACCTATTGGCTGGAATGGCTATGTTCCGCTGTCTGGAGACTATCTGCCACCGTTCATGGACTTCATATTCCCAAACAACGATGGAATTCTTATGGATGACTGTTCGCCATGTCTCAGAGCTACAGTTGGTCGCGATTGGTTTGAAGAAAATTCTAGTCAGCTCTATCAATTCATTTGTCCACCCAGCTCGCCCAGCATGAATCCTATCGAACGTTTATGGGAAATAATCAAGAGGTCAGTTTGTGCACATAATCCCGCACCGGCAACACATTGGCATTTATGGATGGCCAGAGACAACATGGCCCTATATTTCTGCAGGGGACCTCCAACGACTTATTGAGAGCATGTCACATCGAAATCCTGTATTAAGAAGGGAAAAAAGGAGGTTCGACACGACAATAGTGCCCTGAACCGCCGATTCTGTCGTAGCAACTCAACAACGATGTCTGCAGCAGGGGAAAGAAAGGCAATCTGCAAACCAACAGGCTTCACAACAGCCTAACCGTGTACCCAATATCGACGGTCCGCCGCAGATCAAATTATAAGTTCTTTTCCCAGTTACTTGAAAAATCCATACAGAAAAACATTAAGCTGTAGCAGATTCAACCTCGAAGATAAGGATAGACGCAGCAAATTTCACCAGTCCCTGTTGTAGGCAAGTTTTATCGTAAAAAAAATTTTTTTTGACAGTTCGACAAAGTCACACAGTTTCTACATATTCGTTGTGCGGGCTGACACTCCTTGATATCTTTGCCAGAATAAATTGAAATTCTCCTGATTTTTCCTTAAATTATTAATTAATGTCACTAACGAATCTATCCTGTTCTCATTCAACGAAATATTTCACTTTAAAACCAGTCCTCCCGAGCACAATCGCCGATAAAGTTTCAAAACAGAATCCTAACACACTTCACACTATCGATTATTTTCAAAATATCAATACGTGTCGACCTCTCACCAATAAAACTGCAAACCAGTCAACCATTGAAGATCGTCCACACTCTCGACAAAACCCTGCCAGAACCTCTTCAAGAAGTCTGACTTTTAATAAAACTTGTAAATCTCGCATATAATTTTTCCTCCTTTCTGTATTATTATGTAGTTCTCAATTCGTTCGAACAATCAATCATTCATGATAGGAAACACAGTCATAGCTCAGTCACTCAAAATGATTCTGAAATTTTACTTGTTAGAATGAAATCAGGCGATGATTCTTCTTCTGCAGGCTTGTGCTTTGCGGCAGTCTGCTAATCTGTACAAATAAAATGCCTCGTAATTTTTGGGAGCGTTGTATAATCAGTCGGGAAACCTCATATCAAGCGGATATTTGGCTTTGATGAAGTTTAACCTTCCGAAGAAGTAATGGAGCTCTTGGATTATTAAATGCAGGTTCGTATCCAGTCTTCCGGAAGTTCCCTTCTGATTAACAACTACGCAATATATCGATAAATATCATTAATTCTCAAACTTCAAATACACGCCTTTTATTTGAAGGAGCAATCTATATATATTTCATTTTTAATCGTACAGTTTCGTCTCAGTTATCTTCTGCCATAAATCTCAATAATCAGATTACAGTTCTTCCAACAAAGCTCAGGCTAATCCGCACGAAGACAATCTCGCAAGCTTTTTTTCTTCTTTTTTTTTTTTCTAACAACCACCAGAGAGAGTACTACAAAGAATACTTATGCGCTCATGGCATAGCTATTGTATGGACTACTTTTCGCATGGATTCTGCGAGTATGAAGATAGAAAATTAGTAAACGTCATTCAAGGGTAGAATTGTATCAGAATAATTCATCGAATATAAAGAGATATTACAATTGCCCCTCTCAGCGAGCAAAGTTAATGATAATACACTTTGCGAGCTAACAGAAAAAATTTGTTGGGTTGTTTATTCAAAAGAGGAATATTTTGAATTAGTAGAATTTTACTATAGAGAGTATGGGTATCATGTTAGGACAGTAAGTTATGAGAATACCTAAGCTGTAGCTTTTACATGTACCGGGGTATACCCGCACCCCGAGTACATAACCAGAGAAGATGTAGATTGGTATAATTACGAAAAAGGTCTACCCATTTGGGATCTGGTCTTCACAGGGAAGCCCTGGAAAACCTGGAAGAATAGACCCCAGCTCAGGTATTAAAGAAGATAGGAAAGCCTAAATCCAGTAATTTTGAAATATATAGAAGCTCCATAGATTAGATCGAAGGAAAAGTGCCTCATAGCGAAAAAAATTTTACAATATTGCTCAAAAAATTTTTTTCAGAATTCCTCTTTTGACGATGTAGCCGGCGATCTCGTTGTGAGGTCGATGGAACAGGAACACTGGGCACGGACACCGGGTAGGCGACGTACAGCGTTTGATGGAGGCGGCACGGAGGACAGGCGATGGCTTATGGTACAGGATAGAAGCTGGTAACGTGCCGTAGAAACAGGAAGATGATCTCAGGAACAGATGGTCAGGTACGTGAACATGAAACAGGTTTAAAGTGGAATAAGAAAAGGTTCTGACTGAATAAATCCCTGGAAGAGAGTGGATTAAGGCAACGAAGTCCATATTTCATCGTTGAACTCAAAATCGGAGTGGATTCTTATATTCTTCCATCTGTACTAGACTGGAACATCCATCAGTCCTGACAATCGCGAATTTTTTTGTAAGCCTCAATACCAAAGTTGTTTTTCTTTACAACTGCTGATTGCCCAAAACATTGCCAAATAGACTGTGGGCATTTAAATTTTGTTGTAGCTCATATCGAATGTATTCCTCTCAAAAAATTTTTTTATCTAATCTTCGTTTTGTTATAGTGCAGGTGGAAGTAGAGCATTGAATCTGTCCGAGGTTTGCTTTCAATTACGAAATTATGGATAAAATTTAGGTTTACACCTGATGAAAAATTTTAAACATAGGCATATGACATTGACTCCACAAAAGGAATAATTTGAAAAATTTTCATTATTTTTATAATTAATTGATTTATAGATCCACTTGCAAATAAATATCATTAATGATGACGTATGTTCATTTAACAAATCATCCACTCGCAGAATCTTCTTCATCCTCTCATGAACATTTATGGAAATATATTTCAACAATTATGTCCATAATATGAAACACACAAACTGCTATTCTTAAAATATTAATTAAAATTCTTAAATTAATTCTCCTTGTCGAGAAGGCATAATGAAAAATCTAAAAATTATAATAATTTTCTCTCGCGCAACCAGAGAGTTTCTTCAATTGTTTGCAACAGTGACATTATCGACTGTTGCTTCATTTCACAGTTCATTAGTTTTCTTGCGCGAACAGCGCACATCATACACACAGAGTATTTACCTACATATCCCACACTTTTCAAATTTCACACGCAATTCTCACATAAGTGCCGTGTCTTGAGGAAATGTAGATGCACTTTCATTGTATATCACTGTGGCTTCTGCTCATAGTCCACACTTACAAACACTAGTAATTAACAAATTCTTCTACCTATCTTAAAATTTTTGTGCTAAACTATCACAGGAGTAATCTCACTGTCTCTTAACCTATCACAGGAGCAATCTCACTGACTCTTAACCTATCACAGGAGTAATCTCACTGTCTCTTAACCTCTAAACTTCTTGATATTTATATACACATTCGACTCATAGTCAAATTCCACTCTAAATTCTTCTCCATATTAGGTATCACAGATCTACGATCCTTCAAAAAATTTCTTAATATCATTATGCGGGAATAATCCCTTTATTCTTTTCGATTCGGGATATGCCAACAACTATGATCCAGGATTTGGTATATTTACAATAACATATGGTCCGATACAAATAAGATTCCATTTCTTTATGTTCTTCATCAGTTTCGAGGAATGGATGTGTCGCCTCAATAAAACCTTTTCTCCAAGATGAAACGTCTGAATCCGGTGAATCCGTTTATTATATGTCAATTTCCGTTGTATTGCCTTTTTAGTTAAATTGACAAGTGCGAGTCGAATCTTTTCCTCCTATTTTAAATTCTGGTCTTCATACTTTGGCAAATGGTTTATCCAGAAGTTCTTTTCAATCTGACTAAACATAAGCTCTGATGGAGTAAAGTTAGTTGAGGTATGTGTCAGATTATTAAATATTTGTTCAAATTCTGACAAAAAATCAGCCCATGATCTTTGTTTAATGTGACAGTATGTACGCATAAATCGGTTTAATTCTCGGAAAACTCGTTCTATTGGAATACCTTGTGGATGGTAACATGGTGTCAAAATTTGTCGAATACCAAGTAGGTGTTAATGTTTGCTTCCATTTAAATCCAGTAAAAATTCTGGCATTATCTGTAATTATGGATTTCGGTAAACCTACATGCGGAAGATAGTCACGCACCAATCTCACTACAACAGCTCTGGCAGTAGCACACTTTAATGGACATAATTTTACATATTTTGTAAACACGTCAAAGAATCCAACAATGAATTTGACTCCTCCTCTTGATCGTGAGAGAGGGCCGTAGATATCACACGAAATTAACGCCCTTGGCTCTCGTGGAATAATTGAATGCAGAACATGCTTACTACCTCTATTATCCGGTTTTGCCTTTTGACAGAGTAAACAGTTTTGTATTGTTTGGTGCACTCTTCTCCGAATATTCGGAAAATAACAGTATGCTCCTATTTTATTGGCACATTTAATTACACCAAAATGTCCCCATGATAAGTGGGTAAACCAAATTAATTTTTCCTCATATTCCTTCGGGATACATACACACCACCGTGGATTGTTGTCCTTCCCACATCTGAAGAATAATACTCCATTTACTAATTTATAATGATCTAACCTAGCCCTTGAATTTTGTTGTTCCTTTAGCTGATTTATCTTCTTCCATCGAGGGTCTTTTCGTTGTAAATTTCCCATATCTCTACAAAGATGTACATAATAAGTCTTGTAGATATTGTCCTGCAACAGTAATACTGGAAAATCCGAAGTATTTACTGATTCTATTTCCGGCGTTAAACCATCTGGGGATCTTGACAGTGCATCCGCAATAATATTTTCTTTGCCAGACACATGAATAATTTTAAATTGGTACTGTTGTAGTGTCATTGTCCAACGTGACAGTCTAGGATGTAATAATTTACATGTTTGCAAAAAGGTTAGTGATTGATGGTCACAATACACAATCGTTTTCGAATCATATAAATAATAGTTAAGCTTCTTGAATGCTCAGATAACCGCAAGTGCTTCAAGTTCTGTGGTCGTATAGGCTCTTTCACAGGGCGATAACACTCGACTAGCAAATGCTATCGGACAGAATGTTGGTACACCTTTTATTTTCCTTATTTGGAAGAGATAAGCACCTAATCCAACATCCGATGAATCCGTGGACAGACAGAACTCACAATTCATGTCAGGGTGATATAATAAGGGAGCGTTAACGAGTTGGTCTTTAATGTCTCGAAAAGCTAGTTCACATTCTTCAGTCCATTGCCATGGCACATCCTTCCGTAGAAGCCGGTTTAATGCCTCAGAATTCATGGCTTGAGTGTTTATGAAACGACGGAAGAACGATGCCATACCTATAAATCCCTTCAGCTGTCTTTTATTCCGTGGTGATGGAAAATTTCGAATTGCACTTATCTTATTCTCGGTAGGCAGGATACCTTTCGCATCTATCATACGTCCTAAGAACTTAATTTGTGGTAAAGCAAAATGAGACTTTTGTAAGTTTACTGTAATTCCGGTTTTCTTGAAAACAGCAAAAATCCTTTCCAAAATATGCAAATGCTCATCCCATGTTTTCGTGGCTATTAATAAGTCGTCAACAAACACAGTTATACGACTACGCAATTCTGGTCCAAGAACATAATCCAACGCTGAAATAAATATTCCGGCACTAATATTAAGTCCGAACGGGACAACTCTAAATTGGTAACTTCTCCCAGCATAAATAAATGCGGTATATTTCCTAGATTCTTCATCCATTTGGACCTGCCAATACGAACTTCTCAAATCAACACTAGTTAAGTACGAAATATCCTGGAAATTTTGAATTAATTCATCTATATTTTCCGGATGAGTTCTTACAGGTACTATTATTTTATTAATCTCTCTCGCATCCAGAACTAATCTAACGTTACCTCCAGGTTTTCGGACGACTAAGAGCGGAGAACAACATGGACTAGTTGATGGCTCAATCAAGTTCCATTCTAACATTCTATTTATCTCCCTTTGAACGGATTGTTTTAAACGCCAGGGGATCGGATAGTGCGTGTAACAGTAAGTCTGATGTGGCTTCACTTGTAGGTGACAAATATACCCTTTAATAATTCCTGGTTTCTCATCAAAAGTTTCTTCATATGCCTCTAACAAATAATGAAGCTGCTGCCTTTGTTCTCCGGTAAGCTGATTTGATTCACTAGCTTTTATCATTGTTGTTTGGTTAAAGTCCTCCTGTTGTATCAAATCCTTTGAAAGCTCCTTCCAACGACAGTTTGTAGTGTCAATTAATTGAATTATGGTACCGCGACAATATTTCTCATGCACGGTTTCCTTTCTATTTATATCCTTTGCTATCTCTTCTCCATTTAATCTAAATTTAACTATTCCTTCCAAAAAATCAATCTGACAATCGTACTCCTGCATACTCCCAATACCAAGAATACAGTCCACTAATAACTTCTCCACTACAAGGAACGTGCATTTTATTGCTAGATTTCCCATTTTCATCTCTAATTGTGTTTGTATTTTGACATTGGGAGAGCGTGCTCCAACAGCTCCGATGATTTTGCAGTTCTGTACTGGAAAAATTGGTACCTTCTTCTTCCTAATAATTCTCCGAAAAAGAGCGCCTGAGATGACATTGGCGGAAGCGGCGGTGTCTAATATCACATTCGTTGGAACTTCCTCCATTTTAACAAATACTTCCGATACCGGAACACTCGATCTGTCATTATGACACGTTATTAAATCCTTTGTTAACTCTTCAGTCAACAGCTCACCATCATTATATCTTAACAATTGTAATTTAACTGTTCCGCCCCTAACAGATCCCCTGACCGCTCCTCCGGGGCACGATGCGGTCATGTTTAGTTTGACTGATTGTTGGTCCGATTGGTATTTGTGATTCAGTGATTATCGGTTGTTGTGGGGAATTCTGTCTATGTTGTCTTGCTTGATTCGTGTAATTATTGTTGTTGTTCTGCTGGTGTTGGTAGAACTGTCCTGTGTTGCCATACATTGGATTATATCGATTAAAATTCCTACTGTTCCTAAAATAGCCCCTCGCTGCACCATTACTAAAGTTTCCATTATGGTAATAATTATTGTTTGCATTTTGTCCATTGCTAAGTCTCCTCGGAGTGTGTAATTGCTTATGATTATTGTTACTGCTACCATTACAGCCATTTCCACTCGAGTTGCAGCTCGGATTCGCTTCTATTGCTCTTCTTTGATATGACATTTCTCTTGCCCTTTTATTGTCCTCCTCAATTATATCAATATGATCAAGCGTAGTCATAAATGAGTCTATATCCTTATCATTTATATATAACAGCTGATTCCTTATACTGGTGGGTAGTCTGGACTTGAGGATTCTAAGTATATCCGGCAAAGGAATCGGTACATCCCAATAGAAAGATTTATTAATGTATTTCTCAAAATATCTCTTTAGAGATCCTCTAGAAAATGAGAAAGGCTCAGGATATAATACTTCCTGCCTAAGTCTTTCTTGTATTCCAGCAGACCAATATTTTGCTAGAAAAGCCTGCTCAAATTCTTTGTAACATTTACAAGAAGATGTTTGTTCGGATGCCCACAATGCTCCTGATCCTTGTATATATCCAGATACAAAACTAATCTTTTGCCATTCTGTCCAAGATCGTGGAAACAGACCTCTGAAACTTCGAATAAAGACTACAGGATGAACATTCTTTTTGTCAGGGTTAAAGATTTGAAATTGTCCCTGTTTAATCATCTTTTCCTCAACGGTACTATGATTCCAAAAATCATCCTGTTCGTACTCTTCCCTGTGGCTATCCGTTATATCGAATCTAACTTGTGACGTTCCAGTTCTGTCTACATCGGATCTTGACGTGGACGGAATTTCACGCGCAGATTGAGAATGTTGTTTCCTACTTCTCGCTGTTTCTAAATCCTCCTGCGAGAGATTTAGTGATCTTTCGATATTTTCTTTCCAACGCGAGAATTCTTCGCCAAGTTGTTCTCGAACTTCCTTTAACACTTTGTTAAAAAAATTCTCCTCGGAACTCTCTGAAATTGACTGTAAAGCTACTTTCACAGTTTCTTCTATGGTTTCCGAAGGAAAATTTTGCCACTCTAATGTCATTTCTGAAAACTTTCCCGCAAGTACATTCATTCTATGTTCCACTGTCTCCTGTTTTTCCTTCACTTTGTCAGATTGCTTCTTTAGACTATCTTGGGATTCTATAATTTCTGGTATCATAGCTACGGAACTCTGTATGTCCTCTTGAGCTTGTCTTACTTGAGAAAACAGTTCTACTTGTTTTTGTATCGTGTCAACTTTGACGGATACATTTTCGGTTAGTTCATCTTTTAATTTACTATTGTTTTCTTGCCATTGTTGGCGGACCTGCTCAATTTGAGCAATAAGATTCTGTTCGGTCCTTTCTGCCTGTTCTTTTATTTCCTGTGTCTGGGTATTTAATCTCTGATCTAATTCGGTAAAGGTTGCTCTTATTTGATTTTGTAATTCTGTTTGATTTTCGGCTATTTGATTTTGGAATTCATTTTGTATAACGGATAAGTCTCGTTTTACCTCCGCTTGGCCTTTGGCTAATAGAGACAACTGTGGCATAATAACAACTAATGTGTCAACAACAGTCTGATCAGCTGTTGTATGAATGTTTTCTGAACCAGCGGGATTATTTATATTGCTAGCGCTAGCCATAACATTCTCAGAATTGCTATCCGTGGCCTCTGCTCCTGCGCAAACAGCTGAAGGTTGTTGCACTTCTCGTTGCTGATTCAATGACATTTTAAATACCGCTCTAGTCAATACCATTAAATAACTGTCAATATCAGGTTCAAATCACTAAATACTGTTTCAAATTTACTGTCGTAGACACACTTACCTTTCAAATTACTTCACAGATGGTATAAAGTTCAATGTCCAGGTACGAAAATCACACGATATACAGTTCTACAATCTAACTACTATCTGGAAAAAAGTTCTTCCTAAATTGATTTCAAACTATTTTAACTACAGGATAAAAAATTAGATTTCTCTGGCCTTGTTCTGTAGTCTCGGTGTTGTCCAATAGTCGAAATCGTTTCTTGGTATCAGCAATCTTTTACTATGGGCACCGAATCTCTCTTCAGATTAGTTACCTCTCGTACTCGTTGGTTTTCATGAAATAAAAAATACATATATTATATAACAATCCAAGAGAGTCCTGTCACACTGGCGCCACTGTAATTTTTCCTCCTTTCTATGTAATTCTGTAGCTCTCAGTTCGTTCGAGCAATCAATCATTCATGATAGGAAACACAGTCATAGCTCAGTCACTCAAAATGATTCTGAAATTTTACTTGTTAGAATGAATTCAGGCGATGAATCTTCTTCTCGGGAGGCTTGTGCTTTGCGGCAGTCTGCTAATCTGTACAAATAAAATGCCTCGTATATTTTGGGAGCGTTGTATACTCAGTAGGGAAACCTCATATCAAGCGGATATTTGGCTTTGATGAAGTTTAATCTTCCGAAGAAGTAATGGAGCTCTTGGATTATTAAATGCAGGTTCGTATCCAGTCCTTCGGAAGTTCCCTTCTGATTAACAACTACGCAATTTATTGACAAATATCATTAATTCTCAAATTTCAAATACACACCTTTTATTTGAAGGAGCAATCTATATATATTTCATTTTTAATCTTACAGTTTCGTCGCAGTTATCTTCTGTCATAAATCTCAATAATCAGATTACAATTCTTCAAACCAAGCTCAGGCTAATCCGCACGAAGACAATCTCGGAAACTTTTTTCTTCTTTTCTTTTTTTTTTTCTAACAACCACCAGAGAGAGTACTACAAAGAATACTTATGCGCTCATGGCATAGCTATTGTATGAACTACTTTTCGCATGTATTCTGCGAGTATGAAGATAGAAAATTAGTAAACGTCATTCAAGGGTAGAATTGCATCAGAATAATTCATCGAATATAAAGAGATACTACACACACATAAGTAACATTTACGATGCATGTCGTAACGACAGCGTCAACTGACTGTTCCAACTTCCAACTCGAAGTTTATTTAACAGTTGACATCCAATTATCCAATTACAAAGTGTATCCATCCACATTCAACATTGAACTCCCTTTTCATTTTTATAAGAAAAACATAAAATATGTTTTAATAATGGTCAGCATGACGTTTCAACGGTTCTTCCAGCCGCCGGCCGTCGACTACGATGCCAGCAGTGGTTAGCTCTCGTCGTCCGCCGCGTCTGGAGTCCGCACTGGATCATCTTCCTGCCACGCTCGACATGAAAAAAAAGGAACAAAATCTTTTTAAATAACAAGTCTCCACTTAATATACTATATATATATATATATATATATATATATATACATATACATACATATACATATATATATATATATGTATGTATATATATATATATATATATATGTATATGTATGTATATGTATATATGTATATACAGGGTGAGTCACCTAACGTTACGGCCGGCCGGAGAGGCCGAGCGGTTCTAGGCGCTACAGTCTGGAACCAAGCGACCGCTACGGTCACAGGTTCGAATCCTTCCTCGGGCATGGATGTGTGTGATGTCCTTAGGTTAGTTAGGTTTAATTAGTTCTAAGTTTTAGGCGACTGATGACCTCAGAAGTTAAGTCGCATAGTGCTCAGAGCCATTTGAACCATTTGAACCTAACGTTACCGCTGGATATATTTCGTAAACCACATCAAATACTGACGTACCGATTCCACAGACCGAACGTGAGGAGAGGGGCTAGTGTAATTGTTTAATACAAATTGCACGTTTTTTTTTAAATGGAACCACGTTAGTTTTGTTAGCACATCTGAACATATAAATAAATACGTAATAAGTGCCGTTTGTTGCATTGTAAAATATTAATTACATCCGGATATATTGTAACCTAAAGTTGACGCTTGAAACCTCCGACGTTTAGTTGCGTGTTGTAACAAACACGGGCCACCGTCGGCGAGCAGCATCTGCAGGGACATGATTACGATGACGACCGTGTTTACGAATGTGGCTGTAGTGCACTGTTGTGGTTTGGTCTAGCTGTGGCAGTGTCCGCATGTAGCGCTTGCTGCTATTGTTATTCTGCATTCGTCTCCGCACGCAGACCAACTGTAGTACACCGTGTTACCAGAAGTCTCTGACAGCGTAGTGTTGTAGGAACTGTGACCATGGTGTATTCGAACTCTGAAAAGGCGGAGATGATACTCATCTATGGCGAATGTCGACGAAATGCAGCTGAAGCCTGCAGGGTGTATGCAGAACGGTACCCGGACAGAGAGCATCCAACGTGCCGCACATTGCAAAACATCTACCGCCAACTGTATGCAACAGGTACGGTCGTAGCACGCAAACGGGTCCGTAACAGGCCCGTCACAGGAGAAGCGGGTGCAGTTGGTGTGTTAGCTGCTGTTGCCATGAACCCACACATGAGTACACGGGACATTGCGAGAGCCGGTGGACTGAGTCAAAGTAGTGTCATGCGCATACTGCATCGCCACCGCTTTCACCCGTTTCATGTGTCGCTACATCAGCAATGCATGGTGATGACTTTAATCATCGAGTGCAATTGTGTCAATGGGAATTAACAGAGAATGCTTTGCAGTTCTACCTGTTTACCGATGAAGCGGGTTTCGCAAACCACGGGGCAGTGAATCTACGGAACATGCATTACTGGTCCGTGGACAATCCTCGCTGGCTCAGACAGGTAGAGCGACAGCGACCGTGGACTGTAAATGTATGGTGCGGAATCTTTGGCGACCACCTCATTGGTCCTCACTTCATTGCAGGGGCCCAAACTGCTACAACATACATTGCGTTTCTACAGAACGATCTGCCAACGTTGCTCGAAAATGTCCCACTGGAAACGCGTCGACGTATGTGGTATCAGCATGATGGTGCACCTGCACATTCCGCAATTAACACTAGGCTGACCCTTGACAGGATGTTCGACGGGCGTTTCATAGGACGTGGAGGACGCATAAATTGGCCAGCTCGTTCTCCTGATCTTACACCTCTGCACTTCTTTCTGTGGAGTACGTTAAAGGATAATGTGTACCGTGATGTGCCTACAACCCCAGAGGATATGAAACAACGTATTGTGGCAGCCTGCGGCGACATCACACCAGATGTGTCGCGGCGTGGACGACATTCATTACGCCAGAGATTGCAATTGTGTGCAGCAAATGATGGCCACCACATTGAACATCTATTGGCCTGACATGTCGGGACACACTCTATTCCACTCCGTATTTGGAAACGGAAACCACGTGTGTAGGTGTACCTCACCCATCATGGTAATGTACAAGTGCGTCAGTGAAAAAGACCAATAAAAAGGTGTTAGCATGTGGACGTAATGTGCTGTTCCAGTCTCTTCTGTACCTAAGGTCCATCACCGTTCCCTTTGGATCCCTACGTAATTCGGTGCTCTCCGATACACACGATGGAACAGCGGAGGAGTGGTACTCAAGCGTCAACTTTAGGTTACAATATTTCCGGATGTAATTAACATTTTACAATGCAACAAACGGCACTGATTACGTATTTGTTTAGATGTTCAGATGTGCTAACGAAACTAACGGGGTTCCATTTAAAAAAATGTAGCTTTGTGTCAAAAAAACATACTTCTGTTCATTTTTTTATGGTTTGTATTAACCAATTACACTAGCCCCTCTCCTCACGTTCGGTCTGTGGAATCGATTCGTCAGTATTTGAAGTGGTTTACGAAATAGATCCAGCGGTAATGTTAGGTGACTCACCATATATACATATATATATATATATATATATATATATATATATATATATATATATATATATATACAGGGTTATTACAAATGATTGAAGCGATTTCACAGCTCTACAGTAACTTTATTATTTGAGATATTTTCACAATACTTTGCACACACATACAAAAACTTAAAAACTATTTTTAGGCATAAACAAATGTTCGATATGTGCCCCTTTAGTGATTCGGCAGACATCAAGCCGATAATCAAGTTCCTCCCACACTCGGCGCAGCATGTTCCCATCAATGAGTTCGAAAGCATCGTTGATGCGAGCTCGCAGTTCTGGCACGTTTATTGGTAGAGGAGGTTTAAACACTGAATCTTTCACATAACCCCACAGAAAGAAATCGCATGGGGGTTAAGTCGGGAGAGCGTGGAGGCCATGACATGAATTGCTGATCATGATCTCCACCACGACCGATCCATCGGTTTTCCAATCTCTTGTTTAAGAAATGCCGAAAATCATGATGGAAGTGCGGTGGATCACCATCCTGTTGAAAGATGAAGTCCGCGCTGTCGGTCTCCAGTTGTGGCATGAGCCAATTTTCCAGCATGTCCAGATACACGTGTCCTGTAACGTTTTTTTCGCAGAAGAAAAAGGGGCCGTAAACTTCAAACCGTGAGATTGCATAAAACACGTTAACTTTTGGTGAATTGCGAATTTGCTGCACGAATGCGTGAGGATTCTCTACCGCCCAGATTCGCACATTGTGGCTGTTCACTTCACCATTAAGAAAAAATGTTGGTTCATCACTGAAAATAAGTTTGCCACTGAACGCATCCTCTTCCATGAGCTGTTGCAACCGCGCCGAAAATTCAAAGCGTTTGACTTTGTTATCGGGTGTCAGGGCTTGTAGCAATTATAAACGGTATGGCTTCTGCTTTAGCCTTTTCCGTAAGATTTTCCAAACCGTCGGCTGTGGTACGTTTAGCTCCCTGCTTGCTTTATTCGTCGACTTCCGCGGGCTACGCGTGAAACTTGCCTGCATGCGTTCAACCGTTTCTTCGCTCACTGCAGGCCGACCCGTTGATTTCCCCTTACAGAGGGATCCAGAAGCTTTAAACTGCGCATACCATCGCCGAATGGAGTTAGCAGTTGGTGGATCTTTGTTGAACTTCGTCCTGAAGTGTCGTTGCACTGTTATGACTGACTGATGTGAGTGCATTTCAAGCACGATATACGCTTTCTCGGCTCGTGTCGCCATTTTGTCTCACTGCGCTCTCGAGCGCTCTGGCGGCAGAAACCTGAAGTGCGGCTTCAGCCGAACAAAACTTTATGAGTTTTTCTACGTATCTGTAGTGTGTCGTGACCATATGTCAATGAATGGAGCTACAGTGAATTTATGAAATCGCTTCAATCAGTTGTAATACCACTATATATATATATATATATATATATATATATATATATATATATATATACTCCTGGAAATTGAAATAAGAACACCGTGAATTCATTGTCCCAGGAAGGGGAAACTTTATTGACACATTCCTGGGGTCAGATACATCACATGATCACACTGACAGAACCACAGCCACATAGACACAGGCAACAGAGCATGCACAATGTCGGCACTAGTACAGTGTATATCCACCTTTCGCAGCAATGCAGGCTGCTATTCTCCCATGGAGACGATCGTAGAGATGCTGGATGTAGTCCTGTGGAACGGCTTGCCATGCCATTTCCACCTGGCGCCTCAGTTGGACCAGCGTTCGTGCTGGACGTGCAGACCGCGTGAGACGACGCTTCATCCAGTCCCAAACATGCTCAATGGGGGACAGATCCGGAGATCTTGCTGGCGAGGGTAGTTGACTTACACCTTCTAGAGCACGTTGGGTGGCACGGGATACATGCGGACGTGCATTGTCCTGTTGGAACAGCAAGTTCCCTTGCCAGTCTAGGAATGGAGGAACGATGGGTTCGATGACGGTTTGGATGTACTGTGCACTATTCAGTGTCCCCTCGACGATCACCAGTGGTGTACGGCCAGTGTAGGAGATCGCTCCCCACACCATGATGCCGGGTGTTGGTCCTGTGTGCCTCGGTCGTATGCAGTCCTGATTGTGGCGCTCACCTGCACGGCGCCAAACACGCATACGACCATCATTGGCATCAAGGCAGAAGCGACTCTCATCGCTGAAGACGACACGTCTCCATTCGTCCCTCCATTCACGCCTGTCGCGACACCACTGGAGGCGGGCTGCACGATCTTGGGGCGTGAGCGGAAGACGGCCTAACGGTGTGCGGGACCGTAGCCCAGCTTCATGGAGACGGTTGCGAATGGTCCTCGCCGATACCCGAGGAGCAACAGTGTCCCTAATTTGCTGGGAAGTGGCGGTGCGGTCCCCTACGGCACTGCGTAGGATCCTACGGTCTTGGCGTGCATCCGTGCGTCGCTGCGGTCCGGTCCCAGGTCGACGGGCACGTGCACCTTCCGCCGACCACTGGCGACAACATCGATGTACTGTGGAAACCTCACGCCCCACGTGTTGAGCAATTCGGCAGTACGTCCACCCGGCCTCCCGCATGCCCATTATACGCCCTCGCTCAAAGTCCGTCAACTGCACATACAGTTCACGTCCACGCTGTCGCGGCATGCTACCAGTGTTAAAGACTGCGATGGAGCTCCGTATGCCACGGCAAACTGGCTGACACTGACGGTGGCGGTGCACAAATGCTGCGCAGCCAGCGCCATTCGACGGCCAACACCGCGGTTCCTGGTGTGTCCGCTGTGCCGTGCGTGTGATCATTGCTTGTACAGCCCTCTCGCAGTGTCCGGAGCAAGTATGGTGGGTCTGACACACCGGTGTCAATGTGTTCTTTTCCCATTTCCAGGAGTATATATATATATATATATATATATATATATATATATATATATATATATATATATATATTTATATATATGGCAATCATCAGGATGGCGAAGGCCAGATAAGAGAAATTATGGCTCTCGTACAGACACATAGATCGCTTCTCTCTCCGTTTCCGAGTGGAAGGGGTAAAGAGATGGCTAGCAGTGGTACAAGTTACCATCAGCCCTTCTCTGTTGGTCGCTTCCGAGTATGCAAGTACATGTAGGTGAAGTGTGTGGAGGTATATCTAAATGTATGGCAGAAAGCCTTTTTCGCCCCCGACTTTAATAACACAAAATATTCCGGAAGACCTGTGGCGCTACATCTGGAAGTCCTTTTACCTGCTGCAGCCGGACTGTGTAGCTACCGCCGGCCCCGGTACTTTCGCTGTTGGTAGGTCGCAGTCGGATACTTAGGACCCCGCTCTATATCAGGAGGGCGCACGCAGCATTTTAGCCGGACAGCCTGCCGGCTCTTTATGCCGAGCGCAGGTGCGCGCGCATTGTGCCAGGATACACGGGAAACAAGCTACGTCGCAAATTTGTCGCCACAAAAAACACCTACCTGGCAGCGACTGCAGCACGAACGAAATGGGCTCCTTTGTTGTTTCCTGGCATAACGGATTACTGGCATGTCCCCCATGCATGGCTGACATTCGTGACTTTTTTGTGTTCTTCGTATTACTCCTGCTCTCTCTTTAAAAACGATTCGGTAGAAACGTTCAGTGATGTGTCACACGAAATTCTCTGAAGGGAAATCTCTGTTTTTATTCCCATTTGTAAATCCAAGAGAATTTGTCGCAGGCTTCACACTGACTTCGCAAATTGCTAAAATCCATTAATGGGCAGTAGCCTTCAAACAGAGAACAGAAACATTACTCATCCGGCTTTGTACTGGCAGAGATTACGTAAGTAGCCCCCCCCCCCCCCCCCACCCTCCTGTCCCCATGGTCAGATATTATTTAAAGGATCAAAGTGATTATTTAGGAAGGTGGAGGTGAATGATAGTTTGTTCACTCAGAGTTTACAAGAGAAAGGCAATAATACTAAAGTTAATATCTTCTGGGTCGTTATGTCACGTCATATTTCCTTCTAAACTAATCGATGTTTCAACCCATCCACTGGGGTCTTCTTCCGGGTGTTTCGCTGTCCACTGTTAGCAAAACACTGACAGAGACCATGTCGTGATGTCTCATAAAGGGGACTTTCCCCGCGTTTGTGCTGGAGAAGTGGGAGTATCGGTTAAAATTCTTGTGGCTGCCATTGGTGGGTCATCGTCTTAGGCTAATATTTCCGCGCTGATGCAGAAGAAGGGGCTAAACTCTTATGGATACTAGTGGTCACAGAAAGGCACTATTTCCTGCTACGGTTATCGTTTCAAGGCTTCCCCTAGGTTCCTCGTTCTCATGACTGTTTCCTTCAAGTGATTTTCCGTTCAAAATGGTTCAAATGGCTCAAAGCACTATGGGACTTAACGTCCGATGTCATCAGTCCCATAGAACTACTTAAACCTAAGGACATCACACGCATCCATGCTCGAGCCAGAATTCGAACCTGTGAACGTAGCAGCAACGCGGCGCTGAACGGAAGCTCCTAGAAACACTCGACCACTGCGGCCAGCTTGATTTTCCGTCATTTTAACCTACGAATTTTGTATCGAAAGTAATGCAAAAAGGGTATTTTATTTCTTTCTAGTAATTGATTTAGACATTTCAGATTATACGTACGTGTTCGGGCACTCTCTTTCCGTGTAGCTGTTAGAGAAACCTTTTACTGCCATGCAAATGAATAATTGCACTGTTCTACAAAAAAAACCTTTTCATCTATTTCTGATAAAAAATATTGTGATCCTAGTTGTATTTTGAGTGCTGAATTGAAAACTGTTTTTGGTTTTTTTCTGTCAGGGATAGTTTATGAGTAATCGCAATTTTATTTCTCTTTTCAGTTTCTGATATAGTGCAGCAAACGTGAGGTGAAATTCGACAAACAAAAGCACATCTTTATGATGTTATAAGTTCATCACATTAATGGAGGGTGGGGTCTAACATATAACACAGTAACCTTTGTGTAAACACTTTGAAGCATTTATTTGACATGAGAAATTACAGAAAATTGTCAAACAATGAGCCACTGCCTTGTAATGCACATTACTTT
Source organism: Schistocerca piceifrons (assembly GCF_021461385.2). Taxonomy (NCBI): domain Eukaryota; kingdom Metazoa; phylum Arthropoda; class Insecta; order Orthoptera; family Acrididae; genus Schistocerca; species Schistocerca piceifrons. The sequence continues at coordinate 123,985,889 of NC_060146.1, forward strand.
TTTCTCTTGTATTGTGAATCTTTCTTCTCTCGAATGATATTCCAGCAATAATCTGCTAACATAGAAGGTACCCACTTCCCTTCATAGCACCTTTCTATGGTAGAAATGTCTTTATGGAATCTTTCCCCATGTTCATCCGATACGTCACTACAACTCTCTGTGAAGTAGTCCAGATGAGAGTCCATCATATGTACCTTCAAAGACATATTGCACCCCAAATCCTGATATGCTTTGATCATATCCTTCACCATTGCTTTGTAGTTAGTAGCTCTTCTTCTTCCGAGAAAGTTTTCCGACACCATCTTGAAACAGTCCCATGCGGTTTTTTCTTTATCAGTTAAACATGCTTCAAAATTTGCATCTTTCTGCAGCTCCCTGACTTGTGGGCCCACAGATACACCTTCCTTTATTTTTGCAGCTGAAAGACGGGGGAATCAGGTAGCTAGATATGCAAACCGACAGCCTGTTGGATCCATGGCCTTCACGAATTGTTTCATCAGGCCAAGTTTGATGTGAAGCGGTGGAAGTAGTATATATTCAGGAGCTACCAGACTTTCACGTTGTACATTCTTTTCGCCAACTTTCCATCTTCGCCTAGGCCATTTCTTTTTCACGTAGTGAGAATTTCGGTCTCGACTACTCCACTCGCAAAGGAAACAGGCATACTTTGTGTAGCCTTGTTGCATTCCCAGTACCATAGCAATTACCTTGAAATCTGCACATATTTTCCATTTGTCTTCATTGTATTTTAATGAATTTAGCATCGTTTGTACGAATTCGTAATTTTCTTTTGTCAAACAGGCATAAGCTACTGGAACAGAGGGTATTTTATTTCCGTTATGGAGCAAAATACCCTTCAGACTTGTTTTCGATGCATCTATGAAAAGTCTCCACCCCTGTGAAATATAAGTGAAGTTCAGCACTTTCATCAGGCCAGCAACGTCATTGCAAAATGTCAGTGCTTCGTCAGTTGAAAAATAAGAAATAAAGGCATGTTCTCTGTGCCTGTACACACTGATTTTAGTACTTTGGTGCAGTAGATTATACTCTTGTAATCTTGAACCAAGCAGTTGCGCCATTTGTTTACTTAGTCGTAGATCATGTACTAAATCATTTAAATCTGCTTGTGTTAGCAAATGTGGTGATGACTCACTTGTGCAGTGATATAAAGAATCATCATTTGTGATTTCTTCAGTACTACTTATTTCACTGTCACTCGGAATTTGACCTCGAGCTCTTGAAGGTACTGGAAGATTGTCGGAATGCTGCACTGGCATTCTCGCTGAAGGCAGATCTGGGTAAACAATGTGCTTCTTTGACTTTTTGTTTGTAAAACCCTGAATTTTTGTTAGACAGAAATAACAATCGTAAAACCCTGAATTTTTGTTAGACAGAAATAACAATCAGTAACATGGTCCTTAGGCTCCCTCCACACCATGGGAACAGCAAACAACGCCACATTCTCTTTACCTTTCCATCACTGAATTAGTTTACAGTAACATGTAGCACAACAGAAGTGTGGTGCCCATTCTTTATCTTGGTGTCCTACCTCTACTCCAAAGTAATGTTTGTATGCTTTCTTTATGACTGAAGAAATTTTCTTCCTATTTCTGGCAAAAGTGAACTTCCCACATATGTAGCAGACGTTGTCCGGCTTATATCGACATCCACGACGACGTGGAATTTCTGCAAATTTAAAAATACCACTTTGGTGATACACCTGTATTAAATTAATAGTAGGGAACTAGAGGAACGCTGATGTGTAAAAACAAGCAGTCGTTTTACCTTCAGCACCAGGCTCAATCAGTTTACACACAGGAACTAAAAAAATTCAACCGTGCTCGGAAATATGACAGACAGTTACTTGGCAGCCAAAACACCCACTCGTTAAGACTGACACAAATTGCGGCTAACACCACTGTTGTAAACTCGATGCACCTGCCCCTAGGAGGCGTGAAGCTTCACTGCCGAGGCAGCGACCGGCTGTCACCGTTCGAGTTAATGAGATGTTTAAGGTGGTCTTAATGACATAGGTGTGGCGGGGGATAACTCAATGATGTCTGATTTTTCCCACCTGCTGTTGCACAAGAAATTATCACGTTCGACCACTACCGGATGCGGCAACATACCCGTATTTCTCTGTAACGTCTCTGTGTTTGCCATGAATTGTGAATATACATATATATACATGTCACATAAAAAGTATCCCTGACAACGACATTTTGTTTACATATTTGAATTTCCCACGGTAAAATGGTCTAGAAGCACATACTTTAATATCAGAAATACAACCCATGTCGAACAGTGTTGTTTGTTGACAGAAGCGACGTATCGTCTTTGACTTCTTGTTGAAGCAGCAGTTGAAGCTATCCTGACAATCGCAGAAGGCACGTGCTTCGTTGTAATATAAGCTGTATAAACACATGAAATATTGGGTATTTTCAGTCATCTTGAACAATTCAGTGAGCTGAAACGGTTAGCATGCTTTCTTACAAAAAATTCTGCGTCAAAGTTTGACTTCATCCAGTATGCATTTTGATACGACACATCATCCTAAGGCGGAAGACATCATTGACGGAGCTGTCCTTAGTGGGCAGCATTTTCCAAAGGAACTCTTGAGCGTTTCAAAGAAAGTCAGGCAACCACAAATAGTGTCTTGTGATGCAAACAGGGAAAACGTATGTTCTTCGATGTGTAATATAAACCGATCTGCTCCTGTAACTCTTTTCATTTTGTATTTCTTATGGCACAATCACATTAGTATCTCACAATGCCGTAAGCTATTTCGACCAACTAGTACCCATCAATTGGCTGAAGGCGCATCAGTGTCGTCATCAACTGCTCAGCAAAGCTTATGTGGCAAAATAACATAAGAAAATAAAAGAATACCGTCACACATTCACTTCGTCTCCACAAAAGGTGTCTCACTTATTCTTATTTTACTCATAGTTATTAAGAGTAGTCCTTCTTTAGTTAGCCATTTTACGCATCTAATATTGACCGTCTTTGTGTAGTGCTATATTTCTAGATATGCTGTTGTCTTCTTGTCTACACGATATTACTTCCATCTTTCATTACTGTATAATGTTACTCTACAGACAAATATTATCATAAAGGTCGTCCATAAGAAATGAAAACTCTCCCGTGTTCCGACGATAATGTAACTCTGTCGGAGACGGCAAGGGACGTAGACGGTTAAATCAAATCCTTAAAAGAACTATTAATATAACCATTAGTGAGCAGGGGTAACAGTGTGACGTCAGACTGACAAGGAGACCACATGACACTGGGTTTTTGTAAGTTTTTATTTCTGTGCCACGCGATGTTCAAAACTTAAATACGAATATACCAAAGCAGTTAGATGCTTTATTGACAAAATACACTTTGAACTTTCTTAATTCGCTCTACATAAAACGCTTTTGGGATAGTCCTCATGGTCCTGTGGCAGACTACTTTCCTTATATGTGAATGATCCGCAATCGATTCCTGACTGCTGCAAGTTTTTAAACAAAGTTTCAAGTTCCACGAGCATTTCTCTGAAGCGTAAAATGAAATAAGTGAAAAAAAATCGAGACTGATAGTCGCTGGATTATTGGTCGGGAACTTGTTATGGTCATTATGCTTTGTCACTTAAATAGAAGATTCATCAAATTTATACTACTGATCATATATCTAATTCATTTTGTACGAAATATGTACATCGTCTTTTTCTGATTACATGCGATGCATAACATTCCAATTTTCAATGGAAACATGAAATATTAATTACCAGCCTTTTATGAAAGTTTGTCAATAAAGAGTTTTTAATTGAAAATAGTACTAATTAACAGTTTTCCATCTTTATGTATTTACACCTCACAGCAATGCTTATATCACGTTCAACATTCATTAAAATTTTTCATCAGTTGGAACCGAACCTGCGCCATCCAAACGACAAGTGGGCGTTCTGTCACACAGTCACGTGGTACACTGAACATTTACTTTGACTTTTGCGAATTAAAGATGCTTGGAAAACTTAGAAGTTGTTTTTATCGGGATTTTTTTTGAGAGCTGGTTGACTGATATTTGGGTGTTCAAATTGACGTACGATAAATATAAAAAGAAATGGCGAAATTCCGACTGCTATGTGGTCTCTTTGTGATTGAGGTAATGCTGCGAAAACTAATTTTGAAGTAGTATAACACTTTTCTGTGTCAATAACAAAAGAGTTGATAACAGCAGAAGGAGGAGATGTCGATTGTAGATTGACTACATCAACAAAAGCATTTCATAAAATTACTGCTGATTTAACCTCTGGTGTAACTCTAAGTGTCAGGATGTCTTTTCCGAGAATATTTGTTTGAACTGAAAACCGATATGGAAATGAAACATGCGTCATTAATAGTGCAAAGAGGAGAACACAAGATTTAGACATATGTTGTTGCAGAAGCTCGTGGAAAAGTCGTTAGGTAGATGGAATAGCTGATGAGAAGGACCGAAACCAATTGCGGAAAAGACGAGATTATGAAAAAACCTGACTAAAAGTAGGAATCGATTACGAGATACATCCAAAAGCAGCAAGGACGATTCATTTCGTTAACGCAAGGAAGTGTGTGGGGTAAACATCGTTAAGAGAGGGAAAGGATGGATTTCATCAGAGGAAACTGGATGTAGGCAACAGAAGTTATGCAGAGATAAAGAAGTTTGCACAGGTCTGTGTTGCCTGGAGAGCTGTATCAAATAAGTCTGAGGACTGAAAACAACAGCAATGATTAGATCTAAATATTTTATGCTGGTTTCCTATCGGACCGCCCATCTCCTAAAATACTGAGTGCATACTTTCATTCATTAGTAGAGGTAACACATCCCTTTCTCCCAGCCGATATTTTTGGAAGCTATGTGACTGACCCGAAGACCATACCCATTAACAACGCAACAACTTTTACGATTGGTAGTTGTTCGTAGTTTTACCAGTATAAATGCCAAACGTATAATTCATTTAATGCATTAATGCTTAGTGGTGCTTGTATTTTCAGTGATTAATTTTGTTTTCACGGCACTGGCCTGATGTATTGACTATTAATTCATGGGTAGGAATTGTCAACTCACTGAAAATGACGCAAATTTAAACCGCCTAATGAAGCGGATGCTCTTATACTTTGCCTTGCACCTCATGTAACTGTTTGCCACAAATGTTTGTAAGTAGATATACAAACTTCTTTTATTCTGGGGGATATTTCAGTCGGAATAATCTGAGTATAACAGTTTGAAAATGCTACAGCATGTCTGTCAAATTTTATCTGGTTATTGCCGCAGTTAGCCTGTCGTTAAATTGTATCTTTGTATAACGAGCAGTCTCTGGATGTGTCAATTCATTTCTTAATTACTATTAAGACATTCTGCAAATACTTTCTTCAAAATAAAATGTCTTAAGTATCTATATTTATTTGCCTGACCGCAATTTTTTCTTCTTTGAGCCAACTGTATAAATGAATACTACCGTTATCCTATTATAATTTTAATATGCGATCCGAAGAGAGATTGTCCTAATATTAATATAGCCTAGAACAGAAAACCTAGTTTTAGTTTCTCATATTTCTTACTTTTTCTTCTGATCTACTCTGTTTCGTATACAATACGATTACATCACTTATTCTCTTCCATTTCAGTAAATGGATCCAGTTAAAGCAGAATAAAAAAAGCAAGGTGAAGACCCCAAATTTTAGGTTGAACCAAAATAAATCGTTTATTTAACGTCATACCTACAGCACCTAGATGTGAGAACCATTATCTATTGTGGTGTCACCGCCAGACACCACACTTGCTAGGTGGTAGCCTTTAAATCGGCCGCGGTCCGCTAGTATACGACGGGCCCGCGTGTCACCACTGTCAGTGATTGCAGACCGAGCGCCGCCACACGGAAGGTCTAGAGACACTTCCTAGCACTCGCCCCAGTTGTACAGCCGACTTTGCTAGAGATGGTTCACTGACAAATTACGCTCTCATTTGCCGAGACGATAGTTAGCATAGCCTTCAGCTACGTCATTTGCTACGACTAGCAAGGCGCCATTATCAGTTGCTATTTATCTTGTGATGCCTGTACCGTCAGACCGATGTTCACCAATTATGGATTAAAGTTAAGTATTCCAGCAGCAACGTACCTTATTGGCTATATTAATTACATTGTCCTGTTCCAGACCTCACGCCAGCCTGCGTGAGCTTAAACGCGTGCCTTTTGGCTACCAGTCATAGTGGCTTGGCTGTCTTGCCAAGTCACAACAGTTTGACGCTGAAGATTTTGCTCTCCCGATGTGCTGTCCGAATTTTATCGCTTGCAGTATCAGCAGACGCAGGCCTTATTGGATGCCCCTGGACAGCTCCTCCAAGGTCAATGTGCACTGCAAAACGATGCGGCAGCCGCCGCTCCACCGCTACCGCAGACACAACACGCAGTTGCACCACCTTTTCGTCCTTTTGATGCAGCACTGGAAAGCTGGACGGAGTGGTCACGCCAATTTAGATTCCACCCCGCCGCCTACAGAATTCAAGGTAATGAGCGGCAGCCTTTTTTGTTAGCAACAGTAGGCGTCCAGACGTACCGTGTGATAGTGAAATTGTTTCCCCACCACGACGTAGCAACTCTGCCCTACAAAGAAATTTTGTCTGCATTGGATGCATATTTCGAAGAATCAGTCAATGTAGTTGCGAAAAGGTATACCTTCTTTCGTACAAAACGTATGGCAGGACAGACTAATAGGGAGTGGGTTGCAACCTTGCAAGGCCTTACTACGGATTGTGCTTTTGAGTGAGAATGTTGACTCCCTTATTCAGATACTATGGTGTGTGATGCCATTGCACAGAATGTTTCTGATGTTCGTATACGGGAACAGATTTTGAAACTAGTCAATCCCTCCCTTCAACATGTGATGGACATATTGGATCGGCAGGACACACTTGACTTTGCTCAGGAATCATTTGAAACTTCGCCACCTGTGTGTCACGTTAACCGGCCCGCCGGGCGAGCTGCACGGAACAGTAAACAGTCCTCATACCCGGCCGCGCCAAAGCCGCCTGGCTCTCAGCCACGTGTCCCGCGCCAGCATGCAAATGCAGTGGAATCATGCCTGCGGTGTGCTACTAGACATTCACGTGAGAATTGCCCGTCACGCCAGGCTATTTGCTTTTTCTGTAACAAAAAAGGACATGTTCCAAGTGTTTGCCAGAAAAAGCTCCAATCACACACTCTCAACCATTCCAGGCCCTTTGCTTCACGCTGGAATCGGAATCGAACCAAGGATACTCAGGCTCGCGACACTTCAGCCATGGAAATTCATGCAGTTCATTCCACTCCGCCCAGTGCTACTCTCTCTAACAGTGACTGTGTTCTTCCCACAAAAAGTCTGCGTCGACGTCGATGGAAATCCCGTCAAGTCGCAAGTGATTCTGTACCAGTGTCAGTTCACATTGCACGAGACAGTCGCTCTTGTCGTCAGCAGGACAATAAACTTTTTGTCGACTTGGACATTAACGGCAAAGTGATACCTGTGGTGTCACCGGAAGACACCACACTTGCTAGGTGGTAGCTTTTAAATCGGCCGCGGTCCGTTAGTATACGTCGGACCCGCGTGTCGCCACTGTCAGTGATCGCAGACCGAGCGCCACCACACGGCAGGTCTAGAGAGACGTACTAGCACTCGCCCCAGTTGTACAGCCGACTTTGCTAGCGACGGCACACTGACAAATACGCTCTCATTTGCCGAGACGATAGTTAGCATAGCCTTCAGCTAAGTCAATTGCTACGACCTAGCAAGGCGCCATCACAAAGTTATATTGAGATGATATCAACAAGACCAATGTTCACGAATTGTGGATTAAAGTTAAGTATTCCAGCAGCTACGTACTTTTCTTTATAGCATTCATTACGTATCCTGTTTCAGACCTCACGCCAGCCCGTGTGAGTTTAAGTGCGTGCCTTTCGGCTTCCTCTCATTGTGTCTAGGCTGCCTTGCCTAGACACAACAATACCGTTCCAGCGCGATACCGGAGCTGCAGTTTCACTACTCAATCACGACACGTACAAACAGCTGGGCTCACCTCCGTTGCATGCCGCAAATGTTAAGCTAACTAGTTATTCCGGACAAGCGATCCCTGTGTTGGGACAGTGCAGCCTTCTTGCAACATACAAGGAACAAACAAAACTTGTGTCATTTTACGTCCTTCGTTCTTCTGCTGCAGTGAACTTGTTTGGTTTAGATTTGTTTCAGTTGTTTAACTTGTCTATAGTCAATCAGGTCCTATCGGTGAACCAGACTGTGCCTTCCGACAGTGTTTCTCGTCTATGTGAAGAGTTTTCAGACATTTTTACACCGGGCCTCGGTTGCGCTAAGAACTATAAAGCACATTTGGAACTGAAAGTCAACGCGCAACCGAAATTATTCAGAGCGCGCAATGTTCCCCACGCATTGCGTGAAGAGGTCGCAAAAACATTACACTATTTGGAATCACAAGGTGTCATTGAACGTGTGCAGGCTTCTCTCTGGGCATCACCCTTAGTAATTTTGCCAAAACCTTCCGGAAAATTGAGACTTTGTGTGGACTTCAAGGCAACAGTGAATCCACAACTGGTACCTGCAACTTTTCCTTTGCCCCGCCCGGAAGATCTTTTTGACAAACTGTGCCCGGGTAAATATTTTTCGAAGTTGGACCTAGCAGTTGCGTACTTGCAAATACCGGTGGACGAAGAATCCCAGTGCGTTTTGGTGGTTAACACGCATCTTGGTTTGTACCGATTCGAAAGACTGCCATTCGGGTGTGCATCCGCCCCTGCATTGTTTCAGCAATATCTACAAACTGTTTGTGCGTCGGTCCCTACTGCAGCAAACTATCTGGACGATATTGTGATCTCCGGAAAGACGGAAGAAGAACATTTAGCCAATCTCAGAACATTATTTCAGGTCTTGCGACAAAATGGTCTTCGCTTGCGGAAGGACAAATGTGTGTATTTTGCTCGTGATTTGCCATATCTGGGAAATGTACTCAATGCCCATGGCATACATCCCAGTCCAGAGCACCTCTGTGCCATACAAGACTTGCCTTCGCCGCAGAATTTCAAGCAGCTACAGATTGTGCTGGGAAAAATAAATTACTATCATCCCTATGTGCGCCACGCCTCTTCCATTTCAGCTCCGCTTCATCGCTTACGCCGTAAAGGTGTTCCGTTCGTCTGGACGACGGAATGCGAACGCGCCTTTCGCCAGTTGAAATAGGCGTTGCTTTCCAATACTTGCCTTACGCCATTCGATCCCCGGAAGCCTCTTTTGTTGATGGTGGATGCATCGGATTTCGGGATCGGTGCTGTGGTTGCGCACAAAGATGGTTCGCACGATCGCCCTATTGGCTTTGCGTCCAAATTGCTGTCGTTTGCGCAAAGAAATTATTCACAGATCGAGAAAGAAGCATTGGCTCTCGTATTTGGTGTTACAAAGTTTCATGATTTCTCTTATGGTCGTCACTTCACCATCATCACAGACCACAAACCTTTGACATCCCTTTTTCATCCGAACAAGCCTGTACCTCCACGTACAGCGCAGAAATTCATTCGCTAGTCTACTTTCCTCTCGCAGTACCGCTACGATATCTTGTATCGGTCCACTGCTAAGCACGGAAACGCCGATGCGTTGTCCCGTTTGCCTGTTGCTGAGGATAGAGCATTCGATTCCTCCGAACTTGCTTGCATGTTCATTGATTCGGAAACCGATGACGTGGTCGAATCGTTTCCGATTGATTTTCGTCGTGTAGCTACAGCCACAGCTGCCGACCCTGTCCTTGCTACCGTTCTGCGTTTTGTTGCTACGCAATGGCCCTTGTCAAAGTCACGGATCGAGGATCCGTTGGTTCGCCGATTTTTTGCTCAAAAGGAGAGACTTTTTGTACGACGTGGTGTTTTGCTGTTGCGTTCTGATAATGATCAGTCCAGGGTCGTGGTCACACGTTCGTTACAGCCCTCTGTCTTACGGCTTCTCGACCAAGGACATTGGGGTATAGTGCGAACGAAACAACTTGCTCGTCAGCACTGTACTTGGTTCGGAATCGATGCTGCGATTACGAATATGTGCTCTTCTTGGATGGCGTGTGCCGAACAACAATCGGCACCACCGCGGAAATTCTTTGCATGGCCAAAAGCCACTTTCCCTTGGCAACGCTTACACATCGATTTTGCTGGTCCATTCTTGAATGCTCGATGGTTGGTTCTGGTCGATTCATTCAGTAATTTTCCTTTTGTTGTCCGGATGTCGTCCACGACGTCTTCTGCCACCATTCAAGCGTTGTCCACTATCTTTTGCATTGAAGGTCTTCCACAGACTATTGTTTCTGGCAATGGCCCACAGATCATGTCCGCAGAATTTCAGTCATTCTGCAAGGCCAATTGTATTCAACATCTGACGTCCGCGCCGTTTTCGTCAGTCAAACGGTGCCGCTGAACGTTTGGTCCGGACTTTCAAGTCACAGATGTTGAAGTGGAAAGAGTCGCATTCTCGGGAGGACGAGTTATTGCTCTTTTTGTCCTCGTATCGCTCTCAGCCCCGAGATGGTCGCTCGCCGGCTGAGTTGCTTCACGGTCGCCCTCATCGAACCTTGATGTCTTTGCTACATCCGCCGCATCAGGTTCCTGTGCAGCGGCAGACACCTGCTTTTGCCCCTGGCGACGTTGAATACTATCGCAACTATCGAGGTTCACGGCGTTGGCTCGAAGGGCGCATTCTTTGCTGCCTCGGCCGCGCGATGTATTTGGTTTTGGGGGCCTCTGGTGAGGTGCGTCGGCATCTCAATCAGCTGCACCTCTGTCGTCGCACGGGCCTGCCGCTCCCCGTCTGCTTTCAGCGACGGTGCCGTCTGGTCAGCGCCCCGGGGACCCACCCACTGGCTCGCCTCAGCCCCAGGTGTTACCGACCATGCCTTCCATTTTGCCCCATGGCGACGCGCCGCTGCCGCCGCCGCCGCCGCCGCCGCCTGTGCTCCCGCCGGCGACGCCCGCCGTCGACGCTTCGCTGCAACCGCCGTGCGCCTCCCCGGGTCACGCGCCGCTGTTCGCTTCCCGTGACCAGTTGTCCTCCGACTTGGAACTCTTGCCCTCTCCGGACCAGATGTCGTCTTCGCCCGTCGGGGGCTCCGACCCGATGGAGGTCGACCCTTCGGCCCCTCCTGTCTCTTTACAGGCGCCTACACCGCATGTTGGCGTGCACCCTGGACTAGGTTTTCAGGCGTTTCCTAGCTCCCCTCGGACCGAATGGCAGGGTGCGGGTGGCACAGCGCCTGTCGTTAGGCTCCCCACCTCGTCGCATACGTCAACATGGGGTCCTCCCCACGGCGGACGGAAGCCTTATAACCGTTCGCCGATTTGCGGGGGAGGAATGTGGTGTCACCGCCAGACACCACACTTGCTAGGTGGTAGCCTTTAAATCGGCCGCGGTCCGCTAGAATACGACGGACCCGCGTGTCGCCACTGTTAGTGATTGCAGACCGAGCGCCGCCACATGGCAGGTGTAGAGACAATTCCTAGCACTCGCTCCAGTAGTACAGCCGACTTTGCTAGAGATGGTTCTCTGACAAATTACGCTCTCATTTGCCGAGACGATAGTTAGCATAGCCTTCAGCTACGTCATTTGCTACGACCTAGCAAGGCGTCATTATCAATTGCTATTTATCTTGTGATGCCTGTACCGTCAGACCGATGTTCACCAATTATGGATTAAAGTTAAGTATTCCAGCAGCAACGTACCTTATTGGCTATATTAATTACATTGTCCTGTTCCAGACCTCAGGCCAGCCTGTGTGAGCTTAAAAGCGTGCCTTTCGGCTACCAGTCATAGTGGCTTGGCTGTCTTGACGTAATATGAAAAAAAAAGTCAGATCTCGCTGCTGATAACTTTTCAATGCAACGAAAACTTCACCATTTCAGGCATTAGCTTCCTGTCTGACCACCCATCCAACATGCTCTATAGGTATTTACGTGGATCCACAAGCCAACTTACGAAACGTTGCTATTCATGTTTTGAGACTACTTTCGTTTTACATTATTCCTCGCTAAAGCATGAATTCAGAGACCTCTTTATGATGTACAGGTTAGTTATAATTAAACTTCCGCTACTTGAGTCAGTGTAGAAGGAAAATTATTCACCATATAGATACCTAACTTTATATGAATGATGTTCAGACTGTGCGATGCAGGATTTGCGTTGTTGGCAGTGTTAGTGTAATGGCCGCTACTGTGACGGTGGCGTATGTTTAAAATACAAGCTTCAGTTTGAATTACAGTTCCAGGCAACAATACGGGTCTTGAAAGGTAAGAAGGGCTTTAGTATTAAAGCTTCTTTTGTTTCTCCAAAAGAGCATTAATTGTGCTGCCGTTCTTCTCGAACATCAACGCATTAACTCTCGCAATACGAGGCCGTGACGGGTGGAAGGGGGGAGGGGGGGGGGGGGGCGAGCTGGTAGTTTATGCCAACCTATTCAAAATATTGTAGTCTTCTTATGAACTTAACACATTAAAATTTTGAAAAATTGTTTATTATAATACATTTGAATTTGTCTTAAATTTTTCTGCGAAACGTAACCAAAATATTTAAGTCTTACAACAGTTGTCAATGTTACTTTTGATAACAAATATCATTGTCATATTTTCAAGTTCATAACCCTGATTACACAGCCGTACATCTTTAAAAAGTATTTTGTAAATAGAAGTCAACGACAGTTAACGAAATATGTATTTCTTAATTTTTTCATGGTAGTCATACGGTAGCCACTATGGAAAATGCGTTGGTATTGCCACGATTCTGTTCAGGCAAATGTTCAGGCCGTTAATGTTCCTCAAGCATCAATACCTTTTCGAAAATGATGTTGTTGATAGAAGCTAACAACAATTCACAAAAATTTGCATTTTTAAATTTTTTTTTGGTGGGCATTCGATGGTAATACGCCTTACGGAAAATGCATCGGTTTTGTTAGGGTTAGAGGAATACGAAGAGGTCCTCTTTTCATGTCGGTGTTGAAGAACATGATTCGGAAGATTATAGTAACGGTCGATTTGAGAATCGCTTCTCGGAGTGTCCGACGGACAATTACTCTACAAGTTGTTGAAGAAGTTGGCGCAGCCACGGCTGAGAATGCTGGTCACAGTGTGCACTGCACGAGCTGTGTCACGACAGCTGAAAATTCCACGGTTCAACATCCCACCTTCAATGTTTCGCGCAGTTGTAGAGCAATCTTAAGTTGCGGTTCGAGACTTTCGTGGGTTCAGATGGCCATCACAGTGGGCGCGTTTGTCACCTGGAGCGTAAACATGACACCCGGTTAACAAATTTTGTTCTCTCATGTGGAAATTAAAAGGTGTTTTTTTAATGGTGTATTCGTTATTATTTTCTCTTCCGGATGTGCTTATTAATATTTCTACAATTTTCTACGACCACTCGTTGTTTTCTTTCCCTTTGGAATCGTCTGAGGTACCGAAAGTTTAATTATAATGACCCTGTCTGTTACCACCACTAGATTAACTATCCTTTAAATAGCTAATGAACACTATCATACCGTTTGCTACAATCCTTAGTAAAGTAACTTCAGTAGCCTCCCTACAGCGGAGAGTTCTACTGAACAAGTGGTTTCTAGAATCACCGCCAGTACAGCCAGCAGACGAAAATACCCCTGTAATAAAACGGAACACTCCACGTACTCTGTCAGTCACGCAGCATGAGTGCTGACAGTAGCCTAACTAAAACCAATTTCACAGAAAACGAACAGAGTTTTCAATTTCTCTTTCAATCTTTGCTAATGATCCCAGCAATGCTTCGCAGCTGATAAATATGTATGCGACTGTGTATACACACAATCTCTTTCTTCGCCCTTTCTTTGTCCATCTCCTCCTTGGTGTCTCTTTGACTTCTCCACACATTCTCCACCTCCACCCCCCTCTCACTGCCCAGCACTTCTTCCCCCTATATATCTCTCCATCTCCTCCTCTCTCTCCATCTCCTCCTTTCCCTAAATATGTCTCCATCGTCTCTTCATTGTCCATCTCTCTCTATTTACACCCCCTCCCCTCTCTCTCACTCTCTCTCTCTCTCTCTCTCTCTCTCTCTCTCTCTCTCTCTCTCTCTCTCTGTGTGTCTCTCTCTCTCTCTGAGACTTGTTTATTGTTACTGCAAACGAAACCTCTATTGGAAATTGAAGTCACTTAAAATGAACGGGCAAATCGATTGACATCATTAATCCAGTGGCGGCAGCTCTTACTCTTTTTTAACAGAGTCAACAATGAAGCAGTTAGCTTGGAGCCAACCTGACCACTGTGTGTAATGGCAAGGGACCAAACACATAAACTCCAGTTGGTCTCCCGTCTTATTCAACTTCAGAGATTCCTGTCTTCCTCATGCTTCGCGTGACCGCTTCACAGAATGCTGACTTCCTGCTTAGAGCAGACTGCTGTGAAATTGCGCTCTCTCATTGTCCCCTCTTGCCGTTTCCCTCTACCGCCAGTAGACTTTTCACGTTAAAAACACGATACAATGGCCTCCTCTCGCTTAGGGCGCATCAAGGATGGTGCCTCTTTGGTGGGGTTTTAGCCCGTTCGCAAAATACAGTCCCAAATTCCTACCTGCGCTCCTCATCACCGTGTAGGCTCTTGTTTTTTTGACAACGCATGTAGCTCACCAAATGGCTTTGTCCCATGCGTGGGTGGCCTCTACGGTATCTGTGCTCAACAAAGCTCTGAGCTACATTCAGACAGAACAGATTTTAGCATAGAAATCTAGTAGCGGGAAATGGCAGTCACCACATTAACTTTAATCTTACTTTTACTCTCATTCGTAGCTTGGTTTTAATTTAGATTTTTTGGTAGCCTAACAGCATCTCTGAAAAAGTGCTGGTGTTTGTACGTGTAATTATAACAACTTATCATTGAGTTTTGACCAATACTATCTCAAGTTCAGCTGATGGTTGGTGGTTGGAAAGACAACATAGCGGTTACAGGTAGTTGCGAAAACGAATTATAGCTGTTGGTCACTGATGCATTTTGTATTCGGATGGTGATGACCCGCTTAGCATCAGCTAAGGACTGAGGGTGGTTGTTGTGTACATAGTTCCACGTAGTCAGTGCGAACACAACTTTTCCACTAGAGCGCGCCCCGCTAAGCACAACAGCGCAGGCGCAGCACTCATCCATCTCCGCACTACGAGATGGCGCTGCCTTAGAGACGGATCAAATTCTGCTTCCGCCGATCCGCGTATTAATATGTAATGTAGCCTATGAGATTGCTGCTAACGTAGAACCTTTTCTCCTCATGGATCACACTCGCGCAGTGATACATGAACGCACGAGGTATTATAACGAGTGTACAGACCTCCGATTACTCAGTCTGCATTTGTCTGCACCAGTCTGTACCAGTCTACATTAGTCTGTACCAGTCTATAGTCAGTTTGCGGCTAATTTTCATATTCCTGTACTTAGCCATGAAGATAAATGTATAGACACTTCTGTCAAGTATCAGAGATATGTGAGAATAAGATTAACGTACCAATACCAAGGGAGCTTCAGATTGTCAATTTTAAATAGCATCCACAACCAAGTTAAGTAATTTTATGCTTGTTATTATTTTAATTAGTGTGTGTGAAAATTAATCAAGTTCTGTTTAAAGTTGGTCACTGTCAATCTGCTACTCTAACTGTGCAAGTGGCATTTCTATCGTCTGACCTAACGGCAGAAGATAAACACGCCACAATAAGACCACGAGACATATTGCTGACATTCGCCTACTTCGTTAGAGCGACAAGTCAAATAATCTGATGGTGTGTGTACCGAAGGTCTTACAGGACGCACACCACAGTGATGCACTGAATCTCCGAAACTGGTAATCATACAGTAAATGACATCACAGGGACGGTTGTATGTATTCCGTTTCATTAAAAAAGTACAGACGAGGTCCCTCAGATGTTTAGTTACATGAATGGTCATAAGAAACATAGTACCCCTCTTGGGATGTGTGACATTTAGTTTTGAAACAGCCTGCTAAAATACATTCAGACCACACGCCCTCCGTTACGGGATTTTTCCTGGGTATCAAGTAATTAGTGCGATATTTCCCCGCCGAAGGCACGTCCCACACGTGGCCAGTCCATATGTAATGAGACCGTAGTCCGCCGGATAGACGGTCGGCGCCGCCTGTGGTTTGGCGCTGATGCACTTCTCGTGTTCCCGCGACCCCTTTTCCCCGTGGTCCGCCCTTTTCTGCATCTGTCACAGCAGCCGATGGCCCGATACGTGCGTGGCTGGGCCCTCAATCATCTGTCCCTGACAGCCACTGGAGTCCGCGCGGCAGCCGTATCGAGCAGGCGTGACGTCACTCGGTGCCACCCACCCCAACGCCCCACTCCAGCGGCTGAGACTAGAGCCCCGACGTAATCTCGCCCACAACGATACTGTGATAGAAGTAATTCACATCAATAGATTCCGCTTTGATCGCTTAATAACTTAATTTCACAAAAGCATCATCATTACCACCATGCAGTGTGCTTTAAACAAGTACTTCGTAACGCAATATGCTGCGGGGAAAAATTAACATCCTCAAGGGAAAGATGATTTTATCCGCATCTGAAGTGTCAGGTATTCATCACTGTAGGAGTATATGATAACAAATTCAGATGAGATGGAACACCCATGTCTCACCCCTTAGTCTCCTGCAACCCTTTCTTCTACTTCTTCTGCCACAACTGCATTCCAGTCCCCCAAGATCACTAGATCTTCATCTCCCTTTACAAGCTGAATTACCCTATCAATATCCTCTTATACTTCTTCCATATCTTCAGTTTTGGCTAGCAATGTCCGTATGTATCTCTGAACTGTCATTGTCCGCGTAGGTTTGCAAACAATTGTATCTACACACAGTGCGTAACTTTCTGTGGTGGGAATGCAGGCGTGTATCGTGGCACTCAAACGGTCATAGAGGCGCCGAATGGCATCTTGCTCTAAATCATCCCAAGCGTCTAGCATTTTCTGTTCCTCTTCGGCCGTGACCAGGGCTGTTACTGTGCACCACCTTGCATCGGAGCAGACGTAGGTGTCCTGGCGTAGAAATTGCCTGTGGAGTATAGCGGACATTGATTACTTTACACTTCACCAAATGCGGCCGCGAGTTGTAACTGATGCCCCCCCCCCCCCCCCCCCATGACACGAACCCTCGTATGGGTCCAGTTTGTAGTTGGCGAATGCACTCTGGAATAGGCTGCACACCAGCGTTAAGCCATAGACATGTAAATCCATAATTCGTATACAGACGGAACACACTTTCATCACAGAAGACAACAGAGGGCCATTTCACTGTCCAGTCGACTCTTTCCCGAAGACAGAGCAGCTGTGCTTGGCGAAGTGGTGGCCTGGGCAGGGACACACCTGATCTTGGTCCTGTTGCTGGCAGATGGTTCCCTGTGGTCCTCGGTAACACAATGGGAGCAACACGTGCCCAGTTTTCTCCCTTGTAAGTTGTTCCATCAGTCACTGTTGCTCGCACATTGCTTCACGTAGTGACTATACTGGGCCTACAGAGAGGTCCAGCCTGTCATCATAGGAAAGCTGTACAGGAGCAGAACTGATAAGTGAACAAGTTAACACCGTAAACAGAAGATTTATGTAACTTGTATTTCTCCAAGTGCAATGCAGAAAAAATAGTGTCCATCTAACTTAGTGACAGTGAGTGTGAATCTCTCTAAACTTAACAATGAACGGTGAAGTCATGGCGTCTGCATAGCGTCATGTAGCGGGGTGGATCCGCGTGTGGGTGGGTGTGTGGCTGCCGCCGGCGATCCTATTTTCTGGCAGCACTCATGTTACAGAGCTACTGTAGATGTGGCCCTTTGCGTGTGCTCCGTTGGATCCACTGGATCCGCACTACTGCTACTGGAGTCTGGCGGAAACTTGCACTGCCACTGCCAACGATGCAGCGCATGTGGAGCCGTATAGATACTTGACAGAAATGGTCTACATGCGCGGGAACGTTCCAGACCATGGCAGAAAGCAGAGCCATATACTGACGAAAATGTGCAGCTATTAGATGATACTTTCATTCAGCTTTCTGCAAGCACACAGAGCGACCCCATTCAAATGAATGAACTAGAGTCGGTGGGTCATAGTTGCACCCTAGAACGAATGTCGCAAACACTGGTAACACCTCAGTATAGTTACTGCCTGCAGGGTTAAAAAAGATGCCGCACAGACAACCCTCCTCTGCGCCCCCTGATCGCCAATGACCAAGACTAATTTGTTATTTATTTAGCGTATGGCATTTAAATATATTTCAGTATTGGATCACGTTATTCTACATTACATATATTCACAGACAAACATCTAGTTCTTGCATATATTCAATGGACTGTTGGCATGCCAAGAGGAATTCTTCAAAGTCTCCACTGAACTCTGTGGCACTGCATTCTTCTCTGATGTGTTGGATGGTCTGCTTAGGCGTGCCGCAGTCACATGCTAGCAAAGACAGTAGTCCCCATTTGAAGAGTAAGTCAGCATATCTTCCATGCCCAGTTCTCAGTCGGTTCAGAGGTGACCAGATCATTTTGGGCTGAACAACCCCAGGAACTGCTTCAGTGATACAAGGCATTAGGTGGCAAGTTGTTGGGGCATTTTTGATTCATTGTATTCTCCAAGAGTTGAGGTCAGCCCCAATGAGGCTGTAGAGAGCACGAGGAGGATGTCTCGAACGAAGCCTCTTGATACACAGATCAGGTATATCGATGTGTACCGGTAGTTCAGGCTTTGCTACAATCTGGTATTCCCTGACCTAGGCTGCTTCTCGTCGTATTTCTAGGGATGGTATATGACTCAGGACAGATAGCCATATGTCAGGTGTAGCCCTGTTCCTGAAATAATGCGCATGATGTTGTTAAGTTCGACATCGACTTTGTTCACATGGCTACTGTTTAGCCATACTGGTGCACAGTACTCCACCGCAGAATATACCAGGTTCACCGCAGACGTCCTCAGAGCTGTTGCCGTTGATCCCCAGGTGGTTCCGCACAGTTTATGGGTGAGGTTGTTTCTTGTTCTCACCTTGGCAGCAGCTTTTTTAAGGTGTAATTTAAATGCCTAGGTTCTGTCTAACGTGACTAATAGGTACCATGGCTAATCAATCACTAATCAACACCTCAGAATGCATGTTCTATACCCTGCTGCCACTGAAAACAGTTCTTGAGGGTGATGCATTTTTATGACAGTCCATTTCGTGTAGGTAGTGTTACCTAATACTCTTTGTATACTTGATGAAAAATGCATCAGCCACTACATAGAATTATTGCGCAACGTTCATACAAATTTTGTCACTTCTTTGATACAGATGGTCCCAGGATGGTCGGAATGTGACCAGAGTCGATTCCCAAAATGAAAATATGTGACGATAAGCGATTCGGTTGCACCACTGGTCTAGGAGTGGCGTCTTTGATTAGTAAAAATGTCATCAGCATTGGCGGCCGCAGATTTTCAGCATAAGAAGTCACCCTCATTCAGACAACGGCCTTGTCAAAGCGGCTGGGAGAGCTGACGGAGATTCAGGACACTCTTGCCTTTGGGATGGGAAACTCCCCCTTAAAGGCGGCAAAATCGGCACTCACCAACGGCATGAGGATGCAGAAGACAGTGTAAATGACTACATTGAAGACACATAATTTGTATCAACAGGACAAGTTGTCTGTAATTGGAAAAAGTGTCATGATGATCTGTCCATTGGCAAAAGATTTAAGACTACTACTCCATCGGTAACTTAGGGAGGGGACTGCCAAACAGGAGTTGACCCTAAGAAAAAGATTCAGTAATCAACAAAAGGATAACGTTGTACGAATCGCAGCGTGGAATGTCGTAAGTTTGAACGTGGTAGGGAAGCTCAAAAATCGCTAAACGGAAATTGTGAGGCTCAATCTAGACGTAATGGGGGACAACGAAGTGAAATGGATGGGGAAAAGGTCTTCTGGTCAGATCAGTATGGGCTAATATCAACAGCAGCAGAAAATCGTATAATGGGTGCAGGATTCGTTGCGAGTAGGAAGCTAGGATAGAGACTGAGTTACTGTGAACAATTTAGTGATACACTTGTTCTCATCGGAATCAATGGCAAACCAACACCGAGAATGATAGTTCATGTATACATGCCGACATTGCAAATCGAAAATGAAGAGATGGAGAAAGTATGGGAGGATACTGAAACGATAATTCAGTACGTGAAGGCAGCTGAAAATCTAATAGTCATTGGGGCTGGTATGGAGCTGTAGCGGAAAGAATAGAAGAAAGGCTTACAGGAGACTAGGGGGTTGGTACTACGAAGAGAGAAAACAAAGGCTAATTTAGTTCTGCAACAAATTTCAGCTAGTAATAGCGAATAGTCTATTCTATACCTTCTAACTTTCGAAACAGCACCAGTAACAGAATTCGGAAGATTCCTAGAGCCGACAAACGCCGGAATTATCGCACCATCAGCTCAACAGCTAAAGTATCCCTGGTACATATAATAATGATATTCGGAAGTATGGAAGAGAAAAGCACAAGAGGAGGAGGTATACATGGTAATGACCGGGAGAAACGGAAGATTTCAGTGAGATTACATCATGGTGAGGCAAATATTAAGCAATCAGCTATTGGATCATAAGGCGTACCTAGGAACAGATATAGACTCAGATGACAATTGAGTAGTGATGAAGAGTAGGGTGAAGAAGAATTAATTCAGAAAAAAGTGGGGTACGAAAGTGCTAAGGAAGGAAGAGATAAGTTCTCTGAAGCTATAAATACTGTGATAATGAATAGATCAGAAGATACTTCAGTTCAAGAATTGTGGACAACTTAAGTGGGCAATTACAGAAGATGTAAAGGAAAATCATATGTAGAAGGAAGGAAAGTGGGAGGAAAAAATAGACAACAGAACGAATACTTCAATTGATCGACGAAAGAAGAAAATAGAAAACTGTTTAGGGATACTGAGGAATACTGACATATAAGACACTTAGGAATGAAAGAAATCGGCTGTGCAGGGAAGCTAAGACGAAATGGTGGAACGAGAAATGTTAAGAAATCGAAAGAGGAAAGATTATTTGAGAAAATGACTCATCATACAGAAAAGTCGAAGCAACCTTCGGTGAAATTAAAAACAATTGTGGTAACATTAAGAGTGCAATGCATATTTCACCGTTAAATGCGCAGGAGGGGGTATATATGTGGAAAGAGTACAAGAGTACACGGCTGGTCTCTCTGACGGAGAGGACTTTTCTAATGACGCGATAGGAGAAGGAACAGGAGACGATATAGAAGAGATAGGGGATCCAGTATTAGAATGATAATTTTAGAGCTCAGGAAGACAGAAGATAAATTAAGGCAGTAGGGATAGGTAATATACCATCAGGATCTCTAAAATCATTGGTGGATGTGGCAGCAACAAAGCTACTATTCACGTTGGTGTGTAGAACGTATGAGACTGGCGGTATACCATCTAACTTTCAAAACAGCATCAGTCACACAATTCCGAAGATTTCTAGAGCCGACAAATGCCGGAACTATCGCACCATCAGCTCAACAGCTAATGTATCCCTGTTTCTGACAATAATGATATTTGGAAGAATAGAAAAGAAAGGGGGCGTTCTGTTAGATGACGGTAAGTTTGGCTCTAGGAAATGTAATGGCACCAGAGAGGCAGTTCTCACATTGTTGTTAGTAAATGAAACAACACAAAAGAAAAAACCCGAAAAGGTCCATGGATTTGTCGACCTGAAAACAACGTTCGATAATGTAAAACGGAGCAAGATTTTAGAAATTCTAAGGAAAATAGAGGTGGCTATAGGGAAAGACAATTTATCTACGATATGTACAAGAGCCAAGAGCGAACAAATCGAGTCGAAGACCAAGAACGAAGTGCACGTATCAAAAGGGGTGTAAGCCAGGGATGAAGTCTTTTTCCCCTACCGCTCAATCTATAATGGAAGAAATTAAATAAAGATTGAGAAGTGAAATTATAATTCAAGGTGAAAGGGTGCCAATGATACGACTCGCTGATGACATTACTATCCTCGGTGAAATTGAAGAATCACAGGGTTTATTGAATGGAATGAGCAGTCCAATGAGTACAGACTATGTATTTAGAGTGAACAGATGAAAGGTAGCGAATATGAGAACAGCGAGAAAATTATCATCAGAAGCGGTGATCGTGAAGTAGATGATGTTAAGGAGTGCTACCTAGTCAACGAAGTAACCCGTGACCGACGTTGCAAGGAAGACATAAAAAGCTGACTAGCAGCAGCAAAAAGGGCACTCCTGGCCGAAGTGTATAAGTTTCAAATATAGGCGTTAGTATGAGAAAGAAACGTCTCGGAATGTACGTTTAGAACACAGCACTGAAAGGTAGCGAAACATGGATTGTGAAGAAACAGGAAAAGACGACAATCGAAATATTTAAAATGTACTGCTACAGAAGAATGTTGACAATTAGGTGGCCTGATAAGGTAAGGGTTGAGATCTTCAGCAGATTCGGCGAGGAATTACTGACAAGAGGAAAGAACAGTGTGGTAGGACATCTGTTAAGACATAACGGAATGACTTCCATGATAATGATGGAGCTGTAAAGGGTAAAATGTGTAGGGGAAGGCAGAGATTGTTATACATCCAGCAAATGACTGAAGATGTAGTTTGGTGAGCGGCATCAATGCACTCATGGGGTTAAATACCGCAACAACATAGCTATATATGATGTAGCACTACTGAACAGATCCGACCAATTTTAAATTGTATCTGCAACGTAACAACACATGAACGCAGAATGGGAATCAAAGTGATAGATGTACCGCTTCACGCTAAATGGATGTCTTTTGTCATCTCGCGAGCAAAATATAGGCTGAATGATGTGGCACTTCCAAATAGCAAAGCTCGATGAAACTTGGAATATACATGGAGAGATGTACTGCAATACAATACTGAGGGTCATTGAAATAAATACGCAGTGAGGCGAACGGGAATGACACCGCAATTTGTGATGGTCCTGTGGACATTACAGCAGGTGGGACTTGGTTCTTAACATTGTGTTTGATGACCACGAGCAGCGGTGGTTGATCTAGAATGAGCTATCCTGCAGGCTGCAATGCTGATCAGGAGTTCATGTGGTAGGGCGTACCATTCTTCCACCAGAGTGGTTGACAAACACTGAATGAACGATGGCGCCCGTGCACGTGCAGCAGTACGTAAAGTGAGCTTTCCGACTTCTGACCCGCTGCCTGTTCAGATTCTCTTCAAATAAATACGAGGCAGACTGGGAGTGGGCAGAGGGAGTACGAGTTTGGTGAAGTATTAGGAAAGGGTTTCATGTTCTGGAACTTGCCCTTATAACCAAGGAAAGCCTCCCGGAAATCTTTGTCAGAACCAGGATATTGGGACATAATATTCCAGATTTTTTTTTCTTTAAAAAAAAGAAAAGCATTGAAAGCCCAGTGTATGTGTAAATGCATTTGGCTTGTTCAGCATGTAATTCCTTCCAAGTTACTTAAAGTTGTAACGCCGGAAATGCATATCCTCCTATTTCCATCTATTGTACTATAATTTGTTTTCCTTATTTTTGTCACCTGAATATATGACATTTCTGTGTCTTTACATATTGTAATTGTTTTACTATTTGTATATATATATTTACGCATTTATGTCGATGTATAATTGGTTTGTTTCGTAAATATTATTTGTAATTTTACGCTGGGTCTTGCCTAGGGAAAACTGCTATCGAACGATTACATCGATAGGTCGTGTGAAGACTCAAAGTGTGTAGGATCTTTGGTAGTGTTAACTCTGCCGCGTGGAGCGCGGGCAGAGCGGTGGGAGTCTGGCTGGAGTAGCGAGTGGAGCAGGTGTGTTGTGTGACGCTCCCGCGAGTTGCCGCGCTTTCGGGGTTTGGCAGCATGTAATTGCGCTCGACTCGCGATGATAGTTTCTGACATGGTGTCGCGGACGGGAAGCATTAGCTGGCGCACATCAAGAGCCCGTTTCGCCTGGTGACCGTGTCGAGAAGAAGGCGCGCCAACATCCAGCTTCTGCAACAGCGACGGCCGACAATGAGTGACTGTCGCCACCTCTTCGATCGACGGCTTCAAACCTTCAATCAACCAACAAGGAAGACTAAAAGCACGTAAAGTTTCAGAACTGTATGGCAGACCTCAGCTTTTCAAATTGTTCCATTTGCCTCGCAAAATTACAGCAACTTAGCATGAACCTTTGTTGCTCATTGTCCCAATTGCATTGCCAAGCAGGGTCCCTCCCTTTTCCGAAATGAACCAGAGTGTCGTTGAAATTCAAACGCCAGCATAATTCCATTTCACTGCTTTAATTTCAAAGTTCAATTTTAGTATTCATATCTGGCTACAATAGTTAGATTACACAAGCACAAATTAAGAGTGCGAGTTTTGTTACCGTATTTTAGCTTACCTGTGACTGCAGCTCAGCTTGGTACGTACTAAATTTTACTATTGTTAATTGTTCAGAATCGTTTAATTCAAGTTCAAAGTTAAATCTCTTCTTTCTAAATTGCGTAGATTCAAGTAGCTTTAGAAATGATTGTTGAGGTAGTCCAAGACTAACTGTATTTCGATGTGCTTCAGAAAGAAAGCTCACTATTAACTTCAGTCACTGAATTAACTTTCGATTTTCCGGTTTCATTAATTCTTTTGCTAAATTAAGTGTAGCGAAATTTATTACTTCTGACAAACTTTCAGTTTTCACACTACACGTGTCTACCTTCAGTTGCCACGCTTCTAGTGCTAATTATATGTGTAATAACCTTTCTTTTTCAGTTATTATAGTAATTGTCCATAGGACTGGCGACCGTAATTTCCCCCAAATCTCAAATATCTAATTACCACTAGTTGATTGTTAACGTAACGGCCGCACATTTACTTTCCTTATTAACTTTATCCCTATTTCAAAATTAATTTCCACCAGTTTCACTTGCATTTTTCCTTTCATTTAGATGTAACCCTTTCCTCCCTCTGTACCGACAGGTTAACTTCGGTGACGATTGCTTTTCCAAAATTCCCATTAGGTACACGCGGTTTCATTTTTCACTGTCATTAAGGTTGATAAGTGAGGGGGAGGTTACATGTGGCGACCTTGTGACAGGACAATCTTCAAATTTGAGGTTGTTCTGGACATGAATTTTGCATTGTACAAATCTCGTAACAAAGTACTGGTTACGAAATGGTCGATACGTCAGCGATAATATTAGTGTGAGGAATCCTAATTAGATTTGAGATTTGGCATTTATATTGAAAATTATTAAAATGAGTGAAGGCAACCATTACCAAAATTTGGTAGGCTTGGATAAGGAACAATCGGTCGAACAGTGGGGAACGCGCACCGCGGTACCCATTGTTCAGGGACAGGCGGCTAGCATGAAAGACGCGACCGCCGAAACGCAACAAAGAGCAGAAATGGAATTCCACACTTTAGAAAATGTTTCGGAGTCGGAAGTGAAAACCAAATGCGAATCCCTTGATGACGAATACGGGGGGACAATTAAAGAGGAAGCCGCTACGGAAGTAAAACCGGTAGTTTCCGGGAATTTAACTGATTTATTGAATGTTTTGATTAACGAAATCAAGAGTCAATCGGCGAAGCAAGAAGCTCAGTCTGAAAAAATTGAACGAAAGCTAGACAGTCACAACAAAGCTATTAATGTTGTTAACAACAATGTTGGAGTTGTTAACACAAAAGTTGATAAAATCAAAGAAGATATTGTGATTAATAGCGAAATCGGTAATCTTAAACAGGAAATGATAGGCGTTCAGGCGGAAATTGCGAGCATAAATACTAGTTTTTATTCCGAAATTAGCAGAATTGAGAACAGTGTAGGAGAATCAGTTGCTCTGATCATCGAGAATAAGGTGACGGAACAAATTCAATTAGTGAAAAAAGAGGATCAAAAGAAGGTGGAAACTTTAAAGGCTTTAGTATCCGAAGTAGATACCAAAGTGACGAAGCAGGCTAATACCTGCGAAGAGAAAAAAAGGGAAGTAGAAACGCTTGCGACAACCACTTGCCAAGTAATTACGAGAGTGTCGGAATTAGAAAAGAAACTTGACGAAAAACAGAGCTATGTGCCAATCTATGCACATAGTTCGGAATTGTTGACGAAAGAGGAGCGGTTCGACCCCTTGAAAAAAGGCGGTATACACGCGACGGATTTCATTAAGAATTGTGAAAGAGTTTTACCCAGATCATGAACTGATGAGAGAAAAATTAATGCGATTATTGATGTGTTGGCTGGTGATGCCAAGCGTTGGGGCTTAAACCTCAACATTACGAACCTGACTTTTGACGAATTTAAAAATTTGTTTCTGGCTGAATACTGGTCAGAGCAGAAACAGCAAAGTGTCTGGCGCGAATTTGTCGTATCGAGGCCTTTCGATGCGAATTCGCGCGGCTCGATGAAGGAATTTTGTGAGGGCTGGATCCGCAAGTTGGAATATTTGCGTGATCGCCGCACGGAATCCGAAATAGTCTGGGAACTCTACATGAAGCTTCCAGATGATACAAAACGCTACGTAGGAAGCAATTACAGGACAATAAATGATTTCCTGGAAAGAGTGGAGGACGAGGACATTTGGCGCAATAATCGCGACAGTGGTAGAGGCCGTGGTAACAACAACGGGTACCACAGCAACCACATCAACGATAACCATGGGAATAATGCATACCGCAACCATGGCAGCAATAACAATAATGGTTCGGACCGTAATAACAATCGGTACAATGCAAATAATAACAGGAATGACGGAAACCAGTATCATACTAACGTGATACGGGCTTCACAGAATAGTAATAACGCCAGAGGGTGTGATCAGCCGCCTCAGCAGCATCCAGGGAGCGTATCTGCTGGGACGAGACAGGGAAACCATTAGCCGCGCCGGTGAGGGACCGACCGGGCGTGGAGAAATTTTGGAGGCCCAATAACAAGAGAAAACCCAGGTGTCGTCGTTATGGAAATTCCGTATGGAATAATCAACGGCGGGAGAGTGTGCCAGTGTTAGGAGAAAGGAGTGCGCCCACAAGTAGTAGATCAGCTGTATACACGGCAGTAGAAAATACATTCACTGTCAGTGAGAACAATTTAAGTAGTGTTCCGGAAATCGATTATAAAGTGGCAGCTGTGATACCCCATTGAGCGAGGGGATGCAGAGAGGGATGAGGTCTGGTTAAGGCAGTTCGGTCGCTTATACGACGAACTAAGAGATTATAGGGGCCTGTACGGGAGAAGTATTTATGGAGAGCGCGGGCAGAATTTGCCGCGTCTCGTCCCACAGGAAGATAGTATTTGTGAAGTGATGGAAAGTTCTGGCCCTAACCGGCAGACTTTACCAGAAATAGTTGATGTTAATGGGGAGCACGAGCAAGATTCGTCGTGTTTCGTCCCGCAGGAGTTAGATGTTGAAGTAGTAACGGAAAGTTCTGGCCCTAACCGGCAGACCTTACCGAAAGTCGTAGTGGTAGAAGTAGCCGACCCATCCGACGCAAACCTCCAGTTTAAACATTGCGAGAGTATTAAAGAGAAAGATCACGAAAATTTTAGTGATAGCCGGACACGATTGGTAGAAAAGCACATAGATTACAGCGTGTATGAGGTTAGAGCTGACATTATACGGTCAGACGATAGCAGTGTGGGTTGCGCAGATCTAGAGGAAGTAATTGCAGATACTACTGGGCATATTTCTCCAGGTAGATTGGCAGATGAGATCAATCTGACTAAAGAGGAATCAACGAAGGTAACAATTAGTGAATTGATAGGAAAGCAACACTCACTAGTTGACGAGTTACAGGAAAAGGTTTCGGTATTGGAGGCGAAGCTACAGACTAAGCCTCAGGACAGACGTGTTGAAATTAAAACTGTATGTGAACAGAGGCTGAAAAAGCCGCCAGATAAACCGGATTTAGGATCAAAGCCGGATGGTTTTTTCTGGAATGACCTGGATATAGACGAGGATTTACTGTGGGAAAATAGAGAAACAGTTGAGGACAAGTGTAGACAGATAGTAGTGTCTGTTAATATGCACGACCTACAACTAAACGTGTTGATTGACACCGGTGCAGAATTGAGTGCTGTATCCGGGAAAATATTTGAGTTACTGAAAGACAGACCTGGCATCGTAGTTATGCCAGTAACAGGAGTGAAAATTATCGGTGCTACTGGGAAGGCCAGTAAACTGGTCACAAAACAGATTTTTGTCAACTTCGAGATATCTGGGGCACTATTTGAACAAGAGTTTGTCGTCGTGCCAGACTTAACTACGGAAGTAATTATCGGGTTAGATTGGCTATTAAAGTACCGTGCAGTGATTAACTGCGAAAGCAAAACTTTGACATGTATGTCTCTAGATAAAACAATGGTAGTTGGTTTTGACGAGGCAGGAGACGGTGTGCATAGGCAATACCAGCCTATACACATTGTTAACTGGCCGGATGACATTGGCGTAGGAATGAGTTTGAACTGCCGCAACATGAGGAATTTCGGCATTGACAAAAGTGTAGAAAGTGAATTGGAAGAGATAATCAAATTCCCTCCACGGATTAACATTAGTATTGGTGTGAAAAAAGATCGTTTGCGAGAAGTAATGAAGCTAAAAGCCGATGCTCGCATACGTCGTCATGACGCTAAAGCGCGTTTTGCTAAGTTTGCAATCGGAGACTTAGTACTTGTAAAAGCTCATGAGAAATCGAGCGAGATAGACCATGAAATCTCTAAATTTAAGTTTGTTTATAATGGACCATATAAAGTCGTTGGTATACCTCACACAAATGCTTATTGCTTAGAGTATCCAAGCTCTGGAAAACTATTAGGTATACGGAACATTGTAGACTTGAAATTGAACCAACCTAGGATCGATTAATACCACACAATGGGTAATTTATACAGTATGTAAAATAGAGTGTAAGATTTAACGATTTGCTAGATTGCCATGCTTTTGACTGAACAAGGTCATTAAAGAGGTTGTAATTAATAAGTAATTAATTTTGATTAATCAATTTAATTTTAATCAATTTAATCATGATCTAATCAACTGAAAAAACCAAGCTGCTAGTTTAAGTTTTCAGCTGAGTCACAGTAGATTAAGGAATGTAAATATGATTTTGTAACTTGCTGTAAGATTTAATGAATGTGTGTTTTATTAGTCACTGCCGATGTACTTAGACGCGCTTTTAAGTTTCAGGCTAGTACATGCGTGTGATGATGGACAGTGTTGAGTTATCCCCTGTAATAGTGTTTATGGACTCCTTGAGATTACTCGGGAGTGAGTTTTACCGAAAGAATTCAGTGAAACGGACGTTCTGGAAATGCCGTTACAAGGGCGAGTGTGATCAAGCGTGCCGCACAGGCGGGCGCAACAATACTGGCGGGGCGGAACCGCTGTCGGCTCTTGTGCCGCTGTCGGCTCTTGTGCCGCTGTCGGCATTCTTTGTACTTGCAAGTACGGAAGGCGGAGTTGTTTTTCTTCCCGGACAGCTGATATGAAAGAATTCTGTTGTCAATATTTATGTTTTTGTCTATCTGCTGTATATTATTTTCTTGTTTAGCGTTAAGTGCACACTCATGACGAGAATATTAATTATGAAAAGTTTATATAAAATACGTATTCTATGTAATTAATTATTAATTTGCGTATTTTGATATACCTGTTTTCTATGACCATGTAATCTGATTAATTTTGTAAATAGTATTCCATTTCTTGATACTGCTAGGAATTTAGATTTTTAGAATAGCTAAACCATTTTCTATGTTTCCTGTGAATTTTAATATGTTGTCAACCTGTTTTATTTTGATCAAGATGACAGAGTGGAATAAGATTAGGAGTGTCTCCACTCAATTATTATCGTCTAAAAATTAGTTTATGGTTAATTAGGTGAATGCTAAATTTTGTTGATGTTTTAAGCATATGCATTTCCGCTGTTTCTTTTTTTTGGAAATTTTCTGAGTCTGTTTACGTTACACGAACATCCTCAGACAATGTGGGGCACGTGTAACGCCGGAAATGCATATCCTCCTATTTCCATCTATTGTACTATAAGTTGTTTTCCTTATTTTTGTTACCTGAATATATGACATTTCTGTGTCTTTACATATTGTAATTGTTTTACTATTTGTATATATATATTTATGCATTTATGTCGATGTATAATTGGTTTGTTTCGTAAATATTATTTGTATTTTTACGCTGGGTCTTGCCTAGGGAAAACTGCTATCGAACGATTACATCGATAGGTCGTGTGAAGACTCAAAGCGTGTAGGATCTTTGGTAGTGTTAACTCTGCCGCGTGGAGCGCGGGCAGAGCGGTGGGAGTCTGGCTGGAGTAGCGAGTGGAGCAGGTGTGTTGTGTGACGCTCCCGCGAGTTGCCGCGCTTTCGGGGTTTGGCAGCATGTAATTGCGCTCGACTCGCGATGATAGTTTCTGACATGGTGTCGCGGACGGGAAGCATTAGCTGGCGCACATCAAGAGCCCGTTTCGCCTGGTGACCGTGTCGAGAAGAAGGCGCGCCAACATCCAGCTTCTGCAACAGCGACGGCCGACAATGAGTGACTGTCGCCACCTCTTCGATCGACGGCTTCAAACCTTCAATCAACCAACAAGGAAGACTAAAAGCACGTAAAGTTTCAGAACTGTATGGCAGACCTCAGCTTTTCAAATTGTTCCATTTGCCTCGCAAAATTACAGCAACTTAGCATGAACCTTTGTTGCTCATTGTCCCAATTGCATTGCCAAGCAGGGTCCCTTCCTTTTCCGAAATGAACCCGAGTGTCGTTGAAATTCAAACGCCAGCACAATTCCATTTCACTGCTTTAATTTCAAAGTTCAATTTTAGTATTCATAGCTGGCTACAATAGTTAGATTACACAAGCACAAATTAAGAGTGCGAGTTTTGTTACCGTATTTTAGCTTACCTGTGACTGCAGCTCAGCTTGGTACGTACTAAATTTTACTATTGTTAATTGTTCAGAATCGTTTAATTCAAGTTCAAAGTTAAATCTCTTCTTTCTAAATTGCGTAGATTCAAGTAGCTTTAGAAATGATTGTTGAGGTAGTCCAAGACTAACTGTATTTCGATGTGCTTCAGAAAGAAAGCTCACTATTAACTTCAGTCACTAAATTAACTTTCGATTTTCCGGTTTCATTAATTCTTTTGCTAAATTAAGTGTAGCGAAATTTATTACTTCTGACAAACTTTCAGTTTTCACACTACACGTGTCAACCTTCAGTTGCCACGCTTCTAGTGCTAATTATGTGTGTAATAACCTTTCTTTTCAGTTATTATAGTAATTGTCCATAGGACTGGCGACCGTAATTTCCCCCAAATCTCAAATATCTAATTACCGCTAGTTGATTGTTAACGTAACGGCCGCACATTTACTTTCTTTATTAACTTTATCCCTATTTCAAAATTAATTTCCACCAGTTTCACTTGCATTTTTCCTTTCATTTAGATGTAACCCTTTCCTCCCTCTTTACCGACAGGTTAACTTCGGTGACGATTGCTTTTCCAAAATTCCCATTAGGTACACGCGGTTTCATTTTTCACTGTCATTAAGGTCGATAAGTGAGGGGGAAGTTACATAGTCTCCACTAAAAAGCAACCTAAATTAGCGTTAAGGATAAAAATCATAAACACTTCATTCTCCATGACAACGTGGGTGCCATAGAATGTGACATTTTTCAGAAGATCTGGCGAGTCATTAGCTAATGGCGTAAGGTGGGATGATTCAAAATTGATTTCGCTGTGAAACACTGGTTGAGAATATAATCTACTGAAATCGTAACCAACTGGGTGTGCCGGCGAGAGTGGCCGAGCGGTTCTAGGCGATACAGTCTGGAACCGTGCTACCGCTACGGTCGCAGGTTCGAATCCTGCTTCGGGCATGGATGTGTGTGGTGTTCTTAGGTTAGTTAGGTTTAAGTAGTTCTAAGTTCTAGGGGACTGATGACCTCAGATGTTGTCCCTTAGTGCTCAGAGCCATTTGAACCATTTGAACCAACTGGTTGTATAGCGTACTTACACTTTTGTTTTGCACAAGAGGTGGAGCCTGTCCACGCCCAAGCCAACATGATGGCCAACTCGAAAGGTCTACTGCCGTCTTTGCGTAAGGGTTAGTTTTCACCAAATTGAGGTGTCGCGGGATGTGGGTACTGCCGTCTTTGCGTACGTCTGGTTATTGTTAACCATTAATACGCGCTCATCTGGAGATAGATTGGGTCGAAAGTCGAACGAAGGGTAGTGGTTTGGAGGGCAGAGGAAAAAATTGGAAAGGCAAGAGCCAAGGGAAAAAAAACGTCTGCGATAGGTCGGGTAGTAAGCGCAGTAGCGGATGTCATGCTGCCAGCGACAAGTCATGCAAGGGTAGGCTTCGTTAGTAGTGGGTATGATGCATGTCGATACCTTTGGCGTTGTGCGGTGGTGTTACTCGGCGGCTGCCTCTAGGTGTCGGTGTTGATCTCTCGGTCAGCGTCAGCAAACTTGAAAGTTTGTGTTCATCATTGTTTTTTGTCCGATTGCTTATTTATCAGATGCACAGTGGAGGGTGATAGTGGCGATCTGTTTGTGTGTCAGTGGGCGACATCGTCGGTTACCCTCCTGTAGCCTGTTGGTCGGCTTTAATATCAGCTGGTATGTCCAGTCAACGCTGCTGATATGCAGGGGCTTGCCGACGCTTGTCGCCTGTTGGTGTATGTTAACTTGCCATAGGTGGCTATGCGCTAGCCAAAAATAGTACTACAACCTTCATATTGTAGATATAGAAAAAAATGTGAACCGAAATTGTAACCTGGATGTTTTACATCCATTATGACACTGCATTTAACTTTTCTTTAGTTTTTATTAATGCAGTTTCGAAACTAGCACGTGATAGCTTTCTGAGAGTGCGCGTGAAAGGGCTTGAGCAGAACTGTATTGGACAGTTACGTGCAGCCTCAAAATTTAAACCGGATCTGGCGTTCCCCAGGGTAGGGTTATAAGCGATTTAGGACACAATCTGAGCAGCCATATTCGGTTGTTTGCAGATGATGCTGTCGTTTATCGTCTAGTAAAGTTATCAGAAAGTGAAAACAAATTGCAAAAGATTATGAAAAGCTATATGTATGATACGAAAATTGCCAGTCGATCAGAAATAATGAAAAGTTGAGGTCATCCGCATGAGTGCTAAAAAGAATTCGTTAGACGTGGGTCAAATCAGTCACATCTAAAGCCGTAAACTCAATAACACCTGGGAATAACAATCACGAACAACTGGAATGGAAGAGAACACATAGAAAATGTTGTGGGGAGGGCAAGCAAAGACTGTTCTTTATTGGCAGAACACTTAGAAAATGTAACACATCAACTAGAGAGAATGCCCACTTTACGCTTGCCAGTCCTATCTTGGAATACTGCTGTGTGGGTTGGGATCCCTACCAGTAGGTTTGACGGAGTACATCGGGAACGTCCAAAGAAGAGCTAATTAGGGGAGAGAGTGTCACGGACATGATACAGCATTTGGGGTGGACATCATTAAAATAAAGCCGTTTTCTGTTATCGCCGTATCTTCTCACTATATTTCAATCACAAACTTTCTCCTCCGAATGTGGTAATATTTTATTCATGCCGACCTACGTAGGGAGAAACGATCATCAGAATAAAATAAGAGAAATCAGAGCTCTCACGGAAAGACACAGGTGCTGGCTTTTTCCACGCGTTTCTTTCCGGGCGCATTTCAAAAGTGGAATAATAGAGAAGTATTGTGAATGTGTTTCGATGAACCCTCTGCCAGGTACTTAGGTGTGATTTGCACAGTATCCATGTACATGTAGATGTATATGTAGAAAATTCTTCAGCAGAAATGCAACCTTTATCACAGTAATTATGAAACAGACTTCAAAAATGATGTAACATTGCACAAAATCTTTAAGTGTTTCTTCGCGAATTTATTAGTCGGTTTTTGTCATGCCCCATTTTGGGATTATCCTATCATCGGATTACGCGATAAATAAACGAAATTTCTTACCGAAACTTAACGGATGCGTTGTTGTTTCCTTGACCAGTAACTGCCACGTAAGTCACGTAAAGCCGTGGCGCTTGGCGGACACACACCTGTGCTTCAACGCCCTATAGCAGGCGCCACGTCTCCTTCTGGGAGTTCGGCTTAACACTACGGCTCTAGCCTTATGCCTGTTACGTTTCTTGTTGGCTTTCAGTTTGTAATTGATGAAGCTTAAGCTTCAATTGACGCTGAACGACTGTTATATCAAGGTCGTCTTGCACATAAGTAATCTATGGTATGTATCGGAGGTTCACATCTTATTACTCTTCACTTGTTTTACTGTATTGACAGTTATAAGACACTTATAACATCTACCATTCATCCCGTCCCCCGCACAGATCCTCTATGACCTGATTTCTTTCCCCCATCTGCTCCTTTTCCCTGAACATATCCGCATACTTTACAACTCCTGCTGCCTTCATCCCCCTCATCCCCTGGTTGCTCCTCTCCAGCCCCCGCCCTCTGCTGCGCCTTCACGTTGTGTCTCCCCTATCCTCCACCTCTACACCCTTCATCTCCTTTCCTGAGGTGGCTTCCTTAAACTCCCTCTCCTGGATGATGCCCTCTTTCCCTCCTAGCCTCGCCTATCCCTCCCTCCCTCCCTCTGTCCTTTACCCAGGCTCCCTCTCCTCCCTCCCTTCCTTCCTGTTTCCCCACTCTCTCTCGCGTCTGCCCTGCCCCCCCCCCCCCTTTTGTATGTCCTCTTCCTCCATCGGCTCGCCCCTTTTTCTTTTCCTCTCCTCCCCTCTTTTTTCCCCTCATCAGTCCGGGTCCTCCCCCACCCCCATCTGTTGCTGTGTCGTCTCTACAGTGTGCATCCCCTGTTATTGTTGCGAACAGCCACCATACTGTCGTTTCTTGTGTTTTTTATCTCGTACAAACAAACACCAGACTGTTGCTGTGCTTTTTTAATTGTGCCTGTCTACTTATTGTGTGTCTTCATCTCCATCGTCAACGCTGTGTTTTTCTATTTCAAATTCCGCAACTTGCCATTATCCCGTTATTAACTAAGTCACCGTTTTATCTCTACATCTATATCTACATGATTACTCTGCAATTCACATTTAAGTGCTAGGCAGAGGGTTCATCGAACCACAATCATACTATCTCTCTACCATTCCACTCCCGAACAGTGCGCGGGAAAAACGAACACCTAAACCTTTCTGTTCGAGCTCTGATTTCTCTTATTTTATTTTGATGATCATTCCTATCTATGTAGGTTGGGCTCAACAAAATATTTTCGCATTCGGAAGAGAAAGTTGGTGACTGAAATTTCGTAAATAGATCTCGCCGCGACGAAAAACGTCTTTGCTTTAATAACTTCCATCCCAACTCGCGTATCATATCTGCCACACTCTCTCCACTATTATTCGATGTCCTCTGTCAATCCCACCTGGTAAGGATCCCACACCACGCAGCAATATTCTAACAGAGGACGAACGAGTGTAGTGTAAGCTGTCTCTTTAGTGGACTTGTTGCATCTTCTAAGTGTCCTGCCAATGAAACGGAACCTTTGGTTCGCCTTCCCCACAATATTATCTGTATGGACTTTCCAACTGAAGTTGTTCGTAATTTTAACACCCAGGTACTAAGCTGAATTGACAGCCTGGAGAATTGTACTATTTATCGAATAATCGAATTCCAACGGATTTCTCTTGGAACTCATGTGGATCGCCTCACACTTTTCGTTATTTAGCGTCAACTGCCACCTGCCACACCATACGGCAATCTTTTCTAAATCGCTTTGCAACTGATACTGGTCTTCGGATGACGTTACTAGACGGTAAATTACAGCATCATCTGCGAACAACCTAAGAGAATTGCTCAGATTGTCACCCACGTCATTTATATAGATCAGGAACAGCAGAGGTCCCAGGATGCTTCTCTGGGGAACACCTGATATCATTTCAGTTTTACTCGGTGATTTGTCATCTATTACTACGAACTGCGACCTTCCTGACAGGAAATCACGAATCCAGTCGCACAACCGAGACGATACCCCATAGGCCCGCAGCTTGATTAGAAGTCGCTTGTGAGGAACGGTGTCAAAAGCTTCCCGGAAATCTAGAAATACAGAATCAACTTGAGTTCCCTTGTCGATAGCGGCCATTACTTCGTGCGAATGAAGAGCTAGCTACGTTGCACAAGAACGATGTTTTCTGAAACAATGCTGATTACGTATCAATAGATCGTTCCCTTCGAGGTGATTGATAATGTTGGAATACAGTATATGCCCCAAACCCTACTGCAAACCGACGTCAGTGATACAGGTCTGTAGTTCGATGGATTACTCCTACTACCCTTCTTAAACACTGGTGCGACCTGTGCAATTTTCCAATCTGTAGGTACAGATCTATCGGTGAGAGAGCGGTTGTATATGATTGCTAAGTAGGGAGCTATTGTATCAGCGTAATCTGAAAGGAACCTAATCGGTATACAATCTGGACCTGAAGACTTGCCCGTATCAAGCGATTTGAGTTGCTTTGCAACCCTGAGGTATCTACTTCTAAGAAACTCATTCTAGCAGCGTGTTTCAAATTCTGGAATATTCCATTCGTCTTCCCTGCTGAAGGAATTTCGGAAAACTGCGTTCAATAACTCCGCTTTAGCGGCACAGTCGTCGGTAACAGTACCATCGGCACTGCGCAGCAAAGGTATTGACTGCGTCTTGCCGCTTGTGTGCTTTACATACGACCAGCATTTCTTCGGATTTTGTACCAAATTTCGAGACAATGTTTCGTTGTGGAACCTATTAAAGGCATCTCGCATTGAAGTCCGTGCCAAATTTCTCGCATCTGTAAAATTTAGCCAATCTTCGAGATTTCGCTTTCTTCTGAACTTCGCATGCTTTTTCCGTTGCCTCTGCAACAGCGTTCGGACCTGTTTTGTTTGCCATGGGGGATCAGTTCCATCTCTTACCAATTTGTGAGGTATGAATCTCTCAATTGCTGTTGCTACTATATCTTTGAATTTGAGCCACGTCTACATTTGCATAGTTCGCAAGGAATGGAGATTGTCTCTTAGGAAGGCTTCTAGTGACACTTTATCCGCTTTTTTAAACAAAATTATTTTGCGTTTGTTTCTGGTGGATTTGGAAGAAACGGTATTGAGCCTAGCTACAACGACCTCGTGATCACTAATCGCTGTATCAGTCATGATGCTCTCTATTAGCTCTGGTATGTTTGTGGCTAAGAGGTTAAGTGTGTTTTCGCAAACATTTACAATCCGCGTGGGTTCGTGGACTAACTGCTCGAAATAATTTTCGGAGAAAGCATTTAGGACGATGTCGGAAGATGTTTTCTGCCTATCACCGGTTTTGAACAAGTATTGTTGCCAACATATCGAGGGAAGGTTGAAGTTCCCACCGACTATAACCACATGGATGGGGTATTTATTTGTCACGAGATTCAAATTCTCTCTGAACTGTTCAGCAACTATATCATCGGAGTCTGGGGGTCGGTAAGAGGAGCCATTTGTTAACTTCTGCTGTTAAGTATAACCTCCACCCATACCAATTCGCCCGGAGTATCTACTTCGACTTCACTACAAGATAAACCACTACTGACAGACACAAACACTCCACTACCAATTCTGCCTAATCCATCTTTCCTGAACACCGCCTGAGACTTCGTAAAAATTTCTGCAGAACTTATTTCAGGCTTTAACAAGCTTTCTGTACCTATGAATATTTTAGATTATGTGCTTTCTATTAGCGCTTGAAGCGCAGGGACTTTCCCAGCACAGCTACAACAATTTACAACTACAATTCCGACTGTTCCTTGATCCAAGCACGTCCTGTATTTGCTATGCACCCTTTGAGATTGCAGCCCACCCCGTTCTTTCTCGAGGCCTTCTAACCTAAAAAACCACCCAGTCCACGCCACACAGACTCCGCTATCCGTGTAGCCTCTATTTACATTGTTATCTTACCATTAACTTGTTTAACTCTTCTATCAGCTGTGGAGCAGTGTATTAAGATGCTGTCACCCCCCCTCCCCCCTCCCTCTGGGCGTGTGTGTTTGTGTGGGAGGGGGGGGGAGGGGGAATCAAAAATCGATAAAGGAAAAAAAAAAAAACAAGACAATCTACCATGATTACGTGCTACAGGTCGAATCCCTGGGAGTGTTTTCTTATATGCATACGTTTCTGTGTCGCATCGTTGTACTTTTCACCGTATATAAGCATTGTTTACCTGCCTTTTAGGCGTTGGTCTTTCGTATTTTTTGCCCCAGAATAGCTGGGAAGTCTTTTGGTGTGCGTAGTGCTCTCGTGCTGGACCCCTAGCTACGACAGACGGACACATGTCTACCATGGAAGAGTCCGCAGAGTGACCGTCACGGCTCTCCTACACTTCCACCGCCGCCTCTCGTGGTGACTCGCGTCGGAGACGTCGCGCACCCCAGCTTCCATTCGCGCCTGCTGTTCCGCTCACATCGCAGTGGGCGAAGGGCGTTTGAATCGCACCAACCGACACAAATCACTGTTGGATACCACAGGCACTAAAAGCGATCACTGTGATCACCGTGATGACTGTGCACTGTCCCATATCCGTGTCGCCGTCTGCCACCTCCTCATCTGACCGCTTAGTAATTGATCTTTCTCGTAGTGATGTTGCAACCTCCTCTGCTGTCTCTGACCACCACCCGGCTCTTCATACGAGTGCACCTCTTCCTCAGTTGTCCCATCACAGTGGCGAGTCTTCTGGGCACTCTTACCGAGTTGCAGAGACCTCTGGCCGTCGCTCCAGACGCTCCTCCGCCAACGTGGGCCATGGTGACAGTAGATCGAGTTCCGATACCTTCCTCCTGGAGGACGTCGCACTGGATGGTTCTGTGGATGAGGAAATGGGTTCTGCTACCGAACCTCCATCTCAAGAGACCCCATCAAGCCCTCTGGAAAAAGAGAAGATGCCCCCCTATTGTGATGTATGATGTCACAAATTATACAAAACTGAACACTGAGGTCCAGCAGCTCATCTTAGGCCATTGCAGGCTGTTTACCAAAAAGATCAAGTGAAATACCTGCTCGACAGTGGGGACAACTGTTATCTTATTTGTCAAATCAAGGCTGATGTCCTACTTTACTCACCAGACGTCGGGAAATCGCCGAACCAAAATCTTCATCAAGGACATGCTACCAGAGGTTACAGCAGAGGAGGTCGAAGAGGTTACAGCACAGGAGGAGGAACTGCTTTGGATCTATTTCGAGGACCCTTTGATCCACCAGTACAGCAAGAGAGTTCCTGAGACCCGGGTGTTGATCTCCTCCCCTACCCACCTCGTCTCCCTTTGCTGTAGGGAGGACGTAAAGCGGATTTGCCAAATCCAGTACCTTCCGTACACGAAGGTCCGGACTGAATCGTACGAGGGTCGAAACAGACCCATCATCTGTGGCAAATGCCAAAGTCTACGATATACGGGGAATTGCTGCTCCGTACCACTGCAGTGTGTTAAGTGTGCCAGCCCACATTTAGTGGAGAACTGCACGCTTCCCACCTTGGAGTAACCTGGATGCACCAGATGCCTGGGCTCAACCCACGATCCCCACCACATGGCATGTTGGAGGGGATGCCCTGTTTATCAGAAGGCACTGAACTCTTCACGTCTTCCCAAAACAAAACCTAGAACAAATCGACCTCTCTCACAGCAATGGGACACTGTCACGTTTCCTGTTTTGCAGGGCCAGCCTGATGCCCTCCCTCAGCCACTCTGGCAACAGCCATTTCCCAGCCCTCTGCCCCTACCCCTACTCTGCCTACCAATACACCTGCCCTGCAGGCCGTAGGGGCAGGCAGCCCACCCAGAACTCTCCCCCTGTGATGGAGACTAATACATCCTTTTGTGAGGACATGTACGAAATCCTCCAGATCATCTCCTTCTTCATGAAACACCACATCCGGGCTGTTATTCGTGACACTGCACACAGAATCCGTCGGTCGGTGGATGGGCTCTCAAAGGTCATTACCCTAAAGAAAGGACTCATTGTTGGGGCAGATCTTAATGCCACACACCAAGCTCGGTATTCTTGGGTCTCTAACCCCAAGGGCCGACTCCTCTTTGACCTGGAGGACACTTTAGCGCTGTCAGTCTATGGCCCCCACGAACCTTCCCATATACCAGTCCGTTCCAACTACCAGCCAGACGTTCTGGATGTGGCCATATTCAAAAACGTTGCCAGTCAGTATTCACTGGAAGTACTCCACGAAATGGCCTCGGACCATTACAGTCCTCCAGCTTCTCACTGATGCTGCTCTTTCATTCGATGTTCAATCCACTGTGACTGATGTCCTGACAGCTGTAGCCGCTTTTCGCAACTGTCCACCTCTGTCTACCCCCGATCTGACGTCCATGGCAGAAGTCCAGCGCATCCCATGGCGGAAACGAGGCCGGTCAGACCCAGAATTGGATGGAGCTTTAAATGGACATCTTTGCCACCTACCGTGCACGCCTCTAATCTTGTTGACCAATATTTTAAAAGGTTCTCTCACGTGTGGCCTTTTCCCTCCTCAGTGGAAGCAAGCATACCTCATTGTGATCCCCAAGCAGTTCAAGGACTCTATAGTTCCCACTAACAGCAGGCCCAACAGCCTGTAAAATACCTTGGCCAAGATCCTTAATTCTGTGATCCTGCACAGACTTTCCCAACGTCTGGCGGCTGTTGGGACGATCCTACTTGAACAGTTCGGATTTAACTCGCACTTATCTGCCGAACTTCAGGTCCTGTGAATCACTGACGCATCAGCAAAGGCTTCAACACGACAGCTTTCTTTTTTCTGGACGTACAGAACGCCTAGACAAGATCTGGCACAACTAGTGCACAAGATGCTGATGCAGACCCCTATACCGGATACTTATATCAAGATTGTGGATGACTTCTTCCGTGGTAGGAGTTTCCGAGTGGCTCAATGGGGAATGCTTTCTGGAATTCGACCATTGTCGGCAGGCAGACCCCAAGGATCGGTGCTGTCTCCCATTCATTTTAATATATATGTGAATGATATGCCGGTCATC
The DNA here is from genome assembly GCF_021461385.2 of Schistocerca piceifrons. Taxonomy (NCBI): domain Eukaryota; kingdom Metazoa; phylum Arthropoda; class Insecta; order Orthoptera; family Acrididae; genus Schistocerca; species Schistocerca piceifrons. Next base: position 124,026,991 of record NC_060146.1, read on the forward strand.
CCCGTGTGCCACCTAGCGCAATATGCTGATGACACAGCACTCTATACCACTGGCCATATCACTGACGCCGTCATCGCCCATCTCCAACGACAGTTGGACGCAACAAGCACCTGGTGCCGACCGAACAAAATAGTTCTTAATGCCGTCAAAACTATCTTGGGGCCTGGGTGGACCACAAGCTTCTACTCCACAGTCATGTCGAGTATGTCGCCAACAAGGGGCAAAAGCTGACTAGGTCTTTGTACCCCCCCCCCCCCAACTACTTCCACCTGCATACCAAGCTCTGCATCTACCGGACAGTTATCTCGCCTGCCCTCACGTATGGATCTGTTGCATGGGCCACAATTAGTGTCACCAGGGTGCTGACAGTTCGACCGCGACAGACCGGTGATGCTGTATTGTAGCGTACCACATATGAAAAAAATCAAAAAATGGAATTTATTTATTTATCAGATTATGGGATAATTCCGAGATGTGCGTGTTATGACAAGAAACAATAAGGAAATTCGTGAAAGCAAAGGAATATTTTTGAGCATCCTTACAGCTTTTTCCAGGCCCATTTTCTAATTACGTTCGGTCTTTATTCAATTTGCTGTCACCTCTAAACAAGAATGACGTCATGTCCAGAGCATGCTTCACTTAGGAAGGTCTCTGATTAACTTATTCAAAATAAATAATATTTAATTATTGAGAAACAGTGTGAGATCAAAACACTGTACACTCATGCATAAACACGTTAGCAATAAATAGTTGTATAAGATATTGAAACTTTTACTTATTCTTATAGTACACAATGCTTGAATTGACAATGTATGAATTGCGTGCCAATGGAGTATCGCTTCAGCTAAGAGATTGGATTCGAGATTTCATTTTACAAGGGTGACCGTACGAAGTAATCGACGAAATAACATCGAATAAAACAGAAGTTACATCCGGAGTTTTCTAAGTAAGTGTTATAGGAGTTCCGCTGTTCCTAATCTACATTAACGATTTGGGAGATAAGCTGAGCAAGCTGACAGATTGTTTCCAGATGATGTTGTCTTTTACGATCTATTAACGTCATCAAAACCAATTCCGAAGAGATTTAGACACGAATTATGAATGGTGCGGAAGTGGCCATTTCCTCTCTATAAAAAAAGTGTGAAATCATCCACATGAGTACAAAGACAAATACATTATATTACCATTACACGATAAATAACAAAAATTTAAAGGCTGTCATTTTGACTCAGTACCTGCGAATTACAATTACGAACGACTTGGACCAGAACGATCACATAGATGACGTTTGGAGAAGGTAAACCAATGACCATTTTTTTTTATTGCAGAACGCTTAGAAGATGAAACAGGTCTGCTAAAGAGACCGCCTACACTATGATTGTTCGTCCAATGCAAGAATACTGCTTTGCTGCATGGAATTCTTACCAGCTAGGATTGACGGAGAATATCGAAAAAGGTCAAAGAAAGGCAGCATGTTTTGTATTATCGCGAAATAAGGAAGAGAGTGTAACGGAATTCAGATGCAATCATTAAAACAAAGGTGTTTTCATTGCATCGAGACTTTTTCATGAAATTCCAATCACCAGCTATCTCCTCTCATTGTGTCCGCAGCTCACGGTCCGGCGGTACCGTTCTCGCTTCCCGAGCACGGAGTCCCGGATTAGATGCCCGGTGGGGATGACTCTGTGTTGTGTGTCCTTTATCATCATTGAATCGCTAGTCACCGAAGTGACGTCAACTAAATTGGACTTGCAATACGGCGGCCGAACTCCCCCGCATAGGGCCTCCCGGCGAACCATGCCATATAATCATTTAATTTTTTTCCTCTCAGTGTGAAAATATTTTACTGTCGCCCATCTACGTAGGGATGAACTATCATCACAATAAAATAAGAGAAATAGGAGCTCTTAAAGAATGATTAAAGTGTTCGTTTTCCCCCTATTCTGTTAGAGAGGGGAACGGCAGAGAAAGAGTCTTAACATGGTTCGAGGCACCCTCTGCCAGGCACTTGAATGTGAACTGCGAAGTAGTTACGTAGCTCTAGATATAGATGTAGCTGCAGATAATTTTCCTGTACCGTAGTTATGTAAAAAAGATAAAAGAAAGGCAAGAAAGTAATGTCACTCAGAATTATCAATTCCTTTACAGGGAGAAGTCCACATTATCTGTGCATTAACCCAGTTTTCCGATGTCCGATACACTGTCAGCATTAGAACGACAGTTAGTAATATACAGCAACTGTCATCCCGAAATACGTTCCAAACACAACGACTTCACTGTTTGTTTGCAGTGCCATTAGTCGTAAGGTTGACAGACATTAAAGGAATGGATGGAAGCTATGAGGGAGAGCGAAGTGGACGGCGATCTGAGTGTGTGTGTGGGGGGGGGGGGGGGGGAGGAGGAGAGGAAGGGGAGGGGTTGAGGCGCTACTGATCGGCTGATTATCGCCTGATTGATGCCAGGTGGGCGAGGCCAACTAATGGTCTGGCCGCCATTAACGCGAGGGCCGGAGATTAAACTGCAGCCTGTGTGCTGTCCTGTCGCGTCTCGCAGCAAACTACCTCCCTGCCGCACTTATAAGGGTCGAAACACAAACCTTTTATATTATCATCTCGAAAAAATTAAGCTGTGGCCCTGGAATTCGGTCCATTTGAGTGCGAAAGATTGCATTACTGATGGTTTCGGGCACAGCCCATCTCGAAAATCGTCGTTCTGCAGTTGGCAGCCACACAGTGCATTTTTCATCCGTGGATAGAGGAAGAAGTGATTGGGTACCACGTCAAGAGAATACCGAATGGGCGGCGGACTGGGGGAGAAATGAGGTAATATCTGCCTTCCCAAGGAAGCAGCATGTCCCCTGTGCCGAAAGTGCGCGGGGGACCTTAGTGGAAGGGAAACATCACTTTCGACGGCTTCGTCCTGACAGCATACTGTAGAGTCAGGAGATTTGGCTGTACACACATGTATTGGTTTACCTCTCATGAGGACATTCAGTAGTGCCACGCTATGGTGCTCTCACACCACACTCCGAATCACCTTCATTCAGCACGCTTGGGTGATCGTCTTTTTTTGGCCGCGGTGAATCCACATGTTAAGTGAATCTCTGAATTACTTTGATGTCTTCCTTTAACCTGATCTGGTGCGTATCCTGAACACTCGAATAGTCAACACCAGGTCGCACTAGTGTCTCATATGAGGTCTCCTTTACAGGTGAACCCCACTTTCTTAAAATCCTCCCAATAAACGGAAGTCGACCATTCATCTTTCCTTATACAGTCCTTACGTGCTCATTCCATTTCATATTGCTTAGAACGATATTTAATCGACATTACTGTGTCAACTAGTACACTGCTAATGCTATATTCGAACATTATGGGTCTATTTTTTCTACTCATCGACATTAAAATTTCGACATTTACAGCTAGCTGCTATTCGTCACACCGTCTACAGTCACTCAAAGCCGGCGCTTTCCCATTCACCACAGTATCATCAGCAAATATCTATAGATTGCTGCGCACTTTGTCCGCCTGATATACTCTCGTGTAAAAAATTAAAGCAACTAATCGCTGTTACCCCACGTTGTGTCTAATTCACGACATAATCTTACAAACTATCAACAGATGTCCGTACCATAGTGTTCTGAATGGAAGATGGCATTCCAGTCAATGGAAAACCACGCCAACGATGACGTCATGGCACTTATCAAACGGGCTGTGTTTTCCGGGTAGTCCCACATGCAGAATCGCTGTGTACAGTCACAGAGAATGCCTAACACACTTTCTGCGCTGGAGGGCCATAGGAAAAATGGAAGCAGCACAGGCACAAATTGATGTTGCCCGATGACTTAATGGTAATCTCTCTGTTGTTTCTCGGATGTTGGGACAATTTATAGAAACCGAAACTGAACTCCGGAGACTAGCGCTAGTTCGACCACGTCTGACATTAGAAATAAAAAAATGGCTCTGAGCACTATGGGACTCAACATCTGTGGTCATCAGTCCCCTAGAACTTAGAACTACTTGAACCTAACTAACCTAAGGACATCCCACACATCCATGCCCGAGGCAGGATTCGAACCTGTGACCGTAGCGGTCACGGGGTTCCAGACTGAAGCGCCTAGAACCGCACGGCCACACCGGCCGGCATTAGAAAGAGATGACCCTTATTTGGCTGTAAGCGCACGAGGCTACCGCCTTAGTATACCACGGCAACTGGTATCTGAGCTCTCAGTATCCACTGGAAGTGTTGTTTCGAGGCGAACGGTGTAAAAAAGGCTTTGGCAGAGTGGCCTTTACTGTCGAAGACCTTCTGTATGTGTGCCTGTGATGCTTCTTCACAGAAAGGAAGGTCTAGAGCTCCGGCCGCGGTGGTCTAGCGGTTCTAGGCGCGCAGTCCGGAACCGCGCGACTGCTACGGTCGCAGGTTCGAATCCTGCCTCGGGCATGGATGTGTGTGATGTCCTTAGGTTAGTTAGGTTTAACTAGTTCTAAGTTTTAGGGGACTGATGACCACAGTAGTTAAGTCCCATAGTGCTCAGAGCCATTTGAACCATTTGAAGGTCTAGAGTAAAGCTGTCAACATGCCACCTGGACGGTCGAACAGTGGGCCAATGTTCCTTACCCAGGTGAGTCCCAGTTTGGTTTGTAGAGTTATTTTCGACAGATTCGCATTTGGAGAGAACGTGGAACACGATTTCTGGATCCAAGCTTTGTGGAAAGAAACCTGTATCGAGGAGTATCACTAATGGTGTCGTCCACCCCGATAGCTGAATGGGCAGCATGACGGACTGCCGTCCTACGGGTTCGATTCTCGGCTGGGTCGGGGGTTTTCTCCGCTCTGGGACTGGCTTTTGTGTTGTCTTCGTCATTACTTCATCCCCATGCGGCTCGCAGGTCGCCCAGTGTGGCGTCGAATGTAATAAGACCTGCACCAAGGCGGCCGGACCTGCCCCGTTAGGGACCTCCCGGCCAATGACGCCAAACGCTCATTTACAATTCCACTAATGGTGTGGGCAGGGATTTTGTTGACAACTCTTCATGAAATTGAAAGGGTAAATTGACAAGTTTTAACTGCTCTCAGGTGTCGCAACGATATCTCGGGACCTCGTGAGCAGTTGTTGCGAGGTGCTGTGAGTATTGATGTCCTATTATGTTGGACCTCGTAGAGCAAGGGTGGGAGATGTTTTCTTGGAAACGGAAAACACTGCACGCAAGACGTAGTATGCTCACTCTTCCGATTTGAATCCCACGGAGCAGGTCTGGGACGCACTAGGGACACGGGTTGTATCACGTCAGCATCCTGCAACCAGTCTCCAATACTTGCGAGCATTTCTGCAGGAAGATCGGGCGTTATTGCCTCAACATGAGATTGATGACACCATTCAGAGCATGTCCCGTGTTTTGTAGGCCTGCTCTGTTACCACACTTGGTGACACCCCATATTGGTCACCAGGTGTCGTGATGTGTGTGCAAATCTGTTGAGTTAGAAAAAACGAAGAACGTTTCTGTCTACTGTTATGGATGTTGCGGTTAATTACGTTCTGTATTCTTTACACAGTTTCCACTTCACCGTCTCAAATTTATACTGTTTTGTGCCAAAATAAATGCATGCTTGCAACATTTTCGTTTGTTGCTTTAATTTTGGACAACAATGTATATGGAAAATAATAGCGGTCTTCACACACTACCCTGGCTCACTACTGACGACATCCTTGACTCTGATGAACACTGGCCCACGAGATCAATTACTGAGATCTATTGCTTAAGAAGTTTTCGAGCCGCTCACTTATGTGGGACGGCGGGGTCAGGGATTTTCTCTGCCTCGTGATGGCTGGGTGTTGTGTGATGTCCTTAGGTTAGTTAGGTTTAAGTAGTTCTAAGTTCTAGGGGACTGATGACCATAGATGTTAAGTCCCTTAGTGCTCAGAGCCATTTGAACCATTTTTGAACTTATGTGGGAACCTTCGCTTGTTTTCTTAAAAATCTTCACGTCTTTTCATGTTAACCAAGTTGCCTGCATTAATCTCTTACCTTCTATCATTCTAAACTTCAAACACTTAATATTTAACTTACCACTCGCAATAATGCAGCGTCCCTTGTCCATTGACTCCCTACTCTTATATTATTGATTACTGATTATCAGTTGTGCGACTGGATTCGTGATTTCCTGTCAGAAAGCTCACAGTTAGTAATAATAGACGGCAATTCATGGACTAAAACAGAAATAATATCCGGCGTTCCCTCTATTCTTCCTGATGTGACTTGGGAGGCAACCTCACTAGCCGTCTTAGATTGTTTGCTGATGATGCTGTCATTTACCGTCTTGTAAAGTCATCAGATGACTAAAACGAACTGTAAAATGATTTAGATATGATATATATATATATATATATATATATATACATATATATATATATGGTGCGAAAAGTGGCAATTGACCCTGAATAAAGAAAAGTGTGAAGTTATTCACATGAATTCTAAAAGAAATTCGCTATGTTTCAATTACGCCATAAGTCACACAAATCTGAAGGCTGTAAATTAAATTAAATACCTAGCTATTATAATTACAAATACCCTAAATTGGAACGATCACATAGATAATGTTGTGGGTAGAGCCAACCAAAGACGGTGATTCATTGCAGGTCTACCAAAGAGATTGCTTACACCACGCTGGTCCGCCCTATTCTGGAGTATAGGTGTGTGGTGTGGCACGACATCGAAAATGTACCAAGAAGGGCCCCTCGTTTTGTATTATCGCGAAATAGGGGAGATAGTGTCACAGACATGATACGTGTATAGGAGTGGCAATCATTAAAACAAAGGCGTTTTTCGTCGCGATGGGATCTTCTCATGAAATTTCAATCACCAGTTTTCTCCTCCGATTGCGAAAACATTCTGTTTCCACCCGCCTACATAGGGAGAAATGATCCTCACGATAAAATAGAAATTAGGGCTCGCACAGAAAAATTTAAGTGCTCGTTTTTCGCGCGCGCCGTTTGAGAGTGGAAAGGTAGAGAGACAGCTTGAAGGTGGTGATTGAACTCTCTGCCAGGCACTTTATTGTGAGTAGCAGAGTAATCACGTAGACGTAGATGTAGATGGATACCTGTAGGAGTTTGGCGATATTAGTGCTTCCGCATTGAAGCAAACGTCATGGAGTCGTCACGCTAACACAGAAATTTACCTGTATATACGAGTAGTGTCTGTTCTGTTGGACATGTCTGAACTTCTACGGGAAACAGTAAGTTGCGAGAAGGGCGCTGCATTGAAGCGAGCGATAAGTTGGCTACTTGGGTCGATGGTGGGCAGTATTCGGATTGCCGAATCGATTAAGCCAAGCACTCACGAGAAGTGGTAAATCCCGATGTGGGTCCTGTTCCGGCATAAATTGTCAACTTGGTCCTGTATTGCGCTTTAGTTGTGCAACGGCATTAGGACGTGTCCTCGCTGGAACTGTGGAAGGATACTGGGCAGGTACAGCGCAGCCGTGTTGAGAATAGTCGCCGGAATTTTCACACCAGGATCTTGCAACTCTGCTTTTCAGAACCTCGATAAGGCCCGTCTGAAAAAAGGACAAAGTAGTTTTGACACTGTAAATTCGCAAAGTTCTGTAAATCGCGATATCTGACTTGACTGCAGAAATCACCAAACCAATGCTGCGCCAAAGGAAAGCCATAATTTTCCACTAACAGCCTGTGTTATACCTCTATATGCCAAAATGCAGAAGGTGATAAGTACACGAATGACGCTCCACCCCACGGGTGCCAATATTCTCTTGCGATTCCCGGTTCTTCACAGAGAGGTACTTTCCCATTTTATTCTTGAGCCATTCAGACTGGTTTCACTATATTGGAAGAGTGGTGGTGGTGGTTAGTGTTTAACGTCCCGTCGACGACTAGATCATTAGAGACGCAGCTCATGCTCGGGTTAGGGAAGGATTGGGAAGGAAATCGGCCGTGCCCTTTCAAAGGAACCATCCTGGCATTTGCCTGAAGCGATTTAGGGAAATCACGGAAAACCTAAATCAGGATGGCTGGAGACGGGATTGAACCGTCGTCCTCCCCAATGCGAGTCCAGTGTGCTAACCACTGCGCCACCTCGCTCGGTATTGGAAGAGTGTCCGACCGTTAACCACCATGTAATATTATGATGCACTGTCTCCGTATATTTATATCAACTCAGCATGGACTGTGCCGCAAAAGCAGACTTACTAAATATGCCCTCTGAAATTCCTTCAACGAAGAAGACGAAGTGAATTTTCCAGAATTCGAATAAAGAACAGCTACCACCATGAGTTAACTTAGAAGTAGATATTCTCAGAGTAGTAGAGCAACTTAAATCACTTAACAAAACCAAGTCTTCCTGTCGAGACTGTATAACAATTAGGTTCCATTCAGAGTGTGCTGATCCAATAGCTCTGTACTTAAATCATATATAACCGCTTGTTAGGCGGAAGATTCTTACCCAAAATCTGGAAAGTTGGACAGGTGAAACCAATTTCCAAGAAGGGTAGTAAGAGTACTCCACTAAATTGCAGGCCCACACCATTAACGTCGATATGCAGCAGGATTTTGGAACATATATTCTGTTCGAACATTACTAATTACCTCGAAGAGAACCATCTATTGACACACAGTCAACAGATTTATAAAACATTGTTCTTGTGAAACACAACTAGCTCTTTATTCGCATGAAGTGCTGAGTGCTATTGACAAGGGATTTGAAATTGCTTTAGTATTACTAGATTTCCAGAAGGCATTTCGCAGTGTATCACACAAGCAGCTTGTAGTGAAATAGCGTGCTTGTGGAATATCGTCTCCGTTGTGTGACTCGAATCTTGATTCCCCGTCAGACAGATCACAGTTCGTTGTAACTGACGGAAAGTTATCGAGTACATCACAAGTGATATCTGGCGTTCTATAAGTTCATGTTATAGACCCTCTGTTGCTCCTTCTCTATATAAAAGTTTTACGAGACAGTCTGAGCAGCAGTCTTCCTTTTTTTACAGGTGATGCTGTTGTTTATCGTCTAGTTAAGTCAACAAAATATCAAAACAAATCGCAAAACGATTTCGAAAAGGTATCTACATGGTGCGAAAATTGGCAATTGACCCTAAATAATGAAAAGGGCGAGGTTTCAATATAATTACTAAAAGGAATCCGTTAAACTTCGGTTACATGGTAATCAGTGAAATCAAAAGGCCTTAAATTCAACTAAATACCTAGGAATTACAATTACGAATAACTGAAGTTGAAGGGAACACACAGAAGATGTTGTGGAGAAGGTTCACCAAAGACTGCGTTTTACTGACATGACATTATAAAATGTAACACTTCTACTAAGGAGATTGCCTACACTAGGCTTGTCCATTCTCTTTCCTAGTACTGCTGCGCAGTGTGGAGTACATTGAGAATCTTCAATGAACAGCAGCACCTTTTGTTTTATCCCGAAATAGGGAGGAAAGTGTCACGAACATGGTACAGAATTTGGGATGGATGTTTTAATAACAAAGGCGTTTTTCGTTGCGGCGGAAACTTCTCACAATATTTCAGTCTCCAACTTTCTCATCCGAATGTGAAAATATTTTGTTGACGCTGATCTACATAGTGAGAAACGATCATCATAATAAAATATGGGCAATCAGAGCTTGGATTCGGGAGGATGGCGGTTCAAGCCCTCTTCCAGCCATCCAGATTCAGGTTTTTCGTAATTTTCCTAAATCGCTCCAGGCAAATGCAGTGATGGTTCCTTTGAAAGGGCATGGCCGATTTCCTTCCCCATGTGTGGCACAAACCGAGCTTGTGCTCCGTTTCTAATTTCCTCGAAGTCGATGGGACGTTAAACTCAATCTTCCATACTTCTTAAGCATAGTCGTTTCAATGCTACTCTTAGTACCGGTGTAGTACACCAAGTAACCAATAGATATCGCTATTAGTTTCGCAATACAATAGAATATACATTAGGACGCCGTTAAATTTTTAACTCCGTGACGGGACGTATTTTGTGAAGTTTACCTCAGCGAAAGAATTGAGCGCGCCATTCTTATGTTCACGAATACGGAATGACATTAGATTTACTTGGCTGGTATATACGGATTTACTGGTTTCGCCTTGTGATAAAAACTTACCTCATTTCGACAGGTTTCAATTCATTTAGATAGGTTTCGACACCATACCTTACAAGATACCTGTCATTAAATCGCATGCTCTTGGAACATAATCTCAGTTATGCAACTGGATTCGTGATCTCCTGTCAGAGAGGACACAGTTCGTAGAAACTGGTGGGAAGTCACCGAGTAAGACTGAAGATGTTCCTGGTAGTCCCCAAGGTAGCGTTATAGGCCTTCTGCTGTCCATTATCAAAATAAACGATTTAGGAGATAATCTGAGCAGCCGTCTTAGATTGTTTATCATCAAGTAGTCATTAGAATATCTGCATGGTGCGAAAATTGACTATTGACCCTCAATTATGCAAACTGTGAGGTCATCCACATGACTGCTGGAAGGAATCCGTTAGACTTCGGTTGCACACGAAATCAATCAAATCTGAATGTAAATTAAAAAAACCTAAATACCTAGAAATTAGAATTACAAGCAACTTGAATTGGAAAGGACACATAGAACCAAAGACTGCGTTTTATTGTCAGAGTACTTACAGGATGTAACAGATCTACTAAAGAAAATGCCTATACTACGCTCGTCCGTCCTATTTTGGAGTACTGCTGCGCGGTGTGGTATCCTCGCCAGATAGGGTTAACAAAGTACATCGAGAAAGTTCAAAGAACGGCAGCACGGTTTATACTATCGAAAAGTAGGGGACAGAGTGTCGCTGACATGCTACAGGATTTGGTGTAGACATACTTGAAACAAAAGCGTTTCTCGTTGCAGCGGGATCCTCTCTCGAAATTTCCGTCACCATCTTTCTCCTCCGAATGCGCAAATATTTTGTTGACGGCGTCCTACACACGGAGAAACGATCATCATAATAAAAAAAGGGAAGTCATAGCTCGCACGGAAAGATATAGGTGTTCGTTCCTTTCGTTTGCCGTTCGACAGTGGACTAATAGAGGAAAACCCTCCGCTAGGCACTTCAGTGTGATTTGCAGAGTATTCATGTAGATGTAGAAGTGGAATCAGGGCTTTTGGATGCTGTTTTTTAATTCTTGGGAAGAGGCCTTCTCGAATCCGACAGTGTATGTGAACTCACATGACATATCGCATGATACTTCAGAAGATCCGCATCAGTATTTTGAAGAGGCCTTGTTTAGTCTCGAGGTTGGTGTTTGAGAACGCTATGTCTCGTGTCTACACCATAACACCATTCTTTCACCGAAACTGTTCAAGCTAAACGATATGTTCAGAAACTGTGTTAAGCATATGTGGATCAACCCGCAGAATAAGAGCAACTGTATAGATATTTTCAGCAAGACGGAGCAACAGCATGCTCCGCATTGGCAATCTTGTAACGACTGCAGCTGGTAGTTGGTGTGCCGGCCGGAGTGGCCATGCGGTTCTAGGCGCTACAGTCTGGAGCCGAGCGACCGCTACGGTCGCAGGTTCGAATCCTGCCTCGGGCATGGATGTGTGTGATGCCCTTACGATAAGTTTAATTAGTTCTAGGTTCTAGGCTACTGACGACCTCAGAAGTTAAGTCGCATAGTGCTCAGAGCCATTTGAACCATTTTTTTGGTAGTTAGTGTGGAGCGGACAAACAGTAGAGACACCTCGATTGCACAATCCCCTGATCTGTCCCACTGCAGCTTTTACTAGTGGGGCAAATTGAAGGGTTAGGTGCATCCAAATAATCCTCACACACATGCGTGTCTCACAGTTTGACAACTCGAGCACAATGCTGTATCGACATCAACACTGTCCGTTTCTGCCATCTTCTGCGGCTTTCGTTAAATGTCAGTCCAGCACCAGTCTTAACTGTAAACATATTCCGCGACAGTTGTACTTTAGCCACCCTGTAAAATATTCAGCAACGGTGGACATACTAGAAGGCTGAGTTGTTTCATGAGCAGAGCTACCAGAGTAGCCACAGACAAACAATACAGATAGCGAAAACAAATGGTACAAATACTTCAAATGTAATATTAAACTTTCGCTGTTATAGCACACAATTTACTAAGTTCGCCGTCCATTTCTGTCAGTTATTGATCTTTCGTCTACCATAAAACCCACAAGGTCTCTTTTGTTTAAATCCTTCATGTCAGCGGAAGCAATAAGAAATAGGACGTGGCAGGCAGACCAAATAGAACGGCACCGTTCCTCTGATAATGAAATGTACATGCAGCGCAGGCGCCGAAAAAATACGGCGTGCAGGCGGGACTTCATTTGTTCCCTGTGTAAATATGTCCGCCGAGCAGATAATAAATATTTAATGCACTGCGGATTGGGACATGCATTTTTGAACACGCACATTTTCGCAACCGGTTTTTCCCACACCACCTAACGAATCTGACTGTTCACAAACGAATGTTTGAAAGGATTCCAGTTCTGTATTTGACTGCATCAGCTTCATCACGAGGTCTCCCGTGCTTGAATGTCAGTTACACACGAACACAGTTTTTTAACAAATGTAAGATATATACTGCCAATATAATTATAATGAGGTCTAGCAGATAGTAATATTCTGAAACTGTGTATTCAATGAAGAACATGCATTTATGAGAGAATGCTTACAAATTTCTTGAAATTATATTTTCCTCATGACGAATACGTTTAGATATACATTTTTATGTTCTAGACCCATAGTGAAGATTATCTCATGGTTCAATATTACACTAAATAATCAAGATATGTGGTTTTTGTTTTAAATTTCATTTACACTGATTTGAATTACGCTGATTCAATGAGGGCTAAGCCCATTAGTTCAAGACAGACTGTTTTGATTGAACGTATTGTCTCCAATACAATAGCTCAATACTTAGCAATCGTATTCAACCGACCGCTCTCTCGCCAAAAGATCTGTACTTGAGGAATGGAAATTTGCACAGACCACGCCAGTACTCAAGAAAGGAAATAATGTTAATCCGCTGAAATACAGACCGATACCACAACGTCGATCTGCAGCACGATTTTGGATCACATACATCGAAGGAAACGATTTATTGACAAACACCCAAAATGTATTTAGAATATATCGTTCTTGTGAAACACAACTGTCTATTCTCACGAATCAGTGAGTGTGAAACACGGCAGACAATTTTCCAGACAAGTCATGGTGGCCATCGGCTTTGCCGCAGTGGTAACACCGGTTCCCGTCAGATCACCGAAGTAAAGGGATGTTGGGCTGGGCTAGCACTTGGATGGGTGACCATCCGGTCTGCCGAGCGCTGTGGGCAAGCGGGGTGTACTCAGTCCTTGTGAGGCAAACTGAGGAGTTACTTGATTCAGAAGTAGCGGCTCCAGTTTCGGAAACTGACATACGGCCGTGAGAGCGGTGTTCTGACCACGTGCCCCTCCATGTCTGCATCCAGAGACGCCTGTGGCCTGAGGATGACACGGCGCCCTGTCGGTACCGTTGGGCCTTCATGGCCTGTTCGGAAAGAGTTTAGAGTCATGGTGACTAGGAGTACGGTGTTCCACGTAATTTTAATTTCGTTCCCTCATTAACATGGTAATATCAACAGCGGCAGAAAATGGTATAACAGGTGTAGGATTCGTTATGAATAGGAAGGTAGGGCAGAGGCTGTGTTACTGTGAACAGTTCAGTGACCGGGTTGTTCTAATCAGAATCGACAGCAGACCAACACCGACAACGATAGTTCAGGTATGCATGCCGACGTTACAAGCTGAAGATGAACAGATAGAGAAAGTGTATGAGGATATTAAAGGGACAATGCAGTATGTAAAAGGGGACGAAAATCTAATAGTCATGGGCGACTGGAATGCCGTTGTAGGGGAAGGAGTAGAAGAAAAGGTTACAGGAGAATATGGGCTTGGGACAAGGAATGAAAGAGGAGAAAGACTAACTGAGTTCTGTAACAAGTTTCAGCTAGTAATAGCGAATACCCTGTTCAAGAATCACAAGAGGAGGAGGTATACTGACGTTACGGCTCGTAATGGAAGCAAGGCTAAAGAAAAATCAAGACTCTTTCATAGGATTTGTCGACCACGAAAAAGCGTTCGACAATATAAAATGGTGCAAGCTATTCGAGATTCTGAAAAATGTAGAGATAAGCTATAGGGAGAGACGGGTCATATACAATATGTACAACAACCAAGAGGGAATAATAAGAGTTGACGATCAGGAACCAAGTGCTCGTATTAAGAAGGTTGTAAGACAAGGCTGTAGCCTTTCGCCCCTACTCTTCAATCTGTACATCGAGGAAGCAATGATGGAAATAAAAGAAAGGTTCAGGAGTGGAATTGAAATACAAGGTGAAAGGATATCAATGATACGATTCGCTGATGACATTGCTATCCTGAGTGAAAGTGAAGAAGAATTAAATGATCTGCTGAACGGAATGAACAGTCTAATGAGTACACAGTATGGTTTGAGAGTAAATCGGAGAAAGACGAAGGTAATGAGAAGTAGTAGAAATGAGAACAGCGAGAAACTTAACATCAGGATTGATGGTCACGAAGTCAATGAAGTTAAGGAATTCTACTACCTAGGCAGTAAAATAACCAATGACGGACGGAGCAAGGAGGACATCAAAAGCAGACTCGCTGTGGCAAAAAAGGCAATTCTGGCCAAGAGAAGTCTACTAATATCAAATACCGGCCTTAATTTGAGGAAGAAATTTCTGAGGATGTACGTCTGGAATACAGCATTGAATGGTAGTGAAACATGGACTGTGGGAAAACCGGAACAGAAGAGAATCGAAGCATTTGAGATGTGGTGCTATAGACGAATGTTGAAAATTAGGTGGACTGATAAGGTAAGGAATGAGGAGGTTCCTCGCAGAATCGGAGAGGAAAAGAATATGTGGAAAGCACTGTAAAGGAGAAGGGACAGGATGATAGGACATCTGCTAAGACATGAGGGAAAGACTTCCATGGTACTAGAGGGAGCTGTAGAGGGATAAAACTGTAGAGGAAGACAGAGATTGGAATACGTCAAACAAATAATTGAGGACGTAGGTTGCAAGTGCTACTCTGAGATGAAGAGGTTAGCACAGGAAAGGAATTTGTGGCGGGCCGCATCAAACCAGTCAGTAGACTGATGACAAAAAAAAAATAACATGGTGACGGGTTCACAAGTTGTGAATGTTATTGGTGCGCATTAGAACAAACAGAGGGTTGGATTGGCAAGCAGGGAACGTCATGAGCAAATGGGAACGGCCAGCCCAAGGGATCGCCACCCGAGTGGTGAATTCTTAGAACTAAAGCCGGAAAGGCCATTCTGAAGAGCGGGAAGCTATTGTCTACCTGTATGACTGCAGAGCCTAATGTCCATCTCGAGAACAGTGCGGTACCGAGTGTTTTGAGGACCTCCTCCGAAGATAAACATTTACCGAAAGAATGGGGTACAGGAGACAAAGTTTATCCTCACAGCTTCCTTATTTCTCATGTCCGCGATTGCGAGGCTAATATCTCTGTTTGGCGGACATGCGATTGGCATTATAGTGTGTGACGTCAAGAGAGCAGTGCTGAATTCATTGTGTCCTGGTAGTAGAGGAGATGTTCATGTTGTAAACTGGCGTCTGAAGAAGACGGGTTGTTTAGGCGAGATTGTCTACTTGGACAAAATTCGTGCGATTGGATGACGGTGTTTTTTAATTTTGAAATTGGCTCCTAGTACTGTTTGGCGGGGAGAAATGAGGACGGAATAATGGATCGCCACAAGGGAAGCACTTTAGGTTTGGCTGCTGAAGTGTAGAAATCAACTTTCGGTTCTGGCGCAGAGGTGTCCGCATCGAATCCGTGGATGGTAGCAATAGAGGAAGGACAGACTTGGCGTTGCATCACTATTGAGCCCGCAACATTCTCGGCTTACGACAGCCTTTAACAACTGATGCTACAGCACTTCACTATAAGATTGATGTGTCGTGATCACGGCATTCGACAGTCTGTTCACAATTCACAAAATAGTGTCTTGTATGCTGTCGTAAACCACTATATTGCTCTCCACTTGATCGCTTTCGAATGTGGCTACCAACCCACTACTTCCCCTAATTGCGCTGCATGTTCGGCTCTTAGCGTCGCTCAAAACCAAGTGCACTGTCGTCAAAGATGGCCGCCCTATGCACCCTTGAAACGACTGCCTAACTCAAAACTATATTTGCCTAGAAGAATTAGGAATATTGTGAAACTAAACA
This sequence comes from Schistocerca piceifrons, assembly GCF_021461385.2. Taxonomy (NCBI): domain Eukaryota; kingdom Metazoa; phylum Arthropoda; class Insecta; order Orthoptera; family Acrididae; genus Schistocerca; species Schistocerca piceifrons. Next base: position 124,043,257 of record NC_060146.1, read on the forward strand.
CAAAAACACAAATGATACATTGGAAAATGTGGAAAGTTTCCGGGCAACAACAATTTAAGGTCCAATTTTCTGTATCTGCCACCGTTTCTTCACAAGCAATGTTCGTGTGACGTGATTTTGCTTTCCCTGGATTTTTGATACTAAACATAAATGAACAAATAAAAATACATACTTAATTACTCATCTACCGCTTTAAACTTTAGAATGCTCCCGCTAGTTTCGTCTCTTTAAATTTATTTATTACCAAAAACCATGTTCCGACGTCTCATTCAAAAATAGTACACACTATGCTAAATCGACTAGCCGCATCCGTAAACACTTTGTTCATATTAATTGGTCAAAGCACTGCCGAGGTACTAGCTTGTGAACTTTCATAAATTTACAATTTTTAAGACAACAGTAACTTTTATACTATTCTATATTGTTGTGGCGCGTCTAGATAATTTAGCTTTACGCATTTTTTTATGTCCATGAGTGCCAACTCTCACCTCCGTGACACTCTAAATTCTGTTTTTATCAGGTTTTTTTCTGGCATATAAATTCCTCCAACCACACAAAATGGCCATACGCTCCCCTGCCGAGCTTACTCTCCGGTTTTTCCAACGCTCACCTCGGCTCCGTAGCAACCGCCAGCCACGTGCTCTGCGGCGGGAAACTGCGGCTCTAGTCTCCCACCACAGCTTGTACGGTCACAGTGCTGCTGACGTCATCTTAGGCCGGTAGGTGTGGCCGAGCGGTTCTAGACGCTTCAGTCTGGAACCACGCGACCGCTACGGTCGCAGGTCGAATCCTGTCTCGGGCATGGATGTATGTGATGTCCTTAGGTTAGTTAGGTTTAAGTAGTTCTAGGTTCTATGGGATTGATGACCTCAGATGTTAAGTCCCATAGTGCTCAGAGCCATTTGAACCATTTATTTGACGTCATTTTCACGACGGGGCCAGCACTTCCGCATTGTACATCTCGGTGCAGCACAGAATTATTCACGTTGAGCATAATTCGTAGCATCAATAGAGTGGCTCAATTCGATTTCACACTTGCACAAGCCAAGACGAACGCCTGTTTGAAATTCGGAGCATCTACACTGAATGTGTGAACATCGGGGGATAGTCACCTACTTCCAACCACTATTTCGGTCAGGAATACGCAGGATTATATAGAATACATTTATACTCGTACCTTATTGGACTGTAAACTCTCAAGTGAGCAAGTGGTAAATTCCTAGATGGGCAAGTAGCAATGTTATCCACTTAAAACCTTGCCTGAATATGGAAACATAATGGTAACAATTTTCACATGTAATACATGTGTTCGTGATTAAATTTGAGTATTTCAAATGGCTCTGAGCACTATGGGACTCAACATCTTAGGTCATAAGTCCCCTAGAACTTAGAACCACTTAAACCTAACTAACCTAAAGACATCACACACACCCATGCCCGAGGCAGGATTCGAACCTGCGACCGTAGCAGTCCCGCGGTTCCGGACTGCAGCGCCAGAACCACACGGCCACCACGGACGGCCAAATTTGAGTATTTAACCAATGCTTCTATTTGGTATTTTCACTATATTAACTTACGTGCAACCAACCAGTTTAGAAAACACTTTCAATAACGAAAGTAATATTTAAATAAATTTTGTTCCATTCGGATGCCGTCAATCTCATTCAGATTAATGCAAATGACTATGGTGAAGGCCGTAATTTCCCAATATCTACTTAACTTTGCGCACAAACTTAAAGAACCGCCACCGGGGGATGCCAAATGTATTGCATATTTTTTAGTATCCAGAAGTTTCTTTAAACCATTCCTCACAGGCAACTTCTAATCAAATTGATGGAAAGTCTTCGGGTACCGCAGTAGTAATATCTGGCATTCTCCAGGAAAGTGTTACAGGCTCTGGGCTGTTTCTTATAAATATAAACGATTTGGGATCAATCTGAACTTCCTTCTTAAAGTGTTTGCAGGTAATGCTGTCATTTACCATCTTGTAAAGTCATCAGATGATATAAAACCAAATCCAAGATGATTTAGACAAGATACTTGTATGGTGAGAAAAGTGCCAATTGATTGTAAACAATGAAAACCGTGGTGTCATCCAGATGAGTACCAAGGGAATCAACAAAATTTCGGCTACACGATAAAGCACACAAATCTAATGGCTGTGAATCAACGAAATACTTAAAAAAGAAATACAGTTATGAGTAACTTAAATTTGACCTATCACATAACTAATGTTGTGGAGAAAGGGAACCAAAGACTGCCAGTCATTGGCAAGGTGGCTTAGTAAAGGCAACAGGACTGTTAAAAGACTGCTTGCACGACGCTTATCCCCACCCCCCTTGTGGAGCACTGTTGTGAAGTGTGTCACACACATCCGATAGGATCGACAGAGGAGGTCTAGAGTTTAAAGAAGGCAGCAGATTTTGTATTATCGTGAAACAGAAGAGAGTGCCACGGATATGATACTTGAAATGGGATGGGAATCATTGAAACGAAGCCGCTTTTCGCTGTGGGAGGATCTTGGAATGGGTTTTCAGTCACCAGTTTTGTCCTCCGAGTACGAAAATATTTTGGTGGCGCCCACCTGCATAGGGAGAAATGACCATCGTAATAACGTAAAGGAAGACGGAGCTTGCACGGAAATGTTTAATGTTCGTTTCTCCCTTACTGTTCGGAACGATGGAGAAATAGCTTGAAACTGTCTCAATAAACACTCAGCTAGGCTCTTAATTGTGAATTGCAGAATAGTCATGAAGATGTAAACCAAAACGTGCGTTCTGGAGCATGCACGTAAAATACTACCACATAATAAGAATTTGGTATCAGATTGCCGAAGAAAGAAGAGATTAATAAGAAGTAGTAGAAATGAGAACAGAGGAAAATTTTACATCAGAATTGATTGTCAAGACGTAGATGAAGTAAAGGTATTCTGCTGCCTAGGGAGCAAAATATCCAATGGCAGACGGAGCAAGGAGGACAGACTACCAATGGTCAAAAGGGCATTCCTGGCCAAGAGAAGTCTACTAGGATCAAACATAGACTTTAAATTGAGGAAAAAATTCCTGAGAATCTACGTCTACAGAACAGCATTGTACGGTAGTGAAACATAGAATGTGAGAACACCGGAACAGAAGAGAATCGAAGCATTTGAGATGGGGTGCTAGAGACAAACGTTGAAAACCTGGTGGACTGATAAGATAAGGAATGAGGAGGTTCTGCGGAGAATCGGAGTCGAAAGGAATATGTGGAAAACACTGACAAGGAGAAGAGACAGGATGATAGGACATTGGTTCAGACATGACGGAATGACTTCCATGGTACTAGAGGGAACCGTGGAGGACAAAACTGCAGAGGTAGAGAGGGATTGGAATACATTCAGCAAATAATTGAGGACATAGGTTGCGAGTGCTACTATGAGATGAAAAGATTTGCACAGGAGTCGAATTCTTGGCAGGCTTCATCCAGACTCTGCTAGTCCACTTCTTATGTCATCCTTACTTCGTAAGTCCAGTATAGATTCGACAACCCATTTCTAAGATGTCAGAATTACTTTAGTTCTTCTGCTTCTTGGTGCTAAAATTTAATGGCTTTTTGTCAGTATCATAGATGTTGCTGCTAACATTTTCCTCTTTCTTTATTTCACTCTCGCATCTTCATCTGTGTTCAGTAGAATGTTCATTACAGTGTATTCGTCTTGCAACTCTTGTACACTCTCGCAGCCATCACACCATCTTCATATAATTATAATATCCAAGTGTATTTTCATTTGGGATGGATACTTCTATTCGCTCGACGGTCGAAGCTTCTTGAATGATGGAATACTGTCATATTTGGATCCCTTGCACCTGCGAGACCAAAATGTTATGGCCAATGGTTGAACCACAACAAATAGATCGTGTCTCCATGTGTTTATTGCGCTGTATTTGTTTCCTGAATGAATTTTTAACTCTCCAGCGGAGTGTAAGTTGATTTGAAACTACGTGGCAAATTAAAAATTTATGCCGCAAAAGGACTTCTGTCTGGAACTTTTCCGTTTTGTGACAGGTGATCTACCGTCTGAGCTATCCCAGCAGGACTCACGACCCGCCCTCACAGCTTTACTTCCGCCAGTACCTCATCTTCTGCCTTCCAAACACAGAAGTTATCTTGTAACTTTGAAGGACTGACATTCCTGGATAAAAGCATGGCATTTCTCCAGAATGGATTTTCACTCTTCAGCAGTGTGTGCGCTGACATGAAACTGGCAGTTTGCGCCGACTCGGCACTCGCATCCGGGACTTTTGCCTGTCGTGGAAATGTGCGCTACCCGCTGAGCACCGAAGTACGACGCAACGACTCCCCGCAGAACTTACTTCCGCCAGTAGCTCATCTCTGCAATCTCCAAGCTTGGGCTAGACCATGTCTCCACCGTATGTTTCCATTTAGGACCGTTAGTTTCAAACTATGTGATTTGGACGGTAGGAGATGTAGCACTGGCGGAAAGTAAAGCTGTGAAGAGTACTCGTAAGTCGTCCTTGATTATCCCAGCGGGCCCAGCACTTGCTCGCAAAGCGTCCCTGGTGCAAGTCGCTGTTCGGCACAGAGTTTTAATCTACCACGAAGTTTCAGTACTAGTTTTGTCTGTGCCGTCATTGTACCAGTGCAGGGGAATGAATGTGATCGTTACGAATTAGCTTCGTGTAGGGTCATAAATCTGTGTAGCGTGGAAACGCTTTCAGCTACGACGTTCTTTCGGGTGTCACAGTGAGCAGTATAAAAGGCCAAAAATAAGGTGGTAAAAATATAGGGTGGCACACGAAATGTGTTACCATTTTGTTTTTCAATATAAACTTTATTGTCAATACAATCTGAAAGGAACATATACTACAATGAAGAGCCGTCCAAGGAGATTTGTTCTAACTCAGCACATGGTCAATATGTCCACCATTTCGTTTCCTAACTTCCTTCAAACGAACACTGAAGTTAGTGATTACCCTACGGCACATGCATTTCACTGCAAGCTTGAAGAATAAGTCTTCTGAGCTCCATTAAATCACGTGAACGTTTCGGGAAAATTTTTTTGCTTTAGGTACCCCCAAAGAAAAAAGTCACATGGATTGAGGTCTGGACTATTGGGGGGCCAATTTTGTCCGTCATTGAAGCGACCTGGAAACCTGAGTGAAATGATCCGCATGTCGAAATGCTCGTGTAAAAACTCCAACACAGTGCTTGCAGTATGTGGCCTTGCTCCATCTTGCCTGTTGCGTGTTGAAGGGCAAGGCAGTAGCAAGAAGCTGTGGAATGAAGCTGTTGCGAAACATGCTCAAATAATGATCGCTGTTCACAGTTTCTTCAAAGAAAAAGGGTCCAATAAGTCCGTGACTGGAAATTGCTGCCCACGCTGTAATCCTCGGAGCATAATATTGTCGTTCATGAAGCACTTGTGGGTTGTCAGTGGTCCAAAAGCGTAAATTTTGTTTGTTAACCTCACCGTCTAAATGAAAATGCACCTCGTCAGAAAACCAAACGTTGTTGAGAGTTTCTTCCCTTTCTCCGCCCACTGAGCTAACAGTAGTCTCTGCTGCTTGTGTTCTTCAGTGAGCTTATGTGCACAGGTCATCTTGTATGGGTACATATGGAGGTCACTTTTAAGAAGGCGTTGAACGGAGCGTCTGGATATTCCCAGTTGCACTGCTGCCTTTCTACACGATTTCCCGGGACTTCTCTGTACAGCAACTCGTACCGCTTCAATATTCTCCGGCGAACAAACAGGCTTAGGCCGAGGTCGCTTCGCTTCCAATACTGTTCCTTCCTGTACAAATTTATAGTACAACCTGTGGATGGTCTTCTTGCAAGGGACCCATCGTGTGTTAAACTGTTGTCGAAAACGCCTCTGAGTCACAACAAGGCTTTTCGTTTCGTGAAAAAGTAACACAATTGCCGATCGTTGCTGTTTCGTCAGTCTTCCATTGTCAGCCATTGCTGCTTACTAGTCTCCTAGCGGCAGTATCGTGAACTATACGTCATTTCGTAACTCATTTGTTTTTCCAAGCTCTGCTGGTACTGCTGTAGAGATCCCAGTGGGATATCTAATGTGCGTCCTAAATTGTGAAAGAAACAATTGGTAACACATTTCATGCGCCACCCTGTATTAACCAGAGAATAAGTGAAAATCGATATTAAATTGTAAATTAATATGTAATGAAAGGTGCCGTCTCATATAACTTGGAAATGTGTTCGGAATTATAGGAAACGTAACCGAGAGAAAAGCTAGCGGCAGAGGAATCCGAATAGCTTAAAAGGTCCAGTGATTATCAAGCACGAGAGCCACGGCAGAGTAGAGAAGAACATGAAAAACGACGTTTTGCGATCACGTAGCCTGGTTATTGGGCTTACAGCAGCCAGTGACAGTACACCATTCTATTCCCGTAATATTACTCTAGAGCTCGATAATTAAACTCTATATTTCTACGAAACACTTGTTATGATATTATCCGACATTTTCGCGGAACTCCACGGTGCGTACCCGAAATACACTATTTTCTTTGAGCTAAAACCAGTTATCTATCCTTTTAAATGAAAAAAAGTTGAAAAAGTTAGTTATTTTTAAAACGGAAAGCACTACCCTGTTTCAGGACATACGTCCTATCTTCAGGTAGACCTGCAAATTCAAATTGTAAAGATAAAGTTACAAGAACCAACAGAAATTCTTAGAGAAAAAAATTTATACGTAGATTAAAAGGTGAGTCTACAAAGAATGCATTAAGTAATGTTAAAATAGGTTAAAACAGTGCATCCCTGCTAAATGACAAGCAAAATATATTTCTCTTCAGTCCTAGGTCAGCCAGAAAGGCTCGATTTTACGGTGGTTTCAGCTTTTCTAATTGGGTCCCATTATCCTTTTATGTAGGTTCTCCTCTAAGAGAGTGTTTCTTGAAGGCCTATGATTGAACAGGATATACTCTTGCTTGTTATGTATCGGGGATAGAGTGTTTTAATATATTTTTACCTTGAATTATGATGACAAAACGAGCGCTGTAACTGAAATAAACGTCGCTTATTCTCTTTAAAACATGATACCAATTTCGACACCAAATGGTGTCATCTTCAGGCCCCAAGCGTGACCACAAAAGTTTTCGTATGCATACGATGCTGTTCATTCCTCATGAAAACGCTTCTAGATGACAGATTACTCTTAGGGCCTGAAGATGACACCATTTGGTGTTGAAACTGGAAGCACATTTTAAAAAGAATAAACGATGTTGAATTCAAATACAGCCGCCCGTTTTGTTATCATTATACAAGTACCTGATTTGTGGCTGTAGTTCCACTTTCCATGATGGTTTACTAGAGGCTATTTTAACCTTAGTTATGCATCATTTGTGGGCTCACATTTTTATGTACGGATATGACTATTTTCCTAAGAATTTCTGCTTTTTTGTGGCATGATGTGTCCCAAGAGCGATCGTCTTTGGTGATTTTTTCTTCTGGAGTAGCGAGGTGTGAGAAATAGTCTCACTTTATTGTGTATGCGCTTACAAAGGGACTTGGGCTCTGTGTGCGCCCTTGAGTCCTTTGAGGGTGTTGTTTATGTACACGTACGAGTGATGGACAGTAGGTACACCGAATAACTGAAGATTACATTATCTTTGATGGTCCTTTTGGGGCGCAATAATGGTTCGAGGCACCTTGTATTGGTGACAGTGTTGTGGTAGGGTCTGGGCTACATTCACAAGTTCGGGGTCATGTCCCCGATACCCGTCTCATTTGTGAAAAAGATGAGTTGCCTGTTCTTTTATCTTCTGAGCGACGTATTTTTCTCCAGTCAGCTCGTGTATTTCTCTCGTCCTGGCCCACCTTGGGGCGCCTAGACTCCACTACAAACACCTTGTTTGTAATGGTTGCAAGCTACGTATATTAGAGTCGTATGTGGTTTCCCAAGACGTCGAGGCGTACAGCAGGGAGGGTTGTACCGTTGCTCTATAAAATTTTAATTTCGTTGACGTGTTTAGATTCTTGCTCGTGATAAACGGCGTGACTGCTCGGATCATCTTCATAGTATTCAGTTTTCTATCTCGTAAGTGTGGGGTAAAAGTGGTCCCTTAATCCAGTATCACTCCGAGGTATTTCGCCGTCATAGTCCAGGGTACTGGCTGTACGTTGATGACAAGTCGCGTCCTCAGTTCCGGCCGTTTCTTGGTAAACAGTATTGCTGCAGTTTTTGTAGAGTTTAGGGTGGTTTTATTGCTCTTTGCCCACGGTTCTGTGACCACAAGAGAATTTCTGTTGATTCTGCTCAGCTCTGATTATCTTACCACATGGATAGGTATTGTTATTATTTTAAAATTTTTGTAAATGCACTTGAACATGGGTCATACGTAATGAAACCCGGTAGTGCTTTTCTTTACAGAAATAAACAATTTTCACAACTTCAGAGGACTTTATCAATGACAATGAATAACAGATGTAGATGTCCCGCGAAGTGAAAAGTATCTATAAAATCGCTGACCGTCTCACTTAGGACTGTTGAAGCTGCTCTAGCTGACACGTAAGCGTGTCATGGAACACCGCGGCTCGATCAATCTTCCAGCTCTTCTCCTGTTACATATTCAAACCGCACAATTACTGAAATCAATCTACGTCGTAACACGCATTAAATTTCACCCTGATAATATAATACCGCTAAACCGTATTTACTGTAATTACTCCCGTCATAATTTAGTAATAATTTGCCAAAATACGCTCCAAATTAGCTGTGGTTCACGTACTGTAGTCGGTGAACATATGCGGCTACGGCTAAGGCTTGTTACTTCCGTATCAGTTCGTCCCTGTGAATATACGTAACGTTACCCAAAAAGGAGATAATGCTTAACTTTCGTTAAACGAAATGAGCCCCACTCTATCACTGTTAGCTACATTTAAAATTTAATAGCGCTAACTGTAGCACTGTTCACTTCTGTAAAGTATTATTCAGTTTTGCTTTAATTTTTAATTACGGTCTCCTCCTGCATCTGAAGTAATCGTAAATGTTGTTTGACATATCTATGCCAATGTAACGGTACAAAAAACTCATTAATTTCCCCAACTGTGTAGAAAATCAGACAGGTCAAAAATGGTTCAAATGGCTCTGAGCACTATGCGAATTAACTTCTGAGGTCATCAGTCACCCAGAACCTAACTAACCTAAGGACATCACACACATCCATGCCCGAGGCAGGATTCGAACCTTCGACCGTAGCAGTCGCTCGGTTCCAGACTGTAGCGCCTAGAACCGCACGGCCACTCCGGCCGGCAAAATCAAACAGGGTTGCGTTACGTGTCGACTATCAAAAGCATCGTACTCGATCCTACTTAAGATGTAGGCTGTGGCAATATTGCAGAGATGAAGAGGTTTTGCACAATACAGATCAGTGTGGGAGAGCGACATCGAACCAGTCTTCGAAATGAAGACCCCTAAAAGTCTTTCGATTTCAAACAATGTTCCGTAGTTCAGACCGTGTCAGATCGGATTAAGACCCGAGCTGTCGAATATCAACACTATTTCCTTTGTCAGGAGTTGACTGACTGCAATGCGTGAGTCTTCTTTCATTTAGTAGAAAAATGGTTCAAATGGCTCTGAGCACTATGGGACTTAACTACTGTGGTCATCAGTCCCCTACAACTTAGAACTACTTAAACCTAACTAACCTAAGGACATCACACACATCCATGCCCGAGGCAGGATTCGAACCTGCGACCGTAGCAGTCGCACGGTTCCGGACTGCGCGCCTAGAACCGCTAGACCACCGCGGCCGGCTCATTTAGTAGAGTTCGGGCTTGTAATTGGGGGACGTCCTTTGGAATTCAAACATTGGTTCGTGATGTGACGTCACCTGGAGGACGAGACACTCGTCTACTGACGAAGTAGATGGTGATAACTTACGAAATGTCGAATTTTAACTCCGATTTGACGCTGTCTCAACTCCGAGAAGATTTTATACAGGGGTCCCTCAGTGAAAACCTATGATGTCATTAGTACTAGATAAGAATAGCCGTCTTCGTCCCAGACTGTTTTCTCCTCTATATAACTATTACATACAAAGTGCTCTGTAATCTGTTTAGTGTACCCTAGTTTTCTTGCCTGTACCATTTAACTCCCCAGCTGTTACATCGAACGCCATCTTAACTGGTCTTGAAAATGTACCACATGTCTCACGAACTTATCACTTCTTCTGTTAAAGGTCTTCGACAGACTCCTCCTACCACCTGCTCTTCTTATACACTGCCTGATAAAAATGAAAAAAAAGACATGAAATACCATGAACATATGGTCAGATAACTATGTAACTTCATACACCTACACACCATCGGCGGGTAGATAAATGATTAGAGCTGCTATCCTCTACCCTGTTGGAACGGCCGCTGGAGTTCATAAGTGTTCTTCGTGTTTATTGTTGTTACCGGGCCTGGTAGGAAATACAAGCTAGTCAGTTCATATGGACACGTGGTATCTGTGAACGAGCATTATCCTGCTGAAACATGCACACGAGGTAACAGACAAGAGTACTATGTTGAGTGATCACTGCGAAGGTGAGGCAACGTTATCAGCATTTTACGTGGTTTGAAAGGGACCTCACTCGGCCGACTTGACGAATCGTGCAGTATTCGGATTTGTGGAGCATTCGGATGCGAGAGTTGCCCTACAAGGGCAGTACGTGAAAGTGAGGCCAATCGTTAAAATTGCTGTCGACCACGTCTGACCATCAAAACAGCTGTATTGTGCACCAAGCATATTGTAACATCTTCACACATGCTACTGTAGAGTGTTGGACTCTCTGCGTCGTTCTCTGTCATCTCAGACCCTCTGTCTTACGCTACCAGTAGACGGACTAGGGAACTAGGCACACTCATAGGCTGCGTTAAAACCACAACGCAAAGGGCTGCGTTTCTTGTGGTGCCGTGACGGGGAAGCACGGACTACTGATGAATGGTATCACAATTTAGCGATGAACAACGTTTCTGTCTTACCTTGTATTGCGGCGAGTGCGTTGGCCACCTTGGAAGAGGTCCCATTCTTTCATTGTTTATGGAGCCAGTCATACCTTTCTATGTATGTTACTCCTGGCATCGTATCGTAGGGAGACATCAGGAATCACCTCAGGTCGTGGCACGTAGTTATTGAGGTAACTGACGTAACACCGGTACGTCACCGACATCCAACGTCCTCATCTCTTACCTTTCGTGTGACAGTATGGTCGTGACATTTTTCATCAGGATAATGCTCGTCCACACGACACGTTTCTGTAGGAGTTGTCTGCGTGATGCTGAAGCTCTGATGGCACATCAGTACATCAGGGAAATTCTGTTCCTCGTGTGGTACCTCTCATGCGTAAAAATGAAGTTGGCATGTTTCAAGAGGATAATGCTTGTTCACATGTGACACGTGTCTGTATGAACAGTCTGCGTGATGTTGAAGCTCTCTAGTGTTGAGCAAACTCAGCAGAACTGCGCCTGGTAAAACAAGTGTAGGAACAAGTGTAGGACTAGCTCGGACGTCAAATCTCTCCCATTGCCAGTATGCGATATATCGAGGAGCTGCGAGTAATTGTGGCTCAGGGCGCTTTTTCATGAATCAACTAAATACTACGTACAAGATACGTAGGCTCATGCTATATCACAGGTACAACATCGGAGACCCTCTCAGCCCGCGACGTTTCAATCAGTTTGCTCCTCCCCTTCTAGGCACTTACCCTTGTTGGTTGGTTGTTTGGGGGAAGAGACCAAACTGCGTGGTTATCGCTCATAGGATTAGGGAAGGATGGGGAAGGAAGTCGGTCGCGCCCTTTCAAAGGAACCATCCCGGCATTTGCCCGGAGCGATTTAGGGAAATCACGGAAAACCTAAATCAGGATGGCCGGACGCGGGATTGAACAATCGTCCTTCCGAATGCGAGTCCGGTGTGCACTTACCCTGTTTGTCACATGGTGTGCTTCTTGATATGTTTTTTACCAGTACATCTAATTTTCAACTTTCTTCAACATTACCACGTTTCAAGGGAGTGAGTTACCGTTATGAGGAATGAAGAATATTGGCAGGCATATTAATTCTTGGAGGCCATGATGTCGCTTAGAGCTACTGAGAGGGCTGGTCCACTTGATATCGAAAAAAATATGATTTGTATTCTTGACATCTTATTTTAGTTTGTATGAGCAGATAAGTGGATGCTGCTTTACGGTCATCATCACATCTTGGAAGAGCATCAAACCAGAGGACATGAAGTTATGAAGAAATGATCTAATCTGATGAATGAAAATCCTGAATCAGTCATCGGTTCGTATAAATTGAAACGTGATCAAGGTTGTGAATATTTCCTCTGATTTGCTGGCTTTTAGTCTAGGTTATACAGCCAATCGCCAACCTTTGTTAGTACCATTCTCAGTGTCTATTGCGCTACGCACTTCCATATGTATCACATTAAAAACTTGAGATAAAATAAATAAATGAATCATGACACCATCACAAAAATACAGCACTAGGAAGGACAGAAAATTAGGTGATTATACTTACTGCGAGTTCAAATGGCTCTAATCACTATGGGACTTAACATCTGAGGTCATCAGTCCCCTAGAACTTAGAACTACTTAAACCTAGCTAACATAAGAACATCACACACATCCATGTCCGAGGCTGGATTCGAACCTGCGACCGTATTACTGTTTGTGTGTTCAGGCTACTTGAGAGGGACCGCATTAAAATCGAGTGATCGTAGGACAATGAAACTCCGTGGAAGCATTTGTGGAAGAGAAATAACGAATAAACCATTGAAAGAAAAACATGTAATTTCCAACACGGAAGGGTAACATTTGTTATCTGCCTACCTTGTTACCATTCCAGGTTACAAACGTTGCTCAATGTGACGACCATCAGCATTCACGAAAGACTGGAACTGCACGACAGATACCATTTCAAAACTGTTTGGAGCACTTTCCGAACGGTGGACCACAGTATGTTCAGCTGTCGTGACACAGCTTGTGTACAACTTGAAGAACGCACATTGCTTCAAGCATTCTTAGCGATTGTAACTCCAACTTCTTCAACAATCTGTGGTGCAGTTGGCGGCCTGTATGTCTCAGGAGGAATTCCCGGACAACCAGTTAATTTGAAGTTCCGAATCATGCTGAAACCCGATGCTGGTGAATAGTCACAGCACTACCACTGCCGTTACTGTGATACAGCTACATGAATAAAATTGTTAATTCGCCTAAACAGGTGATTCCAAAGGATTTAAATATGCCTAAACTCATTGTCGAAGTGTCTGTACCAAGATCGTCGAGTTGCTCTCCGAAATAAATAGTAGCAATGCCAATATTGTAATAGGTACCGAAAGCTACTTGAAACCAGACATAAAAAGGAGTGAAATTTTGAACTCAGATTAGACAATGTATAGGAAGGATAGGACTGATGCGATGGGAGGTGGTGTGTTCATTGCAATTAAAAGCTGTTTAAACGCAGTTGAGACAGATACTGGGTCGGGCTGTGAAATAGTCTGGATGAAGCTGCCAATCAGACAAGGAGTGACCATTGTATTAGGATGTTTTTATAGGCCACCACCTTCTGCAACAAACGTCTCAGAACGTTTCAGGGAAAGTCTTGAGTACATAGGAAGTAAATATCCAAATTATCCCTTAGTTATAGGTGGAGACTTTAATCTGGTAGCCATTGACTGGGAAAATTACACGTTTATCGCAGGTGGCAAAGCAAAGATTCGTGTGAAGTTATTCTAGGAGCGCTCTCAACATACAACCTTAAGCAATTGGTTAGAAAACCAACTCGAAATGGGAACATATTACATATCTTGGCAAGGAACAGACTTGATTTTTTTGAGGAAGTTAATCCAGAAGAAGCTATTAGCGACCTTAGTGTCGATGTGCCTTCTGTGTCAGTGGAAGTTGCAAAAAAAAAAAACAAAAAAAAAACAAAGAAAGCAGATAAAAGTGTCATTAATGGATATCTTCATACTCAGCTTCAAGCATTCACCGCGGGACACAAAGATATTGAGCACCTTTGGACGAAATTTAAAGGTAGTGTCCACCATGTGCAAGAGAAGTATGTGCCTAGCAAAAATATAGGGGACGGAAAGGATCCACCTTGGTACAAGGAACATATTAGGAAGTTGCTGAGAAAGCAGGGAATATTGCACAGTAGTTTTAAACGTAGACACTGCCCCGCTGACAAACATAAATCACGCGAAATGAAAGCAGCTGTCAGAAGGACAATGAGAGATTCTTTTAACTAATTTGAAAGTAATATTTTTTCTGTTGATCCTACAAATAACCACAAAAAATTTTGGTCGTACATAAAATCTATGAACGCTACAAATAATTCAATACCTTCTCTTGCTGACAGTACCGGTAACGTAACTGATGGTGATTAACAGAAGGCCGAAGTCTGAACATTATTCCCGAAAATTTGAGCACTCATTTGATAAATGGTTTTCCGTCTACGCTAGCTCAAGTAGCGAAAGATTCGTCATAATCACCAGGCTTTATGGTAGAGTTGGTGGCGATCAGTGATGAGTCTTGCATCCGTTTGTGGCGGTCAGTTTGGCCCCAATTTGTCCGTGGTCACCTAAGTGAAAGGTTGAAACTCCTTCGTGTTTGTCCACTGAAATAACGGAGTAGGTGAAACTTCTTAGTGTTTACTCAAACTGCTGAGTGAAACTGCTGCTGCTGTCTCGTAACTTATTTTTATCATGGCAACACTGAGCTACGGAATTTTCCCTGTCAAAGACAACAGAAACTTAACCTATTCATCTATTACCCACAATATACAATCGCAACGCAATCTGACTGCTCTACAATGATAACGTGACTTCAGATAATCAACACGAAAGAATGACTATGAACTGGAAGAAATCCTAACAATACACCTTACTTTTCATAAGTCACTTACCTCACAGAAAATCTACATAACATGAACTACAGCAATTACAGCAAGTAGCAACTACAGCCAGCTAGTATAGGCTCTAAACTACTAGGAGGCATATGGTTAGCAAAAGAAAGATTTTGTTGAAGAGCAAACAATGTATGTAGCAGATTTTACCTTATTCATGTGACATCCAGTTCCAAAAGTTATATAGCCGTCAATAATTCCACTACCCAATCATTACCAACTACATCCATCTTAATTTAGCAATGCATGTCCTACCAACACTGAGTCCCCATGAAGGACACATGTCCAAGCCGTCCGCTTTCTAACTGTTGACCGCTAACTGCTAGTCCGTCCAACCACAGAGTCTCTTACTGAGGGCGCAGAGTGCTGTCAGCGATATTAATTACAGTCTACAGCGCTGCCAACATACGAACATATAAACAGGCTACTTACAATGTGTCAGGAATGCTCTTTTCTTAAGACATGTACCTCTCCAACACCTGGATTCATCCAAGAAAAGAAGACGGTTGCCATCTGTCGCAAAATCATGTAAATTTTTTTGTTACAGATCTACATTTCAACTGAGAGTGCAGCTATCATCAAGGCTTTACAAGTATTCAAGTAGACTGAACATAGTTACACTCAAGAACCATAGAAACTCGTACACCTGCGTAACATCGCATATGGCGCTCACGAACGCGCTAAAGTGCCTCAACACGACTTGACATAGACTAATGACCGTACTAGTGCTGGAGGCAATTGACACCATGAATCCTACAGGGCTGTCCATAAATCCGTAAGAGGGTTCGGGGATCTCTTCTGAACAGCACGTAGCAAGGCATCCCAGATAGGCTCAATAACGTTGATGTCTGGGGAATTTGGTGGCCAGCGGAAGAGTTTAAAGTCAGAACAGTGTTCCTGGAGCCACTCTGTAGCTATTTTGGACCTGTGGAGTGTCCCACTGTCCTGGACATGAATGGATGCACGTGATCATACAGGATGCTTACGTACGTGACACCTGTCACAATCGTATCTAGACGAATCAGGGAACCCACATCAAGCCAA
The DNA here is from genome assembly GCF_021461385.2 of Schistocerca piceifrons. NCBI lineage: Eukaryota > Metazoa > Arthropoda > Insecta > Orthoptera > Acrididae > Schistocerca > Schistocerca piceifrons. Next base: position 124,059,211 of record NC_060146.1, read on the forward strand.
CTGCATACGCCCCACACCATTACAGAGTCTACATCTGCTGACATGCAGGGTCCATGGATTCATGACGTTGTCTCCATCCTGTAAACGTCCATCCGCTCGGTACAATTTGAAACGAGACTCGTCCGACCAGGCAACATTTTTCCAGTCGTCGACAGTCCAATGTCGGTGTTGACGGGCCCAGGTGAGGGTAAAGCTTTGTGTCGTGCTGCCATCAACGGTACACGAATGGGCCTTCGTCTCCAAAATCCCACATCGATGATGTTTCGTTGAATGGTTCGCACGCTGACACTTGTTGATGGCCCGGTATTGAAATCTACAGCATTTTGCGGAAGGGTTGCACTTCTGTCACGTTGAACGATTCTCTTCGGTCGTCGTTGGTCCCGTTCTTTCAGGATCTTTTTCCAGCTGCAGCGATGCCGGAGATCTTATGTTTTACCTGGTTCCTGATATTCGCGGTACACTCGTGGAATGGTCGTACGGGAAAATCCCCAATTCATCGCTACCTCGGAGATGCTGTGTGCCATCGCTGGGGCGCCGACTATAGCACCACGTTCAAACTCATTTAAATCTTGATAACCGGCCATTGTAGGAGCCATAGCCGATCTAACAACTGCACCAGACAGTTGTTGTCTTACATAGGCGTTGGCGAGCGCATTGCCGTATTACATTTGAATACGCATGGCTATACATGTTTCTTTTGCGGTTCAGGGTATACGCAATTCGTAATAACATTAGAATCGTATGTTTCTCAGTTCTTTCCCATCTACGCGGAGTGAGCTATTGCAAATCGTGGCCGGGTACATCTAGTGTGCTAGTAAATTGTCGGCGAGGGAAAGCTCTGGTAATGGAAGTGTGGGAAAGATATAAGAGTGCAGGAAGCTACAGATTGGTGAGGTGAAGTGGAGATATAAGTTGGCGGTGCCTGGGATCCAGTGTATTATCTGGAGTGTGAGTCATAGAATTTGGAAGCGTACAGAAGCGAAGAGAGTTGAAACAGAATAAGGGAGGAAAAGGGAGGCCGCAGAGGAAAACGAGAAGTGGGTGCGCGGTAGAGTGTGGCGGCGGCCGCTCGCTTTCCAACTCCAGCTCCAGCGGGCTCTGGAAATTTACGGCGACAGATAAAGCGAATTAAATGTCGGTCTGCAGCTGTTTTAAGGGGCGGGGTCAGCCACGTGGCAGGGCGCCATTGGCCGCTCCTATTTCGCCTGTTGCATTCGCCCTGCGGCCGAGGGAACGGCTTCCAACAACTCGGTGGTCGTGTTGTAAATTAGCGACGGCTGTCCCACGGAAGGTAACCTGCTGACGGTGCGCTTCGGATAGGCTGTTGGCTGGTAGACCGCTTCCCGGAGGGAAATTGGCTATTGCTGCACTGTCCAAAGGAAGTGTTTGCAGGCCACAGGAATTCCCACTCAGCTTGCTTTGTGGCCTACATAAATACTCATCAAGCCACTGTACAGTGCACGGCGGAGGGTAGTTATACCATACTGGCGATCTTCTGTTCTGCGTTTCGCGTTGGAGAAATTGTTGAAAGCTTCCTTCCGCGCACTTGTGATGTACCAATATTGTTCGCTCCCATTTGTTGCATACATTTATTTTATTTCCTTAGATTTTCTTGTGCTAAGTAGTTGTGGTTCTCCACACGAAATTAAGTTCTGTCTTGTGGATTCTTTTTATAAACGCTACATGATTCGCGAAGGGGAAGCAGTAGGAAGAGGGACATACTTGTGGAGCCTTTGTCGGCAAAATCAATAACTTCTAGTGCAAGTGCGAGAGTGCTTTGATAGGTAAAAAAGAAAAAGAAAAAGTATTTGTTTCGTAGACAGCTCTCCTTACTGCTCGACATTGACTCCTTCGATGAATAAACACTTGATCCAGCGAATCTCCAGATCTTCCATGCCATGGGAAAAATAGGTTCTTTCAAACTCTGCAAAATACTCGTTGTAAGCAACTATCACTTATTCATTTGATGAACAATTAGTGAAGTCACTCGGGGCTAAGTCTGATGAAGAGGGTGGACGGGTAACCAGTTCACAGTCCAGTTTCTGCAGTTCCGCCGTTGTTATCGCTGACGTGTGGGATGGTGCATTATCCTTGGTGAAAGGGCACTCTTTTGGGTGCCAACTTTGGTCTTTTCTCAGCCATCTTAAATTTCAAATGATCCTGCTATGATGCATAATAAGGTCCAGTTATGGGTCTGCCTTTTTACAAATAATCTACGCGGTCATTCCTTGGGAACCCCAAAAACTAGTGGTCATCCTCTAACCAATGAAGAGCGACGCGTTTGGTCACAGGGTTATTTCGTAAGCGTGATAGCGTTACAGAGATATTTAGCAAACTCAAGTGGCAGACTCTGCAAGAGAGGCGCTATGCATCGCGGTGTAGCTTGCTGTCCAGATTTCGATAGGGTGCGTTTCTGGATAAGGTATCGAATATATTGCTTCCCCTACTTATACCTCCCGAGGAAATCACAAATGTAAAATTAGAGAGATTCGAGCGCGCACGGAGGCTTTCCGGCAGTCGTTCTTCCCGCGTACCATACGCGACTGGAACAGGAAAGGGAGGCAATGACAGTGGCACGTGAAGTGCCCTCCGCCACACACTTTTGGGTGGCTTGAGGAGTATAAATGTAGATATAGATGTAGATGTAGACCAGCTGACAAAATGGTCTTTGCCCGCTTCGGTACACTATCACCAGCGTTTGTAAATTGTTTCACTTTTGTTTTCATTGTGGTGTGTAAAGACGAATATAGTTTTCATCAGCAGTCACAAATTGACCTAGAACTCTTGGAAACTACGATGAAACATCAGCAGACACTGTGTTTAAATGCTTTACCGGATGCGTTTTTGTTCGACTATGAGCAACCGCGGCACCCACTTCGCACGCAACGTCTTTACAGCCAATTCTCCGTGTAGTATATTACGCAATCACACAGTCGAGATCCCCACAGTTTCAGCGGCCTCACGAATTTTTATTTGCGGTCTTGCATTACCATATCACGCATTTTATCGATGATTTCCTTTGTGGTGACCTAAATAGGACAGATGGAGCACACTTCGTCTTCGGTGCTTGTCCGACGAAGTTTAAATTCCAAAAGTAAATGGTCTTAAATTATGGTGCAGAGTCCGAATGAACTTCATCCAACTCAGTTTCGCTTTCTGCAGCAGTCCAGTCCTTCAAATTTTATTTAATCTTGTGGCTAGGGCTCCCGTCGGGCAGACCGAGCGCCGGGTGCCGGTCTGTCAATTTGACGCAACTTCGGCGACCTGCAGTCGATGAGGATGATTGGATGATGATGAGGGCAGCACAACACTCAGTCCCTGGGCGGAGAAAATTCCTCGACCCAGCCGGGAATCGAATCCGGGCCCAGAGGATTGTCAACCCGTCACGCTGACCATTTTCAATCGCTCTCTACATCGCTCTGTAGACACTGACCAATTCAGACGGCTGTCAACAATGAACTGTAAGCTGAAATTCGATATACGATGCTTGGAGTAATCAAGTTTACCGCCCATGAAGGCGCAACAAAAATGTCCCTTTCTTTATCCATCCAGCGTCGTAGAGAAGACAGAAACCGGCAGGGGGCAGCACGTTGTCAGTGCAAATCGGCGATATAAATACTATACGTTAAAGAAGAATGCATTGCTATCCAAATTGTATCGTTGTTAGTGGTCATGGATGTATGAAGTTAAAGAAAATGGTAACTTTAAAACGATACCGTTATGTTTGTTTATTGTTCATATACATTGATTTGATATAGAGTTTGTTGACGCTTTCTCTGTCTCTGGTATGATATTACAATGAATTTCCATAATTAGCAATTAATTGTGTTTGAAAGAAAATATAAAAGAGATAACTGACTGGTAGTATTTAAATCAAACGTACCCTTCATTATAATGTTTGTTAGCCGGCCGCGGTGGGCTAGCAGTTCTAGGCGCTCAGTCCGGAACCGCGCGACTGCTACGGTCGCAGGTTCGAATCCTGCCTCGGGCATGGATGTGTGTGATGTCTTTAGGTTAGTTAGGTTTAAGTAGTTCTGAGTTCTAGAGGACTGATGACCACACATGTTAAGTCCCATAGTGCTCAGAACCATTAGAACCATTTTTTTAATGTCTATTATGCTGTTGGAATGTACAGTATAGGAAACCGAATCGATATGCGCAGTTGGAATTATTTTCTGCCATTATATTACATACATAATTCCAAAACTGAACAGGAATATCAGTTGGCACCGGTCAGCGAGACAACATTAATCAGATTAAGAGAGTATTATGATGTAGTAGTGCTGAGTTGTCCTCCTCGTGTGAAATTGAGGTCTTTAAAATTTATTAGCCAACAAAAAAGATTAATTTCCTTTCCATTGCACATAGTTGGTACGTGTTCGATTTAAGGGGCTCCGGAAAGGCTCAAAATCATGAAAAGTTCAATTTTTACTTTTTTGCGTTTTCTTTTAATAGATATATAATTTATTTAATTCCGAAGACTACAACTATTTTTAAATTTTTTTTGAAATGTGTTCTACATGGGCGTGACCCACTGTGGCGCTGTTAAACTGCTGTCAAATGGTGTTATTATTAACGTCCGTGTTCATCAGGTACATTTTAGTGATGTGAGATAAAGTATGTGTTGTGGCTAACCTGTGATGGTTCAATACATATCGCTGGTGTGATTGTCGATTGTTTCATGTTTATTTACTCTGTCGTTATCTCGAAAATATTCGTAATTGATTCTGTTTCTTGAGTCTCTGTTTTGTTGAAGTATAGTAATGAGTAAAAGTAAAGTTATTAGAAATCCTCTGACGGCTTTTAAGAAAAGGAGAAATGTTGGAAAGCCAAAGGTATGTGTTATTACTGTAAACAATGAAGACGATAACCAAGTGAGTGAACCTAACCTCTCAAGTACACCTGCCCATAGCAGTCAAAGTGGGAAAGAAAATACTTCACAGAAGAAGCTTGGTTCAATGAGTGAAAACTATGAATGTTTTATGGGCGAACCGGATGTGAATGAAATATTTGATATGTCGGTTCTCAAAGGAATTTTTTCAAACTGTGTAAGATGTATTCATTGTAGTGAAGTTGGTCTGGAACTCTCCATAATAAAGCACGTAGGACTTGCTAGTGAAATACGACTGAAATGTGATAAGTGTTCATACATGACCACCTTTTAGAACAGTGTTGCAGTGACTGCAACTGAAGAAAATGGTAGCAAAATCTACGAACACAACAACGAGCGATGCTTGCTTTAGACAAGGAACGCCTTCGGGCTGCAGACAGGGCTGTAAAGAGTCTAGAAATACAAGCAAGAGTAAACTGGAGGAGGAACAAGAGGAAGCTGGAGGAGGAGTTTGCAGAGGATGAAGATAATCCATCCTATGGACCTGGAATGCACTAAAAAGTTAATCCAATCTTTGTCGCTCGATTCCCAAAACTTTTATTTTCTCATATTAATTACATGTTTTCTAAGGATCTTCCAAACATATTTGTTTCAAACTTTCAGTAAATGTTACACAGTACCTTCTGCATAAGTTAACACACCCTTTTCCAAAAAAACTGTATATTTTTGAATATATAAATAAAAAATTGCAAAAAAATGTTGTGAATTTTCATTACAATTGAAAAAAAATCATCTTTAATCACTGAACTAAAATTTTGTAAAATCCCTGTGTTAAGTTATAGCCCATATTCCAATAAATAATCTGTACAAAGTTCAACTTCCTACCTCAAATACTTTGTGAGGAAAGATGTAATTTATAAGCGTTATTTTAACATTGCAAGTATAGGGCGTTCCGGAGCCCCTTAAAAGCAGTAGATAGATCACTTCACTAGCAAAGATATCCTTTTGAGTTACTAAGCAAAGCGGAACACGGACGTGTATAGAAACAGAGATTTACTCGATTGTAACTTATAATACACTCTGCCCTGTAGCCGAGACATAAAAGTGCAATGGAAGACTCTGGTTTCACAATATTAAAAATGTTATTCGTATCACAGATTCACACTGGTGTCCACAATTAAAGCAACAAACGGACATTTTGCAAGGTTGCGTTTCCTTTGCAACAAGACAGTGTAAACAGGTGATAGTAAATTAGAAACAACGTAAATAACACAGAATGTAAACTAATGCAACATGCATAACGGTAGACAATGTTCTTCGTTTTCTCCCAAGTAATTCCGACAACTGATTAATGTGCTTAGCATGGGGTGTTACCACGTCTGGCTGCACTACAGGCCTGACAACGACGAGGCGTGCTATGAGCGATGCTATCCGTCTTATGTTGAGGCAATAACTCCCATTCTTCCTGCAAAACTGGTCGCAAGTCTTGGAGAGTTGTTGGTGGATGCTTGCGTGACGCAGGGTGTCTCAGTAGTGCATCCCAGACATTCTCTATGGGATTCAAACCGGGAGAGCGAGCAGGCCACCCCATGCGAGCAGTATCGTCCATTTGCAAGAAAACATCGACCACCTGTACTCTACTTCGAGCATTATCGTACATCAATACGAAGTCTGGGCCCACAGAACCTCGAAACAGCTGCACATGAGGTCCCGATATCTCGCCACAATACCTGACAGGGTTAAACCACACAGGTCGAGAATTACCGTCAATCAATAGGGTCGGGGTCCACAACACCTCATAACAATCGCACGTAAGGTCCCAAGCTAGTTAAATCTTTCCGATTCACCCGTACAACATCATGAAGACCTGATCGAGTGGTCAACATAATCCGTTTCACCACCATTAAGGACCCTCCTCGATATTGGTCTTTGTACTATGGTTCTCTTCCGAAATCGTGTTCCACACTCCCCCCAGATCCTACTTAATCGAGAATCACTCCTGACCAAATTGGAATCCATCTGCGAAAAGAACATTGGCTTATTTTTCGACCATTCAGGTGGTGTGATGAAGACTCCCCTATAGACCTTCCCTTCTGTAAGGAAGCGTTGCCGGCCGCGGTGGTCTAGCGGTTCTAGGCGCGCAGTCCGGAACCGCGCGACTGCTACGGTCGCAGGTTCGAATCCTGCCTCGGGCATGGATGTGTGTAGCGTCCTTAGGTTGGTTAGGTTTAAGTAGTTCTAAGTTCTAGGGGACTGATGACCACAGTAGTTAAGTCCCATAGCGCTCAGAGCCATTTTAAGGAAGCGTTGGACGTACTTATAAGGAAAGTCTACGACAATACAGGCCATTCTGCTGAAGCCTTCTGTACACCGTTCGTCACGAGACAACACGTCCAGTGGATGCTGCGAGGTCAGATGCTAGTTGCAGTTTAGTACTAAGGCGGTACCGTCGTGCCCTTACGGCCAAATAACGGTCCTCTCTTTTCTATATCACACGTGTTCGGCCCTGCCGTCGTCTTCAGGATACTGTTCAGCTCTATAAATTGTCACCACGCCCGAAAAAACAACAGAACGAATCAGATTAAGCCCTCGGACCACATCAGTTTCCGACTGTCCTGCTTCCATTCTACCTACGGACCTCCACCGCAGAGAGTCTGGCAAGCGTCTTTTTTATGCCATGCTCCACAGTCTGTGACTGTATAGACAGCGATTGTGGATGTGAGACTACCCGACAAACACTACCCCGTTTGATGCGCGCCCGGTTAGCGGTGCAGTCTAACGCACGACTTTCCGGACTGGGAAGGAGCACCTGGTCCCGGGCACGAATCCGTCCGGAGAACTTGTGTCGAGGTCCGGTAAGCCGGCCAGTCTGTGGATGGTTTTTAGGTGGTTTTCCATCTGCCTCGGCGAATGCCGGCTGACACCCCTTATTCCGCCTCAGCTACACTATGATGCCGATTGCTGCGCATTTAAGTTCTCCACCTATGCGTACACCAACATTACTCTACCACGCAAACAAAGGGGTTACACTCGCCTGATGCGAGACGTTCCAGGCGGAGGGGTGGAGCGACGAGGGGGAGGGGGCGGTTCCACCGAGGGCTGAACCGCACAATCACCCTGAAAGAATGGTTCGGTGTGGGGTAGCGGAGCCGTGGACTGCGGTAATCGTCGTGGGGTTGTGGACCAGTTCGACTGCGGCGGGCCGGAGATTCTCCATCGTTTCTAGGCCACCGGTTAACATACGATACGATACAAAACAATACCCAGTTTGATAGGCGCCCTGACGTCATCGTTGATGTGGGAACACGATTGGATTAGCTGGGCGGTATAGGGCGCTGCAGTCATGGCCTGTGCGGCTGGTCCCGCCGGAGGTTCGAGTGCTCCCTTGGGCATGGGTGTGTGTGTTTGTCCTTAGGATAATTTAGGTTAAGTAGTGTGTAAGCTTAGGGACTGATAACCTTAGCAGTTAAGTCCCAAAAGATTTCACAAACGTTTGAACATTTTGTGGAACACGATTGTATGGACATCTGTTGACATTTCGTGTGATTATACCGTGAATTAGACAAAGGACGAAAAAATAGCGCTTGGTTGCTTTAATTTTTGGACAGCAGTGTAGTTAACCTTGGTAAGTAAGAGTACGGTTAAGTGATGGCACACTCATTCTAAGAATGACAAGAGTACATCCGTCAGCAGTATTTGTCTTTCTGTCTATTGAGAAACACGCTGAGCATGATGCTTGGGGACGATCCTTTAGTTTCTATAACATTCTTTTACTCGTAGTCGAGACAACCAGTCTTACAACGTCACATCTGGCGTGAACTCTGCGAGCACTCCAGCTGAAACTTACACCCTAATACCACATATCTTATTCTCATGGTCCTCTACGCCAGGCGTTGTCACCTGAGTTGTGTAACGATCTTCCATCAGGAAGGGATTTCATGAGATCAAAGTTAAATACCTTCCAAAAGTTCCTCGAGCATCCCTGTCAGGTTTTCGTATATCGCACTCTTTTAGTTTTTAATTTTGTGTATTTATTTATTTATTGTTAGAGTCATCACTCCTGTGACTGCTTTGATGCGGCCCGCCACGGATTCCTCTCCTGTGCCAACGTTTTGATCTCCAAGTTCCTCTTGGCACTTACTTCCGCAGTTATTTGGTGGATGTATTCAATTTCTTGCCTTCCTCTACAGCCTTTACCCTCTACAGCTGTCTCCTCCGTACCACGAAAGTTATTCCCTGTTGTGTCAACACATGTCCTATTATCCTGTCCCTCCTTCTTGTCTGTGTTTCTCATATATTCTTTTCCTCGCCGATTCTGCGGAGAATCTACTTATTCCATTTCTTGTCAGTCCACCTTATTTTCAAAATTCTTCTCTAGCACGAAATCTCAAATGCTTCGACTTTCTTCTGTTCAGGCTTTCCCACAGTCCATGTTATACTACCATAAAATGCTGTTCTCCAAAAGTACATTCTCAGGAATTTGTTCCTCAATTTAAGGCCTATGTTTGCCACTAGCAGACTTCTCTTGATAACGGATGCCCTTTTCGCGTGTGTTACTCTGCTTCCTATACATCCTTACTCTGTCCAAGACCTGTTATTTCCCTGCCTACGTAGCAGAATTCCTTAACTTTATCTACTCAGTGATTACCGATAATGATGTTAAGTCCTATGCTTTTCTCATTTCTGCTACTTCTCATTACTCTTGTCTCTCTTTTGTCTCTCAGTCCATACTCTATATTCATTACACTGTTCATTCCATTCGACAGATCCTTCTTCATATTCACTGGGGGTAATAACGTCATCAGCAAATCTTATCATTGATATCCTTTCACCGTGAAGTTTAATCTCATTCCTGAAACTTTTATTTATTACCGTCATTGCTTCTTCGGTGGACACATTGAAAAGCAGGAGAGCAAGACTATATTCTTGTCTTACACTTTTTTTTTAATCCCAGCACTTCGTACTTGATCTTCCACTCTTATTGTCCTCTTTCGGTTTTTTGTATCACCCGTCTTTCTTATAGCTTACCTCATTTTTTCTTCAGAAGTTCGAACATCTTGCACCATTTTACATTGTCTAAAGATTTTTCAAGGTCGACAAATCCTATGAATGCGTTTTCATTATTCTTCAGTCTTGCTTTTATTACCAAATGCAGCGTTCTCACTGGTGAATTTCCCTTTCCTGAAGCGAAACTGATCGCCATTTAACACATCCTCAATTTTCTTTTCCTTCCTTCTACGTATTATTCTCGTTTTGGAGGCATGAGCTGTTAAATTGATTATGTCATAATTCTCTAACTTACCGGCTTTTACAGTCTTGGGTGGATGACGTTTCTCCGAAAGTCTGATAGTGTATCACCAGTCTCATACCCATTCTGTACACCAACACGAATAGTCGTTTTGTTGCCACTTCCCCTAATTATTTTAGAAATTCCGATGGAATGTTATCGATCCCTTCTGCCTCATTTGATGTCAAGTCGTCGATAGGTTTTTTTAAAATTATGATTGTAATACTGGAGCCCCTATCTCTTCGTTGTTGACTCCTGTTTCTTCTTCTGTCACGTCATTAGACGAGCCCCCACCCCCCTCATAGAAGGCTTCTGTGCATTTTTTTTCACTTACCCGCTCTCTCCTGTAATGTAACAGTGAAATTTCAACTTCACTTTCGTTGTTACCGTCCAAGCATTCAACGAATGTTGTTTGACCTGCTGTGTCGTTCTTTCCAACACCTCTTCTTCGACTTCTTCATGTTTTTTACTTAGCCGCCTCGCTTTAGCCTTCCTGCACATTCCGTTTATTTCATCACCAAGTGCTTTTTATTTCTGTATTCCTGAATTTCCCTGAAAAATTTTGTACTTTCTTCTATCGTCGATCAGTTGAAGCATTTTTTCTGTTACTCATGGTTTCTTTGCAATTACCTTCCTTGTAAACATTTTTTTTTTCTTTCCAGCTTCTGTGACCGCCCTCTTTAAAGTTGTCCATTCCTTTTCAACTGAACTGTCTACTGAGTTATTCATTGTCGCAGTGTCCATAGCCTCAGATAACTTCACCCGTATCTGTTCATTTCTCAGAACTTCCGTAGCCCACTTCTTTGAACACTGATTCTTCCTGGTCACTCTCTTAAACTTCAGCCTACTCTTCATCATTACTAAATTGCTATCTGAGTCTATATCTGTTCCAGGATACGCCTTACAACCCAGTATCTGTTTTCGGAATCTCTGTCTGATCACGATGTAATCTGTCTGAAATCTTACCGAATCTATCGTCGTTTTCCAAGTATACCTAATCCTCTTGTGACTCTTGGATAGACTATTCGGTTCTACTAGCTGAAATGTGTCCCCTTGTGATTCAGTACATGATACACACTGTGTTGTCTTACAATATATAATTCACAACTGGTTTCATGACCGAAACCGGCACAGTGTGTATCATTCATTTCTCCAAGTTTACGTACTGAATTGCCCGTTCAATGTTCTGTACACATCCTCTATCCCTCCCTTCATCTTTAGTTGGCGATGTCGGCACTTATTCCTGTACTATCGTTGTCGATGTTTATTTGTTGTCGATTCTGATGAGAACAGCCCAATCACTGAACTGTTGACCATATTCTACACCTGTTGATATTACCCTATACTCGTCTGAAAAGAAATTCTTGTCTTCCTCCACTTCACTTCACTGACCCCCACCATATCCAGACTGAACCTTTGCATTTCTATTTTCAGAATTTGTATCTTCCCTACAATCTTCAAACTATTTACATTTCACGTCCCGACTTCAATAACGTTATTATTTAGTTGTTTATTCAATCTGTCTCTCATTGTTGCCTCCTCTTTCGCAACACCTTTACAGGGATCCGATTAGGAAACTAGTCCAAAATCTTTTGCCGATGCAAACATCATCTTGACATTTTTCAATTAGAATCAACATGTCCTTCTGGATAGACAGTATGTGTCTTTCATTCAGTGGTTTCCGTTGCCTTCTGCATCCTCGTGTCATTAGTTATTGCTGATTATTCCTCCGTTCGCAAACCCATGGGCAAGATGTCGGCATGTGATTTGGATTACCGGCGATATTGCTTTCAATATAGAGAAATAAGCCGATAATATCAGATTACACGATTAATACCACACATATAGGACGCATCTACATCTACGTGGTTACTCTGCTATTCACAATAAAGTGCCTTTCCGAATTTTCAATGAACCACCTTAAAGCTGTCACTCTACCGTTCCACTCTCGAAGGGCGCGCAGGAAAAAACGAGCACTTAAATTTTTCTGTGCGAACCTTGATTTCTCTTATTTCATGGTAATGATCATTTCTCCCTATGTAGGTGGGTGCCAATAGAATGTTTTCGCAATCGGAGAAGAAAACTGGTGATTGAAATATTATGAGAAGAACCCGTTGCAACGAAAACGCCATTGTTTTACTGATTGACACTCCAATTCAGGTATCATGTCTGTGGCACTAAATCCCCTACTTCACGATAAGACAAAACGAGCTGCCCTTCTTTGTACTTTTTCGATGTCATCCGTCAGACCCACCTGATGCGGATCCCACACCGCACAGCAGTACTCCAGAATAGGGTGGACTACCAGTCTCTTTAGTAGACCTGGTGTACCTTCTAAGTGTGCTGCCAATGAATCTACTCATACATTATCTATGTGATCGTACCAATTTAGAGTGTTTGTAATTGTAATCCCTGAGTATCTAGTTGAATTTACAGGCTTCAGATTTGATAACTTATCGCGTAATCGAAATTTAGCGCATTTCCCTTAGTACTCATGTGAATAGCTTCACAATTTCCTTTATTCAGGGTCAATTACCAGTTTTTGCACCATACAGATATCTTATCTAAATCATTTTGCAATTAGTTGATGTCATGTGGTGACTTTACAAGACGGTAAATCACAGAATCATCTGCAAACAATATGAGACGGCTATTGAGATTGTCTCCTATGTCGTTAATTTAGATCAGGAACAATGGAGGGCCTATAACACTTCCTTGGGGAACGACGGATATTACTTCTGTTTTACTCGATGACTTTCCGTCTGTTACTACGGACTGTGACCTTTCTAAGTAACGAATCCAGTCGCACAACTGAGGCGATACTCCGTAGGCACGCAGTTTGGTAAGAAGCCGCTTGTGAGGAACGGTGTCGAAAGCCTTCTGGAAATCTAAAAATATGGACTCAATTTGTCATCCCCTGTCGCTGATAGCACTCGTTACTTCATGAGCATAAAGAACTACTCTTGTTTCGCAAGAACGATATTTTCTGAATCCGTGCTGACTACATGGCAATAAATCGTTTTCTTCGAGGCTCTTCATAATGTTCGAATACAGTATATGTTCCAAAACCACACTGCAAATCGACGTTAGTGATATGGGCCTGTAATTCAACGGATTACTCCTACCTCTCTTTTTTGGTATTGGTGTCACTTGAGCCACTTTCTAGTCTTTAGGTAGGGATCTTTCTTTGAGCTAGCGGTAGTATGTAGCGTGTAGCATGTACTACATTCTGTACTCCGCGGTCTTTGACAAGGCCGAGGGTTACTTCCTATGCTGGAAGTCGTCGGCTACCATTGCTGTTGATTTTTATGCAAAATTTCAGCAGTGTCAGGGTTCGAACTCTGGAGTGAGGACGATTAGATTACTAATCAAAGATTCTACCCTTTTATTCCCGCTCTCTTTTTTCACTATCGTTAGCGGAATTTTGTCTAGGCGGACGATACACGAACTCCTATCCTATCCATCGTTGAGTGCTTCACTCACTTTTTTTTATTATCAGGGGCTACATCCAGCCCTCTGACCGAACGCGCTCAGCCACTAGCCCACCGTGTTTCGTTCCTAGAAACACGTCTCTGAATTTGTTCCATGTGCGCTGTCATGTCTTCTTGATCAGTAGTTCGAATGGAAGATTAGTACGCTGCCACTGAGTTCGTCTCTCTAGTGTCTTCCTAGTACTCTGAAAACAAAGCCCAGTCCCCCATTTGTAGTCTCTGACAGTGATCGTCTCATTTCATACGTCTTCTTCTACTCAAATTCAACCCATAGTACCTACATGGTGCGTTCTAGACGTGTGGTATTAATCGTGTAATCTGATATTATTGGCTTCTTTCTCTATGTTGAAAGCATTATCTCCGTTAATCCACATCTAAAGAGAGCTCCCATTCATTACAGCAAGTAATATTCTGTGCAAGTTTCGCTGCCTTTCGTTACGATGGAAAAAGTATGTTTTTTATTATGATATTCGTTTTCCGCTGAACGGTTATTTGGGCGCTGTGGTTCATTCTCCCATACCATTCACTCTGTATATCGAAAACGTAATGAGGGAAAAAATGAAGGGATCGGGAAAGGAATTACAGTTCAGAGTGAAAAAATATCAGTGATAACATTCAGTAATGAATGTTTGCTGTAACGTATTGAGAAGAGATTATCGAGAATACATGAGGTATAACTACCTGGTAGCAGACGAAGTGAAAGAATTCTGACACGCCGGCAGATTACTCTTTTCGAGTCTTATTATACAAGAACCTACACACCTGTTCGATGCACTATTAGTCCACGAACTCAGCCATTGATGTGAAGGATTTTGTGTAGAGACCGTATTAGAGAATATGATAAAGCAAACTACATTGATCACCCAGATATGACCAGCTGTCAGAGTCTAGTGGAGAGGAATCTCTAGTAGCTGTAGATGTAGGAAGTATGCAGCAGACCTCAGCAGTTACGGTGGCTAGGACAGTTGCAAAGTCTAAGAGAAAGAAGAAGGTTCTGCTGTTAGGTAGTTCTCATGGTAGAGGTGTAGGCCAGCAGTTGCAGGAAGTTTTGAGGAGTGAGTACCAGGTCACCAGCATTGTGAAGCCTAATGCAGGATTGGCTCAGGTGACTTTTAACATAGGGGGGTTATGTAGGGATTTTACTAAAGAGAATCAGGTAGTGATTGTGGGTGGGGCTGGTAATAGCATTGATAGGGATGGGGAGTATGACATAGATGGTGACATGGAAAAGATAGCCACTCAGACTGGCAACACGAATGTGCATTTCGTGGAACTGTTTCAGCGTCACGAACGGCCTCATCTTAATACAGCCGTCAGGCGTAATAACATGAGACTTGGGGGTGTGCTGATGACAGAAGGCATGAGTCACATTTCAGTGGTGTCGGTGGAGTCTATCAGTAGGATGGGTTTCACTAGACATGGCCTGCACCTCAACAGGAATGGGAAGGGGAGGTTGGCAAAACTTATAGGTGACAGCATAGGTGGGGGTGGTGGGATCACTCATGGGAAAATTCCGGGAGTTGTGGGTGTTAGAGCTGTACCTTTTTTAGATTGAAGTCAGCTGATAGGTATTCCTGCTTAAGGGAAGTCTCTCTAACAAAGAAACCACTTTCTACAAAGCTTGGGTATCCGATTAATGAGGGAATTAGTATATTTCATCAAAATATACAAGGTATTAGAGATAAAGTTAGTGAACTGCTTATAGATGTTGACTCTGAAATTATTGGTATATCTGAACACTTCTTAAATAAGGAGATAATTCAGAGGCTTCCTTTACTAGGATACAGGTTGGCTGGCAGCTTTTCTAGGAGCTCTTTGCGGTGTTGGGGAGTAGCCATGTATGTGAAAAACGGTATCCCATTTTAGTCAATTGATGTTTCAAAGTACTGCACTGAAAAGGTGTTTGAATGTTGTGCAGGTGTGGTTTAATTTAGTGGAGCTAAACTTCTTACTGTTGTTATTTATAGATCCCCAGACTCCGATTTCACAACATTTTTGCTAAAGCTAGAGGAGGTTCTTCGTTCACTTTATAGGAAATACAAAAAGTTAGTTATATGTGGTGACTTCAATATTAATTGTATAAGTGATTGTGCAAGGAAAAGGATGCTGGTAGACCTCCTTAATTCATATAATCTTATGCAAACCGTATTCTTTCCAACGAGAGTGCAAGGGAACAGTAGAACAACCATAGACAATATTTTTGTTCAGTCGTCATTATTAGAAGGTGAATGGCCTTTCAGATCATGATGCACAAATTTTAAGTCTAAAAGATTTTTGTGCTGCAACACATGTGAAATATAGTTACCAACTTTTTAGGAAAGCTGATCCAGTTGCTGTAAAGACTTTTGTAAACCTTATCAAGGAACAAGAGTGGCAAGATGTTTATAGTGCTGATACAGTAGACGATAAATATAATGCCTTCCTCAAGACTTTTCTCGTGCTCTTTGAAAGTTGCTTTCCGTTAGAACGTTCAAAACAGGGTACTAGCACAAACAGGCAGCCTGGGTGGCTGACTAAAGGGATAAGAATATCTTGTAGAACAAAGTGGCAATTATATCAAAACGTTAGAAACAGTCAAAATCTAAATGCAGCAGCCCGTTACAAGCAGTATTGTAAGGTGCTTAAAAAAGTTATTAGGAAGGCAAAAAGTATGTGGTATGCAGATAGAATAGCTAAGTCTCAGGATAAAATTAAAACCATATGGTCAGTCGTAAAGGAAGTGGCTGGTCTGCAGAGACAGGTCGAGAATATAGAATCAGTGCGTAGTGGGGATGTCCGTATTACTGATAAGTCGCATATATGTACAGTACTTAATAATCACTTTCTGAATATAGCAGGTGAAATAAATAGAAACCTAGTCCCAACAGGGTATCATATAGCGCTCTTAGAAAAAAGTGTTCCGAGACTGTTACCTGAAATGCTCCTCCATGATACTGACAAGAGGGAGATTCAGTTAATAATTAAATCACTAAAGACCAAGAACTCTTATGGATATGACGGGGTATCTAGCAGAATACTGAAGTATTGTTCCACGTATGTTAGCTCAGTACTTAGCCATATCTGTAACTTTTCCTTTAGGAGTGGTCGGTTTCCTGACCGATTAAAGTACTCGGTATTGAAGCCACTTTATAGAAAGGGAGACAGGGATAATGTTGACAATTATAGACCTATTTCTATGCCATCGGTGTTCGCTAAAGTTATCGAGAGGGTTGTATATACAAGGTTACTGCAGCATTTAAATTCACATAATTTGCTGTCAAATGTACAGTTTGGTTTTAGAAATGGCTTAACAACTGAAAATGCTATAGTCTCTTTTCTCTGTGAGGTTTTGGACGGGTTAAATAAAAGGTAGCGAACGTTAGGTGTTTTCTTTGATTTAACGAAGGCTTTTGACTGTGTTGACCACAAAATATTACTGCAGAAGTTGGAACATTATGGAGTAAGGGGAGTAGCTTACAATTGGTTCGCCTCCTACTTTAAGAACAGAAAGCAGAAGGTAATCCTCCGCAATATTGAGAGTGGTAATGATGTTCAGTCCCAATGGGGCACTGTTAAATGGGGCGTTCCCCAAGGGTCGGTGCTGGGGCCACTGCTGTTTCTTATTTATGTAAATGATATGCCTTCTAGTATTACAGGTGATTCAAAAATATTTATGTTTGTTGATGACATCACCTTGGTAGTGAAGGATCTTGTGTGTAATATTGAAACATTATCAAATAATGTAGTTCATGATATAAGTTCGTGGCTTGTGGAAAATAATTTGATGCTAAATCACAGTAAGACTCAGTTTTTACAGTTTCTAACCCACAATTCAACAAGAACTGACATTTTAATCAGACAGAATGGGCATGTTATAAGCGAGACGGAACAGTTCAAGTTCCTAGGCGTACGGATAGATAGTAAGCTGTTGTGGAAAGCCCATGTTCAGGATCTTGTTCAGAAACTAAATGCCGCTTTATTTACCATTAGAACAGTATCTGAAATAAGTGACATTTCAACACGAAATCTAGTATACTTCGCATATTTTCATACGCTTATGTCATATGGTATTATTTTTTGGGGTAATTCTTCTGATTCAAAAAGGGTATTTTTGGCTCAAAAACGGGCTGTTCGAGCTATGTATGGTGTAAGTTCGAAAACCTCTTGTCGACCCCTATTCAACAGACTGGGAATTTTGACATTGCCCTCACAGTATGTATTTTCTTTAATGTCGTTTGTTGTTAGCAATATCTGCTTATTCCCAAGAGTTAGCAGCTTTCACTCAGTTAATACTGGGCAGAAATCAAATCTGCATGTGGAATGCACTTCCTTGACTCTTGTGCAGAAAGGAGTGCAGTATTCTGCTGCATCCATTTTCAATAAGCTACCACAAGAACTCAAAAATCTTAGCAGTAGCCCAAACTCTCTTAAGTCTAAACTGAAGAGTTTCCTCATGGGTCACTCCTTCTATTCTGTCGAGGAGCTCCTGGAAGAGCTAAAAAATTAAGAAAATTCCAGTGTTACATTCTTGATTTTCTTTATTTAAACTAACGACTTGTCGCCTGAATATGTTTCTTATATTTCATTTTATCTGTTTCTACAATCGTGTTATAATTTCATGTATTGAATCGTTCCATGACCATGGAGACTTCTCCTAAATGTGGTCCCACGGAACAATAAATAAATAAATAAAATAAATAAAAACAATGTGACCATTTCCCACCGCGATGTTGGATGCCGCCTGGTGGCATTGCAGGCACGTGACTCGGTAACAAAAGTATGTAAGCGTAACAGACATGGATGGGGCATTACCCCAGCGCGTACATGGGCTGCAAATCGGGAAATCCATTGCGGTAAGTGACTTTGATAAAAAAAAGGCAGATTATTACGCAGAGCCTGTGAACGAGTATCTCGAAACCGCGGAGCCGGTCGAGTGTTCACGTGCTGCTGCCGTGAGCACCTGCACAAAAAGGCAGGACAGAGAAACTGCTACTAGGCGCTAAGGGGTTCGATTAACGACTCCTCGCAGAATTTGAGGTCAGGAGGCTTGTCTCCTCAGCAAAGTAGGATAGATGGTGATCTGTGGCAACTCTGTCGAAAGAGCAAAGGCCGGCCGGAGTGGCCGTTCGGTTCTAGGCGCTGCAGTCTGGAACCGAGCGACCGCTAAGGTCGCAGGTTCGAATCCTGCCTCGGGCATCTATGTGTGTGATGTCCTTAGGTTAGTTAGGTTTAACTAGTTCTAGGCGACTGATGACCTCAGAAGTTAAGCCGCGTAGTGCTCAGAGCCATTTTTGAAAGAGCAAGAATTTTGGAGCTCACCGTTCATTGTACACTGTTGAACATGGAGTTCGGAGCAGACCATCCCTACGTGTTTACATATTACCGGACGACATTGTCAATTGCCATTGCAGTGGGCACGGGTTCATCGGGATTATACAGTCGGTCAATATAAACGTGTCGGCTCTTCCGGTGAATCACATTTTTGCTATACCAGGTCCATAGCCTTCTCGACAAATACCGTCATCGAAATGAGCGGTGGCAGAGATTCAGGCTGGTGGGAGCAGTATTATGCTATGGGAGACATTCTCCATCGCTTGCATGGGGCCTGTGGCAGTAATCGAAGACACGCAGACAACTGTGAACCACTTGCATCCTTTCATGCTTGATATCTTCCTCAACGGCGGTATCATCTTTCAGCAGTAGCCTATAATTGTCCCTGTCTCGGAGCGAGAACGGTGTTAACAGTGGTTTGGTTGGTTGGTTGATCTGGGGAACACAACAAAATAGCGAGGTCACTGGATTAGAGAAGGATGGAGAAGGAAATCGGCCGTGCCCTTTCAAAGGAACCATTACGAAATTTGCCTGAAGTGATTTAGGGAAATCACGGAAACCCTAAATCAGGATGGATGGGCACGGGCTTAAACCGTCGTCCGCCCGAATGCAGAGTCCTAACCACTATGCCACTTCGCTCGGTTACAGTGTTTTCAGGAGTATTATAGTGAACTCATGTTGACATCTCAGCAACCAAATTCGCCTGATGTACACCATCACCGCGTACTCAAATCAGCTACCCCTTATTAACGCCCACTACATTACCTGTGAGTAGATATCTAATGCCACATACCTCCACATACCTACCAAAAAACTGTTGGGTCCCTTATACGCAGAATCTGTTATCTATTTCTTTCCAAATAAGGAGAAACAAGCTATTAAGCAGGTGGTTCAATGTTTCGGTTCATCAGTGTAAATCTCGCTATTTACGCTATTCATTGGGTAGACAATCTTTAACCGAATGCTGTCATTACCTGTGAGTAGATATCTAATGCCACATACCTCTACATACCTACCATTAAACTGATGGGTCCCTTATACGCAGAATCTGTTATCTATTTCCTTCCAAATAAGGAGAAACAAGCTATTAAGCAGGTGGTTCAATGTTTCGGCTCATCAGTGTAAATCTCGCTATTTACGCTATTCATTGCGTAGACAATCTTTAACCGAATGCTGTCATTATTTATTGTAATTTCTTATGTTTAAATTTGTTATCTTTGTAGTAACCCGCGTATGATATTTCTGCTGCAGACAAGAAACTTAAGGAAAGCAATATCGTGGAAATATTCGTCTCTGTGTAGACAAATGTGTTCTTGAGAGAGAGAATTTTGCATTCATCGTTATTACCAGTGTCAGCTTTAGAATGAGCCGCCAGTACTTGAGAAATAGCTGCGCTGCTCCTTCCAGAAGCTGATCTATCGTAATTCAACGGTTCCTGACCAGTTTAAAACAACTATACCTCGGTACTGGTGTACCTAAATTTTTTGATAATGTTGTAGCACATTTTAAGTTCTTTTTATGTGTCCCTCTAATTTATATCCTGTATCAGATTGCAGTTTGGAAGGTCTGAAGATGATCATGCGATGACCGAAACCGGCCACATTGTAATAAACGTACCTTTGCGTCCTAGGCTATTTTATAATTAATTTAAAATGCCCAAGGGTACTTTTACTTTACTTTTCTCCGTTGAGAATGACATGCAGTGTTCTGTTTGCTAGAAACTCTTTAGTCTTATCCCACAGTTGGACTGATATTCCGGTGGTGCTGTCTGTATGTGCATTACTTTTCACGTCCCATGACTATCGTCGCTTATGAAATTCATGGCTGTGTCATTGTGCCCATGAAACACAACAAAATATTAAGATAAACAATTAATTGTTTTTTCAAACAACTTTAATGGATTACCACAGTACGTTCACCATAGAGTTGTAAACGGCTGATACCGAGAGAAATATCAAATAAGTGGACTACACATCAAGTACGGACATCGAACTTCCGAATGAACCAAAATTTGAAGGATATTCGCCAGTCTGATTGTAACTGGACTACATTTTTTTCATATCCATAAATTTCGTACTAGTTTCGTAAGAAGTGCTTTTAAACAATATATTCAAAATCCTAGTACAGCAATCTGGGAACTGCATTTATCCACCATCAGCCCACGAGCCATAGTCTGGGAAGCGGTTCGCTTGCTTAAAATATAACCCATCCACAAAGCTCATTTCCTCTGGTTCTTAGCCAACGTTTCCCTTGTGAAATACAAATGCAGCAGTGGTGCGAGTACTAACACAACAGAGCTCGCTTTGACTATTTCACGGCCACAGTGTCGCCCATGTTGAACTCCTGATTAGGAAATGTATGGCCGTAAATATTGTCGGGTAACAATAATTGACAATGATGCCGAACATGTAGCTGGAATTCGTGTTTCCAGAACATTTTTAGGGCAAAATTGCAAGAAGTTTTACTACTAAGACACTCCCACAGTTTAGTCAACTTCAGGAAATTTCTGACACCAGGCAAGTCACAGGTAAAATAAAATGTTCTCGCCTTTGCGCTGTGTGACCATCTGGGAACAACATCCCAGCTGTGCACACGTAGCTAAGGCTATAATTTTTTATTTTACCTTTGACTTGAGCATAGCTGCTCCAGATTCTGGCTATTGCTTTTCAGCAAAGTAATTTTACGATTTAGCAACATTTCATTCTGATAAAGACACTTCCAGTACGTGTCGAAACCTAGGTCAGTATACCTACCATTTATGTGCAACCAGTTGGCTGCTCAATCCTGTGTTGAAACTAGTGTATAGTTGCTGAGTAATCAGGCATGTTCGAAACTGCAACTATTGGTGTCATTCGAGTAGGGTGATTATTTGATGGATAAAAGAGCATGTGGGCTGTTTTATTTTCATTGAGCAGCAGTTTATTTCTGTGAAGACAGAACAGCAGCCTACTCATTGTGTCTGATATCTGGTCATTCATTTGTTGCACTGAAGTGCTATTGAACAACAGATTTGTATAATCAGAAAATAGTACAGGAAAAGCTTTAGGAATGTTCAGGAGAAATCATTAATAAAAAGCAGAAAGAAAAGGGCACCCATAACAGAGCCTTGTGGACACCACAAGTAATCAGTGCTTTGCTAGAGCAAGTCCTTTCATTGCTAATGCTAGGGACTTCAGCTAGCGTGCTGTTTGTGAGCGAGGGGCATTACAAGTGCCAGAGCAGAGATTGAGTGTAAGGTGTGGCATAATTAGTAACAAAATATGAAATTGGTGAAAGTATTGAAGCAAAGGCGTTGTAGTGAACATGTGTTTGCAAACGAGCTGATTGTGAAGTAATAGCTTGTGTGTGGTAGTTCGCTACCACTAAATTCAGTGTCAAATATTGTCCTGGTTAGTACAAATGAACATGAAAATAAAGCTTTCTATCACATCCCCACATAACGTAGCTCAAATATCACCTCTGACCTGCCTTAACAATAAATACTACATCACCACTTTAGGTCAATTGTAAAGGCAAGCCACTCTACCTCCTTAATAAATGTTTGTATTACTTACTGCTGCACAATATGTGGAAAATGGGTAATGCTCCGACATGCATAAACCACATTCTCTGCCTTTCTGCAAGGATGGCATTCCCCAGTAGGATTTACAGGTTAACCTACCCAAGGGACATGTTTTTATTCTTACCGCTTTGAAAGTGTTGCAGTCCAGAGCAAAAGAAGAGATACATATTTTTTTTATACATGCCCACGAGGTGTAACACCCCCTAGAGGAGATCTGAGTGTATTATTTCTCAATGAGTACCGTTGAAAGGTTAACGGATACAAAATGATTCAAATAAAAGTTTTATGGTTCCTAATTTGCGTTACAATGGTGCACCGGGCTTGCCAAAATAGTCAATTTCTTCGTAATTCCTCCTGCATTATTTTGTATTTCATTTCGACATTTGACTAATAGCAAAACCTATAACGTAGCTAAAACCAAGCAAAAACACATACGGTGTAGTGGTGTACCAAAGATGTATTTGTCGGAAATAACATAGAAATAACTCTATATCACTGTAAGCGCGTCCGATATGTGTCCGATTCAATGCCAGCTGCCATGTTGGGTTGTTATATGCTACATCTATTTTCTTCATATGTAATCCTACATGCAATTCTTCATTTAATTTTATGAATTATAAAATGTCTTGTGTATTCAGAATTCTTATAACCTAAACAATTATGTACATCCTTATTACTTTTCAGATTTACAGTAATGTTCCAACAATAATGTACAAACAATTGTAGATATAATATAATTTCATATGAAAAAGCTACGACTTAAAAACAAACATAACAATACACCAAATTTAAAAATAAATCACAAATGCAACAAGAAATATTTTATATTTCATAGAATTAAATGGAAATGTATACAGAACAGAGACAGCAAGGGACTTGGAAGAGCAGATGAATGGAAGGGAGAGTGTCTTGAAAGGAGGGTATAAGATGAACATCAATAAAAGCAAAACGAGAATAATGGAATGTAGTCGAATTAAGTCGGGTGATGCTGAGGGAATTAGATTAGGAAATGAGACACTTAAAGTAGTAGAGGAGTTTTGCTATTTGGGAGCATAATAACTGATGATGGTCGAAGTAGAGAGGATATAAAATGTAGACTGGCAATGGCAGGGAAAGCTTTTCTGAAGAAGAAAAATGTCCTAACATCGAGTATAGATTTAAGTGTCAGGAAGTCGTTTCTGAAAGTATTTGTATGGAGCGTAGCCATGGATGGAAGTGAAACGTGGACGATAAATAGTTTACACAAGAAGAGAATAGAAGCTTTCGAAATGTGGTGCTACAGAAAATTGCTGAAGATTAGATGGGTAGATCACATAACTATTGAGGAGTTATTGAATAGAATTGGGGAGAAGAGGAGCTTGTGGCAGAACTTGACTAGAGGAAGGGATCGGTTGGTAGGACATGTTCTGAGACATCGAGGGATCACCAATTTAGTATTGGAGCGCAGCGTGGAGGGTAAAAATCGTAGAGGGAGACCAAGAGATGAATACACTTAGCAGATTCATAAGACGTAGGCTGCAGTAGGTACTGGGAGATGAAGATCCTTGCACAGGATAGAGTAGCATGGAGAGCTGCATCAAACCAGTCTCAGGACCGAAGACCACAACAACAACAACATACAGAACAGTATATGTTAAATATACGTTTAAAATATGTTTATCTGGGAAGCCTTACTAAACAACCTGACAATGGGCACGGAAGCAGACATGTACTGGTGTCCTTTAATCCGTAAGAGTTCGAGGGGGTGGAAATCTCTCCTGAACATCACGTTGCAAGGCATCCCAGATATGCTCAATAATGTTCATGCCTGAGAGGTTTCGTTGCAAGCGGTATTATTTAAACTGAAAAGAGTATTCCTGGAGCCACTAAAGCAATTCTTGACGTGTGAGGCAACGCACTGACTTGCTGGGACTGCCCAAGTCTGTCGGAATGAGCAATGGACATGAATAGATGCAGTTGATCAGACAGGTTGCTTACGTACGTGTCACCTGTCATAGTCGTATGTTGACGCATCACAGATCCCATATCACTCCAACTACGCACGTCCCACACTATTACAGACCCTCCACAAGCTTGAACAGTCCCCTACTGACATGGAGGTTCGATGGCTTTATGAGGTTGTATGCATACACGTACACGTTCAGCCACTCGATACAATTTAAAATGAGACTCGTCAGACCAGGCAAAGTGTTTCCAGTCATTAACAGTTCTATGTCGGTGTTGACGGGCCCAGGCGAGGTGTAAAGTTTTGTGTCGTGCAGTCATCGAGGGTACACGAGTGGGTTTGGACTCCAAAAGCCCAAATCGATTATGTTTCCTTGATGGTTCACAAGCTGACACTTGTTGATGGACCAGCATTGAGATCTGCAGCAATCTGCGGTGGGGTTGCACTTCTGTCACGTTGAACGTTTCTGTTCAGTCATCGTTAGTCTCGTTCTTGCAGGATCTTTATCCGGTGGCAGCGATATCGGAGATTTGATGTTTCTCCGGATTCCTGAGACTCATGGCACACTCGTGAAATGGTCGTACGGGAACATCCTCACTTCGTCTCTAAACCACGACGTTAAAACTCACTTAACTCTCGATAGCCTGCCATAGTAACAGCATTAACCGATCTAACAACTGCACGAGACACTTGCTGTCTTACATTGGCGTTGCCGACCGCAGCGCCGTATTCGGCCTGTTTACGTACCTCTGTATGTGAACACGCATGCCTCTACCAGTTTGTTTGGCGCTTCAATGTATATCGGGCGTGTGTATAGTGATATATGTATATTTACTTGGGATACCGTTTCATCATATTTGGCTGCATTTGGTATTAAGGATTCAATACGTTTTGCAATTAGTCAAATGTCGAAATGAGATATATAATAGAGGGGTGAAGCGATTTCGAAAAAAAGTGATGTTTGCGACAAATTTGTGTGCACCATTCTAACCCACATTAAGAAACTCATAACTTTTATTCGAAGATTTGTTTGAATTTTTTAGCGTTTCAATGATACGCATTTAGAAATATCAAACTTATTTATTTCAGGTAAGTTAAACTCTTAACAGCTGTATAGGCACATATAGCAATGCATGTGTCTCTTACTCTGCTCTACACCACAGCATTTTCAAAGGCGATCAAAATCGAAGACTGTGCCATGGGTACGTTTCCCTGTTGAGTTTAGTGTTTACTTTGACCACACTCCGCAGAATTAGCAATCTTGTTCACACGCCTTCAGTATCTTAAAACGATTCTTACCGAACGGTTGGAGTAAGAGGCAGTTGTAAGTGATGTGACTGACAACAGCATCGCAGGACAGATGACTAATTGTGGGGACTAAATCAATCAATGAGGAACGAGCGATGGAGGTCAACAGGAGGACATCCCTCATCACAGAGCTCTGACCATTCTTGCCCACAAGCGATTTGCTGTAGACCCTTAATCGCAGCCAGGTTGTGGGCCAACTACGAAATATGGGAACACCAAAAACACAAAATATTACCATTTATAATATGGTGTAGAAAACTCGTTGGCATTCGAGACATCTTCAGGTCGTCTCGGAATAGACAAGTACAGGCCCTGTATGGTTCTGAAAGCGTTTTATACCAGTCCTCCTGGAGGAGACGCAAGTTCAGGTAACTATGATGGAGACGAACGGCGATCACTACCCCTCTCTCGAAGTATACCACGAAGTCTGAGTAATAATTACAGATTTTGACTGTCATAGTCAGGAGAGCTACAGTTCGTCCTTGTGCTCACGAATCCAGGCTGGACGACGTGTGCTGCATGAACAGGGACCGTGTCGTCTTGGAATACAAACATTGCTTCATAAGGTGGACGTCGTACAGTAAGTGTGGAGTCTACGAAACACCACGACACAGCTGCCCAAATCATCGACGAACTCTTGTCGTACTTCCCTCTTGGGACACGAAATCAGCCATAGACACAATGTTAAACAAGACTCATCGACCTAATGTCTTTATTACATTGCTCAACCGTAGCTCATCCAACCATATGACTTTCTTCTGTTGCTCCGTAGTACTCGTTTCGTTTCTTCAGTAGCACTTTGTCCTGTTGCAGTTCGAAGATCGATAGTAGAAGCTGGATGACGTGCCTATCACGATAGAGGCCAGAGGCACATTCGCAAACAACGCGCTGCCAACGCCGTCTCGACTGCAGGTATTTAGGCGGCGCCACTGACAGGAGAGCCCCTCACTGACTCACTCTTCCAGTTTGACGTCTGTTGCAGAATGGGCTTAATTAGACATAGACGACGATAGTACACAGCGACTGGATTAGTAGTTTTGAAATTCCGGCTCGCCCTGAAATGCCCTGCTTATGGAGCCCCCATCTTGTAGTTTCGATGCTGACAAGGTTCACGAATGCGAAGTTGCGTTCTGCTGTGACTTTTGCGGGTGTCGTTTTCTTATTTTTCGTCACAGTCCTTTTCAATGACCGTCCGTCACGATTACTCAGCACGCACTTTTTTCCGCACTGTGACCTATCTGATATTTATACATTGTCCCTGTACGCCATACAAATCCTTTGTACTGTGCCTCTTCAAACACCTAGCAATCCAGCTGCCATTGTTACAGAAGAACCCACCATAGGAGCTGCAGAGTCTTGCACCACGAGGAAGCAAGGGAGAAGAATTTGTTATGGGTGACTGGTATCCTCTTTCTACAACACATATGGATACATGGATTAATATGGTTCTTTTATTTAAATGAACTTTTACTTAACTGGAATGGAGTCCATGTGTTGTAACACAAGCTCATCAGTAATAGTCCTCTTGCAGAGAATATTGGTAATCTTGCTAATACAAACTATAGTCTCACTGCTAGTTCCACTATAGTCACTAATTCAGTCGCTATGTACTATGGTAGCCCCTTCCGTCAGGGGCGGAGGCATAAATACTGGCAGTCGAGAGGGCGTTGGCAGCATGTTGCACGCAAGTGTGTCTCAGGCCTATCTCGTGATAGGCGCATCTTCCAGCGCCTACTATCGATCTTCGCACTGCATCTTTGCCGACCGCTGTGTGGCAGCTTACGCAAGCACAGGAGCTCCAACAATCTGCCCATGTCTCATTTCATTTAGCTCTGACATAATGAACTCACACCTACATAGAACACCGTTCTCACCACGACTGAAACTAGAAACATACTGAAGACATTGCACAGGTGCTGTTCGAGGTGAAATACAGCAGTGCAACCAGAAGGGTTGGCCAGCATCTTCAGTTCACTCAGAGCATGCATTTCTCGCGATATTTTCGTTTTTTATACTTGTGATTGGTTACCACAGGGTTCTTTGCCTTTGGTTATTGACATTATCTAGTACTTATCCACGTTTAAAGAGAGGTACCATTCATTACATCAAGCCGAAATGTGATCCAAATTTTTGTACATTCGAATACGATCCTGTACTGACAATACTTCTTGTTATTTTTTATTTATTTACACGTCAAGTATGGTAGGACCAAATTGAGGAGCAAATCTCCAAGGTCATGGAATGTGTCAGTACACGAAATTAAAACATAAAAGTAGTAACAGATAAAAACAAAATGTTCATAAACCCGAAAAATGTCAGTCCATAAGCTTAAGTAAACGCAATCAACAATTCAACAAGAATCTGCTTAATGTTTCAAGGAACTCCTTGACAGAATAGAAGGAGTGACCCATGAGCAAACTCTTCAGTTTCGATTTGAAAGCGAATTGATTACTGCTAAGATTTTCGAATTGGAGTGGTAGCTTATTGAAAATGGATGCAGCAGTATACTGTACACCTTTCTGCACATGATTTAAGGAAGTCCGATCCAAATGTAGGTTTCATTTCTGCCGAGTATAAACTGAGTAAAAAAACTGCTTATTCTTGGCAATAAGCTAATATTGTAAACAAGAAATGACAGTACAGAATATATACATTTAAAGGCCAATGTCAAAATACCTAGACTCGACAAGTAGTTTCTGAAAATACACCACTTGTTTCCCGAACCGCTCTTTTCTGATCCAAAAATATCCTTTTATAATAGAAACAGTTACCCCAAAATGTAATACCATACGATATAAGCGAATGAAAATAACTAAAGTAGACTAATTTTCGTGTCGAACGACCACTCACTTCAAATACTGTTCGAATAGTAGAAATGGCAGCATTAAATCTTTTAACAAGATCCTGATCATGGGCTTTCCACAGCAGTTTACTATCTATCTTAACACCGATAAATTTAAATTGTTCAGTTTCACTAATCAAATACCCATTCTGTGAAATACGAACATCAGGTTTTGTTGAATTGTGTGTTAGATACTGTAAAAACTGAGTTTTACTGTGATTTAACACAAATTCATTTTCTGCGAGCCATGAGCGTGGGTCATGAACTGCACGATTTGAAACCGAGCCAATGTTGCACGAAACATCCTTACTAACAAGCTACTGTCATTAGCGAACAGAAATATTTACTCATAATACTTGAGGGCATATCATTTATATAAATAAGGAACAGGAGTGGCCCCGACACTGATCCGTGGGGCATCCTCCACTTGACTGTCCCCCACTCCGACCCCACATCACAGCCATTCTAAAGGCCAAAGTCAGCGAACATTCTCGTAGAACTGCTGAGGCTGTCCAGTGAATTGTTTCCGCAGATTGACAACATTAAACTTCATATTACGGTACCTACGGGCACACTTGATGTTTTCTTTTCTGTTGAATATTCGCAGTCCAATTTATTTAGTAATCGACGGTGTGTGCTTTTCTTCCAAAGATTTTTGTCTGCTTTGATCCACGCAAATACAGTAGCGAACTGCGTGTGATACAATAGTGAAATGTCGTAAAACTGCGTCATTTCTCTTGCTTTGCAGTACTACAATCCCGTAACCCACCAGGATGAATTCTCATTGTCTGTCTACTCATAAGCTATATTGCAAAACGAGCAACAAGTTCATTACAACCAATCACATAATAATTTTCTGACTTCAGGAATGTCACCCAAGTGTCAGATAATATCCTACGAATTCACATCTGTCTTCTGGATAACCCCTTGGAATTATTCGGATTATCAATTTTCTGAGAAACTGAGGAATATTAGAAGACTAATGGAATTAAAACCGTTCCAGCTCGCTGTCACTTCACGTAGACCGAGGAACAATTTAATTAATTGTTACGCAGGGACGTCATTTATTTCCGTCCATTATCCTCTCTCGGGGCTGCCAGTTCTACATGCGAATTCGGAAGTAATTAATAGAGACAACTTCAACGAAAAATTCCACGTTTCCTCCTTAATTGCGTTTAATTATTTCTCCTTTTTAATGAAGTTTCTGCCTTGGTTATAATTTGTCATGAGCACTCTAATTAAAAGTAGAGCATTTCGGTTTTGTTCCCTTGTGGACTGTCTACTTGCTATCAAGTTTTCTGCCAGTCTCTATCGACACACTTCCCTTACATTTTCCGAAACATTCTGTTTTTTTCCAAGAAAACGCGTACAACAAGACGTCACTTATCGGTATTCAATAACACCGTTCAAAAATTATCAGTTAGCAAAGTAGCAGTTCAGTGTTTTCTTTTTTCTAAACTTAACTTGTTCCTGTAGACATTAACAGTTTTTCGCGGCTGTCTGTTGAAATATTGCTTAGAGGCATCGTACTAGTGTTCTTTGGACGATATGGATTTGATTGACAATTTGCTAATTCAAAAACAAGTGTGTCTCGTATTTTCGAACATTTATTCGCCATAGTTCCGTTAGGACTAAAGTCTGGTTCACGAAAGAACTGTATGGTAGCTCATCAAAAGTATCCAGATACCCCTATATAATGTGGATTTGACCGCTATATACGACTAGAGAAGGACCAGCCAGTTAAAGAAGGAGGCAGCAATGATTGTGTAGTCAGTATACACTGAGGTGACAAAAGTCATTTGGTACCTGCTAATAGTGTGTTGGATCTCCTTTTTGCCCGGTGTAGTGCAGCGACTCGACGTGGCAGGGAATCAGCAACTCATTAGTTAAAACTTCCGAAAAGTAATACTAATAAGATTTTAACTTATAAGTAGCTCTTTCACTGAAGTAAATCAATCTTGACACACATTTAAAGATATTATTCATGAGAAATAATCTAGAGTAATATTAAAAGATAATACATAGGGGCAGAGAATTCTTCAATGTATTACAAGTATGTTAAGCACCTGTCAGTTGGCACCGGTATTGGTGTGTGGAATTTGCAAGCAAAGGCATAATAGTATTATATGTAATTGTATTATATACAAAATAATTAACTTACGATGGTTATCTAGTCTTCTTTCAAACTCCAAGTACTTGCAACTCCTTTACGATAACTGTTATTTGTGGTCATCAGACACATCATGTGCGATTGTGCAGACAGTTTCATGTACGAAATGTCAATCTAAAATTTAAATAGACTTGAACTGGAACGTCAGACACATAAACAGGGCATATGATCTCGTACAGAGCGTTGGAAGCTCTCTATTACTGTTTGCAGATGACACGGCTGTCTATAAGAAAGTAGCAACGCCAGGAGATAATATCGATTTGCAGAATGATCGGCAGAGAATTAATGATTCGTGCAGGCACTGCAGTTGGCCTTTAACGTAAGTAAATCTATCACAATGTACCTAGCTGTAGCGGAGCCGGCAAGGTAGCTCAGCGTGTTCGGTCAGAGTGTTGGCGGCCCGATCCACTCGAACAAATAGAACGAACAATAACGAACAAAATGAGTTAAAAAAGAGATAGCATCCTCGATTAGAAATCAAAACGTCATCAGTCCCGGGTTCGAAACCCGCTACTGCTTACATTTTGATTAATAATCAGCATTGGACGTCACCCTCATTCTCCCGATAGCCTAGTCAAAGAGGGTGGAGGAGCCGACAGAGGTTCAGGGCACACGTGTCCTGGTGGTGGGAAACTGACCCTAGAGGCGGAAGAATCAGCAATGATAAACGGCATGAGGGTGAAGAAGCCAACTGAAACCACCGCAATAAAGACGCGCGACGTGCATCCACAGTACATGTGGCCTGTAACTGAAAAATGATCTCTCCATTGGAAAAAGATTCCGGAACATTCCCCCATTTGGATCTCCGGGAGGGGACTGCCTAGGGGGAGGTGACCACGAGAAAAAGATTGAATAATCAACGAAAGGACAACGTCCTACGAGTCAGGCGTGTAATGTCATAAGCTTCAACGTGTTAGGGAAACTAGAAAATCTGAGAAGGGGAATGCAAAGGCTCATTCTATATGCAATAGGAGTTAGTGCAGTGGAATGAAGACATGGATTTATGGTGAGATGAGTATAGGGTATTATCAACAGCAGCAGACGCTGGTACATCGAGAATAGGATTCGTTATGAATGGGAAAGTAGGGCAGAGAGTGTGTTACTGTGAACAGTTCAGTGATAGGATTGTTCTTATCAGAATCGACAGAAAACGGCACCGACAATGATATTTCACGTATATAAGCCAACGTCGCAGGCCAAAGATGATGAGATGAGAAAGTATATGAGGATATTGAAAGGGAAATTTTGTACATAAAGGTAGATGAAAATCTGATAGTAATAGGAGAGCATTATGCTGTTTCAGTGGCAGGAGCAGAAGAGATTACAGTGGATTATGGGCTTGAGAGAAGGAATGAGACAGAAGAAAGGCTTGAGTTCTGCAATAAATTTCAGGAAGTAATGGCGAATACTCTGTTCAATAATCACAAGAGGAAGAGTTATACTTGGAAAAGGCCGGCTGATACGGGAAGATTTCAGTTTGATTACATCATGCTCAGACAGAGATTCCGAAATCAGGCACTGGATTGTAAAGCATACCCAGGAGAAGAAAAAATGTAATAGTGAAGAAGAGTAGGCTGAAATTCAAGAGATTAGTCAGCAAGAATCAATAAGCAAAGAAGTGGCATTCAGAAACACTGAGTAATGACAAGTTAGGCTTCAAGTTCTCTAAGGCTATAGATACAGCAATAAGGAGTAGTTCAGTAGTCAGCACAGTTGAAGAGGAATGGACATCTCCATAAATGGCAATCACAGAAGTTGGAAAGAAAGACGTAGATACAAAGAACTATGAAGAAATCATATATAACAGAAGAACTGTTCCAGCTGACCGATGAAAGAAGGAAGTACCAAGATGTTCAGGAAAATACAGGAATACAAAAACACAAGTTGTTGGAGGATGAAATAAATAATAAGTTCAGTAAAGCTAAGACGAAATGACTACATGAAAACTGTGATGAAATCAAAAAAAATGTTTTTTAGAAGGACAGTCTGAGCATACAGGAAAGTGAAAACAAACTTCGTTGACACTAAAAGCAACGATGATAACATTAAGAGTGCAACGATAATTCCACTGTTAAATTCTGAGGAGAAAGTGAATAGGTGGAAAGAGTACACTGAAAGCCTCTATGAGGGGAAGATTTGTCTGATGTGATAGAAGAAGAATCAGGTGTCGATTGAGAATAGACAGGGCATCCAGTACTAGAATCAAACTCAAAAGATTTGGAGGGCTTAAGCTCAAATAAGGCAAAAGTAATTGATACAATTCCATCAGAATTTGTGAAATCATTTAGGGAAGTGGCAAGTAAACGACTATTCATGTTGGTATGTAGAATGTATGAGACTGGCGACATACCATCTGACTTTCGGAAAAAATGTCACCCACCTATTTCCGAAGACTGCAAGAGCTGACAAGTGCGATAATTATCGCACAATCAGCTTAACAGCACATGCATCCAAGTTGCTGACAAGAATCATGTAGAGAAGAATAGAAGCAAAATTGACGATGTGCAAGATGACGATCAGTTTGTCTTTAGAAAAGGTCGAAGCAATTCTGACATTGCGGTTGACAATGGAAGCAAGACTACAGATAAATGAAGAAATTTTCATGGAATTTGACGACCTGAAAAAGCGTTCTACAATAGTGCAAGACGTTTGAAATTCTGGGAAAAATAGGGGTAAGCCTTAGGAAGAGACGGGTAATATACAATATGTACAAGTGCTGTGAGGGATTAATAAGAATGGACGACCAAGAACGAAGTGCTCGTATTAAAAAGGGTGTAAAACAGGAATGTTGTCTTTCACCCACACTGGTCAGTCTGTACATCTAAGAAGCAATGATAGAAATAAAAGAAAGGTTCGCGAGTGGAATGAAAACTGAAGGTGAAAGACTATCGATAATACGTTTCGCTGATGACATTGCTAGCCTGAATGAAAATGAAGAAGAATTACATGATCTGCTGAATGTAATGAACAATGTAATGAGTACAAATTATGGATTGAGGGAAAATCGAAGAAAGACGAAAGTAATGACAAGTATCAGAAATGAATTCAGCGAGAAACGTAACATCAGGATTGATGGTTACGAAGTAGATGAAGTTAAGGTGTTCTGATACCTAGGCAGTAAAATAATCAATGACGGACGCAACAAGGACCGCATCAAAAGCAGACTAGCAATGGCAATAAGGGCATTGTCTTAATTTGAGGAAGAAATTTGTGAGAATGTACGTCTGGAGTACAGCGTTGTATGATAGTGAAACATGGACTGGGGGAAAAACAAAACAGAGGACAATCGAAGCATTTAAGATGTGTTACTACAGATGAATGCTGAAAATTAGGTGGACTGATAAGGTATGGAATGAGGAGGTTATTGGCAGAACCGGAGAGGAAAGGAATATTTGGAAAACACCAATAAGGAGATGGGCAAGATGACAGGACAACTGTTAAGACATCAGGGAATGACTTCCATGGTACTAGAGGGAGCAGTACAAGGCAAAAACAATAGAGGAAGACGGAGATTGGAATACATCGAACATATAATTGAGGACGTAGGTCGCAAGTGCTACTCTGAGATGAAGAGGTTAGCAAAGGAGAGGAATTCATGACGGGCTGCATCAAACCAGTCAGCCGGCCGAAGTGGCCGTGCGGTTCTAGGCGCTGCAGTCTGGAACCGCGAGACCGCTACGGTCGCAGGTTCGAATCCTGCCTCGGGCATGGATGTGTGTGATGTCCTTAGGTTAGTTAGGTTTAAGTAGTTCTAAGTTCTTGGTGACTGATGACCACAGATGTTAAGTCCCATAGTGCTCAGAGCCATTTGAACCAAACCAGTTAGAAGACTGATGACTTAAACAAAATTCCGCTTTCACAGGAAAATAAATTTTAGAAATTGTAATATTATCCAACCCTTCTGCCTTATTCGATCGTAAGTCTTCCAATACTCTTTTAAATTCTGATTGTAGTAATGTATCCTTCCTGTTTCTTCTCCTGTAACGTCATCCGACAGGTGTTCCCTCTCGTAGAGGCCTTTAGTGTACTCTCTACAAATATCCGCCCTCTACTCTGCATTTAACAGTGAATTCCCGTTGCACTGTTAAGTTACAACCCTTGATTTTAATTTAACCTAACTGTATTTTGACTTTCCTATATGCTGAGTCAGTCCTTACAACAATGATTTTTTTTTAGATTTCTTCACATTTTTTCCTGCAGCTATTCGCCTTGGCTTTCTTACAATTATTATATATTTCATTTTCAGTGACTTGTGTTTCTGTATTCCTTAATATCCCTGGAAAGTTTTATATTTTTCTCTTTCATCGGCCAACCGGAGTATTTCTTGTGTTATCCATTGTTTCTTCGGTGCTACCTTCTTTGTACTTACTGTTTCCTTTCCAGCTTCTGTTATCACCCCTTGTAGCCTTGTCCAATCCTCTTCAACTGAATTGCCTACAGAGCTGTTGCCTATCGCTGTATCTACAGCCTCAGATTTCAAACATATCTCTTCATTCCTGAGTCCTTTCATACCCTACACCTTTTCGTGACTAGTCTCAAACTTCAAGCCTACTCAAGGCAGACATCATTAAATTGATATGTGGGTCTGTACCTGCTCCTGGTACTCTCTACATCCCACTAACTGATTTGTAATCTCTGTTTGAAGATG
This sequence comes from Schistocerca piceifrons, assembly GCF_021461385.2. Taxonomy (NCBI): domain Eukaryota; kingdom Metazoa; phylum Arthropoda; class Insecta; order Orthoptera; family Acrididae; genus Schistocerca; species Schistocerca piceifrons. Next base: position 124,094,605 of record NC_060146.1, read on the forward strand.
ACGTAATCTAACTAATGTCTTCATGTATATCCCGACGTATCCCATGTACACATCCGCCTATTGTGATTCCCGAATAGAGTATTCGTTAGCTGAACTTTATTACAGAACTAAATTAGTCTTTCTCCTCTATTCCTTGTACAAGGCCATATTCTCCAGTAACCCTTTCCTTTACTCCTTCCTCTGCAGCTGCATTCCAGTCCTCCATGATTACTAGATATTCATCTCCTTTTACATACTGAATTACCCGTTCATCATCTTCATATGCTTTATTTCTTCATCTTATGCTTGCGACGTCGAAATTTACACATGAACTATAGTTGCTGGTTTGCTGTCAGTTCTGACGACAAGAACTCTATCGCTGAACTTCACCGCAACTCGCTTTCGACACTACTTTCCTATTCATAACGAATTCTGCCACATTCTGCTCCTGCTGATATTTCCTTATACTCATCTGACCAGAAATACTTGTTTTCGTTCCATTTCGCTTCACTGACCCCCACTGTATCTATATTGAGCCTTAGCATTTCTATTTTCAGCTTTTCAAGCTTCCCCATCACGTTCAAAGTTGTGATATTCCACGTCCCGACTCGTCTAACTTTATCGTCTCGTTGTTTATTCAATCGTTTTCCCACTGTCTCCTCCCCGTTGGCTCCTCCCTCCAGGAGATCTTAATAGGGGACTAGTCTGGAATCTTCTGCCAATGGAGGGATCATCATGACACTTTTTCATTAAGAGGCCTCATGTACTGTGCATACATATTATGTATATTATTCTCAAGCCGTTGATCATTGCTAATTCTCCTGTCTTCCCAGGGACAAGAGTTGCCCCGAGCCTCTGTTCGCTCCTCCACTCTCTTTCACAAGGCCATTGGGAGAATGATGGTTACTTCTCACGCTGGAAGTCTCCGGTCGCTATTGCACGTGACTTTTATTCAAAATTTAAGAGGTGGCAGGGTTCGAACCACCGACCGAAGGCGTTTGATTACCAATCAAAGATGCTATCCCTAGGCCATGGCGGCACGTGGAAATGGCTTAGGAGGCACTTGTTCGAACGATTCTTGAGTTCTGTTCATTAATAGCTTATGGCATCCTTAGCAGGTAGGACCGCTACAAAACAAGAACCAACAAAGACCAGCGCGCTTCGTCGCGGCGTCGTTTAGTGGGTGCGAGAGCGTTACGGAGATGCTTAAAAATCTCTAGTTACAGACGCTATAAGGGATGCGTTGCGCATCAGGGAGAAGTTCACTGTTGTAGTTTCGAGAGAGTACTTTCGAGGAAGAGTAGAAAAAATTTCTTCCCTCCATATACAGCTCGCGAATAGACCGCGACGAGAAAAGACGAGAGATTAAAGCCAAAATCATTCTTCCTCCGTGCCATTCGAGAGTGGATCAGGGAAGAGGGCATCAATCGTATAAGAAGTACCCTCTGACGCAAACAGTGAGGTGGCTTGCGGAGTACGATGTAGGTGTAGGCCATATCCGTACAGTATGAAACGCTTTCCTAAATGGAAAGTTCCAAATGCCCTTCGGAAACAAGAATACTTGCATCATTCCGCCGTCGTACTGAATCCCTGATGCGCTGATGTATCTCTGGAGAACTGCACGTTGTTTCAGTCTGGTGCGGTATGGCCACGAACTCTTTTATCCACACCCAGCTCTCTATATGTTGTAAGGCGCCGGCACTTTGGTCACCTTACATGCTAGAATTATCAATTAAAAGTCATCAGTTACAGCAGTTAATACACTTATTTTATAACAAAAGAGATCGATAATTAGGAGAGTTTTCACTTTGCTAACGGGAGGAGATGATACTTATTAGCTTCTCCCTAAAGCAGTAAAGAGAGCCGCCCCAGTGAAGTCGGACCAGGGCGAGGTTACTGTTATACAATGAAGAGGCCTCACGAGCACCCAGCAGAACCGCAACACGGCGTGGTATGGACTCGAGTAATGTCTGAAGTAGTGCAGGAGAGGACACAATTAATAATGCAAGGCTGTCCATAAATACTCAAGAATACTAGGGGATGGAAATCTGTTCTGAACAGCACGTCGCAAGGCAGACCAGATATGCTCAATAATGTTCATATCTGTGGAATTTTGTGGCCAGTGGTAGTGTTTAAACTCAGAAGAGTGTTCTTGGAGCCACCCTGCAGCAATATGGGGTGTCGCATTCTTCTGCTGGAATTGTCCAAGTCCGTCGGAATGCACAACAGACATCAATGAATGCAGGTGATCAGACAGGATGCCGACGTACGTGTCACCTGTCAGAGTCGTATCTAGATGTATCAGGGCTCTCATATCACTCCAACGGCACAAGCCTCACATAATTACAGAGCCTCCACCAGCTTGAAGAGCCCCTTCTGACATGCAGAGTCCATTGATTCGTGAGATTGTCTTCATACCCGTACCCGTGCATCCGTTCGATCCAATTTGAAACGAGACTCGTCCGACCAGGCAACATGTTTCCAGTCATCGTCAAATGTAGCTGTTGATGGGCTAAAAAAAGGGCTCTGAGCAGTATGGGACTTAACATCTGTGGTCATCAGTCTCCTAGAACTTAGAACTACTTAAACCTAACTAACTTAAGGACATCACACACATCCATGCCAGAGGCAGGATTCGAACCTGCTACCGTAGCGTTCATGCGGTTCCAGACTGAAACGCCTAGAACCGCTCGGCCACACCGGCCGCCCAGCTGTTGATGAGCCCAGGCGAGGTGTAAAGCTTTGTGTCATGCAGTCATCAACGATATACGACTGGGCCTTGGGTTCCGAAAGCCAATATCGATGATGTTTCGCTGAATGGTTCGCGCCGGCCGAAGTGGCCCAGCGGTTCTAGGCGCTTCAGTCTGGAACCGCAGGACCGCTACGGTCGCAGGTTCGAATCCTACCTCGGGCATGGATGCGTGTGATGTCCTTAAGTTAGTTAGGTTTAAGTAGTTCTAAGTTCTAGGAGACTGATGACCACAGATTTTAAGTCCCATGGTGCTCAAAGCCATTTGAACCATTTGAGCCAATGGTTCGCACGCTGACACTTGTTGATGGTCCAGCATTGAAATCTGCAGAATAGTTGCACTTCTGTGACGTGAGCGACTGCTTTCAGTCGTCGTTGGTCCCATTCTTGCAGGATCTATTTCCAGCCGCAGCGATGCAGGATATTTGATGTTTTAGCAGATTCCTGATAATCACGGTACCTTGTGAAATGGTCGTACGGGAAAATTCCCGCCTCATCGCTACGTCAGAGGTGTGTTGTCGATCGCCTCGTGCACCGACTATAACACCACATTCAAACTCATTTAAATCTTGATAACCCGCCATTGTAGCAGCGGTAGTTGGTCTAACAACTGCACCGGACACTTGTTGCCGACAGCAAAAAAAAAAGTTCAAATGTGTGTGAAATCTTATGGGACTTAACTGCTACGGTCATCACTCACTAACCTTACACACTACTTAACCTAAATTATCCTAAGGACAAACACACATACCCATGCCCGAGGGAGGACTCGAACCTCCGCCGGGATCAGCCGCACAGTCCATGACTGCAGCGCCTCTAGACCGCTCGGCTAATCCCGCGCGTCTTGCTGACAGCAGTGCCGTATTCTGCCTGCTTACATATCTCTGTATTTGAATACGCTTGCCTGTGCCAGTTTCTTTGGCGCTTCAGTGCAGTTCGGTGACCGTGTAGCCGTTGGCTATTGCTCGCCATAGTGAGGCTGTGAAACGATGCCGTTAGTTGGATCATGTGTTTGCTTCACCCTTTCGACGGACATCTCGAAGGTTCAGGAAGCGCTGTGTAGGCTGTCGAGCGGTTTCACATCCTACGAGGGTGGGAGAAAATCGTTTCGAATGGAGAGCCGTGATTGGCTCTTTCTAACACGGACACTGCCTGAACTGAGGTTTGGTATCGAGCGCGAAGCCCGTTCTAGCGAGAGGAGACGAGAAGGACAGTGAAAGAGCAAGGCTGCCGTGAGACATTGGTGGACAGTGACTAGTCTCTGTTAGTTCAGTGCTGATCTCACTACTTGAAGTACGAGCAGTTTGGTACTTCATTGTAGAGCTGTTATAGTATTGAGGGATGCTCGATTATGCTCGTGCACTACAGGCACACTTATGCTCCTTACAAGTGCAGGCCGGCGGACTGCAGAGTCTCGTAAACGATTGAGATAACTATCTTCAAATTGGAGTTCTTGGACGCAGTAAAACATTCATTTTGTAGCCGTATTTACTTTTTGGACACCATCCTGCATCTCAAAGCTGCTGCCAGTCTTTTATGACGCGGAAGATTCACCCTTTGCTGATCACTTGAGTGATATATGCCCATCGAATTATGTAGAGAACAGTTAAGTTAAATATGTATAGTACGGGCGGCGCTGAGGATGAAGATATCGACTTCGCCTCAGAGTACGGCCGAGTACAATCCGTCAATGACCGGACGACAATGGACAGAATTCTACTTGGAAGGCAGAAGAGCAGCTCTCGCCCACTTGGTTATAGATCATCGTCGAGGGCTGATTTAAAAGGGGAACGTCGTTTAGTGAACTCTTAGAAAGGAACAGACAGTTGGTGTAAATTCGATATGCTATGTAGTGCGAAGTTTACCTACGATTATTTACGCTTAGACAGTGAGGGCCTTTTTTGTGTTGTATTACAAGCAGTGTTGCAGTCAACAAGTCACAAAGATAAGTAAACCTTTTAACTCATCTGTGTGACTATGTTACTAATTTGTTGGAGTGTTGTAGAACCTTCGTCCTCCTATCCCGTTACCTGAACCTGGGGCATAGCTGTGTAACAGTGGCAGGGAGAAATTGCCTTTGCGGTGTACTGCACCAGAAGCCATTTCATGAACTCACAAACTCGGTCTGCCGTTGGGAACTCGGCCTCCACAGCAACAGCGACGAGCCCTTTACAAATCTGGCGACGAAGATTTACAAAATAAGAAACATAACGAGGGACACTTTCAGAGAGCTAGGTGTTGTGCTAGTATTAGATAGGGTAAATAGAAGGATTTATAACTCTATAATCACGTAACTAATGAGGAGGTACTGAATAGAATAGGGGAGAAGAGGAATATGTGGCTCAACCTGACTAGAAGAAGGGATCCGTTGGTAAGACATGTTCTGAGGCATCAAGGGATCACCAATTTGGTACTAGAGGGCAGCGTGGAGGGTAAAAATCGTAGAGGGAGACCAAGGGATGAATACACTAAGCAGATTCAGAAGGATGTAGGATGCAGTAGGTACTGGGAGGTGAAGAGGCTTGCACTGGATAGAGTAGCGTGGATAGCTGCATCAAACCAGTCACTGGACTGAAGATCACAACAACAACATAGCGGTATATTTCTTAGGATTCCGTGTTGTCTTTCCTGCACTTTCTTTTTTATTTTATAATTAAACATATATTAATTGAATATTTTTCTTATTTAACAAGGACTGATCCCTATAGTCATCCTGAATACATTTTATGACGAATAGATATGTAGGAAAGAACCAATTAAATTAACTTTTCATTGTTAAGAATACCTGTCTTATCCTGAAAAACAGAGCCATCGTCAGAGAGCGATAAATCCACACTAAGACCATTGATGGCATGTTGCGGCATTACTGATTGTATTGTATAGAAGCCTATAAACATTGACGCTAAAATGAGGAGTTCCATTGTCCATCAGTAGAAGTTTTGTCGCACGTCAAAACCAGCAATGACGTGAGTCAGATGTCAAGAATATCTTCGTTGAGTTGAACAAACGAGCAGTTGCTGTGAAACTAGTAAATACAACTTACTGTGCATTCAAACCAAACGCAACCAATAGGCTACTTTGGACATTATGTGTAAGAGAAAGTTTGACGTAATGATATTACGTCCTGTTTATGTATGTTTCCCATGATTCATGTGAGTGTGAAGAATAGTAGAAAATAAGCTCTAATACGGTAATAAAGCGTTACTGCGGCCCTATATATGAGTAGTGTTTCCTGAAAGCTTAGCCATACCCTTTCCGTTGCACACTATATGTTACCTTGTTGCTGCATCGCAGAATTAGCGCAGTATCGAAGAAGATTTTGTCATGCAGCTCGCGACCGAGCTGTAAGGAATGTAAACTCTTCACTCTTCAGCACGTCCACAAAAAAAAAAACAGAAGAAGAAGTTCGCACTTGGAAGACTTTGGGAGGCAGTGCACGTACCATATGGTTTTCAGATAACACGGCGCGCCTGGGACGTGCCTTGCTTAGATTAGCTGGCTGCGGGGAGAAAAGAAAAACACAAGTAGGGCAGTGGGGGATGGAGAATCATGGGGCCGCGGGGAGTCCCAATTGGAAACTTGTTCCTCCGGCACGCCGTTTTCCGCAGCTCCAGCATCAGCCTCCCTGCCATAAATAACAAGATCGGAAATCACACTGCAGGCTTCGAACTGTGCACGGTGCAACAACCCATGGAATTATGAATGGCCTCTGCCTAGTGGCTGATTCTGCCAGTTTCCGACAGACCTCAGCTACGGGAGAAAAATGATTACACTGCATTTGGCACTGTTTGATCGTATTCGTGATACACTGCATCGAGAAAGTAATCGGTTCCTATTGCTTTGTATAGAAGTCCCAATGAAATAACTTATTAACCATCTTCTGAACGTACGAGTGTGGTTGGATAAGTCAGTAAAATTTCCATGAAAGAATGGAACATTTCGGTTGCACCATCGTGGCTGAGAAGCTTGATTATCCCAAGGACCGCATAAAGAATTTGAACAATATGTAGCGTACAGTTCATTGTAGACAGTTTTCTCAGTTGGTCAGTGTTTCTACTGCTGGTGAAAATGAAGTAACCAGTGTTCCGTGCTGCTATTAAAGATTTTCATTTGAAGGGTTGGGCTGTAACACGAATCAAAACAGAAGTGGATGAAACTCGCTCAGATTCTGCACCATGACCGAAGAGCATTTAATTTTGGATTAATGCATTTAAACCTGATCGGACAACCGCCGAAGGCTAAGGGCACCCTGGCAGTTCAGTTGAGGTCACCGCAAAGGAAACCATTCACCAAATCTATCATACTATACCTGAAGGTTATATGGAGCGAGGACTGCGCATTAGAAAGGTGGACTAACACTTTCATACTCTAATGAAAGATACACATTCAAATAAATTATTAAATCGTTAATCACAATCTTGCTTTTCTGGTATTATATGTCGCAGTGGATACTTAGGAAATAACTTTGAAGTAAAAAAATCCGGCAAACTCTCAGCAAAATAAAATTACTTATTTATTAAATTTTAATTTACGTGAAATAACTTACCCAGAAAGCTGTAAAAGCGTAAGTACCATTTACACAATAAAAATTTATTTGATGCTGCTTTAGCAGAAAAATTCGTAAAACCAAAATTATTATGTACACTATTCAGTACAACAGGCACATTTTTCTATTAACCATGAAACAGTAATAACTAAATTTTTCTTACAAATTTATGTACATGTCTCGCACACGAGCCAATGAAAGAATCTTACCTACTGTCACAACTACATACAGTTTAACAATCCTTAGGGTTACATTAATTAGCAACACTTGACAACGGCGCAGTGGTTTTTTATTTACCGTATGTGGTTTTCAAGTACAAATGGTTTCATGTTTAAATATATACAGACAGATAAAGATAAAATCAACATACATTATAACACATAAATAAAGTCTCGTCTTATGGACATTCAATTAAGGATAAAGTAGGCATACACAGGTATCTTGTCACAGATAAGATAAAATTATCATTAAGAAATTGTTGCTATATGGTCATTCAGCAATCACATATATGGAATCCATAGAGTCTCTTTAAAGTTCTATGTCTAGGTTTTCCATCCACTCGACGGCTGCAGGGTAGGCTGCATAAAGTTCTCGAATGGATTCTTTAAACGCACGTTTAGGGCATTCCTAAATGATGTGCTGGATCGTTTGCTCTGGATGTCCACAATCGCACTGTGGTGAATCTCGTATGCCCCATCTACAGAGCATCTCGCCACTTCTGCCATGACCAGTTCTGAATCTATTGAGTATAACCCAAGTTACTCTTGGCAGATCTGTACCAGTTAGGTTCCCACCAGGTGATATTTCATTGCAGTTCTTGGATAGTCCTGTCTGAGACCATTCATTTTTCCATGAATCCATAGCATCGTAAGACGTAGCCATAAGGTTTTGAGCTGTTCTCCATGGTGGTCTTCTAGATCTTAGTCGGGAAAGATTTGGGGCAATGTCCTGATTGATTGGAAGGTTGGTATTGGAGGAGATTTTACGCCATTCATTAACTAAAGCGGTTTGCCGCCTGAGATGTGGTGCAGCTATACTGCAGAGAACAGAAGCCAAGGTAGTGGGGTGGATTTAATGGTCCCAGTTATGGTTCTCATGGTATTGTTTAGTTCAGTATCCACTTTAGACGTGTGGCTGCTGTTAAGCCAAACAGGGCTGCAATATGCCGCAACAGACTATACCAGCGCTACCGAAGAAACCTTCAGAGTATATACATCAGCGCCTCAGCTAGTATTGGCGAGCTCTTGAATAATATTATTTCTTGTACGTATCTTAGCAGCAGTATCTATTAGGTGTGGTTAGCACACTGGACTCGCATTCGGAAGGACGACGGTTCAATCCCACGTCCAGCCATCCTGATTTAGGTTTTCCGTGATTTCCCTAAATCGCTCCAGGCAAATGCCGGGATGGTTTCTTTGAAAGGGCACGGCCGACTTCCTTCCCCATCCTTCCCTAATCCTATGAGACCGATAACCTCGTTGTTTGGTCTCTTCTCCCAAACAACCAACCAACTTGACAACGATTAGTAAATTTCCGTGGACCGCAGCCTGATGGACAACCCAGGTGACCCCGTAACTTCAGACAGCTGCCAAGTACGGTACAGCGACAAATGCCGCCACACTAATAGTAATGACAATATTCACTGGAGATCCATGAACGTTACAATGTATCAGACATTTCCTCAGGTGAACTTTAAAATCACTGTGCTTCTGTTACACAGAAATATCTCATTCCACATCCATCTGTAGAGGCATGGCATATGACATACATATAATCAGAAGGGTATGGTGAAGTGAGAAACAGCACAATGTAACATGCGAATTACGTCTGCTCCTAAAAGAGTCAGTCGTGTGATGCAACCACATCCGTTAGCAGCATCTACATCTACATCTACATGGATACTCTGTAGATGACTATTAAGTGCACAGCAGAGGGTTCATCGAACCACCTTCACAATTCTCTATTATTCCCATGTCGTATAGCGCGCGGAAAGAACGAACACCTGTATCTTTCCGTACGAGCTCTGATTTCCCTTATTTTATCATGGTAATCGTTTCTCCCTATGTACTTCGGCGTCAACAAAATATTTTCGCATTCGGAGGAGAAAGTGGGTGATCGGAATTTCGTGAGAAGATTTCTCCGCAACGAAAAACTCCTTTGTTTTAATGACGTCCTGTATCATTTCAGTGACACTGTCTCCGCTATTTCGTGATAATAAAAAACGTGCTGCCCTTCTTTGAACTTTTTCTATGCTCTCCATCGATCCTATCTGGTAAGGATCCCACACAACGCAGCAGTATTTTAAAAGAGGACGGACAAGCGTACTGTAGGCAGTCTCCTTAGTAGATCTGTTACATTTTGTGAGTGTCCTGCCAATAAAACGCAGTCTTTGGTTTGCCTTCTCTACAACATTTTCTACGTGTTCCTTCCAATTTAAGTTGTCCGTAATTGTTATTCCTAGGTATTTAGTTGAATTTCCGGCCTTTAGATATGGCTGATTTATCGTGTAACCGAAGTTTAACGGATTCCTTTTAGCACTCATGTGGATGACCTCAAACTTTTCATTACTTAGGGTCACTATCCATTTTGAAAATTGTTTTGATCTTCTGATGACTATACTAGTCGATAAACGACAGCGTCATCCGCAGACAATTTAAGACGGCTGCTCAGATTATCTCCTAAATCATGTATATAGGTAAGGAACAGGAAAGGGCCTATAACACTCCTTTGTGGAACGCCAGAAATCACCTTTGTTTTACTCGATGACTTTCCGTCAATTACTACGAATTGCGGCCTCTCTGACAGGAAATCACGAATCCAGTCACATAAGTGAGGCAATATTCCATTACCACGCAATTTCACGACAAGCCGCTTGTGTGGTACAGTGTCAAAAGCCTTCCGGAAATCCAAAAATACGGAAACAATTTGAAATCCCTCGTCAATATGATAACAGGATACTAACGTGTCACCACTAGCATCCACAGAGGCTCCGTAACTAGACATGCAGGCACGCGCTATACAGCAGTAATATAGGCGTAAAACACACGATTAAGTGTTCCGCCTTAATCCTTTGCTGTTCATAGGTCCCGCAGCACACCACTGCATACAAACTCCAACAATCTCCCCCTCGGGCCACAGTTCAACGACATCACCATACGCATGTCCGACCTTGAAGTCTGGATTAACGCCGATCTCTCCCAAGGACCACTGAGTGCCTTCAGGCGGACAATTCTCGCACAATCGGTACTGAGCATGTCAACAGGAACCCGCCGTCTCTCCGTGGCAGCATACACTGACTCCAATATGCACCCGTAGCTGCTGTTTCCGGTCTAGGATGACGCCACCACCAAGCGTGGAAGACGTTTACTAACTTAATTGTGGCTCTCTATGGCACATATGGTAATCCAAAACCGACGAATAAAAATTCGTGCGATTGCTGAAGCTGTTGGCATCTCAACCGAGTGAGTGCATAATATCCTGCATCGAGAGCTAGCTGTGAAGAAGCTGTGTGCGAGGTGGGTGCCGCTATTGCTCACAGTAGACCAAATGCACTTCCGAAACAACATTGTAATACAATGTCTAGCGATATTTAAACCGCAAACAGCAAGATTTTTTGTGCCGATTTGTGATTGCTGATGAAACATGGATCAATCACTACACACCAGAGTGAAAACGGCAGTCAAGACAGTGAACAAAGGCTGGTGAAGGTGTACAGAAGAAGGCAAAGACTGGTAACGTGATGGACACTGTTTTTTGGGATACCCATGGAATAATCGTAGACTGTAGAACCATAACTAGACGCTACTATGCTTCGTTCTTGGATCGTTTGAAATGTGCGTTGGCTGAAAAAAGACCAAGGTCGGTACGGAAAAACTGTTCCCTTTCAGCAGGATAACGCACCATGCCTCGCATCAATAATAACAACGGCGAAAGTGCATGAACGAGGCTTTGAACTGGTTCCTCATCCGCCATATTCACCTGCCTTAGCCCAAGATCTCTTCTTCGTGTTCTCTAGCTTGGAACTTTGTACTGTTGGGAAGAAATATTCATCAAAAGAAGTGTTAGTTCCAGTGAACGAGTGTTTTGGACAGTTTGACAGAAACTATTTTTCCGATGGGATGTAATAGTGGAGAATCGTACGACCAGGTGTATAGCCGGCCGCGGTGGTCTAGCGGTTCTGGCGCTGCAGTCCGGAACCGCGGGACTACTACGGTCGCAGGTTCGAATCCTGCCTCGGGCAAGGGTGTGTGTGATTTCCTTAGGTTAGTTAGGTTTAAGTAGTTCTAGGGGACTTATGACCTAAGATGTTGAGTCCCATAGTGCTCTGAGCCATTTGAACCATTTTTGAACCAGGTGTATATTCCTTAAAGAAGACTATGTCGAGAAGTAAAGTGAGCTGTTTACGAAACACATATTTTTCGTGCTATTTTGCCAGACTTATCATACCACGCTTGTTTAATCTCTATCGATTACGCCTTTTTTATAGAGACCAATGCGTCCTCTCATCTGGTTTTGCGTCTGCCATTTGGTTTGTATTTGTATAGCCATCTTGCAGCCTATGAGTATTGAGCTGCTCTTTCCAATTCCTCCGTGTACTAAATTTAGCTTCACGTTTCTCTGCAAGTACGTTAAATATTTAACAACGTATTTCTCCTACTGATATAAGTTTCTAGGGCTTCCAGCCGCGTCAAGTGGTTTGAAACCCACGAGCTTTCAGCCGAGTACTCCTCGGCCATTGTCAAGTGGTGACTGTCTTCTGGTTGCTCGTGCCGTCCTTATATAGCAGCACTGCCTTCCGTGACGTCATTGGTACCCGCTCCGGCACCACATATGGTAATGTTTGCGTTGTGCGGCCGCCGCGCCAGCTTCAACTTTCCGATGGCCGGGTCCCACGCTGTGCTTAGATGTAAACCGCCGTCTTTATTGAGCGTGTTGTCACAAATTTTTGTTTCGATCGCTTCTTTTATTATGCTATCCCAAAAACTGTTAGTCCGTGTGATAATATATGTCTCGTCGAACGCAATACGACGACTGTTTTCTAATGCATGTTCAGCTACCGCTGATTTCTCTGGGTACCGTAGACGAAAACATCTCTCGTGTTCTACACAGCGCTGTTCAATGGCATGCACAGTCGGCCCGATATAAAACCGCCCACACCCACATGGTATTTTATATACTCCTGGCGTTCTGAGGCGTTTCAGAGGCCTCAATTGTTGTCAAATTTTTGCTGGAGCCCTGAAGACTCTTTAGGAGTCCGCTTACCTTTCCTGTTATTGATCCACAGAACGGCAAAAACGCAAACCTCTTCGAGTCGTCCTCAGAGTCCTTCTGCTTACGTATTTTCGGAAAGATAACTTGCGAAATCTGGTGGTTGTTGTAGCCGGTTTCCTTGAGTACTTTCCGTAAGTGGCTCAGTTCGTTCGGAAAGTTCTCAGAATCAGAGACGGTTTCGGCTCGGTGCAATAAGGTCCTCAGAACAGAGCGTTTCTGCGATGGATGGTGATAGCTGGTAGCGTGCAGATGTCGGTCTGTGTGGGTGGGTGTGAGACACACATCTGCTTTGCGGCGGACAAGGACATCAAGGAACGGCAAGGCACTATTTGTTTCTATCTCCATGATGTTGTCATGGATGTTGTTGATGTGGTCCAAGAATTCTCCCATCTTTTCACGTCCATGAGGCCAGACAACGGCCGGCCGCGGTGGTCTAGCGGTTCTAGGCGCGCAGTCCGGAACCGCGTGACTGCTACGGTCGCAGGTTCGAATCCTGCCTCGGGCATGGATGTGTGTGATGTCCTTAGGTTAGTTAGGTTTAAGTAGTTCTAAGTTCTAGGGGACTGATGACCTAAGATGTTAAGTCCCATAGTGCTCAGACAACGAACGCTTCGTCGACGTAACGATAAAAACAAATAGGCCTCTCAGGAGTCGTGCTCACGGCAAAGTTTTCAAGGTACTCCATGAAAAGATTGGCTACAACTGGAGCTAATGGGCTCCCCATCGCAACGCCCTCCGTCTGGTTGAAATATTCTCCATAATACAAGAAATACGAAGACGTCAGAGTATGCCTGAATAAATCCACAACACTGTCGTCAAATAACTTGACGTAGCTGGAAGCCCGAGAAACTTTTATTAGTACATATCGAGAAGCCAACCTCGGGGAAGATCAGTTTGGATTCCGTAGAAACACTGGAACACGTGAGGCAATACTGACCTTACGACTTATCTTAAGGATTAAGGAAAGGCAAACCTACGTTTCTAGCATTTGTAGACTTAGAGAAAGCTTTTGACAATGTTGACTGGAATACTCTCTTTCAAATTCTAAAGGTGGCAGGGGTAAAATACAGGGAGCGAAAGGCTATTTACAATTTGTACAGAAACCAGATGGCAGTTATAAGAGTCGAGGGACATGAAAGGGAAGCAGTGGTTGGGAAGGGAGTAAGACAGGATTGTAGCCTCACCCCGATGTTATTCAATCTGTATATTGAGCAAGCAGTAAAGGAAACAAAAGAAAAAATTCGGAGTAGGTATTAAAATTCATGGAGAAGAAATAAAAACTTTGAGGTTAGCCGATGACATTGTAATTCTGTCAGAGACAGCAAAGGACTTGGAAGAGCAGTTGAATGGAATGGACAGTGTCTTGAAAGGAGGATATAAGATGAACATCAACAAAAGCAAAACAAGGATAATGGAATGTAGTCTAATTAAGTCGGGTGATGCTGAGGGAATTAGATTAGGAAATGAGGTACTTAAAGTAGTGAAGGAGTTTTGTTATTTGTGGAGCAAAATAACTGATGATGGTCGAAGTAGAGACGATATAAAATGTAGGCTGGCAATGGCAAGGAAAGCGTTTCTCAAGAAGAGAAATTTGTTAACATCCAGTATTGATTTAAGTGTCAGGAAGTCATTTCTGAAAGTATTCGTATGGAGTGTAGCCATGTATGGAAGTGAAACATGGACGATAAATAGTTTGGACAAGAAGAGAATAGAAGCTTTCGAAATGTGGTGCTACAGAAGAATGCTGAAAATTAGATGGGTAGATCACATAACTAATGAGGAAGTATTGAATAGGATTGGGGAGAACAGAAGTTTGTGGCACAACTTGACCAGAAGAAGGGATCGGTTGGTAGGACATGTTCTGAGGCATCAAGGGATCACCAATTTAGTATTGGAGGGCAGCGTGGAGGGTAAAAATCGTAGAGGGAGACCAAGAGATGAATACACTAAGCAGCTTCAGAAGGATGTAGGTTGCAGTAGGTACTGGGAGATGAAAAAGCTTGCACAGGATAGAGTAGCATGGAGAGCTGCATCAAACCAGTCTCAGGACTGAAGACCACAACAACAACATCGCCGTGAAACTATGCACTCTTATTTCTCCTACTATTTGTATTATTATAGAGCTGCGAGCAACCAGTCGCAGTTGAAGGTTACCTACCAAATGGCCTGCAAGTGTAGCGAAAATATGATTTTCAGCATTTGCTGAAATTACTGATGGAAAAGGAAAATTAAAAATTTTGCCACATCTATTAATTCAGCAGTATTTTCTTACGTTATAGGATTTACATAGTAAGTTAAGTTTGACAGTTAGAACCTGGGTATATGCCTCGAGGCAGCATCGCATGCAAATAATCAAGATCATATTCATTCACTAATTGAGAATGTGAACAGCTATCAAAGAGCACCTCATCGCTATCAACTAAGCTTTAAACATAATTTGAAACCATTATAAAGCCTTTTCTTGCTTACATCCCACTTTCCATAAACAACATTATGAAAGAAGAAAAGTTGTCACTCGCTGCACTTTTTATTGTTTATGCAGTAAATTTTCAGCATTAGGAATAACGTTTTAATTTATTCCTGCTCTACTATTAATTCTGTTTGCAAACAGTTTTACAGACATTACCCACAGTACCACTGAATGTAATTGAAGAATTCTGTCATTGTGCGAGACATAGTTCACGAGAGGTGACGTCGTAAACCTATAGATGTGTGAGAAAGTAGCTTTCCTTAAAAAGGAGTGCAAATCACCCTAATCTTACACATACAGTGTTTCACAATAAGAACACTTAGCAACTTCTATCACACTTTAAACATAACTTAAAGCTGGTTTATACACCGGAATAGGATTCTTTAAAGAATCTGGACGTTGACGTTTCTAGTAGTGTATAATATTTAAGCTTTCATTATTTTCATGCTGCAGTTTTAATGAACAGGGAGTGTAACTCCATGTTACCAACTGATCTAACATAACGTAGCTCTAACTGACCAAAGTCAAATGCTTGAAGATGAGAGCCTTATCTTCCTAAACCGGACACTTTGGAGAAATAAGGGAGTGTGGCAGGTGTTTGTGTTCACTACCGTACATAATAGCTGCCACTTATCATGAATTGATAGTCTTGTAACCGCGGACGGGCTTCTCTGTGTCTGTACGTACCTCATCAGTGACTAGCCAGAAACGCTAGTTAGGGTCACACAGAGACGGGTCGAGAAATATTCGTTATATACCTAGAAACGCTATTTGATTGCTGTTTACATCGTAACTATTTCAGTGAATTTAGTCTGGAATAGAATAGATTTGTTTCTATCTGTGATACAGATTAGAACACATTCACGCCATAGTTTTCTCATTAATGAAGTACCACTAACAGTTATTCGTATTTTTCCGGCTGAAATCTGCTTTTCCTCTCATCCCCTGACATACCACAGGTCGCAGTTTCACTTCACTTGTAAAACATCGACACATTTTCACGTCACGATCTGTCTACCTGCAGTTTTCGTATTTCGTAAGCTAACTGCAGGGGACACCAGCTCGAGATTTTTCTTCGAGAACTGTTAGTGGTTTCTGTAGTAACTGTGTGCTCTCTTCCTGACTCATTTATTGTTTGTTTACGTAAGTGTTGCCAACCTAATGAAGTATTTGATGCAAACGTAACGACTGTTCATTTTAGTGTTATCTCTCTCCTTTTCTTTCTGTGTGCGATTTTTTTTTGGTTCTCTGGGTTAGTCCGAGAGCAGGCTGCAGAAATTTTAATGTGGGTCTAATAGATGTCAGAAAGTGAATAAAGCGTTGTTAGAGTCGTTACTGTAGGATATTTATAAATGTGACTGGGGAGTGGTGGGAATGACATTGTCAGTCATTATTCTGATCTCGATCAGTTGGGTTCTTGTTCTATTGTTTTATCTATTAATGGGAATAGATAGTTGTTTGAGATGTATACTTGGTCATCCAACAGAGTTTTCACTCGGCATTGTTTCATTGTAGATGATAATTTGCTTCCAGGGTTAGAAGGTATCTTTCACTGTTTATTTTGATTGCATTTATTTTGTCTCTAGAGCTTGGCTTATCATTTCTTTCTATGAGATTATCTGGGAAAGTGGGCTGATTTGTTCCACACTTTCAGGCTCTTGTATGTTCTTTTCTATTGGACGTCGAACACTATCTGTTTATACGTCCTAACATTGTTGTCGATATCTCTCTGCTTTATGATTCAAGTGTATGTCTCTTCTCAGTTTTGGAATGTATTATTTGATAGAATTGTCTATTGTGTATGCAATTTTTATGTTTTATGACTAAGTTTGTGTCTGTGTGTAGCTGTGTAATTGTATAACTGCCTTGCACGGTGTGTGGTTCTGTAGTGGCTACAGGAGCGAGGAACAGATGCTGTTCATGAACAGAAACTTCATATATTAATTTATTCTACGTATAATAACAAATAGTAATACTAATACATAACTTTGTTACTGTAATGGTAGAATTAGTTGCTAGTAAAGGGTGTGGCAGCGTTCATAGTAGGATATTAAA
This sequence comes from Schistocerca piceifrons, assembly GCF_021461385.2. Classification (NCBI taxonomy): domain Eukaryota; kingdom Metazoa; phylum Arthropoda; class Insecta; order Orthoptera; family Acrididae; genus Schistocerca; species Schistocerca piceifrons. The sequence goes on from NC_060146.1 coordinate 124,111,675, forward strand.
AACACACCATCTGGCAGTAACTGTAATTTATTTATTACTTATTATGCCAATTAATAGTTAAAGGTATGCCATTTACTTATGTGTAAGTCATTGTCCATTGCGTAGATTACTTTTTGAATATGACACCTGTCAAATGATGCTCCCTCTGCACAACACATTCATCTAGGCGGCGTTGGAAGCTTTCCGTAACTCGGCGTAACGTATTCAAAAATGGTTCAAGTGGCTCTGAGCGTTATGGGACTTGACATCTGAGGTCATCAGTTCCCTAGAACTTAGAACTACTTAAACCTAACTAACCTAAGGACATCACACTGATCCATGCCCGAAGGAGGATTTGAACCTGCGACCGTAGCAGTCGCGCGGTTCCGGTCTGAAGCGCCTAGAACCACTCGGACGGCGGTAACGTATTCCCTGGGACATTGCCGACGACCTTTATTATTCTCCTGTTGAAATCCTAATCCTACCGCCAAACGTAACGTTTCCTTCCCAACAGGCAGTTAATTTACCACTTAAACACTCACTGCTCGAAAGATCACTTGGCCCATTCCCAGGCAAGCACAATACCGGCTTAGTGAAATAGTCCACTGACTGTAGTGCCACCAGTCGCGATCCACGCACTGGGGAAAAGACGCTGGCACTGCACGTTTGTGCAGCCCTCTTCAGAAGATGTTGCCCGCAGTAGGCAACGAAACGCCAGGAAGGAGAAGAAGTTTTTATATATGGGCCACGGCAATTTGGCCCGGAAGTTTTAATTAATGATGACTCTTCCCTCTGTTGCATGAAGGAGGTCGATAATTATCTGCTTTTTTTTTTTCAACTCAGGAATGGGGGCACAACGTGTTCGGAACACGTCTTGCTTCAGGCAACCCCAAAGGAAAAAGTCGGCACATGAAAGGTCACGTGACAGAGGCGGCCAGGAAATGTCACCAAAACGGGAAATTACTCTACCGGGAAACGTCTGTCACAAGAAATCCACGCAAATTGTGGCCACCATTCTTGAGTTGAAGGATCACATCAGAATTGCCGTCCACATACAACCGTCGAGCTCCATGCGCATTACCGTCGTTAGTCCATAATCAAAAACCGTATCTCGTTGTTATTCAAATAAACACTGCGCATGTGACTTGTGTGTGCTCCGAAGCGAAGCTTACGTGTGAATGCCTCTGACGTGAGGTGGAGACAAACAGCGAGGCCTATTCGACAGGTGTGCGTATCACGTTGGGCTGTGACGGGGCGAGGAACGTTTGTATGCGTGAACCGACAACCATAGCGCTGCCCGTCAGCCGACGAAGGGCAACAGGGCAATTCCACGGCCAATCGGAGTGCGTCGGACCAAGTTTCTGTAGTTTAAAAATGGTGCGTTCTCGACCTACACAACATTAGCAGTTTTGGTTCCTACTGGCATCAACTATCGAGGGTTAACATTTCGTGTCACAATTTTTCTCCACCATGTATATATTTTAACACGGATCGCTTCAAAATATTGTTGTCAAAACCCTCCATATGTGTTACAGGTTTCTAGTGATTTCGATGTGGCACGAAAGCAAATTTTCCTGTGGTTTCTACAGCTCTTACACGCTCGCTTACGGTTTTTTTGCCGATGCGTGCCTCTGGAATGTGTTCTTGGGTTTTCAAATTGTCATAAATAGTAGCTTCGCTCGCAGGTTCACATTTAAAAACGTTTTAAATGCCGTACATAATTCTCCTCGCCGTTCCTTGTATAGCATATGCATCTAGACTAGACTTGGCCACTGTTTCTATGTTTCGATACAGTGCATCGATACGTGGAACTGTTTCAATGTTTCGAAACGGCTGTGGTTCACTGTTTCGAAACAGTGGTGTTTCATTCCGCCCCTGTCTCAGATAACCGGACCAGGTTCGATCTCGAGCCAGAAACAGAAACTGCATCGTTGTTTCAAAATAAGGCTGTTTCAGTCCACCTGTGCTTGGAACGGACTAATTGCATCGAAACAGTATTTCATTCCGCTCTGTTTCGGACGAGATTTGGGCTCGGTACGGTTGCTGAAACGCAGCATACCACTTCATGAAACACTTTCAAGAGTGTCGAAATCTTTTTGACAAGCAGTAGCATGAAGCTTAAGATATCCGATAATAAAGCTTCGATTTTAGCCGACTGTCCTGTTCCGAAATGGCGTAACATCTGCTTTATAAACACTAACCAGACAATAAAACAACGCATACTATTCACATTCAAAGTAATAAATATGTGAAAATCATTCAGTTAAATTACGCTTTTTTTATAACATACGCTTCTCTGGTCATGTACAGTAATCATATTAAGAAACGCAAGTAAGCCTACAACATTTAGAATAAAAAAAGTCGTAGAGTGACAGTTATTAGACATATACATAAATTTTATGTAGGTATAATTGCAAGCAATCTGTTTGACATATCACTGATAGTATAATGGTGAATTGGATAGTGTAATGGTGAATTGGAAGGGCTGGGAAGCATGATGAATTTATAGTAACGGTTCGAAACATCTTGAAACACAAAAATTTTTCTTTTATATTTTGTTATTTATTCGAATTATTTGGCGTTACTTGTGAGCCTATAGTCACTGTGCCTATTATCCACAATGATTCCCTTTGTGTGCATGGAAATTAGCAGGATGGGTATATTACCCACACTAACGGAATGTGGGAATCCCAGTGGCATATCCGTTGTTTCTGCAGTTTGCTCCCACCTCCAGTTCCGTTCGTGGTGGTACTTCTGCCTTCAGCTATGGTTGTCCTCAGCCAATTGAAAGGTACGAAAGTCACATGACACAAAAGCAGCGCATTTGCGGCATGAAATACGAAAGTGCCAAGACGCCTAAGTAATAGTTTCATACTTTCTGCGACATGATTAGCGCTCTCGCACATCATTTGTGTTTATATGGACATAGTTATACAGTGGACATTCAAGATGATAAAATGTGTAGCACCCAATAGCGTATCGAAACATTACATTGTACTGTTTCATTTGTTCCGAAACAGTTACGCGTTTCAGTTCGCCCATCTCTCATCTAGACTATTACCCTGCAGAGGCTGGCAGAAGGCTTTGCGAATCAACTTCAAGCGATTTTCCGTCCTGACTCGAATTTTATTTGACCACATTATTATTACACCTGCAAGTAAGGACACTTCTGTCGGCTTACCGCGAGTCAACGAAAAATCATGCTCGCCGAGCTACCACAATCCAATGGAAACTATATCCTGGTTATTAAAATTGTGGAGTGTATGGTCCCCGACTCAAGAGGGTAGACGCCAACCTCTCCATCTGCCGTATATACACTCCTGGAAATTGAAATAAGAACACCGTGAATTCATTGTCCCAGGAAGGGGAAATTTTATTGACACATTCCTGGGGTCAGATACATCACATGATCACACTGACAGAACCACAGGCACATAGACACAGGCAACAGAGCATGCACAATGTCGGCACTAGTACAGTGTATATCCACCTTTCGCAGCAATGCAGGCTGCTATTCTCCCATGGAGACGATCGTAGAGATGCTGGATGTAGTCCTGTGGAACGGCTTGCCATGCCATTTCCACCTGGCGCCTCAGTTGGACCAGCGTTCGTGCTGGACATGCAGACCGCGTGAGACGACGCTTCATCCAGTCCCAAACATGCTCAATGGGGGACAGATCCGGAGATCTTGCTGGCCAGGGTAGTTGACTTACACCTTCTAGAGCACGTTGGGTGGCACGGGATACATGCGGACGTGCATTGTCCTGTTGGAACAGCAAGTTCCCTTGCCGGTCTAGGAATGGTAGAAAGATGGGTTCGATGACGGTTTGGATGTACCGTGCACTATTCAGTGTCCCCTCGACGATCACCAGTGGTGTACGGCCAGTGTAGGAGATCGCTCCCCACACCATGATGCCGGGTGTTGGCCCTGTGTGCCTCGGTCGTATGCAGTCCTGATTGTGGCGCTCACCTGCACGGCGCCAAACGCGCATACGACCATCATTGGCACCAAGGCAGAAGCGACTCTCATCGCTGAAGACGACACGTCTCCATTCGTCCCTCCATTCACGCCTGTCGCGACACCACTGGAGGCGGGCTGCACGATGTTGGGGCGTGAGCGGAAGACGGCCTAACGGTGTGCGGGACCGTAGCCCAGCTTCATGGAGACGGTTGCGAATGGTCCTCGCCGATACCCCAGGAGCAACAGTGTCCCTAATTTGCTGGGAAGTGGCGGTGCGGTCCCCTACGGCACTGCGTAGGATCCTACGGTCTTGGCATGCATCCGTGCGTCGCTGCGGTCTGGTCACAGGTCGACGGGCACGTGCACCTTCCGCCGACCACTGGCGACAACATCGATGTACTGTGGAGACCTCACGTTCCACGTGTTGAGCAATTCGGCGGTACGTCCACCCGGCATCCCGCATGCCCACTATACGCCCTCGCTCAAAGTCCGTCAGCTGCACATACGGTTCATGTCCACGCTGTCGCGGCATGCTACCAGTGTTAAAGACTGCGATGGAGCTCCGTATGCCACGGCAAACTGGCTGACACTGACGGCGGCGGTGCACAAATGCTGCGCAGCTAGCGCCATTCGACGACCAACACCGCGGTTCCTGGTGTGTCCGCTGTGCCGTGCGTGTGATCATTGCTTGTACAGCCCTCTCGCAGTGTCCGGAGCAAGTATGGTGGGTCTGACACACCGGTGTCAATGTGTTCTTTTTTCCATTTCCAGGAGTGTATTCCACTGGTATTCGTTCTAATTTCGTCCGCCGTGTTAGTTGCCATATCATCATTGCCATCAAGTTTTGCATATTCGTCTTCATTCTCCAGGTCAGAAATGATTATTGCATTCTGTGTTGCTTTTTCCATTAACCCATCATTGGCCAGATTTCATCTTCAGCTCCTTTGATATGTTCGCAAGCTTTTAATCAGTCATGATGGTTAATCTTAGATAAAGACTCTTCCGTTATTTGTTTTAGGGTAGTTCAGTTCATGGAAGAAACATTTGTTTCTGCAAATTTTTACTTTGTTTATCCGGCATTATCTTCATAAGGGTTGAAATCACAGTCGTAAGATGTTAGCCTCAGTATAGTGTATCCCTTACGCTTTAAAACTGCCTCTGCTTTAAAAAGAAGGCCTTGGATTGACTGTAGTGCACAATTTGTAAAAGCTCATGTCTTGTTAAGCTGGATTCAAAACTAATTTTGTTCTAAATGAGCAGTTCAGTAACGTCCGCTTTGCAAGTTGCAATAGTGGCTACTTTATTTCTCTGGATATATGATACAGTATGTTGCCAAGAACAATACTATCAACTGAGAAACCCATGTCTCTTGTATGCATTTGTGATAGTTATTCCAATGCATATCATAGTGATAATATTCGAATTTAGGTTTAGAATCATAAATTGATGCTGCTCCCTCTATGAAACCTATTCCCCCTCCAGCGTGTACAACGATAACTCAGTAAATGGCAATGCTGTTAGTCAGTCCTCTTGGTACTTTTCACGCCATAATGCGTACACACCCAAGTTTCGTCCGTGAATACCGTTGGTTTCCTTCGCCCCATTTTGCTATTTCAATCTCTCTCAAGCATTCCGCTTGCTTCACAACAATATGAAACATTCTGTAGCTAGGGTACTTCGACATTTTTACATGTTCTCAAACGAGATCCCTCTTCCTGAACATCTTCTGTGTTAAAAAAATGGAAGATGCTCTCTTAACGTTGAGATTTCCTTCTTCTGCTAGTAATACTACAAAAATTGTCTTCGAATAAGTGCTTTATCGAAGTCATCTGTATAGATTACTTTTCTAGAACGTCTTCGTTTTAACATTTTTCCCGATTTCTTCCGCTTTCTGAAAGTGTATCAAAACGTATTTTATTGTTTTTCTGACTTCCCTATCATAACTGACATCCTTAAGATTGCTTTCTGTAGATGTATGAGTATCGATTCTGATTCCTTTTTGTTCTTGCCAGCATTGTACAGCTTTGATTATAAGGTCTTTCTTATCTGAATGTATCCGCTCTCGCGACATCTTCCTGTGTTTTCCACTCTTGCGTAGATGACACCGCACTGCACAACTGAGGATATTTCACGAGGACACGCTGGACGACTTGACGCGAAAGCACAGACCGTGCGGCGCGATTTCTTTAGCCAACACTGTACTTGAGTTTAACGTTACCGCATGATTCCTATACCAACAAGGACAGGACAAGTGCAGTGATATCGTGCCTCGGTAATACTGAGTGTGTGTGTTTGTGCTAGGGTCAGATGTGTCGTTGTTTGTGTGTTTGTGTTGACTGTTTCTGTACGTCTTTTAATTTTGTTTTTTAGATTTGTACTTACGTCTCTAACGTACGCGTTGTTTCTGGCTGTTGGCGTTGCACAGCTTAGTTCTTTTTGGTACCTAAAGCGGGTATACTTTCACCGCCTTGGTTACTTTGACCACTCACACTCCAAATGGTTTGCAGTTTACTGCTGGCTTTTGGATGGGTGTTTAGTGTATGCTATGCGGTGGTTGTACGTGACTCAACGTAGTGCCGATTTTCTTGCGCAAATGTTGGTGACCCTGTTGATACGAAAACGTGTGTTAGAAACTGGTTCAGGTATAACGTATAATGTCAAACGTCTCCCGAAACAAGGAATGAAGCTTGTTTGGCCACAAGTGACATGTATTGAGTCGATAAACGAAGAACTGTTAAGCTTGGCTGTCACTGCACTGGATGTTTTGGAACGAGGATTTAAGTTTAAGATGGATGAGATTGAATGTATTATACTCACAAGAAGAGCGAACGAGCTTTTCCACACTGTATTGATACTGACAGGCTTTATAGGGTAAGACTAAGACTTCAACATGTGTAACTACCAAAACCGCAACTCTCGCCGTTTTCGAGAAAATCGACTTGGAACATTTTACGTGTGCTTATATACTTCGTGAGGTCTATAGTAATCAAGAATTCCCCAACCAATTTTTATTTTATTCCCACGTAATTCTAATAATACACATGGGTGGTACGCTGAGAAATTGTGTGGCGACCGAGAACCGCCTACAAATATAACCCAATGTTGTTTTCAAATAGACACATTGAAAAAAATCATGCACATGCAAAGATCCGGGATTTATTAGAAGTAGCATGTCTCAATAATTATTGTTTCCGATGATCAAAGCACACTGATTCGTATACTGCTTCATAGGCTACACATAATAATTTCCACACATGCAGATAAAAAAAGTATAAATAAGGTGAGTATATTGATTTGATTGAAAGTTCTTGTGTATCCATTTCCTCCATTTTCATAACGAAAGCTTTTTCTTCTTCTTCATAAAAAAATATGAAAATAATAAACGTATCATTCATCAAATTTGACACAGGCACAATACACTGAAGAGAGGGCCGCAACACGACTAGTGTCTGAAGTAGTGCTGGAGGGAACTGACTCCATGAACTCTGCAGGCTGTCCATAAATCCGTAAGAGTACGAGCGGATGGAGATCTCTTCTGAACAGCATGTTGGAAGGCATCCCAGATATGCTCAATTATGCTTATTTCTGGAGAGTTTGGTAGCCAGTGGAAGAGTTTAAAGTCAGAAGAGTGTTCCGGTAGCAACTCTGTACCATTCCTAGACATGTAGAGTGTCGCATTGTTCTGCTGGAATTGCCCAATTCCGTCGGAACGCACAGTGGACAAGAATGGTTGCAGGTGGTCAGACAGGATTCTTACGTACGAATCACCTGTTAGAGTCTAATTAGACGTATTAGGGTCCCATATCACTCCAACTGTACACGCTCCACACCATTACAAAGGCTCCATGGGTTCATGAATATGTTTCCATTCCCGTACACGTCCATCTGCTCGATTCAATCTGAAACGGGATTCGTACGATCAGGCGTCATCTTTCCGGTCATCAACAGTCCAATGTCAGTGTTGACGACCCAGGAGAGGCGTAAAGCATCGTGTCGTGCAATGTCGAGGGTGCGCGAGTAGGCCTTCGGCTCTGAAAGCCCATGTCGATGATGTTTCGTTGAATGGTACGCTGACACTTACTGACGGCCCAGCATTGAAATGTATATCAACTTGTGGGGGGGTTGCACTTCTCTTACCTTGAACTATTCTCTTCAGTCGTCGTTGGTCGTGTTCTTGCAGAATGTTTTTTCCGACCGCAGTGATGTCGTCGATTTTATGTTTCACTGGATTCCTGATGTTCACGGTACACTCGTGAGAAAGTCGTACGGGAAAATCCCCATTTCATCGCTACCTCGGAGACGCTGTGTCCCATCACTCGTGCGCCGACAATAACGCCACTTAAATCTTGATAACCTGCCATTGTAGGAGCAGGAACCTATCTGACAACTGCACCAGACACTGGTTGTCTTATATAGGCGTTACCGACCGCAGCGCCTTATTCTGCTTAGTTACATATTTCTGTATTTCAATACGCATGCCTATACCAGTTTCTTTGGCGCTTCAGTGTAATTACGTTAGAAGGAAAAAAACAATAGATGTCAGCCAGGTATATTCCATCAATGGATCTCGCACTTGTATAAATAATTGCTTAACACCCTCAGCTGTGGTTTTCTTGAGCACTACTGACCATACAAAATACATAAAATCACGTAAAATTACCAAACTCGATTTTCTCGAATATGGTTGAGAGTTGCGTCTTCCTGTTTACGCATGTTGTCGTCTTAGTCGTGACCTTCACATCCTATCAGTATGAATCAGACCGATGAGGGAAAGTTCGTGCGATCCCCTTGTGAACTAAATTTAGAGCTTTGTATGCCGTACTCCATTCTAGTACCTTTTATTAATTTCATAATTTTGATAATGTTTGATTTGTGTACCGGATTAGATTTCTATCTTTTATGAGGCTTAATAATGCACGTAAGGAAACTCTAGATCAGCGTATTTATTTCCTGGTGGTCAGAATTTCGTCGTGTTGTTTAAATATTGACCACAAATGGAATTATATTTGGCGTTTGTGGTGGAAGTACAGGCCGGGCATTGTACCACGCTAATTTTGACCACTTTTTTTCAATTACTGCCTCCGCGTTTTGTAAAATACATTGTACTAACTATTATGTAACCTTTTCATGCAAGTTCTCACATTTACTACGATAAATATCAGAAGTTAGAAATCCATCATGATAATCACGTGTGAATGTGAAAATTTTTGGAAGTATCCTTGGTTTACGGTAGTTCCCTTTTTTTTAAAACAGCTCTGTGGTGGTGCTACTCTATGAGCCGTGAGATGTAGATTCTAGCATGCGAGGCGCTAAGTGCGGTCAGGATGTGTCTCGTCCTTTGATGTGGTAGGAACCTATCTCTCAGACACGCAGCTTACAGAACTGTACCTGGTACACGTGAAGACATTCGTCGCTGAATGGGGGGTCCACGACACTCCGCTCAATTTCGTTGCAAACCCAGCGTAACGGCCAAGGGTACTCTGCTACAGCAGCTCGGCTGTAAGGGGGAGGGGGAGGAGCGGAGAAGGAAAGGGGAGGGGGGGTGGGGGAGTGACAGAACACGGTGCGGTTCCAGGGAGCCGCAGACGGCGGCTTCTCCAGCTCCTGCCGGCCTTTTGTCATTACGTCCCAACCGCTAATGCGGCTTAAGAGCAATGCGGCGCATACTGTAGAATGTAGGTGTACGTACTCCGCGTATAAAGAGAGTTCCAGGGGAGGGGCGGACTTAATGCGGCCTGAGGGTGTGGGAGCAGCACTCGGCTGTCACAGCCGCGCAGTCCCTCCGCCTCCGGGAGAGCAGCGGGCGGAGTACGCAGCCGCTGAAGCGAGCGCAGCGCTGGAAGACACGCCATCATAGCTGCTGCCATTGTCATCTCCATAAAGTGCCCATACGGCACGTTTCTGGAGGGTCTTAAGCGAGAGCAATTACTGTTTGGGCAAGGCGGAGGATTCCATCACGATAAATTTCACTACTATGGGCATTTCAGCAAGTGCAGTGCCTTTCATAGAGATTCATCCGACTTTATCAGACTTCCAAGAGGTTTGGTCGAAAATTTCAAATCGTCTGTTGATCTGTTGCTGCTAACAATATACACTAAAAGATAAAAACCGACGCACAACGAAGGAATTATCCGGATGGGACTGAAATACATGAATGTAGTGTATATGTTCACACAAACAAATGATTACAGTGCCAGAAAAACTGGATAATTTATTCTACAGAAAGAGCTTCGCAAGTTCAGCAAGGCAGTAACGGCGTGGTCCATCTCTGATCCTTGTGCAAGCTGTTATTCGGCTTTGGCATTGATTGATAGAGTCACAGGATGTTCTCCTGAGGGGCATCGTTCGAAATTCTTTCCAATTGGCGCTTTAGATCATCAAAATGCCGAGCAACTTGAAGGCCTCGGCCCATAGTGTCCCAAAGGTTCTCAACTGAGAAGAGTTCCGGCGACCTTGTTGCCTAAGGTAGGGTTCAACAAGCAAGATGGTAAGCAGTGGTAGCTCTCGCCGGGTGCAGGGAGACATTAGCTTGCTCAGACGTAAGCCCAGTATGGCCTGCAATGAAGAGCAACAAAACGAGGTTAGAGTATCTTAAATAAAACTGTAAATTTGTGGTATGTTCCTACGGAACCAAACTGCTTAGGTCATCGGTCACAAAGCTTACACACTACTTAATCTAACCTAAAGTAACTTACGCTATGGACAACACACACACACACACACACATGCCCGAGGTAGGACTCGAACCTCCGACGGGGGGCAGCCGTGCGGGCCGTGACAAGACGCCCAAGAACGCACGGCTACCCCGTGCGACTTACAATATCATTGATGTACCGCTGCCTACAAGAATAATATACAGAAGAGTGGAAAAGAAAATTGAGAATGCGCTAGGTGACGATCAGTTTGGCTTTAGGAAAAGTAAAGGGACGAGAGAAGCAATTCTGACGTTACGGTTAATAATGGAAGCAAGGCTAAAGAAAAATCAAGTCACTTTCATAGGATTTGTCGACCTGGAAAAAGCGTTCGACAATATAAAATGGTGCAAGCTGTTCGAGATTCTGAAAAATGTAGGGATAAGCTATAGGGAGAGACGGGTCATATACAATATGTACAACAACCAAGACGGAATAATAAGACGATCAAGAACGAAGCGCTCGTATTAAGAAGGGTATAAGACAAGGCTGTAGCCTTTCGCCCCTACTCTTCAATCTGTACATCGAGGAAGCAATGATGGAAATACAAGAAAGGTTCAGGAGTGGAATTAAAATACAAGGTGAAAGGATATCAATGATACGATTCGCTGATGACATTGCTATCCTGAGTGAAGTGAAGAAGAATTAAGTGATCTGCTGAACGGAATGAACAGTCTAATGAGTACACAGTATGGTTTGAGAGTAAATCGGGTAAAGACGAAGGTAATGAGAAGTAGTAGAAATGAGAACAGCGAGGAAGTTAACATCAGGATTGACGATCACGAAGTCAATGTAGTTAAGGAATTCTGCTACCTAGGCAGTAAAATAACCAATGACGGACGGAGTGAGGAGGACATCAAAAGCAGACTCGCTATGGCAAAAGAGGCATTTCTGGCCAATAGAAGTCTACTAATATCAAATACCGGCCTTAATTTGAGGAAGAAATTTCTGAGGATGTACGTCTGGAGTACAGCATTGTATGGTAGTGAAACATGGACTGTGGGAAAACCGGAACAGAAGAGAATCGAAGCATTTGAGATGTGGTGCTATAGACGAATGTTGAAAATGAGGTGGACTGATAAGGTAAGGAATGAGGAGGTTCTACGCAGAATCGGAGAGGAAAGGAATATGTGGAAAACACTGATAAGGAGAAGGGACAGGATGATAGGACATCTGCTAAGACATGAGGGAATGACTTCCATGGTACTAGTGGGAGCTGTAGAGGGCAAAAACTGTAGAGGAAGACAGAGATTGGAATACGTCAAGCAAACAATTGAGGACGTAGGTTGCAAGTGCTACTCTGAGATGAGGAGATTAGCACAGGAAAGGAATTCGTGACGCGCCGCATCAAACCAGTCAGTAGACTGATGACCAAAAAAACAAAAAACCGCTGTGTTGTAAGGGTGACGCAGGTGACAACGAAAGGGCTTCTGGTATGAAAAGAAATGACACTTCGGACCATCGTTCCAGCTTGCCGGACCTTATTTCGGGTGACGGGCAGGTTAGTATCGCACCACTGTCCAGGGTACCTCCAGACATACGTTTCGCCTGGTACTTCACGAACCGGAGAGTTTCTACTACTCGTCTTCGTGCTTCCTAAGCCCTTCCTAGGCCAGGAAGATCACCGGATCTCTCCAAAATTGAGAACGTTTGGAGCAGTATGGGCGGGGCGCTCCAATAGTTTCGGGATTTTGTTGACATAACGCCCGATTGGACAGAGTTTGGCATAGTATCCCTCAGAGGGTATCCATCAACTCTATCAATCAATGCTAGGCCGAATAACTACTCGCAGAAGGACCGAGGTGGACCAGCCAATTATTGACTTGCTCAGTTTATACTCTTTCTCTAGAACAAATTTTCTGAAACTGTAATCATTCGTTTGTCCGTACACGTACATCACATCTATCGATTTCCATCTCATAGCACATGGGGAGAATTATTGTCGGCAAGCTTCTGTATTAACTGTAATTACTCGGATTGTGTTGTTATGGTCATTTCGCTGCACGTATGTTGGAGGAAGTAATATGTTGTCACATCCCTCCCGAAAAGTACTCTCTCGTATCTTCAATAGTATACTAAGGTGATAGAAGTCTTGGAATACGTCCTGGTGTCGTGTCGGGACTCCTTTTGCCCAACATAGAGCAGCAAGTGTCATTCGCTCAGCAAATCGTTGAAAGTCACCTGCAGAAGTATTGAGCCTTGCTGCCTCTGCAGCCGTCCATTCTCGCGTAGTGCTGCCGGTGCAGAATTTTGTGCACGAACTAACCTATCGAGTATGTCTCACAAATAATAAATGAGAGTCGTTTCGGGCAACCAATTTGGCGAAATTATTCCCTCAAATTGTTCACAATCAATTGCGAAGAATTGTGGTCGGGTGCCCTGACCTTTTTCCATCTATAAAAATTCCAGTGTCACTTGGGAACATGAAACCCATGAACGGGTTGCCGTGCTGCGTCTCGGATTAGTGCTGTTTCTAGGTTTCTGTCCTCTGTTGGAGGCCATACCGTATCGTTTAGTTGACATGATTATGGTTGTTTACCTTCTTGTCGTTTTGACTGGCGCTACTTGGTTTCGCAAGCATTACCTGTCCGCTAGTGGCAGCAGCGGCGGTTTCCGGGATGTAGTAACTGTGTCCCTGTCTTTGGGGCTAAGTCGTGCTTCTTCCGGGTCGTGTGAGTGACCAGTTCAGTTGGGGACTCAGGAGGAGCCAGGTCCGCACAGTCCGTGAACGCCGAGACCACTGGTGGCGCACATGGACTACCGGATCGAAGGCGTGCGGTCACGAGGGTACACGACCTCGTCGTAAACCGGATCCTGCAAGTTTAAGTTGAGTGCATTTGAATACAAGTAGAGAGACCTCCACCACTGTGAGATCTTTGCGATTCTCTAGTGGCTTGGGTTCATGCTGCTGCTCGTAGTGTTGCTGAGGCGAAGAGGAGCGAATGGAGTGCTTAGGGAAGGCGGATCTGGACTTAGTAATTACTATTTATTCCGTTCAGTTTGCAGCTATTTGTTAAGTTCAACCAGAGGTATTCTTCCTGCCTCGTGGCTGCTAATGCCCCAGTTACCAGCCCTGGGGGTTAGTGTATGTAACGGCAGTGTACGTTTCCTCGCCTTGCCGCTGCTGTCCGGTGAGCCGTGTAGTTCTGAGAGCTTTCTTGATTGTAGGTTGGTTGGCGATTCTTCTGCTCTGGTGGTAGTGATTCATTTCTCGTTCTGGACGCTCTAAGCACAGTATTCTGCGGGCGGAGTCCAGACCACCAGTTCCGGCTCTGACGTATTTTTACATCTTTGCATTTGGTTTACTGGAAGTCAGGTAGTCTCAGCAAGATTATCATTAGCCATTCGTTAGACTGCCACCATCTTGTAAAGTGAATGCAACTCTTGGCTGCCTATCTCATCGCTCGAGAAAGTGATTTTTGCCGGACCTACTCAGAGGTCGATTCCTGGTATACCTTCTGTGACTGGTCCTTGTGTTTTATTATTGTAATCTGTATTTTAATCTATGTTTCTAAATTCTTTTGTTACATTGCCGTTCTTGGCGTTACAACAAGGTTAAAAGTTTGTGCTACCGAGTTTACCATCATTTTGTCTCACCCATTTGGTGAGCAGTTGCCTGTCTCTGTAAATTAACCTTGCTATTGCATCGCTGTTTTACAGTATGTTTGTTAAACTTTTTATTACTGCCGTTCTTGGCGTTCAAGGCCTTCAGCCGTGACTGTGATTACTTGCATTAAAATTCTAATTGGGATCACATTGGCTTGTTTCTAAAACATTATTTTCTGTGTCTGTATTTTATGTTCATTTGGTAAATTGTAACGCATTGAAAGCACTATTATTTACACAGTTGTTTATTCCTCCATTAATAACATGTGATATCTTTATTTATTGCTGAGTCGGGAAACGCCGTTTTAAAATAAATGTGTGTAATTGCAAAGGGAACCAACAGTAACTGTTTACGGCCCCGTCCACAATCGTAACCGAATCCTGCCTTCCCTGACCACCATGTTTCAACGGTTGCAGATGGTCTCCAAGTAGTCGAACATAACCATTTCCACTCAATGATCGGTTCACTTGGACCACGGGACCCAGTCTATTCCATGTATACATAGCTCACACCGTTATGGAGTCACCATCAGCCTGCCTTGTTGACAACTTGGGTCCATGGTTTCGTTGGGTCTGCCTCATACCTGAACCGTGCACCAACTCTTACCTACTGAAATTGGGACTCATCTGATCAGGCCACAGTTTTCCAGTCGTCTAGGGTCCAACCGATATGGTCCCGAGCCCAGTAGAGGTGTTGCAAGCGATGTCCTGCTGTTTGCAAAGGCACTTGCGTCTGTCATCTACTGTCATAGTCCTTTAACGCCAAATTTCGGAACTCTGCCCTAACGTAGACAATCATCGTACGTCGCACATCGAATTGGGCGGTTTTTTGCTCAGTCTGCTTATCTGTTGGCTACGAAAATGCCGCTGTTCTCGCTCGTTAAGTGAAGGCCGTCGGTCATTGCCTTGTCTGTGGTGAGAGGCAATACATGAAATTTCGTATTCTCGGAACGCTCTGGACTCTATCTCGGAATATTGAATTCTATAGCGATATCCGCATTGGAATGTCCCATGTGTCCAGCTCCAGCAACCATCCCATGTTGAAACTCTCTCAATTCTCTTCGTGCGGCCGTAATCACGTCGGAAACAATGCCACGTGAATCACCTGAGTACAAATGACAGCTCCGCAACTCCTGGAGCGTTTGCCACTGGAGTGTGCTGTGCATCTGTGCAACGCTGTCACGCCGATTAAACGATGCCGTGACAAAAAGTGAAGCATTTTGTAGGATCTGCTTTATCACTTTCATCCTACCTGGTAAGCGTCCCAGTCTGATGAACAATACTTAAGAAGTGGACATCGCTTTTTAAACCATTTCTTTAGTGGATATATTTCTGAGGTGTTTTGGGCTCATGTATGCGTTGGTTTAAACCTTGGTTCCTATTCTTTGATTGGTTTTCGGCGATTATTGCAATTATGCCGCTGTTCGCTCTCTCCGTGAGAGGCAGCAGCGGTGTGTATCGATATTCGCACCTTGTACTATCTTTGGTCTGGTGCTCATAGTTTCCAGCTGTGCTGCGTACGAGTGGTCAGTCGGTTGGCGTGGAGCAGCGAGGAAATGTCCACGGGGCGTAGTTTGGCGGGGCCCGCTGGTGGTCTCTATGCAGTGTCGGAGTGTGTGGGGCTGTTCTCATTGCTGCGAGGTCCATGGCTCACCGACCCTTGACACGAAAGTTGAGTTTAGATTTAATTTACCAGCGAGGCAACACTGTTCACATTCTGCCATTTGGTTCTCGTTGTTGGCTGTTGGGACATTCCCATGAGCAACGACGTCTGTGTTAGAGTTGGCGATGATTTAGCCACCGTCCGATGGAGTCTAACTGTATTTGGTTATTTTCAATTGAAGTGCACCGGAGGAATTTTCTGCCTTGTGGCCGTTAACGTTCTGGTTACCTGCCCTCGCCGTTGACGTAAATTTAGGCAGTGTCCTTTCCTCACCTTGTTGTCGCTGTCCAGCACGGTGTGCAGTTTGACAGCTTAATGTACGCCTGGTTGTGGGTGTCCATGCCTTTTACCGTTGCATTGAACTCCTGGTTGGGTGCGCAAGTTACCTTGTCGGTGGGTCCGTTAACTGTCTGCTGGTTGGGTTGTCGTCGGATCGAGAATGGTTGGGCCGTCTGCCTGTCTCACCTAAGTGAACGTTAGTATTTCAAGTGCTGGCCGACCCACAAAACTTCTGAGCACCATTAACTGCACTGCCTTTTATTATTTTCTGTTGTGTGTATTTACATGGCTCATAGCCGATGGATTTGAATTAAAGTTGAATTATTTCAGTTGTGTTTTGAGTCATGGCCTTCAGCCGTTTTAAAATTAAAATTCCTTGCTCGTCAAGTGTCGGTAGCTCAGTTGGTAGAGCACTTGCCCGCGAAAGGCAAAGGTCCCGAGTTCGAGTCTCGGTCGGGCACACAGTTTTAATCTGCCAGGAAGTTTCATATCAGCGCACACTCCGATGCAGAGTGAAAATCTCATTCTGGAAACATCCCCCAGGCTGTGGCTAAGCCATGTCTCCGCAATATCCTTTCTTTCAGGAGTGCTAGTTCTGCAAGGTTCGCAGGAGAGCTTCTGTAAAGTTTGGAAGGTAGGAGACGAGGTACTGGCAGAAGTAAAGCTGTGAGTACCGGACGTGAGTCGTGCTTCGGTAGCTGAGTTGGTAGAGCACTTGCCCGCGAAAGGCAAAGGTCCCGAGTTCGAGTCTCGGTCGGGCACACAGTTTTAATCTGCCAGGAAGTTTCAAGTGTTACATTGTTTGAGCCTTCAGTCTGTTTAACACATAATTTAAAGATAAAGCCATGGGCCTTCTGCCCATTAAAAATTATTTTAGTTGTGGTTTAAGTCATGGCCTTCAGCCGTTTTAAAATTAAAATTCCTTGCTTGTCAAGTGTTAGATTGTTTGAGCCTTCAGCTTGTTTAATATATTGTTTATAGATAAAGCCTTGGACCTTCTTTCTAATAAAAATTATTTTAGTTGTGCTTTAAGTCATGATCCTTCAGCCGTTTTAAAATTAAATTGTTTGGGCCTTCAGCCAAATTATAGAACTTCCTTAACGTAAGGCCTTCTGCCTTCTAACCTTAACGTGAGGCCTTCTGCCTTCTAAATATTCTTTTTGGCGTCTGAATTTCGAGATTATGGTTTTTAGCCGTTTTTCTTTAAATGAAAGTGGTTGTGCCCGTAAGGCAAAAGATGTTGTTGTTGTTGTGGTCTTCAGTCCTGAGACTGGTTGGATGCAGCTCTCCATGCTAATCTGTCCTGTGAAAACTTCTTCATCTCCCAGTACATACTGCAACCCACATCCCTCTGAATCTGCTTAGTGTATTCATCTCTTGGTCTCCCCCTACGATTTTTACCCCCCACGGTGCCCTCCAATGCTAAATTTGTGATCCCTTGATGCCTCAAAACATGTCCTACCAACCGATCCCTTCTTCTAGTCAAGTTGTGCCACAAACTTCTCCACAATCCTATTCAATACCTCCTCATTAGTTACGTGATCTACCCACCTTATCTTCAGCATTCTTCTGTAGCGCCACATTTCAAAAGCTTCTATTCTCTTCTTGTCCAAACTGGTTATCGTCCATGTTTCACTTCCATACATGGCTACACTCCATACAAATACTTTCAGAAACGACTTCCTGACACTTAAATCTATACTCGATGTTAACAAATTTCTCTTCTTGAGAAACGCTTTCCTTGCCATTGCCAGTCTACATTTTATATCCTCTCTACTTCGACCATCATCAGTTATTTTACTCCCTAAATAGCAAAACTCCTTTACTACTTTAAGTGTCTCAATTCCTAATCTAATTCCCTCAGCATCACCCGACTTAATTTGACTACATTCCATTATCCTCGTTTTGCTTTTGTTGATGTTCATCTTATATCCTCCTTTCAAGACACTGTCCATTCCGTTCAACTGCTCTTCCAAGTCCTTTACTGTCTCTGACAGAATTACAAGGTCATCGGCGAACCTCAAAGTTTTTACTTCTTCTCCATGAATTTTAATACCTACTCCGTCGCGTGTTCAGCCGATAATTAAGATCAAGAATTTGTACCGTAATGTTTGGTCAAATAAATAAAGTTATATGTGTTCGACTATAACTGACAGCCACTCATTTTGGCCCCTTTCCACAATTCCTACTACCAGTCCTGTCATGCGGGTTTAGCAGGGCGTCTCAATTTCATTTCCTTAAGACTCATACAGTTTGTTTTATGTGATCATTCCAAATAAGGTCTTTCAAAGTGATTGTGCACTAAAGTTAATCCCTTGGGACGAAATTGAACAACCACCCTCATAGTGCTACAAAAATCACTCTGAAACGAGCACCATCTGAGCATGAAGCGCTACGCAATTTGAAACCAGTAACGGCAAAATGAGAACCCTATCAACAGGGAAGGCCATTGGTTGCAGTCACTGCTGGTGGACTTGGTCAAATATCCCGATGCCTCCTCCATCCCCAGTCCCAGCATAAACGCCGTCTCTAATAACCTCATCGTTGACGGGGCGTCAGGTCCTAATAGTGCTTTGTTTTGTTTGTGAAGCAATCAGAAATGGCTCTGAGCACTATGGGACTTAACTTCTGAGGTCATTAGTCCCCTAGAACTACTTAAACCTAACTAACCTAAGGACATCACACACATCCATGCCGGAGGCAGGATTCGAACCTGCGACCGTAGCGGTCGCGCGGTTCCAGACTGTAGCTTCTAGAACCGCTCGGCCACCCCAGCCTGCTGTGAAGCAATCATTGCAGGGTACTTGTAAATCCCCCCATTTCAGCGAATATGTTAAATATCACCAAAACCTGCTGTCATAGGAATCAGTAAGGTGAGGTAACCGTCATTCTCGTTATCTCCATCTTTAGAGGAAAGGGCGGAAAAGAGAAAAACATTCAATTGACACTCGACGAGCTGCGAAGCGAAGGGCCGTTAACTTCGCCGTAACACGCGCGCCAGTAATGCGGTGTTCGTCGAGTGTCCGCGCCGAGAGCTTCCGAAAGCAAAACTTCTCTCTTTCCGGTACTCTTGCTAATGAACGGGCCGTGTCGTCGAGTCTGCGCTTTACGACCGAGATAACGCGGATTTTCTGTCTGCTCTTAATCATCAGATTCACAATATTTGCCTAGCAAATGGCACGGTAAAAATTATGTAAACATTTATTTCCTCTGCAGTCGGTAAACACATGTTTCCTGCGCCCCCAGCAAAACCTGAAATCGTTGTTGACTCTGTAAGAAAGTTTCAACGGTTTATTTAGGAGGACGTGGCTGCAGCAACTACCGTATAAATGTTTGCAGAAGATGAAAGCCTTTTGATTAAAGCGCACAGAGAATCAGATGTGCAGTGAAAAGCACCTGTGGCAACAAATAAAGCAGGAACATGGTCTTGAGTTTTTTTTAATTCTAAACATTAGGGGTAGAAACGAGCAAGATGAAATGTAAATTCTATGATTCGTTAATAGTGTCGCTGTAGATTGTTTAGGCTTTTACTAGTTTCCAAGGAACTTTTGTAGCTACACCGTAGTACTGCCAATCAAACTTTTGTGCAATAAGTAAATATGAAAGTAACTTTCGCATGACGTAACGCGCCAAGTAAAACACCCCAACGAAATTTGGACCATACATAGAAAGAGATGCCCTTTTATTCAATTACAAAACGCGATTGAAGGTGAATTTAAGCCTTATATATATATATATATATATATATATATATATATATATATATATACATATATATGCTTAAGTTCACATTAAATCATAATATATAAATATATATATACATATATATGTGGCGTCCCATTTATCTTGACCATCCTGAATAACTGTTTGTCCAGATGCAACTTACAGTATGTTTCAAGCAAATATTCTTTAGCCGTCAGGGCCACATCAATCAGCATGATTAATTTCGTTGCAAATTTGTTTTTTACAAAGATATGAACAGCGGTATGACTTTTCTAAATGGCCCCCTGTACTTTTTATTCAGTAATTCATTTCCTCTGCTAAAGACCTATTCAAAAATGTATCACAGTGTACCGTTCACTGAAACACAACGTTGTTAATTACATAACACAACACTGACTTTGAGCCCACGATCACAAACACGTCCACTTGATGGAATTGTCAGAAAACAAATGAAAAGCAAGTAAAAACGTAACACAAAATTGACTTTGACTCTCCTGTACCATTTCCCAGGAGTGGAACATTCAAAGGTGCTCAAAGTGGTGAGCCTGGACACCGATACACTGGTACACTCGTTGAATGAAAGAATTGTTTACTGTTTCCAGTATTGCCTGCTGAAAATTACAAACAAGCGCGATACGTTAATGCATGTCCTCTGAAGTTGTTGGAATATCGCTATAGACAACGTCTCTAATGCATACACAAAGAAAAAAGTGCAGAGGTTTTAAATCGGGAGACCTAGCAGGCCAAGTAAGTGTTCCTCGACCAATCCATCTTGCAGGATACCTTCGGTTCAGGATACGATGTGCACATTCATAGTGTTGATACCACATAAGCATTCTGGTTCTGAGCGGCACTTCAGCCAGAAGAGGCGGAAGAACTCGTCTGAGGAAATTGGCATACGCTGTGCCGTTTAGTCTACCATTAATGAAATAAGGGCCAATAATTGTAGTAACAAGCATCCCGTACCTAATGTTAGCCCTCGATTGACGCTGACGTTCCACCCGTCTAAGCCATCTCGGGTTGTCGCTGGACCAAAAATGCATGTTCCTTGTATTTACCTGTCCTTTGTTTGGTAAGGAACATTGAAGAAGAAGTTCGGGTTGGGGAGGTTTTGCTGCTGTGCACACCGGCAGAACTGTACACGATTCTGGAAATCATTGCCGTGCAGTTCTTGATGTAGGCGCACATGGTATGGACGGAACCGGTGATATGTAAGAATACGATATACACTGGTTTTGGAAATGCCAATATCGTCTTCAAGCTGTCGTGTGCTCACATGTGGATTCACAGCAATGGATGCGACAACTGTAACTTCGGCAGCTTCGTCTGTGCGACTTCTACGACGAATGAGTTGAAACTTCCCGTTTCCTGAAGCATCGCAGCACGAGGAGAATACATCCGTCGGGAAGGTAGGTTGGTGTCAGGATATCGCTCTCTGTACTGTTCAGCTGCTGCGTAGCATTTAGCCTGCCTTCAACAACAACAACAACAACAACAGTTTGTAGGAAGGACAGCCTCTACTATATGCCTACTGTACACAACATTATTTAAAGGACTGATCTACTGTACTAAATGTACCCGTACATAAGTAAACAGTGTTACAATTACTGTTCTGCTAACTTACATTCCACATAAATGAGTAGCATTTCTACCTTCTCTTCGTTGGTGTACATTCTACTCACACAAATCTTCAACTTACGATGGTTGACGGAATGAGGTTTACATTCTACTTATGTTTACATTTGTCGTATGTCAATATCAGCACGTGAATGTGTTTTATTACCCCGAGTACCTCCACCATGCACTGGGAGAGTCAACGTGAGTGTTGTGTTGTGTAATTAATAACGTTGTGTTTCAGTGAATGGTACACTGTGATACATTTTTGAATAGGTCTTTAGGAGAGGAAATGAATTACCGAATAAAAAATACAGGATGCCATTTAAAAAAGTCATACCGCTATTCATATCTTTGTAAACAACAAAGGCTACAACGAAGGCAATCATCGTGATTGATGTCCCCCAGACGGCTGAACAACATGTACTTGAAACATTTTGTAATCTGCATCTGGACAAACAGTTATTTAGGGAGGGTCAAGATAAATGGGACTCTCTCTCTCTCTCTCTCTCTGTGTATATATATATATATATATATATATATATATATATATATATATATATATATATATATATATGTGTGTGTGTGTGTGTGTGTGTGTGTGTGTGTGTGTGTGTGTGTGTCCGCCGTTTCAAGGGTTCAGTGAGTCCCACCTTCCTCCTTATGGACGATAACGCACGGCCCCACTGAGCTGCCATCGTGGAGGAGTAGCATGAAACAGAATATATCAGGCGAATGGAATGGCCTGCTTGTTCTCCATACCTAAACCCCATCGAGTTGGGTTGGGATAGTCTGGATCAGTGCCTGTTGGAGCTCCTGAAGTGTAGTAGGGGTTTGAAGACGTGCAGCGATACGTCGACCGAGAGCATCCCAGACGTGCTCGATGGGGTTTAGGTCTGGAGAACAAGCAGGCCATTCCATTCGCCTGATATATTCTGCTTCATGCTACTCCTCCACGATGGCAGCTCAGTGGAGCCGTGCGTTATCGTCCATAAGGACGAAGATGGGACTCACTGAACCCTTGAAACGGCTGACATACTGGTCCAAAATAACGTCCCGGTACACCTGACCTGTTACAGTTCCTCTGTCAAAGACATGAAGGGGTGCACGAGCACCTATCATAATCCCACTCCACACCATCAAACCACGACCTCCATACAGGTCCCTTTCAAGGACGTTAAGGGGTTGGTATCTGGTTGCTGATTCACGCCAGATGAAAACCCGGCGGGAATCGCTGTTCAGACTATACCTGGACTCGTCCGTGAACACAACCTGGGACCACTGTTCCAATGAGTTACTGTGTTCTTGACACCGGGATTTACGGGCTCTCCTGTGACTAGGGATCAGTGTAATGCACCTTGCATGTCTCCGGGCGAATAAACCATGTCTCTTCAGTCGTCTGTAGAGTTGTGTGTCTGGAGACAACTGTTCCAGTGTCTGCGGTAATGCCCCGAGCAAGGCTACCTGCAGTACTCCGTGGCCGTCTGCGGTCACTGTGGACGTCCCTTAATGTAGTGCCTGGACACGTCTCCTGTCTGCTGGAATCGTTGCCATAATCTTGAGATCACCCTTTGTGGCACACAGATCTCCGTGCTATGACCGGCTGTGCTTGTCCAGCCTCCAGTCGTCCTAGTATTCTACCCCCCATAAGGTCATCAATATGTGTTCTCTGACCCATTATCAACACACAGTCACCATTAGCACGTCTGAAAACGTCGGAACACTTATTCGCTGCAACGTACTCTGACATGCACCAACACACCTCTGCGTACGTGGACCGCAGGTCAAATGCACCGCATGGTCCTACGCCGTGACGATTTAAACCCGCGAACCGGCCACCAGAGCGTTTTTTCTTAATGTGTGAGCATTATCCTTGACATCTTGGGTTGTCGGGTGTTCTGCGTCGTACTTGCACGATATTTCGGTCACGTAGCTCGTGACCTTCATCAGGTGCGACCTGAGACTGCTCCTCGAGTGGACCTGGTCCAGTGGACCTGGTCACGAGCTACGTGACCGAAATATCGTGCAAGTACGACGCTGATATCCGGCAGAACACCCGACAACCCAAGATGTCAATAGATCGCCGGGAAAGCCTGAAGAGTTACGGCATTTTCCTTAATTTATGAGCATGAGTGTAGATATGAAATGTCCCTTTCGTCTAGCAGCGTCTACCAGTGCGTTCAGTCTGTTAATTCCAGTCGTGTGGCCATAATCACCTGAGTATAAATGAGAGGGCCACCAATGCCGTGCCCTTTAATACCTCTGTACAGGACGGTACCGCCATTCGTATGTATTTATGTGTATCGCTGTCTCATGCCTTCTGTCAGCTCTGAAACGTGCTCCCATGCTCACGACGTGGTTGGTAACGAGCTCTCATGGTAGGGTATGGCATTCCTTGACGAGGGCGGTTGAGAGATGGTGGAGGGTCGTTGGTGCACGTGGAAACACTGTAGTCCACGTGTCTTCGACGGGATTTAAATCGGAGCAACGGGGATGCCAGTCCAGTCCACGAATATTCTCTCGCTCCACGAGCTCATCTATTTGCGCTGCTGGATGCGGTCGTACATTTTAATCCATAAAAACTAGTCAAATGCAAGTAGGATTAGAGCAATGAGGGTCCCGTGGAATTTTAATTAAGTGTATAGTGGGAATCGAGAATCACAACGATCTTTGCCTGTCTTCGATGTAAGTGCTATCAAGATATTGGTCCCGAGAATTCCAAGAGAGTGTCAAAATCTCTACAGTAATTCCTCAGACAAGTCGAGATATAGAAAACGGAAGCGAGCAGCAGACTTCAGTTCATATACGTAGATTTATTTAATATATTTTATTGACTTACAAGGTGTACACCTTTGCTTCCGCCGTTTTTTCCCCAACATTTGAGGCTTTAATGAAACAAATTGGTTACACATGTATCATTCAAAGTATTTTCCATCACTGGCCACAACTTTCTCTCATCTTTCTGGCAGTGTACGAATCCCACGTCGAAAAAATTATTCATCTTTTGAAGCGATCCACGAATCGATCCAATTTGTGACTTCTTCATGAAATCGGATGTGCTGGTCAGCCAGGCCATGCGCCATTGATCTGAACAGGTGGTAGAGGGAGTAATGTCTGGAGAATACGGCGGGTGGGGTAGGACTTCTCGTTTTAACATTTCCAAGTACGTTTTGACCTCTTTTGCAATGCGGGGTTGAGCGTTGTGGTGCTGGAAAATTACATTGTCGTGCCTCTCACTGTATTGAATCCGTTTGTCTTTTAATGCTCTGCTCAAACGCATTAATTGCGTTCAATAACGATCACCTGTGATTGTTTCACTTGATATTAACACCTCATAGTACACGACTCCGAGCTGGTCCCACCAAATGCAGAGCATTATCTTGGAGCCGTAAGTATTGGGTTTGACCGTCGACGTGAAAGCATGGCCGCGATATCCCCATGATTTTTTGCTTTTAGGGTTATCGTAATGAACCGATTTTTCGTCCCCAGTCACAATACGATGCAGAAATCGCTTCCGGTTTTGGCTCTGAAGCAACTGTTGAAAGGTGGCTACACTGAGCCACAGTGGCAGAGATTGCGCCAAAGAGTATTATTCCGCCGCCTCCACTGGCAGTGCTTGCAGAGATGTCGTAGTGAAGAGTTCTTGTCGAGAAGTCGTAGTGAAAAGTTCTTGTCGAGATGTGGCAGTAGTCAGTGCTTATCGAGATGTGGCAGTAGTGAGTCGGTGTTGAGATGTTGTAGTAGGGAGTGATTGTTCCATGTTTTATGCAGTTTTTTTGATGGGCTAGACAGCAGATGTTGTTCGAATGGAGATACTGTAATGATCAGAGTGCTTTTCGTCAATATATATTTAGGTAAAAAAAATTCCCTTTTCTTTTTATGATTTCAGTATCTTAAATAATGCGTCATTACAGGTTCAGTCAACAAAGCATCTGGCTTGTGTTCTTGTATTAGAGTGTAATTTTGGTTTTCTTGCAATTATAGTATTTCTATATTTTTTTAATTACTTCGGTATAAATGGTATTTAAAATTTCTTGTCTTATTGAAGAAGAACTGTGCCAGATGTGTATGTTGAATCACACCTCCACGCACAGAACAGTTACACTTGTGTTTTGTTTTTTCCTACGTTTTATAGTTGCTGGGGACTTAATTAATTAATTGTGTTAACGAAAATTTTCTTTCATTCTTTGTTGTTATTCTATGCAGTCAGATTGCGTACTAAAACTAGTCAGGGCCAACCGTTTACGAGACCTCGTAATCGGACATTCAGCTACGAAAAATAAAAATTATTTGCATTAAATCTATTTCATGAAGCCCCCATGCACTTGAAGACCCTGCCAGGATCGTCCCTTGGAATTCTTCTGATTGTAAAACTAGCAGACAGTAGTATTGTTGTAGTAAATTGTAGTTTAGTAATTGCAGTCTATATTACATGTGTAGATTTGGTAATTGTCATTCTTCTAATGGTATTTTGCAAAATTTAATTTTTGATGTCTTGTCTACGGGTTTGAAAATTTAGTGCAATTATTTCAATTGTTCGTTAATCGTGTTTGAAGGAAACATTTCGTGTGAATGGTATTGTTGGAGATAAAGAGTCATTGTGTGTCATTTTCGTACAGTGACGAGTTTTGTATGTTTTGTAAATGATCACGCGATCGATGAAACAGGCAAAAATGATGAATAGTCAGAATAACGAAATTGTTGACGTGGCGAACTCGCCAACACAGGAGAACAGGATGATGAATAATGAAGTTGAAAACAATTTAATAAGTAGGGAAAATAGTCCGGAAACAGTTCAAAATATTTCACAATCGAAAAATTTTCAGATTACGTGGTTAACGACGGAAGAAATGGAGCAGTTGATGGGTGCTATACTAAATTTGGGATCTCAGTTAGAATCACTACTAGGAACAATTAAAACCGAATTAAAAACAGTGGGATCACAGTTAAGATCTGAATTAAAAAACAGTGGGATCACAGTTACGATCTGAAATTAAAACTGATATGGGAACAATGGAAACACGGTTAGACTCACTGGGATCACAAATAGGAACAAGTAAAACTGAGATGGAAACAATGTAAACACAGTTAGGCTCACGAACAGGGACATGTTTCAAAAACATGAAAGATGAATCAAAGAAAGAAATTAGAAAAGAAGTACAACCGATTTTGAATGCTCACAATAATAGTTTAATTTCAATAAAAATTAGACAAGAGGAACAGGACAGAGAACAGGAAGAAAGAGATCGCGTGATAGTACAGAAAGTTTCAGAGTTGAATTTGCAACGTGCACACGATAAGGAGGAAATATTTGAGAGAATCGAGGAATCCGTACCAAATGACAGAATAAATAATCTAACACAACAATATGAACAGTTAACTACTAAATGTGTCAACACTGAAACCCGAGTCGCGACACTTACAGAAGACGTAAATAAACAGGAAAGAGTTGAGGAGATTTCAGATAAATTGACAAGTCTTAGTTTAAATGGGGACAGAGATTCGGATGATCCAGCTCCATTACCATTTGCAGAAACCGAAGAGTACCAGAACATAAATAAGCATATTGAAAATCAGGGAAAATTTAATGAACGCGTTAAAAGGGAATTTGAGGCATTACGAAAGCAAGTCAAACAAATTGAAGGCGAAATCGTAGGAAAAGACAGCAAAAGAAATTTGGAATCACAGATAGCGGAGGGGTTTGAAGAAAACAATTTGTTTCATTTACGAGAAGCAACAAGAGAGCGCCAGGCGCGCGAACTTGACAATGATCGACATTGGGACAGGGACAGTCGCGGTTGGTCTTTGTCGCCACGAGGAGAAAACTTTGACTATAAACACCTCTTAACTGTTCGGAAATTTAAGATATTTCGCAGTTCTAAGAATGACATACATCCATGTTCATGGTCAGGTCAATTTGCGTACGCACTTCCGCCAAATTTGCCACTAAGTCACAAACTGGAAATTATGTGCGGCTATTAATGTTCTCAGGGGATTCACTACACTAAGTGAATATGTGGCGTATCGTGCATAGGGCCCCGAGCTGTAGTGATGCTATTTCCCTTTTAGTTTTCTGCACCGCTGCCTACTCTTTTACTATTCTTTGCATCTGTCAAAACAACTCTTCGACAATCAGTCTATCTAGAGAGACGGTAAACAATAACCGGATATGACTATTTTACCTAAAAGTGATTTCGGAAATTACCGTTTGGACTTACTGTATCTTCTGCAGCATTCATTCGTAGTTTAAACGAAATTTTACCTGTTTATCTTCGTGACAATATTACTTCATATGTTGACGATATTCTTATTGCGAAACGTTCTTGGAGTGAGCATAACAAAATTTTGGATTCATTATTACGTATTTTTGCAAGAGTTGGCATTACAGTGAACTTGGAAAAATCTGAATTAGGTCTTTCCAGGTGAAATTTCTTGGTCATATTATTTCTACAGAAAGTATTCTCCCTGATCCAGAGAAGCTAGACGCTATTCGTAATTATGCTGTTCCTACCACAAAACGTGATGTTCGTAGTTTCCTTGGTGTCTGTAATTTTCTTAGACGCCGTGTTAGATTGGACGATTTGGCCACACCTCGTTCTTGCGATCTATCTGGAAAGTTCTTTTTAAGCGAAAATCGGTCGACAACTCTGTTTGGTTAGTTTGTATTCCTGATGAGTGGGTCAATAAATTGATTTGGTACGCACATTTCAGTTATGCACACTTTGGTCCCAGAAAATGCTTTCATAAATTACGAGAAAATTGTTACTTCAGTAACATGGAAAAACGTATTCGATCTGTTCTTGCCAAATGCAAATTATGTCAAAAGGCTAAGCCGCCAACTATTTCTCACAGAGCACCGTTGTTTCCTATCATTCCAGCGAAATTAAAGGACATGGCTGCAGTCGATTTGTTCGGTCCAGTGGTTCGTTCTACTAGTGGTTTTGCGTACATTTTCGTAGCAGTGGAACTGACACCAAAATATGTGTGTTTTACACTTTTATGCAAAGCTCGTTCAGTATCTAATGCTTTCATCAAACATTTTCTTAAAGAACTGTGTCATGTTGATAAGGTTATATCAGATAATGGATCACAGTTTCGTTCTAAAATTTGGCTTCGTACTCTACGGCGTCGTAAGATTAAACCAATTTTCATTTCACTTTTTCACCCTCAATCTAACGCTTCAGAGAGATGAATGAAGGAAATCAATAAATTGTGTCGACTTTATTGTCATCAGAATCACAGAACGTGGGATCAGTATCTTCATATTTTTCAAAACATTCTGAATGAACTTCCTAATGACTAAACTTCTTTACCACCTATACTGATAATAAAAAACAAAGCACCGACAAATCGCATTTCTGAAATTGTTCCTTTTCCGCCTACACGGAAACTGCGACATTCTGAAGTTGTCAACATGGCTCTACAAAATATTGCATCTGCGGCTGCTAGAAGAGAGAAATCAGCTAAACATCCTGGTCATTTAAAAATCTTGTCAGTTGGTGAGAAGGTGTTAATTAAGTCTCATCGTTTGCCTCACAAAGGAAAGGGATTGTGTCGCAAATTTTTCTGCTTTATAACGGTCCATATAGAGTTCGCAAAATTATTCATGATAACATTGTCGAAGTAGAAACTCTTAAATTTCGACGCTCTAAGGGAATACATCATATATCGAACATTAAAATTTTTGTGGAATGACATACTTTTGAGAAACTAACAGCTACATGTAAACATGCAGAGAATATAAGGATACCGCGCTGTGTCTTGGCGGCGGCACATACTCAAAGCAACAGTCAAGTCTGCGCGCCGCACAAGGCAGTCGTTGACCGCAAACAATTACTTCCTACGTCACGCGCCTACAGCTGATCGAGCGCTCAGTGCGAATGCACTGACAGCAGTAAACAAATACACAGGCTAATTTCTCCGATTAAATTCAGTATAAAGCTATACTGACTTGATAAATTATGTTATTAACGTTCAGTATTTTTCAGGATACGGTTCTATAAAATATTTAAGAACTTCAGGTAAATTCTGTGCGTGTCCGACGTTAAGACGACTTGCTATCGAGAAAATTTCAGGAAGAATGTAATTTCGGAGAAGAAACTAATTAACTAAAAAGGTAACTATTAATTGAGTTTATTTTTCAGGTAACATATTTCCACTTAGGTACGTACTTTAGACGTAATTTGCTGCTCGCGATTACGTGATTCAGACTTTGTGCTAAATTTCATGTTCTATGAATTTACTTGTGAAGCGACGTGCTTGCGTACGCTAACTGATTTTGACAATGATTGATTAATGAACAGGGTTGTTATTTGTATATATTATGCATCGCTTGGCTGCACTGCTTTTTCACTGACGTCATATTCTTTTTATTATGTGCCAGCTGTGCTTATTTATTTAAATTATAATTGTCACTTGATTAATTGTGCTGATGTGGTTATGTATGTAAGTTATACTTTGTGATGTATCTGCTTGCGACTTCATGTTTACTGATTAAGATGACATATGAACATTTATTTGCTTATGCTGATATGATACTAATGACCTGTTTATTATGTAAGATATATATTTGCTGCTGTGCGTATGGATTGCATATTTATACATTTCTGTTTGTTGTCATAACTACTCTTTAATTTGGTATATAGAAATGCTCACATACTGTGTACGAACATGGAGTTTAGGTCACACTATGGTATTAATTATAGATTGTTCGCTTGGCAGAGCCTCGTTGTAGGGATTGTGCTACATCCACTTGTTGACATTCTGTTCTCTACTGGTATATTTACTCGTTATTGCATGTTTTCTTACGCTCAGTGCTTTATATTTTTAAGATAAGAAAATGAACTGCTATAATTCGACGAACGACATTAGTACAAGAAACTTCATAGAAGTCACATGAGCTGGAGGTTTAATGGAAGCTGTATAAATTTATGTAATAGGAAGGAAGCTAACGACATGACATACGAACACTAGGGTTAGACCATTGACAGTTATTACACTACATTCTTCGTGAGCAATTGAAATAGCAAGTGACACTTGCCACAAAAAATACTCCACATGTTTGCTTCTGCCATGATTCTTGAAGTGGTGTACACACTGTGAAATATTATGATCATTCACACTCCGTAATCGTACTTAATTACTGAGAGTTATTCGAACTAAAGTCTGTTAGAGGTCTTGTATGCATTTCTTTTATTTAATGATGGATAAGGTAACCAAAATGTATTTTATGATTCATAATGAGTAGAAGATATGGGTCAGGTTGACTACACAGAGGTTGTGTGTGGACATTGTGTCTTCGGATTGTATGGGATGATGAACTGAAGTTTGCACTAGAATTTTATCTGTACTTGTTCGAGGAGACTCACTAGAGGAAAGAGTTGTTATGGAAGTGAAATGATATTGGTAATAAGGTTTATATGTATCGACGTATTGAAGAGGTATTATTGAGGTATTGAAATTATGTGAAGTTGATGATTATTGGAGTTTTAGTGGACAAGAGGTAAGGTAAATGATATTGATGATAAGGTTTATATCTATCGACATAAGAGGTATTATTGAAGTATTAAGATTATGTGATGCTGATGATTATTGGAGTTTTGGTGGATAAGAGGTAAAGTAAGTGAGGAGCATATTTATTTTTGTTGGTTTATATGGAACAAGGAGGATGAAGATGGCAGACTAGAACACTAAAGCAGAAGGAAGATTGTCTACACACACACTTTGTTAAATCACTAAGCAGTATATACTTTTTTTTGAGAGAGGAAGTAATTGCATATCTTGGCTCACTGATAGTTGTTCAGCAACCGTACATTTTGATCTGGCTTGGCAAACATTGGTCTTGACATGATGACTATGACGTTGACTAACTATTATTGACTGTTATACATTGCTGCCACTACTACTTGATACACATGATGAACATCAAATTTTGACAGAATTGCATTTACACAGTTAACACTATTCAATTACACAGTAGTACTTAAATGTGGATGAAAGATGAGTGAGTGTGTTTTCCCTTCCTAATCCCAGATAAGTGGCACCGACTTATCTCCTAAATATTATTTTACTTGTTTGTTGTGGCTTGCACTGACACCCATAAATATTATAGGTTTACCGATATTTTGTGTATTTGTAATAGTTAATATGACAATTATCTGACATCATTTGTGTGTTTGTTATTATTTGTATGTTTAGTGTAAGAGCATTGAGAATAATTTTGTAAAAGCAATTGTGTGTGCATTCAAACTGTTGTTCTTACCTGCACTTGTTCAACATTACTGGGTGTCACTAATGGAACTGCTTCTCCTGAAATGATGTCACTTGTTGGTGTCTGCACCTGTTCAACATTACTGCGTGCTACTGATGGAACTGATTCTACTGAAACAATGTCACTTGTTGCTGTCCGCACCTGCTCAACATTGCTGGGTGTCGCTAATGGAACTGCTTCTACTGAAATATGTCACTTGTTGGTGTCTGCACCTTTTCAACATTGCTGGGTGCCAGTGATGGACTGCTTCTACTGAGATAATGTCACTTCTTGGTGTCTGCACCTGTTCAACAATGCGGGGTGCCACTGATGAACTGCTTCTACTGAGATAATGTCACTTGTTGGTGTCTGCACCTGTTCAACAATGCTGGGTGCCACTGATGGACTGCTTCTACTGAAATGATGTCACTTGTTGGTGTCTACACCTGCTCAACATTGCTGGGTGCCACTGATGGACTGTTTCTACTGAAATAATGTGACTTGTTGCTGTGTGTACCTGTTAAACATTGCTGTGTGCCACAGATGGAACGGCTTCTACTGAAATAATGTCACTTGTTGGTGTCTGCACCTACTCAACATCGCTGGGTGCCACTAATGGAACTGTTTCTGCTGAATGATGTCACTTGTTGGTGTCTGCACCTGTTCAACATTGCTGGGTGCCACTGATGGAACTGCTTCTACTGAAATGAAGTCACTTGTTGGTGTCTGCACCTACTCAACATTGCTGGGTGCCACTGATGGAACTGCTTCTACTGAAATGAAGTCACTTGTTGGTGTCTGCACCTACTCAACATTGCTGGGTGCCACTAATGGAACTGCTTCTACTTAAATAATGTCACTTGTTGGTGTCTGCACCTGTTCAACATTGCTGGGTGCCACTAATGGAGCTGCTTCTGCTGAATGATGTCACTTGTTGGTGTCTGCACCTGTTTAACATTGCTGGGTGTCACTAATGGAACTGCTTCTACTGACATAATGTCACTTGTTGGTGTCTGCACCTGTTCAACATTGCTGTGTGCAACTGATGGAACTGCTTCTATTGAAATGATGTCACTTGTCAGTGTCTGCACCTACTCAACATTGTTGGGTGCCACTGTTGAAACTGTTTCTACTGAAATGATGTTACTTCTTGCTGTTTGCACCTGTTGACCATTGCTGGGTGCTACTGCTGGAATTATCAACTACTTGTTTTTTTTTTTTTGAATAATTAAAAGCATTTTATGTGAACATTTGTATAAACTGATTTTTTGTGTATTGTGTAAACTATTATGTAAAGTCACATGTATGAAAGAATTTGCATTGCTTACTGTATTTCATATATTAGGTTATTGAAAGGTCAGTGCAAAGCCAAAATTTTATCTAATTATGTGTTATTTACGTATTAATATTATCTTTTATTCTTGTCTGTATTTTTGTGGACGAATTTGGTGGTATTTTTACCACCAATGCTGGCAAAAATACCATCAAATTCTGGCCCGTGGAGGAAGGGCATGTGAAAGGTAGCTACACTGAGCCACAGCGCCAGAGATTGCGCCAAAGAGTTTTATTCCGCCGCCTCCACTGGCAGTGCTTGCTGAGATGTCGTAGTGAAGAGTTCTTGTCGAGAAGTCGTGGTGAAAAGTTCTTGTCGAGATGTGGCAGTAGTCAGTGCTTATCGAGATGTGGCAGTAGTGAGTCGGTGTTGAGATGTTGTAGTAGGGAGTGATTGTTCCATGTTTTATGCAGTTTTTTTGATGGGCTAGACAGCAGATGTTGTTTGAATGGAGATATTGTAATGATCAGAGTGCTTTTCGTCAATATATATGAAGGTAAAAAAAAATTCCCCTTTCTTTTTATTATTTCAGTGTCTTAAATAATGCGTCATTACAGGTTCAGTCAACAAAGCATCTGGCTTGTGTTCTTGTATTAGAGTGTAATTCTGGTTTTCTTGCAATTATAGTATTTCTATATTTTTTTTAATTACTTCAGTATAAATGGTATTTAAAATTTCTTGTCTTATTGAAGAAGAACCGTGCCAGATGTGTACGTTGAATTACACTTCCACACACAGAACAGTTACACTTGTGTTTTGTTTTTTCCTACGTTTTATAGTTGCTGGGGACTTATTTAATTAATTGTGTTAACGAAAATTTTCTTTCATTCTTTGTTGTTATTCTATGCAGTCAGATTGCGTACTAAAACTAGTCAGGGCCAACCGTTTACGAGACCTCGTAATCGGACATTCAGCTACGAAAAATAAAAATTATTTGCATTAAATCTATTTAATTAAGCCCCCATGCACTGTTCACAAACACACAAACGCCGTTCAACGTCTCTTGGTTTCAGATCACACGGAACCACAGTTCCTTCTTTCTGAATTATGCCCATGGCCTTGAGACGTTTTGAAATGGCTTGCTGTGTCACTCCCACTAATCGTGCCAATTCTTCTTGAGTTTGACGCGAATCTTCATTCAGCAAAGTCTCCAATTCGGCTTCTTCAAAAACATTCTCCCTTCCACGACTACGCCGGTCTACGAGTTTAAACCATCGTTCTTGAAGCGTTGAAACCACTCATGACACGTTCTTTCACTAATAGCGTCCTTACCATACGTCCTTGAGAAGGTTCTATGAAACTCAACTACTGTTTTCTTCATATTTAAACAAAACAGTAACACCTCCCGCAAATGACGAGAATTAGGTTCGTAAACAGACATTTTCAATCAAGAACAGGTTTATGATGTAGACAGAAATCGACAAATGTTTGAATGAAGGTATGTTGACTGAGGTCCAAGCTAACTGCCTGACGTCTGCGATCTGTTTCTTTCCACCGCTACTTACCGTTGTTGCCACCTATCGGCTAACGGCGGAAGTAAAGTTGTACATCTTTTACTAAAGCATTGATACAGCTTACGTATTATGTTTACGTGCAGTAATGTTCGTCTGTTATGCTTCTGTCGAATGATGAATGCAGTGTATGTTCCACTGACAAAAGATATAATTTACGTGATAAGTTTAAAACTGTTTCCCTTACATGTACTGTGAAGCCCTGTTTCTCCTCGAATTTCATGTTTCTAGGACAATGGGAAGTATCTTACCTGTTTTGATGAGAGAGTTCTCTAGTATGAAAGTATGTGACATAAATATCCCAATGTTTTGATTGCACTGGCTCAGAAACATAAATCTCTTACATCACTAATGGACCATACATCTTAGCACGTGACATGAATCTGAGTCCGTATCGTCAACCTATTCAAGAGAAAAAACCCGTTTTAACAGTCGTCCGGGCGGACAAGTAAGCAAGGCGGATAAAAGACGATAAAAATATTTTTTCATGTTACATAATCATAAATTTTGAATTTTTGGATTTTTCTCCTTACCTCTACTGCAAAACGTTCTTTCTTGCCGAATTTTATGATTCCAGGTCAATAGGAATTACGCTATAGGTTTTGATGAGTGGGTTTGTGTGTTCCAAAATTTCTGAATTGAACGGGAAGCTTATGTGTTTTATATCGCCAAGGGATGATAGACTTTAATATGTAACATAAATTTGAATTTGATACGCCAACCTATTCCAGAGAAAAAAGGGTTTAACAGACGGACATAAAAACAGATGGATAAAGAATAACAAAAAAAATATTCTCTCTGTGTGATATAATTAAAAATTAACAATTCGTTGAGTTTTTCCTTTACTTCTAGCGTGAAACTGCTCGTCTTTAAAGATCTCATGGTTCTAGGTCAATGGAATGCACCCTGCAGGTTGATGAGTGTGTTTCAGAGTGTGAGAATATGTGACATACGTCGAACTATCTATTGACTGCATTGATACAGAAGCTCGAAATTTTATACAGTAGGCCCTAATATGTGACATATATTTGAAGTTGATACATCCTCCCGTTTCTGAAAAAAAAGGACACTTAACTGTCGGACGAGCAGACATAACAAAGCGACCCCGTAAAGCACGGAACCTTAAATGAAGTCAGGACCGAATTCAGCTATGAAGATATCCATATGGGAGAGGTGTAGAGTGTCGGCTTAACGCTGAGCTTCACTAAAGCGTGTTCAAAGATTTGGAGGTCGGAATCGATATAGAACATTATGAGCTCTCCCACCACAAACTTGGATATAACGAAGTTACTGGGTGCATTAGGTGTTGCTGTTGTTGTTGTTGTGGTCTTCAGTCCTGAGACTGGTTTGATGCAGC
Source organism: Schistocerca piceifrons (assembly GCF_021461385.2). Classification (NCBI taxonomy): domain Eukaryota; kingdom Metazoa; phylum Arthropoda; class Insecta; order Orthoptera; family Acrididae; genus Schistocerca; species Schistocerca piceifrons. The sequence continues at coordinate 124,147,642 of NC_060146.1, forward strand.
TCTCCATGCTACTCTATCCCGTGCAATCACCTTCATCTCCCAGTACCTACTGCAACCTACATCCTTCTGAATCTGCTTAGTGTATTCATCTCTTGGTCTCCCTCTACGATTTTTACCCTCCACGCTGCCCTCCAATACTAAATTGCTGATCCCTTGATGCCTCAGAACATGTCCTACCAAGCGATCCCTTCTTCTGGTCAAGTTGTGCCACAAACTTCTCTTCTCCCCAATCCTATCCATTACTTCCTCATTAGTTATGTGATCTACCCATCTAATCTTCAGCATTCTTCTGTAGCACCACATTTCGAAAGCTTCTATCCTCTTCTTGTCCAAACTATTTATCGTCCATATTTCACTTCCATACATGGCTACACTCCATACGAATATTTTCAGAAATGACTTCCTGACACTTAAAACAATACTGGATGTTAACAAATTTCTCTTCTTCAGAAACACTTTCCTTGCCATTGCCAGCCTACATTTTATATCCTCTCTACTTCGACCATCATCAGTTATTTTGCTCCACAAATAGCAAAACTCCTTTACTACTTTAAGTGCCTCATTTCCTAATCTAATTCCCTCAGCATCACCCGACTTAATTAGACTACATTCCATTATCCTTGTTTTGCTTTTGTTGATGTTCATCTTATATCCTCCTTTCAAGACACTATCCATTCCATTCAACTGCTCTTCCAAGTCCTTTGCTGTCTCTGACAGAATTACAGTGTCATCGGCGAACCTCAAAGTTTTTATTTCTTCTCCATGAATTTTAATACCTACTCCTAATTTTTCTTTTGTTTCCTTTACTGCTTGCTCAATATACAGATTGAATAACATCGGGGAGAGGCTACAACCCTGTCTTACTCCCTTCCCAACCACTGCTTCCCTTTCATGTCCCTCGACTCTTATAACTGCCATCTGGTTTCTGTACAAATTGTAAATAGCCTTTCGCTCCCTGTATTTTACCCCTGCCACCTTTAGAATTTGAAAGAGAGTATTCCAGTCAACATTGTCAAAAGCTTTCTCTAAGTCTACAAATGCTAGAAACGTAGGTTTGCCTTTCCTTAATCTTTCTTCTAAGATAAGTCGTAAGGTCAGTATTGCCTCACGTGTTCCAGTGTTTCTACGGAATCCAAACTGATCTTCCCCGAGGTTGGCTTCTACTAGTTTTTCCATTCGTCTGTAAAGAATTCGTGTTAGTATTTTGCAGCTGTGACTTATTAAGCTGATAGTTCGGTAATTTTCACATCTGTCAACATCTGCTTTCTTTGGGATTGGAATTATTATATTCTTCTTGAAGTCCGAGGGTATTTCGCCTGTTTCATACATCTTGCTCACCAGATGGTAGAGTTTTGTCAGGACTGGCTCTCCCACGGCCGTCAGTAGTTCCAATCGAATGTTGTCTACTCCGGGGGTCTTGTTTCGACTCAGGTCTTTCAGTGCTCTGTCAAACTCTTCACGCAGTATCGTATCTCCCATTTCATCTTCATCTACATCCTCTTCCATTTCCATAATATTGTCCTCAAGTACATCGCCCTTGTATAGACCCTCTATATACTCCTTCCACCTTTCTGCTTTCCCTTCTTTGCTTAGAACTGGGTTTCCATCTGAGCTCTTGATATTCATACAAGTCGTTCTCTTATATCCAAAGGTCTCTTTAATTTTCCTGTAGGCGGTATCTATCTTACCCCTAGTGAGATAGGCCTCTACATCCTTACATTTGTCCTCTAGCCATCCCTGCTTAGCCATTTTGCACTTCCTGTCGATCTCATTTTTGAGACGTTTGTATTACTTTTTGCCTGTTTCACTTACTGCATTTTTATATTTTCTCCTTTCATCAATTAAATTCAATATTTCTTCTGTTACCCAAGGATTTCTACTAGCCCTCGTCTTTTTACCTACTTGATCCTCTGCTGCCTTCACTACTTCATCCCTCAAAGCTACCCATTCTTCTTCTACTGTATTTATTTCCCCCATTCCTGTCAATTGCTCCCTTATGCTCTCCCTGAATCTCTGTACAACCTCTGGTTCTTTTAGTTTATCCTGGTCCCATCTCCTTAAATTCCCACCTTTTTGCAGTTTCTTCAGTTTTAATCTACAGGTCATAACCAATAGATTGTGGTCAGAGTCCACATCTGCCCCTGGAAATGTCTTACAATTTAAAACCTGTTTCCTAAATCTCTGTCTTACCATTATATAATCTATCTGATACCTTTTAGTATCTCCAGGGTTCTTCCATGTATACAACCTCTTTCATGATTCTTAAACCAAGTGTTAGTTATGATTATGTTGTGCTCTGTGCAAAATTCTACCAGGCGGCTTCCTCTTTCATTTCTGTCCCCCAATCCATATTCACCTACCATGTTTCCTTCTCTCCCTTTTCCTACACTCGAATTCCAGTCACCCATGACTATTAAATTTTCGTCTCCCTTCACAATCTGAATAATTTCTTTTATTTCATCATACATTTCTTCAATTTCTTCGTCATCTGCAGAGCGAGTTGGCATGTGAACTTGTACTACTGTAGTAGGTGTGGTCTTCGTATCTATCTTGGCCACAATAATGCGTTCACTACGCTGTTTGTAGTAGTTTACCCGCATTCCTATTTTCCTATTCATTATTAAACCTACTCCTGCATTACCCCTATTTGACTTTGTGTTTATAACCCTGTAGTCACCTGACCAGAAGTCTTGTTCCTCCTGCCACCGAACTTCACTAATTCCCACTATATCTAACTTCAACCTATCCATTTCCCTTTTTAAATTTTCTAACCTACCTGCCCGAATAAGGGATCTGACATTCCACGCTCCGATCCGTAGAACGCCAGTTTTCTTTCTCCTGATAACGACATCCTCTTGAGTAGTCCCCGCCCGGAGATCCGAATGGGGGACTATTTTACCTCCGGAATATTTTACCTAAGAGGACGCCATCATCATGTAATCATACAGTAAAGCTGCATGCCCTCGGGAAAAATTACGGCTGTAGTTTCCCCTTGCTTTCAGCCGTTCGCAGTACCAGCACAGCAAGGCCGTTTTGGTTATTGCTACAAGGCCAGATCAGTCAATCATCCAGACTGTTGCCCTTGCAACTACTGAAAAGGCTGCTGCCCGTCTTCAGGAACCACACGTTTGTCTGGCCTCTCAACAGATACCCCTCCGTTGTGGTTGCACCTACGGTACGGCTATCTGTATCGCTGTGGCACGCAAGCCTCCCCACCAACGGCAAGGTCCACGGTTCATGGGGGGGGGGGGGGGTAGGTGTTGCTAGCAGTTACAATATGTCCACAGATTGTGCAACACGGCTTCTAGGAATGATGTAGTAGTCATTGTTGATTCAACATTATCGGTGACTAAATGTTACCTTTTCGTCCACATCTTCAAGACAGGTGAGCTGTGGACATCCCCTCCGTTCAACAAGACAACATGCGCTTTCACAGGAGAGCTACGCATCCGTTACTGGATTGGCGAAAACGTAGGCTCCCTGTCTGTCTCAAATGATCCGTTAAATCACCTTATCTTAATTACACAGAAAATGTCTTGGGAGTGTTTGGAATGGAGGGCGAAACATGACGCTCAGCACCCTAACAATTTCGTAGCTCCACAACATCTAATACTGACTGCGTAGCTTCATCTCGGTATGCCACATTTGAAGAAAGTTGCGGGATCCTTTCCTCGCTGTACTGACGCCGTCAGGAACGCTGCAAGCAGTCTAATACAATATTAGCATGCTGTCTTTTAGAGGTGAATAAATTTTTGTCCACTGTGGTTACACGTATCATCAAGGCTGAGACGAGGGTGTGTCCGTCAGGTTGTGTGGATTTTGTGAAGCTCAAGAGTGGGGATGTTTTGAGGTGAGCCAGATTTTTCCACTGTAGACTTTTGTGGAAGTTTGCTGTTAACTGATGGTTACCTAATTAAGCTGAGAACCAGTTAGTAACAACCAGATATTAATGGAGCAGAATACAGTTTGTTTCCTTTTCAATCTCAGAAGATTAAAGTTAAATTTTTGTGGAAACGAATTATCTCATGTTGTTTTGATTTCCTGAGGCTCATAAGGACAAAGTGCATACTTACACAGTCATTTCAGTTACAGAAAACTGTAGTATCGGTAGCTGGACCGACACGGTGAAGTGGATTGCTGAAAAAGAAAGCTTGACTACGCGGTAGCCGATAGTGCACGGCATACAGCAATAAGCATACGGGCGTGAAGTCTGGAACATGAGAACTTATGAATGAATAAGAAGAAAAGTATGTAGATGCTTTGTACTTAACTTTTTAATTATCCTTGGAATACATCTCTCTGGAATACTCGTAAGCTATCGGCACTGATACAACTGGCGCCTTGCTAGTTCGTTGCCAGTACTTAGCTGATGGCTATTCTGTCTCTCGGCTAATGAGAGAGAAAGGCTTCGTACAACTGGGCGATAGCTAGGTTCGCATACAACTGGGCGATAGCTAGGTTCGCGTACAACTGGTCGGTAGCTAGGCTCTCGTACAACTGGGGTCGAGTCCACTCTCGTATCACGAGACCTGCCTTGGTGGTGGCGCTAGGTCTGCGATCACAGTGGCGACACGCGGGTCCGACATGTACTACATGGACCGCGGCCGATTTAAACTACCACCTAGCAAGTGTGGTGTCTGGCGGTGACACCACATTCCTCCCCCGCAAATCGGCGAACGGTCGTATAATAAGGCTCCCGCCCGCCGTGGGGAGGACCACATGTTGACGTATGCGATGAGGTGGGGAGCCTAACAACAGGCGAGGCTGTGCCACCCGCACCCGGCCATCCGGTCCGAGGGGAGCTAGGAAACGCCTGCAAAACTAGTCCAGGGTGCACGTCAACATGTGGTGTATGCGCCCGTAAAGAGACAGGAGGTACGGATGGGTCTATTTCCATGGCGTCGGGGTAGCCGACGCGCGATGACGTCATGTGGCGGAGGACAGCTGGTCACGGGAAGCGATCGGCGGCGCGTGACCCTGGGAGGCGCCTGGCGGCTGCAACGAAGCGTCGAATGCGGTCGGCGGCGGCGGCGGCTGCTGCTGCTGCTGCTGCTGCTGCGGCGGCGGCGGCGCGTCGCCATCGGGCAAAATGGAAGGCATCGTCGGTAACACCTGGGGATGAGGCGAGCCAGTAGATGGGTCCCCAGGGCGCTGACCGGACGGCACCGTCGCTGAAAGCAGACGGGGAGCGGCAGAACCCGAGCGACGACAGAGGCGCAGCTGATTGAGATGCCGACGCACCTCACCAGAGGCCCCCAAAACCAAATACATCGCGCGGCCGAGGCAGCGAAGAATGCGCCCTGCGAGCCAACGCCGTGAACCTCGATAGTTGCGATAAAATACAACGTCGCCTGGAGCAAAAGCAGGAGTCTGCCGCTGCGCAGGAACCTGATGCGGCGGATGCAGCAAAGACATCAAGGTGCGATGAGGACGACCGTGGAGCAACTCAGCCGGCGAGCGACCATCTCGGGGCTGAGAGCGATACGAAGACAAAAAGAGCAACAATGCGTCCTCCCGAGAATGCGACTCTTTCAATTTCAACATCTGTGACTTGAAAGTCCGGACCAATCGTTCAGCGGCACCGTTGGACTGAGGCGAAAACGGCGCGGATGTCAGATGTTGAATACCATTGGCCTGGCAGAATGACTGAAATTCTGCGGACATGAATTGTGGGCCATTGTCGGAAACAATAGTCTGCGGAAGACCTTCAATGCAAAAGATAGCAGACAACGCTTGGATGGTGGCGGAGGACGTCGTGGAAGACATCCGGACAACAAAAGGAAAATTACTGAAGGCGTCGACCAGAACCAACCATCGAGCATTCCAGAATGGACCAGCAAAATCAATGTGCAAGCGTTGCCAAGGGGAAGTGGCTTTTGGCCACGCAAAGACTTTCCGCGGCGGTGCGGACTGTTGTTCGGCACACGCCGGGCACGAAGAACACATATTCGTAATCGCAGCATCGATTCCGAACCAAGTACAGTGCTGACGAGCAAGTTGTTTCGTTCGCACTATACCCCAATGTCCTTGATGAAGAAGCCGTAAAACAGAGGACTGTAACGAACGTGGGACCACGACTCTGGACTGATCATTATCAGAACGCAACAACAAAACACCACGTCGAACAAAAAGTCTCTCTTTGTGAGCAAAAAATCGGCGAACCAACGGATCCTCGATCCGAGACTTTGACAAAGGCCATTGCGTAGCAACAAAACGTAAAACAGTAGCAAGGACAGGGTCAGCAGCTGTGGCTGTAGCGACACGACGAAAATCAATCGGAAACGATTCGACCACTTCATCGGTTTCCGAATCAATGAACATGCAAGCAAGTTCGGAAGAATCGAATGCTTTATCCTCAGCAACAGGCAAACGGGACAACGCATCGGCGTTTCCGTGCTTAGCAGTGGACCGATACAAGATATCGTAGCGGTACTGCGAGAGGAAAATAGACCAGCGAATGAATTTCTGCGCTGTACGTGGAGGTACAGGCTTGTTCGGATGAAAAAGCGACGTCAAAGGTTTGTGGTCTGTGATGATGGTAAAGTGACGACCATACAAGAAATCATGGAACTTAGTAACACCAAACACGAGAGCCAAAGCTTCTTTCTCTATCTGTGAATAATTTCTTTGCGCAGACGAGAGCAATTTGGACGCAAAGGCAATAGGGCGATCATGTGAGCCAACTTTGTGCGCAAGCACAGCACCGATCCCGAAATCCGATGCATCTACCATCAACAAAAGGGGTTTCTGGGGATCGAATGGCGTAAGGCAAGTATTAGCAAGCAACGCCGATTTCAACTGGCGAAAGGCGCGTTCACATTCCGTCGTCCAGACGAACGGAACACCTTTACGGCGTAAGCGATGAAGCGGAGCTGAAATGGAAGAGGCATTGCGCACATATTTATGGTAATAATTAATTTTACCCAACACACTCTGTAGCTGTTTGAGATTTTTAGGGGACGGCAAGTCTTGTATGGCACGGAGGTGCTCTGGACTCGGATGTATGCCTTGGGCATTAATGACATGTCCCAGGTATGGTAAGTCTCGAGCAAAAAACACACATTTGTCCTTCCTCAAGCGAAGACCATTTTGCCGCAAGACCTGAAATAATGTTCGTAAATTCGCAAGATGTTCTTCTTCTGTCTGTCCGGAGATCACTATATCGTCCAGATAGTTTGCTGCAGTAGGGACCGACGCACAAATAGTTTGTAAATATTGCTGAAACAAGGCAGGGGCGGATGCACACCCGAAAGGCAGTCTTTTGAAGCGGTACAATCCAAGATGCGTGTTAACCACCAATACGCGCTGGGATTCGTCGTCCACCGGTATTTGCAAGTACGCATCGGCTAGGTCCAACTTTGAAAAATAGTTTCCCGGGCACAGTTGAGCAAAAAGATCTTCCGGGCGGGGCAAAGGAAAAGTAGCAGTCACTAGCTGTGGATTCACTGTGGCCTTGAAGTCCACGCAAAGTCTCAATTTTCCGGAAGGTTTTGGCAAAATGACTAAGGGTGAGGCCCAGAGAGAAGCTTGCACACGTTCAATTACACCCTGTGATTCGAGATCGTGTAACGTTCTTGCGACCTCATCACGCAATGCGTGGGGAACATTGCGCGCCCTGAAAAATTTCGGTTGCGCGTTTACCTTCAGTTCTAAATGTGCTTCATAGTTTTTAGCGCAACCTAAGCCCGGTGCAAAAATGTCTGCAAATTCGTCACACAGCCGAGAAACACTGTCTGTAGGCACAGACTGATTCACTGAGAGGACCTGAGTGACAATAGACATGTTAAACAACTTAAATAAATCTAGACCAAATAAGTTCACAGCAGAAGAAGAACGAAGAACGTAAAATGACACAAGTTTTGTTTGTCCCTTGTATGTGGCAAGAAGGCTGCACTGTCCTAACACAGGAATTTTCTGTCCGGAATATGTGGTTAGCTTAACATTTGCGGCACGCAACGGAGGGTTGCCCAGTTGTTTGTACGTGTCGTGATTGAGCAATGAAACTGCAGCTCCGGTATCGAGCTGGAATGGTATCACTTTGCCTTCAAAGTCTAAGTCCACAAAAAGTTTATTGTCCTGCGGACGACAAGAGCGACTGTTTTGTGCAATTGGAACAGACACTGGTACAGAATCACTTGCTAATTGACGTGACTTCCGGCGACGTCGACGCACAGTTTTTGTGGGACGATCACAGTTACTGGTAGAGAATGTGTCACTGGACGAAGTGGAATTAACGACATGAATGTCCATAGGCGAAGGTCCACGAGCCTGAGTGTCCTTGGTTCGATTCCGGCGCGAAGCAAAGGGCCTGGAATGATTGCGATTGTCTGATCTGAGCTTTTTCTGGCAAACACTTTGAACATGTCCTTTCTTATTGCAGAAAAAGCAAATAGCTTGGCGTGACGGGCAATGTTCACGCGAATGTCTAGTAGCACACCGCGGGCATGATTTCACTGCATTTGTGGGCTGGCGCGGCACACCTGGCTTAGCACGCGGCGGTCGCTGTGTGTCCGTGCGCGAGGCCCGGTTATCGGGTCGCGCAGCGCGTCCAGCGGGCCGGTTAATGTTACACACGGCTGGCGAAGTTTCAAAAGATTCCTGAGCACAGTCAAGTGTGTCCTGTCTATCCAATATGTCTATCACTTGTTGAAGGGAGGGATTAACGAGTTTCAAAATTTGCTCCCGTATGCGAACATCAGAAACGTTCTGTGCAATTGCATCACGCACCATTGTATCTGAATAAGAAATACCACAGTCACATTCAAAGGCACAGTCCCTAGTAAGTCCTTGCAATGTTGCTACCCACTCCCTATTAGTTTGACCGGCCGTACGTTTTGTACGAAAAAACGTATACCGTTTTGCAACCACATTAACTGTTTCTTTGAAATAGGCATCTAATGCAGACAAAATTTCCTCGTAGGACAGAGTTGCTACGTCGCGTCGGGGAAACAATTTCACTATCACACGGTATGTGGACACACCGACACAAGAAAGCAAAAACGGCTGCCGCTCTTTACCTTGAATTCTGTAGGCTTCTAGATGAAAGTGGAACTGGCGAGACCACTCTTGCCAGGTCTCATCGGCTGCCACGTATGGTCGAAAGGGAGGTGCAACAGCGTTCAGTGGCAGCGGTAGCGAAGAAGCGGCGGCGGCCGCATCGGTGTGCAGCGCACGTTGACCCTGGACGAGCTGTCCAAGGGCATCCAGTAACGCCTGCGTCTGCTGATTCTGCAAGCGATAAAATTCGGACAGTACATCTGGAGAATGTGGCGAAGCCATGACACAATTAAATAGAAACAATCAGAACACGTGAAACGTCATCAATGGTACAAACAAAGTAATACAAACTCTTTATCTCGTCGCCATATGTAGTATCGGTAGCTGGACCGACACGGTGAAGTGGATTGCTGAAAAAGAAAGCTTGACTACGCGGTAGCCGATAGTGCACGGCATACAGCAATAAGCATACGGGCGTGAAGTCTGGAACATGAGAACTTATGAATGAATAAGAAGAAAAGTATGTAGATGCTTTGTACTTAACTTTTTAATTATCCTTGGAATACATCTCTCTGGAATACTCGTAAGCTATCGGCACTGATACAACTGGCGCCTTGCTAGTTCGTTGCCAGTACTTAGCTGATGGCTATTCTGTCTCTCGGCTAATGAGAGAGAAAGGCTTCGTACAACTGGGCGATAGCTAGGTTCGCATACAACTGGGCGATAGCTAGGTTCGCGTACAACTGGTCGGTAGCTAGGCTCTCGTACAACTGGGGTCGAGTCCACTCTCGTATCACGAGACCTGCCTTGGTGGTGGCGCTAGGTCTGCGATCACAGTGGCGACACGCGGGTCCGACATGTACTACATGGACCGCGGCCGATTTAAACTACCACCTAGCAAGTGTGGTGTCTGGCGGTGACACCACAAAAACGACGTTAGTTCAATAGAAACACCTTTTGATACAAGGTATATTATGAATATTAGTCAAATTAAGTAACATGTTGCTCTGTTCCTGTGTGTTCAAAGGGCCATACCAGCTTTAATTCACACATGAGGTTCTGGATTAAGTTGGAACTATGACGTCTAGTGAGTAATTTAGTTCTTTTGGTCACTACCATGGGAATGTTCACTATATCACAAATTAAGTGGAGCTCCCAGAAGGAGTGACAAAACAGAATAACACTTCAGTTATTGAGAGGGTATGTGATGTTTTGGAGACTACAAAATCGAGACACATGCATAAGGAATTTCCCAGTAAGCACCCACTTGCCAATATGATGAGGTACAATCTACAACTTCAATGCATGCACCGATCCATTTGAGGTGGGTATCACAAAACCGTTGTATTCCATCCTGACACACAGCTGTTGTAACTGGGCTTTGATATACCAGAATCAGGCACTGGGGAAGATTTAGTCCCGCGAACAATGCATCGAAGGCTGATCTGGAGAACGTGTTGGCTATGGGGATAGATCGAAATCATGCAGACAGGACGTAAAGACACGTGACATCTGTAAACGAACATCATCCTGCCGTAAAACGACACAACAATACTTTTGTATGAGAAGTAACTCATGACGAGACTTACCATTGTGCCGCCAGGGTTCCATCAATCACTGCCAACAGTTATCTAAAAATATATCCGATGGCTGACCACACCATGGTGCTAGGAGTAATGCCACGGTGTTTTCTCCGACATACGCTCACGTTCAGAAGAAAGAGAACATCTTGAACAATTAGACGTAAGACGTTCATATTCACAGGACAAGTACATTAGTATGTTCTGCAGAAATGATCAGCATTTTAGTCACCTCACTTCTTCGGCCCTTGTAACTAGTTTCATGCGTGGTGGCGTTGACATGTATGAAGTGCGAATGGCATACTGTAGTATATCCATGAACGCTGCATTCACCAGGTTCATCTGTGATGGCTGGCATTCGGTCACAGCCATATCCCACACATCTTCGATTGGCGTCAACTCTGGCGATCTGGCGAGCCAGTGCCGAAGGTTGACTCCCTGTGACACCAAGAAATATGTCTGGGCAGCATCATGTGGTCGTGAATTACCTTGTTTAAAAATGGGGTCTGGGGTGTTTTACGGAAAGGGTATGGTTACGGGTCACATAATTTCACGTAGGCCACACTTGTCACAGTGACCTCGACACCAAATAGCACCCCAGTCCATAAGGCCATGAGTTGCCGCTCTATGTCTTGTGCGAACGCAGTCACTGTGATACCTCTTCCTTCTGTCTGTGGTAAACCGAAGTGCGGCCATGAACAGAAACTGGATTCGTCGGGAAGCACTATGTGATGCCGTTCCTGTCCCCAATGGCCACTTTCCATACGACATTGCCGTCTAGCATGTTTCTGCACATTCGTCAAACGTACGCAGATAAGTGGACAACGCGCATATAATCCATGCATTAATAAACAGCGACAGACTCTCATCACTGATAGTGAACGATATATTACACTGTTCTACTGTTGCACCAGAGGCGAGGAGAACGTAGATTTGTCCTGCAATGCCATTTGGATGAAGTGTCGATCTTCTCGATAGCGTGGTCTATGTGGTGTGAGCTGACCCATTTCGTGTCATACTGCCTTCTGTGAGCCGTTGCACTGCCGAAATACTTCGTCCCACATGAGCAGCAATTTCCCAGATGGATGCACCATCTTCTCTCATGCGCCTTCTTTCGAACTGACTTGTTTGACGGTACAGTTCGCGCATGCGTCTCTAAGGCAACTTGCACGTTTGCTTAAGTCAAACTGATCAATTACATTCGGTTTATAGCGACAATGAGAGCCACAGGCACATTTTATAGACAGGTGGTGTAGCGAATCGACCTTGACGTGTTTCAAATGCTAATCATTTCGGCAGAACATACACACATAGCCGGCCGCTGTGGCCGAGCAGTTCTAGGCGCTTCAGTCCGGAACCGCACGACAGCAGCGGTCGCAGGTTCGAATCCTGCCTCCGGCGTGGATGTGTGTGCTGTGCTTAGGATAGTTAGGTTTGAGTAGTTCTGAGTTCTAGGGGACTGATGACCTCAGGTTAAGTCCAATAGTGCTCAGAGCCATTTGAGCCATACACACATCAAGAAAGTTTTGCATCACGTCAGTTCCGAGAGTTACGGAACCTGTACAGAAAAATGGAATAGAGATAAACATAAACATCAATTCCGCCCTTTTTATTGCTCATGAAATCCACTTATTGCACGTTGTACCACCATACGGAAAAACCTTCAGAGATGGTGATCCAGAGTCCTGTACGCATCGGTAATTGTAGGCGTGGAATACCATCCTAAAGTTCATCAAGGCACTGTTGGTCGAGATTGTCCCACTCCCCAACGGCGTTGGTGTAGATCCATCAGAGTTGCCGGTGGGTCACATCGTCCATATACAGATCTTTTCAACCTATTCCACGCATGTTCGATAGGGTTCATGTCTGCTGAACATGTTGGCCACTCTAGATGAGCGATGTCGTTATCCTCAAGGAAGTCATTTACAAGACGTACACGATGGGGGCGCGAATTGTCGTCCATGAAGACGTATGCCTCGTCAATATGCTGCTGATATGGTTGCACTATGATTACGGTGGCTTCCATGAGCACCAGCGGCGTATGTCGTCTCCATATAACGCGACCCTTAACCAGCAGGGAAGCTCCACATTGCTGCACTCGCTGAATGGTGTGTCTAAGGCGTTCAGCTTGGCCGGGTTGCCTCGAAACACGTGTCTGACGATTGTCTGGTTGAAGGCATATGCGACACTGATCAGTGAACAGAATTTGAAGCCTATCATGTACGGTCCATTCGGCATGTTGTTGGGCCCATGTGTACCGTGCTGCATGGTGTCGTGGTTGCAAAGATGGATCTCCCGAAGGACGTCGGGAGTGATGTTCCACATAATGAAGCCTACTGCGCATGGTTTGAGTCACAACACGAAGCCCTGTGGCCGCACGAAAAGCAGTATTCAACATGGTGGCATTGCTGTCAGAATTACTCTAAGCCATAATTCGTAGGTAGCGGTCATCCACTGCAGTAGTAACCCTTGAGCAGCCTGAAAGAGACATGTCATTAAAAGTCTCTCTGTATCTCCTCCATGTCCGAACAACATCGCTTTGGTTCACTCCGGACGCCTGGACACTTGCGACTTCCTATCACAAAGTAACAGTGCGGACGCAATTGAACTGCGGCACTGCCCGTCTAGGCATGGTTGATCTACAGACAACACGAGCCGTGTACCTCCTTCCTGGTGGAAGACTGGAACTGATCGGCTGTCAGACCCCCTCCGTCTAATAGGCGCTGCTCATGCATGGTTGTTTAAATTTTTGGACGGCTTTAGTGACATCTCTGCACAGTCAAAGGGACTGTGTCTGTGATACAATATCTTCAGGAGTTCTGGGAACCGGGTGATGCAAAACTTTTTTGACGTGTGTGCCATCGTGAATGTTGTGTGAATAAGAGCTATATTTATATAGCCAGGGTGTTCTTATTTCTCTGAACATGAGTCTAAGAGGAAGTGTGAAACCTGTCTAACACTCGCCGCCATACTCCCCTATTCGCCGACGTTAGTCATCTGTCGTGATTCATCGCGATTCATCGCTCAGCACAGTGTGACGCCATTTGTCAGCAGTCTATGCATCCCCGTCACGTCACCACTCCAGACGCAGCCGCCTGTGTTGTTAACGGTGACCTAGGTATCGGACTGTAATTCCCTAGATGAGCTGCCGCCTGTCTTCCACCAACGCTGTGCGATGACTCCCCGCCAGGGAATCCAATCTCGGACGGCAAGCACAGATATGAAGGGGACACGATGCGCTTTGTGCACAATACGCCGATCGCCCCTTGTGGTGCTCAGACGTGGTCGACGAAACCAAGACGACGTACCACTGCAGCACCTGAGTGCCACACGCTTGCACAATTCGACCAGCTCACCAAATGGAGACCTACAGTGAGGTTCCTTTGAAATTCTATCCTGTGCTGATAAAGCCGAGTGCACCGCACATGCGTGATCTTCACAGTGGTCGCTCAACATCTGACGTCGCTAATGTCCCTTATGTTCTCTACCAGGCCTGGTAACAACATTAATTACGTAGAACACTCAGCACACAGGTGACCATCCTACATGTCAAAGACAATTTCTAATCAAACAATTTACGAACTCACCGGTTGTGTGTACATTTGCGAAGGAATGTTGACAACCAAATCACCTGGATACTTCAGTTTTTTAGGCAGGCAGTCTCTAGTAACATAAGTAACATATTTCCTTTTGAAGGAGTTACACGAAATTCCATAGGCTTTGCTAAAGTCGAAGGATATGTCTGTTACCTTCTTAGTTTCATCTGGGACTAACGAACCTGATATTCGTCACACGTAACAGTAAAAATGAATTACGGATGTGTCTGCCTTTATGCAAGTACACAAATTACTTGAAAGTCTCTTCGGGTTAGCTGCCGGACTCCAATTGTTAGCCATCTTCTGGGGAAAGCTGCTTCTGCTGCTGAGCCCCACTGAGAACTCGTGCCAAGACAGCAAATCGACGCCCTATATAGGCCTCAGTACCGTACACGGTGCATGCGTCGCCCATCACAGTTGCTGCCCTCCAAGACTCGGCAGGTGGCGCCCGGCCCTTAGTATAACTCGGGCGGCAACGATACATCGCACTCAGAGGCGATTTCCAAACACTCGCACTGGCCGCACCGAAGAACGTTCTGTGTTGTTGCCGGATAGTGTAGAGTTGCACGTCCTGCTAAGAGGAACGAATTCTCTCTATTGATCTAATTATCCGCCAACCTAATGACATCTGCCTCTTTATAGGCACTGTACCAAAACCGGAAGTGTTGCTGCTATCACAGTTTGTCAAATTTCATACCGTGTCCCACGTTTAAGCTATGTTCTGCTAGTGCCGATTTTTCCGGCTGTTGTAGCCTTCTATGATGGTGATCTTCCACGCACCTGTTATGAACTGTGCGAATCGAAAGGCCAGTGTAAGCGTTCCCACAATGACAAGAAATTTTGTACGGACCAGGCTCCCTAAGTCACAAATCATCTTTCACGGAGCCGAGTGGTGCCCTAACTGTCGTAGGTGGACGGAACAGTTCACGTCGCGTTTTATTATGTAAATAAGTAATAACTTACATTTTTCTGTGATCCGCGTTTCCTCTCATCTGATCTGGAGGAAGCGAATATCACAATAAACTGTAAGTAATTACTTACTTACATAAGAAACACGACGTGAACTGTTTGATAATCTAAAAATAACAAAACTGTATCGTTATACGAGGGCGATTCGGAAAGTAAGGAACGATACGTCGCGAATAGGAAACTACAGTGAAAATCAAAACTGTTTTACCAGCAACAGTTGGCCACAACTCCCAGCTACTTACCTCCACAGTCACCGATCCGACTTAGACGTTTGTCGTAGCGTTGTACCTACTTTCCAATACCCTCGTTATAGAAGGCAGCCGCCAGTGCTTTCCGTCAAAGCTCTACACTGGCATACAGCTCAGTGTCTGTGCCAAAATGTTGTCTTCATACGCAGCAGTTCATGTGACCAGAGATGAAACTCACAGGGAGACAATTACCGGCTGTATTGTGGGTAATCAAACATTTCTAATTAGAAACGATGCAGGAGCATCTTAATTGCCCCTGCTGAATGCGGCTGAGAATTGTCTTGAAGAAGAAAATGCACGACAGTTGTGTAATGTTGGCTGCATATTTTCAGGCGAAATTTCTCACCATGCCCTCCTACTAGGCGGGAGACACTATTGTTCTAGGTATATTTACGCGCTCCCTATGTGCTCAGATCTAAAAAGAACGACATAACGCGATCGACGGGCATACTAGAAACACTGCCCAACACACCTGTGCAAAACTTCATCGAATTTTCACTGTGGTTTCCATTTCTCGACCGATCGTTCGTTACCTTTGGAATAACCCTCGTAGATCCCACTGAAGATGCCTTAGAGCAAGAAAAAGGCGAGACGCGTGTGGGAAAAATAAAATAAGTTGCAGCAAGAAGAGGCGGTTTCATTTACGAAACAAGTATTTCTGTGCTTGCTGTGGAGCATGGCCACGCAAACAAACTAGTTTTGTGTATTTTCACTCTTTGATTTTGTTGGGTAGGTCCTTAGTATTTTCGAACTTAGCGCTGTTCGTATGACTGTAGTGTTGCTATAATACACACACAGACAATGAAAGCAAATGTAACAGAATTAGGGTAAACCAGACCACGGAAAAACAATAAACAAAAGACAAAAGCGTGTCAGAAATGTAAATAAGTGCAGAGTGTCCAAGACACGGCGTTTTACAGAACGGCGACGTTCCATTGGGCAGCCTGCTCAGCAGAAACTTCTACTACATCTGCGTCCATGCTCTGAAAGTTACGTTATGCGTCAGAGGGCACTTCGTGTAGCATTCTTACTTACCCCTAAAGTCACTGCAACTTTACCACCAAGACCGTTTCATTAGATGTGTATAGTAGGAAACAGAGTGTTACGTGAATATTCGAGGAATATGTGTTTTCGGAATTGTAGCAATAAACCACAAAGTGATGCAAAATCGTTTTTCTTGTGCTTTTGACACTGCATTTGGGTAAGCATCTACATGATGCTTAGGCGCTGAACAAACCTGCGATGGCACGTGCTGCTCGTAATTTGATCCTGTGCATTTCTTCTATCAACCCCATCTGCTATAGCTGCTGACTGGTGAGAGGTACAGAGATATCCGTCGCACGAATCCCTTTTCAGTTATCATGTTCGTGTAATGGTGGCAGTTCCCGAGGATTCTCCCAGTCACTCTTAGTATGCTGTCTACCTGGCCTGTGATTACTTTTATGTGATGTTGCAACTTTAAATAGCTATTTATGCGTATTCTTTTCGTTACCCACTTAGAGATACTGGTTCAATACTCCTCTTACTGTAGGATATTGGGATAAATGAGGTAGCGGGCAATAATTCACCAAACGATTGCAGTTTTGGCCTTAGTGGATCTTACCTCACCACACGCTGCAGAAGAAGGACATATTTAGAATGATGTTTAAGGTTTCCTTTGTGCCCACATTACTTTCATTGGCACAGAAGTGGCACCTCTATGCTCATCAGACCAAGTTAATCTGATGTAGGGTTCTTTTTCTGATCTCCCCCCTCCCCCCCTAAACTGTTAAATCGTGAATTTGCTACTTACAATTATTTCTGTGTGGTATATCGAATTGTGTTATTCTGGCTACCTTCATAACATTTTATGCTGTACCGATCCCTTTTACTCCATAGTTTTAGCTTTTTTCCGACTTTAGTAGACATTCACTACTTTAAATTGTATCAGTCCGATAAAATTCTGTTTCATGGCTGCACTGCAGTTTCTCTGTTTTCGTACTTTGCAAAGCTCTTCTTGTTACACATACCGTTTATAGGTCTGAATGCCATTGTCATTTCATGACAACTAAATTCGTAATTAGTGAAGCAGTCGTTACATGCATATTTTGCGATCCTGTAACTTGCTTTTTACATTTTTCGTATGTGTATCGACGTGTATAGCCTTTTCCCGTAGCAATGTTTACCTCTTGAAGTGCTTCAGGAGCTTATATTTGTTGCTAGGTTTATCTTCATAATATACAAAATTAAAAAAAAAATTAATATTGGTTACGAAAAGGGCGTCAATATGAAATGTAAAGCAGTTGTCAAATCACGAAGTTGGTAGAGAGCATTTGTCAGTCTCTATTTCTCGACCTGTTAAGATGCATAAACTGTCAGGTAACCGAAATAAGAGACCAGTCGGGGCGTTCAGGATATCCGAAATCCTCTCCCTCTTACGTAGCTAGACCAGTCGCTCTGCGATCACATCTGGCCGACTTTCTGTCCGTTCATTAGTAAAAGTTCGGTGAGATGCAAAGTTTTGCTTTCAACCGGCTCTCCGCTACTGCCATTAGCCGAAGTAAGAGCTCTCGATTCAGATCTCCGGAACTGTGAACAGAACTTCGACATTAGCGCTAAAGCCATTGCTGCTGCGATATCCGTTCTTCTACTCCTAAATGTGAGCGTAAATCAAAAATTATTCTCTGACTCCGTCTCATTCGTCCAGCAATTATCTTAAACATGCATTTGAAAACGTGAACTGTAATCTGAAGTTCGAAATTTATTTATCTTTCATACCAGATATAACTGCTGGCATTTGAAACGTAAAGGAAAGAAATCACAGTTTAATTGAAAAGAAATCTCTCTTGCATACGAAAGGACCCGAACTCCACCGAGAAATTGTCAGATTTAGTTTGAGGGTTGTCATCTCAGTACTTATCTACAAGGGACCGATCATCTCTTGTAGCACAGATTAATCCATTCATTTCTGTTTACGTCTTGCTGATGCTCCTAAATCACTGAGATTGTTGCACCGTAAGTTTAAATCGACGCTTTCCGTCATCGCTCTTCTAGTGATACTGTGACCCGTCTAAAATAAGATCGAAAATACGAAAATGAAAATTTAACTTTCCTTCCTTCTTTGTAAACACATTTTCTGTCTTTTTAACTTTAATTCTGATGGAGTTCTTGGTAATGATGGACAGGATGAAGGTAGAGTGACTGTAGTGATTTCGGACCACTCTGATTGCATTTGTGATGTTACTAGTGCAAATCAATGCTATATGCATGACGTCACAAGCCACGCCATTGTCCAAGACGTGATCGTCATTACATGACAAGTCATGCCCCTTCTTTTATTCCATCTTATTCATGACGTCAGAAGCCTCTTTCCTTTAACACGGTGTTACATTGGTGGGAAATTCAAATTACGGACTAAACAGACAGTCGCAGTAATTTCCAGATGATTAAAACGAAACTATTTTACATGACAGATTTACTAGGGAGCATGTAAATTAGTTTTATGAATAACAAATATGTACGCATGTTTTAATCCATTGTGCTAGATGTACAGAGAGGTTAGGTCTAATGCTATTAACAAACATATACACATGGTTTAGCATATTCGTGCTGGACGTACTCATAGATATAACGCAAATACTTCCTTTGTTTGTAAGTTTAAGCGGTATTATGTACGAATGTTTTAATCTATTGTGCTAGATGTACAGAGAGTATAGGTTTAATGCTATTAACAAATATATACACATGGTATAGCATATTCGTGCTGGACGTACTCATAGATTTAACGCTAATACTTCCTTTGTTTGTAAGTTTAAGCGGTATTATGGTTACCTGTCACTTTTAAACTTGTACACCCTTATATCACTACATGTATACCCCTTTATTATGCAGGGGCCTGGAGATTGCCACATTGAGTTGCTGAAACTGGAAGCATTTGATATATAAAATAAAATAACCCAAAATGTACGGCTGTTGGCAAAGTTTTTTGAATCGAGAAATACGTACCAGGCGAAGTCCCTTCATCATGATGGACTGACAGAGCCAAATGATTATTGGTTTGTATCCGTTTTCACTGCTTTCCTGCTCAGCGTATACAAGCCAACAAATATTTGTTACTCTCATAGGCTTGGTGAAGATCCTGTGATACAGAGTCTCATTTCGGTGTAAAATGTACAGTCATATGTTTAACATGTTATTTTCAGTCGCATGTATATTTTGCTCTACAGAACAAGTCCAAAGTCATGCAATAGGCACCAGTTTTGATGGGTATTTTATATATTGAAGTAACATTGTGACAGAGTGTGTGTGTGTGTGTGTGTGTTCGTGTGTGTGTGTGTGTGTGTGTGTGTGTGTGTGTGTGTGTGTGTGTGTGAATGAGAGAGAGAGAGAGACTGACAGACAGAGAGATGATGCCAGTTTAAGCAGCTTATGTGATTTTGATTATTAATAGAAGATGATTACATACTTTGGCACGTGACACGCAAAGTTGAGATCGATCAGATACTCTTGAATATGCTAGCTACATGCTGACTGGTTGTTTCGTTTTAATGACTCAGAAAACACTGCGCTTGCATGACCCGTTTTACTGGTGTTTTGAATCTCCCACCAACGTGACGTCATGGCAAAAACGGCATCATTTGTGACGTTATCATTATGACGTCATAGCAAAACAGGGTCCGACTTGTGACATCATGATGTGACGTTATAGTTAGGGGGCGTTTCTTTTGACTACATTAGTAGGTCACTGACCTTCGCAAGTGGCGTCCTAAATGTAACCAAAGTGTGTCACAAGAGGAATACCTCGTCTTGTTGTGAATAAGATAAGGGTAGAGACACCTTTGAAAAATGTGTACAACACCTTCACTAGTGTGAATTCGGATAGTATGTTCACCTTACATAGAAGAAAATGGTTACGTTCGGAGATAAACCTGTGATCAACAACATCTCTAAAACTAAGTCGGAAAAACGGAAGCAGAAAGTCATGAAAGGCAAATTTGTGCTGAGAAGTGTATAGAGCAGCTTTGTGACTTATTAATATTGTTCTTGAATTTGCACAACCATAACATACTCGAAGAAGTAAAAGATGGTTTCATATGAGGAGCAACAGCTCAAATGGAACAGATAATAAAACGTTGCTTTACAGAGGACGTATCTATTCTGCCAGGATATGTGGAAGACTTAGCAGACCTGTTAAAACGAAGGGTCAGCAGAAATATCACTGAACATACATTCCCCAACAGAAAATGTTATGCACCCAGAAAAGTAGGAGGAAAAAAAATGAAACTTCATGAGTTGACAGTTCGTGTGGTGTTATGTCAGTGATTCAAAATCGAATTAAATTTACAACATGCGCATTTGCAGTATGAGCCCATTTACCACTATGACACTGCAAACCCTCTAGCCTGGACACAGGCACTGATTCGGTTGGGAAGTGTGTCATTCACCCACTGTATTCTCTTCTGAGGCAAGCTCGTCCACAGCTGTTGTATCAGGTCCTTGATATCCGAGATAATGACGATGGGACAAAGTTGACATCAGAGAGTGTCCCACAAATGTTCTGTTCAGGATGGATCTGCTGATCGTGCTGGTCGAGGAACCTCCTCAATATAAAAAGAGATGCCATGTGTAGACGAGCGTTGCCCTATTGAAAACGGGCCCCGCAATACGGTGAACAAGAAGTAACACATGAGGATGTAGCATATCCACTACGTCGTGCAAAGTCCTTCACGTACCTTTTAGCCCTCAGAATTCCGGCAATCTCTATCACCTGTGACCTAAAGTCTTACACAATGGACGCCACACTCCACCGCGCTAGAAGCAACAATGTTGTGTCACTTAAAATCGTTAAGTGACCTCTCCCTAAGATGCGACCATACGACCATACTCGCCAGCGATGGTCATCTAGGAACTTTTTTCTTTTTTTTTTTTTTAAATAAGCGGTCATTCGACTGGTTTGATGTGGGACGCCACGAATTTCTCTCCTGTGCCAATTTTTTTTTTTTGTGTCCCAGTGTTTTAAACATATTCCTTTCCTGTCCAATTCTGCGCAGAACCTCCTCAATCCTATCCTTGTGTGTCTACCCAATTTTCAACATTCGTCTGTAGCACCACATCTAGAATCGTTCGATTTTCATCTGTTCCGGGATTTCCTTCTCCTCTGTTCCGGTTTTCCCACGGGACCATGTTTCACTATCATACAATGCTGTTCTTCCAACGTACTTATTCCTAAATTTCTTTCACAAATTAAGGGCGGTCTACGGTTGATGGTAGTAGACTTCTCTTGACCAGAAATGCCCTTTTTTGCCACTGATAATCTGCTTTTGATGTCCTCCTTGCTCCGTCCGTCACTGCTGTTTTTGCTGCCTAGTTAGTAGAATTCCTTAACTTCATCGACATCGTCACTATCAATCCTGATGTTAAGTTCAACGCAGTTCCAATTTCTGCTACTTCTCATTACTCAGATCTTTCTTCCATTTACTCTCATTCCACATTCTGTGCACTTTAGAGTGTTCATTTCATTGAGTATATCCTGCAATTCTTCTTCACTTTCAATCAGGATAGTAATGTCATCATATCGTTTATCTCCTTTCACCCTGAATTTTAATTCGACTCCTGAACCTGTCTTTTACTTCCATCATAGCTTCTCCGATGTACATACTGAACAGTGGTGGCGAAAGGTTTCATACTTGCCTTACACCCTTTTTAATATGAGCACTTCGTTCTTGGTCGTCCACTCTTTATTATTCCCTCTTGGCTCTTGTACACGTTGTATATTAACCGGCTCACCCTATAGCTTACCCCCATTTTTCCCACAGTTACGAACATCTTGCACCATCTTACATTATCTAACGCTTTTTCCAAATCGACAAATCCTATGAACGTATATCGATTTCTCTTTTTTCGTGCGTCCATTATCACCCTCTCTGATGCTTTTACCTTTCCTAAAGCCAAACTGATCCACTTCTAACACATGCTCAATTGTATTTTCCTTTCTTCTGCATGCTATTCTCGTTAACAACTGGAATGCATTAGGTATTAAGCTGACTGTGCGATAATTCTCGCACTTGTTAACTCTTGCAGTCTTCGACGTTGCGCATATGATATTTTTTCGAAATTCACATGGCACGTCCCCAGACTCATACACTCTACACACCAACGTAAGTAGCCGTTTTGTTGCCACTTCTCCAATGATTTTAGAAACGCTGATGGAAAGTTATCAATCCATTCTGCCTTATTTGATCTTAAGGCCTCCAAATCTCTCTTAATTTCTGACTAGTACAGTATCTCCCACCCTTCTAAATCGATTCCTGGTTCTTCTTCTATCATAAGCAAATCTTTACCATCATAGAGGCCTCTAATGTAGCTTTCCACTATCCGCTCCGTCCTTTGCACTGAACAGTGGAATTCCAGTTGCACTCTTAATGTCAACAGCCTTGCTCTTAATTTCACCGAAGGTGCGTTTGACTTTACTGTATGCTGAGTCAGCCATTCCTACAATCCTTTCTTTTATCATTTATTCCCATTTTTTGTGCAGCCATTTCGTCTTAGCTTCCCTGCAATTCCTATTTATTTCACTTTTCAGCGACTTGTGTATCTGTAGTCCTGAATTTCCTGATAATTTTTGTACTTCTTTCTTTCATCGATCAACTGAAGTATTTATTATGTGACACATGATTTATTCGCAATTATCTTCTTTATACCTATGTTTTTCTTTCCAATTTCTGCCATTTCCCATTTTAGGGATGTCCATCCCTCTTCAACTGTACTGCCTACGAAGCTATTCTTTAATGGTGTATATATAGCCTTCGAAAGTTTCAAGAGTGACTCGTCATCCGTTAGTGCTTGTGTTTTCCGCTTCTTGGTGTGTTTATTCTTCCTGACATATCTCTTAAACTGCAGCCTACTCTTCATCCCTGATACATTGTGATCGGAGCCTTTATCTGCCGCTGGTTAGGCCTTAGAATTTAGTACCTGAGTTTGGAACCTTTGTCTGACCACAATGTAATCTAACTGAAATCTTCCCTGATCACCTGTCCTTTCTCAAGTATGCCTTCTCCTCTTGTGGTTCTTGAACAGAGTATTCGCTATTACTAGCTGAAATTTGTTGCAGAACTCAGTTAGTCTGTCTCCTCTCTCACTCCATATCCACCGGTAACCTCTTTTTCTACAACTGTATTCCAGTCCACCATGAAAATTACATTTTCATTTCCCTTTACGTACTGTCTTACCCTTCCAATATCTTCGTGTACTTTCTCTATCTTTTCATCTTCAGCTTGCGACGTCGGCATGTATACCTGAACTACCGTTGTCGGTGTTGGTTTGCTGTCGATTCTGATAAGAAACACCCTGTCGCCGAACTGCCTACAGTAATACACTCTCTGCCGTATCATTCATAGCGAATGCTTCTCCTCTGCGACGTCATTCATTAGGAATCAAATGCTTTCCTAACACGGGCCGGCCGGGGTGCCCTAGTTGTTCTAGGCGTTACAGTTTGGAACCGTGTGACCGCTACGGTCGCAGGTTCGAATCCTGCCTCGAGCATGGATATGTGTGATGTCCTTAGGGTAGTTAGGTTTAAGTAGTTCTAAGTTCTAGGGGATTGATGACCTCAGAAGTTAAGTCCCATAGTGCTCAAAGCCATTTGAACCACTTGAATCCTATCACGGCACCAATCCAAATGCAACTGTTTGTGTTGTTTTCTTAGTGGATGACTGCGCATGAGACTTACTAATGTGGCGTTACGAGTCTAGGAACAAACTGTGGCATGACACAGGAGGCTGTAAAGAGTCCATAATTTGCGCTCGGAAGGATGGCCCACATGTGAAGTGGTTACAATGTGCTTGGTGCACAATACGACCATGCTCTCTTGTGGTTGTCAGATTTTCCCCACTGTATCTCTGAAGACGACAATCCTGTGCGGGTGGTACACCATTTTTTCAGGCAGTTTAGCATATGTATAAACAACTATGAACTTTCTGAGGAATAACAGAAACGTACACAATGTTAAGTTTAAGACGAAAGCTAGGAACGACGCAGTAATGATACAATTCTCATTTCAAAGCCTCACATTACACGTAGTAGCCGAAGACATGAAGATACTGGATGTAGGCCTAAAGGGGGCAGAGAAAAAAAGCAAGGGAACACCAAACAAGCAACGTAACACCAAACACAACAGGGTGTGTTGAAACCGTTGGCATTCAAACCACATTCCAGCAGTCTTGGAATGGATAAATTCAGGCCCCATGTGGTTTTTAATGGAAACTCGTACCATTCGTCCTGAAAAATAGTGGTAATTTCAAGGAACGGGTGACCCAGGTGGATAGCGATAACCAAAACTTATAATTTTGAGATCCGGCGACTGTGATGGCCAGGGGAGACGTGACAAGTCATCCTCGTATTCTTAAGATCAGTACTTAACGACGAGAGTTTTGTGGACCAGGGAGATTTGTGGAGGAGGAGGAGGGTAGTGTTCAACGTCCCGTCGACAACGAGGTCATTAGAGACGGAACACAAGCTCGGATCAGGGAAGGAACGGGAAGGAAATCGCCCGTGCTCTTTCAAAGGAACCATCCAGACATTTGCCTGAAGCGATTTAGGGAAATCATGGAAAACATTAATCAAGATGGCTGGACGCGGGTTGGAACCGTCATCCTCCAAAATGTGAGTCCAGTGTGATAGCCACTGCGCCACCTGAGTAATATGAGACGGGCCTGACCAGTCAAGATGGTAAAACTATCTTAGGCAGTCGACCATGGGGCCCATGGAACATTAAGATACGGCCTCCTAAATGATCTCCAAATTCCCGCCATGCTTCACTCCTGGGACGTATACTCGGCCAGAAGTTTCAGACAGTCTGTAGAAAATTCATCCACCAGATGACATTTTTTTATTTCTCCATTGTTCAGATTATATGGCTTTTGCGCCATGTTTTTTCAATGACGGGCATTTACATTACTGATGGGTGGTTCTGTAATTACAGCTCGCGTTGATTTTCCCTTCTTATGGAACTCCCGTGGTGTTGCTTTGCTGCTGCTAGATTTCACAAATGTGCCATCCAGTTGTACAGTGACTTTTGCGTCAGTAGTCCTGTTTTCGTCACAATTCTCTTCAATGACAATCCGTCACGATTAAACACTACGCAGTTCCGTCCGCTTTGTAACTTAGTGGATGAAATTGTTCCGCTTTCCCTGTATGCGATGTAAATCTTCGATTCGGAGCCTCTTGAAGCACGAAGCACTTTGACTACCTTGGTTACGGAAGTAGGCACCATACGAGTACCAACAATTTGCACACGTCTCATTTCATTTAGCTCCAACTCAGTCACAGCTACACAGAACACGGTTCTCACCATAACGAATACGTGCAAAGTACTGAGAACGTTGTGCAGGTACAGTTAGTGGTCGAATACAACAGCGCAAACCTGCCGGTTTGTCGAGCATCTGCATTGAGGTTCAAGCATACATTTCCCTCTCCAACGGCCCTGCCGCAACAGTAAAATCGGTTCCCGTCAGATCACTGACGTTAAGCGCTGTCGGGCTGGACTATTCCTTGGAGTAGCTCCTGCTTGTTAGGCCAGTACAGAGCCTACACTATGTCATCAAAAGTATGCGGACATTTGGCTGAAAATGATTTACAAGAACGTGGCGCCCGCCATCTGTAATGCTGGAATTCAATATGGTGTTGACCCACCCTTAGCCTTGATGACAGCTTCCACTCTCGTAGGCATACGTTGAATCAGGCGCTGGAAGGTTTCTTGGGGAATGGCAGCCCATCCGTCACGGAGTGCTGCACTGACGAGAGGTATCGATGTCGGTCGGTAAGGCCTGGCACGGCGTTTCAAAACACCCCAAAGCAGTTCTAAAGGTTCAGGTCAGGACACTATGTAGGCCAGTGTATTACAGGGATGTTATCGTCGTG
This sequence comes from Schistocerca piceifrons, assembly GCF_021461385.2. Taxonomy (NCBI): domain Eukaryota; kingdom Metazoa; phylum Arthropoda; class Insecta; order Orthoptera; family Acrididae; genus Schistocerca; species Schistocerca piceifrons. Next base: position 124,173,928 of record NC_060146.1, read on the forward strand.
TAACCACCCCGCCAGAGGCCGTGCCTTATGAACAGGTGCTCGATCATTTGGAAGATGCAATCGCCATCCCGAATTCCTCTTCAACAGTGGGAAGCAAGAAGGTACTTAAAACATCAATTTAGTCCTGTGCTGTGATAGTGCCACACAAAAGAACAAGGGATGCAAGACCCCTGCATGAAAAACACGACCACACCATAACACCACCACCTCCGAATTTTACTGTTGGCGCTACAGACGTTGGCAAATGACGGTCACCGGGCATTCGCCATACCCACACCCTGTCATCGGATCGTCGCACTGTGTACCGTGATTCGTCACTCCACACAATGTTTTTCGACTGTTCGATCCTCCAATGTTTACGCTATTTACACCAAGCGAGGCGTCGTTTGGCATTTACCAAAGTGATGGGTGGCTTATGAGCAGCCGCTCGGCCATGCAAGTTTTCTCACCTGCCGCCTAACTGTCATCGTACTTGCAGTGGACCCTGATGCAGTTTGGAATTCCTGTGTAATGGCCTGGATAAATGGTTCAAATGGCTCTGAGCACTATGGGACTCAACATCTTAGGTCATAAGTCCCATAGAACTTAGAACTACTTAAACCCAACTAACCTAAGGACATCACACACACCCATGCCCGAGGCAGGATTCGAACCTGCGACCGTAGCAGTCCCGCGGTTCCGGACTCCAGCGCCAGAACCGCACGGCCACCGCGGCCGGCCCTGGATAAATGTCTGCCTATTACACAGTACGACCCTCTTCAACTGTCGGCGGGCTCTGTTTGTCAACAGACGAGGTCGGCCTGTACGCTTTCGTGCTATAAGTGTCCATGTTTCCACTTCATTATCACATCTGAAATAGTGGACCTAGGCATGTTTAGGAGTGTGGAAATTTCACGTACAGACGTATGACACAAGTGACACCCAATCACCTGACCACGTTCGAAGTCCGTGAGTTCCGCGGAGCGCCCCATTCTGCTCTCTCACGATGTCTAATGACTAATGAGGTCGTTAATATGGAGCACATGGCAGTAGGTGGCAGCAAAAAGCATCTAAAACGTATGTTCTTTGGGCTGTCCTGATACTGTTGATTACACTTGACTAAGAAGTAGCGGCACCGGTGATGAAAAGTGAGAACGGCCGGGAGAGCTGTGTGCCGACCACATGCCCCTCTACATCCACATACGTTGACTCGGAAGGTCTAATGATGACACGGCAGCCGGTCGGTACCTTTGGGCTTTCGAGGCCTGTTCCGACGATGTGTGTTTGTTTTTGTAGAAATTTCCCTCGGTGTTTTCTTATTTTTATCCAATCTTTGTAGATATGCATAGGCGTAAAAAAATTCGCGAATATAGGGCGTGCGGATTTGAAAAGGTAAGACCACATTGTGTCTGCCTTTGGATAGGTATGCCCTAGACTCCGTATCAGTGACAAGATACTGCAATGTTGCAATTTAGTCCACAAAATAACTGTTTACATATCGCTCGGAAACTTAATCTTAGAATTATACGAAGACAGTAACTTGTTCTCGGAAGAACAGTTACTGTTGATGACCGTGCAGCTTTTCCCTGGAATAAATGATGACTAACTGAAAACCTCAGCTGCCAACAGGTGTTGTTGATATACCTCGATGTGGACACCTGAAAATGTGTGCCCCGACCGGGACTCGAACCCGGGATCTCCTGCTTACATGGCAGACGCTCTATCCATCTGAGCCACCGAGGCCACAGATGAATAGCTTGACTGCAGGGACTTATCCCTTGCACGCTTCCCGTGAGACTCACATTCCCAACTGTCCACAATTCTACATATGTATTGTACCTTATTGTTGGGAATGTGAGTCTCGCGGGAAGCGTGCAAGGGATAAGCCCCTGCAATCGCGATATTCATCTGCGTCCTCGGTGGCTCAGATGGATAGAGCGTCTGCCATGTAAGCAGGAGATCCCGGGTTCGAGTCCCGGTCGGGGCACACATTTTCAGCTGTCCGCCTCGAGGTATATCAACAACACCTGTCGGCAGCTGAGGTTTTCAGTTAGTTATCATCTTAGAATGTTACCTCATAGCAAACAGGACTGACAGGGGATGTTGAACGTATACGAGGAACGGTAGGAATGATCACAGGGTTGAGGCACGCCTCACGGGGCTGTTGAAAATGGTGAAGTGGCATATTCTTGCAACTAGACGCAAATAACGTCGGGAAAAGGTGATTTGCGAAATTTCAAAAATTGGTATTGACCGAGGACATATTCTTCAGCCACCTATTGATCGCTCCCCTGGGACACGTGAAGGATAGAGTAGTTACAGCACGTAGCGTGGCATGTAAGCTTTCACTCCTGCCGAGCTCCATACGTGAATGGAACTGGAAGAAAGCTTAATATGTAGTATCTCTGCAGTGACTTCACAGTTGTTTGTGGAGTACAGATTCAGATGTAGATGTGGATGTAGATATCGGATACTGAAATGTAAATTAGGAAGAAGTTACTGAGGTTGATAGATCCTCCATCGGGCGCCTCCCCAGGTGGCGGATAGGGGAAAGCCTCCCAGATATGGGTGGCACCGAGGAAATCAAATACTCGGGGCGGACCAAAACTATCACATCCTCGAGGATAAGTACCCGGAGTAAAAACCGGCGAAACGAAGAAAACTAACACAAAAGCCCAGACACGTCTGTGTGGTAACCACCGGTACTCTGGCCAGCGTCTGTCACCAATGGTGCGGCTGATGCGAGCTCCAGGAACTGAAAATCCCTGGTTCTACCAAACTGGCGCAAGCCAGACGAATTACAAGCATAATGGCAAGTACACCTAAAAACAACATTACCCCAGGTGGACGATCCACCCGTCGCAAGACGGCAACCAGGCACTCGGATTCTGGAGGACCTGGAGATGTACTAAAGGGCGAGTCGGAGCGCTCTGGCAAACTACCCAAGAAAACACACACATACTTTGGCACCTTCAACATACAGACACTAATACAAACGGGAAAATTACACAATCTAACAACGGAACTCACCAGTCAAAAGATCTCGATCCTAGCGCTACAAGAAACAAGATACACGGATTCAGACACAATAGACTACGGAAACTACAGATTCTTCAAGAGTGGAACCAACAGGAAAATCGGCAAAGGAGGAGCACTCCTCGGCATGGCCTTCGCAGTAAACAAAAACATCCTAGACTCAGTAAAAGAAGTCAACGCGATCAACAACAGGCTCATGACCATGCGAATCAAACACGCCAACAAGAACTACACCCTCATCAACGTACATGCCCCCACGAACGCAGACAACAAGGACAAACCAGAAGAAACAGACAAATTCTGGGACAAACTCGAAACCACCCTGGCAAAAATACCCCAAGACAACGCGAAAATTCTACTAGGCGACTTCAACGCACAAATCGGCAGAGAAAAACGCTACAGAAAAACAGTAGGAAATTTCCCTGCACACAAATTCACCAACAAAAACGGCACCAGACTGATCGAACTCTGCCAGCAAAACAACCTCAAAATCATGTCAACCTCCCTGATGAAAAAGCCCAAGAAACAAAAGACATGGCGATCACCAGTCCACTCACTAGGCGAATTCCAGATAGATCACGTGGCAATCTCCTATGAATACCAGAAAGAAATCCACGACGTCCAAGTGAGAAAAGGCGCCAACATAGATTCGGACCACTACCTAACAAGAATCAAAATCAAACTCACACCAAGAAGACAACACAAAAAGAAATTGACCTCACCGAAATTTGATACAAGAAAGATCAGAGAATCGAACATCACAGAACACTGGGAAAAACAAGAGGCGGAAGATTGGACCAGCTTTAAACAAAAAATTGTGAACACAGCCAAAGAACTGATCCCGCTGACTAGAAAACCCAGGCACCCGTGGTGGAACACTACCTGCGAAATCGCCCTACAAAATCGAAGAACAGCTTTCACAAACTACAACAGCAACAAAACACAGGACAACTTCTATGAAATTCGAAGACAAACATCGAAAACAATAAGACAAGAGAAACGCAAATACATAAACGATCAGCTAAACTCCATCGAAGAAGACTTCAGAAATTTCAACACACGGGATTTCTACAGGACGTTCGCCAACCAAGTCAAAGGATACTCACCACAGAACCTCTGCTTCAGAAAAGAAGACGGAAAACTGGCACTTACCAACAAAGAAAACTGTGAAGAGTTCGCGAAGTACTTTTCAAAATTACTAAATTGCCCGGAACCTAACTCAACCGTCGAACCCCGAGAACCGGCCAACGCACCGGAAGACTCACCATCACCAACAAAAGAAGAAATCCTCCACTGCATAAAGAAACTGAAAAACAACAAGGCAGCCGGTGAAGACGGAATAACGGCAGAACTGCTGAAGAACCTAGGACCAAACTCGCTAAACGAAATCACACAAATCATACAGAACACCTGGACAACCGAAATCAAACCTGACGACTGGAAGACCGCACTCATTCACCCGCTACACAAGAAAGGTGACAGGACAGACACAAACAATTATAGAGGAATTTCCCTGCTACCGGTCATCTACAAAATTCTATCAACCTGCCTTCTCACCAGAACGCAAGGACAACTGGAACCCGCCATCTCGGAATACCAAGCGGGTTTCAGACCCAACAGAGCCTGCCCCGAACAAATCTTCAACCTGAAATCAATCATAAAATCCCACATGACAAGCCCCAAAAAAATCATCTGCACTTTCGTCGACTTCAAAAAGGCTTACGACTCGATCGACAGAAAGTCCCTCATCCAAATCCTCAGAGAAAAAGGCCTAGACCAAAAGACTCGAAGACTAATCGAACAGACACTAACCAATACAAAATCCAAAGTCAAATTCATGGGCGAAATCTCAGACCCCTTTGAAATCCACACTGGCCTAAGACAAGGAGATGGACTATCCCCGCTATTGTTCAACATCGTCCTGGACAAAGTAATGAGCGAATGGGAAGCTGAAGTCAGGAGACAAAACACCTGGAGACCAGTCACATTAGGAAGGAAAAGACTGGAAATCCCTTACCTAGCATTCGCAGACGACCTAGCGATACTGACCTATGACCCAACATCAGCAAAAACACAGATCGAAATCCTGAAAGAATGCGCCGAGAAAGTCGGCCTACAAATCTCTTTTGAAAAAACGCAAGTCCTAACAAGAGAAGGCGACGACATCACAACCAAGTACGGCAAAATTAAAGGGGTCACACACTTCAGATACCTAGGCGAAATCATCGAACCGACCGGAACAGAGAAACTGGCTTACGAAGACAGACAACAGAAGACACGGAAATCACTAGGCATGGTACGAAACATCTACAACAAACAATGCATTTCCAGAAACACCAAGATCAGACACTATAACACAGTGATCAAACCCGCCGTACTGTATGCCAGCGAAACACTAGCACTCAACAGGAAAATCAAAATTGAAGAAATCAAAAAAGAAGAACGCAAAATCATAAGGAAAATTTTAGGAGGAAGACCCACACCAGATGGCTACAGACTACATAAGAACTCGACAGTAGAAGCATATTCGAACATCGAGAACGATATGAGAAAAAGGCGCCTTAAATTCTACGGACATTTAGACAGACTCCCTGAAACAAGACTCACCAAGAAAATTCTAGAACACATCAAGACACTTAAAGTCTCGACACCCTGGATGGAAGGAGTCCGAAAAGACCTACAAGCAATTGGCACCACAAACACCACAGACAGAAGCACCTTCCGAAAACACATAGACAATTGGGAAGTAAAGTCAGAAGCGCTAAAACAGCGGACCAAACAAGAATGGTCTGAGGAGAGAAAAGAGGCCCTCTCCAAGAGAATGAAGGAGTACTGGAAGGACAAGAAGAACAAGCCTTCAAAGTCATAAGCTTAACGATTTCCTTTTAGGGAAAATTCGCCAATAATAATAATATATATATATATATATATATATATATATATATATATATATATATATATATATCTAAAGCTGAGAATTGTACAAAAGAGAAATACAGAGAAGAGGATAGCATGACACGTATTGTAACGAGAATTATACATATAATAATTTTTTTCTTTATGAATTTAGATAAATTAATAATAGCAATGTGTTGAATTTCTTTTTCGATTCTTTTCGTGTCATGTTAAAGAAACTGTGAGCAACTTTTGAAACGAATATTATTATTTATGTTAGATTTCAAATAATGTGGTAATCAAAGGAAAGTGTATTTAATGTTAAAACTATTGTAAGATGTGAAAATTGTAATTTATACACTTGGTCCATACGTAGATAATGCATTAGGATATGTGTAATAAAAAACCTGTGGTGAATACCCTACCTGTAGGGGAGCGGGAAAAGGTGGAGGCAGGCGAGGCGGGAAAACGCACACTGGCGCGGTTCGGCACAACGGGCTCAGTATTACAGTCGGAGGCGAGCAACAGTCGGAAGTACACGTATTGTACCGAGGAGGCTACCCAGGAAAAGTGGATTCCATTGAGCCTCGGATGGACCGATTCCGACGACTACTTGGCATGGCTATATTCTGAGGCACAACATTGGAAAGATTACGACGCTAAGAAGATGGAAAGTGCCGATGTTGTGTGAGTCTTAGCCGTGCTTGTATGTGTGCTGTGCTGCCCGCTATCTCGCTGCCCGCCATCCGCCGCACCGACTTGCACAGGTCAAACATTTATTTCATCTTTAGAAGTGTATCTGTGTGGACCAGTGTCGAAACTGTTTCTAATGGTTCAATAATAACGTGACTTTTACCAGAATTGCTTTAGCTATGACTTATCCTGATCACTGACCTAGACAGGATCCTTACCTCGTATTGTGCAATCCGAGTATCCTAAACTGAAAGTTTAATGTTTGTGTTAATGAAAATTATCAGCAGATTAATCTATGCCATAAAGGAATCTATAGTTCTGTGTGCTGTTGCAAATGTTGGTAAAGAACAAAAGAGTTTTTTTGAATTGATGTGCGATGTTATTTAATTAATTTGAGACAGAAAGAATGACAGTTAAATTATTCAGAAGTAAGACAAAAGAGTAGTTATCCAGAGATTGATAGATTTTGTGTGTTAATTTGCCTCCAGTACTTAACAGTTTCAGTATAACGACTATAACAGTTTCAGGCCCCCCCCCCCCTTTTTTCTCTTGTCCATTCGTTCAAACCTTGATGTGTACTGATCAGATTTGACCAGTAAAGCTAAATTCTATATTAATCCTAAATGTAATAATGTACTTTCAAGATTGTCGATGCTAGGGCAATCTATGCCCGATTTCAGTCTGCTCAACATACAAAAAGCAGTTAGTAGTAATCATTACTGTGTGGTGTTGTGTAAATGTAGCTCGTCCAAATTAGTACGAAAAGAGAAAACTTTAGTTCAGGCAAAGTTTCGGGTTCCAAACTTTGCCAAATAACGCACCATTACTACGTGTTACTATGCTTGTACATGCACCCACTTGTACAAGGAAAAACTCACTAACTGCCTAAGTAGGCTGGCGACCGAATTATGAATTATAGGTAGCATCTACTGTGTGTACTTCTTATCCGTGCGAAAGAGTGATTATACTTTACATTTGCTTGATACACTGTAGTTGTTGACTCAGAATAAGTCCGATCTTGCTACTATTAGGTACACGCGGTCAACTAATGTACTAAAAATCCTTGTTCATAAGGTGAAGCCCGTGAACTTATTACAGTACAGGCTCTATAGAGCTAACCTACGTCCGAGCAGGGCGGTAGTGTTACAGTATGATCTGGAAGCAAGACAAATTTGATGTTATCCTAAAATTGTCAGAAGTAATGGGTGTAGATCGATTACAAAGTGAAGAACTGAGGAAAGTAGATAGTGCAGCTGGGTGGGGAGAGGGAAGGAGGTTACTGCTTGCGACGACAGTGTACAGGAGGTGGAGCGGTCAGGACTTGTGAGTGGACATCCAGGACTGCCGCTAAATGACAGAACAGAAAATTAGAACAGAGAGAACATATTTCAGTGTACGGTATACAAGGGGCGCCCCTAGGGCCGGGTGTTACCAGGTGTAGGGCATTCTAAGAGGACGGACAGCTAAACAAGTGGACAAAGGAAGGAGAGGTGGTTTATGTTATTTTGGCAGGAGCCGAAGGCTCTGCCTTCCAAAAAAGGCATCTGTGCTAGTCGAGGTCTGGATCACAGGAGAGAAAATCAGGTATGTTCCGCTCTGCGGAAACCTCCAGAGTCCACACGCGTGACTTGAATCCCGCGCACGCTATTGGCTAAAACCGATAGCGTGAATCCACTAGCAGTTTTAGCAGAGAGTTCAAGGCGTCTGTCGTCAGCAGCTTTAACTGGACAGAACTGCCTCGGTTCATAAAGGCAGGCAACATGTGTCACGTAGGCACAGCGAAAGTTTCTCTGGGAGAAAACTTGTAAAGATTTGACAAGGGCCTTTGAAATAAAATATTTTATACCCATTCCCTAAAATATTTCTGCCTCCCTGTACAATACTTCAGTACTTTAGTGTAAAGGAGACCACTCACGGAAAGACAGGAGCGGTGAGTCGTTGACAGACACACACACAGAAAAGTAGTCCTTAGAGTACAAACACACACACACACTCACTCACACACACACACACACACACACACACACACACACACACACACACACACACACACACATTTATTCACCTATGCCAATACATAGCGCTGGTAGAAGGAATAATGTGTTGTTGTCCATCAGTCTTAAAGTAGGGGCATAGGCGGGTGTAGCACGCATGTGTGTGTGTGTGTGTGTGTGTGTGTGTGTGTGTATGTGTGTGTGTACGTGTGTGTTTTTTCTATGTGTAATTTGTATTTGTACTCTACTGCGAAAACGGACTGCTCCGAATGCTAACAAATTTTCTTTCTTTTTTGTGAGTGCCTGTCACCAACTGATTGCTTCTGAATTTCAATGAGTGTGCTTCTTTACTCCGAAGTGCTTACACTCTGTCAGAACCTTCCTATAGAAGTATTTAAAAGAAGAGAAATATTCAGGTACTCAGAAAATTATTACCATAAGAAGGGAGACGTTAGTGTGCTATCTCTTGCTTCGTCTAGAAACAGTCTGAATGGAGAAATTGGGGGGAGGGGGGGGGGGGGGAGGGGACAGGGGGCATTAGTGAAGATTAACCGAGACTACAACACGTAAAAGAGATAATAGGGAGTGTTGTGGGTAGCATATACACAGAGGTGAAAAGATAACCGCTATTAACACAGAGAACTTCAGCTACCAATCGAAAGACTAATTAAATAAATAAAGATAGAAGATTTTAATTTTGACGAAACAACATGCTCCCTATAAGAGACAGGGATCAAATAAAGTGGAATTTAAAGTTGGAGCTCCAGGCTACAGCGTCCACCTTAATTGCCCCTCAATTCTGCATTATACTGCTTCAGGAATTATGGCTCTTCCGTCCCAGTTAACTGTTCATTCAACATAGTTTAGACAGGTTTCATGTATGGAGAGCACTCGCGTTCAAGTTTCGGTAGCAGCTGAATTTGATTCGGAGCAGTATCTCAGCCAGAGTCTGTAAGGTAATCAGTGAAGGAGGCGGTTGGTTTCCTCCTCTAAAGTCAGCGGAGTCTTTTGTATTTAATCTTCATTTGAAAAAGTAGCGAAAGTATTCAGAAGTTTATCATTCGGGTATGATTCCGAGGCGCCCTGCAGACTACAATTGGCTTTTAATTGAATTAATGCTCAAGATAGGAACGGCAAGTCCGGAAACTTTCGAACTTCATGAGAGCTCTTTCTCCTGCTTTCGTCGACGTTAATCATTCTCAGTTAGTCATTATTGAAACATAATGAAAACAAAAGAATATAACAAGGGCGTACCGAGTGTGAAGTCGGTGGATGGAGGGGAGAGGGCTGGGAACTCGCAAAGTTGAGCTTCCCCCTTAAAATATTTTACGCTCTCCCAAAGCGGAATTCGCATACTGTCCCACGACACAAAATAACGTATCAATACAGGATTTTTTTAAGAAAGGATGAGATTTTAAAGAGTATTGACTTGCAGCAATTGTTCCTAGTGGTATTTCTCGTGAAATCTCGGAACTATTCAGCTGTTCACCGATTTCCTCCTTGCAAGTGATAGTGGCAGATGGCTCCAGTAGCAAATTACATTCCTTTAGTGCTATTCCTCTCCTAACATTACCAGCCGTGCCAACGTAATACAGATGTGCTACCCAAAATTTTTGCCCATTGTGATTGTTGTAAATGTGATGTACTTGTTTTATTCCTCAATTCTTTAGATGCTACATGTTAATTAGCAAGTGATATATGCTGTAAACTGAATAAATTATTTTGTATTGTGATGTATTTATTCTGGCTTAATGCCGTTATGAGTTATAAACAACAGTATCGTTTGCGGAGATCGTAGTGTGACGTCAGAGCAGAGTGCGTGGAAGCTCATTTCGTTGTTCGTTGCGAGACGTAAGAGCGAACACACGCAAGCGGTATGCACCTTTGGGTCTATGTGACGTTCAGTTCTTACTAGCAAGACACCAAGATCATTATGGGCAGATGTAAGAGGCTCGAATAAAATCAACACTCTGCCCCATAATTGGTCGTTGCGAATCAAGATGTTCTTGCAGTATTATATAAAAAATCGGAGCGTTGCAGACAGCTCAGTATCTGCGACGAACTGTAGGGTTGTTTTCATTCACGAAGGAAGCTTTGTGAGGCCTTACCCAGTGACATTCTCAGTGAATTTCATTTCAGTAGTGTCATACGTTTAATCCACAAGTATCTCTTCTTGCCATTATCTTCAGTCGTTGTCACCTACTTAGGCTCCTGTGCGAGTCATTAAATATTCGAGTATTGTTGTTTAAATGGCTACAAGAAAAGTATTATAAAGCTAACATTTTCAGTTTTGTTCGTTTGCTGAAAATACAATTGGAAATAATTAATGATCAGGCCTCAATAAGTTATCAGTGTCGTTCAATAATATTTAGAGGCAAAGTCATCCTAGTTACTGAGTGAAGATAAAGTATAGTTACTTAAAACTAAAGTAACTTTGGCAATTTCAATTCAAAGAAGAGAATAAATTAAATTCACGTATTTCATATCTGTGTCCATTGCAATAAATCTGTTGTTTGCTAGTTTTGTTCGCATTTCCAACTTGTCAGTCGGTTGAAAGTAGAATTTTCGTAGTAATAACAATCTGTTAAAAATATGTAGCTTATCATATCCAGGAAACTAGTGGACGTAAGTGGGGTTACGTAAATTATTGTTGCCATGAGTCAGCAACAAGTTTAAATATATTTTCCCTATTAACTTAGTTCAGTATTAACAACATAAGGCAATCACTTTCTTTATTCAGTATTATTTAGTAACGTGAGGTATTTCAGAAATGTGGGTCAACTTTGTGCCGCCAGATGTACAGCGAAAAAATTAAGTATTCATTGTTCCCAGAATGAGATTTTCACTCTGCAGCGGAGTGTGCGCTGATATGAAACTTCCTGGCAGATTAAAACTGTGAGCCCGACCGAGACTCGAACTCGGGACCTTTGCCTTTCGCGTGCAAGTGCTCTACCAACTGAGCTACCGAAGCACGACTCAAGCCCGGTACTCACAGCTTTACTCCTGCCAGTACCTCGTCTCCTACCTTCCAAATTCATTGTTATTCGCATTATGGATCAGATAGTGGACAGATAATGCCCAACTGGGCTGCTGACTGTATTCATTAATTTCTGTATTATTTTAGTTAGTTTAGTTGTGCTACCCCTTTTTTAAGCGATGGCACAGTTTTTAGTATGAAACCAAAAGCGAAATAATTAGAAAGCTAGAGAGCAAAGTACGTTGCTCATTACAAAAGCTTGTACACTTCTCTCCATTGACCGGTCAGATTTTCTTCGGAGGCGATAGCCTTGTCCAAAATCAAATTTATTAAGCTTACGTCGTCATGATCATATGTCCGCCCCCGGTAGCTGAGTGGTCAGCGCGACAGAATGTCAGTCCTAAGAGCACGGGTTCGATTACTGGCTGGGTTGGAGATTTTTTCCACTCAGGGACTGGGTGTTGTGTTTTCCTAATCATCATCATTTCATCCTCATCGACGCACAAGTCGCCGAAGTGGCGCCAAATCGAAAGACGCGAACGGTCTACCCGACGGGAGGCCCTAGTCACGTTGTTGTTGTTGTTGTTGTTGTTGTGGTCTTCAGTCCTGAGACTGGTTTGATGCAGCTCTCCATGCTACTCTATCCTGTGCATGCTCCTTCATCTCCCAGTACCTACTGCAACCTACATCCTTTTGAATCTGCTTAGTGTATTAATCTCTTGGTCTCCCTCTACGATTTTTACCCTCCACGCTGCCTCCAATACTAAACTGGTGATCCCTTGATGCCTCAGAACATGTCCTACCAACCGATCCCTTCTTCTAGTCAAGTTGTGCCCTAGCCACACAACATTTAAATTTTTTCACGATCATATTATCACATTAACCGATTACTAAGGAAAGAGGTTATGCAGTTAGTATCAAAAGTATTTCTGAGCGTTTCCTGCCTTACAGAAAGAATCTCTCATTTATGATAAAACCACAGTTTACAGAAAATATGGCCACACACGAGAAGGACTAGCAATCTGAGGGTTCCGTACAAACTTAATTATGTATATAAACACGCAATCCATCCCAGGACTTCAGAACTTGTTATCGTAGTGGACACTGGCAGGATATAAGTCCCGATAACTCCACGACTACTAAGACTGTTATAGTTTTACGTTAGAAGTCGGATAACAAATGAAAGGCATATTTTTTTCGTGGGATGTAGGTTAGGTTGGAGTAAAAGTAACCATTCTTCGTTTAACTAACTGTTTGAAAAATATTGCAGCAATATTATATCAGTTACACTTACGACACCTAGTTTAACATCTTGATAAAATTGTTTAGGAGTTTCCCTGTCATACAATTATTATTACAGACGTAGTAAAGCTTTTCCCTAATAATAATTCTGCGAATTATGACCCCATGCTGTGACGTAACAGCACGCGAACCTGTTGCAAGAGTAAGCAGTGTGTACGTTTCCTCTAACCGAAGGAAATAAAAAGGTTTACAAACAAATACGTGGTGAAACAAATTACGAAATTTTTAATTTTCGGTAAATTCCAAAAGTAAGTGTCGTAATGATCTGAGAGAGAGGCCGAAAAAAAACGTTTATCTAACGCAAAGCATTTATACGTTCCGGTGTGCTGATTACCTCTACCGGTTTTAAGATATTTTCTTAAGGCTGCTTCTGGAAACCCGGGAGCTTTGGGTGCTTGCGTATTTAGCTCCAATTTTCATTAAAGCCAAGGACTTGATGCTAGAGTGACTCTGTTAAAGGCTGTCAAGTTGATGTTCTTATGAGTTCCTGCCAAAACGAACTGCCAGTGTGGAAGACGCGATTATAATCAAAGAGTGTTTCAGAAGGGGTTACTTTAGGAAAAAGATACCCTACGGCAATAAAACTACAGAAAAGTTCTCTCAGATGAATAATGAGGCGTGTAAGGTAAATAAAATCCAATAAGAAATGCTTGAATACGCTGGAAAGGACTACAGAACTCAACGTATAGGTTAAGGTGTAAAATTTCGTTAATAGTGTCTTGATGAGTAAGAGTATGTACTTCGAACTTCTACGCCATTATACGTGCGTATTTTACCCCATACCGGTATTTTATTTTTTCGCATTCTACACATAATTCACACACAGCTAAACTCGTGGAAATAAAGGAGCTGGTTCGAAGTTTATAGCCGCTAGTTCCGGTACTGATTTCCTCTAATTTTTAAATAGCTTTAGGTTCACCTGACACTCGATCAAAACTATACCAACTTTGTTGTGACTTGGCAAGACAGCCAAGCCACTATGAGAGGAAGGCGAAAGGCACGCGTTTAAGCTCTCGCAGGCTGGCGTGAGGTCTGGAACAGTTAAAGGAATAGAGACTAGCAAAAAAGGTACGTAGCTTCTGGAATACTTTAACCCATAACTGGTGAACATCGGTCTGGCGGTACGTGCATCACAAGATAAATAGCAAATGACAATGGCGCCTTGCTAAGACGTAGCACATGACGTAGCTGAAGGCTATGCTAACTATCGTCTCGGCAAATGAGAGCGTAATTTGTCAGTGAACCATCGCTAGAAAAGTCGGCTGTACAACTGGGGCGAGTGCTAGGAAGTGTCTCTAGACCTCCCGTGTGGCGGCGCTTGGTCTGCAATCACTGATAGTGGCGACACGCGGGTCCGACGTATACTTAACGGACCGCGGCCGATTTAAAGGCTACCACCTAGCAAGTGTGGTGTCTGGCGGTGACACTACAAACTTCACATCGGAAAGGTACAAAAGTGAGTTGCTACATTTTCTCAAACCGTGAGCGTCCGACTGCCACGAGATTGCACAATAGCGCTCAGGAGATGATGATGTATGCGCTGCCTGGTGAGAGAATGGCGAACTTCTCTTTTAGTGACTCGGAAGCCTGATGTGTTCTCCTGTCCCATACGTACCTCAGCATAGCCTAATTAGAAATTAACAATTATCGAATTTTTACTTTACGTTTAATACGTAAGATTGCTGCTTGCCAAATTTGGTGATTCTAGGTCAACGGTGAGTACCAGAGAGGTCTTGGTGAGTGAGTTTGCGAGTGTAAAAATATGCGACATGAATAGCCGTAACTTCTCCTTTCATTGAATTGGACGCTTATATTTATTACACCACAAAGGAACCATAGACTTTAATATGCGAAACAGATTTCGATTTGAAACATATACCCCTGCCTGAGAGAAAGCGTTTTTAACTGTGGATCAGAAAGACACACGAGGCGACAAGCGGACAACAAAAGCCCCGCAAGTGGAAGTATCAGTACTTGAGACATTTCAAGATGATATCCATCCAACCAATGTGCTTCAAGACCAAATTTCTCAATCTTCTACTACAGAAAAATTTCCGTAACCACACGTTGGACTGGTGGCTGTTCCTGGAACTTCGCAATGGGGACAGACGAATTGGTTGTGGTTGATAGAACTCCTGATAGTCTAATGTCATTCTCTGTGTCACCAGAGCTTCTAATATGCCCTCCATAGGTAGGTTGAGAAGGAAGAAAATGCAAAAGAAAGTAGCCAATATTTAAAAGGTCAAACGAGTAATACACATCTCCAATTCGTACAAAAATGATTTTGAAGCCGAATAAAAAGCTAGAAAACAAGAATAACAAAAGTGAAAGTCAAAACGATTTTTTTTCCTTTTCCTTTTCCTTTGGAGAAGGGGGGGGGGGGGGGTGAGGAGGAGAGAAGAACGAAAACGTCCAAGGCATGAAAAAGGTGAAGAAGCTGAAGAGGCTAGGCAGGCTTTTCTTTTTCTTATTTTTTTAAAAAAGAAAGTTTGACATCTTCAGGTGAAGAATACGCATGCAGACAAAGCATGTGTACTATGTAACTCGCTGTATTCAGACTCTTTATCGGAGGAGAGATGCTTCCAGTGTCTATTTTGCCGTTGCTCGACTCATCAGCGATGATCGGTTGTTGAAGTAGACCAAAAGTTACTTCGTCTGCGATTTCTCTTCTTAAGGGGGGATGCAACGAAAAATATAAACATTTATTTAAAAAATCATTACAACTATATTCATGAATGTACAAATCTAAAATTTTGCATGTGCAAAACAAAAGAGCTATGGTTTAAGCGAAAAAGTTTACTAAAATATGCTGGATTAATATTCTGCAAGATACTAAAATTTTTAATTTTTTACTGTCCTTTTTTAATAAAAAGCCATAACTCAAATTCTAATCATGCAATGTACCTCAAAATTTTATTGTAGTGTCCTGAGAAGGTTATCACACCATTGAACTACAATTATTAATTTATGGCACTAATTGTATCATTAACATAGTTTTTAATTTTGCAGATAGTCATCTAAAATCAGAACGTAATTGCAGGATCTCGTATTTTTTAATTACAGGGAGACAGCAACACATTGCGAACAGGTACTGAAAATTTCATAGCATTGTCGTATATACTTTTTGAGAAAAGGCTTCTAATAAAATGTAAAAAAATGTAAAACGGAGAAAATGAATCTTAAAGATGTTCTTCTCATACTTAAACATCTAATAAGCTTACCTCAGTTTTAAAATCCTCCATAGTGATACTCCTCATCCTCCAGATTTGTCTTCTCTCCTCCCTCGAATCTGCCCGGCCTGTATTTGCAGGTAAGACATTGATGTGTTGGCTTTCTTGACCCTGCTCTCGTCGATAGTGTAAAATGCTTTTGTTGTAAACACACCAGGATCTACATCAGCTCTCTTCAGTACTTCAATTCTGCCATTATTTCCGTTATTGTGACATAAAACTGCATCATAGACGCCTTTCTTGAGCATTTAAAGTCCACAGAATGTCCTTTTTTTGCATGTAACCCAGGTTAAAGTATTGGGGGCTTCACTTGCATTTTGTGTCTTTCCTTTGTGATGACCTTAACCCACGGGAAAAATAATTATCAAAATCTGAACTGTGAAGTCATCCAAAATTCTAGTTGGAAAACCACGCTCTTTGCTATACTTCTCAATTGGTCACGATCCCACTTTGTTTACGAACTGAAAACTCTAATATTCACGAGAAACTTCTCTGAAATTAACCTGAACCGACATAATTGTGTATATATTCTCTGAAACTTCAAAGACATCTAAGACAATACCTGAAAGGCATTAGAAAAAGTGACAAAATTTTGTAAATCACATACAATACTGTTAATAATTGCATGAACACTGGGGGGTTCACCATACATCTACCCACTTTTGATTATAACCAGTGTCTCTTAATACTGCGACTCGTAGCAATACAATATCAAAAACTTTTATTACTGGGTAAACAGTCCCTACGTGATTTGACAGCTGACATTTATAGTTCCCGCTCACGTCAGGAAATGCACCAATAAGGGAATAGCAGCTTTTACGTTATTTGTCAGAACGCAAGCTATTATGGCCGTCGCCGTAATTTTCGCGCGACGCCATATTTCGCGACAAAATACTCTTATTAGTCACTGTCATATATCTGGTCTAATAACAATACATAAAACAACATAAAATAACTACAATAATTTTGACATGCAAGGAGAATTAGTTCTAATGAGAGGAAGAAGTTTTTATTTACTGGTGTTTCAACAATGACTACCAGGCAAATTTTAATTCACTGATTGTAATTTTATTTTCGTTAGCAGAAAGCAAACAAACTAAACAAAGAATTTAATTAAGCAGAGTCTGTAATTATTATACTTTTAATAGAGAAAGAAAGTTTCTAGGTCAGGGGAAAGCGTTCAGCGAAATCCCTTAACTTTTTGTTGTAAACGAAGCGTTGCGTTGGGCAGCACGATGTCGGCGGGTTACGATGATGAGAGCAGGATACAGGCAGTTCCGCTGGTTAATCTTCTCCGGCGAAACGCAAATAAAGTTCCGGCAAAGCTGTATCTTTAACCTCGTGGTGATTAACAAACCACAAGACGCCAGTATACGAACGTTGTTGACATGTCCTCTCTTTCAAAGTACATTACGTAGACATCGCTCGTTTTTACACTTTATGCACTGTCCGTGACGCTATCGTCCATAATTACACAGTTCGTCACATTCATATAGTCTTAGCCACAAATACACAGTTCATAGAATTGTTCTTGTGCGTGAAGCACACCGTAAACAATGTCCACTCTGTTCTCGCATTTCAAACTTCCACAACGTCACTGAAAGTCATTTATATTGCCCAGTTAATTAAAGTCTTCACTTTCACGGCTTGATGGAATGTGATAGACAACAGTTCCACCACCCAAAACAAATACCAGCAAAATTCGTTCGAATAAAAGCACTGTTCGTGTCGGCCATAACAAAGTATTGTTAGCGGCACTTCCACAGTCCGGCTTATTCGCTCATAAAGTTAGCCAACGATGGCATTACGTACCGCAGTGGTAAAGAGAATTAACAATCTGATAGTTCGGTATCACTGTCCATACAATTACGTATGCTTTTCATAAAACACAGTACAGTTTTCCCGCGCACGCTTCACAGACACGCCATCCACCATCCCCTCTACTACACAATAGCCTTTCGACTATCGATATCACTATCGCTGTCCCCTGTCAAAAAAATGGCTCTGAGCACTATGGGACTCAACTGCTGAGGTCGTTAGTCCCCTAGAACTTAGAACTAGTTAAACCCAACTAACCTAAGGACATCACACACATCCATGCCCGAGGCAGGATTCGAACCTGCGACCGTAGCGGTCTCGCGGTTCCAGACTGCAGCGCCAGAACCGCGCGGCCACTTCGGCCGGCTGTCCCCTGTCAATAGATGTTATGTCGTTATCGTAAATTACATTAATCTTTATAAATGTTATTGACTGCATTTTTCACAATTAATAATATTCCAAACGAGAACATTACAAACTTTACCACAGGTACAAAGCAAGAAACATATTTATCCATTGGCAAACGAAATAATGACAATTACATCTTTACATTTAAAAACCACAGTAGAATGTTACATAATCACAATTACAGAAATGCCCATATGAACCAAAGAAAAAGAATAGAAAGTAAAGAAAATCACGAAAAAAATTTTATATGCGTAATTAGCAATGCCTTCACACCTTGAAGACACTTCCTCAATAAATCAAGGTTTGCAAGAACCTGAATGTGGGCTTAATTGCATTCATAGCAAGTTCTGGTAATGAGTGCTTATGTGAATATGTCCCACTATTTTCATCATGGCAGCAACACCAGCAACCGTTACAAAATTGTCTCGAATGGAAAACAGCCCACACTTGCACTAATTATGTTTATTCTAAACCTTGACCATGGTTTCTGCTATAATAATATAGCCCTCTTCAGTAGTCATAAGAAGTGATCAAAATAACATCTCGACCAGTAATACAATCTGTACATAAACTTCTAAAATGTATGTGATAACATATTACTTACATAAGCTTTTATAAATAAAAAACGTCTTAGTCGAGTGGCTGCGTCAAGATCAGTAAAATAAAATAACTTCAACAGACATAAGCCTGTCTCGAGCATAAGTAAAACTACACAAGGCACCGTATGTGCTCCGGCACCGAATCTGTTATACTAGGCGCACGGTCGTCAAATGTGCTACATACTGCGTACTATAGGTGGTGCTCCTAGTTGATATCTACGGTGAAATATTAATAACAAGCCTACACGTGCAACTGAAGGACCATATACGTATTAATACGACTATCCAACAGTTAAAATGCTGTTGCATACAATCATTAAAGAATTCCACCAGCCGACCTTAGACGTTGTACCTAGCCACACTACTAGTGAATGACGATGTTCTACGAATAGCAGTCTAGTGCATAAATGCGGTAACATGGCACAAGACAATGAAAGGCACATTAACATAACTGTCTCAACACTGTTAACGTAATAAAACCTCATGGCTCTTTATGACAATTTCCTACTGGAGCATTGTTCTAAAATAGTAGTTTATCTCAAATAATCATATGGCACAATCGAGTCACCGAAAGTTCCTAATTCAATGCCCAATACGGGCTCGGTGTGGCCGAGGGGTTCTAGGCGCTTCAGTCTGGAACAGCGCGACCGCTACGGTCGCATGTTCGAATCCTGCCTCGGGCATGGATGTGTGTGATGTCCTTAGCTTAACTAGGTTTAAGTAGTTCAAGGGGACTGATGACCTCAGCTGTTAAGTCCCACTGTGCTCAGAGCCATTTGAGCCAATACGGGCTGAAAACCTTCAAGGTAGCTGGAACTTTTCAAATAGCACTGATCATTCAATAAATTCCTGTTGCCACACATTTTTTGCTGATACATCGGCACCTCCTCCGGTAAATCTTATTTCGTACCCTTGGCTTCTTTACACAATAGCTCGGTGTCATTAACAGATTGGGATGTATGTCGTCCTTCAGTGATGTGTTCGGCAATCGTTGACCCATTCTTATTCGTACCCATCCTAAACGGCATATGTTCTTTATTTTATAGCTTAGATCCACCTGTCTGCCCTATGTAATATGCCGGGCAATCATTACATTTCAATTTATAAACTCCCGACTGAAATAGCTTATTATAACTGTTATTGCGAAAACATACAAAATTCTGTTTTAAGCTATTGTTAGTGGAAAATGCTACTCTACAGTCTTGTTTTTGGAGCACACGTTGCATTTCATACGATATGTTACCCTGAAACGGAATGGCTATAAATCTCTTACGTTCATCCCTGTTGCTCACCAATCGCGTCAACGTGGAAACTATCTTATTTCGTGCTCAGTTGCACCATCAACTATGTTGGGGCTGTAACCATTATTATCTCGTTTAGGGTACACACTCCTTTTTGTAAGGTAGCCTGGGTAAGAGGCAGTCTACGCCATAGGGCCTTTTTTGGTTCCTGTCCATATTTCCGGCTGCGTTTGCTCTTATATTCGAACGCACATCCCAGCGCGGAATTCCCATCGGCCGCAGTCTCCCAGAAAATGGGATACAAGCAATATTAGAACGCACAGGTAGGCCGTTACGGCGTAAAATGGGCGCGCCCACTTTCAGGCAGAATTTCCTGCCTCCCGAATGGTCGCGAAACATCTGCCGACGCCTCTGTAGACCCCTGCGTAACCTTCCAAGCGAGAAGGAAACTGAAGGACCCCTGGTGTGTTGCCTCGTAGTAATTCCCGTACATTTTGGTCCTCACAGGAATCCAGTCAAATATAACGGGCCGTCAAATGAAAACGAGGAATATGGAAAAAGAGGAAGTAAACTGTTTATTATTTCAAAAGTAATCACCACAACAGTAAATACATTTACCCTATTGTGAGGTAGGTCTATGTCTTCACGGAAAAATGTTTCCGATTTCCTTCGGTACCATGATTGCTACCAGGCCTGCATCTCTTCGTTCGAAGCCAAGCGACGACTACGAATATCTTCACTCAGTAATCAAAATATCCACGGGTGTGCTGCCGGTCTATAGTGTCCAACGGGCACAATATTTCGGCGATCATACATGTCGCCATCATCAGGTGAACTGACGGACTGAGCTCCTGTGAACGTGCCGGCACGGAGATCCGTACGCTATGGCTGCTCAGAGGGAACTGGGTTCGGTTGCGGCGGCGGCCGATTTAAATACCCTCCGCCCGCGGCGCGCTCCCTCCGCCGTCCACGCCCCGCGCCACGGTCGCGCGGTGGTCCGAGATGACGTCGGTGTGATGGCTGTGTCCGCCGTGGTCGTCACAACTATACGTTTGCTCGATTTACTCTTGATTAAGCCGATCGCTGGTTCCCAAGCCTTGCTAGGATTATAGCCACAGTCACGGTTTATGAGGTCGTCATTGGCGCGAATTTCGATGGCCTCTCTAACAACGCTGTCCCAGTATCTCGACGTCTGTACCAGAATCCTCGTGCGGTCATACTCCATGGCGTGATTTTCCGACAAACAATGTTCAGCGATTGCCGACTTGCTCGGATACATCAGTCGAGTGTGCCTCTGGTGTTCACGGCATCGATCCTGGACGGTACGCATCGTCTGACCAATATACGACTTGCCACAATGACACGGAATCTGGTACACGCCGGCCTTCCTCAAACCGAGGTCATCTTTGGCGCTCCCCACCAGTGCACGAGTTTTATTTGAAGGACAAAACACAGTTCCGACCCGGTGTTTCTTCAGAATGCGGGCGATTTTCCCCGAGAGTGCGCCTGTATATGGAATAAATGCAGTGCCTACCTCCTCCCTCGTGATTTCATCCGCGGGGCGCGGACGGCGGAGGGAGCGCGCCGCGGGTGGAGGGTATTTAAATCGGCCGCCGCCGCGACCGAACCCAGTTCCCTCTGATCAGCCATAGCGTACGGATCTCCGTGCCGGCACGTTCACAGGAGCTCAGTCCGTCAGTTCACCTGATGTATGATCGCCGAAATACTGTGCCCGTTGGACACTATAGACCGGCAGCACACCCGTGGATATTTTGATTATCAAATACGCCGGGAGAAACTCAAGAATCACATCTTCACTCAGGATTACAGGATTCCGAAGCTATGGAAATCGCGTGGGGAGAGATCGGGACTGTACGGAGGATGTGAGCCTTCCACGAAAACTTCTGCACCGTAGTCAGAACAACATTGGCAACATGTGACTTTCTGGAACACACCTCCAAAATTAGTGAATAGCGGTCGGTGGAGACTTCGCAGAAATTGGAGGGCGTCATCAGGTGTAAACGGCCATGAATAGTGACGGTCAGCGTCAGTCTGTTGCAGATTAATGTCCGCCCACATGTTGGCAGGTTTGTTCTGATTACACTGCAGATGTTACTCTGGGTAACCGTTACACGTCCTGCAGTCCCGATCTCTCCCCTTGCGATTTCCATGTTTTTGGAGCCTTGAAGAAAGACACTCGTGGCAGTCGATTTGCTTCGGACAAGGAAGTGCACGGCTAATACAATCATGCATGCACCCATGTCGAAAGAACTTTGCATCGTAATTCGGAATAACACGGTCACTGAAATATTGTATTTATCCGCCGACACCGGGCAAGCGACTTTCAAGTACAATGTCTCCACTGTGCGGGGATTAGACGAGTACATAATGGATGTAAGAATACAGGTTGTAGAGGTGTGGTTCACGACATATGGAAGGTTTGGTCTCATCGTGAGTCGATCTCTGATAGTCAAGGCGAACGCTCGCGCTAAGCAGGATATCCGGTTGTCGTTATTTCAGTATACAGCTCATGGTAGCCCCCATCCATAGCTGGTATTACATTTAATGTTATACAATCATGGTTCTGTAGGTAGTTGCAAACATTTTTCCACGAAAGCATTAACCACCTTGTATACCGACTGGGGAAATGTATTAACAGTTACGAAAATTACTTTTGAAATAGCAAACAGTTTACTTACGTATTTTCGGCGTGTCTGGTTTCCATTTTACTGACCCTTATATTAAAATACCCGAAACGATAACCTCACGGGCTGTAGCGATACATACAAATAAAAAAAAAGTGTAGCATCACTTCAGTTCCCACAACTCCTGAAGATATACGTTGACTGTGGATATTGTATCACAGACGCAGTCCCTTTGACTGTTCAGAGATGTTGCTAAACCCGCCCGAAGATGTAAACAACCATGCATGAGTAGCTCCTATTGGACGGAGGGGGTCCGACAGCCGATCAGTTCCACACATTCCACCAGGAAGGAGGTACACGGCTCGTGTTGTCTGTAGTTCAACCATGCCTAGACGGTCAATACCGCGGTTTTATCACGTCCGCATTGTTACTTTGTGCTAGGAAGTGCTCTCAACAACGGAAGTGTCCAGGCGTCTCGGAGTGAACCAAAGAGACAGGAACTGTCGATGACATGTCTGGCTCAGGCCGCCCAAGAGCTAATTCTGCTATGGATGACCGCTACCTACGGATAATGACTCAGAGGAGTCGTGACAGTAACGACACCATGTTGAATAATACTTTTCGAGCATCCACAACACGTCGTGTTACGACTAAAACTGTGTGCAGTAGGCTGTATGATGAGTAACTTCACTCCCGACGTCCATGGCGAGGTTCATCTTTGCAACCAGGACACTATGCAGCGTGGTACAGATGGGCCGAATAACTTGTCGAATGGACCGCTCAGGATTGGCATCACGTTCTCTTCAGCAATGAGTGTCGCATGTGCCTTCAACCAGACAATCGTCGGAGACGCGTTTGGAGGCAACCCAGTCAGGCTGAACGCCTTAGACACACTGTCCAGCGAGTGCAGCAACGTGTAGGTTCCCTGAGTTTTAGGGGTGGCATTAGGTGGGGCCGACATACGCCGCTGGTGGTCATGGAAGACGCCGTAACGGCTGTACGATACGTGAATGTCATCCTCCGACCGATAGTGCAACCATATGGGCATCATATTGACGAGGCATTCGTATTCATGGACAACAATTCGCGACCGCAACGTGCACACCTTGTGAATGACTTCCGTCAGGATAATGAAATCGCTCGTCCAGAGTAGCCAGCATGTTCACCAGACATGAAACCTATCGAACGTTCCTGGGATAGACTGAAAAGGGCTGTTTATGGACGACGTGACCCACCAACTACTGTGAGAGATGCACGCCGATTCGCCGTTGAGGAGTGGGAGAATCTGCACCAACAGTTCCTTGATGAGTTTGTGGACAGTATGCCACGACGAATGCAGGCATGCGTCAATGCAAGAGGACGTGCTACTGGGTATTAGAGGTATCGGTGTATACAACAATGTGGACCATCACCTCTGAAGGTCTCTCTGTGTGGTGGTACAACATGCAATGTGTGGTTTTCATGAGCAATAAAAAGGGCGGAAATGATGCTTATGTTGATCTCTATTCTAATTTTCTGTACAGTTTTCGGAACTCTCGGAACCGATGTGATGCAAAACGTTTTTTGATGTGTGTATTTCATTACACTAAGATCATATTAGTTTGTGTTACTAACAATAGGTTTTGCTGGTGCTGTCTTTTGCGATCGAAATAAAGATTCTGCTTCTCTGGTGGTACCAGAAAAGTCCGGAAGATGCTAAGAAACGTTGAGAGGCGGATCAGAGTAGTTCGAAGAATGTGTCGCTACATCTACAACATACTCCGCTTGCAATATGGCGGTGTAAGCCGGACGGTACTTCTGGTACCACTTACTGCCCCTCCCCCCCTCTCCTCTGTTCCACTCGCGAGTGGTGCGTGGGAAGAATGATTGTTGGGAAGTCTCGTCATCAGTTCCGATTTCCGGTTATCTCGTCGTGGTAATTTTGTGTCATGTATGTAAGTAATATGTTGTCCGACTCTTCCGCAAAGCTCACTCTCAAAATTTCAATAGTATCCATCTCCGTGGTCCAAAACGCCTCTCTTGTATCGTCTACCACTGGAGTTTCTTGAGCATCTCTGTAACGATTTCACTCGCACTAAATTATTCCATTACGAAATGCGCCGCTCTTCGTTGGATCTTATCTTTCCTGTCAGACCTACATCGTAAGGATCTCAGATAGGTCAACAATACTCAAGAATCGAAAAAGCGCATTATAATCCACTTCCTTCGTGGAGGAGCTACATTCCCATAATATCCTATGAATGTCTGCCTCGCATCTGTTTTTCCTACTATTTGTTTTATATGGTCATTCCACTTAGATCGCTGTGGCTACATTACTTCAATACGTTTTACGTTGTTTACTGTTATGGCAATTTTTCATTGTTCTAAATTAGTAGCTTTTTTTTCTATGCATGCGCAATGTGTCGGATTTATTTACGTTCAGAGTCAACTGCCAGAGTCTGCACCATTCATCACTCCTCTGCGGGTCTATCCGCAATTCCATACTATGCTGTGGGATTGCTGCTTTCTTATGGACAGCCGCATCTTCTGTGAACAGTCTCATAGAGCATCCTACGCTTTAGCTAATCATTTACATACATTGTAAACAATAACGGTCCTATCACACTTCGTCCGGGGATTTTTTTGCTTAAGAATAGTGCGGATCGACGTCAAATGCCTTGCTGAAGGCAAGGAACATGACTGCAACCTATGTGGTGTTGTCGTCTGCAGCGCTATGAATCTTATGGCGGAACAGAGCGAGCTGAATTTTGCATAATCGCTGTTCCCGGAGTCCATCTAGATTTTTATGCCGGAGATTTTTGTTCTCCAAAAACTTGTTAATTCTTGAGCATAAAAAATATTTTATAAAAGTTAAGAAGACTGACGTCATCGATATAGCTCTGTAAGTATATGCATCTGTGATGCGTCCATTATTGGAAACGAGGGTGAACTGCGCTTTTTCCAGTCTCTAGGTGCCCTTCGTTGCTCACGTTATGTACGATAAACTGCTGGTACAAAGAGAACAAGTTTTTCCACAAGTCTTTGTAGAAACTCATAGGTACTCTATCTGCTCCCGATGTCTTTCCGCTACTAAGCGATTGTAGTTGCTTTTCTATTCTGTGACAGGTTGTCTCAATATCTGCCATTTCGGCGACCATTGGATACTATCTTAACTTTACGATAAATATTCATATCTGAATGTAACATGGGTTTAGAAAACATCGTTCCTGTGAAACAGAAGCAGCTCTTTATTCACATGAAGTGTTGAGTGCTATTGATAAGGGATTTAAGATAGATTCCGTATTTCTGGATTTCCTGAAGCTTTTGACACTGTACCACACAAGCGGCTTGTAGTGAAATTGCGTGCATATGGAATATCCTCTCAGTTACATGACTGGAGTTGTAGTTTCCTGTCAGAGAAATCACAGTTTGTAGGAACTGACGGAAAGTCATCGAGTAAAACAGAAGTGATTTATGGCGTTCCCGAAGGTAGTGTGCTAGATCCTCTGCTGTTCCTTATCTATATAAACGATTTGGGAGATAATCTGAGTAGCTGTCTTAGGTTGTTTGCGGATGACGCTGTCGTTTGTCAACTAATAAAGTCATCAGAAGATCAAAAGAAATAGCAAAAGGATTTATAAAAAATATCTGAATGGTAATAAAATTGGCAGTTGGCCCTAAATAACGAAAAGTGTGAGGCCACCCACATGAGTGCTGAAAGCAACTCATTAAACTTCGGTTACACGATAAATCAGTCTAATCTAAAAGCCGTAAATTAAACTAAATACCTAGGTATTACAATTACGAACAACTTAAATTGGAAGGAACACATAGAAAATGCTGTGAGGAGGGCTAATCAAAGACTGCGTTTTATTGGTAGGACGCTTAGAAAATGTAACAGATCTACTAAGGACGTGGTGTGGGGCGCCTTGCCGCTGTTCGTGTGGCTACGCCCATCGGAGATTCGGGTCATACCTCGGGCATGGTGTCTGAGTCGTCCTTAGCGTAAGTTAGTTTAAGTTAGATGAACTAGTGTGTAAGCCTAGGGACCGGTGACCTCAGCAGTTTGGTCCCATAGGAAGTTACCATAAAATTTCCAATATTTCTGAGCCTATAGATACTGCAGCAAGGAATGATGAGTGAACAGCACTAAAAGGGTAGTCACAAAAGTTTGGAAGAAAAACATAGCCACAAAGAAGTTTAGTGCGAAGAAACCGTGGATAACAGAAGAAATACTTCATCCATGAGGAGGGAAGTACCAAAATGTTCAGGGAAATTCACGACTACAGAAATGCAAGTCACCAAGGAATAAAATAGATACAAAGAGCAGGGAAAGTAAGACATAATGGTTGTATGAAACATGTAAAGAAAGCGAAAAAGAAATAATTAAAGGAACACTCACACAGCATACAGGAAAGTCAAAACAATCTTTGGTGAAATTAAAAGCAAGGATGGTAACATTAAGAGTGTAAAGGGAATACGACTGTTAAATACACAGTAGAGAGCGGATAGGTGGAAAGGGTACACTAAAGGGCTCTATGAGGAGGAAGATTTCTATGACAGAAGGAGAAACGTGAGTCGATAGAGAGATGATAGGGGGTCCAATATTAAAATCAGAATTTAAAGGACCTTTGAAAGACTTAACGTCGTACATGGCAGAATGGGCAGATAACAGTCCATCAGAATTTCTAAAATCATGGGCAGAAGTTGCAACAAAACTGTTGTTCACATCAATGTGTAGAATATTTGAGTCTGACGATATACCATCTAACTTTCCGAAAACCATCATATTCACAATTCCGAAGACAGCAAGAGCAGTCAAGTGCGAGAACTATCGCATAATCTGTTTAACAGTTCATGCATTCTAGTTTCTGATAACAGTAATTTAAAGAAAAATTGAAAACAAATTTGACGGTCAGTTTTGCTTTAGGAAACGTAAAGACACAAAAGAGGCAATTCTGATGTTGAGGTTGATAATGGAAGGAAGGCTTTGAAAATTCAAGATACATTCATAGGATTTGTCGACCTGGAAAAAGCAATTGACGATTTTAAGCTATTCGAAATTGTGAGAAGAATAGGGGTATGCTGTAGGGAAAGACAGGTAATATATAATACGTACAACACCCAAGAAGGAACAGTAAGACTGGACGAACAAGAACGAAGAAATTGGATTAATTAGGGTGTAAAACAGGGTTGCAGTCTTTACTCTTCTATATATTCATCGAAGAAGCAATGCCCTAAATAAAACAGGTTCACGAATGGAACTATAGCTCGATGTAAAAGGATATAAATGATAAGATTCTCTGATAGCATTGCTGTCCTCGGTGAAAGTGAAGAAGAATTGCAGGGTCTGCCTAATGAGTACAGAATATAGTTTGAGAGTAAATCGAAGAAGACGAATGTAATGAGAAGTAGGATAAATGAGAACAGCGAGAATTTTAACATCAGGATGGTGATCAGGGAAAAGATGAAATTAAGGAATTCTGCTGCCTAGGCAGCAAAATAACTCATGATGGACGGAGCAAGGAGGATATAAAAAGCAGACTAGCAATGGCAAAAAGGACATTCCTGTCCAAGAGAAGTCTACTAGCATCAAACACAGGCCTTGATTTGAGGAAGAAATTTCTGAGAGCGTACGTTGGGAGCACAGCATTGTATGGTAGTGACACATGGGCCGTGGGAAAAATGAACAGAAGAGAATCGAAGCATTTGAGATGTGGTGCTACAGATGAATTTTGAAAATTAAATGATCTGTCAAGGTGAGGAATGAGGAGGTTCCTTGGAGAATAAGAGAGGAAAAAAATGAATGGACAGCACTTTCAAGGCGAAATAACTGCGGGAACTGAGCAGGGTAAAAATCGTAGAGGGGGACAGATATTCGAACAGAGCCAACAAATTATTGAGGACATACCTGTTAGGTTGAAAGTGCTGTTGCGAGATGAAGAGGTTGGTAAAGAAGAAGAATTCGTGGCAGCCAGCATCAAAGCAGTCAGAATACTGAAGACTCAAAAATAAATAAAGAAATAAATAAAGAATTTAAAGTCAGAATGCCCAAATAGTAGGAACAGACAGCTGGTTGACACAGAAAGTGAATACATCTACATCTACATCTGCTTGGATACTCCCCAGATCACGTTTAAATGCCTGGCAGAGGGTTCATCGAACCACCTTCAAAATACTCTATTATTCCAATCTCTATTACTCCTACATCTTTCCGTACGAGCTCTGATTTCCCGTATTTCATCGTAGTGATCATTTCTCCCTATGTAGGTCGGTCTCAACAAAATATTTTCACATTCGGAGGAGAAAGTTGGTAATTGGAATTTCGCGAGAAGATTCCATCGCAACGAAACACGCCTTTCCTTTACTGATGCCCAAATCCTGTATCATTTCTGTGATACTCTCTCCCATGTTTCGCAATAATGCAAAACGTGCTGCCCTTCTTTCAACTTTTTCGATGTACTCCGTCAGGCCTATTTGGTAAGGGTCCCACACCGCGCAGCAGTATTCTAAAACAGGACGGACCAGCGTAGTGTAGGCACGTAGCTATAGCCTCAGAGAACGAGCCTCTCTCTTCATTTCTTCCGTACCCCACTTCTTCGCGCATTCATTCTTCCTGATTAGTCTCTTAAACTTCATCTTACTCTTCCGTCATAACTAAATTGAGATCTGAGTTTTTACGTCCTCCTGGGTAGACCTAGCAATCCAAATTCTGCTTTCGGAATTTCTGCCTGACCATGATGTAATCTAAATGAAATCTTCGACGCAACAACAATCACACCAGGAGACATTAATGCTGACCTCTCATACACGTGAAAACTCACGTGGACGAGGAGGTGGTGACGTCAAAGCTGGAATTCGAGACCCATGAGAAACGCCACAGTGTCTACGTCAGACCACGTGACACTGAATGTCTTAAAGAGTGCCCTACACTGAGCCGAGTTTTCGCTAAGTGTGGCCGACAAGCCGACTAAAGTGACGTCACAAATTTATTGCACAACATATCCCGTTGGTCCCAGTGAAATTCCACGTATTACAGCACTGTAGAGCGTGAAATGAAGCACCTGGCATTCCAGATTTTGGCCTCGTGGAGAGGAATATGGCCAGTGTAATACGACATCGTTTTACGATACAGGCAGAAGACAGGGCCCCATATTATACAGCGTTAAACATCGTATGTTTTGGGTTTCCTTTCTCATCGAGCTGTTTCATAGCGCCAGAATAATGGGGATTTCTCGAAAACGCGTCGTTTCAATTACAGTTCGTCATAATAAAATGACAGGTTCAAAAATGGTTCAAATGGCTCTGAGCACTATGGGACTTAACTTCTGAGGTCATCAGTCCCCTAGAACTTAGAACTACGTAAACCTAACTAACCTAAGGACATTACACACATCCATTCCCGAGGCAGGATTCGAACCTGCGACCGTAGCGGTCGCGCGGTTCCAGACTGTAGCGCCTAGAACCGCTCGGGCACTCCGGTCGGCCAAAATGACAGGAAACTACATATCGGTAGGTAAAGACATCCAGGGCTTGATGTTGTTAGTGTTGTTACTTTTGTGCTAAATTGGTATCAATGAAATGGCACAATGATGGTCTATTATAAGCACGCATTTTTGGTACAGTTTGCGTATTACAAGTCAAGTAATGTTTGTAGATACACTCTTTACGCAGTGTATGCCATGTAACCAAGCAGAAGTTGTAGAGTAACTGATAGAATCGTAAGCTGTGAAAAGAAAAGTCACAGGCTCTCGTCCACCTCCTTCCACAATTTTTTTTTCATCTTTTGTCTTGTAAAAAATTCTGGATGTTTCGTATTCATTTAATAGAAGTATTATGTCAAAAGTCAATGTTATTTGGCACAAATGATGTACTTGCTGCATTTTTTGTTGCAAAAGTCAGTGGTGGGAATGCTTCTCCAGTGGCCAGAAATCTTGAAGTGCCTGCCAGTCTATGTCAGAAAGTTAACACAAGTTACAAACAGGGAAGTTTTGCTGTAATGAAATTTTCTGTAAAATATATGAATATTTAAATTTGCATTTGTGGACTAGCTGATATTTGTATCTTGGCGGTAAATTCCATTACAACGATGGCAAGCAGCTTGTATATAATCTCTTCTTCCATTCGAATAAAATTACCGAACGAATCTCGGTCTTGAAGTCTGTCTAATGAAGTTCGTTATTTCAGAGCGTTTCCAGTCAGTGCAATACGCAAAATATGGATATCATGCATGCGCATACTGACATTAAACAGTACACCTCAAACATAATCAATTTAAAACAAAAAAATGGGATGTTAAAAACCATTCAAAAGCCAAAATCGCACAAAATATTTTTTATTCAAGACAACCGGTTTCAACAGTCTTAGCTGTCTTCTTCAGGTCTTAAACATATTTTGTAGTGAAATATATTCATTTTACGCTGATTCTCAAGCACAATATGTCAAGTGGATAAAACTCAGCACATTATAAGATTTCGCTGCGATATTTAAAAGCACACAGCATCTTGTCCAAAAGCCCTTGTCGATGTACATATTGTTCACAGATGCTTGTTACATGATACGAATACGGTATACAACAGCATGCCTGTTGATATATGTCGGGATACATAGCGAGTATGTCTCCAGGATATGAAAACAGATGTGCTGTTGTGTGCCGTCTTTGTATCATGTAACAAGCATCTGTGAACAATATGTATATGGACAAGACTATTTGCAAAAGGTACTGTGTGTTTTTAACCCATTGTCTTGAATAAAAAATACAAGGCGTGTTTTTTAAGTAAGCACCATTTTGAAATTAAAAAAAGACGTGCTGAGATATCTCAATAATTTTATTTTGAGATGAAAGCCTGTACCTTAATCTACTTTTCTACATAATTTCCGTAAATATTGAGGCACTTGTCATAACGTTGTACCAGTTTTTGAATATCCTCCTCATAGAAGTCTGCCGCCTGACTTGTTAACCACTGCATCACCACTGTTTACTTTGTCATCGTCTTGAAGACGCTGACCGCCCAGGTGTTTCTTCAAGTGCAGGAACAGGTGGTAGTCACTGGGCGCAGGATTGGGGCTGCACGGAGGATGATCTAGAATTTCCCATCGAAAAGATGTGATGAGATCTTTGGTCTGATTCGCCACATGCGGACGGAAAATGTCTTGCAGCAAAACGATGCCCTTGCTCAACTTCCATTGACTGTTGCTTTGATTCTGGTGTGACGTAGGCCACCCATGTTTCATCGCCCGTAGCAATTTGGCTTAATAAATCATCACCGTCGTTGTGGTACCGCTCAAGCAAATTCAATGTACTGTCTAAACGTTTTGTTTTGTGCACATCCGTCAATATTTTCGGTAGCCAACGTGCGCACAGTTTTCGGTAATTCAAGTGCTCGGTAACAAAGCCATGCAAAACACTACGAGAAACAGTAGGAAACTCATCGCGCAAGGAGGTAATCGTAAAGCGTCTGTTTTCTCTCACCTTATTGTCCACTTCCTGCACCAAACTTTCATTAACGGCTGAAGGACGCCCACTCAGTTGTTCATCATGCACATTTGTGCGGCCATCTTTAAATGCTCTCACCCACTTTCTTACCATTCAATCACTCATAATGTTTTCTCTGTAAACTGTACAGATCTCCCGATGAATATTGATCGCTTTTAGGCCTTTAGCACTAAGAAATCTTATAACAGGCCGTACTTCACAGTCAGTGGGACTCACGATTATCGGAGGCATCTTAAACACTCAGTACACAACGTAAAAAAGGAAGAATCAGACTGTAATGGCGTAGATCAAGGTACAGCCATTCATGTAAAAATAAAATTATTGTCATATCTTAGCACGTCATTTTTAAATTTCAAAACGGTACTTACTTAAGAAACACGCCTCGTATTTTGTGTGGTCTTGGCTTTTGATTGGCTTCAGTACTTTCACAATCTGAAAATTCAGTTACAAATGGAATGAAAATTCAGTCTCGTTAACGAATAACTTCTGAAAGCTGTATTTGACATCGCTGTACAGCATTATGCAGTGTTCCTCCACCAGCAGTTTGTTTTTCAAGCCATTGACGAGTCCAAAATCTTCTTCGACAATCGCTAACCGAGTTAACGCAGCTATGTTACGCCCGATAGAGTGGGCAGAGAGCGTAAATCTCGTTAACTATCTCGTCCCGTGTGCCAAAGGCACTGTCTCTCGTGGGGTCGCATATCTATTCTGCGTGCACCGGCAATGTGAGATGCACCGCCTCACGAAAGGACGGCTGAGACCACTCCCAGCCTGCATGCGTAACTTCAGCCGTCACGTGGGTAGGCACCCAAAAAGCTCCAGGGTGTACAGTTACTAAATTATCTATAGGAGCAACATGAAACAGTAAGGAAAATAATAAGGAATATGAAGAAATCTTCATGAACTACTTAATCATTCTATCGGGCACAGCCTTTAACAAAAAGCGACGTGCCTACAACCACACCGACCAAGTAACTGTTTTGAAAACAAGAGTAGAGAATCTGACTCCTGTCAACATTAAGGCACAGCAACAAGTCACTTGAAGACCCAGGAAGTATAAAGATGCAGCAGACGGACCGACGTGGGGT
Organism: Schistocerca piceifrons; assembly: GCF_021461385.2. NCBI lineage: Eukaryota > Metazoa > Arthropoda > Insecta > Orthoptera > Acrididae > Schistocerca > Schistocerca piceifrons. The sequence goes on from NC_060146.1 coordinate 124,207,308, forward strand.
CTCATCTTCCCAGGAAGACCCAGTCACATTGGTCCTCCAGTCACGAATTACACGACTATTAAGTAACCATGACGGTGGAAACTGAACTACACACTAGGAGCCAAAGAAACTGGTACATCTGCCTAACATCGTGTAGGGCCCCCTCGAGCTCGCAGAAGTGCGTCAACACGACGAGGAATGGACTCGACTAAAGTCTGAAGTAGTTCTGGGGGGAACCGATACCATGAATCCTACAGGGCTGTCCCTAAGAGCACGAGGGACCGGAGATCTCTTCCGAACAGCACGTTGCAAGACATCCCCAGATATCCTCAATAATGTTCATGTGTTATGTGGCAAGCGAGAGTGTCTAAATTAAGGAGAGTGTTGCTGGAGCCACTATGTAGCAATTCTGGACGTGTGGGGTGTCGCACGCCCGTCAGAATGCACAGTGGAAGTGAATGGATACAAGTGATCAGACAGGATGCTTACGTACGAGTCACCTGTCAGAGTCGTATCTAGGATTAGCAGGGGTCCCATATCACTTCAACTGCACATGCTCCACAGCATTATAGAGCCTCCACCAGGATGAACATTCCCCTGCTAACGTGCAGCGCCGGCCTGGGAGGCCGAGCGGTTCTAGGCGCTTCAGTCTGGAACAACGTGACCTCTACGGTCGCAGGTACGAGTCCTGCCTCGGGCATGGATGTGTGTGATGTCCATAGGTTAGTTAGGTTTAAGTAGTTCTAGGGGACTAATGACCTCAGATGTCCCATAGTCCTCAGAGCCATTTTTGACGTGCAGCATCCATACCTGTACACGTCCATCCCCTCGATAAGATTTGAAACGAGACTCGTCCGACTAGGCAACATGTTTCCAGTCATCAACAGTACAATGTCGGTGTTGATCGGCCCAGCGAGGCGTGAAGCTCTGTGTCATGGAGTCATTATGGGTTCACGGGGGGACCTTCGGATACGGAAGACCACACCGGTGATGTTTCGTTGAATGTTCGCATGCTGACACTTGCTGATGACCCAGCATTGAAATCTGCAGTAATCTGCGGAATGGTTGCACTTCTGTCGGTCGCGTTGAACGATTCTGTTCAGGCGTGGTTGGTCCCGTTCTTGCAGGATCTTTTTCCGGTCGCAGTGATGTCGGAGATTTGATGTATCATCGGATTCCTGATACGGTACACTCGTGAAATGATCGTACAAGAAAATTCCCATTTCCTCGCTAACTCGGAGATGCTGTGTCCCACGTTCAGAGTCACTTAAATCTTAATAACCTGCCATTGTAGCAGCAATAAACAGTCTAACAAATCCTCGAGACACTTGTTGTCTTATATAGGCGTTGTCGACAGCAGCGCCGTATTCCACCTGTTTACGTATCTTTGTATTTGAATAAACATGTCTATACCAGTTTCTTTGGCGCTTGAGTGTATTTCGCAGTAATTTTATCCGTTACTTTGTCAAGCGACAAACGATTTCCAATTTAAATTGTTGGATTAACTATTTGATTTCATAAGATACCAATGAAAGAATCCTGCAAAAGAGAAATAAAACGTAAGTGTTTCTGCTTGAGCAGCGGTACTCAGTAATCGGTGGGACTTGTGTAGTACAAACTACATCATTCGGGGATGAATTAAATATCGTTCAATATAGTCCAAGATTTCGCAAAGGCCGCAATTCATGAATTGAATAATTAAAAAGTTCATCAATTGCTCATTCTTGCTTTCAGATAGATCAGTTTACTTAAATATTATATATATCTTTATATATTATATATGTTTGCATGTGTGGTTTTCTGCGTCTCCTGCACTGTTGTTGTCTTTTTGAGGTTCCACTGCAATCGGAAAACCGGTCAGATGAACGTTTGAATGTTTTCAGTGCGCTAATGTTAGATACAGAATTTTAGTTTTTCTACTTACAAGTATTTTGCGAACTCATTACACAGAAAACCGCACACGTGCAAACTATAGGTTACACCGTTTGCTTTTTGTAATGAAAATATGTTACAGAGATTTTGGGACAATATGGTTTCACAGAAAGTTTGCATCCAGTCAGAGGTGTTACGTCTCCACGGTATTACATTATAAAATCAATAAATGTTGAAGTTTCTCATTACTTAAATCATAAACTACATTTCCTTGTGACTCTTCCAGTCAAGCAGTCTGGTATATGCCATTCTTCCAAATACGTTTACTGGTGGTACCATATTAAATCGGTCTCGACCTAATCAATTGCCATTTCTCTTGTTATAAATACGCCCTCACTGTTCGTCAGTGGCACAGAAGAAGAGTTACCGCTCTTTCCACCTATTTATGCTTTGCACTTAACACCTGTTTGTAATGAAGGTCATTTGGCAATCCCTGTACCAGGCGTCAAATCTCTACAAGTCGTCCTGCATTCCGCAACAAATTGCCGACGTTGAAGAAATACTACAGGGCCACCCACGTTTAGCTTGGCGAAGCATCTAGCTTTATCCCCCAGATCATCTAGGCGGGGTTATTCGCGTAAGAGCTCACACTGACATTGTTATGTTCAAGATATCGAAACAAAATGTTTAACAAATGAACGTACGCAAAAGGGCACGCGACTTTGTTGCATGTTGATCATCTTGTATCGACCAAAACTCCATTGTTGTATGTAGAGTTAAGATAGACCGAAGCATTTTTTTCTTTTTTTTTATGACCATCAGTCTTCTCTCTGGTTTGATGCGGTCCGAAAGAGCTCCTCTAAACCGCTGCATATCAGAAGTACTCCCCCATGTTTAAGTGAATAGCTTTCTTCGAAACCTCCCACTCTATCTTCCTGACTTACCTCGTTAGCGGGTTCCGGTTAACATGGCTTTGAGTTTTAGCGCATTTCTGGAATACATTTACGCAAACGTTAACAAGTTCTTTAACACTGCAGTTCGCTTGTCAAGAGCTTTCGAATGCCATTGTGATAAGCATATCATCCCACTTAACATTTACGCAAACGTTAACAAATTCTGTAACAGTGCTGTTGACTTGTCAAGAGCTTTCGAATGCCATTGTAATAAACATATAATCCCATTTAACATGACCGCACTCGCGTATTTGGTACAAGTGTTAAGTGTGGTGTCACCGCCAGACACCACACTTGCTAGGTGGTAGCTTAAATCGGCCGCGGTCCATTTAGTACATGTCGGACCCGCGTGTCGCCACTGTGTAATCGCAGACCTAGCGCCACCACCAAGGCAGGTCTCGTGATACGAGAGAGCACTCGCCCCAGTTGTACGAGAACCTAGCTACCGCCCAGTTGTACGAGAACCTAGCTACCGCCCAGTTGTACGAGAACCTAGCTACCGACCAGATGTACGAAGCCTTTCTCTCTCATTAGCCGAGAGACAGAATAGCCATCAGCTAAGTTAATGGCTACGAACTAGCAAGGCGCCATTAGCCATACAGTGATTGTACTTAAAGTCTTCTGTGTATCGTCAAGATCGATGTACCACAAGGAATGAGTAAAGTTAAGTATTAAACATGCTCCGTACTTTTCTTCCTAACATTAATTACGTATCCTGTTCCAGTACATCACGCCCGTCTGCGTTAGTCTAGAGTGCCTTTTCAGCCATCTCAACTTCACGGTGTCGGCCCAGCTACCGACACAACATTAAGAGGATTAAACATCCAACACGATTAAATGCCTCTTCGCATACGATCATTTTACAGAAATATTGTTTCCATAGCTCTTACCGTTCGAGGCGATAAATTATCGCTGCAAACTTTCTCCTCTATTATGTGGATTTCTGTTAATTTATTGACAAATTTCACATTTTATTACCCCATCTTCTGATATTCTTTTACTGGTTTGCTTTCCAGAAATTTTTAGCTTGTAATATATTTGTTAAAGATTTATATATATTACCAACTGACGAAAGCAGTCCATGGTTCACAGCCTCAGTTGCCTGTCTAACGGTTTCCAGGGAAACAAAAATTTAATTTATAACATTTTATTTAATTGTCAAACGAATTTTAAAGAAATTAAAATGCACTGTATTCTGTTCATTATGAGGTATGATCTTACGTTAAAGGTTTAAAACCGGAAGACAAATATTTGTGTTTTGGACTGTGTGTAGGTCTTTGAGGAAGGGTAACCCATTGCAACCAAATTAAGTGGTCTACATTCATGGAAAAATGAGATTACCAACAAATTTTACATGTAACTTGAACCCTTTAAAGTGGTCATGTAATTTTGATTTTGTAGGCTATCGTTGTGCACGACAGAGAGAGAGCAAGCTATGTTACTGTTAAACAACCGCCGGCCGGAGTGGCCGAGCGGTTCTAGGCGCTACAGTCTGGAACCGCGAGACCGCTACGGTCGCAGGTTCGAATCCTGCCTCGGGCATGGATGTATGTGATGTCCTTAGGTTAGTTAGGTTTAAGTAGTTCTAAGTTCTAGGGGACTGATGACCTCAGAAGTCCCATAGTGCTCAGAGCCATTTGAACCATTTGTTAAACAACCTTCGGTTTTCTTGTGCTACAGTGCCTCTGTGCAGTGTGATACATACTAAGTTAAAGTGTGGCGGGTGAGGGATGTATTCAGCAGTCCTGTGTTGAGTTGCGACTGTGTCTGTTAGACGAAAAGAGATTTTTTGCCACGGTCAGCAAGGATGAATATGATGTACATATTGAAAAGTGAAAGGAACATAAATCATGAAAATTTTTTTTAAAGAAGGAATTTGAGGTAAGGCTACAGCACTGCCCAGCTAATTTGTAAAAATAAATATTGGCAGCTGTTTAACTTCGTTAACTTACCATTTGCTCAGAGCTGAGATGAAAACGACCCCACTTGCCTGAATCATGCATTAAGTTGTCAATTGATTTTTATAACAATTTTCTGTTAACATTGTACCATTTTAAACCATTTTTCACTTTTTAGGCACGGTACTGTTTAGACCAATGATATGTTTGAAGATCACACGAAGGTGTACTCTATCTTTTACAATGCACACTTCATTCCAAATTTCTTGTCTTGGAATATCATTTCAATGGAATACTCACTCTCCGCATCCCACAGTTTATCATTGAGCATTGCCACATTATAGAATGTGGTACGCAACCGTCTGAATATTCATTTAGAAATCTAGCTTAGGCGCTGCCTCCTTGGTGTCTGCTGTTGCGCTTTCGAGAAATCTGCAACAGCTTTTCCAAAAAGTGGAAATTTTGATTATGATAATGTGCCACCATGCATCACTCCTTCTCTAATATTAGGATTATGCAAATTTCGCATTTCTGCTCGCACACACACTCAAAACGTTACGCAGGTATCTATGATGAATTTTGTTTTTACATAAAGTTCTTTTTGGTTTAAAACAATTCACATTCATATTTTGCAATAAAATGAGAAGGCAGGTGCAGAAAAATTTTTGTTTCTTTACTTAAAGAGCACGTAGTTTTCTCCCATGTGGAAAATCGTTTGGAAGTTACACTTTTTCGTGTAGTGTCAACGTACACACATTAAAAAAAAATTTGCATCACCCCGGTTCCCAGAACTCCTGAAGAAAGACGTTGACTTTTGACATTGTATCACAGACATAGTCCCTTTGACTATTCAGAGATGACAGTAAACCCGCCCAAAGATTTGAACAACCACGCATGAGCAGCGCATATTAGATATTACACGAAGGGAGTCCGACAGCAGAACAGTTCCAGTCATTCCTCCGGGAAGCAGGTACGCGGCTCGTGTTGTTTGTAGTTCAGCCACGCCTAGACTGTCAATAACGATGTTCTATCGCGTTCTCATTGTTACTTTGTGCCAGCTAGGGCTCTCAACAAGGCAAGTATCCAGGTGTCTCGGAGTTAATCAAAGCGATGTTGTTCGGTCATGGAGCAGATACAGAGAGACAGGAATTGTCGATGACATGCCTCGCTCAGGCCGCCCAATGCCAACTACTGCAGTAGATGACGCTACCTACGGATTATGGCTCGGAAGATGCCTGACAGCAACACCACCATGTTGAATAACGTCACAGGACGTTGTGTTACAACTCAAACTGTGTGCAGCAGGCTGCATGATTCGCAACTGCACTCCCGACGTCCATGACGAGGTCCATCATGCAGCGAGATGGACCCAACAACATGGCAAATGAACCGCTCAGGATTGGTATCACATTCTCTACACCGATGAGTGTCGCATATGCCTTCAACCGGATAATCGTCGGAGACGTATTTGGAGGCAACCTTGTCACGCTGAACGTCTTAGACACACTGTACAGCGAGTGCAGCAAGGTGGAGGTTTCTTGCTGTTGTGGGGTGGCATTATGTGGGACCGACGTACGCAGCTGTTGGTCATCGAAGGCGCCGTAATGGCTGTACCACACGTAAATGCCATCCTTCGACCGATAACGCTACGACGTTGGCGGCATATTGGCGAGGAGTTCGCCTCCATGGGCGACAATTCGTGCCCACATCGTTCACACCTTGTGAAAGACTTCCTTCAGGATATCGACATCGCTCGACTAGACTGGCCAGCATGTTCTCCAGACACGAACCCTATCGAACATGCATTGGATAGATTGAAAAGGGCTGTTTGTGGACGACGTGACCCACCAGCCACTCTGAGGGATCTACTCCGAATCGCCGTTGAGTAGTGGGACAACAGTCCCTTGGTAAACTTGTGGATAGTATGTCTCGACAAGTACGAGGGCAGTTCAATAAGTAATGCAACACATTTTTTTTCTCGGCCAATTTTGGTTGAAAAAACCGGAAATTTCTTGAGGAATATTTTCAAACATTCCCGCTTCGTCTCGTATAGTTTCATTGACTTCCGACAGGTGGCAGCGCTGTACGGAGCTGTTAAAATGGCGTCTGTAACGGATGTGCGTTGCAAACAACGGGCAGTGATCGAGTTTCTTTTGGCGGAAAACCAGGGCATCTCAGATATTCATAGGCGCTTGCAGAATGTCTACGGTGATCTGGCAGTGGACAAAAGCACGGTGAGTCGTTGGGCAAAGCGTGTGTCATCATCGCCGCAAGGTCAAGCAAGACTGTCTGATCTCCCGCGTGTGGGCCGGCCGTGCACAGCTGTGACTCCTGCAATGGCGGAGCGCGCGAACACACTCGTTCGAGATGATCGACGGATCACCATCAAACAACTCAGTGCTCAACTTGACATCTCTGTTGGTTCACCAGTTGGGATATTCAAAGGTTTGTTCCCGCTGGGTCCCTCGTTGTCTAACCGAACACCATAAAGAGCAAAGGAGAACCATCTGTGCGGAATTGCATGCTCGTCATGTGGCTGAGGGTGACAATTTCTTGTCAAAGATTGTTACAGGCGTTGAAACATGGGTTCATCACTTCGAACCTGAAACAAAACGGCAATCAATGGAGTGGCGCCACACCCACTCCCCTACCAAGAAAAAGTTTAAAGCCATACCCTCAGCCGGTACGCTGAAGGGGTTATTCTGTTCGATGTCCTTCCCCATGGTCAAACGATCAACTATGAAGTGTATTGTGCTACTCTTCAGAAATTGAAGAAACGACTTCAGCGTGTTCGTAGGCACAAAAATCTGAACGAACTTCTCCTTCTTCATGACAACGCAAGACCTCACCCGAGAGGAGCTCACAAAACTTCAGTGGACTGCACCCTACAGCCCCGATTTCGCACCGTCGGATTTCCATATGTTTGGCCCAATGAAGGACGCAGTCCGTGGGAGGCACTACGCGGATAATGAAGAAGTTATTGATGCAGTACGACGTTGGCTCCGACATCGACCACTGGAATGGTACCGTGCAGGCATACAGGCCCTCATTTCAAGGTGGCGTAAGGCCGTAGCATTGAATGGAGATTACGTTGAAAAATAGTGTTGTGTAGCTAAAAGATTGGGGAATAACCTGGTGTATTTCAATGCTGAATAAAACAACCCCTGTTTCAGAAAAAAAAATGTTTTGCATTACTTATTGAACTGCCCTCGTACATGCATCAATGCAAGAGGACGTGCTTCTGGGTATTTGAGGAACTGATGTGAGCAGCAATCTGGACCACCACCTCTGAAGGTCTCGCTGTATGCTGGTACGACGTGGAATAAGTGGATTTCGTGAGCAATAAAAAGGACGGAATTGATGTTTATAAAATCTGAAGGTCATCATTGGCCGCGATTTTGATGATTTATTAACACCAAAATCGATTTTCGATCACATAATGATCGTCTTCAGTGCTGGAAGTTAAACATGTCACATAGCGATCAGTGAATAAGAAACGAAAGACCACAAATACACCTGAGTATGAACCAACTGTTGGTAAGAACATACCTTTAGCGTACAAATTAAAGCTCGTGGACACTGGTGTCTAGTTATTAGCAGTAACAGAAGCTATGAAACGATCACAATAACTGAAGCCGCTGTTTACATTCACCTATACAGCAGCCCTCAGTGTGAGAGGGGCTTGGAACGCCCTCTATGTGACATGTGTCACGTGAGGACTTAAAATTACTTTATTTGGCAAAAGATTACCACAAAATACCAAATGTACACTTGCAAATCATTAATTGAATATTTCAAATTTAAAATTTCACGTTAAAAACGCATAGCAAAAAGGAAGGAGGGAAATGCACATTTGCCAACATACACTGGGCTGTTATTTTCAAAACAACTTAAAAAATAAAGATGCATGAATAAAAACAACAGGTAAATTATAAGGCGTCAGATTACAGGACTAGTAAACAGGAAAAATATAAAAATAATATGACAAGAAATATAACATCATTTGTTATAACACAGTCCGGTATGTTGATTCTCCTATCCTGTTTTCTGACCTGGGGCATAGCTGTGTAACAGTGGCCGGGAGAAATTGTCCTAGCGGTCTACTGCACCAGAACCCGTTTCACGAACCCACAAACTCGACCTACCGTAACAACAGTAGCAACTTGGTCTTCACTTCGCAGCGACAAGGCCTTTACAAAACTGGCGACGAGGGTTTTCAAAAAACGACCTCTTTGTCTGTGCTAGTTTGCTTCTTATATCTTACTTACTCCGTCTGAAATGCCCTCTTTTTGCTTCCAACATAGCAGAATTTCTTCACTTATTTTTGCCACTTAGCTCCCAGAATTTATCGTTGGTTAATAGCTGCTCTCTCCTTTCTGCCATCCCTAACTACCTAGTAAAGTCATCAATCAGAAGATCAAAACGACTTACAAAATATTTTGGACAAGATACCTGCATGGAATGAGAACTGGCACTCGACCCTTAACAATAAATAGTGTGCGGTAATCTACATGACTATTCAAGAAATTGCATTAAATTTTGGTTCGACGAGAAATCACGCAAATCTATGTGTCGTCGATACATCTAAGTATCTATGAGTTACAATTTAACACACCTTAAATTGGAAAAATTCATAGAATGCTTTGCGGGGAAGTCGAGCAACGTTTTGTTGGCTGAATTATTTAAGAGAGACAAGAAATCTACTGAAGAGATTGGCTTGTCCATCTTCTTCTGGAGTATTGCTGCGTGGTACGAGAACCTTATCAGATAGGGGTTCAAATGGCTCTGAGTACTATGGGACTCATCAGTCCCTTAGAACTTAGAACTACTTCAACCGAACTAACCTAAGGACATCACACACATCCATGCCAGAGGTAGGATTCGAACCTGCGACCGTAGTGGTCGCGCGGTTCCAGACTGAAGCGCCTAGAACCGCTCGGCCACACAGGCTGGCCTCAGATAGGATTACAAGCAAGCGGAAGTCATTTGTATTATCACGAAATAATGATATGTTTAGCGAGTTGGGGTGAAAACTGTTAAAACCTAGACGTTTCTCGTTGTGGTGAGCTGTGTCCACAAATTCCGTCACTAACTTTCTCTTCCGATTGTCAAATATAATGTTGAGTCCCACCTTCAGGAGAAATGTCCATCGTTATAAAACAAGAGAAATCGGATTTCGTACGGAGAGATCTAGGTGCGCGTTTTTCCTTGTACTGTTCGAGAATGAAACGTTAGAGAAATATTCCAAAATTGGTTCTACGAATGGTCTGACAAACATTTTGAGCCGTTCCGGCTTTCGTCCTATTGGTTCTCCTCCAGAGATCGGACCCTTTCGGCGCTCGTGATGCGGTCGCGTGGTGCTGCTAAGGAGAGAGGATTGGCGGAGCGAACGTACTGATTGACGAACAGTTAGTAACAGCATGTGTTTGGTAGTTTACACGAGAGGCTACCATGGCGGCGAAGATGTCGCTATGAAAAGGTCCTTTCGGGTCGGCGCTTGCTGTCTTGGGCATGTTTTGGGATGGGCTGCCCAGCGAAGAAATTTGTTGGTCGGTAGCCGATTATACTTCGTTGCGGGTCCTGAGGCATGACCTACCTTTCCGACGTTGTTGGACACGGGCTTCAGCTGACACAATAAGGTGATATCGTTGTATTTACGATATTCGTAGGATACACACTTTCTGTCCCCATGTTGCAAGTATGATGGATCTGAGACAGATTACTGTGTCATTCTCAATCACGAAACGTAGTGCAAAATTTATATTGTGGTTCGCAACTACGAAATTTGGTGTGCCATTCTGACTGTAGTAAATCGTGTTGGTCTCTGCTTTCGTCGATATCTACATCTACATCTACGTGATTACTCTGGTATTCACAATAAAGTGCCTGGAAGAGGATTCAATGAACCACATTCAATCTGTCTCTTTACCGTTCCACTCTCGAACGGCACGCGGTAAAAACGAGTATTTAAATTTTTCTGTGCGAGCCCTGATTTCTCTTATTTTATCGTGCTGATCATTCCCCCCTACGTAGACGGGTGCCAACAGAATGTTTTCGCAATCGGAGGAGAAAACTGGTGATTGAAATTTCATAAGAAGATCCCGTAGCAAAAAGGCTTTTCTTTTAATGATTGCCACTCCAATTCACGTATCATGTCTGTGACACTATCTCCCCTATTTCGCGATAATACAAAACGAGCTGCCCCTCTTTGCACTTTTTCGATGTCATCCGTCAGTCCCACCTGATGCGCATCCCACACCGGACAGCAATACTCCAGAATAGGGCGGACAAGCGTGCTGTAAGCAGTCTCTTTAGTAGACCTGTTGCACCTTCTAAGTGATCTGCCAATGAATCGCAGTCTTTGGTTTGCTCTACCCACAGTATTATCTAGGTGATCGTTCCAATTTAGGTTATTTGTTACTGTAATCCCTAAGTATTTAGTTGAATTTACAGCCTTCAGATTTGTGTGACTTTTCGCGTAATCGAAATTGAGCTGATTTCTTTTAGTACTCAGGTGAATAACTTCACAATTTTCTTTATTCAGGGTCAACTGCCACTTTTCGCACCATACAGATATCTTATCTAAATCATTTTGCAAGTCGTTTTGATTATCTGGTGACTTTACAAGGCGGTAAATGACAGCATCATCTGCAAACAATCTAAGACGGCTACTCAGATTGTCTCCTATGTCGTTAATATAGATCAGGAACTATAGAGGGCTTATAACACATCCGTGTGGAACGCCGGATATTACTTCAGTTTTACTCGATTACTTTCCATCTATTACTACGAACTGTGATCTTTCTGACAGGAAATCACGAATCCAGTAGCACAACTGAAACGATACTCCGTAGACACGTAGTTTGGTTAGATGACGCTTGTCGAAAGCCTTCTGGCAATTAAAAATATGGAATCAATTGGACATTCCCTGTCGATAGCACTTATTACTTCATGAGTATAAAGAGCTACTGTGTTCCACAAGAATGATATTTTCTGAAACCGTGCTGACTATGTGTCAATAAATCGTTTTCTTCGAGGTACTTCGTAGTTCGAATGCAGTATATGTTCCAAAACCCTACTGCAAATCGACGTTAGTGATAGAGGCGTGTAATTCAGCATATTACTCCTACTTCCCATTTTGGGTGTTAGTGTGACTTGAGCAATTTTCCACTCTTTAAGTTCGGATCTTTCAGTGAGCGAGTGGTTGTATGGAATTGCTAATTATGGAGCTATTTTATCAGCATACTCTGAGAGGAACGTAACTGTTATACAATCTGGACCGAGTGCCTTGCCTTTATTAAGTGATTTAAGCTGCTTTGTTACACCGAGTATATCTACTTCTATGTTTCTCATCTTGGCAGTTGTTCTTGATTGGAATTCAGGGATATTTACTTCGTCCTCTTTGATGAAGGAGTTCCGAAAAAGCGTGTTTAATAACTCTGCTTTAGTGGCACTGTCATCAGTGACTTCACCGTTGTTATCGCGCAGTGAAGGTATTGATTGGGGGGTTACTGTGTATTATTTCTTAATCTTAGTGTTTCGTCTGTTTCAGAAAGCACTTTCTACCATTGAATAGGCCGATGCACAAATGTGTGGTCATTTCGCCATATCTTTCGGCAGAGTCTTGGATCTTTGGGTACATCAAGGACGTGCAATTATTGTAAGGCTAATTCTTCATCTTAGACTTTTCCTTGAGGTAACCTTATGTTAGTATGATTTGAACTGCTTGTTAAAATATCTGAGTTTGAGTGTGATTTGTTATGCTTGGAGGCAGTGTCAATTTGTTCAAAGTGTTTTGGTACTAATTTGATGTTGTTTTATGTAATGTTGTTCTGAGTGCCTTGCTTTGGTTTTATTAGGACAGGATTATTTACTTCAACACTTTAAGTTGTAGCACGTTCGTTATTGCTTTGGAACGCGCGATTTATTGGATCATAATTTCTTACGATATGCTGTATCTGTGACCCTGGGTTGTGTGTTTGACCCAGGCATTCGGTCCGTGGCGTGTCTTCCTTAGTTATCAGACTAAAGTTCCATTTATGCTCCAGGTAAACACACAATAGCGGTTGTCCGTTTTTAACTTAATACTGCATGAGGGAGCATATGTGAATCAATGTCGATCTGATACTTGTTTACCTCGCACTATCGTACGGGCAGACAACATAAGTTTATCTCAAGGGAAGGCATAAAATGATAAATTAGCCTTACAGTAATTACAGATCCTTGATGTCTGTACCTGGTTGGTGCCTGGAGCTCAGATATATTAGTAAGATAAGTGTCGTTTACTAGTCCAAGATTCACGAACTTAAAAGGAATTTCTACATATGTAATTATTGCCAACCGTTTTTAGGCGTCGGCTGAGTTGTGTTTCAGATGAAATATTTTCATGTTTAAAGTTGCTTATTCTTTTCATTCAGTTACGAATGCATTTGCCAAGCGTATTATTTACTATGTTTAAGTCAATTTTGTCACTGTTTAGTTTGTCTTCAGTTTAGTCCTCGAATAAGCAACACTGAAAGAATTTCTATTCTAATCGCGTAACTATAATCCCATGAAATTTTCATTAGCGTAAATCGGCTCCTGCCGTCTGACGTGTAAGTAGGAATCACTATAACGGCAAACTGTTATGGAAATTGTTATTTAATCACAGACAGTTTCTGTTGCTGATTGTATCTGTATCTGAATCACTGTCTCACAGGCAAACGTGTGTCCGTTTAGATTTCTGGTAACCACTCATTTGGTCAAATATTTCATAATAATGATCATACGAATACATGAATAAGACGTCGTGTGCAGTCAAAGGTGAATAATGTTCTCCCTCCCCCAAGCTCCAGTCCTTCCACTTCGTCCTTTATGGGCGTTTATGAGACATCGATGTATCCCCTTATACCCTTATTGACGTATGAACTGCAGAGTAATCGAGAACGGGATGATAATAAATGACCAAATATAAATCGAAGTTTCTGTAGTACTAATTATTCAGGTGCCCTGTTCCTTTTCAAGTCAAGATCAAGCCCAATATTTACGAAATTTAGTGGACTAGGATGCATGACCCTCTCGAAAGTCACTTCCACGATATGTTGAAACCTGTAGAACCAATCGCTGTGTAGTCCATGTATTATAAAAATGTGTGTACTCATGTTTCACATTTACTCTTAAACCAATTGATCGATTTCAACCGAACTTGGTTCACATAACCGTTGCTATCAGGTAACAGTGGTTGTAGTAACCACTTATCTATAAAATGTCAGAAGATATGGAGTCATAAACAATGAGATTTGTGAAAAACTTCCGCATCATTCGTGTCGTTTAAATTTATTACATCTGTGCTACTAACACAATTCGCAACAGATTTTGCGGACAGTATTCACGTATCTATTGAATGTATATGCAAAAGTATATGAGTGTAACACACACACACACACACACACACACACACACACAGTTAAAGAGATGTGACGTCATTCAATTATTGAGATCAAAAACTGCCGCGTCATGGAGGAGGTTTTAATTTACCACTTCCTTACGACTAACTCTATATGCAACACATTTCGCGGACAGTATCCACTTATACCACTTGGTGCATATACACAGATATATATCATTGTACGACATATAGTTCAAGAAATACGACGTCATAAACATTGAGATGCGTGAAAACATTCCACATCATGCATGAAGTTTCAATACATTTGCTCTTTACTACTAAGACTACTAAGTCAACTTAAGGAAATTCCTGACACCTGGCAGGGCTTTTCTCAGCCTTAAACTGAAAAGCGCAAACGGCAGTAGGCAATAAAAACAGCCGACTATAGACCTTTGATGAGGCGTTTTCCAAATCGCTTTCTAGACACGAAAAGTAGCTGCGCTCAACGTAAAGAAACTGCCCAGGCTACTGTACATATACTTTTTGCATTATGTGTACTTCTTTATAGGACTGTTTCGTAACTGCAGAAGTGTTTTCACGAATAAATGGAAATGAAATTTTTTGTTATTATTATGTTTTCTTTCCGTTTTTCATAGAAAATTGGCAAAATGAATCACCGGGAATATAGGGATCTTCAGCTGGTTGGTGATAAACATACGGGTGGGCATAGATCCATACGCAGTGAAGAACCCGCTGCACGGACAATAGCAAAAACCACAGTCCAAAGAAGTCTGCAAGAAGACTGTGGGAAGAAATTACTGCAGCTGGAAAAACAGGACACAGCATTCTGGGTAAAATTATAGATATGTCGCCTTGCAAACTTCACGTATCAAATGGTTCAAATGTTTCCGAGCACTGTGAGACTTAACGTCTGACGTCATCAGTCCCCTAGACTTAAAACTTGTGAAGGCATTGTTAATTACACCTATAAAAATTTTTTTCGTGATTTTCTTTAGATTTCTATTCTTTTTATTTTGTTCATGTGGGCATTTCTAATTGTGATTACGTAACATTCTACTGTGGTTTTTAAATGTAAAGATGTAATTGTGATTATTTCGTTTGCCAATAGATAAATATGTTTCTTGCTTTGTACCTGTGTTAAAGTTTCTAAAGTTCTCTTTTGGAATATTATTAATTGTGGAAAATGCAGTCAATAACATTTATAAAGGTTTATGTAATTTACGATAACGATATAACATCTATAGACAGGGGACAGCGATAGTGATATCGAGGGTTGAAAGGTTGTTGCGTAGTAGAGGGGTTGGTGGATGGCGTGTCTGTGAAGCGTGCGCCGGAAAAATAGTACTGTGTCCCATGAAAATCATACGTAATTGTATGGACAGTGATTCGGAACTATCAGATTGTTAATTCTCTCTACCACTGCGGTACGTAATGCCATCGCCAGCGAACTTTAAGAGCAAATAAACCGGACTGTGAAAGTGCCGCTAACGATACTTTGTTGTGGCCGACACGAACAGTTCTTTTATGCGAATAAACTTTGCTGGTATTGGTTTTGGGTGGTGTAACTGTTCTCTATCACATTCTATCAAGCCAAAAAGTGAAGACTTATTAACTGTGCAATGTAAATGGCTTTCAGTGACGTTGTGGAAGTTTGAAATGCGAGAACAGAGTGGACATTGTTTACGGTGTGCTTCACACACAAGAACAATTCTATGAACTGTGTATTTGTGGCTAAGACTATATGAATGTGACGAACTGTGTAATTATGGACGATAGCGTCACGGACAGTGCATAAAGTGTAAAAACGAGCGATGTCTACGTAATGTACTTTGAAAGACAGGACATGTCAACAACGTTCGTATACTGGCGTCTTGTGGTTTGTTAACCGCCACGGGGTTAATGATACAGCTGTGCCGGAACTTTATTGGCGTTTAGCCGGAGAAGATTAACCAGCGGAACTGCCTGTATCCTGCTCTCATCATCGTAGCCCGCCGACATCGTGCTGCCTAACGCAACGCTTCGTATGCAACAAAAAGTTAATGGATTTCGCTGAACGCTATCCACTGACCTGGAAACGTCCTTTCTCTATTAAAAGTATAAGAATTACAGACTCTGCTTAATTAAATTCTTTATTTAGTTTGTTTGCTTTCTGCTAACGAAAATAAAATTACAATCAGTGAATTAAAAGTTGCATGGTAGTCATTGTTGAAACACTAGTAAATATAAACTTCTTCCTCTCATTAGAACTAATTCTCCTTGCATGTCAAAATTATTGTAGTTATTTTATGTAGTTTTATGTATTGTTATGAGACTAGATATATGACAGTAACTAATAAGAGTATTTTGTCGCGAAATATGGCTTCGCGCGAAAACTACGGCGACTGCCATAATTGCTTGCGTTCTCACCAATAATGTAAAAGCTGCTATTCACGTATTGGTGCTTTTCCTGACGTGAGCGGGAATTATAAATGTCAGCTGTCAAATCACGTAGTGACTCTTTACCCAGTAATAAAAGTTTTTTGATATTGTATTGCTACGAGTCGCAGTATTAAGAGACACTGGTTATACTCAAAAGTGGGTAGATGTATGGCGAAACCCCCCAGTGTTCATGCGATTGTTAACAGTATTGTGTATGATTCACGAAATTTTGTCACTTTTTCTAACTCCTTTGAAGTTTCAGAGAATATATACACAATTTTGTCAGTTCAGGTTAATTTCAGAGCAGTTTCTCGTGAATATTAGAGTTTTCAGTTAATAAACAAAGTGGGATCGTGACCAATTGAGAAGTATAACAAAGAGTGTGGTTTTCCAACTAGAATTTTGGATGACTTCACAGTTCAGATTTTGATAATTATTTTTCCTGTGGGTTGAGGTCATCACAAACTACTTAAACCTAACTAATCTAAGGACAGTACAGACATCCATGACCGACGCAGGATTCGAACCTGCGACTGTGGTAGCCGCGTGGTTTCGTACTGAAGTGCCTAGAACCGCTTGGCGACAGTGGCCGGCCTCTTCACGTATCACTGATTTTCGAAGCCGTTTGACGGTATTCAACACTGAGGCTGGGTGTAAGTTACACATTCTAAATGTTGAAGAGAAGCACACTGTGATTAATGAAACACGCTTTCATTTATCCGGTTACGTGGTCGTACGGAATGTGACAGAACCGATGTGACATTCGTGAATGCTCTTTACATACTGCTAAAGGGTGAATATCACGAATAATATGCTCATATTTTCTTGAAAACTAAAATGATGTTTTTGTAACTGTTAGTTAAAAATGTTTTTGAGAAGTTTTAATTCCTAAGTTGCTGCGACGGAATTACAGCTTCGACGACGTGTTCTATCAGCTAGAACGTTCAGCAACGCTCTCAAGTTTTGAAGTAAGTATGCAATTGTAACAGACATTTGATAATCATGTGATCTCTAGGTTTGGTGACATTACAGTGCGTTCTTGCTCACATACTTAACTCCTCTGCACATTTGTCAAGTCTATGTCCATAAAGCAAACAAGTTAGCGTATCGGAAAACACCCATTAGAAATGAAAAAGTTGCAAAAATTGTGGATGAAGTGTTAGTTCGTAGACAGGAACGCATATGCCTCAGAAATAAACTTAGACGCTAATTTTCTAAATATGGGTAATGTTTTCAAACAACTTACGAAAATTCAGTTAGGTAATATTAACAGCTACCGCCGATATTTCAGCGAGAGCACACTCCGCCATTTTCAAGGCAAAAGGCTAATGTTGCAGTTGGCCTTGACAATGGCGGAATGTGCTCCCGCCGAAAAATTGGCGGTCGCTGTTAATATTACCTGGCTAAATTTCCTTAAGTTGTTTAAAAATTGTATACGCCGGGAGATACTCAGGTCTCACAGGTAATGTTCATAATTTTTCTGTATTTTCATATGTTACACTACTTACTACTTCAATTATGTAGCTGAGAGTTTAACACAGTTTTAATTATACTAATCGTAAATGTATTCAACAATGAAATTCGCCAACAGCCATGCTGTTGAGATGTTATTTTTTTTTTTTATTTTTGACAACCAGTTTCGGCATTCCACTATGCCATCTACAAGCCCCATTTGCATCTTTCAAAAATAATCGATTCTGTCAAACTGGGGCCACATGCTCCTGAACGTCGTGGATTATAAACCGGATTCCGAGTGATTCCTTCGAGTACTACGAAGGAGATCCAGTTTAGAATCAGCGACATACAGGAACATATGGGGACTGAAGATGGTATAATATAATGCCGAAACTGGTAGTCAAAATAAAACAAAATAACATCTCAACTGCATGGATCTAGGCGAATTTCATTGTTAAATACTTGAGCAGCCGCTGTCTCATGTACACTGTGGATCAACAGAGACTATTGTATAAAAGTGGTCATTGATTAAATGGCTGATGCTGATGTAGATGGTATACCAAGGTCGTGTACACTATTTGGTCAAAAGCAGCTGTACACCTATTAGAGGGGATTAATGTGGGATGCCTTCGCCTTTCCCTTTATAGTGGTTCGAACTCTTCAGAGGATAGTATGTGTGAGATGTCTCAATGTCTGTGGAGAAATGGCAGCCCATTCTTCCAAAACCAGGGACACTGATCTCTGGAACGATGTCGACGTTCTCACTGGAAAGGTGTTCCATTCGGTTCAGGTCGGGACTCTGTGTAGGCAGTCCATTCCAGGAATGTCACTGTTCACAAATAACAGATGTTACTTTAGGATATGGTGCATTGTCACGCTTATACAGTCACAGTCTCCGAATCCTCTACTGTATGCAGAACACAATGCTAGAAAAAGTGTTCCTATTCTTCCGTACCTATTCTTTGCTAAGGACAGTACGAGGACCAAACGTCAAGCAGGGAAAACATCTCCTTACCCAAAAACCAACTCGTCCGTGTTTAAACATTACCTATATTTGGAATATTACGGGCTAAGTCTATTCTATTCAATTGTATACTTTCCTGACTGTGAACTAACACTTCATCCATATTTTCACAACTGTTTTATTTCATGTCAGTTGCATTTGATACAATTAAATTTTCCTCAAGACATTTGAGTCTCACTCTCTACGATTATGACAGAAGATGAAGAGATGGATTAAAATTTGTGCCATCGCCAGGAATTGAAGCCAGGTCTCCTTGCACAGTAGGCAGAAATGTTAGCCGCCACAGCGCTATAGCTAACTCATCAGCAGGGAGTAACACTTCACATCTTCAGCGTACTTGCCCCCGCAATTGTATTTCATTTGTTTTGAGTGTTTTCCGATATGGTAAGTTGTTTGGTTCGTTGACATGGCCTTTAGATATTTAGCAACCACCTAAAATATCTGGAGGAGTGAAGTCTGTGGGCGATGAGGCAATGTAAAGTTACCAAACTACAACAACTCATGATTGGGAAATGTCTGTTGCAATAGTGCAGTACACTCTGTCCGAACATGTTTTGAAGGCCCACCTTTAGCGATCGACGGCCGCGCCACCCTCAACTGCTAGCCGTAACTTGACGCCGGATAAGCAGGGGTATGTGGTCGGCACACAGCTCTGCCGTCGGTTGTGTTTTCTTGACCAGTCTAGCAGCTGCTCAACTGGCATGAGTGCACCCCGCTTGCCAACCGCACTCGTCAGCCCTGACGGTCACCGATCCAAGTGCTAGCCCAGCCCGACAGCATGTACACTACAGGCCATTAAAATTGCTACACCAAGAAGAAATGCAGATGATAAACGGGTATTCATTGGACAAATATATTATACTGGAAGTGACATGTGATTACATTTTCACGCAAAAAATTGGGTGAGAAATCAGTACCCAGAACAACCACCTCTAGCCGTAATAACGGTGTTGATACGGCTGGGCATTGAGTCCAACAGAGCTTGGATGGCGTGTACAGGTACAGCTGCCCATGCAGCTTCAACACGATACCACAGTTCATCAAGAGTAGTGACTGGCGTACTGTGAAGAGACAGTTGCTCGACCACCATTGACCAGATATTTTCAATTGTTGATAGATCTGGAGAATGAGCTGGACAGGGCAGCAGTCGAACATTTTCTGTATCCAGAAAGGCCAGTACAAGACCTGAAGCATGCGGTCGTGCATTATCCTGCTGAAATGTAGGGTTTCGCAGGGATCGAATGAAGGGTAGAGCCACGGGTTGTAACACATCTGAAATGTAACGTCTTCTGTTCAAAGTGTCGTCAATGCGAACAAGAGGCACCCCATACCATCACGCCGGGTCATACGCCAGTATGGCGATGACGAATACATGCTTCCAATGTGCGTTCACCGCGATGTCGCCAAAGTCGGATGCGACCATCATGATGCTGTAAAAAGAAACTGGATTCATCCGAAAAAATGATGTTTTGCCATTCGTGCACCAAGGTTCGTCGTTGAGTACACCATCGCAGGCGCTCCTGTCTGTGACGCAGCCTCAAGGGTAACCGCAGCCATGGTCTCCGAGGTGATAGTCCATGCTGTTGCAGACGTGTCGAACTGTTCGTGCAGATGGTTGTTGTCTTGCAAACGTCCCCATCTGTTGACTCACGGATCGAGACGTGGCTGCACGATCCGATACAGCCATGCGGTTAAGATGCCTGTCATCTCGACTGCTGGTGATACGAGGCCGTTGGGATCCTGTACGGCGTCCCTCTATTACCCTCTTGAACCCACCGATTCCATATTCTGCTAACAGTCATTGGATGTCGACCAACGCGAGTAGCTATGTCGCGATACGATAGGCTACAATCCGATCTTAATCAAAGTCGGAAACGTGAGGTACGCATTTCTCCTCCTTACACGAGGCATCACAACAAAGTTTCTCCAGGCAACGCCGCTCAACTGCTGTTTGTTTATGAGAAATCGGCTGGAAACTTTCCTCATGTCAGCAAGTTGTAGGTGTAACCACCGGCGGCAACCTTGTGTGAATGCTCTGAAAAGCTAATTATTTGCATATCGCGGCATCTTCTTCCTGTCGGTTAATTTCTGCGTCTCTAGCACTTCACCTTCGTGGTGTAGCAATTTTAATGGCCAGTAGTGTAAGTTCGGTGGTATGATGGGGTCGGGTGTTACCACTGAGGCAAGACTGTTGGCGTTTCAATAATGTCCTTACTTTAAAACTTGTATGGGCTGAACCGTCTAGGAGAAAGAACACGGCAAGTAGCGTTTTTCATGCCTACGCCAAACTCATCGCGTTGTCAAAGGGTGTAAAGTGATTCATCACTTCCAATCAAACATTTCGAGTCATCTTCTATACAGTGACGCCGCTCTTGACACCTCTTCAAGCGGCGCTCGGCACTGACTACACAAATGTGTGGCTTATGAGGAGCTGCCCGACCATCTTACCACACTACTTTTCCCTCCATACGCACAGTCGTTACGCCAGCTGATTGCTGGTAGCACACTGAAACTCACTTGTGATCTCTTCCGCTGATTTCATACTTTTTCTTACAGATGCCCTCCACAATCCTTCCCGTTCGCTTCCCATGGGTACACGAGGTCTGCCTCCCCTTAAGTCAGTTTCGGTTGTTCCTTTCCGCTTTTGCAAACAGTCAGTATGGGGAGCTGTAAGAAGGTTGAAATCTTCCTGCTGGATTTGTTAGTCAGCTGACATCGAATGCTGAATTTGAAGTCACTGTGTTCTCCTGGCTGACCCATTGAGCTGTGGCTGCTTCACTACCGACAACTGCCCACCGCCTGTTGTACTGGTGGGTCCCCTTTCGTGGTACATTTTGCGGATAGATTTGATCAGATAGCGTAACCGGTCCTCCGTTTTACTTCCATTTTTTGATATACACTACTGGCCATTAAAATTGCTATACCACAAAGATGACGAGCTACAGACGCGAAATTTAACCGACAGGAAGAAGATGATTATATGCATATGATTAGCTTTTCAGAGCATTCACACAAGGTTGTGTGGCGACACCTACAACGTGATGACATGAGGAAAGTTTCCAACCGATTTCTCATATACAAACATCAGTTGACTGGCCTTGCCTGGTGAAACTTTGTTGTGATACCTCGTGTAAGGAGGTGAAATGCGTACCATCACGTTTCCGACTTTGATAAAGGTGGGATTGTAGCTTATCGCGATTGCGGTTTATCGTGTCGCAACATTGGTGCTCGCGATGGTCGAGATCCAATGACTGTTAGAAGAATATGGAATCGGTGGGTGTTGTTGTTGTTGTTGTTGTTGTGGTCTTCAGTCCTGAGAGTGGTTTGATCCAGCTCCCCATGCTATTCTATCCTGTGCAAGCATCTTGATCTCCCAGTACCTACTGCAGCCTGCATCCTTCTGAATCTGCTTAGTGTAATCATCACTTGGACTCCCTCTACGATTTTTATCCTCCACACTGCCCTCCAGTTCTAAATTGGTGATCCCTTGATGCCTCAGAACATGTCCTACCAACCGATCCCTTCTTCCAGTCAAGTTGTGCCACAAACTCCTTTTCTCCCCAATTCTATTCAGTACCTCCTCATTAGTTATGTGATATACCCATCTAATCTTCAGCATTCTTATGTAGCACCACATTTCGAATGCTTCTTTTCTTTTCGTGTCTAAACTATTTATCGTCCATGTTTCACTTCCATACATGCTACACTCCATACAAATACTTTCAGAAACGACTTCCTAACACTTAAATCAATACTCGATGTTAACAAATTTCTCTTCTTCAGAAACGCTTTCCTTGCCATTGCCAGTCTACATTTTATATCCTCTCTACTTCGACCGTCATCAGTTATTTTGCCCCCAAATAGTAAAACTTTACTACTTTAGGTGTCTCATTTCCTAATCTAATTCCCTCAGCATCACCCGAATTAATTCAACTACATTCCATTATCTTTGTTTTGCTTTTGTTGATGTTCATCTTATACCCTCGTTTCAAGACACTGTCCATTCCGTTCAACTGCTCTTCGAATCGGTGGGTTCAGGAGGGTAATACGGAACGCCGTGCTGGATCCCAACAGCCTCGTATCACTAGCAGTCGAGATGACAGGCATCTTATCCGCACGGCTGTAACGGAACGTGCAGCCACGTCTCGATCCCTGAGTCAACAGATGGGGACATTTGCAAGACAACAACCATCTGCACGTACAGTTCGACGACGTTTGCAGCAGCATAAACTATCAGCTCCGAGACCATGGCTTCGGTTACCCCTGACGCTGCATCACAGACAGGGGCGCCTGTGACGGTGTACTCAACGACGAACCTGGGTCCACGAATGGCAAAACGTCATTTTTTCGGATGAATCCAGGTTGTGTTTACAGCATCATGATGGTCGCATCCGTGTTTGGCGACACAGCGGTGAACGCACATTGGAAGCGTGTATTCGTCATCGCCAGACTGGCGTATGACCCGGCGTGATGGTATGGGGTGCCATTGGTTACACGTCTCCGTCACCTCTTGTTCGCTTTGACGGCACTTTGGACGTTACATTTCAGATGGGTTACTACCCGTGGTCCTACCCTTCAGTGGATCCCTGCGAAATCCTGCATTTCAGCAGGATAATGCACGACCGTGTGTTGCAGGTCCCGTACGGGCCTTTCTGGGTACAGAAAATGTTCAGCTGCTGCCCAGGCCAGCAGATTCTCCAGATGTCTCACCAATTGACAACACCTGGTCAATGGTGGCCGAGCAACTGGCTCGTCAGAATACGCCAGTCACTACACTTGAAGTGAGGTATCGTGTTGAATCTGCATTGGCAGCTGTACCTGTACACGCCATCCAAGCTCTGACTCAGCGCCCAGGCGTATGAAGGCCGTTATTACGGCCAGAGGTGGTTGTTGTGGGTACTGATTTGTAAGTATCTATGCACCCAAATTACGTGAAAATGTAATCACATGTCAGTTCTAGTATAATATATTTGTCCAATGAAAACGCGTTTCTCATCTCCATTTCTTCTCGGTGTAGCAATTTTAATGGCCAGCACTGCAGTTAGCTATTTGAACGGAAGTTCTGTCATCACGAACCGTATGACCACGAGGCATCGTATTTTGTGAGAGCCGGTGCATGCACTGTTGCTACGTGCGGCGCTCTTTCCCACCCCTGGTGTGTTTGCAGCGAATCCTCTGCACGGAAGAATAATTCCCGCTGTTTATCGACGAGTCCCGGCAGGACGAATGGCGGACCGTGCCGCTACCATTCGGCTGGAAAGATTCACGCCTCGGGAGCCGCTTTCAGCCCGAGGGGGAGCCAGCGTATGCAGCCCGCCCCGGGCAAAAGGAGGCGCCTGCTGCCAGCCAGGGGGGAACGTAGCGCGGCTCTCCGGGCCTCACCTGCCTAGAGGCTGTGGGCGGCCACTGTACCACGTCGCCAGTCACAGTGACGCTGGCACTTGCTCACCATACACACATATGAAGCCAGAACTACATAGATCGGCCGGCCCTAGTGGCCGTGCGGTTCTAGGCGCTACAGCCTGGAACCGAGCCAACGCTACAGTGGCAGGTTCGACTCCTGCCTCGGGCATGGAGGTGTGTGATGTCCATAGGTTAGTTAGGTTTAAGTAGTTCTAAGTTCTAGGCGACTGATGACGCATAGTGCTCAGAGCCATTTGAACCAACTACGTAGATAGAAGTTGCAGTTTAACATCACACTTTACTCGCGAATGTCTTAGGTTAGGTTTTGCAGTGCCTGTGGCAAAATACGTTCTTCGCAAAATACATCGGCGCTCCACGAAGGGATTACGTGAATGAGGAAGAAATCGCAGATACCATGTACAGTCTTAGACATAAAATCTGACCGCCGGCCGGCCGCCACAGAGGCTAAGTCCGAGTCGTTCACTTAAGGTGGCCAATAAAACTGACCGCCCCTGACAACTAAGTGTTAGGAGGAAGTGTTGTCTACTTCCTAGAAGATGTGGCTGGAGTGAGCCCGTGGTTTTGCGGTAATCGTTGTGCATTCTAAGCTTAGAGTCGCATGTTTGCGTCCAACTGTTTTTTTTATTTTATTTTATTTTTACCACATTTCGGTCTAAAGTTATGAGTCTGATTGAACATCGAAGACAATTCGCTTAACATTCTACCCACCCGCAATAACAAATATTCCAGAAACAGTTCCGCAGGACAGCTCGTGGCTCCGTTGCGATAATAATAGCTTACGGTCGGGCGTTTCCTCGCGCTGCAGCGGCTACCGGCCACCGGAGAGACGCGACCCGCCGCCTGAAATCCGGCGCCGCCCATGTGAAGGCGGCGCCACGTTGTCAGTGTATGTATCAATGCCATTTTCGAATTTGAAGTTCTAGTTATCATCTTGCAGTTAAGCATTGGATTTTGCATACTTGAAAATCATGAACTACAGTTAAGCATTGTAAAATTGAGTCGCAAGTGGAAAAAGGTGTAACATCTGCAACACAACATTTACTTTGATATAACAGAGGAGTGAATGTAGAGGAGGCAGCTAGAAAGATTTGAACTGTGTTTGGAGCGAGTGCTTTTGGGAAAAATACGCCAGAAAAAGATATTCTTGTTTCAACAACGTTCTGGCATGAATGATTTTCCACATTACGGAAGTCTCGACTACCGATATATGTGACAGATTACCATTTTTCCATCATGCGACATTTGCATTCAACAGGCAAAGTTCAAAAGTCTGATGTAGGAGTACTGCATTCTCTAATTCGAAACAACAAAAATCAACGGAGTTACTGTTACTGAACGTCATCAGGTCGCTCATTGAGCATTCGTATGCAGTACTGTTACTGGTGACGTGTTATGATGCCATTATCGTTAACTTCCTTAGAAGAAATGAAAGGCTTGAGCCCCACCAAAAGACGTAGACTAGAGCAAAGAGTAGTGTGAACATAATATTTTACATCTGATAGCTCCAAAAGTGTGTTTTGGGCTACGAATTCTGCCCCAAGGGGTGTGTGTAACACAGCTGGAATTTGTTGTCAACAACTGAGACACCATTCGGTCTCAGTGTAAGAAAATCGAGCAACAAAACTACATCACCTGTACTACTGCATGATAACTCACTCTGTTGATTTGAGAAAGAAAACTATCCAGGAGACTGATAGGAAAGTCGTCTCTCAGGCACTTGTATTGATAGGGACCTCCTCTCTCAAGCTCTTGTCCCTCTCGTCTTATATTCGTAAAATTTTACCTCTCCCGCTTTCGATCGATCAATCGTCAAGGCAATTCATTTCTAGACGAAAATACTCTTAAAACTACACTGGTTTAATGACATCGTTAGAACCAGTGGGTTTCTACAGGCGTAGAATTTGCAAACAACTTTAGCATTGTCAGATTGCTATAGATATCGTGAAAGAAAATTCAGCTGCTCATTAATTTCTGTTTGATGATTACTGTTGCGATTAGTAAACTAATGGAAAATTCAATCAAAATATTCACTGTACTAATACAAATTAAATTCAGCTTACTACAGAAACATCACGACGGCAGTCTATCTTAATAAAGCATTAAGTGTCTGTAAGACGATTGAGCCTGTTTTAACACGAATTAGTAGGATATTACCGACTTCGAAAAGATCTGTATTTACTTTATTTCCTGTATCATTCGCAAGTATTATGAAAATGTGGCATTTCATAGATAAAATTATGTATTCACAACAACAAAAAAATACGTCGGCAGAAAACTCGTCGGTCACAGAGTTGCCAAACATATTCTGCGCTGTTGCAAAGTTTCAGTTATACCGCCAGGAAGGATACCAGCTGATGTGTTCTGTGAGTGATCTCTGAAGTGACTATAGTTTCTCTTCAAAGTTGCGGGTGGCAAGGGCCGCAAGATCCTCATTATATGTCAATGAGTCTTATTCGCATTTCTGTAACTAGGTTTAGGAGCTAGAATGCAATTACTTGTAATATATCGATGCACTGAATGCAAACTAAATGTCATAAATTAGTAACTGCGGCAATTATTTGTGTTTTACTGACTTAATCGGACCGAAACCTTGAAAGCGCTATTCACCAGACGCGATTCACAGTTTTGGAGCTTCTCCAGTGGTTGAGTTAGCAATGTATATTGGCTGGACAATATTGTTATTGAGATCACTGTCATTGGCACATCCACCAGAAGACAGGCTTATTGTTGTCAGCTTTCCTGACGGATGTTCTGCCTTTGTTCGAAACGTGAAGACTTAGGGTGAATTCGAACATTCCAGAATCAACAGTTAACAATGAAATCATAATTAGTGGAATCTGACAAATTCCATCTATCATCTGATAATTGTGAAAAACTATTTTTTTCATCTTCACAGCACCACAGTATGAACTCAAGGGTTTCATAGGATACCTATACTTCATTTCGTTGTGATCGTTTTCAATGACAGTACGGGAGGAGCAAAACCATCTGAATTGAAACATACTTTTCCAGCGGGATTAGAATCTTTGGCTACAGTTGCAGTAGCACGTCCAGTGAGGTATCATCCAGTGAGGTATCAAGAATGTGAGCAATCACTCATTGCTATAGTATAGGCTAGGGCAGAGAGAAGCAGGTTTCCGACAGAGTAAACGATGAGAGACACTGTCGCTGTCACTTATTAAACAGGAATTGTTCATAAAATTACAAATTATATCTAGTGAAATGAGTAGGTTGATGCAGCTCCAGTCCGGTGCTATCACTGAGTTGCCAAACATTTTCCGAATAGCACTTAAGATAAAAATGTGTGTGTGTGTCTGTTCTTTCGGAAATGTCCGAAAATTTCCGAATCGAAATAGACAGCCTTGTTAATCAATTAAAGATTGAAGGACAGACGTCTAGGCTGTCATGCGCATTAAAATAGAACCACGACCTTTTCTTTCGGACATTCCCGAAAGAACAGACACCACACATATATTCATATACAGGGGTTATATGGCATTTTTTCTGCAATTTGTCTATACCACCACCTCCTACAATATTTACTATTCCTCCTCAAACATCCTGTATAATTATTTGGGTATCGACGGGTCATCGCAAGTTTTCAGTGCTAGACGGACAACGTCGTCCGAACCCTAGCGGGAATACAGTGTGGCCGCTAGCGAGTGGAATAATGACCGCGGGTGGGGGAGGTGGAGCGGGGGGCAGGGGGCAGGGGGCGGGGGGTACCGCGTACGTGATATGCGGCAAAGATGCAAAGATGGGAATTCGCGTCTGACGAGGAGCGTGTGTAGATGGGTGCTGAAGAGAGGTTGGCTGCTGTGTGCCGACAGTGCCCACCGTCGGAGGTTCGAGTCCTCCCTCCGACATGGGTGTGTGTGTTGTCCATAGCGTAAGTTTAAGTTATATTAAGTAGCGTGTAAGCTTAGGGACTGATGATCTAAGCAGCTTGGTCTCATAAGTTCTTACAAGGAATTTATAAAATTTTAAATCCAAAATACTGCATCTCGGTTCTTACAATAGTGCAATAGGTGTGCACTGGTTAGCTGTAACTGAAAAGAGACTCCAACTCGGATTGTGGTTAAGGGCATAATAACTGATACTGTGAATATATTTCTGGACGAATGTTTGTTATGTATTTTTCCGTCAACCTTTTCACTGTTGTAAGTTATGTTCTACAAGGAACGCACGCCATTGGAGGCGGCAATCTGTAATTTATTTTACCTTAATTACTAATTCAGTTTGCTCCACAATTTAAAGGCATATCTGGGTGCAAACATGGAATACATGGGAATAATGCAGCTGCTCAGTGACAGGTATGGGGGAGGCATTGAGGCCAGGCCTCGTTATCTTCGACCCCTGCCCTCTTTGCCTCCGCCTACGTGGTGCTGAAAGTCTTCTCAAACTTTTTAAAATTGCTCTGAGCACTATGGGACTTAACTTCTGAGGTCATCAGTCCCCTAGAACTTAGAACTACTTAAACCTAACTAACCTAAGCACATCACACACAACCATGCCCGAGGCAGGATTCGAACCTGCGTTTCCAGGCTGTAGCGCCCAGAACCGCTCGGCCACTCCGACATTAAAAAAAAAAATAATAGTGCAGTGATCAGCATGTCGGTCTAGTAAGCAGGAGGTCCAGGTTCGAAGCCCAGTCGGTCACAAATATTCATCTGCCGTCTTAGTTGTATTTCAACGCGCTGTGACAGTGTGGACGTCGGTCCTTCGATATTTAAGATGCAATTGTTTTTGAGGCAATAGAGGTGATTTGCGAACATTTGTCTTGCCATCAGTGTAACGGGACTTCAACGGCATCCAACCCTGCTTTTTGCGTTTCCGATAGCGCCTATGATAAGAATCTGGTGTCATATTATGCCTCACAACCTTAAACTGTTTATTTTTTTTTTTTTACTTCATACTAAAACAAAAGTTATGATACGAGAAGAGGAAATGACTGATATGCTTCTCAGGAACTTTAGTTTTTCGTGTTTATTTTCTCACTTCATACTAAAACAAGGGCATTAATATGAGAAGAGGAAACGAAATATACGCTTCCAAGACATAATATGTCCTTGTGTGCTACTACTGCATACATGAAAGCCCTGCAGTTAATTTTTGTATGTTGGATAAATTTTGATATCACCTCACATTCCTTTATGAGAAGGTTCCTATTTTCTTGAGATTCGAATAGAGTGGACATTTCATCACTGGTGAATGATCTGATGACTAATGACATGATACAAGTTGCAATTGCTCCATGGCACATGTGAGTAGAGTCTCACGTTGGTTACTATAAGAACACGCAGGCAGTGATATCCGCTCACTGCAGTCAGAGCCAAGGTGATTTCTTTCTGTTTATGGCGAAGCGTCTGCTCCAGTGTCCACGCTCAGCCAACACAAACAAATCGCGGCGGCATTGGGCACTGCTAATCGCTGCACTTGTCGCGAGCCTCGACAACAAGAGCACACTGCTAACGATACTATGGAGTTAATATATGTTACTTAACGTAATATGCAGGACGTGGGTTGGGTAAAAACTCAGTTTGTAACTTCCCATCGCATTAAAATACTTTACAATCATATATGATGCAATATTTATTGTCGGTTGTCTCTCTAATGTTAATAGTATTGATTCAGATTGTGCGTGAACACGAAAACACACACACACAAACTGTCATTGATTCCAGTGAGGGTGACAACTACTGTGTGTTGAACAACACATGCACCAGTCAATTCTTCAGTTGGCGTCGAGTGGATGAGATTTTTCAATTACCTTGCACTGCAAGAATTGTAAGGAGGAGACTGAAAGTAAATGGACTTGTATCTAAAGAGCTGCGACAAAGCAAAGCTTGACGGACTATCAGATAATTGTCCACATGGGTTTTGTGGACGAGTATACTTTTAGTAACCAACCCACCCACGATCGTTACGTAAGATTTCTCGAAGGCGTAGGGGCATTGATTTCATTAAGTCGTCGACAGTGTAGCGTGATCGTGGAACAAACGGCAACAGCTTTATCCTCTCTTGGCCCTCCACCCAATCTCGCACTGCTCTGCTATGATGGATGCGGCTCTGCTCCTGTAAATAAACTGTTATCTCGTTCGTTCATATATTTACATTTAAATAACATATTAGTAATAAGCACATTGTATTATTATTTTTCACAGTGTTTAAGAATTCAGGCCCTGTCATAAATAAGTGATCTAGATCCAACCGTCCGATTAAGAGTGTGGTTTACCCAGTCTATCAAATGACGAGAGTCGTATTCGTATATACACATTAAGCCTGACTTGCTGAATCAGATTAGAACGATCTGGTATCGAAATGAAATTACAGAAATCGGATAATTTGAACGTCTGCATTGCAACAATGGTGCGCACATAAATTCGTATGATGGAGTAACAGATAGCAGCTGCCTAAGAAAAAGTAAGAAATATGTCTACTACCAGCAATGTAACGTAATTATAACCCATATTTATGTGATGGAAATACTGAATCGAACGATGCACATCTATTTCAGTGGTGGAAAGATGCACCATATCGGATTTGCTGATGACATAATGACAATAGTAATAATAATAATAATAATAATAATAAAAATCCCGTGGGGCAGATAGGGGAAACCCTCCCCCATATGGGTGGTACCGAGGAAATCAAATACTTAGGGTGAAGCAAACATTAACACAATCCTGAACGGCTACTCAATCCGTTGACTCAAAATCCAGGCACGTCTGAGAGAAATCTATCGCTACTCTGGTCACCGTCTGTTAGCTCAATGAGCTGGGCTGAATATATTTGCTTCCAAAGGCTTCAACACCCTCTGGTCCTGTCCGGTCCTGGAATCACCCAGCCAAACCAATGAAACACAAGCAAACACGAACTGTGCAAGCAAAGTCAACTTTACCCCAGGTGGAATTTCGGATTCTGGGGAGTCCAGGTTAGCACGGCAGAGAATATTGAAGATCTCTTGTAAATTTCCTTACAAGCAGAAAACATGCCTTTAAAACTACACGCCACGCGGGATTAGCCGAGCGGTCTGAGGTGCAGCAGTCATGGACTGTTCGGCTGGTCCCGGCGGAGGTTCGTGTCCTCCCTCGGGCATGGGTGTGTGTGTGTGTGTGTGTGTGTGTGTTTGTCCTTAGGATAATTTAGGTTAAGTAGTGTGTAAGCTTAGGGACTGATGACCTTAGCAGTTAAGTCCCATAAGATTTCACACACATAAGAACTTTTTTTTTTAGTAACTAAATATCGATACATTGATCCAAGCACGAAAACTAAATAATCTCGCAAAAGAAATCGACCAACAAAAAATTCTCATCCTTGCTCTTTACGAACCACGACTAACTGACAGTGAAACCCCTCATTACGGAAACTATTGCATCTTCAAGAGCAAAATACAACAAAAGGTAGCGAAAGGCGTACCAATCTTCGGCATTGCTTTTCTCGAACACAGATCTATCATCAACTCTGTCAAAGAAATCACACCCATCAACAAACGACTTACCACTATGCTCATTCAGAGCCGCAGTAAAAATATACACTCATCAATGGACATGCCCACACCAACATCGAAAATAAGAAAAACACAAAAAATGTCGAAAAATTCTGGAACACACTCGAAAATACTATGAGCAAAATTCACCAAGGTGACGTGAAAATACTAATGGGAGACTTCAACTCTCTATTTGGAACAGAAAAAACCTGTAGAAAAACCATTGGTACAAATTCAACTTACCGAAACGCTTAGACCAACGGCACACGTCTGACTGACTTTTGCCATCAATTCAACCACAAAAGGATGTCTTCCCACTTTAGGAAAAAACCAGTTCCCAGGTAACATGCTTCGCTACCAGGTGCAAGCAGCTTTCGTTCGCCTTTCGAGACTCGCTGAAAGCCAGATTTTTAATTCTTTTGTAGCTGAGCGACAAGCAGGCACATACAATCTCAATAAGCGAATCGTAAGATAACGCTCGAGCAAAATTCGTCTTGCTACTCACAGTAGCCCCTAGTGTCAGAGCGAAAACCTTACGGTACTGCCAATTTCATAATGTCACTTTTGTTTTCTGCCGACGTATTTTTTGTTGTTGTGAATACATAATTTTACCTATGAAATGCCACATTTTCATAATACTTGCGAATGATACAGGAAATAAAGTAAATACAGATCTTTTCGAAGTCAGTAATATCCTACTAATTCGTGTTAAAACAGGCTCAATCGTCTTACAGACACTTAATGCTTTATTAAGATAGACTGCCGTCGTGATGTTTCTGTAGTAAGCTGAATTTAATTTGTATTAATACAGTGAATATTTTGATTGCATTTTCCATTAGTTTACTAATCGCAACAGTAATCATCAAACAGAAATTAATGAGCAGCTGAATTTTCTTTCACGATATCTATAGCAATCTTACAATGCTAAAGTTGTTTGCAAATTCTACGCCTGTAGAAACCCACTGGTTCTAACGATGTCATTAAACCAGTGTAGTTTTAAGAGTATTTTCGTCTAGAAATGAATTGCCTTGACGATTGATCGATCGAAAGCGGGAAAGCTAAAATTTTACGAATATAAGACGAGAGGGACCAGAGCTTGAGGGAGGAGTTCCCTATCAATACAAGTGCCTGAGAGACGACTTTCCTATCAGTGTCCTGGATAGTTTTCTTTCTCAAATCAACAGAGTGAGTTATCATGCAGTAATACAGGTGATGTAGTTTTGTCACTCGATTTTCTTACACTGAGACCGAAAGGTGTCTCAGTTGTTGACAACAAATTCCAGCTGTGTTGCACACATCCCTTGGGGCAGAATTCGTAGCCCAAAACACACTTTTGGAGCTATCAGATGTAAAATATTATGTTCACACTTCTCTTTGCTCTAGTCTACGTCTTTTGGTGGGGCTCAGCCTTTCATTTCTTCTAAGGAAGTTAACAATAATGGCATCATAACACGTCACCAGTAACAGTACTGCATAGGAATGCTCAATGAGCGACCTGATGACGTTCCATAATAGTCACTCCGTTGATTTTTGTTGTTTCGAATTAGAGCATGCAGTACTCCTACACCAGACTTCTGAACTTTGCCTGTTGAATGCAAATGTCGCATGATGGGAAAATGGTAATCTGTCACATATATCGGTAGTCGAGACTTCCTTAATGTGGAAAATCATTCATGCCAGAACGATCTTTGTTGAAACAAGAATATCTTTTTCTGGCGTATTTTTCCCAAAAGCACTCGCTCCAAACACAATTCAAATCTTTCTAGCTGCCTTCTCTACATTCACTCCTCTGTTATACCAAAGTAAATGTAGTGTTGCAGGTTTTACACCATTTTACACTTGCGACTCAATTTTACAATGCTTAACTGTAGTTCATGATTTTCAAGTATGCAAAATCCAATGCTTAACTGCAAGATGATAACTAGAAGTTCAAATTCGAAAATGGCATTGATACATACACTGACAACGTGGTGCCGCCTTCACATGGGCGGCGCCGGATTTCAGGCGGCGGGTCGCGTCTCTCCGGTGGCCGGTAGCCGCTGCAGCGCGTGGAAGCGCCCGAGCGTAAGCTGTTATTATCGCGACGGAGCCACGAGCTGTCCTACGGAATTGTTTCTGGAATACTTGTTATTGCGGGTGGGTAGAATATTAAGCGAATTGTTTTCGATGTTCGATCATACTCATAAATTTAAACCGAAATGTGGTAAAAATAAAATAAAAACAGTTGGACGCGAACATGTGACTCTAAGCTTAGAATGCTCGACGATTACCGCAAGACCACGGGCTCACTCCAGCCATATCTTTTAGGAAGTAGGCAACACTTCCTCCTAACACTTCCGCATCTTACATTGTTGCCAGATTGTGCAGATGGCCGGACTTAGAGTTGTCAGGGGTGGTCAGTTTTATTGGCCACCTTAAGTGAACGACTCGGACTTAGTTTCTGTGGCGGCCGGCCGGCGGTCAGTTTTTATGTCTAAGACTGTACATATTCAGACAAACAAATAATTACAACTGCAGAGAAATTTTACGACTTATTCTAGAGAAAGGGCTTCCCAAATTGAGAAAATCAGCAACGAATTGGTCCACCTCTGGGCCAAGCAGTTATTTGCTTTGGCATTGACTGATAAAGTTCTCGTCCTTCCTCCTGACGGATATCATGCCAAATTCTGCCCACCTGGCGCGTTAGACGGTCAAAATCACTAGTTGGGTGGAGGGTTCTGCCGATAATCTTCCAGTCATTCTCAACGGAGTAGAAATACGACGTCCTCGACGGTCAAAGGAGTATTTAGCAAGCTCGAGGACAGACAGTAGTAACTGTCACCATCAGAGGGCGGGTGTTATCTTGCTGAAATGAAGAGCAACAAAACTGGGCGTAGAACATCGTAGTCGTAGCGCTATGCTGTAAGGGTGCCACGAAAGACAACTAAAGGGGTCCTGCAAGATCGTCACTCCTGGTTGTTGAGTAGTATGGCGGCCTGGGCTGTCTCCAGTAATCTCAATGGCAATCACTGCAGCAGAAGATTGTTTTCAATGATGATTCTCGCTTCGAACCGAGCCTCGATGTCCAGTGAAAACTTGTCTCGAGACTCTCTAGCCGGCGGTGAGAAAACAACCCGACTGTCGTCCGCTATACTACCCGACAACCGGATGTAATGGTCTGGGGTGCCATTTCTTTTCATAAAATTAAAATTTAAAACAGTCTTGATCGCAGTTTTTTTTATTGGAGTGAGTGACCAGTTTCGACTCTTTCATAGTTGCGTCGACCCTCGACGCTCGTGTAATGCAGTGTCCATCCACCGCTCTGGAGTCTGAAGATGACTCTATGAAAGAGTCGTAACCGGTCACTCACTCCAATAAAAAAAAATTGCGATCAAGACTGTTTTAAATTTTAATTTTAACAAATTTTAAGATCGCTATGTTTTCAAAAATTTCTTTTCATAGCAGGACTCCTTCGGTTGTCACCCTTGCAGCATCTGTTTTGTTGCCCTTCATGGCAGGCCATCCCGAGCTTACATTTCAGCAAGATAATGCTCCCGCATACGGCAAGAGGTTCTACTGTTTATCTTCGAGCTTCCCGAAACCTACAATGGCCAACAAGATAGCCGTACCTCGTGCCATTTGTGAATGTTTGGAGCATTGTGAACGGAGCCCTCCAACCACCTCGAGATTTTGACGATCTAACTCACCAATTAAGAAGAATTATCGACAAATTTAGTTGACTCAAGTTAAAACAAGCAACCTGTACATGTGTAAGTATACCAACAGGAAACTCTTTATGAGCTCAACAACCAATTGTAAGAAACCGTTGAGCTGTAGAAATGAATTTCTGTAATCAGCGAAAAACTTAACACTCAGCCTGTGTGTTAAGGGACAGCATTTAATTAAAGCATCACGAAACAGAAATTCTATATTATTCTGTATAGTCAAGGTAAAGCACTACCAACGTTCAAACGATTTACGGGGATGCAGCTGAGATATATTTTCGACAACAGCCAATATTTCGACAGGGGAGCACCCTGTTATATCCAAGGTATTTGGTTGCACTATACTTTAAGTGCGCTTGTCGAAATATCGGTGGTTGTCGATGATGTCACCCAGATACACACCCGTAAGCAATTGGAACATTTTATACGCGGGGAGAAACTCAAGTTTTACTCTGACAGTTTTTGATGTATATTTACCATTTAATTAATAATAATAAAAATATCTTTTGACACTAGGTGTCAGAATCAAGGTACATATGTACCATAATTTGGTGATTTAAATACCTGAGTCGTCTCAAAAAGCTTTTGTAAAGAATACCGCATAATTCAGAAAGAAAGAAGAATTTTCAGTTGTCTGTTACACACAAGCTAAAAAAGAAACACATTGCGCACGTCACTGCATAACGTAAAATTCAAAGTTTTGACACAGCTGCCGGCCGCGGTGGCCGAGCGGTTCTAGGCACTACAGTCTGGAAACGCGCAACCGCTACGGTCGAAGGTTCGATTCCTGCCTCCGGCATGGATGTGTGTGTTGTCCTTAGGTTAGTTAGGTTTAATTAGTTCTAAGTTCTAGGGGACTGACGACCTTAGAAGTTACGTCCCATAGTGTTCAGAGCCATTTGCATTTTTGACACAGCTACGCTGTTGTTTGCTTGTAGTAACTTGGTGGCCATGCTACAAGGTAAACCATTGAGTGTGTTGGAATTTTCACGATATTAATTCATTGAGCAAATGCAACGTGCATTCTGCCGTCGATTCAGCAACAGGCCTTCTCTACACCAGCAGATTTATCATGGGTTACAAAATTATTGGAAGTTGGTTCCATATGCAATGAAAAGAGCCCCGATTGGCCACCTATGTGCGATGAGAATGTCGAGCTATTCCGAGTTGCGTTCACACGGAGCCCTAAGAAGTATACAAGACTTACCTCCCGGCGAAGGTAACAGAAGATATGAATTTTGCATTTCATTTCCCCAGGATATGGCAGAGGACACTTTTTCCGAATGACTCATCTTGTCGGAGGAGTCGACGTTTCATCTATGGTATAAAGTAAACAGCCATAATGTAGGCATTTGGGGTACACAAAGTCGAACGTGAAACAGACTCGAGGAAACTGAGTTTCTTTTTGTGTCGCGAAGATTATGGACCTTCCATTTTTCGGGAGGAAACTGTGAGAGAAATAACATAGCTGGATGTGCTGCAAAACTGGTTGTTTCCTCAACTTCACGAAGACTTCAAAGACTTCGTTTCTAATAGTGTTTCATAATGTGGGACCACGGTCATAATATATTTCTTTAAGGTCGGTACCACCATTAGACCTTTTTTATCTGCAGTGTTACATTTACACGATCATGATTTCAGCTTCAAAGTGCCATTATCAAGTGTTCTAATGTTAAAGTCGTACAGTATCTACGACAGTATGCCATCTTAGTCACTGTATAACATTGAAACGATTGATAAAGACACTTTGAAGCCAAAATCATGAATGTGGAAATGTATCACTGCAAAAGAAAAACGTTCTAATGGCGGTACTGACTTTAAGTCTTCGTTTTTGTCCATGGCAGCGCTCCGCCCCACTTTCAGCCTAAGATGAGCTGTTACCTTAACAACAACACCCCACAGCATTGGACTGAAATAAGTGGAAAACAAGATCTATTTCACTGCTCTTCAAATCGCAGTCAGTAGACCTCATACCTTGCTGTTATTTTCTGTGGGGGTATATACACTGAAGCGCCAAAGAAAATGGTAAGAGCATGCGTATTCAGTTACAGAGATATGCAAAAAGGCAGAATATGGCACTGCGGTCGGCACCGCCTATATACGACAAGGGTGTGGGGGCAATTGTTAGGCTGATTATCGCTGCTGCAATGGCAGGTTACCAAGATTTAAGTGAGTCTGAATGTGGTATCACAGTCGGCGCAGGGGCGATGGGACACACAGTCTCCGAGATAGCGATGAAGAGTGGATTTTCCAGTACGACCATTTCAAGACTGTACCGTGATTATCAGGAATCCGATAAACCATCAAATCTCCGACATCCTGCAAGAACGGGACCAGCGACGACTGAAGAGAATCGTTCAACTGGACAGAAGGGCAACCGTTCCGAAAATTGCTGCATATTTCAGTGCTGGGCCATCAACAAGTACCAGACAGAAAACCATTCAACGAAACATCATCGAATGGGCTTTTGCAGACGAAGGCCCGCTCGTGTACACTTGATGACTGCAAGACACAGTGGTTGACGCCTCGCCTGGGCCCGTTAACACCTACACTGACTAGAAACATGTTGCCTGGTCGGAAGAGTCTCGTTTCAAATTGTATCGAGTGAGTGGACGTGTACGGGTATGGAGGCAACCCTACGAATCCATGGAACCTGCATGTGAACAGGGTACTGTTCAAGATGGTGGAGGCTCTCTAATGGCGTGGGGCGTGTGCAGTTGGAGTGACATGGGACTCTCGATACTCTAGACAAGACTCTGACGGGTGACACGTACGTAAGGACCATGTCTCATCACCTGCATCCATTCGTGTCTATTCTGCATTCCGACGGACGTGGGCCATTTCAACAGATCGATGATACACTCCACACGTAAAGATTCACTACAACGTGGCTCCAGAAACACTCTTCCGAGTGTACGTCCGCTGGCAACCAAACTCCTCAGACATGAACATTATTGAACATATCAGTGATGCCTTACAACGTGCTGTTCAGAGGAGTTCACCGTCCCCTCGTACTGTTACGGGTGTATGGACAGGCCTGCAGGATTCATAGTGTCAATTCCCTCCAGCACTACTTCAGACATTAGTCGAGTCCATGCCACGTCGTTTTGCGCAATTCTGTATGCTCGGTTGGGCCCTACATGATATTAGACTGGTGTACTAGTTTCTTTGGCTCTCCAGTGTAAAAGTCTTTTTCCCACCTGTGTCACGTACACTTCAAGAGCTGAGAAATAGGATTGCTGAACCTTTCTATTCAATAGACAATGACTATTTATTCAACTGTGGAATGAAATGTACTACCATTTCGATGTTTGTCGAGCGACGTATGAATGTTGAATCTTTCGATTTCATAGACAATGACCTGTTTATTAGTGTGTGGAGTAAAATGTACTACCATTTCGATGTTTGTTGAGCGGCGTATGGTGCTAATGCTGAATGTATGGTGTAGTGTCTGTGCGAACATACAACTTTGAACCTTCGTCTATCCAATGGCACATGCAATGTGTTGCTATGTTGCACAGTTTACAATAAACCACCGAAATCTGTTCTTTCCTTTTGAACCGCCGCATACGAAAAAATTAAGATGAGAAGTGCACTCAACTCTACCCTTGCAGGATTTACACAAATACGTATTGTGTTCCTGCGAATAAGAGGTGGTTCTGATTTCTGATACAGCATAGCACTGTCGGATGTAATGTATAATAAGGAATTACACAATGAGAACGCTGATGTTGTAGGACACATTCAAGCAATCTTAAGTTGTAAACAAAAGTGTGTCTAGTGTCGTATCAGAAAAAAATTTATTGCATAAAATTTTAAGCTACTCTTTACGAAGGAAGGATCGTGTGGTCTCCATGGGTCTAGAATTTATGAAACGAGCGGGGAATTCGGTAGGATTACATGACGATAGGAATTCCACTTGTATGACACATGGCTGTGAAAGAATAGAGCTGAGTGCCTGTAGTTGGATTACACTGGCCGGCGGCCGCGATACAGTTCTGCCACCCTCCTCCTCGACCCCGTACGCGCCGAGTGTGGGGAAAAAAACAAAAAAGCTCCCCTTTCGCCCGCCGGCCTCTCTGGACCCCTGGACTGCTCCCCACAACGCCCTCCATATTTCACAACGCACATACGCGTCAGACTCACCGCCCCCTCTCTACTCATCTACGCTTACCGCTGGCCGAATCGCGGCTCCATCACGGCCTGTTTGTGCTGCTAATTGAAAATGAATACAATTACGGCGAGCAAGAAATGCCGCCGTGATTCACGTACTATCTAAATATTTTATGAGTGCTTACAAGGGCGCGAGTGTGTGTGTGCTGTGGGGTGGTTCGTACGTACGACCCATGCGTTCTACCCGTCGCTGCCAACTGTATTACTGGCCAGACTGTAATGACTTATAATTATAACACGGATCAGAAATGCAACAACCTTAGTCTATTATAAGATGTCAAATGTTCTTTTCAGGTGACTCTGATTTACAGCTTCAAAATTCGACAGTCGTTCGATAAGTTATGCAACACATTTTTTCCTGGTCATTTTCAGTTCAAAAATTACTAATTTTGCTGTGGGACATAGCGGAATATTCTAGCCTCAGTCCCTATACTTCCATGAAGTTCTAATTGGTACCTTGAAACTGGCGTCTGTAACGCAGGTGCGTTCCAATCTCAGAAATCTTATTTTCTTTGTCTGAGAAGCAGGGCATCGCAAATACTCATGGGCACTCGCAGAATGTCGACGGAGACCTTCCAGCGAGCAAAAGAACAATGAGTTGCTGGGCGAGGCGTCTGTCATAACAACAACAAGGTCCGATCTCTCGCATGCCGGCCGGCCGCACACAGCAGGGACTTCTGCAATCGTGAAACGTGCGGATACTCTCATTCAAGGTGATCGATGGATCACAAACACTTTGCTGCTCAACTGTACGTCTCTGTTGCCTGCACTGAAAAATGGTCTCCGGTCAGATAAACCGGTCGCCTGGTGCAAGTCTTCTTACGTGACGCCGCTTCGGTGACTTCTGTGTCGTTGGGGATGATATGTTGATGAAGACAATGAACACCCAGTCCTTAGGCGGAGAAAATCTCCGACTCAACCGGGAATCGAGCTCGTGCCCTTTTGCTTGGCATTCCATCGCGCTGACCATTTTTTCTTTAACATTTATTTAAGGAACAATGTTATACATTCCAAATACATGCTAAGTACATGAAATAACCATGCACGCATGTTAGAAATAAAATGATTTACACAAAAATGTTTGATCATTGCAATTATGCTAATGTTAAAGAAATATAACAGAAGATTGCGTTTCTGACTAAATTACAAGAAGAATTAATTTGAACACCTAGAAACGTTTTATTAAAGACGGTCAAAGTTCTTCTAACAGTAATAAAAAATAGCTTAACTTTGAATTACAATTGCTCCAGTCTTTGCAGAATCATAAATAGCACTTTATGAATGATATTTGCAAGTTTTAGGGATAATTTTTAATATATTAATACACACAAGGAAGTCGTCTCCGTGAGAGACAGGTTAACGGAAGAAACTCATCTTTAACCTTCTCAGCTCAGTCAGATTAGCTATTAGCATTTCACAGAGTTGCGTGGAAGTCACCAACACTTACACAGATATGGAAAATTTATGTCCATCGCACATAAAGACAATTTAATAATAGTATTAGACAATCTCTTAAATACTTGAGAATGGCCGAAGAGAGATGATATAAGATTGACAGGCCTTCCAACTTCACTTTCTGGACATTAATGGAATATTAATTATCTGTAGTGAATAGATCTATATAATAGATCTTTCATTGGAAAACTGACTTACACATCACAGTGCAAAAATGAATAGGGCATTTTCCCAGCGATTGAATATCGCATTACGTCAGATACAATCGTATGGTTTTAACCACATCAAGCATCCCACGAGGCACTCCGCTGGATAGAGTCCATCAACATCCGAGTGTAGTCTGAGCCGTTTTAAAACTTGTGTACTGTATATAATTTCACATGTTCATTTTTATATACATTTCCTTGTTTTGCTAAATGTGTATTACTGTAATTGATACATACGATAATAATAATAACAATAACCAATCGATAAAAACATTTCCACAAAGATTGTCAATTTTCTTGCCTGGCTCTCCGAAGTCGACCAGTAGAGTGGTATCGTGAGGGCATGTAGTTGCTCCCAGTGCAGTGGCGCAAATCCATCCCACTGAACGGAGATTATGTTAAAAAATAGTATTTTCTTACAAAAGCGTGAAAAGATTGGGTCTATTGGAGTCCTGAATAAAACTAACTACATCAGTTGTAGGGCACTTGTGAAATCACCACAAATTTGCTCTAACTCACTAGAAGTATGCAGAAAACCATATGTGAGCCATGCACGGCTCGCGATTATCCTGTTTATTGTTTGTCATCTTCTATTACGGTACTGCCGCCTCGTTTTCTTATTCCATTTACTGGCGTCACTAACTTCCTGCCTTACT
This sequence comes from Schistocerca piceifrons, assembly GCF_021461385.2. Lineage (NCBI taxonomy): Eukaryota > Metazoa > Arthropoda > Insecta > Orthoptera > Acrididae > Schistocerca > Schistocerca piceifrons. The sequence continues at coordinate 124,249,402 of NC_060146.1, forward strand.
TGCCCGTGAGCGGCAGCAGTAGCGCGTATCGATAAGTGAACTGTCTACCATCTCTGGAGCGACCGACAGTATTTCCGGGTCGTCGTGTGTCTGGAGTAAGTTGCAGACGGACCAGCAGTGCAGTCGGGACGCAGCAGCAGTGAAGTCGGGGACGGAGCGCCGGTGAGGCGCCGACAGCCAGTGCTCGCCGACCACTGGCGACACACAGGAACTGACCGATGGATGGAGATTGGAGCGAGACGACTGTTGGATGGTCGTTCGGTTGGTCGTCTCATCAGCCGACGTATATTTGGTCCTTTCACCGTTTCCAGGCCAGAGGAGTTGGTCGGTTGGCGTGTAGCAGCGAGGAAGTCTCCGTGGAGCGTTTCTGGCCGAGGCCGCTGGTGACGTCCACGCGCGGTCGGAATGTGAGGGGCTGTTTCAATTGCTACGAGGTCCGTGGCTCACCGATCCCGGACACGAAAGTTGAGTCTTTACTTAATCTACCAGCCAGCCCCAACTGGTCACGTTGCGTGGTTTGAATTTCGTTGTGGGCTGTCGGCACATTCCCGCGAGAAACAACGTGTGTGCCGGCCGGAGTGGCCGTGCGGTTCTAGGCGCTACAGTCTGGAACGGCGGGACCGCTACGGTCGCAGGTTCGAATCCTGCCTCGGGCATGGATGTGTGTGATGTCCTTAGGTTAGTAAGGTTTAAGTAGTTCTAAGTTCTAGAGGACTGATGACCTCAGAAGTTGAGTCCCATAGTGCTCAGAGCCATTTGAACCATTTTGGACAACGTGTGTTTTCGAGTTGCCGGAATTCTAGCCGCCCTCGTGTGGAGTTTAACTCAAATTACTTATTTTTGAATTGAAGTGCACCAGTGGAATCTTCTGCCTTGTACCTGTTAACGTTCCAGCTACCTGCCCTGGCCGCTGACATAAGTTCAGACAGCGTATTTTCCTCGTCGTGTTCTCGCTGTCCAACATGGCGTGCAGTTTGGCAGCTGAATGTGTAATTCGTTGTGGGCACCGATACCTTCTGCGTTGTTCCATTGAACTCCCTGTTGTGTGGTGGTCGGGAGGAGCGGACTTTATCCTGTCGCTTCGTGCGTTGACTGTCGGTCTTTTGCGTTGCCGTCGGATTGAGAATTGGTGGGCCGACTGTTTAGTGTATAATTACTCTCCAATGAAGTTCGTTTTAAACAATCCATTGCATTTCAAAAGGAACAGTGATGTACGCAAGTACAATGCCAGATGGAAAAATTACATTCATTAGTCCACATGATATTGTCTTTAACACTAAAAGGGGTATACAACGCTGCAACAAAAGGTTGTGATAACTTACTGTTGTGTTGGCAGAAGAGCCAACACCGAGTTACTAGAGGAGGCCAATATGCACGCGTTTTAGCTCACGCAGGCTGGCGTGAGGAGGGAAGAACTATACTGACGTGAGGTCAGGAACATGATAAGGAATCAGAATTCAGAAAGCGGACGTAATTAGTTTCACACTTAACTTTAATCCATTAATGATGAACGCCGCTCATGACGGTACATGATTCACAATATTATCTGTTCAGAAGACATATAGTAACTGAATATGGCGCCTTGTTAGGTCGTAGCAAATGACGTAGCTTAAGGCTAGGCTAAACTGTTGTCTCTACAAATGACATCGTACGTAGACAGTGAACCATCGCTGTACTACTGGGACGAGTGCTAGGGAGTCTCTCTAGACTAGACCTGCCGTGTGGCGGCGCTCGGTCTGCAATCACTGATAGTGGCGACACGCGGGTCCGACGTATACTAACGGACCGCGGCCGATTTAAAGGCTACCACCTAGCAAGTGTAGTGTCTGGCGGTGACACCACACTTACTGTGGGATATAAAACGTCTGATAGCAGAGTAGAATTTGAAAAAAGAAACTAAAAATGTTTGAGGCAGATAATTCCCTCGATTCTGTAGAACAATTTATATTACTGTGATGTGTAAACTGTTGTGGACGGGAATTACTAATCTTCATCTGCAGACATTAAACAAATACTTTTTAATTTTCTGTATGCAGCCATATTTAAAAACTAAGACGCGATGTCTGTGTAAAATGTCTCGTTCCACATCGTTACGATTTATCGAGCAAATACCAAAGGCCTTACTTGAAACAGTACCTTAAATTAGGCTGAAGGCCTTAAGAGCAAAACAACTCAAACTCAATATCGGCTGAAGGCCCAACACTTAAAATTCAACAACATGAAAATTTTTAAAATGCCAAAGGCCTTACGTGAAACAGCCTTTTAAATTAGGCTGAAGGCCTAAAAAATCTTAGCAGCGTGGTTTGTTTAAACTTCATCCACATTTCCTCTACGTCCAACTTCGAAAGTATTACATCCAAGTAAATAATGTTCATTCATTGTCTGACTGGGATGCCAAGGACTGCTTATCTGTTCTTACTCGCAAAAATTCCGCTCAGAGACCTGTAATAAGAGCTATGAAACACGACGTGTGCGAGCTGTAAACACCTCGGACGTGTGGAATTTCCTCTCACTTAAAGCGTGTTTGAGGCTTGATTATAGTAGTCTAGCGGAAGGTAACGAATTTCACTCCCTTCTCGCCCCCTGCCGTCAGTGCGCTGAGTCAACGGAGCGTTCCGAGGGCTGAGCAAACTTTGTCCGCTCTCCGCGGGCGATCATTCCAGCCACACGACACGACACGACACGCTTCGGGTCGGGGTCGGTGTGGAAACATGGCCCGATAATTGCGAGCCGTATCGGTTATCCGCTCTGCTGATCCCCTAAACCACCCGCATCGCTCCCTATTACAGGGAAAACCTCCCCGCCGTGTGACGGGCTACCGCGCCCACTCCAGAGGCGCAAACGTTTGGTCCTCTCTGCTGACGAGGTTCTAGGAATGTTGCGTAGCAGTGGGCAGCTACCTACACATCTTTACTACGTAAAACACAGTGAAGCGAGTAGGAGAGGGTACTTTCCATTTTTATCACTTATTAGGTCTTTTCCGCATTCTCTTCCCACATGGAGCTCGGGAAAGTGGTTACTTAAACACCTGCGTGCGCCCTGTACTTATTCTAATATTCCCTTTGCGAAACCTTCGAAGTGATACTTGCGGGATTTAAATATTTTTCTCGATTCCTCATTTAAAGCAGGTTCCTGTAAATTTTTAAATTAGAGACAGTCTTGGGTGCTACTTACTCTTTTATTAACAACGCCTTTCGCCTTAATGAGGCATCTTCAAATTATCTTAAGAATTTCTTTTTATAAAGTATTGAACGTTACAAAACGGCTCTGTGCTAGACTGAAGCACACGTCGAATCAGATGCAGTGGAACAAATTTTATGGTGAAATTTTGTGAGTAATTTTTGACGGCATAGTTAGCGTTTACCTTCAGTCGTAAACAATTTAATTGTTACCTATTTTCTTTCTGTACTGCCGTGCCATTCGCTTTATATGTTCAATCAATATATCTTGACGTACATTTCTGTGTGGGTCCGACGTTCGTGGGTAATATTCCAGGAGGGAGAGGAGGGATTGCAGGAGAAAGCGTATGTGATTGTCCATTTCAAATCCCAACAAACTGTTTGAAGTAATGTTGTTGTGGTCATCAGTCCAGAGACTGGTTTGATGCAGCTCTCTATGCTACTCTATCCTGTGCAAGCTTCTTTATATTCCAGTACCTACTGCAAGCTACATCCTTCTGAAGCTGCTTAGTGTATTCATCTCTTGGTCTCCCTCTACGATTTTTATCCTCCACACGGCCCTCCAACACTAAATTAGTGATCCCTTGATGCCTCAGAACATGCCCTACCAACCGATCCCTTCTTCTAGTCGAGGTCTGCCACAAATTTCTCTTCTCCCTAATTCTGTTCAGTACCTCCTCATTAGTTACGTGATCTACCCCTCTAATCATCAGCACCACATTTCGAAAGCTTCTATTCTCCTCTTGTCCAAACTATTTATCGTCCACGTTTCACTTCCATACAGGCCACACTCCATACAAATACTTTCAGGAACGACTTCCTGACACTTAAACCTATACTCGATGTTAACAAATTTCTCATCTTCAGAAACGCTTTCCTTGCCATTGCCAGTCTACATTTTATATCCTCTCTACTTCGAGCGTCATCAGTTATTTCGCTCCCCAAATAGCAAAACTCATTTACTACTTTAAGCGTCCCATTTCCTAATGTAATACCCTCAGCATCACCCGATTTAATTCGACTACATTCCGTTATCCTCGTTTTGCGTTTGTTGATGTTCATCTTATATCCTCCTTTCAAGACACTGTCCATTCCGTTCAGCAGCTCTTGCAGGTCCTTTGCTGTCTCTGACAGAATTACAATGATTGCACATTCGTGCAAACGCAACTCACACACACGACTGGCGTCTCGGGCAACTGAAATCAAATCACACAGTGCGGTTTCAGTTCCCTCAGTCTGCAGTGTGAGTTGCGTTTGAGTGTGTAGAAGTAGAGAGGATATAAAATGTAGACTGGCAATGGCAAGGAAAGCCTTTCTGAAGATGAGAAATTTGTTAACATCGAGTATAGGTTTAAGTGTCAGGAAGTCGGTGATGAAGGCCTTAACGGCCCAAAGCTATAGTTGTGTAGTTGTGAGAGTCTTTTCGTTGTGCCTATCTGCGACTCAGCATCTCAGCTACATGACGAGCACCAACTTGCCTTCTCATAGTATTGCTATATTCAACCTTGGATTTTCCATTTTTGATTTATTTAATTATTTCTTATATCGTTTACACCAGGAAATCTGACTAACGCGTTAGGCCGTTAGATCTTAGTACCTAACACTACTTAACCAGTACTTGCGTTACCTCACATATCTGTCGTCTGATAATACTAATTAAACTGTGGCATTTACTAAGTTACTAAGCTTAACACCCCGAGTTTATGTCCGTTCTACTTCACTGGTTATTAACTGTGTAAAGTTATTTTACATATATGTTCTGCAATGATGTTGTAGTTTTAAAGTGGGTTTTAACGATACTTTGAGCCATTATGGCAATGACACTAATCGAGGGTGTTTTAGGATCTGAAGACAGCTCTTGTGTAACTGAAACTATTAATGAAAATAAAAATTTATTTGCTATCTTGACTTCGAGGACTTTCAACCTGTAGTATAAAAAAAGACGTACGGCAAACCGGGTAGAGACATTGCCGTGACAGTTTCAGGAGCTCGTTCTCCAATCCAGTGGTCAAATTTGGAAGACTTTTGGAAGTAGCTGGAGTTGCTCCCTCTGCAATGCGATTTACTTCTCACGCTTGTTCATGAGTACGCTATTTTCTTTGATGAAGATAGTATTTACCAGCGTGATATAGGCTTTTAATTGGTAACGTGGTTCAATAAATAATCTAATACTGTAACAAGTCTGAGCCGTGCGTGGCTCGTGTTCGAACCATCTGTTGGGTTGGGTTGTTTGGGGGAAGAGACCAAACAGCGAGGTCATCGGTCTCATCGGATAAGGGAAGGATGGGGAAGGAAGTCGGCCGTGCCCTTTCAAAGGAACCACCCCAGCATTTGCCTGGACCGATTTCGGGAAATCACGGAAAACCTAAATCAGGATGGCCGGATGCGGGATTGAACCGTCGTCCTCCCGAATGCCAGTCCAGTGTCGCGCCATCTGTTATTTAACGCACTGTTTTCACCGTACTGCCGCCTCGTTATGTTAATTTTCAATTACTGGTGTCACTGAGTTACAGCCTTGCCTGTCCATGTCCATATAGGCCCTGCCGTGTTATCTTTGCTGGACTGCTATTATTTCCCGGTCGTCGTGTGTCGTCGGGGGAAGTTGGAACGCGCCAGGTCGGACCTGGCAGTCGGACAGTTGGGACGTGGCAGACGTTCGGTCGGGTTGGAGCGGCATTGAGGTTCGGATAGCCATGACTCGCCCGACCGTTGCCGACACACATGGCTTGAGTTGGGACGGTCTTGGCTGATCGTCTGTTGATCGTCGATTGGTCGTCTTACCGGACGACGTGTATTTGGTCGCTGATCGCTCATAGGTTGGCTGTGTGTCTCAACTCGTGATTCGTCCTTGTTATTTCACAGTCATTGCCGTTAGCGTGGTCTCGTTCTTCGTGCAAGTGTTCTTGAAACTATGTGTAGATTATGTGGTTTTGACTGACACGTTAATTTAAATGTTGTCGGCGCACTGGCTCTGAATTGGCCGGTTGGCGTGGAGTAGCGAGGAGTGACAGGATAGCCATCACTCGGCCGACGATTGCAGACACACACGTTTGAGTGGCAACGACCTTGCTTGGCCGTTTGGTCGGTCGTCTGATTAGACTGGGTTGCCCACCGGTTATGGGTTCTCCGTGATCCGTGCTTGATGTTCCAGTCTCCGCTGCTAGCATCGTTTGAGTTTTGGTGCAAGTATGGAGCGGAACTGATCTTGATCTTTGGTCTGTTGACTGTTTGTCGGTTGGGTTACCGTCGGATTGAGAGTGGTTGCCCCGGCTGCCTGTCTCAGCGAGCAGCGTTAGCGTTTGAATTCCAGGCCGACCCTAGAACGTCAGAGCGCCCCTGGGTGTATTGCCTGTTCTTTATGTCTTCTTGTTGTTTGTAGTTGTATGGCTTGAAGCTGATTTTTAAATTAAGTTTGTTTTGCCCTTAAGGCCTAAGATTTTTTAGGCCTTCAGCCTAATTTAAAAGGCTGTTTCACGTAAGGCCTTTGGCATTTTAAATATTTTAATGTTGTTGAATTTTAAGTGTTGGGCCTTCAGCCGATATTGAGTTTGAGTTGTTTTGCTCTTAAGGCCTTCAGCCTAATTTAAGGAACTGTTTCAAGTAAGGCCTTTGGTATTTTAAAAAATTAATGCTATGAAGTTTCAATTGTTAGGCCTTCAGCCGATTTTGGATTTAACTCGTTTGCTGTTAAAGTGTCTGATTCTTTGGGCCTTCAGCCTAACTAAATAATTGTTTTAAGATACTGCTTTGCCTTTTAAATTCCTGTTTTGGTTGACTTTTCTCTAATTAAGAACTGTTTTACGTATGGTCTTGGTTTTTTTAAAATTAATGTTGTTTAGCCTTTACTGTTGGGCTTTCAGACGATCTTAAATTTAAGTAGTTTTGCTCTGAAAATCTCAGATTCTTTGGGCCTTCAGCATAAATAAGGAACTGTTGTAAGATAAGACTTGCCTTTTAAATTATGATTATGCTTGCGTTTTAAGTTATTGGCCTTCAGCCGTTTTTAAAGTGGTCTTGCCCTTAAGGCATGGAATTGTGCGGCGCATTCAGCCGGTGAACAAGACCCAAAGATGAAAGCTGTTTTTGGTTTTTCTAAAAAAAGAAAATTTTCTTAGTTTTTGTAATGTTTTATCAAGTAAATAAAGTTGTATGTTAGAGTGTAACTGACAGCCGCTTATTTTGGCCCCTTTCGACGATTTATACTGCATGTCCTGTCCTGCGGGTTTAGCAGGGCGTATCGAAATCCACAGCTTTGTTCTTTCAAAAATGACCTGCACTGCTGCTTCTTTGTGTTCACAGGAACCCTTTTCGAGGCATATTAAATATTGAAGGTGCGTTCCCCCCCCCCCCCCCCCCCCCCCGTCGCCCTTCCCTCCAGTGTGTATGTACTTATTCCATCGTTCTGGCAGCTTTAGTATCTGTGTAGCATTTTTGGGGGGTATCACGGCACCAGTGGTGAACAAGTGTATGAAGTTCGTGGTTGGTGGTGAACTTCTTACATCGAACGGCCTTTTTCATTACGTCGAATAGGGTATAGTAGCTAAGAGACAGATCCAGGGAAATGGAGGACGCGGTAGCGCAGTAAACAGTAGTTGACGATTAGTGGCAGTGGTCTGGCGGCTGGGATGTGGTCGCGCATTGTCGTGCTGGAGCAGACCTCCGTGGTCCTGTTTTCTGAGGTGGCATTGTTGAATGCATCGGCGAGGTTGGTTCCGTGGACGGCAGTACCGACCACTGCTGACTATCGTATTTGGAGTGAGCCAGTCCTCCAACAGTGTACCATCCTGATCCTAGAAGACAGCCGCAATTTGTTTCTGCAGGAACAGTCCAGACCTTGAGTTCTTGGGACGACAGCTTCCAGTATGATTCTACTCAACAGAGAGTTCTTTCAGGAGTCTCTTGGAAGAACCGTGACTCGTCAACAGTGACCGTACGCCTAAAGAACCCCGCTAGATCAACAGTGTACAGCTGCACCAACTGCTGGCACATCTTCAAACGCTTCAGTTGCTGCACGGTGTTGAGGGATTGGGGCAGACATGATGAGCACACCTTCGTCATTTTCATATCATCATGGTTGAGGATGTGGACGGTTCCCCTTGACAAACCTGTTGTCTCCTCATCAAACGTGATTCGAACGCTCCCCTTAATCGAGTCCCGCTGGCCACTGTCTGGTTTGGGAGGAGCTGTTAGGCGCTCAATGTTTTTACGTTTTCCAGCACAGTACTTGCCATTCCAGAATTCTGATACTCAACGCCACACGGATATGCGATCTGCTGCTATTTTCCAACATTTGACTACAAACCTCTCGTGTATACCAGAAGCAGCCATTCCTTTCCTCCAGAGACACCACACGGTCCAGCAGTGCCCTGCTTGTCTGCTTCCATTTTGTCTTATTGATGTCCACCAGCGTACACGCCAGCCAGGGGCTGCTGCAGAGAGCCACCTTTGAGACCCGGCTGAACCAACTGGTGACGGTACACAGTACGATAGTTCATCTTAAGCATACATCGACACACATTTGTAACTGCTACGAGGGTTGCCCTGAAAGTAATGCACCGAATTTTTTTCTTACGAGGGGAGGCCGCCAATTGTGAAATTCAGATTCGATTGATATTGCGCATAATAAAAGCTCATGGCCAGAGGTGTAATGTGGCAAAGCACCAAGATGCACTTCTCAGCCGTTGTCGAGAAAATCGACAGTTAAAAGAAACCTTTGCGGTGAAATACTCTCTACGATTAATAATTTTCTCCAGCGTCGTGGCGCAGCGGTAAGCGCGCGGGTTCGTAATCCAAAGGTCGCCGGATCGAATCTCGCGCCATGCAATTCTTTTTATAATTAGTTTTTTGTAATTCGTACCAAAGCTCTCCCGTCCGCACTGATTTTCGACGATGTTATAAGTTGCGCTAGGGACCGCATCTACCTTCTTTCAAAGTTAGCAGGCAACTACGCTAGTTATGCGGCGGCTCGTTTCGGCCGATTCAACGTCTGTTCTTCAAGTGCAACGAGCGAGTAACGGAGTTTATATTTCATACCTGCCACAGCAAATTTGTGTTCGTGGGGTCTGTATTCTAATTCGACCGTTTGACTTACGCTATACGTATTCGTTTCGGAATATCATTTCTACGTCTTCCGTTAACTATACGTGGTTAAAATTATGAAGACAATTAATAACATTTGTGAAATACAACTTCGTTTACGGAAAACATAATGATGTTCGAAGTCGCCAGTATATCTATATATACATTTGAATTACAAAAAACAAATACTAAAAAAAAAGGTTGCATGGCGCGAGATTCGATCCGGCGACCTTCGGATTACGAGCCCGAGCGCTTACCGCTGCACCACGACGCTGTAGAAGGTTATTAATCGTAGAGAGTATTTCACCGCAACGGTTTCTTTTAACTGTCGATTTTCTCGACAACGGCTGAGAAGTGCATCTTGGTGCTTTGGCACATTGCACCTCTGGCCATGAGCTTTTATTATGCGCAGTATCAGTCGAATCTGAATCTAACAAGTGGCGGCCTCCCCTTGTTAGTCGAAAACAATGCTACGAATGCGAAACGTTACGTATGTATTATTTGAATTCTCCCGAGCGAGAGCGCGAAGTTTCCGTCACTTCCGACAGCGTAGCTTCAAGACAGTTTGAAAATGGCGTCTGTAGTTGACGCACATTGTGCATTGTGTATTGAACTGGGGACCTAGAAACGACGGAGAGGCTTCGTCCCACCATAGCCCTTAGTGGTACATAGCCCCACAACAGGCCACAGCAGTCCACGTATCCCACCGTCGCCCCACACCGAACCCAGGGTTATTGGGTGGTTCGGTCCCCAGTGGACACCCCTCCCTACCGGGAACGTGTCATACCACACGAGCGTAACCCCAAATGTTTGCGTGGTAATTATGGTATATGCATACGTGGAGACAATGTTTGCGCAGCATTGCCATCATAACTGAGGCAGAATAAGAGGAATCAGCCTGCATTCGCCGATGCAGATAGTAAACCGCCGTAAAAACCATCCAAAGGCTGGAGGGCACACCGGACTTCGACACTAATCCGCTAGGCGGATTCGTGCCTGGGACCGCCAAGGTTTCCCGCTCGGGAAGCTGGGCGGGCTGATGTACAAGCAACGTGCCGTCATTGATTTCTCACTGCAGAGAAAGAAACTGTGGGGAAAATTCATAAACGCTTGTGCAAAGTCTGTGCAGCATCTGCTGTCGACGGAAGTACAGGTAGCGGCTGGGTACGGAGGGCGGGATCATCAGAAGGCGGTTCAGCGGAGCTCCACGATTTGCAGCGGTCGGGGAGACCTTTCCACGGCTGTCACACTTAACATACATTACTTAGCCTCCTCGGACTTCCATTCGTTTGTGACACTAAAGGATGTCATTCCTGGAAAACATTTTGAGGACGATGAGGAGGTGATTCACACTTTGAAGCACTGGCTCTGAGAACAGGACAAGGATTGGTACCGACAGGGCATACACGCCCTTGTTTCGCGCTGGAGGAAGGCCTTAGAACGGGATGGTGATTATGTGGAAAACTGCGGCGTGTAGATAAAACACCATTCTTTCGTGTGTGTACTTCTCACCATGTTCAGTAAAAAATAATTGAAGAGAAAAAATTATGTGCATTACTTCCCGCGTAACGCTCGTACATTGAAAGAGCTATAGGGAGAGAGGCAGACAACATTGAAAGAACGAAATAATTACGAATAATCAAGATTAAGTCATTACTTTGAAACAAGACTCGTTACCAAAATACTCATAAAACATCACTGAACAACATCGAAAATTAGATCGGTAGATTTCTAGTTGACGTTGTGGTTTTAGGTGTAAATAACGCAAAGAGACAGAGGAGCCCAAAGTACTGACAGTTTGCAAAACATTCTCTGTCGAATCGTCAGCTCCCTCCACGCACTCAGGAAACATGACGTTTTCACTACGACTGCAGCCGCGACCCACCTGCACAAATACTGCACAGCCCCCGACGCCGCGAGATACAATTAGCGCGACGCCGCTACCGGTCCCCACGCCCCACCGCTTTGCCTTTAATTTATGCCCCGATGAAAGTTTCAGCACGGGAGGTCACCCACTCCCGCACGGGCAGCCCCGGCGCAGAAATAAAACGCCATCAGGCCGTCGCGCTGAAAGCGCAGCGTGTTGCGATCGCTTCCCGTCGCTTCCACACGATACCGCCTCCGCCCGCTGTGCCCTGATTGTTGCTAACTAAATATGCGTCCAATCAGCGCCGCCGTAGTGAATGGGACGCGTGCCGCTCACCGGGGATGAATTTCAAACGAGGCGTGCCCAGCTGCCGGGGCTGTGGGGGTGATCTGCGATGCAACCCCCTCCTGCCCTCCGCACACCGCGCCCTACGGCTCTTTCGAAAAAAAATAGCAGTGGCTGCGTCGGCTAACAGGGGGAGGTCTGGATATGCTAACCACTCCGCCCCTCGCCCATTTGCATCCACTAAGGATGAATAATTCCTGCACCATTCCTCATTCTGTTTGCCGCACGCCGTCGTCTACTCCACTATACACTGTTTGCAGCAACGTTACTGTGAGACAAATCATAGAAAAGCAAGTGGAAAATAAATAAGATATTCGTACAGGGTTTACAGACCACAACCAGGTCTACGATCGTGTAAACACACTAATGGCCATTAAAATTGCTACACCACGAAGATGTGCTACAGACGCGAAATTTTACCGTCCGTAACAAGATGCTGTGATATGCAAATGATTAGCTTTTCAGAGCATTTACAAAAGGTTGGCGCCCGTGGCGACACCTACAAAGTGCTGCCATGAGGAAAGTTCCCAATCCATTTCTCATACAAAAACAGCAGTTGACCGGCGTTGCCTGGTGAAACGTTGTTGTGATGCCTCGTGTAAGGAGGAGAAATGCGTACCATCACGTTTCCGACTTTGAACAAGGTCGGATTGTAGCCAATCGCGATTGCGGTATCGAATCGCGACATTGCTGCTAGCGTTGGCCGACATCCAATGACTGGGTTCAGGAGGGTAATACGGGATGCCGTGCTGGATCCGAACGGAATCGTATCACTAGCAGTCGAGATGACAGGCATCTTATCTGCACGGCTGTAACGGATCGTGCAGCCACGTCTCGATCCCTGAGTCAACAGATGGGGACGTTTGATAGACAACAACCATCTGCACGAACAGTTCCACGACGTTTGCAGCAGCATGGACTATCAGCTCGGAGACAGGAGACTGCATCACAGATAGGAGCACCTGCGATGGTGTACTCAACGACGAACCCGGGTGCACGAATGGCAAAACGTCATTTTTTCGGATGAATTCAGGTTCTGTTTACAGCAACATGATGGTCGCATCCGTGTTTGGCGACATCGCGGTGAACGCACATTGGAAGCATGTATTCGTCATCGCCATACTGGCGTATCACCCGGCGTGATGGTATGGGGTGCCATTAGTTACACGACTCGGTCAACTCTTGTTCGCATTGACGGGACTCTGAACGGGTGGACGTTACGTTTCAGATGTGTTATGACCTAGGGCTCTACCCTTCATTCGATCCCTGCGAAACCCTTCATTTCAGCAGTATAATGCACGACCGCATGTTGCAGGTCCTTTACGGGCCTTTCTGGTTACAGAAAATGTTTGACTCCTGCCCTGGCCAGCACATTCTCCAGATCAACTGAAATCTTCTGGTCAATGCTGGCCGAGCAACTGGCTCGTCACAATACGCCAGTCACTACTCTTGATGAACTGTGGTATCGTGTTGAGCTGTACATGTACACCCCATTCAATCTCTGTTTCACTGAAAAGCAGGCGTAGCAAGGCAGTTATTACTGCCAGAGGTGGTTGTTCTGGGTACTTATATCGCAGGATGTATGCACCCAAATTGCGTGAAAATGTAATCAAATGTCAGTTCTAGTATAATATATTTGTATCGTGTAAATAGAGTTGCTATGTTCCGTATTACGATAACAGGGAAGAGTGTGACATGTGTATTTAGAGAATTATGCCGTAGATTATACGACCTCATTGGGTGAAGATAAAGAAGTTCTCCGGGTACGAGGGGCCTTCAGTAAGTAATGCACCAGATTTTTTTTCTGCAAACTGCTTGGATTTATTCAGGATTCCTATACACCTAACAGTTCCTCACTATTTTAGCTACAACTCCCTGTTCTTCAACATAATCTCCGTTCAATGCGACGGCGTTACGCCACGTTACTGGGAGATTATGTATGCACGCATGGTACCATTCTGCTAGTCCATGTCGGAACTAATGTCATGCTGCGTCAAAAACCTCCTCATCTCGAACACGTACTTCTTCCCGCGGAGTTCATCCTCCGTTGCGCCATACAGGTGGAAGTCGAAAATGGGAGATCCAGGCTGAAGGACGGATGAGAAAGAACAGTCCAAAGAAGTTTTGTGCGCTCATCTCCGTTGCACAGGCTTGTGTGAGGCTTTCGTTCTCATAGAGAACTGGAAATGTCGTGTGGCTATGGCCTCGCGTCGGGTAGACCGTTCGCCGGGTGCAAGTCTTTCGAGTTGAGTTGACGCCACTTCGGTGACTTATGTGTCGATTGGGATGCAATGATGATGATAAGGACAACACAACACCCACTCCCTGAGCGGAGAATATCTCCGACCCAGCCGCGAATCAAACCCGGGCCATTAGGTATGACATTCCGTCGCGCTGACTACTCACCTACCAGGGACGGACCATAGAGAAGTAGCAGTTCGTTTGCGTTTTTGTGTCGACGAACACGCTGAAGTCGTTTCTTCTTTTTTCTGATGGTAGCGCAGTACGTTACAGAATTGATCTTTGCATCCTGTCGGCGAACATCAGACAGAACAACGCTTCAGAGTCCCAGGAGACCGTCGGCATGAGTTCATCGGCTAAGGTTGCCGCTTTCCACTTTCTCTTCGGAGGAGAGGTGCTGTAGCGATACGACGTGTATTGCCGGTTTCTTTCCTGTTCGAAGTGATGAACCCATATTTCATCGCCTGTGTAGATCTTCGACAAGAAATTGTCACGCTGTCTCGTAGTGTGCAAGCAATTCCGCGCAGATGGGCCTTCATTACTGTTTATAGTCTTCTTTCATCGGCGAGAAACGCAGTGGGCACACACGTTTTCTTACCCCAACTCGTGGACGAGTGTGTCATCACTACCAAAAGAGGCGTCCCGTTCAATAGCTAGGTGTTTCATTGTGATCCGTCTATCACCTCGAATGAGAGTGTCCGCACGTTCCAACATTACAGAAATCATAGCAGTGGGCGGTCGGCTGTCACGGGGTCTATGGGACCAGTTTGCGCGATTTCGTTACGAGGACGACAGCTGACACGCCCAACGACTTACCGTGCTGTCGTTCACCTCCTGGTAGTCGTAGACATTCAGCCAGCTCCTATGAATACCTGTGGTGCTCTCTGTTTGTAAGACACCTCCGTTACGTACGTCACTTTGGAGGCTACATGTAGTGCCACGCCTATCAGAACTTCATTAAACTATACTGACTGAAGGGGGAATATTTCACGATGTCTCACAACGAATATTCCATGTTTCTTCAATCGAAGTTAACCGAGAAACAGAATGTGTTCCACAACTTATTAAGCACCTCTCGAACGTCCGGAGAAATCAAAGATAAAAAAGTTTATATTCATTCTGGCATCTAAGTACGAGAAATGGTTATCTAAATCGTTAAACCAGTTTTGATAACTGTTTCGTCATGTAAGGGAGGTACAGTAGACAGTAGACGAACACAGAGTAGGGGAAGATCGTGCAGTAGAAATAAAGGCAGAGTAAAAGTGGATAAAAACGATTAGCTACTATCATTTAAAATTTTTCACAGTGAAAAATGTGTTCTGCCCTGGTAGTGGTGAAATACTGAAAATTTACGTAGGGTAGTACCAACATCAACCGACCAATATTGGCTGTTTGTTACAGATCTAAATGGTGAAAGATATTTTCTGATTGACAGCGTAGAAAAGAGATAGGAATACATAAAGCAAATCATTGAGGACATGGGCAGCATGTTTTCCTCTGAGATGGATAGATTGACACATCAGAGAAATTCATGACGGGCCACATAAAATTAGTCAGAATACTGATGACTGAAAAAAAAAAAAATATGTTGCTGATTCTTCTGATATACAAGTTTCAAAAGGCAACAGATTTAAAATCTCCCGCCTTTACGCCGAAAATGGATCAAAGACAAAAAATTGTGCTAAACTATTAATCATTGATGTAGGTCTCAAACGTGATCTTGGAAGGCCATTCATATTTGCAGGCGCATAAAGAAGCATAGTGGGGGCTGATGTCCTCCATCATCATCGTTTTCTTGTTGATCTCAAAAATAAAAATTTGAAAGATAGGCCCCCCCATCACCAAATAGAAAGTTGTAGCAGAGGTAACCATTGTGAATGCGTAAGACTCTGTAAGCTCATTCTGTGCTACAGTGAGCTCAGTATATGCAACATGTCAGTTTTCTAGACTTTTGGAGATATTTCGTGAACGATGATACCAAATTCGAAGTGCACCGTTATATCTCTGTATCAACTGGTCTACCAGTAGATATAAAGCTGTTAGACGGGATCCACATCAATTGAAAAATGGTGATAAGGCAATTCAGTTGCTGTTATGTAATGGTACTACACGTCCATTACAAACACAAGGGGCTAATCCACTACACCTTGTTGTGAAGCCAAATAGTCAGTGCCGAATTTCTGGAGATTATCCCCGTGTGAACGACAGGACTCTCTTAGAGTGATATCCAGATCCACGACTTGACATAAATTTTGTGCTTCAAAATAAAAATATTTTCTCCACAATTGACCTACTAAACGATTGTTACAAGATACCATTAGCCGAACAAAAAGCAAAGTAAAATCCACTGTTAATATGGTTTTTGACCTTTATGAATTTAATTACAGTCCTTCGGACGTCATAATGCACTTATCACGTACCAGAAGTTTGCAAATGAAGTTGCAACAGAAATAAATTTGTATTTCCTGTATTTGGATGACGTTAACAGCGTATGAGTCTCCAGAACAATATGTCGAGCATCTACATTTACTCTTTAAACAGATGAATAAGTATGGCCTCGTAATGGATGTTGGAAAGTTTTTGGTGTACGATAGCTAACATTATAAGAACATTTAACTACACCTGCAGAAACAAAGACAGATCCAAAAATGTTTCGGCGTAACGAAATGCAAACGACCCGAAACAGTCCGTGAACTTAAAGCGTTCTTAGGTGCCATCATTCTATATCGTCGGGTTTTGTAACGTACTGCAAAAACCAAGCTTCGCTGTATTATTACCCAGAAACTACGACTACAATGACCGAACACGAATTGACTGGACAGAAGAAGCAATTGCTCAGTTCTAAAAATGCAAATAGCTCGCAACTTCTTCGCTTTGGACATTTATTCGCTTCTACAATAAACTTGCATACTTTGTGGAAGCATCAGATTTGACGGCAAGTGTTGCTCTCCAGTAGTGACGAGATAAACAGTGGAAGCCGATTGATTTCTTTTTTTTTTCTCAAAAAAGTTCACAAAGCCGCAGAATAAGTATTCCATATACGAAGTGCACCTTCTTAGTATATACATGGCTGTCAAACACATCTCTTAGAAGGAAGAGACTTCATTATTTGTACCTCCCATGTCAATCCAACTACGGTAATTCCACTATATTGCATTTTACACTGATCTCCGATGTATATCTGATAAAAAAAAGTGTTGTTTCTGAGAGCTTATCAAGGATTGAAGAATTAGTTCCAATTAACTGTGTAGATATAGGTCAAGCACAAGAAGATGACGAAGAGCTCCGTTAGCACTGTCCGTCCTCATACATCACTAACATTTAAATATCATTTGACACATGGAAGAAAGCAACTGCTGTGTGATGTGACACAAATTATTCGCCCTCATATTTGAGACGCACTTAAATATCCTACTTTCCAACAGTATAACAATTTCCTTCACCCAGGCGTTAAGACGACTGTTGTGGCGTGCATACTGTAAGACCTTCGGTACACACGCCATCAGATTATTTGACTTGTAGCTCTAACGAAGTAGGCGAGTGTCAGCAATATGTCTCGTGGTCTTATCGTGGCGTGTTTATCTTCTGCCGTTAGGTCAGACGGTAGAAATGCCACTCGCATGCTTAGGGTAGCAGATTGACGGTGATCAACTTTAAACAGAACTTGATTAATTTTCACACACATTTATTAAAATAATAAAAAGTATAGACATTACGTAACTTGATTCTGGATGCTGTTTACAACTGACAATCTGAAGTTCTTTTGGTCTTGGTATGTTAATCTTATTCTCACATATCTCTGATACTTGACAAAGTGTCTATTCATTTATCTTCATGGCTATGCACGGGAATATGATAATCTTATTAGGCGCAGACTGAAACTTGACTAGGGACTGGTACAGACTAATGCAGACGAACGCAGACTAATGCAGAGTGACTAATCGGAGGTCTGTACGCTCGTTGAAATACCTCGCGCATTCAGGTATCACTACATGAATGTGATCCGCGAGGAGAAAAGGTTCTACGTTAGCAGCAATCTCATTGGCTGCGTTACATATTAATACGCGGATCGGCGAAAGCAGAATTTGGTCCGTCTCTAAGACAGCGCCATCTCGTAGTGTGGAGATGGACGAGCGCTGCGCCTGCGCTGTTGTGCTTAGTGGGGCGCGCTCTAGTGGCAAAGTTGTGTACGCGCTGACTACGCGGAACTATGTACACAACAACTGTAAACATGATCTCATCAAGGTTTACCTCTATCGTATAAAAGAAGATGTCCAAAAAAGATGTACTGCTTGTCAGAGAAAATGTTCAAGGACCATTACAACACTCTTCCTAGTAATGATGAACGCTTCGAAATAGTTCACTTTGACTAGACAGGACCATTGTCTTTTTTTGATGAAACGGTCTTCGATAGAGTTACAAACTGGATAGTGGTAGTATCTTTTCGTGACATAAAGCAGAATCAGTAGCACGAGAATTTTTCAAACGCCACACCAAACAGTGACCGACCGTGAGTGACAGATTAGCTCTGAGGTATACAAAACGCCATAAAAAGTATGTGGTTGTAACCAGGCCCAAACTACACCATATCGTCCTCAGTGACATGGAAAAATTGAAGGATTTCATCGGTCACTTAAAGCAGCCATCTGTGCAAATGCAACTCTTAAATGCACTCCATTTACTGATGAATGAGAATGATAAGCACTCCAGTTGAACCGTCAGCTCAGGACTAACAAACAAACACTACTGAGTGAAAGAAAGTGAAATTCGATTTCCATCAAAATTAGCTGATATTCTGCACTGACTGTGGTACTAAAGGGGTTGATATGTGAACATGACAATTAACCATCTCTGTATCTGTGTGTTAGTAGAATGTTTGCCCTGGTAATGCTGACGTGATAGCGTTACTAGTATTTGAAGTTTAATAATGGAATGGTTGATACTCAATAATCGTTATTGTTAAGTTTCATTGAATGTGAGATAACAAAATAAAATAAATGAGAAAATCGAAGTGAGACTAAATGCAGAAAGTGAAAGTAGTATGCAACAATCTCACTATAACTTTATTTGACGTTTATGTGCAATGTATTGAATCGAATGACCAGGTTACTCGTCAAGGTCTTCAATTTTGTAAGTATGATGATGGTTGTATGAGTTCTACCAGATGTCAAAATATAATCTGAAAAATTAAAAATATGAAACAACAATAAGTAAAGAGAGGGACAGAAGTTGTTACGTGACTCTAGCTAATCAATACGAAGATCAAATTACACTACTGACTATTAAAATCGCTACACCACAGACGCGAAATTTAACCGACAGAAGAAGATGCTTGATATGCCAATGTTTAGCTTTTCAGAGCACTCACACAAGGTTGGCGCCGGTGGCGACACCTAAAACGTGCTGACATGAGAAAAGTTTCCAACCGATTCCTCATACACAAACAGCATTTGACCGGCGTTGCCTGGTGAAACGTTGTTGTGATGCCTCGTGTATGGAGGAGAAATATATATCATCACGTTTCCTACTTCGATGAAGGTCGGATTGTAGCCTATCGCGATTACGGTTTATCGCATCACGACATTGCTGCTCGCGTTGGCCAACATCCAATGACTGTTAGCAGAATATGGAATCGGTGGATTCAGGAGGGTGATACGGAACGCCGTGCTGGATCCCAACGGCGTGGTATCACTAGTAGTCGAGATGACAGGCATCTTATCCGCATGGCCGTAACGGATCGTGCAACCACGTCGCGATCCCTGAGTCAACAGGGATGAATCAGGTTCGGTTTACAGCATCATGATGGTCACATCCGTGTATGGCGACACCGCATTGAACGCACATTGGAAGCGTGTATTCGTCATCGCCATACTGGCGTATCACCCGGCGTGATGGTATGGCGTGCCTTTCGTTACACGTCTCGGTCACCTCTTGTTCGCATTGACGGCACTTTAAACAGTGGATGTTACATTTTAGATGTGATACGACCCGTGGCTCTACCCTTCATTCGATCCCTGTGATACCCTACATTTCAGCGGGATAAAGCACGACCGCATGTTGCAGGTACTGTACGGGCCTTTCTGTATGCAGAATATGTTCGACTGCTGACCTGGCCAGCACATTCTCCATATCTCTCACCTATTGACAACGTCTGGTCAATGGTGGCCGAGTAACTGTCACTACTCTTGATGAACTGTGGTATCGTGTTGAAGCTGCATGGGCAGCTGTACCTGTACACACCATCCAGGCTCTGCTCCACTCATTGCCTAGGCGTATCAAGGCCGTTATTAAGGCCATAGGTGGTTGTTCTGGGTACTGATTTCTCACGATCTATGCACCCAAATTGCGTGAAAATGTAATCACATGTCAGTTCTAGTATTATATATTTGTCCAATGAATACCCGGTTATCATTTGCATATCTTCTGGTGTAGCAATTTTAATGGTCAGTAGTGTAATAAAGAAACGGTTGTTAATAGTAGTTGTAGTCAAGTTTCTTTGAGTGTGAGATATTAAAATAAAATAAATGAGAAAGTCCAAGTGACAGTGAATGCAGAATGTGAAATTAGTACGCAACTATCTTACTGTAATTTTATGTTGACGAATGTGTGCAATGTATTATGTTCGAGTAGAATTACATTTCTGGCGACTAGAAATCTGCTCTGTAGGAATCAGCATGGGTTTCGAAAAAGACGATCGTGTGAATCCCAGCTCGTGCTATTCGTCCATGAGACACATAGGGCCATAGACACGGGTTCCCAGGTAGATCACGTGTTTCCTGACTTCCGCAAGCCGTTTGACACCTCCACAGTCGTTTAATGAAGTAAAAGAATATGGACTATCAGACGTGTGATTGGATTGAAGAGTTCCTGGATAACAGAACGCAGCATGTCATTCTCAATGGAGAGAAGTCTTCCGAAGTAAGAGTGATTTCAGGTGTGCTGCAGGGGAGTGTCGTAGGACCGTTGCTACTCACAATATATATAAATCATCTTGTGGATAACATCGGAAGTTCACTGAGTCTATTTGCGAATGATGCTGTAGTATATCGAGAGGTTGTAAAAATCGAGAACAGTACTGAAATGCAAGAGGGTCTGCAACGAATTGACGCATGGCGTAGGAATGGCAAATGAATCTCAATTTAGGCAAGTGTAATGTGCTGCGAATACATAGAAAGAAATATGATTTAGCTACAATATAGCTGGTCAGCAACTGGAAGCAGTTAATTCCATAAATTCTCTCAGAGTAGGCATTAGGAGTAATTTAAAATGGAGTGACTATATAAAATTAATCGTCGGTAAAGCAGATGCCACACTGAGATTCATTGGAAGAATCCTAAGTAAATGCAGTCCGAAAACAAAGGAATTAGGTTAAAGTACACTTGTTCGCCCACTGCTTGAATACTGCTCACCAGTGTGGGATCCGTAACAGATAGGGTTGATAGAAGAGATAGGGATCCAACGGAGAGCAGCGCTTCGTTACAGGATCATTTAGTAATCACGAAAGCGTTACGGAGATGATAAACTCCAGTGGAAGACTTTGCAAGAGAGACGCTCAGTAGCTTGGTACAGGTTTTTTTGAAGTTTCGAGAACATACCTTCCCGAGGAATCAAGTCGTATATTGCTCCCTCCTACGTATATCTCGCGAAGAGACCACGAGGATAAAATCAGAGAGATTAGAGCCCACACAGAGGCATAAGAGGCATACCGACAATCGTTCTTTCCACGAACAATACGAGAATGGAATAGCAGGGAGAACCGATAGAGTACCCTCCGCCACACACCGTCAGGTTGCTTGCGGTGTATGGATGTAGATGTAGATATAATGAATCCAATGACCAAGTTGCCCATCAAAGTGTTCAATCTTATAAGTATGATGATGGTTGTATGAGTTCTACCAGATGCCAAAATAATAATTGAAAAATTAAAAAATATGAAACAACAATAAGTAAGGAGAGGAACGGAAGTTGTTACGTGACCCTAGCTGATCAATACGAAGATCAAAATAATTACATAAATAAAAACAGCATCGATATGAAAGACCTACTTAAAATGGATTAGTCAATTATTCAATGCCTTCCAAGTTACTGTTAGTCTTCGGTGGGTGCAGGTAGACCTGGAGTGCTGTAGCTACGCCCTGCGAGCAGGGTACTGTGAATATCTGCTGTTATCTGAGGGCGTCGCCCCACGGTATCAGAGCTGCCCCAGATATCGCCAAACTAGGCAGCTCCATCTCCAAACAGTTCTGTTGTCTTTTTTATCTTCCTGTTGGTGTTTCTGTCATATCTGGTTGATAAAACTGCTATCAGAAACCCAGTCCCTTTTTGCTCGCATTCCACGGGCAACGAACAGTAAATTGGATGTCAGAGGAACTTTGCGAGAGCTGTACGCACTAACTGCCGTTACACTGTTTTGCTCCTCCAATTACATGAGGTCTCCCTACCTGGACTCTGTAGTCTGATCGCTGAAAGGTTTCTTTTCCCTTTTGTTTTAGCTTTATGAGTTTCGTAGCTGTGTCTGTTCCGGAGTTCGTCATAGATGTGAAAAAATGTTTCGAGAGTGGACACGTTTGGTTCTTTCAAAAGTTCGGCAGTTCTCCCTTCCTGAAACGTATATGTCCATTTCTCTGAAACTGCCATAATGTCTGCCTCTATCCTTTACGTGTACTCTCCCGTACTGTTGTCGGATGCAGCCACTATTATGATTCCCTTCAGTAAAACATGCGTCAAAAGCAGAGTTATTACTTGGATAGGAGTGTTCTGTAAATCCCATACCGAATGTGCTACTTATCTGGCGCATACTTTTGATTTGACTAATGTGGCACAAAACCTTAAAAATTCAGGTGGTTTTGTGCTTGTTTTCTTTCTTGGTAATTAGTGATGTTTTAGTGTTTTAATGCACAATAAGTAACACTAACCCCTTCAGTCTTGAATTTTTTATGTGGTGATTTTTTAAAATACTTTTAGATGCAAGATTTATATAAAAATATTTACCTTTCTCAAAAAATATGAGAGCTATTCGGAAAGTAAGGTCCGATTAACTGGGAAATCGGACCCACCGTTACAATCAAAAACGTTTTATTTGCAACAGTTAGCTACACTCTCCAGTTACTTCTCTACATAGTCGCCGCTCCGACTTAGATACTTGTCTTATCGTTGTACCAACTTTCCATCACCGTCGTGATAGCCGCTTGTGCCTCCCACCAATTCTCTACACTGGTCTTCAGTTCAAAATGTTGTCTCCAAAGCCAGTAGTTCACGTGAGCACAGATGAAACTCAGGAGGAACCAATTACAGGCTCTATTGTGGGTGACCAATCACTTCCCATCGAAATCCCTAAAGGAGCATCTTCATTGCACCTGCAGACTGCGGACGACAATTGTCACGAAGAAGGAAACGTATGGCTGTTACGTTATGTGGTCTGTATGACACCAGGCGAAATATCTCACCAGACCCTCATACTTTGCGGGGGCTCTGCTTTCTAGTCAGAAAAAGAGTGGCGTGATGCGATCTACGGCACACTGGGGACTGCCCAACACATCTGTGCAAAGTTTCATCCGATTGTCTCAGTCGTTTCCATTTCGCACCAGATCGGACCTTACTTTCCGAAGAGCCCTCGTATATTGTACACTTTGAGGACTACAATAACTAATTACGAAATATTCTCTATTTAATAAATAGTAAAATGATCATCCAATAATTATCATGCCAAAATAACAATAACAACATACAATTATACAGTGGAATACAAAGAACCAAACATATCTGTGTATTCTGTTGGTCACTAACTGCTACGCACTGCTACACTGACTTGCTGACATTTTCGTAGCGATGCCCAACAGTTGGCAGCACTTGCTCATGATGAAAAAGTTGGACATACCAAATATGTAGCCCAGGTTTCTGCTGAGAAAAATTACTTCTGTTTCAGCTAAGGCACAGTAAAAACTGAAGTAGGCAATTGTAGCCAGGGGCTCTGAAAGTGTTAAAACACAGGCATGATGTAAGTTACCGAATAAAGAGGGGCAATGCGAACAATCGATGCTAAATAAGTATTTTTGCTACGCCGTGTTATGAACCACGCTGTCTGACAAAAAAAAAGTGAAGCAACCCCAAGGTGATGAGGAAATGAAATGAAACTTCACGGATTACAAGAACGAGACAAAGTTACAAAGAACGTGACAGCACGAGCCTACTTAGAAGTAAGTCGTTGCATTCCATGTAGTCTGGATGCAGGTACTGACTCGGTTGAGGAGAGTGTGATAAAGCTTTTGTATTATCTCCTAAGGCGAGCTGGCCAACAATCTTTGTAAATGTTCCTTGATGGTCGTCTCGTGGACACTGGCGCTGAGACGGAGCTGATGTCGAAAGTGGCCTCAGGCAAATTCTATTGGATGTGGGAACCCGGTGGCCACGGGAGTACCTCGACATTACGCAGCTAGTTGATGACACAGGTACCATGTGTGTGACAGCATTGTCGAGTTGAAAAATGCCACTACGGTACTGTCACAAGAGAGGTAACACTGGAGGACACAACTGTCCATAACTACTTTTGTGCGGTCAGAATACTCTGTCACTGCCAATTGCGTCCCTCAGTCGTATCCTATGGCTCCCCACACCATGGCACCATTAATGACATCTTTCAGCCGCTCCAAAATATTGAAAGAATACAATCTATCCCTTGGTCGTATCTAAGTGTTGGACGGTAATTCCCCTTGTCTGCAGATGGTAGTGTCCGATCATTGATCGGAACCGCGCTGATGCTACGGTCACAGTTTCGAATCCTGCCTCGGGCACGGATGTGTGTGATGTCCTCAGGTTTACGTAGTTCTAAGTCTAGGGGACTGATGACCTTAAATGTTAAGTCCCATAGTGCTTGGAGTCATTTGAACCATTTGAATCGACCATTGATACGGGATGGCACAGAATGTTGTAAGTAATCCATGACATTTTCTCGGATGGTGGGCATTGATATGAAGGAGCTACGATGTGCATGGTGTACAATATGGTGAATGTGCCAGTCCTCACGTTCCCATGTATTCGGGCCAATGTCACATTCGAGAGCCCCACTTTACTGGTTACACCACAATTCGACCAGCCGACCAAACGAAAACCAACAACGATGTCCCTTTCAGATTCTCTGAGATGCTGATAACGCTGTACCGTAATCGTAAGCAAGGTCTTCGCATACTTCACAGTGATCACTGTCTTCAATCTCCCCTCACTTGGCCACCTTAATTTACTAATTATTCCTCCTTTATCTGCTCATATCACATACCGTTTCCATTGCACATTTTACAGTTTATTGCTTACACTTTGTGCTGTTCATTTTACCGCATATTTTACATCTAATTTATAAATAATGTACTCAAACTTGATGTATTTTTGTTTTCCTAACTGCTTATCTCGAGTAATTTCATACATGTCAAATTGTTTATGCCAAACGATAAATAAATAGATACATGCTACTAGACGTTGTAAGATTACGAACAACGCTAATGCACTTCGTGGCCTTTTGACCTGTCAATGGGATTGCAGTTATAATCATTTCCTTGGCCGCCGACGGTGTGTATATGGATGATCTAAAATCGAACGTTATTGCTTTGTCAGAATGTGTATAGGGTAGACAGGTGGAGCGGTGGGTAGACGATACGACTTAAAGGACACTCACACTCAGTTAATTACTGTGGAGTTTTTTCTTCCACCGTTAACAAATGAGATATTTTGATATAGCAAAGAAAAGAAGCAACTCAAGTTTTCTCCTAAAATATATACTTTATTAATGGAATTCCATATCCCTATAAATTAACTACTCTGACAGAGTATGCTTGAATGTTTACTGTGGGATTTTCGGCAAGAGTAGATTGTATATATCACTGATGATAATAACTATCAAACGCGCTCGCGGAAAACGTAGTCCCAAGTAAGCAGTGGTTTAATGAACAGTTTTTAGACCTCTAGAAGAAACGAACCACGGCGTAATCAAATCACGAATGTGGTGGCAAAAGATTGACTCGTGAAATTCATGTACATTGTCTGTGTAAATAATGTACTTGTGCAACAACTACGTCATTGAAGCACAATTAATTTATATCAATAAGAACGAAGCTGACGTTAACACTACTGTTCATATTGTAGGTAATAACTGTTGCTCATCTCTTAGAAATAAATTTCATTTCGCTTCTATCCAAAAATCTTCTGTATGATTGTTTCAAAAAAGTTCTGCATTCGAGATTGGAAATGACTATAATAGTAATGCTTTAAGCGCTTTTTATTTGAGTAGACTAGTTTATTCCATTTAAGAGGTATCTCAAGATTAGGTACTTATTTGTCTTTGGTATAAGATTTAAGGACTGGCTCCAAAAGAAAATTCTTTGAGAAAACTTTTTGTATGTCAGGTGCCTCTGATAGGAGTATTCAGCCACATTTTCTGTAACGCTCCTGCAAACGGTTGAAATTTGAACTACCAAAGTATAAACGGAGTGCGTGCAAAGCCAGCATCTACCGAAAATGTGGATTCCATGTCGCCACAAACAAAATATTTTTGGAAGTGTAATTTTCTGTGCCTATCGATTCAATGATCCAGAATTAGTCTTGCGCGATTTTTCCTCTAACGGCGTGTGATAACATCGATAGCGAAACCTGAAAAATAAACAGTCGTATTCTATTTGCTCGTGTAAATTCCGTGTCCTGCGGAAACATGCTTTGTACTGTTCAAACACACCTGACCTCTACTTTTACTTTCACCTCTGTGCTCTGTAACAGAAAAGACACATCAAACACCGCTCATACAGCATGTGAAACGATCTCGCCATCCGGCTCCCAACCCAGAATAAACGAATCAAAGCCGGAAACACACAGTTTCCTTATTAATGCTGTTTCTAACAATCTACAGTACATTTTCTCAATTACCTTCATTGAAGCACTATTCGTTTCTTACGATCTACTATTTCACCCTAAAATGTGCAGTGCGCGAATCGTTCTGCATTGGAGAAAACCAACACCAGTGGAACAGTGTTACCTGTACCCAACATTTAAGAAATGTTGTGAGATGTCGTTGCTCATGGATACTCGTGAACAAGTACCTTTCAAACGGTATGTCTCCTGACCAGCTCACACAACAACGTTTGTGCGAAGCAACAGTGACTTGTACTCCTGTCCACTGTACTTCTGCCTTTAAAGCAATTTAATATTCTAGTGGTTTAAAAAAATCGTTCTTTCTTTGTAGCTTTGGAGGACACTGACTCGTCTGCTTAATGATCTTGAAATCAGAGCACTTTTGTCCTTTAGAAAATAAATAAGATAGACAGTACAGCATCTGTTGGACCCTGGTGAACGTTCATTGTGGGTAGCCCAAGGCATACACATATCAATTTATTCAAGGCATATGTGCAATGAACTGTCGAAGACACATGTTGTGGGTCATTCAAGGAATATACACAGTGAAAGGAACAAGGCTTATATGTGCTGGAATATCCAAGGCGCATGCATGGTGGAGCACCCAAGTTGTACCCATAGTAGTGTGGTGGGACATCCAAGGCTAATGTGTCATGCGCTGACGAAGGTATCTTTGTGGTACATCTAAGACATATGTGTGGTGGGCCAAACAAGGTATCCAAGTCATAAGTGTGGTGAGCCACCAAAAGCATATGCATGGTAGGATGTCCAAGACATATACATGGAGACCAACCAAGATGTATGTGTGGTAGGATATTCAAGGTGCTTGCATGGTGGGACGAACAAAGCACATGCATGGTGGGATGTTCAAGGCATATGCGCTGATGGATGTCCAAAATAAATGCGTGGTAGTGTGAGCATGGTGTAAATATGGTGTCAGTCCAAGATGTATGATTGGTGGGCTGCCCAAGACATAAGTATGGTGGGTTGTCCAAGGCACTGATGAAGGTGTAAGAGGGGTCAGCCCAAAGCAGACTTTGGCACACCAGGCTGCATAGATAGTTGTCCCTACTGTGGTCAACAGTTATGTCTTTCACCAGCCTCCTTCAGTACAGGATAGATCATGTGTGAGCAGCTGTATTGCTCCTTAAAATCTTTTGTCAACCTGCCTCCTTCTGCACCAACATTTTTCAGCGTAAACACAGCAGTAACCATTAGACTTCTTGTTAGTTGTGCGATCTATTCCATTACATACTTCAGTAGATAGTGAGTATGTCACTGCACTGCTGCATGGTGTAATATATACTACCTCATCAGAAGTATGGAGACAAGTATTACATTCACAATGGTTTCACATTTGCTGCTGTCACTTACCATGAGGTATTCCAATGGGTGTGGAGGAATGACAGCCGAGTTTTTCTCAAGAGCTGAAACCAGAGAAGTTGGTGATTTAGGCCGCTGAGGTCTGGAGCGAAGGCGACATTCTAACTAATCCGAAAAGTGTTCGGCACTCAAGGCTGGCCAGTCCACTTCAGAAAATTTCGTGTACCCAAATTATTGTCTCAATTACGCTTTCATGGGATCCAACGTTATACTGAAACAAGTACTCATAATCTTCGTACTCTTTCTGTATTGTACACAGTAAACATTGCTGTGAAATATGTTCATATCCTTCTGCACTTAGTGCTTTCTTAAGAGCAATAAGGGAAACACGCAGAATCACGGAAAACGCCCCTTTAGTGTAACACCAATTCCTTCATACTTCACTGTTCACACTGCACAGGTAACGATCTACAGGAAATCGCTAAAACTAAGCTCTGTCTTTTGGATTATCTTAGAGTATAGCGTTACTTGTCACGTCAAAATACTGGTTTCTAGAGGCGTTGCTCTTAACCTCACCTGAAGTGTAGCTTGTCATAGACTACTTAAACGTGTGGTTTTTGAGGAGCTGCCTCATCATTCTGTGCCATTATTCTTAAGTCTGCATACAGTCAATGCAATATAGCGGATATCACGAAACTGGCTCCTGTAGATCAGCTCACCGTCTTCAGCTTATTTCACATAGAAATGTTGTGACTCGAATCTCTGGTAGGGATGTGACTGTTTCACGGCGTCTCCGTTTTAACAACCAGTTCATATAGAGACGACGTGGGTGGGACACACCACTTCATGGTTCGCCTCCCGTCCGTTTGTCACCACTATTAGCGCACCAAAGAGTCGCTGATGAACCACAGTCAGCATGGGGGCATGAACGAAGCTCTTGCTGTGGAGACCCATACACAGCAATGTTCACTGAACGTTCATTGAGCAGACATTGTTAATAGCTCTTTTGTATACTTGGGCGGTCAGCTGTACGTTTATTCGCCTGTCATCCATAGCCGGAGATGCACCACATTTGTCACAGCGCCAATTACGAATAGCACCATTTTGCTGTGCACAGTATGCTGTAACCTCGGCTGCTCGAGAGCAATTTACAAAACTTAGCCGTTTCGGTAGTGCTTCCACCCTTAGCCCGAAAGCCTGTGATCATGCTATTTAGGACGCAGATAAATGGCTCCGTTTCCGCTTTACGACAACGACTGAATTCTTGTCCGCATCATTCCAACACACTTTGTACACCCTCCACTCATAGTACTGCTATCTGCGTCTGTGAGTCGTTATTGCACTTGACGTCTAAGATAGACAAGGGATACCTTAATGTGGCTGTTCTGTGCATTGCCATAACCCTTGTGTCGTAGGAAATGCTGGTCGCGCAGCCTCCAGTTTCAACATTAAGTAAATCGTCAGTCGCTTAATCTCCATGTACGTTCTGCAATATTGCTATGGACAACTTCTCTGTACATATTATTGTGTTGATATTATTGTCTTCACAGTCGTACAATGTATGCCAACTTGTCAGTAATATGTACACACTCATTCGAGCTTAACGCAGGACATCTAATCTGCCGTCGTGTATCCACCCTTGTCCCAGCTGCCATAACCGGACACTTGAATCTGCAACAACGCCTGACTGAACACTCGTAACTTGTTCACGAATACAATATTAGACACAATTCTACAGTTTGAATCCATATTCTCATGATAAATAAGCTGTATACATATGTTCTGGATGTAACATAAGTGCAGATACTTTTATATGAAGTACCTTCATATGAACAGATATAAGGGATATCGAGCAGCCTTCCCACAAATACGTCAGAAACTTATGACCTGATGTTTTCAGCGTTGTCGTATTGTACCACTAAACTAAGTGTACTACAACTGTCACTATATAGATTAACCATTATGTATCCATACATCCACAGTATTACAACTGACCTACTGCCCACCGGATAATAAGCATTAATGGCCTTCTCCTGTCACATGTACTTGAAGGTAGTAGCCAACGTACGACATGTAATCGCTGTAATCAGTAGTCTGTAAATGACATAAATTCTAATGTAATGTTGTTCGGCGTATCGTCCTCAGTCACCGACAGAAATATTGGCACTTTACACGTTACACCTTGTATAACGGCTAGTAAAAGGAAAACGAGGCGTTGGAGAAACGTAAGGACCTCATTATTTTAAAACAAACCGCTATATCTGTTAATACATTTCTCCCAATGAAAGACAAGACGGTCACTGTCTTCATACAAAAATGTTTGTGGTGACCTAGGGAACTATGATTGCTCCTAGGAGTGGACAGGTCCACGTGCTAGCAAGGTAGTTTCGAAAGTTTCGCTGCGAAGCATTTATGCATCCTCCGTTCAGTCCTGATCTCTCTCCATGAGATTTTTGTACTATTGGTGGTCTGAAAAACGATATCGTGAACGTCGATTTGCTTCATACAATGAGGTTGACGACTGGGTACAGTCATGATACTGTAGCCAACCACCAACATTCTTCCATGAAGCCATTCGCGTCTTATTACAGAGTGGGATAAATGTACACTCCTGGAAATGGAAAAAAGAACACATTGACACCGGTGTGTGAGACCCACCATACTTGCTCCGGACACTGCGAGAGGGCTGTACAAGCAATGATCACACGCACGGCACAGCGGACACACCAGGAACCGCGGTGTTGGCCGTCGAATGGCGCTAGCTGCGCAGCATTTGTGCACCGCCGCCGTCAGTGTCAGCCAGTTTGCCGTGGCATACGGAGCTCCATCGCAGTCTTTAACACTGGTAGCATGCCGCGACAGCGTGGACGTGAACCGTATGTGCAGTTGACAGACTTTGAGCGAGGGCGTATAGTGGGCCTGCGGGAGGCCGGGTGGACGTACCGCTGAATTGCTCAACACGTGGGGCGTGAGGTCTCCACAGTACATCGATGTTGTCGCCAGTGGTCGGCGGAAGGTGCACGCGCCCGTCGACCTGGGACCGGACCGCAGCGACGCACGGATGCACGCCAAGACCGTAGGATCCTACACAGTGCCGTAGGGGACCGCACCGCCACTTCCCAGCAAATTAGGGACACTGTTGCTCCTGGGGTATCGGCGAGGACCATTCGCAACCGTCTCCATGAAGCTGGGCTACGGTCCCGCACACCGTTAGGCCGTCTTCCGCTCACGCCCCAACATCGTGCAGCCCGCCTCCAGTGGTGTCGCGACAGGCGTGAATGGAGGGACGAATGGAGACGTGTCGTCTTCAGCGATGAGAGTCGCTTCTGCCTTGGTGCCAATGATGGTCGTATGCGTGTTTGGCGCCGTGCAGGTGAGCGCCACAATCAGGACTGCATACGACCGAGGCACACAGGGCCAACACCCGGCATCATGGTGTGGGGAGCGATCTCCTACACTGGCCGTACACCACTGGTGATCGTCGAGGGGACACTGAATAGTGCACGGTACATCCAAACCGTCATCGAACCCATCGTTCTACCATTACTTGACCGGAAAGGGGACTTGCTGTTCCAACAGGACAATGCACGTCCGCATGTATCCCGTGCCACCCAACATGCTCTAGAAGGTGTAAGTCAACTACCCTGGCCAGCAGGATCTCCGGATCTGTCCCCCATTGAGCATGTTTGGGACTGGATGAAGCGTCGTCTCACGCGGTCTGCACGTCCAGCACGAACGCTGGTCCAACTGAGGCGCCAGGTGGAAATGGCATGGCAAGCCGTTCCACAGGACTACATCCAGCATCTCTACGATCGTCTCCATGGGAGAATAGCAGCCTGCATTGCTGCGAAAGGTGGATATACACTGTACTAGTGCCGACATTGTGCATGCTCTGTTGCCTGTGTCTATGTGCCTGTGGTTCTGTCAGTGTGATCATGTGATGTATCTGACCCCAGGAATGTGTCAATAAAGTTTCCCCTTCCTGGGACAATGAATTCACGGTGTTCTTATTTCAATTTCCAGGAGTGTATTAAAACTTGTGGTCAACACCATATACACCCTGGTGACAAGAGACTTCGTATACCTCCTAACTTCGTTTCAAACCTCCTTTCGCATGGCGTAGTACAGCAATTCGAGGTAGCATGGACTCAACAAGTCGTTGGAGGTTCCCTGCACAAGTACCGAGTTACGCTGTCTCTGTAACAGCCCCTACGCGCGAAACTGTCACCGATACCGGATGTTGCTCACGAACTAACCTCTCGATTATGTCTCGTAAATGTTCGAATGGATTCTTGTCGGGTAGTCTGGGTACCCAATCCACGCGCCCAGAAAGTTCTTCAAAACGAGTCTCGAACAACTGTGGTCCGGTGATATGGCGCATTGTGATCTACAAAAATTCCGTCGTTGTTTGGGAACATGGAGTTCATGATTGGCAGCAAATAGTCTCCAAGCAGCCAAACATAACCATTTCCAGTCAATAATCGGTTCAGCTGGGCCAGAGTACCCAGTCAGTTCCATGTAGACACAGTCCGCATCATAATGGAGCCACTACGAGATGCACAGTACTTTGTATGAAGGCTTTCACGACCGGATGACATATCTTCTGGTAAACCTTCCGGGATGTAAGGTCGTGGTCCATGAAACTCTTCAGCTCCTAACGTTTCGTCCAGAGCTGCGCTGGACATCTTCAGAGGGGTGTTTCTCCTCCGGTGAGTCTTGCCGGCTGACAGGTCGGACGTCTGAGAGCGACTTATGTATCGTAGAAAGTGGGCGTGACCAGAGTTACACGTGATATGCAGAGATAACCTTTGTCAGAGATAAAACTTAACTATCGATCGTAATCTCGTCACGGATAAAACTGTCTAGTAACTCTGTAGTGCTACTGTCCAACAGTCCAACAACGACGAACTATTACCCACGGCTTTGTAGAGAAGCAATTGAAATATATAAACATAGGGATAATTTTAATCGGAAAGAAGAGACCATGAAACTTAGTGATATTTGGACAGTAGCACTACAGAATTGCTAGACAGTTTTTATCCGTGACGAGATTACGAACGATAGTTAAGTTTTATCTCTGACAAAGGTTATCTCTGCATATCACGTGTAACTCTGGTCACGCCCCCTTTCTACGATACATAAGTCGCTCTCAGACGTCCGACCCGTCAGTGGGCAAGACTCACCGGAGGAGAAACACCCCTCTGAAGATGTCCAGCGCAGCTCTGGACGAAACGTTAGGAGCTGAAGAGTTTCATGGACCACGACCTTTCATCCCGCAAGGTTTACCAGAAGGCACAGTACTTTGTTGGTAACTTTGGTCCACGGCTTCGTGGGGTCTGCGCCACACTCGATATCTACCACCGTCCCTTACCAATTGAACCAGTAGTCTAGCGTCCGACAGATGTGATCAAGGGCCCAGGAGAGATGCTGCGACGTCGTGATGTTAGCAAAAGCACTAGCGTCGGTCGCCTCCTACCGGCATGTTAACATAAAATTTGCCGCATTGCCCGAGGGGATGTTAGATTTGGGCGGTTATTCCACGCCTGTTGTACTTGTCCGGTAGCAATGACAACTTTACGTAAACCCCGCTGCTCTCGGTCTTTAAGTCAAGGCCATCTGTCACTACGTTGTGCGTGATGAGAGGTAACGCCTGAAATTTGGTATCTCACCACATTCATGTCACTGTTGATCTCGGAACATTGAATTTATTAAAGATGTGAGGAATGGATGTCCCATGCGTCGAGCACCAGCTACCATTCGGCATTGAGAGTCTGTTAAATCCCGTCGAGCGGCTACAATCACGTCGAAAACCTTTTCACACGAATCACCTGAGTACTAAGTGACAGCTCCGCCAGTACAGCGGCCTTTTATACCCTGTGTACGCGACACTACGGGCATCTGTGTATGTGCATATCGCTTTCCCATGATTTTTTGTGACCTCAGTATACTACACTACTGGCCATTAAAATTGCTACAGCACGAAGATGACGTGCTACAAACGCGAAATTTAACCGACAGGAAGAAGATGCTGTGATATGCAAATAATTAGCTTTTCAGAGCATTCAAACGCGTACAACGTGCTGACATGAGGAAAGTTTCCAACCGATTTGTCATATACAAACAGCAGTTGACCGGCGTTGCCTGGTGAAACGTTGTTGTGATGCCTCGTGTAAGGAGGAGAAATGGGTACCATCACATTTCCGACTTTGATAAAGGTCGGATGGTAGCCTATCGCGATAGCGGTTTATCATATCGCGACATTGCTGTTCGCGTTGGTCAAGACGGTGGGTTCAGGAGGCTAGTACTGAATGCCGGGATGGGTCCCAACGGCCTCGTATCACTAGCAGGCGAGATGACTGGCATCTTATCCGCATGGCTATAACGGATCGTACAGCTACGTCTCGATCCCTGAGTCAACAGATGGGGACGTTTGCAAGACAACAACCATCTGCACGAACAGTTGACGACGTTCGCAGCAGCATGGACTATCACCTCGGAGTGCATGGCTGTGGTTTCCCTTGACGCTGCATCACAGACAGGAGCGCCTGCCATGGTGTAATCAACGACGAACCCGGGTGCACGAATGGCAAAACATCATTTTTTCCGATGAATCCAGGTTCTGTTTACAGCATCATGATGGTCGCATCTGTGTTTGGCGACATCGCGGTGAACGCACATTGGAAGCGTGTATTCGTCATCGCCATACTGGCGTATCACCCGGCGTGATGTTATGGGGTGGAATTGGTTACACGTCTCGGTCACCTCTAGTTCGCATTGACGGCACTTTGAACAGTGGACGTTGCATTGCAGATATGTTGCGACCCGTGGCTCTACCCTTCATTCGATCCCTATGAAACCCTGATTTTCAGAAGGATAATGCACGACCGCATGTTGCAGGTCCTGTACGGTCCTTTTTGGACACAGATAATGCTCTACTGCTGCCCTGGCCAGCTCACTCTCCAGATCTCTCACCAATTGAAAACGTCTAGTCAATGGTGGCTCGTCACAATACGTCAGTCACTACTCTTGATGAACTGTGGTATCGTGTTGAAGCTGCATGGTCAGCTGAACCTGTACACGCCATCCCAGCTCTGTTTGACTCAATACCCAGGCGTATCAAGGCCGTTATTACGGCCAGAGGTGGTTGTTGTGGGTACTCATTTCTGAGGATCTATGCACTCAAAATGCGTGAAAATGTAATCACATGTCAGTTCTAGTATATCTGTCCAATGGATACCCGTTTATCATCTGCATTTCTTCTTGGTGTAGCAATTTTAAAGGCCAGTACTGTACGAGGGCTATTCCTAAAGTAAGGAGCGATAGGTCGCGAAATGGAAACCACAGCTAAAATGAAAACTGTTTCATTTGCAACAGCTAGGTACAACTTCCAGCTACTTACCTCCATAGTCACCGATCCGACTTAGACGTTTGTCGTAGCGTCGTAACAACTTCGCAGTACCCTCGTAATAGAAGGCAGCCGCCAGTGCTTTTCGCCGATTCTCTACGCTGGCCTACAGCTCGTTGTCTTTGCCAAAATGTTGTCTTCATAGCCAGCGGTTCATGTGAGCATGGATGAAACTCAGAGGGAAACAATTACGGGCTGTGTTGTGGGTAATCAAACATTTACAACTGAAAATGATGCAGTAGCATCTTCATTGCTCCTGCAGAATGCGGCTGAGAATTGCCTTGAAGAAGAATACGCACGGCAGTTATATAATGTTGGCTGCATAGCTTTAGGAAAAATTTTTCACCAGGCCCTAGTACTTTGCGGGAGACACTATTGTTCTATGTACATTATCTAAAGGCAAGAAAAGTGTTACTTTGGTGGATATCGTGGACTTTCAGAACGTTGATTTTTCGACCCCTGATTTGAGTGTCGTTTTTGTGATCGTTAATATTTTATCTGTAGCTTTTCCGAACGTCAGAGCAAGCCATAGCTGTTGGGAAGGCTCTGATAAGAAACACCACGATGCAAAAATGGTCGGCGTTAGCTGTGGATTTTCCAGTCGTTTTATAGCAAGAACATTCCTTCTAATTTGATTGAGATTTAGGACTGCTATGCACGTAGTATCAACGGTCCCTGTCAGGTCACCGAAGTTAAGCGCGGGCTAGCACATGGATGGGTGACCATCCGGTCTGCCGAGTGCTGTTGGCAAGAGGGGTGCACTCAGCCCTTATGAGGCAAATTGAGGAGCTACTTGAATGAGCAGTAGCGGCTCCGGTCTCGTAAACTGACATACGGCCGGAAGAGCGGTGTGCTGACCACATGCCCTTCCTTATCTGCATTCCGTGACGCCTGTGGTCTGAGGATGACACGGCGGCTGGTCGGTACCGTTGTGCCTTCCAAGGCCTGTTCGCATGGAGTTTTGTTTTGTTTAGGCACATAGTATACGGGCATGCTTAAATCGACAGTTCAGAGCAATACTATCGTAACTATAATTTTGATCAAAGTGTAGTTACAATGCCACTGGGTTCCCCAAGCGAATGTTTTGCCTCAGAAATTAAATAAACACTGTATACTACCCGTGTAGTACAGTCGCAACTGCTCTTATGATTCTTTTGCAGTTATACCTTCGGCACCTTGTGTGTCCTTTTATCCTTTTATTTTTACGGTTTTGTTTCACGAAACAAGAAAATCAAGTTTGTATATCACGGCACAGTTACGTTGGCATCCCTGAACCCTTTTGTCATTGTAATGGGCGTGCAAAGGAGTTTAGTGGACCAACAGATCGTGTTTGAAGCTTTTTATCTGTTTTGTGTTGTGGTTATCGTCTAATATCAGCCAGTCATTAGTGCCATAAGTATGATTACTGCAATAGGATGGTCATGTATAGACATGGTAGTAGCAATCAGTGAATCAGGTTACAGGACAAGGTGTAGTATTCTATATAGAGTAACCCAGCTTTCGTTTTATCTTTTTGCTGGCAGCATAAAATAAGAAGTTCCAGATTAATGTTACAAATGCCTTTAGAGGAAGCAAGAAACGACGATTTCCTGTTACCAGATTCTTCATCAGGAAACGCTGGACATGAAGGTGTACTCTGTGAGAGTCATCGTTAATCTGTGCAACAAACTAACAACAATCAAGAAGATAATAGTACGGTTGTGGGCGAAACATTATTACTCAGAGTGAGCTAAAACATTATTATTATAATTTAGATAATGACGATGGCGAAATTGGCGATTCTCCTGTAGAGGACACTCCAGTGTCCGGTGGTTCATCGGGGTATCAACCATCATGCCATTCTGAGACTGAAGATGGAGAATTAATAGTTGAAGGTACGGAGAAAAACGTTTTTAAGCTTAATTTATTGGACTACGTCAACACATTTAACAGGATTGAA
Source organism: Schistocerca piceifrons (assembly GCF_021461385.2). Lineage (NCBI taxonomy): Eukaryota > Metazoa > Arthropoda > Insecta > Orthoptera > Acrididae > Schistocerca > Schistocerca piceifrons. The sequence continues at coordinate 124,286,670 of NC_060146.1, forward strand.
AACATTTATACTGGATCAGCGGAGTTACTCTGCCATGAGAAATAATTATGATTATTATTATAGGAATTACACATGCTTACAAAAAAGTGCAAGATCTCATAAATAAGAATTCAGATTGGATAACTAACGGTGTTCATCGTCAGTCAGCAGACAACATAAACGAAACATCAGAAACAATTGTAAATAAAAGCACAGGCAAGTGATATTGTGGAAGTATAATTAGCCTCCTACATTCGAACTAAACTTTCGGATTCTTTAAATAGATAGTCCAGAACGGTAACTAATTATTACAGGGACAACTCGCAAACGAAAAAGTGAAGAGTGGAAATGGAGGAGAAACATTAGTAAAGAAGCTTAACGGAAGGGGAAAAGCATACATTAATTCAAGCAGTGAAGAAACGCAAGAAAAGCTGATGAGTCGAAATTTTGGAATAATACGAAGTGCAAGTGTAAAGATAAAACATCATTAGATCAAAGAGAGTATAGGTTTGAGATATTATATGGCTTAGAAGGTACAGGTAGGAAACGATCATCTGAGCAAGCTGATCACGAAAATTCCAACAAAAAGAACTTGTAACAGGCTGGAAGATGGTATCACGCCTAGGCTTACTTGCCCATTAGACTATACATTTATTCTTGAAAATCTAGTAGTAAAGGTATGCAAGACTACGTTTTTGTATGCATTTGGTATTACCGATCAGTGGGTAAAGCCAATTTTAGGAAAAAAGTGGTCCAGAACGTGCAGCTAGTGAGAGCAAATGTGGGCAGCATTTTAATCGTCAACGAACATCAAATAACATTATCGAAGGTTTAAGAACTCATATATATGTTCGTTTGACAAAGAAAAATCAAATTACACTAGAAAAGGTACTTCATGGCAACACATAGATAGCATTCCCCATTTCGAAAGATTTATTGAATGTACATCGAAAAGTGCCAAGAGAAGGGGGTTGTCAGACCTAAAAAGGACGCATGTGATGAGTATGAGGCCTACAAGAATGCTGAACGACAAAATAACACTACTTTGGAGGAAAAAAATACAGAGAGATCTGAAAAATAGAGACATGACACGAGCAAAAAAGATGCTGAAAAGTTGAAGGTGCCAACTGATAGTATATTTCTGTGTACCTGTTTCGTTTTACAAGAGCTACTCACCATTCCACACTATCCTAGCTCTATTACAAAAAAAGCTGAGCACCTACAGCCTGACTACCTACAACATGGGAATACGGAAAAGACTGTCCTTCGTGTGGTATGGAAGAATTGGACATAGACGGAACAAAGACATAGCTAGGTGCATCGACAAATTCCTAAAGCAGCAAAGTGAGAATGGCTACAAAAATTTTTCTTTCTTTTCTGACAAAACCGAAACACACACACACACACACACACACACACACACACACACACACACACATATATATATATATATATATATATATATATATATATATATTTTTTTTTTTTTTTTCATGTATCTGTACACTAAATTTACGGCAGATAACTACCCATAAGTTTGTTGAGAATGCGCACACCTATAATAAAGGCGACAGTATCCACAGTGTTATCGAGAGGGCAAAAAAAAAATGCGTTAACATGTGTGTACCAATGCAATGCAGTGGTATCCTCTAGGAGCTACAGCCAAGCGAAGCAGAAAAAGTGCATGTGATACGACAGAAGGATTTCTTTTATTTCAAATGGGCAGCATTGACAGTTAAAACTGGAGAAATGGCTAGATGATCTGATATCTGAGTAATAATGGTGGTGTAGGAAGAATTATGGATGATGTCACTTAAGTATGAATATGATTTGGACTACAATCCGACTGATTTAATGCTCAAGTTTCGAGGTTGCAGGTAAAGTGTACAGCATGCTGTTGAGACTTTTCATATGCTTATTCCTCACCATGGTGAGTTTCAGGGGAAAATTTTCTGACCTGATGCTTCTCTGCCAGAATAACATTATTCCAATGGTTTACCATGAATTCAGCTCCTAATATTGAAGAAAAAGATGAATAAAGCTTTAAAATTATTTTAATTTCAACATTAATTTTAACATACAGTTATTATTTTCTTCTGAAAAAGTATTTCTGTGTTTGCGTTGTGCTTACATACTACCATATACGTATACCAGAAAGCTTTGGAAATAAGAAATTCCACACAGTCATTGTTACTGCCTAGAGAATTTATGAACTAAAAATATTGACATTTGTAGCCACAGCCTGATGTAGTACAGTTTCAGTGAAATATGATCACAATTGACATCAATATATTTATCAATAATCCCATGCAAAAATAATTTTTTGCGACTGTTTTGATACAAAGGACTTAACGACAATGGAACAACAAGACATTTCAAGCACCATTTTAAAATGTACATTTGCAGGTTGACCTAGGGGAAATAAATTACTGGAACTTTCAGTTTGTCATACTGTAAACTTTAAGAAATACTAATTACAATAACATTTCTCTGGACCGTCCAAATGCTCTTTTTTATTTTTAGGGTGTTTAAAAAAGGAAAGTTAAATTGATCTGGGTGCTTTTCAGAATTATTTGGCTCTTTATTGCCTAATGTGTTGTAATTTCTGAGGGTGTGCTGAGGTAGGATCCTGAGAGTACAGCATAACCCAGCTAGTACCAGGATTTTATTATTTCACTCAGTACAACTGCGGTCATGAAAGCCGCAAGTAATTTACCCGGAATGTATTAACAGTATTGTAATTAACTAACAGTAATATGAAAACATACATTACAGATGTTCAATGTAACAGTCAGTATTCTATTTTCATGAATATAGCGTTCAAGAAAGAAAAAGAAAAAGTCATATTGACCTCAGTGGTACTCATGGCAAAAAATTGTAAAAAATTTTTAATGTGTTGTAGATATGAAAGCGAACGAATCATCATTGGATACAACTGACTCAGAGAGAGACAGTCATATGTTACGAAAATAATAGCTTTGAAAACGAAGGAGACATACAATTCCAATCTGTCCATCGGATCATGTTGACTCCAGTGGTAGTAGCGAGGTTCAACAAAAGCTAAGGAAAGACATACTAACAATTTGTACAAAAATAAGAGGTAAATAGTATTTTCACAGTTGCAGGTGTTTCGTATCAAAGCTGTTCAACGTTAATAGTCATGATACTGTTTTCATAGATGTTACATTCAAAAAAACAAAGAAACAACTTACATTACCATCATATTCAGTGGTGCTCAGTGCAAAAACGATGCATATAATTCAGTTGCGTGAAAATATGGAACTGAAGAAAACAACACTGGATACGTTTGACTCAGAAGCTGGAAAACATGTTTTGAAAACAAAAATTTTTAGAGCAGGGAGATAAGTATTTACAATGTTCTTGTGGGATAATACTGACCCCGGTGGTATTATGAATGAAACGAACGGCCATGACAGAACATCTCTGTGTTGCCACATCAAAGGAAGTCGCCACAAGAGGGGAAATCTCACAGCTTTCGGAAATATCACGGTACTTGTGGTATCTGCAAAACGTTTCGAAATGCCACGGTCGGGAATGGCACAGAGCCCTTTGATATGAAGCTTTAGTATCAGAGGAGTACGAACGCACTGGAATCCTCTTGTAAGAAGATTAACCGTGTGTGGTTGTGGGCGACGCGACTTAGTGCTTATCTCTCTGCGGACGAAGACGGTTGTCGCCCTCTGTGCCTTCACTTCTGTGAGAGCTGGTGTGTCGACGAGCTACTTTCCGTGTTTTGGTGCGTCCTTCATGAGTCTTGTTAGCACTTGATGGTATAACAGACCTCTGTGTGGTTAACGTTACAAGTTCTTACCGAGATAATTTCTTGTGCCAGATAAAACAGGCCTAGAAGGACATCTGATACCAGAAATAGACCTTCAGAGAGATACGCTGAAATAATTAGCACCAAGTGATACCAATTCATCTGATATAGAACTCAGTAAATAGGGGAGTGGCGAAGAAGATAATGTTCTCATTGATCGAAAAGGAGACGATCATTTTGCGACAGGATCTTCAAATGAAGACGAAGTGGTGTCTCAAAGAAAAGTTACTTGTGGAAAAAACGGACATAAGTGGTATACTACACCCTTCCAGCCAAAGATCACCAAATGGGAATATGTCCTGACTGGAAAGAAGACACAGTGTAAACTTAGTGAGAAGCGCAAGTCGAGGGAATTAAATGGTTAAATAGATTAATAATTCTTAAATGTTCATATACAGTTAAAATGATTGGTTCTGGTTTGTTATTCAGCAATAGTTAGTACAATATGGTTTGGAAATGTTAAACTAAGTAAAATTTTACTTCTTAGTTCTTTAGTTTGGCTGTAAATTAACATTTTAGCTTTTCCTTTATATTAATCATAGCGTTTTAATTACGAAAGGAGATGAGAAACGCTCTTCTTTGAAGGGGAAAAGTTTTTTAAAAAGTAGTGAAAAGATTAAACATGGGGCCTTATTTTTGTGGTCGCGTGTATACACACAGTGAGGAATGTGTCCCAAAAATTCACAGTGTGGTGCCCCGATTCAGAAAGAGATGCCTCAAAGATGTATTGATCGTAAGTGGCGACCATACCCCGTATTGAACCAACGGCCTCCAGCCTCACCGCAAGTCACGGTATTTAATATTTTCGTTGAGATTGTGGATAACTTTATTTGTCTCCGTCTCACGCAATTGTGGATCAACTGCGATGCCGCACAACAAGTAAATACAGTTGTTCGATGCATGTAACTAGGTTTTTGGAAATTTGTGGTAAGTTCCTGTGGGACCAAACTGCTGAGGTCATCGGTACCTAGGCTTATACATTACTTAATCTAACTTAAACTTACTTACGCTAAGCACAACAGACAAACCTATGCCCGAGGGAGGACTCGAACCTCCGGGGGGGAGCCGCGCGAACTCGGACAAGGCGCCCTAGACCGCACGGCCACCCCGCGCGGTGTAACTGAGTAAAATGGGAAGATTCCATTGAAAACAAAAGTTGAATAGTTCTATAAGTAAGTGAAAAACTTACCCCAAGCCTGTATTTTCATTTATACTCATGTGACGTTGGAAGAAACTTACTAGAGTATCACGAAGACTCGTGTATTCGGTGAAATTAACAGTTTGGCTCGTTTATTATCGTCCAGCACGCACTTGGCACCCGTCCTGCCATGTTCTGCATCTGCCGACACTTGCTCTGTGGCGTATTTGTCTTGGCGCTGGGTGGGAAGTGAAGCGCGTGTAGTCGTGAGGGGAACACCTGCCTCCCAGAATCACCCCCAGGCTCCCCTCAGGGTAATCCGCGCCAGCTGCCTTTCGCGTCCCACTGAACACATCCCTCAACCCTAGCCGATAACAAAGCTGAGAGGGATTACAACCACAAATCCTCTCCCCTATCTCACTCAGTCCGCTTCTTCCAGTTTAAAACGTTGTATCTCATACGAAGTTGAAAGGAAAAGAAGGATAGCCAACTTATGGGAAATCGAATATGACACAAGTTTTATATATAAAAACTTATGCTGGACGTAATTCAAAATACAAAATATGTGAATGGTAATAAGTAATGCCGAGAATGTAACACCAGTGTTAATTTCTAAAATTTTAGGTGCCGGGACGTACCTCTTCAATCATAGATTCCCTCGCTCCCCCGCCCCCCCCCCCCCCCCCCACACCGAACCACCCCATATCGCAGTCATAAAAATCACAACTTTCGATTACTGAAAACCTGAGATACAACTTACAATAACTAGTCGTTTCTTACACAATACTGGTCTGAAATTCGGGTTATTAAAACAAAATTTCTTATAACGGACTTAATATAAACAGCTGGTACTACCGTCTCTTACCGTGGCAGAGTGGCTTTGCTCCCTTATTCTGTCCGCTACATACCGGCACATAACTGCGATCTCATCTTTTCAACTGCTGCCAGACACAATGTTCAAACAGTTGCGATGCAGTTGTTTGCTGAGAGTTATTTATTTCTCGTAGACGTACATAATACGAAACGTCACTACTAGATCGCTTAGATTTGCTGGCAGTGGTAAGCAAAAGGCGATATTTACCGATCACAAGTTCGGAGCGAATCTGAACTTGTCTTCATTCTACCGTGGTAGATCTCATAGGTTGCTGGCATTAGTAAAAAGGTTATCTTCACTGTAGTGTACACACACACACACACACACACACACACCCACCCACACACACACACACACACACACACACACACACACACACACAGTCCATTGCCCCTTGTCCATCCCAACAGCCTAATCACTCACTGTCAAGTTCAGCAAATTATGATTACGTTTCGATTTCACACATGTGTAGTACACTGAAGCACCAAAGAGGCTGGAATCGGCAAACGTATTCAAATACAGATGTATGTGTTGTGTTGCAGAAGAGCAAACACCGTGTTACTAGTAGAGGGGGAAATGCACGCGTTTTAGCTCACGCAGGCTGGCGAGAAGAGGGAAGAACTATACTGACGTGAGGTCTGGAACATGACAAGGAATTAGAATTCAGAAAGCGGACATAATTAGTTTGATACTTAACTTCAATCCTTTATGATGAACGTCGCTCTTGACGGTACATGAGTCAATATTATCTGTTCAGAAGACGTAGTAACCGAATATGCCGCCTTGCTAGGTCGTAGCAAATGACGTAGCTGAAGGCTATGCTAAACTGTCGTCTCTGCAAATGAGAGCGTATGTAGACAGTGAACCATCGCTAGCAAAGTCGGCTGTGCAACTGGGGCGAGTGCTAGGGAGTCTCTCTAGACTAGACCTGCCGCGTGGCGGCGCTCGGTCTGCAATCACTGATAGTGGCGACATGCAGGTCCGACGTATACTAAGGGACCGCGGCCGATTTAAAGGCTACCACCTAGAAAGTGTGTTGTCTGGCGGTGACACCACAATATGTACACAGGTAGCGATGAAGTGGGGTTTTCCAGTACGATCATTTCACGAGTGCCCCGTGAATATCAGGAATGCGGTAAAACATCTCCGACATCCCTGCGGCCGGAAAAAGATCCTGCAAGAACGGGACCAACGACGACTGAAGGAAATCGATTAATGAGACAGCAAATTCTGTAGATATCAATTCTGGACCATCAACAGGTGTCAGCATGTGAACCACTCAATGAAACATCATAGATATGCGCTTTCGGAGGCGAAGGCCCAATCGTATGCCCATGACGACTGCACGACACAAAGCTTTGCGCCTCGCCTGGGGTCATCAACATTAATATTGAACTGTTTAAGACTGGAAACAAGTTGCCTGGTCGGACGTTTCATTTTATATTATATCGAGTGGCTCGACCTGTACAGGTACGGAGACAACCTCATGAATCCATGCACCGTGAATGTCAGCAGGGGACTGTTCAAGCTGGTGGAGGCTCTGTAATGGTATGGGGTGTGTGCAACTGTAATGATATGGGACCCCTGATACGTTTAGATACGACTCTGACACATACGTAAGCACCCTGTGTGATCACCTGCATCCATTAATATCCACTGTGTATTCCAACGGACTTGGGCAATTCCAGAAAGTCAATGCGACACCCCAAACGTCCAAAATTGCTACAGAGTGGCTCCAGGAACACTATTCTGAGTTTAAACACTTCCGCTGGCCACCAGAGTCCCCAGACATGAACATTATTCATCACATCATGGATGTCTTGCACTCTGATGTTCAGAAGAGATCTCCACCCTCTCGTACTCTTACAGATTTATGGACAGCCCTGCAGGATTCACGGTGTCAGTTGCGTCCAACACTACTTCAGACATTACTTGAGTCCTTTCCACGTCGTGTTGCGTGCTCGCGGGGGCTCCTATACGATATTGGAAAGGTGTACCAGATTCTTTGTCTCGTCAGTGAATTTTATAATCCTGGTACCAACATTTTCCAGTGAATTGAAAAAAAAAAAAATCCCAGGCAGATATCAGGAAACTATTCAAGTATATCATCACAGTCATTCTTCGCTACACTTTATTGATTAATGCTGGACACATGTTCACCGAGCAGCTGCAATGCTACTGTTTGAATGTTGCCACTGGCAGCTGTTGAACACATGACTATCGATTTATGGTGATACGTATCAAGCGCAACTAGGGGGCAAAGTGACACTTCTACGACGACAAACGACAGTACCCGTTGTTTGCATTAAATCTTTTGGTTTTATTGTACTAATTAAATTTAATTATGTTAATCCTGAATTTCAGAATTTTTTTTGGAGGGGGGGGGGGGGGGATGGTTTGTATGGTTTGCCTGCCGGGAAGTAAAATTACAGAAATGAACTATTGGTCGTATTGAGATACACAGTGTGAAGAATTACATTTATCTTTTCCTCGCAACAACAGGTTACAGAATGGGGAAGAAAATGAGGACTTACAATTCAATTTGTTATCAGAGAATGACAATATTAGAAGTTTCATAGTCACATTTCTTTTTCTTGACAATTTCGCAGAATTTGCTTCCATGCAAAAAGTGTAATAAGTGAAGAAAGGACGCCTTAAGGTATCCACGACCTGTGTTACTATAAAGCAAGCATACACTGCTCCAATCACTCTACTTTTCATTTTGATTAACGACGGCGATCTGATGGACAGGCCACCTTCATATTCTAAACTACACCTGCATCAGAATGACGAAGTGGGTGAGGGCTAATTGTTTACAAGACAATGAGATAATGAGGTTGATCATCTGTACTTTAACTGTTGTCATTTCACTCTGCTATCTCAGGTGCCAGTTGCCAAGGTCAGCTAGATACGACGCTAGTGGCCAGTATCATAACAGTCCAGATATGTTTTAATTGGCTGAGTTGCTTCTTCTGTCCGGCATGTTTATTTTGCGAAACAGAATATCTTTATCAGCGTGCTAAGCGAACCTTATACTCTACGTTAACAGGTAGCATGTGAAAACATCCAGAACGGATACACAGAGCTGTTGCTGTCGCAGACATACTGTGTGCGCACACAAACATGGAACGACAATTTCACCCACTCCTTACTCAGTTATCAATCACTTTCTTTTCTTGGTGGAGGTATAACGCTCCAGTTACATGTCTGTAACTCACCTATGCGACAGATAATTTAACGATGGTATGAGCGGTACAGTCTTAGATCTGGGGAGGATCTGTACTCCAGATAGTATTACGAGGGTTGCCCAAGATGTGACGCACCTCGTTCTTTTCTCAGCTGTAAACAATACTACGAAAGCGAAACGTTACGTCTGTGGTACCTCAAACCTCCTGAGCGATTGCGCCAAGTTTCCGTAACTTCAGATGCTGTAACTGAGGAGGTCGGAATGAGGGGTACACTTAGCATGGAAGGTCAAGGCGCCTATAATGTCACTCCTTAGACACAACAACCACCAAATCAAATAATTAACAATTTATTGAAAGACAATATTTATGAAAGAGCTAAGAGACAATCAACACGTGGCCATCTTTAAGACAATACCAAAAATCACAGATAGCTTACTTCTCAAGCAAGGCAGCCAATTACAACTACGAAAACTGATTGTAATTTATTGTTCTTTTAAGTATTGAAATTTCTTTGGATCACCTCTTTAAGTCAAAGTGATTTAAAGAAATGTGACACAGAAAATTTATTTAAAAGAGAAATAACTTGCAGCCAGCCGTGGTGGCCGTGCGGTTCTGGGCGCTTCAGTCTGGAACCGCGGGACTGCTACGGTCGCAGGTTCGAATCCTGCCTCGGGCATGGATGTGTGTGATGTCCTTAGGTTAGTTAGGTTTAAGTAGTTCTAAGTTGTAGGGGACTGATGACCTAAGATTTTAAGTCCCATAGTGCTCAGAGCCATTTGAACCAAATAACTTGCAATACGAAAGTGATTTATGAAACGCGACACCCATTTGTTAAGAACCAAAATAACAAAAACAGCACAACACGTTGTAACTGAATACAACTCAATCCCGAGCAAATAAAAACAACTATATATATATATATATATATATATATATATATATATATATATATATATATATATATATATATATATATATATGTATTTTTATGCATAACTTGCAATGCCAGAAGCAGCAGACCAGCCGTCCAAAACAATACCTAAATCCTGGGGCCCAACCGGGAGTCCCTTCCCATTAGACGGCACCCCACAGTTGTGCACTGAAGCGGAACGTAATGCCGCTCCCACACACCCCAACTCGAAGAAAACTGGAACATGAACAGACCGCAGACGACACGGTAAACACGAACCAAACATCAATTAGTATAAGTTAAGAGATCAATAAACATTCAAATAAATGCACGCCTATAAAATTCCACGAACAAATGATTGCCTTTAACATAATACGAGCCTTAACTAATAAGAGAGTGTTTTGAAATAAATGCACGCATATAAAGAAACTACGTACAAATGACTAGCTTTACAGAATACGAGTCTTCATTAATAACTGAGTAAGTGCTTTCAGTAGAAGTGAGCCAAATTTTAGAGCAATATGCAGACAATACATAACTTCTGGATACTGTCCCCCCCCCCCCCCAAAAAAAAAGAAATAAAAAAATCTAACACACACCGCTTCGAGCTAATCAGCCTCCTAATAGTAATCAAACCACTGGATTTTTAAAAAGAAAGCAACTGCTGGTCTCTATGCGGTTACACACTCTGCCGGCTGCTCTTGCTTCAACAACAGGTACATTAGGCCAACCAAGCAACAAGTACACTCGCTGCACCGCAAATCTTTCAGCGAAGCGAAGGCACCAAAATCACTTACACCTTCGATGGAGAGGGTTGTTCGAGATGGTCTCCAGGGATGGGTCTCTCCGAGAAAACAGGCACCAAAGCAATGCAACGAACAGCGCCCGGAGTCGACATCAGGCCGGTCCGCCACAAATCCGCGACCGTCCTGCAAGGTAGACCCGCCGTACCGCTGCTGGCCGAGCACGCGTGTTTTCCTCTTTCGTTCACGCAAGTACGTCCTTGCGCCTCGTAACGAGTCCAACCACCAACTGCCTCGAGCGGCAAACACCTGCGAGATCACAACAGGGGCCAAGAGCCTAGTACAGCCGGGTAATCGATACTGTCGCGTCAAGAGCTGGTGTTCCAGAAAAGGCATACCACGGCTCAGATACCACAGCTGCAGGACAGTTTGAAAATGGTGTCTCTAGTTGATTTACGTTACAAGTAACGTACCGTCATTGAATTTCTCACTGCAGAGAAATAAACTTTGGGGAATGTTAACAAACGTTTGGGCAAAGTCTATGGAGCACCTGCTGTCGACAGAAGTACAGTTAGTCGCTGGGCAGGGAGGATTAGGTCATCAGAAGGCGGGTCGGTGGAGCTCCACGATTTGCAGCCGTCGGGGAGAACATCCACGGCTGTCACACCTGAAGTTTTGCAGCGAGCTTCATCTTGTTTGGGCCATTAAAGGATGCCATTCGTGGAAGGCATTTTGAGGACGATGAGGAGGTGATTCACAAAGTGAAGCACTGGCTTCTCCACCAGGACCAGGATAGGTACCGGCAGGGCATACACGCTCTTGTTTCGCGCTGGTGGAAGGGCATTGAACGGGTTGCAGATTACGTGGGGAAATAGAGTGTGTAGATAAAACACCATTCTTTCGTGTGTGTAAGTCTCATTATGTTCATAAATGAATTTTTTAAGAAAAAAAATGCGATGCACTACTTTCTCGGCAACGCTCGTACATACAAAGGTGATTCGAAGATGATCTGTCGAAAGGATCACCACATTGAAATGACAGAATTAGGGAACATTGCCTGGCAAAAGGATTTGCTGAAGTGAGGGCTGAGGGTGAACGCAATAAAACGCTTACTAAACACTAAAAATTATAATAAATGAAAATCTCTAGTTTGTTTTTGATCTGCAGTATTAATTTATTGCCATAACCGATTTTCGCTTTACAAGGCCGTCATCAGACAATTACTGACTGTTACCAACAAACAAATTACAGTGTTTGTTGAAAACATTGGAAAAGAAGTTACTCACCTATATTGAACCACAGACGCAGAGTAAATGACGGTGTGATGGTAATGCAATGTAAAACGTTTAACAATAAATAAACACAAAGGGAGTAAACAGCTTTGTCACAAAACTGGAAAAGCATGCCTACATTACATTTTATATTAAAAAACGAAACCAATAGAATAAAATAAAATTACTACTGGACAGGGCTACTTCAACACGTATAAAGCATGGAGAGTGATACACGAACCAAATAAAAGAAATGGTTCAAATGGCTCTGAGCACTATGGGACCTAACATCTGTGGTCATCAGTCCCCTATAACTTAGAACTACTTAAACCTAACTAACCTAAGGACAGCACACAACACCCAGCCATCACGAGGCGGAGAAAATCCCTGACCCCGCCGGGAACCGACCCCGGGAACCCGGGCGTGGGAAGCGAGAACGCTACCGCACGACCACGAGATGCGGGCAATAAAAGAAAGAGTTACCATTTGTAACTACAGAATATATGAAGAACTTAAGCCATATCAGTAAAATAAACAGAAATGAATAAAATCAGGAGAATGGAGGATTGTCAGGGAACATACAGTAAATGCCATATCTGAGAGTGTGGTGGTACGGCATTTTAAAACGTAAAATTTTAAACACTATACAAATATAAAGGGAGCAAAAAGGAAAACATTACCACTATAAAATTATGCCTGTATAACAGTTTGCATTAAATAAGTGAACCGAGTAAAATAAAGACAGTACCTGGCGAGACCACTTCTAGATGAATTACATACGGAAAGTAATACAAGTACAAATTTAAATTAAGACTTAACAGTTATAACTACGGACTACGTGGTTTGCATAGGGAAATTCAGTATAGTAGATGAACTCAATGAATACAGGAATACGGCGGAATATGAAGGAACAGACAGTACGCAACTAGTGAAAAACTGACGCGATTATATGAAGTTTATTATGATGCTGTTCTACCAAGAACCGACTGTAGGTAGGTTTATTAGTGCTGTTTACAGCTTTCAACAAACCTTTTTACCTTTATTTTCTTGATAAAAGCCATTGCATGTTGAACTTCAAATTACAACGAATACATAATACTGCTTTTACCATATCGACCCTCACTTTGTTCATCTGACTAATGACTCTTTTGACATTGGCACTGCTGCATTTTCCTTTTCTCCTCTTAAAAAAGTTTCCCACGAAAACGAGTTTGTGGACGTAGAAGCTTGCCTTCGTAATTCTTTCGAAGAATTTTTAATGTAGGCCTACGGATCTCTATATGTAAACTATCTTTATCAGTTTGTTATTCAATAGTGACCACCTTTCATTTTTGTACACAGTTTTAGGTTGGATATGCATACGAAATACTGCACACAGTAGATTCATATCGCAACTGTGCTGAACTCTGGGGTTCAACTGATTCACCGGTGCACAGTGTAGGCTGGCGGACGCGTGCGGTGACGGTGGCAGCCGAACGCGGAGGAACAAAGAGACGGACAGCGATTAATCAAATCCAGGAATGCAACACGCGCCGGATGGCGAGAGCACACCAAATGTGCAGTGATCTGATTTTGCGAAGCAATAGATAAATTAGTGATATGAATGGAATTCTGTTTGAGTGAATGGAATATTGCGTATAGGATACAACTAGATATTGGAAAATACTTGTCGAATCAAAGATCATGATGTAAATGTCATATTCTCTGGCAATTTCGAGCTACGGATCATAATGATGGATGTGGACAAATAACGATCTGAGGAGAGTACAAGCAATAGCTATGTGCTTTGCCAGAGGGATGCTCGGTAAGACGAGAAGGGGTCAGATAAGGAATGAAATAATACTAAACATACTCCAAATCAGACCCCTAAAAGAAACAACTATGGAGAGTAATATCCTTAAATGGTTATACCACCTGAAAAGACTCAGACTAGAATCACTTCAGAGAAGAGCCCTAGAATGGACAGAATCTGGACAATGACCAGCAGGAAGACCACTAACAAATGGAGAGACCAGGTGAAGGACGATGTGAATGGAAGAGGACTGGAATGGTAGGATATTCTAAATGATAGATGGTGGGAGAGAAAAGATTGGGAACAGAAAAGCTTCCAAGAAGAGCCCTAAAGTAGAGAGAATTTGGATGAAGACCAACTGGAAAACCACAACAAGATGGGGAGACCTGGTGAAGGATGATGTGAACGAAAGAGGACTGCAATGTCAGGATATGTTAAATGATAGACCGTGGAAGGAAAAGAAGGACCAGAAATACTTCTGAGAAGAACTCTAGAATGTACAGAATCTGGACGATGACCAGCTGGAAGACCACTAACAAATGGAGAGGCCAGCTGATGGATGATTTGAATGGAAGCGGACTGCAGTGGTAGGATATTCTAAACGATAGGCTGTGGGAGATAAAAGAATGAAAACAGAAAAACTTCCAAGAAGAGCCCTAGAATAGAGAGAATCTGGACAAAGACCACCTGGAAGACCACAAACAAGATGGGGAGACCTGGTGAAGGATGACGTCAACGAAAGAGGACTGCAATGGCAGGAGATGGTAAATGATAGACTGCGGAAGGAAAAGAATGGGGCGAGAAACACTTCCGAGAAGAGCCCTAGAACGGACAGAAACTGGACGAAGACCAACTGGAAAACCACGAACAAGAAGGAGAGAGAACGTGAAGGCTGATTTTAATGAAAGAGAACTCCAATGGCAGGAGATGCCAAATGACACACTGTAGGAGAGAAAAGAACGGGACCTGAAAAAACTGCGAGAAGACCCCTAAAATGAACAGAATCTGGACGAAGACCAACTGTAAGACCACTAACAAGATGAAGAGAGTAGGTGAAGGCTTATATGAAGGGAAGAGGACTGCTGTGGCAGTAGATAGAGTATGGCAGAGAAGAAAGCTTGAAAGATGGTCTTTGAAGAGCTGCATTAGCAGAAACGTGTGAGAAATAAGAAGAATTAAATTCTAAAAATACCGAACCACTCATACTTCGGTACTGAACACCGAACACAGGGCTGAAACACCAAAAAGTTGGCAAAAACCCGTACACCTGACAACATAGTCTGCCTACCGAATATGTTTGGATCGCTAGTTAATCTGTTTACCTGAGAATCGTAGAATTGACGACGAGCTGTCCACGAAATTGTTTGATATCTGAAGACAATCTGCGTACCAAGTTGTATTATATGTGAATATGACCTATGCCCAAACTGAATCTGAAATAAAAAATAATTGCAAGTGATTCTGAACTTTTTCATTAAAAGTAGTTGTGCTGGTTTACTTCGTTCAGTAAAGTATGGCGGCTCCCAGTTTTTTGGGACGAATAGGTTTGTTCTGTGATTTTTAAGTAGTCGTATTTTTTAGGGTGTTTCGTTCAAGAATATATAAGGGAACGTTACTCCGTGTTAAAATTCGTTGTATTTGTGCGTTCGTTATCGACTAAATTTGCAGTGGAAGTTTGCAAGGCAGCTCTTGTCACCATTCAAGTAATAGCTAAAATCAAGCGGTGACAAACGAGGAGTCTATTCTAAAATTACAAACGCAGCCGAAAACATTGTGAAAGTGCTGGACGAATTCGGATTAAAGATGTATGAGATACATACGCCACTGACGTATCACAAGAATATTATAGACTAACGTAAAGAATGTAGTATGAAAAAACTTCGTGCGGGAATGGTGTCGCATTTGTTGCTTTACATGCCAAGAGTTGGCGCGAAAAAAGTACAAGCATGCAGGAGACTCTCTGGATTTCAATGTTTATGTTATTATCAAATTGTCAGTCCATCTGAGGGAGAGAGAGACTTGGTCTAGAGCGTGGAAGGAAGTAGACGGAGTCCTAATTTCGGACTGTTGTTGCTGAAATTTGGAATTCATGGAAGAAGGTTATATTCAGCTGCGTGCACTAGCTTTGCAGAAAGTGTGATCTCGCATGTAATGAACATTTTTAGTTATGGTTTATGAATTTTCTTAACTCTTATTGTTTCACTATCACGGTACAGTTGTTTCATTATCGCATTAGTGTATGAACTCAGGAAAGACAGACATTACTCCAAACCCCTTTTCGCTTTTAAATACTGAATATATATTTTGTTTAAGGATCTGAGTTTCAAAAACGTTTTGTCGAAGAGCTAACTTTGCAAATTTGAAGTTGTAATATTGTGCCCTGCCCGCGACGTAATAACATACTATTTGCCTTACCTATCGAAATATCAAGAGTTAAAGATACAACAACCACTGAGTCAATGAACTGCGCTGCAAGTCAGCGAATATGTACGCCTAGGATAATGAGGGCGGCGTAGCGTTATCATCTGTAGTTTGTTCTATGCAAGAATGCGCACTCGTGTTTTCTTTCTCTTCTTTTTCAGTTGCGCGCCTTTCTGACAGCATCTTGCGTTATCAGACTCTTATTTTCTTCCATAAACTGAAATTGTATTCCTATTAGGAATTAGTATAATTGTGCCATTATTATCGCCAGTTGCGATTACTGATATGACTATACTAAGAGTACTTTTTTCTTTCGCTCCAGAGTCGGGCTGTCGGGCTAAGACTATTGTAAATTCTACGTATTTCGCCAGAATACGGAAAAAATTCTTCGTTATGTTCAAATCTGTGACATTAATGCACGAGATGTCAGATGTCTCTCTAAAAAGCCTCTTTCGTTAAGTAATAATTGTTTAATTTGGAATTTCTGCTTTCATTTCGTAATAACCATCATCAATCCCCAATTTTTAATGTTACAGATTTTGCTTTACTACATTTTTTCTTACATTGCCAACGCGTTACCCACAAATTAAATGAAACTACTCTGAATTTTCTCGCGAGGCAGGAAGACAGTAATTTCCCTGAGATTGTGGAAACCCAAATTAAACGTTTTTCAGCACACCACGAGTCTACCGACCTTCACTTCAAACAATAAAGAAGGTAAAAAAGAGTAGAATTGACTAAGGAGTGGAGTGATATTTTTTGACTTAGTCGGTAATATCGTATGCATCTTCGGACAAAAAATAATTTTCAGTATAGAGACTAAGAAAGCGGTGTGTGTGTGTGTGTGTGTGTGTGTGTACGTCTGAAATATTTAGGTTTATTTTACTTGTCATTTACTATATTCCCTTTTAATTAAATATGTATTTAATTATTACCAGTTATTATTATTATAAATCATTTGTTAATAACAATGTCTGACGATGTAGGTATACTCATATTTGGTTCCTGCTTAAGCAATACAAAATTCTAGTGCAATCATTTTTCAAATTATTCCACGATATGTATTCACATCTCACACGCTGTTTAAAAGCTTCAAACCAGAATATTGCGGACTCGCATTGCAGTTCACGTGATACAACTGATATTTGTGTGTTAAACTGACACTTTATCTTGCACTGCAAATGGCAAGATTATGTAAATGACGGCAAAGCAGCGCGGTTTGTTTCAGATTGCAAGAACAGCTGATAATCCGATGTGAAACAGGTAAGCCAAAGTGATTATTAGCGCCAAAGCTGAACATCGTTTATGCACTTAGAGTACAGTGATTGTCTTTTTATATTGTATTAACATTCTAATGTCATTTAGTTCAGTGGTTGAGTAGGTGATTTACATTAGAGATCGAACTATTAAGATTATTCACATTTGATAGGTCGGATGTGGTTTGTCCAAGAGGACTGCATACGGTATACGTAATTATGAAAGTACGTACTTTGAACATAGAAATTCATACCCAAAACAATTTATGGTTACACACAGGCAGTAATGAGGATGAAGTTACATCACTTACGCAATTGGATTAGAGTCTAAAGGTTTCATCGGGGCGTAAAAGGAAAAAGTCTTTTTTGGTAAGTCACACTTAGACATTCGCATGGAAGGGAAATTAGAATAATAAGGTGATTATGGGGATAGCAATAAAGAGATTCTGAGAGGTCAGCAAGCTTACACTGATTATCGGTGTCTTTAGGAAATTCATACTAAAGTCGTCATCATATGGGACAAGTTAACTGCTAACGTTGATTGACGCTCAAGGAGTATTGTTACGACACTTCCTCCTTTTTTACATTGAGGAGCCATTTCGTCACGTGAAACTCAAAATAAGTTTTAGGATGTTTCGGTAACGTGCCACGTGAAGCCAAATTAGTAGGAAGCAAGAACGCCCCCTGCGTCACAATCAAAAAGCAAAACGCCACATTGTATTTGTCGCGTCCGGTTAAAGACCAAATTTTGTGGGTTCCGTGTTCCACCTTACACCCCTCAAACAAAAGCTGAATCTAAGCACCAGTCCATTGAATGCCTCGAGAAAGAACCGTTATTGGCTCGATTTGTTACAATAAGATGACAGGAAACGTCATTTTAGTAGTTAGAATATTTCAGTATCTGGTTGTTTTCGCGTTATAACTCACATGTTATGAAAGTAAGCGATTTTATGGCAACGTCACATTGAAGGTTCATGAAGAACTGGTCGTTCTTGTTATAATTTCCTATAATTGAAAGTCAGTATATAAATTTCGGCGATTAAAGCCTTTACAAGACAGTAACACAAAACAGATATATGATCGCTTATTGCAAATCTTCAGTGTGGCATAGTTGTTAGGGTGTCATGTTATAGAACAGTAGAACAGTACCCAATTTTTTTTCACTTTTGCGTTTTGTAAATGGTTGTTGGGCTTTCTTATGAAATTAATAGAAATAATTTCTGCAGTATTTCTTGTTATTTAAATGTAAGTGTGCTCTCTGTCAGAAGTGGGTTTGGTCGATTTGGTGAATTTTTGCAAGCTGACGTCTTTACTGACCAGATTTGTCTCTTTCCTTTTTGTCATAATAAATTTTCATCCGCACCGAATTTTTTATTTATGTACACCTCAGACACAACAGCATGGCAAGTGTATGGACAAGGGAGAAAATGTGAGTCTTGATAGCGCCAACGAAGGAATTTAACGTGCATCTATTTTTAGAGACAAACCGTATTGTTTGCGAGCCAAGTAAGGCCATCAACTGTCGTTGGGGAGTGCTCAGAGCGCAAAATCACGTTAACCACCTCGTCCCGTGTGACGACTGTATCTCGCAACGTTAGTTATCCTGTCTGCGCGCACGTTAATGTTAGCTGCCTCGTCCTGTCTGACTACGGCTTTACACTTTAGAAAACCCACAAAGTTTTCATGCTTTCAGGACTGTCGATACTGAAGGTGAAACCTCTTGGGTGTCCAATGGCCAGCAAACACCTAACAGTGATTCAGGTTCAAATGGTTCAAATGGCTCTGAGCACTATGGGACTTAACATCTGAGGTCAGCAGTCCCCTAAAACGAAGGACTAGTTAAACCTAACTAACCTAAGGACATCACACACACTCATGCCCGAGGCAAGATTCGAAGCTGCGATCGTAGCAGTCGTGCTGTTCCGGACTGAAGCGCCTAGAACCGCTCGACCACAGCGGCCGACCAGTGATTCAGGAAGACTGGTCGATACGTCGGGTTCTGAGGAAGTTTGAATGTGAATATGTTGTGGCCGAGCCACTCAGAAAATTTTTGTTTCACTATTTCGGCACTTTTAGAAAGATTCTTTCAGATTTTAGCCTAATATTTTATTTTGTTCGAAGTTTGTATCTTTACTTTATAATCAGAAACAAGGTGACAACGGTGACAACCACAGAAATGGATGGCTTCCAGTAAAGCCTGGAAAATAAAAAAATACACAGTTTTCCATAAAGGGTCATCTTATTTCACAATACTACTATATGGATGAAGCTAGAAACTTGGGGCGAATTTAACTTGTATATAAGCCTGAGAAGTTTTTATTTTCATAAGAATTATTTTATTTTACAATGCCGGCTTTGATCTTGAAGATCTTGCCAATAAATTGGACAATTATTATGAATCTCTGATACGGGAGGTAGCTACGCGCTACGAACATTTCAGAACGCGTAGACAAGCTAACAGCTCCTAGGAAGAACGAACAGCTGAACGTAAAGACTTGACTAGAAATTGCAAATTTATTTGTACTAGATGAGCTTCTTTTCACGACGAAATGCACCACGATGCTTTTATCCAAAGCAACGCAATCAATAAAATAAGAGCGAAAATGATGAGGCATCGCAATCCCTGTCAGGAAGACGTAACAAGAACTGATTGAAGCACAGGACGTACGAGATTACGGAGAATTAGATTTTCACGAGCCCGTAGTTGCTGCTGCGGGCGGTAAGTATTTTACAGGAGACCACGAGTTGCGAAAGTTCGTTTTGCCCAACGCCACCAACGCAAACAATTTGCAGCGCGACCGATCTTGCAATCTGAACTGGCGTGCCAGGCCCTGCGCACAGAGCTACGTAGCGCACCGCTGTAAACATTGCTTTTTCTGCCAGGCAGGATGCTGACACTGTCATAAAATCAAACACTCGCTGAGCGTGCTTACAGAAGAGTCGTAAAGTAAGTACAGCTCAGTTGCAGAATGTCTAAGTATACATGATTTCACTATCTGACTTCAAAGTGGTTGTTCTAGACGAACTCAATTCGAACGAAATAGATCTCACGAAGCGTAAACATAAAAGTTGACAGCAAAAGTTCCCTGTTAAAATGTCACATCAGCGCCGGCCGAAGTGGCCGTGCGGTTAAAGGCGCTGCAGTCTGGAACCGCAAAACCGCTACGGTCGCAGGTTCGAATCCTGCCTCGGGCATGGATGTTTGTGATGTCCTTAGGTTAGTTAGGTTTAACTAGTTCTAAGTTCTAGGGGACTAATGACCTCAGCAGTTGAGTCCCATAGTGCTCAGAGCCATTTGAACCATTTTTTTGTCACATCAGCTCTCCCCAAACAAACTAAAATAACATTTTTCGCTCAACTACATTCAAAGCTTCATCATATTCCATTCGCAAATTGTTCACTGCGATGCAGATTCCTAATGAGGATGTCAAAGTTCAGCCAGAATCTGGTCCTTAAGGTATTTCACTTAATCTGTAAACTCACGAACAGTTAATGATGTCGAAATTGAAATTATTCTGACAAGGACAGGTCACAAGGGTCAGAATACAGGAATGTTGAAGCCCCAAATAAACTGGTACAGGCGTATTCAAATACAGAGATATGTGAAAAGGTAGAATACGGCGCTGCGGTCGGCAACCTCTATATTAGAAAACAACCGTCTGGCGCAGTTGTCAGATCTGTCACGGCTGCTACAATGGCAGGTTATCAAGCTCCGAGGTAGCGATGAAGTAAGGATTTTCCCGTAGGACCATTTCACGTGTGCACGGTGAATATCAGAAATCCGGTAAAACATCAAAGCTCAGGTAACGTTTCGGCCGGAAAAAGATCCTGCAAGAACGGGACAAACGACGACTGAAGAGAATCGTTCATCGTGAGAGAAGTGCAACCCTTCCCAAAACTGCTGGGGCATCAACAAGAGTCATCGTGCGAGCCATTCAGCGAAACATCGTCGATATGGGCTTTCTGAGCCCAAAGCCCACTCGTGTCCCTTGATGAATGCGCGATACAAACCTTAAAGCTTCATCTGGGCCCATCAACACCAACACTGGACTGTTGATGACGTGTAGGGGTATGGAGACCACGTCAAGAATCCATGAACACTGCAAGTCAGCAGGGGTGTGTTGAGCTGGTGGAGGCTCTGTAACGGCGTGGGGCGTGTGCAGTTGGAGTGATACGTCTAGATACGACTCTGACAGGAGACACGTACGGAAGCATCCTGTCTCATCACCTGCTTTCATTCATGTCCATTGTGCATTCCGATTGACTCGGGCAATTCCAGCAGGACCCTCCACACATACAGAATTGCTACAGAGTGGCTCCAGGAACACTGTTTCGAGTTTAAACACTTCCGCTGGCCGCCGAACTCCCCAGACAAGAACATTATTGAGGGTATTTGGTATGCCTTGCAGCGTGCTGTTCAGAAGAAATCTCCCCACACTTCTCTCCCCGTACTCCTACGGATTTATGGACAGCCCTGCAGGATTCGTGGCGTCAGCTCCCTCTAGCACTACTTCAGACATTAGTCGAGTCCATGCTACGTCGTGTTGCAGCACTTCTGCGTGCTGGGGGACAGGTGTATCAGTTTTTTGTGGCTCTTCAGTGTAGTTTACACTGTGACACAATTGTATACGTACAACTTATATCAATTTATGGATGTGGATGAAGCAAATTTCTTTCTTTCAGAACACCTAAGAAACACCGAGTCGTAAAGACTTACATCACACATTTTACAGAATGGTCCACAGTTCTCAAATTATCGGTTATCGAGCAACGGTTTAACCAATATCAACTATAATTTTAGTATTAACAGCAATCTCAAACAAGATAAAATATTTTCCAAAAGCTTACACCATCCATGGGAGTTCTCGTTATTCGGCATAACTTTAGCGACATGAAGTATCTCGTGAATTATTAAAATAAATTTGTGTTTACGAGAAATGCACTGCAGTCTCCACTAGATTATTAAATGGTTCATATGGCTCTGAGCACTATGGGACTTAACATCTGAGGTCATCAGTCCCGTAGAGCTACTTAAACCTAACTATCCTAAAGACATCACACACATCCATGCCCGAGGCAGGATTCGAACCTGCGACCGTAGCGGTCGCACGGTTCCAGACTGAAGCGCCTATAACCGATCGGTCGCAGCTTCCGGTACGAGGTTATTAGTTACCGAGTGTAGCTGAGGCAAATGAAGATATGTCCAGCAATCTACATCAAATAATTTGTTGAAAATGCGCCGCAGCGCTCGATAAAATTACTGATTACCAAGGCTATATTCATTTCGCCACCATGGAACCGCGCAACCACTACAGTCGCAGGTTCGAATCCTGCCTCGGGCATGGATGTGTGTGATGTCCTTAGGTTAGTTACGTTTAAGTAGTTCTAAGTCTAGGGGACTGTTGGCCTCAGATGTTAACTCCTGTAGTGCTCAGACCCATTTTTTTAAAAAGAAATTCACCGTAATTAATATGCATGGTGGCTTGTATCAGTACCAGCGACTTTCCTGTACCTGTGTCTCTGCTTTGTTCCAAAGTTTTTAAGAACTGGTGGCCGGGGGAGGTCCTGTTATGCTCTAATTATTTGACCGATGTTATATTGGAAGAACATCGCAGTGATACTGAATGCGTTTTTCAGGTTTTATGAAACGCGGGGTCTCCGTTTAACCGAGATATTGAATATTTGGGACGTATCATTGTTGCTCAGGGCGAGCGTACCACGACCAAGTAGTTACAGGCCGTAATAAAAGTACGTTATCCTCCAAATGCACAGGAATTACAAGCAGCTCTTGGCATGGTTAATTATTATTAAGATTTTCCACAATAAGCACAAATTTGGTCCCCATTACATCGGCTCAGGCTTAAAAATGATTGTTTCAGATGGGCTCAGTAATGAGAACAAAATTTGTAGAAATTAAAGGCTCTTATTCCAACTTGTCGTACCGTGTACCATCCGAGCAAACCCTCTTCATATGGTGTCAGCGCAGTTTGCTCACACAAGGATGGTAACGCCAAACGCCCCACATCGGCTAATACCTTGAACAAGGCTCAATTAGATTACCGAAGTTGCCACAAGAAAACTTAGCAAATATCAACGAAATTATGGAGTTTCATCAGTACCTGTATTTCTGAAGATTCTTTCTTGTCACTGATCACAAAGCGTTGGGAACACATTTTCAGCCTGCAAAAGATGTAGCACATGGAACGTCTAAAAAACCACGATAATGGTCACTAGTGTTTTCTAATTATCTGTTTGCAACTGATGATCGTCCCATTTAGAAACTATGCAATCGATAACAATATCTCTCCCTTACCATCTGGCAATGATGAGGAAATTGATGCATCATAAGCATCTTATTTTCAGGTAGATATGTCTGAATCAGGAACTCTATAAGCTTTTACCGATGGCGAGCCGTGGTAAAAATTGCTGTTTTGAAGAGCGCGCCGCAGCGTGTAGTGCGAAGCAGTCGCCCTCCGCTTCTGGCGGTGGCGCCGCTGTGGCAGTCGCAGCTTTGGTGTCGCCCTCTGGTGGGAAAGGGGAAAGGTTGGCTGTTCACGAGTATTTAAGAGGCGCTATGATCTCGGCAGTTGGTCAATCTGAGTCTGGGTCAGTCTCGCGTCACCAGTTGCTGGTCTCTCGTTCGCATTTGTGCGGCAGGGAGTGTCTGTCGTCCGGAGTGCTAGTTTGTGTTAGGCCGCCTGTCTGCTAGAGTTTGTTCAGACAATGGTCATTGGCGGTTGGATAGATCGGTTGGTCGGTCGCGCACTAAGACACAAGATGACTTGTCCGCCTTAATCGTCGGCGCATGTGTGAGGTCGCCACGTGAGTCCAGTGGGCTGCGCCGTGTAGCGAGGGGTAGTGGCTTCGCGGTCGACACGAGAGCAACAGGAGTCAACCCACGACATCGGTCTGGCCGGTGCGAGCTGCGACACCGTGAGACGGGAGATCGGCGCGCCTTCCTGCGTCCATTGAAGCGGCTGGCAGCGGACGGTTCGGGAGAGCGTTTTGGGGGTGCTGCGCCAGGTCTGCGCCAGGCATCGCAGTTTATTAGAAGTTAAGTGATTAGTGATTGGTGATATGTTGTTTCAGTTACTTGTTAAATTCTACTTGTTTTCTTGGTCTGTCTCTCGTCCCCAGCTGGCTCGTCCGTCTCTCGTCCGCATTTGTTAAGCAGTTAGTGTCTGTCTCTCTTTCGGTCTGCATACGTTAATAGCTGCCTCTGTCATGTTTGTCGGATTCTTTGTTAACGAATTTATTGCTTAAGGTGTAAAGGCCGAATTCCTGAAATATGTTTTTATCTTGCTTGTCATCTTGAGAGACGGTGTATATCTAATGTAGAGCATGTTTCCACATTTTAAGTAAGACTGCATTTCATGGGTTTTTATTTAAATGGTCATTTTAGTATATGAAGTTGCCACCCTTCCACCGTTTCTTTTAAAACAAGTTGCACTATCGGTGACAAGTAGTTTTTTTATGTGAGTGTCTAGCACCATTTCCATCCCTCCTACGGGGTACATAGTTTATGTATTTGTGTGAGTTGCTAAAATTTGTAGTTTAAAGTAATCTGGTGTGTTGCAGATTTGCACCAGAGCATTCTTTCAGAGGTTGTTGTGAGCGGTCGTGACTACGGCCGTGTTAAGCGGGAGCGGCAAGGTTCTCAGCCCGAAAGCTCATATTGTCAAAAAACAAAAAACAAAAAAAACGAAAAAAAAATATTTCTTCCTCAGAATAAATT
The DNA here is from genome assembly GCF_021461385.2 of Schistocerca piceifrons. Taxonomy (NCBI): domain Eukaryota; kingdom Metazoa; phylum Arthropoda; class Insecta; order Orthoptera; family Acrididae; genus Schistocerca; species Schistocerca piceifrons. Next base: position 124,311,818 of record NC_060146.1, read on the forward strand.
GTAACTTGATATTTAGAGGGTGCTTTCTGATTACAATTTTTAAATCTGTTTTTTAAAAAAGAATGTGTTTTTAGAAATAAAATTTCGATTTTTTGAAAGAAATTTGTTTTCATCAGTTACCCACTGGCAACTACTTCCACGCTCACATAGTGTGATTAAATGTCTTAATGTTCTTGATGAATCGCTAGTAAATAAAGTAAATTCTTTAGGAAAAGATTTTGAAAGTAAATTCACGGTTCGGATGGTAATCCGCGAATCACTCTAGAAAGAGGCAATCATTATTCCTACGTTTGCTCAAAAATTACAATCGGGTGCGTTGACCTTCTAGTATTAATTCAGTCTCAGTTTCATTGGTTCGACGATATCCTGCGCAACACGACGGTTTGTTTCTCAAGACTGGTTTGATTTTGTCACATACGCCAAATGAACAAACAAGTGTCCCAACTCTCGCAGCATTACAGCATAATATCTTAAGGCTTCTGCACAAAGGGAACAGGTGTTTAGTAAAAACAAATCTACAAGCCCGCCAACATAACATCTGGCAAGGAATGGACAAACAAAAGGAACTGATTGGTTCAGACTGCAACATTTGTCTGAGATATCAGGCAACAGCGAGCCATAATTTTCAATTGCACTTCACCAACGGTCCTTAGAAACATGTTCATATAAATTTGTCTGGCCCGATTTAGAATACACGGTAGCTATGCATCATCGATGCTTTTCCGTAAATATACGTTCGTTATTCTCATGAACTCCACAACCATTGCAAGCATTAACAGAAAACTGACTTGTACAAACACCAAAAAGAGTTTTGGATCACCCCGGTTCCCAGAACTGCTGAAAATAGACGTTGACTGTGTATATTGTATCACAAACTCAGTTCCTTTGACTGTTCAGAAAAATGCACTAAACCCAACCAAAGATGTAAACAACCACGTATGAGCAGCGCCTATTTGACGGAGGGCGTCCGAGAGCCGACTAGTTCCAGTCATTCTACCAGGAAGGAGGTACACAACTCGTGTTGTCTGTAGTTCAACCGTGCATAGCTGGTCAATAGCACGCATCGATCGCGTCCGCATTGCTACTTTGTGCCAGTAACGGATCTCATCAAGGGAAGTGTCCACGCGTCTCGGAGTGAACCAAAGCGATGTTAGGGCATGGAGGAGACACAGAGAGACAGGAACTGTCGATGACATGCCTCGCTCAGGCCGCCCAAGGACTACTACTGCAGTGGAGGACCGCTGCCTACGGATTATGGTTCGGAGGTACGCTGACAGCTACGCCACCATGTTGAATAATGGTTTTCGTGCAGCCACAGGACGTCGTGTTACAACTGAAACTGTGCGCAATAGGCTGCATGATGCGCAGCTTCACTCCCGATGCCCATGGCGAAGTCCATCATTGTAACCACGACACCGTGCAGCGCGGTACAGATGCACCCGACGACATACCGAATGGACCGCTCAGGATTGGCATCAAGTTCCCTTCATCGATGAGTGTCGGAGACGTGTTTGGAGGAAACCTGGTCAGTCTGAACGCCTTAGACACACTGTCCAACGAGTGCAGCAAAGTGGAGGTTCCCTCATGTTTTGGGGCGGCATTATGTGGGGCTCGACGTACGCCTCTGGTGGTCATGGAGGGCACCGTAAAGGCTGTACGATACGTGAAAGCCATCCTCCGACCGATAGTGCAACCATATCGGCAGCATATTGGCGAGGCATTCGTCTTCATGGACGAAGATTCGCGCCCCCATCGTGCACATCCTCTGAATCACTTCCTTCAGGATAACGACATAGCTCGACTAGAGTGGCCAGCATGTTCTCTAGACATAACCATTTCTAACAAGCCAGGGATGGATTTAAAAGTGCTGTATATGGACGACGTGACCCACCAGCCAGTCAGAGGGTTCTGCGCCGAATCGCCGTTGGGGAGTGGGACAATCTGAACCAACAGTGTTTGATGAACTAGTGGATAGTATGCCACAGGCATGCGTCAATGCTAGAGGACGTGCTACTGGGTATTAGAGATAACGGTATGTACAGCAGTCTGGACCACCACCTCTGAAGGTCTCGCTGTAGGGTGGTACAATATTGTGTGGTTTTCATGAGCAAAAAAAATTGGCAAAAATGATGTTTATGTTGATCCCTATTCCAATATCCTGTACAAGTTGCGGAACTCTCGGAAGAAGGTGGTGCAAACCTTTTTTTATGTGTCTAGTTTGCGAGTATCGTGCGAGAAAATGTGGAAATCTCGCGCTTGGTTCATGAAGGCTAGATATAACATTGCGGGTTGTATAAAACGACAGTGGTATTGGCAGTTGAATCACCATGTATGTAGAATTTTTTTCTGTAAAGCGTGTTGCAAAATGGAGTTAGTGGTAGAGAAGAACTAAATTAAAATGTCATAGATAGTGGTGGGGTTTTAGTACGAGCGTTTTAATTAAAGCTGGTCTTTCACACATCCGCATGTTTATGACGTCATATCTCCTCAGCTATGGATACAAAATTAAAACGTCGCGCGTCGTGCTGAGGTGAGACTGCATGAGCAGCTAAAACGTAATAATCGATACACTTTTTTTCGTTACATCATTTTGTGCAGGTTGTCAGCGAGAAAATATTTCTCAAAAGTTTGAAATTCTGTATAAAGTTTGTTAGAAGTCTCAAAGTGTTATCATTCTCAAACACTGGATGAATGAAGTGGAGGAATCAGCGCTCTGTCAATTACGCAGCCCCACGACAAACAGGCAGTTTCGAACTGTAATACGTTTAACAAGGGATTACGCTAACCCCTCTCAATTATCAGGTTACCTTCCATTCGGAAAGTGCGTGCACTCAGCGACTGTTATGTGGCTTATAAATTACAGAGTGCAGCAATCAGAAGACTGATTGGTACACTCTCTAGTTTGTAACCCTCTCAATTAATTAATCTATCAGTCAATATTCCATTGGAAGAAATATATTTCCAGCACATGACATACATTCTCCATGGGAAAAAGGAATTATGCCTCTTACTCAGATGATTGTCACAGCATTTCACTTTTTTAAATTCGTTCAATAATTACACGAAGTATTGCAAATACAATTTTTTTTTGCCGCGGAGGCCATTAGATAACAGTAACTGATAGAGTGCTCCGGGTTCCTGTAACAGAAATTTAATAACGTAGACAGGCAGAAACATTACTAGGTTCGAGTACAACGGTATAACACTTTATGAACATCATCTGTCAACGGTGTCAATAACCTTTGTGCCCGCAGGGGGTTAGTAGCGCAGCATTTATAAGTGTAAGAGACACAGTCTGGAAAATTTATTTTAGGAATCATCTTCGTGTGTTTTAGTACGCTCTTTCCTACACAAAACTTTCGAAGAATGCAAAGGTTCCGTCCTACTGAAAGTTTGCGTCCTGCCATCGTCGGCAACACATTTCAGCACTAAAACCATTTCACTTACTGCATATTTAAAAAACTGCTCCCTGATGTTTTAAACAATTTGTAGTACATTATACGATTTTACATGTAATACTACATTGTACCACGTTTCTAACAAAATCTGCTTTGAGCAATAAAACAAGGGTAATAACAAGGAGTTGCAAAGGAAAATAGGTTAGTTGTAGGAAATGCCATATTAAAATTACAAATGTTAGTAATTCAGAAGAAAATAACAGAAAGATAGAAAAAGAACGATCAGAATATTTTATTTTACTGCTGAAAGATATGTTCGATGATATAGTTGATGTTGAGATTGTTTCTCCAATGTATTGATACTCGTGCGAGTACCCTGCAAACTCCTTTCGTGTGACACTCTTCCTGTAGCAGTTGTATACATCACATTCTTGCAAATGACTTAGGAAATCGAAAATACTACCCACAACTTTGTTATACAGTGGCCTTTTCTCTTTCATTTGACGCATAAATTTGGCGTCAAAAGGTGAAGAACAAATGAGAGTGGTTTTTTTTTCGGAGATCAGTCTCCTCTCCGCAATAACGTGTATCTGCAGCAGCAGCTGATTTTTCGATGGAAACTTTGGAAAAATATTCAGGTAAAGGAAACACGTGCGTGGAAGGTCTTTTTGTGATATCGTATGAGACAAATGAACAACACCACTAACAGGTGGTATTTATAAACACTACTCTCTTGCAGTAAGATACATTGGTCGTTTCTGTGAGTGAAATTATATGCTGCGGAAGTGGTGGGCGTGATTTTGGAAAGAACTTCGGCAGCGGCGTACCTTACATGCTCGCACATATACTCTCTCGCTTTCAGATCAACCGCACAATGCCTTCACAAAGCGTAGCGCGTATTATTCCAGCGTGGCGCCACAGAGAGCACTAAATAACGTGCGACAACGTATGTATGCGCGTTCTGTCTCTCTGCGAGCAACTACAGTAACCCCAGGCTCGCGAAAAGCGGTCGCTCCGCTCGCTCCATCACTCGCCGTGACGTGTGGCGCACAAAAGCAGATACAGGTCTCCGCTGTTACTACCACTTCCTCAACGGAGGAACCGGTATCCTTCCGCACCTCCTCGAAAGTCAGAGCAAGCAGAGATTCGTCATAGGACACCACAATCATTGGCCACTGGAAGCGACTAGTAAGTCCAACCAATGACGTTATTGGCCGGTCGGGGTGGCCGAGCGGTTCTAGGCACAACAGTCTGGAACCGCGCGACCGCTACGGTCGCAGGTTCGAATCTTGCCTCGGGCATGGATGTCCTTAGGTTAGTTAGGTTTAAGTAGTCCTAAGTTCTAAGGGACTGATGACCTCAGAAGTTAAGTCCCATAGTGCTCACAGCCCTTTGGAACAAGGACGTTATTTGGTCAGACGAACAATGTCAGTTCATCAGCAGAAATTAATAATTTGATTTTACCAGCTTGGCAACGTGTACATATTGTGAATAAAAGTGTGTGAATTTACCGCTACAAATGTATATCTTCGTGGGTTAGGATATAGGTCTACCTCGTATCAACTTCGTACAACTCCAGACACAATAGAGCTATTTCTTACAGCAGTGTTAACAGCTTCTGAGAACTTCAAACGCATCGCAACATTCCTCATAACTTCAGTATGCAGTTTCTTTCCATACTGATTCTTCCGTACGATTCTCTTGAACTTCATTCTCGTCCTCACCGTTAGCTGATCTGTATCTGGTTCTGCATTATGCCCTGCAATGCTACATCTGTGTCGGATCAAGAAGTGATCCAACTGGTATTTACCCGTATCTCCCCGTCTTTTTCTTGTACACCGCCACCTCTTGTGATTTTGGAAAGGCGTATCCGCAATTACCTGTTGAAGCTTACTGAAGAACTGAATAAGTATTTCTCCTTTCTCATTCTTCCTAAACTGTTCATAGTCTCCCGTAACTCTAAAACATTCCTCTACTACCGCATTTCAATCTCACAAGATTATTAGATTTTCATCGATCCTTTACCTACTGAATTACCCGTTCAGTATCCTCACATACTGCCTCTATCTAATTCACTCCTCCCTGTTGGCATGCATACATGAACTACACTTGTGTCCTTTAGTTTGCTGTTGATTATCGGAAGAATAGTACTATCAGTCAGTCGTTTAAAGTAACCCACTCCTGTCCTACCCTCCTGTTCAAAACAAATCCCTCTCCACTTACGTCACATTCTGCTGACGTAGACATATTATTTGTCTGACTTTGAGCATGGAATTACGATTGGTATGCGCCTCGCCTCGTTTCTGCTGAGCATGGAGCGACGGTCAGCAGAGAGAAAGGTTGATGAAGGTCTGAGCGTGTGAAAGCGAGGCAGGATTTGTTCCATTTTTCATGTGCCCGAGGTGACGTTGTATTGGAGAGCTGCTTTTGGCAGGATAACACTTTTCTTCTTCATTCGTCGAATCCTTATGTCGGTTCATTGTTGATCTATTCGTCTCTAGGTATTCATATGAGTAGTCATCTCCTATTTCTCAGTATGAAATCTGAGGATGTTGCAATTTGCCATAACGAATATCAGATATTTATACTGCCCGAACAGTTAAATTGGATTCTCGTTGTTAATTAAATGCAATAATGGTCTTGTATGAGAAGGGATTTGAAAAGGTTCGTTGATCTCTTGTCGTCCAGGCTCTTCCTTCTTCCAAATCTTCTGAGTGGCATCTCCTGTTATTGGTGCATCTTGCTTTCTTCTCACTTGTGTCTTTGTTCGTCTTTGGAACGGAAATTGGGATTGGAGGCCTGTTTAATTTCGTTATCGTTTAATCCGTTCTTCTGGCGTCTTCTTGGAAATTGTTGTGTATTCATTTAGCGTATTAGGTTGCTCATGTAGACAGATTGGACAGCCTTACATCATTTTCTTGCTTCTTCCCATGAGTCTTCAGGGGTTGTTACGCGGTTGTTGAATTCCGTATGGTCTGGTAACAGCTAATCTGCGCGTTGAGTTACAGAAACGTGTCGCTTCTTCTTCTGTATGGTGAATTTAAACACACGCTCGTACCTGCTGTAATATGTCCTCCTCCGTTCCGGGTCTGTGGACATCCATCAGCACTCTATGTGCTGCTTTAAACAGTTCGCGATAGAAATGCCAAGTATCTTACACTTTCGCAAAACCATTGTTATAACGCTTGTATGTAGCTTTCGTATTAATAAAGCTCACGTCAGGGTACATGTTGATTCTATCCAGGATGCGTTGCAGCTCTCCAAACTTTTCGCCAGAGGTGTTAATAGCACCTGTTCCTCATCATTGGTCGATTTTCAGTCAACTGAATCCCAGCGTGCTGGTGTTTGTATCAGATTACCCTCCTGAACGTCCGGACCCGGTAGCTGAGTTGTCAGCGGGACGGAATGTCAGGGCTCGGGAACGATTCCCGGCTGGGTCGGAGATTTTCTCCGCTCAGGGACTGGGTGTTGTCTTGTCCTAATTATCATCATCTCATCACCATCGACGCGCAAGTCGCTGAAGTGGCGTCAGATCGGAAGACTTGCAGCCGGCGAACGGTGTAGCCAACGTCACACATTTTATTTATTTTCCCCCTAAATCTACTTCAGACTCTTGCTGATCAAAACTAAGACTATTTACATGTTTAATTAAATAATTCATTCTGCGAATTAATCACTTGTGACTCGTCTTCGTACCGTTCATCTCGTCGATTCTGCCTTTTGCCTGTGTTTGGTGACCACAACTCTATTTCCTGTACCGGTTCATTTCGCGGGTTTTGTCCCGCTGAACCTTGATTTTTCCAGGCTTTCTGCATTCTGGCCATTCCATTTCCATTTCAGTAACTTGGATTTTGTTGTTGAAAACCTCTAAATCTTCCTGCCTTCTTTGCACTGTGATTATATCTCGGGTCATAGCACCGTAGTTTCTAGGACCAAATCTACTATTGTAATTCCGCGGCCCACCAAAGCTACAATTATTATCCGGCCTCTGTGAGTTTCCAAAACCATAGTAATTATTGTTATCCCTTGGGCGATTATCATTTCTTCCAAAACGATTATCTTTCCCTACGTTATTATTGCCATTGTAATTATTATTAAAGACTAATCGATTGCTATTATTCTCTCCACCATTGTTTCCTCTCACTGTACGTTGTTTCTTCGCGTCATCTTCTCTTAACACTCCTTTAAATGTTTGTATATTATCTCCTGCCCTACCAACCAATGACAGCTGATAACGTAACGTTAACTACACTATCCACATTCGTATCAGTTCCCCATCACTGTATGGATTATCTGAACAATGATTCTTTGTTGTCATTTCTTCGAAAAATTTACCTGGTTTCTTTTCTCCTGAATTTTCGAATAACTCTTCCTGCAACAATTCATACTTTATTCTATTTTGGGTTTCCGTGGAACAGTATCGCCTCAAGAATGCGGCTTTAAATTGCTCAAACGATTGCATGGTTCCCGCTATTGCGTCGTCCAGATGCCCACAAATGAAGTCAAGTTTATGTCTAAGTGGCCAATGCTCTGGTAAACCTATCTGGAATTGATTTATAAACCTGCGTGGGTGTAAGCAGTTCCCGCTTTCTTTGTAATGTTGGAATTTTCTGGCTGTCAAAAAGTGATGATTGTCAAATTTTTCTCTTCCATCATACGGCGTTTTTGTTTTCACAACATTATCCGTTCCCTTCTCCTGTGTCATGTTTTCTTGTATTCGTTCTACTATATTTGGGTCCTGAGGTGACAGATTTACGTGTCATTTAGCATCATATCTACGCAGTGGTGTGCAGTTGTCTAAACCGTACCGTTCCTCATGTATCGGTCTGAAAGAGTCGTTTAAATTTCCTGTTACTGGATCAGTGTTTTGTCTTCCTATTTGATTCATATTGACTTGCGGTCTATAAACCGTTATACTATAATTTGGATATTGAGAAATTGGTACATGTGTCGTCGCAACTTGCTCTGTTCTCGCGTCACTCGCGTACGTTCGGAGGGTTGACTGCCGCTCTGGTCTAGCGGTTCTAGGCGCTTCAGTCTGGAACCGCTTGACCGCTACGGTCGCAGGTTCGAATCCTGCCTCGGGCATGGATGTGTGTGATGTCCTTAGGTTAGTTAGGTCTAAGTAGTTCTAAGTTCTAGGGGACTGATGACCACAGATGTTAAGTCCCATAATGCTCAGAGCCATTTGAACCATTTGAACTGCCGCTCTGTTGGACTGCGCGCGTTCACCGTTTCTCGCTCCATTGTCAGCTATGACCGCACATTGCCTGCTTCGCTCACCTGAGTTAACTGTTCTCTTCCCATTTGCTTCTGTTTCATATCGCAATTATTGACTAAACCTCTTGTGGATACACGACTGGATTCTCATGACTTTTTTGTGTTTCCGTTACTGCTACGGAAGATTGCACAACTGGCTTGTTTACTTCTGGATTTCTGTTCATCACTATGTCGGATGATACTACCGATTCCGTTGCCTCACTAGTGATTCTTGTACGGTTCTCGATACACTGTTTCGGTTCTGTACGAAGCTGTTCATACTGTTTCTCAGTTTTCGAGACGATGTTTTCAATACGTGTATCGAATCTTTTTAATGAGGCTCGCGTGACACGTTTTATGACATTGAGCTCTTCGACGATTTGTTGCGCCTTACCAGACGTCTTACGTATTAAATTATCGGCTCGTTGATTAACATTAGACACTGCATCCCTCACCTGATCAACGTCATAACGCATCTTCTTCTGGTCAGCCATTAACGACTGTATAAGTTCGTCCGAGTCTCTCGCCTCGCACCGGAATTTAGTAAACTGTTCATTAACTTCAGTTGGTAGTTTTTGCTTATCTTCCGGGACTTTTTCGAATCCTGCGTAGGTTTCAATTTTGAGAGTATTTAGGACAGCATTTGTCTCTGTTTTTAAATCTCCTAACCTTGCCTTTCCTTCAGTCTTTGAATCAGTTAACCCTGCATTTGTTTCAAGTCTGCTAACCCTGCATTTGTCTGCTTTACGCCCATAGTGAGTTGCTTCATTATTGCGAGCACACTACCTCACTCTTCGCCGTCGTCACCTGTCGCTATTTGATGTCAATTTTGCCGTTCGCGCCTTTCACATGGCGTCTCACCGACCTCCACACATAGTGCGGACGCACTTATACACGTTCTTTCTGTTGAAAACTGTCCCGTATGATTTAGAATCACAATATTTGGTTCAACGTACAGCAGCTGCTTGTCCTCTGATTCTACTTCTGATCCACTAGATTCATCATTTGTTGTACATCAATCTCTATCATGTCAAGATCTTCAGTTTGCCCTATCTGCGATAAATAGTTCAAATGGCTTTGAGCGCTTTGACCCACGAGGATATACATTTGTAGTGGTAAATTCACACACTTTTATTTACAATATGTACAAGTTGCCATGGTGGTAAAATCAAATAATTAATTTCTGCTGATGAATTGACATTGTTCGTCTGACCAAATAACGTCCTTGGCTCAAATGGCTCTGAGCACTGTGGGACTTAACTTCTGAGGTCATCAGTCCCCTAGAAATTAGAACTACTTAAACCTAACTAACCGAAGGACATCACACACATCCATGCCCGAGGCAAGACTCGAACCTGCGACCGTAGCGGCCGCGCGGTTCCAGGCTGTAGCGCCTAGAACCGCTCGGCCACTCCGGCCGGCGATATCTGCGACAATCTCCGTTCTTCTGCCATCACCGATCGTCTAACTATCCTCTGTCTTTCTCGAATTGCGGGAGCCTGAGCTTTCGTCTACATCAAGTTATATGATATTATACATTTCCAAAATACCACAGAAAGTTTTTTAGACTATGTACACATCCATTAGCAACGCCGTCCGTTGTTTGTAGAATTTCAAACCAACTCAACGACGCCGTGAACGAATTTACACGCGCTAGCGAGGTCATGCACAAGCTAATTTTACACAAAGATAAACATTATCTTATTTATTAATACAACCTTTTTTACACTTTAGATCACCCATTTACTGTATTCTGACCACTATACATACACATACATTGGGTAACCTCATCACAAAAACAACAAAACAAAAAAGAATTTTTTTTTCAATTCAAAAATTTTTATTTCATTTTCTAATTTGACTAATTGCCATCCAGGCAGACCAATGGCCATCATGGCAGGGTGGCCATTCTGTAAGGTTTTGAGGACAGAAGGACAACTGTGTAAGCTGTAAATATTTTGGATTTATGTTGCAATCTTATTACAGAAATACACGCATTTACACAGTTTTCAATGTGACAATGTTACGACAGTTGTCAAAGGAACGCATCCTGTCTTCAGAAAGTGAAATAATGGTAAACACAACTGTAAATTTTAACCAGAAGTTTCTTTACAAAATTATTTTTACAACTACGCCATGGTGTTGGCCAGTACTACGATAAATCATCCGAATCCAGTCCAACGTTTGGTACTATGCGGGATGAAGATCATGTCTACGTAGGGTGGTTGGTTTTGTGACAAGTTGGGCAAAAGTTTACCCAAGGTCACTCGAGTTTACGGTGGACGCAAGCTGGTAAACCAGCAAGTTTACGCCTCTGCTCACAGAATTTACCTTAGCTGCGATGAGCTTTCGTCTGAATAGCTGCTCTCGTCCTCTGAAATTCCTATAAAAACTAATTAAGCCTTTGCTGATTTTTCCAGCGAAAATTCTCCCTATGGTTCTCGTTTTGCGAGAAAACATGTAGTCATCCCTAGTCTTGGAATGTGGTGGTATGAACACGCGTGGCTTGAGCAGCAAGCGTATTAAAATGCCCTCACAGTCCCCGCAAGAACAATTAACTATCTGGCTGGTTTGTTTCTCCACAGTTCGAGCTCAACGATGCTACAGCTAATACCTAGCTGAATGTCAGCCGCAGTGAACGCAGTATTCACCTAATTTTCTCCCTCTGCATCGTACAGAGAGTTATGTGCCCTGTTCTACACTTGACGCCAGTTCAGAGAAGAGTCCCAAAAAATTTTGCTCTTGTCTTTCTCATAGCCGAACTGTCTCGCCACCTGGGTTCTTTCGTTCTCCACGTCACAGCTTTTTTCGACCAATGGGAGTGCTACTTTTATTTTGTGGAAACTGTCTCTGCCAATCGCAAGGGCCCCACCATTAAACTACGTCGAAATCTCTGCACCTTACTCCTTCCTAGTTCGTCTCCACCAGTCAGATGTTGTGTGTCCACTCCAGATGCCTAAAAGATAAATGTGTACATCACATGGCCGGCCGGAGTGGCCGAGAGGTTCTAGGCGCTTCAGTCTGGAACCGCGCGACCGCTACTGTCGCAGGTTCGAATCATGCCTCGGGCATGGATGTGTGTGATGTCCTTAGGTTAGTTAGGCTTAAGTAGTTCTAAGTTATAGGAGACTGATGACCTTAGAAGTTGTCCCATAGTGCTCAGAGCCATTTGAACCATTTGTACATCACAAGTGTACCACTCGCCGCATCACTGGTTTTGTTCGTATCCATTTGTAATTCCGAAACGCTATTTTCTAAAGCTTCTTTCTGTCCTACATGTGGTGGCCCGTTACTTGCTATCCAGAATGCGTCACCTGTCCGGTCGCTGATTGTCCGCAGCTCGTGGTCGTGCGGTAGCGTTCTCGCTTCCCACGCCCGGGTTCCCGGGTTCGATTCCCGGCGGGGTCAGGGATTTTCTCTGTCTCGTGATGACTGGGTGTCGTGTGGTGTCCTTAGGTTAGTTAGGTTTAAGTAGTTCTAAGTTCTAGGGTACTGATGACCATAGATGTTAAGTCCCCTAGTGCTCAGAGCCATTTGAACCATTTTTAGAACCGGTCACTGACTCCCACCACGGGACGCCCCCTAAGAGGTTTCCATGGTGCCTCCTGTGGTGCAGCCTGTGCTTCTTCCCGTGCCTGCTTTCACAGAAAACCTTTCCTCTCGCATGCATTATATAGGAGCGGTGTTTTAATACCGTCAATTGTCATCCCTTTTGCATTACACACGTAAGTACAAATCTGCTTATTACCGCCAAAGTGAGTTAGGTGTCATCCCATTACGATGTATAAAACTCGTATTGAAGGTGCAACATTGACCTGCATTTATTTTGCCACCTTGTATTTAAAATACAAGTAACGTTAAAGGGTAAGAATGTTCATTTTACATACAAAATAAAAATTGCAGGAGTCAGCAATCTTGTTATAATACAGTATTTCATACGCAGGGGTGCCATGCTCTTGCATAGTTTGTAAAATTTTTTTGATGATATCGTTTTTTCAGCAGTCCATAGCATATATTTGTTGGTCTACACCTAAAATACGTTAAACTCAGTGCTTCAGATGTTATCACAGTATACAAATTGGTCCGTTAGCAATTACCATACTGTCTTGTTGGCAATGTTATGGCGTGTGGTTAACTTCTTACACCTCCTTCGCCCCATACACAAATCATAATCTTCTTTATGCGATATGCACTCCAATAAATGAACCTCCCAGTTTCCTTTCTAACAGTTACCATTAGTTTCACTTTTAACCATCCCCAAAGAGTGTAACACCTCACATCAAGATAGTCATAACATATTTCATGACTTTTATCTTGTACATGTTTATTTTTTTTACTTTCCTTTTTATGCACTAAACCGCCAGCTGGTCCTCTACGAGGAGAATGTTGAAAAGTATATACTGACATGAGACACCGGTCACACACAAAGTAAAAGTAGGATTCTGCGAATCTTCACTCGCGTTTGAGTAAAGACAACGAGTTTTTATCGGTCAAAAATGGCTCTGAGCACTATGGGACTTAACTTCTGGGGTCATCAGTCCCCTAGAACTTAGAACTACTTAAACCTAACTAACCTAAGGACATCACACACATCCATGCCCGAGGCAGAATTCGAACCTGCGACCTTAGCGGTCGCGAGGTACCAGACTGTAGCGCCCAGAACCACTTGGCCACTCCGGCCGGCTTATCGGTCACTCGCACCAGAATAAATAGCGAATTATTTAATTAGCGCCATCGGTGAGTGCTTATGACATCGATTTGCTCTGTCTGGGCCGCCCAGGTTCTGATAATGGAGCCACACACTATGTGATCAAAAGTATTGGGACACCCCCAAAAACAATTTTTTTTCATATTTGGTGTATTGTGCTGCCACCTACTGCCAGGTACTCCATATCAGCGACCTCAGTAGTCACTAGACATTGTGTGAGAGCAGAATGGGAGCGAAACTCTCGAACGTGGTCAGGTGACTGGGTGTCACTTGTGTCATACGTCTACTCCACTGTTTCCGATACGACAGAGTGGAAAGGTGATGGGGCACGTACAGTACAAAAGCGTACAGGCCGACCTCGTCTGCTGACTGACAGAGGGTCGTAATGTGTAATAGACAGACATCTGTCCAGACCACCACACACAAACACACACACACACACACACACACACACGCACACACACACACACACACACACCACAGTAGTCATTAGACATCGAGAGACAGCAGGACGGGGCACTCCGAGGAACTCACGGATGCTGGAGATTTCCACACCCCCAAACATGCCTCTGTCCACTGTTTCAGATGTGATAGTGAAGTGGGAACGTGTAGGGATTCGTACAGCATAGACCTCGTCTGTTGCCTGACAGAGACGGCTGACAGTTGAAGAGGATCGTAATGTGTAGTAGGTAGACATCTGTTCAGAGCACCACACACGAATTCCAAACTGGATCAGGATCCACTGCAAGTGCTACGACAGTTAGGCAGGAGGTGAGAAAACTAGGATTTCATGGTCGAGCGGCTGCTCGTAAGGCACACATCACGCCGGTTAATACCAAACGACGCCTGGATTGATGTAAGGAGCGTAAACATTGGACTATTGAACAGTGGAAAAACATTCTGTGGAGTGACAAATCATGGTACACGATGTGGCGATCCGTTTGCAGTGTGTAGTAATGGCGAATGCTCGGTGGACGTCATCCGCCAGCGTGTGCGGTACCAACAATAAAATTCGGAGTTTGTTGTGTTATGGAGTGGTCGCGTTTTTCATGGAGGGACTCGTACTCCTTGTTGTTTTGCTTGGAACTATCACAGCACAGGTCTACATTGGTGTTTTAAGCGCGTCCTCGCTTCCCATTATTGAAGAGCAATTTGGGGATGGCGACTGCATCTTTCAACACGATAGAGCAACTGTTCATAATGCACGGGCTGTGGCGGAGTGGTTACACGACAATAACATCCCTGTAATGGACTGGCCTGCAGAGAGTGTTGACCTGAATCCTATCCAACCCCTTTGGAATGTTTTGGAACGCCGACTTCGTGCCAGGTCTCCGCCCGACATCGATACCTCTCCTCAGTGCAGCACTCCGTGAAGAATGGGCTGCCATTTCCCAAAAAAACTTCCAGCACCTGACTGAACATACGCATCAAGGATGAATTCCAGCATTACCGATGGAGGGCGCCACTAACTTGTAGTCATTTTCAGCCATGTGTTCGGATACTTTCGATCACACAGTGTATTTCTGGACAGAGATTCGAAAGCATAGAGATTCGAAAGCATAGAGCCCTGTGACGTCACGATTTGTCAGCCCTGAGTCGCTTCAAATAGCGGAGCGTCAACAAATGCGCAAAAAGATTACAGAGCTCTGAAATTAGTGACGTGTGAAGGGTGTTAGTGGTGTTACATTAGCACAAAATGTCACCACAGTTTTGCACAACACCACCGAGGCTGCGTCACACGTTCTGAAGGTCGTCACAGGCGCTAATACATTTCATATCTCTTTTTAACCTATCACTGAATGACAGAGCAACACAGAAACAATTAGTTCCGGTCGCTTTGCATTGCGAGTTTAACTCTTTCTTGCAGTTTTCGCATACAAAAAGTGTCGTTAATAGTTAGTAATATTACGCATACAACAGATTTTGCTTGGTCGTTCGCATTAATCGAAAATCTTGTTTTGAAATATGGAACCAAAAAAAAAATTTTTTTTTCCAATCTGTGTGAAATCTTACGGGACTTAACTGCTGAGGTCATCAGTCCCTATGCTTACTCACTACTTAATCTAAATTATCCTAAGGACAAACACACACACCCATGCCCGAGGGAGGACTCGAAACTCCGCAGGGACCAGCCGCACAGTCCACGACTGGAGCGCTTTAGACCACTCGGAAATATGGAACCGTTTAGGAGATAAAGCGGACGGCGTGTTAGGTCTTACGCCATACAAATATACGTCATGTGTTAGCATCTTCTTAAAACTCAGACGGTGTTTGGGTACATTGGTTCAAATGGCTCTGAGCACTATGGGACTCAACTGCTGAGGTCATTAGTCCCCTATAACTTAGAACTAGTTAAACCTAACTAACCTAAGGACATCACAAACATCCATGCCCGAGGCAGGATTCGAACCTGCGACCGTAGCGGTCTTGCGGTTCCAGACTGCAGCGCCTTTAACCGCACGGCCACTTCGGCCGGCTTGGGTACATTGCCCGGTGTCTTACCAACATCAAAATCACTTTGAAAGATATGTTCCCCTCCTATACAGCGGACTGCCTCTACCATAAAAGAAATAAAAGATATAAAGTGAAAGAGATGTAACTCCATTTATAAAGTTTGAGAGGAATACCAGTAAGCGTAGGAAAATGCGTAACGTAGACAAATGCCGGCCGTTGTGGCCGAGCGGTTGTAGGCGCTTCAGTCGGGAACCGCGCGACCGCTACGATCGCAGGTTCGAATCCTGCCTCGGACATGGATGTGTGTGGTGTCCTTAGGTTAGTTAGGTTTAAGTAGTTCTAAGTCTAGGGGACTGATGACCTAAGATCTTAAGTCCCATAGTGCTCAGAGCCATTAGAACCATTTGAAAAGACGAATAACATACTTGACATACAAGGATCAGGAGGGAATGGAAGACCAAGATCTAAGTGTTCTTGTTAAAAAGTGTGTAAAGGAGGGGTGTAGTTTCTCACCTCTAATTCTCAATCATCCTAGAACCAGTGTGGAAAATAAAATGAAATTATAAGACTAAGATCATTTTGAACTGATATTAGTGGTAAGTTCCGTTGCTATCCTTAGGAATCGTTGAATGCAATGAAAAGTCTAATGAGTACATAACATGGGCTGCCAGTAAACTGAAGAGAGATGAAAGTAATGAGAAGTAACATAAATGAGATTAGTGAGGAGCTGAACATCAGAATCGGTGGTGACAAAGTAGGAAGTCGGAAGAATTCCTCTACCTTAGGAGCAAAATCTTGCATAAATAACGAGGTAAGGAGGATATGAGGAGATGAAAAGCAGAACAACACAGGCAAAGAGGGGAATCCCGGTCAAGAGCAGTCAACCTTCTATCAAACGTGGACCTTAATCTGACGAAGAAATCTCTGGAAAAATACTTTCGGAGCACAGCATTGTACAGTAATGAAACATGGACTGTGGGAAAAGTGGAACAGAAGAGAATCGAAGCGTATGAGATGTGGCGCTACTGAAGGCTGTTGAAACTTGGCTGGATTGGTAATGTAAGGAGTGAAGAGGTTCTCCGCAGAATCGGAAAGTCGGCAAGGAATGAAATATATGGAAAACTTTGCCAGAAGAAAGGAACATGTGGTAAAATATCATTGAATAAACTCTATGGTACGACAGGTAGCTGTAGGTGGTAAAAACTGTAGGAGAAGACAGATATTACAATAAATCCAACAAATAATAGAGGACGTATGGTGATAGTGTTGAGTTGCAGAGGTTGGCACAGGAGAGGAATTTGTGATGGGCTATATTCAACCAGCGAGAAGACATAATAAAAGAAATATGGAGTTATATTTACTGTTTATAACCTACAACAATATGCCTATTTCGCCAGCCTAATGCAACTTGTATTACCGGTTGCTCAATGTCACAGACGATGAGTAATGATTGGAGTATTAGAACACGAAACAATCTCAAATATTACTGAAAACGAAAAAGGCTGTTCTGCTTGTCTGAACTGTATCGCAATTAATTCACGTCAGCGCACTGTTGCCGACAGACCCCGCCACCCACTTCCCTGTTAATCACGTTGCTCGTTGAGTAATTTCGTTGGCAGTTTAATGATTACTTCTTCATTGAATTATACATAACGAGCGGAGTTAATACCGGTCCCCCACCGAACCGGTCTGTAATAGGAATGAACAGCCCGTTAACATGCATTTGCCGCCTGCTTGGTGCTGCTGACAATATTTGACACCCCCCTTGGCTGGTTCGCTGAAGTGGAAGCATCGCCAAAGGCAAATCCAGTAGCAGTAAGAACACTGGAAACGTTACTCAATATATGAATTCCACAAATACTATCTAAGGGGAAAAAAAGAAAGAAAAATGCACCACCAAGAAATTGTCCAAATGGGACAGAAATCGGTAGATTTGACGTACATGTACAGACGGACAATTGATTACAATTCCAGAAAAATTGAAAGATTTATGCACGAGAAATGGGTTCAAAAACTGAGCAAATGAATACTGGTTAGTCGACCTCTGGAAATGATGCAAGCAGTTATTTGAAGTGACACTAACTGATAGAGTTGATGTGTGTCCTCCTGAGGAATATAGTGCCAAATTCTGTCCAATTGGCGGGTTCTATGGGCAAAATCCCGAACTGGATGGAGGGTCCTGTCAGTGATGCTGCAGACGTTAATTGGGGACATATCCGGCAATCCAGGAGGCCAGCGTAGTGCTTGGCAAGAACGAAATCAAGCTCTAGAATTTCTCGTTGTGTTTGAACGGGCATTATCTTGCTATAATGTAAGCCCAAGATGGTATGGGTGCCAGGGATGGCAACCAAAGCGATCCTGCTATGAAGTGGCGTCCTTGACCATCACTCCTGGTTTAGGGTCGTATGCCGTCCCCAGACACGTCTTCTTGTGGTCAGGGGGGCTCAGTTCGAAGAGGGAGATATCACTGAAAAATAGTTCGACACCAGTCACGAGATTTCAGGCCAAAGAGGTGCCTGGAGAGACGGACAGCGATGGGATACCAACGTGAATGCCACCCCCATTTGGCCCGACAACCAAGAGTGCGGGTCTGGGGTGTCATTTCTTTTCACAGCAGAACCCTTTCGTTGTCAACCACGACACCCTTCCACCAAAGTGGCCCGTCAACTATATTTTATGCTCCGTTTTCTTGCCCTTCATGGCAAGCCATCTTGGGCTTACGTTTCAGCAAGATAATGCCTGCCCGTACATGGCGAGAGATTCGACTGCCTGTCTTAGTGCTTGTCAAAGCCTACTTTGGCCAAGGCTCCTAGACCAACTGCGGATTTTGACAATCTAACTGGCCAACTGGAGAGACTTCGCCACGCTGTCCCTCAGGCGGACCCACATGTCTGTCGTCCCAAGCCAAATAACTGCTTGCCCTTAGGCCTATGGGCTATGCTCAATCTGCAAAGTTCTTTCTTTCGAATAAATCATTCAATCTTTCAAAAATTTTTATCATTTGTACGTCTTCTCATCTATCGATTTCCGATTCATTCGGATAACACTTTCGTGATGCGTCGTTTTTCCCTCTGTTAGTGCATTTTATGTTTAAAAAATATACGTGCGTGAAATGAAGAAAAATTTTAGGAAATCTTCTTTTTCTTTCGTAGTGCTACTACCGCCAATAATGGTTCCACTGAACTCAGATTTGGCATATTTATTCTATTTTATCTGTCAGATGACCTTCCTGTCACCTCAGTTCTTACAGGGGGACCCTCCAAACTGTATCACGGATTTTGATGCGCTTCAAATATGTTGTACAGGCGTTCACCCAGAGTACCTGGCTATCCGGGTTTTTAGCGACTGGCCTTGGTTTTTGAGAAAATTTATTTGAAATTCATTGCGCGCTTTGTATACCCGTAACATTACTTTTATTCCGATCAAGTCAGCGTAACGCAGAGGTAAAGATTCGCTACTACCGCGCTGCAGGTACCGTATTCGAATCTTGCTGCTTTACTTTTTTTTCGACATCGACCGAATTTTTCAATTTTGTTTTAAATAATATCAGCAAACAGTGTAAGGCGTGTGAAATTATAAAGATATATTGAGTTATAAATTTTTTCTGTCATACAATACTACAATATCTTATTTTTCATCGTCCACATTGCTTGATGTGCCAGAACAATATTGTGGATGATGCTTATCATAGAAACTACCGAAGCACTCGTTTTCGCAGCACCACGCTTATTTTATGAAAGGAGTCGTCTTGTAGGCGCACCGTTTCTTCATGAGCGATGCCGGAAAACACAATTCTTTTGCGTTCAAAAAGATTTCCCTTTCAACCGCTAATTTCGATGGGAACCATGCGTATCCAATCATGCTTTCAAAATTAGGTGCCCTGAATTGATGTAGGATTAGCGAATGTAATTTTATCGAATCTTCCCTAGAAGCGATCTCTCTATTGTCTTTCATCAAGTCGGGAGCATTGTGAATCATTTTCGTGAAGATTTTCATCTGTCGGTAAAAAAAAAAAAAAAAAAAAAAAAAAATCGCAGGGCTGGAAACAGGGCGTGCACTTTGGTGAGACTGAAAATATCTTTTTGTTTCGCACACCTTACACTGTCTGTTGATATTATTTGAAATAAAATTGAAAAATTAGTACATTGAGCAGGATTCGAAAACGGTACCCTCGGCGCGGTGGCCGTGAAACTTTACCGCTGCGCTACGCTCACTTGCTCGGAATACATGTAATGTTACGGGTATACAAAGCTCGCAATGAAATTCTAAATGAATTTTCTCAAAAATCAAGGCCCGTCGCTAAAAATGGTGAAATGGCTCTGAGCACTATGGGACTTAACATCTGAGGTCATCAGTCCCCTAGACTTAAAATTACTTAAACCTAACCTAAGGACATCACACACATCCATGCCCGAGGCAAGATTCGAACCTGCGACCGTAGCAGCAGCGTGGTTCCGGACTGAAGCGCCTAGAACCGCTCGGCCACAGCGGCCGGCCCGTCGCTAAAAAGCTGGTTAGCCAGGAACTCAGGGTAAGTGCCCCTACAACATATTTGAAGCGTATCAAAATCCTTGATTTACAGTATGGAGGGTCTCCTTGTTAGTTAGCTGACGAAGGCAAATCGTACCCGTCCCTTGTCTGGCAATCGTGCAAACTTCCACGTATGTGAGATCGTATTGTAATTGTTTGTGTGTCGTGTTGCCTGAGGCAGAAAGCCGGAGCTAAACCGACATTTGTCCAAGCGAGTGTGGGAAACCTTCTAACAACCATACTCAGACTGGTCGGTACGTGGTCGTTAATCGACTTCGCGAATTCGATCAGGGTCTGGATCTCTTCCTTATTTTCGAATTAATTATGTGCTATTCCCGCTCAGTTTCCTGACGAGTACCTAGAAGGCAGCAGACTGCTGCAGACAAGCTGATGTCGCCTTCCCTGACCTCCAGAAGGCGTTCGACAGATATTCGCGCTGTCACCTAGTGAATTAAATACACGGTCCAGTCACAACAACGTGACCGCCACCTATGTTCGACAGCAAAGTGGAATAAGCAATCACAGACGACAGATGTCAGCACTAGCGTTGTTACAGAAAACATGTGGGAAATGCAGAGAACACTGCATTCCGTTGTTGCCGTCGTGTTCTGTAAGGCACAGTGGATCAACACAAGGATGTATCTTTTCCTTGGAAAAACGTTTATTTCTCCTCAGCACGATGGTATCTTCCAGCAAGACAAAGCAACGCGTCACACAGATGGCGTGCTTTTAAAAGCATCTGGATGAACTTACTCCCCTGATCACCAGACTCCCCGGATTTAAGCCCAGTCAGTAATCTGTAGGACCACACCGATCGGGCTGCTCCTGTCACGAATACTCAACCGAGGAACTTAGCGCAGCTGTTCGCGGTACTGGTGTCGCCACGGCTCCAAATCCGTGTCGTTACGTTTCAGAACCTCACTGAGATTCTTCCTGCAAATCTTGCACTGGTCTGCGCTGCAAAAGTTGATTAACCAGACTTTCGACAGTAGATGACTGGACAGCGTACGTGATGCCAATCTCTTCAGATACCGGATATTTAAAAAGTGGTTTCGCCTTAAATTCAGAAGAATGTGCGCTTCCATATTTTCATGTCCATTTATAAGAACGACAAAATACTACTCATCCCCTGAACGAGCCGGTTTGCAGGGTTGTAGATGGTGTGTACTGGGCACTCACGTGATGCCGCATCGCTGACGGCGATCAAGTGATGTGTATGTTGCAATCGGTTGTACAGGATCAATGTAGTAAGATGAGTCACCGTATAGACGGAAGAGACCTCTAGCTGTCACACTGTGAACGAATCTCCTTGATTTAGAGACTTATCAACATTTTCTGTCCAACGTGTATAGAATGGATGGTGTACCGCACATACCCTGCCGTGAAAAGATTCTACCCGACGCGGAGTGCAGACGAGTCCTGTCTATAACTAGTTTCAGACTCGACAGGAACTAGTTCTGTTGGGGTAATCGATATCCATCTCAACCAGTTTCCGAGTGAAGAGAGATCGGCACAATAAACTTTTGGAGCCAGGTACGGAAAGGCTGTTACTCACATAGGCACATAGATATGCACGTCTTTATTGATCCAAACAACATAGAACCTAAAACGATATTGACTGACGTCGTGTAGCGTTTCCCGGAGAGTCGAGGTTTTTTTCTGCTTTCAAATGATGCGAGGGGTCTAGCGCACGGACGAGGCTTAATTCGCAGCCTGTGGAGAGTCAAATAATTCAGTGTATGGAGGTAGCTCTCTGTTGTTTATAGGGTTTCGTACCTCAGTCGGTAGAAATGGAGGTCTTATAGGACCACCTGCTTATCTGTCCGACGATGGAGACCCACTTTCCTTAAAAATGGTTCAAATGGCTCTGAGCACTATGGGACATAACATCTTAGGTCATCAGTCCCCTAGAACTTAGAAACCTAAGTAACCTAAGGACATCATACACATCCATGCCCGAGGCAGGATTCGAACCTGCCACCGTAGCAGTCCCGCGGTTCCGGACTGTAGCGCCTAGAACCGCACGGCCACCAAAGGCCGGCCCAGTTTCCTCAGAAACAGGTAGAGGGATCAAGTACAGATTTATGTCACATGCTAACGTTCATGGACACTGGACGTTGAGAAAGATTCTAAGTCAGTGCACTCAAAAGACACGACCATTCACAGCACATATTTTAGCTCTCGCTAACTCAGTTAAACCTGTAAGGTATTTCCCGTTGACATAGAACCACGAAAGTTGGCAAGAAGCAGGTTCCAGGAAATGGTGAATTTGTAACTGTATACATCTGTTTGCCTGCCGTTATGTTAAAGACACCTTCTTCTCAGGAAGCTGTAGACTATCAACTTCAAATTTGTGTGACACATTCAGACCTGTGTCCCTTGACGGTATGGAATCTTTAATATCCATGTCAATGCGATGTAAAGATACCGCCATTTATGTGACATATTTTGATACCAGAAAACTCACTCAACCTATTCCTGGAAGTATGTCCCGTCTTTGCAACTAAATGAAGTATTTTCAGTGGCTGTTTCGAATGTTGTCAATCAGTGTGTGTGGTCCCTTAACAATCCCGATGGAAGGACAGTTGGCACACTGTAATCATACACATGTGCAAGACACAGCGGAAAGCGCTAGTGAAGTGTTGTAATAAACGTGGCTGAAAAATCTCCATGAGCACACACATTCACTAGTGGCATTGGAAATCGCCACTGAAATTGCTTCCCAAAAAAAAAGAAGCGAAACGCGTATGACAAAAAACAAACTGTTTCAGTTTTAAACAAGGCTGTCTCTCACCAACCGTATGTATGTTTCAGCATAGGAATGAGGCATCCAACCGGTTGAAAATAACTGTTTGGTGTACAGGTTTCGACAACTCTAAGGATGTCTTCATTACTATAAAATTTTGAATAACCATAAAGATACATTGCGAGAAAGCTTTGGTCAGAGTTTCGAGCACATATGCTCAAGTCAAAAATTCAAATTGAACACGTTCATGTCTTTGGCACATATGCCTTGCTAGGAACATCATTACATTTCATTCTAATCAAGATATCCTTTGAGCTATCTAAATCTAAGTAAATGTACAAAATGTGTGCAAATTCCAAAGGGACCAAACTGCTGAGGTCATCGGTCCCAGACTTACACACTTCTTAAACTAACTTAATCTAAGAACAACACACACACCCATGCCCAAGGGAGGACTCGAACCTCCGGCGGGAGTAGGCGCACAATCTATGACATGGCGCCTGAAACCGCGCGGTTGTCAATGTACCAAACAGTTATTTCGAACCGGTTGGCTGTGTAATTGTTATGCTGAAACTGTTTAGCATTTATTTACAAAGACTGAACATACCCCTATGAATTTTGAACAAGAGAAGAGGGAAAAAATGACGATCACTCATCAGAACCCATAGTGTACTTCCCGTTCACCTAGAATCGTGACACTTGATGAGAAGCGGTCTTTTACAGCACAGGCAAAGGAAAATATCCGAAAACTGTTAGTTTGCAATTTATATCGCGGGAATAAAATATTTGTCCGCAGCTCGTGGTCGTGCGGTAGCGTTCTCGCTTCCCACGCCCGGGTTTCCGGGTTCGATTCCCGGCGGGGTCAGGGATTTTCTCTGCCTCGTGATGACTGGGTGTTGTGTGATGTCCTTATGATAGTTAGGTTTAAGTAGTTCTAAGTTCTAGGGGACTGATGACCATAGATGTTAAGTCCCATTGTGCTCAGAGCCATTTGAACCATTTTCATTTGAATAAAATATTTGTTGCGTTGTCCGATTGCCTTTATGTCCATCTTTTAAGACACCTTTCCTTTGCAAACGTGCAGCCACATCACGTTGAAATCTATGTCACGTATTAAAGTGTGAGGGCGCTTTGGGTGTAAAAAAATTAAGCTTTTTCGTGATTGCAATAATAAGAGTTATGTTGCATGTTTTGATATATCACTAGCTTCGACATCGAAAACAGGCAGAAATCGTCGTGATTCTCGATTTCCGGGATGCATGACCTGTCTGTATACAAAACTAAGTTCGTACGTAACCCTCAGTTCGCGTGTCCTCCTCGCGCTTAATCCGGATTTTGTTTATTTTTCTCATCATGAGTTCGGCCGGCACAATCAGGTCACATTCCACTTGATCAGAGATGTGTACTTCAACATTCTCGGCGAGCAAGTGTTGACTTTTTCTCCACATCTTAGCGATGATTAGGCTGTAGACACTCCCTTAGTGCCGGCCGCGGTGGCCGTGCGGTTCTGGCGCTGCAGTCGGGAACCGCGGGACCGCTACGGTCGCAGGTTCGAATCCGGCCTCGGGCATGGGTGTGTGTGACGTCCTTAGGTTAGTTAGGTTTAAGTAGTTCTAAGTTCTAGGGGACTTATGACCTAAGATGTTGAGTCCCATAGTGCTCAGAGCCATTTGAACCATTTGAACCACTCCCTTATTCCGAGATTACAATGTATGTCTTCACAGGGCTGCACCTACTCGTTCCTGTTTTGACGAACACTGAAGAACATCATGGTACCACGACGGCTCGTGAAGTATCCCTGTTTTAACAGCGTAGAAGATATGTAAGTCTGCAGACTTTCGTGGCCATTGTCACTGAAGTTAAAATCTTCTGGGTTATTAGGCCGCGTCATGTTTCTTCTAAAATGTTCGACGTTTCGACCCCTCTTCTGGGATCTTCTTCAGGATCTTTTGCTGTCCACTATTGCTACAACACTGTTCTAGCAGTAGTGGACACCAAAAGATTCTGAGGAAGACCCCAGCAGAGGGGTCGAAACGTCGAAAATTTTAGAACAGTGTTTTAGCAGTAGTGGACTCCAAAAATCCTAAGGAAGATCCCAGCAGAGGGGTCGAAACGTCGAACATTTTAGAAGAAACATGACGCGGCCTAATAACCAAGAAGATTTTAACTTCAGCGTAGAAGATATGTGGGACTTTTTGGGACAATGGATGAAAGGCAGCAATCAATACCCGCTCAGTGTGGTAGGTTTACGATATGGAAAGGGTTGTGTCGCAGGAGACGACTTTTGTTGTCGCTGCTGCTAGTCGCGGACAGTGGTCGGAACATCATGTAGCCTCTACTTGCTGGTCACAGTGTGCTGCTGGTTTGTACGAGTAGGTAGCGGCTAGTTGAGTGTCGTACAAACGTCATTCCTCGTTTATAAGGTCGAACAAACTAATTCTCATAGCTAGGAAATGACTGATTTGTTCGTCCAGCTCGTGGTGAGTCAGGTAAACATTTGTGAATTGAAACACGAAGACCTTAAAAAAAAATAAAGAAAAGGGTTCGCGACTGGATTACTGGAGGAGGAAATGTGGGTGTTTCTGCTTTGCTTTTGGAGAGAGGTGGTCTTGTAGCATCCACTTGCCTACAGAAATAGACTATGGTTAACTGAAGCGAAGTTTGATGACAAACTGCCTATTTCCTTCTGTCTCGGGTTCTTCGGCCGACGTTCGTCCGATGATTTTACTGACGCTTCGGCAGCACGAGTGACTGACATTGTCAAAGATTCACCGTCCATAGCCGGTGG
Organism: Schistocerca piceifrons; assembly: GCF_021461385.2. Classification (NCBI taxonomy): domain Eukaryota; kingdom Metazoa; phylum Arthropoda; class Insecta; order Orthoptera; family Acrididae; genus Schistocerca; species Schistocerca piceifrons. The sequence goes on from NC_060146.1 coordinate 124,337,701, forward strand.
TGAACTAGAGCGAAAACTCGCGGCCGCAGACTATATGTACCTGGCGCGCCAACGTCCGAAGGTTTCTCCGCGGTCATATCCGGTGCGGTTCTCCTCTTGCTACCTGCGACGGTCGTTTGCTGCAGTAGGGGAAGCCAGGATCCGTTTAGCTTAAGGCTTTCTTCTTTCGTGTTGAAGCTATTGCCGCGATTGTGTATTTCTACAGATTCTCTGAACAAGCGGTTGTAATAGTGCTCCTCTAGAGCCAGGACTTTCGTGTCGGTGAATTTTATTGCATGGTCGGTCTCACTCAGCGCGTGCTCTAACACGACCGACTTCACCACCAGGCCCTACCTGCGATGTTGCTTATGTCTTTTGATCCTAATGTTGTCTGATTCCCCCAAGACTTCACAAAGCTCTTCCATGCATGGCTCACCACGTGGATTAGCAATTTCTACGAACAGCTGGAAGGCGTCGTCATATGTAGTCCTCTTAGTCCAGAGGTGGCCAACTTCTTTATGGAATATTTAGAAGCACAGGCACTGGACTCGACGACTTGTAAACCAAAGGTACGTCGATGATATTTTTGTTGTGTGGAGCCACAGTGAAGAATAGCTCGGTGACTTCCTAAGACACTTCAACAGCCTCCATGCCAACATAAAATTTACTATGGGAGTAGAAAAGGACAAAAACTTACATTTCTAGATGTGGTGGTCACAAGGGATGGCGAAAACCTGGGACACGGCGTGTACCGAAAACGGACACACACGGACCGATACCTCCATAAACTATCAAACCACCACCCGAGTCAGAAAAGAGGCATGATTCATAGGCTCGTGACGCGAGCACGACGATTATGTGAGCCGCAGCACCTCACACGCGAAATGCAACACCTGGAAAGTGTTTCGAGAAGTAGGGGGTACTCCACGAATTATATTAGAAGTTTAACAAAGCCAGACATTCGGCGAAGTAAGAAATCAGAAGAAGAAATGTCGGGTACAGCCTTTCTGCCATACATTCCCAGAGTGACGGGAAGAGTCGGCCTTATATTGCACAAACACGGCGTAAAGGCAATTTTCAAACCGACAAGGAAGATCAATGAATGTCTGAGATCGGCAAAGGATAAAAGGGACCCACTTGCAATGTCAACAATATACCGCATACCAAGCACATGCGAAAAAGTTTATGTCGGAATGACTGGACGATCAATCAACACCAGGATCAAAGAACATAAGCGACATTGCAGGCTAGGGCAAGTGGAGAATTCGGCCGTGGCAGAGCATGTGCTGAATGAGACCAACCATGTAATAAAATTCACCGACACGGAAGTGCTGGATGTAGGGAAGCACTATCACACCCGCTTGTTCAGAGAAGCTGTAGAAATACACAAACACGGCAATAGCTTAACAAAAAAGCCTTACGGTAAACTGATCCTGGCTTTCCGTACTGCAGCGAACGACCGTCGCACTTAGCAAGAACAGAATCGCACTGGAAGTGACTGCTGTCAATCCCTCGGACGTTGGCACACCAGGTACATATAGCTCGACTCTAGTTCACCACCGTCAATGGAGGGTGAAGCTTTGACATTGCCAGCCACTCGTGCTGCCGAAACGTCAGTAAAATCAGACGAACGTCGGCCGAAGAACCCGAGACAGAATCAAATAGGCAGTTGGTCAACAAGTGACCACGAAATCTTTAATAATTTTGTAAATTTTGATGAATTACTTCAGTTGGTGACTACCCAACTTACGGGAAAAGATACAGTGATGAGAAGGGCAACTCCACGTAAGAACAAACTATGTACATATCGCCTGGGCAAGTGGTGATAGCCTGAAATCTATTCGGTACTTCAAGAGTTCCTCACAAGGAAATATCTACCTCCCTCTAAATATTTATCTAGCCATTTGGCAGTATTTACCAAGGCAAGATTTATCTATTTACCTTAGTTATTCTGGCTATATTACTCTAATTTAGGTGGGCTGTTATAATTGGATACAAAACTTGAGTCTTTTGTTAACATTTTTATAGGTTTTGTTTTCTATTGTGCATTAAGAAACAAACAAGCATAATTAAAACAAACTTGGCCCATGAACACTTTGTAACAATATTGCAAATTGTTCAGAATCGCCTGTTAGTTAGAGGTGATAATCATTTGAGTTGATTATGTCGTGTTGATCCACATTGAGAACAGTGGTCTCATCACGGATTCCGTGATCAGCTTCGTCATGTTCGAAGGGGTTAGGCTGCCAAGTAGCATGAGATGACGGGCAGCCACTGAAAGGAGTGCTTGGTAATGGCTAGTGAGTAAATCAAAATGGAGTTGTGCATGCATTTTCGTGCGCAGAAACCAAGCTGTTGGACTTGGGATTCTGTCCTGAAATACAATAAAAGTTCTCGTCGTAAATAACCTGCGTTTACAAACGTCTCAGTTCGCCTGACACTTTTCAGGTACTCATTCACTTTATTTAGCTCATTTCTCTGTGTGTTCTTAACGTGCTTAATTTTCATTTCTCAGAATCCTCATAGAGAAGGTTCAGCCTGTTCTCACTCAGTTCTACAAATAACGTATTGCAACTACATTACTGCTCATTAAAAGAAATGCAGATGATAAACTGGTATTCATTGGACAAATATATTATACTAGAACTCACACGTGAGTACATTTTCACGCAATTTAGGTGCATAGAAATCAGTACCCAGAACAACCACCTCTGGCCGTAATAACGTCCTTGATACGCCTGGGCATTGAGTCAAACAGAGCTTGGATGGCGTGTAGAGGTACAGATGCCCATGCAGCTTCAACACGATACCACAGTTCATCAAGAGTAGTGACTGGCGTATTGTGACGAGCCAGTTGCTCGGCCACCATTGATCAGACGTTTTCAATTGGTGAGAGATCTGGAGAATGTGCTGGCCAGGGCAGCAGTTGTAGGGGGACGAAATTAAGCGTCACCCATCCACCAAAGTCAGCCCAGTTTGCAGGTGACTATAAGTTTAATTTAGTTTGTTTATGTGTTTTCTTATTATTTGTAATAAATGTGAATTATCTAAAAGTTTGTATTTTTTTTATGTGTTTCATGTACGGAGAGGTCGGCGCAACGAACGGGGACAGCATCTTCGTTGCCGCCACCAGAGAGGAAATTGCTGGCCGCTATACGTCGCGGGTCGACAGCCAAGGAGCAACAGAAGATCCTGGAACCGAGTTGTTGCGTCGTGCTTCTAAAAATTAAAAATGAAGTTTTATACTCTTTTTGTACAACAATGACATCATACAGATCTTAATCTTATGGAAATGTTAGTCACTGTCTGTCAACGCTCAAGTTCACATCTGTATGTGTAGGAAGCTAATAAAATAGTGTATGCTACTAAAGTTGAAACACGTGTCTTGAAGATTTATTTATGAAGAGTTATGTGAACGGATTAATAATATATTTGACAAGATTATTGATTCAGACAGCGTTGGCCGAAACTTTGAATCTAAAAGGTTTATTTAATGTGTGATTCTGATATCGATTAGATCAAGATAACGTGGGTCGATATAATTTTCTGAGGAGAAACAAACGAAATTTAAATTCGAAAAAGTTACGAAAACCAATTGGCCCAAGTGATGTAATTCTTTGCATACGACTCAACGGATGTTTTACAGTTTCGTTCAAGAACCATTCTATGACAATTTAAAAAGAATATGAATCATTTTTGAAGTGGGTTGTAACTGACGTAGGTGACGAAGTCTGCACATGGTCATACATATATCAAACGAAAACCTAAATACGTCGTTACACCGCACAGTCCAACATCTTCTGTATCCAGGGAAGGCCCGCACAGGACCTGCAACATGCGGTCGTGCATTATCCTGCTGAAATGTAGGGTTTCGCAGCGATCGAATGAAGGGTAGAGCCATGGGTCGTAACACATCTGAAATGTAACGTCCACTGTTCAAAGTGCCGTCAATGCGAACAAGAGGTGACCGAGACGTGTAACCAATGGCACCCCATACCATCACGCCGGGTGATACGCCAGTATGGCGATGACGAATACCCGCTTCCAATGTAGGTTCACCGCGATGTCGCCAAATACGGATGCGACCATCATGATGCTGTAAACAGAAACTGGATTCATTCGAAAAAATGACACTTTTCCATTCGTGCACCCAGGTTCGTCGTTGAGAACACCATCGCAGGGGTTTCTTCTGTGATGCAATGTCAAGGGTAAGTGCAATCTCTGAGCTTATAGTCCATGCTGCTGCAAACGTCGTCGAACTGTTCGTGCAGATGGTTGTTGTCTTGCAAACGTCCCCATCTGTTGACTCAGGGAGCGAGACGTAAATGTACGATCCGTTACAGCCATGCGGATAAGATGCCTGTCATCTCGACTGCTAGTGATACGAGCCCGTTGGAATCCAGCACGGCGTTCCGTATTACCCTCCTGAACCCATCGATTCGATATTCTGCTAACAGTCATTGGATCTCGACCAACGCGACCAGCAATGTCGCGATCCGATAAACCGCAATCGCGATAGGCTACAATCCGACTTTTATCAAAGTCGGAAACGTGATGGTACGCATTTCTCCTCCTTACACGAGGCATCACAACAACATTTCACCAGGCATCGCCGGTCAACTGCTGTTTGTGTATGATAAATTGGTTGGAAACTTTCCTCATGTCAGCTCGTTGTAGTTGTCGCCACCGGCGCCAACCTTGTGTGAATTCTCTGAAAAGCTAGTAATTTGCATATCACACCATGTTCTTCCTGTCGGTTAAATTTTGTGTCTGTAGCACGTCATCTTCGTGGTGCAGCAATTTTAGTGGCCAGCAGTGTATTTTGCTGCCATTCTTTCTCACGTAGTTACCGTTGTTTGTGTCCAACAGACTATATTCCTGATGAACATCCAAAAATTTCAACACGTCTTTGCCTGACCACCTGCACACATTTCCTTTCTGGTTTTCCATCACGACACCAAAGAAACAAAAAAAAGGTCAACAAACCAGAAAAAATTTGAAATCACCACACCTGATACCAAAGCGATTAGTGAATGAGTTGTCAGACGGGGCAGCGACAGCGCTGTGTAGAGGTGATTAGGTCACATCCATGCCACACGCGGTTACCAGCAATGAACATGCTCAAATACAGTCGCCGCTTCTGTTTACCAGCTGCTAGTCGTGTCAGCAGGATCGCGTAATTTGTCAGGTTCAGCGACAAAACTCGCCCATTGCCATCGGCTGGATACGCCATTCCTGATTAATCCTGTTGGACGCTCTTGCTCGCCGACCTGCGCTCAGCATCAACGATCGAGACTGCGGTAAACGGTATCAGCTTCATATCGTCTGGTGAATAAATATTTTCTTTCCCTTGTGTACTTACTTAGTGAGTACTAACATATCTCATTCGGAACTTCATCTGCAGTTGTGGCATGTACAAGCAAATATTGTCATCTTTGTTCAATAAACATCCTCTACGACAGATGCTTTTTAGAGCTACACGTGTGACAACTGTTGCGTTACACAGACAAAGCCGTTAAATGAGAGGAAATATAATAAAATATTTCTTTTTATTTTGCTGTCGTAACGTGGTGATCTTTTCTCAAACTGATTGATAATTTGGTTTTTGGTATTGAATTTTGAATTTAAATCGAATTACTTTTTGGAAAATTGATTTTTTAATAAGAGTTAATCCGGAGCAAAATTATTAATCAAGTTAATAACTATAAATCACACTGATATTGAAACACGTAACATTTAAGTCGAAAAATGAAATAAACGTTATTTTTATATTTTAGCGTCAAACTTTCCTTCTCAAGCACGAGATCTTTGATTATTATTTGCATTTGCCCACACACGCGCGAGAGCATTATTTCTTACCACTTTTTTCACAATGGATTGTAGTCCGAGTCGTGTCTCTGGATCTGGGCCGTTGAACTGAAAATGAAAATCTTAAAACTACGTCTTCTGCTGCCGCGTTTGTCAGCTGTGGAAAAAATTCTCATTATAATTTACGCTGGCGAATTCTTCTCTTCCACTAATTTTATAAATTAAAATTGACACGTAATGGCGTCTATGGCTGCAGCGGCTGCTACAATTGTTGCGCTGAAAATTACTTGAAATACAGGTATTTAAAGGAAGCGGGAAAGAGATAGGGCTCACCCCTTACAAATAAAAATGAATATTAAGATGAAACTAATATATTATCAAATTAAGATTACAATTGATTTTACATTCAACAGCACTCGCCAATTTGTCCGACTTCTCTCACCGATGACAACAGAGAAAGTGTGAACAGATAAAAGAAGACAACTGAAAGTCCTTTTTCATCTACATTGTCCATTATTGTTTTTATTCTTTGCACTCGAAAGTCTCTAACAGAATTTTATACAATAGCAATAATAATTCATGAGAAAAATTTTCTATCGCCTGAGCGGTCAGTATTCACGTACAACATAATATTTAATATCGAGATAAGGTCTCTCGTCCATTTTTGAAACATTTTCACTGAGGATGTCACACAACGTCTGACTGATATGTATGAGCGCGTGCTGAGAAGTAAAGTTTCCTACTTTTTTATGAGAAATTCAATAATTAGTTCAAATGGTTCTGAGCACTATGGGACGTAACATCTGAGGTCATCAGTCCCATAGAATTTAGAAACATAGAATTTGAAACATTTTCACTGAGGATGTCACACAACGCCTGACTGATACGTATGAGCGCGCGCTGAGAAGTAAAGTTTCCTAATTTTTTATGAGAAATTCAAAAATTAGTTCAAATGGTTCTGAGCACTATGGGACGTAACATCTGAGGTCATCAGTCCCATAGAATTTAGAACTACTTAAACCTAACTAACCTAAGGACATTACACACATCCATGCCCGAGGCAGGATTCGAACCCGCGACCGTAGCGGTCGCGCCGGTCCAGACTGAAGCGCCTAGAACCGCTTGAGAAATTCCTTGAAACCTTTGAAATAAAGCAAACTTTACTAGTATTCTACGTCTTTATTCTTGATGTGTACTTAATCGCAGACCTTCTGCTGCTACAGTACTCCGACCTGTAACATGCTACATGGCGGTGTATAATGTACGTTATGTCAGTGTGCGAGAAACAGCGTGCTGTAATGGAGTTTCGTATTTCAAGAGTCCGTCTACACATGGAGCACCGTCTGCTTCAACACGACAATGCCAGACCTCACACGAGTGATACGACGCCTGCAACAATCCCACTCCTAGCGTTCACTGTCATCGACCATCTACCGTACACTCCCGACTCGGCCCCTTCAGATCTTTATCGGTTTCCAAAACTCAAAGAACTCCTTCAAGGCTTTCTCTTTCATAGTGTTGAAGCGGTGCAAGCAGAGGTGAGGTTGTTGCATTGTCAACAAAGCAAAAATTTGTAGAGTGAATGCTATGTGGACGTGAAGAACAAAGGTGTGGAATGCTAATAACGTTTGCTTATTTAAAAAGCGTCAAGAGTTTTGAGATAAATAATTAGTAGACAATACTTTTCATCACGCCCTCGTATATTGCTATTTAGTTCACGGCACGAGATCCTTCTTGCACATTGCTTACGTAAGACTTTCAAGGGGCAGCAAAAATTAGATTTTCTGATTTTTATACAGTTGTGGACCTAATTTAATTATTTGAAATGCTATAATAATCTACTCATTAAGAAGTAGACTCCTCTATAAAACATTGACGCAGTAAGACTACGATACCTATTCGCAAAGTAAGGGCAGATCGGTCACTAAATGAAAATCACAGTGAAAATCGAAAGTGTTGGAACAGTTACCGACGTCTTCCAACTGCTTCCCTACAAAGTCGCCTCTCTGACTTTGACATTTCCCGCAGCGCTGTACCAACTCTCCACTACCATCGCCATAGAAGTCAGCCACTTGTGCTTTCCACCAGTTCCCTACGCTGGTCTACAGCTCGTTGTCTTCATAGCCAGTGATTCTTGTGGGCAGTTATAAAGATCAGAGGCAGCGTAGCCCGGGCTGTATAGCGGACGATCAAACGCTTACCATCGAAAACGCTGCAGCAGCGTCCCCATTGCCCCTGCAGTGTGCGGCTGAGAATGGCCGTTCAGAAGGAAATGCATGACAGTTACGTTATGAGAGGCTGCATAAAATCAGTCGTAATACTTCACCAGGATGTCATACTTGGCGGGAGACACTATTTCCTAGGCTTATTAATGTGTTAACCGTGCGCTCAGTAGTGAAAAGTGTAAACTGATGCGATCGATGGACGCACTACAGATACTGCCAAATACATTTATGCAACGCTTCATCAAATTTTTACTGTGGTTTCCATTCTGCAGCGACCTTAGTATCCGAGGAAACCACTTATTGCAGTTAGAAAAATGGTTCAAATGGCTCTGAGCACTATGGGACTTAACTTCTCAGGTCATCAGTCTCCTAGAACCTAGAACTACTTAAGCCTAACTAACCTAAGGACATCACACACATGCATGCCCGAGGCAGACTGTAGCGCCCAGAACCGCTCGGCCACTCTGGCCGGCTATTACAATTAGAAACTGTGTATATTTCATACGGCAATGTTACTCATGGCGCACAAATTACAAATAATAAATTGATACAGTATTTGAGAATGAAAGCACTTTGCGACTCCCAGCGAACTTTACACATAACTTCAGACGCTTACGGATCTTTTAAACGGTAAATACTAGCAAAAAACAATGGAAGGATGAATGTCTAGCGCTTGTAACATTTTTGCTGTTCATGTAGTATAACTTCAGCAACCGGCATGAAGTAATAAAACAATTGCTACTTCTTTACTGCTGATTACGAGTAACTCATTCGTGAAGTATGCAAGATGATGTAACTGTTTTAAAAACGTGAGTGCGTGTTTTCACATAACAGGGGTTTTGCCGATAATGCCTAATTTATCTATTTCTGTTGCTTATCATTGCTTTGTTTTTCCAATATTGCCTCGTATCAATAAACCAGAAGCAGAATCTGTTGTCCAGTAAGTCTGTGACTGTCTGAATCACAGTAGGTTATTGGAATGATTCAGCAGAATTGTCACAGTTGTTTGCACATCATAAATATGTATTGATATGCGGAATGGCCTGTTGAGGTTCGCTCACTCATGCAGGCACTGGTTGTTGAAACCTGAACGTAAATAAATTTAACGTATTCTTCATAAATCAAAAAAGGGATCGAACACTGATCGATTATTCTGTTGGCTACAAAGCACTGCAGAAAGTACCTACCGGAAAATACCTGAGAGAAACCGTACAGAACTACCAAAAGTGGACCGAGCACTTACAGTCAGTTGTTGGAAAAACAGATGCCAGCCTGAGATGTATAGGCCTACCAATCCATTATGTGAAACTCGAACAACAATAGCACATTCCATTTCCGCAATATTTGAGGTGCAAATTTTTGATGATTCACCATGTATACGTAAATGACCTGACGTACAGGGTAAGCAGCTACAGGCGGTTGTTTACTGATGATGCTGTGTTGGAAAGGAAAGTGTGGTCTTTGAGTGACTGTATGAGGCTCTAAGATAACTTGATAAAATTTCTAGTATGTTTCATGAATAACATCTGCACTACATGTAGACAAGTGTAAGCTCATACAGATGTGTACGAAAACAGTACCGTTATGTTTGACTAGAACATTTACAGTATGCAGCCACGTCTATTACGTATGCTGTCATAAAGTTGCAAAGCCCTATGAGATGGAATGTACACTCTAGAATGGTAGCAGGGAAGGTAAATGATCGACTTCAGTCTAATGGGATAATTTTAGGAACATTTAGCTCATTCACAAAGAAGGTCACGTATAGAATGCTAGTGCGACCAATTCTAGAGTACTGTTCAAGTTGGGATACCCACCATGTTGGATAAAAGGAAGACATCGAAGAAGTTAAGAGACACGCTGTAAGATTTGTTACTGATAGGTTGGATCACACGCGAGTACGACTGACACTTTTTGTGATGTCAAATGGAAATCCATGGAGGAGAGACGCTGTTATTGTGAAACGCTATTGCGATATTTTACAGAACTGGCATTTGAAGCCGACTGCAGAGCTATTTTACTGCTGACGACGTACATTTCGTATAAGGACCAGAAAGATAAGATACAGCTACATTTATCTACATTCATCCCCTAATTCAACTGGAACTAAGTCTATATAATGTGGGTTTAAATTTAGTGTTGAAACCGTCTGCACAGTCATTTATAGAATTTCAGTCATCTGTCATAGTTATTCATTAGTATATCTGGAGTTTCAGAAGACGCCTGTGGGAAAACTACAAGACTTACAGAAAACATACACACATCGCTGGACAGAGCACTTCTCCAGGTTTTTAGCTCATATTACAGGTGCTCCATATGTAGACCGTTTCTGACGCAGAAAACGACAAAACTCATGCTTTTTATCGTTGTCGATATCAGTGAACACAGTAACTATACTTCGTTGCAAGTCTTACATATTAAGTGTCTGCGGAGACAGAAACACACAATCTTTGACATAACCCATTAAGAAGAAATCACCTGGACTTACGTCATGTGATCGTGGCTTCCAGTGAAGAAGAGGAATCTTATGATGCAAAGGTCATCCAATCCGACACTCAGACAATTCTACATTGAGGTAATCACGAACGTCCGAAAGGAAATATGTTGGGGCATAATGCTGTTGCAAATTGATGTCTCCACTGTGTTGCTGGAACTGTGGTGGAAACCTTTCCTGCAGCATGTCCAGGTAAAAGGAACAAGTCACAGTTTTCTCCGCGAAGAAATAACGTCCATAAGCCTGTCAAGAAGGCATGACAGAAAAGACATTAACTTTAGGTGAATCACGAATGTGCTGGACAATCTCGTGTGGGTGTCTGTGCCCGAAAGATGCACGCTATGGTAATTCACCTATCCAGACAGATGAAACATGGCGTCACTGGAGATGAACTCCTGTGAAAATTCATCTTCTTCCAGTAGCTACTGGAAGTAATTGCAAAATTCAGAACGAAACTCATTGTCTCGAGAAGTCAGCACATGTAACAATTGTAGCCGGCCGGTATTCCTCGCCGACATTTGAACTGCAGAAGTAACAGAATCGTAACTTCATGGGGGCAAACGACTGTAGCCACAAAAAATTCTCTCCAAAGCATGTCTGTTGGGACACGGCCGAGAAAGCCACCGCGAGTATCAGAACAGCATCTACTGGACGCGATGGCATCACTGTGCGATATATGAGCATTATTATTGATCCACTACTGCCCACTGTAACAGAGATCTTCAACCACTCCTTAACCACAAGAGTGATCCCTGAAGCCTGGAAACAGAGACTAGTTAAGCCACGACCTGAAAAAGGTGCAAAATCCTCTGATTACCGACACATTTGCATTCTTCCTGTGTTGCCCAAGAACTTTGAAAATACAGTATGTGATCAAAAGTATCCGGACACCCCGAAAAATATGCGTTTTTCATATTAGATGCATTGTGCAGGCACCTACTGCCAGGAACACCATGTCAGCGACCTCAGTAGTCATTAGACATCGTGAGAGCAGAATGGGGCGTTCCGCGAAACTCACGGACTTCTAACATGGTCAGGTGATTGGGTGCCACGTCATATGTCTGTACGCCAGATTTCCATACTCCTAAACATCCCTAGGTCCAATATTTCCGATGTGACAGTGAAGTTGAAACGTGAAGGGACACCCACAGCGCAAAAGCGTACAGGCTGACCTGGTCTGTTGACTGATAGAGACCGCCGACAACTAATGAGGGTCGTAATGTGTAATAGACAGACTATCACACAGGAATTCCAAACTGCATCAGGATCCACTGCAAGTACTATGACAGTTAGGCGGGAGGTGAGAAAACTTGGATTTCATAGTCGATCGGCTGCTCATAAGCCACACATCATGCCGGTAAATGCCAAACGACGCCTCGCTTAGTGTAAGGAGCGTAAACATTGGATGGTTCAACAGTGGAAAACGTTGTGTGACGAATCACGGTACAAAATGGGGCGATCTGATGGCAGGGAGTCGGTATGGCGATTGCCCGGTGAATGTCATCTGCCAGTGTGTATACTGCCAACAATAAAATGCGGAGGCGATGATATTATGGTGTGGTCGTGTTTTTCGTAGAGGGCACAGGCCTACATTGATGTTTTAAGCAGCTTCTTGCTTCTCACTTTTGAAGAGCGATTCGGGGATGGCCATTGCATCTTTCAACACGATCGAGCACGTCAATAACATCCATGTAATGGACTGGCTTGCACACAGTCCTGACCTGAATACTATAGGACACCTTCGGGATATTTTGGAATGACGACTTCTTTGCCAGGCTTCACCGACCGACATCGATATCTCTCCACAGTGCAGCACTCCGTGAAGAATGGGCTGCCATTCCCCAAAAAACCTTCCAGCACCTGATAGATGAAAATCTAAATCGGACTGAGCACGGAGCTGTAATGAGCAAGAAGGCATCAGTATCTCTCTATGCTCTACAAAAGTGTAAAAGACTAATCCCTCTCAACCTGAAAAAGAAACTTGTAGAAAATTTATTCTACCAATTATTGATTACAGCGATGTTATGCTGCAAGATCTTTCTCAACAAAGCTCATCCTGGAACTGGCTGAATACCTGTGCTCGTTATATTTGTGATGTTATATTGTTTGATGACACTTCACCAAAAAAATTGGTTCGAATGGCTCTGAGCGCTATAGGACTTAACATTTGAGGTCATCAGTCCACTAGAACGTAGAACTTATTAAACTTCACTAACCTAAGGACATCACACACATCCATGCCCGAGGCAGGATTCGAACCTGAGACCGTAGTGGTCGCGCGGTTCCAGACTGAAGCGCCTATAACCGCTTCGCCACATCGGATGCACACGTATCCTGGTTGCGTGCAGACAATCACAGTGATTTCCATACCCTCTGTCTTCCCGATTGTCTTATCAACGAACACTGTCCCTCATATCTCTCCCCGACCTTAACGCTTTTGTCTGAACAACAAGGCTGAAACATCCGTTCGCAATAGAGTAAAACCGTTGTCTATCCCTCTCCATTGTTTAATTACCCTTTGAAGGCCCTGTCAGCAGCAGGAACACGACTTTGGAACAACCTCCCGCACTATTTTAGAAAACTGAGTAACATCTCCCACTTCAAAAGGCAGCTAATGGCATATCCCTTGAAGCAACAATAAGAATTAACGTTGTCCTTTTACGCACTCGCTGCCCTCGTACATCCCTCTTTCCAATCTGATCTTCCTAATTTCCTCGTATTCTTAGCCTTTGTCGTCTCCTTAAATTTCCTTTTACCAGAATTTTCTACATCAGAAACCATCTATTTTGTAGATACAGCTCCACGAACTACTCTAGTCCAATGCGGATAGCGTACCTGTACTGCTAAAGTGGTGTATTGGGTAACACATCTGCCTAATAAAGAGGAAATCCGGGTTCAAGTCGCGGCAGTGATACAAGTATTAAATCATTTCTTTAGCTTCTGCCTTTATGGTAGATAAGGTTGAGACTCGTACGTCTCAACGCAAATTTAGTTATTTTAGATCAGAGTTTTTATTTCTTAAGTAAACATGATGTTATAGATAGTGCATACGTGCTACTCTGTTCCTATGAGAGACGGGGCTTGATGACCCTAATCAGATCAGTTAAATAAATAAGTAAAATAAACAGAATGCACCAGACAGTTGACTACGTTTCGTGGACATCTTCAGGTTCCTGCAAAATGATTCCCTCGCATTCTCCACTTTGACCGCTGATATTCGCGGCCAGCCTGTTTCCTTCGCACTGCACAACCAGGCGGTCTTACGGTATGTGTTGTACACTCGTGGATTATGTAGTCTGATGGACCTTCTACGCTCTGTTTGTTACAAAACTGGCCGAACAATCAAAAGTAACTCCCTTTTAGCGCCTTCAAAGACACATTGGCATCTCTCCATTATAAGCCATGAGACACTTGCCCTCTGGTGGTGCGATATGCAGCTACGTCATGGCGCGTATTACGAATCAAAACATGGGTAGATGGTGTTTTTACTGATATGTGTTGCTTTCTCTGTGTGCTGTAGCTCTTCTCCAACTGGATTCCATAATCTGGAAAATACGCGTATTATAAATAACTCTGTTTTCTGCACTGAGTACATGTGAGTGCATGGTCAGAAACATACCTTATCTGTATGTCGGTGGATTAACGTCGGTGGTACACAGGATAGGCGTAACAGATTTAAAGCTGCCTCTCCAATAATGTGGCAAGAAAATCTTTTACATATAAAGTGTTCCAAAAACTGGTTTATGTTGTTTGAATTTTAATACCTGAGGAGGTATTAAACATAACTTTAGGCAGGTGTTGTTATATAGTGCTCTCACGATTAGTGTGTGAAGCCCTTCATTTGTTGTTCGTTTGATAATTTTCAGTTGCTGGCGACTACACGTAATTAACAAGATGCCAGGAAACTTCTGTTTGGAGCAATGCAAGTAGATTTTAAAGCTTTATTGGAAAAGTTGAAACTATGAAAGATGTTCAAAGATAATGGCCGGCAGTGTTTAATATAGCGCCCGTTATGTGCAACAATAACGAAGCTACGCGACAAATCTGGTAGGGAAGGGGGGGGGGGGGGGGAGTGTACATCATGTGAACACCTGAAGAAGGGGCTGTGAGGCAGGATAAAATCTGCAGCAGACGTAAGAGGGATCGACGCAGGCCGGCCGAAGTGGCCGTGCGGTTAAAGACGCTGCAGTCTGGAACCGCAAGACCGCTACGGTCGCAGGTTCGAATCCTGCCTCGGGCATGGATGTTTGTGATGTCCTTAGGTTAGTTAGGTTTAACAAGTTCTAAGTTCTAGGGGACTAATGACCTCAGAAGATGGGTCCCATAGTGCTCGGAGCCATTTGAACCATTTTTGATCGACGCAGTGCCACTAATTTTCACGATATGTCCAAAGAAGTCCATGCAGCAATCTTCGAGTGAACGACGTGTAATCAAATCTTAAAGTAAGCAAAGTGGGACGCCTGCGTTCGCATGGTACTTCACGTGATGAAAGAGGACCATCAGGATAAACGTCTCGAAATTTGTGAATGGCTTTGCGATGATCAGTTGACTGATGTCACTGTTTAATCAGATGAGGCGACATTTAAATTGAATCGGACCATCAATCGCCGTAACTCCGTTTACTGGGCAAGAGATAACCGCCACGTTACAGAAGAACGAGCTGTTAGTCTTCCTGGTTGCAGAAACGAACTGTACCAGCTGTTCAAGAAATGCACCGAGATGAAGACTTTTTAAAATGTTTTAAGCTTTTTTTAACATGATGATACACTGTCACATTACCATAGTAACTTGCGGCTATTCCTTAATGAAACATTTGTTGAGAGGTGGATAGATGCACGAGGAAGTGATGAGCCTCCACCCAGACCTCCCGGTCTAACGCCGTTAGACTTCTTCCTGTGGGGGGCTTTCAAAGACCTGTATACACCACAAAGCAACGGAAGTTGGTCGACATGACAGAGGGTTTTGTGACTGCCTGTGGATCCACCAATGACAACCATAACACGTGTGTATCGATCTCTTCTGCAGCGGTCCAGGCGCCATATTGCTGCAGATGGAGGACGCTTTATTCAACAGTACATCATCAGTAATGTCGTGACCATAACAATTCGCAGTTTTTGTTATTTTTGTTCAAGTTGTTGAAGTTCAAACACTAACTCCTTTGTGGGGCACCCTCTATCAGCGAAAATTTAGTTGTATATGCTACTCCAAAATTCTTAATCTCTCAGTGCGCTGATATTGAAGAAAAACCTTACTATCTGAATATTTGAAAGTATCTCTGATAATCTCACTATAAATAGTGTTACTCTGTTTGTGAAGTACTGCAGTAGAGAAGAGAAATTACAGCCGCAGACGGACGCCATAATTCTAGCAACTCCTGTTCACTAGACTGCGATGAGAATGGCCACGTCGATATGCTGACCCCTTCCTTCCGCGAATTGCCACTTCAGAAATCTCCTCCTGCAGGTCAGTAATTGCTTCTTTATCAAATGAAATATCATTAGCATTCGAAATCCCCCTTCGCTCACCAATCTTCGTTTTAATTGCAGTGGGGAACAGTTCGGCATCCCTTCGCCACTAGACCATATCTGCTCTTATATTAAGAGCCATCGTCTTCGATACTGACGTGAACGTGGCACAAGAAATTTCTGATCATGTTCGGGTGAATGTTACTATTGTGACTGTTAAGTCGAACAGTTCATGAAGGCCCTGCACTGAAAAATGAACACTAAAGAGTGTTATGAAGTCTTCTCTCAGTTTTTGTTATGGTTCGGTACCTTAGTCGGTAGAAACAGAGCCCTTACAGGATCAATTCGCTGTCCGTCTGTCTGTCTGTCCGACTGTTTACACCCTTCTTCTCAGGAATGGGTAGTTGTAAAAAGTTTATATAACGTCTCTAGTCCTTTGGCAATGTAAAAAACTGAAGCTTCTAAGTCAGTGCAATCAAAATTTACTGACGTTTATGTCACATATTTTGATGCTCACAAACTTACTCATCAAGAGCTACCGTGTGCTTCCAGTTCACTCTGAATCATGAAATTTACTAAAAAAGAGAAATTCTGCTGTATAACCAAAGCAAAATGTCTGGATATTGTTAATTTGTGATTATATCATCCGAACATTTCTTTTTTTGTCATTTGTAATCAGACTCTATCAATCGACCGTCTGTCCAGACCCCTTTTCTCAAGAAACTCATTTTCAAAACTGGAATTTATGCCACATGCTAAGTATGGTCTGCTGTCTGTTGGAGGTAAAATAAACGTTAGCTACTAAGTGCGTGCATTCAAGAGATATAACCATTTATCTCACATATTTTGGTATTCCCAAACTCTCTCATCAGAACATGTAGGGCACTTCCAGTTGATATAGAGTCGTGAAATTTGGCCAGAAGCATGGTTCTATAACACACACAAAGGCCCAAACATCATAAAATTGTGACTTTACAATTATCTCCCTAGAAAATTCTTTTCTCTAATTTTTTATCAGTATATCAGTTCCTCCGTCTGTTAGGACTTCTTTTTCTCAAGAAGAAGTTGTCACGTAATGTTCAAAAGTTGAAATTTATGTCACATACTAAAATCTGTCAGCACTTTGCAGTCTAAGAAACGTAAGCTACTAAGTCAATGCAGCCATTTAGTCAATGCGGCTATTTATGTAACATATTATCATACTCGAAAATTTACTCGTCGAAACCTGTAGATTACTTACCGTTTCACTAAAATCTTGAAATTTGGCAAGAAGAATGGTTCCGTAGAACAAGTATAGGGAACAATTGTTTAGTTATTTTTTGTGATTTGTTATCCAACTAGTTGTCGGTACATCCGTTTGTTTTTGCCCTTTTTTGCAGTTGAAATTTATGCCACATACTTAAGTCTATAGTCCTTTGATGGTGTAAAGATGTTAAGCTTCTAAGTCAGTTCAATCAAAAGATACGGCCATTTATCTCGGAAATTTTGATACTTACATACTCACTCATTAAAATCTACAGTTTACTTCCCCTTAACGTAGAATCACGAAATAGTGCAAGAAGAAAGGTTTCACACTGCAAGTAAAGGCAAGAAAATTCTAAATTTGTAATCCCAGACTTGAAACTGAAACACTCTCGAATGTCTTGGAATCCCTGGTACCGACATCTGTCAATAACAGACATAGCTCATCGGGATTCTTGATGCTCAGAATCCATGAACTGTCTACATACATAATTAGGTTTGTACGGAACCCTTTTTAATGTTCGTGGTTAATTACCACCTTAAAGGTAAAATGCTCGATACCACCGTCATACTGTACGTGTGACCGTGAACGTAGAATTGACAGTTCTGCCTCCTTAGTATCGTAAACTGCCAATATATATTTACACCCTCCTCGTCCTGTGGTGAGTGGTCCAGTTAAATCCAAAGAAACTAATTGTAACGGGTGCTTCGGCACGGTTACATGTCATTCGTCTCTTGCTGAACGGTTGCTCTGTTTTATTTTCTGACATACGAGACATGTTCTCAAAACTCGGTGAACATACCTACCTAAAATTCAGGTAGTAGCAAAACCGTTCGATTTTAGCACTAGTCTTGTTTATGCCAAAATTCCCCCAAGTTTTATGTGGATACCAGATAAAGTCTCGTAAACAACTTTCCGGAATACATATGCACCACCATTCTTCCTCTTTCTTATGTTTATGGAACAAAATGACATCTTTTATCTTAAATTGCTTGGCTAATTCCGAATTCGGCTTCTCAGTGACCATCTGCACAATGTTTTTCCACTTAGAGTCAGCAGTTTGCAATTCTGACATACGTTTACACATGTCAAGAAAATTACGACTGGATATTTGATCTTTAACTAACAGCACTATGTACTGTGATGCCTGTTCGATAAGTTCTGAATTTTCAGACATACGCTGTGGCAACCTGGACAAGGCATCAGCAATGATGTTATCTTTCCCGTTAATATATACAATTTGGAAGCGATAATCTTGCAACTCTAAAGCCCATCTCGCTAAATGTGCGTGTAACAGTTTACATGTCAACAAGAAACTTAACGATTTGTGGTCACAGTACACCTTTATCTTTTTACCATAAACGTTAAAATGAAATTTCTTGAAAGCCCAAACCACAGCTAAGGTTTCAAGTTCCGTTACTATCATCGTTCACATTTTGTTAAGACACGTCTCGCAAAACTAATCACTTTAATCTGTTGTTCGCCGTCTGTTTCACCCACTTGGAGCAGACAAGCTCCTAGTCTTGTAAAAGACACATCAGCAGCAATGCTAAAATCTTTCTCTGTATTGGGGTGGTACAGAATACCTGCGTTGATTAACGCTTGCATCATTCGATTGAACTCTCTCTCGCAGACGGAACCTCACTGTCAAACTACAGTTTTCTAAATCACATATCAATGGAGAAACATGTTTGCCTGCTGCAAATGTCCCTCTAAATTCTCTGGCCTAGTGCTTATTGGCACAACAATTTTATTAACATCACGAGCATCCAACACCAGACGTATTTTGACACTATCTTCTGAAACTGCTAGTAACAGGATGCTGTATGGTGACACTGACGCCTCAATTATCTTACGTATTTCTAGTTTCACGGTCTCCTTTATCGGCCGTGGAACGGACTAAGTAACATAACAAAATGTCTTGTGTCGTATCACATCAATATTATACGTATAACCCCTGGTCTCCTATTATGTGCGAAACAATAAACTTTACCTTTTGATTCTCGGTCCATGCTCTGGGCAGTATGTATCGAAAAGTCTTTATGAATGCAACCAGGTGAATATTTTTCTTGCCGGTGGAGAAGGTTTGAAACTGGCGGTGTTTAATTAAACTCTCATCCATCATTATTGAAAAGACAGTAGGCACAGCCCCCGCACCATTCAAGTGTTCACTGTTAGGACTACACGTTCCTCCCTGTGCCCCACAAATTGTATTCTAGGTGGCAGAGAACGGCGGATTTTCGTGTGTTACATGAGAAGCAGGAATATGATTGTCCTCCATTCCATGTTATTTATTCCTCTGATTAATCTGACTAGCCGAGTGAACTGCACGAATTGTGCGTGTCGCTTCTGTCTGTATTTTCTCGCCCATCTGTTTCTCTTTGTTATCTATCCATTTTTCTACGACCTCTTTAGTATGTTCCGCTAGGCAATTCTGTATTCGTTCCTCATTTCCTATCTCCATATTTTCTACCCTTTCGGTAATGTTCTGAATATCTTCCTGCATGCTATTCTGCTCTATCTGCTGATTTTGTACGTCTGTTGTTTGACTAGCTACCTAATTTGG
This sequence comes from Schistocerca piceifrons, assembly GCF_021461385.2. Lineage (NCBI taxonomy): Eukaryota > Metazoa > Arthropoda > Insecta > Orthoptera > Acrididae > Schistocerca > Schistocerca piceifrons. The sequence goes on from NC_060146.1 coordinate 124,357,481, forward strand.
CAATTATTGGTACGCTTGTTTCATACTGGCTACGTCTGCTTTCATGACTTCGAAACATTTAAGCTGCTCATATATTCTGTTTTCCCTCTCTATTTTCCTTTCCTCTCTCTCTCCCTCTTTCTTCTCCTGCTGTCTCTCTCTTTCTAACCATATTCTTTCCCTTTCTATTTCTCTCACCTCCTGCTGTTTCCACATTGCTAACTGCATTCTTTCCCTCTCTTTATCTCTCTCCTCCTGTTGTTTCTGGAACTGGTCTAACACCGTTAGCATTACAGTTACGGTGTCGTAACCTTACGCAGCGCACGTAACTGTTTGCTTAGCTGCGGGCGTGGCTGTTTCACCCGCAACAGTTGGCAACAACCTGCTATCAAAGCTACGCACTATCTGTGCGTGCTGATATGCAGTCTCTACTTCATGACCCGTAATATTTTCTTGAATATTTCTATTGGATGTAGATCCCATTCGAATTTCCTCAAATTCGTTATCACTACCCTCTCGTGAATCTGCTTCCATATCAACTTCTCTCCTAGTCTTACTACGTAGTCTCATGGACTCTGAACGAGACATTATTCTATCATAATTATTTTAACACAGCAATCACCACAAAAATAATAACAAATTTCCAAGTCTACACAAAATTTACAGCAAATATAAGTTTTCTTGCCTACTTGAATTACTATTTGCAAAACACTACCACGCGGCACGAACCATGAATACTATCAAACAACTCGACACACGAAAGCAAGAGATATTTTCAGAAGCCCTTGCCTTCGTTTCTATTGTCGGTTCTATTCTTATTCAAATCAATGGTGGGTTCCAGGTCTTCAGTTTCTCTTAACATCGAAAGCAATAATCCTCGTACACATGAAACAGATTACATACACAAGCATTAATTTTCTTAATAATATATTCTTTTGACATACATAAACGTTCTGGGACATTGAGCCCCACGTTGTGCGCCAATTATCACGTAAATTTTTTTTAAATAGAGTATTCTGATAGTTGAATGAAATATTTTGTTAAAAATTCTCTTATATGTTTGTTAAAAGCCACGACTAAATTTTTTTAGGGCGCCATCGCCATAAATATCATACGTATTCCAACGTGAAGACATCCGTCTTACTTCCGATGGATTAAAATAAAAACTTTCTTTAATATCTTCGAGAAGCCATTTAAACACAAAGGCGAATTTTTTTTTTTAGGCTTGATGTTTCGGGATAGCTGCCTATGTGCAATGGCAGCGTACATATTTATAGAAATTACTCTTAATAAAACTGTACCTCTGGCCAAAAATGAATTGGAAAATATTAAGAGACGCCATTTTCTATTTATTGTGGTTATTCTTTCTAATATCTTTAGCATTAAATGACTATTAAAATAGCTTATATCATTTTTATCATTAATGGCGTCGCTACAAGAATGAGCCTATACAAAATGGCCAGGCTAACATTTAATTATTACGTATTATGGGCAGGAAAGGTACTTGTTACTGACAAAAACACAATTTTTATAAGCAGTAGTTTCATATATATTCAAAATATTACTAGTATTACTACAAATAATTTTATTAGTTACAGACCGTGAACAACAAGTGTCCGTCAGCTAGAACATCAGAACCAAGAAGACAATGAAACAAAAAACATTCATCCCTTTTGTACCAAATGACAAAGATACTACACGTTACTATTCTGAGAGCACCTATAGCGCTTCCATTGTTGAGTATCGATAATTTAATTTACACTCTTTTCTCCGGAGGTTACGCTATATTAGTATGATACTACAAATTATCGTAATCAGTTCTATAAAGTGCAATATTGCTCTTGTCGATGGTCATGACTGTGATTGCTAAAAGAGTGAAAATGATTTTTTTTTGTATTCCAACATGGTGACAATTACCTTCATAGGCCGTGTCGGAGAACTGAAACATTTTAAAATACTCAGTCTTAGAGCGAAGTACTCAGTACAGTATGGCTGAGCTAGCGCATCTGACAACATTATTGCATCCAAGTAATGTTAATGCACACAAGTTCACAGTTTGCTCCGTTGAATTTCGTGTGTGCAGCCGCATAAGTTCCGCTTCTTCTTCTTCGAATATTTCAACTGTATATCGTTCAGCCGTCTCCAGAGTGAGCCGAAAGACTGACGCTCTAGCACTTGCTGCGTCCTTTAAAACTAGCGGATCACGCCACGGCGCATGTGGACACAGATAAACAGGTGTCAGAGATTCTGATTATTTATTTGCTTATTTTTTTCTATGATCTTTTAGTCATACCAAGGGATATACACTGAAAAGCCAAATAAACTGGTACACCTGCCTAATATCGTCTAGCTCCCCCGCGAGCACGCAGAAGTGCTGCAGCACGACGTGGTATTGATTCGACTAATGTCTCGAGTAGTCTGCAGGGAACTGACAATCCTGCCCGGCTGTCCGTAGATCCGTAAGAGTACGAATGGTTGGAGATTTCTTCTGAACAATACGTTGCAAGACATCACTGATATACTCTATAATGTTTATTTCTGAGGGGTCTGGCGGCCAGAAGAGTGTTCCTGGAGTCACCATGTAGTAATTCTGCACGTCTGGGGTGTCGCATTGTCCTGCTGGATTTGCCGAAGTCCGTCGCAATGCACAATGAACGTGAATGGATGTAGGTGATGAGAGAGGATTCTTACGACATGTCACTTGTCAGAAACATATCTAGACGTATTATCGGTCGCATATCACTACAACTGCACATCCCAACACCACTACAGAACCTCCACCAGCTTGACGCGTATCCTGTTGACATGCAAGGTCCAAGGACTCACGAGCCTGTTTCTCTACCCGTACACGACCCTCCACACGATTCAAATAGAAATTAGACTCGTCCGACGAGGCAACATGTTTCCAGTCATCAACGGTCCATGTCGGTGTTGACAGTCCCAGGCGAGACATACACTCTTGAAATGGTCGTACGGCAAAATCCCCACCTCATTGTTTTATATAGATTTTGCCGACCGCCGCGTCGTATTCTGTCTGTTTACATAAGTCTGTATATGAATTCCCATGCCTTCACCAGTTCCTTTGACGCTTCAGTGTAGACTGTAGGATTATCAAAGAGTTTCATTTTTCGTGTCTGCTGCTGCTCTCATTACTTTCGTCGTTATTCGATTTATTTACAATGCATATTCCCTACTCATTAGACGGTTCATTGATGCAGCCCGCCACGAATTCCTCTCCTGTGCCAACCTCTTCATCTCAGATTAGCATTTGCAACCTACGCCTTTACTTACCTGCTCGATGTATTCCAATCTCTGGCTTCCTCTACATTTTTTGCACTCTACAGCTCCCTCTAGTACCACGGAAGTCAATCCGTCGTGTCTTAACAGATGTTTCCCTTCTCCTTGTCAGTATTTTCCACATACTCCTTTCCTCTCCGATTCTGCGTAGAACCTCGTCATTCCTTCACCTAATTTTCAACATTCGTCTGTAGCTCCACTTCTCAAATGCTTCGATTTTTTTCTGTTCCGATTTTCCAACAGTAAAATTTCACTACCATACAACACTGTTCTCCAGACGTACATTCTCAGAAATTTCTTTCTCATATTAAGGCCTATGTTTGATGCTAGTAGACTTCTCTTGGCCAGGACTGCGATTTTTGCCAGTGGTTGTCTGCTTTTGATGTGCTCCTTGCTACGCCCGTCATGGGTTATTTTGTTGCCTACGTAGCAGAATTCCTTAGCCCCAACTACTACGTGACCATCAATCGCGATGTTAAGTTTCTCGCTGTTCTCATTTCTGCTGCTTCTCATTACTATCGTCGTTCTTCGATTTACTTACAATGCATATTGTCTACTCATTAGACGGTTCATTCCTTTCAGCAGATCACATAATTCTTCTTGACATAGCAATGTCATCTGTGAATCACCTTGAATTTTAATTCCACTCGTGAACTTTTCTTTTATTTCCATTATTGCTTCTTCGACGTACAGATTGAACCGTAGGGGCGAAACACTACATCCTTGCCTTACACCCATTTTAATCCAAGCACTTTCTTGTTGGTCGTCCACTCTTATTATTTCCTCTTGTGCGCTTTGTGTATTACTCGTCTCTCCCTGTAGCTTACCCCTATTTTTCTCAGAATTTCGAATATCTTGCACTATTTTACATAGTCTAATGCTTTTTCCAAGTCGACAAATCCTATGAACGTGTCTTCATTTTTCTTTTGTCTTGCTTGCATTGTCAACCGCAACGCCAGAACTCTGGTGCCTTCGCCATTCCTAAAGCTAAACTGATCGTCATCCAACACATTTTCAATTTTCTGTTCCATCCTTTTGTATATTATTCTTGTCAACAGTCACCCTGGCTTTTCCAAGTATACCTCCTCTTCTTGTGATTCGTGAACATAGTATTCGCTATTGCTAGCTGAAACTTGTTACAGAACTCAGTTGGTCTCTCTCTTCTGTAATTCCTTGACCCAAGCCCGTATTCTCCTGTAACCTTTTCCTCTACTCCTTCCCCTATAACTGCATTCCAATCCCCCATGACTATTAGATTTTCATTTCCCCTTGAGTATTATCTCCCTTTCAGTATCCTCATATACATTCTATATCTCTTCAGCTTCAGCTTGCGACGTCGGCATGTATATCTGTACTATCGTTGTCGGTGTTGGTTTTCTGTCGATTATGATAACAATAACTCTATCACTTTTCTGTTCACAGTAAGACACTCTATGCCCTACCTTCGTATTCATAACAAATCCTACTCCTGTTATACTATTTTCTGCTGCTGTTGATGTCACTCTATACTCATCTGACTAGAAATTATCTTCTTTCCATTTCACTACACTAAGTCTGGATTTAGCCTTTGCGTTTCCAGTTTTCATTTTGTCGCTTTCCTACTTCACTCAAGTTTCTGATATTCCACGCCCCGTCTCGTAGAACGTAATCGTTTCCTGGACTATTCATGCTTTTTCTCATGGTCACCTCTCCCTTGGAATCCCCTCCAGGAGATCCGACTGGGGGCCTATTCCGGAATCTTTTGCCAATGGAGTGATTATTAATACACGTTATCAATTACAGCCCACATGTCCTTTGGATACACATTACGTGACTATAATGTAGTTGTGTCCGCCCCCAGTAGCTGAGTGGTCAGCGCGACAGAATGTCAGCCTTGTCAAAAATCAAAAGTGGCAAGGCTCCCGGCTTCGATGGCATCCACCCGGAATTCCTACTTCACTGTGGAAAATATACTAGAACATGGCTCGCAAACTTCTTAACAGATATTTTAGAATTGGGTAATATCCCACACCAGCTTAAACAAGCAAAGATTATAGCGATACTAAAGCCAGGCAAACCTAATGACATGCCCCAAAACTACCGCCCAATCGCTCTGCTGAACTGTGTCTATAAGCTGTTGGAACGTATCATCTACAATAGAATAAGCGGAAAAATTCTTGAAGTGGTACCGATTGAACAGGCAGGTTTTCGACCCAACCGCAATTGCACCGACCAGATCCTCTCCCTAGCAACTCATATAGAGGCGAGCTTTCAGAAAAAACTCAAAACATCAGTAGCCTTTATTGACTTATCAGCCGCTTATGATACCATTTGGCGACAAGGCCTGATATTTAAGTTGCTGCGGGTCATACCATGTAATAAGCTGGCCAACCTCATTGATAACATGCTCATAGATAGAAGTTTCAGAGTCATAATGGGCGACTTAAAAAGTGACCAAATGAAGCTCAACAATGGTTTACCACAAGGCTCCGTTCTGGCGCCATTGATGTTTAACCTCTACATATCTGACTTACCTGAAACCACTTCTCAAAAATTCGGATATGCCGACGACTGGGCAATAGCTGCAAGAGGCAGATCAATGGAGGCAACGGAAAACACATTAACTGCGGATCTAACAAAGCTGGGAGATTACTTGCGAAGGTGGAGATTACGGCCAAACGCGACAAAAACGGAGGTGACATGCTTTCACCTCGACAATGCCCAAGCATAAAGAAAGCTCAACGTTCACTTCGAAAACAGGCAGCTAAACCATAATAATTACCCCAGATATCTAGGCGTCACCTTTGACAGAACCCGAACATTCAAGGAACACCTACGTAATACAGCCGCAAAACTTAAAACTCGAAATAATATCATACAGAAGCTATGTGGGACCACGTGGGGCTCTTCCGCGGCTGTACTGAGATCTTCGGCTCTGGGACTTGTCTACACAACAGCAGAATATGCCGCACCGGTATGGCTAAACAGTAAACACACAGGCTTGATCGATGCTCAACTAAACTACACAATGAGGATGATATCAGGAACAACAAAGCCAACGCCTTTACACTGGCTACCTATACTGAACAACATTCCCCCACCCGACCTGCGCAGAGAGAACGCTCTCTTACGCGAGTATGGAAAAGTGCTGAACAACGATAAACCGCCAATCCATAAGGATGTTCCTGTCCTGGATATGAACAGATTGCGCTCAAGACACCCCTCTTTAAAAAATACGCATCCTCTCAACCCGGATTATGACAACCTCTGGAAAATGCGGTGGAGAGAATCTGTGCCCCAAAACCTACAGAATATGCCATGCATCAATGTCCAACCACCAGCATTCAATTTGCCAAGGAAAACTATTTTTAAACACGTTTATATCTACAACTATATGTTACACACTGTGACTACTCTTTATTTCTGTGTCTTATGATTTTTATGTCTTTTCTATATCATGTGTTATATGCCATAAGCTAAATAAATAAATAAATGTCAATCCTAAGGGCCCGGGATCTATTCCTGGGTGGGTTAGAGATTTTCTTCGCTCAGGGACTGGGTGTTTTGTTGCCATAATCATCATCATGTCATCCCCATCGACGCGCAAGTCACCGAAGAGGCGTCGCATCGAATGACCTGCACCCGGTGAACGGTCTACCCGACGGGAGGCCCTACCCACACGATATTTACATTTATATTAATGCAGTGGTTTCCATTGCCTTCTGCATCCTCATGCTGTTGATCATTGCTGAATCTTCAGCCGGTAGGGGCAGTTTCCCACCCCAAGGGCGAGCGAGTGCCCTGAACCTCCGTCCACTCCTCCGCCCTTTCTCACAAGGCCGTTGGCGGAATAAGGGTGACATCTTATGCCGGAAGTCATCAGTTGCCACTGCTGATTATTAATTAAAATTTGAGTGGCGATGGGTTTCGAACCCGGGACCCAGGGCGTTTTGATTATGAATCAATGACGCTATCCCCTTTTTTTCCATTATGTTCGTTTGTGATCGTTATATTTGGTCGTTGCGGACGTCACATTACATCCGGTCAAGTTCGTATGTTGATCCTTCCACTCAGTTTTTTTATTACAGAGGTCAACCAGCTCTCTGACCGAACACGCTGAGCTACCGTGCCGGCATCCTAGACCACTTTTCTGTCTTATCTTGTCTTATGGCACATTGCCAGACAATGTCATCAGGGGTGCCACATTCACAAGTGTCTATGGTGCACTGACGTATTTGTTAGTAGGTAAGTGGGATGCGGACCATGTCCCAGCAGGTAACGCATTACTCCCTTGGTCGTAAGTAAATGTGTTATTCTTGATTCTCCTCCGTTATACTACTCTGTTCCAGATTACTTAGCATTCTCTATCAATGCATACTTTTGTTTCCTTATTCGATACTGTGCTTGTGCTTAGTATCTTCTCTACCTTATTATATTCGCTCTTTCTGAGCCTATATTGTCTATCTCTGTTTGTTACTGCTATGTCTTGAAGTAGCAAGACTGATATCACCAGCAGTGCCGCAGTCAGTGTTGTTGTACAATGGCCTGTAAAGCTGATCGGTGCTCGCCATAGAACCTGTACTCTATGAGCGCAAACGCTCCATCCGTAGCGCTCATTACCGCGCAAGATTTCGTTGTATTACGTTCTTACTACACTCGATGTCAGCTGGAAAGATTTTTGGCCAATTTTAGCTACTTTGTTTAAGATTTTAATTGCGTGGTAGTTTTGCTTTTCGTTGATGTTATTTCCAAGGTACCTATATGCCTCTCTTCTTTTCTCAGATTGCTCATTTATTCTGACTGTGAGACTTCTCGCTCTTGATAATGTCTCCTCCAGAAACATATAGACTGTCTTGTGAGCTGCTACCATTAGTTTGGTTTCTAAGCACGAGTTGCTTAGTCTTTCAAGAACTACCTTACTTTTTCCCTCTTATTTAGCCCTTGTGTGTTGATCGCTGACCAAGAAGTGCAATACGCATGAATCAGATATGTGACTGTGCTGTCGATCCACTATGGGAATGCAAAGTATCATTGCGAGCTGTACTGTGGCGACGACTCCGAATGGCTATTACGGAAAGCTCCAGATTCTATATTTTAATCAAGCTGTAGTCGCTATCTCTATTGATTATTTTCCTACCAATCGAATTTCAACTGCCTCTTTCGCCACCGTGTCCCATAAAGATGAAGTAGACGGTAGGATTTTGACTTTCCCGTAGTACATAGGATGACTAGCACCAATATAGTGCTCTGCTCTGCCACAGCAGATTTATTGGTCTGTAACATTTGGGAGTACTTGCTCTGTTCCATACCTCTTTCATGAACTGTGCGAGACATCTGCCCGGTGAACGAAAGGCCACATTTCTAGGAGATTCCGAGACCCGTAATCGAACAATATGTAGCCCAAATATTTGCTGAAGAAGCAGAATTCAAGCGGCTACACGCCTCATGTTTAAAGAAACGATCATTTCGCCGAGAAAATACGGAGATACTCACAAATTTGACAATTTATATAATGTTCTACATTGGAAATGCGGCCCTGCGTGTATCGACGTCACTGTGGTGTTTCCATAGCCCCGAACAAAAAGTATTTCTCACATTTTTTCGTACTTTCCTCAGAAAGTCGGACTACATTCGTCCAACACTGCATGCATATTTCTCAAACACAACAGAACGCAACCTCAAGTTGTAAAAATGTGGGGCACATGTATCTGTATGTAGAGCTGTGTGCTTGTGTGTGTGTGTGAAATGAATTCAATTCCGCTGAAAGCGTGTGTCCTCATTTGGCCTGCAGAAAGGCGTACATCAGCCTTTACATACCGCACCCATCACTACACAAGATAAAAAACGAATAAAAAATGGGAGCAAGCTGTAAACAAAGTCAAGGAAGGGGATTCCCGTACAGCATGTGTGTGTGTGTGTGTGTGTGTGTGTGTGTGTGGGCGCGGTATTCGCAATCTGGGGGGCTCGGCTGGTCGGGACGGCTGTGAAATATTGCTGGAGGCACCGCTCTTCTCCCAGGCACACCCTGGCCCGTCGCGAGATTTATTTTCCCCTGTCACACTCCACAGAACTCGTCCATCTCTCTGCCTTTCCATACTAGCTCCCTCTCCATCTCCCTTCTCTCTCTCTCACCAATCTCTCCCTGTCTCTGTGGCATAGACGGACGCGCTCTCTCCAAACTAACACACACCAATACTCTGTCTCCCTCTACCCTCTACCCTCTCCCCCCCCCCCACCACACACACATTATTCCGTCTCTCTATTCCCCCCCCCCCCCCCCAAAGACACACACACATGCTGATACACCATCACTCAACGGCAGAACTGCATCCTCTCCCTGACTGTCTTATTCATACATATGTAAGTACACAGAAAGGACAACCATACGTACATGAGTAAGGGCAATGCGTTTTCCTCCTAAATGTAAATCCACATCACTGTAAAGTCTGAGGGTGACGACATATTTTATTGTACTGTATAGTGTGTGCATCCAAATACTGACTTGTTATGTGCACTATTTTTCCTACTTACTCCGCATTTATTAATCGACAACAATAAGCAGAATTCGGCCTCTGTACTCACTATTAACGCATAATGTACACATACAATTTAAGAGTGTATGTAAAATCTGTGGCCGCTATCAGCCAAAAATATGCGCAGACAACGCAAAATGTGTCTAAATTCTATGGATATTTTTAGTGGTATATTGACCAAATAAAAAAATTATGATATTAGTGGCCATTATGAACGAATAATGTGTACAGATTATATATTGTAAGGTATGTGTTACATCTGTGGGAACATTCAGGTGATAAAAAATGTGTATAATCTGTGGCCTTCATCAACACATATAACACGCCTAAAGAATCTATGGCCATTATCCAGTGAGTTTCTACACAGATAACCTGTGAAATTGCGCATGTGAATTTCTGTACAGACAGCATATGAAAATACTTGTTAAAATTATGGTCACAATCAAATAATACTATGTATAGATAACACACAAAATTTGGCCAAGTGGCACAAGTATCAAGCACTGATGGTTTTATACAATCTAAATTCCGTATAAAGACGGTTCATCTATTCCGAGAATCAAGAATCGCCCCTTTTTTCAAGCTGCCGACGTTGATAGGCAAGATGTCGGTCTCAGGAAATCCGAGACTTTCGAGAATGCTTTACCCGTTCGTGAGAAAAATGGGTCTTAACAGAGACAGGCAGTCCGATAAGAAATTACACGAAGTTACGTTTGGTGTGATATAATTACAAATTTACAATTTTCGTTTTCTTCAGCGTGAAACCTTGTTTTGTGCCAAATTTCATGATACTAGGTCAACGGTAAGTATGCTGTAGGTTCTGATGAGTGACTTTGCGAATATTAAAATATGTGACGTAAACGGCCGTACCTTTCGACTGCATTGGCTTAGAAGCTTCACTTCGATTACTGCCAAGAAACGCTAGACATTAATATGTGACCTAGGTTTGAACTCCCACGTCCATTCGTTCCTGAAAAAAACCGGGTTTTACAGTAGGACAAACACACAGACGGATAACAAAGTAATAATGTAAGGGCTCCGTTTCTAACAGTTGAGGTATGGAACCCTAAATATGGATGCAAAGTGTGTTAATCAGATAATAACTTGTACAGAAAGCTTATAAAAATATATATGGAAAATATATGCCGATTATTGAGTGGTAACACGTTTAGGTAACTCAGGCATATGTGTGTAAAATTATTTTTGCATGCACTTTTATACGTTATCTGTAAAGATTCATCTGCTAATTAAGGATTATTATTTAGTAAAACATCATTAAAGAAATGTCACTTAATAACTTGTTACAAGCTATAAAACCTACTTAACCTGTTAAATTTTTTGGTATTCATTGCTATGAAATGACTCATCATGTGGAGGGCTCATGCCCTACTCTCACTATAGAGCAGACTGCTTTCTGGTCTGTGGAAGCGAGGCGGCAGTTAGAGGACAGTATCCGAGCCACCGTGAAGTGCGGGTGAGAAGCCTTCGATGCATCACCAGGGCCAAGAATGGTGCCGTCGCAATTTGTTTAGGTATCAACGGGGCTCGCTCAGAAAGTGCAAGGATGAATGCACTTTCGAGTAGATCAAGGATAGTCGGCCAGAGTCGCCACAGTTGTGGGTGGTCCAGGGAATGACGGCATGAATGCTGTTGCGACCAAAGTCACCACCAATGACGGACTGCCGAGATGGAGCAGAGGAACTCGACTTGGTGAGCGAAAGAAGAAACAGACAGAAAGTTGGCGCCCTAGAGCGGTCTCCTTGCGACAGCTGGAAGTGTTGCATAGCAGCAAGGAGTAGGGCCGACTGGCGGGCGGCCAAGGATGGGAGTGAATTGCTGTCTACAAGACCCATCGTTCCATCTGTAGATGCGGAAAGTGTTTGCCTTGGTACTTCGCAGCACCACGTTCCTGCTGGGTGCGAGGAAGAGCTACCTGAAATGTTGTTTCCGATACGACCAGTGGGAGTCAGTACCTAGAAGTGACTTGTGCTATATTGTCTAACGTAGCCTATATGCAACTGATATATAACGTAGCTACAGCCAATATTTCTACGTTCGTCTGGGAAACTGGACTCGATAAGCAATCTAAGCTATCAGTACACGGAATCTGACCTGCGTAAAACTATGTGCGTGCTGTATGAGTTTCAGTTTCACTGTCATTTAAGCCCTCAACAGATCTTTACATGAAAACTTAAAACTAACATTTGGATAAGCTGTCAGACTGCATATTTCTATATGAAAAACTACAGGAACAAACTAACATGTAACAATGAATACCTAAGCTTTTTGACTGTGTTTTCGAACAAGAATTTTCAAGTGATACAGAATCTGACTTACGCAACGGAATTTACTAGACTACAAAAAAAAAAAAAAAAAAAAAAAATGTTCAAATGTGCGTGAAATCTTATGGGACTTAACTGCTAAGGTCATCAGTCCCTAAGGTGACACACTACTTAACATAAATTATCCTAAGGACAAACACACACACACCGATGTCCGAGGGAGGACTCGAACCTCCGCCGGGATGAGCCGCAGAGTCCATGACTGCAGCGCCCTAGACCGCTCGGCTAATCCCGCGCGGCTTACTAGACTACAGTACATGACATGTTGCGGTGTGTCAGTGATTCTGTTTTGGCTCTGCGTTTTGCACTCACCTCTTTAGATGACTGCCTTTTTCCACTGATTGAATTTCCAAAAGTGCTGAAACCGTATTTTTTATTTTATGACTGAGAAGCCAAATACCAGTTTTCATAATTCTAGTTTCCAAATTCCCTTAATAACGAAGTACTTTGAGAAAGCCTTTCATCCCTTAGATCACGTTCTTAGGAGTGGAATTTCGCACAGTGAGAGCCACGCCCTATCCTTAGCGGTTTCTGGTGGGGATGAATCATCGACTCAGTTTGATCCTGTTTCATCACCTTAGGGGTAGAATTTCCAAAAACAGTGAAACACATATCTTTTAATCTCTTACCTTTAAAGCGTCTTAAGGCCACAAGTGGCCCATGGGGACCATTCGACCGTCGTTTCATCCTCAGATGAGGATGCGCATAGGGCGAGAGAGAGGGGGGGGGGGGGGTCTCGTGTGGTCAGCACGCCGCTCTCCCTGCCGTTGTGATGGTTTTGTTCGACCTGAGCCGCTACTGTTCGGTAGAGTAGCTCCTCAACTGCCATCACGAAGCTGAATGCACCCCGAAAATTTGCAACAGCGCATGGCGGTCCGGATGGTCAACCATCTAATTGCCGGCCACGCCAGATAGCGCTTAAGTTCGGTGATCTGACGAGAAACGGTGTACCTACTGTTGCCTCTAACCTTAAAGCCAACCATAAATTTTCAAAGATTTAGCTTTTAATATGCTTATGGAACGAAATATTTTCCTAAAACATTTCACCCCTATTTCAAACTCTTCGGGGTCGAATTCCCAAAACGCAGTGATAAGCATTTATTTTGTTGCTAACAGAAAAGCTAAATACAAATTTTCATAGATTTAGCTTTAAAAATGCTACCGTAATAAAATACTCCCATAAAAATTTTCATCCCCTATTTCACCCCCTCAGCGGCTCAATTTCCAGAAGCAATGGAACATGTATTTATTTATTTGTAACCCAGAAATACCAATGTTCATACATGTAAATTCAAAACTACTTTGGTAGTTCCTTAATAATGATATAGTTTAAAAAATACACTTTCACCCACTGTTTTACGCCTATAGGGCTTAATTTCCAAAAATTCTGAAACACGTGTTTCTTTATTTCTGCCAGAAAAGCCAATTACGAATTTTCGTAGGTGTAGTTTCAAAGCTGATATAATAGCTTTTTTTTTTTTTAAAAAAAAACAAACCTTCATCCCCAGTTTCGAAATATTCCTCCTTGAACGACGCCTATAGTATAAGATCAACACCTTTCCATATTTTAAGTTTTTGTCCTTAACGGTTTGGGCTGGGCGATTATGAGACACTGAGCCAGTCTGTCAGGACGTCAGTAGCGAGCCAGTGTGTGTGTTGGACCTTCCATCAAGCTACGGACCCCCTTGAAGATGTCTCCCGCAGTCGGAGACGAAACGTTGGGAATCACCACAGAATTCATCAACCGACCACGTCATAACAGCCCGGATAATTATAATGGACATGATATTTCCGGCCGTGAAAGTTTACATTTTAGTATGGAGATTCGTGCCCCATTGAATATATAACATTGAACTCAGTGGGGTATCTCATGTATAAGGCCAAAGCTTTGATTTTCTGCGTTTGTTTGTGTCCATTTTGAAAAGATTGTTATTTGCGTGGGGCAAAAGTTTTATAATCACATTATTTTATTGAGCTAGGTTTTGTGGCGGTGTTCGTAGCGACAAACACTTGGCTGTAGAAATGGCTTACGAAGTCACCGCCACACTTTTAATAGCGGGCCGACCGGTCCGCTGGAACAGTAAACAGAAAGATGAAACCCCAAACACTCTGATTAAATAAAAGTCGGTACTTATCTTTATTAATGAAGATACAGAAACACAGTAGTGAACTCGGTGTCTACAGAAATCTGTCTAGTTCGAGTCGGAGCGGCTAGGTCTGCGTCGGCTGACGACAAACAACAACTCTGCTGCGATGAACACACAACTGACTAGCAAGTACACAATTCGGTGGCGAGTATACAACTGAGCGGCGAATACAGAACTGTCCTAGCGCTCGCGACTCCAGCGCTTAAGAAGCCAGAAGCCAGCGGTGGCGCGCGCAGACTTGCGGCGATTTGCTGTCTCGCTGGCGCTGCTTATGCGGACGGCGTCCGGACTTTGATGCTGCCAACCTTTTGGCAGCGGGCTCGGGTGGCATTACTGGCTAGGACATTACACTAGGTATGTACGTCATTTGATCAACTGAACACTTGTCGCAGTAGTAACATTGGTTGGCGTCAGATCACCGAAGTTAAGCGCTGTCCGACTGGGCAAGTACTTGATGGGTGACCGAACGCTGTTGGCGATCGGGGAGCACTCAGCCCTTACGAGGCAAACTGAGGAGCTACTTTATTAAGAAGTAGCGGCTCCGGTCTCGTAAACTGACGTACGGCCGGAGAGCGGTGTGCTGATCACTTGCCCCACCATGTCCGCATCCAGTGACGCCTATTCGGACGTAGTTTTTAGTTCCTCGCTTATCCTTCCTCATGCATGCACCCTGTGCCGGTTGGTCTCTTCTCCCGGCAATTTGGAATTCGCGCCACCTGGTGTAGTCCCTCTGTGCTCCACAGAGTGTTTGCCGTCCAATATGTGCTCGTTTCGGCGCGGTGGCGCCCGTGTTTACCAGCACAGCGCTGGATAGGGGCACCAGTGCACCGAGCGACAGTTCCGATTGCTCGGCTGTAGTCTGGTAATAAGCTCTGTGGCCTTGTGTTATCGAGCACGTCGTAGTATGTAAAGTCCTGAAGCTGTTGCTCGCAGTTTCTAGTTATTGCATTGTCTACAGTCAAGGTACAGTCTTTGCGAAATTTGTTCAGTTGTCCGCCACTCCCTGTTATATGTAGCTTCACTCTTGTAAGCAAGGTACCTCACGCTGGTGAAAGACGACTTGAAAATTACTTCAAGAGGAAAACGCTGATACAGTGCGCCGCTGCCTAGAAATTGCGTGATGATGCCGATCTGGATTACTGTAAGGACTAGCTATGACACCAACATGAGTTGTTTAGGTCTACTGTTTGCCATGGAGTGTTACAATGGGTAATATTTGGTGTGTAGAATACTGACGCTCTACTGTGGTGTGTTATCATGTGGTCAGTCGGTTCCCCCTAGTGTCGGCAGTCGTGAGGTCAGTTGTCCTGTTTGTAATTTGAAAGGTTATTATAGTGTTGTTTTCTTGCCTCTGGTGGCGGTTGTTATTGCTGAGCAAGTTTATGTGAAGTAGTTACTTAGTAGCTAGTTTTTATTAAGCGTGCTCGACTGCAAGTACTGATCTGTGTGGTCGCATTGTCTCTTCACTCGTCCTGCACAGCTCCCTAGATTCAGTTGTGCTAAGGTCCGCCTGGTGGTTGTCCTTGCTCGCACGGCCGTTTCTGGTTATGTTTAAGTAGCATTTGTAGCTGATTTTGTGATTCTGTGAGCGTAGTGGTAGTGTGTTATTTGCATTTGAGCAGAGTAGTTATGGCCTCTGCCCAACCGTAAGCCTACTTTTTTTATTACAGTATGTTTTAAAAGTTTTGTTGTTAAACATTTAGCTCTGGTTCTCCTGCCATTAAAATAGTTAGATAGATTTTATTCGGGGTATTGAAGTTGCCTGCCGTCCTCGAGGTCTATGAAGCGTGTTGTTGGGTTCCTGACTTTGGCATCGCACACAAGAGGCCTTAAGGGGCATGTAATGTTTACATCTACATCCATACTCCGCATGCCACCTGACGGTGTGTGGCGGAGGATACTTTGAGTACCTCTATCGGTTCTCCCTTTTATTCCAGTCTCGTATTGTTCGTGGAAAGAAAGATTGTCGGTATGCCTCTGTGTGGGCTCTAATCTCTCTGATTTTATACTGATGTTCTCTTCGCGAGATATACGTAGGAGGGAGCAATATACTGCTTGACTCCTCGGCGAAGGTATGCTCTCGAAACTTCAACAAAAGCCCGTACCGAGCTACTGAGCGTCTCTCCTGCAGAGTCTTCCATTGGAGTTTATCTATCATCTCCGTAACGATTTCACGATTACTAAATGATCCTGTATCGAAGCGCGCTGCTCTCCGTTGGATCTTCTCTATCTCCTCCATCAACCCCAACTGGTACGGATCCCACACTGCTGAGCAGTATTCAAGCAGTGGGCGGACAAGTGTACTGTAACATACTTCCTTTGTTTTCGGATTGCTTTTCCTTAGGATTCTTCCAATGAATCTGTCTGAAATCTACTATAGTCTGGAATCTGTTTTACTGACGATTAATTTTATATGATCGTTCCATTTTAAATCACTCCTAATGTGTACTTCCAGATAATTTATGAAATTAACTGCTTCCAGTTGCTGACCTGCCATACTGTAGCTAAATCATACAGAATCTCTCTTTCTATGTATTCGCAGCACGTTACACTTGTCTACATTGAGATTCAATTGCCATTCCTTGCACCATGCGTCAATTCGTTGCAGATCCTCCTGCACTTCAGTACAATTTTCCGTTGTTACAACCTCTCGATATACTACAGCATCATCCGCAAAAAGCCTCAGTGAACTTGCGATGTCATCCACAAGGTCATTTATGTATATTCTGAACAGCAACGGTCTCACGACACTCCCCTGCGGCACACATGAAATCACTCTTACTTCGGAAGACTTCTCTCCATTAAGAATGAGACAGCGTTTGGCTGTTCTCGTTTATGGCGCCACGTATTTAATCTGTGGTGTCACCGCCAGACACCACACTTGCTAGGTGGTAGCCTTTAAATCGGCCGCGGTCCGTTAGTATACGTCGCACCCGCGTGTCGCCACTGTCAGTGACTGCAGACCGAGCGCCGCTGCACGGCAGGTATAGAGAAATGGAAATGTCGTGTGGCTAGGGCCTCCCGTCGGGTAGACCGTTCGCCTGGTGCAGGTCTTTCGATTTGACGCCACTTCGGCGAGACTTCCTAGCACTCGCCCCAGTTGTACAGCCGACTTTGCTAGCGATGGTTCACTGACCAAATACGCTGTCATTTGCCGAGACGATAGTTAGCATAGCCTTCTGCTACGTCATTTGCTACGACCTAGCAAGGCGCCATTATGAATTGCTATTTATCTTGTGATGCATCTACCGTCACACCGATGTTCACCAGTTATGGATTAAAGTTAAGTATTCCAGAAGCTACGTACTATTTTTGCTAGTCTTAATACCTTTGCCTGTTCCAGACCTCACGCCAGCCTGCGTGAGCTTAAACGCGTGCCTTTTCGGCTACCGTCCATTGTGGATTGGCTGTCTGGCCAGTCCACAACATAATCTGTGCTAAGTAAACTGCAGGATCAAAGTAGTAACTGAGGTAGTATTTTCGGGGAACCTGCCGCCGCGTCCTGAAATTTCGTCCAGGATAAATTCTCACTATCTGATGCTTCGGGATGCCTCCATGAGATTCGACTCGCATTCGGAATCGTGCCAGCATGATCACGAGGACGCCTTCCAACTTTCCACCATGCAGCGGGTGTCGGGCACCGGCCGCCTGGAGAGCTTGATCTTTGTCTTATCTCGAACTGTTTCAAGAAACAAAGAGATTCCGTTCAATCCAACTTCGACATTAATACCCGGTACTAGACTTCCACCGAAACTGGGTTCGCCTCTGATTTTGTATTGCTTTGTGTTAAATTGGCGTTGTATTTGACTGAGTGTCTACACCTACACGAAACCTATTCACTAGCCACATCCGCCATTATTCTGCACCACAGTCAGTAAAGTGCAAAGCTATTGTGATAAAGCAACGGTAACTGGAATACAGACAGACGATCACAAGACGCATTACCATGATGATCTCTTCAGAGTCAGTACATTTTGACGCGTTAAACAATCGCCCCCCTTGACATTTGTAACCACACACTAATATACATGACAGTGATTGAACAAAAATGTTCCTCATATGTTTAAGATTAATCGGGTTCAGTTTCAATCAAACTCGTCTCCATAATTTAACCAATTCAATAAAAACATCTCAATGTAATAACGAAAATACTATCTGTCACATAACTCTTCTCGTAGTATTACAATTTTATTACTAAA
The DNA here is from genome assembly GCF_021461385.2 of Schistocerca piceifrons. Taxonomy (NCBI): domain Eukaryota; kingdom Metazoa; phylum Arthropoda; class Insecta; order Orthoptera; family Acrididae; genus Schistocerca; species Schistocerca piceifrons. Next base: position 124,375,957 of record NC_060146.1, read on the forward strand.
GCATATCTTGGAAACTTTATGAAAATCTGTAAACGGGTAGCCGGCCGGAGTGGCCTAGCGGTTCTAGGCGCTACAGTCTGGAACCGCGCTGCTGCTACGGTCGCAGGTTCGACTCCTGCCTCGGGCATGGATGTGTGTGGTGTCCTTAGGTTGGTTAGGCTTAATTAGTTCTAAGTTCTAGGCGACCGATTACCTCAGAAGTTCAGCCGCATAGTGCTCATAGCCATTTGAACCATTATTTTTTTCTTTTTTTTTTCTTTTTTTGTAAACGGGTACTGTAGCTTGAGCATTATGTCGTCGTTCTGTTTTTGCGGTCTTCACGCTAGTGTATACTGCTTGACAAAGGCGTCCCACATCCACTTCAACCTGCTTATTGTACTCAGTCCGTGATCTCTGTTGTATCCTAGCCAGTAATGCCACCCGATCCCGCTGCCAAAAGGTTGGCAGCATCAAAGTCCGGACGCCGTCCGCATAAGCAGCGCCAGCGATACAGGAAATCGCCGCAAGTCTGCGCGCGCCACCGCTGGCTTCTGGCTTCTTAAGCGCTGGAGTCGCGAGCGCTAGGACAGTTCTGTATTCGCCGCTCAGTTGTATACTCGCCACCGAATTGTGTACTTGCTAGTCAGTTGTGTGTTCATCGCAGCAGAGTTGTTGTTTGTCGTCAGCCGACGCTGACCTAGCCGCTCCGACTCGAACTAGACAGATTTCTGTAGACACGGAGTTCTCTACTGTGTTTCTGTATCTTCGTTAATAAAGTTAAGTACCGACTTTTATTTAATCAGAGTGTTTGGGTTTTCATCTTTCTGTTCACTGTTCCAGCGGACCGGTCGGCCCGCTATTAAAAGTGTGGCGGTGACTTCGTAAGCCGTTTCTACAGCTAATTGTTTGTCGCTACGAACGCCGCCACAAAAACCTCCCCTTTTGACTTTTAACCCTTAAATCTCCATTACCAAACTGGCCAGTTCGTGAAGCTTCAGATTGTGTCCTGTAAACCGGTCCCTCCTTTTAGTCATGTTGCGCCATGAATTCCCTTTTTTCCCAATTGAGTTAAGTACCTCCTGATTTCCTGTTAGAGCTGCCGCTATAATTTTGAATATTGTTTTGTGCCGCCAGTTCCAACTACTCATTTCCCTTCTTGTCTGTGCGGCTTACTGCTGAGTTTCATTTCCGAACCAAGTTACACTCTGCACAAATACGAGTACCTTCACAAAAGTATTCTCAACCCTCAAATTTATGTTTAAGTTAACATAATTCTCTTTTAAGAATTACCATTTTGGGTAATGCTAGCCTGCATTACGTATCGGCTCTACTTCGTTCATTGACATTTATTTTCCAGCCTAAATGACAAGACTCTATTTTGGTCTCTCGTTTTCTAATCATCGGTACCACCTGATTTAATTCCACTATGTTTCTTTAACTTTGTTTTGATTTTCTTGAAATTAATCTCATAACCTCCTTTCATGACACTTTCTATTCCGACACACTTCTCTTCCTATCCGTTTGCCGTCTCTCACATAACTGCAATGTAAGTGGCAGACCGCAATATTTTATTTTCCCCCCTAACTTTAGTTCAAATGGCTCTGAGCACTATGAGACTTCACTTCTGCGGTCATCAGTCGCCTATAACTTAGAACTAATTAAACCTAACTAACCTAAGGACTCCACACACATCCATGCCCGAGGCAGGAGTCGAACCTGCGACCGTAGCGGTCGCTCGGTTCCAGACTGTAGCGCCTAGAACCGCACGGCCACTACGCCCTGCCCTAACTTTAGTCCCCTTTCCAAATTTCCACTTGGTTTCCTCCGCTGCTTGCTAAACGTGAAGGTAAAAAAAGTCAGGGAGAGCCTTCATCCCTGTCTCAACCGTTTCGCAACTATTGTTTCCTTTCCCTGCCCTTCGTCTTATAGCTAGTGTCAGGTGTCTATACAAGTTGAAGACACCTTCAAGCTACGTGTTTTTTACTACTGCTATCATCAGAATTCCAAATAGCGTTGACCAATCAACATTGTTAAAGGCTTTTTCTAAATCTACAAACGCTCTGTTCGTAGGTTTGTCATTCTGCAACCTTTCTCTTAAGATAAGAGCAAACGTAGTTTCCTTGACGTAATATTCCACCACATGTCACAACTTATGTCCTGTGAAATCGGAATTATTACATTATTCTTGACGTCTGAGTTTTGTGCCCGACTGATATATTTTGCGTATATATGGGTGTAATTCTCTCAAAACTGGTTTTTCCAAGGAAGTCACTAATTCCAAGGGACTGTCTACTCTAGATAACTCTTCCGATTGTTTCAGGACTAATTCTTCTCGAAGTGTAATTTTTTCCCATCTTATCATTTACTTCCACCTATTTTTTATGCTATTATCTTCATGTTTGCTTCCCACATATAGATCCTCTATAAATTGCTTCCATTTTTTGGGCTTTCCTTTCCTTCATACAGGCTATCTGAGCTATTGATATTCATATATATGCTTGCCTTTTCTTCAAGAGTCTCTTTACTTTTGCTATAACTTGTATGTATACTTCTGAAATTCATGTCTGTTTCAAAAGCCTTGCATTTCTCGCCTACCACTTCCTGCTTTGCCAGTTTGAACTTCTTGTCAATCTTTTCTAAGACGTCTGTATTCCCATTTTACTGATTCATTTCTTTCTTTAATGTGTTCTCCATTCATAAATTAGATTCAGTATCTCGTGCACTATCGAAGGTTTTCTAATGGCCCTTTATGATTTTGCCTATTTGTTCCTCTATTGGTTTTACTACTTCATAGTTCAAGCTACACATTCATCGTTATTTGTCTTCCTTATTCCTTATTGTCAATCGTTTTCTAATGTTCGTTCTGAAGTAATATCCTCCGGTCGTTTAATGGACACGCAATCGAGAGGACAACTTCAAACTCGCGTCTAGCCATCCGGATTTTGGATTTCCATGATTTTCTAAATGGCTTAAGGCAAATGCCGGGGTGGCTCCTTCGAAAAGGCACGGCTACTATCCTTCCCCATCCTCTCCATCCTTCCCTAATCCGAGATTGTGCTCCGTCCCGAATGACCTTGTCGACGGGGCATTACAACCTAACCTCCTCCTCCACTCCCCCTCCCGTTCTTTAAGATTAACCTGGTTACATCTTGTTAATTTCCTACCTTTGTGCAGTTTCTGTCTGTAGGTTTAATCTGCAGTTCATAGCCAACAAATTATTCGTTTGCACTTTATGATTTGGCATCAAAATCTCAGTATTACAATTATGAAATCAATCGTTGGATGTAAGGGCCGTCAGTTATGCAAAAAACCATTTTTTCCAAGTTCCCAAACATGTTTCAACACTACTGTGCAATCATCAGTGGGTTTCTGTTTTACTTCATCTGTGATGTGTGCATTTTTACTAAATAATTATAAAATTATGCCAATATTTAGTTCAAACAACAATTCGCTTCTTTTTGTTAATACCTTTACACTCGGATTGCATGGATTTTCAGGATCACTTATTATAGGTAGCTTGTCATCTGCAACGAAAGGGTGTTGATGAGAAATTTTGTTGGGAGCTAACCTTCCATTTTATGTTCTAAACGTAATTTAGTTTGTTGCGATATTTCACGCCTGTATTCGTTTTTACTTGCCTTTTTGTGTGCCAAGCCCTTTCATTCTCAGCATCATGGTGAGATGTTCTGAAGCATACGTAAATATAACACGTATTTTCACAAATAAGGTCGTAAAAGCACATTGAACTTCACCAAAACACAGTGTAATTGTGGTTGTTGTGTGTCCCAGCCAAGTCAGTGTTCATTTGCTCACCCGTGAGTTCGGCGCCAAATTTGAATTTGGTTTACATTTCATCTTTGTGTGTGTGTGTGTGTGTGTGTGTGTGTGTGTGTGTGTGTGTGGATGGTATGTTCATTTTTGTGCTGTTTACATATTTTTCTAGTTAATTTGTCTTCATGTGGGTATTATAATCGTTTACTACTGCTATATGTATTATTGTGTTTACTTCTTGTGTGTAGTTCTGTTTGTTCATGGGTGTTCTGTTTAATCTGTGGAGCATGAATCTTAAGTTTGCTTTCTTATGTGTCAATGGGTGGTTCGATATGTTGTGAATGTTGGTGCTTGTGGTTGTCGGTTTCCTAAATATTGTGAAGTTGTGTGTGTTGTTCGGTTTATGAATGGTGAGACCTCACCATACCGACAAGCACCACCATTCACAACATATCGAACCACCCACTGACACAGCAATAGGCTGTTAGTCACCTGTCATATTGATGTGTTCCCATGGACAAACTTCCACCAAGAACTCGAAAACTAATGACTCATTCAGTTATAAGATAGTGGAACACGTAAAATGTGACTGTTGATTTTTTTTTTCCTAGGTGTGTGGGGAATCTGTCACTTCTGTGAGTTGTGTGAGTCCTCAAAATAAACCAACAAACTGTTTCATAATCATTCAAGAGGGCAGTGTAAGTCCACCTTACAATAAGCTATTTTTTGGGTATAGAGTTTTGTGTATATCTGTATAAAGGAACAAATAATTGATGTATTGCTTAAGGACCGGAGAGTCTACATGGCAGTAATTACTCTATCCATGCAAATAAAGGAGCGCTAGACCATAATTTTTTTCTTCGGAGGGGGATAGGACGCGGCAGCTAGGAGACACGTGACTGCTTGCTTCTATCTCTCACCATCCTGATCTTGCCTTGTAAGCGTCGTTGTATTTACCTGTGAATCATACCTAATATATAGATCTAACTGTCCTTCAAAACGTGTACGGTGCTTCATTGTAGTACCAGTCCACATATTTGTGTTAATAATCATTGCGATGCTAGTTTCATCTTCAGCGTTCTTGTTGGAGAGACGCTCCAGTTCCACATGTCACACCCACTACTGGCGTGACATTGTTACTAATTTTCATTGCCTTTTTCCCATTAAAATATAACTTGAACCTGCAGTCATTTGAAGATGTCTGAGAATTTTAGCTAATCAACAGCATATGCAATTTCCATTTTCAAAAATTCTGTCGGTCACATCTTCAAATGCACTGCTCCTAACACCAATCTGAGACAAATACAACGTGCATCATTTCACTGCTTCGGTATTCCTTTAATGAGCGGGAGTAGAAGCCAACTAATAGGACCCTAGCTAACTTTACTATCATATGTTTTTATGCATCCTGTGTTGTATTATTCTCTGTTATTTGTTTGATTTGTGGTATTATATTACTCCTCCTAGACTAGAATTTAATCTGGATGAGTCATTCCCTGAATGAATGTTTCTAGAATGGTAGAGCCACATCTCAGTTAGGGATTAGGAAATTTTGTAAGATATGATGAACTTTGATTTAGGTACTCTGGTAGCGAAATCTTAGTATTGTTATTTCTCTCATTGACAACTTTGGTATTTTTTTTCCTGTAAATATTAAAGTGAACGCAAAATAGTTTTTCCTCATAATTGTGCCAGTTTTCAACAATATTTTCTGCGAGAATTGTACTTAATTTTTTAGTGACTGTGTCTGATAGCAATGCTACTGTTGCGCCCTCCGAGCTTCCAGCCGCTTACACTACACAGTCTACACTGAAGAGCCGAAGAAACTTGTACACCTGCCTAATCTAGTGTAGGGTCCCCGCGAACACGCAGACGCGCCGCATTACGACGTGTCATGGACTCGACTGATGTCTGAAGTAGTGCTGGAGAGAACTGACACCATGAATCTCGCAGGCCTGTCCATAAATCAGCAAGCGTATGATGGGCTGGAGATCCCTTCTGAACAACACGTTCTAAGACATCCCAGATAAGCTAAATAATGTTCATCTCTGGAGATGTTCGTGACCAGCGGATGTGTGTAAACTCAGGAGTGTGTTGTTGGAGCTACTCTGCAGCAGTTCTGCATGTGTGGGGGTCGCATTGTCCTCCTGGAATTGCCTAAGTCCGTCGGAATGCACAATGGACATGAGTGGATGCAGGTGATACGACAGGATGTTTACGTACTTGTCACCTGTCGGAGTCGTATCTAGACGTATCAGGGGTCCCATATCATTCCAGTTGCACACGCCCCACACCATTACAGAGCCTCCAGCAACTTGAACAGTGACCTGCTGACATGCAGGGTCCATGGATTCGTGACGTAGTTTCCATACCCGTACACGCCCATCGGATCGATACGATCTGAAACGAGACTCGTCAGCCAAGGGGTCGACGTTGGTCCCGTTCTTGCAGGATCTTTTTCCGGCCGCAGCGATGTCGGAGACTCAATGTTTTACAGGTGAGCCGTGGAATATTTTCTGTTTCAAAGAGCGCGCCGCAGCGCGTAGTGTAAAGCAGTCGCCCTCCGTTTCTGGCGGGGGCACCGCTGTGACAATCGCAGCTTTGGTGTCTCCCTCTGCTGTGAAAGGGAAAAGGCGGTCTGTTCACGTGATTTAAGGGGCGCTATGAGCTTGCGAGGGGGCAGTCTGACAGTCTGAGTCTAGTCAGCTGGTCAGCCGGCTCAGTGTCGGGCAGTCTCTGTCTGTCTGTCTGCCCTACGTTAAGGTGGTCAGTCGGAGTGAGGCTAGGTCAGTCTCGCGGCACCAGTTGCTGGTCTGTGTCTCGTTTGCATTTTTGCGGCAGTTAGTGTCTGTCTGTCTTTAGTGTCTGTCTGTCTGTCGTTGGAGTGCCAGTATCTCTCATTTGTATCAAACCTTAAAGCAAGGAAATGAGTCTCACCACTCCGCCAGTAACAGAATTCAGGTAGTGGTCGCCTGGTCGGGGCTGAGTTCCTGCGTCTGAGTCAGCGCGTTACGCCGCCAGTCTGCTCGAGTTGCTCGTGCGGCGGTCATTGCCGTTTGCATTGGTCGGTTGGTTGGTCGCGCACTGAGGCACGAGATGTCCGCCTTGATCGTCGGTGCATGTGAGGTGCCGTCGTGAGTCCAGTGGGCAGAGCCGTATAGAAAAGGGTAGTGGGTTCGTGGTTCACAAGAGAGCAACAGCAGAGGAACCACGACATGGGGCTGGCCGGTGCGAGCTGCGACGCCGTGCGACGGGAGATCGGCGCGCCTTCCTGCGTCCGTTGAAGCGGATGGCAGCGGACGGTTCGGGAGAGCGATTTGGGGGTGCTGCGCCAGGTCTTCTCGAGAAATCGCAGTTTATTGGAGGTTAAGTGATTAGTGATATGTTGTTTCATTTACTTGTTAAATTCTACTTGGTAAGGTCACCAGTCGCTTTGTTTTGGGGGTCGTCCGATCATTCTTCTCCGTTTGCCCACCCGCGGGAAGGTGGTTTTTGTGAATTGGGTGGTCCGTTTTTCCCTTGTGGGGTTGGGGAGGCTAAGAACAATCTGCGGTTCGGGTTGTTTAGTAAACCCCCCCCCCCCTCCTGTCAATCTGCCATGCGTTAATAGCTGCCTCTGTCATGTTTGTCGGATTCAGTGTTAACGAATTAATTGCTTAAAGGCCGAATTCCTGAAATATGCTTTTTATCTTGCCTATCATCTTGCGAGGTGGTATATGTGTAATGTAGAGCATGTTGTACATTTTATGTAAGTCTGCATTTCATGGGTTTTACTTAAATAGTCATTTTACGTTATAAGGTTGCCACCCTTCCACCGTAAGAGTCCTTCAAAAGAAATTGTGCTTTCGGTGGCAAATAATTTTAGGGTTGTACCATTTCCATTCCTCTTACGGGGTGCATAGTTCATATGATTGTGTGAGTTGTTAAAATTTTTTTTTGTTTAAAGTAAATTGGTGTGTTGCAGATTTGGACCAGTGTACTCTTTCAGAGGTTGTTGTGAGCTGTCATGATTACGGCCGTGTTGAAAGAGAGCAGGCAAGCTTCTCAGCCCGATGGCTCCTACTGTTAATATTATTTGCCTCTAAATAAAACTGTAACCTGATATTTCGGGGCTGCTTTTCTGCTTATAATTTTAAATCCGTTTTGAAAAGGCTTTTAGGAATAAAATTCACATTTGTTAAAAGTAATTTTTCATCATTTACTTCCTGGCAACTACTTCCACGCTCACCTAGTGTGATTAAATGTGTCAATGTTCTTGATGAATCACCAGTTAATAAAGTAAATTCTTTAATAAAAGATTTTAAAATCTAAATACACGGTTCAACGGGATCCCTGATATTCATGGTACACTCGTGAAATTGTCGTACCGGAAAATCCCCTTTTCATCGCTACCTCGGAAATTCTGTGTCCCATCGCTCGTGTGCCGACTAGCAGTAACCGATCTAACAACTCCGCCAGGAGTTGCCGACCACAGCATCTTATTCTCCCTGTAAAAATATCTCAGCATTTGAATACGCATGCCTATACCAGATTCTTTGGCGTTATAACCACCAGTATAACTACAGAGTCACCATGGATTAGTTAATTTGGTAGTGGAGCAAATTTCTGGTCGAGGTAACAGTTTGCAGAGGGAGGCCACTGTGTGAGTTAGGCGTTGCATCGCAAGTGGACGTAGCTTTCGGTAGGTATGCAGAGGTGAAGAAGATTGCACAGGACAGCTTAGCGTGGAGAGCTGCATTAAACCAGTCTTGGCTGTGAAGCCCGCATCACCTACGTTTTTAGAATACAGACCTGTTCTCGTACACATCAGTTATGGAATCACATGACCTCTATATTTTTATCCTCTTTCCGGAATTAGGCGTGACGTCTGTTCCATCCCTGTGGGTCGTTCTTATTTACACCATCTCTTGCAGGGTTTCCAAGACCACTTTTCCGTGTGGAGTGGGGACCGTTCGATGCACTGCTGCTGGTGGAAAGAGCACCCTCCCCTTTGTGGGGCTGTGTAAGGAGGAAGTCATTGCCATCAGCTAAACTTTTCAAAGCGTAGAAGAATAGACCCCAACAATACTGGCTGATAATTGACCCATAAAATGGGAACTCCATAAAATTACTCATCTGCAAGGCCGGTTTCTTGAAATGAGAAGAATTTAATATCAGAAAAACCCTAAAACGTACAGCCACTTACATGACGTAAGCTACGCATTTTCCAAATGGAATAACCAATCCACGAATCATCGTCCTCAGTACCATAATATATGGTGGGTGTTCGCCGTTGGTAATAACACGTGAAAGTGTAACTGCTTTAGACAGATAGTATGCGATGCCACAAATTAGGGACATTAATATACAGTTTTCTGTATACACTAGGCAATTCTGGCTACTAATTATAGAAATCCCCTTTATTTCCTATTTAAACAGCATAATTGGAGAAATTACTAATGTCTAATAAAACTATGCCAGTGCTGGGTACTTCATTGATGTAAGCAATGTAAAATACAATTTATCATACTAAAATAACGGTAATGCTAAAAACCCAAACCCTTCACACCTATATTTAATGAATAATTACAGAATATATGTGAATATTTGACGAAGTACGGAACAAATAAAAAATTATGTAACAAATTTGATATGTGAATTTCATATGTAGCTCTTACGCAGAATACCACGTATTTGTATCAGGAAGAGCAGACTTGTAATACACTTCGATGTTAATTTTAGGTAAGAATATAGAATAATTGACTTTTAATCACTTTATAACATCGTATAATAAAATCAATTGTGATTTTATTAGTTTGGCACGTACACTCTGTGATCAAAAGTATCCGGACACTTGGTTTAAAACTACTTAATAGCTCATGGCACACTCCGTCGGTAATGCTGAAATCCAATATGGTGTTGGCAACTTGAACTCTCGCTGCCATACGTTCAATCAGGTGCTGGGAGGTTTGTTGGGGAATGGCAGCCTATTCTTCACGGAATTCTGCACTGGGGAGAGGCATCTATGTCGATCGGTGAGGCCTGGCACGAAGTCGGCGTTACGAAACATCCCAAAGGTGTTCTCTAGGATTCAGATTGTGCAGGCCAGTCCATTACAGGGATGTTATTGTCGTGTGACCACTCCGCCACAGGCCGTGCATTATGAGCAGGTGCTCGATCGTGTTGAAAGATGCAATCGCCATCCCCGGATTGCTCTTCAACAATGGGAAGCAATAAGGTGCTTAAAACATCAATGTAGGCCTACGCTGTGATAGTGCCACGCAAAAAAACCAAGGGTTCGCCAGCCCCATCTATCAAAAACGTTACCACACCATAACACCACCGCCTCCGAATTTTACTGTTGCCACTACACACGCTGGCAGATGACGTTCACCTGGCATTCGCCATACCCACACCCTGCCATCGGATCGCCGCATTGTGTACTCCACACAAGGTTTGTCCACTGTTCAATCATCCAATGTTTACCTTCCTTACACCAAGCGAGGCGTCGTTTGGCATTTACCGGCGTGATGTGTGGCTTATGAGCAGCCGCTCCACCATGAAATCCAAGTTTTATCACCTCACCCCTATCATAGTACTTTCAGTGGGTGCTGATGCATTTCGGAATTCCTGTGTGATGGTCTGGATAGGTGCCTGCCTATTACACATTACGATCCTCTTCCACTGTCGGTGGTCTCTTTCCGTCAACAGACGAGGTCGGCCAGAATTCTTTTCTCCTGTACGTGTCCATTAACGTTTCGACTTCACGATCACTTCGGAATCAGTGGACCTAGGGATGTTTAGGAGTGTGTTAATCACGAGTACAGACGTGTGACACAAATGACGCCCGATCATCTGACCACGTTAGAAGTCCGTGAGTTCCGCGGAGTGCCCCATCCTGCTTCCTCGCGACATCTAATTCCTGAGCTCACAGATGTGGTGTACTCAGGAGTACATGGCTGCGCAATGCACCTTTTTTTATTTTCGATTATTCCCATTTAAGAGAGCGTTTTAACTTGAATTCCTTTATGATGATTGTTTACGTTTTTTCTGAGCCCAAATTTTCTTCATGCGTTCACTGTGTTGTTTCTATCGCTCCGCTGTCCATTTGCGTCCTGGTCTCTTCTGTGTTGTGGTGTCAAATTTGTTTTTTGATGATGTTCCTGAATTCAATTCTATTTCCTGCATCGTTTACTGTTATGTGTGCTTGTCTGATTTCCTCTTCAACTTCTTTTATCCATTTTGTTTTTCCCCTGCCTGAGTTGATGACTTTAAGAATTCGCTTTGAAATTCTATATTCATTCATTCTGTGGATATGTCCGTAGAACTGCATTCTTCTTTTCCTTATTGTATCCGTAATCTTGTCTGTGTATTTATATAATTCTGATGTTGGTCTCTTCTTCCAGATTCCTTGCTCTTGTATCGGGCCAAAAATTTTCCTGTGAATTTTCCTTTCTTGTTTCTCTATTTCTTTGATTTTAGTTTGCCCACCTATTTGCGTTTCAGATGCATACAGTGCCTCCGGAAGTACGACAGTGTTGTAGTGCCTCAATTTTGCGTTAATGGATATGGACTCTTTGTTATAATAGCTCCACGTGAGTTTATATGCTTTCTGTAGTTTTTTTTATTCTTTCCACATTGGCCTTTAGGTTGATCCCTGATGGCTGGATGATTTCTCCCAGGTACTTAAAATGTGGTACTTGTACGATTTTCCCATGGGTTGTTACAATAGGCAATTTGTCTTGTGGCACTCTTTCTATGTACTGGGTTCTCTCACATGAGATTTTCAGGCCAGTTCTTTGTGAAATTTCGTGTAACTTCTCTATGGCGTTAGCGGCTTCTTTTCTATTATTTGTGAGGATTGCAAGGGCATCCGCAAAAGCTAAAAACTTCACATTGAATCTATTATCTTTTCTAATGCCAATTTGGATTCCTTTGACTTCTTTTTCCCATGTCCTGATAATTTTTTCAAGAATGATATTAAACAGTAATGGTGAAAGTCCGTCACCCTGTCGCACTCCAGTTTGGATTTCAAATGGTTCCGAGATATCACCCATAAATTTAACCTTGGAGTCTGTCAGTTAATGTTTCCCGAATGATTGCTCTTGCCTTCCTGTCAATGCTGAATTCTTTCAGCGTCTTGCAGAGCGCTACCCTGTCTATTGAGTCGTAGCCCTTTTTAAAATCTACAAAAGTAAACGCTGTGTTTCGGGTGTTTCTCATCTGAAGAATCATTTTCAGATTCCAGATCTGCTCTATGCATGATCGTCCCTTGCGAAAACCAGCCTGGTATTCTCCTATTTGTGGGCCAGCTTGTTCTACTATGCAGCCTGGTATTCTCCTATTTGTGGTCCAGCTTGTTCTTCTATGCACCTTATTATTACTATTATTATTTATTTTATGGCCTTCATTGGACCACTCTAGTCAAAAATACAAAGTTGTAAACAAGTTGTTACACAGGGACACAATTTGGCTGAACAATAACTAATGATATTTAGGTAATATAATTATTAGTCTATTCTTATATGAAAGGTGTTTCGCTCCTCTGTCTGCCCAATATTTCTTCATTCTTTCAGATATTTCCTTTCTTTCTTCATCTGAGACCACTCTTCCTGTACTCTTTTTATTGATTTTCATTTGTAGTCTGCATTGCGGGTCTTGCAGAATTCTGGTTTTCTGTCTTGTTTTTTAGGTCATCTACTGTAATTTGTTCTTTTATATCTTCCTTAATTGCTGTGATCCATTTAATGTCGCTCTTGCTATTCCACAATTTTTGTATTATGTTTTTACTAATTCTGTTTTCTGGAGATCTCATCAGACGTCCAAAGAATGAGATGCGTTTCTTCCTGATCGTGCTCATGACTGGTTCTATTTTCTTATATACTGTTTCATTTGATGCTATTCACTAATGTCCATTTATTTTATACTGTTTATTTATACATGTCCTAATTATTCTTCTTTCTATTTTTAGTATTCCGCCACTTTCTGCTGTATTAGTTGTTTTGAAGATAGTTTCAGCTGCATACATTATTTCTTGTTGTGTAACTGTTGTACAGTGTTTTAATTTTGCATCTATAGATAGGTTTTTTGTTGTATGTAGTTCTGGTAATGTAATTTGCGTAGTTCAGTTTTTTATTCTATTCTGCCATGATGCCTTCTCATTTAGATTGTATGTTATTATTTCGCCTAAATATTTAAATTTATCAACAATTTTGATTTCCTGTTCTCCTATTGTAATTTTGTTTGCAAGTGGTGGATCAGTTGGCATAATCTCCGTTTTTTCAAATGATATTCTAAGGCCTACTTTCTCTGCTATTTCCTGTAGTGATTTCACTTGTTGCCTGGCTTCTTGAACGGTGTTGGCCAGGAGAGCAGGATCATCAGCGAATCCCAAGCAGTTTAAGCTGATATCATCTTTTGCACTTCCAATTCTTATCATCTTTGGATTGTACTTGTACCATACTCTCATTATGTATTCCAGTGCACAGTTGAAGAGTAATGGTGAAAAGCAGTCACCTTGTCTTAAGCCTGTTTTAATGGGAATGGTTCAGAAATTTCTACTCTAAACTTCACTTTTGATTTGGTGTAGGTTAGAGTGAGTTGTATTATTTTAATTAGTTTTGGATGGAGTCCTAAATTTCTTAATTTTTAATACTGAAGGTCTGTGGAAACAGTCATATGCCTTCTTAAAATCTACAAATGTTATTGCCAGAGGTTTGTTCCGTTTCTTGTAGTAGGCCATAATCAATTTTAAACTAATTATCTGCACAGCTTCTCCATGGTCTGAAACCTCCCTGATATTCCCCTAACTCCTAATTGCTCTTTGATTCTTTCATATAGGAACTTGGATAGAATTTTGTATGTGCAATCTAGGAGAGAGATTCCTCTGTAGTTGTCTGGGTTGCTCTTATCTCCCTTTTTGTGTAGTGGGTGGATGATAGCTGTGGTCCAATCTTCAGGGAATCTTTCTGTTACCCAAATTTTTGTTAGATGTGTATGGAGGTCTTCACTGTGTCACTTGTATATTTCCACATTTCAACAAAAACCTGATCTTCTCCACATGCCTTATAATTTTTTGTTCTTTAAGAATTCTTTCTACTTCTAGGAAAGTTGGAGGGTCTAGTTTGATATGTATGGTTTTTATTAGGGTATTTATGTTGATTTGTAAGGGTTCTTTGGGTTCCTCGCAATTCACAAGTTTAAGGGGAGCCGGAGGTGGTGAAATCCAAGAAATTAAGATTTTTTTTTTTTGCTACCCAAAATTAATTGGAACATACCTCTTTAATGTAAACTTTGAATTATTGTTCTACTCGCCCTAGAAGGGGAGTTATTACCATTTTCCCCCACGCCTGGAGAGGAAATGGGCGGTCGCTGAATGCATCTAACACCCTCTCGTGACTTCCTGGCGAACTGCTTGGGATTTTCTCGGCCTGTTACGTATACAGCGCCTTATGTTACGCATACAGCGAGTGTGCAAGGGTTGGCTACATTGTTTTTTGTGATAAATGAAGCACTAAGAGCGTATGGGTGAACGGTTTCGAAGGCTCAAACAAACTTTGGGTTCAAGTAAGCTCAGTGATGGAAAGACAATAGGAGGAAGAGGCAGGCTTACTGATGAGGTGGTTGAACGTCTACAGAGATACTATGGGTATGCGATAAGGCAAAATACTAGTAATGTTAGTGGCATGCGAAAAGCAGTGTGGGAATTGTTCCTTCATACTGCCTCTTCCAATGAATACCCTCAACACAGCCTGTGCCCAAAAGATTCCTGGTGCACATATAATGCAAAAAAGGACTATGATCACAAACATGGTTTGCCAGCAGCTGTGATAAATGCAATAAAACCAATTTGTCATGACTTAGCACAGCCAGAATTCTTACACAAATGTCTACACGGAAAGACACAGAATCCTAATGAGAGTGTAAACAATTTGATTTGGAAAGTGATTCCTAAAAGGGTGTTTGTAAGCCTAAGAACACTGCACTTTGGCATTTATGATGCAATAGCAACCTACAACCAAGGGAACAGTGTAAAGTGTGAAGTTCTGAAGTCATTAGGATTTACAGCTGGGGTGAACACTGTACGGGCACTAAGAAATATTGACAGAGAAAGGATAAGAGGAGCAGAAAGAAGAGAAAGGCATATGAAGTATGATGGAACAGGCCAGAAAAGAAGACAGAAGAGGAAGCTTTTGGAGGATGAAGAAGAAGACCCTGATAATCCATCCTATAGTGCAGGAATGTATTGAGAAACTTTGATAACCATTTCCCGTAAATTAGAATTTTTCGAATATAAGGCACATTTTCTCAAAATCCACTCAAGCTAGAGACATGAAATTTTTATACAGCACTCCTAGTGGTCAAACTTACATTGAAACACAGCCATTTGGCAATTTGTTCAGTAGTTTCATTTCAGTTTAATTATAAAACAATTATTTGTAAAAACATTTGGGTCATTAATAAAAAAAATTATTGGAAGGAAACTAGAAATGATACTCCCAAATCCCTCTGTCATGACTGCAATACTAAACCACTCTATAAGTAAAAAGAAATTCAAATTTTTCTATTTGGTAGTTGATTCATAAATGTTCCTCAAACTTAGTGATTATAACATGGGCAGCATAGGCACCTTCAGCTCCCCTTAACTGCTTTTGACATGATTTCTGCATTTTCCTTCTTACTGTGTGTCATTCTTCCATCTTCATCCTTCAGTATTAGTGTAGGGGCCTCATATTGTTGTAGTTGTTTCCCAAAGATTTTATAGTAGTTCCTGGAGTTGGTTTTATGATAATTACCTTCTATAGAGTTTATAGTATCTTTATGGAATCCTCTCCTGAGTCTTCTAATATTTTGTGTGAATTTTTTTCTTTCACTTTTGAGGTTGATGGCATTTTCTTCAGTTTTATATGTTTGCAACTTTAACCATGCTTGGTGTCTATCTTCATGGAATGTGTCATATTCTGATGTCTTCCGTTGGTTCAAGGTAGCTAGATTCTCTTCTTCTTTTTTAAGATTAGGCACTAGTTGTTCTAGATCATCTGTTAATTTGATGGTTTGTGTTATTTGTTGGTATTTATTTTTTTTAATAGCTGATGTGGGTCAAACCTCCTTATTTTATTAGTTTTTCCGGTCCTCTTCTTTAACGGAGTGAATTTGATTTTAATTTTAACTGCATAATGGTCTGAGCCTGTGTCTACTCCCCTCAGTACTTTAACATTGTGGATCTACTTATGAAAATTTTTGTCCATACAGACATCGTGTAGCTGCCACTCCCCCTTCCTCCAGTCTGGATGTTTCCATATTTTAAGTTCACTTGGCTTCATCTTAAAGTATTTTGATTTAGATATAAGGTTGTGTTCTCTGCAGAGTTCTAAAAGTCTTTGACCGTTTTTGTTCGTAAATTTATGTGGACTCCATTTTCCAATTATATCTTTGTATTTCCTTTTTTTCCCAACTGAGTATTGAAATCTCCCAATAAGATTTTTACATTCCTTTTATTTACTCTGTTCACAGTTTGTACTAGAAGGTCCATAAATTTATCTACCTCTTCCTTTGTTTTTGTTAGATAATTTTTTTCATTTGTTGGGGCATGACCATTTATTACTGTATAGGTTTTATTCATTGTTTTAAAGCTTAGGGTCGCAATTCTTGGTGATACTGCGTTATCCGTTACTGAATCTATTATTTTTATGTTTACTAAAAACGGTGTTCCAAACTGGAGACACTGTTTCATTGCCCTCGGTCCTGGTTTCCCATTATAAATTCTGTATCCTTTTGATTGGAATGGGTCCTCTGTGGTGTTTCTCATTTCTTGGATCCCTGTTATTAAAATTTTTTCTTTATTTAATTCATCTGTGAGCTCCTTGAGTTTTGCGGTCTGAAATAGTGAGTTCATGTTGTGTGTTGCTATATAATTTATCTGCTCATGTTTAATCTTCTGTTTGTGTTTTAGTGTGCATTTTGATTGTTTGGAAACGCTCCGATTCGTTGCTGTCTTCTAGTTGACTACCCACCTAATCCGATGTAGCCTTTTCCTGCCTTTTTGAGCAGGACGGTGGAATTTTTTTCGTAAAAGACCTTTCCACTTTTGCCTTTCGAAGATTGTCAATCTTAGTTGGGTCAAGCTTCGATTTACAACCACGGTTGTTAACCGCAGAGGGTGTGTTTGGTCCGGGAGAGCTATTTTATTTCACTCAAGTCCGCCGGTAAACCGGTGAGGACTTCCCTATCCGCCACCTGGGACGCTCTATATAGGAGTATCATCTCTCCTCCTACTATGACAGCATAGTAGGTTCGTGGGCACAACGCACCTAATATGAAAAACGTATGTTATTGGGGGTGTCCAGATACTTTTGACCACATAGTGTAATTTTTTAGCATTTTCGTTTCGTATGTTGTATTCCAATCCTATAGGTTTGTTTGTCGATTGTTACTTCCCATTTGCAGTTTACTGTTATTTGAGTTTCGATATTTTCATTTTGTAGTTAGTTGGTGGTGCTGTGGATGCTAGAAAAGCAAAGAAATTGGAACATTTCCGATATATTCTTTGAGACCAGTAGCACGTTGACACCAGCGGAGGCAGCCATAAACATTTCCTCAGTGTATCGGGATAATGTCATTGGACAGAGCAAGGCAACAAAGTGGTTTCTCGTCTTAAAGAGGACCGTTTTGACATAAGGGACTTTCCACAATCAGGAACACCGTCGGGGTTTGATGAAGATCCCTTAAACGCGCTAGTCCACAAAGATCCACATCAGTGTAATCGAGAACTGGCAGATGTGATGAACTGTGATCATTCTACCAACGTGCGACATTTGCAAGTACTGGCAAAGATTAAAAAATCGGGTGTGCGGGTATTGCATACTCTAATCCAAAATCGCAGAAATCAACGGATGGCAATACGTGAATCTTTGCTTCCTAATCATGAAATTACTCGTTAACAGCAGCAACTGTTCCTATCATGTACTTACTGGTGACGGGAAATAGTGTCTAAATGCTAATACAAATGGAATGAATGTTTGAGTCGAAACGGAGCCCCAACTCCGAATATAAAGAGAAGCGCGAGTCCACAAAAAGTAATGTTACGCAGCTGGTGGAACAGCGACAGTGTGGTTTACTGCGAAATGCTTCCCCGAGGTTTCACCATCACCGCTGACATTTATTGTCAACAACGAAGACGTCTTGCACACGCAATCTAAACATAACGATCAGGAAGACTGCAAGAAGTAATGCTACATCATGGTAACGCCTGACCGCATTCCGCTAGACTGAAAAATACGCTATACAGGAACTGGGATGGGATGTCATTCCACAACCACCTTATTCATCTGGTCTTTTTCGCTTTCTATCGAACAACCTTCGCGATATTTCTTTCCGGGTGAATATGCCCCCCGAAGATGGCTCGACCTTCGCCTTACAAGCGCATGATTTCGGCAGTCGCGGAATGGAAAAGTGTCACAGCGGTGGCAGACTGTTGTAAATTGTGAAGCAGAATCCGTTTGAAAAGTCCGTACAAAATCAGAGCGATAGCATCGCCGGCACCTATCTAGGTCATGTTTAGTTAGTAGCATTTTTGGAAAGAACGTACACTAAGTTTCAGCCGTATTGGTCTATTTATTTGTCTTTGGCATTCGTGTGAACCAAGGAAGTCGAGTGGTTGTCAAAAAATGGACGAAAAAGAATTTCGTGGGCTGGTTAAACATTGCTTTGTGAAAGGGAAAACGCCTCAGTAAAGAGGAGCTTGATAAACATTACGATGACTCTACACCATCGATCAGAACAGTTTATAAGTTGTTTCATAATTTTAGGTGTGGCCATATGGCTACAAATGATGCTGAACGGCCGGCCGAAGTGGCCGAGCGATTCTAGGCGCTACAGTCCAGAGCCGCGCGACCGCTACGGTCGCAGGTTCGAATCCTGCCCCGGGCATGGATGTGTGTGATGTCCTTAGGTTAGTTAGGTTTAAGTGCTTCTAAGTTCTAGGGGACTGATGACCTCAGCAGTTAAGCCCCATAGTGCTCAGAGCCATTTGAACCATTGAACCATTTGTAAATGTTAGTCATGGATTTAGTTGAGTTTTATGTTTACTGTGGAGGAGCCAGACTTCAGTATCCAGCTAGCACCATTTCATGCGACGGTCTCCAGTTTCCGAGGAGACAGTAATGAAGTTTTATCCATACGTCCTGCATCCTGAACGTTAGTCACTTTCCGTCAAAGCGATGGAAGAGCTTCGACTAAGCTCTACGGTTACCACGCTGGCATTACGTGCTTAATTTCTGCAAGTGTCCTTTTTATTTCGATCGTTTACATGTCTCACGATCGATAGCTTTTCACGTATCAAAATTGCTTCCTCCATGTTCAACATTCTTTACCCAGCAATAGGGAGGTGCTTTCTATTTCGAACGTGGGACTCTGCGCGGCTTCAAACTCTTCTAACTCCGTTTTGGCTAGGTAAAATGCGAGCGACTGATCTTCTTTATACCTTAAAGGAACATAATATGCCAGATATTGCGTGAATTGTTAGCAGACGGTGTCGTCATCCTCCTCTACTCCCATGCACATCAGAACAAATTGTTTCCTATTTTTTTAAGCTATCTCGGTCGGACAAAAACATCCACATAAAGGTAAAATTTAGCCCCTCATGTCCTTGAACTTCGTCTGTTGGGTCAACGTCTGTCAATTCATGCACACGTACGATTCGTCTTTCGGCCAATACATGTTGTATTGGACTGGATATCGCATTGCCAGTTACAACGAAAATTGCGTAAATCTTGCTCTGAGGAGTATTTGTAAGATGGAAGGAATCTTTCGGTGTATCTGATGGTGGTAGTGAGTTAACCATTGTTACCTTTCATACTTCTTTACACTGATGGATCTTGTTTAGTCTGTCCTGTAGAAACACTTCCTTCTACATTTCAGTACATTCGTTTGACACACTGCACTGACGACAGGTTGCGAACAACAGAACCTAGTGACAAATATCGGCCGGCGGAATACAGGAGACAAAAGACGAGATTACTTCTAGCAAAGGCAGAGAGCGAATGATGTCCAAATATTTGTAATTTTAACTATGAACCACAAACGAAATTTGCATTTGAAGAAAGCATGCCATAATGATTCATTTACTAATGTTACTACGGCGAAAATGACAACTTTTAATAATTTTGCTTGAGATATAGTACTTAATGATATTCTGTATGATTAAAGTAAAAATACAAAATGCAGGGGTAGAAACTCAACCCATACCGCCAGCATTGTTGCCGTAACTGGTAGATTTAGGAGACTGAAATCAAATTTTATGACATCTGTGCTGCCTTCTGATTTTCCCGAAACAAACAGGTTTCTTTAAAACCGTAACTACACTTTTTTTCTGACACACATGTTGTATCAGTAACATGGGAATGTACAATTGCATCTGGATATTTGTCTCCATGTCCCTACATAAAATGTCACTTCGTAGTCATAACATCATTCTTACTCCTGATCACTTAACCAATATACTGAAATGGATTAATGCCAGCGAATCTCACTAAAACATAGTCATCTTGCACAGGTGGTATCATGTGTCCACGTTTGCCCTAGATTTGACTTTAAACATCTTCCTTCTCCGAGCAATCTAATGTATCACACACTTTGTGCATCTTCCTCAGTTGGTATGTTAAAATTGTCTTCCTGGACGCACTTTCATACTCATCACTGCCAGCGGCTCCTAGAACAGTTGTTACACTGTTCACATCACTATTACAGTTTACACAGTGCCCCATATTACATTGTTACTCTGTGCCTGATGCGGCAGTTTTGCATAATTTCTCAAGTTACTGAAAAAATGCAACATATTATAAAGTTTTTGAAATGCAGAATGGTACACAAGTATGGTCGTAGCTCTCAGAACTACAGCAGTTTTTCACGATTTAAACAATAGAAAGACTATTATACCAAAAAACTTCTTCTTCACATGTCTCAAAAGATATTTATTTTCATAACACCCCAAAGATGAATTTTAATCGTTTCCAAAGTACACTGGCCAAATGGAGTAACAAACGACAATTGTAAATACAGTAAACACAAGGCTACCAACTTGATAAGCTACTCGCAAATCCAAATGGTACACTGTGCTCCCTGTTACACTGTACCCCACCTTCCCTACACATAAAACTGGAGCATCGATTCACTTGGAAATCAGGGGCTGTCGCACCAAAAGCCGCCAACCATACACTCAGGACTTGTTTCTCTACAACATACCTAAGATTCATCAAAATCTGATTACTAGATCTGGTGGCCCACTTGAATCTGCTGCATCTTAGTCTGTCCCAGTTTCAATGCGTCATAATTGTAATGTTCGTCAGTATACTATCTAATAAATCAACAGTGCGAGAAAATTACCTGATTTCACACAGTAAACCGCCGAGAACCATCCAACATGATCTTATTTTAGAAATGAAGTCTAACACGCTTTTATGAAACTTACAACAATATATGAAATAATGAGATGTTTATACTATACGTAATTTGTATTAAGATTTCGCAGCTGCGGTGAAACGAGGAAACAGTAAGATAGAAAATGTCTTTGCTCAAGTATTCCATAATTTATTGATGGCTGGTAATAGGGACCAAAGCTGCAGCGTATATGTTGAGCAGTACTGTACAGAAAAAATGATAAATGTTTGGTAGAGCGAAGAAGAAACCTCATTTCTCCAGTCGCAGTGGCGGAACCGCACAAACACACACTGGCAGCGAGCAACCCCAAAATTATATTGCATATGTGAAGAAACATACATCACTTTCGCCATTCGCCGGCTTAAAACAGTTAGCGAGGAGGAAACTGCGGTAATATCGGTGCAGAGTGAGAGCTATGTAGGGCACGGTACGGACAGGAGGAGGGGAGGGTTAGGCAGTAAATCAGAGTTAATATCGCTGCGGCAATATCTGGGCGACGGCAGCGCCGCGGCTCGGAGAAACAATTTGTCAGCGTGCAGGGGATATGGCGGTGGCATTCCGTAGCAGAACACACGTGAGGCACACGCACACGCGTGAAAGAGTGCGGAACGGGTAGCCAGTGCTGCCGGCGAGACGCTGTCTACCCGTGTTGTACTGCGCTGGGCTCATACGCGGAATGGAGATGCCTGTCTCCCTCAGATCGCTCCAGGCGTCTGATTAGCAATGCCCCGTGTGATTTACGGCCAGACATGTGTCATGCATATCCAGAGGCGGTACATTGCGGTAATCGCGCCGCTACATCTCCAGACTGTCTGGGCCTGTATCTACATCTGCATCGATGCTCTGCAAACCACTGTAATGTGCGTGGTAGTGGCCACTGGCCATTGTAACGCTTATAAGCGCTAGTTCCTGTTCAGTTTAAGTATGGATCAAGTAGAGACTGAATGCTTCAACGTCTCTGTGTGCACTGGAATTAAAACCTGGTAGTCAAGGGAAGGCAGGATTCGGTTACGATTATGGACCGGGCGGTAATCAGTTACTATTGGTTTCCTTTTACATTTATTTTAAACCAGTAATTCCAGACTCAACAATAAATAAAAGTACCACCCTCTATCAATGAAGGAATAAACAACTGTGTAATTAATGTTATGAGTGAGCTATAATTTAGCAAATCACCATTAAATACAGATACAGTAGATAATGTTTTAAAGCAAACCATTGTGATCTGGGCAGAAGGCCTTACACGCCAGGAATGGCAATAAATTAAGAATTGTTTAAAACTCGCTGCAACTTGCAAATTACAGGTACTGAAATATTAAAGGCAAGTGGCAGCATACACAGCAGAAGTTATCAGACGCCAGAAATAGCAGTAAATAAGGTTTTAAAGGCTTACTGCGCTAGTATAAATACGAACTTAGAATTTTAAGACAAGTGACCACAATCACCGCTGAAGACCTTATACGCCAGGAACGGTAATAACATAAAAAAATCAGAAACCTTCTGTAAAACAACAAATCCAATAGCAAAGGTTAATTAAAAAGCAAGCAACTGATCACCAAACGGGTGAAATAAGGTTATGGGTAAACTTTGTGACACAACCCTTAACATCCACTGAACACTACACTGTTAGATTTATTCCAGAAGGCGACCAGAACTATTAACTAATATATATATATATATATATATATATATATATATATATATATATATATATATATATATATATATAATCTTTAATGTAGGCATTACAAGGTATTGTAATAAATAATATAATAAGACACAAGGACCAGTACATAAGTTCCTTAAAGGGTACTGAGGCAGATTACACCCGCAGAAGGCGTGGACTGAAGGAGCGTTACACTGAACTACTGGTCATCAGATCTCCTTTCAGAAAACACAAGAACCAAGGGGCCACAGACGGTGATCCAGGAATCGACCTCTCAGAAGGTCCGGTAACAAACACTTTCACGATCGATGAGATAGGCAACCAAGAGTTGCATTCACTTCACAAGATGGTAACTCAGACTAGTGGCAGTCTAGCGAAAGACCAATGATAATCTTGCTGAAGCTACCTGACGTCCGATAAAACGCATGCAACGATGGTACAATACGCCAAAGCTGGAACCGGTGGTCGGCACTACGTCCCCAGAATGCTGTGTTTAGAGCGCCCGGAACGAGAAAGGAATCACTACCACCAGAGTAGAAGAATCACCAACCGGCTTACAATGAAGAAAGCTGTCAAATCTACACGCTTTACCGGACAGCAGAGGCAAGGCGAGGAAACTTACACTGCCGTTAGATACACTAAGGTATCTGGGGCGTTAGCGGCCACCAGGCCAGAGAAATTACCACTGGTTGAGCTTAAAAAATTGTAACAAGTTCAACGCAGTAAACAGTAATAAAAAGTGAGGAAAGCTAATTGGATCCGCCTTCCCCAAGCACTCCACTCGCTGCTCTTCGGCTCGGCGGCACTACGAGCAGCAACACGAACCCAAGTCACTGGAAAATCGCGAGATATCACAATGGTGGAGGTTTCTCTACTTGGATTGAAATGCACTCATCTTAAGGCTTGCTGTATCCGGTTTACGACGAGGTCGTGCACCCTCGTGAGCACAGCCCTCCCATCGGGCAGTCCATGCGCGCCGCCAGCGGTCCCGGCGTGTTCGGTCACTGCGCAGACCTGTCTGCTCCAGAGTCTCCAACCGAACTGGCCCACTCACACGTCCCGGAAAAACAACGACGTCGCCCCAAAGATAGGGCAGCAGTTACTACATATCGATAACCGCTGTTGCTGCCACTAGCGGACAGGCAACGCTTGTTAAACCGAGTGGCGCCAGTCAAGAAGAGAAGACAAACAACCGCAACCATGTCAACTGAACTGTACCGTCTGGCCTCCAACAGAGGGTGGAAACCTACAAACAGCACCAACGCGAGCTGCAACACGGCTAAGTAGCTAATTACTTCTGTCCTACGATCCCTGCGGGAGTGATATGTATGTGGTTGTTAAATATTCACTTAAACTTGTATCTTCAAATTGTGTAAGTATGCTTACACGAGAGTTTGGAGCTATTATGAAGAGTTCGTCAGTTTAGTTTCTCCAGCATATTGAGACTCTCCCTTTAGACTAATCGGTGACCCCTCTTGCTAATTTTTCCTCCGTTCTACAGGGTGCTTATAATTCTCGCTACTTGAGCCAGTGTAGGCGGAAAACTATTTACCGTATGAATACCCAGCTTTCTAGGAACGATGTTCAAACTGTGTGCACTGCAGGATTTGGTTGTTAGTACAGTGACTTGCTGATAGGCGTCGGTACTGGTACGGCTACATAGTGCTGAAAGATTGGTATCAGTGTATATTACATCTCCAGACAGGAAACCAGCGTCTGTACAACGTCAACAGGGCCCTACTCGTAAAGCTGTTTTATTCAAACAACAGCAACAGTGCTGTTGCTCTTTGTGAGTATCATGCCATTACAGAACGGAGAGAACATCTTTCCGCATCAGGATTGAAGAACATGATTCGGAAGTTTGGATTAACTGACGATCTGGAAATCACTCCCGGGAAAGGCCGACGGTCAATTGAGCCTCAAAGTGTGAAGAAGTTATTGTTGCCATGACTGAGAATGCTGGGCGTAATGTGTGACTTTCAAATAGTGTTTGAGCTGTGTATAGATAAGTGAACATTTCACGGTCCACAGCTCGAAAACTGCTGCGTAAAATCTGTGTTACGATTCCAGGGTGCCGTGGGTGCAGATGGCCGTCACACTGAGGGTTTGTAACCAGGAACGTGAACATGGTAAGCAGTTAACAAGTGTTACCCTCTCATGTGGAAATTAAAATGTGTTTCTTTCAGTCGTTTTTCGTTATTTATCTTCCACAAGTCTTTACAAATGTCATCACGAAATTTCATTCTCCTACGATCACTCGTTTTTCATTGGAACCCTCTCAAGTAGCGAAAGTTTAATTGTAAACACCCAGGATATCTCGTGTTAATGCTGTATGATGCAGGCCTAAAACGCTTGATTAGGGTACTACAATGGTAATCTCCTTTGCAGACGGTCTCCTTTTTCCCAGAATACTATAAATGAACCGAGGTCTGGCGCCTGCAGTGCCTACGACTGACCCTCTATGATCATTCCCTTTCATATCACTGCATCGTGTTACACCCAGGCAATTGTACGAGTTGACCAGTTCCAGGTGTGACTCATTGATATTTTAGTTGTAGGATACTACTTTTCTTCGTTCTGTGAGGCGGAAAATTTTCATTTCTCTTTATTCGAAGCGATTGGCAGTCTTAGCACCACCTTGAAATATCATCGAGATCCGACTATTTGTGCAGCATTTTTCAGACAGTACTGTGAAGTTGCTTTTAACATGGTGTGCAGGGTCATTACTATGCAACATGAACAGGAAGTATATATGAAGACAGTAACTGTTCTCGAAAGAACAGAATACTGTTGATCACCGTGCAGCTTTTCCCTGGAATAAATGATGACTAACTGAAACCCTCAGCTGCCGACAGGTGTTGTTGATATACCTCGATGTGGACAGCTGAAAATGTGTGCCCCGACCGGGGTTCGAGTCCCGGTCGGGGCACACATTTTCAGCTGTCCACATCGACGTATATCAACAACACCTGTCGGCAGCTGAGGGTTTCAGTTACTCATTTATGAAGAGCAAGTGTCCGAATATTCTTTTCTGGGACAATTCTGAAGTTACTTCTGCTCTCCATCCAAGACAACATACTGTGTCCAACCTACCAAGAAATCCCCCATCCAGTTACGATGCCACTTGATTTCCCAAAGGAACGTGCTTTCGATGAAAAGCGTAGGTACTGAGTTAGAAGCTTTCCGAAAATCACAAAATAGTGCATCTATTTCACTACCTTGATTCACCTCTTACAGGATAGGACCATCTGTAGCGCGAACTGGAATTCACATGTACGATGTTCCCATTATCATTGTTTGCGATGCCGGTGATCATTCTGATCCAGATGTAATGAGATACCTTAATTCAAAATCTCTTCAAGATTCTACAGCTAATGAATGTGAACAGTATAGGATGGATTTAGTGACCTGGGCTTTTTCCAACGACTGGGCACATTTTTTGTTCCAGGAATCTTTGCTAGACTATGATTAAAAGAGCGACTGTCTCAGCTGCATAGTCGGAAAGAATCTGACAGCGATTGGTTCAGGCCTGGAGCTCTTTTCAGTCTTAGCGATGTCATTTGTTTCTCATCTCCTATGGCACCAATATTTATATCAATCGACTTTGCAGTGGTAACCGTATTAAATTGTGGCACACATCAAGTTATCATGATAACGACCTATCCAATATGTAACATTAAAAATTGGTCAAAGGCTGAACTTGCTCTGAGATATCACATGCACGAATGGAAATCATCATGGAGTTCAAAAAATAAATAGTTCTTTTCTCACATTACATCTCCTAATCAATGCGTCATGCACATCAGTATTTTCCGGGTCCCTAAAAATATTTAACTCATCAGCATGTCGATAGCAAGTACCGAAAGTATGATTACATGGAATAACGAACAAAATTTCCTGTGTTTCGGATTAGGATGCCTTGGTAGGCAGGACAAATCGTATTATCTTGGGCGGAGAGCCATCTACAATTGATGAGGAAACTTCAGATTCGACAAATGGTTCAAATGGCTCTGAGCACTGTGCGACTTAACTTCTGTGGTCATCAGTTGCCTAAAACTTAGAACTAATTATACCTAACTAACCTAAGGACATCACAAACATCCATGCCCTAGGCAGGATTTGAACCTGCGACAGAAGCGGTCACGCGGTTCCAGACTGAAGCGCCTAGAACCGCACAGCCACAACGGCCGGCTCAGATGCGACAGCGGAGCTGTGTAGACAACAGCCATCTCAGATGTTTCTCCGATTGTGATATCATAAATTTTAAAAATTCAAAAAAGATAGTTTCCTGCATCTAGAACATCAGTCAGACATAATTTGAACTTTTTGCAAAAACCGGGGCGTAATACACTCTAGTAGAAAAAAAGACGCATCACGAAAGAATTATCTAAATGGGGTGGAGAGAGGTAGATATCAGTATATTTACAAACAGTTGATTACAGTTTTAGAAAAGGTACGATTTCGGCAAAAGAAAGAGCTCCACGTATTGAGCTACGTCAATAACATGTTGGTCCACCTCTGGCTTGGCACTGATTTATCGAGATGTTTGATGGCCTCGTGAGGGATATCGTGCTAAATTATGTCAAATTGGAGCGTTAGAGCATCAAAATAGCGACCTGGTAGGAGGAGCCTGATCAAAATGCTCCCAATGTTCTTGAGCCGTGAGTGGCTCATGTTCCAGCCATCATGTATTTTACACTCTGTTTCTAACGTACTTCTACCCTACTACGTTAATTTAAATTACTACTCTCAGTGGGTTGCTGCTTTGCCTGACCGTGAGCGGCGCTAGAAGCGCGCACCGACAATATATCCCCTCTCATAGTATCTTTGTTCGACTGCTATTACTTCCCGGTCGTTGTCTGTCGAAAACCAGTTAGAGTCGCGAGCTCGGGCTGCCAGTCAGTTGGAACGCGTCTGCAGCGTAGTCCGGACCTGCCAGTCGGGAGTTGTAATGCAGCACTGGTGCAGTCGGGTTGGAGCAGTGAGGTCTGTTTCGACATGACCGCCCGACCATTGCCGCCACGCATCGCTTTAGCCGGGCCAGGGTCTTGGTGGATCGACGGTCGGTCGTCGTACCAGACGACGCGTTTTGGCTCACCGATCGTTCAAGAGTCCGCTGTGTAGGTGTGCATAGACTCCCGATTTGTCTTCGTGCTTGCTTAGTTACTGTTGGGTATCGTTCAGGTCTTCGTGTAAGTGTTTGTCAGGTTGTGTGTGTAGTTGGCGTCATTTCCACTGACGACTACTTTAGATGTTGTCGGAATTCTGAGAGGAGCCGGTCGGTTGGTGTGGATCAGGAAGGATATGTACGTGCGGCGCGGTCGGCCTGGTCTGCTGGGGTCCCCTGCGTAGTGTCGGAGCGTGTGTGGAGCTGTCCGTTCGCTACGAGCTTCCTGGTTCATCGACCCAGGACGTCAAAGTTGAGTAGTAGTTTCAACTACCTAAGTCACGCCCATTCATGTAGTGTGGTTCGTTTCGATGGTTCGCCGTTGGGAAGGCTTTTCTGTGAGCAATACCGAGTGTTTGTATTGCTGAAATTTATCCACCATGCGTTGGAATTAACTATATTGCTTGACTACAATGCAAGTGCACCAGGGGAATTTTCTGCCCTGTGGCCGTTAGTGTTCTGGTTACCTACACTGGCCATTAACGGAATTTCAGGCAGCATCCTTTCCTTACCTGTTGTCCCTGTCGAACACGGTGTGTAGTTTTGACAGTTTAATACATATACATATTTGATAGTGGACAATTATGTCCGTAACATTCTGGTGTTTGAGTTCTCATGTACCTTTTGTCGGTCTGTCCGTGGCTGTCCCTTGGTTGGGTTACCGACGGATCAAGTGTAGTTGGGCTCACCACCTGTCTCATCTAAGTGAACGAGGGTAGACCGACCCCCTGGGGGGCTTCTGAGTGCCGTTGTCTTCACTGTCTTTCTCATCGGAGTTTAATTGTCTGTTTATAATCTACCATAGCCAATGATTTAAAAAATTCTTGGTTTTACTGTGTCTTATGTAAATTAAAAGTCTTCACCCGCGTATAAGTAAGTTTGAATTCCGGTCAGTGGATATTTGCTAAAACGTTATTGCCGTTGTGGTGTCTTTTCTTTTAGTGCGGTTTCAGCTACTTAAAACTTAAGGCTTATGGTTATATTTTTTTTAATTTTGGAAAATTAATTGTTGGCCTTCAGCCGCTTGGAACCTTATTCTCAAAATTACCCTGCAAGCTTTAACATTGCGGCCTTCTGCCTTTCAAAAGTTATGGTAATTTATTTCAAAATCTTGAAAATTTTTTTGTGAGTCTTCAACCGTTTGTATTGCATCTTGTTTATCCACCTTTGCCTTGACGCTTCCAGCCTAACTGAGATATATATATATATATATATATATGTGTGTGTGTGTGTGTGTGTATGTGTGTGTGTGTGTGTGTGTGTGTGTGTGTGTGTGCGCATATTATTTGTAATTGTAGCTGCGTGTCTTCAGTCATTTACCTTGTTAACTTTTAAAATTTCTTGTTTGGTGGCCTTCAGCCGTGAAAGATATTGAGTTTGAAACTCGGGGCTGTAAAAGTTCGGCTATGTGCCGCTTTGGTTGCAAATGTGTTATAAAATTACAATAAATTACAATTTTGGGGTGAAACTGACCGACACTTTACTTGGTCCTTTCCAAAATTCTAATCACCTGTTCTGCCCAGCGGGTTTAGTGGGCGTCTCCGTTCTCAATTTGTG
Source organism: Schistocerca piceifrons (assembly GCF_021461385.2). NCBI lineage: Eukaryota > Metazoa > Arthropoda > Insecta > Orthoptera > Acrididae > Schistocerca > Schistocerca piceifrons. Next base: position 124,405,512 of record NC_060146.1, read on the forward strand.
AGAGATCTAGCGATCTCCCTGGCTTAGGTGTGGTGTGACAGGTATGTAGGCGGCCAGTAGAAACTTTCGCCGTGTGCGAACAGATATATCTTGCTGAAATACACTCCTGGAAATGGAAAAAAGAACACATTGACACCGGTGTGTCAGACCCACCATACTTGCTCCGGACACTGCGAGAGGGCTGTACAAGCAATGATCACACGCACGGCACAGCGGACACTCCAGGAACCGCGGTGTTGGCCGTCGAATGGCGCTAGCTGCGCAGCATTTGTGCACCGCCGCCGTCAGTGTCAGCCAGTTTGCCGTGGCATACGGAGCTCCATCGCAGTCTTTAACACTGGTAGCATGCCGCGACAGCGTGGACATGAACTGTATGTGCAGTTGACGGACTTTGAGCGAGGGCGTATAGTGGGCATGCGGGAGACCGGGTGGACGTACCGCCGAATTGCTCAACACGTGGGGCGTGAGGTCTCCACAGTACATCGATGTTGTCGCCAGTGGTCGGCGGAAGGTGCACGTGCCCGTCGACCTGGGACCGGACCGCAGCGACGCACGGATGCACGCCAAGACCGTAGGATCCTACGCAGTGCCGTAGGGGACCGCACCGCCACTTCCCAGCAAATTGGGGACACTGTTGCTCCTGGGGTATCGGCGAGGACCATTCGCAACCGTCTCCATGAAGCTGGGCTACGGTCCCGCACACCTTTAGGCCGTCTTCCGCTCACGCCCCAACATCGTGCAGCCCGCCTCCAGTGGTGTCGCGACAGGCGTGAATGGAGGGACGAATGGAGACGTGTCGTCTTCAGCGATGAGAGTCGCTTCTGCCTTGGTGCCAATGATGGTCGTATGCGTGTTTGGCGCCGTGCAGGTGAGCGCCACAATCAGGACTGCATACGACCGAGGCACACAGGGCCAACACCCGGCATCATGGTGTGGGGAGCGATCTCCTACATTGGCCGTACACCACTGGTGATCGTCGAGGGGACACTGAATAGTGCACGGTACATCCAAACCGTCATCGAACCCATCGTTCTACCATTCCTAGACCGGCAAGGGAACTTGCTGTTCCAACAGGACAATGCACGTCCGCATGTATCCCGTGCCACCCAACGTGCTCTAGAAGGTGTAAGTCAACTACCCTGGCCAGCAAGATCTCCGGATCTGTCCCCATTGAGCATGTTTGGGACTGGATGAAGCGTCGTCTCACGCGGTCTGCACGTCCAGCACGAACGCTGGTCCAACTGAGGCGCCAGGTGGAAATGGCATGGCAAGCCGTTCCACAGGACTACATCCAGCATCTCTACGATCGTCTCCATGGGAGAATAGCAGCCTGCATTGCTGCGTAAGGTGGATATACACTGTACTAGTGCCGACATTGTGCATGCTCTGTTGCCTGTGTCTATGTGCCTGTGGTTCTGTCAGTGTGATCATGTGATGTATCTGACCCCAGGAATGTGTCAATAAAGTTTCCCCTTCCTGGGACAATGAATTCACGGTGTTCTTATTTCAATTTCCAGGAGTGTATATGTCCAGATAGGCTTGCCATGAAAAGTAACAAAACGGGGTATGGAGAATCGTGAACTTACCGCTGTACTGTAATGATACGACGGATGACTGCCAAAGAGGTTGTGCTATGAAAAGAAATCACACTACAGACAATCGCTACCGGTTGTCTGGCCGTATGGTGGGCGACCGTCAGATTGACCACTTTCCACTGTCAAGGGCGTCTCTGGGCACGCCACCCGCTGGCCATTGGGGTTCAGTTCAAAGCGCAACTCACCACTGAACATAATTCTACTACGGTCAGTAAGATTCAAGGCCGAAGACGGGTCTGGAGACGCCCCAGTAGTGGTGGAATCTCAACCTGTCACCCACACCGAGCTGATAGTCAGCAGCGATGGTCTGGGGTGCCATTGATTTCCTAGGGGCATGTCGATGTTGTTTCTAGGAACACGTTTAAAAAAACATGTTTCCAGAGTACTTTTTTATTTCAGAAGAAGACTGCAACACATAAAAAGCTAATGCCATCACTTAAAAATGGACTAAGAAAATTTACTAAACATCTATAATAGGGTTGAGTGATGAGGACACTACGAAACGTGCTCCAAAAATACAAGTCTCCTTGCAGTCTTACGAGCAGCAACATCGAAAGACTTAGAAATATGTAAAAGTACGGAAATGGCACACTCGTCCTTGTTAAAAGCATGAAGTACCTCTTCCTGTGGTTTCAGAAGCCAAACTGAAATGCATTTGGAAGGTTTCATTTATTCTCGCACGTAAGTGCTACGAGGTGCGACAATAAAGTAACGAGAGTGATTTTCTTTGCAGGATGTGTCAAACTGCAAGATGTGTCAACCCGGCAGGCTTGTGTAGGCATAATATCTTTGACCTTGGTCTGTAAGCGGCTCCTAGTCCAAGCAGCACATCGATGCAACTGCTCAGTCGTGAGCTGGGCTGTAATAAGTTAGCACATGTTTGTGTCTCTCGTCACGGAAATGGAACCTCATAATATTGCACAACGGTATGACATTTCTTTTTGCGTTAAACGGGGTGAAAACGCGACAACTGACGGCAAGCTTCAGAAGGCTTTTGGAGAGGTTATGTCAAGGGCTCAAGTTTTTCGTTGGCATAAAATGTTTAGTGAAGGCAGAACGAATGCTGAAGATAAAGACTGCAGTGGACGACCATCAACCTCACGGATGGATGTTGAAACATCCCCTTAGAAAAATTAATGAATTACTGTGCTGGTAAACCCCTTACATTATTTGACTTTCAAACAGCTGAGCAGAACTGAATGTACTCAGACATTTCGCTCTTTACCTATTCTGATCAACACTAAACTGACACACAATATTTTTAGCGCAACGCAATCTGAGTTTCAAAAATCCCTACAAAAGAATGACCGTGACTAACAATAACTATACTTTTCATGAATCACTTACCTCACAAGAATCTTCGTTACTCGAACTACTTCAATACAGCGAGCGCCAATACTGCCAGCAAAATAAAAGATTCTAACTACTGAAGTCACTAACTACTGACAGGCATAGTTAGCAAATGAAAGATTTTGATAGAGAACAAACAATGGATTTACCTTAATGTTCCAAAGTCATTATATATATAAAATCAGTTCATGATATCGAATATTACAAATTTGCTTTTTCTGATGGACACACGACCAGATCGCCCGCTTTCAAAATTCTTCCATTTCTCTCCCCACATCCACCACTGCTGGCGGCTCACCTCCAACTGCGCAACGCTACGCGCTGTTCACATCCAACTGCCCGACACTACAGTGGCGAATATTCCAACAATGCCAACGAGCCACAGACTGCACACAGCAGAGCCAGTGATTTCCATACAGAGCGCTAGGTGACGTTACCAAAATAAAATCCTAAACAGCCTACTCACAATGTCAACTTGGCCAGGGTGCATGAATTAGTAGGATCTGATCGAAGATTATCCGTGAAAATGATTGTAGAAGAACTGAACATCAATCGAGAATCAGTTCATCTAATTCTAACTGAAGATCTTGGTATGAGAAAGACATGTCCAAAAATGGTCCCCAAAAATCTCACACCACACAGCAATTTTTAAACTCAAAACAAAATTCAGTACTACCACAGCCACCTTATTCACCAGATATCGCTCCGTGCGACATTTTTCTATTTCCAAGAGTAAAAACGACGGTCCAGTGACACCACTTTCAAACAACACGAGAAGCCCCAAAAGCTGTGACGAGGATCTTGGAGGATATTACAGAAGATTAGTTCCAGAAATGTTACTATAAATGGCAAAAACGCTGGAAACAGTGGGTGCAATCAGAAGGGAACTAGTTTGAAGTACGCTAAACTTGACTAAAACGATAAGCAACTTTTGTTTTCACATCAGTCTCATTACTTTATTGTCGCACCTCGTACGTCCCTCATAAATGCTACTCCTGTTTTTGAAAGTGATAGCATAGAAATGGCATGGTACTTGTACAGCACTTTTCTTTAACAGATACACAACTCTTGCTGGTTTTACTCTGGAAATTTTCCTTAATACGTTTGTTATGGGAGCTTCTATATTCTTTACACATTCATTCAGCACACCGCCTGGTAGTTGCCCTAAGTCCACTGAAATTATGCTAATATTCTCATGATGTTTGCAGGACAGGTATGTAGGTGTTGCACTGTACTGTTAGATTATTCTGCTGTAACTTTGTAGGCTGGCTTTAGTCCACAGCTTGCGTTCAGCCATCTGCCACTTCAGTTTTGCAAGATTCTCTAACACACACTATACCTTAGATCACACAACTCGGTGGCAGTGCATGGTAGTCATCTGTGTAAACGCGCTCTACAAGTGCCAAGTGGAGATATCTCTATGTTGTCAGGATGCTGTATTGGTCCTACAGAGCATCATTAGGTGCTAGTAGAACATGATTGGCAAGTTAACATTGTTCACTCAGATTTACGATTCTGTAAGTTGTCGTCAGCCTCAGCTAACGCATCATGACGGAGACACGATGGTATTCCACTGATTGCTATTGTTGGCACTGCTGGCCGGTCGCCGAGGCCGCTACAGGAGTAATTTGGCTGAAGTTTTGCAAGCTGCTGCGTGGCAATTCGCAGGAGTAGCCGTAGCCACAGTATATGCCCCACACTGTGTTAGGCTGTCCTCGATCCAACGTTAGAAGGCAACGATGGCCGGTGATCACCCATCCGGTGGTCCTCGTTCCACGGTGTTTGCTTAACAGTTTGTTACAGGCTCTTACTGCATAGTTAAGTCACTGAGACGTGTTGTGTCCAACGTAGCGCTCTCTCTCGGTTGACATTTTGCTGAATGTGTCAGCTGTGCTTGATGATTGGTGCTGATGTAGTAAAATGTACTCGTGTGCAGGCAAGACTTACAATGTTGAATGTTTCTTAGTGCTGAATAGCTGCGGCACCACCTCTGACTAGTGTCGCCTGTGTCTTTTCCAGTGTGAACTTAAGATAAAGTTCAGTTTCCTCCTCTTTTCTACTCTGTGACGTAAAAGTAGTTGCTAGTGCTCACATTGGTCTACTAAAGCCCAGACTCCCAGCAGCCACTACTTGAAGGCTTTGTAACTAACTGCCATTAGTAGAAGACTTTTATTTTCCTTCTAGCCTCTTTCGTTTCTTTATAATTGTTTTGGGGAACATTTTCTGAGATGTGGGCGCTTCTTGGAGCAGAAACTAAATACTCATGTGACGATATCGATTAAGCATATTCTTATATCTATTTTAATATTTATACGGCACAGATAATATCAATCCGATAATATCAGATATAAACCCGATGTTTAGTTCATTTTCCCACTTCGAGACAAAACCAGCTAAACCAGATCGAGCAAAACCACATTGCCCACCTTTTTCCATAAGCGTTAAACGAGAAAGGAACCATAGGGCAAAGTACTACTTGGGGAAGTTTTATAAACTGAGACATTTAAGTAACACGCCCTCAAGTCAACGTGCTCCATGATGGAGTTTGTCCACCAACTGAAACATTTCCACCACCACAAAATAAGTTGGTAGTTGTTACTTCAGAAATCACATCGCGTGGTACGCCATCATTGTCTGTGTCACTAAAACTTCTAATACTTTCCCAAAAAGTTGTCTTTGTACGAAGTGTGAAGAAGTTTGCAATACCTAAAAGCGCCACACAGTAACGACGATCTCCACTCCACGCAAAAATTATCACGAAGCTGAAGAAGGACCAACGACAGAGAAAATGGGAATGAAATACTCAAAAGCAAAGATTTTTAAGAGAAAGAGCTAAAAGGATCAAGTTTTAAAGAAGGTGAAGCAGCAGAAAACGACAACTAGAAAGACTAGGAACAAAAAGAAAAAAAATAAGAACCTTCCACTGTATCAACAATACGAAAGAGAACCTTCCATATTTTAGAAGACTATATTCGCACACGTTATTGAAAGCTGAATGGACCCAGTGTCAAATCTTGTCGTGGCTGGGTTCGTGGTCATGTTCCAATCCTGAGGAAGAAGACTTGTACTTCATCTACGATTTCTGCTCTTACTAACGTACGTTTTTGTTTTTTTATTGGGAATAAGTTTTGAAAACTTTTACTATGTTATTGTAATAGTCTACAAATTTGAAACTCTTTGTTAAAAACCAGTTTTGATACCTAAAATAAACTTATGGGTCCTTTGTTAGTATTTTTAATGATTCACAAATATTAGTCTACTTTTTTATACTGCAACAGACCTTTTCCTTTTTTTTCATGTTTTTTTTTTAAATTGATGTAAATGGGTACCTACTTTATCCCACTGGTGTGAAAAATTAGTTATTTTTGTACTAATGAGGTTATTACCTTTTATGGTAATATGATTTATGTTAAACGGAAACCGGACTAAGTTGTCGAAGATACAGTGTGTTCCACAAACGTTGTGGTAAACTTTTAGGAGTTTTGCAGAGTATCTAGGGAAACAAATCGAGGATAGGAACCTGTGTCCGGAAACACCATTCATGGACGCTACATGGCATTGGAATTATATCCGCCTGACACCAGCTCAGCCCTTCGGCACCAAACGTAGCTTTGCATGTTGACGAATCGTAGGAAGAACGTCTCGCAGTGTAGTTTGTCATTCAGTGATCGTGGCTGATTGTCACGATCGCCAGTGGAGATGAAGCAGGTAGCTGCTACGTAGACACGCCTCGTGTCCTATTGTAACGTTTTACTAGTTGAGTTTTGTTTAATATAATTAAGTTTGTTAGTGGATATGCCATACGTAGTGTTTGTCTTACGAAAATGTACTGTGTAATGTGTTGTTGAGCAAATGGTGAGCTTAATCGGTTTTACTGTAATCCAAAGAAAAGTTAAACAACTTAATGAAATCGATATCTCTGAAATTTACTCAGTATTGTGAGCATAGAGTTCTATGGCCCTGTGCAATAAACTGATAAAATTCCCTATGCAAATAAACAATAAAATATATTTTCATTAGCTCTTAAGTCGCTACGGATATAATCTTGGTAGTTTGTTCTCTCCACAGTAGGCACACAAAATATTCAATCTTGGCACAGCGAATTGTAATGCTGGCCGTAAAGTAGCTCCATACAAATAATGCCAGTAAACTACTTGATAAATGAATAACCTTGCAAATGTTCAGTAATAATTTTGGATATTGGTTCAGTGCTGCGCAATGCTGCCCGCATTAAGGCTGTTACAAACATTAATACTTTTTTAATTCTGGCACATTAATATTTTTTTTTGTCGGGGGAGTGGCCGTGCGGTTCTAGGTGCTACAGTCTGGAGCCGAGCGACCGTTACGGTCGCTGGTTCGAATCCAGCCTCGGGCATGGATGTGTGTAATGTCCTTAGGTTAGTTAGGTTTAATTAGTTCTAAGTTCTAGGCGACTGATGACCTCAGAATTTAAGTCGCGTAGTGCTTAGAGCCATTTTGAACAAATATTTTTTTGACTCTGATTAAAAAATGATTTCTTTAAAAAATATCCATTGAGTTTAGACAAACACGATGTGTAAGAGGATGAGGTACTGATAAGGGGATCTGCTAAGACCGAATGCTTCAGTTTGAAACTTGTATTCAAAATAAAGTGTCTCCTTCACAAAATCTGATATGAAACATTTTACATTAACTCCAAAATCTGTGAACTTCTCAACTGTTCTACAGTTCTCGCTTACTGACGTTGTTAAAATTATTAGGATTATTACACGACAAATGGCCTGACATAGTTTGAAAAAATAGATTCTAAAATTTAATTTCCTTGTACCAGGTTTACAAAATACACAAAATATTACAAATCGGGTACACCTAATCAACCTATACATTAAATCCGATGGAAGATTCCTACATTCAATGGTCGATGGTGTTAGAATTAGCAAAATCCACATTTTGTCGCTGCATACTTAAAACTAAAAATACAAAATTTCAATACCTTACAAAACTGTATTATGCTAGCCACTAACTTAAAGTCTTGCAGCCTACCTTTAACAGAGTGCAATGGCAACTGACTCTGCGATCCGAGCGCCCCTACTTACAATCGATTCTGCCCCTCAGGCAACATCTTCTGTTCAGTGGTACAAAGATACAATCTCTTCCTCTTGTGATAACCATTTCAAGTAATAAATTATAAAATCGGGCTCCACGTACAAGTGACCCCTCACACTATGAATGCGACGTTCTGTTGCATTGGTGGATGACAGTTTTATACATCGGTTTTCATCGGCAGTTTATTTTTATCCTGGATGCAGAATAAGACTGGAAAAACTAGAGGATTCCATTAAAAAATCTGCCTATGGAAACCCATGTCCGAAACCATCATCCGCCAAGGCAACAAAGCATCGCATGCATAGGAGACCAGGAGTTTCTTCATAGCAGCTAGGTCCACATTGTATACTGACGATCGTGGCAATGAATCGCGATCACTGAATAAGAAACATTTTTTCGAGATGTTCCACCTACTTTCCGTCAGCGTACAAAGTCACGTTTGCTGCCGAAGGGGTGGCCTAGTTGCATCTGCTGGCAGCTACACCCTATTCTTATAGTGTCGTAGGAACCCGCTCCAGGCGCCGGTCCCTATACTCGGTTTGTTCCCCGAAATACCCTCTACAACCCGTCGAAGTTTGTAGCAACGTTTCTGGGACACTCTGTATAAGAGATACTAATAACCTTAATTTGCAAATTTATTCATCACTGAAAATAATTTACCTGAATTAAAATCAAGGCAGTCGGCTTTGCCCCATTTTTCCTTATCCCCCGTTAGTCGTGTTTGGCGCAGGTCTCACACACTTGAGCAATATCCTACGATGCTTCACGCCAACATTTTGTAAGAAATCCTACTGTAAACTGTATGTTCCCCAAACTCTGCCAATGGACCAAAATCTGCTACTTGAGGTACCTGTGACTATGGTCATGGGGAGCTGTGATATTGTAGAGGATTATCTATAGTATGGGCGGGTGGACTGGTCGGATGTAGTCGTATTTCAGAGCACACTAGCTCTCAGCTACTGTGCCCCGTGTGCTGTGTTCGGCGCACGCGGCGGCGCAGTACCGCTGCTGCAATACGTCAGGCGCGGGCCTCTACCCCTGCGAGCAGGCATCCTGAATAACGGCACAGCTACGAGGGTAGCCGTCCTGCAGAACTGCAGGCGCAGCGCCAGCTAGGCAGGTGAGGGCTGCCTGGTGTACCGTATGCAGTGTGGTGGGCGTGCAGCGAGCTGCAGCAGATTTATCGAGCGACAGTGCGAGCTGCGATGAGCTGCCACAGCCGCCTACATGAGCCAGCCGTGTGACGCCGAGAGTCCGCCTGTCCACCAGGTGAGACCTAGTTCCTCTGCACCGCTTACCTTTCATACACAATACGGATGTTCGTCAATGATATTCGTCGCGTAAGGTACATCACAATTTCAGAGCAATAGTGATGTACACGGCTATAACATTACAAGAAAAAACTGGCCAATCGCGAATAGGTCTCGAGTACCCAGAGGTCTGTACAAGCTTTGATACGTTCGAGTATAAAATTAGTTCATCCACCCCAAAAATCGAGAATCCCGGCATTTTTTCGATGACGACACTGCGAAATATCAGTTCTGGGAATTCCAGGACACCATTAAAATTCTGCATTAGTTCCTGAGACCAGCCCAGACACACAATGAATAAGCAAGCCGGAGAATTCATTTCACTTATGCAGAGTGTGTAGATTTAATAAAATATATTTACTAAAACATGACTTCAACTTATATTTTATGTTTGGATGCAGTAATATTTTTTCGTTTGCTTTTCAGGGACAATGAATGCAATTTCTAACAGCAAAAATGTATTGTTTATCTGGTATAATTGCAGTTTCACCATTCTCTTCATTTACTTTCCTTACCTCCTGCCAAATCTTATAATTCTAAGTCAATGGGAAGTACCCTATAGATTTTGATCAATGAGTTTGAGAGTGTCAGAGTATGTGACATAATTGCATGGGCTTTGTATCTTCGTTTTCTTTACGCCAGCAAGACACTAGAGACTTCAGCGTGAAACATAAGTTTCAGGTTAATACGCTTACCTATAGCTAAGAGGAAGGGCTAAGAGGAAGGGGTCTTAGCTGACGGGCGGACAGACAGACAAATAAAAAATGACAACAATATATTTTTGGCGTGAAATAATTAGAATTTAAAATTTTCTATTTTTTTATTTTCTTCTACTGTGAAAATTTGCTTCTGGCCACATTTTACGGTTCTAGGTTTTGATCAGTGAGTTTTCTTATACCTAGATATGTGATATAAAAGGCCGTATCTTTTGGTTGCATTGCCTTAGAAGCTTAAATGCCTTACACCACCGCGGAAACGTGGACCTCCGTCTGTGACATAAATTTCAATTTGATACGTATGCTCGATCTTGACAAAAAGGATTCTCAGCAGTCGGACAGACGGATAGATAGACGGACTAAAAAGTGATCGACTGAGAAACGGAGCCCTAAAAATTACTTATATATCTCGTTATTAAATCACATTACGCTCATAGGATTTGCCGATCTAGGAAAAGCGTCCGACGGTATGAAGTGGTGCAAAGTGTTCGAATTTCTGAGAAGAGCAATAAGCTACAGGGAGAAATTAGTGATACTCAGTATTTACAATAACCAAGAGGTAACAATAAGTCTGAAATACCCAGAACGAAGTGCTCGGATGAAAAAGGAAATAAGACAAGAATTTAGTTTTTGGCCCTCGTCTTCAATCTATACAACACAGAAGAAATGATGGAAAGGCTCAAGAGTGGGATTAAAATTAACGGTGAAAGGAGATTAGTGATAAGTTCTGCTGATGACGCTGCTATTCTCAGTGAATCTGAAGGAGAATTACAAAGTCTGTTGAATGGAATAATCAGAGTAGAGAATATGTGTAGAGAGCAAACCGAAAAAATAAGAAGGTAATGAAAAGTATCAGAAATGACAACAGCGTGAGACTTAACATATAATTTGGTGGTCATGAAATAAAGTTAAAAAAATGTGCTACCTTTGAAGAAATATGAGCAAGGAGGACATAAATGGAAGACTAGAAGAGGCCAAGACGGCATTCCTGTCCAAAATAAGTCTACCCGTATCAGAAATAGGCCTTAATTTATGGTAGAAATATCTGAGAGCACAGGGTTGAACGGTAGTGAATCATGGACAGTGGAACTACTGGAACAGAAGAGAATTAAAGCTTTTGAGTTGTGATGCTGTAGAAGAATTTTGAAAATCGAGTAGGATGAAAAGGAATGAGATGTGTCAAGATGCAAACATATGGGAACCGCTGTCAGTATGAAGGAAATGGTTGATCGGACAGGTGTTCAGGATAAAGCCACCATAGTACTACAGGGACTTGCATAGGGTAAAAACTGAAGGGGAAACAGAGATTGGAATACATGCAGCAAATATTTGAGGATGTCGGTTACAAGTGATACTTTGAAATGAAAAGGTTGCCACGGGAGAGGTTTTAGTCAAACCAGAGTGTAGCTCAGTGTAAGACAACTCCCTAACACCCAGCACGAAATGGGGTCAGCGGTATTCGTGGTTTCATATTTTTAAGTACGTAAGAAAAGCATTCGAGAAGGTAAAATTGCGCAAGATGTTCGAAATTCTCAGGAACGTGAGTGTGAGCTACAGGTATTCAACAAGAGGGATAAATATGAACGGAACACGATGAACGAAGTGCTGAATTAGAAGGTATATATGAGGGGATACATACTTTGCTCCTGTTGTTCAATCTATACATCGAAGAAGCAATGATGGAAATGAAAGTTCAGGAGTGGGATAACAATTCGGTTTGAAGGGTTGTCAATGATAAGATGAACTGATGACACTGCTGTTCTAAGTGGAAATCTGACATTATTTCAGGACATGCCAAATGTGGATATAAGCACAAACTAGCAACAGGAACACTGATTCTAGTTGAACTTACAGCAAAACCAAGTGTGTAGAACCCTGATCACGAAAGGGAAACAGGTGTGTTGCGGAAGTGCCAGTATAGTATCGTCACACAGCCTGTGGTTATTCTTTGTGGTATAATTGCCGCCATGTTAAAGCCATACTAACCCTAACGTATGGAAGGGTTTTTCCTATTTCTCCATACAACCTAAGTCCTAGAAACAACATCCACTTACAGCTTTCTCATGCACAGCACAGCAATTCCTAATTAATGCTGCAGGCTATGAGAAAGAAATGAAAACGATCAAATCCACTTGGCACTACAATGGCTATCATGAATATGAAACAAAAGGACATACGCAACACGTAACAAAAAGCAAAAACGAATTCATGAGGTCAGTACACACAACGACATTCAAAAACCTAGGTATATAACAGTACTATATTTTTCGCTCATTTCAGACAAAAGCGCGAAGTTGTTTTAAGGCAAACAGATATCAAAATCACTTTAGGCGCCACCAACAACTTAAGGAACATGCTGATGCTTAACGTTTCACTGCCAGCTGAGAAACTGAACAAGTCAGAAATTTATAAAGTGACATGTATTTATTGTACACATGCCAAATACGTGGAAATTTTAAGAAAAGATTTAAATAAACTATGGACAGGTTTCGTGCTTGATGAAACTGACAAATTTGCTACAGCCAAGTATGTAGACGAAACCGGACACTGTGTTGTAACGGCTATTTTAAGGCATTGCACACTTTACAAAAGAGGCGGAGAGGAGACATATTGGAGGATATGGAAATTTTCTTCTATGGCAATAAATGGAAAAATGAGATTGTAGACGAAATTACAAATTTCAATGACTCACATATCTTCAACAACTTCAGTTCGATTTTGTTCAAATAAAAGATACGTAACGATTAAGAATTAAAAGCAGTACCTTGTATTGGTTTGATTTACTGGTAAGGGATATTGTTAGTACAACGGGCTGAAGGGCTAGTTTGAGGATACTGTGAGCAATCACAACCTACTCACAAAAAGACTGCCTTCCCTCACCTGAATGAATGGGCCTTTACTTGCGGCTAGCATTAAGCCTCGACTTTTCCACTGTTGTGAACAAAAGAATTTTCATCTGACTGTTGGCAATTTCGAAGGTGCAATGGTCGTAACGTATCGTAGAGATTTGGCAGGGCCTTGGCAACGTAACCTTATGAAAACCGGCTACATAATTGATTTACTTATTAATTTTCTCAGCAAAAACATCGACAAGTGGTTTGAAAAATTGTACATATTTATACGATATGTCTCAGAGAAAGAAGTAATGCAGAACAATATTAAATTTTATTACGTCTCTTTAATGTAGAAAGAAGTGATCTAGTTAGACTCGGAACTGATACGATTTCGATACAAAGGGAAGCTTCATCTTATGCAGACATCGTCTTTGCACGGTAATCAGAGTTGTCGTCTTACTTTTTTTCCTGATGTTAAGCTTCTCACTGTTGTCATTTCTGCTACTTCTCATTACTTTCCACTTTCTTCAGTTTACTCTGTCTATATTCTGTACTCATTACACTGTTCAATCCATTCAGCAGATCACGTAATTCTTCTTCACTTTCACACAGAATAGCACTGTCATTAGCCAATCGTATCATTTGTCCTTTCACCTCGAATTTTAATGCCTCTCCTGAAGCTTTCTTTTATTTCCATTACTGCTTCCTCGGTGCGCAGACTGAACAGTAGGGGCGGAAGAGTACGTCACTCTCTTTCACCCTTTTTAATTCGAACACTTTCTTCTTGGTAGTCCACTCTTATTATTCCCTCTTGGCTCTTGTACATTTAGAGTATTACCCGTCTCTCCCTCAGGATTTCGAACGTCTTGCACCTTCATATATGAGGGGAAATTATTGCTTCTGCAGCCCGGCCTTTCCACAATGGAGAGAGGAAAACTAACGGGAGAATAAAACAAGGGATCTGATCGTTGTGGTTAACTTATAGCACAGCACGTGGGTGAAAGTATCACCAATGAAGATTAAACACAGGAAGATTGTATCAGCATAGGAAATAAGCATAGGGTCTCCCATCTGCAAACCGAGAGAAACTCAAAAATATCCAGTACATTTAAACAGTTAACAATATAGATATAATCACCATGAATATTAGCAAAAGCTATGGGGCCATTTGACTTCATGATCTAGTGCAAGGGGCAATGAGTCTATCTCGCAAAAGCTTTAATTTATGAATTCTTATTTCCATACACATATTATGAAAAGCAAATGAAAGGGTATAAAAGTCGGAACTACAACTTTAAGAGCAGAAATATAGGTTCTCGTGTGAACTACGGCTGACTTCACGTACTTGAGTTGCTTAATGGGCGGCGGTCGGACATCAAGTCCCTAACCGCTAAGGAAACAATTAATCTTCGGAAAAAATAGCAAATTAATCGGAAAACTATTGCTCGCTACGTAACGGGTCTCCTAATACTCTAAAGGCATCCCAGCTAAGCGCAGTTGGTGCTCATCGAGAACACTCTTGCTTACCGACACGTGGTCTGGAGTAACTCATGACGACTCCTAGTGCTCAACATAAAAGCCTGAAGAGAACGGATCAGGTTCCCTTGTCCCTAGAGCAGAGAAGGCACCACTGAGAGCGAGAATTGGATCATCCCTAAACTGGTCAATCAGAGTGACCGGATTTGCTGCGTAACTCGCCTCCATTCTGAGTGCGGGCCCCAATAAAGAGCAGAAGGCTCGTGATTGGTTAGAACTTTGTATGCGAATCATCAGGCAGACATCTTTGCGACACAAAAATGTGAGAGCAGAGTGAAGATTCAGAGTTGGCACTACGACTAGTGAGGCTAAGAGAAGGAACAACATTGGCCTCTACACTCTATTCAAACTGGTAGCCCGCGCCTACGGAAACAACGTTGTGTAAGGGGAAGGAAAGACGTGATGGCTACAAAAGGGAGCCTGCTGATTCGAGTATAAATTAAAGCAAAATATCCTATTCCCATCCTCTCTCACTAATCAGTGTGATAATAGCATCAGAAATTATCTTGCAAATTGCACTTACTGCAAAAATATCAAGGGCAAAGAATAACAAATAATTTTCATTAGTAAAGAAAAATAAAGTTGAACGGTATGCATAGTGAATGGGAAAGAACAAGCATGAAAATCTTGCATAACAAATGACTGCCTTTAGGAATATTTTGAAAGAGTGTTCAGATAGAAATATCATTGGTAACGACGAATTGTGCCAGTCTTATTGTAATATACCGGGTGATTACGTGATGAAGTAAAATGCTTTCAGAGATGATGGAAAAGGGTAAAAGACAGGATATGAGGTTAGGTACCCTAGTCTTTCTGATATCTCCGATACTGCAATACCTCAATCTGTATGTTGTTGCTAAGACTATAGCGTAGGAAACTTTTAGAGGTGGTAGTATGGACACAAGAAAAAAAAAGTATAGTTCACATGGGCTCATCCTCGCTAATGTTAAACCTATCTCTTCTACTGGAGAAGTACTCACAGCTCTTAGGTTCTGCGTTTTAAAGCCCGTATTTACCAGGGCCTTTTTCTTCTTTTGTTTCAAACTACCACTTCTGGAGGTTAACTACCCTGAAATAAAGTGACGACAGTAACAGTAGCTAGATTCCACTGTTAGAGGCATCATAAATCTCTTCGCTTATAACATTTGACTGTATCCTTTCCGGACCATGGTCAGTTACTTCAAACTGATATTTAGCCTTCTCCATCATTTCCTGCAACTTTTTAACTTAGTTACGGAATCACCCTGTATTTCATCGACCAAAGTCAGAGATGCATCAGCAGTGTGTGCGGAAGACAATGTAAATGAGAGGTAACGTAAGGATCGACATATCGGTAGTTAAGTGGAAACAAACTTTTTTCTCGTCGCCATCGTGTTCGTAAGCGTCATTCGCAAGTTTACAAACAATGGTTAATAGTTCCAAAGACCCAGAGCAATAGATGTAACTGAACGCATCACAGGAAGATAGCCAGCTCATATGAAAAAATGTAATTATTTCTTTAAGAAAATTATGTGAATACCAGGCCTAAACTTTCTTCACGTGATGCCGATAGCGCACTCGAAGAATTTAAAAACTGCCTGCAGTATCTATATGTACTTCTGTAGATGTTTTTGTATTTGTGTCGTATACTAAACATGATCTCTCTATCTCGAAACATCGTACTTAGTTAAGTAAGTAGCTGAAGCCAGTAGACGTTCTCCTCCCAGTGAGTATTTAATTAGTTCTACGTATATAAAAAAGGATGATCTGTATATGTTCTAGAATCTATGATTCGTTATACAAATGTATGGGAAAATGAAAGGTAGTTCATACTGATGAGACCCAATTGTTTCTACTGGTATAAATTTTTTGTGAACTATGTACACCTTTTTTTAATATATGACGTAAATGAACATTACAGTTGACTGCTCCATTTGCTTCATAATTGAAACAACACAAATAATTTAAAGGAATAACATTTGGCATAACGCGAGTGGATAAATTATACTTCTGGTTATTTTAAGTTTGGGAGTAGCTGTAAAGACTTTTGGGAGTTCCTACTCTGGGCTATTAATTCACCATAACAAGAATACGAATTTTCGAACTTTAATCCCGCAACGCGCAGTGATTGGTCTTCAGTTTTGTTCATTGTCATTGCGAAAGGAAGACTTAAAAGAAACTGTAGTCGTTTGAATGTGAAGAGCAAATTGGTGAGAACCTCTGGAATAAGCGAAATGATCATATCTTCTCCTTTACATTTGCCATTGATTCGAGTTGCTTCAATCACATTCGCAGTGATTCCCGTCGGACGTCTCGCTCCTTAGATGTTTGAGCCGGCTCCTGGCTGATATTTGCCACACGTTAAAGATATGTACGCCGATGTTTGATTTTTTGGGTGGTACTTCAAATAATTTTCAGTGTAAATAGTAGGATTACTGGTAGTTTTCACAGGATTTGTAGGGGGAAAAAACATAAATAGATGTGTGAGAGAAACAGAGAGCCTAGGACTTAAAGTTAAGGCCTCCTGGGGGATTAGGCCGCGTCAATTTCCTCTAAGATAATCAACGTTTCGACCCCTCTGCAGGAATCTTCATCAGGGTCTTCCGGCGTCCACTAGTGTTCAAGCAGTAGTGGACACCGGAAGTTGCTAATGAATATCTCAGTAGAGGTGTCGAAATGTCGATTATTTTAGAGGAAATATGATGTGGCCTAACATCCCAGAAGATTTTAACTGTAGTGACAACGGCCACGAAAGCCTGCAAACTTAGATTTTTTTTTTTACATAGAAGCGCACGTCGTCCGGCGTTAGTCCATTGCGTATTTTATACCCTTGCTCAATGTAAACTGCGTGTTATAAGTAATAAAAGTTAGCTGCTAGCGTAACTTCTGCGCTTTTGCATAACCAATGCCATTTCTTTTCACACAAATACAGTTTACATGCATAAACACAAAAAAGGCTATATAATTTTTGCTGTTGTTTGTACTCAGTAGAGCATTGTTCATCATGATAAAAAGCAAGAGTTTTCTGTTATTACTGATGAGTGCGAAAGCTGTCTAGCAATAACAAAGACATGCTGTGTATGAATTCGTTGATGTATTGCAGCGACATTTGATATATATAGTTTCACCCCTTTTTGAGGAAATTGCATTTTCTAGGGCTACATGTTAAATCTCATCAATGAGTATATATCATGAAAGAGATTACCTTCAAGTTTTGTTTAATGTTAGTAGACTACAATGTGCGATCCATTTGTTGCCCTCCACACGTCGAGACGATATTCCACTTATCGCCACGCATTCACCAACATTTCAGGTGTAACTGTCCCAACAGCCGCGACGATTCTTTCCCGTAAATGACTGTTGTCTCTGATCTTTTCATTGTACACACCATTTTTTATCTGGCCCCAAAAGAGAAAGTCCAGTGGAGTTCAGTCAGAGTTTCGTGGTGACCAAGGTATTGGGCCAGCACTGCCTATCCACATTCGCGTAACTTAAGTCTTTTACGCCCAACATCATACACAGTATCTTTAGGCACTCCTAATTGTAGACTACGTCTGGCCAATGACTCCTTCGGGCTCCAAACATACGAAACACAGATCTGTTAAACAACATCTTCAGAAGTTCTCGGTGTAACTGGTGAATTTGCTTTTAAAACACTACCGATTTCCTTGAAAGACTTCAGGCAGTGACGGATAATTTTTGAAGTAGTGGTTAACCACCATACTGACGTCTAAAATTACGTTGCACTGCTATAACGGACTCTGTTTTCACAAGCCAAATAACACACTGCGCTTCCTGTTGCGGAGTACACGTTGTGGCTGAGTTGCTCTGCACTGCACTACATGCACATGTGGTCTGAACTGAGGGAACAGAGGAAAAACACAGAACTGGTGCCTTCTCAAGGCCAAGCAGCTTGCCAACTGCAGGGGTGCCAAACTTGGAGAGTTGATGAATCAGACAACACAAACTAGAATAGCGTATGTCACTTTGTACAGATTTTAGGACACATTAAAACTAGCGAGTTCTTTTTCAAACACAATGTACTGTTTATTCTTAAGTACAGCATAGGAAGATAACTACGTATAACAAAAGTTATGAGGCCCTGTATATTCTACTAAGACACCGATCGTATGTGCAAAGAAAGTGCTCAAAATAAGGTAACGCCTGATAGATTTGTAACACACCTAACAAGTAGGTAGTCCACTTGCGACCTTATCTGACCAACCCCACTAGGAGAACCACCGTAGTCTATGCTTACTTACGGTAGTCTACAGTAGACTACGGTAGCATTACAACTCGGCTGGTGACAGACGAGACTTCCAAAGATAGTTTAGTTACATGCGGCATAAATTACATTCTCCTGTAAACAAAAGAAGAATGTAA
Source organism: Schistocerca piceifrons (assembly GCF_021461385.2). Lineage (NCBI taxonomy): Eukaryota > Metazoa > Arthropoda > Insecta > Orthoptera > Acrididae > Schistocerca > Schistocerca piceifrons. The sequence goes on from NC_060146.1 coordinate 124,424,300, forward strand.
TATCATTCGCCTATAAACGAAAGAAGAATAGTTATTCATTCGGCGAACAGCTCTCAACAAAATGAATTTGGTATTCCTCTTCAAACTCAATCACCAATTTGTAATCACCGTCACAATCACTGTTTTTTTTTATTATTCGGGATCGAGGCTTTGGACACAGCTCGAAGTGTGGCGTTGCTCACCCATTCGTAGAGACAACAAAATTTGTAGTTCTTACATTTGACAAGAAACTTAGCTGGTCTCCACATGCGTCATATTTGGCTGCCCGTTGTAACCGTTCTTTAAATGTCCTCCGTGTTCTCAGTGGTACGTCGTGGGGAGCGGATCGAATCGTCCGACTTCGCCTATATCGGTCGATCGTCTGCTCAAAGCTGGATTATGGAAGCTTTGTATACTCCTCTGCACGGCCGTCTATCTTACGCTGCCACCACTCTATACAACATCGGGGGTTACGTCTTGCGATCGGAGCGTTCTATAGTAGCCCCGTCGAGAGTCTTCATGATGAAGCCGGTGAATTGCCACTAACCTACCGGCGCGATATGCTGCTTTGTCGGTATGCCTTTCGGCTATTAAGAATGCCCGACCACCCGTCACATCGTTCCTTTTTTGACGACTCTCTCGACCGTCAATACGGGTTGTATGTATCTGCCCTGCTACCCCCTGGAGTTCTTTCGTCGCCTCCTTCAGCACCTCGATTTTTCACTCCCTGCAACCTTTAGAATGGGCGAGAGCCAAAGACCATCTTGGCTCCAGGCTCAGGTTCGCATTCACCTTGACCTCAGCTCGCTCCCAAAGGAGGTTACCCTAGCTTCAGTAAGCCGCTCGCAGTTTGTCGAAATTCGTTCGAAGTTCATTCACACAATCTTCATTTATACAGATTGCTCTTTAGCCCAATGACGGTGTCGGGTGTTCTTTTATTGTCGGGGCACACAGTTTCAAATACCGGCTACATGGCCATTGTTCGGTCTTCACCGCTGAGCTATTTGCCCTCTATAAAGCTGTTCTTTACACCCTCCGCCACCGACATTCTGCTTATGTCATTTGCTCTGATTCCCTGAGTGCCATCCAGAGCCTCAGTGCTCCGTATCCGGTTCACCCTTTCGTGCACCGGATCCAACGCTCTCTTCAGCAGCTGGCGGACGACGGTTCTCCGGTTACCTTTATGCGGGTTCCTGGCCATGTCGGTATCCCTGGGAACGAAGCCGTAGATGCCGCGGCCAAGGCTGCGGTCCTCCAGCCTCGGACACCTTCTTGTTGTGTTCCTTCATCCGATTTTAGCAGGGTGATTTGTCAGCGCATTTTATCGCTGTGGCATGTCGATTGGTCTACACTTACTGAAACCAAGGTTCGGGCCTTGAAACCTCTCCCCACGGCTTGGACGACCTCTTCACGCCGTTCTCGGCGGGAGGAGGTCGTTTTGGCCCGGTTACGGATTGGACACTGCCGGTTCAGCCACCGCTATCTGCTGACGGCTACGCCATATTTTAACGTCCTGTCCGAATTTTAATACACTGCGTTTTGATCTTGGCCTGCCATGTACTCTGGGTGAAATTTTAGCGGATGACCCAGGAACAGCTGCTCGCGTTCTTCATTTTATCCACTTGACAAACCTGTCTAAGGACATTTGATTATACTGTTTTCTTTTAATCCCTTGCCTGTTAATGTGCCTTTTCTAGTGTTGTCCTTTTTAGTTGCTGTTTTAACCTTGTGCCTCGCGGTGCATTCATAATTTAGTTTGGGCCCTAGTGACCACTGTAGTTGTGCGCCCTAAAACCACAAGGAAAAAAAAATCGAAGTGAAGCCTCAACAAATATTTGTGAGTGATGATAGCCTCTGAAAAACCTTTTCCAAGTAAAAGAAAATTGGGCAGTAGTCGAGGCATGTGGGCAGGCTTTATTAAGAAAGTGAATTTTCGATACACTGTTGGTTCGCTTATCACACACGCAGGTGGTATGGCTTGTGACAGCACAGCTGTGGGCGTCGAGCAAGTGGCGGGACAGTGCTTTGCGGTCTGAGAATATGCGCCGCCCCCGCGCTGGCGTGGTGGGCGTGGTCTGAGCGGGATCGCCGCCTCTGCGGCGGCCAACTAGCGGCGTGCCGGGCAGGCGGGCCCTTTGTTCTGGCCGCAGAGCCACGTGCCTGCGGTCGCCCGGTCTGGAAGAGTCGGGACCCGCCGTCCAAAGTGCGCCGGCACAGCAGTAAGTCGCCGAGTGCGGGTCCACTCAAAGCCGGCCCGGCCCGTCTTGGCGCCACGGCTCTGACTGCGGACACGGATTCCCAACATTCTCAGGTCGACTCCGTTCAGTCCCCCCCCCCCCCCCTCTCTCTCTCTCTCTCTCTCTCTCTCTCCAGTGGATGGCCTCGTGGAGCTTTCTCCCAAGTTCGTCTTCGAGAAACTGTCAACAAGCGCAGAGCAGGGTGGTGCGTTTTCTGGTGCAACCCCTAACTCTGTCACCACCTCCAACAATAGTAGATCCAAAAGCACATGACGTCAGTACACTGAACCAACGTCTCGATCATCTGAATAGTGGCAGGATCCATTTCCAGGTCAGTATTGGAATAGTGTTCAGTTTATTCTTCTCTTAATTGCTGAACCACCACTAAACTACGCAATCACCGACGCCCATAATTTGAAGAAAACTTAATTGCTCTTTTTTCCCAACATAGTGCATAAAAATTTCTTACGATAATAACTGTGAATAGTTTTGGTCAAGAAGCGATAGTTTTTGTCAAGAGGCTATAGTTTTTGTCAAGAAGCGATAGTTTTGGCTTCTTGACGAAAACTATTCTACACACTGATTATTCTAAAACGTTTTACAAATGGTTCAAATGGCTCTGAGCACTATGCGACTTAACTTCTGAGGTCATCAGTCGCCTAGAACTTAGAACTAATTATACCTAACTAACCTAAGGACATCACACACATCCATGCCCGAGGCAGGATTCGAACCTGCGACCGTAGCGGTCGCTCGGTTCCAGACTGTAACGCCTAGAACCGCACGGCCACTCCATTCCGGCAAACGTTTTACATACTATGCTGGTCACAAAAGGGCAAATTACTTTCGTTCAAATTATGGTGTAACTTTCCTGTCGTTTATGCCAGCTTAGCTTGGCTTGGTCATTTGACCGAAGCTAGTAGTGAATTATGCAAAATAAAATAGAGCGGAAGGTTTCACCACGAATTTTACCAAATATTTGGCGGGTGAATATCCCCTTCCGCAAACATACATAATTAATATTCCATTTCGAACGCAATCACCAGTTCCCATGATCACAATCAGCGTTTTTTGTTATTCAGGACTGAGGCGTTGCACAGTATTTGGGGTGTCGCCTAAACAACAGTTTGTAGCTGGTGACACGTAAGAGGAGCGCACCTGCTCACCATCACCGAATTAGTCCTAATTTATGGTATATGTAGAGCTTTGTCAGAAGTAAAAGTTACAGACATAGCGAAGTGCTTAAAAACAATAGCTTTTTGGTGTAAATCGGGGTAGACAGACATATCTCTATCATGTTACAGTAGTTCGCAGGTACCGGCCGTCGTGGCCTAGCGGTTCTAGGCGCTTCAGTATGGAACCGCACGACCGCTACGGTTCAGGTTCGAATCCTGCCTCGGGCATGGATGTGTGTGATGTCCTTAGGTTAGTTAGGTGTAAGTAGTTCTGTCTATGGGACTGATGACCTCAGCAGTTAAGTCCAATAGTGCTCAGAGCCATCTGACCCATTTCTATCTCTTGCTTAATAGTAACAAATGAAATCTTCCCTTTGAAATTAATTCTCTTTCTCAATCTTCGGATACAAATTTAAATGCTGCTTGTTAAAAATGATTTTCTGCTTATTTCGATGAAACATAGTCGTCGTGGCCCTCAGTCGTTACCTGCAGTAACCCAAAACTGTTCCTTACCTTCTTTACTGTTACTGGATCGCCATCTGACTGCTACATCGAACTGCGACATGAATACACCTACTCTGTTTTACTATATTCTATTAACTGCTCGTGGGCTGTCATAATAAGTGGCTGTATTTATTACCAAAGCTGACGTTATTCTTTAATATCAAAACTGACGTTATTCTATAATTAATTTGACTGAAGTTACTTATTTCATAGTTAAAGTTTTTCTTGACAACAATAAAAGTTTGCAAAGTTTTACGTTGATGGTATTTGGGATGGATTATAATCAGTAATCCAATATTACTGGCAAAAATTAATTATATTCTGAATGAAATGATTTTACAAACGTTCATGTGGCACTTACTTTTTACAATAATCTTACAACTAGCATTGCGGAAACATACCTTCAGTAGTCTCGAGTTTCTCAAAAAACATAATTTGTGGTGTCACCGTCAGACACCACACTTGCTAGGTGGTAGCCTTTAAATCGGCCGCGGTCCGTTAGTATACGTCGTACCCGCGTGTCGCCACTGTCAGTGATTGCAGACCGAGCGCCGCCACACGGCAGATCTAGTCTGGAGAGACTCCCTAGCACTCGCCCCAGTTGTACAGCCGACTTTGCTAGCGATGGTTCACTGACAATATGCGCTCTCATTTGCCGAGACGATAGTTAGCATAGCCTTCAGCTACGTCATTTGCTACGACCTAGCAAGGTGGCATTATCAGTTGCTATTGATATTGTAAAGAATGTAGAGACAAGAGCTACGTTCAACATTAATGGATTAAAGTTAAGTATTCCACCATCTGCGTCCGTTTTTCTAAGTTCTAATTTCCTTGTCCTGTTCCAGACCTCACGCCAGCCTGCGTGAGCTTAAACGCGTGCCTTTCCGCTTCCTCCATTCATACGGGTTGGCTTTCCTGCCAATCCACAACATTTTGGCGACGAGGTTTTCCGCGTTCTTATCGATATTACCCTGATGTACTTGTGTAATGGCTTCGCCTCAATCTCCAGATGTACTGTCCGAATTTTATCGCTTACAGAATCAGCAGACGCAGGCCTTACTGGATGCCCTTGGACAGCTCGTCCAGGGTCAACGTGCAATGCAAAACGATGCGGCAGCCGCCGCTCCACCGCTACCGCAGCCACAACATGCTGTTGCGCCAACATTTCGACCTGTTGATGCTGCACTGGAAAGCTGGACGGAGTGGTCACGTCAATTTGGATTCCATCTCGCCGCCTATGGAATTCAAGGTAATGAGCGGTAGCCTTTTCTCCTTTCCTCCGTAGGCGTCCAAATGTACCGTGTGATAGTGAAATTATTTCCCCGATGCGAAATAGCAACTCTGTCCTACGACGAAATTTTGTCTGCATTAGATGCATATTTCAAAGAATCAGTCAATGTCGTTGCAAAAAGGTATACCTTGTTTCGTACAAAATGTATGGCATGTCGGACTAATAGGGAGTGGGTTGGAACCTTGCAAGGCCTTACTAGGGATTGTACTTTTGAGTGTCAATGTGGACTCCCTTATTCAGATACTATGGTACATGATGCAATTGCACAGAACGTTTCTGATGTTCGTATAAGGGAACAGATTTTGAACTGGTCAATCCCTCCCTTCAACAAGTGATGGACATATTGGATCGGCAGTACAGACTTGACTTTGCTCAGGTATCATTTGAAATTTCACAACCCTTGTGTCACGTTAACCGGCCCGCCGGGCAAGCTGCACGGAGCAGTAAACAGCCCTCGCGTCCGGCCTCGCAACGGCCACCAGGCTCTCAGCCACGTGTGCCGCACGGGCAAGCAAATGCAGTGATAAAATCATGCCCGCGGTGTGCCACTAGACATTCGGGTGAGAATTGCCCATCACGCCAGGCTATTTGCTTTTTCTATAGTAAAAAAGGACATGTTCAGAGTGTTTGCCAGAAAAAGCTCAGATCGGACACTCACAACCATTCCAGGCCCTTTGCTTCACGCCGGAATCGGAATCGAACCAAGGATACTCAGGCTCGCGAAACTTCGCCTATGGAAATTCATGCAGTTCATTCCACTCTGCCCAGTGCCACTCTCTCTAACAGTGACTGTGTTCGTCCCACAAATAGTGTGCGTCGACATCGACGGAAATCCCGTCAAGTCGCAAGTGATTCTGTACCAGTGTCAGTTCATGTTGCACGAGACAGTCGCTCTTGTTGTCAACAGGACAATAAACTTTTTGTAGACTTGGACATTAATGGCAAAGTGATACCATTCCAGCCCGATACCAGAGCTGCAGTTTCACTGATCAATCAAGACACGTACAAACAGCTGGGCACACCTCCGTTGCGTGCCGCAAATCTTAAGTTAAACAGCTATTCAGGACAAGCAATCCCTGTGTTTGGACAGTGCAGCCTTCTTGCAACATAGAAGGGACAAACAAAACTTGTGTCTTTGTATGTCCTTCGTTCTTCTTCTGCAGTGAACTTGTTTGGTTTCGATTTATTTCAGTTGTTTAACTTGTCTATAGTCAATTAAGTCCTATCAGTGAACCAGACTGTACCTTCAGACAGTGTTTCTCGTCTATGTGAAGAGTTTGCAGACATTTTTGCAATGGGCCTTGGTTGCACTAAGGACTATAACGCACATTTGGAACTGAAAGTAAATGCGCAACCGAAATTTTTCAGAGCGCACAATGTTCCCCATGCATTGCGTGATGAGGTCGCAAGAACATTAAACTATTTGGTATCACAAGGTGTGATTGAACGTGTGCAGGCTTGTTTCTGGGCATCACCCTTAGTACTTTTGCCAAAATCTTCTGGAAAATTGAGACTTTGTGTGGACTTCAAGGCAACAGTGAATCCACAACTAGTGATTGCAACTTTTCCCGGAAGATCTTTTTGACAAACTGTGCCCGGGTAAATATTTTTCGAAGTTGGACCTAGCAGATGCGTACTTGCAAATACCGGTGGACGAAGAATCCCAGCGCGTTTTGGTGGTTAACACGCATCTTGGTTTGTACCGATTCAAACGACTGCCATTCGGGTGTGCATCCGCCCCTGCATTGTTTCAGCAATATCTACAAACTGTTTGTGCGTCGGTCCCTACTGCAGCAAACTATCTGGACGATATTGTTATCTCCGGAAAGACGGAAAAAGACCATTTAGCCAATCTCAGAACGTTATTTCAGGTCTTGCGACAAAATGGTCTTCGCTTGCGGAAGGACAAATGTGTTTTTTGCTCGTGACTTACCATATCTGGGCCATGTACTCAATGCCCAAGGCATACATCCCAGTCCAGAGCACCTCCGTGCCATACAAGACTTGCCTTCGCCGCAGAATTTGAAGCAGCTACAGAGTGTGCTGGGAAAAATAAATTACTATCATCGCTTTCTGCGCAATGCCTCTTCCATTTCAGCTCCGCTTCATCGCTTACGCCGTAAAGGTGTTCCGTTCGTCTGGACGACGGAATGCGAACGCGCCTTTCGCCAGTTGAAATCGGCGTTGCTTTCCAATACTTGCCTTACGCCATTCGATCCCCGGAAACCCCTTTTGTTGATGGTGGATGCATCGGATTTCGGGATCGGTGCTGTGCTTGCGCACACAAATGGATCGCACGATCGCCCTATTGCCTTTGCGTCCAAATTGCTCTCATCTGCACAAAGAAATTATTCATAGATCGAGAAAGAAGCATTAGCTCTCGTATTTGGTGTTATCAAGTTTCATGATTTCTTGCATGGTCGTCACTTTACCATCTTCACAGACCACAAACTTTTTCATTCGAACAAGCCTGTACCTCCGCGTACAGCGCAGAAATTCATTCGCTGGTCTATTTTCCTCTCGCAGTACCGCTACGATATCTTGTATCGGTCCACTGCTAAGCACGGAAACGCCGATGCGTTGTCCCGTTTGCCTGTTGCTGAGGATAGAGCATTCGATTCCTCCGAACTTGCTTGCATGCTCATTGATTCGGAAACCGATGACGTGGTCGAATCGTTTCCGATTGATTTTCGTCGTGTAGCTACAGCCTTAGCTGCTGACCCTGTCCTTGCTACCGTTCTGCGTGTTGTTGCTACGCAATGGCCCTTGTCAAAGTCACGGATCGGGGATCCGTTGGCTCGCCGAATTTTTGCTCACAAGGAGAGACTTTGTGTTCGACGTGGTGTTTTGCTGTTGCGTTCTGATAATGATCAGTCCAGGGTCGTGGTCCCACGTTCGTTACTGTCCTCTGTCTCACAGAACATTGGGGTATAGTGAGAACGAAACAACTTGCTCGTCAGCACTGTACTTGGATCGGAATCGATGCTGCGATTACGAATATGTGCTCTTCCTTCATGGCGTGTGCCGAACAACAATCCGCACCACCGCAGACATTCTTTGTATGGCCAAAAGCCACTTCCCCTTGGCAACGCTTACACATCGGATTTGCTGGTCCATTCTGGGATGCTCGAGGGTTTGTTCTGGTCGATTAATTCAGTAATTTTCCTTTTGTTGTTCGGATGTCTTCCACGACGTCATCTGCCACCATCCAAGCGTTATCTGCTATCTTTTGCATTGAAGGTCTTCCACAGACTATTGTTTCCGACAATGGCCCACAATTCATGTCCGCAGAATTTGTCATTCTGCAAGGCCAATGGTATTCAACATCTGACAACCGCGCCGTTTTCGCCACACTCAAACGGTGCCGCTGAACGATTGGTGCGGACTTTCAAGTCACAGATGTTGAAGTTAAAAGAGTTGCATTCTCGGGAGGACGCGTTATTGCTCTTTTTGTCCTCGTATCGCTCTCAGCCCCGAGATGGTCGCTCGCCGGCTGAGTTGTTGCACGGTCGTGCTCATCGAACCTTGATGTCTTTGCTACATCCGCCGCATCAGGTTCCTGTGCAGCGGCAGACACCTGCTTTTGCTCCAGGCGACGTTGTCTGCTATCGCCACTATCGAGGTTCACGGCGTTGGCTCGAAGGGCGCATTCTTCGCTGCCTCGGCCGCGCTATGTGTCTGGTTTTGGGGGCCTCTGGTGAGGTGCACCGGCATCTCAACCAGCTGCGCCTGTGTCGCGGCATGGGATCTGCCGCTCGCCGTCTGCTTTCAGCGACGGTGCCGTCCGGTCAGCGCCCTGGGGACCCATCTACTGGCTCGCCTCATCCCCAGGTGTTACCGACGCTGCCTTCCATTTTGCACCATGGCGACGCGCCGCCGCCGCCGCCTGTTCTCCCGCCGGCGACGCCCGCAGTGGACGCTTCGCTGCAGCCGCCAAGCGCCTCCCTGGGTCACGCGCCGCCGATCGCTTCCCGTGACCAGCTGTCCTCCGACATGGAACTCTTGTCCGCTCCGGACCATCTGGCGTCTTCGCCCGACGGGTGCCCCGACCCGATGGAGGTCGACCCTTCGGCCCATCCAGTCTCTCTAAGTGCGCATACACCGCATGTTGGCGTGCACCCTGGAGCAGGTTTTCGGGCGTTTCCTAGCTCCCTTCGGACCGAATGGCGGGGTGCGGGTGGCACAGCGTCGCCTGTTGTTAGGCTCCCCACCTCGTCGCATACGTCACCATGGGGTCCTCCCCCCGGCGGGCGGAAGCCTGATAACGCAACCGTACGCCGATTTGTGGGGGAGGAATGTGGTGTCACCGCCAGACCCCACACTTGCTAGGTGGTAGCCTTTAAATCGGCCGCGGTCCGTTAGTATACGTCGGACCCACGTGTCACCACTATCAGTGATTGCAGACCGAGCGCCGCCACACGGCAGGTCTAGAGAGACTTCCTAGCACTCGCCCCAGTTGTACAGCCGGCTTTGCTAGCGGTGGTTCACTGACAATATGCGCTCTCATTTGCCGAGACGATAGTTAGCATAGCCTTCAGCTACGTCATTTGCTACGACCTAGCAAGGCGCCATTATCAGTTGCTATTGATATTGTAAAGAATGTAGAGACAAGAGCTACGTTCAACATTAATGGATTAAAGTTAAGTATTCCACCATCTGTGTCCGGTTTTCTAAGTTCTAATTTCCTTGTCCTGTTCCAGACCTCACGCCAGCCTGCGTGAGCTTAAACGCGTGCCTTTCGGCTTCCTCCATTCATATGGGTTGGCTCTCCTGCCAATCCACAACATAATTCAATAATATTAGTTCCACTTACGATAGCAGTTAGCTGATGTCTCTGTACATCCGTTTTAATCTCTTGTAAATCATATCTGGTGGCTGGCAGGCACAACGCTCATTTCAACCTCTCGCTTCAAACCTGCTACCGACTCGCTTCACATCTCGCTTTCTACTGACTTCCTACGAACGCTAAAGTGCGGTCTCTCCCGCCAACAATGCTTTCTGGTGCACACAGTCCCTGCTACCATTACAAAATGTATCAATGCGCGGTCTTCCCCGCTCTTTTCTTAAAATGTATCCATACACCGTCTCTCCCGCCCTTCTTAAAATTATATCAATGTGCAATCTCTCCTGCCAACAATACTTTGGTGCAGACATTCCCTACGACCACAATCATTTGCAACATGACAAATATTAATTATTTCTACTTAATCCTATTAATAAAATATAAATATCTTTCATAAATTGTGGTTTGACAATAGAGCAGAGAAATATACACGTCATACAGAAGTAAAACTTCGTACCACAGGTGGAAATCTATTAGGAACATAAAAATATTAACGAATAGTATTCCATTTATGTTAAAATTCACGCTGAATCCTTCGGCTGTCCTTTATTTTGCACAATTCCCTACCAGTTTCGGTCAAATGAGCATTATCAAGCTAAGCTGGCATAAACAGCAGGAAAGTTATACCATAATCTGATCAAAAGTTGATAAAATCTTCTCGGGTTGACAGCCGAGTCAATGTGTTATTCTCCAGCCACTTTCGAGCTGCTACAAAGATCCAGGCGAGAGGTGAACCCGACATTTCGCCTGAAGATGGCAAGTAAGAAACTTTCTGAAATGCTGCTGGAGAACAACACATAGATTCGGCTGTCAAAAGGAACAATCATTGAAATTCGCCTAGAAAGCCTGCATTCCGATGAACAAAAGTTAACTGCTCTTTTCCCACTACAGTAAATAAACATTTCTGACGGTAATAGCTGTGGACAATAGTTTTCGTCAAGAAGCGATAGTTTTTATCAAGAAGGAATAATTTTTCTTTATTGACAAAAATATTGTATACAGTGATTACTATAAAAATATTAGTTACTGTGGAGGGCTCAAAAGAGCAAATTACTTTTGTTCAAATTAGGATGTAACGTTGCTGTCGTTTATGCCAGCTAGCTTGATAATGATCATTTGACCGAAGCTAGTACCGAATTGTGCAAAATATAGGAGAGCGGAAAGTTTCAGCATGAATTTTAACAATTAATTGGCGGGAAAATATCCACATCTGTAAACATGCAAGAGTAGTATCCTATTTCAAACGCAATCACCAATTCGTACTCATGATCACAATTAGCATTTTTTGTTATTGAGGATTTTGTCCTCCGTATTCTGGAGTATTGCTGTGCGGTGTGGGATCCGCAACATATGGGACTAACGGATACCGAAAAAGTACAAAGAAGGGCGTTTTGTATTAGCATGAAGTAGGGGATATAGCGCGACAGACATGATACGTGAATTGGAGAGGCAATCATTAAAACAAAGGCGTTTTTCGTTGCGACGGGATCTCCTCAAAAATTTCGATCACCAGTTTTCTCCTGCGATTGCGAAAATATTCTGTTGGCACCCACCTACATAGGGATAAATGATCATCACGATAAAATAAGAGAAATCAGGGCTCGCACAGAAAAATTTAAGTAGTTTTTCCCGCGCGCCGTTCGAGAGTGGAATGGTAGAGACAGCTTGAAAGTGGTTCATTGAACCCTCTGCCAGGTACTTAATTGTGAACAGCAATCCTAGATGTAGCTGTAGACTGAGGCATTGTTCAGAACTTGGGGTGTAGCCTATACAACAGTTTGTAACTGGTGACAAGTAAGAGGAGCACACCTGCTCATCATCACAGATTTAGTCCAAATTTATGGTGTATGCAGATTTTTGTCAGAAGTAAAAGTTCAGATATAGCGCAGCGTTTAAAAGCAATACCATTTTTTTGGCGTGTATCGGGATAGACGTAAGTCTTTCTTGTTACAGTAGTTATCAGGTAGCGGTTGGCCTAACGGGCAGAGAACAGAACGGTGATCTGAGGGTAGTGGGATCCAGACCCTATGAGAAAACTTTATTTCTTTCTCTTTTCATGAGCCACATGGTGCTCCAGTAGGTATACAAAACACTCTCGCATTCTAATGCAAGGTTATGTGAAAATTTCAAAGCAATCGGTGAAGAACTTTTGGAGATTTACCATTTTGAAAAAACGAACATCAATATTTTTAATCTGTAGACAAGCAGTTCGCCATTACGTGACACTGCAGTTGCGTGTGGTTAAATGAAAAAGAAAGAAAAGAGAAAGCACACGATCCTAATATGTATTGGAATTGGATATACGTCCGAATATCCTTCATTCCTTTACACGCCCCCTCCATCACTACCGACCCTCCAGTTTGTAGATATTTAGGCATTCTTGTGGGCGAGAAAAGAATCTTTGTAGAACACGTAAAGTCTGTGATTTAAAAAGCGGCCAAATTTACGCATAAGACGCGTTTGCACATCGGCTATAAATTACCGTTGCTTGTGTTGCTTTCAGATGGTAGAGAATATCAGTCAGTCTCCTTTTCTTTCAGGTTTCATTATGCAAATCTAGATTATCAAAGCACTATTTCAATGTATCAATGCATGTCCTAGTACGTCAGTCCCTTTTTGTTCACGCTTCTGTCACAGGTCGTTCAAGACTACTGGAGTGGTCTTGACTGACTCCTGTCAGTTCGTTCAAGACTACTCGAGAAGTCTAGAACAAACTGTGACAGAAGCCCGAAGAGAAAGGGACTGACGTAATAGGACATGCATTGATGCTATGAAATAGTGCACTGATAATGGCTCGGCAGAAGCTGAAATCTAGATTTGCCTAATAAAACTTGAAAGAAAAGGACGACTGATTGCTGTGCTCTATTATCTGAACGAAGCTATCATCAACGCCATTGCGGGATTCGCTGCCAGCGGCTGGGCGCATTGGTTTAGACAAGGCAGTTACAAAATACTACTCCGACGATTTCAGCGTGCATCTGAGGTGCACCGGTGCCTTCCGCAATGCACCTGTAGATGGTTTATTGGTAATCCATGGGATATGTATTTTGCTGGATATCGTGGTAATCAAAGGGCGGTGCCTTATTTGCAGGGACGTCTGCAATATGATCGTGTGTACGAAATCACAAGAACGCATTTTACTGATAAAAGACAATTACCAGCTTGGAAGTTAGGTGAATGGCCGTCTCACTGGGACGCTAGCAGCACCGCACGGTGTGTTTACCGTGTATTCCTAAGTGTGTGGAAAAGGTTCGAACCTTGCGACATGCACCTGCTCGAGGTGTGATGCACATATTAACAGGTCACGGGCCATATCCTAACATCTACACCTAGCGGGAGGTTCTAACACACCAATATGTGAATATGTAGAGGATAGATCCGCTAATGATGCGTTTTACAGATGCCACTTTTTCAGATAGGGACTGCAGACAGAGTGAGACCTGTAAACAGTTAAGTAACCAACACTAGTGAACTAAAGTCAATATGATAGCACACCGGATTTCAAAAAGCAACTACTTAACTCTGTCTACAAAATCAAGTGGACGCTCTGAATATCAAAACAATGTCAACACGTCAGAAGAAGTGTTTCCTCAATTGTAGAAAACGATAAGGACATCAGATATATAGTTCTTTTAATTAAATTTATCTGTCCCTATCTTTATTTATTTATTTCCCATATATTGCCAAGACACGCACATAACAGTGTGGGTGATGTAGCAACAATCGGTTTAGAAGTATATAAGTTAGTCAGTAAACCTCGAGTTCTTACGACGCTAGTAATGTAACACTGAAGTTATACACCTGGATCTTGACTTAATTCCCTTTGGCCACGTGGGGTAGCCATGCAGTCTACGGCTCCTTACTTTAGTCGCGCGGCTCCACCGTCGGAGTTTCGAGTGCTCCCTTGGGCATGGGCGTGTGTGTTGTCCTTAGCGTAAGTTAGTTTAAGTTAGATTAAGTAGTGTGTAAGCCAAAAGACCGATGACCTCAGCAATTCAGTCCCATAAAACTTACAACAAATTTCCAATTCTTAATTCCCTTTACCTTATGTTATTTTTTAAACTGATTCTTATTTTTCAGATGTTCTGTTTTATTTCTACATTAATGTTACTGATAGTTGCTGTTAACATTATTTACTACTACATACTTAATATAAAACATTGAATGTCACCTTGATTAATGTGTATGTACCACCAGTTTCCCCCCCATGAACCATGGACCTTGCCGTTGGTGGGGAGGCTTGCGTGCCTCAGCGATACAGATGGCCGTACCGTAGGTGCAACCACAACGGAGGGGTATCTGTTGAGAGCTCAGACAAACGTGTGGTTCCTGAAGAGGAGCAGCAGCCTTTTCAGTAGTTGCAAGGGCAACAGTAACAGTCTGGATGATTGATTGATCTGGCCTTGTAACAATAACCAAAACGGCCTTGCTGTGCTGGTACTGCGAACGGCTGAAAGCAAGGGGAAACTACAGCCGTAATTTTTCCCGAGAACATGCAGCTTGACTGTATTATTAAATGATGATGGCGTCCTCTTAGGTAAAGTATTCCGGAGGTAAAATAGTCCCCCATTCGAATCTCCGGGAGGGGACTACTCAAGAGGATGTCGTTATCAGGAGAAAGAAAACTGATGTTCTACGGAATGTCAGATCCCTTAATCGAGCAGGTAGGCTAGAAAATTTAAAGAGGGAAATGGATAGGTTAAAGTTAGATATAGTGGGAATTAGTGAAGTTCGGTGGCAGGAGGAACAAGACTTTTGTCCAGGTGACTACAGGTTTATAAACACAAAATCAAATAGGGGTAATGCAGGAGTAGGTTTAATAATGAATAGGAAAATAGGAATGCGGGTAAGCTACTACAAACAGCATAGTGAACGCATTATTGTGGGCAAGATAGATACCAAACCCACATCTACTACAGTAGTAAGAGTTTATATGCCAACTAGCTCTGCAGATGACGAAGAAATTGGAGAAATGTATGATGAAATAAAAGAAATTGTTCAGATAGTGAAGGGTGACGAAAATTTAATAGTCATGGGTGACTGGAATTCGGTAGTAGGAAAAGGTAGAGAAGGAAACGTAGTAGGTTAATATGGATTGGGGCTAAGAAATGAAGGAGGAAGCCGCCTGGTAGAATTTTGCACAGAGCACAACTTAATCATAGCTAACACTTGGTTCAAGAATCATAAAAGAAGGCTGTATACATGGAAGAAGCCTGGAGATACTGACAGGTTTTAGATAGATATTATAATGGTAAGACAGAGATTTAGGAACCGGGTTTTAAACTGTAAGACATTTCCAGGGGCAGATGTGGACTCTGACCACAATCTATTGGTTATGACCTGTAGATTAAAACTGAAGAAACTGCAAAAAGGCGGGAATTCAAGGAGATGGGACCTGGATAAACTGAAAGAACCAGAGATTGTACAGAGTTTCAGGGAGAGCACAAGGGAACAATTGACAGGAATTGGGGAAAGAAATACAGTAGAAGAAGAATGGGTAGCTCTGAGGGATGAAGTAGTGAAGGCAGCAGAAGATCAAGTAGGTAAAAAGACGAGGGCTGGTAGAAATCCTTGGGTAACAGAAGAAATATTGAATTTATTAGATGAAAGGAGAAAATATAAAAATGCTGTAAATGAAGCAGACAAAAAGGAATACAAAGGTCTCAAAAGTGAGATCGACAGGAAGTGCAAAATGGCTAAGCAGGGATGGCTAGAGAACAAATGTAAGGATGTAGAGGATTATCTCACTAGGGGTAAGATAGATACTGCCTATAGGAAAATTAAAGAGACCATTGGAGATAAGAGAACCACTTGTATGAACATCAAGAGCTCAGTTGGAAACCCAGTTCTAAGCAAAGAAGGGAAAGCAGAAAGGTGGAAGGAATATATATACAAGGGTGATGTACTTCAGGACAATATTATGGAGATGGAAGAGGATGTAGATGAAGGTGAAATGGGAGATACGATACTGCGCGAAGAGTTTGACAGAGCAATCAAAGACCTGAGTCGAAACAAGGCCCCGGGAGTAGACAACATTCCATTGGAACTACTGACGGCCTTGGGAGAGCCAGTCCTGAAAAAAACTCTACCATCTGCTGAGCAAGATGTATGCAACAGGCGAAATACCCTCAGACTTCAAGAAGAATATAATAATTCCAATCCCAAAGAAAGGAGGTGTTGACAGATGTGAAAATTACCGAACTATCAGTGTAATAAGTCACAGCTGCAAAATACTAACGCGAATTCTTTACAGACGAATGGAAAAACTAGTAGAAGCCAACCTCTGGGAAGATCAGTTTGGATTCCGTAGAAATGTTGGAACACGTGAGGCAATACCGACCCTACGACCTATCTTAGAAGCTTGATTAAGGAAGGGC
Source organism: Schistocerca piceifrons (assembly GCF_021461385.2). Taxonomy (NCBI): domain Eukaryota; kingdom Metazoa; phylum Arthropoda; class Insecta; order Orthoptera; family Acrididae; genus Schistocerca; species Schistocerca piceifrons. Next base: position 124,440,706 of record NC_060146.1, read on the forward strand.
AAACCTACGTATCTAGCATTTGTAGACTTAGAGAAAGCTTTTGACAATGTTGACTGGAATACTCTCTTTCAAATTCTGAAGGTGGCAGGGGTAAAATACAGGGAGCGAAAGGCTATTTACAATTTGTACAGAAACCAGACGGCAGTTACAAGAGTCGAGGGGCATGAAAGGGAAGCAGTTGTTGGGAAGGGAGTGAGACAGGGTTGTAGTCTCTCCCCGATGTTATTCAATCTGTATATTGAGCAAGCAGTGAAGGAAACAAGAGAAAAATTCGGAGTAGGTATTAAAATCCATGGAGAAGAAGTAAAAACTTTGAGGTTCGCCGATGACATTGTAATTCTGTCAGAGACAGCAAAGGACTTGGAAGAGCAATTGAAAGGAAATGATAGGGTCTTGAAAGGAGGATATAAGATGAACATCAACAAAAGCAAAACGAGGATAATGGAATGTAGTCGAATTAAGTCGGGTGATGATGAGGGAATTAGATTAGGAAATGAGACACTTAAAGTAGTAAAGGAGTTTTGCTACATGGGGAGCAAAATAACTGATGATGGTCGAAGTAGAGAGGATATGAAATGTAGACTGGCAATGGCAAGGAAAGCATTTCTAAAGAAGAGAAATTTGTTAACATCAAGTTTAGATTTAAGTGTCAGGAAGTCATTTCTGAAAGTATTTGTATGGAGTGTAGCCATGTATGGAAGTGAAACATGGACGATAAATAGTTTGGACAAGAAGAGAATAGAAGCTTTCGAAATGTGGTGCTACAGAAGAATGTTGAAGATTAGGTGGGTAGATCACGTAACTAATGAGGAGGTATTGAATAGGATTGGGGAGAAGAGAAGATTGTGGCACAACTTGACCAGAAGAAGGGATCGGTTGGTAGGACACGTTTTGAGGCATCAAGGGATCACAAATTTAGCATTGGAGGGCAGCGTGGAGGGTAAAAATCGTAGAGGGAGACCAAGAGATCAATACACTAAGCAGATTCAGAAGGATGTAGGTTGCAGTAGGTACTGGGAGATGAAGAAGCTTGCACAGGATAGAGTAGCATGGAGAGCTGCATCAAACCAGTCTCAGGACTGAAGACCACAACAACAACAACAACAAGTTAGAAAATCTAATACGTAAAAGGATCACGTGCCACCATGGCTAAAGTGCATGGAGTATGGAAAATTCACGTTATCCAAAGCCGGCGCCGAGACAACTGTGGTGCAAAAAAAAAAAAAAAAAAAAAAAAAAAAAAAAAAAAAAAAGGCTCTGAGTACTATGCGACATAACTCCTGAGGTCATCAGTCGCCTAGGACATAGAACTAATTAAACATAACTAACCTAAGGACATCACACACATCCATGCCCGAGGCAGGATTCGAACCTGCAACCGTAGCGGTCACTCGGTTCCAGACTGTAGCGCCTAGAACCGCACGGCCACTCCGGCTGGCAAACTGGGGTGCACCACGAGTCATAGATGACAGGGGTGAACGACAGCTGTGGAGATTTGTACAGGCGAACAGACATGCCCCTGTTGATGAGCTGACGGTCCAGTTGATCAAACGGGCTACCATCAGTGTGTCCTTAACGACTAATTAGCGGTCGTTGTTGAGTATGGGGCTCCACACCTGGTTCACACACTCATGCTGAGTTCTGTTCATCGGCGACGAAGGCTCGAATTTACACACCATAATAACAACTGCATGTACCGTGAGAAGCGACAAATAATCTTTTTAGATGAATCACGTTTGATATTCCATCGGCGTCAAACGTATGAAAGCAAATACCCTACCACAGTCTTTGGAAGCGTCGAGGGCGAAGCAAGAGCATTATGGTCTAGGGAATGTTTTCGTGGCATTCCTTGAGTGATCTCACCATTCTGGAAAGCACAATGGATCAACGCCAGTATGGGTATGTCAGTGGGGACATTGTCCACTCCTACATACAATTTGTTTTTCCTTCGCACGATGGCATCTACCAGCAGGACAATGCAATGTGTCTCACAGAGCTGTGAGACACATTGCACCGCAGCGTAGATTCGTGGTTGGAAGGCACCAGAATGAATTTACCGTACAGCCCTGGCCTCCTGGCATCCTACGTTTAAATGTAATGGAAGATCTGTGGGACCACGTTGATCAGGCTGTTCACCCCATGGATCCACAACATCCTTTTATTAAATTAGAATTCTATTGTGTCACTGGCAGTGCTGCAAAATGGTTCAAGTCATACCTCGCCAACAGGAAACAAAGGGTGTTAGTGCAAGGGACTAGTGAATTAAGTCATCAGTCATCAGTCATCATCAGAAGAAATTACATGTGGTGTCCCACAAGGATCCATCTTAAGGCCGTTGCTTTTTCTTGTGTACATTAATGATCTCTCATCAGTTACACTGCCAGAAGCAGAGTTCGTTTTGTTTGCAGATGACACAAGTATTGCAATAAATAGTATGTCGAGTGTAGTTCTAGAAAGATCTGCTAATGATATTTTCATGGATATTAATAAATGGTTTAAAGCCCACTCACTGACATTAAACTTCAAAATGACTCACTATATGCAATTCAGAACCTGTAAGAGGTTTCCACCCATCATTTCCTTAAAGTATGAAGAAGAGCAGATAGAAGAGGTCGACAGTCTTAAATTCCTGGGATTACAACTTGATAATAAATTCAGTTGGGAGGAGCACACTACAGAACTGCAGGAACGCCTTAACAAATCTGTATTTGCAATTCGAGTGTTAGCAGACATAGGCGACGTAAAAATGAAAAAGCCTACTTTCATTTCATAATGTCATATGGTACAATATTTTGGGGTAACTCTTCAAGTCAAACAAAAGTTTTCAGAGTCCACAAGCGTGTAATACGTATTATTTGTGGAGTAAATTCACGGACGTCCTGTAGAAACCTCTTCAAAGAGCTGGGTATACTAACTACTGCCTCTCAGTATATTTACTCCTTAATGGAATTTTTCCTAAATAATATATCTCTTTTTCCAACAAACAGCTCAGTTCATACATACAATACTGGGAACAAAAATTATCTGCACAAGGACTTCCAAGCACTTAATTTAGTTCAAAAGCGGGTCCACTACTCAGGAACACTCATCTTCAATAATTTGCCAGCAAACATAAAAAATTTAGTTACAAATAAATATCAGTTTGAAAGGAGCCTGAAAGACTTACTAGTGGCCAACTCCTTCTACTCCATTGACGAATTTTTTAATACAAACAAATGATGTATATATTCAATTATTAGTATTGTTATTTCAGCTTTAAAAAAAGACATCTTCCACATCCACGAGGATCTCCTCACCATGGATGTATGGAACCAAAAACTAATCTAATCTAATCTAATCTGAGAAACCTAGAGTAGCGGGCCACGACACTGGAGTCGGTATGGTTCCACATCCTTGTGAGTACCTTCCAGAACCTCATTATCTTCCAGCTCGTCTCGCAGAGGTCAGCTCTGAAAAAGAGCCAAGTGATCACAATAATGTCACTGGACAGTTCATGTGTTACTGAAACAATCATCAGGTATTTAAAATAGATTATGTTCCATTTGGTAGGAAATCGACTAATACCCTCGTAATTGTGAACTTTTAACGTGATTTCAGCTTCTGAAGCCAAGTGGTCGGATTGGTAACTCAACAATCGTTCGCCATCAGCACATTATTGTTTTTAAATTTACGTTTACCCCATTTGACACTGCAACCTATATTTCTAACGAAACCTAATTATCACTGTTATTATAAAGTAAATAATTTGTTGCACTGAAACAAAACGTCATTATGTTCCTGTGTCACCAACTTTACCACTTGCCAATTCCAGTACGTGACTGTTTCAACTTTTAATGCTCTCAGTTACTTACTGATTAAGCAACAAAGGCGATTTTCATTTCATTATTAATCCAAAAATGTACAGATCTTTATTGTTATTATTATTACAAGGCGTATTCGGAAAGTGAGGTCCGATTAGTCATTAAATGGAAAGTACTGTGAAAATCCGATGGAACTTTGGTCAGATGTGTTGGGAAGTGTCGTTAGTGTGCCTTTCGATCACGTCGCTCTTTTCAGTTAAAGCGCAAAGTGATCATGTAAAAATGCCTAAAACAACAGTGTCTACTGCCAAGTGTGTGGATCTGGTGAGAGATATCACCTGAAGCTATGCAGCCTGCATAACATAAATGTCATGCAGTTCTTTCTTCAAGACAATGTTCAGCCGCATTCTGCAGGGGCAATGAAGACACTCCCACAGCATTGTCGATGGGAAGTGTTTGATCACCCACCATGCAGCCCTTAATTGGCTACCTCCGTGGTTCATTTCTGCTCACATGAACTTCTACGAAGACAACATTTTGGCACAAAAAGCCAAAGGCGGACCAGCGTAGAGAATTGGCGAGGTTTCTTGCGATTGTTGTTGTTTTTGTGTTCTACGTTCTGATGAACGATTTGATGTTTATCTACACGGTAGTTTACCATGTGCAAACCTAGTCGTTTATGTGGAAGTACTGCAGCCTACAACCATTTTAACTAGCATATTGCAGTTGAGGCTTTGTTTTCCTCTAACACTTTTACCCCTTTCTTTTCCTCCAATACCAAACTGACGTTTCGTTGATGTACTTTTTCAACCGATTCCTTCTTTTCGTCATGTTCTGCCACACATTCATTTTCTCACCAGTTTGATTCATTCACTTCTCGTTAGTCATACGGTCGAGCCCTCTAATCTTTAGCATTTTCCTGTAGACCCACATTTCAACTCTTTATATTCTATTCTGGGCTGAAATGCCTAGCATCCAAGTTTCAATTCCACAAAAACCTTCACCACACAAACATGTTCAGGAAAGCCTTTGTGCCAAATTTATATCACATTTTAACAAATTTCTATTTTTGCAGTAATGATTTTCTTCGTGTTTCCAGTCTACATATCATGTCCTCTCTACTTTTGTCTTCAATTGATATTTTCTTGGCCAAATTTTGTATGTTCATTACTATAACTTTTGTTATCATTATTATCAGCAAAATTATTCACTTATTATAATCAGTGTGGAGAATGATTCAGCTAGCTCTGCCGATGTCGTTTTCCACAACCCTAGTTGACAAGACAGTCTTTGGCCAATTCGTTGTAGAGATGTGAAGCACATTATCAAAATATCGCCGAATAACTGGTAAAGTGTATGAAGACATCTGAGACTTACTGTACAAATTTTGTTTCTTATACTATTTTATCTCGTTAACGCGGCAAGTCATACATCATTCTTTCATTGCATTATGTTGCAAAAATATGTCACTTACACTGAACCATGAATTTACTTTCAAAATCTTTTTTAAGAATTTACTTTATTTACTAGCGATTCATCAAGAACATTGACACATTGAATCACACTAGGTGACGTGGAAGTAGTTGCCAGGAAGTAACTGATGGAAAATTACTTTTAACAAATATGAATATAATTCCTAAAAGCTTTGCAAAACAGATTTAAAATTATAAGCAGAAAAGCACCCTCGAAATATCAAGTTACAGTTTTATTTAGAGTCAAAGAACAAAATTAACAGCAGGAGCCTTCGGGCTGAGAAGCTTACCTGCTCCCTTTCAACACGGCCGTAATCACGACCGCTCACAACAACCTCTGAAAGAGTACACTGGTGCAAATCTGCAACACACCAGATTACTTTAAACAAAAATTTTAAACAACCCACAAAAAGATGTAACAATGCACCCCGCAAGAGGAATGGACATGGTACAACCCTCAAATTATTTGCCACCGTAAGTGCAATTTCTTTTTTTTCTTTTAATGGACTCTTACGGTGGAAGGGTGGCACGCTTATAACCTGAAATGACTACTTAAATAAAACCCATAATATTCAGACTTACATAAAATGTACAACATGCTCTACATTACCCATATACCACCTCACCAGAGAGGCAAGATAAAAACATATTTCAAGAATTCGGCCTTTCAGCAATAAATTCGTTAACACCGAATCCGACAAACATGACAGAGGCAACGTATGGAGAAAGGGGGGGGGGTCGTTTACTAAACAACCGGAACCGCAGATTGTTCTAAACCTCCCCAATTCTACAACGGTAAAACGGACCACACAATTCACAATAACCACCTTCCCGCGGGTGGGCAAACGGAGAAGAATGGTGGGACGACCCCAAAACACGGCGGCTGGTGACCTCACCAAGAAAACAAGTTGAATTTAACAAGTAAATTAAACGACATATCTCCAATCACTTAACTTCTAATAAACTGCAATTGCTGTCGAAGACATGGCACGGCACCCCCAACGCTTTCCCGAACCGTCCGCTGCCAGCCGCTTCAACGGACGCAGGAAGGCGCGCCGATCTCCCGTCTCACGGCGTCGCAGCTCGCACCGGTCAGCCCGATGTCGTAGTTTCGCTGCTGTTGCTCTCGTGTGAACCGCGAAGCCACTACCCCTTTCTATACAGCGCTGCCTACTGGACTCACGTGGGGACCTCACATGCGCCGACGCTCAAGGCGGACAAGTCACCTCGTGGCTCAGTGCGCGACAGACCAACCGATCGATCCAACCGCCAATGACCGTTGTCCGAGCAACTCGAGCAGACTGGCGGCCTAACGCGCAGACCCAGATGCAGGAATTCAGCCCCGACCGGCGACCACTAGCTGAGTTCTGTTACTGGTGGAGTGGCAAGACTCTCATTTTCTGGCTTTAAGGTTTGATCCAAACGACAGACATACTAGCACTCCAACAACAGACACACTAACTGCCGCACAAATGCGAACGAGAGACATACGAGCAACTGGTGACGCGAGACTGACCCAGCCTCACTCCGACTGACCACCTTAACGTACGGCAGACCGACCGACAGACAGACAGACACTGACTGCCCGACACTGAGCCGGCTGACCAACTGACTAGACTCAGACTGACAGACTGGGGAGCTCATAGCGCCCCTTAAATGCATGTGAACAGGCAAACTTTCCCCTTTCCCACCAGAGGGAGACACCAAAGCTGCGATTACCACAGCGGCGCCAACGCCAGAAACGGAGGGCGACTGCTTTACACTACGCGCTGCGGCGCGCTCTTCAAAACAGCAAATTTTTACCACTGCTCAACAAACTTTCCATTCTGATACCTTCTGTTAATTTCGCTGTTTCCGGCGGTGAAACACGCATTATATGGCAAAGCTTCTGAACTATTTACGAAATATTAAATAATAAAACAGAGTAAACTTACAGAGACATGCTAAACCGGTGTGACTACGCCGCTAATTACACAAAGAAAAATTGGAGGCGCATGGATAAGTATGGCAGAAATAAGAATTATCTCGGTCCATAATTACCTTCTAACTCATGGACCATTCTCCCTTGTACACTTGTATTTTTAACAGTATGATTCCTTTCTCCTATTGGCCGTCCAATGCTCTGAGAAGGAGCTTATATCGATTATGTGGCTGTCATCAATCTAGATACCGTTTCTGATGCTGCTGTATTGTGGCTTAAGTAAAACGATATCGGTAAGGGGAGCTGAATCGCGGTGTATAATGCTCATGTTCTAAACTTATTGTAATTTTGACTCAGCAACGACGTGTGGCTAATTGTAAGAGACGGCCCGAATGCTCCAGTAATATCAGGTGGAAAGAAGTATAGAAAAAAATAGCACAGTAATTCAGTAATGACATAGAAAATACATTTGGATCAGTTCTTGATTGAGCATGTTTTTAAATTTAGAATTGCTGACCCTTGTATTGGCGCCGGCCGGGATGACCGAGCGGTTCTAGGTGCTACAGTCTGGAACTGCGCTTCCGCTACGGTCGCAAGTTCGAATCCTGCCTCGGGCATGGATGTGTGTGATGTCTTAGGTTAGTTAGGTTTAAGTAGTTCTAAGTTCTGGGGGACTGATGACATTAGAAGTTAAGTCCCATAGTGGTCATAGCCATTTTTGAACCTTGTAACGGCCATTAGAAAGAGCTGAATACTATATTTAAAACAACAATTGAGGAGAGAGTTTCTAAATTACATTCCACCCACAGCGTTTTAAGAAAATGTCTTTCTCCATCGGCAGCAATTGGAAACGAGCACCTAAAATTTTGCGACACTTCTTTTGAATTGCTCGTACCGGAGTTGGCCGATACGGCGAATCTGAAAGAAATAACGCCCAACCGTTTCCAGAGCTCGTTACACACAGCTGCATTTGAAGCAATTCCGACAGCGAGCCCGTGGCGCAGCCAAGTTCCCAGTTAATACCACAATTAAACTAATCACCCCTCCTCTGTCCCACGGAGCTGTACTTCTCCCTCCTTTCCTCAGACTAACGCGGCACCCTTTCCCAGAGACCGTGAAATTTTCGGCGAAATCTCCCTTCCTACCCCCTCCCCCCACCCAATTCGGTCTGCTCCGCCCTCACAGCTGTTCCCCAGACATAGCCAAATCCGTTATTTCTTGCCGCCGCAACTTCTGTTCGGATGTTCTTCGCCGCCGCTACGAAGTTCCGGCAAAGTCGCCACGTTCCGTTGGAAAACCGATCTCGCTGCTGTGCCGCTGGCTGGAGTTGTTATTTCCGTACAACTGGGAGCAGAGGAGGTTTTCCCTCCGTCGCGGTAAATCGCGTTTATTGTTTTCATAGCTGCTGCCTCTCCGCTAGCGCCGTTGCCCGGAGTTAAGATGGCGGCCCGTGTCGCGAATATTAAACGGATTAGCACTGCCGCCGGCGCCGACTTAACCAGCTCGGAATATCGGAGTTCCGTACAGGAGTGCGAGGGAGTGGGGGACTTCTGCAGGGCTTAACGCAACCGTGCGGGCCCGCTTCGTTATTGGAACTGTTTCAATACCGTCCGCGCCGAACTCGCGCTGACGATAGTAACCCAGTATTTAAGCATTATACACGGTAGTTCACTCTGTTCTCTGGCAGTCAAAACGGATTTAAGACGACCTCTGGTATTGTTACAGCGATGATATAGTGCATGAATATACACGAATAATGGAAGTAGAGAAATTTCTAAGTGCCGAATTACACAGTTGTCACGATTATTCATGTCCGAAAACCTGAGGATAGACTCTGATACTATGCAATGTAGCCCTTCGCTTACTGTACAAAGCTTATTTATATTTTTTAAAAATGAGAAAGGATTGTGATGCCAGACAATAATGCTGTCTATCTTATCACTTCAAAAATAACGATACAAATTGTAAAATAAATAATTTGTTAAGAATATTTAAATGTCATACCAGGAAACTGACTGATTCTATCTGCCAGTAAGAATGTATTGTTCCACGGTCCCTTAATAAAGATGCACAAGGTTTTATTTGACATAATACAAGTACAAAAATACTGTAGAAATATTTGAAGTAGTAGAACTGTACACGATTTTAAGAGAAATGTCTCAGCTGAGTTGGGTACAGAATAAAAATCAATGGCAACAAGTGAAAATCTATCCCGTAGCAGGAGTCGAACACATCTCTACAGGTACACAGATACTCCACAGTCCGCCTTAACGCGCGTGGCGTAGGGTACCCTGTACCAATGCTAGTCATTTCCTTGTCACAGTCGCAAATAGAACGAGGGAAAAACGAATGTCTAGGAGCGTAATCCCAATCTCCTATTCTTTTATAAGTACATAGATTTGTTTATTTCTATAATGGTTTATGTCAGTTGACAGCTTGAACATTTAGCTATTTTTCGACATATCACCATTTCTGTCGATGCATTTTTGTAGAAGCTGTGGCAGTTTTTGTATCCCCATGTCATACTAGCTCGCTGCCATGCTGTTCAGAAAGTTAGGAACCTCTTATTTCACCTCGTGGTCGGAGCTGAATCGCTTTCCGGCCAAATGTTTATTTTCCAATGAAACTGTTGCAGGAGAGCAACAATTCTCCGAGCGATGTGTGGGCGAGCGTTGTCATGGAGAATGTATTCGCCCTTGCTCAACATTCCTCTTCTGCGGTTCTGAATTGGCCGTTTGAGTTTTTCCAGAGTCTTACAGTACCTGTCAGCGTTAATTGTGTTCCCAGCGATTCAGCTCCGACGACGAGGTGAAAGACGAGGCTCATAACTTTCTGAACAACATGGCGGCCAGCTGGTATGACATGGGAATACAAAAACTGCCACAGCGTCTTCAAAAATGCATCGACAGAAAGGGTGATTATGTCGAAAAATAACTAAATGCTCAAGCTGTAAACTGATGTAAACCATTGCAGAAATAAACAGGTCTATGTACTTATAAAAAAAAGAGGAGACCTTACTTTTGGGACTACCCTCGTATATGCTTTGTAACAGCCCTAATTTCTCGTATCTTACCTTCATGGTCGTTACGTGCTTTGTGTGTTGAAGGCAAAACTCGTACTACAGTCAACTTTAAATTCCGATTCTGTTAATTTTCTCAGTAGTGTTCTTCGAAAAGAACGTGGCCTTCTCTCCAGGTATTCGTATATGAGTTCCCGAAGCATCTGCGTAACATTTGCGTGTTGTTCCTGATGTGTCGACAGAAGTGCCGACACAGTGTTATTTTGAGGGGGCCGATAGGCACGCTATCTAACGCAGACGGGCGTGAATTCCGGAACAGGATAACTATTGAATGGTAGCAAGAAAAGTACGTAGCTGCTTTATACTTAACTTTTAATTATTGTTGTATACATCGTTCTTCTTGAGACATTTATACTATAACTGTCTTCCTTTAATCCAACCTGATACGGATCCGAGACACTCAAGCAGTACGCAAGAATAGATCGCACTAGCGTGCTACATGCGATCTCCTTTACAGATTAGCCACACTTTCCTAAAATTCTCTCAACAAACCGAGGTCGATCATCCGCCTTCCCTAGCATAATCCTCACATGCTTGTTCCATTTCATGTCGCTTAGCAACGTTACATCCAGATATTTGAGCGGCGTGAGTGTGTCAAGCAGTCCGCAGCTCGTGGTCGTGCGGTAGCGTTCTCGCTTCCCGCGCCCGAGTTCCCGGGTTCGATTCCCGGCGGGGTCAGGGATTTTCTCTGCCTCGTGATGACTGGCTGTTGTGTGATGTCCTTAGGTTAGTTAGGTTTAAGTAGTTTTAAGTTCTAAGGGACTGATGACCACAGCTGTTTAGTCCCATAGTGCTCAGAGCCTGTGTCAAGCAGGGTGCGTTTTTTCTGATCCTTGGCATTAGCTTGGATTTTTCTAGATTAGTAACTAGCTACCATTCATCACAGCAACTAGAAATTTGGTCTAAGTCATATAATATCCTCGTACAGTCATTAAACATTGACAATTTATCGTACATCGCCACATCATCGGCATATCACCGCTGACTGCTGCCCACCCTGTCCGACAAAAATGGTTCAAATGGCTCTGAGTACTATGGGACTTAAATTCAGAGGTCATCAGTCCCCTAGAACTTAGGACTACGTAAACCTAACTAGCCTAAGGACATCACACACATCCATGCCCGAGGCAGGACTCGAACCTGCGACCGTAGCGGTCGCGCGGTTCCAGACTGTAGCGCCTAGAACCACTCGGCCACCCCGGCTGGCCCTGTCCGACATATCGTTTACGTATGTAGAGAATAATAGCGCTCCGGTTACACTTCCTGGGCCACTCCTGACGATACCCTTGTCTCACCATCGAGGAAAACATACTGGGTTCTATAAGTTAAGAAGCCTTCGTGCCACTCACATATCTTTGAAACTACTCCATATCCTTATACCTTCTGCAACAGCCTGCAATGGGGCACAGTGACAAACGCTTTTCGGAAACCTGGAAATATGGAATCTGCGTGTTGCCCTTCATCCACAGTACACAGTATATCATGTGGGAAAAGAGCAAGCTGAGTTTCTAAAACCATGCTGATTCGGGTACATTAGCTCCTCAGTCTCAAAAAAATGTATTATATTCGAACAGAAAATATGTCCAATGATTCTGTATCCAACCGATGTTTGGGATATTGGTCTGTTATTTTGGCGGTCCATTCTTTCACTCTTCTTATATTCAGGAGTGACCTGCGCTTTCTTTCAATTGCTTGGAACTTTACGCTGGGCTACTGACACGCGATAAGTGCAAGCTAATTAAGCGGCCAATACCGTAGAGGAATCTTTGGAATACCGAACCGGGATTCCATCTGTATCTGGTGACCTATTTATTTTCAACTCCTTCAGTTGTTTTTCTACGCCAGGTATTACTATGTCGGCCGTACGTGAGTCTGTTTGATACTCAAACACATGGTAGTATCAACAGGAGCCACTCGGTAGTTGAAAAGATTTCGACACGTGTAGTCGGTCATCAAGAGTGTGACATCAAGACATCTGCTTGTGCGTGTGAGCGAACTTTGTGGGAAAGTGTAAGACAAGTGCAGATCAACCTGTCTCCAATAGTCTCCTAACATTATATAAGAAGCCCTAGGCAGGACTCAGCAGGACCTGCCATGGGTTTGACGAAGCAGCTATGATACGGAAACAAACTGATCCATCCCGTGCTATCACACACCTCTCCACCGGAGTCTTTAAGCTGCTGTCACATATCTTTCTACCGGAGTCAATAGGCTGGTAATGGTAATGCAAGTTCCCGTTAGATGCCGATGGCGGTCGCGCGGGATCTATCAGACCCAATGGTGCATACCCATTGAGCCAAACCTCCAGCGCCGGCCGGAGTGGCCGAGCGGTTCTAAGCGCTACAGACTGGTTCGAATGCTGCCTCTGGCATGGATGTGTGTGATGTCCTTACGTTAGTTAGGTTTAAGTAGTTCTAAGTTCTAGGGGAGCCATTTGAACCAAACCTCCAGTAGCTCCGTAACAGGGGTATTCTCAGCCGCCACTGTATAGTACGGCTGGCGGCAACCAGTTAACCCACTTGCATTTAGGGTCTCGCCGCTACGACACCATCGTTTGTGCTTAGTGAAGAGAGCTTCTTCCTCGTTGGTATTGTGCTAGCTGAGCTCCATCTCTTTCGCATTATTTGTAATGAGTCGTCATACACTTAGTAAAATACAAGTAAAACTTCTGTTTGCTATGTTAACTTAGTCAGTGATGATTTCTGCTCCTGTGCAACTTTTTGCACATCTCCTTACCACTGTGTATGAAGCCATACACCACAAAGCCAAAACAGCAAAACTGAAGAGCACTGACTAGTTCTAATGAATGTGACTGACTCGGTCAGTACAAATGACGTCGTACAACAAAGCCACTCTGTGATGCAATAAATACTCCGTCATCATACCCTAGAGGCAGTTGATCAGTGTGCTCCATGGTATTCATTTCGTTCACACTACATTCTCTAGTTATTACATTCAAACATCTTGTGTAAGGTTGTTGCAGTACTGGTCATAATTTAGCTGCCTGATACGATGACCTCCGATCCGTAGCCATAGATTACTGTGAACCATAATGTAGTACTGAAGTCATCACAGATAGGTAGTCAACGAGTCTGTGGTTCCAATTCAGGGCACCAACTGACTGAGACTTCAGCATCATTCATGATAGACAGACTACCGAACCGGCAGGCCAGGATCGGCATTCAACATGACATCACAGCATTCGACGTCATAGTACATCTGAAGGGACAACACAGGCAGTGACCTGAGATGGACTGTAACTCTCAGGATGTTTTGCGAGCCAAACAAACATGCGTCATCTTCACATTCGCAACAGGAATGGGTGGGGAACATACAGGAGTGGGGATTTTCAGCTGTCGTGAGTCTGCATATGGATACAGTAGATTCTACTCCAGTTAACAAAGCCACCAGACGCCGCCGAATACACGGCGAAAAGACGCGGTCTAAGGGATAAAAGCAGCAATATTTAATCTTGTTGTATTGCGTCCACACAGGTTCTCCATCCTGATGAAACAGTAGGGGCACTAGGCTGGGAGTGGGCAGCACTTACTGCGTGATACTGCCGTGAGCATCCGGAGAATGTACTCCAACGATAGTTAACAAGTAATACAATTAGGTTCAGAATTGTTTTTGGAGGATACTTAATACATAGATATTGGCAGCCAAATGTAGGCTAATTGCAGAACTATGTAAAGAGAGACGAAGTAATAATTTCATTTTAGGCCTAACATTTCGGTATGTGTTTGTAATATACAAGGTGTTTATAAATGAATATCGGGGTTTAACGCTTTATAATATTTATTATAATAAACTTACAGTTATAAATGATATGTCAAATGAAAGAGCAACTGAAACAGTTTTACAAAGAACCTTATAAATGTTCAATATGAGCACCATCTGTCACACCGCACACATCAAGTCTATAGTCTAGTTCTTCCCAAACGTTGATAAGTGTGTCTTCAGTAATTGTAGCAACAGCTGCTTCAATCTGGTTTCTTAACTTAGGGAGGTCTGCTGGTAGCAGAGGCACGTACACACGATCGTTGATGAAGCCCCAAAGGAAAAAATCGTATGGCGCTAGGTCGGGTGAACGTGGAGGCCATGCAAAGCAAGCCCTGTCACTGGGCCCCTTGCGGCCTGTCCAGCGCTTGGGTCCAGAGAACTTCAACCAATCGCGTACTTCGCTATGCCTGTGAGGTGGCGCACTGGTGGTAAACACAATTGTTTTAGTTGCTCTTTCATTTGACATATCATTTATAACTGTAGGTTTAATGTAATAATATTGTAAAGCGTTAAAACACCCTGTACTATTGGCAAATTCTGATAGTGAGGCTGTAGCACATACTTTATTATAGAGTACGACTTCTTATTTAATGTATGTGACGTAAGATAATGTGATGAGCACGACATGTAGTACATGGCATAGCAAATGTGCTTCATAATGGCTCACGGAAGAAATCAGTTACCAAGGATTCGGTAAAGTACAGTACATCCTACAACGGACGATACATTACTTTATTAAATCCTTGTTAGTTCCAGATGACAAACTGGAGTAAAATATCAGCTGCACTGCAAATGTCAGACAATAACAGCAACATCAGTACGTGATACTGTCACGGCTTATCAATGGAGTCCAAATCCTGCAGTAGGGTCGTTGACGATGTATAACGGCTATCACTGAAAGTATGTTTATTATGTACAGCAAAGTACAGACCGAATGGAACTTCCGCCTGGGCAGTTTATACAACCACTGAAATGCGTACATTACAAATATATGAAATTTTGAGAAACATCAGTAACTGATAAATACCAGCACAGTTTGGTACATTACTAACGTATACAGGGTGAGTCATCTAACATTACCGCTCGATATGTTTCGTAAACCACATCAAATACTGACGAATCGATTCCACAGACCGAACGTGAGGAGAGGGGCTAGTGTAATTGGTTAATACAAACCATAAAAAAATGCACGGAAGTATGTTTTTTAACACAAACCTACTTTTTTTAAAATGGAACTCCGTTAGTTTTGTTAGCACATCTGAACATATGAACAAATACGTAATCAGTGCCGTGTGTCGAATTGTAAAATGTTAATTACATCCGGAGATATTGTAACCTAAAGTTGACGCTTTAGTACCACTCCTTCGCTGTTCGATCGTGTGTATCGGAGAGCACCGAATTACGTAGGTATCCAAAGGGAACGGTGATGGACCTTAGGTACAGAAGAGACTGCAACAGCACATTACGTTCACATGCTAACACCTTTATATTGGTCTTTTTCACTGATGCACATGTACATTACCATGAGGGGTGAGGTACACGTACACACGTGGTTTCCGTTTTCAATTACGGAGTGGAATAGAGTTGTGTCCCGACATGTCGGGCCAATAGATGTTCAATGTGGTGGCCATCATTTGCTGCACACAATTGCAATCTCTGGCGTAATGAATGTCGTACACGCCGCAGTACATCTGGTGTAATGTCGCCGCAGGCTGCCACAATACGTTGTTTCATATCCTCTGGGGTTGTAGGCACATCACGGTACACATTCTCCTTTATCGTATCCCACAGAAAGAAGTCCAGAGGTGTAACATCAGGAGAACGGGCTGGCCAATTTGTGCGTCCTCCACGTCCTATGAAACGCCCGTCGAACATCCTGTCAAGGGTCAGCCTAGTGTTAATTGCGGAATGTGCAGGTGCACCATCACGCTGACAACACATACGTCGACGCGTTTGCAGTGGGACATTTTCGAGCAGATCATTCTGTAGGAACGCGATGTATGTTGCAGCTGTTTTGGCCCATGCAATGAAGTGAGGACCAGTGAGGTGGTCGCCAATGATTCCGCACCATACATTTACAGTCCAGCGAGGATTGTTCACGGACCAGTAATGCATGTTCCGTAGATTCACTGCCCCGTGGTTTGTGAAACCCGCTTCATCGGTAAACAGGTAGAACTGCAAAGCATTCTCTGTTAATGCCCATTGACAGAATTGCACTCGATGATTAAAGTCATCACCATGTAATTGCTGATGTAGCGACGACGATGCAGTATGCGCATGACACTACTTTGACTCAGTCCATCGGCTCTCGAAATGTCCCGTGTACTCATGTGTGGGTTCATGGCAACAGCAGCTAACATACCAACTGCACCCGCTTCTCCTGTGACGGGCCTGTTACGGACCCGTTTGCGTGCTACGACCATACCTGTTGCACACAGTTGGCGGTAGATGTTTTGCAATGTGCGGCACGTTGGATGCTCTCGGTCCGGGTACCGATCTGCATACACCCTGCAGGCTTCAGCTGCATTTCGTCGACACTCGCCATAGATGAGTATCATCTCCGCCTTTTCAGAGTTCGAATACACCATGGTCACAGTTCCTACAACACTACACTATCACAGACGTCTGGTAACACGGTGTGCTACAGTTGCGCTGCGTCCGGAGACGAATGCAAAATAACAACAGCAGCAAGCGCTACATGCGGACACTGCGACAGCTAGACCAAACCACAACAGTGCACTACAGCCACACTCGTAAACACGGTCGTCATCGTAAACATGTCCCTGCAGATGCTGCTCGCCGACAGTGGCCCGTATTTGTTACAACACGCAACTGAACGTCGGTTTCAACCGTCAATTTTAGGTTACAATATCTCCGGATGTAATTAACATTTTACAATGCAACAAACGCCACTGATTACGTATTTGTTTATATGTTCAGATGTGCTAACAAAATTAACGTATTTCCGTGCATTTTAGTATGGTTTGTATTAAACAATTACACTAGCCCCATTCCTCACGTTCGGTCTGTGGAATCGGTTAGTCAGTATTTGATGTGGTTTACGAAATATATCCAGGTGACTCACCCTGTATATTTCGTTAGTAATGTTATGAACATAAACTCCATATTCCAGAAATATATACATATTATCTTTTAACTGTTTATCTGTTATTCGACATGAAAGAAGTTGAAATCACTGGCTATACTGAAACTTAATCGAAACAGGAAAGGATGTTAATGAACAAAGTAGTATTTCCTCAGACAGAATCTTGTTACGGTAATTTTAGATTTTAAGGTAGGCACGGAAAAAAGTGACATTTCATCATGAAATTACATTCGTTCCAATTATCTAAAGCTTCCTCTGTATACTTTCGTAATCTGCAAATAAATTTCGCTTTTTACCAAAAGCTGTACCTCGTTCAGGGAAGCCGAACGGGGTAGCCGCGTGGTCTCGGGCGCATTATTGCAGTTCGCGCGGCTCCCCCAGTCGGAGGTTCGAGTCCTCCCTCCCGCATGGGTGTGTTATCCTTAGCGAATGTTACTTTACGTTAGATTAAGTAGTGTGTAGTCCCAGGGACCGATGACTTCAGCAGTTTGGTCGCACAGGAACTTACCACAAATTTCCAAAATTTCCGTGCAGCAGGACAGTACAAAAAGTCTATTTCAATAGCGACTTGCTCATTAATTAGAAGATAAATTTGGCGAAAATAATATAGATGCAAAATGGGAAATCATAAAGCCATTTGTGGTCCAAGCCACGTCGGAAGGAATAGAGAAGAAAAATGAATTTAGGAGGAGTAAGTTTCCAAACATGGAATGAAGATATAATAAATTCATCTTAAGAGAAACAAAAATGTTGCGTTATAAATCTACTGCACAATACAGAAGAAACGACAGCGCGGAGTAAAGAAAAAACGTGATTAATCTAAGAAAATTATGAGACAATCTCATCAAGAATATTGGGATAGGCTGTTATCAAACACTGAAAATAATCATCGTGGTAGACAAGGAATGCCTTATAAATACCTGAGAAAACTTTGCAAATACTCCCTTTAGTTATTAATTTCTGATACAAGTTATGAACTTAATAAAGACTTCTCCAGTAAGCTAAAGACATCTTCAGTAATTTAGACAAGATTCAATTATTTTGTGGTAATATAAAGGCATTATTTTCCATTGAAACTAGAAAAGGCTCAAAGCCATATTTCTGCTAAGTGGTGGCGACACCTACGCTCACACACGGATGTGAGGGCTGGACAATAAGTAAGAAAGCAAAATAAAAATGTCTAAACTATGGAAAGAATTAAATGTATTTTACATGAATTAAAGAATAGAGTACGGGGATGACTAAATGTACATGTGATACGGACGAGAAGGAAAGCATGGTACAGGAATGGGAGGAAAAGTGAAGATGGAAAAGGCTATAAGCCTACCTCTTGAAGTGAAGAAGGAGGAGTAGGAGGAGGAGGAGGCGGAGGAGGACAACAACAAGTACAAAACATTATAGCCGCGTTCGCACTACAGTGGAAATCGGATAATTATTGTAGTAGACAACAGCATATCAGTTATAGGAATGCAGATATTGGAAGAAGAAAACTGCCCGATGCCAATCGCGACTATTTGTATGTTTACATCAATAGCACTGAAAGCGATCGCGGTGCCTTTTGTGGGTTGTGGCTTAACAAGGCCACTCCCACTGCTACAGACCCGTGTGCTCTGATCTGTGACAGGGAGAACTCGCCTATCACAATCACATCATCCACGCGTGTATCGACCCTAACACATTTGCCGCTGCACACATGAACCCCACCCCCTTCTCGCCCCCTGCTGTCAAAAGGAAAAAGAATGAAGAATTTGTAGCAAGCACAGAGAGTGGCAAGGCGGGCTCGGCAGCGAGCAGGCTTTTATTTAGCTAATTGAAAATAAATCCAATTAGATCCTAAAATGAATAGGGCCGTGATGCAGAGCTGCGGGATGAATTTTTTACGAGGCGCGACCACCCCTGCGAGGGAGAGGGGTGTGTCTCTCCTGGCGTCCCATGGGACTGGGGACGGTGACCAAGGGCGGAGCAGTACACCAGTGTCTGCTGATGGAGGCGCAGTCACGGTTGAAACATCGCCAGAGGCGATCGCGGAAGAGAATAGGGACTACAGTCGCTGACTAGTGGAGATGAATTTTCCCAGGATGAGCTACCAGCGATTTTTATACATAAGTCACTCGAGTAACAAAGCATGCCCCCGAATGGAAGAAACGCAGGTTGGTAGTGCCTTCAAAAAGCGTCATCGAACGAATGGAAGTTATTAGATTTTACCGCTGAAGTCGCCGTGTTCTACATACACGCTGAAAATTAATAACACCGACAAACTGCAGTGACGGTTTCCTCACTGGAGATGGAGGAAAAAGGGTACGATCAACATATGTCCGGAAATGCGTTGTTACCAAGGTAGATGGCGCTGACGAATGACAGTTCCTGTTTCCACGTGCCGTGTGTTACTTGTATGTTGCAGGGGATGTGATTGACGCCGTGTACTGTAAGCAGCAGAATGGTCTGGTATTCATTCCGGTAACAAGAAGAGATGGTGTTTGTGTACGCCCTAGCAGATGGAAACGGTCGAAAGGCAGCACGAAACAAGTACCCTCAAAGTCACCAAGCACATCACACAACATTTTAAGCCCATGCTCATGGGTCCTTTCGTCCTTTCAGACGAACACGTGCAGGGGAGGGGGTTGGGGGGCTCGCACTGTGTGTACACCAGATTTCGATGACCGTTTTCTACAGGATATTGAGGCGAACCGTAGTACAAGCTACAGTCAAATGCGCCGCCAACATGGTATAAGCCAAAGTATATATCCTGCATAATAACCGCTACTGTACCTGTCACCTGCAATCCCGTTGAAACCACTTTGAACATATGTTGTAACGTGTATGCAGTACAGCTCTGTACTGTGTTCCGGGATTATTGTTGTTTCATGCACATCGTCCATTTATGGTCAATGTTCATAGGACGGTTTCTCATACATGTGGATCGTGCGTGAATATGCATTATGTCGTTTTTTACGAACTGTTATGTTTGAGGAAATCGAAAAACAAATGATTGTTGGGAGGACTCCATCAGCGTGCAGAAAAGTCACAACAACCTACGGTGAAAGTAAAAGCAACTGTGCTAACATCAGGAGCGAAATGGGAATGTCACTGTTGAACGCAGAGGAGAGAACGGATAGACGGAAAGAGTACACTGTAGATATCTATGAAGAGGAGAACTTGACTGATGACGAGATAGACAGGGAATAGATAGGAGACCCATAGTTAGAATCAGAATTTAAAAGAGATTTGGACGACTTGGCCTCAAATAAGACAGAAGGGCTAGATACTATTCCAGCAATATCTCTACAAACTGTGGGAAGTGGCAACAGAAAGACTACTGTATTTTGCGTGTAACATGAATCAGGCTGGCGATATACCATCAGACTTTCTGAAAAACATCATAGACACAATTCCGAAGATAGCAAGAACCAACAAGTGCAAGAATTATCGCATCATTAGCTTAACAGCTCATGCGTCCAAGACGCTGACATTAATATTTAGAAGAATGGGAAATAAATTTGAGGATCTGATGATCTGTTTGGCTTTATGAATAGGAAAGGCATCAGAGGCAATTCTGTCGTTGCGGTTCATAATCGAAGCAAGACTAAAGAAAAATCAACACATGTTAACAGGATTTGTCGACCTACGGAAAGCATTCGACAGTGTAAAATGTGCAACATGTTTGAAATTCCCTGAAAAATAGAGTAAGCTACAAAGAAACACGGGTAATAAACAATAAATACAGGAACCACGACGAAATAATAAGACTGGAAGACTAAGAACGAAATGCTGTGATTAGAAAGAATCTAAGACGAGGATCTAGCGTTTCGCTCCTATTGTATATACATCGAAGACGCAATAACAGTAATAGAACAAAGATTCGAGAGTGCGACAGAAACTGGAGGTGACAGAACATAAATGATAATATTGTCTGGTGACATTCCTATCCTCAGTGCTAGTGCTTTACTTTCGTAAAGAGAAATTACAGGATTTGTTGAATGGAATGTAGAGTCTAGTGAGTACAGAACTTGGACCAAGAGTGAATTGAAGAAAGACGAAAGTAATGAAAAGTATCAGACGTGTTAGCAGCGGGAAATTGAACATCAGAATTTCTAATCACGAAGTAGATGAAGTTAAGAAATTGTGCTACCTGGGTAGCAAATTAACACATGACGGACGGAGCAAGGAGGACATCAAAAGTAGACTATTACTGGCAAACAGGGCATGTCCGACGAACAGAAATTTGCTAGTATCGAACGTAGGCTTAATACACTCCATGGAAATGGAAAAAAGAACACATTGACACCGGTGTGTCAGACCCACCATACTTGCTCCGGACACTGCGAGAGGGCTGTACAAGCAATGATCACACGCACGGCACAGCGGACACACCAGGAACCGCGGTGTTGGCCGTCGAATGGCGCTAGCTGCGCAGCATTTGTGCACCGCCGCCGTCAGTGTCAGCCAGTTTGCCGTGGCATACGGAGCTCCATCGCAGTCTTTAACACTGGTTGCATGCCGCGACAGCGTGGACGTGAACCGTATGTGCAGTTGACGGACTTTGAGCGAGGGCGTATAGTGAGCATGCGGGAGGCCGGGTGGACGTACCGCCGAATTGCTCAACACGTGGGGCGTGAGGTCTCCACAATACATCGATGTTGTCGCCAGTGGTCGGCGGAAGGTGCACGTGCCCGTCGACCTGGGACCGGACCGCAGCGACGCACGGATGCACGCCAAGACCGTAGGATCCTACGCAGTGCCGTAGGGGACCGCACCGCCACTTCCCAGCAAATTAGGGACACTGTTGCTCCTGGGGTATCGGCGAAGACCATTCGCAACCGTCTCCATGAAGCTGGGCTACGGTCCCGCACACCGTTAGGCCGTCTTCCGCTCACGCACCAACATCGTGCAGCCCGCCTCCAGTGGTGTCGCGACAGGCGTGAATGGAGGGACGAATGGAGACGTGTCGTCTTCAGCGATGAGAGTCGCTTCTGCCTTGGTGCCAATGATGGTCGTATGCGTGTTTGGCGCCGTGCAGGTGAGCGCCACAATCAGGACTGCATACGACCGAGGCACACAGGGCCAACACCCGGCATCATGGTGTGGGGAGCGATCTCCTACACTGGCCGTACACCACTGGTGATCGTCGAGGGGACACTGAATAGTGCACGGTACATCCAAACCGTCATCGAACCCATCGTTCTACCATTCCTAGACCGGCAAGGGAGCTTGCTGTTCCAACAGGACAATGCACGTCCGCATGTATCCTGCGCCACCCAACGTGCTCTAGAAGGTGTAAGTCAACTACCCTGGCCAGCAAGATCTCCGGAACTGTCCCCCATTGAGCATGTTTGGGACTGGATGAAGCGTCGTCTCACGCGGTCTGCATGTCCAGCACGAACGCTGGTCCAACTGAGGCGCCAGGTGGAAATGTCATGGCAAGCCGTTCCACAGGACTACATCCAGCATCTCTACGATCGTCTCCATGGGAGAATAGCAGCCTGCATTGCTGCGAAAGGTGGATATACACTGTACTAGTGCCGACATTGTGCATGCTCTGTTGCCTGTGTCTATGTGCCTGTGGTTCTGTCAGTGTGATCATGTGATGTATCTGACCCCAGGAATGTGTCAATAAAGTTTCCCCTTCCTGGGACAATGAATTCACGGTGTTCTTATTTCAATTTCCAGGAGTGTAGTTTGGACAAGAAGAGAATAGAAGCTTTCGAAATGTGGTGCTACAGAAGACTGCTGTAGGTGGGTAGATCACATAACTAATGAGGAGGTATTGGGTAGAATTGGGGAGAAGAGAAATTTTGTAGGACAACTTGACCAGAAAAAGGGATCGGTTGGTAGGACCTGTTCCGAGGCATCAAGGGATTACAATTTTAGTATTGGAGGGAAGCGTGGGTGGTAAAAATTGTAGAGGGAGGCCAACAGATGAATACCGTAAGCAGATTCAGAAGGATGTAGGTTGCAGTAGATACTGGGAGATTAAGAAGCTTGCACAGGATAGAGTATCATGGAGAGCTGCGTCAAACCAGTCTCTGGTGAAGCGGCGAGTGGAAATTTGTACTAAGGTCGGGAATTGAACCCGGATCTCCTGTTTACTAGGCACAGAGGTTCACACAGCTGCACAGATTACCCTGGCAAGCCTCCCTCTTTGATCCTCATTTTGCCGGCCGGAGTGGCCGAGCGGTTCTAGGCGCTACAGTCTGGAACCGCGCGACCGCTACGGTCGCAGGTTCGAATCCTGCCTCGGGCATGGATGTGTGTGATGTCCTTAGGTTAGGTTCAAGTAGTTTTAAGTTCTAGGGGACTGATGACCTCAGCAGTTGTCCCATAGTGCTCAGAGCCATCTGAACCATCTGATCCTCATTCTCATTATCACTCCAGTCTTAGACAGGAACTAAATTGCCGAGCTCATCTTGTTCTGGAATAGCACATCAGAATCAAACTTAAATGGGCGATCCAGCTTGAAACACAGGTCCTTATACAATCGAAATAATGAAAGCACACAATTTCCGAGACCTTACTGGTCTCATGGAAATATAATGATGAGATGCTATTCCAGAGTGTTGATTGCCTTGGCAATTTTGTTCACGTGTAAGGAGGAATTTGAAGTAGACTGGGGCGGAAGTGAGTATTTGGATCGAGCAAGGAGGTGTGCCAGTGTAATCTGTGCAACTGTGTGAACCGCTGTGCCAGGTAGTTTAGTAGCTAACGCATCTCCCTAGTAAACAGGGCATCCGGGTTCGATTCTCGAGCTTGGTTCAAATTTTCACTGACTGGTTCAGTCTTTATACAAGAAATCAAATGTGTGAGACCAGTAAAGTCTGTAAAATTGTGTCATTTCATTTTTATATCCTCCTGTCTCGCCCTATCCAGTTGGAAGGTTTCGGCTCTGTGGGATAATACTCCATCACCATTAAATAATTTTGAAAAACGAAAGGTTTTGGGACATAGTAAATTTAAAAAGCCGTCAGGACGCATACATCCCAATGTACTGATGCTGGATGCGCAAATAAAATTATTGAAAAATGCACAAAGTTCTGTCATAGTATTTTTAACATACTGAATCAAAATATCTAAACATTCATTACTATTATAATTATTCATTTTACTTAGGTTTGTTTTATATTTTAAATAGTTACTTTACGTCTTACATTCATAGTTTTTTTTTTTTGATTTTACAATGTCACACATCTCTATTTTGTTAAATGAAAGTAATAAGTAACTCATTATTATGATACAAAATCATTGCAATAAGGGTAATCTGTAATGAAATACTTAAAAATGAAGCTTTTTACACCATGCATATAAAATGAACGAAATATCTTGACATAATGCACATGGAAGAGAACACAAAACTAAACAGAATTCAGCAGGTTTTCAAATTGTCACAGACAATCGTCTAAATATCTTGATTTGTATTGCTACATTGGTAAGTCCTCGCAAAGGGAATTGATTATGACCCAATGAATCTCACTTGGTTGTATTGTCTTGAAAGTGGAGTTTGACATCATAAACATTCACCGTAACTACATCTGAAAGTGTTCTCACAAAGTCCTTCCAATATTGAAAGCCGTATAGGTCCCACAACTGCACCCTTTCAGAGTAAAATAGGACAAAAACAAAACAAAGAACAAAAAAGCGGATTGCACTCGTTTACCCCCTCTACACATCCACCAAGTTCAATCAAGATTACCGAGCGAGGTGGCGCAGTGGTTAGCACACTGGACTCGCATTCGGGAGGACGACTGTTCAGTAACGTGTGCGGCCATCTTGATTTAGGTTTTCCATGATTTCCCTAAATCGCTTCAGGCAAATGCCGGGATGGTTCCTTTGAAAGGGCGCTGTCGATTTGCTTCTCCACTCTTCCATAATTCGATGAGACCGATGACCTCGCAGTTTGGTCTCCTCCCCAAATCAACTCAATCAACCCCTTCAATCAAGATCGCTCACTGACACTTCGGTATTTCACCTCCTGAGATGGGTTTTGTATCTCGGTATTGTCGAGGGATTATAGATTCTTAAATCAAAGATTTCAATTTATCCGATTTCTTCTGATTATCTCAACAGTAGCCTCTAAGCAAGGACCACAACTATTGCTTTTATTAATTATGTCTCATTATTTCAATTTCTTTGACGTTATGTGAGAAGGATAAAGTCAACTACTAATGCAAAATAAAATGTTGTGTGACTTCCCCGTCGTAAAAAGTGCTTCAGGTTATCTTGTGCGTCGTAATCGGCAGGCTGCTTAAGAAACATCAAATAAAATGTAACAATCAAAACTAGACGTAATTGTCCTACTGGGATAGACGCAATCGTTCTTTGAATAAAAATATGGCATTTCAATCTTTGATCACTATTTTTTTTCTTTTACCGAGCGAGGTGGCGCAGTGGTAGCACACTGGACTCGCATTCGGGAGGACGACAGTTCAATCCCGCGTCCTGCCATCCTCATTTAGGTTTTCCGTGATTTCCCTAAATCGCTCCAGGCAAATGCTGGGATGGTTCCTTTGAAAGGGCACGGCCGACTTCCTTCCCCATCCTTCCCTAATCCGATGAGACCGATGACCTCGCTGTTTGGTCTCTTCCCACAACCAACCACCATCACTATTTTTTTTATTTTCAATAACCGGTTTCAGTCCAGCTGCCCATCTTCAGACCTCTGAGATAAAGTTATAAATATAATTTCAAGACAGACTATATAATTACTGATAGAACTATCTTGGTTTACAAAACTTTTTTTTTCGGAATGAATTAAAATGCAAACATACCATATATTGCAGTTACAGAGTAACCTGTCAGTACAGAACTATTGGTTCGCTGTCATAACTAACGTAATCTGTTAAAATCTTTTATCACAGTTTGAAGAAACCTGATTGGTAAAAGTAAAAGGTGCCCTCTAGCAGTAAGAATTGTGCATATGTACTAAGAGGTTATTTTATCACCATACTTATTAATTGGGGATATACTTCTTAAATTAAGACAATGTTTTACGAAATAACATTTATATAACTTTCATTGAGTGAACAATGAACTGAAATAACTTACAATAATTAAATTTTTTTAAAGAAAACTTAAAAATATAATTAAAACTTTTGTATAATCTTTCTAAAACATGTATTTCCTCTTCTTTGTATTAATTGGTGATAGAAAGGATTTCCCTTTGTCTGGACGTACACACTGCCACGCCATCTCCTCTTCCGCAGCGCCCAATTCACTTCTCCGCCAGTACACTGAGGGCCGTTCCGCTCGCTGCAGCTGGTTCATACTGAAGCGTGCTATTGCATTCAAGAATAAGCATAAAACATGTCTTTAAAAATCTCATAATAATAACTGGGCATAAAATCTCTTTGTTCATTGAGTAGTAGGTCCGGGTTTTTCATTTGGTGAACGTATATTTGAATCTCTTCAAGTACTTTGACTTTTTGGAGCTTCATCTAGTACCCCCATTTGTTCATTTATATTGCTCACTTCATGTTTACAATCCTTTAAATGTTTCAGATAGATTTAAAGGCTAGAGTAGAAGCAATACATTTTTTATTCACTCCAGGTAAAAAAGCTAGATTAGTAAAGATGAATCCAAGAACACCTGAAGCGAGAGAGCAAATAAAGTTGCACAAGGAGAACAAACCAATGCGTGTTATTTATAATGGTAAGGAAGCCGTTAATGAGATCTGGAATAAGGCCTTGTACCATAAGTTAAAGTCCGTATATAAATACCAGCAAGTTTATAACGTAAGAAATAGAGCGTGTTTTGCAAAGGAAATGAAGGTCATAGCAGTTCCAGAGGACGCCGTCCTAGCCTCGTTAGACGTCGTGAACCTCTACACTAATATACCAATAGCAGAAACTCTACAAATTATAAGGAAAACCTGATAAAAAATAGGTCAACGAGCACGGGTGAAGTCGTCGAACTCGTGGATATGCTTGAGTTCACATTGAGGTTTAATAGTTTCGTCTTTAACGACAAAGTTTTTATTCAAGATTAGCTTTTGTAAACAGTCTAACAGGGATTTTAGCTGAAATTTTTATGAATGACTTTGAGAACAAGGTTTTCAGCTCTTTTCCAAAATATTAAGGAAAAATTAATTTATTACAGACGCTACGTTAGCGACACCATTTTATTATTTAAAGGGAAAAAAGAAGATGTAGTGGAAATGACTAAAGCTTTAAACGAGCAGCATCAAAAAATTCAATTCACGCTAGAAATGGAAAACTATGGGGTGATTAACATTTAGATTTGACCGTCAGAAAGTAGGGAGGTACGCACGTTTTCGGCGTTTGTAGAAAAGACACTTGCTCCGACAACGTCATAGAAGCGACGTCGCACCACTTGGCACAGCATAAAAGAGTGTACTTTCAAGCAATGTGCAGCAGAGCCCTGAGATTGTCACTAAAGGAGGATGATTTGCAGAAAGAACTATACAGAATTAAATGATTACTTTTCTGGAATTCCCTCAGATTGTGACGCATAAGTGTGACACGTTCTTACCACAATTCTGCAGAACACCACCGTGGACGTGTCACATCATGGAAACGTCGTCACACCCCGTTTTACCCCCATTTCACCCCTCCTTTTCATGCCACTGCGATGTATATCAGAAAAGCCGTTTTCTTATGAGTGGTTAACAAAAACATTTTAAGACATACTACCGCTCAGAATAGACACGAAAAGGCCTCGGCGATTAGAATAAAGGGCGTCAAAGAAACCATCCTTTCCCTGGGGCGGATTCCCACAAATTCCGCGGTCGAAGACGTAATTTCACAATGCAGTGAGGCCAGGAAGAAGTTCTTCACAACCTTTGATAGCGCCGGCGCCCTCGGACGCTGCAGCCTTTCTGTAAGGACATTATGGGAAATTGAATATGAAGGCACCCCTTTGGAGTGCAGCGCGACCACAGTTTTTGCTGTCGCGTACAGGTTGGAACCACCAGGGACCGTACAAAGCAATTCCACGAATTCTGAATGTAATCCTTAGCAGCAAAGGCTGATTATGGTTTTTCTGCACTCCTGTTTTGATCCTTCCTGTGACGTGATCATGGGGTAGTGCAACGTTAACATGTGTGTGAATAAAATGGTAATGTTTCCGTCTAAGACCCCTCAGTTCGGCAACACCCTCAGTGTCACACATTTAACTTTGCTCAGAACGTTACAACCTTGCGAGATGCGTTCAACAGGTAACGCAATAGATTTATTTTCATGAAATCAGGTATTCCGGATACCAATACAACGTATTACTACCCTCTCTTCTGGCTCCAAATGTCTGTTTTCCAACGTAATATCCGTTCAGTGAGACGGCCTTAGGACACCTAATTGGGAGATCCTGTATGCCCGCATGGAACCACTCTGCTGGTCGACGTCGGAGCCAGAGACTTACTGCATCAAAAACTTCTGCATAATTCAGGTACTGCCCTCCGAGGAGTACATCCTACATTCGTCCAAACAGATGGCTGTCGGAAGATGCGACACGCCGGCTCTATGGCCCTTAGAAAAAGCAGTCCCGAATGAAAAACAGCCCACAGTTGCACTAAATTTTGTTTATTTTGAACCTTGACCATGGTTTCAACTATAATAATATAGCGTTCTTCAGAAGTCATACACACTAATAAATGAAAAATATCTCAGCCCAGCCGCTGCGTCAAGACCAATAAAATAACTTCAACAGACATAGGCTTGTTTCGAACGTAAGTAATTTTGTGGACTGGCAAGACAGCCAATCCGCGAGGACGGGAGGCCGAAGGGCACGCGTTTAAGCTCACACAGGCTGGCGTGAGGTCTGGAACAGTTAAAGGAGTTGAGTCTAGTAAAAAAAGTACGTAGCTTCTGGAATACTTAACTTTAATCCATAATTGGTGTACATTGGTCTGACGGTACATGCATCACAAGATAAATAGCAAATGATAATGGCGCCATGCTAGGTCGTAGCAAATGACGTAGCTGAAGGCTATGCTATCGTCTCGGCAAATGAGAGCGTAATTTGTCAGTGAACCATCACTAGCAAAGTCGGCTGTACAACTGGGGCGAGTGCTAGGACGTCTCTCTAGACCTGCCGTGTGGCGGCGCTCGGTCTGCAATCACTGACAGTGGCGACACGCGGGTCCAACGTATACTAACGGACCGCGGCCGATTTAAAGGCTACCACCTAGCAAGTGTGGTGTCAGGCGGTGACACCACAAGTACTGTAATGATTGCCCGGCGAATTACATACGGCAAACAGGTAGATCTATAGCCTTAAGATACAAAGAACATATGCCGTCGAGGATAGGTATGAATAAGAATGGGTCAACGTTTGCTGAACACATCATCGAAGGAGGACATACACCCCAACCTGTTTACGACTCCGAACTATTGTGTAAAGAGGCAAAGGGTATGAAATTAGATTTATTGGAGGAGGTGCATATACACAAGCACAAAAAGTTTGGCAATAGGAATTTACTGAATGATAAGTGTTGTTAGAAAAGTTCCAGCTTCCTGGAAGGTTTTCAGCTCGTATTGGGCGTAGCAGATAGGCACTAGTAGTAACTCTAATGTGCCATATAATTGTATGATTATGGTTTGAGATAATGTTTTACAGCAATGCTCCAGAATCAGTTTGTCATAAAGAGTCACGAGCTGCTTTTATGTTAACAGTGGTTTGTGTTGAGACAGATATGGTAAAGCCCTTTGTTATGTTGTACCATGCTACCGCACACACGCTCTAGGGTGCTAATCGTAGAATTAATGTCAATCATTGGTGGTGTGGCTATGTACAACGACGACGGTCGGCTGGTAGAATTAGCACTATAAGCTATTAGAGCGTATAATGTAAGCTGGAGTTATATTTGTATATGATAGTCCCGTTTCTGAATCATGCATCAAACAGTGATACGACAAACTTTGTTATATGAAATTGTTAATGTTCTACCACTCTAACAGTCGTATGCAACAGTATTTCATCCGTTCGACATTCGTATTAATAAGCATATGGTCCTTCATTTGCACATGTAGGCTTCTTGTTAATTTATTGTCGTATATATTGACTAGTTGCCTGATAAACGGTGCGACGTAGCTCACTGTGGTAAGCGTCACCTATGGTGCGCGGGGTGCAGCACATTTGATGACCGTGCGCACAGTGTTACAGAGATACTGGCGGAGGACATGCGGTGCCATATCTAATGTTACTTATATTCGAAACAGGCTTATGTCTGTTGAAGTTATTTTATTGGTTTCGACGCAGCCACTGGACTAAGACACTTTTCATTTATTAGTGTGTATATAAGTAATTTTGAAGTTTTGGTCTAGATGTTATTTTGATCATTTTTAGGACTTCTGAAAAAGGCTATATTATTATAGCTGAACCATGGCAAAGGTTTAAAATAAACATAATTTAGTGCAACTGTGGGGTGTTTTTCATTCGAGACAATTTCGTAACGGTTGCTGTTGTCGCTGCCATGACGAAAATCATAATAAAAAAGAAACAGTCCAATGAGCTGGTAGATTGGTCGGTTGATTTTGGAGGAGGGGACTAACAACGAGGTCATCGATCGAACTGGATTAGGGAAGGATAGGGAAGGAGGTGGGCAGTGCCGTTTCAAAGGAATCATCCCAGCATTTGCCTGAAACGATTTAGGAACAGGTTGAACTAAGTTTGGAAACA
Source organism: Schistocerca piceifrons (assembly GCF_021461385.2). Lineage (NCBI taxonomy): Eukaryota > Metazoa > Arthropoda > Insecta > Orthoptera > Acrididae > Schistocerca > Schistocerca piceifrons. Next base: position 124,471,491 of record NC_060146.1, read on the forward strand.
AGCGGGGAGGATGTATCTACACACTGTAAAACTTTCACACACGTAGAATGAAATAATATAGCCTTTTTCAGAAGTCCTAATAATGATCAAAATAACATCTAGGGATGTCACGAAAGGCCTAAATCTGGATGGCCGGACGCGAGTTTGAGACGTCGTCCTCCCGAATGAGAGTCCAGTGTGCTAACCACTGCGCCACCTCAGTCGATTTTATGAGCTTCTCTTGGGTGCGCATACTTGTGTTCGTAGATCCGTGTGAGGCCTTGCGTTATCATAGAGAAGTTGATTTTCATTTTTGTCGTGACGAACACCCGGAAGTTTCTTTTAAAATACATTGTGGGAGCAACAGTGATAAATTTTATTACTAATATTTACTATCAGAAACAGTGTTGATCACAAATTATTTATTCTGGGGACCGGACTGTTCATCTTCAGACCTACAAGTCAAATACAAAGTTTTGATGAGAGGACTACATACATCAAGGAAAAATATATAATATATAAAGCTACAAAGTTATAAAGCAATGAATTACCTATGCGCAAGAATCTCCTTCTGGTGGTAAATCATTACTGGAGGAACCAGCGCCCGTCTATATACTGGAGGCTCCGACCCACTGCTGACAGAATGATGTCATCGGTAACCAATGGGTTATAGGTCGAATAACTATTTTTCATTCTTGTCAATGCTCTTTTAGCTAAGAATGATCAACAGCTATTGTCAGTTAAGACGAGTTAAAATATTTAAACATGTATGATAAATGAACATTGTTTTGACAGTACATGGGTTGCCCTCTCTAGGCCTGTTAGTGAACCATTTGGAACCACTGGTCGCTATGGTGAGGATAGACGCCATTCCAACGAAGTTGTTGTGAAAGTCGAATGGCAGCTTGGCCGTTCACTTCCCCCAACTCTTTTACTTTGCGCATTTACGCTGGCACGTCAAAAGGCAGAATGACGGTTGCACAAAAACAAAAGTGAGATAAAAATGAAACTATATGTAGCCCTGTGATCAAACTTTGTATTTGACTTGTACGTCTGAAGATGACCACATTTGTCGTCACCGGAATAAATAATTTGTAGTCAAGACTGTTTTTGACAGTAAATACCCGGAAGTTTCTTCAAATTCCAGAGGGTAGCACAATACATTTCAGTTGATCGTTGCACCATGACGGAGGACACAAAACAGAATAACCTCTTCACAGTCTCAGCAGACTGTCGCCATAACTTTGCCGGCTGTGTGTGAGACTCTGATCTTATTTTTCGGAGAAGAGGTGGTCTTGCGCCACTCCATGTACTTACGGTTGTTTACGGTTAGAAGTAATGAACTCGTGTTTCATCGCCTGTGATAAAAAATTATCACGAGCAGCCTGTGAACGCGCAAGGAACTCCTCACAAAAAAAAAAATGGATCTGAGCACTATGGGACTTATCTGCTGAGGTCATCAGTGTCCTAGAACTTAGAACTACTTAAACCTAACTAACCTAAGGACACCACACACATCCATGTCCGAAGCAGGATTCGAACCTGCGACCGTAGCGGTCGCGCGGAACTCCTCACAGATGGTGCTTCGTTGCTCTCCACGATTTTTTGTTATGTGGTGACGGACCCAGTGGACACACACCATTGAGTACTCGAACTGGTGGCGGAGAGTGTCAGCATTATTAACATGGACGTCCAGTGGTGCAGCTGGAAGAGTGTGTCCGCAAATTCCAACAGTGCAGGAGTTACGGTGTCGTTTGCTCTGCCGGCTCTGCCGGCTCTGGATACATCGGATGGGTTTGCCCGACTTAGTTGCGATGATGGTAGACGCCTCGCCCAACGACTCTCCGTGCTTTTGTTCACTACCAGGTCTCATTCTGCAAGGGTCTATCGATCTCTAATATGCTCTGGTTTCCCGCCAAAAGAAACTCGATGACAGCTCTGCGCTTGAAACACGCCTCCGTTACAGACGCGGCTAAATATAGCGGGGTCACTTAACAGAACTTTATATACGAAGATAGTAACTGTTCTTGAAAGAACGGATACCACTGATGGCCGTGCAGCTTCATTAGAAGAAATGATAATTAATTGAAACCCTCAGCTACCGACAGGTCTTGTTGATATACCTCGACGGGGACAGCTGAAAAGGTGTGCCCCGACCGGGACTCGAACCCGGGAGGTCCTGCTTACATGGAAGACGCTCTATCCATCTGAGCCACCGAGGACACAGATGAATAGCGTGAATGCAGGGACTTATCCCTCGCACGCTTCCCGTGAGACCCACATTCCCATCTGCCCACAATCTACATACTTAATGTACCTAATAGATATTTTCCCATCCACTCATTGCTCGCGCACACTAATGTGATGATTTCCGTAAGAGTTCGGGCAACCTGTGCGCATTCGCACAGACAAAGGGCAATGGCTGGGTGGCTTTTAACTACGAGCTGAGGGTTTCAATTAATTATCATTTATTCTAGAGAAGCTGCACGGTCATCAATGGTATCTGTTCTTTCGAGAGCAGTTACTATCTTCATATATCGTGTGCTCGAGTAATGAGTAGATGGGCAAATACCTGTTAGGTACCTTACGTATGTAGATTGTGGACAGCTGGGAATGTGGGTCTCACGGGAAGCACGCAAGGGATAAGTCCCTGCAGTCGTGCTATTCATCTGTGTCTTCGGTGGCTCAGCTGGATAGAGCGTCTGCCACGTAAGCAGGAGACCCCGGTTTCGAGTCCCGGTCGGAGCACACATTTTCAGCTGTCCCCATCGAGGTAAATCAACAATACTTGTCGGCAACTGAGGGTTTCAGTTAACCATCATTTAACAGATCTTCATGAAAGTACATGGGCTAAATAGGAAACTTTCCACTATGACGAGCATTTCCGCATTTCGTCAAGCGAAACTGGCCTAAAAAATGCCTTGCATTACTTGCCCACGTACCAGAAGAAAACATCAAAAGAAATTAAGTCTGGTGGCTGCTGTAGCGCCTGTAGATTAGTCAACGCCCTTGGACACCACTCAAGTGAGGTTCGCCTACCTACGCTTTTCCACCACTGCAGGAGAACGCTGTAGGCACCTTTGAGCCGAATTTCACATTTTTGCGTTGCAGTGGGAGGCAATTACGAAGTTTCGAAAATGTTACCCTTTAATTTTCTTGCGCAATGTAATACGAGGAACAGATTACTGTACAGAGAAGAGGTGTAAAGGCTTGTTAATTGGATCTCAAAATCAAGTGATTGCCTTGAGAGTATGGTAAGGCTTACCTGAACCTCTAGCAAAGCATTACGTGTCCCGGATTTTCGCCGCGACACATTTCCGTCGTCCAGAACGTGCTGGCGTTGGCTGCACTATTCAGGTGGGCAAATGAGAGTGCTTCCACCGCGGCGACATTACGTCCACTTTACTCTTTCATCTGGTGCCGGAGCGCCGAATTTCGAGGCCGGGTGCTCGTGAGTACATAATGGCGCGTCTCGTGCACATAGCCGCTGGATCACCAGTGCCCGGAGCCGCTCTCTCTTTCTCTCCCTCTCTCCCTCCCCCTGCGCTCGTGCCCCCCGCAGGGAGGGCTAGATTATGGAGAAAACGAAGAGGGGGAGGACGCCTCGCAAATATTTGCCGGAGAGCCACTCCAATTTGAAGCAGTGACGGCCGCTCCGCACCGTTCGCGATGTATAATTCAATATTGATGTAATTATTAAGCCGACTGCAGATTACTGGAGTGTGTCTGCCTCGGGCAAAGAGAGAGAGTGAGGGAAGGAGGGAGAGAGACGAAGCCTAGCGGCCGGATGGAAAAGGCGGGCGGATGGGGAGCCCTTTCCTACAGCGGAAAGCAGCTTGGCCGTTCACTTCCCCCAACTCTCTTACATTGCACGCTTACGCTGGAACGTCAAACGGCAGAATGACGGTGGCGCAAAAACAACGGTGAGATAAAAATGAAACTGTATTTCCCGTCCAGATCGGTACATAAGGAGTGTGTTGAAAAAGTAAAGGGAAACTTCCTAATTTTCTCCTCTTGTATTAGCCCGTTAAATGCAGTTATTCAGTAGCATTGGTAAACATGTCTGAAAAGTGTCAGTGCACTGTTATCGATGTTGGACATTTCGTCTGTAGTCAGATGTAAAAATGATTACGTGTTTTCTTATTGTTATTCATCCACGTCGCCGCAATGGTCAGGGGAGGGTGGAGGGGAGCTTCCAGTGGTCACAGTGCGCCGCTATTTACCCAAAAGATTTTTAAAAAGTGTGAAAAATAGTAAATATTTTACATGTCGTTAGGAAAATGAAGGATTTCACAAATGAAAATACTGTTGCGTTTGGGAAAATAGCTGAGATGTTGGAAGTGAAGGTATATACAAAAATTATGTTTGGGTTGTGGGGTGCCCAAATGCGCGGTCATCAGCGCCCGTACTAAGTCCCAATTTTTGCAAAATCCGCTCTACCCACGAATGGTGATGATGATGAAATGATGAGGACAACACAAACACTAGTCCCCGGGCAGAGAGAATCTGCAACGCGACCGGGAATCGAAACCGGAAGCCTGTGATCCTGAGTCAGCAATTATAGCCACTAGAAAACGTGCTGCAGACACATACAGATTTGATTAAAGTGCTGATGAGCTCATATAGACAGCCCAAGTGTTCAAATGTTCAAATGTGTGTGAAATCTTATGGAATTTAACTGCTAAGGTCATCAGTCCCTAATCTTACACGCTACTTAACCTAAATTATCCTAAGGACAAACACACACACTCATGCCCGAGGGAGGACTCGAACCTCCGCCGGGACCAGCCAAGTATCATGAGAGTCGTACGAGGATGCGTTGGAAAGTAGTGCCGCCGAAACTTTACCGTGAAAAATTTTGGATCAAGCATTTTAAATAGAATAAACTTTGTATAACGCATTCTCGGGCTTCTTGTGACGACAGTTCAGACAAAAATCTCGAGCTTCCAACGTTTAAATCCATCGTCACGAGTAACTGACTCTCTAAACTCCTGCTGTGGGTTTCTGAAACGATTGGCAGTTACATTAGTCAGACCATCCGTATAATTAACGGCCGTTGCCATCAATGGCATATTAAAAATTGAGAACGGGAGAAATCTGCAATTGCTGAGCACAGGCTTACAAATAAGAGATTTTTGACGAAACAAAAGTTTTGACCCAGGCTCCTTCATAGTTGTATTCTATAGTTAAGGAGGCTGTAGAAATAAGATTGTGCGAAGAAAACTCCAGTCGTGAAACTGTATATACACTGATCAGCCAGCTACCTAACATCCATTATGTCCACCTTTAGCACGAATATCAGCGGCTACGCAAGGAGGCATTGGTAGGTCGCTGGAGGGTGTTGCCACCGCATCTGCGCACACGAGCCATTAAATTCGCGTAAATTCCTGGTAGGGAGGATCGGCTCTGACGCCACGCTCAATCACTTCCCAGGCATGTTGAGTCAGGTTTTGATGTTTCGAGTTGGGAACCCAGCAACTGTGTTCCTCGAACCACTCCATCACAATCCTGGCCTTGCGACATGGCGCATTATCCTGTTGACAAACGCCACTGCCGTCGGGAAACATGGACGTCATGAAGGAGTGCACGCGATCAGTCACCAGTGTACGGTACACCTTGGCCGCGAAGGTGCGTTGCACGAGCTCCCAGGATGCAAACCCGAATGTTCGCCAGAGCATAATGGAGCCACCGCCAACTTGTCTCCATCGAGCAGTAAAGCGTCAAGGAGTTTTTCCCCTGGGAGTCGACGGATTCACGCCCTCTCACGGACACTATGAAGAAAATGTAGGGATTCATCAAACGGTGCAACGCTCTGCACTACGCCAACGCCCAGTGCCGAAGGTCACTTGCCCGTTTCAGTCGTATTTGCTGATGTCGTGGTGTTATTACTGGCAGATACATGAGGAGTCGGCAGCGGTGGCCCGTAGGTACGAGTGTTCAGACGCACTTCTACACTGCCTAATGTCTGAATTTAGTTCCGCCACAGTTCGCCGCCTGTCCTGTTTTACCAGTCTTCTTAGCCTGCGACGTGCGGCATCTGTAATCGGTGTAACCATCCAAGCCGTCGACGTCTGGCCGTGGTTTCACCTTGGTTTCGCCACGTGTTGGAATCAATCACCACAGCGCTTTCGCAGTTCCCAAAATGCTCGCTCCGAGCCTCCGGCCCATCACATTCTGCCCTCAGTCAAACTCAGATAGATCACACGCCTTCTCCACTCTAGACACGGAGACCACGCTCTCTGATTCAACATGCACCGTGCGTACGTCTGGCTAATAGGCATTCCTCGCCAGGTGATGTTTCTATAACCTGGACAGGTTTATAAGGAGTGTATATCGCTGGTCATGATGTTCTAGGTGTTCAGTGTAATCTTAGCGAGCCAGCCGAAGTGGCCGTGCGGTTAAAGGCGCTGCAGTCTGGAACCGCAGGACCGCTACGGTCGCAGGTTCGAATCCTGCCTCGGGCATGGATGTTTGTGATGTCCTTAGGTTAGTTAGGTTTAAGTAGTTCTAAGTTCTAGGGGACTGATGACCTCAGATGTCCCATAGTGCTCAGAGCCATTTCTGTAATCTTAGCGGTGCTTGGAAGCGAGCTCTTGATGCTACTGTGTTCCTCGTAATGTCTATGCTACTACAAGCGCGATTGTGCCACCAGCGCAGAAGTTGACGCCATTTTCGACAGCGTTACGTAATTTCCGATGAATCACAAGCCGTCCATGAGCTTTATGAAGAAACGATGAAAGCTGTTAGATGGTCAGTTGCTCCTGAAGAATACGATGAAGAGGATCATCCAAAGCTCGAGGCTCTAACTGAATTAATGCGGCAAGAAATCCGGCACTATTTTATGCAACTGTGCCCATTGCGAAAGACTTCGTCCTCGAAGACAAGTTTTATTGACATTCTGCTTATTTATTCTTCATGTCTACATAATTATCTATTTCTCGATGTAGTCACCCTCGACGACGAACTCATTTCTTCCAACTGGAGACCAGTTTGTTGATACCGTCACTATAGGACGGTTGACGTCGTGAACGGTTGCAGGACATCATTTCTGCTTGCACCATCAGTATCAAAGTGAAGTCCTCTAAGGTGTTCAAAAATGTCTCTGAGCACTATGGGACTAAACTTCTTAGGTCATCAGTCCCCTAGAACCTAGAACTACTTAAACCTAACTAACCTAAGGACATCACACACATCCATGCCCGAGGCAGGATTCGAACCTGCTACCGTAGCGCTAGCGCAATTCCAGACTGTTGCGCCTAGAACCGCTCAGCCTCTCCGGACGAAGGTGTCCATTACATTTTGGAAACAGGTGAAAACTTGATGGATATATTTGGATGTTCGACGAGAGTGAATCTGAAACGTTGGATTGTAGATGTCGTAACGATCGTGTGTGTTTTGGCATTCTCATAGTGAAGGAAAGGGTGCTCCATTTGTGGGCGAACTAGTCCATAGATTTCTGTTTTGTTTCCGGCTAAAAATGACGAATCTCTGTTTCATAAACTATATTCTACAAAAAGTGTCACGGTCAGCCTCTTAGTGAGAAAGCAACTCTGCACAGATGATGCTTTTTTGACACGCTTTCCTGTTAAATGGCAAGGAACCCAGCTGGCACATATCTTTGAGTACAAGAGCTGGTGGACGCCCAGCTGTGCTGCGAGGTGTTCAGTTATGATCCGTCGATCACCTCGAATGAGAGAGTAACAGGTGCGTCTGCCAGCCGACGTTCAGTTGATCGGGCAGGTTCGCGTGACCTTGTAGCGATGATGACGGACGCCTCATCCAACGACTCACCATGCTTTTGTTCACTTCCAGGTCTCCGCAGACATTCTTCAGGAGCCTATGGTTATAGGCGAAGATCTGGCTTTCCGACAAAAGAAAGTCAATCACAGCTCTCTGCTTGGAACGCACCGCCCTTACAGACGCCAGTTTGATGGCTACGTATAGCGCCGCCAGCTATAGATACCTCATGTAGCTGTTGGGGCTGAATCAGGAACATTCTACGCTGTTTCACAACAAATTCCCCATTTTTTCAAGCGAAATTGGCTGACAATGAAGCGTGTTGCACTAGTTATGGAACGCTTCTCGTAGTAACGTCACGCACTGCCATGTTACACGTTACTGTTCGGACCCACATAGAAGCAGAAGGTCCCAACTTGGGTCAGCAAAGCAGTCGACGGAGCAATATGCATGATATGTAATACCTCAACCGATACTGAGACTGAACAAAAAATTCTAAGGCATTACTTTTCGTCACGCCCTAGAGTACTTGATTTTGTGTGTAGGAACGGGTTGTGAGTGTGGGTGTTTGGTGGACGGATTTGGGGTATTGGAGATGGACGCGCTACCGAACCAAGCCTTAAGATGTGGAGGGGAATGGTGAGGAAGGACGCCCTAACAATGAAGAATGTGTGAGGCCTCCTGGAACTGGTAGGGTGGTTACGTAAAAAAGTAAGGGGAGGCGATTGAATTTTCTTTGGGAGATGAAGTGGAACGTGTGGAAGAGTATTGTGGGAGTAGTGTGGTGGTAGAGAAGCGAAAGAGTACCACGATTGTGGAGCTAATGTGAAACTAGAGGGTGGTTAGCGTAGGACATTTGGAAGCGTTCAAGCTGGTGTTTTCGGGTGGGGTAAGAAAGGGTTCGGGTTAGCGATGGTAAGCACTTTGGAAAACCTAAGGTGGGTGGGTGGTGTTCTAGGATCCGTATGGCGCGATAAATGGCGGAGAAGCTTAAATCTGTGTAACACTGGCATATCAGAGAACGGGTAGGATCAGTGCAATGTGGGTGTGGAGGATTTGGAGGTGTGCAAACCCGACCAGTTAGTCGATTTACTAATTCTTCCCACGCACTATATACGAATGGAACAGGGTTGCAGGGATAGGATAGTGGTACCATTAGGGCAATCGCAACAAAGTAACAGGGGCCGCAACACCAGAGTCTGTACGTATTGTATAAGGGTGCTTCAATGAGTGATGTACCACATTTTTTTTTCTCAGAACATATCTACTGTAAAATATTTGGTGACAATATACATCACCATGTCTTGTCCATGTTCTACTTTTCTACGTAGTCTCCATCACGTTCTGTGGCCATACGATATCGTTATGGAAGAGCATGTATTCCCTGCTGCTGAAAGCACTTGTTCTGTACGTCCTGGAATTCACTGCTCGTCATCAACTGATGAAGTCACGCATAAAAAGTGAAAGAAATGATTATAGACGAAATCCGATCCAGACACTTCACGTATAAAATGTGTGACACAGACGTTTGTCGTAGGACAGTAGAAAGTGTGTTCCCCGTACAGAACCTTTTAAGCGGGGCTAAGAAATGGAATTCTATTGGTGCCAGGTCTGGACTGTAGAGTGGATGATGTCCAACCCAATTTGGCGGGTTTTCAGATGTGCGTGTCAAACACGTCGGAAAAGTTCCTTGAGTTTATTAAGAGTCTTCGTGTATGCCTCTGAATTGGTGGTTGACCCTCTTGGCATGACATCCACGAGAATGACGCCGTCACAATCCCAGAAGTCTGTCACCAAGACTTTTCCGGCAGAGGGGTTGAGTTTCTTCTTTTGTGGTGAATGAGGATGATGCCACTTCATAGACTGCCTTTTCGTTTCCAGCGCAAAGTTGTGCAGCCAGCTTTCGGCCCCCGTAACGATCCGTGGCAACGGCCTGTCCGTCGGTCTCTAAGCGCTCCAACAATTCAGATGAAATGGCCTTTCTTTGGATCTTGTGGTCCGCTGTGAGCATTGGTGGAACCCATCGTGAGCACCTCTTTGAGTCTCGATCACTGAAGACGCACTTCCAATGCTGACTGACAACTGTAGAGCCAGAGTGCTGATCATGGAGCTCCGTTTCTGCATTTCCTGAGGCTGTAAATTTCTTTACCCATCGCCCAACTGTATTTCCATCAACTGCAACATCGCCATACACTGCACGCAAACGTTCATGGGTGTTGACCAAGGTTTCTTTTTCTGCTCACAAGAACTCGGTAACAGCACGCTGCCTGTAACGTGAGTCGTATGTAGACGCCTTTTTTGACGCTGTACTACCATGTGCCAGAACGGTTCGAAACTTCACCGGTGCACAGAACAAACATCAAATGTGAGGCACGAACAAGGATGTTTGTCAATCGTATATTAATGGCATTTTAAAAAAAATGTGGGGCAGCACTTACTGAACGACCCTCGTAAATTCAGGTCCTACGCCGTGTTTCTGAATGAGAGAGCTTAGGATCCAGCGTAGGGATTTTGATCGGTTTTCGCTAGCAGATATACGGTTTCACGCGGAAGGCGTGTTTATATCTATCATCATAGTAGATTAAAGTCTCTCGCTGTGTTTTACTATCTTTGTGTTTTGGGTAATATTAGAAAATACCGTAGGGGGTTTTAATATTGATTTACGAGGAAGGTTTCTGTATATCTACACATATAGTAAATTACAGTCTCCCGAATCTCAAAAAGTACTGTAGAGAGATACAGCTTGCACTAGTAGAGAGACTGTTTCGCTGGCAATTTTTGTGTATAGTAGTAAATATCATAAACAAGTCATCAAGCCATAAATAATCAGTGCCAACTGCGGGAAGAAGGCGGCGAATCGCTAGTCTTGTACGAAAACAAACATTTTTCTTTTTTTTTTTCTTTTTTGCTTTAAGGAACGCAATGTAGTGCAGCAGAGTTTAAGAAACGATATATATTTCCTTTGAGTCTACTACAAATTAAGCAAGGGTTTATGCGTAGTATAAGTGATTAGAAGAAAGCCGTGAGGATGCCGAAGATGACGGACGCCCTGGAAGTCACTGCTCGTCATCAACTGATGAGGTCGCGCATAAAAAGTGAAAGAAACGATTATAGACGAAATCCCATCCAGAGACGATCCTGGCTTATCAGTTCACTCAGTTGGCTCTTATCATGAAATGTTTCGGACACTTCAGGTATAAAATGTGTGACACGTTTGTCATAGAATTTCTAGCAGAAAAAAAGTTTGTGTGTGTGTGTGAAGAAGGTGGTAAAGACGATTAGAAGACTGCAAGTTGCTCGGAAGTAGCTAGATGAAGTCAACAACGATTCAGGACTACTGAAATTTTAATAACAGGTGAGGAAAGATAGGGGTTATGAATATGACATCGAAACTAAGACTTAATCGCACCATCGGAACACTTGTGGATTGAGAAGCCCGAAAAGTCTCGACAAGGACGGACGTAAACGAATGTTATCCTCATGGTGTTCTTCGATTACAACGGCATCTTGCTATCGTTCGCCGCTGTTTGAGTGAAGCAGTTCGAAATTGGGGTGAAATCGTACGTGGCTTTTGCGCCACGATAAGGCACCTACTCATTCGTACTTACATAGTGATTTTTTTTCGCCAAAATCAATGCTATAATGATGCGCCACATTCCACATTCGTCAGATATGATTCCACGTGAGTTTTGTCTGTTCCCAAAAGTAAAGAAAACCTTGGAAGGATATCTTACACAACGTAGATGAGATTAAAAACTCATCACACTGAGAGTTAAAAGCCGTCCGTGACATTTAAAGTGTTTTGGGGATTGCAAGAAGGGCTGGTAGAAGTTTAAAATATGTAATGGGGACTCTTTATGCTGTGAGAAACGCTGATACAGACGAATAAAAAAATATTAGCAACTAACAGAAATTCATGGTTTCTCTCAAGAAAGTCTCCTATTTCGGCTCATTCTGTCTTTGGAAGCAGACCTTCGAACCCAATCACAACAGTGAGGCAACGCGGACGGATCAATTCATTACAAGTACAGAGATGAAGATTTCGCTACATTACAGAGGATTTTCCAGTGACATTTCTAACGTAAAGTTGTTATTACTATAGCCACTGAATTGAGACACAAATTAGTTCTTTTAATGAGAGGATTTTTTTCAGTGTTAATGGAAATGGAATTCCAAAAGGACTTCAGTGACACAAGGAACCAACCAGTGTCCCGCCGCCAACAGAAGATGTCCCAAAAATGTTTCCCTGTCTCAAATGTAAACAGACACCTGACTCAGGTTCGGTTAATGTGATTACCTGTGCGCTTGGACGCCAATTGGTCTGAGTTCCGCTGTAGTCGCCATGAGCCAGTTCACTCATGTAGCTATTCAGAGTTTACACTAGCTGATGTGACTTACCAGGGCACCTGACAGTTGACAATGGGAAACCTATTAGGTTCGAGCATAAATTTTGGGCTATGCGTGAAAGTGGTTATAATTTTGATCTGAACTATGGGAAGGATGTCTCTGAAGATTCTCAACCTTTGGGAAATCGAGACATGAAAAAATACTAGTGTGTATCACTGACCCAAACAGCCATAATATTAATATTTATAACTTTTTTAGTTCATATTATCTTTTTGTAGAACTAAAACGTATGGCGTTCAGTGTCACTCTTACGCTAAGACAAAACAGGGCTACTCATTATCCTCTCGAAGCAGATAAAATCGTAGAAAATAATAATCGAGGAAGTTATAATTCCCATCTCGGTACAACCAACCAAATCACCGTAGCGAGGTTGAATAACAAAACCTGTGTTTCATCGGCAAAAATTTTGATATAAATGCACCTCTGGTCTCAGTTTCTAGACGAAAAAAGAGACAAAATGAAAAGAGCCTCGTCAAACAGGTTTATCCACTGGATCAGTATAACAAATATATGGACGGCATAGACCACCATGACTGCCTTCTGGGGAAACATACGATCGCTGTCGTCGGAAAAAATGGTATTGGCCAATTTTCATTAGAACTGTTCACAAGGCTGTGTGTAACACACATATACTCTAGAACAATGTGCCTCAGGAGGCCAGAAGCATCAAGGGTATTCTAAGATACATTGCCACCTGAAATCTGAGAACAGGGCAGAATGCAAAAAGAAGCACTGGCGGACCATTGCCATTGCTGACCTTTAGGAAAAAATTCTGGATACTGTACAGCTGGATGGGAGAGCTCAAATTGTTGTAAAAAGCGAAAAACAGAGAAGATACCAGTTGCTACACTTTCCTGGGAAGCCTCAAACATTTTATACTAAATGTGACGTAACTCTTTGTTCTCCATGTTTCCCAGTATTTGATAATTCACCAAACTTCCGAAATAAGTGATTTGATTGTAATTCTACGATCTAACAAGCCATCTCTATGAATACATGTTTTCCCACATTTAGATTTGTAATAATTAGATTCAACATTTTTAGTAAATGTAATTCATTTGGCCTATGGACTCTAATCACTGGCTTTCCTAGATGATCACAATCACCCTTGTTCACCAAGAGTGTGACTGATGTGACTCCATTTCGAGACTAACTACTGACTTTCATAAATTATTTCTCACAATCTTTCAAAATTATTGAATTTATTTTCTAATTTTAGCATTTACATAAATCTTTCCCACTATGAAATATAGTGTTTTGTTTTTTATTCACCCCCTCAAAAAAAAGTGGAAGAAGTAAATCAAGAAAGAAAGCTGAAGAAAGATCGGTTTCCTTAAAGGACACCGCAAGCACTCAACGTCCTAATAATAGGCAATTATTATTTTTATTTCTTTCTGAGGGAATCAATTTAAACTTCTGCGGTATGTTATTTTAGACCTGTTAAACATTCCCTTAAGAATTTCTAAAAAAATTCACACAAAAATGGTACTAATGGGTTAAATGATTTATGAGAATATGACAGGAAGTCCCTTGAAATCTTAAAGCTATTTTTTTTCTTTTTCTCTTTTGGCATACCTGCGACAATGAATATCTTCAAAAATGGTTCAAATGGCTCTGAGCACTATGGGACTCAACTGCTGTGGTCATAAGTCCCCTAGAACTTAGAACTACTTAAACCTAACTAACCTAAGGACAGCACACAACACCCAGCCATCATGAGGCAGAGAAAATCCCTGACCCCGCCGGGAATCGAACCCGGGAACCCGGGCGTGTGAAGCGAGAACGCTACCGCATGACCACGAGATGCGGGCTGAATATCTTCTCAGAAGCATCCAGACAGCAGTATGACCACCAGATGTCACAGGAGACGGGTCTGCCAGTATAAATGCAAGCGGTAGTCAGAACAGCTCATTGAATTTGAACGTCACTAAATGTCAGTTCAGTAGCAGACCCATTAGGGATATTTTAACCTTTTGTAAAGTTCCCGAGTTCAATGGTTAGCCATGTCATCTCGAAAGGGAAATGTGAAGTAACAACTATAACTAAACCAAGACCAGACAGACCTCATGGACTGACGGACAGGAACCGTCGAGCACTCTGGAGAGTAATTGTAGAACTTCGCACGATATAATGAGATGGATTGATTCGGTAGTTCAAAACTGCTGCCGCCAATGCAACTAGCATGAGGACGTAAGGATTTAAAAAGGGTGTTCAATTGTCGATCAGCTTCTCGGAAGCCATATATTTCTGAAGTCGATGCTTGAGGTTTTGTACACTGGAGAGTGGATGACGGGAAGCTAGTGAACTGGAGTGACGGATCACGAAAATTCCAAGGAAGTGTTTGGGTCTGTCGAATGCCCAGATGATGTTACCTGCCATCATGTGTGTTGCCAACAGTGAAGTAAGGAGCAAATGGTGTTAGGATATGGGAGTGTTTGTCATTTGGTCCCATTATTGCACTTTAGGAAGCGATAAATGCAGAAACGTATGAAAACATTTTACAGCACTGTATGTTTCATACATTAGCGGAACAGTTGGGGGAGTATGACTAAATCTGTTTGACAATGAATTCTCTTATAAAGCAGCACCTTTGAGGCCATCGTTTCTGGATAATAACACTCCATAACTGGATTAGCTAAAACTCCCGTGCTGAGGCCGTGGTCGCTCTGTAAAACTACTTTTTCCTGAGGTTTCGTTGCCAACTGCGGGCAACATCTTCTGAGGAGAGTCAACGACTGGCTGGCTCGCCGTGGCGGTCCTGTTTATATAGAGTGCATAGAGGGCGCCACAATACGACACGTGCGACCCGGAAGTTTTAACTAATGAAGACGACGGCCGTGAAAGCCTACACCTTATGATTCCTTAACTGGCTTACCCTGAACTGCAACTAGAATCCAGTGGAAAACCTTTGGGACGAGTTAGAAAGTCAATTTTCGCCCAGACCCCAGAATCTAACACCATACTTCATACCTGGTTTCTGCTCGTAAGAACGAATGGGCTGCCAGACCTCCACAAACTTTCAGACTCGTAGCAAGCACGGACACAACAAGAAGAGCTACACCACAAGATGATTATTCACACTCCTCATTGAAAGCGTCTCCAGCAGATTTCCAGCCGCCATTAAGGAAGGACGACCATAGTACCTGAGAATTATTTCACCAGTAGAATAGAACTTGACTGGCGCCCTCTAAAAAAATCGATTAATTTGTCGATGGCTCTTCATCCCAGAAAACATGCTGAATACTCCTTATCCAGGAAACTTCTGCCCCGTCGTAAATTTCGCATGGGGTATGATCGAGATATCTTAAGTAATCAGTGGTGTGCTGGATGAAATGCGTTTTAGAAGTCACGAAGAAGTGCGTCTCTCTTGCCGTCTAGATCCATGGTTTCACGACTTCAGGAAATTTTTATTCATAATGAGAGTCAAATTTCTGACCTTGAACCCTTGATCACATTTGTTAGCATTCGCTTCATTATTACCTACAAAATGAAGCAAAGCTCTTAGTTCATGGTATCTATTACGTGATACGGCACTTTTTACTGGAGGCACCATGACATCATCTTCAGACCAATACTCTCTCTGGTTGGGCAATGTGTGGTAACTAGATAAAATTGAAAAAAACGATGAAAACTGTGAATCCATCTAATGAGGTAGAATACTTTTCAGTTTCTTTCATAAGATGCTGTAGAATAAGTTGTAGCGTCGTCATCTTCTGGACCATGATTTCTATTGTCCCTGGAATACCCTGCAACATAGGACACTGTTTCATCATCATCATCGCAAATCTTCTCATCCCTCCCTCCATCGACATTACGTGGCAATGCAATCATGTTTTTGTTGTTGTGGTCTTCAGTCCCGAGACTGGTTTGATGCAGCTCTCCATGCTACTCTATCCTGTGCAAGCTTCTTCATCTCCCAGTACCTACTGCAACCTACATCCTTCTTAATCTGCTTGGTGTATTCATCTCTTGGTCTCCCTCTACGATTTTTACCCTCCACGCCGCCCTCCAATACTATATTGGTGATCCCTTGATGCCTCAGAACATGTCCTACCAACCGATCCCTTCTTCTAGTCAAGTTGTGCCACAAATTTCTCTTCTCCCCAATCCTAATCAACAGCTCCTCATTAGTTATGGGACCTACCCACCTAATCTTCAGCATTCTTCTGTAGCACCATAGTTCGAAAGCTTCTATTCTCTTCTTGTCTAAACTATTTGTCGTCCATGTTTCAATTCCATACATGGCTACACTCCATAAAATACTTTCTCAAACGACTTCCTAACACTTAAATCAATACTCGATGTTAACAAATTTCTCTTCTTCAGAAGCGCTTTCCTTCCCATTGCCAGTCTACATTTTATACCTTCTCTACTTCGGCCATCATCAGTTATTTTGCTCCCCAAATTGCAAAACTCCTTTACTACTTTGTCCCATTTCCTAATCTAATACCCTCAACATCACCCAATTTAATGCAACTACATTCCATTATCCTCGTTTTGCTTTTGTTGATGTTCATCTTATATCCTCCCTTCAAGACACTATCCATTCCGTTCAACTGCTCTTCCAAGTCCTTTGCTGTCTCTGACAGAATTACAATGTCATCAGCAAACCTCAAAGTTTTTATTTCTTCTCCATGGATTTTAATACCTACCCCGAATTTTTCATTTGTTTCCTTCACTGCTTGCACAATATACAGATTGAATAACATCGGGGAGAGGTTACAACACTGTCTCACTCCCTTACCAACCACAGCATCCCTTTCATGCCCCTCATTTCTTATAACTGCCATTTGGTTTCTATACAAATTGTAAATAGCCTTTCGCTCCCTATATTTTACCCCTGCCACCTTCAGAATTTGAAAGAGTATTCCAGTCAACATTGTCAAAAGCTCTCTGTAAGTCTACAAATGCTAGAAACTTAGGTTTGCCTTTCCTTAATCTAGCTTCTAAGATAAGCCGTAGGGTCAGTATTGCCTCTCGTGTTCCAATATCTCTACGGAATCCAACCTGATCTTCCCCAAGGTTGGCTTCTACTAGTTTTTCATTCGTCTGTACATAATTCGCGTTAGTATTTTGCAGCCGTGACTTATTAAACTGATAGTTCGGTAATTTTCACACCTGTCAACTTATGCTTTCTTTGGGATTATTATATTCTTCTTGACGTCTGAGGGTATTTCGCCTGTCTCATACATCTTGCTCACCAGATGGTAGAGTTTTGTCAGGACTGGCTCTCCCAAGGCCGTCAGTAGTTCTAATGGAATGTTGTCTACTCCCAGGGCCTTGTTTCGACTCAGGTCTTTCAATGCTCTGTCGAACTCTTCACGCAGTATCATACCTCCCATTTCATCTTCATCTATATCCTCTTCCATTTCCATAATATTGTCCTCAAGTACATTTCCCTTGTATAGACCCTCTATATGCTCCTTCCACCTTTCTGCTTTCCCTTAATTGCTTACAACTGGGTTTCCATCTGAGCTCTTGATATTCATACTTTTTCTCCAAAGGTCTCTTTAATTTTCCTGTAGCCAGTATCTATCTTACCCCTAGTGAGATATTTTCTCCTTTCATCAATGAAATTCAATATTTCTTGCGTTACCCAAGGATTTCTACTATCCCTAGTCTTTTTACCTACTTGATCCTCTGCTGCCTTCACTACTTCATCCCTCAAAGCTACCCATTCTTCTTCTACTGTATTTCTTTCCCCCATTCCTGCCATTTGTTCCCTTACGCTCTCCCTCAAACTCTGTACAAACTCTGGTTTAGTCAGTTTATCCAGGTCCCATCTCCTTAAATTCCCACCTTTTTGCAGTTTCTTCAGTTTTAATTTACAGTTCATAACCTATAGATTGTGGTCAGAGTCCACCTCTGCCCCTGGAAATGTCTTACAATTTATAACCTGGTTCGTAAATCTCTGTCTTACCATTATATAATCTATCTGAAATCTGTCGGTATCTCCAGGCTTCTTCCATGTATACAACCATCTTTTATGATCCTTGAACCAAGTGTTAGCTATGATTAAGTTGTGCTCTGTGCAAAATTGTACCAGGCGGCTTCCTCTTTCATTTCTTACCCGCAATCCATGTTCACCTACTACGTTTCCTTCTCTCCCTTTTCCTACTACCGCATTCCAGTCACCCATGACTATTAAATTTTCTTCTCCCTTCACTATCTGAATAATTTCTTTTATTTCATCATACATTTCTTCAATTTCTTCGTCGTCTGCAGAGCTAGTTGGCATATAAACTTGTACTACTGTAGTAGGCGTGGGCTTCGTGTCTATTTTGGCCACAATAATGCGTTCACTATGCTGTTTGTAGTAGCTTACCCGCATTCCTATTTTTTTTATTCATTATTAAACCTACTCCTGCATTACCCCTATCTGACTTTGTATTTATAACCCTGTACTCGCCTCACCAAATTTCTTGTTCCTCCTGCCACCGAACTTCGCTAGTCTATCTATCTATCTATCTTTAACCTATCCATTTCCTTTTTAAAATTTTCTAACCTACCTGCCCGATTAAGCGATCTGACATTCCACGCTCCGATCCGTAGAACGCCAGTTATCTTGTTCCTCCTGCAATCATATCTACCTGCATCTTCAGAGAAAACATGAATTCTGCAGCCTCTTAAACCGATTTGAATGTTTCCTGCTTATACATATTAGAGTTCCTGAAAGGAAAAGAAACTGGGCTTGAGTATAAAATTAGCCCAGCGTCCTCTTTATAGGAGACAACTTCCAAATAAAATATCTTAGTAAGAGATAATTAGTTTTAGTCAGCTATTTCATGCAGATGGGATACATAGACTTTCAACATTCAAATACTAAGTAATGTATTGACTTGCCAGTCTTGTAAGACTTCTAGAAAAAACAGAAAGCAAATCGTTTGGACAGGAAGAAATTTACTAATGTTGGCATAAAGACATATAAACGAAAACTTCGAAATATGGTCTCCAAATGGACTGTAGTTGTGCTTGGAGGCAACAATGAATGCAGGCTGAAATTACGTGGCGTTCATTGTTGCGTGATTCAACTTACTGTTACTAGGACGATGGGTTAGTGGGTTAGGGTTTTGTCAAATCTAGTGTCAATCAAGTAGATATGTATGAATCAGTGTGTCCAGATTTCTGAAGGGACCTCAGGGACAAACTGGTTTTCTTTTATAGATGCCTCAGTACATTTTCTAGGAAATCACCCGGTCAGATTAATTTTTGTTTCGAGATATCGTTTGCAATAGACGCAAATTCTCAAACAACGTTTGCGACAATTCAAGCAAAGCCATGGCCAATGCAAAATCAATAAATTGAAACTTATCAAACAATAACAATAATTTTTAAACATATTCTCAGCCATGTCCAGCCTGAAAGGTAACTAAAGCTCACAACCGTTACTGCGTGTATTTGAAGCGAACCTGATCTGCATCCTCATAGTGAAGCTACTAGTGCGCTAGTGCGGCTGGCGCAAAATTTCAATACTCATCATCTTTCTGATATAGAAACACGCCTAACAACCTTCGTTTATGTCTCACAACTTCTCTTATGGTGTTCTGATTTTTTTTTCCATCAGTGTATTATAGTGGGTATCTCGCTTACTTCACCATCCCAAATAAGTTATTGTCCAGAAGCAACATAAAATACGTATCATCTAGTGTTGTTTTTTGGTGCCAGGAAAACATTTGCTAGCATGATGACCAGTTCTCGTATCTTTGTTCCCTATGTAAAAATGAGCAATTGTACCTCTATTTTAAATACTACCCTGTATTATTTTCTCGTAATCCACTTTCCTAAGGATCAGATTAGAAACATAATGCGTTGTGCCATTCAGATTTATATAACACCAATGGAAATGCAATGCAAAACTACGTATCATTTTCCTGCAGAAGCACACAGTGCGGATTCCCTGGGTAATTCAACATGTCCAACTGCTGCACTTCGCTGTAAACAAATGTAAATACAACTAAAGTGTACAGCGATCAGTCATTCAACCTTCAATTGGAAGTCTGTGTTAGTGCAATGTACTCCAAGGAACAAAATGAAAGTTAGCGGGACAGTGAATGCAATAATGTTACCTGTCTCGTGACATGGGATCTAGAAATTAATAAACCGATCATTGAAAGTTTAAGTCTGTGCAGAGCAAATATACATGATAGCGTGTAAACCTCATTATCGACGAATTCGGACATGACATGGATCCAGTTGGAGAACTCTGTCAGGAGAGCGAAAGACATGGGAAACGGGTCTTCTCGCAATATACAGCAAAAAAAGAATAGTGGCCATTTCACTTTCAGGACTCTTCCGACTTTTAGTGGAAATTTTTCATCCGATTATGTAACTTTATTTTAAGAGGGCTTAAATATACGTTTTCAAAAGCCAAAAAAGATCTCACAGTTCACGAGCAAATTGCCGTTTAACATCAAAGGGACTCTCCCTGTGAGATTCAACGACAAATGGTTTACTAAGCTTTCCCTAGAACTCTCTCCATTAGCAAATTGTGCCGCTTGCTGGCGAAGAGGAAATTATTAATTCTGGTTGAAGCTAGGAAAATAAAAGAAGAAAAACAGAATTCTGCATAAATAAACGGAATCAGAAATGAGCTTTTAATACATTTTATTAAATTATACATTTCTGCATTATGTAACACAGATAGCAAGTCTTTATTAGATGACTGAAATGTTACCACTTGTGTGACCAGAGGATGAAAAGTATAATCTAAATTTTTTCGTTCAAAAGGCCGTCTATAGCGTAGCATATCCACGCTGTGTATGTTTAAGGTACTTTCTGTTCTTAAGACTCAAGATGTTAAATAGAGAACTGTTGTTACAAAAATCAACAACTGCAAAATCTCCCAAAATGAATTTTATATGTGTTCCAGTACGTTGAAATGGGATGAAACCAATACGGTGAACGGATTTTATGAAAACTATTTTCCTGTTGAATGTTGCAGACAACAGTGTGAAATTTTCCTGAACTCGTCATCGAAATAAACGAGTTTTGCTTGTGGAAGACGTTTTGGTTAGTTTTTGACAAAGTAGTTAAGAGTTTATAGTCGAAGATCAAAGCTGATGTGAAGCTCGAGGCTTATGTTAAGTGCTTGAAATTGACTAAGTGCCAAAATTAGCTAATAACAGAGAGAATACATATATTACAGCCTATCTGTACCATGTTTTCCTTCTTAAAACATACTGTGACTGTTAACTGTACAAGAACAAAATTCAAAAAACAAACACAATGATGGAAAATCTTCGTATGAATTCAGTTGCAATTAAAAAATCAACTAACAGTACAGACAATAAATGTACTACAGCCCATTTAAACCATTTTTTCAGTCTTAAAATTGTATAATGTGTCTAGAATTTATTTGTAAAATGTAATTTTGTAATATATCTGCATTGTTAATAAAATGTGCCTCCTGATAATTTTATTTTTTTGTAGATGTTGACAATTGTTAAAATGGTTCTCAGTATTATTTAACGTATGAAGAGGAAAGAAGTAGTGACGAAATAGTGATAGTTAATTGTGCACAGAAGGAGTAGAAGAATACCTGTAAAAAATATGGTATATCGTTTTGCTAACCACTTCACACAAATTGTATACTGGGATTGATTTTAATGGTAGGATATAAAAACAATATCTGAATATTTCTGAAGTGAAATAGCAAATTCGTTATAATACATAAATGAAAGTTCAGAGAATGTAATAGTGAACTTGTACTGTTTATTCATTTTTACTTCTTTTTATTTCTTATTGTTTATTGTTATTCTTCTTTTCCAGAGTGAATTCAAGTCTCCCTCTTGCCCTGCAGTTTAGACTCTCTATTGCTCCCTCAAATACCATGTAAGCTATTCCCCGATGGAATTTCGATAAAAATACTATGAGGCGCCGCCGCCATATGGTTGCACTTTTAGTAATATTACTTATTTCTTGACGACATTTTTATTTTTGATCAACCCCACGCGTTTCGACTTTCCGTCACTTTGTAAGGCTAGAAAAATACAAATAAAACTGGTATCAGACGATATAAATACATGATGCATTTCGCCATTGATAAGAGACATGTTACAATGACTAGAATGTGGCTTCCTAGCTTACCATTGCTATGTCAGTCATATTAAAATATTAGGTACATTGTATCACGTCAACAATCTCGAGAAGGAGCCAAGTGCTACCAAGGGAAAATTTTGGAAGCCAAGTGGACTAGACCGCCAGGCGGCACTGGGTACGTGGTACACGCTGCATTTTCTTTCTTTTACGGCCTCGCGCTGTAGCAGCGAGGTCTGAGGCGCCTTGGCACGGTCCGTGCGCCTCCCCCCGCCGGAGGTTCGAGTCTTCCGTCGGGCATGGGTATGCGTGTTGTCCATAGCGTAAGTTAGTTTAAGTTAGATTGAGTAGTGTGTACGCTTAGGGACCTATGACCTAAGTAGTTTGGTCCCATAGGACCTTACCACAAATTTAGAAATTTCCTGTTTAAAACCACAATTTTCATCATGACAACATATAAAATAATTTCGTCAGTCAATACGGGAGTTACTTACAATGTTTTACAAAACATCTTACTTTAAAAAACAATGTGTTAGAGTTCCTTTTTTCTAATACACTGGATTAGCGCGCTAACTGACAAACAAATCTTTTGTTATATTTATAACATACAGCACATAAATTACTACCATCAGTAAAAGTTTATAAGTAGTTAATAAAAGTTAAAATTATATAGATTGCTGGAAGGTTGTAAGGGAACCAGTTAAAGTTGGCACACGTAAGGTGCGGTACATAAGACCTTCTGTAGTTGTATGACAGTAAAATTGCTTTCTGCAAATAATAAATATTGTAAAACGCCATCTGGCAACTAAGGGAAGGGGAGGGGTCAAGGGGTACACAATAGTAATCTTCAAATTTTAAAAAATTCTCTAAACCGTTTGAAATATTGTGGCTACAAATGTTTAAAATTACAGCTTAAATAAAATAACACGAAAGCTGTAGTAGCGCTGTTGCCTATAATTTTCGACTTGCATCGTGCAACGTCAGACGCTAAGCACCCGCATGTCAATAACGTTATCGGCATACTTGAGATAACTTACGTGGTTGTATAACAATCAAACTGATTGTCTGTAAATAACAAGCATTGTAGAATGCCACGACGCAAATTATAGAATGGCGGAGGCGTACACAATATTAATCTTGGCATACTAAAATACTGTAAAACTGTCTGTAATGCTGGGACAACAAATGTTTATAAAATGACAACTTCTTGTAGCGATGAAAATTGTGATTGTATCCAGAAACAAACTGCAGCCTGTACCACGTACCAACTACCACCTGGCGATCTAGTCCACTTGGCTTCCAAAATTTTCACTTGGTAGCAGTTTGCACTCGTCTCGTGCTCGACAATATTGACGTATTACAATGTACCTAATGTTTTAATGTGATCGACATAGCAATGGTAAGCTAGGAAGCCACATTCCAGTCGTTGTAACATATCTCTTATCAATGGTGAAACGCTTCATATTTTCATATCGGCTGATACCAGTTTTATGTAGTGTTTTCGTAGCCTTTTAAAACGGCGGAAAGTCGGATCGCATAAAGTTGATGAAAAATAAAAGTGTGGTCAAGACATAAGTAAAGTTATTAAAAGTGCACTGTTCGTTGATATGTCCTGTCAACGTGTTCCACCATGTCGTACATGTCCTCAACCACCTCTCTCCTCGCTGATCCTACGATGAACCATCTTATCTCATATACCATAAGTCGTCTTAAGTTTCAACACCTTCCTACAAGAATATATCTCAAAAGCTCCTGTTCTTTTACGGTTTTTCCCGGTCCATCATTCCGAATTTGCTGCCCCCCAGGAACACACTAGCACTCAAGTTATACTCCTTACCAAGAGTTGGCTGAAACCCCATGTAGAAAGGACTAAGATATTTAGCAAGTCATCGGATCTACGAAAGACTGATTAGATGCCACTGGAGTGAGAGTGTTCATTGTAGTTGACAAAAACATGGTATCTATTCAGGTCGAATTTCACTGTGACGGTGAAGCTATCTGGCCACGTATAAATGGTGTAAGTGAAATGAAGTTAATTGTTATATGTCTTTATACTGGTGTGGTAGCAGACGACAGCGAAAGAATGCAGAAATTTTACATTTCATGTTCAATAAATCATTGAATTAGGGGAATCGTGCAAACATACTGACGTTTGGCCATCTCACAGATTCCCTCATCGACGACGTAGTAACAGGTATGCCTGGCACAGAGATACGACTGAAAGAGTTGAAAACAAATAAGTCGCTAGGTAGGGATGGAGTTCCATTTGCGTTTGGGTTTTACATAGAGTAATCTACGGCGTTGGCCTTTTAGCTTGCATTTGTCGCGAGTCTCTAGCCCAGCGCAAACACTCAAGTAACTGGAAAAAATCGCAGGAGGTACGCAGTGATTTGAACGGACCCACAAAATTAGAGAAATATCCTTAAATTACGTTTACTGCCGAATTACTGAACATCCACTCAGCTGAAATATAATACATTTCTTTGTGGCGCGAAAGCTTCTCGAACGGGCATTGTTTCAGAAAGCATCGCTCATGCGATACCCAGTTTGACCATTCCTCCCATGATTACGGTGAACTGTGGACGAAGGCAAAGGGCAGAACCCGTATTTCTGTATTTCCGAAAAGAATTTCACAAGTTACTCCAGTCCAGACTGTTAAGAAGCACATGGAACAGCTGAGTGGCTGGAAGAGTGCTTTAGTACATTGTGCTCGATGGAGCGTGTTCATCAGAGACAAGGGTATAATCAGGAGTGCCACAGGGAAGAGTGAGAGGAATGGTATTGTTTTCAATAGACATAAATGATTTGGCAGACGAGATGAGCTGAACCTGCGTCTGTTTACTGATGATCTCCTGGTGCATGGAGAGCGTCATCGTTGAGTGACTGTAGGGAGATACAAGATGACTCAGACAAAAATTACAGTTGGTGTCGTAATTGGCAGCTAGCCCTAAAAGTGGGAATATCTAAATTAACGCAGGTGAGTAGGAAAAACACACCTGTAGTTTTCAAGTACAGAATTTGTAGTTCACTGCCTGACACAGCGACAACGTTTAAATAACGGTGCAGAACATTGCAAAGTGTAATGAAGTGCAACGAGCATGTAAGGATTGTACTACTGAAGGACGATGGGCGACTTTGGTTCATTGGGAATGTGCTGGCTTAAGCAGTCGCCAGCACACCGATCCGCAAAGAAGTTGCCAGGAGATCGATAATAGGCACTGATTCAAGTGCGCCTATCAGGAGAGAGGGCAAAGACAGACTCGCAAGCAACAGGCCGCCAACGCCCTCTCAGCCGCCAGCACTTAAATCGCCGCTGCAGACCGGAGGGCCCAGTCACAGACTAAGGGGCAGTCACAGACGGTTATTCAGTCAGCCATGTCAGAACAGTCAGCTCAGTTACTATTCTGGTTGGCATCTGTCAGTTAACGTTACTGACTACAATAGTGTTTATTGGGGGACTTGTACTACACCAGCAGTGAGGCTAATGTGGACTATTATATAACAGTTTCTACCAGAGCACATGGACTAACTTAAAGATAAGTATCTTTCTGTTCTTGTTAATAAAGAACCCTGTAAATACATGTGTGCAGTGTGTGTTGTAGAAAGCGGATATCGGTCACAAAACAACATCTGCTTCCTTGCTTTCCCTGGTACAAGACTCTACAGTGTCAACGATGACACAAAAAGAATAATTTAAGAAATTGTAGTTGAGATGTAAGGGATATCGCATGTATGGCATTAGTGGGACCTATTCTTGAGTACTGCTAGAGTATTTAGGACCAACACCACATAGAATTAAAGGAAGATATAAAAGCAATTCCCCCCCAGGAACCATGGATCTTGCCGTTGGTGGGGAGGCTTGCGTGCCTCAGCGATACAGATAGCCGTACCGTAGGTGCAACCACAACGGAGGGGTATCTGTTGAGAGGCCAGACAAACGTGTGGTTCCTGAAGAGGGGCAGCAGCCTTTTCAGTAGTTGCAAGGGCAACAGTCTGGATGATTGACTGATCTGGCCTTGTAACAATAACCAAAACGGCCTTGCTGTGCTGGTACTGCGAACGGCTGAAAGCAAGGGGAAACTACAGCCGTAATTTTTCCCGAGGGCATGCAGCTTTACTGTATGATTACATGGTGGCAACCTCTTGGGTAAAATATTCCGGAGGTAAAATAGTCCCCCATTCGGATCTCCGGGCGGGGACTACTCAAGAGGATGTCGTTATCAGGAGAAAGAAAACTGGCGTTCTACGGATCGGAGTGTGGAATGTCAGATCCCTTAATCGGGCAGGTAGGTTAGAAAATTTAAAAAGGGAAATGGATAGGTTGAAGTTAGTTATAGTGGGAATTAGTGAAGTTCGGTGGCAGGAGGAACAAGACTTCTGGTCAGGTGTTATAAACACAAAATCAAATAGGGGCAATGCAGGAGTAGGTTTAATAATGAATAGGAAAATAGGAATGCGGGTAAGCTACTACAAACAGCATAGTGAACGCATTATTGTGGCCAAGTTAGATACGAAGCCCACACCTACTACAGTAGTACAAGTTTATATGCCAACTAACTCTGCAGATGACGAAGAAATTGAAGAAATGTATGATGAAATAAAAGAAATTATTCAGATTGTGAAGGGAGACGAAAATTTAATAGTCATGGGTGACTGGAATTCGAGTGTAGGAAAAGGGAGAGAAGGAAACATAGTAGGTGAATATGGATTGGGGGACAGAAATGAAAGAGGAAGCCGTCGGGTAGAATTTTGCACAGAGCACAATATAGTCATAACTAACACTTGGTTTAAGAATCATGAAAGAAGGTTGTATACATGGAAGAACCCTGGAGATACTAAAAGGTATTAGATTATATAATGGTAAGACAAAGATTTAGGAGCCAGGTTTTAAATTGTAAGACATTTCCAGGGGCAGATGTGGACTCTGACCACAATTTAATGGTTATGACCTGTAGATTAAAACTGAAGAAACTGCAAAAAGGTGGGAATTTAAGGAGACGGGACCTGGATAAACTGAAAGAACCAGAGATTGTACAGAGATTCAGGGAGAGCATAAGGGAGCAATTGACAGGAATGGGGGAATTAAATACAGTAGAAGAAGAATGGGTAGCTTTGAGGGATGAAGTAGTGAAGGCAGCAGAGGATCAAGTAGGTAAAAAGACGAGGGCTAGTAGAAATCCTTGGGTAACAGAAGAAATATTGAATTTAATTGATGAAAGGAGAAAGTATAAAAATGCAGTATGTGAAACAGGCAAAAAGGAATACAAACGTGTCAAAAATGAGATCGACAGGAAGTGCAAAATGGCTAAACAGGGATGGCTAGAGGACAAATGTAAGGATGTAGAGGCCTATCTCACAAGGGGTAAGATAGATACCGCCTACAGGAAAATTAAAGAGACCTTTGGAGATAATAGAACGACTTGTATGAATATCAACAGCTCAGATGGAAACCCAGTTCTAAGCAAAGAAGGGAAACCAGAAAGGTGGAAGGAGTATATAGAGGGTCTATACAAGGGCGATGTACTTGAGGACAATATTATGGAAATGGAAGAGGATGCAGATGAAGATGAAATGGGAGATATGATACTGCGTGAAGAGTTTGACAGAGCACTGAAAGACCTGAGTCGAAACAAGGCCCCCGGAGTAGACAATATTCCATTGGAACTACTGACGGCCGTGGGAGAGCCAGTCCTGACATAACTCTACCATCTGGTGAGCAAGATGTATGAAACAGGCGATATACCCTCAGACTTCAAGAAGAATATAATAATTCCAATTCCAAAGAAAGCAGGTGTTGACAGATGTGAAAATTACCGAACTATCAGCTTAATAAGTCACAGCTGCAAAATACTAACACGAATTCTTTACAGACGAATGGAAAAACTAGTAGAAGCCGACCTCGGGGAAGATCAGTTTGGATTCCGTATAAACACTCGAACACGTGAGGCAATACTGACCTTACGACTTATCTTAGAAGAAAGATTAAGGAAAGGCAAACCTACGTTTCTAGCATTTGTAGACTTAGAGAAAGCTTTTGACAATGTTGACTGGAATACTCTCTTTCAAATTCTAAAGGTGGCACGGGTAAAATACAGGGAGCGAAAGGCTATTTACAATTTGTACAGAAACGAGATGGCAAATATATGAATCGAGGGACATGAAAGGGAAGCAGTGGTTGGGAAGGGAGTAAGACAGGGTTGTAGTCTCTCCCAGATGTTGTTCAATCTGTATATTGAGCAAGCAGTAAAGGAAACAAAAGAAAAATTCGGAGTAGGTATTAAAATTCAGGGAGAAGAAATAAAAACTTTGAGGTTCGCCGATGACATTGTAATTCTGTCAGACAGCAAAGGACTTGGAAGAGCAGTTGAATGTAATGGACAGTGTCTTGAAAGGATGATATAAGATGAACATCAACAAAAGCAAAACAAGGATAATGGAATGTAGTCTAATTAAGTCGGGTGATGCTGAGGGAATTAGATTAGGAAATGAGGCACTTAAAGTAGTAAAGGAGTTTTGCTATTTGGGGAGCAAAATAACTGATGATGGTCGAAGTAGAGAGGATATAAAATGTAGGCTGGCAATGGCAAGGAAAGCGTTTCTGAAGAAGAGAAATTTGTTAACATCCAGTATTGATTTAAGTGTCAGGAAGTCATTTCTGAAAGTATTCGTATGGAGTGTAGCCATGTATGGAAGTGAAACATGGACGATAAATAGTTTGGACAAGAAGAGAATAGAAGCTTTCGAAATGTGGTGCTACAGAAGAATGCTGAAGATTAGATGGGTAGATCACATAACTAATGAGGAAGTATTGAATAGGATTGGGGAGAAGAGAAGTTTGTGCACAACTTGACCAGAAGAAGGGATCGGTTGGTAGGACATGTTCTGAGGCATCAAGGGATCACCAATTTAGTATTGGAGGGCAGCGTGGAGGGTAAAAATCGTAGAGGGAGACCAAGAGATGAATACACTAAGCAGATTCAGTAGGATGTAGGTTGCAGTAGGTACTGGGAGATGAAAAAGCTTGCGCAGGATAGAGTAGCATGGAGAGCTGCATCAAACCAGTCTCAGGACTGAAGACCACAACAACAACATAAAAGCAATTCAGAGACCAGTTGCTAGATTTATTACTGGTAGGTTGGAACAACTAGCAGGTTGTATCGAGGTTCTTTGGAAACTTAAATGCGAATCTCTAAAGGGAGGACATCATTCTTTTCCAGAGAAACTATTGAGAAAATTTATAGAACCGTCATTTTTGTTAACTGCAGAAAGATTCTACTGCCGCCAGCGTACATTTCACGAAAGAGCCGGCAAGGTAGAATACGAAAAATTATGGCTCATAGGGAAGTATATAGATAGTCGTTTTACCCTCGGTCTGTTTGCTAGTGGAACAGGAAAGGAAATAACTGGTAGTGGAAAAGGGTACCCCCCGCCACGCACCATACGGTGGCCTGCAGAGTACATATTTACATACACATGTGGATGCAAATCCTTCTGTTTGTGCCATTAAAAAGAAAGTTATACTGAATCATAGTTCCGTTACCTGGATGACATGTTTGTTCAGTGCAGACATGATAGAAATGAACTTGTTTATATTCACGAACACCGCAAGGAGATTAACCCCCCGATTCAGTTCATTATGAAGGTGCCAATGTGACACTTTTCGGATATCGTAATGAGGATTATTCTACAGAAATTGTGACAAATTTCATGGATAATTCATCAATTTTCCGACTGGTTTGGTGGGTAAAAACGACATGCTACCTTGACCTACTGCCAACATCCTCATTTATTTCTTGTATTAATTTCTATCTCTTCCTTCCACTCTAGTACTAGAGAAGTTATTCCCTGAAACCTTAAAACAATATTAATGTTCCAGCCTACCGTAGTGGCAGAGTACTGTGTGCTGCCTAATTTGTATGTAGCTCACATAACATAACAGCTAAGATTTTTCAATTCCTATGGTAGTTTATTCAAAATGGATGCCGCATTATACTGCACACCTTTCTGTACGAGAGTTAATTAAGTTCGATCCAAATGCGGATTGGATTTCTGCCGAGTACTAAATGAGGGAAATCTGCTAATGCTTGGGAAGAAGCTAATATTGTTAACAAGAAACGACTATAAAGAGTATATATAAGGTTCGCGAAGTAACATCACTTACTGACGGAACTGCCCGTTTCTGAGTAAAAACTATCCTTTTAGAATGGTAAGAGGTACCCCAAAATATAATACCATACGACACAAGCGGATGAAAATCAGCTTAGTAGCCCAATTTTCGTGTGGAACGACCACTTACTTCAGATACTGTAGCAATAGTAAAAATGGCATCATTAAGTCTTTGAAAAAGATCCTGAATGTGGGCTTTCCACGACAGTTGACTATCTATCTGAACACCTAGAAATTTGAATTGTTCATTTTCACTCATT
This sequence comes from Schistocerca piceifrons, assembly GCF_021461385.2. NCBI lineage: Eukaryota > Metazoa > Arthropoda > Insecta > Orthoptera > Acrididae > Schistocerca > Schistocerca piceifrons. The sequence goes on from NC_060146.1 coordinate 124,502,075, forward strand.
TTCACTAACCACATGCCCAATCTGTGAAATTAAAATTTTTGTTTTGTTGAATTGTGTGTTGGAAACTGTAAAAACTGAGTCTCACTATGATGTAGCATAAGTTTATTTTCTACAAGTCATGAACTTATGTCATAAACTGCACATGAAACAGAGCCAATGTTGCAGACAACATCCTTTACTACTAAGCTATTGTGAGCAACAAACAGAAATATTTTAGAATTACCCATAATGCTAGAGGGAATATCATTTGTACAAATAAGTAACAGGAGTGGCCCCTACACTCATCACTGGGACACACCCCCCCCCATTTGACCACACCCCCACTGTGAGCTACTACCCGTATTCTGCAATGGTCCAACTTCTGGAGCAATATTTGTGATCAACACAAAATAAAACACTTTAGTTAAATCAAAAAGTGGGCCTAGCGTTCGAAACGTTTTCTTTAACCCATCCAGTTCCTTGCAGAGAAAAGAGAATTTTCAATTGTTAAACGACTTCTAAAGCTGAACTGTACATTTGATAGCAAATTATAAAATGATCAATTATTCTTTCATACACAATTTTTTCAATAACTTTAGGAAATACAGCTGGTACAGAAATATGTATAAAGTAGTTACATTATCACTTTCTCCTTTTTTATACAGGGTCTTTATTACTGAGTACTTAAGTCGTTCAGGAATGTGACAATTCCTAAAGGAAAAATGACAAATATAACTAAGTACAGAGTTAACATGCGCAGGATAGAACATTAACATTCTGCTGGGCACACCATCATATCCATGAGAGTCCTTAATCTTCAATGATTTAATTATTGACTCAATCTCCCCCTAGTCAGTATCACAGAGGAGTATTTCAGACATTAATCTTGGAAAGGCATTTACCAAGAGAGTTATATGATTCCCTGTAGAAAATAAATTTTTATTTAATTCACCAGCAATACTCTGAAAATGATTGTTAAGTACTGCACACATATCTGATTAATGAGTAACAGATATGTTTTTGCTACGGACTAACTTTACATTGTCGACTTTGTGCTGCTGACCAGACACTTCCTTCACCACTGACCAGATGGTTTTAATTATATCCTGTGAATTAGCTATTCTATTTGCATACCACATTCTCTTTGCCTTACTATTAACATTTTTAAGCATCTTACAATTCTGTTTGTAATGGGCTACTGTAGCTTGTTTGTGACTACTTCTAACATTTTGATAGAATTGGCGCTTTGTTCTAGATGATATCCTTATCCCACTAGTCAGCCATCCTGGCTGCCTTTTACTGCTAGAGCCCTGCCTTTTACTGCTAGAGCCCCGTTTAGAACGTTTTAATGGAAAGCATATCTCAAAGAGCATGAGAAATTTGTTAAGGAAAGCATTATATTTGGCCTCTATGTTATGGGAACTATAAACCTCCTGCCACCCTTGTTCCTTGACGAGGTTTAAAAAACTCTATTGCTGTTGGATTAACTGTCGTACATAGTTTGTAATTATATGTGACATTTTTTTGTGAACGAATTTTAGTGTTAAAATTTGTGCATCATTGTCAGAAAGGTCTTTCACCCTTTTACTAACAGAATACCCATCGAGTAATGAATAATGAATAAAAGTACTATATATGGCTGTGCTAGTGTTACCCTGCAGCCTAATTGGAAAATAGACGGTTTCCATCAGATCATACGAATTTAGGAGATCTACCAAGATAATTTTCTTGCACAGTCATATACAAAAGTAGTACTAAAGTTACCATATACAATTAATTTCTGGTACTTCCTAATACATGAATCAAGAACCCTCTCTAGCTTGAGGTCAGAGTTATGTGACCTATAAACAACAAAAATTAGAAGTTTAGTTTCACTAAATTCAACTGCCCCTGCACAACAGTCAAGTATCTGTTCATAGCAGTGGTGTGCTACACTCCATCACTCCTCAAGAAACTCTTTGATATACAGCCAGATAATCTGTACCCTGGTAAAGAAAGTTTTTGAATTGTCAAATTATTTAAATGGTGCTCTGATATACTAATAATTTCAGAGGTCAACATCTATAAGCAGTTCACTAACTTTGTCTGTAATACCCCTTATATTTTGATGAAATACGCTAATTCCTTCTCTGCCTGGAAACATTGCGTCCTCTGAAGATGATTCCTTAGTTAGAGGGACTTCATTTAAGCAGGTATACCTATCAGCTGACTTCAATCTAAAAAAGGTGCAGCTCTAACACCAACTACTACAGAATTTTTCCACTAGTGATCCCACCGCCACCACCACCCACTACACTGAGAAGTTTAGCCAGCCGCTCCTTTCCATACCTATTGAGGTGCGGCCCATGCCTAATGAAACCTAATCTACCGATAGACTCAAGAGGCACCACTGTAATGTGACCCATGCTCTCTGCCTTCAGCACCCTCTCCATCCCCATGTTAGAGCTCCTAACAGCCGCATCAAGATGAAGTCAATCAAGACGCTGAAGCAATTGCACGAATTGCACATTAGTGCCACCAGTTTCAGTCGCTATCTTTCCCAGATCTCCACCTACATCATACTCCCCGTCCCTAACAAGACTATTTCCTGCTCCACCCACTATCACTACCTGATCCTCAATTGTAAAATTCCTCCACAACTCCCCTATGCTGTCAGTCACCTGAGCCAACCCTGATCTAGGCTTCAATTCTGGCGACCTGGTACTCACTCCCCAACCCTTCCTGCAACTGCTGGCCGACACCTCTACCGTGAGAACTACCTACCAGCAGAACCTTCTTCTTCCTTTGCAATTGACTTAGGCCGCCTAGTTGCTGAGGACTGTTGCAAGTTTCGTACACCTATAGCTACAAGAGGCTCCTCTCCACTCACCTCTGACCGTTGGTCAAATCTATTGCGTATACGCAAAGTACAACTTCCTGATACCTCCTTCTCCTAGCTGTCTTCTTGCCAACTGCCAGTTCCCATTCGCCAGCGCTCTTCACCCTTCTCAACCCATCTAGTTCCTCCTTTGCATATTTTAACTACACCTGAAGGGCACAGATTTTACGCTCCTGCTCCTCTATCTACTTATTTCTACTAAAAATTCTGAATTGCCAGGAGAGCATCTCGTTAGAATGTCCGCTGGCTTCCACATTTCGTTCCCCCAATGCTCTGAACAAATGCCACACCGTAACCCCCTAATCACAAACTGAGCCCACACTTCTCACTCATTGCAAAATTTTACAGTTACTGAAAGAAACTAAAGGTTTGGTTACCTAAGTTCAATTACACCAGTAGAACTATTTATAGAACTAACAATAGTGGTCTTGAAATTCCTTCTCTACTAGGAAAGCAACAACTTTAATACTACTAAACCACAACTACTAAAATACCAAAAGCAACTTCACAAAACTGATTAGCCGAAACCAAAAATTCAAGCAGCCACTGGAACACTCCACGAAGTTAAAACACTGAATCAAAATTTTACTGAAATATTTCACTGTAAACAATAAGAAACGTCAGCTGAAAAGGAAAGCACAAAATTTACTAAATGACTTCAATGTACAGAGAACTATAAGGAAACAAGGGAGCAAACGTTTCCAAAAGTTTGTTAAATCGTTATTTCTTCAGAAACAGCACGAAACACCATTGAAAACTGTTAAATTTAATAAATGAATAACAGTGCACAAACAACTTTGTCAGTACTTAGCTTTATAGCCGCTGCAGCTGCAACCGCAAACCGCGAAATGTAAACACACTTTTGAATTATCAAAATTCCCTCACAATGCTGAATTTACAAATGATACATAAAGACAATCAGCCTCAGCTGATAAGCTGCTTAAATGTGTAAATACCTAACTAGACGAAGTCTACAGGCAGTATATAGAAAAAAAACGAACTATTTCGTGGTCCGTCCACAACGCTAGAAGCGCAAAATATGAACTCGGGATCCGTCCGCAGTGTGTTAACCCACGTCCCGTATATTTCTCTATGTACCTTTCTTCGCTGATTTTGTGGAGAACGTCTCCATTTCAAATTCTGTCGGTGAACTTACGTTTTCCATATATCTGTAACACCAAAACGCAAACGCATCGGTTCTCTCTTCTTTTATATGGTGACGAGATTTTATCACAGGATGGTGCCCTAGATAATTGCGAAGCTTGGTGTGACATGTTGATGCGGAGCAATACCGTACATGAATATCTCCAAATTAATAACGAAATCGCCGGCCGGGGTGGCCGAGCGGTTCTAGGCGCTACAGTCTGGAACAGCGCAACTGCTACGGTAGCAGGTTCGAATCCTGCCTCTGACACGGCTGTATGTGATGTCCTTAGGATAGTTAGGTTTAAGTAGTTCTAAGCTCTAGGGGACTGATGACCACTTCAGTTAAGTCCCATAGTGCTCAGAGCCATTTTTGTGAAACGTTACGGCTAAAGTCCTCATGGGGTTCCTGGCTTGTCTCTTACAGCATGGGAACGGCCTTGCCGCAGTGGATACACCGGTTCCCGTCAGATCAGCGAAGTTAAGCGCTGTCGGCCATTTTTCGGAGTGCACTCAGCCTCGTGATGCCAATTGAGGAACTACTCGACCGAATAGTAGCGGTTCCAGTCAAAGAAAACCATCATAACGACTGGAAGAGCGGGCTGCTAACCACACGCCCCTCCTACCCACACATCCTCAGCTGAGGGTGACACGGCGGTGGGCCACATGTGGCCTGATGACGGAGTGCTCTTACAGCACGAAGCGAACGGAACTTTTACATAATGTGTTGGAGTATTAGCAACCATAAGTAAACATGTACACAAGAAACCTCTCCTATCACATCAGTTCTAATTGTCTCACATCCCCCATTACTATGACTAAAGAAGCCGAACTAGATATCGATACCGTCTATTTGCTTATTCAGTTCTACGTGTGTATCATCTAATACTCGTGGAAGGACGAAGTTTTCGTTTGATCAAGAAGTTAGGTTTTGCTGCAAGCCGTTTATGAGGTATTGGTCAGAGATGGCAGAAAGATCTATTCAACGGAGATTTACGAGAATATCTCTCTCACAAAACTCAACGAGTTCCAGCGAGTATAAAGAAAAGATGTAAGCATGCGTTATTTCTGATAATGCAGAATAGTGGTAGCACCTACTGTACCATAATCATTTGGGGAAGATGGGGTGAAGCGGCCAGAACAGAAAAAGTGGCCATTGCATGCTTTTTGCCGTGAACAGTGCTGCACCACGTGACCTGACAAGCTCTAATGCAGACAATCGCTGTTGCCAGTTAATTTGACAGAGGTAGGTTGTTTCGTTATTTTCTACATCTACATCTACATCTATACTCCGCAAGCCACCTCACGATGCGTGGCGGAGGGTACTTTGAGTACCTCTATCGGTTCTGCCGTCTATTCCAGTCTCGTATCGTTCGTGGGAAGAAGGATTGTCGGTATGCCTCTGTGTGGACTCTAATCTCTCTGATTTTATCCTCATGGTCTCTTCGCGAGATATACGTAGGAGGGAGCAATATACTCCTCGGTGAAGGTATGTTCTTGAACCTTCAACAAGCTTCCGTACCGAGCTACTGAGCGTCTCTCTTGCAGAGTCTTCCACTGGAGTCTATCATCTCCGTAACACTTTCGCGATTACTAAATGATCCTGTAACGAAGCGCACTGCTCTCCGTTGGATCTTCTCTATCTCTTCTATCAACCCTATCTGGTATGGATCCCACATTGGTGAGCAGTATTCAAGCAGTGGGCAAACTAGTGTACTGCAACCTACTTCCTTTGTTTTCGGACTGCATTTCCTTAGGATTCTGCCAATGAATCTCAGTCTGGCATCTGCTTTACTGACGATAAATTTTAAATGGTGATAACATTTCAGATCACTCCTAATACCTACTCCCAGATAATTTATGGAATTAACTGCTTCCAGTTGCTGACCTGCTATATTGTAGCTAAATGATAAACGATCTTTCGTTCTGTGTATTTGCAGCACATTACACTTGTCTGCATTGAGATTCAGTTGCCATTCCCTGCACCATGCGTCAATTCGTTGCAGATCCTCCTGCATTTCGGTACAATTTTCCATTGTTACAACCTCTCGATATACTACAGCATCATCCGCAAAAAGCCTCTGTGAACTTCTGATGTTATCCACAAGGTCATTTATGTATATTGTGAGTAGCAACGGTCCTACGACAGTCGCCTGCGGTACACCTGAAATCACTCTTACTTCGGAAAACTTCTCTCCATTGAGAATGACATGCTGCGTTCTGTTATCTAGGAACTCTTCAATCTAATCACACAATTGGTCTGATAGTCTATAAGCTCTTACTTTGTTCATTAAACGACTGTGGAGAAATGTATGAAACGCCTTGCGGAAGTCAAGAAACACGGCATATACCTGTGAACCCATGTCTATGGCCCTCTGAGTCTCGTGGACGAATAGCGCAAGCAAGGTTTCACACGATCGTCTATTCGAAACTCATGGTGATTCCTACAGAGTAGATTTCTAGTCTCCAGAAATAATAATCTGTTTTACTCTCTTTTTCCCAATGCTAGGTAAGCAATTATATTATTCTTTTAACTTCACTTGTAAGTAGGGTAATACTTTTCTGCAAGATCGATGATTAAACATCTTTTGGTAGAGGAACGCAGTTCCTTGTTGTTTCCTTCTGTCTGACAATTTTAACCAACGCCGACATAGCGTATGATCAGATAAAGTGGCCACACTACTCGTCATGGATAAGCGACCACTGTGTTTGTCCCAATAAGAATTAGTTACTGATACATGTCACGCATAATATTACATACCATAATTACTCCGAAACGGTTTTATATACAAAGCAGTCATGTGTCATTCCATCCCTTTGTGACGATTTGGAATTAATTTGTATGATTGAAATCATCTATTCTGTTTTATTTATCCTGACACAAAAATGCGATCGAATCCTGTCTACTGCAGACGCTTAGTTAAATTTCAGATATTCCGGTATAAAGATGCGTAGAAATATGTCCGGAAGTCAGAACAACAAACATGGAGGACTGTTTATCACTGTTAGCATTCAACCGCGATTCTTATACACATATTTTAACAACGCGTTTCAAGAGACACTGCTCTCATCATCAGGTTGTAAAGTCTATGTCATGAAAGTAAACGGACTAAAAAGACAAAATACCATCACAAACAGTTGGGAAGTCCATATAGTAAAACAGAATTAAAAGTATATTGGACTCTGGGTGCTCGTCTTACATTGAACTTGTTGACAAGTCGATGGCCGTCCCATAGCTGCTGTCGCACTGTGCCGGCTCGGGAGCTGTTGTGGACTGACGTGCCTAGGTGTTGTGGCGTGGTTACAGCCGTGTGCTAGAAGGTAACGCTACGCTATTGGGCGCCTTATTTCCTTATTGCATTGGTCTGCCATCGTTAGCCTCTAGCAACTCCGTCAGTGACATGCTACCAACTTAAAGTCGCATACCTACCCTAAAATAATTCTAAAAACCCGCTAAAAAATCTCATATCTTTAAAATTATCTTGTGCATTTAGAATATTGCTTTGTTTCTTTTCATGGATAGCTTTCTCGAATTCCTCTAGTAAATCAAGTTTCCTTCCTTTCTTTTCTACATGCAATATTTCCACGTTATCTTCTATGCTATTAAGGGGATGGCCTGTTTCATATATATGGTTCGCAACAGCTGATTTGTCATAATTTCCTAACCTGAACGCATCTTTATGTTCTTTATACCGGATCGCGAATGATCTTCCTGTCTGCCCTATATATTTTGCATCACAAGTTCTGCACTGAATCTTATAAACTCCCGATCTTTCAAACTTGTTTCTCTTCTCGCCAATATCGTGCTTAAGGCTATACCTCAGACTAATAACCTAACTTTACAACCTGATGATGAGAGCATTGTCTCTTGAAACACGTTGTTAAAATATGTGTATAAGAATCGCGGTTGAAAGCTAACAGTGATAACCAGTATAACGACAAGTGCTACCTCGACCCCATAATGGATTATATTAAAATGGAGGACTGTTGTGGTGGTACTCGCTACGTTACACCCTTAGGTAGGGAAAAGTGGTGACCATGTAAGCTGCTGTGTCCTGCCTACTCGTCGAATATGGGGTGCCGAGGAAATCTGCTTTCTCGGATCGCTAGACAACTATTCAAGCAAACCATATTAATGAATTTTTATTACAGTAATATAGATGATAATAGTTAGCTTTGAGAGTTTTCAATGATGTGCCGCAAGCAATGGTGACACAAAATACGAAATCGCATTCGTATAGGCAATGCCTAATACAAGTGAAATTATACAGTTTCTATGTCGCTGCTGTAGAGCTCGTAGAATGGCGAGTATAACACTGAGCCGCGGCCTGGTGGCGCGGAGCTTATGTTCTCTTTGCCTAGATGATGATGATGATATTTGGTTTGTGGGGCGCTCTGCGCGGTTATAAGCGCCCGTACAAATTCCCAAACTTTGCTCAGCCCAGTCTCGCCACATTCGTGAAAAATGATGAAATGATGAGGACAACACAAACACCCAGTCATCTCGAGGCAGGTGAAAATCTCTGACCCCGCCGGCAATCGAACCCGGGGACTCCGTGCTCGGGAAGCGAGAACGCGACCGCGAGACCACGAGCTGCGGAATCTAGAGGCCGCTGCTGCCTAGAGTGGGGTAAGAGATGGTTCAAACGTCTCTAAGCACTATGAGAGTTATCATCTGAGGTCCTCAGTCCGCTAGACTTAGAACTACTTAAACCTAACTAATCTAAGCACATCACACACAATCATGCCCGAGGCAGGATTCGAACCAGCGACCGTAGCGGCAGCGTTCCGGACTGAAGCGCCTAGAGCCGCTCGGCCACAGCGGCCGGGGGCTAAGAGAAAAATGTAAGTAATTAGTATATAATTTCCTTTTCACTTAAGAATATTTGGTGTGTAACCTTAAGCATGTAGATTCTTGATGTATAAGCTGTTAGTTTCTATTAGTAACAAGGTTTTGGTGAAAACTTTTTTTACTCCTTAAGATGGCCATTTTACAACACCTTCCTCTGCTAAACCAGCAACCACGCACCACCCCCAGCCCCGACCACCATTTCCCAGTTCAGATGTCTGATTACATTACAAGTTAGTTAAAAATTTGATTAAGGGCTCCTTTTTATGTAAAAAAAACTAGTTATTCACGAATCTCAACCTTTATTAGGTCATAGCTTCTTAACTATGTGTCGTACAGTGACATAATTCTAGAGGTGCTTATGGCGGTACGAGCGGCGTTCAGCAAGAAATGCAGCACATTTTCCTTTCTCGGCTGATTTCACAGAATTCGTTGTGCGTGAAATACTCCCGCTTCATCTCCTATGGTTCAATGAAGTTCAGATAGGGGGCGGACCCATAAGCAGCCTACGAAATGGTGTATGTAGCGGAGGGGAGTTCCAGGCAGAGAGATGTCATTAAGATCCTTTTGGCGGCAAACGAGAGCACTGCAGATATTCATAGGCTCTTGTCGAATGGAAACGGAGATCTGGCAGTCAAAAGAAGAGCGGTGATTCGTTTGGCGAGGCGTCTGTCATCATCGCAACCATGTGACGCAAACCTGTCCGATGTCCCTGGTGCCGGCAGGCAGCGTACGACAGATCTCAAATGGTAGTGCTGACTCGCTGAACCAGCGGCTGGAGTACTCTATAAAGTGTGAGCGCGCTGACTTCCTCGCTGATACGTTTTACAAACCGGACACAATTGGAAGGACCAGGCCCCTTTGCTTTTTTCTTTTATCACTCATTTATTAAATCAGAGAAATACACATTTCAAGACTCAATTTAACTACATGAAATATTGCTCCCAGTAAAGGTTAACATAAGCAGTGATAAAACTTAGTTCTATTAAGGGTTTCTGCTGGCAACAGATTTTAAGGAGGCAATAAAAGTTTATACCAATTTAGCTCAAACACGTAGCTAGTGATTGAATCACGACACAGACACTTCATCAATTTCGGTAACATGCCGGCCGAAGTGGCCGCGCGGTTCTGGCGCTGCAGTCTGGAACCGCGAGACCGCTACTGTCGCAGGTTCGAATCCTGCCTCGGGCATGGATGTGTGTGATGTCCTTAGGTTAGTTAGGTTTAACTAGTTCTAGGTTCTAGGGGACTAATGACCTCAGCAGTTGAGTCCCATAGTGCTCAGAGCCATTTGAACCAGCCAATTACTCACTGTAACCAACCAATCAACAGTCTTGCCATTAAATAAGTAGTAGGCCATTTGGAACGAATTAGCAACACCCAGCAACTAGGGCAGTTAATACCAACAGTTTTTAAATGTCTTGCTCCCCATTAAATAAACAAACTTACGGTAATTAAATGAATAACAAATCAAACACACTACGCTCCACTCAAACTCTTCAGTGGAAGCCAAGCGAAATTGAAGATCCCATTAACTGACTAGCACTGAAGTCACACTAAAGCTCATCTCTGTGTTCCCAGACACACATGGGGCAAACTTATACAAGACAAGATTTTGAAGGGAGCACATCAGTAAAACCCGGTAGTGGAGCTAATTCGTGCCACTGAAAATTAAGGTACTAGACCGGGGCACAAGGTGGTATACAGTGAGGTTACATTAGTGCTATACTGCGATCCAAAATATTAATTCAAATGGCCAATTCAAAATTAAGTACACAGAAACCAGCATTAATTAACGAGGAGTGACACCAGATCGCTAGAAGGGATGACAACACCTAATTGAAAAGAGGAATGCCGGAAGCGGCAGTAACATCAAACACCTTCTCAGAGTTTTAACCAGGAGTCACTTGCCACTATGGAAGTAAACATTTAACCATGCACAAGGAAGGAACCCCAAAGAGAAAATTCAAATAAAACCCCAAAAAGATTATAAAGGACAGGGAACCCCAACTATTTAAATTTAAAAGAATTATCTCTTCCCAAAGGCAGTGTAAACGCGAAGGTCACACTTAAGAGGCCGCCAAAATTGGTTACAAATGGTCTTATACATTTGCTCCTTTTCTTTAAAGAGACACAAGGCTGCTTAACTTCTGCTGGCTTCTGCTGGACGTCCGGTATGGCTCGTGTAGGATACACCAGGCAGCAAGCCAAGCTAGGCGGTCGCAAGGCACGGCGACCAAAATAGGAGAGCAGACAGGAAACATATCCTCCATGCTGAACCGGCAGACCGCGTACAACCAACTCCACATAAACGTGGTTGCTTCCACTTCGTACCTCGTAGCGTCTCAGCAGGTAGCCCGAACAAACGTCAACTGCCACTCGCCCCGCGAATACGGAACACAACAAGGCAAGCAAAGATAAGAAACATCGAAGAATCGATAATGGACATCCAAGAGACTGGCGCGTCAGTAACGAGCGCCACGGCTTACTCGCTACTTAATAGAAGACCGTAAAGAGCAACGAAGGACCATCTATGAGCAATTTCTTGCGCGTTACGATCCTGATAGTGATAATTCTCTGTCGAACATCGTCACAGGCGATTTAACATGGGTTCATCACTTCAAATAGTAATTCGTTGAGTGGCGCCACAACTCTTTTCCTTATAATATAGGTAAATTTTACGATGGTTTATCACGACAGTTAGGACGAAATGTTGCGACCGGTAAAACAGGAAGAAAAGAACAGTAAGGAGATGAAAATGTACAATCGTAACAGCGAGCCAGGGAGATGAAAGGTCTTATGTACAGGCCCGACCGATATCTACAACACTCTCACTGCGGGCGCAATTCGGCGCTGTCGCTATGGAACAGTAGCGGCCGCTGCATTCGGGCGGGCCTTTGTGCTTTGTGTCAGGAGCATGCCATTATCCAAAGGAGCGCCGTAAACCTTTCACAAAATTACGCCGCCCGAATATTCATTCCACCGCGGCAGGGGACCGCCTGTTTTTGCTGTGAAACTGTTTCGCGAATGGACGGTAGCGACACCGCAAAACGAGCGCGTACTAGACGCGGTCTCTATATCTCTGCACAGTAGAGTCCGCCGCCACGCCCTGCCGCGGTGGGGCCGTCGTCAAAGCACCGCCGGCGGGGCTCTGTTCGCTTTTACTCGCAGTGATATGGAGTCCCCACTCTCCGTTTTTAGCAAATCACGTGGTTGCCAGGGCACACTGATTTACAGTCTCCTCACAGTGCTGTGATTTTTAGTAAGAGGTTCAGTCAGAAAGTAGTTCCTTTCTTTTATTATTTTTTACATGAAAAATAAATGACATGTAGGCTACACCTACGCCTGTAACTTCACAATATGATTACCATCTTTGACCACATTTCTCTGTTTACACACGTTTCTCTTGACAGGATTTATTTATGATTTATTTATGATAATAAATTATGAAATCAGTTATAAAGTCAACGCCAATATACAGGGTAACTCAAAAAGAATACCACAACTTTAGGAATTTAAAACTCTGCAACGACAAAAGGCAGAGCTAAGCACTATCTGTCGGCGAATTAAGGGAGCTATAAAGTTTCATTTAGTTGTATATTTGTTCGCTTGAGGCGCTGTTGACTAGGCGTCAGAGTCAGTTGATGCTAAGATGGCGACCGCTCAACAGAAAGCTTTATGTGTTATTGAGTACGGCAGAAGTGAATCGACGACAGTTGTTCAGCGTGCATTTCGAACGAAGTATGGTGTTAAACCTCCTGATAAGTGGTGTATTAAACGTTGGTATAAACAGTTCACAGAGAATGGGTGTTTGTGCAAAGGGAAAAGTTCTGGGCGGCCGAGAACGAGTAATGAAAATGTAGCACGCATCCAGCAAGCGTTTGTTCGCAGCCCAGGATAATCGACTTGCAGAGCTAGCAGAGAGCTGCAAATTCCGCAATCAACTGTACGGAGAGTCCTACGAAAAAGGTTAGTTATGAAACCTTATCGTCTGAAATTGGCTCAAGCACTGTCTGCAGCTGATAAGATTAAAAGAATCGATTTCTGTGATTTTATCCTTGCTCAAATGGAAACAGATGAATCTTTCGCTTCAAAGATTGTGTTTAGTGATGAAGCAACTTTCCACACTAACGGGAAAGTCAACCGTCACGATGTCTGCATATGGGGCACTGAGAATCCGCGGGAAACAACTCAGTATGAACGTGACTCGCCTAAGGTGAACGTTTTCTGTGCCATTTCAGCCAATAAAGTTTTTGGTCCCTTTTTCTTCGAAGGTGCTACTGTAACTGGACTACAGTATCTGGAGAAGTTAGAGAATTGGCTGTTCCCTCAGCTCGAATAAGAAGCACAACAATTCATATTTCAGCAGGATGGAGCGCCACCACATTGGCACTTATCTGTCCGTAACTACCTGAACGTCAACTACCCGAGGCGATGGATCGGCCGCCAGGCAGCCCGTGACAGAGCACTTCATCACTGGCCTCCAAGAAGCCCTGATCTTACCCCCTGCCATTTTTTCTTATGGGGGTATGTTAAGGATATGGTGTTTCGGCCACCTCTCCCAGCCACCATTGATGATTTGAAACGAGAAATAACAGCAGCTATCCCAACTGTTACGCCTGATATGCTGCAGAGAGTGTGGAACGAGTTGGAGTATCGGGTTGATATTGCTCGAGTGTCTGGAGGGGGCCATATTGAACATCTCTGAACTTGTTTTTGAGTGAAAAAAAACCTTTTTAGATACTCTTTGTAATGATGTATAACAGAAGGTTATATTATGTTTCTTTCATTAAATACACATTTTTAAAGTTGTGATATTCTTTTTGAATCACCCTGTATTTGACGATGTTGGCGCTGATTTCGTGTTTAGCATTTGACGATGCCACTATGGCTCCAGTATATTATGACATGTTTGTATAAAACAAACCTGATGATGGTCATTAGAGACCAAAACCTGTAGTCTGACGACAAAAAGTTGTGGCCATAGGCGTAAATTAATGGAAATTTTTTTCTATATTCGGGTTACTGTTCAATTAGCAACCATGTCGCAGCTTGTGAAATCAGATATAGCTGTAAAAATATTTTCTTCTAAAACGGAAAGCACAACCTCGTTTCAGGACCTGTGTACCAACTTCAGACGCATCTGCAAAATTATGCATCGGTAGTAACACCATTCACATTGTTAACATAAGGAAAGCTAAACAGAACAGAACCAGCAGAAATTCTCAGTGTACATACACTAAAGTAAGAGTCCATAAAGGATAGATGATTGACGTTAAAATAGATAGAACATGTTAAAATAAGGCATCCTTGGTACATAGCATGTAACAAGATATCCTCTTGATTCCTAGGTCGGCCAGAAAGTCTCTCGCAGAGGCGGACCTACGTAAATGCGCAAATATCCCCAGAACCGAAATCATCGATGATGGCTTGACATCCTAAACCAATTTAGAAAATTTTTTCTTGTTCAGGGTTAAGGGCGTGACTCACATGGATCCACATGGAGATGGATAGGCCATCTTTCGAACACTGAAACGTCCAAGAAAGGGGGTTATATGTACACTGTACGCCAGCAGTCATATGTGAGAACACAATGTAATCCCCTGAGTAAACTTTGCCACTCACCAGTGCTCTCTACAAACCCAATAGAGCCGTACACATAGTTGAAAAGTCAGCGAAAGGGGACATGTAACTGTAGCGTAAGTGAGTAGACTGCTTATGGCATCTGTCGGTCAAAATTGGAATGAATCCTACTGTCAAAAACATGTGTAACAAACCAAAAATTATCTCCATCTGCAGTGAAAGCTAACTTCACTCATATGCCAGCGAGGCACTAATTGCAGATAACCGCATCTGCACGCAAATACAATGCAAACCAACCAATAGCATCCAACCAAATGAACTCACATAATTCCTTTAACGCCAGTCAAGAATTCATATACAACGCTTAGATAGCATAGCCCCAAATTACCACTTGATACCTATAGAAAAGGGTGAAACAACTAATGCGAAGGGAAAGAAACTTATAAAACACGTATGCCGTACCAGCAATTACAGCAGCAGAAGCTAACAGTAAGTTGGACTAACACAGGAACAAGAGCACATATACCAGTACAGAAAAAGTCACGAACCTACTTTCTCAGCCGCTAGGGCACAGGGTGGTTCAAGGTCTCCATACCTTCTAAGTGATGTCCCTGCCTGCCGGTGGTTCGAGTCCTCCCTCAGGCATGGGTGTGTATGTTGTTCTTAGCATTAAGTTAGTTAAAGTAGTGTGTAAGTCAAGGGACCGATGATCTCATTAGTTTGGTCCCGTACACATTTGATGTCCCTGATGATCTACTGTGGGTGGAGCGAACAGTTGGTTGTCTGAAGGGGCCAGGTCATGGCTGTATGGTGGAAGGTGCAAGACTTACCAGACAATTTCTGCAATTTTGCCAGTGCTAAGGTGACTAGTGTGTTGTCTTGCATGTGCTTCGTAATGGTTACAACGAGAAAATAATACGAACAGTTGACTTACTTAACCACATCATCTATCTCTTCTGTGTTACTACAAATTACGTGTTAATGCTCTCCATTAGGTCTTCGAATCCATTACAGGCAAGGTGCCTAGTTGCCTTCCAGTCCTCAGTGAAATGAACAGAGTTCTGTCAGTTTTGCCCAACCTGAAGTCTTCTAAAGAAGTCTTTGCGCAGAAAGCGTAAGTACGTTGTCTTCAGGCTGTAATGAACTGTTAAGCGAGGAAGTGACATTACGTAAATAACTTGTGTGTTTACTAAAAAAGGGACGCAGAGTAAGAGAAACTGCAAGTTACAAACTAGTCCATTGTCTTTTGAACGAGTGACACGTTATTGATGTAGTACAAAGTTTATCTTACAGCACCAGCAACTGATTCCATGTTACGGGTTCTTAAATTGTTCTAGTTGATTATTCTCGTACAAAATTAAGATTGGACTGACAACGCTAGACAATACAGGTGTCCACCGTGACTGCCCCTTTCCGATATGATTAATACTTTACAGAATTTACATGAAGTTGAAACATATTGTGCAGGACAGACCATATGTCTGTCTCCCATGAGTGCCTCTTCCGGCCTCATTATGTAACACAGCTACTTCACTCGGGAACCAGATGTAGGCGGAGCTCCGAAGACAGCCAAAAAGCTTCGTTTGTCTCTTCGTTTAGCATTTGTATTTAGTTTTTCTTGTAATTCTGACTTGCCAAGTATGTATGCGATAACTTGCTACTTAGAGATACCTACTGCCGAATGTTGAACAAGTTTAAAACACTATTATTAACATATTACTAAAATAAAGTTAGCGTTTTGGTGCGCAGAAGTCGAACGTATCAGTCAATCACACTGATAGACAACAATTCTGGATGTCTTTCTCACCAGAAAGATACCATCTGCTATTACTACCTCACACCAATGAGTACGTCATATGCATAATGCTGGAACCTCTACTGCTATGAGAAAATAATCTTCGAGCTAGATATGATAGCTACTAAATCCAAAAATGTCACAGAGATTTCACATACTGGATAGAATTTATTGTGCAACATGTCCCTAAAAAATCCATCACAGTCATACCCTCTGAAACCAAAAAGACCGTCGCTATAAACTTCCCCGCACAATGAACTGTTTTCAGTTTTTCGCTTTTGATTCCATTCCATAGACTACCTGTTGGATCCAGGTTCAAAAACGATTACTAATTGAAGCCATAAAGTCTGTAAATGAGTCCACCCATCACAATTTGACACCTTATTTTTAGAAGTCCGCCTTGATCACACAGATTTCTTACACTTTATTACCGGTTTCGGCTAATAGATGATTTAAATATTCTGATGTGAATCGTCGCCAAGTTAAACATGTGTACTCACATGCTAATTGCCATCTTCAGATGATCAAAATATTCTGATGTAAATCATTACCAAATTAAACACATGTTTAACTTGACGATGATTTACATCAGAATATTTCAATCGTCTGAAAATGGCAATTACCCGAAACCGGTAATAAAGAGTATGAAATCAGTGCGATCAAGACGGACTTGTAAAAATAAAGTGTCAAAAACAATTATCCCAAGTATAGTCTCCTGTCATAGTTTTCTCGAGGATACCATACCTCGCAACACTGAAGCGCTGCAACAGGTTGGATGTACTTCTCTTCCGTTGCTCTTTATTCTAGTATGTCAAGATTTTCGGTACCCAGCGAGTACAAACCTTACATTATCCCAGTTTCACAATCCAGTTACCATACCCTTGGCGACGGATAAAAAATGTGTGAGAATTCCTAATGGAGCAAACGTCTGAGGCCATCAGTCCCTAGACTTACACACTACTTAAACTAACTTACGCTAAGAACAACACACACACACAGACCCGAGGGAGGACTCGAACCTCCGGTGGGAGGGGCCGCTCAGTCCTTGACATTGAGCCTCAAACAGCGCGGCCATGTCGCGCGGCTATCGATGGATAACAGGCTACTCAGTTTATCTGTTGTGTTCCCGAGCAGTTGTCGCAGGTGTTGTGGTCGGTACACTGAACGTTGCGTGGAGTCACTTCTGTCGCTGCATTCAGCTCTGCGTTGCCTCAGCCAAATGCTTTCGTTCTTCTGCTTCACTGCGCAGACTGACTGTCCCGACATCAACTGTAGCATCCCCAAACACATTCTCAGCCTTTCGTGGATGCTATTGGGACTTAGACCTTCCTTAGAAAGGAAATCAATCACAGAACACTGTCTTATAACCATCTCGATCATATTCTACGTCATCTGTTGATGAGGGACTCTGTTACTGGAATGGATAGTACAAGATGGTTTGCGAAAATGCATCATATTCGTGATTACTACGTTACCAACGTAACATCTGAAATTGGAGGTAATTTATAGTGAATTAGCTGCAACCACTCTCTTTTACAGGCATTTATCTTTCGACGACAATTGAAGATTTTACATTTGTTGATGTGTCATGATTATTGTTTCTTTTCTAACGGGGCTACAAAGTTCTGGTATAGAAGTTTTTAATACAGTTATTCTAAAAAGTCGTAAGTAAGAAATCAATGTTCGGAGTGAACGTGAAATGGAGGTACTCACAAAAAGGCATGTTTTGAGGTATAATTTATCATGGCTCGTTCCGAAAGGGATACTTTTCATATCGGTGCCTTACCCCATTGACATTAACGTCACCCACACTGTAGTTCTGATTGATTGCGCTAGGATTGCTACTGTCGCGTCACGTCATGAGGTGGCCCACGAGCTTAAGTGCACTGGTATCCAAAGTTCCAGGATGGGCCGGAGATTTTCTCCCCTCAGGGACTGGGCGTTGTGTTGTCCTCCTCATCATCATCTCATCTCTATCCACACGTAAGTCGCCGAAGTGGCGTCAGCTCGAAAAACTTGCACCAGGCGAACGGTCTACCCGACGGGAGGCTGTAGCCACACTACATTACCATTTTACCATCCGTTTGTAGTAGTCGGATTCCGGAGCATGAAGTAATGTTACTGTGTGACATTGGTAATACTGCTGTCACATTGGTAATATGGTTTGTTTATTGTGTCAAAGTACTCGGTTTCTAACATTTCGCTTATATCAGAGACCTACTTGCTTTGATCCTGTTATATTGCTATTCAGAAATGCTGTGTAAATGACTAAATCGAATGAGTGTATCATTAAGGAAGTAGCAAAGTGCTATTTCATCACTGACACCGCTGTTGTGCTTTATTTCGTTTGTATTTTTTAGCCTATAGTCTTAAAATGAAGTGCAAAAACTGGTCTTCATTACACACCGAAGATTATTAACTTCATTTCGTAACAAATCTAAAGCTGCTCAGGTTTACTCATAGTGCATTTGAGGTGTATATATGGCTGTACAATATTGATACTAGAATATTGTTAAATAATCCTAACATACATGATCGAGGGGTTGACATATTATTTACCGTACTCACATTACTTACCTACACTTCGCGTTGAATAACATGTGAATTTCATATCTCGTTTGCCAATTAAATCCACCTCACCCCTCTTCTTTCACCACCTTCCACGACCAGTGAATAGGACGGCTGCGGTTGTCGTTCTGCTGAACAGTACTTGGCGTTCGGGCTTTGGGCGGCTGAGTAGGACGGAGAGAGTGACGAGCAATCTGTGCGGGCAAATTTGAAAGCTGTACATCATGTCATCAATCCGTAGTAACACAGATGTGGCCCAAATTTTCGCAAGGGGGTGATTGCTGGGGCTGAACTCTTGCAGGTGTGCTTTGTTCTCCTTGAGGGTATGAGGTCGAGTTAGTGATGTTTCATTGTAAGATCACGACTCTGTGACCAATGCATACCTGCAGTTCGGAGAGCTTTATATGGTTTGTGAAACGTTGACGATATTTCTTTTCAGCCTGGCAGTGAACAGGAATTACGTTGTAAACAACCAGAATTTGTACGTCATTCCTGCAGGCGTACTCATAACTGCACTACATCGTTTTACCGTCTGTGGTATTATGTGAAAAAGTTTGCGTAACAAAGAGAAATAATGGCATTCCATTTAAACTTCGCAACTCATTATTTCAGTAAGAGAGTGCCTTAGGGTGCTTCTCTGTAGTTTTATGAAAGCTTCAGAGGAGAAGCAGCGGACTCAGGGTCTACGTGATGCCTATGTGCCGGGACACCGACAGCACTTGGTGGACGTTTTAGAGTACCTTTATTTTGATTTGACGCAGTAATACACAACCATGCTCCCTTTAGACGTCTTGTACAGCCTGTTCCATACCATTTTGGAAAGATAGACAAGGGAACAGCTCTCGCACAGACGACAAACTCTCTTCATATTCAATTACGAACGATATTTATGTTTGCGAGGATCTCTGTAAGCCGTCACCAAAGAAAATCGTTAAGACTACATCAGCTCCCCGGAAAAATCTTTGCCTTCCTGTAGTTCCCGTAGTTTTTTCAGTAGGCTCCTGTTATCTGTGGACCAACCAAGTAGCCTCCTATTTTCGGCTTAGTAAATACACCTGCCACTCCTGGTTGTGAACAGAGGACATACCCTGCCAGTAAGTACAGGAAACAAACCTAACATGTATAGGCTGAAAATATTTCAGCCAGTGCTTCAGTAGCTGAAAAATGAGCCAACTAATTGCCGTTGCCATGAGTCTGATTTGACATAATTTCGAAATTAAAATTTCTATCAGAACAGTGTTTCTTACAGGAACTAGCTGACTACCTGTCATAGCTCGGGTATTTATTCCAGAGTTCTATTAGTACACCCCTTCCTTCGTCTCTCTTTGTTCCCCCTCCTTCTCCTCTCTCTGTCCTCTAGCCACTCTCTCTTCTCACCTCCACCACCAACCACTCCCTCTCCATCTCCTGCCGTTACTATGTCTATCTCCTCCTGCCCTCTATCTGTCCAGCTGCTAATCAATCGTCTGATCCTGTCCCCTTTCTCTGCCCCCATCTCCTCCGTCCCCTCTTTTTCCCAGTCTCCTCCTACACCGCTGTCCATCACTTCCTCCCCCTCTACCTGTCCATCTTCTACTCTGCCTGTCCCTGATCACCTCCTTTTTCCACTTATATCCTCCTTCCCATCAATCTCCTCCTGTTTCCCTGTCTGTTTCCTCGTCCCCTCGAGCTGTTCATCTCCTCCTCCCCTATCTCGCTCCCTCGGCCTGTGTTCACCTCCAGCTCTTTCATTTTTCTGTCAATATCCTGCTCCCCCTATCTCTGCCGTCTTCCTTCTATCTGCGCTTATCTGCTCCCCTGTCCATCTCCACATCCTCCGTTCTTGGTCCACGTTGTCACACTCACCCCAGTATGAGGCTGGCGCTTCTTACTCCCAGTGTTTTTTTCTAGCTTGAACATGTGTACCAGTTTTGACTGAAATCTTTCCAGGGGTTTAGGTTGAACGTTCTTTGCCCTTACGCCCATGTCAAATATATTTCACACGTATTCGTACACATATTTTACCAGCATGACTAGCCAATTTCGCCCTGCAGTTTCATTTTCACGCAGTTCAGTGTTTATAACGTATCTGCTAAACCACGCACTGTACAACGTTACAGTTTTACAGTTACATTCAGTGCTACATGCGTCTACTATCCGCGGATTGTGTTATGTAGAGAGTTAATATTACAGAATTAACAAATTAAAACGTAATCCAAGATGCGGCAGTTTCTCGGGCATCTTAGGGGCTACGACGTCTTATCTCCTGAACTAGGAGTCGTACAATGATATATTTTTGTAGGTACCCTCACTGGCATACGTGGGTACCGCCTGCGAAAAGTGTTGCGAGCAGAGTTAGTAGCACCGAAGTTATAAACTTAAGTGTCTCGGATGATGCGGTTGTTTTACTAGCATTCAGTATGTATGACGTCATATCTCCTGAACCGGAGCCAAGGAGATATACAGCTCTACAATGAACTTGTGACGTCACAGTAACAGCATTGCCCGCCCACTTCAGGAACGTTCGGCTCCTGCAGGGTCCACGGAAATTCAATATTTAATTGATAAGTTCATTATACATCTTAATTTTGTCGTATGCTATCGGGAACTTATATCCCTTGACACGCACAGTTAACAACTGCTAAACTCGTCTAAAATAGTTACTCGTTCCCCGTTGCAGACTCCTGAGTCTTGCAGTGTAACATCCTGTGACATACGCGCCACTGCCAGTCTTTCTCGTGGGCCTCGCCCCAAAGTAACAAGGAGCGGGGGTCAGGAAGTTGGGATCATAAATTTACTTCAAACTTTGTACACATTTAATACACCGTTAAAAAACAAAGTAAGGTGTACTACCCTTGATATTTCGGGAAAATCGCAAGAAAATTTCTACGTGTATGTTATGTAACAATTGTATCCGTGCTTAGTGGTTAGACTTCATGACAGTCGTGTGGATCCGGCACGGTAGCTCAGCGCGTGAGTGAATGGATCAACGACGTACTTCAACAGGTGTCATGGGACGTTCGCCCTAAAAAAATGCAGCACACAGTAACGAACAAAATATGATAAAAAAAAGTGGTTAGCGTTCGAGATACGTAAGCCGAACATGTTGTTGTTGTTGTGGCCTTCAGTCCTGAGACTGGTTTGATGCAGCTCTCCATGCTACTATATTCTGTGCAAGCTTCTTCATCTCCCAGTACTTACAACCTACATCATTCTGGATCTGCTTAATGTATTCATCTCTTGGTCTAGCGCTACGATTTTTACCCTCTACGCTGCCCTCCAATACTAAATTGGTGATCCGTTGATGCCTCAGAACATGTCCTACCAACCGATCCCTTCTTCTAGTCAAGTTGTGCCACAAACTTCTCTTCTCCCCAATCCTATTCAACACCTCCTCATTAGTTATGTGATCTACCCATCTAATCTTCAGCATTCTTCTGTAGCACCACATTTCGAAAGCTTCTATTCTCTTCTTGTCTAAACTATTTATCGTCCACGTTTCACTTGCATATATAGCTACACTCCATACAAATACTTTCAGAAACGACTTCCTGACACTTAAATCTATACTCGATGTTAACAAATTTCTCTTCTTCAGAAACGCTTTCCTTGCCATTGCCAGTCTACATTTTATATCCTCTCTACTTCGACCATAATCAGTTATTTTGCTCCCCAAATAGGAAAACTCCTTTACTACTTTAAGTGTCTCATTTCCTAATCCAATACCCTCAGCATCACCCGACTTAATTCGACTACATTCCATTATTCTCGTTTTGCTTTTGTTGATGTTCATCTTATATCCTCCTTTCAAGACACTGTCCATTCCGTTCAACTGCTCTTCCAAGTCCTTTGCTGTCTCTCACAGAATTACAATGTCATCGGCGAACCTCAAAGTTTTTATTTCTTCTCCATGGATTTTAATACCTACTCCGAATTTTTCTTTTGTTTCCTTTACTGCTTGCTCAATATACAAATTGAATAACATCGGGGAGAGGCTACAATCCTGTCTCACTCCCTTCCCAACCCTCTGCTTCCCTTTCATGCCTCTCAACTCTTATAACTGCCATTTGGTTTCCATACAAATTGTAAATAGCCTTTCGCTCCCTGTATTTTACCCCTGCCACCTTCAGAATTTGAAAGAGAGTATTCCAGTGAACATTGTCAAAAGCTTTCTCTAAGTCTACAAATGCTAGAAACGTAGGTTTGCCTTTCCTTAATCTTTCTTCTAAGGTAAGTCGTAAGGTCAGCATTGCCTCACGTGTTCCAGCGTTTCTACGGAATCCAAACTGATCTTCCCCGAGGTTGGCTTCTACTAGTTTTTCCATTCGTCTGTAAATAATTCATGTTAGTATTTTGCAGCTGTGGCTTATTAAACTGATTGTTCGGTAATTCTCACATCTGTCAATACCTGCTTTCTTTGGGATTGGAATTATTATATTCTTCTTGAAGTCTGAGGGTATTTCGCCTGTCTCATACATCTTGCTCACCAGATGGTAGAGTTTTGTCAGGACTGGCTCTCCCAAGGCCACCAGTAGTTCTAATGGAATGTTGTCTTCTCCCGGGGCCTTGTTTCGACCCATGTCTTTCAGTGCTCTGTCAAACTCTTCACGCAGTATCGTATCTCCCATTTCATCTTCATCTATATCCTCTTCCATTTCCATCATATTGTTCACAAGTACATTGCCCTTGTATAGACCCTCTATATACTCCTTCCACCTTTCTGCTTTCCCTTCTTTGCTTAGAACTGGGTTTCCATCTGACCTCTTAATATTCATACAAGTGGTTCTCTTTTCTCCAAAGGTCTCTTTAATTATCCTGTAGGCAGTTTCTATCTTACCCCTAGTGAGATAAGCCTCTACATCCTTACATTTATCCTGTAGCCATCCCTGCTTAGCCATTTTGCACTTCCTGTCGATCTCATTTTTGAGACGTTTGTATTCCTTTTTGCCTGCTTCATTTACGGCATTTTTATATTTTCTCCTTTCATCAATTAAATTCAATATTTCTTCTGTTACCCAAGGATTCTGCTAGCCCTCGTCTTTTTACCTAGTAGGTCCTCTGCTGCCTTCAGTACTTCATCCCTCAAAGCTACCCATTCTTCTTCTACTGTATTTCTTTCCCCCATTCCTGCCATTTGTTCCCTTACGCTCTCCCTCAAACTCTGTACAGCCTCTGGTTTAGTCAGTTTATCGAGGTCCCATCTCTTTAAATTCCCACCCCTTTGCAGTTTCTTCAGTTTTAATCTACAGTTCATAACCAATAGATTGTGGTCAGAGTCCACATCTGCCCCTGGAAATGTTTTACAATTTAAAACCTGGTTCCTAAATCTCTGTCTTACCATTATATAATCTATATGATACCTTCTAGTATATCTAGGATTCTTCCATGTATACAACCTTATTTTATGATTCTTGAACCAAGTGTTAGCTATGATTAAGTTGTGCTCTGTGCAAAATTCTACCAGGCGGCTTCCTCTTTCATTTCTTAGCCCCAATCCATATTCACCTACTACGTTTCCTTCTCTCCCTTTTCCTACTACCGAATTCCAGTCACCCATGACTATTAAATTTTCGTCTCCCTTCACTATCTGAATAATTTCTTTTATTTTGTCATACATGCCGAACATGTACGAGGCGGCAATTTGACTCCCATTCAAACTTAATTTCTAATCTATGTTTTTTTAATCACTGCTCACATTATTTAATTTATATAACATTTCAGAGGTAATTGTTATATCCTAGCCAGTAATGCCACCCGAGCCCGCTGCCAAAAGGTTGGCAGCATCAAAGTCCGGTCGCCGTCCGCATAAGCAGCGCCAGCGAGACAGGAAATCGCCGCAAGTCTGCGCGCGCCACCGCTGGCTTCTGGTTTCTTAAGCGCTGGAGTCGCGAGCGCTAGGACAGTTCTGTATTCGCCGCTCAGTTGTATACTCGCCACCGAATTGTCTACTTGCTAGTCAGTTGTGTGTTCATCGCGGCAGAGTTGTTGTTTGTCGTCAGCCGACGCTGACCTAGCCGCTCCGACTCGAACTAGACAGATCTCTGTAGACACGGAGTTCACTATTGTGTTTCTGTATCTTCGTCAATAAAGATAAGCACCGACTTTTATTTAATCAGAGTGTTTGGGTTTTCATCTTTCTGTTCACTGTTCCAGCGGACCGGTCGGCCCGCTGTTAAATGTGTGGCGGTGACTTCGTAAGCCGTTTCTACAGCGAATTGTTTGTCGCTACGAACGCCGCCACAAAAGTAATATAATTTTTAAAAAATCACTTGTATTTCATGACATTTTTGTGAATTTCGTGTTATTTTACTGCTTACTATTTTCAATTAAATGTAATTATTAGAACAGACGTATTTACAACTATCAACAAATAAATGTCGAGACGCGTAGAGTTTTCCTGAAAATGTATGCCTGTCGTAATTTGCGAAATCCGCTGTACATGCCGTTTGATGAGGTACACGGAACTACTTCACCTCGACTTTCGAGCTGCAGACGCAGAGGCAGGCCTCATTTGGTAGTTAACCTGCGCAGCGGTGAGACGTTGCTAATGTAGCAGGAACGAACAGCGAGGGTGCCAATTCTTTTATATCACAGAATTTACAGTTGTACTACAGAAATGAAGGTTTGAGCGGGAGTCGAACCGCCGCTTCATACACGTTCGCCTGACGAAGCTGGAACGCTAACCACTTGACCACCATGAACGCTGACCTCTAGCACCTACGCACAGTACATTAGTTACATAATAGAAGCGTAAAACGTCTCCTGCACCTTCGTCGGAATTGCTTGAGTAGCTCCCTGCACATATTATTGTTTTAATGGCCCGCCAAAGGTGTACAAATTTTGAAATAAATCCGTGATCCCAGCGTCGTGGCCTTCCCCTTGTAAGTGGTCTTCAAATAATGTAATTTTTCTGATACATTCAGTGTCATATGTGAATACTGTCTGCAGCATGTTTCACGAATACAATTAGTAGTAAAGAAGTAATAAGTTGAAACGTCATGCTGCATATGGCAGATTTACTGGATGAACAGTGAAAATGTAGTAATGGATAAACTTTTCTCCTTTCATCATTTTACAGGTGTCATCAGCGAGAATTTGTTTCGTGAAAGTTTGAAATTCTATGTAAAGCTTTTTGCAAGTTGCGGAGGGGCGGGGTTGGTCGTCTTCCTTCTCTCTCTGAATTATCGGAAGTCCACCTTCCTCGACATTCCTACCTTCCGACGTACCTTCACTCTGTAGTAGCAGACACGTGCTAGGCAGTGTAAAGCAGCGTTGATGAAACTACTACCTAACACATACCACACAGAGGCCGCATAACTCCAGTTGACAGTCAGTTCATGAAAGTTGATATTTAAAAAATCAGGCGTTCGGAGGGTGCACTATACTTGCAGAAAGCATTTAAAATTTAGATTGAATCTGCTTTTTATTCATATAGAACCACATGAAATGGATATCAAGGCCGTATTTAATATGATAATCTTTATCCTTCAAAATTCACTGTCTGTACCACACATTGTCACTCGAAAAGCATCCAGAATTTTTGCAAGTCCGACCCGACAAACTTTCAGAATCTAATAGTCACAGAACCACGACTCTCCGTTGGTTAGACATTCGGTAGTTTCAGTAATCATCTTAGTAAGAAGTGCTCGCCAAAGTATTTCGTACAGAGCACTAAATATGCCACGCAGAATTTTTACTACGACCAGAAAGTTCATAGGCTCATAAAACTCCAACTATTTAATTTAGAAACACCTAACTTTCATTAAAATGTTCGTAACTCCAGTCGCTTCAGTCGCGACACGTTGTAACCGACATTAACTTACTAGTCCTTCATTTTACAGACTATTTTCACGGAGCTATCTAAGATGATGTTATCCGTTGGCAGGTTACCAAGCGACTAACTCGAGCACCACTACCCTCTACCCACCTCACTATATTCGCTCAGGAATAGTTTAACTCTGATTAGCTGTTGATCTAAACGACCAATCAGAAAGTTCTTTCCAGATTATTCTCGCGGCAAAACTTGCATTATCCTATCACTAACCTGATAGTAATTAATTTCATAAAACTTCAGTTTCTATTATATTGTTTAATCAAAATAAGCAAAGTTCAAAATGTTCTTCACATTGATAAATAAACGTATTCCGGCCCTAAAGTTTCATTCTGGCTGCTTATATACAAAAGCAAGCTCATACAGTCAAACGTCATCTGAATCGTGGTTGCACCGTAACTTTTGCACCGTTCGTTTGTACAAGGTCTTACGTAAAATGACGTATAAAGTTTTAACTTATGTCCCATATACACTCTCTCAATCGTTGTCATGCACTCACACAGCAAAATTATAAGCAAATAATAATTTTGAGCGATTTCTCTATTACATAACATACAGTACCCAAAGTTTTGAAAACACAATTCTAATTAATTGATTTTATGCACTTAATAACAAAAGGCTGTGTACTAAATTTGAACAAAATCGAATAATAACTAATATGGATTATTTAGATTCGTAGGGGTATGAATTTTCGTACCGACTGAATGTTACTCCATGCAGTTCTCACTGCAGGCAGCGTGAGCTGCGTTAGGAGCAAAGAGAGAGAAAAAAAAGGTAGTCATCCTGAAGCCACCGTACCAAACGGCTGCTTACCTTACTGCAACGAATGTC
This sequence comes from Schistocerca piceifrons, assembly GCF_021461385.2. NCBI lineage: Eukaryota > Metazoa > Arthropoda > Insecta > Orthoptera > Acrididae > Schistocerca > Schistocerca piceifrons. Next base: position 124,529,511 of record NC_060146.1, read on the forward strand.
ATCTCATAATAACTTGCTACGTTACAAAGTCTCTAAGCGCGCACTTCATCAAATGACTAAATTATGGATTCCCTACTTCGTGGCCTACACTGTTTTCTCGCGCCCATCCCTCTCATATGTGGATAGTTCTCAGCCACACAGTGATTTTTTCCATACAGTAAATGGTATGTGCACCAAGTGTGGCTGAAATTGGTCCAGTGGTTTAGGAGGAGAAGTGGAACATACATACACACATACATTACGAGGGGCTGGGAACTGACACGTCACAATTGCTCGCAGCGTCGTCAGCCTTCAGTCCTCGTTTTGTGCTGAGAACTGACTGTGTAAATCTTTTAGGGCAGAATCATCATTTCCTCTGACACTAGGTATCCGTCAGTGAAGGTATGCAGTATGACGTCATCCACATGTGATGCCACACTCGAATGTCAAACATACTCCCCAGTACGGCACAATCACGTGCCACGTCCAGATATTCCAGCCGGAGGATGCTATCTATGCGCTGGAGCAGCTATCGGCAAACTGAGCGCCCCGATCGCTGTGCGGGTGGTGGGCTACGTTCCAGCGGAGGGGTCGGCCATTGTACGTGGCGGCAGAGCGCCGCCGCGGCTGGAGCGATAACGCGGCCCGGAGATCACAGGCCGTGACGTCAGGTCGATACCACCGGTCCAGAGCCTGGAGTCTGCTGGAGCGGGCCACCCGTGGCATTCTGCTCGCCGTAATCCACTCCGTCCGCGTCAAACGCACCGGCACTGTAGAGCAGGCGGCGGGAGACCGGCGCGTCGATTCGCCAGCTCCGCTGATGCACGTCATTAGCGAGCGGAACAGAGCGAGCTCCAACGGAGGCGGACAGGGCAGATAGCTCGTAACAGCCCAGTCGTAACTGAGAGCGTACTATAGGTCAAAGGCAATAAAGGAGGAATCAAAAAGGAAGAACATAGTGAAAGGAGTCTACCAGGGCACATTTTTATGTGGCACCCGAATATGATTTTATAATGTACGTCTTTGATAGGCATTATATCGCTGTCTGCGTAAGACCGGAGACCCAGAGATACTGCTTCTGGTCTCAGATTATTGTAGCGTTGGAGTAAGAGGGCGCTGGACGCACAGTTGTAGGTAGCTGTCCGTGAGCGAAAGACGATGGAGTAGGCAGTTTTTATGGTTTGCGGTGTGTATTATGTTCGAGTATAATTGCTGGAGACTAGAAATCTACTCTGTAGGAATCAGCATGGGTTTCGAAAAAGACGATCGTGTGAAACCCAGCTCGCGCTATTCGTCCACGAGACTCAGAGGGCCATAGACACGAGTTCCCAGGTAGATGCCGTGTTTCTTGACTTCCGCAAGGCGTTAGATTCAATTCCCCACAGTCGTTTAATGAACAAAGTAAGAGCATATGGAGTATCAGACCAATTGTGTGATTGGATTGAAGAGTTCCTAGATAACAGAACGCAGCATGTCATTCTCAATGGAGAGAAGTCTTTCGAAGTAAGAGTGATTTCAGGGTAAAGTTCCTAGATAACAGAACGCAGCATGTCAATCTCAATACAGAGGAGTCTTTCGAAGTAAGAGTGATTTCAGGGGTCCCGCAGGGGAGTGTCATAGGACCGTTGCTATGCACAATATACATAAATGACCTTGTGGATAACATCGGAAGTTCACCGAGGCTTTTTGCGGATGATGCTGTGGTATATCGAGGGGTTGTAAAAATGGAAAATTGTACTAAAATGCAGGAGGATCTGCAGCGAATTGACTCATGGTGAAGGGAATGGCAATTGAAACTCAATGTAGACAAGTGTAAATTGCTGCGAATACATAGAAAGAAAGATCCTTTATCATTTAGTTACAATATAGCAGGTCAGCAACTGGAAGCAGTTAATTCCATAAATTATCTGGGAGTACGCATTAGGAGTGATTTAAAATGGAATGATCATATAAATATGATCGTCGGTAAAGCAGATTCCAGACTGAGATTCATTGGAAGAATCCTAAGGAAATGCAATCCGAAAACATTAGATTACAGTAGGCTTGTTCGCCCACTGCTTGAATATTGCTCACCAGTGTGGGATCTGAACTAGATTGGGTTGATAGAAGAGATAGAGAAGATCCAAGGGAGAGCAGCGCGATTCGTCACAGGATCATTTAGTAATCGCGAAAGCGTTACGGAGAGATAGATAAACTCCAGTGGAAGACTTTGCAGGAGAGACGCTCAGTAGCTCGGTACGGGCTCTTGTTGAAGTTTCGAGAACATACCTTCACCGAGGAGTCAAGCACTATATTGCTCCCTCCTACGTATATCTCGCAAAGAGACCATGCGGATAAAATCAGAGAGATTAGAGTCCACACAGAGACATACCGACACTCATTCTTTCCACGAACATTGCGAGCCTGGAATAGATGGGAGAACCGATAGAGGTACTCAAAGTACCCTCTGCCACACACCGTTAGGTGTCTTGCGGAGTATGGATGTAGATGTAGATGTTGATGTAGGAAAAAGAAACCCTGCTTGACACATTCACGTCGCTTAATTATTTGGCCGTAACATAACTAATCGACATGTGAGCATGTGAGGACTGTGTAGGGGAGGCGAATGATCGACCTCTGTTTGTTGAAACAGAAGTCTTCATGGAAGCAAGAAAAAGATGTTAAATAATTATGATTTTTGTTTTCTGACAGCGCGTTAGTATAGATGAGTTGGCTGATAATTTGTAATTGTTGAGTAACTGCAGAATATACGTAAACTGTTTTGATAAGAAGGCTAGTTAGATATTTCACTTTGTAATGCTTCTAAGATTTGTTAACAGAGCTGTATGTAATTTGATGATTTAAATTTGTGTTGCACTGGTGAGGTTAGATAATACCTGATGTTTAAATCTCATTGTTTGTAATGAATCAATTGTGAGTAATGTAACTTCAGTTATCAGATATTTTTGGAAAGCCAAACTTAACTTGCAATATAATTTTGCAAAAAAACTCAGTGTTAGTAATTCGCTTAAACCAGTACCGCCTCGCTTTCCATGTATAGTGTCCCTTTTGAAATATTCAAGACGATATATTTGAAGTAAGTAATAAAAGGACTGTGAATAATACTAAACGACAAATTAATTAGGAAAATGTATTAAATTAGCTTCAAAGAAAGACTATATCCATTGAAAAGTAATAAAAAGACATTATTTATATTATATGAGATCGTAGTGCATAACGGTCTCGAAACTAACATTATTATCTTTGTCATTATGTATAAGAGAAAAAAGCTATTTAAAATCACGTCGAATCAGATCATTTTTGTGCTGTATGTAAGGTACGCTTGCTATTGTAAAGCGGTAGCTTTTGTTCTATTGGTTCTCGTACGTAGCGAATAATTCAAGTGTGTATTCTGTGCTTTGTGGAAATATATTTACAAAAAGTGATTGCATAGTGTTACTTAAAGAACCCACGCAAACAATTCTTCCCGAATTAATAATTGAAAGAAGTTATTTAGCATTTTTTCAGTCTCTGCGAAGCGGGCAGTGGTGATCTTTGACTGGCAACAATTGGCCGCGGCGTATTTCAATTCATTTTTTTGTGTAACATGTCACCACATCCAGAGCAGAAAAAATCATTTCAACTTATTCAATTACCTAAAGTGCAAAGCTTCGCTGATTTTATTTCGTCAAAAAATGCATACTTTAAAAGATGCGATTTATTCTAGGTCAGTGAACTTAGCCTGCATAGCATTTCGCCGGAAGCATTTGAAACAATTTGTAGGCAGCCTGGCGCTCATTTAAAAAATAGTTTAATATTTATCTTTGTCCACCTACAAATCAATATATACATATAATCCCTTTCTTGTGATTCACTTCATAATAATAATAATTAATAACCACAGAAAGAAAGGGATAATATACAGGTCATACTTTTTAAAGAGGTTGTTTTTTTTTAAAATGTTCTACTTTTTCAGCCAAAAGAATTTCACTTGCATTTCATTTATTATGGCCAGCATTGCTCACTGATGAGCCTGTAGCAAGCATCTTTTTGTTTTTCATGAAAGACCAGAATATATCGCGTTCCATCGTTGCTGCTTTAGAGATAAGACAGTATAAATGTTTGTATGCACTCGACATCATTCAGTGTATTCCATACAAAGCAGCATAATTTTACTAAGTATCCAAAAGTTTTTCTGTAAAAGAACGTTACAATATTTCAGTTGTTTATTACAGACGAACTATAGAAGATAGAATCCCATTGCACATGTCTCTGGGTAGAGGAAGTTTCAAAGTTTTGACACATCTGAGATGCTGTTTGTTTGTGGCAATATGGCGACTACAGCACAAGAGAAATGATTTTGTGTTTTGGAATTTGCGTGGAGTCAATCCATTCGTCAAGTGCAACGTGCGTTTCGCTACCTATTGAGAAGGAAGCAGCCTCTGCGCAAGCATATACAAAGTGAATATACAAAGTGAAGAGCACTGGTTTGCAACGCACGTCAGATGAAAATGTTGATCGTATGCGAGATGCGTTCGCACGGAGCTCTGGAAGCCACAAGACGGGCAGCCCAGAGAATCCAGCTCCCTCTAACAACTGTGAGGAGTGTTCTGATACGACGCCTACTTATGAATCTTTAGAAGTTGCTGTTGCTGCAGCACTGCGTCCCAGCGACCACAACAGAAGGTAAGAACTCGCAATTCAGTTCTCCAGGATATGGCACTGGACACTTTAGCCGAACGGTTTATCTTCTCGGACGAATGGACATTTCACCTATCGGGTAAAATAAAGTGCAATAATGGAAGAATTTGGGGGTCATAAAATCAAAAATGGATCTGAGCACTATGGGACTTAACATCTGGGGTCATCAGTCCCCTATAACTTAGAACTACTTAAACCTAACATGCCCGAGGCAGGATTCGAACCTGCGACCGTAGCGGTCGCACGGTTCCAGACTGAAGCGCCTCGAACCGCTCGGCCACAGAGGCCGGCTACCTTCATTGTCGAGGTAGGACTTGTGACAGGAATGTCATACCGTGACAGTAATGCCACATCAGGACATGCTACTATTTCGCGATATTTTGAGGTAAACGTCATTGTACTGTTTTTTTGCATTTAAATTGATTTAGTTTAATAAAAGCAAAAACTCACTGCTGTATATGCACGCTATTTTGTGTTTCTTCTGATGAAATGTCCAAATAATAATTTTGCTCGAGTGCGTATTATTCCCCCAACTAAACCACACTAATAAGGAGAGGCTTTTGTTACATTTTTTTTAAAAAATCGCCCAGTTCTCGAATCAGTCCGCTTTTAAGTGAATTTTCTTTCACAAAATATTTTTCAGAACTCGATATCAACACGGTATCTCCATTCAAAGCCTTACGCTACCGTGTCACGGTCGAAATTCCGAACGTAAAACAAACAAAAAGCCCTACTAATAATCTTCTATACGCAATCGAGAAATAAAAAACATCCTCCTCGAGGGTTAAAGGACAGAATACCGAATAGAAGTTCAAATAGCGACGCATGCAGCATGTCCTAAAGGCACAGTAATACGAGGTCTTGCTAACAAGTAAGGGGGGTCTCTTTTTCTGCTCTGTGTATTGTCACCAACGACTCAACAGTGACAGGCCTTATCCTCACTGCTACATATACAGCAACATCTATACTATGGAAACCATTGCTCCACGCAAACCGCTGCTGCTACTGAAAGCTACTACATAAAAAAGCGTCTCATTTAATGAGCGACAAACCAACTACAGGTGAACTCCTTGTACAATGGGCGTAATGTGTCTGCATTTAAAATTGCTATTGTGAAATCCTGTCGGTGAATGATAAAGATTGGAAATGGATGATGGTGTGGTAAATTACGTTAATGCTGATCCCTTTAGAGGCTATGTTGGGAAATTTAGAAAATCCACTTCACAAAAGCCGTCTTCACTATAATCAAAACTTGCAAAAATGTGAAAAACTTCGAAAATACAGTACTTAAAAGTTGTTTTTGTTGAACAGTGTCATGTTCAAAAGATTGTTACAAAATACTGTACATATGTTCATCGTGGATTACAGAAGGTTGCATTAATTGAGTCAGTTTTTTCTGGGTTGGCGCTGTTCTGTGTTGGATACCAAATTGTTACAATGGTACGCAGGTAGCAGCCACCGTGCAATGAAGGAGAAGAGAATTGATTATTAGCTTATTATGGAGTATCATCAAATAAATCAAAATAATCTTACTCTATCGCAGTAAAGATGTAAAAAGCATGTAATAGAAACAATATCCTTAGTAATGATGTATGCGTTTCTATTGTGCTTTGCAAATTAGCTCACATTAACGATTACCTACTGTGGAGTAACTATTTATGCTATCTGTCTCCTTTCGGGATGGCCGACGCAGAGATTTTATCGGAGATGCGTAGCATCACAGGTAAAGTTGAGTGCTGTCTGAGGAACAAAGTAAACGCGAGTTCCGTCTGTGTATCCATGTTAAAAAGGAATCTGATAGTGAACCAATATCACGACTCGCTTCATAACTACCTCACTTCTCCGGCAAGAATTTTGCAAAGTAAGTTCAGTTGATTATAAGATTTAGTTTGCGAAATTCGCTAACGTAGTTATGAAAAGCAAATCTCTTTTGCGTACGAAAGTGCGATGAAACAAGTGTTTAAGTAAAGTTAGAGACAGATATAGAAAGGTATGTCACTTACAATCAATGTGTTATGTTTTCACCTGAGTTTCAAAAGCTATAATTAAAAATGTTTACAAGTACATATAGAAATACAACTGATGCAATTAAGTTGAGTGAGATGACATTGTCTAAAGTCCATAGAGGACACACACAGCACAGCGTTTATTGTAATGGTATGTTCTGCTCACAACATGGAAGTTTGTAGCAGATAACGAAAGGTCATAGCACATTACCGTTATAGGAATCTTCGCCGACGGTTCAATGCAAGATTGAGTTCCAGGCGATCGACAAAGAAGCGTGTGTGCACTTGGTACATAGATGAGTGGACTAAGAAGGATCAGGGTATGTAAAAAAATCAGTCCATGTGTTCATCCCTCTGACAACTCAGAGCCCCTAATGTTTGTAACTTATCCAAGACTGAGTGGTTCCAAGTAGAGCAGAAATTACAGGTCCAGTCCATCAAGCGTCTAGTAATAAGTGGTAGGCATGTTTTACACCAGGCAGCGCGGTACAGATGAGCCCAACAACATGCCGAATGGATCGCTCAGTTCCCTTCACCCATGAGTGTCGCATAATCGGAGACGTTTTTAGAGGCCACCCGTTCAGTCTGAGCGCCTTAGACACACTGTAAAGCGAGTGCAGCAATGTGGAGGTCCCCTGCTGTTTCGGGGTGGCATATGTGGGGCCGACCTACGCCACTGGTGTGATGGAAGGCGCATTCGTCTTCATAAACGAGAATTCGTGCCCCCATAGTGCACATCTTGTGAATGACCTATTTCAGAAAAATGACATCGCTGGACTAGAGTGGCCAGCATGAACGCTATCGAACATGCCTGGGGTAGATTGATAACGGCTGTTTATGGACCACGTGACCCACCAACCATTCTGAGGGATCTCCGCCGAATCGCCGTTGAGGAGTGGAACAATCTGGACCAACAGGGCCTGGATGAACTTTTGGATAGTATGCCACGACGAATACAGGCATGCATCAAAGCAAGAGGACGTGCTACTGGGTATTAGAGGTATCGGTGTGTACAGCAAAACTGGACCACCTTCCCTGAAGGTCTCACTGTATGGTGGGGTACAACATGCAATGTATGCTTTTAATGAGCAATAAAAAGGGCGGAAATTATGTTTATCTTGATCTCTATTCCAATTTTCTCTGCAGGTTCCGGATCTCTCGGAACCGAGGTGATGAAGAACTTTTCTTGATGTGTGTATAACCTTGTTAAGAGTAGGCTCAGAGGGTGAAGTACAAGTTTCTAAATCTCCACTGCCAGCTCAAAGCTGAAATGTTGATCAGTTGCAGAGCATGCCGTAGATAAACAGCGAGAAAAAGACGATATACCTGTATACTAAACGTTTGTGGGTAACCATTAAACTTGTCGTAACACATTTCTGTGAAGAGACAGTCTCTGTGGTAAAAGTGTGTTACTTGCTTACAGTGTACCTCATAGCTATGTCACAGTGCTGGTGTCCAAATATCTAATCTCAAATTATTGAAAGGAGGCTGCAAATAGTGTTCTAATGTGTGGGCTAGGTATTCACAATATGCCACACAAAACACTAAGAAATTTACAATGTAGGGACAAATTATGCACAACAGTGTTACAAAAAATAGAAGTAGTAATGACATAGTAAGAAAATGTTGTGTACATATTCATAAACTAACACAGAACTTCTGTGTGGCGGTAAGTTATGAGAACATTTTTTCTTATGTGCAAATGTGTAGAAAAAGTAGGTACAAAATTCCATGAAAACATTGTGGTTTCAGTCATGTATTAAATTTTCTTTCATCTTTCCTTACAATCTTGTTTCTATTTTATAATCAGTAAAGAACAAAAGGGCGTAAGCACTAACAGAGCTAAAATATCAAAGAAAATTATCACTTCAAGCAAAACCATACTATATCCCTTCAGGTCAGTCTGCATATGTCTGCTAGCAAGCTTTCTTGCACAGTGAAAAAAAAAAAAACTTCTTTCTGAAGTATAGCATCGAAGTACATTATTCCTCAATGCATTTACTGAAAATTACACATCAACTTCAGCAGAGCAAATAGCAAGGCTGTGGAAAGAAACATCATCGCATTACTAAAGGAAACTCCCCTATACCTATAAAGAATACTGCTTCATTGTATTTCAAAAGTTGTTGTTGCTGTGGTCTTCAGTAGAAAGACTGGTTTAATGCAGCTCTCCACACAACCCCGTGCCAGCGTCTTTATCGCCGAGCAACTACTGCCACCGACATCCATCTGAATCTGCTTACGGTATTCATCTCTTTCTCTCCCTCCATGATTTTTACCCTCACTTCCGACCACCACACCTCCCGACAGTAATAAATTCGTGATCCCTTGATGCCTCAGAATATGGCCTACCAACCTATCCCTTGCTCTAGTCGATTGTGCCTCAAATTTCTCTTTTCTCCAGTTCCATTCAGTAAGTTCTCATTAGTTACGTGATCTGCCTATCTAATCTTCTGTAACACCACATTTCAAATCTTCTATTCTCTTCTTGTCTAAACTGTTTATCGTCTATGTATCCCTTCCATACAAATACTTTCAGAAAAGACTTCTATACACTTAAATCTATACTTGTTGTGAACAAGTTTGTCTTCTTCAGAAACGCTTTTCTTGCGATTGCAGTCCTCATTTTATATCCTCTCTATTTCGACCGTCATTAGCTATTTTGCTGCCCAAATACCAACACTACTTCAAGTGCTTCATTTCCTAATCGAATTCCCTCAGCATCCCCTGATTTAATTCGACTACATGTCATCATCCTCGTTTTGCTTTTGTTGATGTTCGTCGTATATCATCGTTTCAAGACACTGTCCATTCCGTTCAGGTAATATTCCAAGTCCTCTATTGTCTCTGACACAATTATAGTGTGATCGGCAAACCTCAAAGTTTCAATTCTTCTCCGTAGATTTTAACTTCTAATCGAAATTTTTCTTTTGTTTCCTTTACTGCTTGCTCAATATACAGATTGAGTAATATCGGGGACAGGCTACAACACTGTCTCACTTCCTTCTCAACCACTGCTTCCCTTGCTCGGCCCTGGACTCTTATGATCACCACCTGGTGTCTCTTCAAATTGTAAATAGTCTTTCCCTTCCGGTATATTACCCCTTTCACTTCTAGAATTTGAAAGAGAATATCCCAGTAAACATTGTCAAAAGCTATAAATTTAGGTTTTCCTTCCCTTAATCTATCTTCTATGAGAAGTCGCAGGCACAGTATTGCCTCGTGTATTTCTGTATTTATCCGGAATTCAAACTGATATTCCCAGAGTTCGGCTTCTACCAGTTTTTCCATTCAGAGTGAGATTTTCACTCTGCAGCGGAGTGTGATCTGATATGAAACTTCCTGGCAGATTAAAACAGTGTGCCGGATCCAGGCTCGAACCTGGGACTTTTGCCTTTCGCGGGCAAGTGCTCTACCATCTGCATAAGTACGACTCACGCCCCGTCCTCACGGCTTTACTTCCGCCAGTACTTGCCCTCGAAAGGCAAAGGTCTCGAGTTCGAGTCTTGATTCGGCACACAGTTTTAATCTACCAGGAAGTTTCAGTATTTACATTCTTCTGTACAGAATTCGTGTTTGTATTTTTAACCGTGACTTACTGAACTGATAGTTCGATAATTTTCACACCTGTCAGCACCTGCTTTCTTTGGAACTGGAATTATTATATTCTTCTTGAAGTCTGAGGATATTTCACCTGTCACATTCAACTTGCTCGCCAGACGAAACAGTTTTGTCATGGATGGCTCTCCGAAGGCTATCAGTAGTTCTAAAGGAATCTTGTCTACTTCCGGGGCCTCGTTTCGACTTGGGTCTTTCAGTGCTTTTTAAAATTCTTCTCGTAGTATCTTATCTCCTATCTCATCTTCATCTCCGTTCTCTTCGATTTCCGTAACATAGTCTTCAAATACATCTCCCTTGTAGACACACTCTATATACTCCTTCCACCTTTCTGCTTTCCCTTATTCGCTTAGGATTCGTTTTCTGTCTGAGCTCTTGATATACATACAGGAGGGCCTCTTTTCTCCAAATATCGCTTTAATTTTCCTGTAGCCTCATCTATCTTATGCCTAGCGTTATGCCGGCCGCTGTGACCGAGCGGTTCTAGGCGCTTCAGTGCGGAACCACGCTGCTGCTTCGGTCGCAGGTTCGAATCCTGCCTCGGGCATGGATGTGTGTGATGTCTTTATGTTAGTTAGGTTTAAGTGACCTCAGATGTTAAGTCCCATAGTGCTTAGAACCATTTGAACCATGTGAACCTAGCGATATATACTTCTAAATCCTTTCATTTGTCCTCCAGCTATTCTGCCTTAGCGATTTTGCGCTGTCGTCCTCATTTTTAATATGTTTGTATTTCCTTTCGCTGTTCGTTTATTGCATTCTCATATTTTTCCCTTTCATCAATTAAATTCAATATCTGATTTGGTACCCAAGGATTTCTACCAGCCCTTGTCTTTTTACCTACTTGATCTTTCAGTTTATCCAGTTCCCATCTCCTTAAATTCCTGCCTTTTCCTGTTTCTTCAGTTTTTATCTACAGTTCATAACCAATAAGCTCTGGCCAATGTCCTCATCTGCACCTTTAAATGTCTTACAAGTTAAAACATGGTTCCTAAATCTTTGTCTTTCCATTATACAATAAATTTGAAGGCTTTCGGTGGCTACAGGGTTCCTCCACGTATATATTCTTTCTACGTACACATCAACATTATACTCCGCAAGCCACCTAATGATGTGTGGTGGAGGGTACTTTCGGTACCACTAGCTGACCCCTGCAACCCTGTTCTACTCGCGAACAGTGCGTGGGAAGAATAATTATCGGTAACCCTCCGTACTGGCTCTAATTTCTCGAATTTTCTCCTCGTGGTCAATATGCGAGATTTATGTGGGGGGAAGTAATATGTTGTTTGACTCCTCCTGAAAAGTGTTGTCCCGAAATTTCCTTAGTAAATCTCTTCGTGATGCACAGCGCCTCTCTTGTAACGTCTGCCAGTGGAGTTTGTTTACTATCTCCGTAACGCTGCCCCGCTAGCTAAACGATCCTGAACCACGATTTATTTTCAAAGGATATTCATAAGAATTTATTTTATTTGCTAGCGATTCATCAAGAAAATCAACACGTCTAATCTCACTATGTAAGCATGGAAGTAGTTGCCAGGAAAAAACTGATGAAAATTCCATTTAACAAATGGAATTTTATTCACTTTAATGGTCTCTAAAGGCATTTTTTTTAATAAGAAACAGATTGAAAATTGTAATCAGAAAGCACCCTCTAAATATCACAGTTACAATTTATTCAGAGGTAGCAAGAAACAAGTTTTGACTGTATAAGCTTTCGACCAGAGAACCTTGCCATTCCCTTTTGACACAGCCGTAGTTACCTTCCGCTCACAACAGCCTCTGAAAGACTACACTGGTGCAAATCTGCAACACACCAGATAACTTTAAACTAAGAGTTTTAACAATTTACACAAGCACACAGTCTATGCGCCCTCCCCCGTAGGAGGGACGAAATGGTACAAAACACTAACAATTAAAATATTAACCTTGCCACCGAAGGTGCAACTTGATTTTAACTTTTAAGAAAAGTCTTACGGCGAAAGGGTGGCAACTTTATATACTAAAATGATCATTTAAATAAAAGCCCATTAAATGTAATCTTATATAAAATTCTACAAGGTTGGCCAAAAGTTTCCAAATATCAAAAAATATTTCAGGTATAGGCCATTACACTCCAAGAAATAAATTCGTTAACACACCAAATCCGACAAACATGACTGAGACAGCTACTAACGTACGGTAGATTGATAGGGAGATTACTCAACAACCCGAACCGCAGGTTGCTCTAACCCGCCCATACTCCACAAGGGAAAAACGAACCACCCAATTTATAAACAACCACCTTCCCGCGGGTGGGCAAATGGAGAAGAACGGTGGGACGACCCCAAAGGAAAACGGCTGGTGACCTCACCAAGAAAACAAGTAGCAATTAACAAGAGTAAATCAAACAAGATATCACCAATCACTTAAATTCTAATAAACTGCGATTTCTCGAGAAGACCTGGCACAGCACCCCCAAAACGCTCTTCCGAACCGTCCGCTGCCAGCCGCTTCAACGGACGCAGGAAGGCGCGCCGATCTCCCGTCTCACGGCGTCACAGCTCGCACCGGCCAGACTGATGTTGTTGGTTGACTCCTGTTGCTCTCATGTCGACCGCGAAGTCACTACTCCTCGCTATACGCCGCGGCCCACTGGATTCACGTGGGGACCTCTCATGCGCCGACGGTCAAGGCGGACAAGTCATCCTGTGTCTCAGTGCGCTACCGACCAACCGGTCGATCGAACCGCCAATGAGCATTGCCTGAGCAAACTCGAGCAGACTGGCGGCCTAACGCGCAGACTCAGATGCAGGAACTAAGCCCCGACCGGGAGACCACTCGCTCAGTTCTCTTGGTGGCGGAGTGGCAAGACTCTCATTTTGCGTGCTTTAAAGGTTGATCCGAACGACAGACATACTAGCACTCTGTACGACAGACATATTCTAACCGCCTAACCAATGCGGACGAGAGACAGACTAGCAAGCTGACTGACCGACTGGTGAGCTCATAGCGCCCCTTAAATGCACGTGAACAGGCAACCTTTCCCCATTCCCACCAGAGGGAGACACCAAAGCTGCGATTGCCCCAGCGGCGCCACTGCCAGAAACGGAGGGCGACTGCTTCACACTACGCGCTGCGGCGCGCTCTTCAAAACAGCAATTTTTAACACGGCTCAGATTCCGTGACAAAACGCGTCACTCTTCGTTGGATCTGTCTCTCTCTCTCTCTCTCCTCTATCAATCCTACCTGATAGGGATCCCAGACAGATGTTCAATACTCAAGAATCGAGCGAACAAGCACCTTATAAGCCATTTCTTTCGTGGATGAGTTACATTTCCTTAATATTCCTCCGATGAACCTGTGTCTGGTACCTGCTTTTCCAACTATTTTAGGTGGTTATTCCACTTCATTTCGCTCTGGATAGTCACGCCTTGATATTCTACGGCAGACGCTGTGTCCAGCTGTTTTTCATCAATAGTGTAGGTATACAGTAGAGGATTTCTTTTCCTATGTATGCGCAATATATTACATTTATTTACGTTCAGAGTCAAATGCAAGAGTGTGCACCATTCACCAATGCTCTCCAGGTCATTGTGCAAATTTTTACTATCTTCTGACGTTGCTACTTTGGTGTAGACAACTGCATCATTTGCGAATCGCCTTAAAGAACATCCTACGCTTTCTACTAGACCGTTTATATATAGAGCAAACAGAAACGGTTCTATCACACTTTCCTGTGGTACTCCGGATATTACCTTTACATCTGTCTATTTTTTTTTTTCGTTAAGAGTGACGAGTTCTGCAAGAAAGTTTGAATACAATCGCAAGTCTGCTCCGATACACCGTAAGCTCGTATTTCTTTCATTAAAAAGCAATGCTGGACGGTGTCGAATGCATTACTGAAATCAAGGAACACGGCATTAAGCTGAGCGCCGTTTCCACTGCGCTGTGGATTTCATGGAGGAACAGAGCGAGCTGAGTTTCGCAGGATCTCTGTTTGCGAAGTCCATGTTGATTTTTGTAGAGGAGTTGTTCATTTTTCAAAAACGTTATACCTCTTGAGCATAAAACATATTCCATAATCCATAATCCTAATAGGTCTATAATTGTGTGGATCTGTCTTACGGCATTTGTTAGAAACGGGAATGACCTGCTCTTTTTTCCAGTCGTTAGGTACCTTTCGTTGCTCAAGCGATCTACGATAAATTACTGCCATAAGGGGAGCAAGTTCTTTCGGATAATCTTTATAGAATTTTATAGGTATGTCATCTGATCCTGACACCTTTCCAGTAGTAAGCGAGCCGGCCGGTGTGGCCGAGCGGTTCTAGGCGCTACAGTCTGGAGCCCAGCGACCGCTACGGTCGCAGGTTCGAATCCTGCCTCGGGCATGGATGTGTGTGATGTCCTTAGGTTAGTTAGGTTTCATTAGTTCTAAGTTCTAGGCAACTGATGACCTCAGAAGTTAAGTCGCATAGTGCTCAGAGCCATTTGAACCAAGTAATAAGCGATTGTATCTGCTTTTCAATGCCGCGATCAGTTATCTCAATATATGCCATTTAGACGTTCGTACGACGATTGAAAGGAGGGACAGTGTTACGAAGTTCCGTGGTGAAACAACTTCGTAAGACCGAATTTAATATTTCGTCCTCCTCTCTGTTATCTTCCGTTTCGGTGCCGGTGTGGTTTCTGAGAGAATGAATAGACGATTTTCATCCATTTACTGATTTTATGTACGACCAAAATCTATTAGGGGTTTTACTCAGGTTGGTTGACAACGTCTTACTTTCAGAATCATTGAACGCTTCTCTCATTGCTCTCCTTATGCTCATTTTTCCTTCGTTCAGCTTTCGTTTTGCATCTAGGTTTTTACTTCCCTTAAATCTGACATGATGTGCTCTTTGTTCACGTATCGCTTTTCAAAAAGGCCATTAAACCTTGGTAGATCTTTCCCATCCCTTAAAACCTTACTCGGAACATATTTGTCTAGGGCATATTGAAAGATGCCTTTGATTTTTTTCCATTTGTTCTCCATATCTTCATCCTCATCACCGAATATTTGAAGCTGGCTGCTGACATATTCTTAAATTTGTATCCTCTCACCCCTGCTGAGCAAACATATCTTCCTAACTTTCTTAACATTTCTTCTAAGAGCCATCGTCGTAGATGTTGTCACAGCCCTATGATCACTGATATCTTCCTCTACGTTAAATGATTCGATAAGTTCAGGTCTGTCTGTTGCCAGGACTTCTAAGACGTTACCATCACGAGTTTGCTCTCTATCTACTCAAGGTAATTTTTGGACAACATATCAAGAACAGTGCCTCACGAATAGCTGTCTCTGGCACCAGTTTTGATCGTGTAACACTCCTAATCTATACCTGGAAAGCTGAAGTCACCCCCTATTACAACTGCATGATCAGGAAAATTAATAATAATAATAATATTCTGCAAGCTACGTCCAAGACCGTCCGTGCGTGGTGAAGAGCCACATCCTACACGAGGTGACCCTGTTAACGCAGAACACGGCGGATCTATAGAAGAAAACCTTGAAAAAAATCTCACATTCCAAATCCTCAATGCGTCTGCACTCGAGTCGAGCGGCAGCGAGGTCAGCGTCTGTCCATCTAGTAGGTGCGGCTGTATTATATGCTCCAGGAACTGACAATCCCTGGTTCTAAACACCCAGTGGAAACACTGGACCAAAACTTACAAGCTATCATGATTCGTGAGAGTAATGACAGAATTACCCCAGGTGGTAACCAATCCACTCGTCGACAGACGACAACTGGGTTTTCGGATTCTGGGGAACCTAGGCCATCACGATCAGAGTTCTCAAGCAAACTTCGTCCCAAGGTTCCCATGTACATTGGTACCTTTAACATTCAGACCCTAATTCAACCTGGAAAATTACACAACTTAGTAACAGAGCTAGACCAACAAAAAATTAAGATCTTAGCGTTACAAGAAACTAGATTCACGGATGAAAATACGATAGACTATGGAAACTATCGCATCTTCAAGAGCAAGACTGACAAACGAATTGCCAATGGTACGCCACTCCTGGGCATGGCATTTGCGGTGCACAGAAATACACTCCTGGAAATTGAAATAAGAACAACGTGAATTCATTGTCCCAGGAACGGGAAACTTTATTGACACATTCCTGGGGTCAGATACATCACATGATCACACTGACAGAACCACAGGCACATAGACACAGGCAACAGAGCATGCACAATGTCGGCACTAGTACAGTGTATATCCACCTTTCGCAGCAATGCAGGCTGCTATTCTCCCATGGAGACGATCGTAGAGATGCTGGATGTAGTCCTGTAGAACGGCTTGCCATGCCATTTCCACCTGGCGCCTCAGTTGGACCAGCGTTCGTGCTGGACGTGCAGACCGCGTGAGACGACGCTGCATCCAGTCCCATACATGCTCAATGGGGGACAGATCCGGAGATCTTGCTGGCCAGGGTAATTGACTTACACCTCCTAGAGCACGTTGGGTGGCACGGGATACATGCGGACGTGCATTGTCCTGTTGGAACAGCAAGTTCCCTTGCCGGTCTAGGAATTGTAGAACGATGGGTTCGATGACGGTTTGGATGTACCGTGCACTATTCAGTGTCCCCTCGACGATCACCAGTGGTGTACGGCCAGTGTAGGAGATCGCTCCCCACACCATGATGCCGGGTGTTGGCCCTGTGTGCCTCGGTCGTATGCAGTCCTGATTGTGGCGCTCACCTGCACGGCGCCAAACACGCATACGACCATCATTGGCACCAAGGCAGAAGCGACTCTCATCGCTGAAGACGACACGTCTCCATTCGTTCCTCCATTCACGCCTGTCGCGACACCACTGGAGGCGGGCTGCACGATGTTGGGGCGTGAGCGGAAGACGGCCTAACGGTGTGCGGGACCGTAGCCCAGCTTCATGGAGACGGTTGCGAATGGTCCTCGCCGATACCCCAGGAGCAACAGTGTCCCTAATTTGCTGGGAAGTGGCGGTGTGGTCCCCTACGGCACTGCGTAGGATCCTACGGTCTTGGCGTGCATCCGTGCGTCGCTGCGGTCCGGTCCCAGGTCGACGGGCACGTGCACCTTCCGCCGACCATTGGCGACAACATCGATGTACTGTGGAGACCTCACGCCCCACGTGTTGAGCAATTAGGCGGTATGTCCACCCAGCCTCTCGCATGCCCACTATACGCCCTCGCTCAAAGTCCGTCAACTGCACATACGGTTCACGTCCACGCTGTCGCGGCATGCTACCAGTGTTAAAGACGGCGATGGAGCTCCGTATGCCACGGCAAACTGACTGACACTGACGGCGGCGGTGCACAAATGCTGCGCAGCTAGCGCCATTTGACGGCCAACACCGCGGTTCCTGGTGTGTCCGCTGTGCCGTGCGTGTGATGATTGCTTGTACAGCCCTCTCGCAGTGTCCGGAGCAAGTATGGTGGGTCTGACACACCGGTGTCAATGTGTTCTTTTTTCCATTTCCAGGAGTGTATATTAGGCTGAATTAGAGAGGTCTCTTCCATAAATAATCGCCTCATGACCATGCGTATCCAGTGCGCGAACAAGAAATACACATTGATAAATGTTCATGCACCCACAAACATAGACAACAAAAAACGCCAACTACAAACTGAAAAATTCTGGACTAAACTTGAAGATGTCATGGCCAAAATTCCCCGGGATGATATCAAAATCTTAATGGGAGATTTCAATGCACAAATTGGCAGAGAGAAAGAACACCAAAAAACTGTAGGAAAATATCCAGCACACAGATTCACCAACAGAAACGGACTGAGATTTATTGAACTATGCCAAGAAAATAATCTAAAAATAATGTCTACATCTTTGAGAAAAAAACCCAGAAAACAAAAGACCTGGAGGTCCCCCATACAAGAGATCGGCGAATATCAGATTGACCACATTGCCATCTCCTATTTCGTACAGAAAGAGATCCATGATGTCCAAGTCCGCAGAGGGGCGAACATTGACTCAGACCACTACTTAACACGCATTAAAGTGAAATTCACCCCAAAAAAATTCTATCCGAAGAAAACACACATGATGAAATTTGACACTCGAACAATCAAAGAAACCAATTTGAAGGAGGAGTGGGAAAAGGAACCAGCTGACTCTTGGGAAAAATTTCGAACAAAAATTACAAAGAAGGCAAAAGAACTGATCCCATTGAAAAAGAACACAAAACACCCCTGGTGGGACTCTGGATGTGAAAAAGCGCTGGAAGAAAGAAAGAAAGCCTTTCTGAAGTATAATAGTAAAAAATCCCCAGAAAATCTAGATCACTTCCACAACACCAGAAGACAAGTGGCAAAAACAATCAGATAAGTCAAGAGGGAGTACCTCAAGGAACAGTGTGAGTCTATTGAAGAAAATTTCCGTAACTATAATGTACGAGACTTCTATAAGACCTTTGCTGCGAGAATCAATGGATACGGCTCACGAAATCTATGTTTCAGAAAACCAGATGGAAAACTAGCGCTCACAAATCGGGAAAATTGTGAGGAGCTGGCAAGATACTTTTCCGGACTCCTCAATTGCCCTGAACCTTCTTCAAGATTCCCTCAAGAAACTACTATCTACACAAATCCAGAATCCCCACCACCTACACTAGAGGAGATCCAAAGACATATTCATAGACTGAAAGACAACAAGGCATCCGGAGAAGATAATATCACTGTAGAACTACTTAAAAATCTTGGACCAAATTCCCTCAAAGAACTCACTCAAATCATCACAGACATTTGGCAGACAGGAAAACTACCAGAAGATTGGAAATGCGCCCTAATTCATCCACTGCATAAAAAGGGAGACATGGCAGATATAAACAACTATCGAGGAATCTCCCTTCTCCAAGTCACTTATAAAATCCTCTCAGCTTGTCTTCTTCAACGAACACAAGAACAACTCGAACACAGTATTGGTGAATACCAAGCTGGCTTCCGCCCTCACCGATCCTGTGCAGAACAAATTTTCAATTTGAAGGCAACACTAAAATACAAAGCAGTCAGAAACAGCTCGATCATTTGTTCCTTTGTTGATTTCGCAAAGGCTTATGATTCAGTCGATAGGCAATCTCTCTTTATTATCCTTGAGGAGCTAGGACTCGATCCGAAAACCCAAAACCTTATCAAAGAAACGCTCACAAACACAACTTCTAAGATAAAATTCCTGGGTGAAATATCAGAGCCCTTCCTGATCAAAACCGGCGTCAGACAAGGTGACGGCTTGTCTCCACTCTTCTTCAACCTTGTCTTAGACAAAGTCATTGCCGACCGCGGTGGTCTCGCGGTTAAGGCGCTCAGTCCGGAACCGCGCGACTGCTACGGTCGCAGGTTCGAATCCTGCCCATGGCGTGGATGTGTGTGATGTCCTTAGGTTAGTTAGGTTTAAGTAGTTCTAAGTTCTAGGGGACTGATGACCACAGAAGTTAAGTCCCATAGTGCTCAGAGCCATTTGAACCATTTTGAACAAAGTCATCCGAGAATGGGAAAAAGAACTGAAGAATCAAAATTACTGGAAGCCTATACAACTAGGAAGATCTAAAGATGGTATCAAAATTTCATGCTTGGCATTTGCAGATGACGTGGCCATTCTAGCAGAAAACGAGACCACAGCAATTAAACAGATAGACATTCTCAAAGAATGCGCCGAAAAAGTTGGGCTACAAATTTCCTTCCAAAAAACCAAATTCATCTGCTCAAAATTTGAAACTCAAAAACTGACTACAAAATATGGACAAATTGAGAGAGTTCCATTCTTTAAATACTTAGGCGAGGTCCTAGAACCCACAGGGGGAGAGAAAACTGCACAAAAAGTTCGACTGCAAAAACTGAAAAGAGCATACTGGAAAACCCACAACATCTACAATAAAAAGTGTCTCTCCATTCACTCAAAAATACGACACTACAATACAGTAATCAAGCCCGAAGCACTATATGCCAGCGAAACACTCACACCCCATAGAAAAGGCGACCTGGAAGGCATCCTGAAAGAGGAACGCAAAATTATCAGAAAGATTCTTGGCCCAAAAAGAACGGAAGATGGATACAGGTTACAGTCTCGGAAAACTACAGGAAAATTATCTAACCTCGCCGCAGACATCCGGAAAAGAAGACTAAAATTTTACGGTCATATCCACAGACTCCCAACACCCAGACTCTCCCACAAAATTTTAATATACATTGAAAAATTGAAAACCATACCCTGGATACAAGAAACCAAAACAGATCTAGCAAATACACAAATAAATTCTTCAGAAGTTATAAACAGAAATGTATACAGGCAAAAAATCAATAGTTGGATAGTACAACTCGAGAATGAAGTTTGCAAGAGACAGGGGACAAAATGGACAGAGGAAAGAAAGAGAATTCATGGGGAAAGAATGAGAGAAGTTTGGAGAATTAAAAAATTGAATCGGAAAAGCTTTGCGTGATCCGTATGGGTCCAATCGCACATAATAATAATAATAATAATAATAATAATATTCTGCAAGTTCTGTCTGAAGCGCTCTACAACTATAGATCCTGAACCAGGTGGTCTATAAAACGATGCGATCATGATTTTTGACCGTTCTTTGATACTCAGTTTCACCCAGATTAAATCACATTCAGAATCCGTGATAACCTCGATAGATTTTATTGAATTTATTACTGCAATAAACACGTCGCCACCGTGGGTTATTAACCTATCCTTACGGTAAACATTCCAATCTGAACGTAGGATTTCGTTTTCACTGATGTCTGGTTTCAACCAGATTTCCGATCCCAATACTATCTGCGCATAATAACCTTCAGCAAGCGATGCTAACTTTGGGACCTTTCCTGGGATGCTGCTGCAGTTTACTAAGATCTGATTAACCTTTTTTATTTCTGATCTGCCAGGACCAAGACTCTCTGAGGTCACTGTGGCTGATTTAACAGACAAATCGTCTTTGGTCCCAATGGAGGATTTCTCTAACCTAAAAAATCCCCATTAGCACGTCACGTGTACTCTGCTTTCATGATTCTTAAACCATGGCTATAATAATGTTGGCTTTGATTAAGTTACCGTCTGTAAAGAATTCTACTAGGCGGCTTCCTCTTTCATTCTTTTCCCGCGGTCCATATTCACGTACTACTTTTCCTTCTCTTTCTTTTTCTGCTAACGAATTGCAGTTCCCCGCGACTATAAATTTTCGGCTCCCTTAACTGTTTGAATAATTTCTTTTATCTCATCTTACCTTTCCTCAACGTCCTTCATATCTGCAGAGCTATTTGGCATATAGACTTGAACGACTGTGATGAAGTGGACTTCGTGTCTATCTTTTCTAGAATAATGCTTCCACTATGCTATTCATAGTGGCTTTTATATGCATCCTATTTTTTATTAATTGTTAAACATGCACCTGTAATAATCCTATTTCATTTTGTATTTATAATCCTATATAAACCTGGCAGGAAGACCTGTTCCTAATTCCCACTATATCCAATTCTAGCCTATCCATTCCCTTTTTAAATTTTGTAGCATACGTGCCTGATTAACGGGTCTGACATTTCACAGTCCGATCTCTAGAACGCTAATTTCGTTTTCCTCATGACGACGTTGTTCTGAGTAGTCCCCGTCTGGAGATACAAATGGGAGACAATATTACCCCCGGAATATTTCATCCAGAGGATGCCATCATCATTTAACCATACAGTGGAGGTGCATGCCCTCGGGAAAAATTATGGCTGTAGTTTCCTCTAGCTTTTTCAGCCGTTCGCAATACCAGCACAGCGAGGCCGTTTTGAATGGTGTTACAAGGCTCGGTCAATCATCCAGACTGTTGTCCCTGCAACTACTAAAAAGGCTGCTGCCCGTCTTTAGGGACCACACGTTTGTCTGGCCTCTCAACCAATATCACTCTTTTAGGTTGAATCTACAGCACGGCTATCTGCATCGCTGAGGCACGAAGACTTCCCCACCAAAGACAAGGTCTATGGTTCATAGTGGCGAATAGGATGATAATGACAAATAACATTAAGTTGGGTACCTAATTTTTAAGTCACCAACCTTCCACTCAAATTGAAGTCAATGGTTTTCAGAAAGGGATATTTGCGCCATCAGTTGTACAACTGTATGTTTATTCCCTACCCGTTTCAGCTATTACAACCACGTTCACAGGAAAAAAAATAGAATGCATAAAGGGATCAAAAATAAATTTTCGTAAAATATGACCCAACCAATGTAGTGGGCTTGCGTTTTTCCATTGTACATCTGCTACGACTAATCGTTTAGAGTTCTGTAAAACATTGATGAATTCAGTATGTACTTTTTTATTTCTGCGCTTTTTTCCCTTTCTTCTCTGTTAACGTTGCTCCTCGTGGGTTATAATGATTAGCATGTGCTGATGCAATTTAATGTGTTACGTAGAATCAATATTATTATTTACTGTTTAATGTTATTTCCATGTATGTATGTAATTTAGCTGTAATTTTAGGAGTCTAGGTCTGTACGAAAATTGATATGTCTGAATAATGTTACCGAGAGACAGTTGATGAGCGATACTGAGCTATGTGGCGTCGCAGTTACGGGTTAAACTGAATATTACGAGTGAAATGGTCTATCTCCGTTTTGGGAGGTGAGTTTCTTATAGTCTGGTTTGGTATGCTCCAAACACCATTGGAATCTGTGAGAGGGCCGAGGTCCTGAACAGATTAATTTTGATGAAGTGAAAAATAAACGGGCAGACTGAGCTTCGGTGTAGGTGCTCGATAGTCCAACCACAACTGTTTCAGAAAAATCTGCGTTCTGAATGTTAAATTAAATGCTTCCCCAATTCTCTGTTTTGACTCACGCAGGGTTCTTGGTCGAGTTCTGTAGACTTTGTTCTTGAGGTAGCTCCACAAGAAGAAATCACAGACGGATAAATCTTGCGATCTAGGAGGGCCAGAGAATGTTACCGAATTGCGAGATCACACGGTTGCCCAACAATTCTCGCACATATGCCATTGATTGCCGTGCAGTGTATGATGTTGCTCCGTCCTGTTAAAACGAGGCTTCTTGAACGTTTGGAAAGTTGTGCAATGCAGGTGTAACGAAAGTTCGTAACATATCCACGTAACGATCGGCATTGACAGTTACTGTTTCCCTGTTCATTTGCGAAAAAATACGGTCCGATAATTCCATGTGTTGAAACACCACACCATACTGTCAGTTTACTAGCGTGCAAAGGGCACTCATGAATGTCATTAAGATTTGTGTCTGCCCAGTAACGGTAGTTCCGTTTATTCACATAACCTGTGAGATGAGAATGTGCCTCATCTGACATCCACAACTTGTTTAGAAATCCATCGTCATTGTTTATTTTGTTATCATTTATTGACAGGTCTCTAATCGTAACCGGCAATCGTTGCCTTCTATTGTTGCACCATCTGCAGTTTTTACGGATGAAATTTTAAATCAAGATGAAGAATACTGCGAACACTCTCCCAGGACATTCCAACCACTCTTGCTTACTTACAAACTGAACGCCGTGGTCCCCGTAAGACAGACTTGTGTACAACATCAGTGTTCGCTGGAGAACGCAGACTCCTTGAAGGTCCTGTTGGTTTCTTTTTGAGGGCAGATCCTGTCTCTTCAAAGATATTAATCCTACATTTTATTCTGTGTTTCAAGGGAACGGCATCACGACGTCCTAAATTATAAAAACGTCTAAACTACCTCTGTACCACTACCAAACCATCACTGTTTTTAGAAAACATTTTTATGGCTACGCACGCTGTTATCCGTTTCACTGATCCATGAAATGGCAGACTGTTTACTCGCTGTCACGAATCCGCAGTGCTGCCACCCGCCCATGGCTGCCACTACTCATTTCCATCATTCCCGTTATTCTCTGTCACTCTTTACTTTCGAATGTGTGAACAACTGCAGTTTATGTCACTGAAAACAAAAGAGTATAACATACATGTACACTGAAGCGTCAAACAAACCGATATAAACAAGCGTATTTAAATACAGAGAGATGTAAACAGGCAGAATACGGCGCTGCGGCTGGCAACAAGTGTCGCGCAGTTGTTTGATAGGTTCTGCTTCAAATGGCTCTGAGCACTACGGGACTTAACATCTGTGGTCATCAGTCCCCTAGAACTTAGAACTATTTAAACCTAACTAACCTAAGGACATCACACACATCCATGCCCGAGGCAGGATTCGAACCTGGGACAGTGAGATCGGTTACTGTTGGTACAATGGCAGCTTATCAAGATTTATGTATGTCTGAACGCGGTGCTATCGTCGGCGCACGAGCGATGGGACTCAGCTTCTCCAAGATAGTGATGAAGTGGGGGATTTTCCGGCACAAAGCTTTACGCCCCACCTGGGCCCGTCAACACCGACAGTCGATTGTTGATGACTGAAAACAAATTACCTGGTCGGACGAGTCTCGTTTCAAATTGTAGCGACACAAACTCGTGAAGCCATGGACCCCGTATTCCAACGGGCGATTGTTCAAGCTGGTGGTGGCTCTGTAATGGTGTGGGGTGTGTGAGTTGCCGTGATTTGTGACCCCTGATACGTCTAGATACTACTCTGACAGGTGACACGTACGTAAGCATCGTGTATGATCACCTGCATTCATTTATGTCCATTGTGCATTCCGACAGACTTGGGCAATTCCAGTAAGACAATACGACACCCCACATGTCCATAATTGCTACATATTGTATCAAGGAACCCACTTCTTAGTTTAAACACCTTCCCTGGCCACCAAACTCCCTAGACATGAACATTATTGGACATATCTGTTTTACTATACAAATTGCTGTTATTGAGCAAATCTGGGATACTTCTACATCTATCTACATCTATACTCCGCGAGCCACCTTACGGTGTGTGGCGGAGGGTACTTATTGTACCACTATCTGATCCCCCCTTCCCTGTTCCATTCACGAATTGTGCGTGGGAAGAACGACTGCTTGTAAGTCTCCGTATTTGCTCTAATTTCTCGGATCTTTTCGTTGTGATCATTACGCGAGATATATGTGGGCGGTAGTAATATGTTGCCCATCTCTTCCCGGAATGTGCTCTCTCGTAATTTCAATAATAAACCTCTCCGTATTGCGTAACGCCTTTCTTGAAGTGTCCGCCACTGGAGCTTGTTCAGCATCTCCGTAACGCTCTCGCGCTGACTAAATGTCCCCATGACGAATTGCGCTGCTTTTCGCTGGATCATGTCTATCTCTTCTATTAATCCAACCTGGTAAGGGTCCCATACTGATGAGCAATACTCAAGAATCGGACGAACAAGCGTTTTGTAATCTACTTCTTTCGTCGATGAGTCACATTTTCTTAGAATTCTTCCTATGAATCTCAACCTGGCGCCTGCTTTTCCCACTATTTGTTTTATGTGGTCATTCCACTTCAGATCGCTCCGGATAGTAACTCCTAAGTATTTTACGGTCGTTACCGCTTCCAATGATTTACCACCTATGGCATAATCGTACTGGAATGGATTTCTGCCCCTATGTATGCGCATTATATTACATTTATCTACGTTTAGGGAAAGCTGCCAGCTGTCGCACCATGCATTAATCCTCTGCAGGTCTTCCTGGAGTACGTACGAGTCTTCTGATGTTGCTACTTTCTTGTAGACAACCGTGTCATCTGCAAATAGCCTCACGGAGCTACCGATGTTGTCAACTAAGTCATTTATGTATATTGTAAACAATAAAGGTCCTATCACGCTTCCTTGCGGTACTCCCGAAATTACCTCTACATCTGCAGATTTTGAACCGTTAAGAATGACATGTTGTGTTCTTTCTTCTAGGAAATCCTGAATCCAATCACAAACCTGGTCCGATATTCCGTAAGCTCGTATTTTTTTCACTAAACGTAAGTGCGGAACCGTATCAAATGCCTTCCTGAAGTCCAGGAATACGGCATCAATCTGCTCGCCAGTGTCTACGGCACTGTGAATTTCTTGGGCAAATAGGGCGAGCTGAGTTTCACATGATCTCTGTTTGCGGAATCCATGTTGGTTATGATGAAGGAGATTTGTATTATCTAAGAACGTCATAATACGAGAACACAAAACATGTTCCATTATTCTACAACAGATTGACGTAAGCGAAATAGGCCTATAATTATTCGCATCTGATTTATGACCCTTCTTGAAAATGGGAACGACCTGCGCTTTCTTCCAGTCGCTAGGTACTTTACGTTCTTCCAGCGATCTACGATAAATTGCTGATAGAAAGGGGGCAAGTTCTTTAGCATAATCACTGTAGAATCTTAAGGGTATCTCGTCTGGTCCGGATGCTTTCCCGCTACTAAGTGCTGTTCAGAAGATATCTCCAGCCCCTCGTACTCTTACTGATTTATGGATAGCCTGCAGGATTCATGATGTCAGTTCCCTCCAGCACTAATTCAGACATTAGTCGAGTCCATGCCATGTCGTGTTGCGGCACTTCGGCGTGCTCATGGGGGCCGTACACGATATTAGGCAGGTGTAGCAGTTTCTTTGGCTCTTCAGTGTATCTCATGCACGAGAGGAATATTTTTCTTTGGTTGTCTGTTCTTATCGTGACAGGCACTTTCCTTGACGCGTAACAGTTTTTTGAAAGCCTAATATTTCACACTGCCTTACACTTCACTCGTCTTTCTAATGCATATTGATTTTTGTAAATAAAATTACTTTCCTTTGAAAATTGAATGCGTTGAAGATTCTGGCAGTTTGTGTCTCAGATGCCGCAACAGTTGTGTAATTGGTTTAGTATGTGTTGGGAAATAGTTTCATTGCTTCTATTGTCACGTCTGTGCGGTTTCTTCTTCAGCTACAGTTGAGGTAACTTGTCTGTTACGTTAAATAATGTAGGTATTGCATTCCATACACAGTAACTATGTTCCACATTCACTGATTTTCCTGAAAGTGTAGAGCAGAAAACTTCACGTTTTGACTAGATATACGACGCCTTTCTGTAGATCAGGTCTTGTACTGTTCATTAGCAGTTCTCCTGTTCTTAAAGTACATGATATTTCTCAATAATTATCTGTAGGTTACTTGAAAATACTGTTGTGTAATGTAGTGATTCACACCTTCTAGAGTTGTTGGGAAAAAAGCCAAAAGTGGTGTCTTCTTGTTGTTGTTGCTGCAATTTTTTGTGCCACAGACACTCCCGTTTGTAAAAACCATTATACGGACCAGTATATACTATTACGATTTGCTTTCGCTTCCACAAGATCTCGCCGAAGTCAACAGTATAACTTCATGGCCGCTTACCGCTACAATCGCAGCGGCTAGCAAAAAAGAGACGGAGTGTCGTGACTGTTATCTTAGACTATGATCTCTGCTAGAAAACTGCCAATCGTATATCTGTGCAATCACGTGTCGACTCGCATCTGGCATTTCATTGCTGCGAAACGTCAGTACAAATCAACTCCTACAGAAAGATATTATTGGTGTTAAATAGGTTCAAGTCACCTCTCAATTTTAGTTTTTCGGTTATCCTTCAGTAACACCATAAATTAAAGTGCTGTTAAGTGCAATTTCAGTGTCAGAATTTAACGTAGTTGGCACATAAAAGAGTGTGTTCACCTAACGATTACACGTGAAGACACGAGGGACAATGATTGAAAAATTTTGTTTTACTTATCCTGAGAGCTCGCGTTATGAAAAAAATAATAGAAGAATTTATAGTCAGTTAACAACGATTTGAAGTCGAAACGTTTTACAGCTGCATCATTTCAAGCCAGGTCATCACTCGTTCGTCAGTGCTGATGTTGACTTTACTTCATTCAGGGATCATTTGCATGCTTGTTGATTGCAGAGCATCAATGTTAAATTTTTCCACCATGGACGTGCTGAATTCTAACATATATATATCGCTATAGATCATAAGCCAAGTTTACGAGTATTGTAAAAGACGTTTTTGTATAAAGACGTTGCACTGCCTACAAACATATCTATCTTTGGTAGCAAATAGTAACCAAGAGTTATTTATTGTTACAGCAGCTTTTGCAAAATAATATTTACAGATATTTTATCTGTTGATATGTCTCATTTCTATGAAATTTATTTTGTGTGTGACTGAAGGTTGCTTGTGTCCCCTATCAGCGATCATAGTGATTGTTAGAGATAGATGCAATTTACCAGATATCAGAGACGCGCTAGTTCAGGATAGAGACAGACTGTTTATGGGTCGAATTCAATACGTGTGTGCTTGGCAATTTTAACCCCAACCGTTTACGAGGTGTATTGGTGGGCATTTTTCTATAGAACCTTTACGAGTTACGTGCAGTAAAGCTTTCTCAAATTTTACGAGGTAATTAACAATGTGCAGGAAGGTGTCAGGAGCGTATTTACTTGTAGGACAGTGCCTAGATCATTACAGAAGACGTAACCAAATGACAGTCCCAGTAACTTTTTCATAGACAGTCGTAAGCGAATAACAGTAGTAAATCGGATTCAGTCGACGTAAAGAAGTTTTACCAAATGTAGTACATAACTGTCATAATTGTCTGAACACAATCGATGTAAGCGTCCTGTGCTTTGGTACGACTACAGAAACGTTGCTGTTACTTTACTGTAGCTATGCCGAGTACAAGATTGTGTGCGTGGACTGTTTTCAGACAGACATTATAACAGCTGTGTATGCTCTACATCTGGCTGGGTCACGTTTGACGAAAACGCATTTTTCATCCATTGATGTAAACCATTATCTACTGTGAAGATGGTTGTACTTACTGAAACTGGTAGAGAATAAGCATACAATTGTGCAGCTGATGGCACAAACGTGCCTTTATCGAAATATCCAATAGCTGTAGGTACTCACCTACGAAAGGTTTCACAGGATTTATTTACAAAAGTGTAGGAGGATTAAGGTTCCGTTTTTTTCCCTTTGAGAGTTAATCCTGCACAGATGCAACAAAAAATCCACTTGCGTCAATTACACTTATATGAAGCATTTCTTCGTCTGAATTGACGTGACATACAAAGATTCACGAATTTAGAACAGGGAAAGCAGCCACATTCAGTAACTATCTCAACATTCAATGCCGAAATGCTGGCGGCAACAAACAGAACGCGATTCTACGTGTTCAAGCATGACACATAACCATTGCTGCAAAAATATCTTCATTTCCAAGAATACATTTCAGAACTTATTCTCACGGGTGGTAATATTTTGTACATACTTTGTTAACTTTTCAACAATTCAGTGTACAGAAGCTATAGAAAAACGCCGCTTGTTCAATGATTTGGACTGTCTGGGAAGGAGAAGCATTTGTTTATGGTTGACAAGAAATGTTTATGTAATAAAACGAACCGTTATTCTGTGTACAAAAGAGTAAGTAAAAACATTAATTATCTTACTGAGACGTATATGAAAAGCAGTATCGATTTTTCATGATAATAGATCCCTCTTTTGCACTGAAGATACTGAGAACAATGAATACAATATAAAAAGGTTTTCATAATTATTTCTCTCCTTTGAATCTTCCTGCGAGAAAGACGTGGACTGAGAAGTCTGTAGATCATAACGTATTTCTAGTAAACATAGGCTGTTTTTGATAACCAAACCACGTATTTCACTAGCATAGCATCCCTACTCGCATGCAAAATTGACTTGGGCGTTTCAGATATTAATTATGCGTGTTACAGTGCGAATTACAGTTAGTATTGTTGGTCGCCATTTACAAGACAACAGAATCTTTTTAAATTACTCCAACATTACGTGGCGTAAAGCCAAAAAAAGGTGTGTTTACAATTAATGTCATGAATAAACAGACCAAAGCCAAGTTAATTTTATTCATCTTGCAAAGAGTAATGTACATCTCAAATGGTTCAAATGGCTCTGAGTACTATGGGATTTACCATCTGTGGTCATCAGTTCGCTAGAACTTAGAACTACTTAAACATAACTAACCTAAGGACATCACACACATCCATGCTCGAGGTAGGATTGGAACCTGCGACCGTAGCGGTCGCGCGGTTCCAGATTGAAGCGCCTAGAACCGCTTGGCCACTGCGGCCGGCTGTAGATCTCAAAACAGATCCTTGTGGTTGCCGCTTCACCGGTATTTTTTTTATTCAAGTGACGAGATTTTAATTAATAATAAGTGTACCACGAATAAGGTGTTTCTTCAAGCGAACCTACAAAGGTACAAATTATTATTCATCCTAACAGACATTCCATTACATGACTGATATATTGCTAAAAGCAAAGGAATAAGTTCACACCAATCTGTTCTTAGTTTATTTTACGTCCATACAGAAACTACAAAGTGATTTCTTTATCGAGCACTTGAATATAGAGAGCCTTAAAAATGTCAAAAATACAATTAATGGCCCATGAGATGAAGCTGTGATGGGTATGTTGCACTTAGCCTCAAGTGATTCTACGATGTGCGGCACAAGTGTACTCAGACCTATTGTTCAGTGACTCTTAAACGCACGCGCACGATGCAGATACACGTAAAAGACACAACATTGACGCTACAACGAATCTACCCCATAAACACACAAAAAAATCACTACAGATTTCCGTAATTACAGGGTAGCGTATCACAAGAAAGCTGATTTCTTTTTCCAATTCAGCACTCACGACTAGACTAAGGACTGCATTCTCCTAACAGAAATGTTGCTGATCGATGTTATTAATCGAGCGTAACATTTCGTTGGCGCTTTTCATTAAATGTAATTTGGTGCTCAGTCGATACTGGGTTTAAGGTCGATGCTCGGTCGCTGCAAGGTTGTGCCTTTCATTACACTTTTCTCGGCAGCGGTTAGGCTGTATACGATTCAGGGGTACCTCCCACAAAATACACCCAGCGGACATGTACAGGTAGTTTCCTTAATGAATGGCTCAGAGCACGCTTCATCAGCGAGGACGAGGCGACGACAGAACGGAGTAATTTGGCGTAGTGTAGTGTAGTGCAGCGTAGTGTAGTGGGTGGACTACGACTACCTCGTCCTCGAATCTCCTGCGTGGGACAGAGCAGCGGCGGGAAGTGGGGAGCAGTCAGCAATGAGCGCTAATGCCGAGGGGGCACCAGCGTGTGTGTGTGTGTGTGTGTGTGTGTGTGTGTTGCGTAGCGTGGGTGGCGTGCGTGGGGATCCGAGTTACGGCGCTCTAGGCCGTGACCCACTCCAGATTCACAAGGCTAGGCGAGCGACGGGCCGGACCCTAAAAGATAGTGCAGCTCTTTTGACCACACAGTCGTGGCACTAACAGTGTCTTACACAAATTGCTAGGCGTAAAATACAGTGTAATTCACGAAGATATCCAAATATTTTAATATATTATTGTACAAGTAAAACTAAAGAAATAAGTTTATATAAGCATAGGTCCGCAAATGTTTAGCTACGGAGTTATGGCTGATAAAAGATTTAGCATGAAATTTAGCAACTTCGCTAATAGAAACCATCGCAAAACTGTACGAGGTTAAAGTAGAGTACAATTTCCATTTATTTTGTTCTTACTGATCTTGCGAATCTAGTAAAACATGACCCAGACTTGTATCTGCAATAGTTTCCCAGAATATTTAGAGAAGCAGAGAGGTAATTTCGTAAAATTTTTAGTTTTTACATTCCAGACAACTGTACAAAGTTTTCTCCAGAAGTTCTAGATAATTTAATTTTGGAAAAATGATGGTAGTAACGTTTTATTATGAACGCTATGGAACGCTATGTAGAGAACATAGCAACATTCGAAATACTCCACTACTGGTTCGTGCATTCGGAATCCTTCGAGTTGGGTAAAGTACGCAATATTCGTCAACTGCAGCCATAGCATTACCATCACATTTGTCATTAATAAACATCATATCGGCGGATTCCTCTGTCGTAAATTTGAAAGGCATCCCTATTTCATAAATAATCAACATACTACAACATTTATTGTGTGGTTTCACTTAAATACACTGTTGTTATTGTGTTCGTTCACTGAACAATACAGAAAACTAACTTGCTTCAACGTTAAAAAACGACCGAAACAACTCACTAACGGTTGCCAACAATGACAGAAACGTTTCTATATTCTTAATGGAAAGTGAAAAAATTTACCCGTACTTGTATAATAATCTTTGATTCTCTGGATGTACTGGAAAACTACTGCAGAGACATGTCTTGAACATGTTTTATTACATTCACCAGATGAATAACAACGAAATAAATGGAAATCGTACTTCACTTTAACCACGTACAGTTTTGCGATGGCTTCATATTAGCGAAGCTCCTAAATTTCAGGGATAAACTTTCACCCGTAACAAAAAATTTGCGGACCTGTGTTTATGAACTTTTCTCTCTAGTTTTACTCGTAGAATAACATATTAAAATATTTACATATTTTCGTATACAGATACCAGCTGAAAATCCCGGCATTGCCCGAGCATTCATTTCGCCATCGTTCTATACGAAACGAAAACAAAAAATGAACTGTGTTAGTAGCGAAGTATCGAAAAAATCTCATCACCATATATTCGTGAAAACACACCTGAAATTACGAGTCATACAAAGAAATAAGCACAATGTACAAATATGTAATTACAGTATCCAAATTAAGAAACATGAGCGAGGACAGTTTTTGTACCCGAGGCACAGCTGCTTCGCGTATCCAAACGTCTTTTCATAGCTCTACAGACGGCTATCGTTTTCGCCTACAGACGTTTGAACTTCGCAGTGGAAATCTGTCCCGAAGCTCACTCGACTAAAGGAGTGTCTTATTCCCAAACAAGCAATGTATTAAAAGATTATGAATAATGTGGATTTTTATCACTTATCTCGGTGTTTATGACGTCATCTCTCTTCAACTGTCGTACAATGATATACTTACGTAGATACATTCGACAGCCTATGTGGATAGGGTCTGCGAAACATGTTGTTGCGAATGGAGTTAGTAGTTAAGAAGTAATAAATCTCAGTGTTTATGACATATCTCCTGAACTATGTATTCTACAATAATACAATTTTGTATGTACATTCAGCGGTAAATGTGGAGACTGTCTGCAAAATAAGTTGCGAATATATTTAGCAGCAAAGCAGCAATAAACATAAAAGTCAGGCACCTTGTGGCAGTTTCTCACGCATCTTACAATCAATGATGTACGTCCTAAATGTGTGTGATACGATAACATACTTTTGTAGTTGCAAACTCCTGTTGGGAGAACATCCGCAACTGAACAGTATAGCAGAGGCTGAAAATACAGCTTCAGTTGTAAATTTCTTTATTTTCACACGATCGGATTCGGACTGTGATAAGCCCATCTTCAGGTAACGTAGTTGTGCTGTGGACCCCGAGCGCCGCACAGCTACGATACCTGAAGATGGGCTTATAACAGTCCGAAACCGATCGTGTGAAAATAAAGAAATTTACAACTGAAGCGGTATTTTTAACCTCTTCTTTTGAAGCTGCATTTAGCGGCATATGCCGATACCATCCGCAAAATTTATTATCAATAGATTAGTAACATAGAAGTAATAAATTTAAATATTATGCGTGATTTGACGGTTTTTTACGCATTTCATTGTTTATGACGTCATATGTCCTGAACTGTGATAGGTATGTGTTTCTTAACGCCAACAGCGATTGCTGGCTGTCAGTAAGCGATACGAGTACCGAGTATGACCCATATCGATCCGGAGGTGTAGCAGCAGGTGTGGAACACACACACATACAGATATACATACATTTTTACACTGAAGCGCCAAAGAAACTGGTACAGGCATGATATTCAAATACAGACATACGTACAGGCGGGATACCGGGTTGCGATCGGCAACGCCTATATAAGACAACAAGTGTCTGGTGTAGTTGTTAGATCAGTTACTGCTGCTATAATGGCACGTTATCAAGATTTAAGTGAGTCTGAATATGCTGATATAGTCGGCGCACGAGCGATGGGACACAGCATCTCCGAGGTAGTGATGAAGTGGGCATTTTACCATCAGCCATTTAACGAGTGTTCCATGAATATCAGCAATCCGCTAAAACACCAAATCTCCGACATCTCTGCGGCCGGAAAAGACCCTGTAAGAACGGGGCCAACGACGACTGAAGAGAAACGTTCAACGTGACAGAAGCTCAACCATTCTGCAAACTGCTGCAGATGTCAGTGTCGGACCATCAACAAGTGCGAACCATTCACCGATACAACATCGATACGGCCTTTCGGAACCGAAGGTCCACTCATCTACTACAGATGATACAAAGCCTTACGCCTCGCCTGGGCCGGTCAACACCGACATTGGAGTGTTGATGACTGAAAACATGTTGCCTGGTCGGACGGGTCTCGCTTCAAATTGAATCGAGCGGAGCACGAGTACGTGTATGGAGACAACCTCATGAATCCATGAACCCTGCATGTCAACAGGGGACTGGTCAAGCTGGTAGAAGCTCTATAATGGTGTGGACTGTGTGCAGTTGGAGTGATACAGACTCCTTATATGTCTAGATACGACTCTGACACGTGACACGTACGTAAGCATCCTGTCTGATAACTTGCATCCATTCGTGTCCATTGTGTACTTGGACGGACTTGGGCAATTTCTGCATGACAATGCGCTCCATGCACATCCAGAATTGCCACAGAGGGGCTCCAGGAACACTCTTCTGAGTTTAAACACTTCCACCGACCACCAGAGTCCCCACACATGAACATTATTGAGCATATCTGGGATGCCTTGCAACGTGCTGTTCAGATGAAATCTTCACATTTCGTACTCTTACGGATTTATGGATATCCCTGCAGGATTCATATTGTCAATTCCCTCTAGCACTACTTCAGACACGTCGTTTTGCGGCACTTCTGCGTGCTCGTAGAGGCCGTACTCGACATTAGATAGGTGTACCAGTTTCTGTGGCTCTTCAGTGTGTGATATTTATAGATAATACTGGCTAAAAACACCTGTAATTAAGGAAGAATGGTTTTCAGGGAGGCGGGTGTTGTAAGATGTGAATACCGTCAAAATATCAGTTTAAAAACTACAGAATTTTGTTGGCCTTCGTGGTCTTTTGTTCACGTATTACCTGTTGTCTGTTGTGTGATGTCCTTAGGCTAGTTAGGTTTAAGTAGTTCTAAGTTCTAGGGACTGATGACCATAGATGTTTAGTCCCATAGTGCTCAGAGCCATTTGAACCATTTACCTGTTGGCTCAGGTCCTTCGCCCGATGTATGTTTGATGGTTTTTCTGAAGTATCGCTAGCACGAGAGGCTCTGATTTTCATCCCATATTCCTGGTGGCGGACTTCTGTCTAGCCCGCGGACAGAGAAAATACACTCCTGGAAATTGAAATAAGAACACCTTGAATTCATTGTCCCAGGAAGGGGAAACTTTATTGACACATTCCTGGGGTCAGATACATCACATGATCACACTGACAGAACCACAGGCACATAGACACAGGCAACAGAGCATGCACAATGTCGGCACTAGTACAGTGTATATCCAACTTTCGCAGCAATGCAGGCTGCTATTCTCCCATGGAGACGATCGTAGAGATGCTGGATGTAGTCCTGTGGAACGGCTTGCCATGCCATTTCCACCTGGCGCCTCAGCTGGACCAGCGTTCGTGCTGGACGTGCAGACCGCGTGAGACGACGCTTCATCCAGTCCCAAACATGCTCAATGGGGGACAGATCCGGAGATCTTGCTGGCCAGGGTAGTTGACTTACACCTTCTAGAGCACGTTGGGTGGCACGGGATACATGCGGACGTGCATTGTCCTGTTGGAACAGCAAGTTCCCTTGCCGGTATAGGAATGGTTGAACGATGGGTTCGATGACGGTTTGGATGTACCGTGCACTATTCAGTGTCCCCTCGACGATCACCAGTGGTGTACGGCCAGTGTAGGAGATCGCTCCCCACACCATGATGCCGGGTGTTGGCCCTGTGTACCTCGGTCGTATGCAGTCCTGATTGTGGCGCTCACCTGCACGGCGCCAAACACGCATACGACCATCATTGGCACCAAGGCAGAAGCGACTCTCATCGCTGAAGACGACACGTCTCCATTCGTCCCTCCATTCACGCCTGTCGCGACACCACTGGAGGCGGGCTGCACGATGTTGGGGCGTGAGCGGATGACGGCCTAACGGTGTGCGGGACCATAGCCCAGCTTCATGGAGACGGTTGCGAATGGTCCTCGCCGATACCCCAGGAGCAACAGTGTCCCTAATTTGCTGGGAAGTGGCGGTGCGGTCCCCTACGGCACTGCGTAGGATCCTACGGTCTTGGCGTGCATCCGTGGGTCGCAGCTGTCCGGTGCCAAGTCGACGGGCACGTGCACCTTCCGCCGACCACTGGCGACAACATCGATGTACTGTGGAGACCTCACGCCCCACGTGTTGAGCAATTCGGCGGTACGTCCACCCGGCTTCCCGCATGCCCACTATACGCCCTCGCTCAAAGTCCGTCAACTGCACATACGGTTCACGTCCACGCTGTCGCGGCATGCTACCAGTGTTAAAGACTGCGATGGAGCTCCGTATGCCACGGCAAACTGGCTGACACTGACGGCGGCGGTGCACAAATGCTGCGCAGCTAGCGCCATTCGACGGCCAACACCGCGGTTCCTGGTGTGTCCGCTGTGCCGTGCGTGTGATCATTGCTTGTACAGCCCTCTCCCAGTGTCCGGAGCAAGTTTGGTGGGTCTGACACACCGGTGTCAATGTGTTCTTTTTTCCATTTCCAGGAGTGTATATACACACAATAGCAAAAAGATGCCACTGTAGACGAAAAGACAGAAAATTTGGATCATTTCACAATAGCAACAAAGAAACGGGGCCATGGCGTGACGTCGTACGGGACGTGGGTCAATGTTTGGGGATATGAAAGATATACACTGATCAGACAGGACATTATAATCACCTCCTTAAAAGCCTGTATGTACACCCTTATTATGGATAACACGGGGGATGCGTCATGGTGTGGAAGCACTGAATCCTAGGTAGGTCGCTGAAAGGGCATTAGACGTGCACGCACAGGTCACCTAATTCCTGTAAATTCCAGAGAGGGGGCCGAAATTCTGAAGCCTCATTCAATCACATCCTAGATGTATTCGTTCGCATTGAGACCTGGCGAGTTGGGGTGCAAGCATATCAATTGGAACTCGCCACCGACTGCCTCGAACCACCATTACACTTCTGGTCTTTTGAAATGGCCCATTACCTTACCGAAAAATGCCTCTGCCATTGGGAAATATGATCATCATGAAACGGGAGTCTGCAGCGGATTGTCGATACGCCTTGGTCATCATGGTACCTTGCACGAGTTCCACTACACCTATGATTGCCCATGTCAATGTTACACGGACTTTAATGGAGCCACCAGTAGCTTTACTCTGTCCAGCAGCACAGATGTCAAGGAGCTATTCCTTGGAAGATGACGGTTCCGCGCCTTCCCATCGGCATGATAAAAAGGGTATACGAATTCATCAGACCATGCAACGCTCTACCACGACAGTAAAGTCTAGTGCCGATGTCATAGTTGCCGATGTCGTGGTATTAACGTGTGTGGGTCTTCGGTTGCTAAGGCCCATAATGTTAGTTCCGCCACAGTTCCCCATCTGTCTTGTTTTACCAGTCTGCGCAGCCTGCCAGGGGTGACCATCCAACTCCGTCGACGTCTGGACATGGTTTCTCCTCGGTTTCGCCACGTGTTGAAGACAATCACCACACCACTCCTCGAACTCCCGTCAAGTCGGGCAGTTTCCGAAATGCTTGTGCCGAGACTCCGAGCAATCACAATCGACGCTCGGCCAAACTCAGATACAGCACACGCCTTCACCATTCCACACATGGACAGCACGCTCACTAATACTACATGCACGCTTCTGTGACTGAGTAGCAGTCATTCCTCACCAGGTGATACTGCTATCGTCTGGACGGGTTTATATCGATACTTGGTCGGTGGTCACAATGTTACGGTTGATCTGTGTACTACACTACTGGGCATTAAAATTGCTACACGACGAAAATGACGTGCTACAGATGCGAAATGTAACCGACAGGAAGAAGATGCTGTGATATGCAAATGATTAGCTTTCACACAAGGTTGGCGGCGGTGGCGACACCTACACCGTGCTGACACGAGGAAAGTTTCCAACCGATTTCTCATCCACAAACAGCAGTTGACCGGCGTTGCATGGTGAAACATTGTTACGATGCCTCGTGTAAGGAGGAGAAATGCGTACCATCACGTTTCCGACTTTGATAAAGGTCGGATTGTATCCTATCGCGATTGCGGTTTATCGTATCGCGACATTGCTGCTCGCGTTCGTCGAGATTCAATGACTGTTAGCAGAATATGGAATCGGTGGGTTTAGGAGGGTAATACGGAACGCCGTGCTGGATCCCAACGGCCTCGTATCACTAGCAGTCGAGATGACGGGCATCTTATCCGCATGGCTATAACGGATCGTGCAGCCACATCTCTATCCCTGAGTCAACAGATGGGGACGTTTGCAAGACGACAACCATCTGCACGAACAGTTCGACGACGTTTGCAGCAACATGGACTATCAGCTCGGAGACCACGGCTGCGGTTACCCTTGACGCTGCATCCCAGACAGGAGCGCCTGCGATGGTGTACTCAACGACGAACCAGGGTGCACGAATGGCAAAACGTCATTTTTTCGGATGAATTCAGGTTCTGTTTATAGCATCATGATGTTCGCATCGGTGTTTGGCGACATCGCGGTGACCGCACATTGTAAGCGAGTATTCGTCATCGCCATGCTGGCGTGTCACCCGGCGTGATGGTATGGGGTGCCATTGGTTACACGTCTCGGTCACCTCTTGTTCACACTGACGGCACTTTGAACAGCTGTGTTACGACCCATGGCTCTACCCTTCATTCGATCGCTGCGAAACCCTATATTTCAGCAGGATAATGCAGACCGCATGTTGCAGGTCTTGTACGGGCCTTTCTGGATACAGAAAATGTTCGACTGCTGCCCTCGACAGTACATTCTCCAGATCTCTCACCAATTGAAAACGTCTGTCAATGGTGTCCGAGCAACTGGCTTGTCACAATACGCCAGTCACTACTATTGATGAACTGTGGTATCGCGTAGAAAGTGCATGGGCAGCTGTACCTGTACACGCCATCCAAGCTCTGTTTGACTCAATGCCCAGGCGTATCGAGGCCGTTATTATGGCCATAAGTGATTGTTCTGGGTACTGATTTCTCAGGATCTATGCACCCAAATTGCGTCAAAATGTAATCACATGTCAGTACTAGTATAATACATTTCTCCATTGAATACCCGTTTATCAACTGCATTTCTTCTTGGTGTAGCAATTTTAACAACTGCTTACTTAACGACGCAGGCTATGGGCCGGATTGAAAGTTTGAATAGCAGCGACAGGATCTGGATATCAACATATATGAGCATATAGGCTATACAAAATTTATGAAAGCGCATATCAGGGCTATCTGCCTTTCAGTCTTAGCTGAGGACGAAAAACCAGTGTTACCATCCAAGTTTTATTTTCTAAAATGGCTCATGTTCATCTTTTGTAAGCTGAAATGATAACTGCTAACCTTTTAGAATGAAGACAAAAGCAACAAAATTGCATTAGACAAACAATGGATTCAAGTGTTAAATAGGAATACACATATGTCCGTCTCTCGTGGTGTAATGGTTAGAGGACTGGAGTTAAAAGCTAGATGTTTCCATATTTTTTTATATTCTTTGTACGAATTCCGACCACAAAAATTTGGAAAATTTGCCCAGTTCATGAAATTGGGCAAGAGAAGAAGGAAATAGCTGTGTGTACCGCCTATAGCCTTCAATATTGTAATGTTTTTCTTCAAGTAGGTATCTTTTCCATGAAATAAGATAGGCATAAATTCCTAAGTCGGTTAGATCTTTCATGCTTTTAACATGCTATTGAGAATGCTACTTCCCTCAGATATT
The DNA here is from genome assembly GCF_021461385.2 of Schistocerca piceifrons. NCBI lineage: Eukaryota > Metazoa > Arthropoda > Insecta > Orthoptera > Acrididae > Schistocerca > Schistocerca piceifrons. The sequence continues at coordinate 124,569,690 of NC_060146.1, forward strand.
TTATGACATTACAGAGGGTTAGCTGGGAGTTCAGTGGAGTCAGTTAAATGGTGATTGGTAGCGATGCATGTTTCCGATTCCGTGGGAGGAATTTGAAACTTTGAACTGATCTGGTCTCAGTGATGATAGTAGTATACATGTACGAGTACCATACCGTTTTCATCATGGTCTTGTGGGCCAAGTCGAGGGTGGTGACCGTTAACTAAACTATTTCGGTAATACCAAAACACTTGGGAGTTGAGCCGGGTCGGTTGACGAATTTTTTCTGTAATAGCATAATTGTCTCGTGTAGTGAATATGCACATCTTAACACACTGGCACTCCGCTGAAGTTCGGCACTGCGCCACGAGCTGCCGAACTAAGAAATAGTCTACGACGCATATTAAAGGTTCTTTTAGCAATGAAGGACAAATAAACATGACCATAAACGTCCTGTAGTGCTAAATATTTAATCCATACCATTCTCATGTTACCTAAAACTTTTAGTTTACCATTTTTCGCCTTCTTAGTGTTTTGTTTGTTTTTTTTAATTTTTTTTTAGTTCTAGCGTGGCGATTCGAATTGTGGAGTTGCCAATCTTGATATATGTTATATATGTGACCTACTATTTTTCAGTTAAGCACGAGCTAATGAACAAAAGTATGAGAAGACAGTTACATGTTCCTAGGCCTTACCTCGAAGGAATTACTCTACCTTTACGATACACTCCAGGTGGTTTGCTGGGTTTAAGACATGTTTTACACTATATGGGTTCACATGTATTCAAATGAAACGATATAGTTTCCTCAGAAGCTTTAGCCGAAAAAGAGAAGGGTAATTACATAACGCAAAGTAAATTACGTCCAGGAACATAATTTACACTCCATTCATAAGCTGGGGTTGATCGTCGGAAAGTACTGTTTATCGCTAACATGGCAAGGTATTAGCGTTCTGCAGATGAAATTGTCACCTAATTAAGGAATTGTTAAGTGACAGTATTTATTCAAATTATGTACTGACAGAAATTTCTGAATACTGCTTGCTAAAGAAAAAAAATCAAAAATAAAATAAAAATCTCGGTATTTACAAGTGTGTAATTCACCTTCAGATCTGATGTGTACTGAATAAGCTTATGAGAAGACAATAGGGTTTGTCTTAAGGTACGCTTGCTAATTTTCGGTCTCGCAATTTATCACTAGAACATCCTCTCGTTTGTCACTCTTTTGCATTATTGTTCAGAGTGTTGAATTTCTGTGACCTTTTATCAAATAAAGTAAGTAGCCATTACACTTAATTTTACATTTTATGAGGAATCCTTAAAAGAGAAATATGAAGATTTATCTAGAACCTCTGACGGGTCAGTTCTGACGACCCCTCTGCTGTAGACGCAATAAAAATGGCATTTTGTGTTTTGCGTTTTGCCAACAATCACAAAACTCCCTTTCACCTAACTGCCTGATGACGTTACAGCTTTCCAGCAGGGGAGGAAAGGGAGAGGAGTTTGAAACACGTCTGACCGCATCTACAAGTATTGCGCAGCCAGTGCTTTGCTTCATCAAATACGGTTTCAGCAGTGCCTTCCTACTGTGTGCTTGCAACATAGAAATTTATCATGGCCAAATATCTACAAACAGAAGAGGCCATTATGAATGCACTAAATGAGATTTTGGATCATGAATCCGACAGTGAGCCGCTGGAGTCTTCATCTGAGAAGGAACTGCCACCACCTGTAGTTCCAGATTTTTCGTCAGAAGATAATGTTACTCCCCAGGACGTTCTACGGAATATTGATGAGGAATGTATGCACGTTCATGTGTTTGCGTTTATAATTATTTTTGCTTATGTGTGTTCTACATAGACACCGATTTTAACACTTACGTTTCTACGTTGTTGTTTTCTTGAGTTTTTCACGTCTTAAATTAAATTTATGAAGGTGTGATTTTTGCTATAATATTCCGCAAAATTCGGAACACAGTTGTATACTTTAGAACAGAGAATAGTTGAGAACAGAGAATAGAGTTGTAATACTATAATGAAGAGCCAAAGAAATTGGTATACATGCCTAATATCGTGTAGGGCCCCTGCGAGCACACAGAAGTACCACAACATGTCGTGGCATGGACTCGACTAATGTCTGAACTAGTGCTGGAGGAAGCTGACACCATGAATCCTGTTGGGCTGTCCATCCGAGGGGTGGAGATCTCTTCTGAACAGCAAATTGCAAGGTATCCCAGATATGTCCAATAAATATAGTTCATGTCTGGGGAGTCTGGTGGCCAGCGGAAGTTTTTAAACTCAGGACAGTGTTCCTGGAGCCACTGTGTACCAATTCTGGACGTTTGGGATGTCGCATTGCCCTGCTGCAATTTCCCAAGTCCGTCTGAATGTACAATAGACATGAATAGATGCAGGTGATCAGACAGCATGCTTGCGTACATGTCACCTGTCAGAGTCGTATCTAGACGTATCAGGATTTCCATATCCCTCCACGTGCACACGCCCCACACCATTACAGAGCTTCCACCAGCTGCTAACGTGCAGCGTCTATGGATTAATGGGGTTGTCCCCATACCAGTACACGTCTGTCCGCTTGATAAAATTTGAAACGAGACTCATTCGACCAGGCAACATGTTTCCAGTCATCGGTGTAACGACGTATTTAGGTTTTCGTTTGATATATGTATGACCATGTGCAGACTTCGTCACCTACGTCAGTTACAACCCACTTCAAAAATGATTCATATTCTTTTTAAATTGTCATAGAATGGTTCTTGAACGAAACTGTAAAACATCCGTTGAGTCGTATGCAAAGAATTACATCACTTGGGCCAATTGGTTTTCGTAACTTTTTCGAATTTAAATTTCGTTTGTTTCTCCTCAGAAAATTATATCGACCCACGTTATCTTGATCTAATCGATATCAGAATCACACATTAAATAAACCTTTTAGATTCAAAGTTTCGGCCAACGCTGTCTGAATCAATAATCTTGTCAAATATATTATTAATCCGTTCACATAACTCTTCATAAATAAATCTTCAAGACACGTGTTTCAACTTTAGTAGCATACACTATTTTATTAGCTTCCTACACATACAGATGTGAACTTGAGCGTTGACAGACAGTGACTAACATCTCAATAAGATTCAGCTCTATTTGATGTCATTGTTGTACAAAAAGAGTATAAAAATTCATTTTTAATTTTTAGAAACACGACGCAACAACTCGGTTCCAGGATCTTCTGTTGCTCCTTGGCTGTCGACCCGCGACGTATAGCGGCCAGCAATTTCCTCTCTGGTCGCGGCAACGAAGATGCTGTCCCCGTTCGTTGCGCCGATCTCTCCGTACATGAAACACATAAAAAAAATACAAACTTTTAGATAATTCACATCTTATTACAAATAATAAGAAAACACATAAACAAAACTAAATTAAACTTATAGTCACCTGCAAACTGGGCTGACTTTGGTGGATGGGTGACGCTTAATTTCGTCCCACTACATACCCCACCCACAAGCTCAGTTTGTCAGGTTTTAACCGGAATTAAAACTGTTCAATATACAATATTTAACTGTTAATACATTTTCCTCACATTTTACGTAACCTAGAGTCTTTGCTATTAGATAGATTTAATCCTTTTAATACGATATCGTTGTGACTATTTGTCATTTACTCTTAATTGTGCTCTTATGGTAATTCGTAACCGAATATAGGGAGATTGCTCCTCTTCAGTTAATAGTTGCTAATAAATACTAATTTAGTACGTTCTTTAACGTTGTACATTAGGACAGAGCATTCAAATTGTGATAGATTAGTTATAGTTTCATTTATTTACTAGAGTTATTCTTTCCAAGAATGTATATTACTAATAAGTTTCTCACAATAACTAATAGTACTATTTACTTTACATCATTCTCTTCCCTAATGCCTTATTTATGCCTGAGGTCAAGAAGAAATCAAGCAAAACTCTCTTTAGAATCTCGGCACGGCTTTCTTTACCTTCGGACACCTTGTTGGGTAATGGCCATTTATTTAGGAGAAACAAGCGAGAGAGCCCCGTTTGGTGTGTTCTATATTAACACTATTGCAAACCTCTATTAAAGGCACTCTGCTATGTTCTCGTGAGCCATATAGCTCTGGACGCCCATGGTCCCTAAAACTATTAACCATCCCCTTTGGTTCCTACTATCCGAGTAAATTTAAAATATGCAAAATTCCTTTTGACCTAAGAGCAAAATTTCTTCCATATAAATCCCCCTTTGGGTTATCTTTCTCTTTTTGAAGTACCAGTAGATTATTGTAGAATACTTGTTTAAGCTTTCTGTTCTATTCTTTAAAATAATACGTAACTATCACGAAAACTTCACATGAATAAACTATGAACGCTCTTCCGTATGTAACATATACTAAATATTAACTTATTTAGGAATGAAGAGTTTCATTTGATCAACACTATATAATCCTTTAATTACACCTGATGAAGGTTCCATAAGAAGTAATGCTTTGGGATGTACAATCTTATGTACAACATATGGACCTTCAAAGATCAAGAAGAATTTTCTACATTCCTTACCGATCTTAGAACTTTTAGGATGAGATCGTACTAACACAAGATCTCCTACCTGAAATGAGGGTTCTACAGCCTGTTGATTATAACTTTTAATTCTCCGTTCGGCATTTTTTACAATCTGTTCGCAAACTTTTTCGTCTGGAATATCTTGTTGTATCTCATTTACTGGTGGCCAAGGTAAAGCAGCTAGTAAAGGCTCACCTATAATTCGTTTGCCTAAAATTTCTATAGGTGATAATCCCGTCGTTAGGTGAGGCAATTCATTTAATATCTTTTCGAATTCAGGCATTAGTTTGGCCCACCGAGTATGTTTATGTGCACAATAAGTTCTACATAATCGTCCTAATTCTTTCATGACTCTTTCTACTAAATTACTTTGAGGGTGATATTTCGAAATTAAGATATGTTTGATTCCATATTGTCTTATCATAACTTGAAATCTTTGACTAATAAAGGCACTACCGTTGTCAGACATAAGTCATTTAGGAATGCCCCAGTTAACAAAGTAATTTCGGGTGAGGCAGCGTATAACGCTTGCTGTATTCGCTCGTTTCAAAGTATATAGTTTCACATGTTTGGACCAACATTCCATTACAACAAACACATATGTTAATCCTCCTGAACTCCGAGGCAGAGGGCCGAAAAAATCTAATGATAGTAGATCCCACAAACCTCGAGGAATTACAGCATATAATTTATAACGCTTGGATTTGTTATTAACTTTAACCTTTTGACAGGTTTCACAAGCCCTAATAATACTTCTCACAATACGTGACATATTTTTGAAATAATAATACTTCATTAGATGTTTAATACATTTATGAATTCCGAAATGCCCGTAACCTTCATGAATATAAGTAATTAACTCGTCCACAACAGTTTCCGGAATGCAGATTTTCCATCTCTGGTGTTCCCTCTGTGCTTTCCAATACAACAAGTCGTTAAAATATAACCACACACCCCGAGTGTTAACTGTTTCGTCCCCATTATTAAGGTTTTATATAATTCGTAGAGTAACATTTTTCTTTCCTTTACATAATACGGTAATCCACTAATTAGGACTCGTATTAGATGACTGTCAATAATTGGTTCTTCAATTAATTTAGCACGGTTTAAATGCCATTCAAAATAATTCCTATAACCTCTCCACCGTTTAGAATATGGAGGAGGGTCTAACAACTCTAAAGTTAAGTGTTGTTGTTTTCCTCTTGACCAATAATTTTGTTTAAACTGCTTAACAAAATCATCCCAATCCCTGAATTCAGTTCTATGCAGTACTGCCCATTCCGCAGCTTCTGCTTCTAAATGTCCTATTACAAATTGAATGCGTTTTTCATTACTCCATTTAGGAGATAATGATGTTTCAAAAGCTTTTATAAAGATTATAGGGTGCAGTTCGCCTCCTGGTTTGAATACAGGAAATCGACTTGCTACATTTGAATTTGTTGTTATGTCATCCAGACATTCTGCGAGAGAAATAGTCGGATTTTGTTTAGCTGGCAGAGACGGAGTTGCATCAGATTGGCTTGCCGTGATTGCCTTATTCATATTGTTGTCATCCGTGCTAGCACATTCGATGCGACTGTTGTCTCTGATTATGTTATTACCTCTGCTACCTGAAATGTTCTCGTTATTATCTAATTCCGATAATCGTTTAGTAATTTCCTGTATCCGCATTTCTGTATTGGATACGCGATTAGCTAATATCGATTCTTCACTGTGTTCACGATGTGAACGCTCTGTACCTTCGTCAATATTATTATCTTTGGCAGTCTCAAGATTATTGCATGTTTCAGTAATTAAAAATTTCATGTTTTCGATTTCGGTATGGTCCTTTTCTACTTGATGAGTTAATGTCTCTAATTCTACATTATCTATTGAAGAAATCTCTACAGGTTTGGTAGAGACCTCTTTAATAGATTTCAATAATTCTCTGCGAACAGTTTCTGTTTGCATAGAAAATTCATCTCGTAACATATCGTTATTTTTCTGTATTTCATTTACAACTAAGATATTGACACTATCTAGTCTCTCGGATAAGTCAGTAATATCGTGTCGCATGCGAGCTTTTTCCTCGCGCGATTCCTGGATATGTTCTTCTAACCTTTTACAATTATCAGAAATCTTATTACTAAGTCCTACTAATTTTTCCTGCATTTCAACTTTAGAAGACTCTATTTTATCACTTAATTCTCGACTGGTTTCATTAAGATGTTCCTGTAACCTGTCTGTTGATTTTGTTAGCTCCCCTTTAAGTCTAGCAGTAGATTCCTCGTTAAACTGTTTTAATTCCTCTTTTAATCTAGCAGTAGATTCTTCGTTAGATTGTTTCAATTTAGCGATCGCCCTAAAAAGGGATCTCATGCTCCTATCGGACATAGATTGCTCTTCGTCTGACATTTCACTTCCCGACATTATTGTAAGATATTAACTATTTACACACGCAGACTTGTAATCAACAATCCTGTAAAAGCACACTTACTATGTACAACACTCCACTTCCAACTTGAAACAAACTCACCGGACACTAATATTGTAATTTGTAGTTCTCGATGATCAGTGTGCTGCTATGGGCTGCAGATGTAACAGCCGTCGATGCAGCCGCTGAGATGCTGCGACCCCCGCTTCCGCAACCGGCAGGACGCTGAGTCGAACACCGAAAACGTCGCTGGCTGCAACCACGCCCGGCACCGCCGTAGACAGGCGAAGCCCTCAGCAACACCTCTAATACCAGCCGGAGGAACGCCCCGCAGCTGACGTACTGGGCCTATTAGTATAGGGAGAAAAAAGGTTGTCGGGGTCTGCAGCGTTCAGCTGCTGCCCAACAGATGCGCCTTCTCGTGGAACAACTGCGTGACCGTACTGCTTGGCTGCACTCCGTCAGATGCCCACACCCACGAAGTCGCCGCTGGCTGGTGAAGCCTCCACGAAAACTCGCGTTGACTTCCGAAGGACTCTTGATGCTTTGTTTCGTACCTGTGTGCCTTAGTTGCACACAAGTCCTGTTTCTAAGGTCGCCACGGTGCGGTGTAACGACGTGTTAGGGTTTTCGTTTGATATATGTATGACCATGTGCAGACTTCGTCACCTACGTCAGTTACAACCCACTTCAAAAATGATTCATATTCTTTTTAAATTGTCATAGAATGGTTCTTGAACGAAACTGTAAAACATCCGTTGAGTCGTATGCAAAGAATTACATCACTTGGGCCAATTGGTTTTCGTAACTTTTTCGAATTTAAATTTCGTTTGTTTCTCCTCAGAAAATTATATCGACCCACGTTATCTTGATCTAATCGATATCAGAATCACACATTAAATAAACCTTTTAGATTCAAAGTTTCGGCCAACGCTGTCTGAATCAATAATCTTGTCAAATATATTATTAATCCGTTCACATAACTCTTCATAAATAAATCTTCAAGACACGTGTTTCAACTTTAGTAGCATACACTATTTTATTAGCTTCCTACACATACAGATGTGAACTTGAGCGTTGACAGACAGTGACTAACATCTCAATAAGATTCAGCTCTATTTGATGTCATTGTTGTACAAAAAGAGTATAAAAATTCATTTTTAATTTTTAGAAACACGACGCAACAACTCGGTTCCAGGATCTTCTGTTGCTCCTTGGCTGTCGACCCGCGACGTATAGCGGCCAGCAATTTCCTCTCTGGTCGCGGCAACGAAGATGCTGTCCCCGTTCGTTGCGCCGATCTCTCCGTACATGAAACACATAAAAAAATACAAACTTTTAGGTAATTCACATCTTATTACAAATAATAAGAAAACACATAAACAAAACTAAATTAAACTTATAGTCACCTGCAAACTGGGCTGACTTTGGTGGATGGGTGACGCTTAATTTCGTCCCACTACAAACGATGTTGACGGTCACCAGGCAGTCACCAGCGGTACACGAGTGGACCCTCAGCTCCGAAAACCCATATCGATGATGTTTCGTTGAATGGTTTGTACGCTGACACTTGTTGATGGCCCAACATTCAAATCTGCAGCAACTTGCGGAAGGGTTGTACTTCCGTCACCTCGGACAATTCATCGTCGTTGATCCCGTTCTTGCAGTATCTTTTTCCAGCCGCAGTGATGTCTGATGTATTAGCGGATTACTGACATTCACGGTACACTCGTGTAATGGTCGATGATAAAATCCCCATTTCAGCGCTATCTCGGAGATGCTGTGTTCCATCCCTTGAGCGCCGACTGTAACACCACGGTCAAACTAACTTAGAACTTGATAAGCTGCCATTATAGCAGCAGTAACCGATTTAACAACTCCGTCAGACACTTGTTGTCTTATGTGGGCGTTGCCGACCGCAGCGCCATATACTACCTGTTTATATATCTTTGTATTTCAATACGAATGCCTATAGCAGTATCTTTGGCGCTTCAGTGTAATTACTACAATTACAGGAAAAGCTGCCAAAATGGCTAGGTCTGTCGTGGACTACGAAATGGCCAAGTTTGTGGACTATTTCAGTTTCCTTCAGGTAGAATATTGTAGCACCAGATGGAACGACCTGGAAATTGGGCTTTATAGTGGATGTTCAGCTGGCAGATACGGCAACAGAATGTTTTCAAAGACCATGCAGGACCATCTCCGCATGCAAAACGAAACGTGAGTGAGATCTTCTACAGTGCTGGCATGTTATGATAACGGACATAATTTTGAAACACATTGTAAAAGGCACTGAGACCGATGCACGTCGAGTATTGGGTTCATTAATTGGACTGTGAACGTTGAAGAACTGGAAGCTTTTATAGCCATGTTGTACGTACGTCGTGCTCAAGGAGTAAAGAGCTTAGAACTGACACCTTGTGGTCAATGAAGTGGGGGAAATAATTTTGTGATGTCAACAGTGGATCATGACAGATTCAGAGAGGTAATGCGTTACCTCAGATTTGACACTAGATGCACAAGATCAGAACAACTGAAAGAAGACAAGTTTCTTTTGATATCAGAAATCTGGTATCAGTTGATTGCAAATGCACAATGTAGCCACATAAGCGGGTATACATAGAAATCGATGGACGGCTTTTTCCTGTAAAGTGTCGTTGCAGTTTCACGCAGATCATGGCTTCAAAACCGGACAAATACGGGCAAAGGTATTGGATGGCAGTAGATTAAATCTTCAAATATATTGTGAATGCTTTCCCTTACTTAGGAAAGGATGCCACTAGGCCGAGTGATGAGCATCTTTACATGAAACAACAAGTTTACTGTTACCAGTCACCGTTTAACGGTGACTGGTAACAGTAAACTTGTTGTTTCATTTAATGTCAATAACAGTCACGGTAAAGCCTAACCTAAAATGTTCGCATTTAAAGATGAGCATCCCTTCGATTTTGTTGTGAAAAAAATGATGAAACCTTACCTCAATAAAGGAAGAAATGTAGCATGTGACAATTCTTTGACCTCCTTGACTCTCTTTATATAGCCTTCAAAACAAATGCACCATAGATCGATCTAGCAGGGCAATTCCAGTATGTATCAAGAAGGCAAAAGAAGTGTTATACGGCACAGTAATGTTGAAGAAGAGTGATACCACACGGACAGTTTGCCAGGGAGTGCCAACAAGAATGTCCTAATTATTAGCACTTTGCATGCTTTTGTTAAAATCGAATATGGTTTGAAAAAGAAGTCAGATACAGTTACATTTTGTAATGGTTTTGAATATGGAGTGGACGTGGAGGACCAAATCGCTCGCAAATATTCTGCCGAAGCACCATCAAGATGTAGACCTGTTCACACATTTTACAGCCAGGTGGATTTGGCTGGGATAAATGCCTGGGTATTATACAATGCTCTAAACGAGAAAAAATTTAAACCCCAGATACTTCATACTGCAGCTGTGGGAGGAGCTAGCTGAGAAGTACGCAGTAGCCCCGAAGACTAGTACCTCTGTCAACCCGAAGACATTCCTGAGAGACAAGGAAACGATCCCTTGTAAGGTATAGCCGTGAAGGAAAACAATCATTTGTAAAATGATCATATCTACAAGAAAACTGTCTGCGAAAAATATACATCAAAAGATCATTGTTTGCGCTCATTATGTGATGGTAGCCAGTAAAGGCACCCAGCAAATGTGTGTAAATTTCTTAAAATAATAAATTATAAATAGTGAAAAGCTACAATGTTTTGTTGATTTATAATAAAATTACCAGCACTTTAAAGAACTGATTCAATAGTAGTAACAATAAGCCGCTGACACAGGATGATAAAAAGGAAAGTTTTGGACGTCATTAGTGACCTAAGCCAGCGAGCTCTGAAAGCACAACTAACCCAACCAATGCTTCAGATATCCTTAAAATGACCACTACTATACCAAGCCAATGCTGCGTTACTTCCATTGCCATTGCCAGAGTGATGGCTAGTACAGATAATATGTGACATAAAAGACGAGGTACATTGTATTTTCTGCATGAAACAACCTTACTGGACTCAAAACCAAAAATTTGATGACCTGATGACGTACCTGAAACATGAGACTTAGGGAAACCAGGAAAAGGTGTGGACAGGGCCTAATCAGTTACCGTTGGTTGCGTAGTAAACACATACACTTTATTTAAGAAAATAATTTTTTAGGAACAATCATTTCTTTAAAAAATTGGCTGTAACGCAAGCTACACTGACGGCTGAAGGCCTTATTAAGAATGATTCAAATTATTGATCGGCTGAAGACTACAAGCAATAGGAATAATTTAAACACAATATTATTTTAAACAATTGACACAATCAGATCAAATAAAGAAGTGATTGATCCACAGACAGTGCTCCAAGGATCGACCTGAGGAAAAGTCCATACAGCTGCGTAGGCGGTGAGACAGACAGCCAAGAGTTATGCTCACCTAACAGGATGGCAACTCAATTAGGAACAGTTTAAACGCCGACGAGCACACTCGCAAAATCCACCTAAGATGCGATAACCAATACCACGATAGAATAACAGTCAACATCGTCAAATGTGCGGTGAGGACAGATAGAATTATTTCTGCATCTATTTAGAGTTTACAGTGATGTCACTCATTAAAACTGGGAGGGCTACAGGTCTTCTTTTTCTTCTGCCTGGGAGCCATGTTTAATCCCGTCCACACTCATTGTGTTTGTAGGATTAGCCTTATAGAATCGCCACAAACAAATAATATGTAGTGTTAATACCCAGTCTTTGAACAAAAATGTTAGCGAAAGTTACTTATGCAACCAGAAGTAGTGAGAAAGTCGCCGTGGAGCGTTGAGCGCCAAGAGGGCAGCCAGTCATATCCCGTTCACAGCTACACTATGTGATCAAAAGTATCCGGACACATTTCTGAAAATGATTTACATGTTTGTGGCGCCCTCCATCGGTAATTTTGGGATTCAGTATGGTGTTGGCCCACCCTTAGCCTTGATGACAGCTCCCACTCTCGCAGGCATACATTCAGTCAGATGCTGGAAGCTTTCTTGTGGAATAGCAGCCCATTCTTCACGGAGTGCTGCACCGAGGAGAGGTATCGATTTCGGTCGTTGAGGCCTGGCATGAACTCGGCGTTCAAAAATATCCCAAAGCTGTTCTGTAGGATTCAGGTTAGGACTCTGTACTGGCATGTCCATTAGAGAGATGTTATCGTCGTGCAACCACTCCGCCACAGGCCATGCGTTATGAACAGGTGCTCGATCGTGATGAAATAGGCAATCGCCATCCCCGAATTGCTCTTCAACAGTGGGAAGCAAGAAGGTGCTTAAATCAACAATGTAGGCCTGTACTGTGACAGGGCCACGCAAAATAACAAGCCCCTTTCATGAAAAACACCACCACACCATAACACCAGAGCCTCCGAATTTTACTGTTGGCACTACACACGCTGGCAGACGACGTTCACCGGGCGTTCGCCATACCCACACCCTGATCGGATAGCCACATTGTTTACCGTGATTCGTCAGTACACACAACATTTTTCCACTATTCAATCGTCCAATGTTTACGCTCCTTACATCAGGCGAGCCGTCGTTTGGCATTTACTGGCGTGATGTGTGGCTTATGAGCAGCTGCTCGACCATGAAATCAGTTTTCTCATCTCCCGCCTAACTATCATAGCCTATTACACATTGCTACCCTGTTCAACTGTCGGCGGTCTTCAACAGACGAGGTCGGGCTGTACGCTTTTGTGCTGTACGTGTACCTTCACGTTTCCACTTCACTATCACATCGGAAACAGTGCATCTTGGGATGTTTAGGAGTGTGGAAATCCTGCGTACAGCCGTGACACCCAATCACCTGACCACGTTCGAAGTCCGTGAGTTCCACGGAGTGCCCAATTCTGCTCACTCACGATGTCAAATGACTACTGAGGTCGCTAATATCTGGCAGTAGGTGGCAGCACAATGCACCTAATATGAAAAACGTATGTTTTTGGGTGTGACCGGATATGTTTGATCACATAGTGTACCTCCGTGTGCTGTGGCGGAAATGGAAGGAAGGGCTACCTGATATCTATACTGTTGACGACAACCATGGCCTTTAAAAGCTGCTAGCTCAGGCCTGCTGTCAGCTTCGTAGGGTGGCAGCTCGGCATCCAAGGCAAAAGCTTCCCTCTATGCATCAGCGCTGGTCAGGGACAACAGAATCGACGTGTTTGACTCGCTGATCCACACCATATCATATATTGTTGTTAAAGTCGTTCCTTACAGTCAACAGTGTTTCCACTGAGACTGTCGCCACCACAATTTCACCCCATGCATCCGACAATACTGCAGGCTTATATGAATACGCATCAGGTTGTGGCAGGTATAGTAATGCCTTGGATTTCCACTATTAAAGTGTACATATATACGTGCTGTCACTCATTAATATTGCACAAATAAGTTCTGGTAGCAGTAATTGTTTCTGAATACTGCAGGTTGCCAGTTGTCCAGCGAAGGTCTTTGGAATTCTATGGATCAGTGGACATTACGGCAATAACAATTCCCAGATTCGGATATTCCTCTAGTTAACATATGAGTCTTTTAATAACGTACCGTGTGTTAATAATACAGCAGGGTTAATTTTGTTTCGATATCGTATTTATAATGACATGTCTTCATTCCACCTGGGGATGACGTCTGCCTGGAAATGTGTTAGCTGACTCATAAAAACCAATTTTAAAAGCTTCAGGGTTGGGGAGGAGGCATAGAAGCGTATTTCTTACTGGTTCAGAGAGCTGAGAGGATTGTTTGCCTAAGCTGTTAGCAGTGTTTGTCCGCATTGTCGTCCACAGGTTTCCGCTAGTGAATATGTAGGGGTATCCGATTTTTGAATGGTATTCTGTGACGGGATGCTCTTTCCCATGATGAATGATTTCGTAGCAGGAGTGCCTTCTTTTTTAACCACCAGTTTGGAGATGATTGCACCTGTAATGATGCATATTTTTCGGTCACTGCTGGGGTGCTGGTTTCGCAGGTACACAGCACACAGAGTTTGAAAGGTGTTCTGGTCTACAGTCTACTTGAGGGGGCTGTTTGAGATACTGCTCACCTCTTTAAGCATGCATCTTTCCAGCGCTATGCTATTCCTTACACATAGAGTATCTTACAGTATCTTTGGTTGGAAGCATCATAATTTTGCTATGACATCATTATTTCTACAATTATGATAATGAGCTAATTTTAACAAAACGCGGTACTGTAGGGATGGCTTTGCATGATTTAATATACCGAACTGTGGTATGTCTGCTAGGTGTTCCCACCAGGTGAACCTCGCCGAGGTGATGGACAGACACAATTCACTTACCAGGAAAGTATTTGGGCTCGAACAAACACAAATACACCAAAATGCTGTGAGAAATGATGTAAAGGTCCCTTATTGCACTAGTGATGCTCCCGCATCTGCGAAACTCTGCAGTCGTCCGTTAGAGGCCTCTTCGTATGCCACGCCGCATTGCACACTGACCTGCCGGTACGCCAGTCGGGAGCAGTAGGGACGGTGCAGTGTGTCTCTGAAGTTGCGTTTTGTGACATGATTTGTGTATTGAAGCGTCAGATGGCTCGGCGATTGGTAATCAATCTTGCTAATGTATTGCGAATGGTTGAGATGAAGTTACGAAGAACCCTTCTTCGTGAAGATGGTATTGGTGTAGAAGACGAATCATTCGCATGTTTTCTGGTATCTATTATAGTGCCGAAATATGAGCATAAGTTAGAAACAGATACTGTTGTACCACTAACACATAATGATGATGATAGGGATGATAATGACGAACACTCATTGCAGACGGCAGTGCTACAGCAACTGCGGGAAGAGGCGATGGAAGCAGTGACAGTGAATACCAACCGTCTCCCAAGAAGAAGGTTAAAGTTGCAAGTACTATCACGGCGTTTGATGACAACACACAGGAGAACATGTACGATGATTATTACGTAAGAGGTTTCGACACATACGACAAGCTTCTGAAAAGACACCCTAAACTGAAGTCCAAAAGCAATATTAAAACATACTGGATTACGTGGCAAAGAAAAGAGAAGGAAATACAGTTTTTAAAGGAAATCGTACACTGCTGTTCGAGACCATCAAGGAGCGTGTAATGGCGAAGTTCGATGAAGCGCGAGAATGCGGTTCCGCCGTTCATTATTGGCATTTACAACATTGGGCATTGAACGTAGCCAGAAATCTCGGGTGTACAAACTTTACAGCTTCACTAGGATTTATTTCTAATTTGAAAAAGGACTTTAGGATAACATCACGCCGTATCACTATGCTCCAAGCACGAAAAGATAAGGATGACGAAGAAGAGCTGATTGAAAGAGCTGACGTCAGTGAGCATATCACGAGAGAAAACCTCGATATTAGTTCTGTATGGAACTGTGCTCAGAGTCAGTTCAACTATGAACTTCCTTGTGACAGAACACTATCCATGAAAGGGGAGAGAAACACTGTCGCGATGTTGCAATCAGTTAACTGTGCAACGCATAGTTACACGATCGATGTTGCTATATCAATAAACGGACGATTGGCAGACAAAATCTATATTTGCTTCCAAGAATCCAGTGTAAAGTTTGGACCCCACGTGTCAAGGGAAATAGAAACGCGGTGCCCTCCAAATGTCGTCGTCGATGCAAGTGTGAGTGGGAAGATGACGAAACAACATCTGAAAACTTTTTTCTGTCAGTTTTGAATCCACATTTGCCGAGAAAGTCATTAGTGCTTTGTGACTCCTGGTCTGGACATAAGGATGAACGAGTACTACTGGAAGCATCTGGCGGAAAACATGTAGATTTAAAAACCATTCCACCTAAAACTACAAAATATGCACAACCTCTGGATGTGGATTTCTTCATGCAATATAAAGTATATGCCAAGAGAATAACAGACTTTATTAAACTACGTTCCAGTAATATGCAGCCGAAATTGCACGACAGATTCTTTATCATGGATATGCATTCTGTCGTTTACAATCAGTTATCTACATGAGTATACAGACCAATGCTTCGTTACGCGTGGCAGAACGCTGGCTACGATATTGGTGAACCAGTGAACAACTTCAAAAGTGTCACTGACGTGGCGTTCAACACTGATATTGTAGAATGTGCAAATACGCCATGCAATCAACTTGCATTTCTTTACTGTGCGTTTTGCAGTCATTCGTATTGCTCAGAGCATGTTATTGACATTCCGCATTTACATTTATAGTTAAGATTGCTGCATTGCGTAAGGCGTCTACAATTACATCCACAGTGATATCTAGAGCATGACTGCAGAGTTTTGCAGAAAAACAACACCCACCAGCACATTGAGAGGTACATAATGGTCCTGTAACCAAACGTTCATACAGATCCGTTTGTTCGAGCCCAACTACTTTCCTGGTTAGATGTGTAGCTTGATTAACATTTTTCAAAAATCTAATAACACACAGGAATCAAATTTAGAAACATTGTCTTGCTGTATGGATGAGTATCTTGTAGTGCTGTGCTAATTGTTATGCACATGCAGTATCTTTGGTAAGAAGCACCAGAATTTTCCTAAGACATCAGACAATCTGCTAAAATAGAGTGACATAGTTGATATTTGTTTTTCTATGTGGTGTTACCTGTACATATTTTACATTTGGTTGGAAGACAGTAAAACTCCAGTGCTTACAGAATTTACTATGATATCACTATTTCCGCCATCGTGTTCATGTCTAACACATAAACAATGATGTCCCATGTACTAGTATTGAAGTGGTGGCAAAACAGTGATAGGTAATTCTGGAACACGCTGTATTGTGATTGCATGTGAACATCATGACGTCAACACAACACGACGTAACAATGATGTGTCATCGAGACAGAACTCATGGAGTCAGATAAAATACGTAGACTTATGTAAAATAATAAAAACTGGAAAAATGGAAAAATACGACAAAATGTAAAAATTTTGAAAATATGGAATAATGACTTACACATCAGCATGGGCGTCATACCCGCTGAAGCCTCGAATTGTGAATATCACATAACATTAAACTGTTGGTAAGAAATACCCATAACCCACAATACGAGTAACGAGATGTAACAATTTTATTACAGAATGTACGTATAGCTACCTCGGCTACATAAAATTTATGTCAAATTTACCATGGTTTCGATAGCTCTAAGGCGGTCTTCATCAGAATAAAAATTACATAGTGTTACATGTAATCACACCATAGGTGAAAAAGATCTAAGCAAAAAGACTGTGGCTATACACACATTATGCAATTAAGTTAACGCACGGTTGCTGGACTTCAGCCTATAACAATGTTTAAAATTTCATGACGTAACAACATTAATTTGTTATTACCAACTAGGCACAACCTACGACGTGCCCATCTCCAGAGTGAACCCCAATCATTCAAGTGCCCCAGTATCAAAAGATGGGGAAGGGGATAGATGGGGAAGGGGTTGGCAGTTTTCATGGGTAACCTTAATCTATTCCTGGTAATTCCGTGGTCAGAGGGAAGTGGGGTTCAAACTGAATATAAGTGCCAAAGTGTGTAACCCGCGACCATATGTTTTAAGCTGATGCCAGAAGTGGTAATATAATTCATAAAATTAAAAAGGGAGAGGTGTGGATATCTCGTTTACTAATGTTGCAGGATTTCTATTGGGGGGATGGGAGGAGAATGGTGATGGAGTTGCCTTGGTTGACGTTGATCAGTTTGAAGTGGTTTCCTGGGGTCAAAGGAGTGGGGATGATAAGAATTCGCCACAGCATGTGTAACCAACCCAATACTCACTTATCTTATCAGTGACCTTGATAAGATTGTTATCTGCACTTCAGTGCCCACAGTTGGACTACTGGTGGGAGTGTGAGGGCAGCATAGTAGTCATCAGGATTTTGATTAACAACATCTAACCCTCAGAGACGAGGCACACAATATCGTGCACCAAGGACATCATTCACACAAGCACCTAGCGCTTGACAACAAGTAATGTAGTCTGTGCTACATTCCATGTAATCCCACACTATTGGTCGTAGATTAGCACCACTAATCAGGGATGAATCGCTCCTATCCACTGTCTGCACCAGATGAGCTCTGTCGCAAGTATGGTCAAGGTTCCATTCCTCTGCTGTGGAGACACACATGGCTGTTACTCCTGACACCATGGCGTGGGGACCCGTAGGTTACGACTATAGTTCACATGTGGCTGTGGTGTAGGGAACTCTGATGTCATAATAGTACATCACAGACATTCTGCGTCCTTATGTAATATCTCAAAAGCGACAGAATCATGATGCAATTTTTTAATAGGACAGACACACATGACATGTGTCTCTATGAACTGTTGTTTTGTAAATTTGGGTCTATTTTGCTGTCACTGAAATATTATCAGTTATCCTCTAAATCCGTGAAGTTTCATTTCGTTTCCCCATCTGATTCAGGGTTTCCTCTCTCTTTTAGGTTTATCGCTCACTTTGTCAGGCAGTCTACATCAGAATACTGGACTGCATCTGGCCTGAACGCAGGTACTGATTCGATTAGGACGGTGTCACAAATCTGTTGTATTCTCTCCTAAGGCAAGCTGGTGCACAGCCTTGGTAATTGGTCACTAGTAACCTAGACAGTTGGTCTGGGGCGGGAGTGACGTCCGATCTGGTCCCACACATGTTCTACCTGTGTCAGATCTGGGGACCCTGTTGGCCACAGGAGTATCTAGTCATCACGCAGACAGTTTGCGGATACACATGCCATGTGAGGATGAGCACTGTCCAGGGGTGGTAATTCCCCACTGGGGCTGCCGTTGGCATTCGATCAGAATGACAGGAATATTAAAGTAGAGTATGCCTGCCCTCACATTCCCATGCAGTCAACATCCAGTCACTTCAGAGTTTCCCAAATATCTGGGTATAGCGCGGTTCGGTTAGTCCGCCAAATGGTAACCCACAGTGAGGCCACTTTCAATAACTGTCAGTTGTTAATAACACTGTCTCACGCGAGTAGGCAGCATCGCCATGTTACAGTAATCAGTCGACATTTCACGTTTTACACTCCCATTACATGCCCAACCAGGCGTGATAACAACATTAAACATGAAAAACACTAAGGCAATCTAGTGGCCTTTCTACCTGAAACAGAGAATTGCAACTCCAAAGATTTACATTCCTGCTGATGGTGTGTACTTGTACGTAGTTATATTGATATCCCACTGTGTTTCCTGCGTGCTTCACGTTTTTTGTCAGGCAATGTATTTCATGATTGCTATTGACTTTCAAGACTTTTTTCCTTCCTATTCGGCAGCCTCACGCTTCCTGTCCCTAATATTTCTAGTATGTCAAATTTACGTGGGTTCCAGACATTCATATGCGTACCGTTTCTATACCGTGTTGTGAAACAGTTGTTACGGTGCTCACTTATTTCCAAGTCCGTACCGATCTTAGTGCTGAATTTTCACTCAGACGGCGCTTTGGCCTTAGGCGGTTGTTTCCGTGTGTGATCGCTGGCCGCAGGTTAGCTGGAGGCGTGTGAGGAGGAAAGAGGTGGCTGCCTTGGCGTGGAGACAGTTCGGCTCGGCTGGGGTTGTTTGCATCTGGACGCCGAGTGGGGCCCGATGGGAAGACCAGACCGTGATTTTACGGTTAACAGTGTGGAAAGCGGCGTGGTGTGGCGTTTAACTTGATTCGCAAGGAGAGCAAAATCTCGCCTGCTATAGTTTGTCGAGCCTAAATTAGAAATACCTTCCATGTGCGGCGGGATGTCATTTCGTCCCCCTGTCTCTCCGTCCCATGGATGTATATCGATGGGGTACGCTGCTCTCCGTACTCTACTAGACGCTGGTGATGGAAGTGCGTCGTTCAGCGGCACGTTAGTCTGGGTGCTTTATGTTTGATCTTCGAGTGGCACTCCTTAGAGTTTGCCTTACGCAGTTAGATTAATTTTGTCTTGTGGTGCTTCCGCTTCCCGTTAACGAAGGTTAAGCTTGATTCGGCACTCCGTTCGACGCTTGGCACCTCAGCAGGCGGGTCGGGGTCGCGACTAAACGGAAGCCTTTGGACTGAGAGGTCTTGTGTTTTGCATATTGTTCATAAATTGCTGTTTTGGTATTAAGGTGGCTGAGGTTTCTTATGGATTTCCCGGCATTTGGTCTGTTGTCCGGCCCTGGCTAGGTCTCGTTATTTTAAAAGTCAGTCCTTGTTTTGGCCTAGTACGATTTTGGTTTACTGCGTGGTGGTTCTGGTAATACGCCGGGTCGCTGTGGTTGTGTTGCATTTTGTATGGGGCTGTGTGCTCGGAGCCGTGGAGTACCATTTGTGTGAACTGCTTCACTGGGGAGTACTGATCGGGCCATTCTTGGTCCTCTGTTGTATGAAATGATTTTATTATTATTTTAAAGTAACATTATCACTTAAATGATTTAATTCTTGTTCCGTTAATTGCAACTTGGGTACTGAGAAATTTAGTAGTGTAATTACGCAAGATGTAATAGTGGCACATGCCCCTTTACCAGTTTCGTAATCTATTAATTACCGAAAGACCTTAAGCTCATAGTCAAATGATGTCATTTTGTTAAATTATTGTCTTTTTATGTCATGTATTGTTTTTTTTTTTTTAATTTGCTGGTCACTGGTGTACTGTTCCAAGTATTAAAATGTTTCAGGCAGCTATTACTTGGATGGAAACGCGGAACCGCAACGGAGAGAGTAGTTGCGTGCCTTACGTGTCCGTTGTAGGCGCGGCCTGGTGTCCGTTGTTTGTTTTGGTGCACCTGAGTTAAGTATTGTGTTGTCTCCTCCCTTGTGGCCCCGTCGTGTTCTTCTCATAAACATTTCCTTCAAGGCATTTTAGTTAATTTTATGCTAGTATTATTTTAATTTCTTACATTGGTAAAATTGTGCGGCCTTCATTATGCACACAGTTTGTCATAGCGCAGTTGATGTCCCATTGTAATTTCTTAAATTCCATTGTGTGTGCCCTTGTGATACACATTGTTTGTCATAATAGATTTGAGTATGGCAATTATAATGTCTCATATATCATGATGTGCGTGTGTAATGGTGCAGTAAATGGATCACTGTTATTTCTGTTTTTGGCGCCCTTCATGTCTCCTTTCTTGTCCCTATTGGTACGTTATCCTTGTACTTGTGTTGGTAAGCCATATCAACAGTGTTTCAGCATTTTCTGGTATTATTTATTGAAAATTAGTTTTCATCCCACAAACTCGTTGCATCTTGTGTATCATCTCTTTTATGGCAGATTTTTCTAATTCACTTTATTTAATTATACTTCTAAATATTTTAAATTCTTGGGCTTTTCTTTTTCACCAATTTCTATCTGTGAAAATTTTGATGCATTTTTTATGTTACTGATAAAATGGTTGTCTCTGTGGTAAACCTTAAATCTTCTGTGCTGCATATAAACGTTAACGATATGAGCCTATGTTTTAGTGGATTACTCCTACTCCTACTCCACGATCGAGTTCGGTTTGGCATTGATTAATAGAGTTGTTCTATGTCCTACTGAGGGAGATCATACCAAATCCTGTCCAATTAGTGCGGTAGATTATTGAAGCCGCGAGTTGGTGGGAGTGTCCTGCCCATAATGCTCCACGAGTTCTCAGTTGGGGAGAGGTCTGGATATATTGCTGCCCGACTCAGGGTTTGGCAAGCACGGAGACAAGCAGTAGAACTGTCCCCGTGTGCGGGCGGGCATGATCTTGCCGAAATATAAGCCCTATTAAGGGCAACAAAACGGGCCGTAGACTATCATACACGTACCGCTGTGCTGTAAGGTTGGCGCTGATGACAACCAAAGCGGTCCTACTGCGAAAAAAAAAATACCCCCCCCCCCCACACACACACACACACCATCAGTCCTGGTTGTCGGCCCGTACGGCATGCGACCGTTAGGTTGGTATCCAACTGGTGTTCGGGACATCTCCAGGCAGCTCTTGTGCCTGGAATCGCACGAAACAACAATTGTCTTTACTGGCAAGTACCGCTTACACTTGAGCCTCAAAGGTCAGCGAAGCGATTGTTTTCCTCAGTTACTCAAAAGCAATTCCATCATCTTAGCATTTCGTAATTGTTGTGTCTGATTCTGTGAATCGCTAGCAAATACATATCATAATGTATGTATTTTTAGATTCATCTACCTCTACGTCTACATCATACTTCGCAAGCCACCTAATGGTATGTGGTGGACGGTACTTTCGATACCACTATCTGATTCCTCCAACCCTGTTCCACTCGCGAATACTGCGTGGAACAATGATTGGCGGTAAGCCTCTGTATTGGCTCTAATTCCTCGAATTTTCGCCTCGTGGTCAATATGCGAGATGCATTTGGGGGGGAAGTAATATGTTGTTTGACACCTCCTGAAAACTGCTATCCTGAAATTTCAATTGTAAATCTCTTCGTGATGCACAACGTCTCTCTTGTAACGTATGCCAGTGGAGTTTGTTTAGCATCTCCGTAACGCTCTCTCGTCAGCTAAACGAGCCCGTGACGAAACGCGCCGCTCTTCGTTGGATCTTCCCTCTCACCTCCTACCTGATAGGGATCCCTGATAAATAAACAGTACTCAAGAATCGGGCAAGCAAGCGCCTTATAAACCACTTCCTTCATGAATGAGTCACATTTCCTTAAGATTCTTACGATGAATTTGAGTCTTGTGTCTGTTTTTCCCACTATATGTTTTATTCGGTTATTCCACTTAATATCGCTCTGGATCGTTACGCCTAGATATTTTACGGCAGTCGCTGTCTCGAGCTGTCTGTCATCAATAGTTTAGCTGTACAGTAGTCAATTTATTTCCCTACGCATGCGCAGTATGTAAAATTTTTTACTTTCAGGTTCAGCCTGCACCATTTATCAATCCTGTGCAGGTCGTTCTGCAAATTATTACTGCCTTCTGGCGTTGCTACTTTGGTATAAGGAACTGTATCATCTGCGAATAGCTTTTAATAGCATCCAACGCTTTCTGCTAGATCATTTATATATATTGTGGACAGCAGCGGTCCTGTCACACTTCCCTGTGATACTACGGATATTACCTTAACATCTGTCGATTTAGTTCCGTTAAGAGCGACGTGTTGAGTTCTATCAGCAAGAAAGTCCTTAATCCAATCGCAGGTCTGCTCTGATACTCAGTAAGCTCGTATTTCTTTCATTAAACGGCAGTGCGGTACGGTGCCAAATGCCTTACTGAAATCGAGGAACACGGCATCAGACTGAGCGCCGTTGTCCACTGCGCTGTGGATTGCATGGAGGAACAGAGCGAGCTGAGTTTCCCAGGATGTCTGTCTGCGGAATCCATGTTGATTTTGATAGAGGAGCTGTTCATTTTCCAAGAACGTCGTAATTATTGAGCATAAAACATGTTCCATAAGCCTGCAACAGGCTGACGTCAACACTATTGTGTGGACCTGTTTTACGGCCTTTCATAAAAAAGGGAATGACTTTCGCTTTTTTCCAGTCGTTAGGTACCTTTCATTGCTCAAGCGGTCTACGATAAATTACTGCTAGAAGGGGAGCAAGTTCTTTCGCATAATCTTATAGGTATCTCAGATGGTCCTGAAGCCTTTCCACTGCCAAGCGACTGTAGCTGCTTTTAAATTCCGCGATTGTTAAAATTCATGGTGGACTTTCAGCTGTCTTTTATTTTGCACTATACGATTCGCTACTAGTTTCGGTCAAATGAGCATTATCAAGCATAACTTAGCATGAACGGCTGGAAAGCTGTACTCTTACTCTTATTACTCTATGGCTTTCCAGACGTTCATGACAGCTTATGTTTTATAATGGAGGTTTGACCGAAACTGGTAGTCAAGCGCATTGTGCAAAATGTTCATCATGCCTATTATAATTAATGACTAAAAGTAAAATAACTATTTGGAGAATGAAATATTATTCCGCAAATTTTGTCCTACAAGGAGGAAGCACTGCATCTCCAAATATGGATTCCTGCTTTATAAGAGATCTGCCAATCGATCTCCACGTTTCTGACGAAGGAACTTCAGAAAATGAGTTACACGTGCCTGCCCACGCTGAAACCAGTGCTCAAAAAGGTTGGCGTTTTGTCAGCAGAGAGTACATATTCCACGTTTGCTGCTGACACGGTTCTGCTGCGGTACTGGTAACAGATACATCACAGCTTGGGCGTGGAATGGCACCAAAGTGAAAACATACTTTAGTGTTTAATTACACAGTCCAGTACTATTCTTGTGGGCCAAACCGGTAAACTGCACACAGATTTACCGTGTAATTCTGACGGTATATGGACTGCATGCAATATGGTATCCCGCCATACTGAAACGCTGCCAACAACTACACCATCGTCGCACAAACATGGGTGTTTATGATCAGAAAGAAACACCAATGGCGTCGACCGCAGACGAAAATGTCGAATCAATCGGTGATCTCATTCGCAGATTTTCCTACGATGATGGAGGAGGAGAAGGATGTTAGTGTTTAACGTCCCGTCGACAACGAGGTCATTAGAGACGGAGCGCAAGCTCGGATGAGGGAAGGATGGGGAAGGAAATCGGCCGTGCCCTTTCGAAGGAACCATCCCGGCATTTGCCTGAAGCGATTTAGGGAAATCACGGAAAACCTAAATCAGGATGGCCGGAGACGGGATTGAACCGTCGTCCTCCCGAATGCGAGTCCAGTGTGCTAACCACTGCGCCACCTCGCTCGGTACGATGATGGCGTTCACATAGCAATTATCGAATGGTCCCACGACAAGGGGCGGATTTCTATCGTTGCAGAATTGAACGATTGGTATAAGGTTCGGACCGTTGTTTAGAGAGTTGCTGATTATGTTAAAAGATGGTGTCACGTGTGCGTGTGCATGCAGCATTCAATAAAAGTCACTTACAATGAAATGAATACCTTTAGCTGCATAGAGGGACAGCTGAAAATCTGTGCTCTAACTGGGACTCGAATCCGGGATCTCCTGCATGCATGGCAGACGCTCCATCCATCTGAGCCACCGAGGACACACATGATACTGCGACTGCACGGACTTATCTCTGGCACGCCTCCTGTGAGACTCACATTCGCAACTTATTGTCCCGCAATATATATATATATATATATATATATATATATATATATATATATATATATATATATATATATATATATATATATATGGCTTACCGACCACTTGACCATCTTCTTCTGTGCGGATGCACAAACAGTGCCCCAACTCTTACGGGAATCGGCGGTAAATCCGCGAGTAACGAGTATAATGGGCAGGGACACTATGAATACCGTACCGGACAATAAGTTGCGAGCGTGGGTCTCACGGGAGGCGTGCCAGATATAAGTCCCTGCATTCGCACTATCCTCTGTGTCCTCGGTGGCTCAGATGGATAGAGCTTCTGCCATCCAAGCAGGAGATCTCGGGTTCGAGTCCTGGTCTGGGCACACATTTTCAACTTTCCCCGTTGACTTATATGAACGCTTGTATGCAGCTACGGGTATTCATTTCATTGTAATTTCATTAGAACTAGCTGCATGGTCACCGACAGTATGTGTTCTTTCGGTTATGTCAGAAAGAACAGATACCATCTTCGTAGATGAAAGTCAGTTAGCCTCTCAAATTACACTGAGGTAACGGGATACCGCCTATCTCGACGAGACGCTGACTCAACACGTCGTAGGAAATCCCTGCTTCTATCGTCGTCCATATTTGCGAAGCAGTTGCCAGTTCGGGATGTTGTGCACGAGCAGAACTCTAGATGACATCCCCTAAATTTTCGATGAGATAGATGTCGGGCGATCTGGACGGCCAAATATATCGCTGGAACTGCCCGGAATGTTCTTCAAACCAACGGCGAACAACGGTGGCCCGGTGATGTGATATCGTTGTTTGGGAACTTGCAGTCCATGAATGTCTGCAAATGGTCTCCCAGCAGCCGAACATAACCACTTCCTATCAATGGCGGTTCAGTGGAGTCAGAGGATCAAGTCCCTTCCATGCACACCATTATGGAACAGCCAGGAGCTTGCACACGGCCTTCTTGGCAACTTGGGTCCATGGTTTCGTGGGGTCTGCGTCATCTCGAACTCTAATATCAACTCTTACAACTGAAATAGCGACATGTGACCAGGCCACTGTTTACCAATCGTCTAGGGTCCAACCAATAAGGCCACGAGTCCAAGACGAGCTCTACAGGTGCTGTCAGGCTGTTAGCAAAGGTGCTCGCGTCGATCGTTTGCTGCCAAAGCCCATTAACGCCAAATTTCGGCACACTCTCCTAACGTACGCTTTCATGATATGTCTAACTTCTGTGACTATTTCACGCAGTGGTGCTTGTCTGTTACCACGCCACTACTGTCGATAGTTAAGTGAAGACTGCCAGCAACTTCGTAGTTCGTAGAGACAGGTAATGCCTGAAATCCAGTATTCTCGGCATAATGGACCTTGAAATATTGTATTTCCGAAATGGAAAGTCCCACGGTCTAGTTGCAGTTGCGATTCCGCGTTCTAAGTCTGTTAATTAACCCCGTGTGGTCATAATTACGTCGGAAACCTATCCACATGAATCAGGTGACCACAAATGACAGCTGCGCGGATGCACTGCCCTTTTATTCCTTGTGTACGTGATCCTACCGCCATCTGTCCATGTGCGTATAGCTTTTCCATGAGTTTCGTCGTCTCAGTCTCACCCCCTTTTTGAAGTCTTGTCCTAGAAACTTGTGGAGGGTGAACTTTACAAGCATGCAAAATACTGAGGTAGTAACATATGCAGCGACATGAACAGGAACAACAGAGTATTTGCTTTTGTTATTGCATAATTATACGCCGAGCGAAATGCAAAACAGCGCGTGGGACGTTAAATACAAGCAGAGTGCGGATTTTAATCAGCGGTAAGCATTCGCTAAACCTGGTTTAATGAACCGGACGTCGTTTTTAAGCCCCCTCGCCATCACCAAAACTAAAAATCGGTCACAACAGTCCGGCACGGCGCGGGGCAGCTCATTAATTTTAATTCTGTGGCCTCACGCGCCGCGCAGACCGGCTTATTAGCCGGCCGTGTGTGCGCGCGCGGAGACGGCGAAGCGGGTGTTGACGCAAACATCCGATATTCATGAGGCCTGAATAATTCCGAGCCGCCCTGGGCGCGTTCAAGATACACTCCTGGAAATGGAAAAAAGAACACATTGACACCGGTGTGTCAGACCCACCATACTTGCTCCGGACACTGCGAGAGGGCTGTACAAGCAATGATCACACGCACGGCACAGCGGACACACCAGGAACCACGGTGTTGGCCGTCAAATGGCGCTAGCTGCGCAGCATTTGTGCACCGCCGCCGTCAGTGTCAGCCAGTTTGCCGTGGCATACGGAGCTCCATCGCAGTCTTTAACACTGGTAGCATGCCGCGACAGCGTGGACGTGAACCGTATGTGCAGTTGACGGACTTTGAGCGAGGGCGTATAGTGGGCATGCGGGAGGCCAGGTGGACGCACCGCCGAATTGCTCAACACGTGGGGCGTGAGGTCTCCACAGTACATCGATGTTGTCGCCAGGGGTCGGCGGAAGGTGCACGTGCCCGTCGACCTGGGACCGGACCGCAGCGACGCACGGATGCACGCCAAGACCGTAGGATCCTACGCAGTGCCGTAGGGGACCGCACCGCCACTTCCCAGCAAATTAGGGACACTGTTGCTCCTGGGGTATCGGCGAGGACCATTCGCAACCGTCTCCATGAAGCTGGGCTACGGTCCCGCACACCGTTAGGCCGTCTTCCGCTCACGCCCCAACGTGGTGCAGCCCGCCTCCAGTGGTGTCGCGACAGGCGTGAATGGAGGGATGAATGGAGACGTGTCGTCTTCAGCGATGAGAGTCGCTTCTGCCTTGGTGCCAATGATGGTCGTATGCGTGTTTGGCGCCGTGCAGGTGAGCGCCACAATCGGGACTGCATACGACCGAGGCACACAGGGCCAACACCCGGCATCATGGTGTGGGGAGCGATCTCCTACACTGGCCGTACACCACTGGTGATCGTCGAGGGGACACTGAATAGTGCACGGTACATCCAAACCGTCATCGAACCCATCGTTCTACCATTCTTAGACCGGCAAGGGAACTTGCTGTTCCAACAGGACAATGCACGTCTGCATGTATCCCGTGCCACCCAACGTGCTCTAGAAGGTGTAAGTCAACTACCCTGGCCAGCAAGATCTCCGGATCTGTCCCCCATTGAGCATGTTTGGGACTGGATGAAGCGTCGTCTCACGCGGTCTGCACGTCCAGCACGAACGCTGGTCCAACTGAGGCGCCAGGTGGAAATGGCATGGCAAGCCGTTCCACAGGACTACATCCAGCATCTCTACGATCGTCTCCATGGGAGAATAGCAGCCTGCATTGCTGCGAAACGTGGATATACACTGTACTAGTGCCGACATTGTGCATGCTCTGTTGCCTGTGTCTATGTGCCTGTGGTTCTGTCAGTGTGATCATGTGATGTATCTGACCCCAGGAATGTATCAATAAAGTTTCCCCTTCCTGGGACAATGAATTCACGGTGTTCTTATTTCAATTTCCAGGAGTGTATAATCGGCGGGCGGGCGCGTGCTAATAACGACGCCATGGCACCTAGCGCTATACACCTCCGTGCAGTTACGTAGGAAGGTGAATCCAGCTACACGAAAGTATCCCCAAGTCCAACGCCGAACCATTATCAAAGACACCATCACTCCCATTCCCCCTGCCCCACCCCCTCCCATGAACAATCGGCTGCTTGCAATTTTTTTCTTTATAACATTTCATTCCCCCCCCCCCCCGCCCCCCCCCCCCCCCCACAGACTGAGGAGCTGCCAGCAGCGTAATATGCTGCTCTACAGCCTACAGAAAAGTTAAAAAAAACATAATGAGAATAGAAACAAACAAGAAAAACGGGCGATAAAACAGTGATATTGGAAAAACCTGTAAAACAGCGGAAAGTTGTGGAATTTAAAAAATATAAAAACAGTGCGGTGACGATGCGGATGAAGAAACATAAGAAGTAGACAGGTACAATTAAAAAACACGGCGACAGTATGGTTTCTGTTCACACAACATAAAAAACACAACTAGTGACAATGTGGTGGCTGTTCGCAACACTGACAGGGGATGCATAACAAACACTCACTTAAAACAGCACTATACAGATGACATGGCAGCGGATGGGGGGGGGGGAGAGGACCCAGATCTATGAAGGGGAAAAAAGGGGGAGAGGAAATAAAAAAGGAGGGAGGGGACATAGAAAAGCGGGGGGGTTGGCCGGCAGACGCGAGAAGAAAAGGCAGTAGAGGCGAGAGCAGAAAGGACTCGAGGGAGAGAATGGAGGCAGAGAGAGGGTAGGTGGGCAAAAGACGGGAGGGAAGGAGTGGAAGAGGGAGCCTGCGGAAAGGACAGAAGAGAGGAGGGGAAGGTGAGGATCAGAGTTGATAGGAGGAATAAATGGAGGGAGAGAGGGCATTATCCGGGAGTTGGAGTCGACGGAAGCCACCTCGGGAGAGGAGATGAAGGATGTAAAGGTGAAGGGTATGGGGGACACAACAGTGAAGGTATGTCAGAGGGTGGGGGTTGGAGAGGAGAGGAGCAACCAGGGGATGGGGGGGAGGGGGACAAGGCTGTGGCAGGTGTAGATATGTTCGAGGAAAAGGAGCAGTTGGGGAAAAGGAATCAGTTCGTAGAGGATCTGCATGGTGGAGGGGAGGCATATACGGAATGCGAGGTGGAGTGCATGACGTCTGAGGATCTGGAGGGACTTATAGAATTTGGGGGGCGGGAGGGGGCAGATATCCAGGAAGGACTGCCATAACAGGGGATGGGACAGATTAACGATTTGTGTTTGTGGAGGATGGTAGAGGGGTTCAACCCCCATGTCTGGCCAGAGATGATTCGGAGGTGGTTGGATTGGACAGAGCAGAGATGAGGGATCCAGGTGAGTTGACAGACAATGGTGAGGCCAAGGTAGGTGAGGGTGGGTTGCTTGCAGTTGGCAAGGGGGGTCATTTTTGAGTTGAGTATGAACTGAGATGTGATGAGAGTAACTGTGCATACCTACATTTACAGTAGTTACAGTAGTTGCCCTAAATGAAATCTCGCTGTGACAAGAACAGCATAATATCTTCTAATCAGCGGACGATACGAGTTTAGGTTGCCAATATTCATGAAATTACATATAAAGTATTTTACCTCATCGAGCGAATGGAGATGATTTTGTAATGAAATTGTAGAGGGAGCAGTCCATCTTATTAAGTAAGTGCAGTCTACAGCATCCGTCTCACCTGCAATCATTGCGCTACTTAAGCTGTGTATAATCACGAAGGTTGTGTTGCTTTAGGATGGTCTTAAGAACAATAACGTACGACGAGAGACATTGCATAATCACTCCAACTGGGCAGCAAATGAGGCAGGTGGACGTCACAGTGAATGTCTCTTTGTCAAAGTAATGTCTCTTGAATAAGGAGCAACTTTCTAGAGACAGGGTCAGGTGATGATCATCATGATAGTGGCCTCGGAAGAGAAAATAACATGTGCAGGCCCGGTATCTGCATACAACAGCATGTAGGCACTCTGAGTGTGATGCATCTATGGGGGCAGTTCCAAAAAGCCACAGGAGAGCAGTGGTCAACACAAACGACACGAAATAGGTTCCATGAGCAGGATTTACGTGCAATAAGACCTTCCAAGGCCGCTTCTGTAAATCAGGCTAGTGGGGGGGGGGGGGGGGGGGGTGCACCAACGTTAATGAATCTAATATACCCATCGCTTATCAAGGCGATTCAGTCATGGTTTGGGATGGAATCATGTAGAGCCACAGGGCACCCCTTGTGAAGATGGCTGGTGACTCCATACTTAGGCTCATTGTGAGTTCGTTTGGCGAACATTTTGGGGCGGTATTCACTTTGATACACGACAATATACGGCCTCATAGTCATAATCTTGTGAAAACGCTACTAGTGCAGCATGCAAACAGTCGAATCGAATGGCCCCATATTCTTCACATCTTAGCTACACTGAAAATCTATGGTCCACGCTAAATGGGTGTGGCAGTCGTCTTGTCCCAGCAGAGACCACATAGAGGCCGCTGTGGAGGAATGGATCGACATCCAACAGGCTATCTGGACAATTTGGTAAGGAGCATACTTAACCGCATCCAAAAGTGTCTCCAGTTACGAGGGGGTGTGGGAGGCAGACGGGCGGCTCAATTGGTTCGTAAATATAGTGTTATTGAAGAAAGAAGAAACTATAGTGTCTAAAATGAATCTTTTGTAAGATTATGGTTCCGTTTTTCTTTGTTACTGTTTATAAACTGGAAATACGTTCATCTTAATTTTCATCTTCTTGTGACTGTGTGTGACAGAACAAACCCAGAGTTGTTTGCTATTATGTCCAGTTTTGACGATACAGCAATAGACTACGTGTACTCGTACCTTACCACTATATACACTCCTGGAATTGGAAAAAAGAACACATTGACACCGGTGTGTCAGACCCACCATACTTGCTCCGGACACTGCGAGAGGGCTGTACAAGCAATGATCACACGCACGGCACAGCGGACACACCAGGAACCGCGCTGTTGGCCGTCGAATGGCGCTAGCTGCGCAGCATTTGTGCACCCGCCGCCGTCAGTGTCAGCCAGTTTGCCGTAGCATACGGAGCTCCGTCGCAGTCTTTAACACTGGTAGCATGCCGCGACAGCGTGGACGTGAACCGTATGTGCAGTTGACGGACTTTGAGCGAGGGCGTATAGTGGGCATGCGGGAGGCCGGGTGGACGTACCGCTGAATTGCTCAACACGTGGGGCGTGAGGTCTCCACAGTAGATCGATGTTGTCGCCAGTGGTTGGTGGAAGGTGCACGTGCCCGTCGACCTGGGACCGGACCGCAGCGGCGCACGGATGCACGACAAGACCGTAGGATCCTACGCAGTGCCATAGGGGACCGCACCGCCACTTCCCAGCAAATTAGGGACACTGTTGCTCCTGGGGTATCGACGAGGACCATTCGCAACCGTCTCCATGAAGCTGGGCTACGGTCCCGCATACCGTTAGGCCGTCTTCCGCTCACGCCTCAACATCGTGCAGCCCGCCTCCAGTGGTGTCGCGACAGGCGTGAATGGAGGGACGAATGGAGACGTGTCGTCTTCAGCGATGAGAGTCGCTTCTGCCTTTGTGCCAATGATGGTCGTATGCGTGTTTGGCGCCATGCAGGTGAACGCCACAATCAGGACACATCATGGTGTGGGGAGCGATCTCCTACACTGGCCGTACACCACTGGTGATCGTCGAGGGGACACTGAATAGTGCACGGTACATCCAAACCGTCATCGAACCCATCGTTCTACCATTCCTAGACCGGCAAGGGAACTTGCTGTTCCAACAGGACAATGCACGTCCGCATGTATCCCGTGCCACCCAACGTGCTCTAGAAGGTGTAAGTTAACTACCCTGGCCAGCAAGATCTCCGGATCTGTCCCCCATTGAGCATGTTTGGGACTGGATGAAGCGTCGTCTCACGCGGTCTGCACGTCCA
Organism: Schistocerca piceifrons; assembly: GCF_021461385.2. Classification (NCBI taxonomy): domain Eukaryota; kingdom Metazoa; phylum Arthropoda; class Insecta; order Orthoptera; family Acrididae; genus Schistocerca; species Schistocerca piceifrons. Next base: position 124,602,210 of record NC_060146.1, read on the forward strand.
GCACGAACGCTGGTCCAACTGATGCGCCAGGTGGAAATGGCATGGCAAGCCGTTCCACAGGACTACATCCAGCATCTCTACGATCGTCTCCATGGGAGAATAGCAGCCTGCATTGCTGCTAAAGGTGGATATACACTGTACTAGTGCCGACAATGGGCATGCTCTGTTGCCTGTGTCTATGTGCCTGTGGTTCTGTCAGTGTGATCATGTGATGTATCTGACCCCAGGAATGTGCCAATAAAGTTTCCCCTTCCTGGGACAATGAATTCACGGTGTTCTTATTTCAATTTCCAGGAGTGTATTACTGAGTCATTAGTCCTCTGACTGGATCGATGCGGCTCAACGTGAATTCCCCTACCAATAACTTCATCCCAGAGTAGCACTTGAAGCTACTTTCTCGTCTGTTTGTTGCACAAATTCGGTACTCTGCTTTACCCAGCAACTTAGTCCCAGATGTCTTAACACAAGTCCTATTTTCCTGTCCCGTCTTTCTGTCAGTATTTTCGATAACTTGTTCCTTTAGTCGCCGAGTCTGTGGAGTATCTCCTCATGCCTTGGCAAGTGTGTCGTTCTTGAGTCCACCTAATTTTCAACATCCTTCTACGGAAGCATATTTCAAATACTTCGATTCGCTTCTCCCACGATTTTTACACTGTCCCTGACTGGCTATCATAGAACTATGCGCTTCAAACTCACATTTACGGAAATTTTTTCTTGCCATAAAGGTGAATGTATGATGTCTGTGGTATCGTTGTGGACTGACGACTTTGGTGTGGCACCGCGATCTCTGAACGATAGCAGAGGAGGACATAAAAATCATACTAGCACAGCCAAAGAGGCCATACCTGTCCAAGAACAGTCTGCTTGGTATCAAACTTCTACCTAATTCTAAGGAAGAAAATTATCAGAACATACGTATGGAGCACGGTATTGTGTGGTAGTGAATCATGGATTGCGTTTGAGATGTGAATCATGGACTGCGTTTGAGATGTAGTTGTACAGAAGAATGCTAATAGTTACGCCGAACGAAAAGATAAATTAAGAGGAAGTCACTTAAGAGTAGTTGAAGAAAGGAACTTATTGAAAACACTGATGAGAAGAAAGAACGTGATGATAGGACTCATGTTCAGACGTCAGGGAATAACTTCCCTGGTATTAAAGGAAGCTAAAGAGGGTAAAAACAGTGGAGGAAGGTAGAAATTGGACTTCATCCAACAATGACTGAGAACGTAGTTTGACTTGAGGTGCATTTTCCCTTACACACTGAAACTGGAAGTCTTTCAAGCTGATGGGTGAGATTCCGGTTTATACGTTTTCCAACAGGGATCTTCCTGCTGCAACAACAGAAATCATGTGTGATTGAGATCTGCTTCTTCTTCAACGGAACGGGGTACTGTCATGCGCCCAGTATAGAGCACTCTGATCTTTTGTGAAAGGTAAATGAATACCTTCGTCCTAAATGTAATTTGAAAAAAATTATTCTTAATTTGTGACGCCATTACAGCAAGTGGAAGAGCGAGGGAGATATTGATCGCGAGGCGGATTTACCCGTGTGTGATAAATTCCTTCCCTCCAAAATTTCTCTTCTTCATACCTCTTCTCTGTTACCACTTATGGCGCGTCAGTGAACTCATTTGTACTAGTTGCTTCCACCGCCCTGAGTGGAATGCATAAGTTCTGACTAATGTTCACCGATCTTTGCCTTCTATAGTTCTTGTCTCATGTGCAGAAAACAGCACATCGTACCTGAGTCCGATATCTTGAGGCTGTTATAAACACACAGATAGCAACTGGTATTGTATAAATAATTACATTTTCAACAAGTTTATTTAGATGAGATGCATTTGTGTTAGCAGAGTACTGTAAACTGGACAATTATAATCCACTTTACGAATTACAAATAATTTTCATTCTTCGCACTTCCATAGAAAATAGGCAAAACAGGAATTAAGTATTTGCGCAACTGTTCTCAGTTACAGGCGCAAAAAAACCATAGATCGGTAATTAAGTTCTTAACTTATACTGGCGGCGGCAGACAACATGTCTGCCCTCTGAAAGCGCCGAACAGGTCTTACATTTACAAACCAGAGATTACTAATTAAGTATATACTGATACTGGCCAGGGCAGACAACATGTCTGCCTTTCTAGACTGCCGGTGCAGCTCTAATCTCACAGCCGAACCACTTCGCCCGCCATCCAAGTTACGCGCCATCTGAATATCTCCGAACTGATTTGTCTGCCTTTTCGTTTAGCGATTGCTTATTATTGTGCTGGTAATTAACACTTTTGAAATAAAGGAACGATAGCCTGCTATTGAGAGATACTTTTATATGAAATGCAACTAAATTCACTGTTTAGTTTTTTCTGATGTGAATAACAGGAACATTTAATTTTGACGCGTTACTTCCGAACGCCAATGGCCTAGGAGGACGATAATTTAGGCGGTTTTTATCACGATACCCGTGCCGAACAAACCACCTGTGATCGGTACCTCACACCACATTACGTCATCTTCCCACTGCTGTCTTCTCAAATGCTCTAAGAAGAGCTTCTTGTAGCTGAATATGATGGCTGTAAAGCCAGACATCTTACACCAAGCATTGAAAAGATATGCCCTTGTAAAAGACGACGGTCGTACTGAGAGTGAAATTTTATGTCCTAAGCGTGTAAGTTGAAATGTATTACAATTGGTTATCGGCATTCCTATTGTTTTATGAAATCGGGCGGCTACTTACGGTAAATCTCTGCTTCATGTAAAGTACCCTTCATCTAACATCTACCATATGATTTTCATAAGCATCTTTTCATAGCTCTCGCGACTTCTAAGCAAACTTGTGACTAAATAAACGGATTTCCTTTCGATATCCCCTGTCAAACCAAACTGCTTGGTCGCCACGTTCTGTAAGCTACGTGAATGAGCGGTGAATTACATTTCATCAGAATTCGGTCTGTTCTGTGGGTTTTTGAGGGGAGCAATAAATACACAAAGTTAACAAATTAATTAGTATATTAACACTATGTACACGTAGTATTTAACTTACATATAACTTTGAATGCGGTAGGTTTTTCTGTGGTGCTGAGTTTTATACAAGGACAATGAAAGTCTTGACGGTACCAAGTACACTTGAGTGCTGATAAAGACACACAATTTTTTATTTATGTTAGATATTGAAAACCTATGAGGAAAAAGTCACACATTCAACTGGTTACTAGTTTCGTCTAACAGTGTAGTCATTTTCTAAGATACAAAATAGAATTTTTGTCATGTTAGCAACATGTAATAGTTCACAGTAATACGAATAATAGTACAGCAGGGTTCAAGAGAATATACACGAATTAAATACAAAACACTTACCATGAAACGTGTTTGATTAGTGTTGGTGTCCTTACTGCTTCAGACACGGTTAAATTTTTCTTGAAATTATAATATCCATACATGACATAATGAAACAGCTCCTCATCGTTCGTGGCCAGTTTAACTGAATATTAGCGATAAAACAGAAAATATATATTAATATATAGAAAGGGCAGTCAATATGAATAACATTTGCTTAAGAAACTATTCACTAACGCGACTAAATGTAAAAGATATCGTCTTTTCAAATTCGCTATAGCTTAGTAACTGATACTGTCAGTATTCACATAATTTCGCAACAGAGATCATCATATAGATGTTGCTGTGACGTGGCACGTGTGAATAGTATAGCAACTGATGACCATTACAACGTACGAAGAACGCAACATTCGCCATATATGTAGTATACACATTTTTACATACCCATTGTTCCATTCTTTTAGTATTTTATGAGAGTTTTTACATAATTATATGTGCTAAAATTTTAGCATGACCGCTCTTCTTAACATCATTACATTCCCACCATATTCTCTCTGCTTTTTTCCCTCTCCCTGAGTGAGCTTGACTCAATTTCACCATCTTCTTTCCTACCTCCGATATATACATATTTAAAATACTGACTGCAGTTGCAAAACATAATAGTCTGATATGTGGTTCTGAACGCACAAGACGGGTTGCTGACACAACTCCTTAGGTAATTTCTACATTTATGAACAAATCTTTTCTTTTATGTTTATCATAAAATATTAGATAGTACATATTTACTTTTACTTTGTTTTATATTTGAAGACCATCCTGAGTGATCGAAAATGTAAGCTAATTAAAAATTTGCTACTGAGACGGAACAATAAATGAGAACTATGTTAGGAAAAATCTTAATGGCAAACTGAATTTGGTAACAAGCTCGCAGAATTCATGTGCAACCATGAACTGCCAGAGTCACAAGGAAGCCCAGCGGAGAGATGGTTCTTTTGGAGCTGTGAAAGCCTTCAAATACCTTCTTAGGTTTGTAATTTCTACAAGGATACCATCTACAGATGTCTCATGACATTTGTGAACTAAACTTTTTGCATTAATGGGTGGTTACAGTTTCTGAGGTTTTAATGAGACTACTAGATTGCTGGGCCCTATAACAGCCAGCGTGTAGATTTACAGTCCATGGTTTTCCTCAGTGCATGGTGCAGAGTCAGAGAGTGTTGACGTCGCTGTCAGTTAGTTAGTTGCATATTTCAAGTGATGCAGAACGAGCAAGTTGTGAAATAGGTCGCTACTTATTACTATATCTCTCATCACCTTTCTTAATTAGGGGTTTAACAACGGTATATTTCAGTCTATCTGGAGAAATGTTTTGAGTTAGTGATGCATTACATATTTCGGATAAGACTGGGATTACTACATGGCAAGCAATGTTTAGTATTGGAAACACCGTCAAAACCAGATGAGGTTTTATTTTTGAAAGAATGTATAACTTTCTTAATTTCGGAAGGGAAAGTTGGTGATTCATTATTATGATTGAATTTTATGATTTAACATTTTCAACATACTGTTGTGATTTTACTCTTGAACTATTTGCCCTTATGGCTTCAACTGTATTTAAGAAATGATTGTACATCTGCAGCCCTTCTATTCATTTCAATCGTGATGATGTCACGTTTTGTGGCTGGTTGTCCTGCCTCTCGCTTCACTACATTCCATATAGCCTTAAGTCTGTTCTCAAAAGCACTGATGTTATTTCTGACATTATATGTATGTTCCTTGATATTTTAATAACCTTTCATAGTAATTTTGAGAATTTTTTTATTGTGCAGCTATTGCGGGATCCCTATTTGTTCTGTGTTCTGTGTTACTATATGTAAAAACTCCTCCTTTTTCCGTGTTAGTTCTGAATTAGTAAAGCAATAGTGGAATGTTTTATGTGTAACAGAGGTTATGAGGTGCTCGGACAGGCACAGGATGTCGGTCTTTTCAGAGCTCTCTCAGTTTTCCAAAGAGACAAGATGTTCCGTCTTATTTCTCGGCTCTAATATTTTGATGAAATAAGGTAACCTTACTCTACAAAGGTATTTTAAATTACCGCTACCAGTCACAAACTTTGTTAACTGTTGTGTTATTTATTTATTTTGCTACATGTTTCGAGGGAATACCTAGTCTTCTGGCTAAACGGCATTACAAACACATTTACAATCATCAGGCTAAATGGCATTAGAAACACAATTTCACGAGAACATTATACTGATGTTACATAGTACTTTCATAAATGCTGTGGTTATCCTGTGGAAGAGGAGACTTATTAAGAGGCAATATCACTTTGGAAGCTGGACTGACTTTTGCATGAAAATGATTTGTAACAGTCATTCACTTTGTTCTCCTGGCATGGCAGTCTCGTTGTGATGAGCTGAGGTGTTTCCATTTCCGTGGCTCTCTTGGTTTTCTTGATCACTGTTCACAAGTTTTCACTTACGTAACAGCAACTTGGAAATACGATCACAAAAACAAGTCTGTAGTGCAGTGGACAAGATGGTGGTCAAAATACAGCGGGTTTCGATTTAACTACCGATCTGTCGATCTACGTGGTGTCAGATGTTTACATGTCTTCTTCACGTCTTGTTGTCGTATTACAGATGTAGGTTGACGAAATACATTACAAACTGAGCACCTGTTACAATATTATTATACAAATCATGATATAAACTATTTATTTTACGTATTTCCTGGGGCTTGAGTCAAACGACTGTCATGTTGGGTATCTTTCATTCTAAGAGTACTGTAGTGAAATTGGAAAAGAAATGTGAATTTTTGAAGTCTGCCATTTCATTCAGGCTCTCGTTATTCACCATGTGGCCATGGATGATAATTTCCATTTATTCCAAGATGTCCATTTTCCAGCTCTTTTCTAAACTTGTACTAATTTGAGATAGTCGTCTATTGTAACACTGTGTCCTGTTTCATTTATATGTTTTGCTACAGCTCATTTAGTCGGTTTGCCAAGTCTGAGACAGTCAATGTGTTCTTTAAAGCGGGTTTTAAAATTTCTTCCCATTTGGCCAAAATAATATTTGTTGCAATGATTGCATAAATTTTATAAATTTCTGATTTGTTAAGTTTCTCTCTGGGATGTGTGATGCCATGTAGCAGTTTCTTCTTTAAGTTGTTGCTGGTGGCAATGGTGATCCTGATGTCTGTTTTTTTAAACTGCTTGGCTACTTTGTCTGATATGAAACCTAAATATGGTAACGTTATGTACTTGGGTTTTTGGATGTTGCATGAGGGAGCTGTGTTACATTGTTCGTTATTATTTTTAGTTGTGTGATGTGATAGTGTGTCTATTTCATGTACGTGATAGCCATTATTATGTGCAATGTATTTGATAGTGTTCATTTCTGTGTCATAGTTGGCAGCATTAAGTGGGAATTTCTGTACTCTGTTTGATAAGGATCTGAATGCAGCTTGCTTATGTGAGTTGGGATGTGTGGAAGATTTATTGATGACTGAGTCTGTGTATGTTGGTTTTCTGTATATATTGACATTTAGGGTTGGGTCTGTGTTAGTTATTGTGATGTCTGGAAAATTCAGCGTGACAGAATTGTAACCATCCCGAAAATTTCTGCGCATTTCAATGCTGGACCATCAACAAGTGTTAGTGTGCGAACTATTCAACGACACGTCATAAATATGGGCTTTCGGAGCTGAAGGCCCACCCGTGTACTGTTGATGACTGCACGACACAAAGATTTACGCCTCATTTGGGCCCGGCCGGCCGCGGTGGTCTAGCGGTTCTAGGCGCTCAGTCAAGAACCGCGCGACTGCTACGGTCGCAGGTTCGAAGCCTGCCTCGGGCATGGATGTGTGTGATATCCTTAGGTTAGTTAGGTTTCAGTAGTTCTAAGTTCTAGGGGTCTTATGACCACAGATGTTGAGTCCCATAGTGCTCAGAGCCATTTGAACCATTTGGGCCCGTCAACACCGACATTAGACTGTTGATGACAGGAAACATATTGTCTGGTCGGACGAGTCTCGTTTCAAACTATATCGAGCGGATGGACGTGTATGGGTACGGAGACAACCTCATAAAGACATGGATCCTGCAAGTCAGCAGGGGATTGTTCAAGCTGGTGGAAGCTCTGTATTTGTGTGGGGCGTGTGCAGTTGAAGTGATATAGGATCCCTGATACCTCTAGATACGACTCGGACAGGTGACACGTACGTAAGCGTCCAGTCTGATCGCCTGCCTCCATTCATGTCAATTGCGCATTCCGACGGACTTGGTCAATCCAGCAGGACAATGCGGCACCCCACAAATCCAAAACTGCTACAGAGTGGCTCCAGGAACACTTTTGTGAGTTTAAACACTTCCGCTGGCCACCAAACTCCTCAGACATGAACGTTATTGAGCATATCTGGTATGCCTCGCAACGTGTTGTTCAGAGTAGATCTCCACCCCCTCGTACTCTGCAGGACTCATGGTGTCAGTTTCCTTCAGCACTACTTCAGACATTAGTCGAGTCCATGCCACGTCGCGTTGAGGCACTTCTGTGTGCTGGTGGGGACCCCACACGTTGTTAGGCAGTTGTACCAGTTTCTTTGGCTCTTCAGTGTAGTAGTTTCGAAATAAATTTGGTATTCTCACCTCATTAGTTCACAACAGTGAGAATGCCTGTAGTATGTAGTCTCTAAAACGTTGTAACACGAAGGATACGGTATCTCGCAGCCGTCTACGTACATAGGAAAATTTACTGTGATATGGTTGCCGCCGCTATGGCAACGGTTTAACAATGCTTCGTTGTAAAGCCCTTCCCATGTGTTCAATGTACTCCTCGGCCAAGTCTACCTCATCAACCATATACATACCGTTACGTGCATTCATTTCGGTTCATCATCGAGAAAGGCAAGTTCAGAACATTATTTGTGCTATATTCTGTATGAATTCTCTGCAAATGAACGTAGAATTACAATCATTCTTTCATGGTCGCATGTGGATTTTTTTCTGTTGTTTGGGAGACGTAATATGATTCTTTCCTCATATAGCTTCCATTTAGCATCTTGATTCTATGATTACCTCTCAGAGGAATTACTTTTAGTTTCTCGAAGTTTGTTATTGTAGATCACATGTGTAAGATATTACAGCTTTAATTGCGATGTTGTAACGCTGGTAGCGTATTCATTTGTGACAAACGTATCTGTTTTTTTATTTTTTTGTATCTATCCAAACTGGTTTTAGTTTCGCTGTTCTTTCCTTTATAGACTCCCCTACTTCTAATATTTCAATACTCTTAGCTAATTATTTGAATTTGTGCAGTTGTAAGACTTTCGGAATCATTCGCTTCCACTGATATTCAGAACCGGCGGAAAAGCTAAACCTTCGAACCACGTTTTTCTCGAACTCAACCATATGTCTTTGACCGCTATGCCACCGGTTTGTGCTATCCTGAGACTGGAACTTTGCGAATGAATCTCATGTAAGGAAGTGTTTCGAAGCAGAGTACTGTTTACTGTTGACGTCATCAGTCTTTATGGAGTTGATGAGATTGCTGACTTATCCTAAAATTAATTTGTTCCGTGTTAGCTGAAGGCCCGCTACAATTATTGCCTGGCTTCTACGACGCTCCCACGCCGTTTACCAACGCTTCTTTTCTTCCAGTTTTTAATTATCTCCTGCTACTTAATTTGTCTGTGTGTTTTTCATCACAGGACCGGTGGTTGGTGGAACGCACGTGGTACGTCAGGTCCTAACCTGATTAAGGTCTCAGCTGGAAGGGAAAAAAGAGTTTCCTATTTCTTTTTTTTTTTTCTTTTTGCCAACAGGGCGAACGTGCTTAGAGTAGTGAACGTATGACGGGACAAATATTTAGGAGAAAATTATTTTTAAGGTCATCAGCTTTTTGTGTATGTTCATCTGCAACCCACAAAGCGAAATGTAGCGGAAGGGAGAAAAATTCCGATTGATCAGATCATTATGGACGGAGCACAATTTCGGATTAGCGGGAAGGATGCAGGAGGAAACGGACAGTCTAGTTTTCTTGGGAACCGACCCAGCATTAGACTTAAGAGATTTGGGGTGCGCCACGGAAATTACTTTTGCATAACCATACGGGGATTTGAACCACTGTCCACCCGAATTTTAGTGTGTGACCACTATGCCACCTCTTTCACTCCCATAATTGAGATAGTAATTATTTTATTGGCTAACTGGCCACGTAGGATCACCGTAAAATTTCATTTTGTTTTCATTACCCATAGTTTCGTCTGTTTCCAATATTCCTCCATATGGTCGCTGCGCTGTTGCTTTTGTTCTTCTATTTATGTTCTTCCAATCCTGTAGCTCTTCTTTTGTTCTTGAAATCGTTCCAAGCTTCGTTTTCTGTTTCCGAACTTGTCTAAACATGAGCGCTTTCAGGCTAATGTTCCTCTCAAGGATTTTACCCAAGCTTCTTTCATCCACGCTGTGGTGGTCTTATTCCAGAATTAATCAGATACAGGAATTCCCAAAAAGTGAATACACTCATTTACACCTCATAGTCACAGCACCTTTTTTTTTATTTCACAGGTGTGACGGCTTCCAGAATGGCTGAAGTCAAGCTGATGGTTTAGAAGAGATAATTCATTGTGAAGTGCTACTGGAAGACTGAGAACATAAGCGAAGTGCAAATACAGTTCAGAACGAAGTTTCAAGGAGATGCAGCAACGCGATGCAGAAGTACTCGTCTGCAAGATACGTTTGAAGCGGAAGGAACTGTCCACAATAATGCCCACTTAAACGATTCCTGGAAGACCATGAACATCCACCGGCCCCACAAGAGAAGACATCGAAAGGTTTCAAGCAGTCTCCCAGAAATTCTGTGAGAATCGTGAGACACGAGATACAAAAATGAGCGTCCATCGAATTTCGAAGCATGTTCAACTGAAAAAAGTTTTACTGCTAGATTACTGCACGCTCTGAATAGGGGTGATCATCATCAGGGAATTAGATTTTCTGCGTGTCATCAAGCGAGATTCGCACAGAACGAACATTCAACATACAGGGTTGCATGGTGTGCAAATTTTAAGTGGTTCAGTTAATCGTCACAATTGTATCTATTGGGCCGCTAAGAATCTTCACGTAGAATACCGTGTGAACGTACCAAGTGTTACATACTGTCGTGTACATCATCGGCATTTGCTGCGGTTGGACGTTTCTTTTTTGAGTGTAAGATCACTGGAGAAAATTTCCTGCACTTACTAAAGGAATATGCCATTACACACATTGAAAAGATGCTTCGGGCTGAAGAATGACATTTCCAGCACCGTGGAAGAGCTCCCCACAACCATTGCGACGTAGAGGCCTAACTTCCCGAGCATTTACCACATAGGTGGATAGGATGAAGATGCGGTGCCGAATACCCTCCGCGCTCACCAGATTTGACCACCTTGGAGCTTTTTTCCATGGGGGCATGTGAACATCAACGTTTATAGCATGAGACCAGCTACATTCAATGGGTTGTAAGCAACCACTCAAAACGAAGGTGCCAAAACATTGAATGATTAGGTACGTCTTGAACTCCATTGGTCACCGTTATCAGCTGTGTCTGGAGCATAATGGCCTTCAATTTGAGCACTGTCGGTTAATAGTTGGTTTCACATTATTTTGAATTTTGTAATTTTTTTTGTATCTTCACAGATGTTAGTGTTACAGTATTTCATAAGTCACACATTCTTTGGGGCACCCTTTATTTCAATGTATACTCAAATTTTGTCCGTTGTGTATAGGTATGAGTAGTGTATCAACTTTGTTTTTCTCATGGTCTTCGATATACTCTCCACATTGTGGAAGACTTCTGTGATGCTCTGAACTTTTCAACAGCACTAGTACGCACCACGCCCATAATCTTTCGTAAAATTCTCCTTTCCAATTTCTCCAGCATGTAGGTCATCCAGAGGCATTCACTGGTGTACAGGCATTTTTGTGTGATCGCAGTATTATTATATCTTACTTTAGCATTGCATGGGACGCAATTTTTGTTTTAAAATTTTTTATACCGCCCTTACGTATGCTCTCTCCATTTTTTACATACCACTGTCTCTCCCAGCTTCTTCTAGAAGCATAAATATTAATTCAGATCTTCTTAAGATTTCCAAGTGGAACAGAGCTCAACAACGTGGTTTACATGAACAAAAACCTAAAATTGTACACTTCACAGACCGAAAAACAGTGGTATCCTGTGACTACAACATTATTGAACTGTATCGAAATCACTCAACCCGTACATATTTCAGGGTGTAGGAGTCCTTATGGAAATTAAATGGAAGGTAAGGAAGGCAGGTGATGACAACGTGTAGTTGCTGTCGCTTTCCTGCAGCACACTTCAAGTCATTTCTTTTTATTTTTAGACTTTTCTCACTCGATACACTTTCACTCGCAAAATGGTGTAAAATGCGTACAGTAATAGTGAAAACAGCAGTAAGCTATATAGAATGAAGGGTACCTCACAATGCCCGCAAAGACAATGAGACAAGAACAAGAATGAAGACCAAAGATGAAGTGTCCGAATGATAAATCTCTACATCTACATATATACTCCACTAGCCACAAAGCGGTGTGTGACGAAGGGCAAAATTCGCACCAAAGTCATATCCCCCCCCCCCCACTGTTCCACTCGCGGATCGCACAAGGGAAAAACGACTGTCTGAACGCCTCAGTAGGAGCTCTAATTTCTCTTACTTTTGAGTGGTGATCATTGCTCTACATCCTCGGCGAAGATCGGATTTCGCAATTTAGTGAGCAGCCCCTTCCGTTTAGCGCGTCATCTATCTGCAAGTGTGTCCCACTTCAAACTTTCTATAAGATTTGTAACACTCTCGCGATGGCTAAATATACCAGTCACGAATCTTGCCGCTCTTCTTTGGACCTTTTCAACCTCTTGAATGAGACTCAACTGGTAAGGGTTCCATACGGACGAACAGTACTGTAAGACCGATCGAACTAACATATTGTAAGCAATTTCCTTTGTTGACGGATCGCTTCAGGATTCTACCAATAAATCGTAGTCTAGAGTTCACCTTGTGTAATCTGATCATTCCATTTGAGATCATTTCAAATAGTCACATACTTGACGGATGTTACCGCTTCCAAAGACTGGGCATTTGTTTTGTACTCGTACTTTTGTGTGATACTACTTTCCTGTAGACTACAGCGTCATCGTCAAACAGTCTAATACCGCTGTCAATACCATCAACCAGATCGTTCATGTAAATCATAAAAAACAGTGTAAGACATGGATGTAGTCGATGCAGTCTTAGCCCTCTACTTTTCAGTGTATAAACCAGAGAAGCAACGACAGAAATAAAGCAAAGATTCAAGTATTGGTTTAGAATTCACGGTGAAAATAAGCACACTAGCACAGGAGAACATGGCATTACTACTAAAATCAAAGTACTAGTATCGTACAGAGACCTTAATTTGAGGAAAATAAATCTGAAAATATACGGTTGGGTCGCAGTGTTGTATAGTAGTCAGTAATGGACTGTGGGAAAACAGGAAACACAAGAGAATCGAAACGTTTCAGATGGGGCGCTATCGAAGATATTGAAAATTAGATGAACAGGTAAAATAAGGAAAGAGGAATTCTCTGCAGAGGTGACGATGACAAGAACGTATGTAAAAATATTATAGAAAGAACAAAGAGGATGCTAGAATATCATGGAATAACTTCCATGAAAGACATACTGGAGGGAGCTACAGTGGTTAAAAACTGAAGAGATATATCCAACAAATACCTGAGAACGTATGATGCAAGTGCTACTCTGAGATGAAGAGTTTGGCACAAAGTTGAAGTCCGTGCGAGCCGCATCAAACCATTGAGATGTCTGATGGCTAAAATGAAAATTCTCATACAACGGCCAGCCTGGGAGTCATTTTCGAGAGGATTTCCACATTATTTTACGCAAATGTTGGGCTGTCTTGCCACAGTGTATGAATACAGGGTAAGACTGAGAAACTACGTCAACTTACAGTTCACCGCAAAAGTCTCTTCAGTACTGTGATATAGTCGTGTATTAAGTTCTGAAAACTGAACCGGCACGTGAGCTCAGCTACTGCTCTGATGGAAGAAGTAAGTGGAATCGATTCTGATCTTTTCCTCTTCTGCCACTGTCAATGTTTGACCGAACGAGATGGTGGAGCGCTCGGTCAGGAATTGGAATGTATTCGTGCGATCTTAGGTTTATGTTATATCCTAGCCAGTAATGCCACCCGAGCCCGCTGCCAAAAGGTTGGCAGCATCAAAGTCCGGTCGCCGTCCGCATAAGCAGCGCCAGCGAGACAGCAAATCGCCGCAAGTCTGCGCGCGCCACCGCTGGCTTCTGGCTTCTTAAGCGCTGGAGTCGCGCGCGCTAGGACAGTTCTGTATTCGCCGCTCAGTTGTCGACTCGCCACCGAATTGTGTACTTGCTAGTGAGTTGTGTGTTCATCGCAGCAGAGTTGTTGTTTGTCGTCAGCCGACGCTGACCTAGCCGCTCCGACTCGAACTAGACAGATTTCTGTAGACACCGAGTTCACTACTGTGTTCCTGTATCTTCATTAATAAAGATAAGTACCGACTTTTATTTAATCAGAGTGTTTAGGGTTTCATCTTTCTGTTTACTGTTCCAGCGGACCGGTCGGCCCGCTATTAAAAGTGTGGCGGTGACTTCGTAAGCCATTTCTACAGCCAAGTGTTTGTCGCTACGAACACCGCCACAAAAGTTTAAGTATCGGTCCAGCCATCCAGACTTAATATTTAGTGATGTACATCGTCACTTTAGGGATTTTAAAATGTCTAAAAGCGTTTGAAAAGGACACGCCAGTTTAGCTCTTTTTTTTTCTTTTGGTTTGGTAGGCCCGACTTGACTTCATCCTCTATGCCACTCTCTCTATATCAGAGTAGCATTGGCACCACTGTCTTGGTTGGTTTTTTGTATATATTCCAGTCCCTGTCTTCATCTACAGCTATGATTTTCAGTACCATGCAATGTAGCCCCTGGTGAGTGATCACACGTCCCGCTACCCTATATGTTCTTCCTGTCTGTGATTTCCACAATTTCATTTTCCTGATGACTCTGTGGAGAATCGCCATACTCCTGATCTTAACAGAGCACGTAATTTTCTGAATCCTTTGGCAGGATCACATCTCAAACCCTCGACTCAGATTCCGGTTTTCGCACAATCCATGATTCTCTTCCGTACACTGCTCTTCACCAGACCAACTTCTCCGCACAGTTCTTCTTCAAATTAAGGCTGATGTTTGATATTAATAGACTTCTTTTGGACAGGAATGGCTTCTTAGTCCACGCTAGTCTTTTCCTTCTGTTTGTCCACAGAGTAATCTCCAATTTTGATGTTTAGTTTACGACAATATCGTTTCAGCTATCCTTCATTACTTTCGTCTTTCTTCGGTTTACTCTAAATCCACTGTGAGTGATCTTTCTGGTGTTTATTTCATTTAATAGGTCTTTCACTTCATCCTCTCTAAAAGTGACGACAGCAATGTCATAAGTGGATCATATTGGCATCGTTGCACTCTAAAAATTAATCGGACTTCCGAATATTTCATTTACCTTCGTCTTTCCTTGTTTGGGATACGGACTGAACAGCAGAGACGAACGATTGCATCCCCGACTTCTAACTTCTACAATCTACGTTCTTCACACTCGGTCTACCATTACTACAAATTTACCTTCTTTGCTGCTGTATACATTGTGTATGAGTATTACCAGTTTTCCCTACAAACCTATTTTTCAGACAAATTTTAAGCATCTTCGAACTTTTTACAATGTCCAAGTTCTTCCCTGACAGTTGGTTAATTGCGTAAAGGTCTCTTGACTTTTCTCAGCCTTGCCATCATTATGCTAGTGGGAACGCTACTCACACGCATTGCTATGAGATATTATTTCATTTCGTGCGACATCCCAGGTATCTAGTGAGCTGGAGCAGTATGTCTCAGAAAGCAACCCTGATCCTGGCACAGTTAGTGGTTTGATCTTGGAAGCGTCTCTATAGCCTCTCTTATTGGCAGAATGATCGTCGCTGAATGTCATTTGCTCGAGAGGTGTCCACATTTGGGAGCATATGCTGTGTCCAAAACCTGGTAAACGACCCAGTCTGTGACCGTATGAACCCGGGCTGGTGTCTGCAGTGTACGATACCGCTGCAGGGAATAACTGAGAGCGAAATTTATTATTTTATTACATCAAAAGACAGATGCCGCGGCTTAATCTCGCCAGCGTAAGAGAATCTGTTGCATTCGCTCTAAAAATTACACTACTGGCCATTAAAACTGCTACACCACGAAGGTGACGTGCTACAGACGCGAGATTTAACCGGCAGGAAGAAGATGCTGTGATATGGAAATGATTAGCTTTTCAGAGCATTCACACAAGGCTGGCGCTGGTGACAACACCTAAAATGTGCTGACACGAGGAAAGTTACCAACCGATTTCTCATACACAAACAGCAGTTGACCGGCGTTGCCTGGTGGAGCGTTGTTGCGATGCCTCGTGTCAGGAGGAGAAATGCGTACCATCGCGTTTCAGACTTCGATAAAGGTCGGATTGTAGACGATCGCGATTGCGGTTTATCGTATCGGGACATTGCTGCTCGCGTTGGAAATCTCGTATCACTAGCAGTCGAGATGACGGGTATCTCATCCACATGCCTGTAACGGATCGTGCAGCCACTTCTCGATCCCTGAGTCAACAGATGGAGACGTTTGCAAGACAAGAACCATCTGCACGAACAGTTCGACGACGTTTGCAGCGGCATGGACTATCAGCTCGGAGACCATGGCTGCGGTTACCCTAGACGCTGCATCACAGACAGGAGCGCCTGCGATGGTGTACTCAACGATGAACCTGGGTGCACGAATGGCGAAATGTAATTTTTTCAGATGAATCCAGGTTCTGTTTACAGCACCATGATGGTCGCATCCGTGTTTGGCGACATCGCTGTGAACGCACATAGGAAGCGTGTATTCGTCATCGCCATACTGGCGTATCACCCGGCGTGGTGGTATGGGGTGCCATTGGTTACACTTCTCACTCACCTCTTGTTCGCAATGACGGCACTTTGAACAGTGGACGTTACATTTCAGATGTGTTACGACCCGTGGCTCTACCCTTCATTCGATCCCTGCGAAACCATACATTTAAGCAGGATAATGCACGACCTCATGTTGCAGGTCCTTTACGGGCCTTTCTGGGTACAGAAAATGTTCGACTGCTGCCCTGGCCAGCACATTCTCCAGGTCTCTCACCAGCTGAAAACGTCTGGTCAATGGTGGCTGAGCAAGTGGCTCGTCTCAATAAGCCAGTCACTACTCTTGATGAACTGTGGTACCGTGTTGAAGCTGCATGGGCAGCTGTACCTGTACACGCCATCCCAGCTCTGTTTGTGCCCAGGCGTTTCAAGGTCAGTCTTACGGCCAGAGGTGGTTGTTCTGGGTACTGATTTCTCGGGATCTATGGACCCAAATTGCGTGAAAATGTAATCACATGTCAGTTCGAGTACAATATATTTTTCTAATGAATACCCGTTTATCATATGCATTTCTTCTTGGTGTAGCAATTTTAATGGCCAGTAGTGCAGGTTCATCCAGTGCTAATTAATTGTGTAGTTCTGGACAGAGTTGTCGATGCGTAAGACTGGCCAGTTAAGTAGATACTGCAGCGACGAATTCCTAACTTCGTATTAAAACATGTGCATCCTGCACGCAAAGCAGGGTAGTTACCTGTGCTGTCTTCTGATTGTTCGTAGATTTAGCAACATTCTCGCCCGTCATATTGGCAACAGCATCCCCTGTATGCAGAATGTTTGAGAGCAGAGAGTTGGGGGCTCTGAACTGGGATTCGGCGTACTCTGGCCCTGGTCATCGAAAAGGCGGCATTGTCTCCAGCCTCCGTCCCGTGCTGGTAGGCGTTCGGTAGCTGTTTAACTATTTGACTGCTGTGGCCGGCTGGAATGGCCGAGCGGTTCTAGGCGCTACAGTTTTGAACCGCAAGACCGCTACGGTAGCAGGTTCGAATCCTGCCTCGGGCATGGATGTGTGTGATGTCCTTAGGTTAGTTAGGTTTAAGTAGTTCTAAGTTCTTGGGGACTGATGACATCTGTGCTCAGAGCCATTTCATCCATTTTTTGACTGCTGTGGTCGACTTAACTCGTCCCACACCGCTTTTCCATAGGTGCTGAGGACTTGGGTCCAAACGGGGCTTCTGGGATTTCCTTGAACGATATTGACGTATTTACGTGTCGCGTTCTGCTGACCCTCTCACTGCTGCAGACGAGTTGCTTCCACGTGTTAATGAATAGAAAAATTTGGAGTATTTTTTCATACAACATAAATAACTCTCTGTTTGCAGTCATTTGCAAAAACCATTCTTTCGATATTTTGAACAATTAATGAACTAGGGTAGTTACGATCACATAATTCCCAAAGGAATTCGGCTCGCTGTCTGTGACGGCCCGTCAGATATAAAAACCAATATCACAAGATAGTAATGGGGTACCGTTTTCCTGTCAAATTTAAATAAAATTTCGTTATCCTATCTACATTTCATATACGGCAATGTATGAACTAAAATTAACCACACCCAAAGTCTACTCAATGTTGTAACCTCCCCACAATGAAATGTACTGACAATGGCAACAAAAATGTGAAATTCGCAATCTGACTCAAATATAAGTTCTTCATAAAAAAATTAAAGTCAATTCAGTGACAACAAAATCTCACCGATACTGTTAATTCAATTACACCAAATATCGGTCTTTGGCCCTGTGTAAAACAATCAGAATTAAATTCTTACCTCAGAATAACTGGATGTCAAATTTCTGCTCTTATCTCTGCGCTCGGCTTGGAGGAACTGCATTGCAAATAATAATATTCCTTTTTTCTGAGATTTTACTGAAATTTTTCTTCAAAAGAAGTGGAATGAAATGGGAAGTGCAACGAAATCTTTAGTTCAATAAAAAATAAAATTTTGAAAAAAATGCTTTTGAAATAAAAATTATTATTGGGGCACTTGTTGGAGAATAATTACAATAAATTAATTTTTACATTATCTAATGATTATATTAATTAACAGTATACCTCATTCAGCATCTTGACCAGTGTTGCCGACCGCCTACATCACACAACCGCACTGGGCTGCTACTACTGACCGACCGCCCGCAACAAAATCGAGCTACAGACTGCCACGACTACAGACAGAGTACTGCTCTGCATAGCGACAACTAGCGAACTGCACTGCACGACTACTACTGACCGAACTGCTCGTAACTAAATCGAGCTACAGACTGCCACGACTACAGACAGAGTACTGCACGCAACACTCGCGCGGTCAAGCGCAAACTCTCTGGTCACAGATGCTACAATGCCTCGCCATCGCTGCTATGTTACATACGTGTTTCATAACCCTCCACTGGGGGGGCAAAAATTTGGCAGCGATGGTGAGTCATTTGGACTTGCCAAGCGCGGCAAAATTTTTCTTTAATTAACAAAATCCTACAACTTACAGAATATTTAAATGTTGTGCACACGCACTAAGTACAAAATATATCAGACAAAGACAAAATGTGAGTACAAAACATAGTAGCAAATCAGAAAAATGTATATACAAATTATTTGACAGATAACAAAGTGCACAGGCACTGAAAAAATTCTTTAGCATATTCAGAACAAATGAACAGACTGGCAAAAAATATTATGTTGAAAAGTGACATGAGTGCAC
The DNA here is from genome assembly GCF_021461385.2 of Schistocerca piceifrons. NCBI lineage: Eukaryota > Metazoa > Arthropoda > Insecta > Orthoptera > Acrididae > Schistocerca > Schistocerca piceifrons. The sequence goes on from NC_060146.1 coordinate 124,621,298, forward strand.
ATGCACTGCAGTTGAGAACATATCAGCAAATGATGAAATGTATATACAATTAGTAACAAATGACATAAGTGCATACGCATTGAAGTATTAAATATACAGAATAGTACAAATCATATTGAAAAATGAGAAAAGTGTACAGGCACTGAAGTTCAATAGAAAACATATTAACGCCTGACGTAAGTGCACATGCACTGTAGTTCAGAACATATCATTAAAATAAAAATGTATATACAATATAAAAGACAAGAGTGTACATATACTGTACTTCAGAACAAATCGAAAAATGTCTTTAGCATTTTCGCAATAAATAAACATAATGGCAAAAAAAATCATGTCCAAACTGCACACGCACTGAAAAATGTCTTTAGCATTTTCACAACAAATAAACATAATGGCAAAACATCATCTCGACCAGTGACATAAGTGTACTCGCACTGGAGTTCATCGAATCGAAAAAAAATGTATAACCCACGAACATAAATGATGTTACCAAAAAATGATTTTCATTATGTGACAAAAATTAGGATAGGAAAGGGAAGGATTGCATCATGGTTGTAGCACTTTAGATTGCACACAGCTGTTCTGGAAGTCCATATCTTTCCACAGAAGTACAACACCAAGTGACACAACTTGAAGTTCTTTTCCCATCAGAATTTATCAGCGTAGCCAAGACACTGAATTGTCGTAGTAATATTCCATGTTTTCATTTTGGCAGTACATTAGGTACACCAAACAGTAGGACCATAATAACGTCTTCATTGCTCACGGTGGTGGACAGCATGTCGTGTCAACACCACGCTCTTACAAGGCACACCAACGTAGAATTAGTGCAAAACCAAAGATAGTGCTCCATGATCACTAGGATAAACAGGACAAATGGACATTGCAGTAATTCAGGGTAGTTAGCTCATGAGGTGAAGGACATCAAGTCACATAATATTGACAATTACAGACTTAATTAGTAGTTTGTGGCATTCATAGCCCAGTTATTGAACATTTCTGTACCAAGTATGTGGTATTACAGAAAAATGTTCATTAATTGTTTTACATAGAATCAGTAGTCTTCTTTTCCTAGTTACAAAATGTAGCATGGTTAATTAATCATTTGTCATTCCAATAATAATCATTAGCCTTTTCCTAATTACAGTTAATTAATCATTTGTCATTCCAATAATAATCATTAGCCTTTTCCTAATTACATGAATTAATCATTTGTCGTTAATTAATCATTTGTCATTCCAATAGTAAGAATCATTAGTCTTCCCCTAATTACAAAACATTATTAAACAGTCACATTCTTTTCTGGTTACAAAGTATGAACATTGAAAACAAGAGCTAATTAATGGCATAATTAATAACAATTCATCGAGTGACATTAATTATTGGCACTCAGTGGCCAGCAAGTATTGAATAGAATAAAAACATAGTTCATCATTCAGTATTATTCAGATCATTACGAAGTCATTATTAAAAATCAGCTAATTAGTCATAGCATTAATAATCATGGGCATTATAAGTAGTCTCATTACAATAGACAGTGGCAGTTATTAGCTAGTGACAAAGCATTATTAAATATATATACTTTTTGTCTCATTAAGAGGTCATTACTCAAGTGACATACTATTCAAAGTTGATCAGTATTATTCAGAATTATCATAAACTAGTGACACTACTTGGGACTGGTAATACATTTTTTTTTTTTTTTGTTAGCAATGCATTGCGTTGGGATCGATAATTAATTGCTGAGGCATAACACTATTTGCTTTTGACCTATTGCTGCACATGAGGATAGGTAACGTCATTCGTCATGAGTCAGCTGTAGCAAGGTTATGTAACAAGGCAGTATATGTGATCACATTTATAAATGATAAACACAAATGGGTAAAAAATAAAAATGCAAGTACTAGAACAGGTATAATAAGTAACAGGTTTAGTAAGTATCATGAAGAGCTTCTCCTGGAAAAAATACAAAATGACCTGAAAGAAGAAATGCACACTATGCTGAAAAGTAGTGAACTTCGAATTAACAGGTAGTGAAATGTGTATAAAATGTGTTCCATAGCTGTCCTTTCCAAAACTTTCCGTCATCCTACTATGCAATGTAACACCTGCTGTCAAAGCAAACTGCAACAAATACTTAAATAACTACGTAGCATAAATACATAACTTCAACATTATCCTCATCTGTAAAGAAAAAAACTTCATTATCCATCACTTCATTATCCATATTATCATAACTTCAATATTATCATCACCTGTAAAGAAAAACTTCATTATTCATAATAACATATTCTTCATCATTATTCATCAGTATTCATTATCATCTGCAAAAAAAATCACTTCATTACTCATTATACAACTATTCCTTATCTCTAGCATATTTCATCACTAAAACTAAGATGTGTAGTTCAGTCTGACAGCCTGCATCAATCACCTTGTATTCTGAAAGAAAAAATTAGTTAAGACTGCTATTCTGTGATGAGTCTTGTATATTCTTGTTAATGCTTGTTAATCCTGATCCATTTACTCTTCCTCATAAAGTTATTGCATCTCCTTTCGTTTATTCCGTAGGTGAAATTCCCATTTCTGTTGAATTTATTTCTTACATGCATCATTTCTTTCTGAAATTCATGAACAAAGATTAATGTCCTGCATTTAAATCATATACCCACTAAATAATGACTGGTTTATGGTAACATACTTAAGCATACAGCATATCATGACAGAAAACGTAATATGTCAAAGACATTGACAGTGTTCAGATGCGAAAATGTACACAGAATAATACGATGCAGCCGCAAAAAATGTAAAACAGTCACAATGTTGAGATGTCATAACGCTAAAAAAATGTCAAAGTCAACTGGTGTGTGTTATATCTTAACTATTTCACAGTGCATACAAACAAAACTGGAATACAATCGTACATAAAAAAGACAAAATGTGACGTTCGTTGTGTTCAGCTTGTATGTAGTGTAGTTAATAGAGGCGAGAATTAAAGACTTTAATGGAAAAAATGTAATGAAATTAACATGTCATTAGCTAACATTGCATAATTAGTCATAAAATACGTAAGTGTGAAAAAATATGCACGGTCTGATGTGTAACGACAAGAAGAGCGACCTGCTAACCTTACCTTGCCGGGCACTTGCCAAGAAAAAAATACGATAATCATCAGTAATTAGTCAGGTGAATATAATTGCATTAGTAAATGGCATCATAGTGTGTTGAATCATAAAGTGTCTTCATTCAATAAACGGTTTAATGTTTGAGATATGGTGATTGCCTTTCGATTTTCTGGTTCTCAAAGTTTCGACGTGTACAACATTGGGGTGAGGGATGCTGCGAATCCGATATGGACCTGCGTATAGAAGTTCAAATTTACTGCACTTACCTTTTAATTTGCTGGATAAATAGTGTGTACGTACTAGTATCTTCTGTCCAACGTGAAAGACGCGGCGTGTACAAACCTGTTTTTGCTGTCTTCTCCGGCGCTCTGCGGCACGTTTGATGTTGTTCAGCGCAATGTCAATTATTTCGTGGTGTCGTAATCGACGAGATGTAGGAAATGTTATTAATTCTTTAATTTTGTTAGGTGGTTCAGCATTTTTCAGTATAACAGACGGAGATAGCATAGTGGATTCATTTGGAATGGAATTAATTACATCTTGGAATGAGAGTATGTGTGTATCCCAATCAATATGTCTTTTGTGGCAGTATATTCGGCACAGCTTACCAATTTCTTTCATTAATCTTTCACAGGGGTTCGAAGAAGCATGGTACTTGGATATATAAATCGGAGAAATGTTTCTGGCTCGTAACATGCGTGTCCATACGCTACTACGAAATTGTGATCCATTGTCAGAAATTACTTTCATCACATGCCCTACATGAAATAGAAAATGTTTTACAAATGCTTTCGAAACAGTTTTAGCAGTAGCTTTGCGTAATGGAGTGAAAGTAACAAATTTTGAAGTGAGTTCAACAGCAACAAAGATGTAGCAAAAACCTCTGTTAGTTCTCGGAATCGGACCAAAAATGTCTACTGCGGCCATATGTCTTAATTTAACAGGTATAATGGGATATAATGGAGGAATATGTGAAGTGGTGTCTGATTTAGCTTTCTGGCAAATTTTACAAGACGCTAAAACTCGTCGTATACGTTTCTCCATGTTGGTAAAGTAACAGTTCTGTCTCAGTATAAGAAAACATTTTCGTGCTCCGTAATGTGCGTAACTTAAATGAGTGTACCAAATTAATTTGTTAACCAGTTCGTCAGGAATGCATAATAACCAATTGTTGCTGTCAGGATGAGAGCGGCGAAACGGAATGTCATTGCGTACAGTGTAGTGGTTCCTAATCGTAACATTATTCTTATCTTGCCAAAGGTGTTTAATTTCTTTCCACACATTGTCTTTATTTTGTTCTTGTGCTACGTCCTGTAATGACGACGAAATGAAGTTTTCAAATGCAACTTGCTGAATGTACATGACACTGAAATTTGTTTTGCAGAAGTTGGTTGCTACGTCTTGCTGATTGTTGCTGAGAGAACGCGATAGTGCGTCTGCTATAACATTTTGCGTGCCGGGAATGTGAACTATTGTAAAATTAAATTCTTGTAAATATAGTTTCCATCTACTTAATCTGTCGTGAGTAAATTTAGCTGAAAGCAAAAATTGTATAGCTCTATGGTCTGTGTAAACGGTGGTATGTCTGCCGTAAAGAAAGTGCCGAAATCTCGTAAAAGCCCATACAACACATAATGTTTCCAATTCTGTAACAGAGTAATTTCGTTCAGCAGGTGACAAAATGCGACTTGCAAATGCGATGTTTTTGATTACTGTAGAACCATCCTCTTCAATTTCCTGGAAAATGTGTACGCCTAAAGCGGTGTTAGAACTGTCGGTGGCAATGGAAAAATTCCTAGCAAGGTCTGGGTGCGATAAAAGTGGTGCATTCAACAGAGCATTTTTCAGGTTCATGAATTCAGAATGCGCTTGCTTATCCCAAGACCAAATAGTGTTTTTACCTGTTAATTGGCATAATCTGGGTGTATCTAAAGCAGAGTGATGAATAAATTTGCGAAAACAGTTTATTAAGCCTAAAAAACTGCGTAATTGCTTCTTCGTCGTAGGAACGGTAATGTCACGTAGAGCTTGAAGTTTTTCCGGATCAGGTGCAATGCCTTCTGCTGAAATCACGTGTCCAAGAAATTTTATGGAAGTTTTGCCAAAGTGCGATTTACTGAGGTTAACTGTGAGTCCTTGTGCATGAAAAGTTTGTAACAGTTGTTCAAGAATCAGATTGTGTTCAGACCAGTTAGCTTCTGCGATAAGAATGTCGTCTACATACGTCGTAATTCTGTCCTTAATGCAAACGTGTGTCGGATGGCGTCAAAATTAATAACATTTTCGTGAAGAAGATTCTACGTGTCAAAAGTAATGTTTACGTTACTGTAATATGCAATCTGTACTGTATCTGGTTAAAATCTATCGTACGTGTTATTATTTACGGGAGAATGTTGTGGCATATCCACTATATGAACTGTTCTGTTATTTCTTACTGACGTGTTACGCTATGGATAACACCTATTGTCTGTTTCATTCATGATTATTCGTTGTTGCTGATGTTGTTGCTGCTCATAAGATCGACTGTTATTAAATGTACGCTGAAAATTGTGCTCGTTATTTTTACGTCTGTCATGATAGTAGTTTCTATACGGCGCATTGCGATAGGAATTGAAATGGTGTGTTGTCTGTACGTAGTTATTTCTTTGCTGCCATGCGTTACTACTTGTTGGAGCTGGGACTATACGTGCACGCGGCGAAACATTAAAGCCTGGTTGACCTTGTAGACTGCATTGTTGGTTAGGTATGCTAAGCGGCTGACTTTCATGCTATTGTGGTGAAAAGCATCTATTGTTACGAAAATATGGTTCCGATTGCTCAAAATTTTACACATACTGATGATTACGATTTTATCTGTTATTAAAATTACGGCGGTAGTTGCCATTACGGGAGTGCCTACTGAAAATTGTCACATTCGGTAAAATATTTGTCATATCCGGTTTTCATTACATACGTTTCTTAATTCTATAAAGAGCAATAGTTACAGAGTAGTTTTGATAGATATAAAGGATAGTAGAAGAAAAGGCAGCAGTGCAGAAAACTAAAGATGAAACAGCACTACTACAGCTCGGGGCCCTATGCTCGCTACGGCACATATTCATTAAAGCGTAATGAATCCCCTGAGGTCCTTTACGCACTGCAAATAAATTTTAGCTTTTGCGTTACAGGCAATAGCGGTAAAATTCCAAAAGTAAATCGCTGTATTCTTGCTAATTCCAGTTTCTGCATAATACGTAATGCTGATGAAAATACAATAGCAAATTGTCGCATCAGGTTCAAAGCTAGTTTCTGCATTACAGGTAATAGCGGTGAATGTACAAAGACAAATTGTCGTATACAGCTCAAATCGTGTATCTGTGTTCTGTCATTATTAAATTCCTTAGATTTTCTTACAAATGCAAATTGCTCGAAATCTACGTTCTCGTCACTCAGTTTGAGACCACGTTCAGGTTTGTGTGTGAATCTGTTCGTCTGTGTCATTTCGGATTTCAAGTTACGTAGCTTTTCAGATTTTAAGTCGCGTAGCTTTTGTAAATTGCTCACATTACACGCGCTGCGTGACTCTGATAAATGCTCGCAACGTGGCGGATTCTGTGACGTGTTGATGACTGAAATAGTCTTTAATTCTGTTACATTAAAGCTTTCGACATTTTGGTTGATCTGTCGTGCAAATTTCTCGTCAATTTCCGTATTCGGAGTGTGTGAAACTTCCACTGACTCTAAATTAATTTCGTCGCGAATCTGTACTGCGTTTTTAAGGCATTGTTCAGTGACTGCATTAATTTCGTGTATCTGTGTTTCGTTTGCTGAACATTGTTCGGTGACTGCAATAATCTCGTCTTTATGTGATTCTCTTGTGCCTACACGTGTACTACTTAATTCTTGTGCAACAGTGCCAACTTCTTCATTACTGTTATTAGCACAAGCCTGAGTATCCTCACGTAATTGTTCTTTATTGTCCTGACATTGAACGGTAACAGCTGTAATCTGTTCGCTAGCTTGTTTGTTCTGTTCATTAAGGTTATCGTGTTTTTCTCTCGGCTGTTTAATACTTTCAGAAAATTGTTTGTTCCGTTCTCTAAATTGTTTGTTTTCTTCTTCCAGTCGTTTGTTCTGCTCATCAAGTTTTTCATTAAGTTGTTTAAACTGTTCACTAAGTTGTTTAAGATTTTCACTTTGTTTGTCTAATTTTTCGTTCTGTTGTTTGAAATTGTTGTCTATTTTCTCACTTTGCCTTTCATTCTGTTCTATCAATATTGCCATAAATTGCTCCAAGGTGACATTACCTACTCTATTCTCAGTACTGTTTGATGGTGTATCTACAATTGTCGCGTTTTGTGTGACCATTTGGTCATTCTGTAATTTACAAAAAGGTTTATCAGTCGGATGTACACTATCAGACATTATTTCGGAATTAAATGGATCCGTCATACTCTCACTACACTGACCATTTTCATTCGAAAAATTTGTCTGCACATTACTTAGATTTTCTAAATCTGGTGTGTTAAGCTGGGCAGCGCTCATTACAATAGGGCGTCCCGTGTCATCAATTGTCGTCAAATTAACAGACGAGACAATTGGGTTCGTTTGTTCATCATTAAGATAAAAGTCATCATTAATGGTTGTAATGCACTGATTGTTAGTGAACGCAGGATTGTCATCATCACACTGCGTGTCATAATTACTATCGGTCACGCTGTTTAAATAGGTAATTTCATTCAAAATACCTCGCGATACACTATTCACAGTCTTTCGCGGCATTTTTACAATAGTCACAAATTTTCACAAAACAAAGAAGCACAATGCAAAAAATAACACACAAATACAACATAGCAACGAACTGCCGTTGACCTGTAGAAAGAAAGTCACAATATTAGTAAAAGCGTTGCGCCAAATACTAATTATACTTAAGCAAATAAGAGCAGATATCTGACTGTTTTTCAAAAGACTCTCAACGAAATTCGATCCTGGACTGGGTGTCGCCAAGTGTAACCTCCCCACCGTGATTTTTAAAAAGGAAAAAAGACAATACTTAATACAAATGGGAGCCGAGTGTAACCTGCCCACAAAAAATTTTAAAAGACAGAAATGTCAATATTATTTAGAAATGCTAATGGACATTGCGCTAATTGTAACCTCGCCCACAATGAGAGGTACTGACAATGGCAACAAAAATGTGAAATTCGCAATCTGATTCAAATATAAATTCTTCAGCAAAAAATTCAAGTCTATTCAGTGATAAGAAAATTCAATTAAACCGAAACATCGGTCTTTGGCCCTGTGTAAAACAATCAGAATTAAAGTCTTACCTCAGAATAACTGGATGTCAAATTTCTGCTCTTATTTCTGCGCACGGCTTGGAGGAACTGCATTGCAAATAATAATATTCCCTTTTTCTGTGATTTTACTGAAATTTTTCTTCAAAAGAAGTGGAATGAAATGGGAAGTGCAACGAAATCTTTAGTTCAATAAAAAATAAAATTTTTGAAAAAATGCTTTTGAAATCAAAATTATTATTGGGGGGCTTGTTGGAGATTAATTACAATAAATAATTTTTACATTATCTAATGATTATATTAATTAACAGTATACCTCATTCAGCATCTTGACCAGTGTTGCCGACCGCCTACATCACACAACCGAACTGGGCTGCTACTACTGACCGACCGCTCTGCATGACGACTATTAGCGTACTGCACTGCACGACTACTACTAACAGACTGCTCGCAACTAAATCGAGCTACAGACAGCCACGACTACAGACAGAGTACTGCTCTGCATAGCGACAACTAGTGAACTGCTCGCAACACTCGCGCGGTCAAGCGCATACTCTCTGGTCACAGATGCTACAATGCCTCGCCATCGCTGCTATGTTACATACGTGTTTCAATGTTTGTTTTTTTTTATCTCTGCAAACTCTCAAAAATTCGTTGAATGCTTTACTTAGTTTGAAGCAGCACAGTAATCTAAATTGGAACGATCACATAGATAATGTTGTGGGTAGACCAAACAAAAGGCTGCGATTCATTGGCAGAACACTGATAAGAAGCAACGGATCTACTAAAGACATTGTTTACGCCAAACTTGTCCGCCCTATTCTGGAGTATTGCTGCGTTGTATGGGATCCGCATCATGTGGGACTGACGTATGACGTAGAACAATTCAAAGGACGAAGTAGGGGAGATAGTGCCAAAGACATGATACATGAATTGGAGTGGCAATCATTAAAACAAAGGCGTTTATAGTTGCGACGGGACCTTTTCATGAAATTTCAATCACCAGTTTTCTCCTCCGACTGCGAAAACATTCTGTTGACACCCACCTATATAGAGAGAAATGATCATCACGCTAAAATAAGAGGAATCAGGACTCACACAGAAAAATGTAAGTACTGGTTTTCCCGTGCACGTTCGAGAGTGGAACGGCAGAGAGACTACATGAAGGTGGTTCGTTGAAACCTCTGCCAGGCACTTAATTGTGTATAGCAGAGTAATCACGTAGATGTAGATGTCGATATGATGAATAACGAAAATAAATTCAGCCTTTCTTTTGAGTGAGTATGTCAGACGCTAAGATGTGCAGAAATCAAAATTTCTCATCAAATATTTTTCTTGCATTTGGATGATATGTATTTCTTAGAAGCCAGCAAGTCCACATTTGTGGCTTCCTGTTGTAAGAATGTCCTTGATTATGTGAGCTGCCTAGATAACCAGTCCTTGTGTTTTATCTCCATAAAGTCTTCCACACTCTTTTGGCCCTTTGCACTGTATTAACTTCATTTTGCAGTGTAATTTTAATTTACTGTCTGTAAATCTCATTGTGATTCGTATCAATCATTTGAGCGAAATATGTAACGTTAAACTAAGGCTTCACATGCGTTTCAAAAGCCTCCAGATTGTCGTACAGCTTGTCATGTGTAGGCGAACCTTTAAATATGAAATAACTGGATGTATTTCCGACTAATTCACTTCACTATGTCGGTATTGTGACTAGTGGTCCAAATGCAACGAAAACATACTTACCATTCTTTCAATGCAGCCAGCATTGTACTCGCTCGTTGCGCATCAATATGTCGTACTCTTCAATATTCTTGTGTGAAAGCTACGAGCATATGGATCGACGTGGATCACTGCATATGCAGAAGAGGTCTAAACGGTAGAAAATAGAGAGTCAGAACCACGTATCAGACATCTTAGCTTCTATTATCCTTCCCCTATACGACGTTGAGCCCCATTCTGATTACCTCGGCATACGTTAGGGGTTATTCATCACAGATGGTGGTATTTACCCCTCTAATTAACTCGAACTTCACTGCTAGTTAACAAAAGACTCATTGTTGAGTATGGCTACTTACTCCCTATGACATGGATGACATGACAATAGCTGTGGAACTCGAAGAGTATGGATGATGACGATAAAGAACTGCAAATTACAGTGGAGGAAGTAATGAGTGGTAATCAAAAATGGGAACGAATATACAGGGTGAGTCACCTAACATTACCGCTGGATATAGTTCGTAAACCACATCAAATACTGACGAACCGATTCCACAGACCGAACGTGAGGAGAGGGGCTAGTGTAATTGTTTAATACAAACCATACAAAAATGCACGGAAGTATGTTTTTTAACACAAACCTACGTTTTTTTAAATGGAACCACGTTAGTTTTGTTAGCACATCTGAACATATAAACAAATACGTAATCAGTGCCGTTTGTTGCATTGTAAAATGTTGATTGCATCCGGAGATATTGTAACCTAAAGTTGACGCTTGAGTACCACTCCTCCGCTGTTCGATTGTGTGTAACGGAGAGCACTGCAACATACATCGCGTTTCTACAGAATGATCTGCCAACGTTGCTCGAAAATGTCCCACTGGAAACGCGTCGACGTATGTGGTATCAGCATGATGGTGCACCTGCACATTCCGCAATTAACACTAGGCTGACCCTTGACAGGATGTTCGACGGGCGTTTCATAGGACGTGGAGGACGCATAAATTGGCCAGCCCGTTCTCCTGATGTTACAACTCTGGACTTCTTTCTCTGGGGTACGTCAAAGGAGAATGTGTACCGTGATGTGCCAACAACCCCAGAGGATATGAAACAACGTATTGTGGCAGCCTGCGGCGACATTACACCAGATGTACTGCGGCGTGTATGTATTACGCCAGAGATTGCAATTGTGTGCAGCAAATGATGGCCACCTCATTGAACATCTATTGGCCTGACGTGTCGGAACACACTCTATTCCACTCCGTAATTGAAAACGGAAACCACGTGTGTACGTGTACCTCACCCCTCATGGTAATGTACATGTGCGTCAGTGAAAAAGACCAATAAAAAGGTGTTAGCATGTGGACGTAATGTGCTGTTGCAGTCTCTTCTGTACCTAAGGCCCATCACCGTTCCCTTTGGATCCCTACGTAATTCGGTGCTCTCCGATACACACGATCGAACAGCGGAGGAGTGGTACTCAAGCGTCAACTTTAGGTTACCATATCTCCCGATGTAATTAACATTTTACAATGCAACAAACGGCACTGATTACGTATTTGTTTATATATTCAGATGTACTAACAAAACTAACGTGGTTCCATTTAAAAAACGTAGGTTTGTGTTAAAAAACGTACTTCCGTGCATTTTTGTATGGTTTGTATTGAACAATTATACTAACCCCTCTCCTCACGTTCGGTCTGTGGAATCGGTTCGTCAGTATTTGATGTGGTTTACGAACTATATCCAGCGGTAATGTTAGGTGACTCACCCTGTATACTCGCACAATACCAGGATATATACTAAAATGTTTGAACCAAGAAGGAGTAACGGAAATACCGAGGTTATGTAACAAAGATGTAACAATTGTCAATGCTCTTAGGACTTTCTGACACCGGTAATGGTTTTAGCACCAAAGAAAAAAACGAACCACGAACCGCAGTGAGCACAGAATAGTTTGTCCCATTTCACACGCAGCCAGATTTATGCGAAATCATTAATAAAATACTGATGAAGGTAATATAGGAGAATATGGCTGAGGATCAATTTGGTTTTATACGAAATATTGGTGCAATGTGTCCAACTGAAATGTGTGAATTTTGGGAGACAGATTTATTCAATAGAAAATATAACTCTATATGTGATTTACAGATCTGGGAAAAGTATTTTGTAAAGCGGGTTGCTATAAGCTTGGAGCAGTATTGAGAGAGACGTGTGTGATCAGGAAAAGCAGGTGTCTCATAAGTCACTGTACCTAAATCATAAAGGGCAACAGAAAGTGAGAAGAGAAAGTACCAAATGGAGAGAACTAGGAAAAGAAGTAAGACAAGGCTACGGTCTGTCTCCCACCTGTTCCAATCTGTGGTTACAAAATATGAATTACCACTGTCTACTAGAAGACAAAGGAGTGAAAATTGTAGGAATAAGAATAAAGTGTTTGATGTTTGCAGAGGCATTGTCCTTCTAGCAACAGATGGAAAAAAGGGGAAAGAATATTGCATACTATTGATGTTGAAAGAAAGAATTATCGAATGAAAATACTTACATAGAAAACAAAAGCATCGGCACAAGGAGGAAATAAAAGAGTGTAGATAATGGGTAATGGAGAATTATTGAAGTGTGTCCGAAGTTTTAACTGCCTCAGAAGTAGCGCAGAAACCAGTGGATGAGGAGTACAGAAATTAAAAATGGGATATCGGTGGAGAAAGAGGCATACATAAGAAAAAAGGAGTACTTCGAAGCAATTTGGTTTGAGAAAGAAGCACTAACAAAACATTTTGTACGGTGTCTCCACCTGTATGGTGCTGAATCATGAATAACAACGAAGAAACATAAAGCAATACTAGAGGCTTTTGAGATGTGACCATGGCGGAGGGTCGAAAGAACAAGTTGGATGGATAGAGTAAAAAATGAGGAGGTACTGAGAAAAATTGTAGCCAACGAAAAGAAGGAAAATGAACTGGACTGGACATTAAAAAAGAGAGAAGGACTCATGAAAAATGTCTTCGAGAGGTGTGTGGAAGAGAATAGGAGGCGACATAAAAAATGGTTCAAATGGCTCTGATTACTATGCGACTTAACTTCTGAGGTCATCAGTCGCCTAGAACGTAGAACTAAGTAAACCTAACTAACCTAAGGACATCACACACATCCATGCCCGTGGCAGGATTCGAACCAGCGACCGTAGCGGTCACGCGGTGCCAGACTGAAGCGCCTAGAACCGCACGGCCACACCGGCCGGCAGAAGGCGACAGAGATAAAGGTTTCAGATACTGGATGGTAGGAAATACAGCAACATTAAGAAGGAAGGGATGGGTCGCAAGATATGTTGTTGTTATAGTACGTATCTGATGATGATGAGTATATAGCTAAAGACAGGCGCGAACCAAAGCCCTCTGAAAATTGATAATTGAGAAATGAGGCCTCAGTGTAATAATGTAGACAGCATGAGATCGAGGGTTTCATAGGGAATGCTGCCACGTTGATCACATGATCATACATTTAGAGGAATGTCAACCAGTATGTTGGCTCTTCGTATGCACATTCGCAATATGACTATGATGTTAGGAGAGAGATTCGACCTCAAATGGATGATTAATGACTTGAACTATCCAACGTATCCTTCACTACAAACCATAGTGGCTTGCAGAGTATGGATCTAGGTATAATTGCAGATGTTGATGGTGTGTTCCTCGCCTTCTGGAAGGCATTCGTCATTGTCTCGTAGTGAGCTGACTGCGGTATGAATCACTAGTGGGTCCATTGTGTGCAGTTATTCCTAATGGATAAACACCTCGTTCTTAAAGGGGTGAAATCGTGAGCAGCGAAAGTAACAGGAAAACGAAAATTTTTTTTGGAAAACTTTTGTTACTCTGGTAGCTGATCATTATAGATTTGTATGAGCTGAATCCAAATCTGGCCTTAGTTTTTTGTGTCACCCATAGTTTCCGAGCAATATGCTCTTTACTACATAGTATAAAATCCTATGCTATAAAGTAAACGGGGAAATTAATGAAACGCTTTGTTGCAACATAAGCATGATTTGTATTTACAGTAAGCTACTTAAAACAATGGTATGTGGTAATGGAGGTTTCACTTGACAACTGGAATTCGTTTGAATTTTCTTTCTCTTTTTCCTTTGAAGCTTCTTGTGTAGCATTTTCTACGATGAGTCGCTTGCTGAACTTCTCGGTGAAGTGACCAACGGTAGTCCCCAATCATGTTGGTGCTCCAGCGGCCTTGGTAGCGTCTTCCAAACACTTTAATGTCCTGCTGTAAACGCTCTCCCTGCTCCTCACTGACATCTCCCATTTTGTCTGCGAAGCAATCAAGGTGACTGTTCAAAAAGTGAACTTTCAGGCTCGTTAAACATCCCAAATAGAAACATATTCTGGGTCTTTTTTATGTCCTAAGAACTTTGTAACGACTTGCTTGAATGATACCCATGCTTCTTTCTCATTTAAGGTGCGTGAAGCGTTCAATAAATTCGAAAGTAAAATTCTATGTACCGACTTGACAGAAAATCCTAAGAAGTTCTGGTCTTACGTTAAATCAGTAAGTGGCTCGAAACAGCATATCCAGACACTCCGGGATGATGATGGCACTGAAGTAGAGGATTTCATGCGTAAAGCTGAAATACTAAACTTTTTCCAAAGCTGTTTCACAGAGGAAGACCGCACTACAGTTCCTTCTCTAAATCCTCGCACAAACGAAAAAATGCCTTACATCGAAATAAATGTCCAAGGAATGGAAAAACAACTGAAATCACTCAACAGAGGAAAGTCCACTGGACCTGACGGGATACCAATTCGATTCTACACAGAGTACGCGAAAGAACTTGCCCCCCTTCTAACAGCCATGCACCGCAAATCTCTAGAGGAACGGAAGCTTCCAAATGATTGGAAAAGAGCACAGTTAGTCCCAGTCTTCGAGAAGGGTCCTCGAGCAGATGCGCAAAACTATAGACCTATATTTCTGACGTCGATCTGTTGTAGAATTTTAGAGCATGTTTTTTGCTCGCGTATCATGTCGTTTCGGGAAACCCAGAATCTACGCTGTAGGAATCAACACGGATTCCGGAAACAGCGATCGTATGAAACCCAACTCGCTTTATTTGTTCATGAGACGCAGAAAATATTAGATACAGGTCCCAGGTAGATGCCATTTTCCTTGTCTTCCGGAAGGCGTTCGATACAGCTCCGCACTGTCGCCTGATAAACAAAGTAAGAACCTACGGAATATCAGAACAGCTGTGTGGCTAGATTGAAGAGTTTTTAGCAAACAGAACACAGCGTGTTGTTCTCAATGGAGAGACGTTTACAGACGTTAAAGTAACCTCTGGCGTGCAACAGGGGAGTGTTATGGGACCATTGCTTTTCACAATATACACTCCTGGAAATTGAAATAAGAACGCCGTGAATTCATTGTCCCAGGAAGGGGAAACTTTATTGACACATTCCTGGGGTCAGATACATCACATGATCACACTGACAGAACCACAGGCACATAGACACAGGCAACAGAGCATGCACAATGTCGGCACTAGTACAGTGTATATCCACCTTTCGCAGCAATGCAGGCTGCTATTCTCCCATGGAGACGATCGTAGAGATGCTGGATGTAGTCCTGTGGAACGGCTTGCCATGCCATTTCCACCTGGCGCCTCAGTTGGACCAGCGTTCGTGCTGGACGTGCAGACCGCGTGAGACGACGCTTCATCCAGTCCCCAACATGCTCAATGGGGGACAGATCCGGAGATCTTGCTGGCCAGGGTAGTTGACTTACACCTTCTAGAGCACGCTGGGTGGCACGGGATACATGCGGACGTGCATTGTCCTGTTGGAACAGCAAGTTCCCTTGCCGGTCTAGGAATGGTAGAACGATGGGTTTGATGACGGTTTGGATGTACCGTGCACTATTCAGTGTCCCCTCGACGATCACCAGTGGTGTACGGCCAGTGTAGGAGATCGCTCCCCACACCATGATGCCGGGTGTTGGCCCTGTGTGCCTCGGTCGTATGCAGTCCTGATTGTGGCGCTCACCTGCACGGCGCCAAACACGCATACGACCATCATTGGCACCAAGGCAGAAGCGACTCTCATCGCTGAAGACGACACGTCTCCATTCGTCCCTCCATTCACGCCTGTCGCGACACCACTGGAGGCGGGCTGCACGATGTTGGGGCGTGAGCGGATGACGGCCTAACGGTGTGCGGGACCGTAGCCCAGCTTCATGGAGACGGTTGCGAATGGTCCTCGTCGATACCCCAGGAGCAACAGTGTCCCTAATTTGCTGGGAAGTGCCGGTGCGGTCCCCTACGGCACTGCGTAGGATCCTACGGTCTTGGCGTGCATCCGTGCGTCGCTGCGGTCCGGTCCCAGGTCGACGGGCACGTGCACCTTCCGCCGACCACTGGCGACAACATCGATGTACTGTGGAGACCTCACGCCCCACGTGTTGAGCAATTCGGCGGTACGTCCACCCAGCCTCCCGCATGCCCACTATACGCCCTCGCTCAAAGTCCGTCAACTGCACATACGGTTCACGTCCACGCTGTCGCGGCATGCTACCAGTGTTAAAGACTGCGATGGAGCTCCGTATGCCACGGCAAACTGGCTGACACTGACGGCGGCGGTGCACAAATGCTGCGCAGCTAGCGCCATTCGACGGCCAACACCGCGGTTCCTGGTGTGTCCGCTGTGCCGTGCGTGTGATCATTGCTTGTACAGCCCTCTCGCAGTGTCCGGAGCAAGTATGGTGGGTCTGACACACCGGTGTCAATGTGTTCTTTTTTCCATTTCCAGGAGTGTATATAAATGACCTAGTAGATAGTGTCGGAAGTTCCATGCGGCTTTTCGCGGATGATGCTGTGGTATACACAGAAGTTGCAGCATTAGAAAATTGCAGTGAAATGCAGGAAGATCTGCAGCTGATAGGTACTTGGTGCAGGGAGTGGTAACTGACCCTTAACATAGATAAATGTAGTGTATTGCGAGTACATAAAAAGAGGGATCCTTTATTGTATGATTATATGATAGCCGAATAAACAATGGTACCAGTTATTTCTGTAAAATATCTGGGAGTATGCGTGCGGAACGATCTGAAGTGGAATGATCATATAAAATTATTTGTTGGTAAGGCGGGTGTCAGGTTGAGATTCATTGGGAGAGTCCTTAGAAAATGTAATCCATGAACAAAGGAGGTGGCTTACAAAACACTCGTTCGACCTATACTTGAGTATTGCTCATCAGTGTGGGATCCGTACCAGGTCGGGTTGACGGAGGAGGTAGAGAAGATGCAAAGAAGAGCGGCGCGTTTCGTCACAGGGTTATTTGGTAAGCGTGATAGCGTTACGGAGATGTTTAGCAAACTCAAGTGGCAGACTCTGCAAGAGAGGCGCTCTGCATCGCGGTGTAGCTTGCTCACCAGGTTTCGAGAGGGAGCGTTTCTGGATGAGGTGTGGTGTCACGGCCAGACGCCACACTTGCTAGGTGGTAGCCTTTAAATCGGCCGCGGTCCGTTAGTATACGTCGGACCCGCGTGTCGCCACTACCAGTGATTGCAGACCGAGCGCCGCCACACGGCAGGTCTAGAGAGACTTCCTAGCACTCGCCCCAGTTGTACAGCCGACTTTGCTAGCGATGGTTCACTGACAAAATACGCCCTCATTTGCCGAGACGATAGTTAGCTTAGCCTTCAGCTACGTCATTTGCTACGACCTAGCAAGCCGCCATTACCAGTTACTATTGATGCTGTAAAACATGTACCGTCAAGAGCGATGTTCACCAACTATGGATTAAAGTTAAGTATTCCACATCTACGTCCTTTTGTTGCTAGTCTCATTTCCTTGACCTGTTCCAGACCTCACGCCAGCCTGCGTGAGCTTAAACGCGTGCCTTTCGGCTTCCTCCAAACCCCGTGGGTTGGCTCCTGCCAATCCACAACATGAGGTATCAAATATATTGCTTCCCCCTACTTA
This sequence comes from Schistocerca piceifrons, assembly GCF_021461385.2. Taxonomy (NCBI): domain Eukaryota; kingdom Metazoa; phylum Arthropoda; class Insecta; order Orthoptera; family Acrididae; genus Schistocerca; species Schistocerca piceifrons. Next base: position 124,639,395 of record NC_060146.1, read on the forward strand.
TACCTCCCGAGGAGACCACGAATGTAAAATTTGAGAGATTCGAGCGCGCACAGAGGCTTTCCGGCAGTCGTTCTTCCCGCGAACCATACACGACTGGAACAGGAAAGGGAGGTAATGACAAAAACTGGTTCAAATGGCTCTGAGCACTATGGGACTCAACTGCTGTGGTCATCAGTCCTCTAGAACTTAGAACTACTTAAACCTAACTAACCTAAGGACATCACACTCACCCATGCTCGAGGCAGGATTCGAACCTGCGACCGTAGCAGCAGCGCGGATCCGGTCTGGAGCGCCTAGAACCGCACGGCCACCGCGGCCGGCGGAGGTAATGACAGTGGCTCGTAAAGTGCCCTCCACCTCACACCGTTGGGTGGCTTGCGGAGTATTAACGTAGATGTAAATGTAGATGTAAGGTCATTGTGGTTTCAAAGTTAACATCAAACATCAATTTTCTAATGTCAGGTCCGAGAAACACACCTTCTTTTAGTTTAGCTACTGAAAGGTGTGGAAGCTTTTGGCAAAAATACTGAAAACATGGTCCATTTTTAGGCAAAGCCTTTACAAACTGTTTCATTAGGCCTAACTTTATATGTAGAAGTGGTACGAGTATGTGTTTTGGATCTACAAGGTTTTTGCGTAGAATGTTCTTCTCACCTGATTTTAAAGACTTCCTTACAGGCCAGTTCTTTCAGCACCAGTAATGATCACTATCGCTAATGTCCGGTTCACACAAGAAAAAGGGACAGTTCAAAAGGGACAATGATTTACATAATCACAATACCACAAATAAGAATGATGTTCATTACTTCACATTAAGGTTGCATTTAGCACAAAAAGGGGAAATAATGCTCCAACAAAAATTCTTGATCACTTACCCAGTGATATAAAGTCTTTGACAGACAGACAGCATTCAGAACTGAGAAAGTTTGTCCTTGATAACTCCTTCTATTGCGAAGAAGAATTTCCGTTACTGTAATGTGTAAGACATTGTGGGTAGGAATTACTGATTCACATATGTATATCTATTCCTGTTTTCGTGAAGAAAAGAAAGTAAGAAGGAAGAAAACGTAGAATTATTCAGAATGTAACCACATGTACAAATTAGTTTGTAATGTGAATGAAAAATGACTCGATCGACAACATTATGATTTATTGTGCAAAATAATCCGTGGAATATATAAGTAACTCAGACTACTGGATGCCAACAACAGTAATCATATTTTGGTTCTTTCTAGTTCTTAAAAAACCTATGCCAAGGTAACCCATCCCAATGTGTGGTTAGTATTAATTTTTTTATGTATGCTTTCTCTCACCTCAAGAAGCATGTTTATATATTTGAAATTAAATTTCGTTCGACCTTTGCAGTTGTTGGTACAGGGGCAGATAAACTGTGAAGTTTGCAAAAACAGACATAATGTCTTACGGGATAACAGCAATCAGTGATTTTATAATGTTACTTAAAATCCGTCCTGATTGCAATTTTTTTTTTTTATTATTCATATGACCGGTTTCGGTTCATTCAGAACCATCTTCAGATCTGATATTTCAATTACAGGAGTAACCCGTCCAAATCTAGCAACTTTCACATGCTACGTCACATCACATCGTGCAAGACAGACAATATATAAAACAATTGAAGACGTCGAAATGACTACATCTGCTGCCGACAAGAAAAAGAATACTATTAAATCTGTCGCTGCACATTCTCTACTCGATGGACCCGCAGTCTTCTGTGGTTGCAGACTGAACTTCAGCATCGACATCAATGATTCCTTTACCCATGGCAACGGATGGTTAACAGTCGCTATTGTACGTGGTGGTACAGGCGTTCCAAATGTATCAGGACTGGAAAGCTTCGTCGATTGTGACGTCATAGCCGATCGAACATATCATGTCACAGAAAATGCAAATAAAGACTTTGGCAAATCAACATATATGTCACCCTCACCCTTTTCCCTGTATACACGTAGTAGACGTAAAATATCTGTTAATGAAACTGTATTTATATGGATTAAAGGTAAAGTGACGTAGCATCTGACGTAGCATGTGAAAGTTGCTGGATTTGGACGGGTTACTCCTGTAATTGAAATATCAGATCTGAAGATGGTTCTGAATGAACCGAAACCGGTCATATGAATAATAAAAAAAATTAGCAATCAAGACGGATTTTAAGTAACATTATAAACTGTGAAGTATTTGCGACAGTGGCTGGCATGGGGCTATGGGTAAAGCAACTGTTAAATAGACCTTACATTTAGAAACTTCCCCTTAGAAAAATTAATGAAAGACTGTGCTGGTAAACCTCGTACGTTATTTGATTTTCAAACAGCTGAGCAGAACTGAACGTACTCAGACATTTCTCTCTTTACTTATCGTGATCAACACTAAACTGGCACACAAAATTTTTAGCGCAACGCGGTCTGACTTTCAACAATCCCTACAAAAGAATGACCCTGACTAACAATAACCTATAACTTTCATGAATCACTTACCTCACAAAAATCTTCGTTACTCGAACTACTGCAATAAAGCTAGCGCCAGTACTGACAGCTAAATAAAAGATTCTAACTACTGAAGGCACTAACTGCTGATAGGCATAGTTAGCAAATGAAAGATTTTGATAGCGAACAAATAATGTATTTAATAATGTTCAAAAGTCATAATATACATATTTATCAACTCATGACATCCAACTTTACAAATTTCCATTTTCTGGCGGACACACGTCCAGATCGTCCGCTTATAGTAACCTCTCTCTCTCTCCACATCCTCCACTGCTGGCAGCTCACCTCCAACTGCGCAACGCTACACGCTGTTCAAATCCAGCTGCCCAACACTACAATAGCGAATATTGCAACAATGCCAACCAGCCACAGACTGCACACAGCACAGTCAGTGATATTCATTCAGAGCGCTACGTGGCGTTACCAACATAAAAACCTAAACAGCCTACTTACAATTTCTAGGCATTAGTGAAATTTGTATTTTTTTTGCTGCGGAATTAAATGAAATATTTCGGTTATAGGCAGTCTCAACATCTAAGCTCTCGTCTAAGAAACAGAACTATCTGCCTGAAGACGTAACTGCTACATTTGAAGATATAAATGTCTTTCAAAAAACGCTGCGTCGAAAAAGTACTATATCCCAAGAGCGAGAATTCAGTTTCATGTAAAATGAAATGTTATAAAAACAAAGCAAGGATCTTTCCAGAATATGAAGGGGATACTGTGATGAAATGGATGATAAGCTGCTGCCATTAGTGTTCTGCCAGACGTGCACAAGTTATCATCTTGAGCGTAAAGGAGTTTCTAAAAATGAAGCAGAAGGAAAATCTTTTAAAGAACAATACACCAGGAATTTCTTAGTGTAGACATTGTGGCGGTAGCTAGTTGCCGTATGGGTGACAAGAATATTCGTAACTGGTTCACAAAAATTAGTCACTGCCTTAAAGACGTAGGTCATTTTGATATATTGCAGGATCTAACAACAGTATTTAATGGTATATCCTTTTTTTATTAAATCCAACAATCAGTAAAGGGCTGCGACCAAAGTGGGGCTAAAAATGTATGAAATCGAAAGAGGAAAGACTTACACTTCAGCTACAGAACTGTTTTCCTTCTCTGCTTAAGGACTGATGGTTCAACCAATGGTAATCATTCCATATCAAAGGATTCTTACGGACGTTCTGCATTCTGCTATGGATACATGGGGTATTGGTCGTAGCGAGAGTGGTTGGATGAGACCCCAAGTCTTCTATAAGTCTATTGGCAATATACGTGCCCAGTTTATCAAAAACAATGGTAAGAAAACTCCTATAAAACTTCTTGCTAGCTGTCATAAGAGTCACCTCACTTGTCAGGTGCGTGATGTGTACAACCAGCTTGGTAATGTACTTGTCACTATTTATCATAATGCCACTTGCATTCTACAACCTGCAGACGTAGCAGCATTTAGGCCAATTAAAGAGAGGTGTAAGAGAGAAGTTGGTGAATGGCGGAATAATCGTTCAGAAAAAAGACGTGACTTAACAATCACTTCTGTCCTGTCTTGAAAGCCGTCTTCGACAAACTTGAGAAACAAGAGACTCTAAAGAATGGTTTCCGGGCCTCCGATCCAGCCCCTTGAAATGCTGACGCAGTGGATTTCACAAAGTGTCTCGACAGTTTAAATGTTAGACGTGTGACAACAAATGCCAATGAAATGAGTGAAATGTGCCAATTAGACTTCGAAACCTTCAGGAATATTGTTGGAGATTAGTTAGTACAATAGTGCGCCAACATAGTAAGTGAATGTGCAGAGGAGCATAGAAATGAACTTTACGTTCTATTTTGTATGTAGAACGAAAAATTTAATAAAAGCATCCCACAAACTATATCAGTTACAATTAAAAAAGTTGGACTAGCGACAGAGCAACAGAAACAGCCAAATATAGGTGAAACAGTCCAGAGTTCATTTGTGTCTTTTATAGCCAGAGGATCGTACTGGAACGCAAAACAGTGCAGCTGAGAGAGAAGAAGTCCCTTTGCCAGAAGGTAATTTGATACGATGGGAGATGACTCTACGCCAAATCGAAGCTACCAGTGAAGCACAAGTTGCTTCGTACTCCTGAAAAGCATACCAACTCTGCAAAGTTACATGAAACTTTGGTATGACCTGCATCACCTACGAGAAAAGAAAGTGACAAATACAACCACTTCCTTATGTTGTATCAAACGAAGACTGGAAAATAATTTACCAAGAAAAGGCAATACAAAAGAAATAAGAAGAGGAGAAGAAATTAGAGACGCAAAGGAAAAGTGATGTAATGAAGGACCTGAAGGAACAGAATAGCAAGAAGAAAAAGGGATGGATCTTTACAAGTAATTATGCTTACTAATAACTGTCTGGAAATTGGAGCAAACAGCATGAAATCCTATAAGCAAAACTTCTATTCTATGTGTGCTAGATATATCATGACACATTCAGAAGACTCATTAAAGTGCTCAATGTGCAACAAACTTTCCTATGAAAAGTATGTCTCAGAAATCATCAGATGCTTATACATGAGAGCATGGATTTTGTATTCTGCATTACATAAATTAATTTAACTGATGTAATACATATATATGATGAGGCATATACTTAATGTATAATTTTTGTATTAAACGTCAGTAAATATGATGTGTTACAAGATAAAAGAAAAACAAATGCAATTGTAGGAAACATCTTCACAGTAAATTACACATTGTACATTTTCTTTCATCTTGTAACACACAATACGTACTGAATTTTAATAATTATATTTATTTTATGCTGCAAGATTCTCTGCTACAATGTATCAATGTGCCGATCATTTCGTTGTACACATGTCACGTGACTACGCATTTTCCCCGTCCCACCCTCTGTATTTTTTTACGCACGTTTTATGTCATTCTTAGCTTCACAGACAAACTTCGTTTTGCTGCATCTGATTTTAATGCTATATGTGTTGTCAGTAGCCCTATTATTTATACTGCTGCACTTCTATAATATTTTTCTTTTGTCTCACCTCTTTTTCCCTTTTGCAAACTTCGATCTGAAGATGAACTGCTGGCCAGATCAAAAAGAGACATAATAAAAGTTATGATCGAGGCCTACACCAAATGGTCACGTGATCACCGTGCTCGGTACAGAGCACTGATGAAAGTATCTCGCTGAAACGAAGAAAACAAAATTGTGGACAAAGGTCATGATGATCGTAAGCTTAAATGAGAGACTAAGGAGGCAAATAATGAAAGAATTGAAGTGAATCTGTGGACTTCCTATGCGGAATATTCATCTTTCGTATTACGACTGAGAAACAACAACAGAACTCGTTAGGGTATGCTATACTTGGATAACCAACTATTTTAACGGTTAGTTTAAATATGGACACGCCTACAGATGGAGAATGGAGATGGATAATAAAGATTCAAAACTGAAGGCCAAAAAATTAGTGAAAATGCTTCCAAGATATTAATTTAGAACGGAAGAGACAATTTCACCTAATAAGCTGTATTTACCACATTACGAGTAACGTGGGCGGGTGGTTTGAAATAGCGCGAACTGAAATTCTTCCTCCGGCCTCCACCCAGTGAATTCCCCGACAGAGCTGGGCGCAGTTTGAGTCAGTTTTTCACTTGTTCCGGCCAGTAACCGACCACGGCTGGCAGCGGCGCCTCCCAAGTCTCTTTCGCATCTCCGGAGGGAAGAAAGTTGCGCCGCCTGCGGTGGGCAGCCGCTTCTGGAGTTGCCAATAACAAAGTTGGCAGCCTGGCAACGTGTGTCGCCCTCCCGCCAGCTGCTGGACAGTAGCATCACAGTGGAACGGCCCTGGCCGCTTCCTAGTGGCCGCCCTCGGCCCCCCACCCGCCTCCCTCCTTCGCTCGGTAACTACCCTATAGCAGGGAGAACAACTGTTGAAACAATTTCATTTTTTCTAATTTTTTATTTTTTTATTTTTTTGAGATCGTCAGCCCTCTGACTTGTTTGATGCAGACCGCCACGAATTCCACTCCTGTGTCAACCTTTTCATCGCCGAGTAGCACTTTCAACCTACGTCCTCAATTATTTGCTGGATGTATTCCTATCTATGTCTTACTCTACAGTTTTTGTCCTCTACAGCTCCCTCTAGCATCATAGTTGTCAATTCTTCATGTCGAAATAAATGTCTGTCATACTGTTCCTTCTCCTTATCAGTGTTTCCCGCGTATTCCTTTCCTGTACGACTCTGCGCAGAACTTACTCAATTCTTACCGTATAACTCCACCTAATTTTTAAAATTCGCCTATAGCACCACATCTCAAATGCTTCGATTCTTTTCTGTTCCGATTTTTCGACAGTCCATGTGAAACGTCCCCTTACAAAAATTATGGATGACAGTGCTGTAAAAACTCTTACGTTATTTGATTTTCAAACAGCTGAGGAAAACTCAACGTACTTAAACAGTTTTCTCTTTACTTATTGTGATCATCACTAAACTGACACACAATATTCTTAGCGCAACGCAATCTGACTTCCAATAATCCCTACAAAAGAATGGCGCTGGCTAACAATAACCTATACATCTCACGAATCACCTCACAAGAATCTTCGTTACTCGAACTACTGCAATACAACGAGCGCCAATAATGCCAGCTAAATAAAAGATTCTAATTACTGAAGGCACTAACTACTGACAGGCATAGTTAGCAAATGAAAGATTTCGATAGAGAACAAATAACGTATTTACCTTAATAACGTTCAAAAGTCATTGTATATATATATATATATATATATATATCAGTTCATGACATCAATATTCACAAATATCCTTTTTCTGACGGACACACGTCCAGATCGTCTGCTTATAGTAACCTCTGGCATCTCTCTCTCCACATCCACCACTGCTGGCGTCTCACCTCCAACTGCGCAACGCTACGCGCTGTTCACATCCAACTCCCCAACACTACACAAGCGAATATTCCAATAATAAGTCCGACCAGCCACAGACTTCACAAAGCACTGTCAGTGATTTTCATACACAGCGCTACGTGCCGTTACCAACGAAAAACCTAAATAGCCTACTTACATAGCCCCCATGCACCCCACAAAAAATTTTACAAATGGTTTTGGGCAGTGCCCAGTACTTATTTGCAATTTTTTTATATTAACTATAACAAATATATCAGATGCACACAATTATTGGTACACTGTTGGTCAAAAGCAAAAATTGTCCTCACAGTCCATAAAGACAGTCCTGCTCATTCATCACAGTAGTGATTGCCGTTTATATTTTCACAAAGTCTGAGCAGTAAAATGCACACGGAAGTAGTGGATTTCGATGCAGTCTTGAAGAAGTAGTGTTGTCCTTCCAACGGAGAGACAGTGCTGACTCTTGACACGCAGACAGGCAATGGGCCACAACAGAGCAAATCGAGAAACCCACAGCGGAGTCAGTCGAAGTTTTGAAGAATATTGGTATACAGGTCATCACAGAGTAGGCCCACTCTATTTCTTGTAGAGATTGTATTAGTGGGGCACCACAGGTGCAGACCCACTGTAGTCCTAGTAGAGATTATGGTATAGGTGGGCCATCAAAGGTGGAAACCGACTGTAGTCCTTGTAAAGATAATGGTATTGGTGGTCCATCAAAGATGCAGACCCACTGTAGTCCTTGTAGAGATGGCCAGCAGCCATCTGTTGCGACTGTGCAGGTACACAGTCACCAGCGAAGAGTCTTGCGGATAATATAGCAAGTCCATGAACCACCACTTGTGCGCTCACAAACTTTTAGGAATGTCCTTAGAAGTAGCAGTGCTGTTAACCAGTCCCTTGCTGAATTATCAGCACAAGTGCGAGCAGTAGGAGTCCCTTTTTTTTAACTTCTCAGATATTGTGCATATACTATGACCAACAGAAACGTTTGCAGTAACCCTAATATATACTTAATTTGAAGAACTGGTGTCTATACAATTTTATGACACGAGAATATGGTTACAACGATACAGAAAACATCGTTAAAGAACAATTATAATACAGATAACATTTGCAGTAATATAGGCTTCACAAAAGAGTAGAAATAAACATATACAATAGCTTTCGATACATTAACTTCACACATGAGCATTAAAACAGAACAGAATAAAGGTGTTTAAACATCTTTACAAAGTAAGTAACATATGCCAATTGTATTTGAGGATAACAGTACTCCTCATCATAGTCAATGTAGCTTAGAAAAGTTCCACAACATAATGGGTCCAACCAGTCACAGACTGCACACAGCATAGTCAGGGATTTTCATACAGAGCGCTACGTGGCGTTACCAACATAAAAACCTGAACAGCCTACTTACACATAGTTCACTACCACACAATACTGTACTCTAGACGTACATTCTCAGAAATTTCTTCCTCAAACTAAGGCGTATGTTCTCTTGACCAGGAATGTCCTTTTTGCCAGTGCCATTCTGCTTTTAATGTCCTCGTTGCTCCCTCCGTCATTGGTTATTTAACTGCCTAGGTAACAGAATTCCGTAACTTTATCTACTTCACGACCCTCAATCCTGATGTTAAGTTATCGCTGCTCTCATTTCTGCTACTTTTCGTTACTTTCGTCTTTCTTCTATTCACTCTCAATCCACATTTTGTACTCATTAGATTGTTCATTCCATTCAGCATAGCATGTAACTGTTTTTAACCTTGACTCAGGATAGCAATGTCATCAGCAAATTGTATCACTGACATTCTTTCTCCTTTTCACGACTTTGTTAATGAACCAGAACTCGACCACAATGGTTTGAAGAAAGCATTGCAATCTTTTACCACTTGTTCGAAACAATGTATCGTGACATCGAGTACTTACAAGCAAAAATATCTGTTTAGACGATTTGGATCTTATTTTGGAGCCTATGCTTTGTTGAAGTGAGTACCTCTGTAGGCTGTCTGCCCTTTTAAATAATCACGTTACTTATTTAGCTATGGTTTCAGGCCCCTAGCCAGGTTGTTTCGCAAGCCCTTACGCCTTACGTTAACGTCGTTAGCTGAATTATACAGTTGGGGCAGTGACGCCACGTTGGCAGCATCACCCCGGGAGTAGGGAAAGAATTTTAACGTGGACAGAATGCGGGTTTTTTTTTTTTTTAGGTGGTTGGAGCTACAGATAAAGAGGACAGAAGGAATGCGTGTTGTCGCAGAGGGCAGTTTTGTCAAAAGTTTCTAAACTCTGTGGAAGTCAGCACCGACAGAAACAAGGAAGGACAGATGTTGCGATGGGCGGTAGCAGGAATCTAAAATCGTCTGTACAAATAACTTGAAGATTATTTGAATTCTTTATTTCTAAAAAGAAAACCAAGTTAACCTAAGTTCTCTTGAGTCATATGCTTCCTACATCGAAGCACTTCAGCGGGCTTAACAATATCTTCCTATTACTCAGTACTGATGCTCTCGAAGATGGCGACCGAACTGGGGCAATCAGCGGTGAGCAAGTGGTTAAATTAGCGTTGACGCGTGGCGCTGAACTCTGTCTTCCTGGAGGTATGGCGATGCCCGATGTTTCGATTGGTGTGCAGGTCAGCGCTTTCTTGATGACAGTTTGCGGCGCTGCGTTGGTCGGTATGCCGTCGATGATTTAGGACTGCACTAAATCAATTTGGTATTGTCAGGGCGACTCTGCAAGACTGACTGAAAAATAAAAAAAAAATTGATCTGTCTACCGGAGTCAATACATTGTTAGGGTTCTTGATCTAGCTAATTTCTTTTATGACATAACATTGTAATTAGACGAATAGCATACCATCTTGCAAAGGGGTCTAAAGTAAGTACAGTTTTGACAGATAAATGTAAATGTCAGATGCAGATTGGGAAGCGGGAATCCATGAAAGTAAACCTTGAGAAAACCGTCACCAACAAGTATTGGTAGGGTTGTGGGATTCGACGAGGTTGGGATGCATATAATTTTTTGTTATTCAGCTTCTATAATGGAAAAGTTTAAGTTTCCAGCTAACAGGGTTTACAACGTGGACGAGACAGGCATCTCAACTGTCCAGAAACCTAGCCAGATTCTAGGTTCTAAGATGGTGTTTCATTCATCTGGGAGAGAGGCTGGAACACAACTGTGACTTGGTGCTCCAGTGCATCTGCTTCTTATGTCCCACCTACGATAATTTGTTCCAGAAAGAGGATAACGCCTCTACTGTAGAGAGGCGACCCAATGGGTTTCATTCATATATGCTCCCTCAATGGGTCATCGACGCATTATTTCTCAGTCGTTGGAGCGTTCCAAGAAAGTCTGGAAACCCACCCAGGTCGATCCTTTTCTGATGTTGCTGAACGAGCGACAGCAGTCGTATTTCGTTGTATTCTTATCACTTTTAGCGGATGTATCACACAAATGTAGTGTTCATACCTTTCATGAAATGCAGCCTCTGGAAGCGTTTTAACAACGTATGTTGTAGACTGATGAGAGTAAACACGTATAATAAAACCACAGCTAACGATATCGGCAACGCATTTATTAATTCCGATATGTTTTGCTACCATTGAGAAGGATATTTGTTAATTTAAGAGCAAAGGCATGCATCCACTGAATGCAGAGATGTTCAACTAGTAAGGATTTACTGCGGTACATCACCAGAATACATAGTCTGTCATAACTGACGCCGCAAAAGAAACTTCAAAAAAAGCTGTGTAACCTGAAACCAGGTTTCGGTATCAGAAAAATATGAAAAGGAGGAAGCCGACTTTCATTGAAACTAAATTAAACCTTCCAGGACCATCTGATTAAAATTTTGCAGAAGCATTGAACAAAATTTTACTATTTACAAGATCACAAAACAGCAAATGAAAAGGATCTCCAATCGTAAAGAACATTCGATGCCGCTTACATGAACTTCAGTGGAAACACTCCTCGAAGATGACGGGACAAATAAATGAGAGAAACCTGTAGTGAAATAAGATACAAACCGAAAATGTGTAGGAAAGAAACAAAACACAAAAAAAGACAGCCTATAGAAGAAAACGCCACGCAGACGCCTAATGAGTTTTCGTCATCTAGTTATCCTAACGCAGATTTGCTGGAAATAGTGAGATCGTTTTGGCCTAGGGGTAGCGTCTTTAGTTAGAAATCAAAATAGTTTAGGTCCAGGTTCTACACCCGCCACTGCTGAAATGTTGAGTAAAAACCAGCAATGTCAGCGGAACGCTTCCAATACAAATTGTCACCTTCATTCTTCCAACAGTGTAGTCAAAGAGGGCAGAGAAGCGGGCACCCCTGGGACAGGAATAAAAAAGACTGAAGAGCCAAAGAAAGGATAGGGTTCTACGACTCGGAGGGTGAAATGTCAGGAGTTTCAATGGGGCATGGAAGCTAGACAATGTTAACAGGGAAATGATAAGGCTCAGATGAGATATGGTGAGGGTCAGTGAAGTGAAATGGAAAGAAGGATTTATGGTCAGATGAGTATTGTGTAATATCAACAGGAGCAGAAAATATTATGATGTGAGTGGGGTTCGTTGTGAATAGGCAGGACAGAGGGTGTGTTACTGTGTGTAGTTCAGTGATAGGGTTGGTCTTACCAGAATCGACAGCAAACCAACACCGACAACGTCATCGGAAGGTGGTGAAATAGAGAAATTATATGAAGATATTGAAAGGGTAATACAGTGCGTACAGGGAGATGAAGATCTAAAAGTTATGGGAGACTGTCGGGGGAGGAGTGGAAGAAAGGATTGCCGGAGAATGTGGGCATGTTGGTAGGAATGAGAGAAGAGAAAGACTAATTGAGTTTTGTAATAAATGTCAGCTAATAACAGTGATCATTCTACTCAAAATTCACAAGAGGACGGGGTATACTTCGACGAGAGATACGGGAAGATTTCACTTACATTACATTATGGTCAGACAGAGATTTTGAAATGAGATAGTGCACTGTAGGTGTACCCGGCAACAGATATATACTCAGATCAAACATATTAGTTACGAAATGTAGGCTGCAGCTTAAGAGATTACCCAGGAAGAACCAATACGCAAAGAAGTGGGATAGAGAACTGCTAAGGAATGAAGAGACATGCTTGAATTTCTCTACTGCTATAGATATTGCAATAAAGAGTATCTCAGTACTCAGTACAGTTGATGACGAATGGATATCTCTAAAAAGGACAATAACAGAAGTTGATAAGAAAAACATTGGTAGAGAGAAGGTAACTGTGAAAAAGCGTGGGTAACAGAAGAAATACTTCAGCTGATCGATGAAGGAAGGAAGTGCAAAAACTTTCATGCTAATTGAGAACTACACAAACACAAGTCGCCGAGGAATGAAATAAATAGGAAGTGCAAGGAAGCTAAGACGAAATGGCTGCATCATGAAGAATGTGATGAAATCGAAAATAAATGATTCTTAGAGGTCCTGGCTCAGCATATAGGAAAATCCAGAGGCGAGAGCGGATAGATTGTGGCTTCTTTGAGGGGGAGATGTAGAAGAAATTTGAAGAGCGAGAAACCTTAACATCGGATTCATAGTCACGAAGCACCTGAAGTTAAGGAATTCTGCTATCTTGGGAGCAAAATAACCAATGACGGACTGAGCCGGGAATCGAACCCGGGAACCCGGGTGCGGGAAGCGAGAACGCTACCGCACGACCACGAGCTGCGGACAATGGATTTTGAGATGTGGTGCTACAGCCGAATGTTGAAAATTAGGTGGGCTGATAAGGTAAGGAATGAGAAGGTTCTGTGCAGAATCGGAAAGGGAATGTATTTGTGGAAAACGCTGTTAAGAAGAAAGGAAAGGATGATAGGACATAAATTAAGACATCAGGGAATAACTTTGGTGGTAATAGAGCTGTAGAGAGTATAACTGTAGGGAAGACAGAGATAGGAATGCGTCCAGTAAATAATTCAGGACATAGGTCGCAAGTGCCACTCTCGGATGGAGAGGTTGCTACCTGAGAGGAATTCGTGGTGGGCCACATCGAACCAGTTAGAGGACTGATGACTAAGAAGTGGATACAATTCATCACTTACAATTTATTAGTAAGTCATCTGCCTTTCGTCAAAGAAAAAGACGATGATGACACATACAGTATTTTTTAAGACGACGTTCAAATCTGGATTTTTTTATGGAAAATCTGGACAAAATTGAGTTTTGTACACACCCATATATTGTGTGAAATGGCCACATGCAAAACGTAGTGGTTTTGTTAGTGCAGTAAAATATATTTCTGATTTTAGCTAAAAGTCTTGTCAAGCCTAATATAGAAAATGCATTTTTGTTCAAGTTTTATGTTGACAAGAACTATTAAGCCTTCTTATTGTTTCAGAGAAAAGAATGTTAAATGTAAATTACAAGTTATTCTACGTATTTACTAATTCTCTTTCAGTAGCTGTGTTTCTTACTTTATTTTCAGATTATGGCCTTATTGCTCCAGGGACATGACGTTATTACTATGGTAGCCACGGTAATGTCGCCACTGCGTATAATTTTAGAATATCTTTAACCATAAAACCTAAATACGTGTATGTCTGAAAAAACTGTAATAACTAGCACTAGTTCGTGAAGCTACAGTATTATTTAGTAAGAGAACGACACACTTTTAACCAGGCAGGAGGTCAGTTTTCGCTAAGATGGCATCACTAGCCCAGTCTCCCTCCTTTCAGGGTCTCCTTGCGTAGTCCAGTTCCACATCGACCGATTTCTTTGGAATACATCCAATTTACTTTAGATGACAGTTGAGTCAATACTCCTGTAATGAAATGTAATTGTTAAATAAACTTTCATAATTCGATAATTACACAAATAAGTATTCCTACAAAAATTTGCCATCCACTGAAGCTCCAACAGTATCATAGAGGCAACTGAGACATCAGTGTCACATATTAAGATGCCCAAAATAAACAGATACCATCTTCATATAGTGAAGGCTAAACGGCCATTCACCTTCCTCTTCTGTGCTGGATGCACACGCATTGCCCGTACTCTTAAGGGACTCGGTAAGATTGTCTGCCGCGAGTAACGAGTGTAGTGGGCAGGGGCACTACGAATGCAGTGTGTGGTCATTAAGTTAGGAATGTGAGTCTCACGGTGAGCGTGCAAGGGAAAATTCCTGCAGTCGCACTATCGTCTGTGCTCTTGGTGGCTGAGATGGACAGAGCGTCTGCCATGTAAGCAGGAGATCCCGGGTTCGAGTACCGGTCGGGGCACACATTTTCAACTCTTACCATTGATGTATATCAACGCCTGTCGACAGCTTAGGGTCTTGATGTAATTATCATTTCAATGTCATTTGGGTATTAAGACCACCTGATGTTTGAAGCGAACCTTAGTTGTATAATAGGTTAAATTATCTATTTAAAAATTTGAAATATGGCATCAAACTACGTGCTCTTCCCAGATAAACTAAAGAAGACAGTCAGGTACAAATATTCCTATTGTAATAGGCAATATAATGAAACGCAATAGAATCTTTGGTCCGGCAACCTAATATATTAATATATCTAATGTGTTCGCATTAGCGGATATGCATAACCATCAGATGTATAATGGAATGACGGGCAATGAAAATTGCGTCAGACCGGGTCTCGAACACCGATTTCTCGTTTATCGTGAGCGACCGCCTTACTATTTGTCTATCCGAGCATGCTGTCAACCATGTGTCTACAACCTGTACTCGTACATCCTTTGTGCGTACAGGGGGAACGTTTTACATCAAAGTAGCTTACCCATCATCGGCGGATAAATACGATACTGCAGTGCCCGGGCTCTTCTGAACCCAACGAGGTGGCGCAGTTCTTAGCACACTGGACTCGCACTCGGGAGAACAACGATTGAAACCTGCGTTCGGCCGTACTGATTTAGGCTTTCCGTAACTCCCCAGCATCCCTCAGCCAAATGCCGGGACGGCTCCTTTGAAAAGGCAGGGCCGACTTCTTCACCAGCCCTGTCTACTCTGATGGGACGGATGATCTCACTGTTTGGTCCCGTCCCCCAAATCAATCAACCAACGTTACTCCGAATTTGGAATAACGCACACACTGCAACAGTGCATCGTATCGAATTATACTGGTGTCTTCCAAATAACTTCCGGGAATTCAGCCAGCTAACACTTTCAGCAACCGCCTACATTTCGGCGGGAAAACACCCCACCATTTTCAAGGCAAACTGCAACGGACAGGCGGCGTATATGCAAATTTAAAACTTCGGTTCTCGGACTGAAGCAGAAAAGATAACACACACACTGAACACTAGTGCCACCAAGGATGACCAAAGAGCTATCGATAGTGAGACTATGAATTGGCAGGTGAGGTAGCATTGACTCTGTCCCTCTGTTTTTTGACAAGGGAGAGATCCGGATTCCATACAGAGTTTAAACAGAAACCTCCATCCGTGTTAACGAGGTTGCTCGCTAATTTAATCTCAACTGCCTCCCTAATGACACTGTCCCAATAGCTGGACGTACATGTCAATATCACGGTGTTACTATATAACATGGGGTGACCAGTATCCAAGCAATGTTCGGCAATAGCAGATCTACTTGGCTGCTGTAATCGTGTCTGCCGTTCATGCTCAGTGCATCGGTCCTCCACGGTCCTGATAGTTTGACCAATATATGCCATTCCGCAGCTACAATGAATACGATATACACCCGCCTTACGCAGCCCAAGATCATCCTTAACGGAACTCAAAAGTGCTCTAATTTTAGATGGAGGTCGGAAAACACATTTCACATCGGATTTCCGTTAAATACGACCGATCTTGTTGGACGTGTTTCCTACGTAAGGCAAAAAGGCAGTAGACTTAGGTGTTGACTCAGAACTATCATCAATCACCTGATGTACAGTTGGTCGATAGCGCAACGCACGTTCAATCTGTCTATCACTATAACCATTTTGACGAAATGTAACTTCAAGATGGGACAGCTCAGTTGGCAAATTCTCAGCGTCAGAAACGACATGTGCCCTGCGTATCAAGGTACGTAGTACCCCTTCACGCTGAGCCGGATGGTGACAACTATTAGCTCGTAAGTACAAGTCGGTGTGAGTACGTTTCCTGTAGACTGCATGTCCCAATTATCCATCATTCTTCCTCCTAACCAACATGTCAAGAAAAGTAAGGCAACCATCCTCTTCCACCTCCATCGTAAAACGAATGTTCCGGTGGATCGAGTTCGGGTGTTCTAGAAAGACATTCAAATAAGACATTCAAATTCTCGTTACCATGAGGCCAAACAACGAAGGTATCGTCAACGTATCTAAAGTAACAGGTGGGTTTGAAAGGCGCCGACTCCAATGCACGCTCCTCGAAGTCTTCCATAAACAAATTTGGGATCACAGGAGACAACGGACTATCCATCGCAACTCCATCTGTCTGCCCGTAATACTGGTCATTAAATAAAAAATAAGTGGACGTCAACACTTGCCGAAAGACATTAGTTTATTCAGCACCAATCCTGGCCTCAATTAACCGCAACGAATCAGACAAAGGAACTGGTGTCATATGCACGTACGAGACAGGCCAATATGATAACAAATATCCATTCAGTTCAATTGTTATTGCAAGTCACTTCCCTCTCTGTGAGAATTACAATGTCGTTTGCAAACCTCATTGTTTATTTCATTTTTCTCGGAGAACATTAATTTCAAATTTCTCTTCGGTTCTCTAAGAAGCATGCTCAATGTTCAGACTGAAGCACTTTGGGGCAAGCTACAACATTGCTTCACACCATTCTCAGCTACGAGCCCCTTTTATTTATGTTCGACTGCTACAGGCTTTGCTGCAGTCTTTTTTCTGTACAGCTATGGCTAACCACGTTTTTTACACTTTAACCCTCCTATCTTACGAATTTCAGATAACATTGTCTGTTTCAATCTATAAATGACAGTTACGTATCACAGTAACGAAAAAAAAAATGCCAACTCAAAGACTGAGTTTTGCGACGTAAACGAAAGTGGGTAGTGTTTCTACATCTGAAAGACGACGTTCATTGAGATTTCGCTCCAGTCGCATAAGAATGGCGCCAGTAGAGCCACTATGAAGACGTACACCAGGTTTGCTGTAACGGTCGTGAGTTTAGTTAGCTTTGAGATTGGACATAGTGAGTTGAAGGATGGCTTTAATATGACGAAGACGCAATTATCAACAACTCACTGCTTTTGAATGAAGTCATACAATAGGATACGAGTAGCTGGATGTTCCTTCTGCGACATTGAGGAAAGACTTGGCAGGACACCGACTGCTGCCAGCGATAGTTACGAGAATGTACGGTCGCATGAAGACCGGACTCCGCACGGCCATGTGGCACTACCTAGAGGGAAGACCGTCGCGTTCAACGTATGGATGTATCAAATCACACTGCATCTGCAGGACCAGTTTGAGCAGCAGTTGGCACCAGAGTGACACAAGGGACTGTTACAAATCAGTTATTTCAATGACAGTTCCTAGGCAGACGTCTTCCAACCTATATACGGCCTGGACACAATGGACATGTTGGATGCTATCTCGTATGAAAGCAGGAGCACTCTTGCTTTTATCCGACACATCCTGAGTGCAAATTTATACACTGGTGATTCGACCTGTTGTGCTGCCATTCATGAGCAGCATTCCAGGGTGTGTTTTCCAACAGAATAACGGTCGCCCACGTACTGATGTTGTAACTCAACATGCTGTACATATACAGGGTGAGTCACCTAACGTTACCGCTGGATGTATTTCGTAAACCACATCAAATACTGACGAATCGATTCCACAGACCGAACGTGAGGATAGGGGCTAGTGTAATTGGTTAATACAAACCATACAAAAATGCACGGAAGTATGTTTTTTAACACAAACCTACGTTTTTTTAAATGGAACCACGTTAGTTTTGTTAGCACATCTGAACATATAAGCAAATACGTAATCAGTGCCGTTTGTTGCATTGTAAAATGTTAATTACATCCGGAGAAATTGTAACCTAAAGTTGACGCTTGAAACCTCCGACGTTCAGTTGCGTGTTGTAAGAAACACGGGCCACGGTCGGCGAGCAGCATCTGCAGGGACATGTTTACGATGACGACCGTGTTTACGATTGTGGCTGTAGTGCACTGTTGTGGTTTGGTCTAGCTGTCGCAGTGTCCGCATGTAGCGCTTGCTGCTATTGTTATTCTGCATTCGTCTCCGCACGCAGACCAACTGTAGTACACCGTGCTACCAGACGTCTGTGATAGTATAGTGTTGTAGGAACTCTGACCATGGTATATTCGAACTCTGAAAAGGCGGAGATGATACTCATCTATGGCGAGTGTCGACGAAATGCAGCTGAAGCCTGCAGGGTGTATGCAGAACGGTACCCGGACAGAGAGCATCCAACGTGCCGCACATTGCAAAACATCTACGGCCAACTGTTTGCAACAGGTATGGTCGTAGCACGCAAACGGGTCCGTAACAGGCCCGTCACAGGAGAAGCGGGTGCAGTTGGTGTATTAGCTGCTGTTGCCATGAACCCACACATGAGTACACGGGACACTGCGAGAGCCGGTGGACTGAGTCAAAGTAGTGTCATGCGCATACTGCATCGTCTCTGCTTTCACCCGTTTCATGTGTCGCTACATCAGCAATTACATGGTGATGACTTTAATCATGGAGTGCAGTTCTGTCAATGGGCATTAACAGAGAATGCTTTGCAGTTCTACCTGTTTACCGATGAAGCGGGTTTCACAAACCACGGGGCAGTGAATCTACGGAACATGCATTACTGGTCCGTGGACAATCCTCGCTGGCTCAGACAGGTAGAGCGACAGCGACAGTGGACTGTAAATGTATGGTGCGGAATCATTGGCGACCACCTCATTGGTCCTCACTTCATTGCAGGGCCCCAAACAGCTGCAACATACATCGCGTTTCTACAGAATGATCTGTCAACGTTGCTCGAAAATGTCCCATTGTAAACGCGTCGACGTATGTGGTATCAGCATGATGGTGCACCTGCTCATTCCGCAATTATCACTAGGCTGACCCTTGACAGGATGTTCGACGGGCGTTTCATAGGACGTGGAGGACGCATAAATCGGCCAGCCCGTTCTCCTGATTTTACACCTCTGGACTTCTTTCTGTGGGGTACGTTAAAGGAGAATGTGTACCGTGATGTGCCTACAACCCCAGGGGATATGAAACAACGTATTGTGGCAGCCTGCGGCGACATTACACCAGATGTACTGCGGCGTGTACGACATTCATTACGCCAGAGATCGCAATTGTATGCAGCAAATGATGGCCACCACATTGAACATCTATTGGCCTGACATGTCGGGACACACTCTACTCCACTCCGTAATTGAAAACGGAAACCACGTGTGTACGTGTACCTCACCCTTCTTGGTAATGTACATGTGCGTCAGTGAAAAAGACCAATAAAAAGGTGTTAGCATGTGGACGTAATGTGCTGTTCCAGTCTCTTCAGTACCTAAGGTCCATCACCGTTCCCTTTGGACCCCTGCGTAATTCGGTGCTCTCCGATACACACGAATGAACAGCGGAGGAGTGGTACTCTAGCGTCAACTTTAGGTTACAATATCTCCGGATGTAATTAACATTTTACAATGCAATAAATGGCACTGATTACGTATTTGTTTATATGTTCAGATGTGTTAACAAAACTAACGGGGTTCCATTTAAAAAAAACGTAGGTTTGTGTTAAAAAACATACTTCCGTGCATTTTTTTGTGATTTGTATTAACCAGTTACACTAGCCCCTCTCCTCACGTTTGGTCTGTGGAATCGATTCGTCAGTATTTGATGTAGTTTACGAAATATATCCAGCGGTAATGTTAGGTGACTGACCCTGTATATGATTCTTGCCTCGGCCAGCTCGATCACCAAATTTGTTTCCAATCGAGCAAATATGGTACATGATCTTACGAAAATCCACAAACAGCTTTAACTGTACCTGTATTGACCAAGTGCAAAAGGCGTAGAACTCCAGCCCACAAATTAACATCCGACACTTGTACAACACAATGAGTGTACATTAGCATGCTTCCATTCAGTATTACGACTGTTGCTCCGATTATTAATGTAGCAGCATTTCAAATGTGCAATGGCTTATCTGGCACTTACAGTAACATGTAATCACCTACACTAACGTCCGCCCTCATGAGCTGAGTGGTCAGCGCGACACAATGTCAATCCTAAGGGCCCGAGTTCGATTCCAGGCTGGGTTAGAGATTTTCTCCGCTCAAGGGACTGGGTGTTGTGTTGTCCTAATCATTATCATTTCATCGCCAACGACGCGAATGTCGCCGAAGTGGCGTCAAATAGAAAGACTTGCACCCGGCGAACGGTCTACCTGACGGGAGGCCCTAGTCACACGACATTTACATTTATTTACCTACACAAATGCGTCCCGTCAATTTCATTACTTCACTTTAATTATTTCTTGGTACTGGGATCTTTTTCTGTATTACAGATATGTAAAATCCATCTGTACAAGGACGCACGCAAAAAAGGAAAAAATAAAATTGCTTGTCACCTTAAGTGTTTCGTTTTGTTAGTTTAAAACACTGTCGCTGTCGGATTAAATTTGGAGGTATCATCGGTATAGATATTATCCAGGTATACCTCCGATTACCAGAATGTTTTTGGCCCAAATTTCACGTCAGTTTGCACCTCGACACGCTTATTGACTTTCATAAACGTTTAGCTGAGAGCAAGTAATCACATAGCATTGGTGTTGTAATTTGCCGTGTTTCGAGTGAAGAACTGAGGAGTGCTTGCATACGAACGTCAGCAACGATGTTCTGATGCAATAAAAATGACGCGTATTGTAATATAAGTATGCATTTTGTAGTAGCTGGAAAGTTGGAATTTAAATACCTTTCATAACTCAAGCATGCTCGGTATTTTCAAACAGCAGCTCATTTTAGATTGTGATGCAAAAGGAGACAACCAGACTTGCCACTAAAATGGATTTTTGTTAGTTAGTGACTGATTTCGTACTACACCCGGTCTCAAATGCACTTATGTTTGCCACGTAAAAAGTCCGTCTACAACAGCAGTAAATAAAGTGGGTACATATGCATATGGTCCCAACATTAGTTAATGAAAAACGTCCATCCAAAATAGTAGCAAGTAAATCGGGCATGTGTGTGTATGGTCTCAACATTAGTAGGGACCATACACGTATGTACCCGCTTTAAGAACTGCTATTTACATGGATATTTTACATGGCAAACATTCGTTTATTTGAGAGAGGGCATAGCCCGAAACCAGTCAGGTACAAAGTTAACATCCAGTTGCAAGTTCTGGCTGTCTCCTTCTGTAGCACAAGTTAATTACCTTTAGTTACTGTGAAGCAAGAACTGACTCTTGAGGCAGACGAATGAAAGATATAGAGCTGATAATTTTTTCATACTGTGGGGCCACAGTCATAGTACGTTTCTTTAACATTAGTACCACCATTAGACTGTGTTCCTTTTATTTGCAGTTTTACATTTACACGATCATGATTTCGGCTTAAAATGCCATTATCAAGTGTTTCATTGTTATACAGTATGCCATCTTAGGCACTGTATAACATTAAAACACTTGATAATGGCATTTTAAGCCGAAATCATGATCGTGTAAATGTTAAAGTGCAGAAAAAAAGCAGTCTAATGGCGGTACTGACTTTAAAGAAATATAAAGCTGAGTTTGTGCTTCTTCAAACTTACTCACAGAATAATAGTTGTGTCCTAAACTGGGAAGGATTTGGAGACATCCATTGGGGTGCTCGACTGAGCTAGTCATTAAGGTACCTGCTCCCGATATACAGGAATTCCGCGAGTTCGAATGCCAATCCAACCGACACTTCCATTCGTGGCGACAGAAACATGCCCCATTACAATCAGGGAGACGATAACTGACCGTACTGACACATACCAACAAACATTACGGCAACATTTCGCATCGCAACCCACATGTAGCGCTTGCTGTAATTTTCGTTAGCACCGCTATTAAATCCGTTGTTGTGCCTCTTGCCGGCCCGTATAGCGCAGTACCACCGTCTAATCGGATGGCCACTGCAAACATTCACAGATCCTCCTGTTCAGCGCAACGCTGCCCATATAGCGCAGAACCACCGTCTAATCGTATGGCGATTGCAAACGTTTACAACTTCTCCTCTCAAGCGAAACGCTGTGTCTCTTCCTGCTGCACGCTGTACGACCGGGTAGTGGTGATGCCAGGGGTGAAGTGCAACGCTGCACACTGTGTGTGTATGTGTGTGTGCGTGTGCATGTGTGTGTGTGAGTGTGTGTGTGTGTGTGTGTGTGTGTGTGTGTGTGCACATGTATCTTAGTGTGTGTGTGTGTGTGTGTGTGTGTGTGTCTGTGCGTGTGTGTGTGACGTGTGTGAGTGTGTGACGTGTGTGTGTATGTGTGTGCGGGGTGACATTAGCATGCTAACGCCGGCGGCTGGCACGACCCAATTAGAACGCCGCCGACGCCTACATAATGAGAGAAGCAGCGGTGGGGCCGCCTGTGCCCTGCGCGGCCAATTTGTCGCCGGGACTTCTGGCCGTCAGTTGCGGCCGCGTCAGCCGCACGCACATGACACGCACACACGCACACACACACACACACACACACACACACACACACACACACACTTAGTTACACCGGCAGCAGTTGGCCGGTCCTGTGCAAAGTCATTACCATTCACCGGCCATCCGCTAGCCTCACTCACTCACACACACACACACACACACACACACACACAGCTGGTCCACCTGCAATGACTGTCTGGTCACAAACTTCCGATGTAAGAGTGAACGACATAAGATGCCATCCGATGATCACAGAGGTGCTGTTGACGTGTGTGCAGTTCTGTTTCCGCAATAGTGGTGCATGTCACACAGAAATATAATTAATATGTGATGCTTGTAAAGGATGCAGTTTTCCGTAATTCTTTCACGAAAGAAGAAGTAATTATTCCAGAATTCGTAACAGGAACATAAAACTAGACATCTTAGGTGTTGCGAAACAACTCAAATCACCTAAGAAAGGGATGTCATCCTGTCCAGATGGTATGCCAATCAGGTTCCTTTCAGATTATGCAGACACAATAGCGCCTTTCTTAGCAATCATATACCGCCGCTTACTTCACCGAAGGTCTGTTCCTAAAGACTGGAAAGTAGCACTCGTCACACCAATAATCATGAAAGGAAGTAGGAGTAACCTACTGAAATACAGAGCCATATCACTGACTTCAATTTGCAGTAGGATTTTGGAGCATATACTGTACTCGAACATAATGAATCACATGCAAGGTAATGACTTATTGCTACATAACCAACACAGATTCAGAAAATATCGTTCTTTGTAGTGGGACACGAAATTGAAGCGTCACCCATCCACCAGTGTCAGCCCAGTTTGCAGGTAAATATAAGTTTAATTTAGTGTTTTGTTTATGTATTTTGTAATATTTGTAATGTTTGTGAATTATCTAAAGTTTTGTATTTATTTTTATGTTTCATGTACGGAGAGGGCGCCCCAACGAACGGAGACAGCATCTTCACTGCCGGGACCAGATAGAAAATTGCTGGCCACTATACGTCGCGGGTCGACAGCCAAAGAGCAACAGAAGATCCTGAAACCGAGTTGTTGCGTCGTGCTTCCAAAAACTGAAAAAAAATAAGAATTTGTAATGTTTCTACAACAATGACGTCATAGAGAGTTTAACCATTCAGTCCTACTTTGTCAAGGCTTAGGTTCACGTCTATATGTAGTATATAGGAAGATAATAAACTAGTGTATACTACCGAAGTTTAAATACGTGTTCCGAGAATTTATTTATGAAGAATTATATTAAGGAAGAAGCATTACTGATTTATTTGCCAAGATTATTAATTTTGACAAAGTTCATCGCGAGTTTGAGTCTTAAAAGTTTATTCAGTGTGGTTTTAATATTTATTAAAGCAGATAACTTGCATTAATATAATGTCTGAGAAGAAACAAACGACATCTAAATTGAAAAAAGTTTGCGCAAACCAATTGGACTGAGTGATGTAATTCTGCGCATACGACTCAAATGACGATGTTTTAATTACAGTGTCGTTCAAGAACCATTCATAGACAACTTTAAAAAGAATTTAAATA
Source organism: Schistocerca piceifrons (assembly GCF_021461385.2). Classification (NCBI taxonomy): domain Eukaryota; kingdom Metazoa; phylum Arthropoda; class Insecta; order Orthoptera; family Acrididae; genus Schistocerca; species Schistocerca piceifrons. The sequence continues at coordinate 124,663,974 of NC_060146.1, forward strand.
ATTTTGAACTGTTTTGTAACTGACGTAGGTGACGAAGTCTGCACATGGTCATATGTCAAAAGAAAATCATTTATACAAAACTTACGTTGTTACACTACATCTTGCGCAACGCAGCGAGCTTTTTATACCCTTGAAGTAATGAGTGCTGTCGACGAGGATTCTCAGATCGATTCCATATTCCTAGATTTCCAGAAGACTTTTGATACCGTTCCTCACAAGCGACTGTTAATCAAGTTGTGTGCGTGTGGAGTATCGTCTCAGTTGTGTGCCTGGATTCGTGATTTCCTCTCAGAGAGGCCACAGTTCGTAGTGATAGACGGTAAATCATCGAGTAGAGCTGAAATGATATTTGGCGTTTCACAAGGTAGTGTCATAGGTCCTCTGCTGTTCCTGATTTACATAAGTGATTTAAGTGATAATCTGAGCTGCGCCCTTAGATTGTTTGTTGATGAGGCTGTAGTAAAATCATCAGACGATCAACTCCAAGCACAAAATGATCTAGAAAGAATTTCTGTATAGTGCGAAAAGTGGCAATTGTCACTAAACAAAGAAAAGTGCGAGGTCATCCACATGGGTACTAAAAGAAATCCGATAAATTTTGGTTATACGATAAATCGCACAAATCTAAGGGCTGCCAATACGACTAAATACCTAGGAATTACAATTATGAGCAACTTAAATTGGAAAGACCACACAAATAATATTGTGGGGAAGGCAAAACAAAGACTGCCCTTTGATGTCAGAACGCTTACAAGACACGAAAAACCAACTAAAGAGACAGCCTACATTACACTTCTCCGTCCTCTGCTGGAATGTTGCTGCACGGTGTGCGATCCTTACCAGGTAGGATTGACGAAGGACATCGAAAAAGTGCAAAGAAGGGCAACTCGTTTCGTGTTATCGCGCAATAGGGGTGAGAGTGTCACTGATATGATACGCGAGTTGGGGTGGCAGTGACTGGAACAAAGGCGGTTTTCTTAGTGGCGAGATCTATTTACGAAATTTCAGACTGCCTCTTCCGAATGCGAAAATATTTTGTTGACACCCACCTACGTAGAGAGAAATGATCATCATAATAAAATAAGAGAAATCAGAGCTCGAACGGAAAGATTTAGGTGTTCCTTTTTCCCACGCGCCATTCGAGAGTGGAATGGTAGAAAAGTAGTATGCAAATGGTTTGATGAACCCTCTGCCAGGCACTTAAGTGCGAATTGCAGAGTAACCATGTATATGTAGATGTAGATTTTAGTCACACTGTAAAATCTGTCTCTTACGTAAATATCGGTATGCGTAGCTCTCACAGAGCAAAACCATGTAGCCATGTAATCTTTGATTATTGCTATAATATCTTTGTGTTGCTACACAGCCTCTAACTGAGAACGATAGCTACGTTACACGCATTCTAAGTTAAGAAATGTCAAGTAGCAGAAATATTTTGAAGAATACTCAGGAAATTGTCTTTATGAGGGTGATATAAGGCTGCTTCTATTGGAGTACGAATATTGTTGATGAAATTATCGATAGAGAAGCAAAGCAGATTATTGTGAGTTTTTCTGAAATGCTGAGAGACTGAGGTATGCACATGTATGTGTAGAGTCATTTTGTGTTATTAAGATTGTAGTAACAAAGTTAAAATAGTGGGACTGTTATACAGATTGCTGTGAAAAGAAGATGTGATTTCATTTGTTTAAAATTATTTCTTAATGTTATGTTACGTAAATACTATTCAGTTGATTCTTAAAGCATCACTTTCGAATATAGAGTTTCACTTGAATTTTGTCAAAAGTCATTTCTTACCACTTGAAATTAGCATCCCTCATTCAGTTTATTATCTACATACACACATTGGTAAACGATTCCAGATCATTTCCCCATTCGGATTCCATGCTCATCACTTAATAAAAGCAAGTCTTTTGGTCCGGACTGTAAACCAGTTAAGTTCCTTTCAGAGTATGTTCGTGCTGTAGCTCCGTACTTAAGGGGAGATTTACCATCTTTTGGTTCAAAAAATTGATTTTTAAAATTGCATTTTTTGATCAATAAAGATGTTTAGATTCCACCTCAAACAGTTTTTCCAAATACGGAACGGAAATGTTTGTTATTCGCGGTTGAAGAAAAAATACACCTGCCTGATATCAGCCTTTTCCATGCACCAGTTTTCTTCGGGAATTTCGACTTTGTAGCCTATGACTAAAACTGATACAGTGATCAAGGAGCTTATGACGTGCTACGACTTGGCAGTTCGACGGCATTCCATTTCGGAGGAACAAATGAAGAAGGCAATTTGGGCAACGTATTTCCACAAGTGTTCGACGGATGACCACGCACAACACCAAAATTGTGCGGCTGGGGAAACTAGTTGGTGCGAGTGGCGCATTGCAAAGGCTACCGGACATCTGGACGAATATCAACACTCCAAGCCGCTCTCCAAAGAAGTTGAAAAAATGATTCATCCGATCTACGAGGCCCTTTCGGAGGAAGAGTTATTGTACCGGTGCTTCGGAGGAAACACACAAAATTCAGATGAAAGTTTGAACGCGTGTGCTTTGATCCCCCAAGCATTTGCATTCTGGTGCGAAGACTGTGGAGACTGAGACTTTCCTGGCAGTGAGCAGCTTCAACTAAGGGTATTCAGCAATTCTGAAGACCATGACAACGATGGACGTCACCTTGGGAATCTATTCGACGCAGTTCGCCAATCATTCGGACGACCACCGGATTCAAGCGGCCGAAAACCGCTTGTCACCGGCCGTACGAGCGGCTCTGGAGCAGCGCAGGATGGCCCAGATCAAGCAGAACGCCGTCTGTGACGAAGAGGAAGGACTAGTTCATAGACCCGGAAAGAAAATCGAACATAAATTGCATAATATTGCATTTAAATGTAGTCAAAACTTCAAACGTATTTTTCTCGAAATGACTTCTTTTTATCGCGCGGTGTGATAACTTCAAATCTACTGAACCGATTGGCATGATTCTTTGTTCCCGACGAAGCTAACTAAATTGTCAAGCAGTTGTACTACTTGTATTCCGATCCATCAACTATAAATATTTTTGTTTGGCCGATGAAGTCCAAAAATCGATTGAAAAACCCTACTTTTCTTCAAATGACCGCCATTTTGTTTCCTATGGTCCAAATAACTTAAGCGAGGTACAGCTCCTAAAGAATCTTATATACTTCGCTAACGTAAACTCAATTTTGATTTCAGACGAGCCGGCTGACTTGTGACATACCGCTCGTGGAGGTCTACGTCGAAATTTTGTTTCGTTCCGACGGCACTTCCGCCTTTGCTCATCGACATTTTCGATCGAAAAAATTCTAGTTTGTAGAGGAAATATCAATCAACATTTTGACCCAATTTGACATTGAATATCCGGAGAAAAAATTCTCAAAGAACATGCTTTTCTCGGGCCAAATATAGTAAATCTCCCTTTAAAACTCACATACGACGGCTCGCTCTACAAAAGATCTGTACCCAAAATAGACTGGAAAGTTGCAGAGTTCACACGAAATTCAAAAAAGGGAGTAGGAATAATCCACAAAGTTACATGCCCATATTTTTAACGTCGATATGTAGCAGAATTTTGGGACAGATATTGTCTTCGAACATCATAAATTGCCTCGAAGAGAACGCTGTATTGACACACAGTCAATATGGATTTAGAAGACCTCGTTCTTGCGAAACACAAGTTGCTGTCTACTCACATAAAGCGTTGAGTGCTGTCGACAAAGGATTTCGTATTGGTCCGTGTTCCTAAATTTCCAGGCGGCCTTTGAGACTGTATCTCATAAGCGGCTTGTAATCGAATTGCGTGCTAATGGATTATGGTTATCCGATTGGCTTCGTGATTTCCTGTCGGAGAGGTAACAGTTCGTAGTAACTGTCGGAAGGTCATTGACTTAATTAGAAGTTATTTCTGGATTTCCACACGGTAATGTTACAGGCCCTCTTTTGTTTCTGATCTATATAAACGTTTCACGAGACAACCTGAGCAGCCGTCTTACATAAATAACACATGATGCACCTGTTTGTCGTCTAGTAAAGTCATCAGAAGACCAAAAGCAATTACAAACCGATTTAGATAAGATATCTGTATTGTGTGAAAATTGGCAGCTCACACTAAATAATGAAAAGTGTTAGGTCATCCACATGATACTAAAAGGAACCCGTCGAACTTCGGTTACATGATAAACGAATCAAATCTTAAGGCCGTAAATTCAACTCAATACTTAGCAATTAAAATTATGGACGACTTAAATTGATAGAACAAATGGAACATGTTGTGGTGAAGGTGACCCAAAGACTGCGTTTTATCGGAAGAACGATAAGAAGATGCAACAAGTGTACTAAACAGACAGCCTACACTACACTTGTCCGTTCTCTTCAAGGAAGATCAGCACATTTTGCATAACCAAGAAATAGGGGAGAGAATGTCACGGACGTGATACAGGATTTGCCGTGGAAATAATTAAAACAGAGACGTTTGTCGTTGCGGCGGGATCTTCTCATGAAATTTCAGTCACCAACTTGCTCCTCCAAATGCGGAAATATTTCGTTGACGCCAACATACATAGCAAGAAATCATCATCTTAATAAAATAGGGACAACACAGCTCGCAGAGGTATAGATATTCGTTTCATCCCTGAATATTCGAGAGTGGAATAACAGAGACTTATACTGAAGGTGATTCGATGAACCCTTTGCCAAGCACTGAAGTGTGATTTTCAGAGTGGCCATGTAGAAGCTGATCAACTGCCGATGTAAGAAAGTAAACAATCTACGATACGATCTGACTGTTACATAGGTGCCGGTTGAAGAGCGTGTAGTTCTGATTTCTCTGTTATGGTGCAAATCACCAAAAATGCATCTTTGATGTGAAGTCCGTGACGTATGATAATTAATTTGGTCATTCTGTAAATTTCGTTTCTTACGTAAATTCCAATATGCACAGATCCACATTGCTTCGCTTAAAATGCGTGTAACTTTGCTAGAGCTTTAAGTAGAGATAGTGTAGCAACACAAGGAATTGTATCAATAGTCGCGTGTTGCAAGTTGGTCTCTATAGATGCTAGTAATAGTTACGTGAAAAAGTGCTTCGTTTCGGATGAAGCAGCGACTAACGTCTCCGCACATTTGAACCGTCGCTACGTTAGTTTCCGGCTCCGAAAAACTTACTCAAGTGAACACGTCCGTGGTAGCCTGAGGCTTGATGTCTGCTGTGGCCAAATGCACAATAGAGTCTTAGATCCATATTTCTTTCCAGAGAATAGTGCCGGATCTCCGCGGAAGTGGAGTGTGGCTGGAGAATGTGCCGAGGCAGACTGCATCAAAGCCCCACTGTGTTTTGATGTCTCGATGTCCAGATGCCCGCAAAGTTCAGTTACGACCCACCCACGAGCACATGTCACTCTTGAGCCGTGCACTGGCTCATCATAACGGAAACCCTCATTGCCCCTTCCACATTCTCAGCTGCCATCTCTTTTGGACGCTGAAAAGGAAACAGCCAAATGGTGTCTGTTGTACAGTTGGCCACATCATCTGTTGACCTCTTCGGTAAAAGTATTTGTTGCGTCCATCCCTTTCTCAACTGCACGCTCTGCTCTGGTTCTCCAGGGTCCTCTTCCAACGTCTGCTCTGCCTCGCCTCCTGATAGTGACCACAGAGGCGCAGGCTATACCCAGTTGGGTTTGCCACCTGTTTTATCCGACACAACCGTTCTTCTAACTCTCTGAGTTCGTCATCCTCTTTCTGCCTATTTTCGATTTTTGAATTTATCTCACTCTCCCTCCGCAGTCTACCTGGTGGTGTTTCACCTTCGCTTCTGCACGCTAATTGCAACTGTGCTAGTTCTTCCCTATGTTTCCTATTTGTTTCTAATTGTGCCTCTTTAAACTGTAATAGTGATTGTATCTCCTCCTGGTCGGCATAAACCTCTCGCTGCGTACTGTCAGAGCCTGTTTCGCCTCTTATACTGATCTTTTCTACATTTGCGCTAATCGTATTCATTCTGACCACTACCTCCTCAACTTCATCCCTGTGTTTATTTAGCGCCATTTCCTGCCGTGTGACTTGAGCTTCCACGCTGTCTAATGCCCCTTGTTTATCTGCAAGTAAGTCCTCCACTATCTCTTTGATTCGCTCATCCGGCCACACGCCCCTATGTTCTGTAATATCGCTTTCTATTGCACTTATTCGTACCTCCAAATTATTGGCTTTTTCTTTCACAGCATCACATTCTTGCTGCACCGCATCCAGATTCTTCTCCCCCTCATCTAACCGATTATTAACTGCGGACAGACGCTCATCGATAACTGTGTGTAGCTTCCTCTTTGCCTCTTTATTTCCCTTATCAATGGCCTCCAATCTTTCCTTATTTGCTTCCAATCTCTCCTTAGTCTCCCTATCCATTGCTTCCAATCTCTCCTTAGTCTCCCTATCTCTCTCCTTAGCCTCCCTATCTCTCTCCTTATTCTCCCTATCTCTCTCCTTATTATCTCTATTGATTGCTTCTAATCTTTCGTTAGTTGCTTCAAATCTTTCCTTAGTCTCCCTACTCATCGCTTGTAAAAACTGCAGTATCACATCGTTATTTCCTACTTTCGACGCGCTCACCTCGTTCGCCTGAGAACCCGTAGCTTCGCTAAGGGTAGCTGCACTTTCACCGCACACCTGGCCTAGTCTCGGCTCGCCCGCGTCGTCGGGAAAAGCCCGTGTTTGTGGACAAAGCCCGCCGCATAAAGGATCCCCATGCAGCGGTCCACTGAACAATACAGCCTCTTCGGAGTGTCTGCCGTCCCCGCTTATTAACCCATGGTCAACAGCTACTTCCTGCTGCACTGCTACGTTCACGCCAGAATCGCTATTCTCCATTGTGGCTACGTTTTTCGACTGCGACCTAGTTACTACGGACATTACGCAAAAAAAAAAATTATGAAACGATCTTCCAGCCTTGTGCGATATAGCAATTAATTACATAAAATAAAATAAAAGATCCTCACCAATCCAGAAAGAATTTGCAAACAGAAAAAATTTTACTTCTTAGCGCTATCACAATACATTCCATAAAAAAAATCTTAACGGCAAACCCTAACAACAAAATATCCTAACAAAAACGATCCTGGCAAAGGAATCCTGGCAACAAATTAAATATCCTGGTAACAAAATTATCGTGGCAAAAAACGGAATCCTGGCAGAATATCCTGGAATAAAACAATCCTGGCAGGGTCGAAATTATGAGAGGCACCCACTTGCCTTTCTCATACTGTGGCATCAAGCAGTCAGGCCTGCAAGATGAGTGGTTTGCCAAGCGAGTGGATTCTTCCTTAATTTATCGAGCAACATGAATTCTCGTATCTTACTATTTAGTTACAAATTATCCTCCTGTATGAATAATACGCAACGGAAATACGCATCTGACTATCAGTGATTTATAGAACTCTGACTGTACACTACGCACTGGCAATACCACATTTACCTTTTGTCTTTGATTCAACGGCTTTTATATAAATTCGGGACGTAACGATGACATACAATTTAATGAAAAAGGCCACTAATCTCTTTCTTTTCACTATTTGATTTATTCCTAAACACACAAATTCTACAACCTACAACAAAATCACATGAGAAATTCCGCCCAGTGGGCATGGCTTTACGTTAGTGAATCTCTATACTATGGTCTCGTAATCTATTTACCGCAACAGTGCACTCCCTGGATCGGATGGTGGATCTTTTATTATACCTCACACTTCGCCTCTCACAATAATCCTCACGAAACTTTCCTCCAGATCGAGCGATACAGAAGGAACAGGCATACCCACAAATCTTTCGAAACTACCTTGCTACTCCCATGCAAAACACACATACCCAAATTACAAGACATACACAACACAACAATATGAAATATTACACAAAGAACGGTTACAACTTCATCACTTTCCGCTTTCCCACTTCAATCAATATTTATCCCAGTTTCACACGACACTGCCCCACTTTGTAATTCTACTTTCCTACTGTGAACTCTGGAGATAAACGCACGTCTTCCTGTGCAATGCAAGCCAAGTGGCGTTGCTGGAAAAACGGCCGACTCACCTTGATTCTCTCTCAGAGTTTAAATTTAGCGTCACACGGAATGATATTTCTTAAATACTTCAACTTATGATACACACGCTATTTCTTAAATATTTCAGCTTATTGTACACACGCTATTAATTCTTAAATATTTCAGCTTAAGCTCACGGAAGTATCTCAACTTATAACTACACGTTGGCTCATTGTGACCGTTGGTTTACTACAATCCCCTTAAAATTACCTGCCTCATTTTGTAATTTTCCCCACAAAAGGTCCTGTGAAAGAGAAATTATTAATTCTAACTACTCTTAAATATTCCACATCCATACCATGCCTCCACTCTTTCATTACGGAGCACAACAAAAAAACAGGTCTTTACAGCAGAAGGTTCAGCGGCAGAGTACCTGAAACATGGCCGTATTCCGATTCTCTCGCACCTCTCTCGAAGTGGGAGAAGCACCCTGCTACCTTATTGGTCAGCCACATTTCAGACGCTCAAAGCTCTGGTAACTTCCATCTCTTTGGTCTCACCAAAGGTAGCCAAAGGATCGACTCAAAGATGATCATATATTCCGATTCACTATCTGTGGTTAGCAGACGACCATACATTCATTCCTTTCACAGATCTCACCAAACTGGATGTAGGGATTTATTTTGAGGGAGTGCACATGTGATCAATTAAATAAATAAATTGTCATTCTTTCCCACACTGGTATCCGGCTTCGCTGTGTTAATTGAACTTGAGTTACTTTTACACAAAAATGTGTTGTTCTGACAAGAATTTCGTACCTATTTTCAATGTTGGGCGGTACTGTACCCTTTCACCACCGGCTACCCATGCAGAAAAAAATGGCACGGTACTATCCTTGCAATGCGAGGGTAGTTCTGAACATTATTTTTTTTTTTTTTTTTTTTTTTTTTTTTTTTTTTTTTTTTTTTTTTTTTTTAGGGAACTGTATTAAAACAAACGTAGCAATTCATCAAAATAACCAGGAGGAGACCTTAGCCCCTGGTGACCTCAAATTGACGACCAAATGTTGTTACTTTACCAAATTGGCAGTTGTTGCATTATTGTACTCTCCACAATCCGGAGTAACGTACACATACAAATTTACAACAATCTACATGACAAATAAAACATCACATCATAGAAATGAAAAAATAATCTTGAGATAAAATTTTGCTTTAGTTACTGGGATCTTCGTTATTTTTATGAGTAATCCAAATTTCAATAATTCTAAAACAAATAAAAAATACTTTCTCTGGTGTCACACATATAGACGACAAGAACTTGCATTTCGACTAGCCTTCGTTACACTTTAATGTGAAATGTCACCACTGTGATAATAAAAATAAGTGGATTCAGTCAAAACACCAACAAGATTATTACTATGGACGACATCAAAATACATCAGTTAATTCCGATATTTGTTGTGCAATGCAAACTCTTGTCCCCTGTGACAATCTTACTGATCAATGCTACATGAACCGCTACGTTAGTATTACGCCACTGGCTTATAATTAGAGCATCATTGTACCAAATATTCTAATAAACATGCTACGTGAACTTGATAACCCAGAACAGACAAAAAAACAAACACTAACTATTCTAAACACAAATGTTGATGAAATACAATTACACTTGCTGTCCCTTCAGGAATGAAACACATAAAAAAAAACATTTACACAATTACAAATACATTATTCCCTATCTTGCGAGTCACACGGAAACCTTTCATTCTGTGATTTTCTTGGGGTCAAAAAGTTGCTGATAGTTTTCCTAGAACCACTGTCTCGGTGCCAAAGCTCTCCCATGGTTACCCGGACGAAAGTCTTTGAGTCACTCAAATCGGCATTTTGAACACGCACTGAACAGTAAACTGTATCTCACATTAAACACAAATGTCATAGTCACTGTCAGAGTACCATCCACACGAATCTGTTCGTCCAAAAAAATGGCCCTACAACTACTATTACCCACGGTTCTGTCCTTTCAGTTCATGGTGTAATTAAAAGTCGTAAGTTTCAACAAACAGCACTTATTCCCGCACCAGTTCAAGAAATGTCTCCTACTACAGACGCAAATGTCAATGTCCCACTCTAGTTTCTTGCCTTCATACAATAATTGTTCACCAAACGACAACTGTCCTCTAAGTATACCAAGTGTCCCACATGCAATTCACAAAGCACACTTAACAAGTCGCTACCAAAAGTTTATGGATCCCACCATTCAGTGGTCAAGACAAAACAAAACGATCGTCCTGTCTGCTAAAGACAAAATCTTTTCCACCACTCACAACGTGGAAACACCAGTCCTTCACTTTCCACATTATGAAAAGTCGCAGTCATCTTGTTTCACGGCTCCACAGTCCAGTACTAGTTATTAGCTGCTGGTAAAAAAAAAAATGCTCGCCGGGCTCTGCCGCGCCTCGTCCATTCTGCAGTAGCGCCGCTGCGCGCGCCGTTGAGCAGAAGAAACCACCCGCTGTTGCCTCCGCGGGATACATTCCCCAGTCGTAAGGGTGGCGGAACTCATGAATGGCCAGTGGTACGTGCGTGTCGCCCCAGGCCGTTGACCTGCTGTAGCGGGCGCGTGGAGTGTACCCCGTCCGACAGTGGAGTGGGGAGTGCCGCGGCTCTGTCGCCTGTCGCCATGGCATCGTCAGCTCGGCCCGCTAGCGGTATGGGCGTTACGACACCCAATCAGTTAGCCTTCCGTGCATCTCGCAACATTACAGACAAAAGGAAATTCTTACATTAAAATTATACACCCTAGTTTTCTACACATACAACATCAACATTTATCTCTTTTCTATAGACAGCCCACACTCGTGCTATTCATTGTACCTGTCGTCCCTCATACAAAACATGAAAGTAAAAAAAAAAAAAGGAATAATAAACAATCTATACAGCTCATAATTACAATATCAAATAGTAGGCTACTCTAACATCCTATCACAGTGAAAATATTAGAAACTTTATCCTAAAACTACAATATACAATGAACTTTTGTGCTTGTGACACACTGAAATTAAACCCCTTGAAAGTGTTCTAACAAAAAATAAGAATAATCTACATAGCTCACAATTACCTACCACATGTTATTAAATAGTAAACTACTTTAACATCCTAACACAACAAACATTTTAGAAACTGATGACTCTAAATCTACAACATACAATGCACCTTTGTGCTTGTGACAGACTGAAATTAGTATCTTTCTATATATTTTACCTTTTTATTATATATAACAACATTTCTAGGACATGTATGAACCATCCACATGATGTCAGATCCTGACCTCCCATCGAGGTTCATCCCAATCAAACAATACATAATAATGTTGTAGTTACAGAACGGTAGCATCCCCTTTACAGGAGTGTGCGCATTTATCACACTACTCTACGACTCTCACTCACCAGACATCACATTTTCCCTCTCATTCAATCCATTAATACACTAACAGAATAGGTCTAGAAGTCGGCTAACCTTAACACCACCACACTCACGACAACATACCATACCTTTGCTCCCTTATACTCAACCACATAACACATGAAGCTGTTTCAGAGATAGCATTCCAGTCTCCGAATTCGTCCTTTCACTCTGGCACCTCTCTCCATCGGCTTACCTCCGCATTCGCTTTACCCATTAATCATTCTGCTAAACACCAACTTAGAATTGCGAAATTTCATCTAAGAACAAAAAATACACAAATTAATCAACCTGCAAAATAACTGTACACATTCTTGGTACCGTTTTGATTGGTTATACTGGTACCAGGCTTCAACAACAACAAAAAATATTATTTTTGCCCAATCGCAAATTTTATGCTAAGAATTAGATCTACACTTATATCACATCTTACGTCAGTATTCCACAACGTTCACCATCTGGGTCTCATACTCCCTTTACGTCCTTTCACATTGTGCAGTTGTCCTCATCTCTTCATTCGTATTTCGGCTCTCCGTCCGTCCATTACTCCATCATTTCCTGGTCTTCCTTCATCATTGGCATCAATCTCTATTGCAGCATACACAGGCCTCTCTGTAACATACATCTAAGACATCTCCACATTATTAATTCTACTCACCTTTATTTACCACTGTTTCATCACGTCGAATCTTTCTTTATTAATCACACTGCTTCACGTCGCTTCTCTCCTTAAATATCACCTTTATCTACTACTATTTATCACGTCGCTTCTCTATCTACCATCTTTATCCACTCATTAATCATCACGTCGTTTCTGCTTGATCCTTATTCATATGACAAAAAATACGTACATACGCCACCCTATCGACTCCTGTTCATGACTCATTCGACCAGTCTATTCCGTCATACTTCCTGACATCCCGCCTGAAAATTCTTATGTTCGATTTTGACCCTGCACAACGTTACACACCACAAATAAATACACTGACTATCTACCATAAATTGCCTACTTTAGATCTATCCTTAACTTTTCCATAATTTGATGTTAGAAATGTGATGAAGCCCACGAGATTGTTTTCCCTTGATCGTCTCAATCAGTACAGCATTTTCATGGACAATCCGCCTCACTCTGAATGGTCCACTATACACAGTAAAGAATTTGCTAGTTAGGAATCTGTGCTTCTTTGATAATCGATGAGTTTTAATTAGAACCTTGTCTCCTACTGCCAATTCGATCTTACGGATCTTTCCTTTCTGCTTCTCCTGCCTATCCTTAGCTGCTTTCTTAATACGCTCTATCGCAACCTTGACAATTTCTGTGTGCCTCTGCTTTCCTGATCGCGGAAAATCTACCAGCTCCCTGACTCGATCTGGTGGTGGTTCATTCTTTAGTACAGTAATTGGTGATAATCCAGTTGCTCCATGTGGTAGCTCATTGAGGATGTCCTGAAAATCTTTGAGAAAAATACTCCAACTTCTGTGTTGCCTATGGCAATAGATCTTACACAATTTTCCCAGTTCTTTTACCACTCTTTCACTGGGGTTACTTGCAGCATGGTATCGGGATATGAACACCGGTTTTATCCTTCTTCTCTTCAGTGTGGTTAGCCATTGTCTGGATCTATATTGCGGTCCATTGTCAGCTATGAACTTTTCTACAGTTCCTACTTCTCGCAAAAAATTTTTAACGATCGCTGCTGCCACTGTCCTTCCCGTCGCACGTTTCAAGGCGGTAAAAGTCACATACTTTGACACCAATTCCACTGCTACTAAAACATATCTATATCCCTGCACTGACTTAGGTAGCGGGCCAAACAAATCTGTTGCTCCGAATTCCCTCAATCTACCTGGCACTATCGGAAAAAGCGGTGCTTTGCATGAGATAGTTAACAATTTTGCCTTCTGGCACAATTTGCAACTACCAAGCACGTTCTTGATCCTCCTCTCCATACTAATGAAATAAACTGATTCCCTTAACTTCTTACAGCATTTCCTTGCCCCGTAATGCCCGTAACTTAGGTGAGTGTACCAGATCAGCTTGTTGACTATTTCATTTGGTATACACAACACCCAGTCCTGTGTGTTCGGATTTCTACGGTAGAAAAGGACCCCGTTCTGAATTGTATAAAAACGTGCTATATTGGCATCTCAGTTCGCTCTAACTCTGTCCTTCACCATTCTCCATGACGCGTCTTTATCCTGCTCTTTCGCGATATTTGTGAGTACCGTCCCTATGTATTTCTCGAACGGCACGCCCTGCATATACAATATATCATATCTGTTCTCGTTTACCTCCTCATCAAAGCATTGACCGTGACCTACTGGATTCCTTGACAACGCATCTGCCACTATATTCTGTGGCCCAGGAATATACATGACCGAAAACTGAAACTCCTGTAAATAGAGTGCCCACCTAGCGAGTCGTCTATGGTTAAGTTTGGCCGACATCAGAAACTGTAGTGACTTGTGGTCAGTATAGATTTTAGTATGCCTTCCATACAAATAGTATCTAAACTTACTAAAACCCCATACTATTGCCAAAGCTTCAAGCTCAGTTACCGTGTAATTTCTCTCAGCTTTGCTAAGCACTCGGCTTGCAAATGCAATAGGTTGTTGTATTACTTCTCCTCCTTGCTCTTGCTCTTGGAACAATGTTACCCCAAGTCCACTACGGGAACTGTCCGTGGCCATACAAAACTCTTTCCCTAGGTCTGGATGCCCGAGAAGAGGTGCCGATAGCAGTGCCTTCTTTAACGCCTCATACTCTTCCTGCGCAACAGGGTCCCAATTCCATACCGTTTTCTTTCCAGTCAGCTGACATAGTCTGGGTGTCGCTGCACCCCCAATCTTAATGAACCTCCTGTAAAAATTGATTAATCCTAAATAACCCCGTAGCTGACGTTTTGTTCTTGGCACCGGAAAATCTCTGATTGCTTCGAGTTTGTCTGGATTTGGTCTTATTCCCTCTGGTGTCACAATGTGACCTAGAAACTCGATTTCTTTTCGTCCAAATTCTGACTTTCCCAAATTCACGGTCACCCCATGTCTCTCCAGTGCACCGAGCAATATGCCTAACGTTCTATTGTGGTCTTCCCAGTTTCTTTCGGCTATCAGGACATCATCCACGTACTGTGTTACCCTATCTTTTATCTCATTAGGAATGACAGTATTTAGCGCTCTGATAAATGCCGCGGATGATACATTTAACCCAAATGGTAGTTTCCGGAACTGATACGATTTCCCGTAGCACAAGAAAGCAGTGTATTTTCTACACCCCCTGTCTAAATCCACCTGCCAGAAACTCATTCTCAAATCAACTGAGCTGAGAACTCTGATCCCGTGGAACTTTTGTAGCAATTCGTCAAGTGTCAGCGCCCGATCTGTCTCTGGCTCTATTACCTTATTAATCCTTCTTGCGTCCAAAACTAATCTAATTGACCCATCCTTTTTTTCAACACAAACTAAAGGACTGTTGTACGGACTGGATGCTGGTTCGATAATCCCTTGTTGTAGCATGCTTTCGATCTCAGCTTCCACTCTTTCTTTGTACACAACAGGTATCGGGTACACTTGGGCCCTAAACTGTTTATGTGGCTTGACCTTGAATCTATACACAAAATTTCTTATTGTACCCGCAGCATGTTTAAATACCTTTCTATTCTCGTATAAAATTTTCTGCAATTCCCCGTAGACCGTGGTCCCTCGTAAATGCCAGATTTTCTCCCTGATCTCCTCCTCCAAACATTTATGAATTTCCTTCTTCTCCTGTTCGAACCCCGTATTCTGTGCCTGTTTACCGGACTTTACCGCCAGACATAATGCTAAGTGTGCGTTATCTTTACCATGTAAGCAATCGTCGAATCTTAATGTAATTTCCTCCGAATCTCGTTTCAGCTCCATCGAACCATTTCTCATGTTAGCGACTGCTTTATATTGGTTCAAAAAATTAACCCCTAATATCCCTTCAACAGTTAGAGATGACACAATCATGAACACTGTACTAAACCTCTTCGCCTGGCACACGAAGTCTACCTGCGCTTGTAACTTCACCTCAGTTCCCTTTCCTGTAATTGCCCCTCTCACTGTTGTCCTTTGCAATGGCAACGTTGGCCATGGTTTTGTAAGACTACAACACTTGAACACATCTTCCCTCAAAACACTCATAACACTGCCTGTGTCGATGACACAAGGTACGATTATATTATTTATTTCTACGCTAATTATTGGGTGGACTTCACTCCCCACATCTCCTACCTCCTCTAACAGATTCTCCCTTAGTTTTCCGTAATCGATATACCTAATATTTACATCATTAATAGTCCTGGTTTGTACCCGTCTATCAAGTAGTCACCTTCTTGTCCCTCCGTCATTGTGACAATGATTGTCCTGTCGTGAACCCTATAATTGCCTATCCTCTCTTCGCCCATCATTTTCATTTTCCCTTCTTCTTCCATCTCTGTCCCATCTTCTATCTTCCCGGTTTGCTGGTCGATATCCCCATGAATTCTGCCCCCTATTTCCTCGCCATCTTCCATTTCCGACATTCCTCTGATTCCATGCTCTCCTGTCATTCTGATAGTTTCTACCGTTCCTATCCTCAACTCTGTCTGACCTAAGAGTCATGTCGCCGTTCACAATGTTGCTCTCGTTACCCAGTTCCTGTAAGAGGTGCTGAAATGACGCAGAATCGTTCAAGCCTCTGCCTGCTATCACTATATCTCTGCGCAATCTCACTGGCAACTTCGTTATACAGATCCTAATGAGCTCCCCAGTTTCGTATGGCACATCCAAATACCTGTTTCGTCTCAGCATTTCCTGATAACACGACACTGGATCTCTTATACCACCTTCGTTACAATTTGGCATCATCAATATGCTTTGCTTAACCTGGTCCTGCTTACTTTTCGACCAGAATTCATTTAAAAATTTGTCACAAAACATCTTGTAGTTACTACAGTCTTTAATAACTTCCTGCATTTTCGCTCTAGACTCGTCCCTCAAATGGTTACACACAAACTTCATTTTTAGGAGCGGTCCCCACGATGAAGGTAATGAATCTTGAAATTGAGACAGCCACAGGCATGGATGTTGGTAATTATCAGGATCCGGAAAACAAGTGTACGTTTGTACCGACACGAAGTGTCTCCTACATTCTTCTTCCGCATTTATGTTTTCCGACCTTGGGCTATACCCAGTTGGGTTTGCCACCTGTTTTATCCGACACAACCGTTCTTCTAACTCTCTGAGTTCGTCATCCTCTTTCTGCCTATTTTCGATTTTTGAATTTATCTCACTCTCCCTCCGCAGTCTACCTGGTGGTGTTTCACCTTCGCTTCTGCACGCTAATTGCAACTGTGCTAGTTCTTCCCTATGTTTCCTATTTGTTTCTAATTGTGCCTCTTTAAACTGTAATAGTGATTGTATCTCCTCCTGGTCGGCATAAACCTCTCGCTGCGTACTGTCAGAGCCTGTTTCGCCTCTTATACTGATCTTTTCTACATTTGCGCTAATCGTATTCATTCTGACCACTACCTCCGCAACTTCATCCCTGTGTTTATTTAGCGCCATTTCCTGCCGTGTGACTTGAGCTTCCACGCTGTCTAATGCCCCTTGTTTATCTGCAAGTAAGTCCTCCACTATCTCTTTGATTCGCTCATCCGGCCACACGCCCCTATGTTCTGTAATATCGCTTTCTATTGTACTTATTCGTACCTCCAAATTATTGGCTTTTTCTTTCACAGCATCACATTCTTGCTGCACCGCATCCAGATTCTTCTCCCCCTCATCTAACCGATTATTAACTGCGGACAGACGCTCATCGATAACTGTGTGTAGCTTCCTCTTTGCCTCTTTATTTCCCTTATCAATTGCCTCCAATCTTTCCTTATTTGCTTCCAATCTCTCCTTAGTCTCCCTATCCATTGCTTCCAATCTCTCCTTAGTCTCCCTATCTCTCTCCTTAGCCTCCCTATCTCTCTCCTTATTCTCCCTATCTCTCTCCTTATTATCTCTATTAATTGCTTCTAATCTTTCGTTAGTTGCTTCAAATCTTTCCTTAGTCTCCCTACTCATCGCTTGTAAAAACTGCAGTATCACATCGTTATTTCCTACTTTCGACGCGCTCACCTCGTTCGCCTGAGAACCCGTAGCTTCGCTAAGGGTAGCTGCACTTTCACCGCACACCTGGCCTAGTCTCGGCTCGCCCGCGTCGTCGGGAAAAGCCCGCGTTTGTGGACAAAGCCCGCCGCATAAAGGATCCCCATGCAGCGGTCCACTGAACAATACAGCCTCTTCGGAGTGTCTGCCGTCCCCGCTTATTAACCCATGGTCAACAGCTACTTCCTGCTGCACTGCTACGTTCACGCCAGAATCGCTATTCTCCATTGTGGCTACGTTTTTCGACTGCGACCTAGTTACTACGGACATTACGCAAAAAAAAAAATTATGAAACGATCTTCCAGCCTTGTGCGATATAGCAATTAATCACATAAAATAAAATAAAAGATCCTCACCAATCCAGAAAGAATTTGCAAACAGAAAAAATTTTACTTCTTAGCGCTATCACAATACATTCCATAAAAAAAATCTTAACGGCAAACCCTAACAACAAAATATCCTAACAAAAACGATCCTGGCAAAGGAATCCTGGCAACAAATTAAATATCCTGGTAACAAAATTATCGTGGCAAAAAACGGAATCCTGGCAGAATATCCTGGAATAAAACAATCCTGGCAGGGTCGAAATTATGAGAGGCACCCACTTGCCTTTCTCATACTGTGGCATCAAGCAGTCAGGCCTGCAAGATTAGTGGTTTGCCAAGCGAGTGGATTCTTCCTTAATTTATCGAGCAACATGAATTCTCGTATCTTACTATTTAGTTACAAATTATCCTCCTGTATGAATAATACGCAACGGAAATACGCATCTGACTATCAGTGATTTATAGAACTCTGACTGTACACTACGCACTGGCAATACCACATTTACCTTTTGTCTTTGATTCAACGGCTTTTATATAAATTCGGGACGTAACGATAACATACAATTTAATGAAAAAGGCCACTAATCTCTTTCTTTTCACTATTTGATTTATTCCTAAACACACAAATTCTACAACCTACAACAAAATCACATGAGAAATTCCGCCCAGTGGGCATGGCTTTACGTTAGTGAATCTCTATACTATGGTCTCGTAATCTATTTACCGCAACAGTGCACTCCCTGGATCGGATGGTGGATCTTTTATTATACCTCACACTTCGCCTCTCACAATAATCCTCACGAAACTTTCCTCCAGATCGAGCGATACAGAAGGAACAGGCATACCCACAAATCTTTCGAAACTACCTTGCTACTCCCATGCAAAACACACATACCCAAATTACAAGACATACACAACACAACAATATGAAATATTACACAAAGAACGGTTACAACTTCATCACTTTCCGCTTTCCCACTTCAATCAATATTTATCCCAGTTTCACACGACACTGCCCCACTTTGTAATTCTACTTTCCTACTGTGAACTCTGGAGATAAACGCACGTCTTCCTGTGCAATGCAAGCCAAGTGGCGTTGCTGGAAAAACGGCCGACTCACCTTGATTCTCTCTCAGAGTTTAAATTTAGCGTCACACGGAATGATATTTCTTAAATACTTCAACTTATGATACACACGCTATTTCTTAAATATTTCAGCTTATTGTACACACGCTATTAATTCTTAAATATTTCAGCTTAAGCTCACGGAAGTATCTCAACTTATAACTACACGTTGGCTCATTGTGACCGTTGGTTTACTACAATCCCCTTAAAATTACCTGCCTCATTTTGTAATTTTCCCCACAAAAGGTCCTGTGAAAGAGAAATTATTAATTCTAACTACTCTTAAATATTCCACATCCATACCATGCCTCCACTCTTTCATTACGGAGCACAACAAAAAAACAGGTCTTTACAGCAGAAGGTTCAGCGGCAGAGTACCTGAAACATGGCCGTATTCCGATTCTCTCGCACCTCTCTCGAAGTGGGAGAAGCACCCTGCTACCTTATTGGTCAGCCACATTTCAGACGCTCAAAGCTCTGGTAACTTCCATCTCTTTGGTCTCACCAAAGGTAGCCAAAGGATCGACTCAAAGATGATCATATATTCCGATTCACTATCTGTGGTTAGCAGACGACCATACATTCATTCCTTTCACAGATCTCACCAAACTGGATGTAGGGATTTATTTTGAGGGAGTGCACATGTGATCAATTAAATAAATAAATTGTCATTCTTTCCCACACTGGTATCCGGCTTCGCTGTGTTAATTGAACTTGAGTTACTTTTACACAAAAATGTGTTGTTCTGACAAGAATTTCGTACCTATTTTCAATGTTGGGCGGTACTGTACCCTTTCAACCTCATAAGGATTCATGGTGTTAGTTCCCTCCAGCAAAACTTCAGACTTGAGTTCAGTCCATTCCACGTCGTGTTGCGGCGCTTCTGCATGCTCACGGGGATCCTACACGATATTACGGAGTCGTACCAGTTTCTTTGAACCCTTGGTGTAGTTTCGCCTGGTCATAACACGAATGTGTTGCAATTCACCGCACAAATTCATAACGGGTAAAGTTTCGTTGATATAATCGAACTATTCCTGCAACCTAAGATCGAAGCGCTACTGCTGTCCATCATCTTCTAACATAATGGTGAAGCGCCACAATGGAGCTTTAACGTGCAAAATGGGGTGAAAGACATATTTCTTTAGACGTGGATGAGTCCAGAGGGACCTTTCCCATGGGGCGCCCTCAACCCACTTTCAGGCCATGAAACTTTCTTTTCTGGGGATATGTCAAGGATTGCATTTACACAACACCAATCAATAGCACAGCTACTTCTAGTGCACAAATCAGTGAAAAATTCAGAACTGTTGATGCTGCAGTGATGACCCGTACATTGTCAGAATTAGAAATCGCCTTGATGTTCTATGAGCTAGTGGGACACAACTTGAAATTCTGGCTCAACAGAAGGAAACTTTGAGAAAAACTAAACGCCTACCATAATTCGCAATGCTCCCTTTCTAATTGATGCCAAGTACTATTCTAAAATAACGGGGGTTTATGGATACGGGCTATACCTCGTTTAGGGGTTATCAGTACATGGTTTTTATAATTAAAGTTTCGCTTTCAAATCGCTGTAGAAAGACAAACACGTGACAAAATATAGTCGAATTTTAACAGCATATTATTGACGCAAGGGAAAAGGTAGAACAAAAAGAAATTAACGAAAATTTGACCAGTAGATGGCAGTGTAAGCGTCAGAAGATGCACACCAACAGACGCTAGGCGTCCGAGACGCTCTGCATGAATGACTCCGAGGAGGATGGAGCGCTGGTGGTAAAACACTTTTACAGGTACTTTGACTCTGCACCATAGCCTTGTAGAAGATCCGGACAGTCAAGGTATGAAAAAAGGCATTGGTCCAATGTCTGCTAAGTGCCTGCAGAAAATGATCATAAAATTCGAAAAGACAGGTTCTTTTGAAGAGCAGTGTGCTACAGGGTGCAATGCAGATTATTTGACGTCTCTCGAAGATGTTGCCACAGCACTGCAAGAGTGGTGGGGCGGTGGTCTGAAAACATACAATGCACGAAGAATTGCCTGCGAGCATAATGCATAAAATCCTCCGAAAAATGCTGCTTTGCTATCCATGAAAAAAGTAGCCGTCATCAAAAGTTGCTTACTGCTGACCTGCCAGCAAGACAAACACACGGTCTGGAATTTCCTGCTCGCATTGAGATGAACGGTCATGGGAAAGTCTCTGGACAGACGAACTCCTTTCCCATCTCCAAGGACGTGACGGTGCGCGGAAATGCAGAATATGCCCAACGGAAAATCCGCACGCACATCAAACGTTACCCAGTCACTGTGCAGACGTCACTGTGAGGTCCATACTTTTTCGAGGACATGAGTCCTTCGAATCTTGTTACCTGTACCGTTAGTGGTAAACGCTACAAGAGTCTTTTACGCGCCACAGTCATTCCGGCCCTCCAACGGATCATTTTTATGCAACACGGCGCCTCTCCGCACATTGTACAGCCAGCGAAGTGGTTGCTGCAAAGACGCGTCGAAAATGCTATAATTATCAGCCTTCATTTTCCAACAGCCTGGCCATCCAGATCAGCTGATCTTAATCCGTGTGCCTTCAGGACGTGGGGTTGTTTGAGACATGTTGTGTTCAGTGCTCCAATCACCAACTTAGCGGACTTGACGGCACGCACTGCGCAATGTACTCCGAACTTGTACAGGCATTCACACTGCACAGGATATTGTTGTTGTGGTCCGCAGTCCTGAGACTGGTTTGATGCAGCTCTCCATGCTACTCTACCCTGTGCAAGCTTCTTCATCTCCCAGTACTTACTGCAACCTACGTCCTTCTGAATCTGCATAGTGTATTCATCTCTTGGTCTCCCTCGATGATTTTTACCCTCCACACTGCCCTCCAATGCTAAATTTGTGATCCCTTGATGCCTCAGAACATGTCCTACCAACCGGTCCCTTCTTCTTGTCAAGTTGTGCCACAAACCTCTTCTCCCCAATTCTATTCAATACCTCCCCATCAGTTATGTGATCTACCCATCTAATCTTCAGCTTTCTTCTGTAGCACCACATTTCGAAAGGTTCCATTCTCTTCTTGTCCAAACTATTTATCGTCCATATTTCACTTCCATACATGGCTACACACCATACAAATACTTTCAGAAACGACTTCCTGACACTTAAATCTATTCTCGATGTTAACAAATTTCTCTTCTTCAGAAACGCTTTTCTTGCCATTGCCAGTCTTCATTTTATATCCTCTCTACTTCCACCATCATCAGTTATTTTGCTCCCCAAATAGCAAAACTCCTTCACTACTTTAAGTGTCTCATTTCCTAATCTAATTCCCTCAGCATCACCCGACTTTATTCGACTACATTCCATTATCCTTGTTTTCCTTTTGTTGATGTTCATTTTATATCCTCCTTTCAAGACACTGTCCATTCCATTCAACTGCTCTTCCAAGTCCTTTGCTGTCTCTGACAGAATTACAATGTCATCGGCGAACCTCAAAGTTTTTATTTCTTCTCCATGGATTTTAATACCTATTCCGAATTTTTCTTTTGTTTCCTTTACTGCTTGCTCAAATTACAGATTGAATAACAACGGGGAGAGGCTACAACCCTGTCTCCCTTCCCCACGGCTGCTTCCCTTTCATGTCTCGCGACTCTTATAACTGCCATCTGGTCTCTGTACAAATTGTAAATAGCCTATCGTTCCCTGTATTTTACCCCTGCCACCTTTAGAATATGAAAGAGAGTATTCCAGTCAACATTGTCAAAAGCTTTCTCTAAGTCTACAAATGCTGGAAACGTAGGTTTGCCTTTCCATACTCTTTCTTCTAAGATAAGTCGTAAGGTCAGTATTGCCTCACGTGTTCCAATATTTCTACGGAATCCAAACTGATCTTCCCCGAGGTTGGCTTTTACTAGTTTTTCCATTCGTCTGTAAAGAATTCGCGTTAGTATTTTGCAGCTGTGGCTTATTAAACTGATAGTTCGGTAATTTTCACATCTGTCAACACCAGCTTTCTTTGGGATTGGAATTATTATATTCTTCTTGAAGTCTGAGGATATTTCGCCTGCCTCATACATCTTGCTCACCGGATGGTAGAGATTCCATTAGAACTACTGACGGCCTTGGGAGAGCCAGTCCTGCACAGGATAGGTGGTGTAATATACAGTTGAAACCACAGCCGTGGTATTGCAATTCATTTGTCATTTGTAGGCGACGAGATTTACATTAAGATGCTTACAGTGCCAACTATTGGTAGAATTTTCCTTCATTTATTTTGTTGCATGACATTTCCCCCTGTGTCAGTAAAACTTGAAGTTATTCTGAGCAGTGGTTCTCTTTCTACAGCGTACTAAATTTAGAACTTTAATTATGGACGCCATGTACGTAATGAGACAGATTAGCACGCTTATAAACCATTTTCTCTCTCTCGCGTAGCGAGGAGGCATAACTCTTTTTTTCTCACAAAGTTACGTGGCATAGTTGCGAGACGTAGTTGTAAGACAAAGGACTTAAATTCGAGAGGACGTCCATCTTAAATCCCATCCGAACAGAAGTATTTAGGTGTCTCATGATTACCCTAAACTACGTTAGGCGAATTCCGGATTCGCTCTTTCGAAAGGCCACGGACGATTACCTGCCAATTTCGAGCTTGTGCTCTGTCTCTACGTCTATAATCCACCCGTGCCTCGGGAGAAACGTGAAATGAGTAGAGGACTGGCAATTGCTACTGTATTAGGAAGTTATGCTGTGATGGTTTTGATGAGGAGGCAAAACGTTATGACCACTGCCCATCATGACAATGAATGCCACCTAGAAGTGTTAAGAGCACGTGATGCGGTATGGAGGCGAAACTGACAAGGGGACGGTACTTACTCGTCATCACCGATTACGTCTATTGTACAGAACACTTGGGTCCTCTGCGTTGCCCGGGTATCTATTTATTCCATTAGAACATCTCCTTTCCTCTCTCTTGGTCCATCTCTCCCGCCCTCCTCTCCCTCAATCTCCTTCCCGCACCTCCCTCTGCCTACTTCTTCCACACCATTCACTATCTCCTCCTCTTTCTCTGATTGTCTGTTCTTTCCTCCTCTTCCCATATCCCTCTGACTTCCTCTTGGCCCTCTCTCCTCCTCCGTTTATCTCCTCCTCTTCCTCCTGCTCTCTCTGTCGACCTCCTCCTCACACTCTCTCTTCATCTCATCCTCCCCTCTCTCTCTCTATCCTTCCCCTTTTCCCTTTCTCCATTTATTTCCTTCTTCCTATCTCTCTGTCCACCTCATCCTTCGCCAACTCCTCCTGCCTCGATCTCTCTTTCCATCTCCTCCTCTTTCAGTCTTCTTTGCGTCTCCTCCTTTCCCTCTATATCTCTCCCCATCTTTCTCTGTCCCTCTACATTTCTCTATTTCCTCCACCCCGTCTTTCCTTCCACCTCATCCTCCACCCTCTCACAGTTCATCGCTTCCTCCCCCTTCTGTCCATCTCCTCGTGTTTCCTTATATGTCCATATATTCCTCCATCTCATAGAGCGGTCTAGTGCCAGTCGAATCTCTGGAACAGTTCTCAAGCGAATGCCACGAAGTGGTCCCTTCATATTCGGAATCAAATCAGAGTCGCAAGAACTTAGGTCACGGGAGTATGGTACAGCACTTTGCAGTCCAATCGACCAAACAGAGCAGCCACAGCTTGCGCTACATGCTCCCGCGCATTGTCGTGCAAAATGATGGATGGTAGGCGCAGAAAGTGTAGCGGCTTCTTTCACAAAGCTGTTCGCAGGTGATGCTCCAAAAACGAACCGTAATGCGGTACATTGACGGTCTGCCGTGGAGGAACATAATGCGTTAGGATAATACCATCACAGTCGCACACGAAAATTACCACAACTTTCACCGCACTGGGGCTCTGACGCACTTTCCACTTCCGCGGCAACCCGTAATGACGCCATTCGTTGGATTGGCGTTTCAGTTTTGTCTCGTACGATGTGGCCCATGTATCATCCAGTGTTACGATTCGGCGTAAGGAAGCCTCTCCTTCACGCTCATAGCGCTCCAAGTGCGTCTGAGCAGCGTCGTAACGCATCCATTTCTGCATTTTCGTCAAGTTACACGGAACCCATCGTGATGCGATTTTTCGCATGCCCAGGCGTTCCTTTAGGTTGCGAAGCAAAATCGTATGCGCTAATTGGGTTTCGTGGGTGATCTCACAAATCGTATGGCGTCGATCACTGTCCACTAACGTGGCAACACCACGCACTTCTTCTTCAGAGACGCTAGGACGACCCACCCGATTCTTATCTGCCACTGTTTGCCGACCTTCGTTGAATGCTTTTACCCAAAGTGCCACTGTTTTGTACAGCAATGCCGATTCCCCGCACCCCTCTTGAAGACTCTGATGACACTGTCGTGCTGTACGACCTCTGGCACATTCAATCTTGATCCAACTACGCTGTTCTTGTTTCGAAAACGTACTGACACCGTTGCGTTAGACCGCTCGCTCACAAGTGACTGTCTTTTCCCTCGATTGTGCGCACGCCTGTGACGTGGGACGGGCGAGTCCATTTGCTCGGAGGTAAGGTAGGTAAGTCAACAACGTGTGCTATCAGCGACAGTAGTACATTCTATTGCATAGTGTCTCCACAGCAGTGTTGCCACCGTTTAAGTTCCTACATACGTACATTCATTTTTATAATATGTATGGACACAAATCTTGGCCAGAGATGAAAGTGACAGAAGGGCGAGCTCCAGAAGACGAATCGTTTCGAAAAAATAGAAGAGCTTATTTGGAGTGGGTCGGCCGTGGGATAATCCAATTATGTTAACGTAGTTGTAGGCGGTGGCTGGCGCAGCGGAAAGGATAAAAAAACGCCAATACGAATGTCGGGCAGCCGAGTCCATACGAGGAAACACCGCTCAGATTTCACGTTAGGTACATTGCAAATAATCCGGAATAGTGCTCAATATATTGTATTTAATATTATTTCCATGAATGACATGAAAGGGAAAGCCAAATTAAAATTTGGGACTGCAATTAAATTTCCACGTACAGTTAGTAAATCGTGCACAAGAACTTCGTGTACAAAATTAGATTATTGATTTACAATTGATGGTTTGCATGCGCTGGGGTGATACTCATTGTTAATACAGGGTCTGATGAAGTTTCGTTTAATCTGCACTGGTTGCCCGGTATTCGCATACTGTTGCCGAGATTGCCCGAAGGTGAAAATTAAACTAACGAAATGTGAAGTCCAGTGCGCTTTCAATACAGT
Organism: Schistocerca piceifrons; assembly: GCF_021461385.2. NCBI lineage: Eukaryota > Metazoa > Arthropoda > Insecta > Orthoptera > Acrididae > Schistocerca > Schistocerca piceifrons. The sequence continues at coordinate 124,690,340 of NC_060146.1, forward strand.
TTTCTCTTGAAAAGTATTTGCAGGGCACTCGTGGAAACTGTAAGTACAATTCATTCCCCGAAATTTATCTGGAATGCCAAACATTCCTTCACCTTTCCCTTCCATTCCTTTTATGAAAAGAACTGTAAGTACATTACATTGAACATCATTTAGCTTTCTTTACAGTCTAAGTAATTGTAGTGGGACGTGAAATTGAAGCGTCACCCATCCACCAGTGTCAGCCCAGTTTGCAGGTGAATATAAGTTAATTTAGTGTTTTTTTAATGTATTTTTGTAATATTTGTAATGGCTTTGAATTATCTAAAGTTTTGTATTTATTTTTTATGTTTCATGTACGGAGAGGGCGGCGCAACGAACGGAGACAGCATCTTCACTGCCGGGACCAGAGAGAGAATTGCTGGCCACTATACGTCGCGGGTCGACAGCAAAAGAGCAACAGAAGATCCTGAAACCGAATTGTTGCGTCGTGCTTCTAAAAATTGAAAAAAAAAAATAAGAATTTGTAATGTTTCAACAACAATGACGTCATAGAAAGTTTAATCATGTTGTAAATGTTCAGTCCTATCTTGTCAAGGCTCAGGTTCACGTCTATATGTAGGAAGATAATAAACTAGTGTATACTACAAAAAGTTTAAATACGTGTTCCGAGAATTTATGTATGAAGAATTATGTTACGTAATTTATTTGACAAGATTATTAATTTTTGACAACGTTCATCGCGAGTTGGAGTCTTGAAAGTTTATTCAGTGTGGTTCTAATATCTATTAAAGCAGATAACTTGCATTAATATAATTTCTGAGGAGAAACAAACGATATCTAAATAGAAAAAGTTTGCGCAAAACCAATTGGATTGAGTGACGTAATTCAGCGCATACGACTCAAATGATGATGTTTTACAGTTTCGTTCAAGAACCATTCAGAGGCAATTTAAAAAGAATTTAAATAATTTTGAAGTGTTTCGTAACTGACGTAGTTGACGAAGTCTGCACATGGTCATTTGTTAAAAGAAAATCATTTATACAAAACTTGCGTCGTTACACTACATAATGCAGAAATGGAAAAGAGAAAAGAAAACATTTCTTCATAGGTACTCGACCCGACAACCTATGATGAAGCAAGCTGTGATATTTTTTCTTCCCCTCTTGTTTTGCCATATGCCTACTTAAATTCAATTTTTCAATTTTGAATTAACTACCATTGACGTACGTGAATATACTCTGCATTTTCATAACACAGGAAGGAGGACCTCAGTTTTAAAAAATATAACAGAAGACCTAATTTTGTGCTTAGTTTTAGGTATGTAATTAATTTCCTGCATTATTTTAAATATTTTTTATTTTAAATATTTCTAGTTAGTATCTGTCATTATAGGGTGAAATCAGTAATTGTTTTGTAACTTAAATTATATTGTTCACATATAAACAAGAATATAAGTTCAGCGCTAATTATAAACGTTTGGAAGACGAAATGCTAGTAATCTTAAAGTATCTTTTTGGCTCTATTCGAAAACATGTTAACAAAATCAGCCCTTCATTAAGTCCAAACAAACTAACAATTTTGTCAAAAGTATTGTTTGCATGTCTATACTTGTAAATTTCATGATTTAAACAAATAATTCGGCTTAACCCTGGTAGTGGAAGAAACTGTGAAAAAGACGGAATTTTTCGATGTAGTCAGTTAATGTAACGAGTTAAATTTTAATTGTAATTTCTGTAAATTACACGTGGAACAAGGTTTAGTTTTAGCACCTATTATTGTGAGGTTATATAAGGGCCTGATTTTTGGTCACGAGACAGTCAGTCCACGGCCGACCTTCAGACGAGAAACCTGTGTTGGTTAGAACAACAGCAATGCTTCAACTTAACTGTGGAAAAAGTGTTACACAATTATGCTGTGTGTAAAAACAATGACAGTGTCTGCTCCATACGTACCCGACTATTCTTCAAGAACTGTGAACTTTGTGGTTAGGTGTGTACATGGAGAGTTGTGAAAAGTGAAAGTAAAGGATAGTGAAATGTAACTGTGCATCTGTCGGCAACATTATTTACAGTAGACAGTGTCCAAATTACCAATCCCATTTTTCAGGCAGTCTAGCAACGCAGTATGTCGAAACCGAGGACAACAAACGAAATAAATAAAGCAAGCGGAGCCACTACAAATCCTCGGATGATTGGTCTGCGCTGTTCCCCCGTGATAACGCTGCCTAGATAATACTCGTACGTAACAGGCCCATGCCTCACACGACCCACTCCAAAATCGCAATTTTTTTTGAAATCCCAGGACTCTGGAGGTATCATATCTGTCGCTTTCATTCATTGTAAAGACCTTCATACACCACAAATTCGGACGCAATCGACGATGACGGGTGGGCACGGTCCCTTTCTGACACGAAACTGGAGTCATTTAATCGACGGGGAAGTGCACTGACACTAGCGACTCTGACAGAATGCAAGGTATTAAGGACAGGCGCCTGACAACTGGCACTTTGCAAGCCACAAACCTGGTCAACTGTTATCGTGCTGCTGGTATCAGCATATACTGAAAGTGATTGATGGATGATGAACCCAAGAGGACGGGAAAACGTGTTGTATGTCCACACAGCACAACTGAACGTGAAGACTGGATGCCTGCTCCCTCTGTAAACCATGATAACTGGCGATTTATGGCAGATTTGACGTCTGTTTTCAATGCGAGGCATACAGCTAAACATAGCTTGTTGAACACGGCGTTAAGCCGAAGACATACCCTAATTGTTCTTATGTAGACCCTACGACTCTGCCAGTTACTATTCGAATGGGCACAGAATCATCCAGATTTGCCCATCGATCCCAGTTATACGTTTCTCGTAGCAGCAAGTTGATAACCTGGATACTCCGTCATCCACGCAGAAGCCTGCTCAAAACATGATTCACGCCATGAAGGTAGGCCAATGAGGGCAGTGTTACGATGTGCTCCAAATTCACGTCGGCTTTCATGGTCCTGTGGTAGATACACAAGACTGCATAACAGCTGTAGGCTAAGTGAACTTGATTTCAGAACACCTGTGTCCCTCTATGCTTGATGTCTTCCCCAATGGCGATTGCATCTTCCAGCAGGATAACTCTCCGAGTAACAGTACCGGAAGCGGGCTACACTGGTTTGAAAAGCGTGGTAGTGAACTCACGTTGCTATCGTGGAACAAAGCTCAGCGCATCCGACTCCAAAGGAAGACGTCAAGGACGTCAAAATGTTAGAAGTATTCACAGTCGAACTACACTAGGCCCGTTACAAACAGTACTGTAAGGTGCATAAAAACGGCTTTACGAAGGCAATCAGTATGTGGTACTCAAATAGAATAGCTAATTCATAGGATAAAAGTAAAACCATATGGTCAGCCATGAAAGAAGTCTCTGGTCAGCAGCATGTCATCAACATAGTAGATTCGTAGTAAAAATATTTCTTTACTGTTAAGTCAAATATATGTATAGTATTTAACAATCACTTTCTGAGCATTGCTGGTGACTTAAATAAAAAGCTTCTACAGGGAAACATATCATGGAAACATATATCTCCCTTCGAAAATATCTACCCGAGACTGATGTCTGAAATACTCCTCTGTGATACTGACAAGGGGGAGATTGAGTCGCTAATTAAATCGCTGAAGACTTAGAACTCTCAGGGGTACTATCGATTACTTAGCAGAAGATTAAAGTACTGCTCAAGGTAATCCTTTACTTAGCCATATTTGTAATTTTCCTCTTAAGAATTGTCAGTTTCTTGAAGTACTCAGCAGTAAAGCTATAAACGTGGAGAAAGGAACAATGCAGACAATTTTAGACCTATTTCTATGCCATCAGTGTTTGCTTAAGTTATTTTAAAAGGCTGGTAAGAATAATTGATCATTTTATTTCACACTACACTAACAGTGCATGGTCTTTCTCCTTGGTACCAATACTGTTCATTCACGTTATGTCATGTATAATGGTAATGTGCATGTCATACCATCATTCTAACAGCATACAGCGTCAGATGTACACCTTGTAGCCAATATCGGAACTAACTTAGCATAAATCGGTTCCGTATTAACGCATTAGCATATCGTTCAAGTTTCGTCCCCATACGATAATTACAGCCCACACTGGACATTCGTAGGTAACGGCACATTCATTGTCTATGACAGATGTGTGCGTTGCCTACTTTGAGATAAATTAAACAGTTTCCGAACTAGTTTTGATTTTTCCTTCCCTCCCCCCTGCAGCTCGCTATAGTCCTACCCAATATATGTGCTGAAGTTTCTCCATTCTTTGTCTGACTGGTCAGCACTTAGCGCTAGCCGCCATCCCGCACTCAGTAGAGACATACTGGTCTATGACAGCGCTGAAGAGAGAAAAGGCAGCTCCATTTGGAGCGCTGAGCGCTTCTTTCCGCGGCGAAATTAGGGCTAACAGAAGTACATCACCCCTTTCGACTGCAGACCAAATTGCCCGTCCCGCAAAAGCCGGCGGAATTCGCAGGAATCCTTTGCAGCGCGGAGAAATTTCATTTCGCGTTGCTGATCCATAAAGGGTCATTCTTGCGGTGTGTGTGTGTCTTCCTCCTTTTTTGTCGGTTCTTGTTCCTCTTTCGGGAATTCAGCGCGGAATCTCTTTCCCGGAGCCGCAGCACATAAACTATTCTCGCCCGAAGGCGTCGAAATAACGAGGCCAGGCCCCGCAGGGAGTCGGCGACTTATTTTCCCGCCCACTTTCCTCGGGCTTTGCGGTAAAATACGGCCAGCGTGCCGGGAGGTGGCTGGTGCCTTCCCTGAAAGGAAAACCGACCTGCGCGGATGCTTGAGTTACGTCCGCGGTCGCCAGATAATGGGAACGCGCTTACGGTATCATGTTTCCTAGGGGAAACGGAGCGGGACGGCGATGATGTTTTCGCGAGGGCTGCTATGCGGCGCATTAATTCGCAAAAAATACTCGCGTTCGAGTGGGCGATCCTTCCGCGACTTACAACCTCTAAACCTCTCACTGTGGGACGTCTTAGACTTAGTAATATACCTGGCAGTTCTTCACTGTGAGAGCTTTTACGAGTAACACGTTCACTGTAAACAGCACCAAGGGTCAACTCGCCGGCAGTGTCCAAGAGTGGGGCAAGATCTCAGGTAGTCGCGCTCTGCGATTGTAGACCTATCCTGTAGAAGCACTCTCCATCTCTCGAGAGATGATCGCCGTAGCTCTCAGACAAGAAAAGCTGTATTGGTTGAGCTGTGGGGAAGATGCTGGCGCCAGTGATTCTCTTATCTGCCCTAGCAGCAGTAATCCCGTCCGTTGTGGCAAGTGCGTTTTCTCTTTGGTTTTCCTCTTCTGGGCGCTATTTAAGCGTGGCGCTTCCGCGTATGGCTCTCCCTCCCTCCTCCTTTTCTCCCCCCTCCTCCCCGGACCTCCCCTCCCCTGTCCCTCTCCTCCTGCCCCCGTCTCCTCAGCCATTGGCATCCTTTTTTCCTCCCCTCTCCCCCACCTCACCCCTGTTCCCCTCTTGGCAGGTCCCCGGACTCGCACACGCTCAGTGGACATTCGCGCGCCGGAGATCACCGCCATCAGTGTATCGTGTGTGCCGTCATGTTTAGTGTTCAGTTTCGCCGTCACACTCCATTGTTCATCAGTGCCATCGTCTTCTTCAGTGTTTGTGCGTCGTGTCAACAGTTCGTCGTGTGGATTGTCATCGAGTGTGAACGGCTTCTTGTGTTTTTATGTTCATGTGTCTACTGTTTTTTCCAGCCGTTTTTCTAAGTGATGTCTCTTCTCTGTTTATTTCCTTGTACTCTCTTCGGCTGAAGAGCGGCGTATTGTGCTGCTGCCAGCCTACCTGCTTGTTCAGGTGTCAAAATAACGATAGAGTAAAAAAAAAAAAAAAGCGTATGGCTCTCTTGGTTTTCCGCTACGGGGCCCTAGTGGTCGTGCCTTCCCGTTGCTTGCGCATATGTTGTGTTGGCGAGCCATGGGGAGACCGTCAGGCTAGGCGGAAACTGAGACGCGTATAGCGCGTGCGGCAAGATGCAGCGCAGCGCGCATTTTTGTAACATCACAGGTTCAAATTGGACCGCGCAAATTGAGACGCGACGCGACTGGGACGCGACACGCGCCTGCGCCAGGTCGCGCGGCGTTGTGGTTGTGGCACAGTTTCTCGCGCCGCGCGTCGCGCGTGCCTCGCTAGCACCGTGGGAAATTTGAGGCGGGGAGCGGAAAAGTAGCCCGGCCGTATGCTCACACCGGAACGGCGCATATGAGCAGTGGTAGTATTACCCATACGATAAATTTTGCCTCACTGTGTACTAAATTTTATTGGCCTTGAGTAGTGTTTCTTTTTTCGTCATTTAAGCGCTCCAGATTTTTTCGTTAGTACATTATACTCTTCTGTTATTTATATCAGTATAGTTTTGTTTTGCCTTGATTTTCTTCAGTCAAGAAAAATGCATAATTCAGTAACTGGTGAGCCATTGCCCGCTAGAATTGTATTATATGCCTCGGCGATGTTTTCAGATCGCAAGAAGGGACAGAGGGTAGTGAATAAGGAAGCAAGGAATATTATAAAATTATGTGATTAAGAAGCAAGGCAGGAAAGTAAAACAAGGTTCTCTTCTCGCTGCCTAGTATGATGGGGGATATGTACGATTTGTTACAAAAATTTAGGAAGCGATGATCTCCACAGGTATGATCTCTTTGTGCTCCTGGTGAAAAGCGTCCAAGATCTGAAGTATAGAAGTCTCACTGTGATTACTTAGATATGGATGTAATAATGTAATATGACACACTATACTACACGTGTGTGAACCATTTTCACTGCAAGCTAGAAACACTTGAAAAGCAGTTACAAATAACAACGTGATGAAAAAAAGCATTTCAATTGTTGCATGCACATTATCAGCACTAATAAAATAATTATACAACATGTTACACAATGAAGAAAATGGTCGGTATTATTACGAAAGCAGGAATATACTAAAGGAGTGTCATGATTAGATATATTTAACTTGTTGAAATGTACTACTGACACATAACGCTACAAGTAAGGCAACAATCAAATATTTTCAGTGAGTAGTTTCTGTAAAATAGTTTGAGAAAGATAACAGGTTGCGCGCGCTTCGGTTCTGTCCGCGCAGAGCGTCGCCAGTCGGCACGTGCGAAGTATGTTGTACGCGTCGCCATATGCGCTGGACCCGCGCGACCCGTGCAGCACGTGTGTGTCGCGCTGTAGTGTCGTGTCACGTCACACGTGGTATACACTCAGTCGCAAAAGTATTCGGACAGCACGTAACGGCGCATAATTTTGCAGTTTGCCACATGAACAAATACAGAAATTTCACTTTGTAATGAAATTCGGACTCGGGGTACGTTGTCGCAACGTGAAACACGCGTCAAATACGAAGAATTGTTGTTGGACATGTGTCTGTTACGTAATATTTCCTGAAAACGGCATGGGAAGGTGCAACAAAAGTATTCAGACAAAGGCGGACAACGTGAGAGAATAGTTCATTCCGAGACGCACAGAGGGCGAAGCGACTGCAGTGTGTCTGACATTTCCGCGAGACCATAGCAATGATTAGTTAACACGTATCGCGAGCCTGTGCAGGTCGACGATGGGACGCAGAGGGAAGTGTTCTAAGTTCGAGCAAAGGCAACTTGTCGTTTATCATCATGCGACGGGGAAAACCTGCAGGGAAATTGCCGCAATATTGAACATGAAGAAAAGTACAGTTCACGACATTATTAAACGGTTCGAGAAAGAAGACCGATTGAAATTCCGTTGCAGTACAGGACGGTCACGGACATTTTCACAGAGAGATGAACGTGTGATTGTGCGAAACGTACAACAGAATCCGAAAATATCTGGCACACGAATTGCAAGGGAGGTGGAGGGAGACCTGGGTATAAAAGTTCATCCCGAAACCGTGCGGTGAGTACTAAGACGAGTACTACGACGGCGAAAGCCATTCATAAATGCAGTGAACCAGGAGAAACGTGTGCAGTTTTCGAGGGAATACTCCGAATACGATCAGGCTGGGTGGAATCGGGTGATATTTTGCAACGAATGTAAATTTACATTATGGCAAAGCGACGGAAAGGTAAACGTGTGGCGAAAAACCAATGAAGAGCTGAATCCCGGGAACCTTAGACCAACAGTAAAATATGGAGGTGGGAGCATCATGGCGTGCGGATGCATGTCCGGCAATGGTGTGGGTGATTTAGTGTTCATTGATGATACGATGAACAAGGAAGTGCATTTGAATATACTGCGAGGACATTTGAAGCAGAGTGCACGACATCTAGGTATTGCGAACAACTTTCATTTTTATCAGGATAATGATCGCAAGCGTACAGCGCATATTGAACAAATGTGGTTGCTCTTCAATTGCCCGAAAGTATTGCACCCCCCTCCCCAATCACCAGTTCTTAAGCCAATCGAACATTTGCGGGATAAATTGAAATGGACCCTCCGCGCGGACAACATCTATATGAAGGAGACCTTGAAAGAGAAACTGCGTCAAGAATGGGCAAATATAGGTCCAGGCTTCACGAAAAAACCCGTGGAAACTATGCCTCGTAGATTGGAGGAGGTATTGAAAATGTAAGGTGGACCCACAGGGTATTGACATTTTCGTCGTACAAGTTATTGTAGTGCACTGACCAGACAACCAATCCACTATGAACGGTAGCCGAAAGGCACGCGTTTAAGCTCACGCAGTCTGGCGTGAGGTCTGGAACAGGTCAGATAAATAAGACTAGCAAAACAGGAGGTAACTGGTAGAATACTTAACTTTAATCCATAATTGGCGAACATCGGTCTGATGGTACAGGCATCACAAGTTAAATATCTATTGATGATGGCGCCTTGCTAGGTCGTAGCAATTGACGTAGCTGAAGGCTATGCTAACTATCGTCTCTGCAAATGAGAGCGTAGTTTGTCAGTATAGCATCGCTAGCAAAGTCGTCTGTACAACTGGGCCGAGTGCTAGGACGTCTCTCTAGACCTGCCGTATGGCGGCGCTCGGTCTGCAATCACTGACAGTGGCGACACGCGGGTCCGACGTATACTAACGGACCGCGGACGATTTAAAGGCTACCACCTAGCAAGTGTGGTGTCTGGCGGTGACACCACACTTATGAACATTTATTGGACAGTGTCCGAATACTTTTATAGCAGCAGGGTGTGCAGGATGTTTCATTTTTGTTGTTAATTTTTCTGTTATTTATGTTTTGGAAACGAAATAATACAATAATTCTTTTGTAATTTATGTTGTTATGCATATATATTGCTAATAAATATATTTGGGTTTCATAGTCAGTGTTTCTCGAGCACTCGTTGTGAAACTTCCCACTGTCCGAATACTTTTGCGACTGAGTGTACGCGTCTCAATTTGCGCCTAGGCTTACGGAGGAGCGTTGGTTGCTCGCGGCGCTGGGTTATGATTTGATGAGTAGGTCGGCGGCTGGCTGGTGGTGATGCTGGATGCCTATGTATGCTATGTGGATTCTCATCGTTTGCTGCTACTAACAGTGGGTATCTGTTATTTCTTTGAAGTTGTGTTTTGTGATCAATCTCATCGTAATTTGTGTTCACAGCAGCAAACAGTGATATGTATGTGATCATCCCCACCGTGGTGGCAATACGGAATTCACTCTTAGTTCCGGTATATGCTGAAAAGTGGTGTTAAGAGTGTGAACACTGCTCAGTGACGGGAGCACTAAGCGTTAGTAGCGTAAAGGCTGCATGAGTCATTCTAGGATAGTGCGCAGGCCCTGTGTGCTTGTAATGTTGCTTGAGTATCTTCTGATTTATTCTGTGGTCTCCGTTTAAAGGGACCGTGACTTTGATGTCTTGCATTATTGGTTTTTATGCTCTTGGTTTGGCAGGCCGTTAATTTCTCCAGACTTTATGCTTGTTGTAGGGGTCTGCCTGTTCTATCTATCGCTTGAGCCTTGTCCCACAGGTACGCTGGGTCAGCCATCGTTAGTTGGATTTGGCATGTTAAAGGTTAAGGGGTGGCCGGATCCCTTTCCTACCGCCATCCCGTACCCTCGGGATGGAATGAGTGTACCCTAACTGTCTGCGTCGAGTGTAATCCATGGAATAGTGCGAATGTGTTCAGAGGTCTGCGAGCGGTGTAACTGAGGCGGAACATGGGGACCAGCCCGCTATTCACCTAGTGGGATGTGGAAAACCGCCTAAAAACTACATCCAGGATGGGCGGCACATCGGCCCTTGTCGTTAATCCGCTAGGCAGATTCGATCTGGATAGGCGCGCCTACCCGAGTCCAGGAAGCAGCGCGTTAGCGCTCTCGGCTACCCTGGTGGGTTATTGGAGTCTGCCTGTAAGAGTACAGAATTATGAGTTGTAAGGGGTGAATATTTGTTTGGGGTCTTCCTTGTGATAAGGACATTAAATTTAAATTGGAGGCATAACTCTGAAACAAGAGGGTTGGTTCTTTGCTGTTTACAAACGTTACAGTGTACTACGAACGGTGGGTGCAATCAGTTCCAGACTGACGAATAAAGGGTGCGGCGCCTTGATTGAAATCGGTACGGATGCCGTTAGCTGGGCCAGCTACGTTTTGGTGACGCTGGTCTGTATCCGGCAGAGTCGCTGCTCGACCAAGTAGTTGATAGAAGTGGACTCTCCTGTAAGTATTTGGAGATTCCTTTCGTTAATGTGTTCGGGCTGCTCTAAGGTGCGTTTCAAGTAATTTGGCCACTCTTGTATTAGGGTGAGTCTTCCGTTGGGTTGTGCCCGCTGTTGCGTTGAACTTATACTGACTATTGAGACAACTGTCTTTGTTGTGACTTGGCAAGACAGCCAAGCCACTATGAGGTAGCCGAAAGGCACGCGTTTAAGCTCACGCAGGGCTGGCGTGAGGTCTGGAACAGTTAAAGGAGTTGAGTCTAGTAAAAAAAGTACGTAGCTTCTGGAATACTTAACTTTAATCCATAATTGGTAAACATCTGACGGTACATGCATCACAAGATAAATAGCAAATGATAATGGCGCCTTGCTAGATCGTAGCAAATGACGTAGCTGAAGGCTATGCTAACTATCGTCTCGGCAAATGAGAGCGTAATTTGTCAGTGAACCATCGCTAGCAAAGTCGGCTGTCCAACTGGGGGGAAGTGCTAGGAAGTCTCTCTAGACCTGCCGTGTGGCGGCTCTCGGTCTACAATCACTGATAGTGGCGACACGCGGGTCCGATGTATACTAACGGACCGCAGCCGATTTAAAGGCTACCACCTAGCAAGTGTGGTGTCTGGCGGTGACACCACAGTCTTTTCTGCCCATATATAGTTGTTATACGTGAGAGGGATTTCACTAGTGTGTTCACTATATAATTGGTGGAATTCAGCTCTTATATGACCTGTTTATTAGTCTACGGCTCCCGTTTGAGAATTTGCTATTTTACTTAAAATTTGTTATTTAATACTCAGCACTGTTGTTTGTTTTAAGAATGGTGATTTAGTCCCTGTAACTTCCTGGTGAATTTGTTATGCTTGTCATCTATATTTTATCTGAGGCCATTTGTTATTTAGTTAAAAAGAAGGATATTTACTTAAATGCTTCAAATGGCTCAAAGCACTATGGGACTTAACATCTGAGGTCATTAGTCCCATAGACTTAAAACTAATTGAACCTAAGTAACCTAAGGACATTACACACATTCATGCCCAAGGCAACATTCAAACCTGCGAACCTAGCAGCAGCGCGGTTCCGGACTAAAGCGCCTAGAACTGCTCGGCCACATCGGCCGGCGAACTTTGCTTAACTTGTTTCTTGTAAACACTATATATGAGGTTTTTAATTATATTTGTTATTGATAGCTATTGGAAGTCTGGTTTTGTAAAAGATTTTGAATAACTGATGTGTATAAATTGTTCCGAACTACAAGTCTGTTTTTCCGTTTTCTTGTCATTGCCTTTTCTCACTGGTTTGAGGATTGTAAATTTCACGTCACGACTGATCCGAAAGTGCCGCACTTAAATAATGGCCAAAAGAGGAAAACCAAAGAGAAAACGCGCATGGTATAACGAACGGATTTACTACCCCTAGTAGATAAGAGAATGACTGGCGCCAGCTACTCCTCCACGGCTCACTGGTGTCGTCGGGTGAGGTGAGAGCACACGGAAAGTGGCGAGCAGCCACATTGCGTCCGAGATTTGTGTCGTGTATTACATGCTCTACACTACCACATCCTGGTAATATACGCCCATGTTCAGAAAAATCAGAACATCTTGAACGACTAGAGGTAGGACGTTCATAATCACAGGACGTGTACAGTAGTATGTTCCGCAGAAATGATTAGCATTTGAACCGCAGGTTCATGGTCGTTATCGATATCGCGAGGCAACACCACCTATTGCTAAAATGTGCTAGCATCTCTCGTTGTTGCTAAAAACTGAAGGTAATTGATCAGTGGCTACGAGATGTACAGGGTGCCTCCTAGACGTGTGCACAAAACCGTAACATCAAATGAGTGAGTTTGAAAGAGGGCGCACTATTGGCATGAGAGGACGTGATGCATCTACCTGGGAAATTGGAACTCCTGTGGGAAGAAATGTTATACAACGGGTGTGTGCATAATGGTGCACGGGAAGCAGTAGAATACGACGAGATGGGTCAGGTCGTACTACCCTGACCAACAGCGAGAAGATCGACATCTCATCCGAAGGGCTTTGCAGGACAGATGTGCGGCTCTGGCGCAATAGAGGAACAGTGTGATATCGTACAGTAGTAGCGCTTATTAAGGCATGAATTACGTGCGCAGCATCGACTTCGCCACCTACATAGTGCAGAAACATGCTATACAGGAGTGGTGTATGGAACGACGTAACATCAGATAGAGTTTCCAGACGAATCCAGGTTCTGTTTGTTTGAATATGATGCCTGCGTTTTGGTTCACCGCAGACAGGCGTAGTGGTATACAGTGACTGCATTCGCGCAGGGGATACAGCGCCAACTCAAGGCCTTATTGTCTGGGATGCTGTTGGTGCGTGTCCAGGGCACTGTGACCAGTATGATCTACGTGAATGACATCCTACGACCTGTAGCCATTCCCTTTCTGCCATTTTCAGCAAGCCAATGCACGACGATATGTTGCTGCGCAAACACGTGCCTTCTTTGCTTCGTTGGATGCCAGCCGTTCGCTCTGGCCCCTTAGATCGCCTATCGGAAATGTGTAGGGTTTGGACAAGCAACGGATGCAGCGCTGTGATCCATTGCCAACCTCCAAGTTTGAAACCAGGTGAATGCAGCGCAGTAGGATATACCACAGGACACCATTCGCGCCTTACACACGTCGATGCCATCACTCATGAAAAAAGTTATCAGGGTCCATGGCGGCCCTTGTGCCTACTAGCCAACATGCTGAGCCGAGGTGACTGAAATTATAATCATTTCTCCAGAACATGCTAATCTGCATGTGTATGAACTTCCTGCCTGTAGCCGTTCAAGGTGCTATGTTGTTTTTGTGAATATCAGTGTATTTTGGCGTACTTCTGCGCATATCAAATAAAAGTATCCAGTGAAGTGGGTGTTTCGTGCCATAAAATATGGCCGTCACATGTTTCTGTGAGAAGAAATCGGCCTAAGCGGACAGCATTAGCAGTTAGACTGTTTCGAAAGTTCTAAACATTGCTACATAGCAAATAACATATAAAAACATCATAGTCATATTATGTAGAATCAACAAACAAAAATAAAATAAATGTTACTGAAGAGACTCGAAACCTCGTTACTAAAATGCGAATGTTGTACTGGCACGCTGCTTACCGCACCACGTCATCACTTCAGCAAAGTGTCGTACAGTGGGGAGACCAGACTGAAGGAATAGCGATATGAACCTATACAGATGGCAGCAGTGTCACGTATACAAGGCATAAAATGGCAGTTCGTTGGCGGTGCTGTCATCCATGTGGAAAGATATTCGACGTGATTATGGCCGCACGACAGGTATCAACTTACTTGAAATGAGAAATGGTAGTTAGAACCAGAAGCATGGGACATTCTGCTTTGGAAATCGTTAGGGAATTCAGCATACCGAGCTCCACAGAGCCAAGAGTGTGCAGACAATACCAAATTTCAGGCATTACCTCTCACCACAGACGACGCAGTGGCCGACGACCTTTACTTATCGACCGAGGGAAGCGGTGTTTGCGTAGAGTTGTCAGTGCTAACAGACAAGCAACATTTCGTTAAATAACAGCAGAAACGAATCCATTAGGACAGTGCGGCGAAATTTGGCGTTAATGGGCAATGGCAGCAGACGGCCGATGCGGATTTCCTTGTTACTAGCACGGCATCGCCTGCAGCAACTCTCCTGACCTCGTGACCATATCGGTTGGACCCTAGGCGACTGAAACACCGTGGCCTGGTCGGATGAGTCGCAGAGCTGATGGTAGGTTTAGAGTGCCGTGCAGACCCTACGAAGCTATGGTACCAAGCTGTCTACAAAGCACTCCGCAAGCTGATGGTGGTTACCTAATGATGTGGCCTCTATTTACATGGACCAGCTCCTCTGGTCAAGCTGGACCGATCATGGACTGGAAATTGCTATTTTCGGCTGCCTGGAGACTTCATGTCCCAAACAACCATGGAATGTATACTGACGCTATGAGCTATGTTACGAGGCCAAAACTGAACAACATTCTGTAGCATTAGAGCGAATGTTTTGGCCGCCCTGACCGCCCAATATGAATCCTGTCGAACATTCATGGGACATAATCGAGAGGTCCGCTCGTGCACAAAATCCTGCCCTGGCAACGCGTTTACAGTTATGGACGTCTGTACAGGTAGCATGGGCTGGTATTTCAACAGCAAACTTCCAACGACTTGTTCAGTCCATGCCACGTAAAGATGCCGGGGAAACGATATTAGGAGATATCCCACGACTTTTGTCACCTCAGTGTACGATGAACCTGAGTATTACAACTTACTGTACATTCTAATGAAAAGATAAATTTTTATAACGATGACAAAAGAAGAATTAGATACAGTCACTAACATTTTGACCAGCATTCACCCTGAATTAGTTTCAATGTTCTTGAACTGCAGTGATATATATTGTTTCACAATATACAGAAAGCCAACTCCATGTAATGTGATCGTAAGTGATCTTGTCACCCACGTAAGCCGAAAAAAAAAAGAGTTTTTCCCTCTGTAATTCATAATTGCTGAAATTCCCCTTTGAATCCATTGAAATCCAGGGAGAGCAAGACACATTTTAAGCAAATTTTCCCCACCAATCATTTAACACTAATAAAGTTGAAACGTTATTTTATAAATTACGACAGTGCAATTCCACTCCTGCAACTCATAGCAGAAAATCTATTAAATTAACTCATATGGGAAGTATTTCGAACAGAAGAAACAGATTATTTAAACATACTTAAGTGGCCATTGCTTTGCCGGCCGGGATGGCCGTGCGGTTCTAGGCGCTACAGTCTGGAACCGAGCGACCGCTACGGTCGCAGGTTCGAATCCTGCCTCGGGCATAGATGTGTGTGATGTCCTTAGGTTAGTTAGGTTTAACTAGTTCTGAGTTCTAGGGGACTAATGACCTCAGCAGTTGAGTCCCATACTGCTCAGAGCCATTTGAACCATTTTTTTTTCTAGGCGACTGATGAGCTCAGAAGTTAAGTCGCATAGTGGTCAGAGCCATTTGAACCATTTGGCCATTGCTTTCGCTACTAACGATCTACTACAAACTAAACTGAGACATACGATTTGCAAGTGCATAATAGGTATTAAATTCAGGTGCATCTAAAATATCGTGCCAAGATGTTGGCCACACAGGAAGAAATAGTTCAAGGAACATACAGTAGGTACTTTTCGCAACAAATCACTGTTAGATCAACATTTGACGCAGAATAAGCACTCACAAGGATCCACCGACAATATCTTGAGAATTCTTCACAAGCACCTAAGGGATTTATACGTATTTTATAAAGAAATTACTGTCACTGTTGAATGAACAGCTTGTTTTTAGGGAAAGGTACGTTTTCAACTTTTTAATGGTTTAATTTAAGGCTTCTGTGTTCTTCTCATTATAATTATATATTAAAGAAATGAAGAGCTTCATTCATTATCACTTAAAATTGGTACAAATAATACTAGTTAAGAAGAATATGTCTCTATATATTATCGTACCGTTGTTACATGTAAGGGTGGTTGTAATGTTATGTGAGTCACACTCCCTTTTTCTTAACAAATTTGTGACTAATTTCATTCTGTAGAGCTCAGTAATGTATGTAAATACCGTAAAAAAGTACTTGACGTGAAGCGCAGCTCAGCTGGACAGCAAGAAACTCTTTAGCGCATCAATCCCCGAAAGATAGTAGTTGTGAACCTTAACCTTTGAGTATGGACTCAAAAAAAAAAAAAAAAAAAAAGAAAAAGACAATTGAGTTATTGAAAAAAGAGGACTGTTAATCTGTATCTTGTGGATTGGATTGGATTGTTTGGGGAAGAGACCAAACAGCGAGGTCATCGGTCTCATCGTATTAAGGAAGGACGGGGAAGGAAGTCGGCGGTGCGGTTTCTAAGGAACCATCCCGACATTTGCCTGGAGCGATTTAGGGAAATCTCGGATTGAACCGTCGTCCTCCGAATGCGAGTCCAGTGTGCTAACCACTGCGCCACCTAGCTCGGTTATCTTGTGGAAAAGGAGCGTGTTGCTAGACCGTCGGTCAGAATTTACTTTTACATTTAATGAAAATTGCTACTTCAGTGATAAAACCAAGTAAAGTATGTGTAAGAGTTGTCAAACACTTATGTACACAAATTTTCTGGAAGTTAAGAATAGAAATATCTTGTATTTGGAAAAGGAAGTGAACTTCATTGCCGTCGTTGGCTATCAATCGACAGAATTGTAAACGTACAAAGTTCACTAAAGTTCAGGAAAGGAAATGCATTCTCTATAGTTTTCATTCAATACCTAAAAAAATCTCACCATTTAATTGCAGTAATTGGATTATTTTCTTGTATAATACTATGGTGCCGAACTCTGCTGACCAATTTTGATGCAACAGGACGTGTAGTTTGAACGAAGTTTGTGTGCCAAGCAATCTCCTTTTCTCACTAAAAGCAGATTGCTGTTTGATCTTATTTACTTACAACAGTGGTCCCTTAGGTATGAAAAGCTACGAAAACTTGGACTCAAGGCTATCCGCAATACGGCCACGTAACCAACAGAGTCGTATTTTAGACCTTAAAGAACAATAACTTCATCCAAACTGTAATACGTCACCAACTGGTGCAGAAACTGATCATTGAAGGAGGCAGCAACCTAAATTCAGGTACCAGTTGCAACTTAAAGAAGTCTCAATCAAAAATCAATCTCTCTCTCTCCAGACACATATATAAATATTCATATTATTAAGATAAGTAATTTTATATGGTCACTAAAATTCTCTCTCTTTTAAATAGATATTTTGGGATTTTAGTATTTTCAATGTAAGTACTACGTGCTTCAACAGTTTTCTGTAAAAGACATTAGTTCTCTTACTGATGTAACTGACGCGTATTTTAGATGTACCAAATGTGATTCTTTTATGTACACGGTTTTCTTTCGACAGTGAGCTTGACAACAAATTTGTATTTTTTGGAGTATCTTACTTGCATATTGTTTCACACGGTATTTATTTATAAGACCAATGTACTATTATATTATTGGAAATATTTAGTTAATGCTAAACAATACGTAGATATTTAGGACCAAGTACTTGTTCAAGTTTATAACGAGTTTCAAACAATGGAAAATCCAGTAAGGAACGGCTACGATATCATGAAAAGAATGGGTTGATCCTCACCATGTACTGAAGATGTTGAGTCTCATACAGGCAGAACAAAAACACTGCTAAAAAGTAAGCTTTCTGTCAAAAGACTTTCTTCTGAAGTAGACAAAACAAACACATACACATTCATGCCAACGCAACGTCGTCCAAATGTGTGTGTGTGTGTATGTGAGTTGCTTTCACGAGAATGTGTGTGAATATGTCTAATTCATAGGAAGGCCTTTTTTGCCGGAAAGATTACCGTTTAGCAGTCTTTATAACCAAGTTCTTTGACAGTAGTCTACAATCTATGCTATTGATCCCTTCAGTAGTTCATTGTGACCACTGGAGGCCGAATTGCGGCAGGCAGTATCTGCGATACTATGATCTATGAAAGCTGAAACACGAGATCGAATTCCAAGGTGCAGCACATTGCTCCTAAAGGTGCTTCATATGGGCAGCAGAACATTCACAACAACTACTCCTATAATGAACAAGAATAATACGCTAACGTCATTGTAACATACAAACTGAACCTCCATGCCTTAGAGCAAGTAGAACGCGACACTAAAATTGTACATTCCAAAGGAAAATATATTCATAAATGATTACAAATCACGTAAATTATTGTATCTGTTTTCGCTCTTTAATAGCACAACCAGGTATAACGGTTAAACTGAGACTAATGAACCATCTACCACTAAAATACATCACGGTCCAAAGCCAAAATCCCGTATCGAAGTCTCAAATGGAGCCAAAATAGAATACACATAGTGACTTCATCATGGCGGGTGGATAACTTCGGATCATTGAATGTGTATCGAAAGGTAAATAAAAATGTCAGCTATCAACTCAGTTGGAGTGATGTACCTAGGATGAAGCAACAGCGCACGAGAATGAAGCAAGTTAAACCGTTCCCATGTTTACACAAAAAAAAAATGGTCGGAGTTTATAGAACAAAGTTCCTGCCTCGTTTCCGAACACCTTCCTCGACCTCCCTTTTATATTAAAGCGAAAAATTTCATTCCGGGCCTCACTTTATTCGCCAGCGCCTCGAGATCCAAAAAGTCGTAAAAGTAGGCCTTCATATCGGATGAGGGAGCGTTTGTTTTCCCCGCTTTCACCGCTCCTCAGCGTGGTTTATCGTCGCAGTCTTTAAAGCTACAGCTCGCACTTTTTCAGAAGATTACTTGTTATTCACTCGATCACACTTCAAAGGCTCCGTTTTTTCCTCAAAACGTTGTAGAAAGTATTATACTATTCGTTAAATATGATACTGCTAACTCAGAATTCGCAAAAGCCGTTGTAGAGCCAGGTGTGCTCAAGTACGAGAAAAATTGAAGATTATTGTTGTTATTTAATTAATTAACTCGAAGCTTAATATAAACTTCTTCATTCATGTAGCATAGAAGCTTTCGTCTACATATTCACCAGTCTGCTTTATATACACTGAAGCGCCAAGGAATCTGGTATAGACATGCGTATTCAAATAGACAGATACGCAAACAGGCAGAATACGGCACTGCGGTCAGCTACGCCTGTATAAGACAATAAGTGTCTGGCGCAGTTGTTAGAACGGTTACTGTTGCTACAATGGCAGGTTATCAAGATTCAAGTGTGTTTGGACGTGGTATAGTCGACTCACAAGCGATGGGGCACAGCATCTTTGAGTTAGATCAAGAGAATCATTCAACGTGACAGAAGTGCAACCGTTCCGCAAATTGCTGAAGATTTCACTGATGGTCCATTAACTAATATGAGCGTGCGGACCATTCATCGGAACATCATCGGAATGGGCTTTCGGAGGCGAAAGCCCACTCGGGTACCTTGATGACTGCACGATACAGAACTTTAAGCCTCGCCTGGGGCCGTCAATACCGACATTCGACTGTTGATGACTGGAAACATGTCGCCAGGTCGGACGAGTCCCGTTTCAAATTGTATCGAGCGGATGGACGTGTACGGGTACGGATACAACCTTAAATCCATGGACTCTGCAACTCTGCGGATTTATAAAGAGCACTGCAAGACTCGCGGTGTCTATTCTCTCCAGCACTACTTCAGACTTTATTCGAGTCCATGGCACGTCGTGTTTCGGCACTTCTTTGTGCGCTCGCGGGGACTTTACACGATATTAGGCAGGTATACCAGTTTCTTTGGATCTTCAGTGTAGGTACTTAGATTGAGAAATTCTTTAACTAAAATGTAGACTTTCAAGGCCGGAAATGTCATGTCCATTATGATTATCCGGGCTGTTATGCCGTGGTCGGTTGATGAATTTTGTCTCAATTCCCAATGTTTCGTCCCCGTCTGCGGGAGACATCTTCAAGGGGGTCTGTAGCTCGATGGAAGCGAGCCAGCGGGTGTGTTGGACCTTCCATCGAGCTACAGACCCCCTTGTAGATGTCTCCCGCAGATGGGGACGAAACGTTGGGAATTGAGACAAAATTCATCAACCGACCACGGCATAACAACCCGGATAATCATAATGGACATGAAATTCTTTAACAGCAGTTTTCATCAGTTACTTACGTTGTCAAAGGATTAGATCCACCAGCTATACAGATGTAACTATAGTACATTTTAATGGCTTTTATTTTTACAAATCCCATCTAAATGTGGACTACAGCTACTTTTTTTCCAAGTAATTGACGTATTTATATCAGACACTAAAACTGAGCGAACTGAACAACAACTCACCAATTTTGTTAACAAATACCTCAGAGTTCCTTTCCAGGTTGTTAGACAGTACTGCCTTCCCCTACAACATTTCCTAAGTGTTCTTTCAAATTTAAGTTGTTCCTGGTTGTAATTCCTAGGTATTTATTTGAATTTACGGGCTTTAGATTTGACTGATTTATCGTATAATAGAAGTTCGACGGATTCATTATAACACTCATGTGGTTGACCTAACATTTTTCACTATCAAGGGTTAACTTCCTATTTTCGCACCAGACAGATACCGTTTCTAAATCGTTTTGCAATTTGTTTTCATCTTCAGACGACGTCTTCACTAGACAATGTACGTCAGCATCATTTGCAAACAACCTAACACGGCTGCTCACTTTGTCTAGTAACCATGTATAGATATACATAGGAAACAGCAGAAGGCCTACAACACTAACTTTGGGAACGGCAGAAATCACTTCTGTTTTCAAGTGGTTCAAATGGCTTTAAGCACTATGTGACTTAACATCTGAAGTCATCAGTCCCCAAGACTGAAAACTACTTAAACCTAACTAACCTAGGTAGGATTCGAACCTGCGACCTTAGCAGCAGCGCGGTTCTGGACTGAAGCGCCTAGAACCGCTCGGCCACAGCGGCCGGCACTTTTGTTTTCCTCGATGTCTATACGCCAGTTACTACGAACTATGATCTGACAGGAAATAAAGAAACCAGTCATAACTAACACGATACTCAATAAGCGCGAAATTTACCTACAAGTCGCTTGTGTGGTATAGTGTCAAAAGCCTTCTGGAAATTTGAAAGTATGCCGGCCGCTGGTGGCCGAGCGGTTCTGGCGCTACAGTCTGGTACCGCGAGACCGCTACGGTCGCAGGTTCGAATCCTGCCTCGGGCATGGATGTGTGTGATGTCCTTAGGTTAGTTAGGTTTAAGTAGTTCTAAGTTCCAGGGGACTAACGACCTCAGTAGTTGTCCCATAGTGCTCAGAGCCATTTAAAAGTATGGTATCAATCTGAAATCGCTTCCCAGTAGCACTCAACACTTGGTGTGAGTAAAGAGCTACTTGTGTTTCACAAGAACGATGTTTTCTAAATCCGTGTTAACTGTGTGTCAATAGACGGTTCTCTTTGGGGTAATGTTAGAACATAATATATGTTCAAAATCCTCCTGCACATCGACGTTAATGATATGGGACTGTAATTTAGTGGATTACTCCTACTATCATGAATATTGATGTGGCCTGTGCAACTTTCCAGTCTTTGGGTACGGATCTTTCTTCAAGGGAACGATTGTATATGATTGTTAAGTATGGAGCTATTGTATCAGCATACCATGTAAGGAACTAAATGGTGTACAGTCTGGAACAGAAGGCTTGCTTTTTAGTTGCTTCCCTCCTCTGAGCATATCTTCTTCGATGTGACTGATATTGCCATCTACTCTTGAGTCGACTTCTGGAATATTTATTTCGTCTTTTTGGTGAACGAATTTCGGAAGGCTGTGTTTAGTAGCTGTGCTTTGGCAGCACTGTCGTCTATAATATTTCTATTGCTATTACGCATCGTTGGTATTGACTGTGCCTTGCCGCTAACTCTGATTCTGGTCATGGGTCCGTCCTTGCAGTTTGTCTTTTTTATTAATGTTCACCCTGCACACAAATGTTAAAACTATTAAAATATAAAAGTGAATGAAAGTTCAACAGTCCGGAGTAGCTGTTTTTATATTAGTCGATTAGACACTCACACAACCGGTTTCACAAATTCTAAGTTGCATCTTCTGGTGTATTTAATGCTGTGTCATGTGGTATAGGAAGCTATTACAGAAGGCTGCAGCGTAACAGTTGGTGTGGCTACGCAATTTCCAATATTCTCCTGGATAACATTTGCGAATGGTGTCGTGCGTTGCTTGATATGTGGCCACAGGAATATACACTAAAGAGCGAAAGAAACTGGTACACCTGCCGAATATCGTGTAGGGCCCGGCGAGCTCGCAGAAGTGCGCAACTCGACGTGGCAAGGACTCGACTAATTTCTGGACTACTGCTGGAGGGAACTGACACCATGACTCCTGCAGGATTCTCTATAAATCCGTAAGAATACGAGGGGTTGGAAATCTTTTCTGAACAGTACTTTGCAAGGCATCCCAGATATGCCCAATAATGTTCATGACTGAGGAGTGGTCAGCAGAATAGTTTAAATTCAGAAGAGTTTCCTGAAGCCACACTGTAGCAATTCCGGATGCGTTGGATGTCGAATTGTCCTGCTGGAACTGTCCAAGTCCGTCAGAACGCACAATGATCATGGATGGATGCAGATGATCAGACACGATGCTTACGTACGTGTCACCTGTCAGAGCCGTATCTAGAAGAATCAGGGGTCACATATCACTGCAACTGTACACGCCCCACACCATTAAAGGCTGTCCACCAGCTTGAAAATTCCCCTGTTAACATGCAGAGTCCATGGATTCATGAGGTTGTATCCGTAACCTTACACGTTGAAACGAGACTCGTCCGACCAGACATCATGTTTCCAGTCATTAACAGTCCAATGTCGGTGTTGACGAGCTCAGGCGAGGCGTTTTGTGTCGTGCAGTCATGAAGAGTACACGAGTGGGCCCTCAGCTCTGAAAGCCCACATCGATAATGTTTCGTTGAATGCTTCGCTCAGTGACACTTCTTGATGGCCCAACAATGAAATCAGCAGCAGTTTGCGGAAGGGTTGCACTTCTGTCACGTTGAACGATTCTCTTCAGTCGTCGTTGGCCCCGTTCTTGGAGGATCTTTTTCCGGCCTCATTGATGTCAGAGATTTCATGTTTCACCGGATTCCTGATATTCACGGTAGAGTCATCAAATGTCCGTACGTGAGACTCCTCACTTCATCTCTACCTCGGAGATGCTGTGTCCCATAGCTCGTGCGCCGATTGTAACACCACGTCCAAACTCACTTAAATCTTGACAATGTGCCATTGTAGCAGCAGTAACCGATGTAACAACTGCGCCGGATTCTTGGCGTCTTTTGAAGGTGTTGCCGACCGCAGCGTCGTATTTTGCCCGTTTACATACCTCAGTATTTGAATACGCAAGCCTATACCAGATTCTTTGGCGCTTCGGTATATTTTAAACCACAAAATTGTGACAGTTTATTATTTTAACAAAGACTGGGCATTCATCATTAATGATGGTTTTACTAATTGATGAAAGCTGAGAACTTTGCGTACTTTGCGGCATTCTGCAATGGCTCACTGTACCACATGTCAAAGTATTATATACAGCAGAAGACGCTGCTTAAAAGTTGTGAAAATCTATTGTGTGAGTCTCTAATCGTCTTTAAATAATACAGCTTCTGCTAACTATTGGATTTTGCATTCTGTTTTATATTTTAACAGTCTTGACACCTGTATGCAAGCATCTGTATCTTACTGCATGAATTGGTCAGTCTGTTTTGTTTAGCTATTTTACCTGTGTCTTTCCTAGTTCTAAAAGTATCTTCAAGTCACTCTCCGTATAATTTTAGTATCTAACTGAGGTGAAAATGCCATCTGTTCGTCAACAATGTTCATAACGGCGTACTAATTCAGGGAGGGGTGGCTGTGTCTCTGGATTATTTCTGCCTCAATTAAATGTTCCTACGATAATGATGAAATGCATTACGCTCGCACGGTAATTTCGTTATTCCACTGAATAGAGAATTTCGTTACAGACGATAACTCGATTGTGTTTTGCTTTAGCCATCACTCACGGTCCTGTTTATCTTATTTCCGTAGTATATCTAATTTCACAATGCTGATTGACTGTCAAAAGGTCGAAAGGTACTACCACGAATTTATTTCAACTATCGAAATTTCATTTGTCCATAAATGTCATTGTTCTGCGTATGCTACGTAAGGTTAGTCCGGTGTATGAGCATAGCGCAACTGCTAGTTGAAATGTATTGTACATTATTACTTTTCTGCTAATAAGGTTATAATGAGGCGGAAAATTGTTCTTGTTCCACGTAGGAGTAACTGCCCGTTTCAGGTGTTGTCGAGTATTGAGCTGTTGAGGCAGACTCCAGGAAAAGTTTCACGCTGTCATAATTGTCATCAGCCATTCGTTTTTAATAAAACGAACGCGAAATACTTGGTGCTGTTATCCCTAGGAGTTTCTGTTGGGCCTTGTTGACTAATCGTTTCTTTAGCAGTTAACAACGTGACTTCCGTTGTGCACAGTTGCATAATGTTTGATACTAAGACTTAAAGCGTGATGATAATATTTTCTCAGCGATCAGGAGGGCGTATTTTCTTGCACGCGGTTGTGTAAAGCATAATACCATGAATTAAATCTTCATGATGAACAACGTCTTCCACAGACAGGATTGTGTATCATGCTGAGTTTCACTGATAGATTCAAAGAGCTGAAATCAGTTACCTTAGCAGATATACACCGAAGTGCCAAAGAAACTGGTACAAACATGCGTATTCAAATACAAGGATATGTAAACAGTCAGAATACGGCGCTGCGGTCGGCAACGCCTAAGACAACAGGTGTATGGAGCAGTTGTTACATCGGCTACTGCTACTACGAAGGCAGGTTATCAATATTTAACTGAGTCTGAACGCGATGTTACAGTTGGCGCACCAGCGATAAGACACAGTATCTCCGAGGTGGCGCCGAAGTCGGATTTTCCCGTACGACCATTTCACGAGTGTACCGTGAATATGATGAATCCGGCGAAACATCAAATCTCCACATCGCTGCGGCCAGAAAAAGATCCTGCAAGAACGGGACCGACGATGACTGAAGAGAATCGTTCAACGTGACACAACTGCAACTCTTCCGAAAATTGCTGCAGATGTCAATGCTGGGCCATCCACAAGCGTCAGCGTGCGATCCATTCAACGAAATATCATCGATATGGGCTTTCGGAGCCGAAGGCCCACTCATGTACGCTTGATGACAATTGGACACGAAGCCTTACGCCTCGCCTGGGCCTGTCAACACCGACATTGGACTGTTGATGACTGAAAATGTGTTACAAATTGTATCGAGCGGATGGACGTGTACGGTTATGGAGACGAACTCATGAATCTACTTGTCTAGTGTACTGTTCAAGCTGACGGAGGCGCTGTAATGGTGTGGGCGTGTGCAGTTGGATCCCTGATACGTCTAGATTCTGACAAGTGATACGTACGTAAACATCCTCTCTGACCACCTGCCTCCATTCATGTCTATTGTGCATTCCGACAGACTTGGGCATTTCCAGCGGGACAATGCGACATCCCACACGTCCAGAATTGCTGCAGAGTGGCTAAAGGACGACTGTTCAGAGTTCAAACGCTTCCAATTGCCACCGAACTCCCCGGTCATGAAAATTATTGAGCATATCTGGAATGCAACGTGCTGTTCAGAAGAGGTCTCCAGCCTCTTGCACTCTTGCAGATTTATGGACAGCCGTGCAGGAATCCCCTCCAGCACTACTTCAGAAATTAGTCGACTGCATGCCACGTCATGTTGCGGCACTTCTGTATTCATGCGATGATCCTACACGATATTAGGCAGGTGTACCGCTTTTTTTTTTTTTTTTTTTTTCTATGTGGCTCTCACCGTGTAACCTTATGTAACATTAATTTTTAGGTTTGCGCATTTGGGGGGAGGGGCGCTGATTTCGCAACTGTTGTTGAGTTAATGCAAAACAGTTCCTGTTGCTCAATTATCTCTTTATTAAATCCACATGACCAGTGTCGACCTTAATATTTGGCCTTCATCAAGCTTATCAGAAAATTGTACTATAGTGATGCAATGTAATATGACCATTTGACATTGCATTAATTTTGCCAAAACTCCATGTGAGGTTCCCGAAACAGTAAGACTGAATTGTCTTCTTGAGTTTAAATGGAAACGAGCACGGTGCCGGTACAATCTCTCGAGCAACTACAATTGACAAGTAAGGAGGGTCACGATTAGTTGAGATGAGCCTGTGAACTTTCCGCTTGTTTAATGTCATCTTCCAACAGAATCTGAGTGCATCACACAAGCTATCAAACAATACGGCACTCCTTGGGATACACACGGTGGAGAACGAACGACGAGATATGATGATACAGGACTATGCAACTGAGCGCTAACTTCAAAAGGAGACGCAGCTGTGTTCGCGCGTTTTGTTGTAATGGGAAAAGCATTCTCGACTAGAGTGTCTGTGAACGGGAAAACGGAGCTCTAAACCGTTTACGAGAAATTCCGGTCCCAAAACCTTAGGTGTACTCCCATACTTTGTGTAGTCGTTGGTACTAAAGCAGACTGCAGCAGAGCGAGTAAGCGCCTAGTTTCATAAGCGTTAGGTCTCCGGATCAAATCCCACTGCCGGCATTGCTTTTATTATTCGTTGCCACGTAAGCTTCTCTACATCTACATCGTACTCTCCAAGCCACCTAACGCTGTGTGGCGGAAAGCTCTCCTGGTAACCCCAACTGATGCCCCCTTCCCTCTTTCATTCGCCAATGGTGTGTGGGAAGAATGAGTGTCGGTAAGCCTCTCTCTTAGCTCTCTTTGCTTCGTCCCTCATGCGCTATTTGCTGCCGAGGTAACAGAATTCCCGACTTCACCTACGTTGTGAATCCCAATCCTGGTGTCACGTTTGTCGGTTTTATCATTTTTGCTACTTCTCACTGCTTTCATCTCTTTCAGATTTACTGTCATTCAGTATTCTGTACTCATTAGACTGTTCATTCCATTCAACATCCTATAATAATTTTTCGCTTTCACTGAGGATAGCAATGCCATCGCAGAATCTATCATTGATATCCTTTCACCACGATTTTAACCCCACTCTTGACACTTCCTTTCTTTCCTTCATTATTCCTTCGATGTATTGGTTGGACAGTAGCGGCGAAAGTCTGCGTTCCTGACTTACACCGTTTTTAGCCGGGGCACTTCGCTCTTCGTCTTCCAATCCTATTGTTCCATCTTGGTCCTTGCACATATTGCCGTTCTAGGCACTTCAGTCCGGAACCGCGCTGCTGCCACGGTAGCAGGTTCGAATCCTGCTTCGGGCATGGATGTGTCTGATGTCCTTAGTTAGGTTTAAGTAGTTCTAAGTCTAGGGGACTGATGACCTCAGACGTTAAGTCCCATAGTGCTTAGAGCCATTTGAATCATTTTGAACACATCTTTCCCTTCTGCTCACTTCTATTTTAGTAACAAATCTTGCATCACTTTACACTGTCCCACGCTTTATTCTAGATCAGCGTTCAGCAATTTGCAGACCCCGGTTCAAAGTCCGAACCGGGGCAAGTTAAAAACTGGCTCACCAAAAATATTTTGAAACTATAAATTACGTACCCATATTATTTAAAAAAATATTTTTCTCTAGATAACAATTCGTTTGAGCGCAACATCTGCAACTTTTTTTAGTAGTGTAAAATTAAATGTGGAATAATTATAATTCGTGAAGGTTACTTATAGGCAGATTACATCATTGCTATGCTGTACAGCGCAGGAATAGAAGAGTAGGGTCGGAAGGGTGGTCAGCCGGCGCAACGTCTTTTGCCGATCCCCGTAAAGATTCTGTACACACCAATGCAACACAAGATTTTATTTAATGAACAAGGAAATTTTATAAATCTGTTCAAGACTCTGGCAACCTCTGAAAGCTCTGTTAAATCGGAGAAGGGATATTCATTTAAACACCATTTCTTGTGCTCGTAACTCTAACGATAGCTTAAAGCCTTTCAATGAAATTCCAGGCGAGTTCACCCGGAGGCGGAGAACTTTAACGACGAAATGCCTCCTTTGCGGTGCGGCTGCTTTGTGGTGCGGCAGCATACACTTTGACACGGAAGTACTGTAGCTGCTTTTGCGGTGCGTCGGTAGGAATGGATCTAAAAACAGTACACAAATTTTATCGCCGTTTCGTCAGTTGAAATCTCGTACCGACCGTTCCGTTGTTATCGAGGCTTACAACGCTTCTGTTACTCTGACATTGATCCTAAAACGCGTAAAGTTAATAGTAAAAATAGGAAATTTTTGACAGTGAACTAAGCAATATTGTTTTACTCTGCCTGACAGGGCTGGAGATGTTCCACGTTGCCTCATATGCTACAGCACTGTCACTTTTCATAAAAGTGCCAATTGAAAGCGTCACAACGAAATAACTCATCAGCAGTTTCATAAATATTTTCCTCTGGGTAGTGAAGTTCATCAAGGAAAACTACAGGCATATCTAGCTTCCCACAAAAAAGCAAGGCCTTCCTAGCAGAAGCAGCGATGTGTTTATGTTGGACGCTTAATAAACACCAGACTCCATTTTCATTGAGATAGCAAAAAATAGTCATGGCCCTTTCTGTAGAGATAGAGAGAGAGAGAGAGAGAGAGAGGGAGAGAGAGAGAGAGAGAGACAGAGACAGAGAGAGAGAGAGAGAGACAGAGACAGAGAGAGAGAGAGAGAGAGACAGGGAGGATGCTGTTGCCACAGTTCAAGGTATTCCATTGTCGGCAACAGCTAATAAAAGATGAAGTGAAATTTTGGTTGCTGACAATAAAATTAGTTTACTAGATCTTTCGCAGAAGGCGCTTTGCTAAGTCATTGAACCAGATGAATCATGCCACATTGTTAATGAAACCAAATGTCTATTTTCGTGCGATTTGAAACGCAAGACTTCTGGAGAAGATACATTCAAGACTTTCGATGATTTCATGAGAAAATCAAACACTAATTACGATTAAAAGGTGTCTCTTTGAACTGTCGGGGCCCCATGCGAAGATCGGCAAAGGATTCAAGCATAAGAATGCTGGGTTACTACCTTATCAGTATTCAATTCACTAGGCAGCTCTTTGTAGAAAACTTAGTGTGACTCTGAAAGAAGTAATGAAGTTCATTAGTTTTATAACGTTTCGTTCTGCTCTTCCGCACAGACCGTTCAATAGAGTTTCTTTGGGAGTGTGAATTGGAGCGTTCTGAGTTACTGCAGTACAGCAGTAATCATTGTCTAAGTAAAGGTCAAGTGACTGAACGCTTTTGCAAATAAAAGAAGTAACATACTTCTTAGAAACCATTTGTATATCCTAGCAAACGAACGCTGTTCGCTAGTTGTGGCTTTCTTGAAAGACATTCTGGTACTTTTAAATGTTTTCAATACCCACCTACAGGGAAAGGGGAGATTACTGTCTGATCTGATACGAAGTGTGTCTTCTTTTCGTCGCAAGCTGGATATTTGAGAAAGATGTTGCAAACGAGTACTTTTTCGCGTGCTAACGATTTTTCAATGCAAAAACAATTCTGAATCAAACATTTTAATACTCTCAGATTTTATGTCAGATCTTAAGAAAGAATTTGCAGCAAGATTCCGAGACTATCCAGCGATAGAGAACTGTTGCGATTCTTAAAATCTCCTTTCGAAGTCTCACCAGCGGCATAATCGATGGATGTGGCTGCAAAGTTGTTCTGCCGTTCAAAGCTATACTCTAAACGGAGATAAGAAACTTGCAGGAAGACATCGACTTGTAAACGTATAAAACTGCGTCCGCTGAAGAGTTTTGGAGTGAACACGTCCCAGAAAAGCATAAACCTTGCAAAAAGTTTATGATGTACCTGCTGTTGGGCTCCATCTATGAAATTTCATTTTCTGAAATGAATATTTTGTGGAACAAGTATAGTTCAAGATTAACGGCCACCATCCTTGAAGATATTTATTCGCATAAGCTGCTCCCCACGTGAACCTAACTCTAAGAAATTGGCTCAATACAGCAAATGTAATTTCTCCCTTTGATTCATAATAAAAAATACGCCTATCTATTGTATTTCGCATTTTGTGAGTGAAAATTAAAATAAATAAATACTACTGAATATGCGTTTTTCTGAATTTTTCAATACACATATCCATATGTAATGTAGTTCATATCTTTTGAGAGTGAAGATTAAAACAAAAAAAATAGTAGATCACTTGAAATTTATCTTGTGGACCTCAGTAAAAAATATTACAAGTATCTGGACTCCATCTAACATTACTTGTCGCCCCTGTTCTAGATCACTAAACCTTAGGAGTGTATATTGATTTTCATTCCGTCTTGCTTGTGATGTCAGGAGCAAAGTCAGAATTGCCTCTCTGGTACTTTACCTTTCCTAAGGCCAGACAGAATATTGTCCAGCAAAGCTTCAATGTTCCTTTTATTCCTATTTATATTATTCTTGTGAGTAGCTTGAACGCATGAGATGTTCTGGCCTTATTACATTGGATATTACGTAGATGATAATTTTGCAATAGAGTCATAGTACGTTACCGGTCTCCAAGATTCTACATACCATCTTGAATAGTCATCAGGTTGCGACTGTCCGAAATGATTTTAGGAATCACCCGTCCCTTCTGCCTTATTTGAACCTAACTCCTTCAAAGGTGCCGGCCGGTGCAGCCGAGCGGTTCTAGGCGCTTCAGTCTGGATCCGCGCCACCGCTACGGTCAGAGCCATTTGAACCTTTTGAATCTTACAAAGGTCTTTTAAATTCTGACTCCAATATTGAAGGCCCGATCTCTTCCCTATCGACTCTTGTTTCTTCTTATGTCACGTTATCAGACAAGTCTTCCCCCACACAGAGGGCTTCAATGTACCCTTTCCTCGTATCCACAATCTCCTCTGCATTTAACAGTGAAATTCCCAAGGCACTCTTAATTTTCTCGCTTTTAATTTTACGAAAGGTTGTTTTGTCTTTTCTGTATGTTCAGTCAGTCCTTCCGACAGTCATTTCTTTTTCGATTTCTTCACATTTTAGTGTATCAACTTCAACTTAGCTTCTATTCGCTTTCTGTTTGTTCCATTCCTGATTGACCTGTATTTCTGCTTTCTTGTATTTTCCGGAAGGTTTATACACTTCCTCCTCTCGTTGATAAACGGATTTCTTCTACTACCCAAGCTTTATTCGTTGTTACCTCCGTGATACATATGTTTGTCTGGTGTAACATCTGTTTTTACCCCATTTAGAGATGTCCACCCCTCTAAAGCTGAAATGTGTACTGTAGTATTTCTTATCACAGTGTCTACGTTGTCAGCGCACTACACTTGCGTTTCATCATTCCCCAGTACTTCAGTATCCAACTTCCTTCCACACTGGTTCTTCCTGACCAGTCTCTAAAACTTCAGTCTCCTCTTCATCACTCCTAAATTGTGATGTGAATCTATATCTGCTTGTGGATATGTCTTAGAATCCAGTATCTGATTACGGAAGCTCCGCCTGACTATGACACAATCTAGCCGGTGTCTCCCATGTCTCCGGGTCTTTCACAACTGTACTTTTCCTGTTCTGATTATTGATCAGCGTATTCGCTATTAGCATCTGAAATTTATTGCGGAACTCAATTAGTGTTTCATCTGTCTTCTTCTTACTGCCAAGCAGTTATTCTCCCATAACCCGTTCTTCTATCGCTTCTCCTACAACCGCGTTCCCATTCACCATGAGTATTATATTTTGAACTCCGTTCATATGCCGAATTACCCTTTCTGAGTCCTCATATACTTTCCATATCACTCCAGCTTCTGCATACTACTTTACCATCTATACCTGAACTATCACCGTCGGCATTGAATTTCTGTCGATTCTGATGAGAACAGTCCTGTCACTTAAATGTTCACAGTAGCTCAATCTTCACTCTCGTTTCCTATTCATAATGAATGTTACTCCTGTTACACAATTTTTTGCTTGTGTGGGTATTACCCTACATTCGGGAATCCTATCGTATTTCTGTTTCACTGGCACCCACTACCTTTAGACTGTGCCTTTACATCTGCCTTTTCAGATTTTCTAGTTTTCCTGCTACATCAAACTCTTGACATTCTGTGCCCCTCCGCGTTGGTTATTCCTCCTTTTTCTCATCGACACTACTGCAAGGTTAACATAACTTGAGCTTCGTCGCGCAAGATCGTTGAAGCTGCACCATTCGAAACACTTCGTGTCGATTATACAGGGGTAAGTAAATTATTATCCGCAAATAAGTTATAAAATTTTATTGTAATGAAATAGGTAACTTACAAGAACATCACTTTTCGACATAGTCTCCTTGCTTTTCAATGCACTTGGCCCATCATTGTACAAGCTTCCTGATGCCCTCATAAAAGAAGGTTCTCGATTGAGCTGCGAACCAGGAATGCACTGCTTCTTTCACTGCTTCGTCCGAGGCAAATCTACGTCCCTTTAATGCCTGTTTGAGTGGACAAACGAAGTGATAGAAACGGCTGGAACGGGACTATATGGAGTATGATCCAGTACATCAAATTTGAGTTTCTGGAGCGTTTCAGCAGTGTGGGCAGCAGTATGCGGACAGGCATTGTCGTGCGACAACACAACACCTTTAGACAGCAATCCTCGGCGTTTGCTTCGAATTGCAGACTTTTGCCTGGCAGTAAGCATCTCACTGTAACGTACACTGTTTATTATTGTGCCCCTTTCCCCATAATGTTCCGTTACTGGACCTTGTGCGTCCCAAAAAACCGTGAGCATCAGTTTTCCTGCGGACGATTGGGTCTTGAACTTTTTCTAGCACGGCGACTTTGGATGTTTCCATTCCATACTCTCCGGCTTGGAATGATGGATCCATGTTTCGTCACCAGCAATGATCCTGTCTAAGAAGTTGCCCCTTTCGTTAACATAACGATCCAAATGTTATTTGCCGATGTCAAAGCGCGTTTGTTTATGCAACTGTGTGAGTTGTTTTGGGACCCATCTTGCACAAACTTCATGAAACCCAAGTCTGTTGTGAATGATTTCGTAGGCAGCACCGTGAGTAATTTGCAGACGATGTTCCACTTCGTCAATAGTTTATCGTCTGCCTAAGGCAATCATTTCTCGTGAACGTTCAATGGTTTCTTCTTTTGTGGCTGTAAACGGTCGTCCGGCTCCATCATCGTGCGTAACACTTGTGCAACCATTTCGGAATTTTTCAGTCCATTCGTAGCTCCTATTCCCGTACTATACCAAATGTCTGAGATGGATTTCGGCCCCTGATACGCCTTCCGACTGCAAAAAACAGATCACTGAACGTTGCTCTTCTTTGGTGCAAATAGACAGCGGAGCAACCCTGATTAACAGCATGGCAGCGATAACGAAACTAACTTAGGAGCTTGAAAATGGCAAAGATATAACAATAAATAAATAAAGCATGCGTCATCAACGTAAAACGACAGTACTACCAAAATAAACCAAAATGTAACTAAATTGTGGATAATAATTGACTTACCCTCGTAATTGCCCGTAAAACTGTGTTTCCAATGTGAGCGAACGACTATTTGTTTAATAGCTATACCCTGTGGTCTAGGGACGATCATCCGACCTTCGCACTCCGGGTGAGAAGGTTCCGCCTGTTCCCGCCTCTATCGGTGCGCTGCGAGAGCTTCCTTGTTTGCCCTCTGTGTCGTGTGAGTCATTGTGGGCGACAAATCGTTGTTGGCCTATCGGCGTCTCGACTTTGTGATTCCATTTTGACGCGGCCTTGACTTGCGCCGTGGTGTCGTCCAAGGCTCTCAGGAACATTCCACGCACAGGTACCATCAGCTTTAGTTTTCCACGCGTCATGTGCAGCCGAGCCCGCCAGAAATTAATGATTGGCTTGTAGATACGATGAAGATCACATCAGAACGTGTTCACGCGGCTTACTTCGATTATGAATCGTATGTGTTTAATGTCAAGTTCGTAGTCCATTTTCCGATTGACAGGCTCCTTTTGCGGCAAGGAGAACAATTCCCTTTTATTCATCGCAATGGCTCGAATAGCATGGTTATTGCGGCAAAGGTTTAGGTAGAATATACTAATGTTAGGGTGTTTAACCTCCCTCCCGAAGTTGACAGTTTCTTGAAGTCCGTCCTGCTTCCGTTTGGAACGGAATATACGGCGGGAACGCTGGTCTGGTCGACATCGTTTGCAAGTTTATAGTGGAGTTCCATCCATGGATATAGTAGTGAAACGGAATATTCCTTCACATTTGCGCAGTGCCGGTACCGCGTACATATAATTTACACAGGACAATAGGGCAACATTTTTATATGAAATCAGAGTGGACACCTCCGTGCCGGCCGCAGTGGCCGAGCGGATCTAGGCCCTACAGTCTGGAAGCACGCGACCGCTACGATCGCAGGTTCGAATCCCGCCTCGGGCATGCATGTGTGTGATGTGCTTAGGTTAGTTAGGTTTAAGTAGTTCTAATTTCTAGGGGACTGATGACCACAGAAGTCCCATAGTGCTCAGAGCCATTTGAACCATTTTTTGACACCTCCGTACAAATTGACCGCGTTGTGTTACGGTTTTCAAACCTTCTAGTAAAGTAAGGTAAAGTAAACTAAAACAATGTAAAAGGCTAACTTCAGTGGGTCTGACTCCCTAAGTGACAGCCATTTTGTCTAACGAAGTGTCTGAAGGGTAAGGCGAGCAATGTGTGATGATCCTAGCGCATTTCCATCGTTAGCCTCGCGTCGGGGCTTGGCCACTGTAGCTCCCACGCAGCCAACAGCTTCACTTCTAAACAAGCGCAGACTGACGCAAGACGGTGATGAATCAGACGAGTCTCTTTCTCCGCTCTGCTGAAAAGATTCCGGTGGAGTGGCCTTCCCCTCCCTGAGTTCAGACCGGATGATAACATGTCGGTTGCTATTCGATATTCGAAAGCGTCCAGCACTCCATCCGACCTGAATTCCGAAACCGGGACAGCCTCTTCGGAATCACATGAGGGTAGACCTGTTCTAGAGGTCCGCACTATATCTACGGACTTGCTGGACATCCCTGAGTCTGTAACGTATGCCCATCCTTCTTCTGCGCCCCGAAATGGGGAAAGCTGCTGATCGAACCCCGATAGGCCCACTTGCACCAGTGGCACAAATGGTCACGGTAAAAGCCGCACCTTCAGTTTCCTATCCCATTGATTCCCAGGAGTCACACTGTCCACCTATACCTGATACTGAATTTCCGCAGGGCCTCCCCCCCTCCAAGTTGCCCCATGCTGCAGACGCCTTCCCACACAGCGCCACAAACCAACAAACAACAAATTAAATTGGAGCGTGCGGCATCGCGAAAAAAGGAGAAACAGAAAGAGGGTCGTACCGCTTTATTTCCAGATTCATCCGTTAACCGTGCCGTGGACTGTTAACTATCATTTGCAAGCAATTAACTGCATAGATTTTGTAAGCGATAGATGCAGCCCTATACCTTTCTCACCTTGAATATGGGCAGAATTAGTTCGAAGCTTAGACTTGCGGCGCTGCGGCAATTTACGGTTCAGGTGAAGACATGATATTTTTACAAGAAGTGTTGTTTGAAAATTTTTCTATTCCCAGCTGATCTACTTCCTTTAATGGGGCTCCTGAACTATCTACTGGCACTGCGTTAGTTTGCAATCCCACAGATTAATTTCGAATTTCTTGATGACGGACGAGGAATAGACTGCATTTTTTGTCACCTTAGTATAATTTTTCTTCATGCCCCTTGAGCATTTGGTCGTTCCACAGATCGAGCGCTTTTGTATAAAGAGGATATAGGTTTTTTATTTCGTAAAACACCGCAGAATTGTGTTTTGTGTCATGTGGATCGGACTACTAATTTTAATTTCACTAAGGAACTAGACGATTTGGTGAGTTCTTCGAAGATACGAGATGCGTGGATCTGTCAATATCCTCCTCTCGTCAAGACGCTCATTTCACAGCTACTTCCAGCAGCCGACTATATCGCGTTTATCTTTCTAACTCTGTATGTGAACAGCTGTTAGAGACAGACATGGTACGCGCTTATTTCACTCAATTAAGTGGCTGAAAGATAACCGGAGAAACCTTCTCGATACAAGCGTACACGGATGATGTTAAACTGTTGCTACGTCATATCGATGATGTATCCTTGCTCAAGGACGTATTAGATTCCTTTTGTTCTCTCTCTGCGCCCCGCATTAATGAACAGAAATGTATTCTACTACCATTGCAGGGTTTTCAGTACGTTGTCCTTCCTTGGGCAACGGCTGTTGCTCGCCACAAATCGTTGGGAATTACCGTGAATCGCTGTCCGATGACAATGGCTGCTCTCAGTTGGCGAGAGGTGACGAATCGAATTCAAGGGGCAATTCGTGACCCCAAACGCCATTCCCATAGTCTTCTTAAGAAAGTGCGGATCTCAGGTTCCTATATTTTCAGCAAAGGGTAATAAGTTCTACAAGTATTCTCGCTCTCTGCGATAGTGAGGCGCAAATTTATGCAAATGACAGGTCTTTTCCTTTGGAGAAGTCATATTTTTAGTCTTCGGCATGACGTGGTTGCAAGGCCTCGCCCCGTTGGATGGTTGGGACTTCTCAACATCAAGGTGAAGTCTTCAGTACTCTTTATACGGCGTACCGTTTTAACGTCTGATCGAGCAACTCAACTGCATCTCGCTTATTTGCGAGTCCTCGACTGGCCAGTCTGACTCCGCCTGCCGATGTTGGAAGGATCAACTCTAAATTGCGGCATTTACGTGAATTTTATATTATAATAACTTTTATGGTAGCTGACATTTTATCAATGAAACATCTTACCACCAGATCGTTGCTTTCTCGTTGGGGAGAAAAATCACCCCTCTTCCAAGCTGAAATGGCCGCGTCTAGGGGAGCCTGGAAAACAGTGTGGTTTCTTGTTAGCCTTCCTATCTTGCCGATGGAAGTCACCTCGTCGCGCTATAGGTCATTCACAATCTGATCCCGATCAATGAACGCCTCCATAGCGTTGGTCTTAATCCGACTGATCAGTGCGACGGACCACACTGGTTTGCATCTTGTGGGCGAGAACAGTGGCACTGGATTCGCTGACAACTGGCTTTCCTTACTCGATCTAAAAATGGTCAAATGTGTGTGAAATCTTATGGGACTCAACTGCTAAGGTCATCAGTCCCTAAGCTTACACACTACTTTACCTAAATTATCCTAAGGACAAACACACACACCCATACCCGAGGGAGGACTCGAACCTCAGCCGTGACCAGCCGCACAGTCCACGACTGCAGCGCCCTAGACAGCCCGGCTAATCCTGCGTGGTTCGGTTGATCTCCTGTGTCCAGACTTCTCCGTTTTTCCTCGGACCAAGACTAATTCGATCGTATGGCTCCTCGGATACTATTCCCGCTATGTAGTCGGGTGTGAGAGCGATCCCGACCCCGCTGTTTTTCGTCAGTATGTGGTGATTACTCTTTGGAAGTGCAGAGGGTTCCATGGTATTGTGTTTTATTTGCTAACAGGTTGCAACTTGGTTTTAATCGTCAAGGAATTGGGTAGCTCTTCTTCTCCCCTCTAGAGCCGTCTCTCATTGTGTTCTTCCCAGGGAAAAAAATTTCTTTCCTTTCGAGTCAAGGAATTGTGGCATTTTTGTCTATCAAGTTTTCTTTTCAGAAATCAAATGACCATGAAAATAATGAAGAAATTTAAGAAGGGGGCGGGGGGAATGGTATCGCGGCTAGGCCTCGATTTTCCTTTTCCACCCGGCCTGAAGCTGACTGTGTCCGTTCATTCCTATGGATAAAAAATAAAAAAGTGATAACGTATGAAAAAAGATTAGCTTCGTAAAGATGTGTATGAGGTGACGGTTCGACTTCCGTTCAAACTTAATTATTAATCTATTTTTTCTCACTGGCCGTAATATGTAATTTCGAGAGGTAATATAATGAAAAAGAAAGAGGGATAGCGAATTTAGTTAGTAATCATAACGTCCTCGCTCAAAATGGTTCAAATGGCTCTGAGCACTGTAGGACTTAACAGCTGAGGTCATCAGTCCCCTAGAACTTAGAACTACTTACAACTAACCTAAGGACATCACACACAACCATGCCCGAGGCAAGATTCGAACCTGCGACCGTAGCCGTCGCGCGGTTCCGGACTGAAGCTCCTAGAACCGCTTGGCCACAGCGGCCGGCAAAACGTTCTCGCTCCCGAGTTCGAAATCCGCCACCGCTTACATTTTGATTAATAATCAGCAATGGCGACTGAATACGTCCGGAATTCTTAACTGACCCTCTTTATGCCAACGGCCTTGTCAAAGATGGCGGAGGAGCGCCCAGGGGTTCAGGGCAATCTCTTGTCCTTGGGTGGGAAACCGCCCCTAAAGACGGAGTAATGACCAATGATCAACGGCATGAGGAAGCAAAAGGCAGTGGAAACCACAGTATTAAAGACACGTAATGTGTAACCACAGAACATGTGGCCTGTCACACAGATATTTAAGATAAGAAATTGTGATGGTGAGCCGCTAAGGGCTGCTCGTTACTTACGCGCTTACAGGCTGCCATTCCGGCAATATAGAGTGTGTTCCACTGTTCCACTCTCGGGTCAGGGCAGAGCAAGATGTAAATCTGTCCTTTATTGCCATTCGCATGAGTTGTAAATCTTCTCTGGTTGGTGCTAGAAGACCCTATCTCGCCGTGTTCTACTGTCTTCCATTGTGCACACATCCACTGCACTGCCGAAACACTTCGTCCCACAAGAGTAGCAGTTTCCCAAATGGATGTATCAAAGTCTCTCATGCGAATAAAGCGCCCTGTTTCAGACACACTGATTTGACGGTATGGTTCACTCGTACGTCTGTAACGTATCCTGCACATCTGCTGAAGTCACACTAATCCATTACCTTCGGTTTATAGCGACAGCTAGAGCCACAGTCACATTTTACCGCTAGTTGGTGTTGCACCTCGATATCGATGTTGACCTTCAACCCTCTGGCAGACATGGTTCAAATGCTAATCATTTGGCAGAACATGCTAAGATGAACGTCTTATTTCTAGTCGTTCAAGGCGTTCTGTTTTCCTGAACAAGAGGGTAGGTATGAAATATGTTAAATTATGTGAAATATGTGTCATGTTCGTACGCGGACGGAGCCATGCGTGAAATACTCTTTCTGAATCCTTGGACCGATTTCAGTTGAAAAACCAGAAAATTGCTATTGCGGCAGGACTGATAAGGAGGAGAGAGAAGGAGTAAAGAGATGGACAGGCAGGGAGGGGAAAAGTGGAGAGGGACACAGAATGGGCAAGCAAGAGATGAACAGAGAGATGTGGAGGGGAACAAAGAGGTAAGAGGAAGAAATGGAAGGAGAGACGGGGGTAAAGGCGATACATGAAGAAAGGAAAGAGCGGCAAATGATCGAGACATCGAGGGGAAGGAGCAAAAGGGCTTAGGGGCGGGAGAGAAGGTAGCGTGGGCAGGAAGAGATGGACAAAAAGAGTGGGGGGGGGGGGTGAAGAGGAGGTCTTCCGAACAGGGAGCTAGTTTATGTTTCGAATGCTATTTTCCTTCTATTAACTGCACTGTACAACAACAGCCTTAATTTAATTTCGTATTCCTTGTTACAAATATGAACTGCATGAATGTCCACAGCTCGTGGTCGTGCGGTAGCGTTCTCGCTTCCCGCGCCCGGGTTCCTGCGTTCGATTCCCGGCGGGGTTAGGGATTTTGTCTGCCTCGTGATGACTGGGTGTTGTGTGATGTCCTTAGGTTAGTTAGGTTTAAGTAGTTCTAGGGGACTGATGACCATAGATGTTAAGTCCCATAGTGCTCAGAGCCATTTGAACCATTCTTGAGGTGCATGAATATAGAGTGTGGACTATGAGTTGATTGTGTGGGTCTCACAGGGAGCGTGCCTGCGATAAATCTCTGCAGTAACACTGTGCTCTGTGCCCTCAGTGGCTCGGATGGATAGAGCATCTGCCATGTAAGCAGTAGATCCCGGGTTCGAGCCCCAGTAGGTGCACACATTTTCAACTGACCCCGTTGGTGTATATCAACGCCTGTCAGCAGCTAATGGCATTGATTTAATACTAATTTCATCTGAGATAAGTGGTCAACATGACTTAGCTCATGGACAAATTCACCAGCGTGAACTAAAATTAAGCACGTCTTCGATGTCTCTCTATTGCTGTTTGTTACTAAACAGAAAAACTACACTCTAAAGAAACTCTTTACGTAAGTTAACGTTTTTGGATTCGGCTGTTGGTTGATAGATCCATATTATCATGAGATACGGCTGGGAATCGTGCGCCGCAGTCAACCGTGTGGGACACACACGGACTGGAAAATCCGACATTGGTACTTACGAGACAGCGATTATAGTCCATGACAGAAAGGCGACGAATAAAGTATGTTCGAGGATGAGACTAGGTTAACGCTACTCGGCAATCACCACATACGCAGTAGTGTGAACACAGTGGGGCACTTAACGGGGCGCGAACTGCGACGCGTCGGGCGTAACGGCCAGGCGTGCGTGTGTGTGTGTGTGTGTGTGTGTGTGTGTGTGTGTGTGTGTGTGTGTGTGTGTGTGCGGCAGCGCCGGTGCGCCGCCTCAGTTGCGCAGTTATGCAAACGGCCGCGGAGGAAAATTTGGCCGCTGCACCGCACGTGGCCGATTATGAGGGCAGTTAGCATGCAAATGCAGGGGCGAGCCTGCGTTTCAGGGTCGATGCCGGCCGCCGGTCTGCAACCTAGCGGCAGGTCACACACTCAGGGGCACTCCTGTCTCACAGGGCGTTCTCAGCTGCACTGGTTGGCGGACGGAATCTTTTGCATCTTTCGCTGGAATTTACAGTGAAAGATGGTGAAAAAACCCTGTGCCGAAAATCAAAAATGGTTCAAATGGCTCTGAGCACTATGGGACTTAACTTCTGTCATCACTCCCCTAGAACTACTTCAACCTAACTAACCTAAGGACATCACACACATCCATGCCCGAGGCAGGATTCGAACCTGCGACCGTAGCGGTCGCGCGGTTCCAAACTGTAGCGCCTAGAACCGCTCGGCTACCATGGCCGGCAGTGCCGAAAATCGACAGCAACCTAAAATCAGGAATGCGCAAAGAACCTGTGTTATGTGGTCGTAAAAATTTAACAAGTCATTACTCCCAATTTACTAGATGCAAAAATCTTTGATGTGTGACACAAACTTATCATTTGTGTAGAAGTTTTATGTGTACGATACCCGAGTGCTACAGCACTCTTTTGGATTTTTTTATTCAATTTGTAATGTCGCTATTTAGTGTAGTAATAATGTAGGACGACTATTTTACTAATAGAGGTTTTCTCAGTACTACAAAAAAGGGGACACCACAGATGTCAATAATTAGCCCTCAGTATCCTCGCCTACTGCAGTTTCAAGAATCGTCGACAAAGTAATGTTCTCAAGAGTGGTTAGTTAGTCAGCCTCTGTAGCCGACCTGTTCTAGGCGCTTCAGCATGGAACCGCGCTACTGCTGCGGTCGCAGGTTGGAATCCTGCCTCTGGCATGGATGTGTGTGATATCCTCAGGTTCTTTATGTATAAGTAGCTCTAAGTCTATGGGACTGATGACTTCCCATAGTGCTCAGAGCCATTTGAAACATTTAGTAGTTGGCCATCTCGACAGTTACGCTATACTTAGTAAATCAAAAAATGCTGTTCCACTGAGACAGCAATATACAGTTTCACTGTCCACATAATAGAGTCTTTGAATAGTAAAATGTCACCAATATAAATTTTCTGTGACTAATCCAAAGCATTGGATTGTGTCAACCATGAAATTATGTTACAGAAATTACATATGCGTGGTTTAAATCATATCTGCAGAGGATGAAGCAAGAAGTTTAGTTATATTGTTTAAGTCATTTAATTAAGTTTACCACTTCATCTAACTGGGATGAAATTACATCTTGGGACACCTTCTGTTCTTGAAGTATGTGAATGACCTCCCTTTTTATCTGAATCTAGAATCTAAACTAACACTGTTTTCTGATGATACAAGCATCATTATTAATCCACTAAAAGAAACTCCAATACAGAATTATACGAATAATGTCTTTGGAAAAGATATTAATAGGTTTCCTGTGACTAGTCTTGCTCGGAATGTTGAAAAAACAAAGTACATCCTATTTTCTGCTGCAAGGTGTACAGTTCCTTCAATAAATATAACACATCATCCAAAGTCAGTAGCCAGGGTGGAGCATACTAAGTTTTTGAGTATACATATAGATGAGAATTTTAATTGGAAAATTCATATTCTGTACCTCGTAAAGGGACTAAGTTCAACAACTTTTACAATAATTGCCAATTTAGGGGATACAGAAATTAGTAAGCTATCATACTTTGCATACGTTCAATCTCTGATGTAATATGGGATAACATTTTGCGGTAACTAAACACTGAGGCAAAAAGTATTCATTTCTCAAAAGAAAGTGTTTAGAATAATGTCTGC
The DNA here is from genome assembly GCF_021461385.2 of Schistocerca piceifrons. NCBI lineage: Eukaryota > Metazoa > Arthropoda > Insecta > Orthoptera > Acrididae > Schistocerca > Schistocerca piceifrons. The sequence continues at coordinate 124,732,975 of NC_060146.1, forward strand.
GGCTCATAGTTGCACATCTTGTATGCATCTGTTTAAAAGGTTATGAATTCTTACAACAGCCTCACAGTACGTTTACTCAGTGATGGAATTTGTTCTCAACAACATAGACCAGTTTGAAAACAACACTGATATTCATGATTATAAGACCAGGAGAATGATATATATACACTATCCTCTATTTAACCTATCTTTGGCAGAGAAAGGAGTAAAATATTCTGTCGTAAAGGTTTTCGATAAATTATAGGATGAAATAAAATGTCTGACAGACATAGTTTCAAAAATAGATCTAAATAATATCTCCTGGACAATTCCTTCTATACCATAGATGAATTCTTGAGTGGGATCAAATAAATCTATAGGTACAATATATTCATTTTGTGCTATTTAAGGGAATGGGGTAGGCAATACAAATTTTAAGCTTAAAAAAGAACCTTGATTCATGTGTCCATTTCTTATGCACTTGACACGTTCCACATCATAACGGTTAATGTGAGATTGAGCAATCGAACACGTAACTAACCAACTAACTAACTTGCAATTCATATTGTTCAGTACAAATCTCATCCATATTACTCTGCTTGTGTGTGTGTGTGTGCACGCGTGCGTGTGTGTGTGTGTGTGTGTGTGTGTGTGTGTGTGTGTGTGTGCGCCATCATAAGCCACCATTCAGCAGTGGCAGTTTGAAAAACCGATATGAACAGACTTGCATGTGACTGCCACAGAGCGAATCTGTGAGGCCACTGTCAGCAAGCGCTCCGAGACCCCAGCGCTTGTGGGAGTCAGCGTGCGAGGCCAGCCGGTCACATCAGGCAGAACTGGGAGTGCAACCGGGTGAGTAACATGAAAGGGACCCTTGGAATACCACCGAGCTGCCGAAGAGGACGGATGTGACCGGCCACCGGAGGGTAGCCGTGTAGCAGTTCAATCACTGGCCGAGAAGAAAGTTGTGCTTTTGCGAACAGTGGAAGTACACCAGGCTGTTCCCGTTTGGTGTAGAGCTGTCTGTTCCTTGCAGTTCTTGAAAATCACGAATTGAGGAAGTGTCTTGAGCTGTGTTTCTTATCAAATAGCACTTCCCCCATTTCTGCTGCAAGTTGTTGTTAACTCTCTCCCATATAGCGGATGGTTACAAGTAAAGTGCCGCTATTCATGTTGGCCCAGTGCTGGTGGTAATTATCGTATCACGGTGAAACTTGGTAAATATGCTAATGCTAATGCGTTAACATGGAACTGACATATTCTGGAAAACTAAGTCCCATTTGTGAACACCACGTGCAAATTAGGAGCTTCACACAGTTGATATGACATCCACGCTGCCATTTGACAAGACTGATCTGAGGCGGATCTGGTGTCATTAAATAGTTTAAGGAAGGTGATAATGAAACTCGGAAACACGGGTAACCTTGCTGCGGCAACTGGAATTAGGGGTCTTACACCGGTGGAAGTTGTTGACGAGGTCGTCGATGCTGCAACTGTGTATGCAGTACATGGCCCAGGTAATGCTGCTAGTGCTCATGCAGTGTTGTCGCGGTAATTGTTCATCCTTTATTCAACAACACAGGAAGTTTTGCTGTCTACTTTACGTTGGTACCTGCACAAGAGCCAGACGCTGTAGCAACTAAACCATGACCAACAGCAACGTTCAGAATATGGCACTGATCGAAGTTGACGACATGTGGCTCGGTAATATTCTATGGAGTGAATGAGACACATTTTACAATAATGGGTCCAGTGAATACACAGCAGTGCGAAATTCGGGATCCTACTAAACCGTGTCTTCTTCACGAAGAGCAATGACACTCGCAGTACTGTGTGGTGGGCATTCACCAAGCACTTTTACTCCCTGTCCCTCATTCCTTGAAATTTTAACACACAGAGGGCCTGTCAGGTATACTATGACGTCTGCAGATTAACGAGACTTTCTTGTACAGCAAGTGATTCATGCCGCAAGGATATCTGGTACACTAACAAAATTAATTTTATAATTATCTTGAGAAATTTCTCACTGAAAAATTCCCACAAGTTCCAACAAAATTAAAATTCGTCAGCAACGATTCTTTTCGTGATACTGGCGAAACAGTTTCAAATCTCTTATAGTATCTTATTTTTTACCTGACAGTACGTACACTACGGGTAAAAAACAAAAAAAAAATAATCACCTATAGCTACTATGGATTTGTGATTAAAGCAGGTATTTCGTTTTGAATAGTCTACCAAATCCCTACTCCGATATTAAAAAGTGCAAACACGTAGACTAAACGAATATATTTTGTATTTGATTGACTGTTCGCCAAGAGAGGCGTGGATCTATTCACAACACTGGTGTGCCTTTACCTTAGACGGTTCCATTCGAATAGACCTCATTCCTTCAGCAGAAGGTGTCACAGTCAGTTCGCGTTAGTTTACACCACTGTATGCAATTTTCAGTGTGTTTGTATAACTGATCAGGTTCATATCATGTTCCCTCCTAAGGGCATAGAATCACGAGATTGGAACTGAAAATAGTGAATAGTAGCTATGCATCACTAAGGCTATTCTAGTTGGACAATAGCAACAACTACATCCACATCGATACTCTGCAAGCCATCGTACTGTGTGTGGCGGAGGGTACCCTGTTTCACTACTTGTCATTTCCTCTCTTGTTCCACTCGCAAATAGAGCGAGGGAAAAACGACTCTTTATATTTATAAATTACAGAGCGGGGCAATCTGTCGTCCTTATTTTTTTGTAGGTTTTATTACGCAAATCCATATTTCGGCTAATGCCTAGCCATTATCAATGCAACAAATTCTAATCTCGATGCATGTAGGTTTCCTGTTGTTCGGGCGTCAAAGAACTATGGCTGCCGCCCGAACAACAAGGAACTAACATGCATCGAGATTAGAATTTGTTGCATTGATAATGGCTAGGCATCAGCCGAAATCTGGATCTGCGTAATAAAATCCACAAAAAAGGACGACTGATTGCTGCGCTCTATAATTTATAAATCACATAACAGTCGCGGAGTGCACTTTTCTAACGGAAGGTAACCTGACTGTTTATATACCTCCGTATGAGCCCTAATTCCTCGTACCTTGTTTCGTGGTCCTTAAGCGTAATGTATGTTGGCGACAGTAGATTCATTTGGCTGTCAGCTTCAAAAATGCCAGTTCTTTAAATTGTCTCAGTAATATTTCTCGAAAAGAACGTCGCTTTCCGGCTGGGGATCCCCATTTGAGTTCCTGAAGAACCTCCATGTCACTTACGTGTTATTCGAACCTACTGGTAACAAATCTAGCAGCCGGCCTCTGACCTTCTTCAGTGTCTTCCCTCAGTCCGATTTGTTACTGATCCAAAACATTCGAGCAATACTCAAGAATAGGTCGCACCAGCTGCCTATAAGCGGTCTCCTTTACAGGTTAACCACTCTTTCCTAAAATTCTCCCAATAAACCGATCATTCGCCTTCCGTACCACGGTTGCCACGTGCTCGTTCCACCTCATATCGCTTTGCAACATTATGCCCAGATACTTAAACGATTTTACTGTGTCAAGCAGGACACTAGTAATGCTGAATCCGAACATTACAGGTTTAATCTTCCCACTCACCCTCATTGACTTACATTTTTCCATGTTTTGGGGTATCTGCCAATCATCACACCAACTTGAAATTTTGTCAAAGTCGTCAGTTATCTCCCTACAAACACTCAACTTACTGTACACCACAGTATCTCAGCAGCAACTGTCATTTGGCCTAGCCCATTCTATAGGTGTGTATACAGCGCACCACACCAAGTAGTCTTGTGACAATGCGAGAAAGTGTTTCGCAACCTGGAAGATCCCGACTAAAATCATACAAGGAAGATAAATCCATACTGGTATAGAGATGACTCGTACTACACATGAATTTCACGAGGTAGTAAATGATGTAGAACGCGATCTCTGTCTCGACTGTGCAACGCCGGCTTCGTGAACAAGATTTGAAGTATGGCGTAGCTACCAAAAACCCTTTATTACGGAATAAGGTGAAAATTTTTCAGTTGGCAACATAAGAATTGGGCCCTGCAACAATGGTCCAGGGTGTTATTTAAGGACGAGTCTAAGTTTGATGCATTTGGAAGCCATCGTCCAATGTTTGTTCGTCTACGTATGAAATGTCTGTGCGTAACGCCAACGGTGGAGTATAGTGGAGGTTTGGTAATGGTGTAGGGATGTTTTGTTGGTGTTGAAGTCGATGATTTAGTGAGAGTTAATGCAACATTCAGGAAGGCAGGATAGCACAAAATACTGATCAACAATACAGTTCCAACTGGCAAGAAACTTATTTGTCACGGGATTGCTCTACAACAGGACAATAATTCCAAACATGCCTGTGAGTTGGGCAGCGGTATGTCAATAGAAAGGGAGAAACGTGATGAACTGAAAAATATGATTTGATGAAGTCAGACAGCTAAATTAAATACCACTGAGCTCCTATGTGATGAACTTGACAGGGAGGTTTGGAAACTGAGCTCACCCAATGTGGAAGATCTAAGCAATACCTTACATACGTGTTGGACTGTAATATCTGCCCACTCTGTGGGCAAATGGTTGATACTTTGAAGAGGATAAAACCTAAGCCATACTGTAGTGTACTTAATGACATTTAAATACAGTACATAGCACACATCATGGGTAATCGAATACTTTTGACCAGTGGCGTACATGTTTTCATCTATTATGTATTCATGCACCTACAAACTTTGAGAACCTTCCTTTTTTCAGTCAAAATATGTTAACGATTCTGTCTTTCTCCACAAGCTCAAGTAAATAAATATTTTTCTTGAAAATTTCTTCTTTAACGTTACTTTGGAGTTTCCATTTCCATTTTAAAGTATCACAAACTAGCAGTGTTGTAAGTACGCGAGATGACTTAGACACGCATCGTTTTTTGACGACCGCTATGGCAAAAGAAAAGTTTCTAGTGTGGAGGGAGGCGTCTTCGTGATCGCCATGAGCACACTCATTGGGGTCTGCGGCTGACGTACTATGACCTTTCTGGCGGCAACTGACGAATACAGTCGCTTACAAGAGACGATACTCCATGGGCACATAATTTAATTACCAGCAGCTTTTGAGGTACTCTGTTTAATGCGTTCAGAAAATGTTGGATTTTGTCGTCATCGTGGGATCATCTGCCGACAACGCTGATGATTTCGCACTTAAAACACCTGTATTGCGTCCTATATTGAGTAAATTTGACTACAACCATGTAGTTGATATTTTCGCCACAAGCAAAGTGGAGAGTCATATGCAGTTTATTACTCGAGAGGATTCAAGCTGAATACAAAATTTTGAATGATAAACGACTAGATTTCCGATTTAACGTTGAAATGTTTCCTTTTACCTCACTCATTTTCTTGTATACAAACTGCCCTTATCTTTAGCTGATAATCGTGCCTGCCACGTGTTACTTACTGGAAAGCTGCCTTTTTTAAAAAAAGAAGACGAAGGTAATAAATTAAGGATGGGTCCATCTTTTTGCAAGAACACAAGTTACTGTAATTTTGTCATATGATGACATGTTGGAGACCGTGGCTGTTGTTTGAAGACAAATGTTGATGGTGTTAGGACAGCAACCAGCCACAAATTTACTTTGAGTTCCTTTATTCATAGGAAACCGTTACCGGTTTCGAATCGTTGTGATTCATCATCAGACGGTTTACACGATTTTTTTCTGACATTTGGTGTGTTTTTATAGATTAATTGTCCTAAAATATAAAGAAAACATAATTATAAACACGCCACACACAGATGGTTGCGTTACAGATTTTCGTTGTATGTGACTTATGTGAAACGTCGGTTTCGAGTGTTTGTTTTCATAACGTTCGTCCAATCGATGTAAATGCATTCCCACTGCATCCTCGTTGTTGCACGCGTAATATTTCTCACTTTACACTTCAGATTTGTCGCTGAGATCATTTCAACCACGCACCACAGGTTTTATACATGCAAAGAGCTTACAAACATATGAGTATCACAGATGCTATGATATATCGTAACATTTGACGATGACGTCCTATGTTTGGATAGGATCATATATTCATTTACAAAACTGTAATGCCTTTTACATTAGTACAGAGACATTTAATTTATTTAGCTAATATTGCTAGATTAATTATAAAGTTTTTTATATATATTTAGGACTGTATAGGTAAAATAGTATATTATTTTATTACATTTGGCATCATGCGAATTATAATAACATATAAATTTGCTACTTGATCTGCAGATAGGTGTATTAATTTTATTTGCTTTGGAGGCTGGAAAGTAAGTTTTGGAAATTTTTCAGGAAAGTGGTGTTAGCTAACGCTGTTTGTTCTTTAAGGATATAGTCTGGGGTGTTGTTTTTGTGTGTGTGTATTTCTAATTCTTCTAATATATTCATAGTGGCTCCTTTTTCTGTTAGATGCAAAATTTTTAAGTTGTCCTCAATGTTTCCCACTGAATGGTTTTCTTCAGCAATATGGGCTGCAAATGCTGATTTGTTCAAGTTACCAAGTCTTAGAGCATCAATATGTTCTTAGCATCTAATTTAAAAACTTCTGCCTGTCGGTCCAATGTAGAATTTTGGGCATGTATCACATTTGAGTTTGTATATTCCTGATTTACAGTAGGGACTCTTGGAGGTATTTACATCATGGATTACTTTTTGTTGTACTTTATTATTTGTGGAAAAGATGATTCTGATATTTTTCTTCTTTTTACGTAAGTTTGCTATTTGGTATGAAAGTGGGCCTATGTATGGGAGAGTAGCATATTTAGGTTTGGCTTCAGTGGCACACTGATTTGGTTTGAAGTGACTGTTGTGAAGTGGATCTGTGGTTTTTGTCTGCATTTTGTTGTGGAGTTTTTCTATTATTGTGGGTTTATATTCATTATTATGAGCAACTGTTTTAATTATATTGATTTCATTTTGTTGGTCTGTGTCATTCATTGGTACTTTTTTAATTCGGTGGAGCATTGTTCTGAAATATGCCATTTTTTGTTGGTGGGGGTGGCAAGATGAGTAGCTAATACTGACATCTGTGGTAATAGATTTTCTGTAAATACTGAATTGATGTTTATTGTTACTATTGCAAATTTTCAGGTCAAAAAAGTTAATGCTTTTATTAGTTTCATGTTCAACTGTGAATTTAATATTTTTTTGCATTTTGCTAAGATCTGCTGCTAATGTATCTATTTCATTGCTTGTACTATCGAAAAGTAGTATTGTATAATCAACATATCTTCTGTAGTATATTATTTTGTTTGAGATGTGCTGGTTAGCAGAGAAGAATTTTTGTTCTATATGGTTGATGTAAATGTCAGCCAATATCCTAGGTAAGCCACTTCCCATTGCCAAACCATCATTTTGTTGGTACAGTTTATTGTTGAAGCTAAAGTAATCATGCTCTAGAATAAGTGAAAGCATTTCTATGAGTTCACAGATCTCTGCAACACTAATTTTCTTATATTTAAGCAGATTGTTTCTTATAATGTTAATAGTCTCTTTGACAGGGATGTCCGTGTACAGGTTGTCTATGTCTAGTGATGCTAACTTAGCTCTTGGTGGCATGTGGATGTCTTTAATTAAGCTTATGAGTTCATGTGCGTTATGTATGGTGTAGTTATTTTCAAATGTATAGTATTTGGTAATGAGGTCATTTAATTCACGGCTTATGAAGTATGCAGGGCTGTTTCTTGATTTAACAATCGGGCGAATGGGACAATTTTCTTTATGAACCTTTGGCTGTGCACGCCGTTTTGGTGCCGAGGGATTCATTGTTATGCAGTTACGTATTTCATATTTGTTCAGTAAAAAGTTACAGTTTTGTAATAGCTTTCGGAGTTTAGTTTGGAATTTTATTGTAGGATCTGTTTTTATTTCAGTAATATTGTTGCTATGGAAAAATTGCAAGGTTTTTCTCTACATATTCTCTTTCATGCATTATGATTAAAGAATTTCCTTCGTCAGCTTTTAATATGAGTGCTTTACTTTCAGACAGTTTGCTGTTAATATTTTTCAAATCTTTAAGATCAGTGTTTTTGTGGGTATTATTTGTTTGAAGTTGTTTCATTATCAGTTTATTTGTCTTATATGCAACTGCATTTTTCTCACATGTGTCTAGTTTTGCTGTGTCACAAGCAAGTTTTGTGCAGGCTATGAGGTTTTTAACACTGTGATTATTGAGATTTGTTCCAGTATTATGTTTCAGACCTTTATTTAATACCGTGAGATCACTGCTGCTAAATTGGATGTCAGTTGTATTAATCACTCTATCAAAAAATTTGTCTTGGTGTAGGTGTTTGTTTTTATCAAACTCTGAATCGTTCATAGATTTTATGGCTTCAATTTTCTTTTTGTGTTTGGATAGGATAATCTTTTGTTCTTTGTCTACTTTATCGTCTATGTGCTGTAGAATGTGTGAGAATCGTAAAGGTGAGAGGCTGTGTCCTAGCTGCAGATGCAAGTTGTACATGACATTGTTTAAGTGTTCTTTTTCCTTGTATTGCTTTTTAATCTCTGTTTTTAGCCACATATATTCACATTTTTGTTTAGCAAATCTGGCAGCTTTAGTTTTGCAGTTAATTTTGACTTGACATATTTCGGAACTATTTTCAGTGACATACACTCTTTGTTGAATTTAATGTTAAGAGACGTTTTCATAAGGTCAATTTTATGTTTCTTGAAAGCATGAATATTTCTCATTATCTGGCGAGGTAAGCTTAATGCAATTTTGTCATATGATGACATGTTGGAGACCGTGGCTGTTGTTTGAAGACAAGTGTTGATGGTGTTAGGACAGCAACCAGCCACAAATTTACTTTGAGTTCCTTTATTCAAAGGGTACCGTTTCCGGTTTCGAATCGTTGTGATTCATCATCAGACGGTTTACACGCTTTCTTTCTGACATTTGGTGTGTTTTTATAGATTAATTGTCCTAAAATATAAATAAAACATAATTATAAACACGCCACACACAGATGGTTGCGTTATTGGATTTTGTTCTCACCCAAACGTTATTCATTATATTGATGTCAATCTCAGTGTGTGTATTCTTATATTTGTATGAAATACGTACGTACGGATTATGCTTAGGTTAGGAAATATAATAAATCGTATTCTGGTGTTAATTAAATCGTGGCTGTTGTTTGAAGACAAATGTTGATGGTGTTAGGCCAGCGACAGCCGCAAATTTACTTTGAGTTCCTTTATTCAAAGGAAACAGTTACCGGTTTCGAATCGTTGTGATTCATCATCAGACAGTTTACACGCTTTCTTTCTGACATTTGGTGTGTTTTTATAGATTACTTGTCCTAAAATATAAATAAAACATAATTATAAACACGCCCCACACAGATGGCTGCGTTATTGTATTTTGTTACCACCCAAACGTGATTCATTATATTAATGTCAATCTCCGTGTGTGTATTCTTTTATTTGTATGAAATACGTACGTACGGATTATTCTTAGATTAGGAAATATAATAAATCGGATTCTGGTGTTAATTAAATCGTATTTGCACCTTAATTTTTGTTTTACATTGCGCGTAGCCTGTGGCTGCCAACCGAAATCAGCCACAGTTCTAAATTACTGCATCATATCATCACAAAACACGAGAAACTAGAGTATCGTGTGCACTGAAATTTTGTATATAATGCATCCTTTAAACTGTATGTCCAAATAAAAATCGTCGCATATGCCCTTTCTTGACCTTACCTCTGTAATATTTGGCTATTCATGAACGGTGACAAATTTCATTCTCTACACCAAACGTGATTTCTGCAGCTGGTCTCGCTTGTAGGCATAGATAAATCCTGTGAAGCTTTAAGAACTATACGCTGCTTTTAGTTATTCATAGATTATTTTCGGTATTTTGGCTATGGTTACTAACGTTTTCTCCTGCTTATTTGCGAATACTGCATCTTACTATGCTTCTGTGGCTGCACATACGTTTCACTGAACAAATTAGGGTTTCTGATACGAGACCGACAATTGTTTGTTACCTGTTTTGTTTTGGTTTGACGCCTGCAAACCCTGAGTCCGTTTCGATTGTTTTCATTCTGCGTGCGAGCGCGCGCGCGCGCGCGTGTGTGTGTGTGTGTGTGCGTGTGTGTGTGTGTGTTTGATATTGCGTTTTGAGCTCAAAACTCCAATATGATAGAAAGAAAAATAATTGTAGCCTTATTTCTGTTTTACCGTTTGGGTTTCAGCTTTCTTTGTAATACTACGTGATTCGTGCATGACGAAGCAGGCTTGGCTCGGTTGGTTCCACGGCACCTGAGAAAGTAAATAAAATTTGAAAACTAATATCTTGTAAAGAATAGTTCATCGCCATCCCTGGTGAGTTTCTCAGCTATGAATGTAAGAGTGTTACTACAATTGTTGTTAGTATGATCAGTTAGTATTAAGCAAGATAACAAATAAGTTTTGGTAAACTCGCTATGCTGTTCATGGTGTACAACTCTGAAAATTTATTTTTTGTCAGCAGGGTGGTAATTTTTATGTGTGTCTCATTCTGAGACAGCAGTTTACTAAGGTCTAAAATATTAACAGTGGCACACTTGTATGTAGCCTAGAAACAGAAGACAACTTATGCCTATATCTTGCGAGACATATTACTATGGTAATGTGTAGGGTTCTGTGCCTCGGTCTATACAACGGAACTCTTATAGGACTGGTTTGTGTCTGTCTGTCTCACTGTCCAACTGCTAAGAACATTTTTTCTCAAGAGGGGGAAAAAAAAGTTCAAATGTGTGTGAATTCCTAAGGGACGAAACTGCTGAGGCCATCGGTCCCTAGACTAACATACTTAAACTAACTTATGCTAACAACAACACACAACCCCATGCCCGAGGGAGGACTTGAACCTTCCGCGGGACGGGGACGCGCAATCCGTGGCATGGCGCCTGAAACCGTGCGGCCACTCCACGTGACTCTCAGGAAGGGACACACGTATCAAGTTCATATTTATGTCACATATATATGTTAGGATATTGGCAAGTGGTGAGTGACTACTTGACAATGGCTGAGGAGAATTCGTCTGAAAAAATGGTTCAAATGGCTCTAAGCACAATGGGACTTAACATATATCATCAGTCCCCTAGACTTAGAACTATTTAAACCTAATTAACCTAAGGACATCCTACACATCCATGCCCGAGGCAGGATTCGAACCTGCGACCGTAGCAGCAGCGCGGTTACGGACTGAAGCGCCTAGAACAGTTCGGTTACACTGGCCGAAAGCTCGTGGATTTTAAACCTCTGGTTGCGGCTGGAAGTCCAAGAAAATTTTGTCAGTATATATCGCAGCAAAACTATACAGTCGTATATTTGGTAGTTTAGTTTCTTGAGTTTCTGTGTGTTAATTTACTACTTCATAGACACCCTTCCTGTGTTCTCTTTTGTGTCGGAAAGTAGACTGATTTTGTGACCTATTAGAAGTTCGTGGTGAGTAACAAATTATTTAGTCTGATATGAGTGTTGTATTAGTTTGTATCTCTTTGTGTTACTCTAATTTATTAGATACAGTCGTTGCGTTTTCGTCAGTATCCACAGTAGAGCTCCGTAGGGCGTGTTGGTAGTCCTTTATTTGTCTGTGTAGTGTAGTTCTCCGCGGTCTATAGCAGCGGTCGGCTGCTGGCGAATCGCTGTTCATGCCCGGACCGCGGAAGGTCAAAACTGACCCCCCCCCCCAAACATTTTAAAGTGTAAATTATTTACTCAGATTATTAAAAAACTATCTTATGTTGATAGCAATTCGTTTGAGCGCAATCCTTATCATTTTTTCTAGTAGTCTACAATTAGTTGCTGCATAAATATATTGGATAATGGTTAATTACAGTTAGATTTAATACGTAGGGGAGAAACCTGAAGAGTGGGGGTGGAAGGGAGCAAGCTGGCCTGCAGGCGCAGTGTGTTATGTCGATCCACGTAAAGTCTATGTACACACGAATGCAACACAGTATTTTATTTAATGAAAAAGAAAATTTTGTAAATCTCTTTCAGGCTCTGGCAAACTTTGAAAGCTCTTAAATCGGAGAAGGCACTATCATTCAAACACCAATTTTTGTGCTCGTAACTCAAACGATAGATTGAAGCTATTCAATGAAACTTCGGGCGATTTCACTCGGAGGCGTCGATCTGTGAGAACGAAACGCCTCCTTTGCAGTACGGCTCCTTTGTAGTGCAGCTGCGCGGCAGCGTAAACTTTGACACGGCATTAGCTCCTTCTGAGATACTTCGACACATGCTGTCTGCCGGCCGCCAGCATTTTTATAAAGAATGGTTCCACATAAAGAACACAAATTTTATTGCCACTTCGTCAGTAGTTGTGAGATCTCGTGCGGAGTGCTTCGTTATTATCGCGGCTTGTAACGTTACTTCCGCAACGATATAGATACTAAAAAGCGTAAAATTGATAGTGCAAATAGGAACTTTTTGACTGAATGGACTGAGCAATATTGTTTTTGTTGTATCCTAGCCAGTAATGCCAACCGAGCCCGCTGCCAAAAGGTTGGCAGCATCAAAGTACGGACGCCGTCCGTATAAGCAGCGCCAGCGATACAGGAAATCGCCGCAAGTCTGCGCGCGCCACCGCTGGCTTCTGGCTTCTTAAGCGCTGGAGTCGCGAGCGCTAGGACAGTTCGGTATTCGCCGCTCAGTTGTATACTCGCCACCGAATTGTGTACTTGCTGGTCAGTAGTGTGTTCATCGCAGCAGAGTTGTTGTTTGTCGTCAGCCGACGCTGACCTAGGCGCTCCGACTCGAACTAAACAGATTTCTGTAGACACAGAGTTCACTATTGTGTTACTGTATCTTCACTAATAAAAGATAAGTACCGACTTTTATTTAATATGAGTGTTTGGGCTTCCATCTTTCTGTTTACTGTTCCAGCGGACCGGTCGGCCCGCTATTAAAAGTGTGGCGGTGACTTCGTAAGCCATTTCTACAGCCAAGTGTTTGTCGCTACGAACACCGCCACAAAAGTTTTACCCTGCCTAAAATGGATGGGGCTGTTCCAGTTTGCCTCATATGCAACAGATAGGTAGCTCTTTTTAAAACTGGCAGTTGAAAGCGCCACAACGAAAAAACTATTCAGCAATTCCATAAAAATTTTCCACGCATACCTAGCTACTTACATAAAAAAGCAGTCTTTCTAGTTCGCCCTACGCGCGAGCAAGAAAAGTGAGCAGAACTAGCGATTCGTTTGTGTTGGACGCTTAATAAACACCAGAAGCAACAAAAACTCTAAGATGGCAAAGAAAAGTACGTCGGAAATGGCCGTGGCACGTTTTGTAGAAAAAAGTATGTTTTGGCCACAATTCAAGATATTCCACTGTCGGCAAGAAGTAATACATGAAAAATCGAAATTTTGGTTGCTGACAATAAAAGTAGTTGGCTCGAACTTCTGCAGATGGCGCCTTGCTAACGCCATTGCACCAGATGAATCATGCGACGTTGTTGATGAATACAAAATGTCCATTTACGTGCAGGTTTTGGATATTGGCTCTGAGCACTATGGGACTCCACTGCTGAGGTCATTAGTCCCCTAGAACTTAGAAGTAGTTAAACCTAACTAACCTAAGGACATCACAAACATCCATGCCCGAGGCAGGATTCGAACCTGCGACCGTAGCGGTCTTGCGGTTCCAGACTGCAGCGCCTTTAACCGCACGGCCACCTCGGCTGGCTTTGGATATTGAAAGAAAATAATTTAGAGGAGAATTGCTGACAATATTGTTCTTGAAAAGTAAGGCTCCCGCTGAAGACTTGTTAAAGACTTTTGATCATTTCATGAGAAAATCAGATATTAATTATTCATGAGTAAATGGAATATTAATTACGATAAAATGGTGTCTCTTTGAAGAGTTGGTGCTCCATGCGATTATCAGCAAAGCAAAATTACTGGTAAAGAGAATCAATGATAAGGATCAGCGCATAATTCACCAGGCAGTCCTTTGTGGAAAACTTACTGTGACTCTGAAAGAATTAATAGATAGGTTGACAAAGTTGATTGATTTTATGAAGTCTCACTTCAAAGAGTTTCTTCCTGCGTGTCGTTCGGCGCATTGTAAGTTACTGTAGTACAACAATGTTCTTTGGCTAAGCAAACGTCATCCTTCTCAAAAAATATGCATTCGCAAGAAGCAAGAAACCATTCCGATTTCTTAGCAATGAACGCAGCGGCTTTCTTGTAAGACATTCTGAAATATTTAAATGCGCTCATTACCGAGCTACAAGGAAATGGGAAATCAATATGTGGTCCGATACGATGTCTATGTTCTTTCCGTCGGAAGCTGGATATCTTTGCGAATGACAATGCCAAGTCAAGAATTTTTTCATCTTCCTACAGTTTTTGAATACAAAAATAATTCTGAAATAGACATTTCAGTAATCTCAAATTTTTATGTCACATCTTATAAAGGAATTTGCAGCGATATTCCAAGACTATACAGAGATACAGAGGCTGTCGCGATTCTTAAAACCGCCTTTCGAAGTTTCTCCAGCGGCAGAATGGACGAATGTGGCTGAGCAGTTGTTACGCCTTTAAAAAGCCTTTTCTCCAGTTCGAGATAGACTTGCAGGAAAACATTTCCTTGGAAGCGCATAAAACTGAATTCCTCGAAGAATTATGGACTGAACATACCCAGAAAAATGCGAAAATTGGAAAATGTTTGCAATAATCTTGGCTCTACAAATATTTGTAAAATTTCATTTTCGAAAATGGAATAATAATTATCGCTCAATATTAACGGATGCCCACCTTGAAAACACTATCCACAAGAGCTGCTCCCTGCATGAACCTAACTTTAAGAAACTGTCTGTAAATATAATTTGTCCCACTGGCCTTTAATACAAGTATGCCTGCGTATTTATTTCATATTTTGTGAGTGAAAATTAAAATTAAAAATTAGCAAGTAACATCAGTTTTTTCTGCAATTTTGAAAACAGATGAGTCTATCTATTGCGTTTCACTATATTTTGTAGGTGGAAATTATAACAAAAATTTAGTAAGGGATGTGAGGTTTTTCCTCTGGATATTGAGAAAAATTTTCAAAAGCATCCAAACCCTATCTCACTGTACTAGGCGACCCTTGGAATACAGAATGGATAGGAAAAGCGATTGCCATGTGCTGATGCTAAGCAAATTGATGACATTTCGCTCTCAGCTCCAGGCTGTGATGGCTTCGATTTCAAAGGTTGAAGCTGCAATGGATGGGCATCACTATTGTGAGCCAGCCGTCAGCTATGGGGATCCAAGGGGCGTCCAGCACCTCTGAGTCCACCGATTGATCTCCACCTGTTGCCTGCTCAGTTACTGCTGTCAATAATGTTGACCCCTCATCCATGGTCCAGTATGAGTTCACCTCAGGTAAGGTATGTAACGAGACTTCCCCACAGGACCACAAGTAAGGCCTACTGGCTTACTCCGACAAACAGGCTCCAGGTGTTGTCTGTGACTGACCGTATCCCTCAGCCAACAGTCACCAGTCCTGTTTCAGACGAATCCTCTCAGCATGCAATATCCAGGCAATCACAGAGGGTGGGATTATTGGTAATTTGGAGCAACACTGTCAGAGACGTTATGGGATATGGCTGTCAAGGAGGGGAAGAGGACCAATGTGTACTCCATGTGCATACCAGCTGGAATCCTTTCGGATACCACGAACTGCACAGGGTTCAGCCAACTGCAGGTGGTGGCTCACGTCAGTACCAATGATGTGTGTTACTTTGGATCGGAAGAGATTCTCTTGGGTTTCGAGCGGCTGTCAGAGTGGTAAAGGCTGTCAGTAGTGCTTGCTAGACGAAAGCAAAATAGCACCGATAGCAGAGCTCTGGTACATAGCCGAATGGAGAGTCTGAATCAGAGGATCAGACGGTTCTGCGGCCGTGCAGGTTGCAGATTCCACCATTCGCGCCATAAGGGGTTTGGGCTTCAGATTTCGCTACGTCAGAAGTCCACTACACGCAGGTGGCGGCTCCACTGTTAGCAGGGGCGTTTTTTTAGGTTGGAGGGTCTCGGGGAAACACAAAAATGGTTTCAGTCTGAAAGGGTGTAGGCCCAACACAGGAAGAACGTAGATACGGGAACCATCGGTATAACAGTTGTATATTGTCGTAACTGTGTTGGGAAAGTACCAGAGCTCCAAGTGCTAATAGAAATCACTGATGCTCAAATCGTTATAACCACTGAAAGCTGGCTAAACCCGGAGATCTGCCGAAATATTTGCGAAGGACCTAACAGTGTTCAGAAAGGATAGGCTATACTCAGCTGGCTGTGTCGTGTTTACTGCTGTTAATAGTTTATCTTGTAGCGAAATTTGATAGTTCCTGTGAATTACTATTAGCAAATGTCATTCTTGGCAACCGGAATAAAATAATAATTGGATCTTTTTATCGACCTCCCAGCTCAGGTGATACAGTTGCTGAAAATTTCAAAAAAAACTTGCGTCTAATTTTAAACATATACCTGACTCATACAATTATAATTGGTGGTTACTTCAAAGTACGATGGACATGTTGGTAAAAATACATGTTTAAATCCGAAGGTACACACAAAACATCATCCGAAATCGTGTTAAACGCATTCTCTGAGAATTAATTCGAGCAGTTGTTTCATGAGCTAATTCGAATAGTAAACGGTTGCGAAAACACACTTGACCTCTTAGCAACAAATATTCCTGAGCTAAAATCGAGCATCAGACCGGATATAGGGATTAGATTAGTCGTAGCGAGATAGAACATTGTAACACCAAAATTTTCCAAAGGTAAACATAAAAAATATATGTTCAAACAAACAGATAAAAATTCGCTTGATGCCCTCCTGTGAGACAATGCCCGCGACTTCCAAATAACGGTGTGAGTGTAGACCATATTGGGGCTTGATTTCAAAGAAATAGTATCGACAGGGTTGAAAGATTTATACGAAATAAATTAACAAACGGTGGAGCCGGATCCGCTTAGTACATAAAACGAGTCGGAGCACTGTTGCAGAAACAACGAAAAATGCATGCCAAATTTAAACGAACACCAAATCTTTGAGATTGCCGGCCAGCCGAAGTAGCCGAGCGGTTCTAGGCGCTACTGTCTGGAACCGCGGGACTACTACGGTCGCAGGTTCGAATCCTGCCTCGGGCATGGATGTGTGTGATGTCCTTAGGATAGTTAGGTTTAAGTAGTTCTAAGTTCTAGGGGATTGATGACCTTAGAAGTTAAGTCCCATAGTGCTCAGAGCCAGTTGAACCATTTCCTCCTGCATCCGCACACAACACACACAGTCCCTATCCATATAGCTAATATGTGATTCACTATAAGAAACTTCTGGAAACCTGCAGCGACACAGGGTTAACAGCTACACTCCAGTTGGCAGAAAGGTCGCTCAACAATGAAAAGCAATAAAAATGTACGGTAGAAGATCGGGCGCTTTTGCTGCTAGAGGCTATCTAGTGAATATTAAAGAAAAGAGACAGTGACCTAGAGTAGACTGCTACGGGGTAACTGTGGTAAGCTACAACTACTGATTATCCCTCGTGTTTATAATGTAAACAAACGTTTATAACCCCGCGAAAATGACCTAATAAAGCTACAAAAACTGCTACCTTCAATGTATCGAGTCTAAATGACACTAATAAACGAAAATACTGAGTATTGAACACTGACAGATGCAGGTACAGAACAAACCCTTTAGCTAACAATAAGAGTTCAGAATGTAAAGCACAAATACGAACTCTACTTGAAACCATCCCGTCTGCTCTCTATACTTTTGTTAATAATAACCTCCCCTTTTACAATAAACTATGAAACCTTGCCTTAGTATTTCTATCTATTGCTTAATAATAACAAATGAAATCTTCCCTTTGAAATTTATTCTCTTTCTCTATCTTCGTTTACAAATTTAATTGCTGCTTATTAAAAGTGATTTTCTGATTATTTCGACGAAACATAGAATGTGTCGTCGTCGGGGCCCTCAGTCGTTATCTGCAATACCCAAAACTGTTCCTTACCTTTTTTACTGTTACTGGATCGCCATCTGACTGCTACATCGAACTGCGACATGAATATACTTACTCTGTTTTACTATACTCTATTAGCTGCTGGTGGGCTTTCATAATAAGTGACTGTATTTATTACCAAAGCTGACGTTATTTTTTAATAGCAAAGCTGACGTTATTCTTTAATTAATTTGACTGATGTTACGTAATTCATAGTTAAACTTTTTCTTGACAACAATAAAATTTTGCCAAGTTTTACGTTGACGGTTTTTTTTGGGATGGATTATAATTAGAAATGCAATATTTCTGGCAAAAGTTAATTATATTCTGAGTGAAATGATTTTACAAACATTCAAATGGGACTTACTTTTTACAATAATCTTACAACTAGCAATGCGCAAACATACCTTCAGTAGTGTTGAGTTTCTCAAAAAAATTAATTCAGTAATATTAGTACCTCTTATGATAATAGTTAGCTGATGTCTCTGTACATCCGTTTATAATCTCTTGTAGACCACAGCTGGTGGCTGGCAGGCACACCGTTCCTCTCAACCTCTCACTTCAGACCTGCTACCGACTCGCTTCACATCTCGCTTACTACTAACTTCGTACGAACGCTAAAGTGCGGTCTCTCCCGCCAACAATGCTTTCTGGTGCAGACAATCCCTGCTACCATTACAAAATGTACCAATGCGCGGTCTTTCCCACTCTTTTCTTAAAATGTATCCAGACGCAGTCTCTCCTGCCTTTTTAAAATTATATCAATTTGCGGTCTCTCTTGTCAACAATACCTTTGGTGCAGACATTCCCTGCTAGCACAATTATTTCCAACAAGACAAATATTAATTATTCCTACTTAATCCTATTAATAAAACATAAACATCTTTCATAAATTGTGATTTAACAATAAACAATAGAAATATACACGTCTTACGCACTTTACAGGAATCGATGTGCTTACAGTACACGATCACTAAAGCCCACAACAAGGTAAGGAATTTAAGCAGACGGCGAGGTGAGTTTTAGCTTTCTGCTAACTAAACCGCATGTAAGAATGGCTGAGATATTGTATTATAACACTGATTTACTCATTACGTACACGCGAAAAATGACCTAATAAAACGTATAAAAACTGCTACCTTCAATGTATCGAGTCTAAATGACACTAATAAACGTAAATACTCAGTATTGTATACTGACGTAATTGAGAATCCCGCGTATTTAACATCGGTTAAGAATATAAACACACCTTTACTTACATGCGAAACTCTCCTAAATTGAAACTTTGCTTTTCCTACTCGGACGCAAATAAAAATTGAAACTTTCAATTTATCAAGTCTATCTGACACAAATGCACGTAAATAGTATAGAATATACAGCAAAAACAATTAATTACTAGCTAAATTACTTAGCTCGTAACGCAGCAAGCGAAAAGCGCTCGTAGCCGGCTTCAGGACTGCCAACACAACATTACTCAGACTAACCCGAACATACAAAAATAAGCCGGCCGCGGTGGTCTCGCGGTTCTAGGCGCGCAGTCCGGAACCGTGCGACTGCTACGGTCGCAGGTTCGAATCCTGCCTCGGGCATGGATGTGTGTGATGTCCTTAGGTTAGTTAGGTTTAAGTAATTCTAAGTTCTAGGGGACTAATGACCACAGCAGTGAGTCCCATAGTGCTCAGAGCCATTTGAACCATTTGAACCATACAAAAATAAGCAAGCAGGAGCTTCAGTTTATATATGTAGGTATAGAAGATTTAATAATTTTTTTCTTTACTTACAAAAACATGACTACAACTTACATTTTATGTGTCCAAGCAGTAATGTTCATGTACTACGTTTTTAACAGAAAAAAAGATATGGCAGGTCATCAGTCCCGTAGAACTTAGAACTACTGAAACCTAACTAACCTAAGGACATCACACACATCCATGCCCGAGGCAGGATTCGAACCTGCGACCGTAGCGGTCGTGCGGTTCCAGTCTGTAGCGCCTAGAACCGCTCGGCCACCACGGCAGGCATGCAGGAGGAGTTGGCCACAGTCCAAACGAAGCTGGAAGCTTTGTTGGCCACAGTCAATAGGCTCCAGAGTGCCACCTTGAGGTGCGGTGGGGATGGGGTGCCTGGGGCAGCCTCTGCTGTACTAGATGAGCAGGAGGGGATGTCACAGCTCTCTGTCACTCAGCCGACCTCAGGTGCGACTAGGCCAGCTGGCCACCTGTCACCTGTCGGTGGCGGCCTCTGTGGAGGTCTCGAGCCTCAAGGCGAAGGCTGCATGGGGGGTGCAGGCTCCTGTCATAAGGGAGGGGGGGGGGAGGCTGAGCCGCATTAGAATGCGCCTTCGGGCAGGATAGTGGCCACTCCTTCAGCAAGGTCCGGGCAGGCAGGTGGGGATAGGGATAGGGGTTTGTTAGTTATTGGGAGTTCCAATGGGTCATGGAGACCCCAGGAACACAGCGGCAAACACTCGATGTGTTTGCAGGAATCCGCAGCTCGTGGTCGTGCGGTAGCGTTCTCGCTTCCCACGCCCGGGTTCCCGGGTTCGATTCCCGGCGGGGTCAGGGATTTTCTCTGCCTCGTGATGACTGGGTGTTGTGTGATGTCCTTAGGTTAGTTAGGTTTAAGTAGTTCTAAGTTCTAGGGGACTGATGACCATAGATGTTAAGTCCCATCGTTCTCAGAGCCATTTTGTTTGCAGGAGAGCCTTGTCTGGCATGTGGAAGGCTCTTTGGCGGCTAGCGGGCGTGTGGGGTGCAGCCAGCTGCAGATTGTTGCACTTGTCGACATCAACGATGCCAATCGTCGGGGTTTCGAGGAAATTCTTGGGTCCTTTCGACAGCTGGCTAAATTGGCGAAGGCGGCCGCCATCTATCGAGGAGTGGTTTCCCAGATGACGATTTGCAGCGTCGTACCCAGAGTGGACCTGGGTCCTCCGGTTGAGTGGAGAGTCTAAACCAGAGGCTACGTCGACTCTGTGACGAAAATGATTGTAGATTCCTCGACTTACGCTTTGGGATGGAAGGTTGTAGGACGCACCTCGATGGGTCAGTGGTGCACTACACCCAGGAAGTAGCTTAATGGGTTGCACAGTATTTGTGTCGGGCACATGGGGGGTTTTTAGATTCTGTTCCTCCCCATGGGAAACAAACAGTTGGCCTGAAAAACTACCAATTCATGACACTGATTGGGGTGTGCCAACTGTAAAAATTGTTAGTTCGCCTAAACAGGTGATTCCAAGGCCCTTAAATACGCTAAACCTCGTGTTAGTAAATTGTTGAAGTGTCTGTAGCAAGATTCCCGAGTTAATCTCCGAAATAAACAGTGGTAATACCAATATTGTATTAGGTACCGAAAACTGGTTGAAACCAGACATAAATAGCAGTGAAATTTTGAACTCGGATTGGACAATGTTTAGTAAGGATAAGACTGATGCTATGGGAGGTGGTGTGTTCATTGCAGTTAAAAGCTGTCTAAACGCAGTTGACATCGATACCGGGTCGGACTGTGAAATAGTCTTGCATAAAGCTGTGAATCAGACAAGAAGTGACCATTGTATTTGGATGTTTTTATAGACCATCAGCATCCGCAATAAACGTCGCTGAACGTTTCAGGGAAAGCCTTGAGCACATAGGAAATAAATATCCAAATTATCCATTAGTTATAGATGGAGAGATTAATTTGGCGTCCATTGACTGGGAAAATTACACGTTTATCACAGGGGACAGAAGCAGACTCGTGTGAAGTTTTTCTAGGAGCACTCTCAACATACAACCTTGAGCAATTGGCTAGAAAACCAACTCGAGATGGGAACATATTAGCTATCTTGGCGACAAACAGCCTTATCTTCTTGAGAAAGTTAATGTAGAAGAAGGTGTTAGCTGCCATAATGTCGTTGTGGCTTCTATGTCAGTGGAAGCTGCAAGAAAACCAAAGAATGAGCGTAAATTTTACTTGTTTGGGAAAGCGAATAAAAGTGTCATTAATGGTTATCTTCATAGTCAGCTCCAGACATTCACCACGGGGCACAAAGATCTTGAGCATCTTCGGTCGGAATTTAAAGGTATTGTCCACCATGTGATAGACACATATGTGCCTAGCAAAAATATAGGGGAGGGAAAGGATCGGCCTAAGTACAACAAACATATTAGGAAGTTGCTGAGAGAGCAGAGAATTTTACACAGTCGTTTTAAACGTAGTCACTAGCCCGCAGACAAACAGAAATTACACGAAATTAAAGCAGCTGCCAAAAGGTCAATGAGAGGGTCTTTTAACGAATTTGAAAGCAATATTTTATCTGCAAATTCTAAAAATAACCCCAAAACAATTTGGTCGTACGTAAAATCTATTAACGCTAAAAATAATTCAGTGCCTTCTCTAGCTGACAGTATGGGTAATGTAACGGATCATGATAAACAGAAGAACGAAATTCTAAACCTAGCTTTCAACAACTCGTTTACGGTAGAGGACTGCAGCACCATTCCCCCTTTCAATTATCGAACAAACGCAACGATAGCTGACATAGTGTTTAGCTTATCTGGGATTGTAAAACAGTTGAGATCGTTAGACGCCAGGAAGGCATCTGGCCCAGACGGTATCCCCGTAGGATTTTATGTTGACTATGCTACAAATATAGCACCATTCTTATTCATCGGCTATCAGAGGTCATTGGAACAGCGGAAAGTTCACGGTACTGGAAGAGAGCCCAGGTCATAGAAATCCATAAAAAGGGTAGAAAATCGGATGCACATATTTACCGACCAATTTCACTGACATCGATTTGTTGTAGAATCATGGAACATACTTTGTGTTCAGACATAATGACCATTTTTGACTTTGAGAAGCTCATCTGCAGAATCCAGCACGGTTTTAGGAAACAGCGGTCATGCAAGACACAGCTGGCCCTCTTTTTGCATGATATACAACTCGACTTTCGAAAGGCGTTCGAGTCAGTTCCGCACTGTCGCTTGCTGCAAAAGGTGCGCTCTTACTGTCTGTCCGATGACATATGTTGCTGGATAGAAAGTTTTCTAACAGACAGAGAGCAGTATGTCGTCCGGAATGGGGAGACTTCGGCAGAAACAAGCGTAACATCAGGTGTGCCCCAGGGCAGCTTAATAGGTCCGCTACCTTATAAACGATCTGGTTGATGGTATTGACAGTGGCATTAGACTGTTTGCCGATGAAGCTGTAGCCTACAGGAAAGTAGTATCACACGGAAGTTGTGAACAAATCAATGAGGATTTGCAGAAACTAAATGCGTGGTGTAATGACTGGCAGTTATCTCTCAATATTTGTATGTGTAGCCTCCTGCGTATAACAAAGCGAAAATCCCCATTAACGTACGAGTTCAAAATAAATGCCAGACTTTGGTAGCGGTAACATCCGTCAAGTATATGGGTGTATTCGAAATTATCTCAAATGGAATGATCAGATTACGCAAGTAATGGGAAAGGCGAACTCTCGATTGCGGTTTATTGGTAGAATTCTGAACCGATGCAGTCCTTCAACAAAGGAAATTGCTTACAATACTTTAGTTCGTCCAGTCTTATTGTGCGTTTGTATGGGACCCTTACCAGTTGAGTGTGATTCAATATATTGTTAAGGTCCAAAGAAAAGCGGCAAAATCCGTGACTGGGGCATTTAAACAGCGCGAGAGCGCTACAAATCTCATTGAAAGTTTGAAGTGGGACACAGTTGCAGATAGACGACGCACTAATCGGAAGGGGCTGCTCACTAAATTCCAAAATGCGATCTTCGCTAAGGATGTAGAGCAATTATTATTACCAGCAACTTTAAAATCGTGCAACGGTCACCATTGAAAGATAAGGGAAATTAGAGCTAGTACTGACGCGATGAGACAGTCGTTCCCTCACGCGATCCGCAATTGGAACAGATTGGCGGTGGGGGGGGGGGGGGGGGGGGAGGGGGAGGGGCGGGGCGGGAAATACGACTTTGTCACGAGTAGTGCCGTCCGCCACACACCGCTTGGTGGCTAGCGGAGTATATATGTAGATGTAGATGTAGAATTATAATAGAGGTTGTAATACGGTCTTGCAATTCCAGGGACCAATACCTTGCCAATATCTATTCCTAAAACAGGGAAAAATCGTTGAGATTCTCGATTCCAGGATTGATGTAATTAAATTTGCACGGAACCCTCAATGCGTGATTCCCACTCGAACCTCGCACTTGGAAAGCTGCTTTTTTTTTCGCCCAGCTATACATGGGAAAAATGTTTCCTCCTCCGCTGCAGTTTATAAACATGCAGGTGCGTGGTAGCAAGTAGCAAGCAGTGTGTCGGACGTTTCCGAAAAGCTGACACCTTATACCGAATGGTATTTATTGGCACTACTGCCTGTTTCCACGCCTGATTTTTAACGCCACCAGTATTATACGCGAAAATGATAAGCCGCACGCCTTGCTTTAATTCCGCTCGGTTATTGAAATATTCAACCCGCTAAAGCTTCCCCCCGACTCGTATAGGCACCGACGTTGGGAAGTTTTGGATAAAAAGCGCCGAGAGAGAGTTAAATAAAAAGCGGACAGCAGCTGGCAGCTAGGGGGGTTGCGGTCAGCACAATACGTTTCAAAACTTTTTCCGCACATTTTGAAAAAATACTTTAATTTCTCCCACATGTTCCCCTCTTTTATCCTTCATTATGTCTGCGGTTAACAAGAACTGCGCCCTTTTGGAATTAAAATACACGGTGGAAATTGATGAACATCATCATCAATTACGTTAAGTGTTCTAAAGAAGGACTTCAGGTGGAATATTAGTACAACTGCTGTGACTTCCATATTGCATGTTGTCCTTATACCAATAAATAATGCTGTGTCTTATTGTAGTACGAAAGCCGGGTGAGGAACCGGAGCAACTTCTTACTTGGTCTCCATAAATAAAAATGAATTGCAGGATCTATGAAATATCATTGACTCAGAATGGCTCGATTGATTAAGCTGATTTTGATTTCTTTATGTGTGTGTGTGTGTGTGTGTGTGTGTGTGTGTGTGTGTGTGTGTGTGTGTGTGTGTGCGTGTGTGCGTGTGTATGTGTGTGTGTGTGTGTGTGTGTGTGTGTGTGTGTGTGTGGGTGTGTGTTCGTAGTTGGGGTGTACGTGAAAGAAATTTTTTAGGAAAATCCATGGTTGTCAGCAGAGGGGGTGTACGTGAAAGAAATTTTTTTGGAAAATCCATGGGAAAAGTCGGAAATGGGTATTGTTTTTTGTACGAAAGTCTTGATGAAAGAAATGTGACGGTCGGTTTGACACTTCGGCAGTCACAAATTCCGCATTGAATATTAATATTCAGCAAATAAGAATACTATTCAAGATGGTATTTCAGTGCGTTGTCGCTGGTGGTCATATCTTTCTTGTGTTGCAAAGACTGAAATGATGTTCGTTGTAATTTGGTGTGTTGCAACGATTCATCTAATTTTAGTTTATAATTTGTTTCTATGAAAAAGACGCCAGCAATGAGGCGTCGAAGTATTGGTCGGCGTACTCACAACACAGGCCAGCTACGTGATTGCCGAGTCAGTGAGACTGGCGAAGAGCGTGGATAGTGTTTGGAGACAAATTGAATAAGAATTTCTCAAGCGCGATCCATTAAGACTCCGGAACAACGCATACAGCTGAGTTCGAGTCGCTCAGATGGAGCTCACGCAAAATATCATTTTGGGACGTTGACAAAACACACGGCCAGTAGTGACGTTTTGAACTGAACGTTGGAAGTTCAGATATGAAGCAGCAGTCGATAACGCCGCGGATATATTGGTCGATTTCGGAACAGTGAAGAATATTTGTCAACGCTGCAGCGCTTTGAGGATTCGACGCTAACCGACCGGATTATGTTGTGAGGGTGGAATGGTCAAGTTAGGACAACTGACACCGTTACCACAGCCTCTGTGGCACGTGCGACCTTGTTTTCCTTTTCTCGGCAGGAAATCTCTGTTTCATATTCCGGGCCCCAACGATTCCTTCAGATTTACCCGTTCAGTTTGGTTCTGTTCCCAATCAAGATTGCATATGCAGTAACAATAAATAAGGTCAGAGAGAGGGAAGAGGAGGAGATGGACAGAGAAGGGGTGATGAAATAGCCGGCCACTGTAGCTGACCGGTTCTAGGCGCTTCAGTGCGGCACCGCGCTGCTGCTATGGTCGCTGGTTCGAATCCTGCCTAGGGCATGGAAGTCCTTAGGTTAGTTAACTTTAAGTAATTCTGATGTTCCATAGCGCTTAGAGCCATTTGAACCATTTTGGGGAGGAAATGGATACAAAGAAGGGAAAGAAGCATATGGAGAGAGATGTGGACAGAAAATGTGTAGGATAAGAAATGCACAGGGAGTGGAGCAAGATGATGGACAGAGATATGGTGGAGGGCAGGAGGAGATGGACACTGGGAGGCGGGAAGAGGAGAGGCATAAAGAGAGGGGGTAGCCGGAGATTAGAACGTATTTACAATTCCCACAGGTACTCAGTAATTACGAAACATTAATGGGTTTGCTAGTTTTTATTATTTCTCCCTTTTTTAACGTCAGACTAACCTTAAAACCAAAAACAAAAAATTACAAAAAGCTATTCCATTTTCGGTTTCAGGAAGCATTTTACCCCTGTGCTATCGTTTGTCAAGCTTTCAGACGAGTTTGAGTAAATTTGAAATGATATTTCCTTAAATCAGATTCCTACTTCCGCACATTATAGTATCACCTAATACACGAATTTATGGGCATATGTTATGTAAGCCGTGAGTTTTACGCGCACACGAACTGCATAATCAAAGCGTTCGTGTGTAATTCAAATAGGCATGTCGTTGGATACCGCCTGAATAGAGTACACTGGTTACTTTGGAGCATTGTAGATGCTGCAGGACTACGATCATACGGCCATTTGACTCCCCACCAATGATATACTGGGGTGGACAAAAGTGGGTGAACATACAAACACAGCAATTTACCACGTCTAATAGGGTGTAGAAAAACCGTTTGCACTGCAAACAGGTTGCAGTCGGATCAGAATGGATAAATACTAGGGCCCTGCCTGGGAATCTTACACCATACTGCCGGCTAAATAGGCCAAAGGTCATGTAACGGTGATGGAGGTGGACAGCGCTCGATCACGGTTGTGTCCAAATTAGACCACAAATAGCTCAACAACACTGATACTTGCTGAATGTGGTGGCCAAGAGAGTTGTGACAATTCGTCCTTTGGCTGACAAAACCAGTCCTGGAAGACTGAAGCTGTGTGAATAGGGAACAGGTCGTCTGGGAAAACAGCGACACCACTGGGGAACAGGTATCGTACAATGGGATGGGCCTGATCTGCCAAAATGGTCGTACAGGGTGTCCGAAAAGTCATTCCCAGATTATATAAATTGATAACTCATGCTAGAAGTAAGACGCAAATATGAAACTGGTGTTTAATTTTTACAAACTATCAAAGTTTTTTCACACATCAGTAAACTTGCACATGAGCACCCTTGGTAGCACGTAGCACATCTAGGCGATATGCAATTACCGTCCACACATTTGCCAACATCACTGGAGGGATCGATTCAACGACTGTGGTTATCCGTTGCCGCAGGGTTTCAGGATCTGGTACACGTGTTCGGTAGACCTCGTCCTTGACATAACCCCATAAAAAGAAGTCTAATGAGGTTATGTCCAGGAGAGTGTGGAGGCCAAACCGTTGGCTCATCACGACCAATTCATCGCCCAGGAAAGGTCATATCGAGATAGGCACGGACGTCCAAATCCCAATGAGGCGGTGCTCCGTCTTGCTGAAACAAGACATCTGGGTGATACTGAAGCAGCTGAGGAACAGCATACAGTTGCAACATGTCCAGATACACTGCAGATATGATGGTAGTCTCAGCGAAGAAGAATGGCCCGATAATTCTATCGTGCAATAGCGCGCACCAAACATTCACCTTTGGACTGCCTCTGGTGAACTCAGTGACCTCGCGAGGGGGCTGTAAACCCCAAATGCGCACATATGGCGATTCACTACTCCACTGACAAAAAAGGTCGCTTCGTGGGAAAAGGCAATTCGTCTGAGATAACCATCATCGTCCTCAACACGTGATAGCATTTCGACCGCAAAGTCATATCGACGTGTACTGTCATTGGGCAACAAGGCCTGAACGATTCGCACTTTGTATGCACGAAACAATAAACGTTTGTCTAAAATGTCATGGAGAGAGCTTTTTGGCATCTGTAATTCACGTGAGGCCCTGCGCACCGATTTCTTCGGACTTCGCAGAAAAGACTGCCTTACAGCTTCCACCCTGTCTGCTGAGGTTCTTGGTCGACCAGATCTCGGATCGTCAGCAACCGATCCTGTGTTCTTGGACTTCTCATACCAGGTTTTAATGCTCTTGACATCAGGTGGATTCCTTCCAAATGTTGTCTGGAAGTGTCTCTGCACTGTGGTTGGTGATCGTGTCTCATGGTACCACAGGACACACAGTGCCTTCTCCTGATTGGTTAACATGGCTTCTTGGGCACTGCACCTCATCCACTACTTACGTACTGCGAACCTAAAACAGAAAAAAAAACTTTGATAGTTGTAAACAATTCGACACAAGTTTCATATTTGTATCTTACTTCTAGCCTCATTTATCAATTTATGTAATCAGGGAAAGACTTTTCGGACACCCTGTATAATCCTTAGCCTGTATAATCCCTCGCACAGCAACCGTGGGACACATGTAATACCATGATATAACTTTCTAGATCATCACCGAAGCGCCACTGTGTCTCATTCTTAGGGGCGTCAACTGGACTGGAAGTTGTGTATGCTATGAAACAAGACACCTTCAAACAAATGGCATCCGTCCACTGTTGCTTAGTGCGGGATTTGTGGCTTCGGCACCACGTTTCCCTGTTACGGCCATTCGCATCACTGGTGAGTGGTCCTGCAATTCCAGCTCGCCGTGCGGTTCCCTGCTTATGGAGCCCCTTTCTGTCGTTTTGGTGCCAACGAGATTCTGGAGTGCGACATTCCGTTCTGCAGTGTCTTTTGCCGCTGTCGCCCTCACAGTCATTTTCAGTGGTCGTCTGTCCCCATCGCTCCATCACTCTTTAATCTGTGTTGCGACTCAGTAGACGATATTTCATCGCTTCCCTTGTATGCTATTTTATTTATTTATTTACACGACAAGTTCCGTAGGACCAAATTGAGGAGCAAATCTCAAGGTCATGGAATGTGTCAGTACATGAAATTACAACATAAAAGTAATAACAGATAAAAATAAAATGTTTATGTACCCAGAAAAGTTAACCCACAAGGTTAAGTAAAGGTAATAAACAATACAACAAAAATCAGCTAAATGTTTCAAAAATGGTTCAAATGGCTCTGAGCCCTATGGAACATCTGAGGTCATCAGTCCCCTAGAACTTAGAACTACTTAAACCTAACTAACCTAAGGACATCACACACACCCATGCCCGAGACAGGATTCGAACCTGCGACGTAGCGGTCGCGCGGTTCCGGACTGAAGCGACTGGAGCCACTCGGCCACACTGGCCGGCTTAATTTTCCAAGGAACTCCTCGACAGAATAGAAGGAGTATCCATGAGGAAACTCTTCAGTCTCGATTTAAATGCACGTGGATTACCGTTAAGATTTTCTAATTGGATTGGTAGATTATTGAAAATGGATGCAGCAGTATACTGCACACCTTTCTGCACAAGAGTTAAGGAAGACCGATCCAATTGCAGGTTTGATTTCTGCCGAGTGTTAACTGAGTCAAAGCTGCTTATTTTTGGGAATAAACTAATATTGTTAACAAGAAATGACAGTAATAAATATACCCAGACTCGTGAACAGGGGTCAACAAGAGGTTCGTGAATTATACCACTTATTGCCCGAGCCGCCCGTTTCTGAGCCGAAAACATCCTTCTAGAATGGGAAGAGTTACCCCAAAATATAATACCATCCTACATAAGCGAATGAAAATAAACGAAGTAGACTCATGTCGAACGATCACTCACTTCCGATACCGTTCGAAAAGTAAAAATGGCAGCATTAAGTATATGAACAAGATTCTGAGCGTGGGCTTTCCATGACAGTTTACTATCTGAAAACCTAGAAATTTTAACTGCCCAGTTTCACTAATTTTATGCTCATTCTGTGAAATTCGTTTTTTTTAAATTCTGTGTTAGAAACTGTAAAAAGTTTTACTGTGATTTAGCGTAAGTTTATTTTCCACAAGCCATGACCTTAGGTCTTCAACTGCACCATTTGAAACCGAACCAGTGTTGCCCACAACATCTCTTGCTACCAGGCTAGTGTCATCAGCAAACAGAAATATTTTAGAGTTACCTGTAATACTAGATGACATATCATTTATACAAATAAGGAACAGGAGTGACCCCAACACTGATCCCTGCGGCACCCCCCACTTGACTGTACCCCACTCAGACCCCACATCACAGCCATTCTCAACACTGTGAATAATGACCTTTTGCTGCCTCTTGCTTAAGTAAGAGGTGAACGAATTGTGAGCTACTCCCCGCACTCCGTAATGGTCCAACTTTTGGAGCAATAATTTGTTGGTTGGTTGGTTTGTGGGGATTAAAGAGACCCGACTACAAACGCCATCGGTCGCAATATTTTGTGATCAACACAATCAACCGCTTTACTTGAATGAAAAAATATGCCTTTTGTTTAACCCATCTAGTACCCCACAGAGAAATGAGAATACAGCATATTCAGTTGTTAAACGAGTTGTAAAGCTGAATTGTACATTTGATAGCAAATCGTGTGATAAAAAATGATCAATTATCCTTACATACACAGCCTTTTTAACAACTTCAGCAAACACTGATGGCATAGAAATAGGTCTAAAATTGTCTACATTATCCTTTTATCCATTTCTATAAAGCGACTTTATCACTTACTTTAATCGTTCAGTAAACTGACCATTCCTCAGGGAAAAGTTAGAAATATGGATTAATACAGAGTTAACATGTGGAGCACAGTACTTTAATATTCTGCTAGCACTCAATCATATCCATGAGAGTCCTTAGTATTCAGTGATTTAATTACTGACTAAATCTCCACCTTGTCTGTATGAGACATCTATCTCGGAAAGGCATTTGACAAGGAAGTTATATGATTCCCTGTAGAAACTAAATTTTTATTTAATTCACCAGCAATTCTCAGAAAATGGATGTTAAGTACTGTACATATATCTGATTTATCACTAACAGAAATATTTTTACAACGGGCTGACTTTATATCGTTGACCTTGTGCTGCTGACCAGACACTTCCAACTAACCGTATGGTTTGAATTGCATCCTGTGAATTAGCTATTCTATTTGCATACGATATACTCTTTGCCTTCCATATAACATTTTAAGCACCTTAGAATACTGTTTGTAACGGGCTAGTGTAGCTTCATTGTGACTACTTCTAACATTTTGATATAATTCCCGCTTTGTTCTACATGATATCCTTATCCCACTAGTCAGCCACTCGGGCGGCCAATTACTGCTAGTACCCCGTTTAGAACGTTCTAATGGAAAGCAACTCTCAAAGAGCATGAGAAATGTGTTAAGGAAAGCATTATATTTATCATCTATGTTATCAGCACTATAAACTTCCTGCCAGTCATGTTCTTTGACAAGGTTTAAAAAACTCTGTACTGCTGTTGGATTAACTTTCCTACATAGTTTGTAATTATATGTGACATTTATTTGAGTACATAAGCCTTTTGGTGTTAAAATTTGAGCATTATGGTCTGAAAGGCCTTTCAAACTTTTGTTAACAGAATGCCCATGTAGCAATGAAGAATGAATAAAAGTATTGTCTATGACTGTGCTACTGTTCCCGTGCACCTTAGGTGTAAAAAGCACAGCCTGCATCAGATCATATGAATTTAGGAAATCTACCAATATCCTTTTTTCTTCCACCATCATACACAAAATTTATAATGAAGTCACCACATACAACTAATTTCTGATACTTCCTACAAAGTGAATAAAGAACCCCCTCTAATTTGAGCAGAAAAGCTCTGAAGTCAGAGATAGAGGACCTATAAACAGCAACAATTAGAAGTTTAGTTTCACTAAATTCAAACTGCACCTGCACAACATTCAAATATCTGTTCCATACTGTGTCCTGACACCTACATCTATGGACTTAAATGGAATACTGTTCTTTACGTACATAGTCACCCCTCCAGTTCGCAAGGAAATTCTTGAAAAGTAGCCAGCTAATCTGCATCCTTGAAAAGGAAGCCTCTGAATTGTCAGTTTATTTAAGTGGTGCTATTTACATGTTACGTACGACGCCTCTTTGAACATCAAACACTTCGTCTCCTTTTCAATGGGAGCACGCATTATACGAGTACCAATAACTTTCTGACGCTCAAATTCCAACATAATATACTCAAAATTACACGAAATACACTTCTCAGCACATTTGCAAGGTACTGAGAGCTTTGCAAAGATGACCACCGTAGTCAGATACCACAGCGCTACCTGTCTACTTGGCTACAATCTGCATATGTGTTCCAGCACATTTACCTCGGAGTCTTCATATTTCTCTCCAAACCTCAATTCACGGCAGAAAAGCAGTTTCTACGTGCCACTCGGCTGTATTCAGTCAATAAGATGGGTAGACGTATATTCACTGCCAACAGAGAAGAGTCTATCGTGCTTGTAATTGCCAATTTCCATTTCTTGAATGAAACTGCCCCCCCTTTTTTTTTTGGGGTGGGGGCACCGACTGTGAAAAGTGTTTACAAGGAATGGCGCACTTCTCACAGCTATGTAAGCCGACGCAGAAACAGTGGCCGTATAAAAATTGTCACCGGTAGGGGCCGGAGACAGATATTAGGTCTTGTCAGTGACAATCTGTTTCAACTCCAAAGGACTGTTTCTGTCAAGGAATACAGGTCAATCTCGAACAGTTTTGTAGCGAACGTTGCTAACTTAGCTGCAAGCAATGGATTTTTAGAGTCGGGTACCGCGTAAAGACCACTTCTCTCAGGTGCAAAGAAACCTGGACGTTATTTCGGGGCAAAAAACACGTAAACGGTCTGATGAATAGTATCCAGGTCTCAGCGGTTATATGGACTGTGTATGCCATTCGTCTCTATGAAGCCTCAGATCTTTCTGGAGACATTTGCTATCAGGTTTATGAATTTCTGTGGTGAAATGACAGCCTATTCTTCTTCAAAACCCGAAACAAGCTTGGAAGTTGATGTTGGAGGCACAGCGTCGTTGTTAGCGGTAGTCTGCGAAAATCAGTTCACACACTGAAGCCGAAAAGTAAAAGCCTTAGGCATGCGTATTCAAAGACAGAGATATGTAAACAGGCAGAATATGGCGCTGCGGTCCTCAACGACTGTATGAGACAGCATGTGCCTGGCGCAATTGTTATTTCGGTTACTGCTGCTACAATGGCAGGTTATCAAGATATAAGTGACTTTGAACGTGGTGTTATAGTCGGCGCACGAACGATGGGACACAACATCTTGAAGTGGAGATGTTCAAAATACGACTATTCCACGAGTGTACTGTGAATATCAGGAATCCGGGAAAATATCAAATCACCGACATGGCTGCGGCCGCAAAATCATCCTGAAAAAAAAGGGACCAACGACGACTGGAGAGAATCGTTTAACTCTTCCACAAATTCTTTCAGATTTCAACGATGGAGCATCAACAAGTGTCAACGTGCGAAACATCATCGAAATGGGCGTTCAGAGCCGAAGGCCCAGCCGTGAACTCTTGATGACTGCACTACAGAAAGCCTTCACACCTCGCCTGGTCCTGTCAACACCATTGGGCTGCTGATGACTTGAAACCTGCTGTCCGGTCGGACGAGCATCGTTTCAAATTGTATGAGCGGATGGACGTGTACGGGTATGGACACAACCTCATGAATCCATGAATCCTGCATGCCAGCAGGGGACTGTTCAAGGTCGTGGAGGCTGTATAATGGTGTGGGACTTGTGCAGTTTGAGTAATATGGAACCCCTGATACGTTTAGGTACGATTCTGACAGGTGACATGTACGTAAGCATCGTGTCTGATCACTTGTATCCATTCTTGTCCATTGTGCTTTCCGATGAACTTGGGCAGTTCCAGCAGGACAATGCGACACACCACACGTCCAGAATTGCTATACAGGAACACTCTTCTGAATTTAAGCACTTCTGCTGGCCACCAAATTCCCCGGACTTGAAGATTATTGAGCGTATCTGGGATGTCTTATACCGTGGCTTTCAGATAACATCTCCACCCCCTCGCACGCTTACTGAATTATGGACCGCCCTGCAGGATAAATGGTGTCATTTTCCTCCAGCACGACCTCAACCATTTGTGAAGTACATTCCACGTCGCGTTGCGGCATTTCTGCGTGCTCGCGGGGGCCCTACACGGTATCAGGCAGATGTACCAGTTTCTTTGACTCTTCGGTGTAGATGTTGGTCACTGCTGGTGTTAAACCCGTTAATGCCTGAAGATGCTGCACTGAAGCACCGAAACTGGTAGGCATACAATGAAAAACATCGTAAGGACGCTGTAGGTGTTTCATTTTATTGGTTCAGATATTGGTATTTTCGCGTTTTGGAAAACGAAACGCTTCTGAATAAACAATCGTGCATTATTAGCACATTTCCTTCGAATTTACGCTCTCCTTTCGAAGCTATTGGGGCGTCCCTAAGTAAAGCGGAATTTAGCAGTAGAAATCACTTTAGGTGGATTCGCCAGTATGAAAGGAGGCGGGGAATTTTGTCAGCAGAGACGCGTCAGCAACAGAATGAGTCGGCCCGAAGCACTTAGTGGATTTGAAGGTTGACTAGTCACTGAATGTCACCTGAGTAACCAATCTATCAGAGATATTTCCACATTTTCTAAATCTGCCCGACTATTGGTGATATGATGACGCAGTGGAAATGCGCAGAACAGCCACAACTAAACCAAGACTACGCACACTTCTTGTTCTGATGGACAAAGACTGTTGAGCTTTCCGGAGGCCGGTTGTACAAAGTCGTATGAAATCAGCAAATGGAGTCACTCGTGAGTTCTGAATGTGGTACAATTGTCGAGGAGCTTCTCATAGGGCACAGATTTCTGCAAGAGCCGTTTGAAGAGGTGGGAAGTGAGAGGTCGCTGGGGAGTGGTTGACGGGAATAGACCGTTTTGGGAAAATAGAAATTTGTGGTAAGGTCTTATGAGACTAAACTGCTAAGGTCAGCCGGCCGGGGTGACCGAGCAGTTCTAGGCGCTACAGTTTGGAACCGCGCGACCGCTACGGTCGCAGGTGCGAATCCTGCCTCGGGTATAGATGTGTGTGATGTCCTTAGGTTAGTTAGGTTTAATTACTTCTAAGTTGTAGGTGACTGATGACCGCAGAAGTTAAGTCCCATAGTGCTCAGAGCAATTTGAACCATTTGCTAAGGTCATCGGTCACTAAGCTTACACACTGTTTAATCTAACTTAAACTAACTAACGCTAAGGACCACACACACACACACACACACACACACACACACACACACACACACACACCCGTGCCCGAGGGAGGACTCGAACCTCCGACGGAGGGTAGCCGTGTGGATCGTGACAAGACGCCTGGGACAGTGCGGCTACCCTGCGCGGCGCGTGATGAATCTTGCTGCACCCTGCGGCTGTCTGATAGAAGAGTTTGTCTTTGGCTACACTGGCGAATGTTAATTTTCATCGTGTGTAATGGAAACAGTGAAGTACAAAGGTGGTTTTAGAAAGCATCGCTCGTGCGAAACTTAGCTTGCCAATTTCTCGTATGACACACTGCTAAAAATTCCGTATTCCCAGATATCCGGTAAGTATTTGACAGGGTGCCCCGTTATAGACTGTTAACTAAGGTGCGACGATACGGAATAGGTTCACAGATATGTGAGCGTCTCGAATACTCCCTTAGTAATAGAACCCAGTATGTTGTTCTCGACGGCGAGCGTTCATCAGGGACAAGCGTATCGGCAGGAGTGTCCCACGGAAGCATGACAGGACCGCTGTTGTTTGTATATAAATGATTTGGAGGACAGAGTGGGCAGCCCGCATCCCGTGGTCGTGCGGTAGCGTTCTCGCTTCCCACGCCCGGGTTCCCGGGTTCGATACCCGGCGGGGTCAGGGATTTTCTCTGCCTGGCTGGGTGTTGTGTGCTGTCCTTAGGTTAGTTCGGTTTAAATAGTTCTAGGTTCTAGGGGTCTGATGACCATAGGTGTTAAGTCCCATAGTGCTCAGAGCCATTTGAACCATTTGAACAGAGTGGGCAGAAATTTCCGGTTGTTTGCTGATGACGCCGTGGTGTACGGTAAAGTGTCGAAGTCAGAGTGAATGTAGAAAGATAAAGAACGACCTGGACAAAATTTCCAGTTGGTGAGATGAATGGCAGGTAGTGCTAAATGAGGAAAAACGTAAGTTAATGCGGATGAGTAGATCAGACCTGTTAGGTTCGGATACAGTATTACTAGTGTCGTACTTGACACAGTCAAGCCGTTTAAATATCTGGGCTTAACGTTGCAAAACGATTTGAGGTGGAACGGCCATGTGAGAACTGTAATATACGGAAGGAGAATGAACGGTTTGTTGAGAGAATTTCAGGAAAGACTGGTTCACCTGTAGAGGAGACCGCTTTTAGGACGCTGGTGCGACCTATTCTTGAGCACTGCTCGAGTGTGTGGCAACTGTATTAAGCCGTATCGAAGGAAGATATCGAAGCAGTTCAGAAGCGGGCTGCTAGATTTCTTACAGGTAGGCTCGAACCGCAGTAAGTGTTTCGGAGATACTTCAGAAACTCAAACAGGAATCCCTGGAGGGAACGCAACGTTATTTTCGAGAAACACGATTGAGAATATTTAGAGAACTGGCAGTTGACACTGACTGCCGAACGAATCTACTGACGCAAACATACATTGCGCTCAAGGACCACGAAGATAAGAAACGAGAAATTCGGCTCATCGAGGCACATGCACAATCGCTTTTCCTTCGCACTATTTACGAGGGGAACAGGAAAGCAAATGACTAGTAGTCTCACAGGCTATTCTCCGCTATGCACCCTGTGGGGGCTTGCGGAGTGTGTATGTACACTAGTAGCCATTAAAATTGCTACACCAGGATGAAATGCAGATAATAAACGGGTATTCATTGGACAAATATATTATAATAGAACTAACATGTGATTACATTTTCACGCAATTTGGGTGCATAGATCCTGAGCAATCAGTATCCAGAACAACCAACTCTGGCCGTAAAAACGGCGTTGATACGCCTAGGCATTGAGTGAAACAGAGCTTGGATGGCGTGTACACGTACAGCTGCCCATGCAGCTTCAACACGATACCACAGTTCATCAAGAGTAGTGACTGGCGTGTTGTGACGAGCCAGTTGCTCGGCCACCATTGACCAGACGATTTTAATTGGTGAGAGATCTTGAGAATGTGCTGTACAATGCAGCAGTCGAACATTTTCTGTATCCACAAAGGCCCGTACAGGACCTGTAATATGCGATCGTGCATTATCCTGCTGAAATGTAGGGTTTCGCAGGGATCGAATGAAAGGTCGAGACACATCTGAAATGTAACGTCCACTGTTCAAAGTGCCGTGAATGCGAACAAGAGGTGACCGAGACGTGTAACCAATGGCACCCCACACCATTACGCCGGGTGATACGCAAGTATGGCGACGACGAATACACGCTTCCAATGTGCGTTCACCGCGATGTCGCCAAACACGGATGCGACCATCATTATGCTCTAAACAGAACCTGGATTCATCCGAAAAAATGACATTTTGCCATTCGTGCACCCAGGTTCGTCGTCGATCATCGCAGGCGCTCCTGTCTGTGATGCAGCTTTAAAGGTAACCGCAGGAATGGTCTCCGAGCTGATAGTCAATGCTGCTGCAAACGTCGTCGAACTGTTCGTGCAGATGGTTGTTGTCTTGCAAACGTCCCCATCCGCAGACTCAGGGATCGAGACGTGGCTGCACGATCCGTTACAGCCATGCGGATAAGATGCCTGTTATCTCGACTGCTAGTGATACGAGGCCGTTGGGATCCAGTCCTCCTGAGCCCACCGATTCCATATTCTGCTAACAGTCATTGGATCTCGACCAACGCGAGCAGCAATGTCGCGATACGATAAACCGCAATAGCGATAGGCTACAATCCGACTTTTATCAAAGTCGGAAACGTGATGGTACGCATTTTTCCTCCTTACACGAGGCATCACAACAACGTTTCACCAGGCAACGCCGGTCAACTGCTGTTTGTGTGCGAGAAATAGTTTGGAAACTTTCCTCATGTCAGCACCTTGTAGGTGTCGCCACCTTCGCCAGCCTTGTGTGAACACTCTGAAAAGCTAATCATTTGCGTATCACAGCATCTTCTTCCTGTCCGTTAAATTTTGCGTCTGTAGCACGTCATCTTCGTGGAGTAGCAATTTTAATGGCCAGTAGTGTAGTTGTGTCCGCCCTCGTGGTCTCGCGGTAGCGTTCTCGCTTTTCGAGCACGGGGTACCGGGTTCGATTCCCGGCGGGGTCAGGGATTTTTCCTGCCTCGAGATGACTGGGTGTTGTTGTGTCGTCTTCATCATCATCATTCATCGCCATTACGGTCGGAGGAAGGCAACGGCAAGCCACCTCCATTAGGACGTTGCCTAGTAAGGCGGTGTGGGTCTCCCGCATCGTTCCCCTACGCTCTGTAAAGAGGCATGGGACTTCATTTTCAGTGTAGTTGTAGATGTAGATGTACATGGTAGTGTCACTGTATGGAGGTGTATTTCGTGGTCAGGATGTGATCCCCGTGCTGGGCTTGAGAAAACACTAAATACGACATGACATCAACACATGTTACTGTATTTTGTACAGCGTACTGAAACAGATCAGTTCGCAGACGATCATTTCTAAGCATGAGAATGCACTCTGTTGTAAAGCACCAAGAGGGAGACAAAGGTTTTAGGACAATAACACTCTTGAAGTGGACGCTCCGTCCTGTATCCATCCCTGAACCCAATGGAACACATGAGTCAGAACGTCGACTTCGCTCCAGACACCAAACATTCTCTTGTTTCGGTTTGTCGACTAGTTGATCTGGGGAAAGGGACCGTACAGCAGTATCATCGGTCCCATCGGATTAAGAAAGGATGGGAAAAGAAGTCGGTCGTGCGCTTTCAAAGGAACCATCCCTGAAACGATTTAGGGAACCCAAATGAAGATGGCTGGAGGCGAGTTTGAACCATCGTCCTCCGAAATACTAGTCCAGTGTGCTAACCAGTGTGCCACCTTGCTCGGATCTGGTTTCGTCTACTGAGGAAAAATGGGCTGCTATTCCTCCACAAACACTCAGACACCTCGTCGCTATTGTAGCAAGCAGAGCTCAACCCATCATATGAGCAAAAGGTGGACACACCGTATACGCTGAAGCGTCAAGAAAACTTTTATAGGCATGCGCATTCAAATATAGACGTATGTAAACGGGCAGAAGACGGCACTGCGGTCGGCAACGCATAGATAAGACGCAAGTGTCTGGCGCAGTTGTTAGATCCGTTACTGCTCCTGCAATGATAGGTTATCAAGCTTTAAGTGAGTTGGAACGTGTTGTTTTATAGTCGGTGCATCAACAATGAGACACAGCATCTACTAGGTAGCGATGAAGTTAGCATTTTCCCATACCAAAATTTCACGAGTGTATTGTGAATATAAGGAATCCGGTAAAACGTCAAATCTCTGACATCGCTACGGCCGGAAAAAGATATGCAAGAACGGTACCAACGACGACTGAAGAGAATCGTTCAGCGTGAGAGAAATGCAACCGTTCCGCATATTGCTGGAGATTCAATGCTGGGCCATCAGCGAGCGTCAGCGTGCGAACCATTCAACGAAACATCATCGATATGGTCTGTCGGTGGCGAAGGCCCATTCGTGTGCCCTTGATGACTGAATGACACAAAGCTTTTGGCCTCACCTGGACACTTCAATACCGAGATTGAACTGTTTATAACTGGAAACATGTTCGCTGGTCTGACGAGTCTCGGTTGAAATTGTATCGAGCTGGTGGACGTGTACGGGTACGGAGACAACCTCATGAATCCATGAACCCTGCATGTCAGCGGGAGACTGTTCAAGCTGTTGGAAGATCTGTTATAGCGTGGGACGCATGCAGTTTCAGTGATACGGGACCCCTGATACGCCTAGATACCGCTGACAGGTGGTAAGTGGTAAACATCATGTCTGATAACGTGCATGCATTTACGTGTATACCGCATTCCGACGGACTTGGGCAGTTCTAGCAGGACAATGCGACACCACACACGTCCTTAATTACTACAGAGTGTCTCCAGGAACACTCTTCTGAGTGCAAACGCTTCCGCTGGTCACAAAACTCACCAGACATGAGCATTATTGAGCATATCTGGGATACGTTGCAACGTGCTGTTCAGAAGAGATCTACACCCCCTCGTACTCTTACGGATTTATGGACAGCCCTGCAGGATTCATGGTATCAGTTTCCTCCAGCACTGCTTCAGACGTTAGCCGACTCCATGTCACGTCGTTTGCGGCACTTCTGGGTGTTCGAGGAGACCCTACACAATATAAGGCATCTGTACCAGCTTCTTTGGCTTTTCATGGTATTAATGTTGACTAATAGGCACCCGGATACTTTTGGTCAAGCAGTTCATAGGATTTGAATGAGAGTACTTGGACATTAATTTCCTAAGGTGGTACGACGGTGTTTCCAAAAACAGCTCGCGAAATTATTTTAGGAGTATTAGAATATTTCTGAACGTTGTACATTTCGCGTATGTTAACATACCTTATGCTTCAAAACAGTCATGGACAAAATCAGTAGTACGATACAAAGTTGCACAGTACCAGACAGGTATCCATCAGGCATCTGCACACCTGCTTACATCAATAAGATGTTCTATAGTCAAGAATACCGCAAGGGAATCATGAAAGCTCTTTGATTTGACAACACATTTACGACTGCAATCTTTAAGCTGTTGACAAGTTCAAATTCGTGAGTTATCGTCAACGGACAAACAACTGACACATTTCTGATGAAGTGGAATATAACAAGGATGTCTGTTATTTATGCTGCTGTTCTCCATTTCGCTCAACCCACTTCCCTGTGATATTTCGTCAGTCTGCCCTAACTCTGTGAGCGGGAAAGCCTCTCATAGTTTGTAATGCTTACGCAGTAGATCTGAGGATATTTATTAGAGATGTCTATGACAACCTATAGCAAGATTTAGAAGCATACGAAAGAGGATCTGTTGCAGCCATACAGCCATACAATAACAATGCTCACACCCATAGGGGCAAACGCAAAACAGTACGAGCGGCCTTGGTACACAATAAAAGAGAAGCTCTAAATCCTTAGACTACACGTCCAAGGCAGTATTCGACAAATGACATCTTGTATGGATGAAATAAAGCTCATTAAACTGAGAAAATTAATAATGAAGT
The DNA here is from genome assembly GCF_021461385.2 of Schistocerca piceifrons. Lineage (NCBI taxonomy): Eukaryota > Metazoa > Arthropoda > Insecta > Orthoptera > Acrididae > Schistocerca > Schistocerca piceifrons. The sequence continues at coordinate 124,774,433 of NC_060146.1, forward strand.
TGTAACTACGTGCATCAAGAAATATTAGCTCAGCCAGTCTTTCTGAGAGATGAATTAATGTCCTGTGTCCAAGACCTTACGTCAATTTTTTTGCAGAGTTGGAAGATAAAGTCGTTAAAACTAATAGCCCATATTTAGAATTCGTCGTTACACTGAAAAATTTGATTCTTTTAGAAACTGAAGGATAAGAACTATAAAATCCCGTATCTGCGGAAATTACATGTTTCGCTACGTACTCGTGTAAAGTTGTTGTTGTTGTGGTCTTCAGTCCTGAGACTCGTTTGATGCAGCTCTCCATGCTACCCTAATCTGTGCAAGTTTCTTCATCTCCCAGTACCTACTGCAACCTACATCCTTCTGAATCTGCTTAGTGTATTCATCTCTTGGTCTACCTCTAAGATTTTTACCCTCCACGCTGCCCTCCAATGCTAAATTAGTGATCCCTTGATGCCTCAGAACATGTCCTACCAACCGGTCCCTTCTTCTCGTCAAGTTGTGCCATAAATTCCTCTTCTCCCCAATTCTATTCAGTACTAACCATACAGTAAAGCTGCACGCCCTATGGAAAAATTACGGCTGTAGTTTCCCCTTGCTTTCAGCCGTTCGCAGTACCAGCACAGCAAGGCCGTTTTGGTTATTGTTACAAGGCCAGATCAGTCAATCATCCAGATTGTTGCCCCTGCAACTACTGAAAAGGCTGCTGCCCCTCTGGAACCACACGTCTGTCTGGCCTCTCAACAGATACCCCTCCGTTGTGGTTGTACCTACGGTACGGCCATCTGTATCGCTGAGGCGCGCAAGCCTCCACACCAACGGCAAGGTCCACGGTTCATGCGGGGGCGTGTAAGGTTATGTTGCAAAAAACGCTAAAAGTATGGCAAACGTACCCAATTTTGCAGTGTATGCTATTTTTATTGAAGATTATGATTCAGTATTTGTTAATTAACATTTGTGTTTGATAAAAGATAGCCGGCCGAAGTGGCCGTGCGGTTAAAGGCGCTGCAGTCTGGAACCGCAAGACCGTTACGGTCGCAGGTTCGAATCCTGCCTCGGGCATGGATGTTTGTGATGTCCTTAGGTTAGTTAGGTTTAACTAGTTCTAAGTTCTAGGGGACTAATGACCTCAGCAGTTGAGTCCCATAGTGCTCAGAGCCATTTGAACCATTTGATAAAAGATAAGTAACGGAAATAAAAGTATTAAACAGGGTTCATACTAACGAGATTGAAGCCACTATTCACAAGTACCCCACTTTTATCATGTACACTCAGACACTACCATGTGTTATATTGCGCTGAATGTCCTTTGTGTTTAACAGCAGAAAGATTCTAGCCTTAAAAGGTGAATTTTCAAGTGCTACTGATAACTGCGTCGTATTTCTTTAGGAGTTTTTTTTTTTGCCTCTAGGCCCTGTGTTTTAAATTCTGTAAGTATGAAGAAAATCGAGGGCGGTCCGTGCGTAAGTTCCGGCTGTAAGGCGTGTACAGCACGACCGATAAACCTAAACTGCACTTTGTCTGTGTTATCATATGAACGTCACTCGAAATTCTCGCCGGTGACAGGTGGTACGATGTGTGTGTTACAGACATATGATTTCGCGGGTCCATTAGATAATACTGTTCGCGTCTGCGGGTATTTCTACACTCCATACAGTCCGGTGCGATAAATCACAGAGCAAATAACTAGAATGCGAGGCGCGTCCATCGTTCATCAACGCGTACTGCCGATGTTCATTAGTCCGCATGTGCCACCGACGGTTCTCTCTGCCGCAGGCAATAACTGTCGGACGGCTTAAAGCAGCACAGTGACTAGCGGTACGCTCTCTGAGCAGAAAATTCGTCACCGTACACTCACAGAAGTCCTAACTCCGCGAGAAGATTTCGTTTCCTTTCCCTTCCCAGGAAAGTAGTTGAATGAACAGCATGTCCTGGGGAATCCATACATGTTATGTGTGTGTATGTTACACATCTCCTCCTAAACAAATGGACTTCTTTCAACAACACTGTGTGCACGTATCGATTACTGTCAGGCAACAATTGATATAGGGGTAAGAACGACCTACCTATCATAGTTTAGGATATATGATGTCATAAAGAATGTAGGATTACTGTGAACTGTTCAGTGATAGGATTTTCTCATGAGAATCGACATCAAACAACTTTAATAACAATCGTTCAAATGTGTATCCCAGCGTCATAAACAGAATATGAGGAGATACGTAAATCATATGAGGATAATGAACGTGGATTACATTGTGTAAAGAGAGAGAATATTTTATAGCCATATGTGACTCCAACGCTATAGTAGGGGAAATAGTAGAAGACAGCGTTACAGTAGAACTGTATGTTTGTAGCACAGCATTCCATAGGGCAATCATGGACTGTTGGAAAACCGTAAAACAAGAGGGTGGAAGCGTTCGAGATGTGGTGATATAGAGCGATGTTGAACATTAGGTAGGCTGAGATGGTTTTCTGTAAAATTGGCGAAGAGAGAAATGTATGGAAAACACTGACTAGCAGACAACACAGAAACATAGAACATGTGTTGAGACATCAGGGAGTAATTTCTATGGAGCTTGTGAAAGACAGAGACGAGAACAAGTCAACAAGACGTTCTGTGTAAGTGTGACTGGAACATCACGAGATTGATATAGCAGTGGCGCAGCGCTCGTGAAACCAGCCAGAAGACTGCTAACGGAAAAATTTGAGAAGTCGTGTAATGCTGTCGGACACCTCTCAAAGCTATCGAAAGTAATTTTAGATACCTTACGGACACCTTGGCGGTAGGCTATAGAACCACACTGAATGTCCCATTTGACGCAGCTGTAGACATGTGTGAGATGTGAGACTGATAATACTATAGTTAATTATATCTATCCAGAGCTACGTTTTTCTAACAAATGTGCGAGAGTTGTTGCTTGTAGGAAAATATAAATTGACTCCGTTCTATTGCAAGTCCTTGGGCATTCAAAATACTTCACGAGTTGTGGATTACAGATGTGGCTTAAAACGACTAGGTAGCTCTGTGTATCTAAGCGTCGCCAAGTTTTTGAGTAAATTTCGACAGGGATAGTTTTTTTAGAATCATCTCACAGTTCCCGACTTTCTAACGGTGAGTGTTTTGTTTCTGCAGTAGAGGTAACAGTTTGCTTAAAGAGGCGGGCGAAACGGTGAGCGACAGATTTTGTCATCGTCACGCGTTCGAAACCCGCTTTGTATATTTATGCTTGGTGGAGGCGTTAAGATCAAGCGCTGAAGACCGAGTGGGGGGTGCCACCCACTCGGTGTGTTGGAAAGCGTTGTCAGTGGGCGTGTTAACGCAGCTTATGAGAGCCAGTTTACGTGCGCTCGCCTTAGCAGTGAAACGCATCGTCTCAGAATATTCTTGTCCACGTTGTGCTGCTAATCCAATGCTAGACAGACGATAGACTTAACCTCTTGAAGTAGGAGACTACTGTGTTGTGGCTTCCATGTCGCAGGGTAATGCAGACGCTAGCTCTTAAGTAATTCATCGAAAAAAAAACAGATTAATTACTGCCTTATTATTTTGTCCCCACTTAGCGACTTTTTACTGTCTACAAAATATTTGTTTCGAACTAAAGGGCTTCATCTTCAGACACAGAAGCATGGTAATTGATTTTGTACACCACAGCAGAACTATTCAGTGATCTTATTGCAACATCCTGGCTGATAAAACTTTCTGCCGCTTCGGAACACGAACGCAGCACTCAGTTTTAATCTGCCAAAGTGTTTCAGAACAGTAGAAACCCCACTGTAGAGAGATTGTTTGATAGAAAACCATCCGATCGTTCGGAATTACGTAGCAGCTGGCGAGGGAATTATTCCTAACTCAATGCCTATGGGCAAACCTAATATTTCCGCCCACCATGGCTTTGGTAAGACCAGTAGAAAACATTGAAGGAAAAAGGAAAGACATACCTACAGAATTTTAAGGCACGGTGACGACGATTGACCGAACTTAAACAAAGGAAGATTTCGAGATCAGACACGTGTTTAAGTTTTGGTATACAGCCACAAGTCGCACTTCGTGTTTTTTATTCGCCGATTTTGCTCTTGAAATGAGCAAGAGCATCATCAGAGTATATACTGTAATAGATACAAGTTGAGACAATGCGGAAAACATACACTGGGGTTACGTAAAGCTTATGTTCCACTTGCTGTATGGTGGTTGACATATATAGTTGGCTGACGGCATTAAATATTCACTTTAAAGTTGGGTAACAGGTCTAAAAACTAATCTGGCTGCACTCTAGTACGTAAACATACGTTTGAAGTACGTTTAATATACAGTAATAAGGGGAGTTTGATGGCGCCAAAGATGAAGTTGACTATACAGCAGTACTTGTAATGTCCATACAATAGAAAACGAAATTTACATCACGCGCCTCTTTTATGTGCTTGTGTATAGAGAACTAGATCCCTACTTTTCAACCATACGAGTACATCTATAAAAACTGAAATATCTTTCAATATACATTATGAAAAATACATAAGAAGTCTATACAAAAATGCATTTTGGGGATCCGCTATGTTGGAACTACATTGAAGTCCTGGGGTCCAGAGGAGGGTCCCCAAGGGAGTCAACAAACGAATGTTCGAAAAAATGCTAGTAATTATGTACCGTCATTCGCTCCACTAAAGTGACTGGACCCATCAACATGTTATCGATCACCCCTCACCAAACATTATCGGAAAACGAAGTTGTAGTATTTCTTCCCCAGTAGGGTGTAGATGTTCCTGCAAGCATCGACTAACACACCGAGCGAGGTGGCGCAGTGGTTAGACACTGGACTCGCATTCGGGAGGACGGCGGTTCAATCCCGCGTCCGGTCATCCTGAGTTAGGTTTTCTGTGATTTTCCTAAATCACTCCAGGCAAATGCTGGGATGGTTCCTTTGAAAGGGCACGGTCGACTTCCTTCCTTAATTCGATGGGACCGATGACCTCGCTGTTTGGTCTCCTTCCCCAAAACAACCCCAACCCCCCATCGACCAACATTACGTGTGTTGTTGATTGCGTTCGGCGTAAACGTGGACTCATGAGTGAATAGTATTAACGAAACCAAATTATTGTCATTTAACCAGTGAAAATTCCAAGTAGAGTGGCATTGTCCGCAACGCGAAGATTGTGAACACGCTGTATGTGAAACGTGTACAAGTTTTCCGTGTGTAATGTTCGCCATACGCATGTTCGTGGGACATGGATCTGTGCAGAAAGTGGCCGTGGGCTGCTAGTAGGACAGTGTGCTGTTGTTCCTGTACAAGTTGTTGAACTACACGTCCAGAAGAAACATGGGAACTGGCAAGAATACGTGTTTCACGCAATGTGCTGAAAACTCTAGTAAATCCTGTAGAAACAGGAATGCGACTTGTCGGAAAACGCCGGCGGTATTCTTCGACAGCAGCAGGAGAACTACAATAAAAGAGGCCGTAAACATACACCAAACCTGCTCCCCAAGGATACATGTGTCCTTTTGTTGAAACATTGCGATCTCGCTAGGAATGTCACAAAAATATTCCCCATACCATAACGCTCCTTCTATGTTTCCATCCTACATCGCCGATGGACAGCACTCATCATGGGTGCTTGAGCGAGGCGCTTGCTGCGAAGGCAACGTACGCTGAGAGGCCGTCGAGGAAACACAGTCCGTAGCCCCTTGGTTCATCTGGATGGTCAGTTGGTGAACAGTTACAAGTCTATTCGCCCATACACACCTCCGCAGCCGTCTTTCACCCCTGTCTTCCGTGGCTTGTGGTGCGCCACAGTTGCCTCGGCGCCTGTTTTGGATGTCGCGAACTCCCCATGCACGGCATGCTTTAATCACGGCCGTAGTCGAACAGTCGAAATGCTTCCACTTTTGGCACGGAAGCCAATGATTATACCCTATTCGAAGTTTGATAAATCGCTCCGGTTCCGCATTGCGATAACCACTATTGCCCGCGTCTCCCCTACACGCTTTATACACTACCTGATCAGAAGTATCTGAACACCTGGCTGAAAATGAAAGTTAGTGGCACCCTCCATCTGTAATGCTAAAACTCAATATGTCAATGATGACACCTTCCATTCTCGCAGGCATACATTGAGTCAGGTGCTTGGAGGTTTCTTGGGGAATGGCAGCCCATTCTTCACGGAGTCGGGGAGGCCTGTCACGAAGTTCGAGTTCCACATCATCACAAAGGTGCCCTATAGGATTCAGGTCAGGACTCTGTGCAGGCCAGTCCATTACAGGGATGTTAGTGTCGTGTAGCCACTCCGAAACAGACCGTGCATTATGAACAGATGCTCGATCGTGTTGAAAGATGCAACAACCATCCCCGCATTGCTTTTCAACAGCGGGAAGCAAGAAGGTGCTTAAAACATCAATGTAGGCCTGTGCTGTGATAGTGCCATGAAACATAACAAGGGGTGCAAGCTCCCTCAATGAAAACCATGACCACACCATAACACCACCGCCTCCGAATATTACTGCTGTCACTACACTCGCTGGCAGATGATGTTCACTGGGCATTCGCCACACTCACACCCTGCCATCGGATCGCCACACTGTTTACCGTGATTCGCCACTCCACACAACGTTTTTCCACTGTTCAATCGTCCGATGTTTACGCTCCTTACGCCAGGCGAGGCGTCGTTTGGCATTTACCAGCGTGATGTGCGGCTAATGAGCAGCCGCTAACCATGATATCCAAGTTTTCTCACCTTCTGCCTAACTGTCGTAATACAGACTGCCTATTACACATTACGACCCTCTTCAACAGTCGGCGGTCTCTGTCAGTCAGCAGACGAGGTCGGCCTGCACGTTTTTGTGCTGCACATGACCCTCCACGTTTCCACTTCTCTATCACATCGAAAACAGTGGACCTAGGAATGTTAAGGAGTGTGGAAATCTCGCATACAGACGTATGACGCATGTGACACCCAATCACCTGACGACGTTTGAAGTCCGGGAGTATCGCGAAGCGTTCCATTCTTGTGTCTCACAATGTCTAGTGACTACTGAGGTCGCTGATACGGAGTACCTGGCAGTAGGTGGCATCACAATACATCTAATATCAAAAATGCATGTTTTTGGGGGTGTTCGGATACTTTTGATCACATAGTGTATATCCACCACTGCTTGTGTTTCCACCTTCCTTCTTACATTGGACATATGCGTTGATCACATTAAAGTGACAAGACGGTCCTAACAGATTTCTCTTACTCATAAATTGATGTCTTTGATATCCTCCTTTCTTCAGCAATCGTCAGTTTTCTGACCAATTAGCAGAACTCATGTGCTGCCAGAGGTGTATTATAATTTAATTTCATCAACATCAGCTGGTTTAATTGAGCTACTTCCACTACTATTATGTTACTTTGGTAAATATTTATCTTAGAACGTCTTTTCGGGATACTATCAGAACTTCCAATTCCTTTGTCGTCTCTGACACATTTGCAGTGTCAGCGGCAAATCTCGTTGCTTTATTTCCTCTCCCTGACATATAATTCCCTTCTGTATGTCATCGTGGTTTGCTTTAATGCTTGTTCAGAGAAAAACTGAACTACACTGTAGATAGACTACAAACCTACTCACTCCCATCACAACTATCTCCTTCCTTTAATGTCCTTCAACTATAGTAATTAGTGTCTGTTTTCTGTACAAAGCTTCTCTCTTTTATCCTCTATACCTTCAGAAGTGCAAAGAATATGCTGCGGTCAGTATAGTCAAAAACAATTTCTAAACTGCAAATATTTAAAACATGATGGACGCTGAAGAAACGAATTAAAATTTGTGCAAGAGCCAGACTTCGAACCCAGGTCATCTTGCTTACTCGGCAGAAGTGGTGACTGTGGTGTCACCGCCAGACACCACACTTGCTAGGTCGTAGCTTTTAAATCGGCCGCGGTCCGTTAGTATACGTCGGACCCGCGTGTCGCCACTATCAGTGATTGCAGACCGAGCGGCGCCTCACGGCAGGTCTAGAGAGACTTCCTAGCACCGACTTTGCTAGCGATGGTTCACTGACAAAATACGCTCTCATTTGCCGAGACGATAGTTAGCATAGCCTTCAGCTACGTCATTTGCTACGACCTAGCAAGGCACCGTTATGAATTGTTATTGATCTTGTGATGCATGTACCATCAGACCGACGTTCACCATTGATGGATTAAAGTTAAGTATTTCACCAGCTACGTCCGTTTTTCTAATTTCCCTGTCCTGTTCCAGACCTCATGCCAGCCTGCGTGAGCTAAAACGCGTGCCTTTCGGCTTCCTCTAGTATTCCTGGGTTGGCTCTCCTGCCAATACACAACATTTGGCGACGAGGCCCCCGCGTTCTTATCGATATTGCCCTGATTTCCTTGTGTAATGGCTTCGCCACAATCTCCAGATGTACTGTCCGAATTTTATCGCTTACAGAATCAGTAGACGCAGGCCTTACTGGATGCCCTTGGACAGCTCGTCCAGGGTCAACGTGCTATGCAAAACGATGCGGCAGCCGCCGCTCCACCGCTAACGCAGCCACAACACGCAGTTGCACCAACTTTTCGACCTTTTGATGCTGCACTGGAATGCTGGACGGAGTGGTCACGCCAATTTGGATTTCATCTCGCCGCCTAAAGAATTCAAGGTAATGAGCGGCAGCTTTTTCTCCTTTCCTCCGTCGGGGTACAAACGTACCATGTGATAGTCAAATTATTTCCCCGACGCGACGTAGTAACTCTGTCCAATGACGAAATTTGGCTGCATTAGATGCATATTTCAAAGAATCAGTCAATGTAGTTGCGAAATGGTATACCTTCTTTCATACAAAACGTACGGCAGGTCAGACTAATCGGGAGTGGGTTGCAACCTTGCAAGGCCTTACTAGGGATTGTGCTTTTGAGTGTCAATGTGGACTCCCTTATTCAGATACTATGGTACGTGATGCAATTGCACAGAATGTTTCTGATGTTCGTATAAGGGAACAGACTTTGAAACTAGTCAATCCCTCACATCAACAAGTGATGGACATGTTGGATCGGCAGGACACACTTGACTTTGCTCAGGAATCATTTGAACCTTTGCCACCCGTGTGTCAGGTTATCCGGCCTGCCGGGCGCGCTGCACGGAACAGTAAACAGTCCTCGCGCCTGGCTGCGCAGCTGCAGCCAGGCTCTCAGCCACGTGTGCCGTGCAGACAAGCAAATGTAGTGCTAAAATCATGCCCGCGGTGTGCTACTAGACATTCGCGTGAGAATTGCCCGTCATGTCAGACTATTTGTTTTTTCTGTAATAAAAAAGGACATGTTCAGAGTGACGGCCAGAAAAAGCTCAGATCGGACACTCACAACCATTCCAGGCCCTTTGCTTCGCGCCGAATTCGAAACAAGGATACTCAGGCTCGTGAAACTTCGCCCATGGCAATTCATATAGTCCATTCCACTCCACCCAGTGCCACTCTCTCTAACAGTGGCTGTGTTCGTTCCACAAATAGTGTGCATCGACATCGCCGGAGATCCTGTCAAGTCGCAAGTGACTCTGTACCAGTGTCAGTTCATGTTGCACGAGACAGTCGCTCTTGTTGTCAACAGGACAATAAACTTTTTGTAGACTTGGACATTAACGGCAAAGTGATACCATTCCAGCTCGATACCAGAGCTGCAGTTTCACTGATCAATCAAGACACGTACAAACTGCTTGGCACACCTCCGTTGCGTGCCACCACTGTTAAGTAGCTATTCGGCTCACAACATCCTTGTATTAGGACAGTGCAGCCTTCTTGCAAAATACAAAGGACAAACAAAACTTGTGTCATTTTACGTCCTTCGTTCTTCTTCTGCAGTGAACTTGTTTGGTTTAGATTTATTGCAGTTGTTTAACTTGTCTATAGTAAATCAGGTCCTATCAGTGAACCAGGCTGTGCCTTCAGACAGTGTTTCTCGTCAATGTGAAGAATTTGATGACATTTCTGCACCGGGCCTTGGTTGCCCTATGAACTATAAAGCACATTTGGAACTGAAAGTCAACGCGCAACCGAAATTTTTCAGAGTGCGCAATGTTCCCCACGCATTGCGTGATGAGGTCGCAAAAACATTACATGATTTGGAATCACAAGATGTAATTGAACGTGTGCAGGCTTCTCTCTGGGCATCACCCTTAGTAATCTTGCCAAAAACCTTCGGGAAATTTGAGACTTTGTGTGGACTTCAAGGCAACAGTGAATCCACAACTAGTGATTGCAACTTTTCCTTTACCCCACCCGGAAGTTCTTTTTGACAAGCTGTGTCCGCGTAAACATTTTTCGAAGTTGGACCTACCAGATGCGTACTTGCAAATACCGGTGGACGAAGAATCCCAGCGCGTTTTGGTGGTTCACACGCAACTTGGTTTGTACCGATTCAAACGACTGCCATTCTGGTGTGCATCTGCCCCAGCATTGTTTCAGCAATATCTACAAACTGATTTTGCGTCGATCCCTACTGCAGCAACCTATCTGGACGATATTGTGATCTCCAGAAAGACGGAAGAAGAACATTTAGCATTTCTCAGAACATTATTTCAGGTCTTGCGACAAAATGGTCTTCGCTTGCGAACGGACAAATGTGTGTTTTTTGCTCGCTATAGCACACGCCTCTTCCATTTCAGCTCCGCTTCATCGCTTACGCCGTAAAGGTGTTCCGTTCGTCTGGACGACGGAATGTGAACGCGCCTTTCGCCAGTTGGAATCGGCGTTGCTTTCCAATACTTGCCTTACGCCATTCGATCCCCACAATCCCCTTTTGTTGATGGTGGATGCATCGGATTTCGGGATCGGTGCTGTGCTTGCGCACGAAGATGGATCGCACGATCGCCCTATTGCCTTTGCGTCCAAATTGCTCTCGTCTGCGCAAAGAAATTATTCACAGATCGAGAAAGAAGCGTTGGCTCTCGTATTTGGTGTTACAAAGCTTCATGATTTCTTGTATGGTCGTCACGTTACCATCATCACAGACCACAAACCTTTGACATCGCTTTTTCATCCGAACAAGCCTGTACCTCCACGTACAGCGCAGAAATTCATTCGCTGGTCTATTTTCCTCTCGCAGTACCGCTACGATATCTTGTATCGGTCCACTGCTAAGCACGTAAACCCCGATGCGTTGTCCCGTTTGCCTGTTGCAGAGGATAGGGCATTGGATTCCTCCGAACTTGCTTGCATGTACATTGATGCGGAAACCGATTATGTGGTCGAATCGTTTCCGATTGATTTTCGTCGTGTAGCTACAGCCACAGCTGCCGACCCTGTCCTTGATACCGTTCTGCGATTTGTTGCTACGCAATGGCCCTTGTCAAAGTCACAGATCAGGTATCCGTAGGTTCGCCGATTTTTTGCTCCCAAGGAAAGACGTTTTGTACGGCGTGGTGTTTTGCTGTTGCGTTCAGATAATAATCAGTCCAGGGTCGTGGTACCACGTTCGTTACAGTCCTCTGTCTTACAGCTTCTCCACCAAGGACATTGGGGTGTAGTGAGAACGAAACAACTTGCTCGTCAGCACTGTACTTGGTTCGGAATCGATGCCGCGATTACGAATATGTGCTCTTCTTGCATGGGTGTGCTGAACAACAATCAGCCCCACCGCAGAAATCCTTTGCATGGCCAAAAGCCACTTCCCCTTGGCAACTCTTACACATCGATTTCGCTGGTCCATTCTGGAATGCTCGATGGTTGGTTGTGGTAGATTCATTCAGTGATTTTCCTTTTGTTGTCCGGATGTCTTCCACGACATCATCTGCCACCATCCAAGCGTTATCTGCTATCTTTTGCATTGAAGGTCTTCCACAGACTATTGCTTCCGACAATGGCCCAAAATTCATGTCCTCAGAATTTCAGTCATTCTGCAAGGCCATTGGTATTCAACATCCGACGTCCGCGCCGTTTTCGCCACAGTCAAACGGTGCCGCTGAACGATTGGTCAGGACTTTCAAGTCACAGATGTTGGAGTTAAAAGAGTCGCATTCTCGGGAGGACGCGTTGTTGCTCTTTTTGTCCTCGTATCGCTCTCAGCCCCGAGATGGTCGCTCGCCTGCTGAGTTGCACCACGGTCGTCATCATCGAACCTTGATGTCTTTGCTATATCCGCCGCATCAGGTTCCTGTGCAGCGGCAGACGCCTGCTTTTGCTCCAGGCGACGTTGTGTACTATCGTCAATATCGAGGTTCACGGCGTTGGCTCGCAGGGCGCATTCTTCGCTGCCTCGGCCGCGCTATGTATCTGCTTTTGGGGGCCTCTGGTGAGGTGCGTCAGCATCTCAATCAGCTGCGCCTCTGTCGTCCATGGGATCTGCCGCTCGCCGTCTGCTTTCAGCGACGGTGCCGTCCGGTCAGCGCCCTGGGGACCCATCCACTGGCTCGCCTGAGCCCCAGGTGTTACGGACGCTGCCTTCCATTTCGGCCCATGGCGACGCGTCGCCGCCGCCGCCGCCGCCGCCGCCGCCGCCTGTGCTCCCGCCGGCGCCGCCCGCAGTGGACGCGTCGCTGCAGCCGCCGGGCGCCTCCCTGGGTCACGCGCTGCCGATCGCTTCCCGTGACCAGTTGTCCTCCGACATGGAACTCTTGCCCGCTCTGGACCACATGTCGTCTTCGCCCGTCGGGTGCCCCGACCCGATGGAGGTCGACCCTTCGGACCCTCCTGTTTCTCAGTGGGCGCATACACCGCATGTTCGCGTGCATCCTGGAGCAGGTTTTGAGGCGTTTCCTAGCTCCCCGCGGTCCGAATGGCAGGGTGCGGGTGGCACGGCCTCGCTTGTTGTTAGGCTCCCCACCTCGTCGCATACATCAACATGGGGTCCTCCCCACGGCAGTTCTGGAGACTCCCTAGCACTCGCCCCAGTTGTACAACCGACTTTGCTAGCGATGGTTCACTGATAAAATACGCTCTCATTTGCCGAGATGATAGTTAGCATGGCCTTCAGCTACGTTATTTGCTACGACCTAGCAAGGCGCCATTATCAGTTGCTATTGATCTTGTGATGCATGTACCGTCAGACCGACGTTCACCATTAATGGATTAAAGTTAAGTATTCCATCAGCTACGTTCGTTTTTCTAAAGTCTAATTTCACTGTCCTGTTCCAGACCTCACGTTGTGCTGGATCCCAACGGCCTCGTATCACTAGCAGTCGAGATGACAGGCATTTTATCCGCACGGCTGTAACGGATCGTGCAGCCACGTCTCGATCCCTGAGTCACCACATGCGAACCTGGGTGCACGAATGGCAAAACGTCATTTTTTCGGATGAATCCAGGTTCTGTTTACAGCATCATGATGGTCGCATCCGTGTTTGGCGACATCGCGGTGAACGCACATTGGAAGCGTGTATTCGTCATCGCCATACTGGCGTATCACCCGGCGTGATGATATGGGGTGCCATTAGTTACACGCCACGGTCACCTCTTGGTCGCATTGATGGCACTCTGAACAGTGGACGTTACATTTCAGATGTGTTCCGACCCTTGGCTCTACTCTCCATTCGCTCCCTGGGAAACCCTACGTTTCAGCAGGATAACGCACGACAGCATGTTGCGGGTTCTGTACAGGTCTTTCCGGATACAGGAAATATTCGACTGCTGCCCTGGCCAGCACATTCTCCTGATCCCACACCAATTGAAAACGTCCGGTCAAAGGTGGCTGAGCAACTGGCTCGTCACAATACGCCAGTCACTACTCTTGATGAACTGTGGTATCGTTAAAGCTGCAAGGGCAGCTGTACCTGTACACGCCATCCAAGCTCTGTTTTACTCAATGCCCAGAAGTATCAGGGCCATTATTACGGCCAAAGGTTGTTCTGGATACTGATTCCTCAGGATCTATGCACCTAAATTGCGTGAAAATGTCCAGGAGCATCAAGTCCATTATTACGCCCAGAGGTCGTTGTTCTGGATACGATTCCTCAGGATCTATGCACCTAAATTGCGTGAAAATGTAATCACATGTCAGTTCTAGTATAATATATTATTGCAATGAATAACTGTTTGTCATCTGCATTTCTTCTTCGTGTAGCAAACTTAATGGCTAGTAGAGGTACGTCGTAGAGTGAGTATTGCCTCTCGAGTTCCTACAATTCTCCGGAACCCAAAGTGATCTCTCCTGGGGTTGGCTTCAACCGGCTTTTCCATTATTCTTTTAATAGCCCTTCTGTTGGTAGAACAGCTGATAGGTGACCATTCTCCACCTTACGTCTGCTTTTATGGAGCTGGCATAAAAAAATTCCTTTATACGAAGGGTCGGGAGCTAAATGTGGTGCCAATTTGAAGCCTGCCATCGCCAACTAGACTACACGATTTTTCAATTGCGCACCTGTGGGTCACAGTCACGGGTCACAGTCACGTCAAGGATTTCCTCCTGTCCGGAACGATAACGCACTGTGGTTATTCTGCTCGTGCGTCAAAACTAACTTGACAGACCACACTTCCCCGTGGCAACGCCCTGGCTGCTGGAACATCGCAACTCAGCTAGCCTCTGCATTAGCTGCCGCTCACCATCGACCGTCGACGTACTCTAGCGTCTTCCGGACTATATTATTTCTCTCATTGTGCAGCTGATAAGTGCTGTGACGGTTCGTGAGAGTTCCCTCACTGCGTATTTCCACGGCTCCCTTAATAATGGAGTCCCGAACAGATGTTTCTGTGGCCAAAATTACTATTTTATCATAATTGAATGTCCGTTGGAGATGCATTGTCCGGCAATAGTAGATTTGGTTGGTTTGCAAAAGGCGAGTGTAGCTTTGATGTTCTTCGCAATAACTTTTCTTCCAGGCGTGCTATTCCCGCAAGGTGTGCAGAACTTCTGTGAAGTTGTTAAGGTATGAGAAGAATATTGTATTCACTTTCATTACAGTTCAGTTAAAAATTTTTATCCACCACCTTTCCACTTAATTACCATCTTTCATTTCACAAGTTCACCTGTTTTGCCTTTCCAGTTTTTTTTTTAGTTCCTGAATTTTACACCTGTTTATGTATTGAAAATTTTCTTACAATAATAACTGCGGAACTGAAATACAGGGTACTTACAAACTACGGAGTGCACACCCCTTATTCAACATGTAAACGTTACTACAATTATTCAGATTTAGCTTATGACATGTTCGATATACCTGCCATCATTGACGATGATGTGAAGCAGACGAATAGTGAAATTCTGCATGAGCAGCTGAAGCGTGGAACATCGATGCTGTCAATGACACCCCGAATGTCACAGATATGCTTTCAGGGTTTAATGCTGCACAACTTGTCTTTAATATAGCCCCACAAAAAGAAGTCTTATGCGTTCAGATCCTGAGAATAGTCTGGCCAATCGAGGCATTTGCCGATGGCCTCTGTGTATCCCTGAGACAGAAAGCGGTCCCTAAACTGCTCCTCCAGCACATCAAACACTCTGCTGCTTCAATGGGGTCGAGGTACGTCTTACATGACACACATCTCGTCGAAATCAACGTCACTTTGGATAATGGGGATGAAATCATCTTCCAAAACTTTCAAGTACCTTACGGTAGTCACTGCGCCATCAAGGAATATCGAGCCGATTACTCCGTGACTGGACATTGCACACCACGCAGTCACCCATTGAGGGTGAAGAGACTTCTCGATCGCGAAATGTGGATTCTCAGTCCCCTAAACTCGCCTATTTTGCTTGTTGATGAACACATCCAAATGCGCATGCACGCACATACTACTACCCAACACACCCCGCAGCCAACAGCGCAGTTTGTGCATCCTTCCGCAAATGGTTCAAAAGTTATGACGATTTAGTTTCATATAGTTCAATGACTGTCGCCGTGTATTAGCTGTTAAAAAACAGTTTGTTTCACAATATTTAAACTAATAATACTGGAGAAATTGTACTTTGACAAAACTGTTAATCATACCTTCACGAAATAACGCTGATGACACAATATATTTATACTGAAATAAGTATTGTGGCGGAAAGGTGGGACTGACAGAACCACATCATTGTATTCACATATGTGTCGATTCCATTTAGTGAACTAAAGACAATTATTCAATTTCAGATCCAATGTCACATTTTCTTTCACTTAGTTTCGCAACATGATACTGGCTCTGTTGATGATACGTTATAGTGAAAAATGTTCAGCTGTAATATGTCTGGCGTAATATCAAATCTGTGAATAGTAGGGTGTATTTCGAATAAATAACATGCTTCAGTTCAGTGTGAAAATGTCTGATTACATAGAACCATACTCACATATGGAATACCGAATACATTTCATCTCCACTATATAGGATGCCACTAACTATTGCCACCAAGAATAACTAGAAGTATGACAGGAGATGAAAAGTTTGTGGGACAAAAGTTACTTGGGACAATGGGCGCCATAATATGACGTTGGGTTTTTGTTGCTAGGTGGGATCGCTTCAGAGATATGAAAGTCAACTGTGTGTGTGGTTTTTTTTATGGGATGTTATGTTTTGGTACTTATTTCCTGATTGCGGCTATCGAGATGGGTCCAATGATGTGTAACAGTAAGATCTTTGAAGATCAATGAATTTCACAAAGGTGGGATGAACATCCATTAACAGAACGTGTTCGAAGTGATGACCATTAGTGTCAATGCACTGCTGCAATCTTCTTATCATGGATTAAGTGGTATTCCTTATTTACTTCGGCACTTATCGAAGTACATGCTCTGACAATTCTCTCTCGAATATCTTCAGGTGTACTTGGAACGTTTTTATAAAAAATGTCTTTTACGAATCTCCACAAAGAACGAGCCGGCCACGACACATCTCTTCCGCGCCAATCCAACGATTTGGGAGTTGTCCCTGCAACTCATTTCCAGCCATCAGCGAAAAATGTTCCGGACAACCATCGTGTTGATACCACATTCTGTTCCTTGTTGCTAGAGGTATTTCTTCCAAGAACAGACTTAACGTTTCTTGCAGGAATGTGGTGTCCTTCCTTCCACTAAGATTTCCTTTGATGAAATAGGAGTCTATAATTCTGTGCTACATAATCCCGCAACATACATTCACCGATCACGGTTTTTGGTGTGCCACTTGCAGCACCCAACATGGATTTTCAGTTGCCCAATAATGCACGTTATGCAAACTAACATTTCCATGGTCCTTGAATATAACCTCGTCAGTAAATAAAATCAAGAATGATAATTTCACTCTGCAGCGGATTGTGCGCTGATATGAAACTTCCTGCCAGATTAAAACTGTATGCAGGACCGAGACTCGAAATCGGGACCCTTGCCCATCGCGGGCAAGTGCTCTACCATCTGAGCTACCCAAGCACGACTCACGCCCCGTCCACACAGTTTTAATCTGCCTGGAAGTTTCAAATAAAATCGAATTAATATTTAATAGTAAAGTTGAGCACATCGGCAGTATTCAATGCCGCGCATACAATCCGTACCAGTAAATTGTTGGTGGAGACTGATATGGTAAGGACGATATTTACGGCGATGCTGAACACGTACTCTGGCTCATGCCAGATTCCCTTGCGATTTGACGCGAACTGACACAAGGATTTCTAACCACAGTGGCAAGAGTACCGATTTCCGTTTCTCGTTAGTAAATTCCCTTTGCCGGATATGTTTCCGATGCCTTAAAGATCCAGTTGTTCTCAATTTATGATAGACAAATTGAAATGTACGACGTGTAGGGTGAGTACATTGAGGATATCTTTCACCGTATATGTTTCTAACTCCCACTGAAGTTCGTTGGCATTCTCCGTAAATGATAAGTGACACCAAAATATGTCTGAGAAAACCTTTTGCACTGCATCTGAGATTTATTTCCCCATTTCTCTGTCTATGCCCACTTGCTCCTACCTACTGCACAGAGAGGTCATTTTGCTGATTTTCACTTCAACTGACTTTCCTACTACAAAATTAGAATTTGAATAACAGCAACGTACTGCTGTATAAATTCGAGAGAATACATTGATATGAATTTAATCCGGTTTTGATCCTCATTCATATTTAGAATTTAGAAAAGTGTTAAATGAATTGATGGGACTAGTTTCTATTTGTCTGAACGCGAACAGGTAATTCTTTTTTTCCTATATTGAAGCTGACCTTTTCACTTAAAATGTAATGTAATGGAAATTGCTCCGTCAACTTATGTTCTTTGTTCCATACGCTGTGGGCGTCAGCTATCTTCTGTTGATGTAAAACCTATGTAATTTTTCGCTTTCAAATACCTGAGCCTAATTGAGTAAGAAAAAAATCCAAGTCGTCACAGAGCATATGCAGTTTGCCATGAAAAGAAAGGGCAGTAATAAAAATTAAGTTACGAAGACGTAAACACTAAACCCACTGTTGTAACACGAGTGAGCGTGGCGAAAATAGTCAAACTTCTTGTGTTAGTAGAGGACGAGACAGTCAAAAGTTTCTTCCCAAGAAAACACTCATGTGACGTGACATGGGACATGACGCGATGTGACTTGACGGTCCGTTGACGACCTGCGTGAATGTGACCTTTGAATGCACTGTGGAATGTTTTGTCGTGAGGTGGTGCGACATGACGGCCTATGTGAATCGGCCTTAAATCAACAGCGTTTTCCTGAGACCACGTGCCAATCCCAGCCAAATATTGGCAACATGCTCAGAACGGAATACTCCATCCAGAGAAACGTCTACTGGATACTCCGTGCAAGCGTCGTCTACATTCCCTCATATATACCATATTTATGAACAGTAACAAGGATTTGTATAATACAGCCAACCGGTTGCAACAAGATTTTAATGTAACCTGGCTTCGACATCAACTCTGGGTGTCTTCATCAGAAAATCCAGATAATTTCATAAAAAGATAACAGAACCATTAACATATAGTAAAACCAAGAACATATGGTTATTTTACCAGACAGATTTATGACGAGACTACACTCACATTGGTAACACACTATATAAAAGTTATACACTGTCAGCAAAATTATCGCTGTATGGCGTAGCACACAATACGCCTCTAAGCGTTGTAAGAGGAAATATGCACTGCAGATGTCATCAGACTAAGAACGTCACAGGCTGAAGCTGCCACAAGGTGGACGATAAAGAAGTCGCGCCATCTATTAACAATCGAAGAAATCAGCTGCTTACATTAGAAAAATATTTTAAATAAATGCAAGTGTGTTATGTCAACTGCAATTTATCCGGGACAGCGCGATAGCAGTTATTCATTACATTTTGAACAGAAAGTAGACAAGAAGACGATATTTTAGACTCTATTCTGAGGAAAAAGAGGAGTCAGTTTTAGGCTTTTCTAAGTACGGGCTTTACCACTGAAGAAATTTTTCTTGCATTACTGCAACTGTTCATTCAGAATGAAACCGTCACTAGGAAAAATTTGTTTCAAAATTTCTAATTCTTCAAAGACATACTCAAACATATACTTCAAGGATATACCCAAAAATGTAATACAACTTGGAACTTCTCAGTCAGAAGCGTCTTATGTAGTACATTTGTGTTATATGATATTCTCATTTACTATTGGCACCTCTAACTCTTGGTGAATTTATTGGCTCACTTGTGAGAAAACTAAGCAGTTTATTTCATTGCAGACTAACTGACAGATTAGGGAACCCTGTTTTCTACATGTCTCTAAAGGTAATTATACATGGATATTTAGATTCTCAAGCACGTCCTCAATGCTATTTGCATTATTTATATTTTGGGCTTCCACATTTCCTTTCCAACCTCATCCTCTGTGTGTAAGAGTGAGCGAATGTGTGTGTGCGTGTTTTTTTTTTATTTTTTTTTTATTTTTTTTTTTAATAGAATGGTGGTAGGGCAGCACCTTCGTCTCTGCTACACTCACAATGTGACCAGCTTACTGTGTTCAGGCGAGGGAAAATGGTTTGTTCCTCTAGGTAGTTATCCGACGATAGTTATATTGGTGGCAGAAGCGATTCCTCTGGTGAGTTCCGGTTACCTGGAGAGATCCAGTTATTGCTAGAAAGTTGGTAAGATGATATCGTAGCTTTAAGAGTGTGATTAGGGGCTTCGGCTCAGAATTACGT
This sequence comes from Schistocerca piceifrons, assembly GCF_021461385.2. Taxonomy (NCBI): domain Eukaryota; kingdom Metazoa; phylum Arthropoda; class Insecta; order Orthoptera; family Acrididae; genus Schistocerca; species Schistocerca piceifrons. The sequence continues at coordinate 124,794,437 of NC_060146.1, forward strand.
ATTTTAAGTCGACTACCTGAAATATTTTAACTGATTTACTGCATTAGGCTCAGAATTATGTTTCGTACTACATACAGAATAGGCAATGGTGTTACTTCCAGATTTCATTTTCTGATATTTACTTTGTTCTACGAGAACTTGTAGTGTGGAAATTCGTTCCTCCACGAAATGCTCATGTTTAGGTAGAATGTTTCTTCCTGAATGGGAATGTGCGGGTGACAGTGTTGTGTGAATGCATTTTCTGTTTCTCGTTGTAAATTCATTTCTTTTCTGTTTATTAGTGATTTCGTCATATTAAATGCGAAATGTGGTTAAGATCTTTTAGTGTATTTCTGTGGTATTAAATTAGGATCTTGAATACTTGCTTTGTTTGTGTAGACTACCTACTCAAATGAATCACGTGAGCTCTTAACTGCTGGTATTGAGCGTTTTCATTGCAGTTCAGTTTTCTTATAATCCTGACTTGTATATATTTAATTAATTTGTTCGTAAATATTCAAGTAGTAAAACACTGCATGGTGTCGCGGTGATACGTAGTGATAAGTTCTCTCGAGCTTCCTGCCGCGTCGAGTTGTTTAAAGTCCACGAGCTTTTGGCCGATTACTCGTCGGCCGTAATCAACGGATGACTGTCGGATGATTCCTGCTACCGTCCTGGTAAAGCCGCACGTTCATCTGTGAGGCCACTGGTGAATACTTTCCGTAAGTGGCTCAGTTTCTTTGGCAGGTTTTCAGTGTTTGAGACTGGTTCCGCTCGATCTACCAAAGTTTCTACGACGGATGGTGATAACTACCAGCGTGCTGATATTGGTCCGTATGAGTGAGATTTCTGTAAACACTGCGGCTTAGACACCCATTTGTTTTACGGCGGACGAGGACCTCAAGAATTGGCGTAGTACTCTCGGTCTCTATCTCCATCGTGAACTTCATATTCTTACGGGTATTGTTGACGTGGTCCAAGATTTCTTTTATCTTTTCACGTTCATGAAGCGAGACAACGAACGTGTTGTCGACCCTAACGATATATGCAACCAGGCTTTGCAGCAGCAGTGTCCACGGCGATGTCCTGAATGTGCTCCATCAACAGGTTGGCTATAGCTGGAGCTACTGGGCTTCCTATCGCTACGCCGACTGTCTGGTGAAAATATTCTCCATCGTACGAAAAAACACGCTGACGTCAAAGTGTGCTTGAATAAATTCAGAACAGTTTCGTCAATAAATTAGGTGAACAGATATGTGGATTCCTGGACGGGACCGCGCGTGAATAATGACACTACATCAAAGGTGACGATAATAATTCCAAGACGCAGCCATTTCATTCAGCTGATGAAGTGGGTCGTATTCCTGGCGTGGTGCATACAGTGACCAACGTATGTAGTAATGTGACTGGCCTGGCGTTTCCCTAGACTGTAAGTCGGCAGTCAAACGGTGCACATGATGGAACGTAGATGCCTGTTCTTCTTGTGAACATTTAGAAGGCGATGCGATGTAGGTGTTGGAGGTGTCCGACGAAGGAGATTTTCAGTGGCTTTCTCTTACAGTGAAGACCTCTTGAGAAGCTCCGAGCCGGCCGAGGTGGCCGAGCGGTTTTAGGCGCTACAGTATGGAACCGGGTGACCGCTACGGTCGCAGGTTCGAATCCTGCCTCGGGCATGGATGTGTGTGATGTGATTAGGTTGGTTAGTTCTAGGGGACCAATGAGCATAGAAGTTAAGTCCCATAGTGCCCAGAGCTATTTGAACTATTTTTGAGAAGCTCCGAGGTCTTCCTCATTGTTCTGAATGTTGGGTCCCTTGATGATATGCCTCCATCGCCCGCATCAACTGAATGTTCGCGTCGTAGTCGGCTCGTTCCGTGATTACGGCCCAATTGTCCTTGTCTGCTGGCAGGACTACGAAGAGAGGGTCATTGCGCAGTTCTTAAAGACCATTACGCTCCTGTCATATTCGAGTTTGAAAGAATGCGGAGTGTTTCTCGACGAATTTCTTCTGCAGTTTCACTGACGACCTTGCGAACTCTTTGTTCCGCATCACTTATTACATGAGCGAAAGTTGTCATGTTCGAGGATTTTGAAAGGATGTGTTGCGTTCCTCAACGAATTTCTACTGCAGTTTCACTGGGCATCTTGGAAACTGCTTGTTCGACACCAGTTTCAGCGAAAGTTCTCGATGAATTTCTTCTGCTGTTTTACTGGGCACCTCGCGTCCTGTGTGTTCCGCACCACTTACTATGTCAGCGAATGGTATACTTGTCATGTTAGAGGATTCTGAAAGGATGTGGTTCGTTCGTCGACGAATTTCTTCTGCAGTTTTACTGGGCACCTAGCCAACTCCTTGTTCCGCACCACTTATTATGGCAGCGAAAGTTATGGTTCTTAAGAGCCAACATGGCACCGGTGTTGATGTTTCTCGTCGCCATGTTGATGACGGCGCGTTCTGTTGTTTCTCCGTTCTCCCCAGGCTGTTGCGGTGAAAGCCGGATGAATTTCATTTTCTGCCTTTCCATGGTTGTCCTCAGTGACTAGATTTGTTGTGCTACTGCGGCTGCATCAAGCTGTTCCCAGTCCAGACTAGTGAGGACTTCGTCAGCTGCAGGTGGCCGGGCACTAACTCGCGGCCGTTTATATCCAACAGCTTTCCGATGTGTCGTATCCTTTCTCGCAACAGGGCGTAGCTAGTCGCGGCATTGATGATGTGGTGGCTCACGAACGCAAAACGTGGGATCGTTTTCACGCCAGCAAAGGCTAGGGAGCTTAATAAATAACCGTATTAATGCGCAGCTTCCGCAGGCGTTTGTTGCTGCGCCACTGCTCCTCCCCGTAGAGAATCAGTGAATGTACGGTTTCGCAGCGATATATACTGACAAAATTCTCTTGAACTTCGTAAGAGAAAATATTTTCCCTAATTCGCTTAATATTCTTCACATCAGTAAATTTCTTGTACTGCATACTTTCTAACGTAGCCCATATTCGTTCTATGAGTTCAGGCTATCTTTATAGAAAATTTATTTTAAATAGGTTACGCGGTTTAATCGTAAAAACCTAAAAGATCGATCTCTGCAGAGATCTGTTCAGGCCGATTTGTTGTATGGCATCTCCGCAGACGACGATTCTAGGTACAGGTGGGCCGACTGGTCTACCAAATAAACTATGTGAACAAAAGTATCCGGACACCTGGCTGAAAATGACTTAAAAGTTCGTGCCCCCCTTCATCGGTAATGCTGGAATTCGATATGGTGTGGGCCCACCCTTAGCCTCGATGACAGCTTCCACTATCGCAGGCATACGTTCAATTGCTGCAAATTTTCTTGGGGAATGGCAGCCCATTTTTCACGGAGTGCTTCACTGCGGAGAGGAATCTATGTCAGTCGTGGAGGCCTGGCACGAAGTCGGCTTTCCAGTACATCCCAAAGGTGTTTACAGGGATGTTACTGTCGTGTTACCACTCCACCAAAGGCCGTGCATTATGAACAGGTGCTCGATCGTGTTGAAAGATGCAATCGCCATCCCCAAATTGTTCTTCAACAGTGGAAAGCAATAAGGTGCTTAAAACATCAATGCAGGTCTGTGCTGTGGTGGTGCCACGCAAAAGAACCAGAGGTGCAAGCCTTCTCCATGAAAAAACACAACCACACCATAACACCACCGCCTCCGAATTTTGTTGTCACTACACACGCTGGAAGATGACGTTCACCGGGCATTCGCCATACCCACTCTCTGTCATCTGATAGCCACATTGTGTACCGTGATGGGCTGATGGGTCTCTCCATACAACGTTTTTCCACTGTTCAATCGCTCCTTACACCAAGCAAGGCGTTGTTTGGCATTTACCGGCGTGATGTGTGGCTTATGAGCAGCCGCTCCACCATGAAATCCAAGATTTCTCACCCCCCCCCCCCCCCCCCCCCACCTAACTGTAATAGTACTTGCACTGGATCCTGACACAGTTTGGATTTCATGTGTGATGGTCTGGAAAGTTACCTACCTATTACACATTACGACCAACTGTCGGCGGTCTCTGTCACTCAACAGACGAGGTCGGCCTGTACGCTTTTGTGCTGTACGTGTCCCTCCACGTTTCCAGTTCACAATCACATCGGAAAGAGTGGACCTAGGGATGTTGAGGAGTGTGCAAATCTCGCATACAGACGTCTGACACAAGTGACACCCAATCACCTGACCACGTTCGAAGTCCGTGAGTTCCGCGGAGCTCCCCATTCTCCTCCCTCACGATGTCTAATGACTACTGATGTGGCTGATATGGAGTACCTGGCAGATGGTGGCAGCACAACGCACGTAATATGAAAAACGTATAGGGCGTGCGGATACTTTTCATCAAACAGTGTAAGTAGGTTTGAACGTCATAGTCGGCTCACCAACGATAAGCCGGCCGAGGTGGCCGAGCGGTTTTAGGCGCTACAGTCTGGAACCGGGTGACCGCTACGGTCGCAGGTTCGAATCCTCCCTCGGGCATGGATGTGTGTGATGTCCTTAGGTTAGTTAGGTTTAAGTAGTTCTAAGTTCTAGGGGACTGATGACCACAGAAGTTAAGTCCCATAGTGCTCAGAGCGATTTGAACCAGCGATAAGGGACACCATCTCCGAAGCAGCGATGAAGTGGGAACTTCCAGTTCATGAGTGTACCGTGAATATCAGCAATCCGGTAAAACATTAAATCTCCAACATGGCTGCGGCCGGAAGAAGATGCTGCAAAAATGGGACCAACAACGACCAAAATGAAACGTTTGAAACTGACAGTACTGCAACCCTTCAGCAAATTGCTGGAGATATGCCATCAAAAGGTTTCAGCATGCGAACCATTGAACGAAACATCGTCGATATGGACTTTCGGAGCGGGAGACCCAGTCGTGCACCGTTGATGACCGCACGACACAAAGCCTTTCGGCTCGCCTGAGATAGCCAACTCTGACATTGGACTGTTGATGACTGGAAACATGTTGCCTGCTCGGAAGACTTTAGTTTCAAATAGTATCGGACGGATGGACGTGTAGATGTATGGAGACAACGTCATGAATCCATGAACCCTGCATATCAGCACGGGACTGTTCAAACTGCTGGAGACTCTGTAATGATGTGGAGATTGTGCAGCTGGAGTGATATTGGAGATCTGATACATCTAGATACGACTCTGACAGGAGACGCGTACGTAAGCATCCTGTCTGATCACCTGCCTCCATTCTTGTCCTTTGCGCATTCCTTCGGACTCTGGCAGCAGGACAGTACCTCACACGTCCTGAGTTGTTTCAGAATGACTCCAGGAACACTCCTCTGAGTTTAAACACTTCCGCTAGCCACCAAACTGCCCGGACATGAACATTATTGAGATCTTCAGCCCCTTGTTCTCAGATTTATGGACAGCCATGCAGGATTCATGGTGTCATTTCTCTCCAACATTACTTCAAACATTAGTCGAGTCCATGCCACGACCGAGCGAGGTGGCGCAGTGGTTAGACACTGGACTCGCATTCTGGAGGACGACGGTTCAATCCCGCGTCCGGCCATCCTGATTTAGGTTTTCCCTAAATCGCTCCAGGCAAATGCCGGTATGGTTCCTTTCAAAAGGGCACGGCAGACTTCCTTCCCCGTCCTTCCCTAATCCGATGAGACCGATGACCACGCTGGTCTGCTTCCCCAAAGAACCCAATCCCTGCCACGTCGTGTTGCGGTACTTCTGCGTGCTCGCGGAGACTCTGGACGATATATGGCAGGTGTACCAATTTCTTCGGCACTTCAGTGTACGTGCGACTTCAGGAATTCAGGAATTTTACTACTCGTAGCAACAAGCGCAAATTTTGCACAAAGTGCTCATTGAAGTACAGAAGAATGAATACCCTGTGTCAATCGTTGAAATTATTTACAGTTTCATTATCATTTAAATGTTTAAACTCTGTCTGTATCTTACCGTAATATCGTTTCATAGCAAATAAGAATTCTCACCCCTCTCTTCTCTTATTCATATTCATTTTAAGGGATTGTGACAATAGCTCGCTAAACTGCCTCTTCTTGCACAAGGAGCCGCTAGATCTCTGTACCTCCTTTATATCTCGAACAAATAGTGAAGGGTAAACAGCGCTGACACGACGATTCAGTAGAACTCGGATAGCTGTGCCGACCGAAAAATACAGCACAGCAGTGCTAAATAAAATGTCACGGTTTTGCTGATACTTCCGAGTATGATCGAGCAAACCCGAGTGACAGGCAGGTGCGGCCGGCACGCGCTGTACGTGTGAAGTTTGGCACGGGGTGGCCGACCCTGTGAACAGTATACATACATACTTCCGTTTTTATGATTTGGATAGATGTAGAATGAATGTTAAAAAAGTATTTGTATTTCAACGTAACCTTCCCGTACTGGTGGTGGTAAAAGTGTACCTAAGTAGGTAGGTTACCGTCGCTTTGACCTGTCCTACCGCTCTTGCAAGCTAACGTCTGTAGTAAATGGTTCCTTAAATTCGTGTGGTCCACGAAATTACTGGCCCCTGCGAGTTATTGCTGGGTATAGTTATAATTTCTAGCGGAAGGTTTTAACGAACCGGTAAAAATTTGTACGCAACGGATAACGCAATTTTTTTTAACCACTTCAGAAGGCACCTATACAGGGCTTAATAGGCAGTATATAGCTTTTATTTGCTTTCATGACACAGAATTCGACTGTGGTACTGACTGCCACCTATTCTTTATGATGGACGGAGTAAATAATCAGTCGAGGGTAGAGATTAATTGATATTTATTCAGTACCGATGGTATCTCAACAACTAGTCGTGTTTCTCTTGCAATGTACATCATCAAAACTGGTCTCTAGTTAACATGGTTCAGCTTCGCCACGTAATTATGGAATGGGACAGACGAACGCAGACCTGGCTTCAATGTAATTTTATGCAACCGCAGAATTATACCTAATCCCTCGGTTATTACATTCAGTTGCTATAGATTACTCGGAGCAAGTTCCGCAAAGACAATACAACCAAATTAGGTCAGCGTGGAAGAGTATTTCGCAAATCTTTATCAAATCAGTGGGCATTAAAATCCGATACTTTTCCTAGTGGCACGAGTATTTTACTTAACGCACCACATCGTCAACAAATCAAATCGTTATGGGGGTGCAGAAGAAACATCACCCCAATGCTGTTCAACCCACATGGCCAAGTTTCAGTAGCCAACATAAACCCAGAAAAATATGGACGCACACGATTATTCCTTCCCTATTTTACTTTCGCTCACTATCGCATGATTATTTGTCGTGTACAATATATTTTCAGACCGAAACTATAATTTATCAATGCGGCGGTTGCTCCAACCGACCACGTGGCGCGAAAGCCAGTTCACAAAGAAAACCTATGGAAGATAAATAAAAATCTCCAAAATATTACTGTAAATGGAAGAGCAGATTAAAATACATTGAATGAGCGAATTTCCATTAAACACAGAGGAATAACGTGATCGTGGGCTTAAGGCACATGGTGCGTTGCCCGAACAAGGCACTAACGCAAGGTCTACTGAAATTCGAGTAAATTAAGAAAATCAATTCCCTTATGGGGTTCAGTGATAATTTCGCGCCTGATTTCAACATCTGGACTTCATTACAGAGCAGATTTCAGACAATCTAATACCTATGTTAACATTACGAAAACGAGGGCTGCGTCTCCATGTCTGTCCAGCACCACGACCCAGTAACAAGTGCTGTTCCAACCGAATTCGCCTAACTGTTCCGCTTACAAACGTGGTGGGGGTGGCGCGCCAACCTGACAGAGTCAATTCGCGCGCCTACGTCTCATCTTTGCCCTGACCTGCAAACTTGGTCTCTGCTAAACCTGTTCACGCTTGGGGGGGTTGGTACTACCCTACCCCAGAACGACCATTCATGCAGTGTTACAATCTGTGCCTAAAGCTTTCTGCTAGTTCACACACTCACTCATTTATACCGTCCAGGCCGCACAAAGGAAAGGAAAATGGGAAACGTGGTACACAACAGAAAAAAATTCAATAAATAACACTGTTTAGTCCATTCTCTCCTTTTGGACACCAGCTGAGGTATTACCTGCAAGAGAAGAAACTCTTGCTAATAATTTCTGCATGCTAGCAATTTAATAAAACATTGGAACGGTGCAACAAGTTCCGTTTCAGTATTATTACAAGAACTTTCAATAAAAGTTGTGGAGACAATACGGCGTTGTCATTAAACGGGATGGGATGGCCACGCTATCGTCCCTGAAAAGGTGGTAACGAACTGCGTGTGCAGAGCACACAGCGCACGGTGGGTACGCCACACTCTCGCACAATACGTGCGGCCCGCTCGGGCGCCGGATGTTCCTCCACGCACCGCTACGCACGCGCGCGCTGCCGCCATGTGTTTGCCGGGCCCGCGCCATACGTTCCCCGCTGTCGGGCTGCGGTCTGTGGACACTCCGTCCGCGGCAGCGGGATCGCCAATAAAGCAGACGCGAAACAATACGAGAGGAGAGCCCTGGCATTGCGCCACGTGGCCCCCGAGCAGCGGGCAATAAAAGTCCGCAATGAAATCACGCAGAGCAAAAGCAGAGGGCACGGCACCTCGCCGTAATTGATACCACGGCGTCTCTCTCTCTCTCTCTCTCTCTTTCTCTCTCTCTCTCTCTCTCTCTCGGCTCACACTGTCTTGGATAATACCAACACCGTTTTGCCGACGTATCAGTCTCCAGCGATGCGGTTCGCGGCGAAAACAACTCGTTTCCGTCGCGGAAAAATAGGTTGCTATCAATTTTGAGAGCCGCATTTTTTCGTCAAATTAAAATCGGCATCGTTCGGGAGCAGAGTTATATCTGCAAAATATTGTCTATATCGGTTGGAGCTGTTGGGTAACTACACGAGACCTGATCCGTGCGTGGCTCGTGTTCCCGCCATCATGTATTTTACTGTTGTGTACATAGCTCCGCGTAGTCAGCGCGTACACAACTTTCCCACTAGAGCGCGCCCCGCTAAGCACAACAGCGCAGGCGCAGCGCTCGGCCGTCTCCGCACTACGAGATGGCGCTGCCATAGAGACGGACCAAATTAGGCTTCTGCAAATCCGCGTATTAATATGTAACGCAGCCAATGAGACTGCTGCTAACGTAGAACCTTTTCTCCTCGCGGATCACATTCGCGCAGTGATACATGAACGCGCGAGGCATTAAAACGAGTGTACAGACCTCCGATTAGTCGGTTTGCATTTGTCTGCACGAAGCTGTACGAGTCTACATTTGTCTGTACCAGTCTATAGTCAAGTTTTAGTCTGCACCTAATAAGATTACCGTATTCCTGTACATAGCCATGAAGATGTATGTATACACACTTCTGTCAAGTATCAGAGATATATATGAGAATAAGATTAACGTACCAATGCCAAAGGAACTTCAGATTGTCAATTGTAAATAGCATCTAGAACCAAGTTAAGTAATTTTTTGTTATTATTTTAATAAATGTGTGTGAAAATTAATTAAGTTCTGTTTAAAGTTGGTCACCGTCAACCTGCTACTCTAAGCGTGCAAGTGGCATTTCTATCGTCTGACCTAACGGCAGAAGATAAACACGCCACGATAAGACCACGAGACATATTGCTGACACTCGCCTACTTCGTTAGAGCGACAAGTCAAATAATCTGATGGTGTGTGTACTGAAGGTCTTACAGTACCCACACCACATTTACACCCTGTTTTTAGCGTACTTCCACCTCACTACGTTAATTTAAATTACTACTGTCACTGAGTGGCTGCTTTGCCTGACCGTGACAGGCGCTAGCAGCGCGTATCGATATATCCCCTCTCGTAGTATCTTTGCTTTACTGTTATTACTTTCCAGTCGTTGTCAGTCGTGATCAGTTCGGGTCGCGAGTTCGGGTCTGCCAGTCGGTTGGAATGCGTCTGGAGCGCAGTCCGGACCTGCCAGTCGGCGAGTTGCAATGCGATGCGGCACTAGTGCAGTCGGGTTGGAGCAGCAGTGATGTCGGCGTCGACATGGCTCGCCCGACTATTGCCGCCACGCATCACTTGAGCCGGACCACGGTCTTGGTGGATGTCGGTCGGTCGTCCTAGTGGACGACTTGTTTTGGCTCACCGGTCGTTCCTGAGTCGGGTGCGTGTGCGTGCATTGACTGCCGATTTGTCTTCGTGCGTGCTTAGTGGCTGTTGTGTATTATTCAGGTCTTCGTGCAAGTGTTTGTCAGGCTCTAGTCTGTGTGATTTTGATCAACAAGTTGTCTTAAATGTTGTCGCCGTGTTGGTTCTGAGAGGTCGGTCGTCTCATCGGCGACTTTTAACTGGTTCTCCGAACGCTTATCATCCCCTTTAATTACCGTGTTGTGGAACTTCGGCTGCTCCTTTCCTGGTGCAACGATTTCGTTTAGCCAGTGGGCGTGTTTCCTCTGTGTGGTTGGGTCCGAGCCAGTATTTGCGCCGCCGTGTGTCTGGAGACGCACCAGCAGTGGAGTCGCGGCAGAGCAGCAGTCGCGGACGGATCAGCAGGCAGTCGGTCGGTTGGTGCGGACCAGGGAAGACATCTCCGCGTGGTACAGTCGGCTGGAGCCGCTGGCCACCCCTGCGCAGTGTCGGAGCGTGTGTGGAGCTGTCCGATCGCTACGACCTTCGTGGTTCACCGAACCAGGAGGTCAAAGTTGAGTAGTGCTTTCAACTATCCAAGCCACGTCCATTCATGTTGTGAGGTTCGTTTCAGTCGTTCGCTGTTGGGAAGGTTTTCCTGTGAGCAACACCGAGTGTTTGTATTGCTGAAATTTAGCCGCCATGCGGTGCAATTTACTATTTTGGTTGACTACAGTTCGAGTGCACCAGTGGAATTTTCTGCCTTGTGGCCGTTAGTGTTCTGGTTACCTGCCCTGGCCACTAACGTAAATTCAGGCACTGTTCCTGTTGGGAGAAGTTAACTATATTACCGTATTTCAAATTCAAGTGTACCAGCGTAATTTTCTGCCTAGTGCCCGTTATTGTTCCGGTTAGCTGCCCTGGCCACTAACGTAATTTCCTCACCGGTTGTCGCTGTCCAACATGGTGTGTAGTTTTGACAGCTAATACAACTCCGTTGTGGATTATCACGTTTGTAACATTTCCGGTTTGAGTTCTCATGTACTGATTGACGGGAAGCAAGTCGTTGTGTGGGTCGGTCCGTGGCTGTCCCCTGGTTTGGTTCCGACGGATCAAGTGTAGTTGCGCTCACCACCTGTCTCGCCTAAGTGAACGAGGGCGGACCGACCTTCCTGGATGCTTCTGAGTGCCACCGGTGTTTAATTATCTGTTGTCAGCAACTTTAAATTCAAAGCTTATGGCTATATTTTTATTTTCTTAAAAATTTTGCCAAATTAATTTTTAAATTTATCTTCAAGCAGAAATATTGCGGCCTTCAGCCTTTAAAGGATTATGGTAATACATTCTAAAATTTTGAAATTCAATTGTGGCCCTCAACCATTTGTATTGCACTTTGCGTATATTTCCTGGTCTTCATTTTAAAATTATTTAATTGCTACCTTAATTGGACTTTTGTCTTGTTGATTTATTAAGATTTCTTGTTTGGAGGCCTTCAGCCGTGAAAGAGTTGCATTCGGTAAAGGTCCGGCTATGTGCCACTTTGGTTGTAAAGGTTATTAAGTTACAATAAATGACAATTGGAGGGAGAAACTGACCTCAACCTCTGGCCCTTTCCACAATCTTATTACCTGTTCTGCCCAGCGGGTTCAGCGGGCGTATCAAGACCTGTTACTGAAAAGCCTAAACCTTATTTATTTAGTACACATTCGTGAGCAATAACCGCTTTCGTTAAGGCGGCAAGTCAAACGCCGGCACGCCAATCGGGAACGATAGACCAGAGATGACGACAGCCCATCGCAAACTGACCGACCCCTCTCCAGGACGACGACGAGACAGCAGTGTCTACTATATCAAGAGGACATAGCGCCGTTCCCGACTGGTCGCTGTCCAGTTGAATAGAAGCTTCAAATTAGGCACTTGTACAGCAGCCACAGGACTGTTCACACTGAAGAACATTGCTTATTTTGCGTGCCACCCTGTGCTTGCGACACATCTGTGTAATTGACAAAGTTAAGAATTGTGCAGCTGGCGACTATTGGTAGACGTGGCAGGTGGATGGTGTGTCAGGAGGCACTCTATCAGTTCGCCACTTTCCGGATCCACAGGGGAGGTGACAGTTATCTATGTACGCCAGTGGGGAAGTAAAATAAGAGTGACTTTTGACCATTTATTTCTATAAATACATCTCTCCTTAGCGATGCTACGGTGGTACTTTGCCGCTGCTTGTTCGGTTGCGCCGCGAGCGCCCGGCAGCTACTCACGAAGTGGATGCTGCGTCTCCACCGTTCATACTCGAAAGAAGGTTGCGCGTGCGTATGTGGCTTACACACGCTGACCTAGGGGGTCCTGTATGCCCTCCCGTAACTGTGGCTCATCTCTGCTCTGTGAACTGCGATGACGGTTCTGCTGTGGGAGAGAAGTGCGCCGACCATGGGCTGCCACGCAGGTAGGCCCCGTGGCTCCGCTGTAGTGTCAGGAACGTTGGTGTCCTGGCCCTAGATGACACGGGAGACCCCCAGGAAACCCATCTGCGTTGGGAGCTGTCAGCAGCGCCGAACTCGTGGTTGGTGCATACGGAGAGGAAGAAATCTCTCCGGCGGCAGTTGGCGGGGTTGAGTACGAGCAGGAAATCTACAACAGGCTTACACCCAGCGTTAATACCCTGTCAGGGAATCGAGTACTCGCGTCTTGTATACCACCTATTCTACAGACCAACTCCCTTCTGAACTGAAGTGCTGGAGTACTTACAGTGTGAAACATTGGCTGTATTCCAGAATGAGATTTTCACTCTGCAGCGGAGTGTGCGCTGGTATGAAACTTCCTGACGAATTAAAACTGTGCGCCCGACCGAGACTCGAACTCGGGACCTTTGCCTTCCGCGGGCAAGTGCTCTATCGTCTGAGCTACCGAAGCACGAATGACGCCCGGTACTCACAGCTTCACTTCTGCCAGTATCTCGTCTCCTACCTTCCAAACTTTACAGAAGCTCTTCTGCGAACCTTGCAGAACTAGCACTCCTGAAAGAAAGGATACTGCGGAGACGTGGCTTAGCCACAGCCTGGGGGACGTTTCCAGAATGAGATTTTCACTCTGCAGCGGTGTGTGCGCTCACATGAAACTTCCTGGCAGATTAAAACTGTGTGCCCGACCGAGACTCGAACTCGGGACCTTTGCCTTTCGCGGGCAAATGCTCTACCAACTGAGCCACCCAATCACGACTCACGTCCCGTCCTCACAGGAAGGTAGGAGGCGAGGTACTGGCAGAAGTGAAGCTGTGAGGACGGGGCGTGTGTCGTGCTTGGGTAGCTCAGTTGGTAGAGCATTTGCCTGCGAAAGGCAAAGGTCCCGAGTTCGAGTCTCGGTCGGGCACACAGTTTTAATCTGCCAGGAAGTTTCATTGGCTGTATTCACCCAACGTCACTTGTAATGACCGCGTAGGCTTTCCTAATACGAAGCTATCAGCGATGCCGCGTATGACACTCTCTGGCGACAGGGACTGATCTACAAGCTACTGCAAGTTCTACCAAGTCGAGAAATTGTGCATCTAATATCCAGCAGGCTTAGTGAAAGGCAATTTGAAGTGTTTCTAGGCAGCTGTAAAAGCCACAAACGGAAACTAAATAATGGACTACCACGGGGATCTGTTTTAGCCCCATCGCTATTCAATTTATATATTAATGATTTTCCAACCACAATGTCAACTAAATTCATCTATGCTGATGACATCGTACTGGTAGCACAGAGCAGTAATTTAGAAGATGGTGAACGAATTCTCACGGAGGATCTGCAGATGATGTCAACTTTCTTTAAGACCTGGAGATTGATCCCAAGCACATCAAAAACTGAAGTCTCTTTTAGCGAATCGTGCTACGAACTACAAGAGTTCTGCTCAATGGACAAACGTTGAGGTACAATCCTTTCCCAAGAGATCTCGGAATCACTATAGATAGAACCCCGAGCTACAGAGAGCACATCGCATGCTGCAAGGAACCACATATTACATAAGCTCGGTGGTACCACCTGGGGAACCTCTGCTGATTGCGTTTAACTGGCATCAGTCTTGTGTACTCTGCTGCCGAGTACTGTGCACCTGTCTGGTTGGAAAGTGTACATGTGAAGAAGGTAGACACAAAACTTAACGACACAGTGCGCTGCATTACTGGTTCCATCAAATCAAGCCAATGCCATTGGTTACCTGTACTGAGTCACATCCCTCAACCTCACAAGCTCTACTGACGGAGGCCAAGAAAATTGCTGCAGCACCTTCTCTACCACTGCACCAGGAATTCTGTCAACAGCCACAGCAGCGATTGCGATCAAGAAGACCAGAAAGTGTTACAGCAGGACAACTCATCGCGGATGGTTTTGATCTAAATGAAAGCTGGAAGAATGAATGGTCAACAAAAACATTGGGAACAAGAGCCCATCACCTTGATCCCACAAAGAAGCCAAAAGGTTTTGACCTACCGAGGAAACTTTAGTGCCGCCTCAGCAGGTTAAGTACTGAACATTGTTATTGTAGCTACTTCAGGTACAAATGGGGCTGGATCAGTTCACCAATGTGTGAATGTAATCAAGAAGAGCAGACAACTGAACATCGTGTCCAACGCTGTCCACTTCATTCATACCCTGGAATTCCCGACGACTTGTTCACTCTCACACCCAGCTTAATTAATTGGTTGAAAACAAGGACTTTAAGGTTTAATCTTGCCTTATATCATATGTATATTGTATAAAATCACTTGCCTTATATCAACTGTATACTGTATAAAATCACCATACGATTAAATAAGCGATTCCTATGGCGCCTTATTTGCTTAACACATTTGTTATACCAACAGAATGCTCCGTAACAATATTCGGTACGCCTTCTCGCGATAGCGACGACTTCCCAGTCGTATTGCTTTACTAAGCTCCTGCTAATTCTAGCTACCCAGTTCGCGCAAAGTGCTGATGTCCTGCTTTCCGCCTGCCTTGCTAACGTGATGAAACGATGTCGTTTCGTGTCGCGCCTGTTGACACTCCCACTTGGAGCACAAAGTGAACGGGGTCCCATACGTCCATCCGCTCGATACAATTTGAAACGAGACTTGTCCGACCAGTCAACATGTTTCCAGTCATCACGGTCCAATGGCGGTGTTGACGGGCCCAAGCGAGTTGTAAAGCTTTGTGTCGCGCAGTCATCAAGCGTACTCGAGTGGGCCTTCGGCTCCGAAAGCCCATCTCAATGACGTTTCGTTGCATGGTTCATGCGCTTACACTTGTTGATCGCTCCGCGTTAAAATCTTCAGCAATTTGCGGAAGGGTTGCATTTATGTCGCGTTGAACGATTTTCTTCAATCGTCGTTGGTCCCGTTCTTGCTGGAGCTGCAGCGATGTCGGAGATAAGATGTTTTATCGGATTCCTGATATCCACAGTAAACTTGTAAAATGGTCGTACGAGACAACGCCCGCATCATCGCTACCTCTTAGATACTGTAACCCATCGTTCTAGCGCCGACCGAAACACGACGTTCAAACGCACTTAAATCTTGATAAACCGCCATTGTAGCAGCTATAACCGACGTAACAACTGCGCCAGACACTTGTCTTATGTAGTCCCGCCTATACCAATTTTTTTGGAGCGTCAGTGTATAATAAATACCATGACCTCACAGTCCAAGCTAAAGGGAGACAAATCTAAATTGTGATTGACTTCAGTGGATATTAAACTTGAAGTGTTGATGTAGAATTGAATGTTACTCGAATGTTGAACTAAATCTTAACGTGCTTAGCAAAGAAGCTTTTATCCTTCATCATGATTGCCTTTAAATGGATCTGAGCTTCCAGAACTGTCCAGGAATTCCCATGTTTAATAAGTTTACTTATATGGTGTAGATTCTTACAGCCACCGTAATGATCAAATGGTAGCGACACGAAGTTGTAGCCTCCACATTCTGCACCGCTTCTCCTGAAAAACTTATTTAAGTTTATTTGCCACGTTAGACATTCGTGGTCACCTACCTTCGTAGCACACTCTGGGATGTATGAATGTAGTCGTCTAAGTTTTGGGGGGTGAAAATAAATTACAATTCCTATGCAAACCTGGCCTATTGCGAAGGAATTGACCGCGTGCAGGCTCGAACAACACTAATAAAGCCACAAAGACGAGTGTCTAATAGTCTGTATTTGTAAATTTGAAGCACAAATTTCCAAAGTTGTTAAAATAATGGAATAGCTAACCTCCGAATAAATATAATTTATATGATAAGTTCTCTTTAACAAAACAATCAGTTTCGTTTTTCTGATCACAAGATATTATGACTCAGCGTTTCATTAAACTTACCCTTCTAACTAATTCTGTAACGACTGAGGTGCAACAATACAGTTATATCCGCTCCGACAGCACGTCTTGGTGTTCCAGCGTCTCAACCCGCAGTAGAAAGTATTATTAATCCAGTGTCAAGAATGCTATCTAAGCACAGAGTACCATATCCTTCAGAGAGTCCAAGAATTGTCTCCAGCCTCAATGAAACGGCAGCCATAAGGCCCACGCTTTCTCACGCTAGACAATTCGTTATGGGGACCAATCATGTGCGATGGAGCTCAACCTTAATAAAGACTAATGAAGAACTGCGTAAACTTGTTCAGCAAGCCTTTTGCAGTACCATTGTGTATATGTCAAGGAGGGTATCATTATGCATAGATCTCCGTAAAGGCGGGATGATACACACACAGATTGGCTGTCCACTCCGGTTTTATACGTAATTACTTCATCATAATCATCACTACCTTCCTTTCAAGGATTACGCTGTAGCCTGTTCCGAACTTAAAAACAAATATGATTCTCATCTTTTTCATGATCTTCCAGTATCTATTTTCCCATTCGGCTTGTAGTTCAGAATTCTGTGACGTGGCATTCTCATGAGCTGTTGTTTCCAATCTTCATGATACTTTTGAAATTTTTATTCACGTTGAAAATATTGAACTCTGTACTAATATCTTCGTTTCTAATCATATATCTTCTTCTGTAGCCCATCCCCTTTCTTAAGAACTTTATCTCTGCTGCTGAATTTTTTTTTCTGGCAACCTAGCTTTCTCTAGGACAACACAAGGCTCGCTATTACTTTAAAGAATATCATAATGGTTCCCCTTTCTACTTTGTGGCCCAGTATTCTGCTAATGGTAGCACAGACCACTTGAAATTTGTGTATATTATTTTCAATGTCAGGGTCCAAACCAAAACTTATTGACGCGGTCTAAATAAGAGATTTGAGACATTTGTTCTACACTACTGGCCATTAAAATTGCAACACCAAGAAGGAATGCAAATGATAAATGGGTATTCATTGGACAAATATATTATACTAGAACTGACATGTGATAACATTTTCACTCAACTTGGGTGCATAGATCCTGAGAAATCAGTACCCAGAACAACCACCTCTGGCCGTAATAAAGGCCTTGATACGCCTGGGCAAACAGCATGGATGCCGTGTACAGGTGCAGCTGCCCATGCAGCTTCAACACGATACCGCAGTTCATCAAGAGTAGTGACTGGCGTATTGTGACGAGCCAGTTGCTCGTCCACCATTGACCAGACGTTTTCAATTGGTGAGAGATCTTGAAAATGTGCTGGCCAGGGCAGCAGTCGAACATTTCTGTATCCAGGAAGGTCCGTTCAGGACCTGCAACATGCGGTCGTGCTTTATCCTGCCGAAATGTAGGGTTTTGCAGGGATCGAATGGAGGGTAGAGCAACGGGTCGTAACACATGTGAAATGTAACGTCCACTATTCAAAGTGGCGTCAATGCGAACAAGAGGTGACCGAGACGTGTAACCAATGGCACCCAATACCATCACTCCGGGTGATACGCCAGTATGGCGATGACGAATACACGCTTCCAATGTGCATTCACCGCGATGTCGCCAAACATGGATGCGAAAATCGTGATGCTGTAAACAGAACCTGGATTCATCCGAAAAAATGACGTTTTGCCATTCGTGCACCCAGGTTCGTCGTTGAGTACACCATCGCAGGTGCTCCTGTCTGTGGTGTAGCGTCAACGGTAACCGCAACCATGGTCTCCGAGCTAATAGTCCATGTTACTGCAAACGTCGTCCTTGAAGTTGGTTGTTGCCATGCAAACGTCCCTATCTGTTGCCTCATGGATCGAGACGTGGCTGAACGATCCGTTACAGCAGTGCGGACAAGATGCCTGTCATCTCGACTGCTAGTGATACGAGGCCGTTGGGATCCAGCACGGCGTTCCGTATTATCCTCCTGAACCCACCGATTCCATATTCTGCTAACAGTCATTGGATCTCGACCAACGCGAGCAGCAATGTCGCGACACGATCAACCGCAATCGCGATAGGCTACAATCCGACCTTTATCAAAGTCGGAAACGAGATGGTACGCATATCTCCTCCTTACACGAAGCATCAGAATTACGTTTCACCAGGCAACGCCGATGAACTGCTGTTTGTGAATGAGAAATCGATTGTAAACTTTCCTCATGTCAGCACGTTGTAGATGTTGCCAACGGTGCCGACCTTCTGTGAAAGCTCTGAAAAGCTAATCATTTGCATATCACAGCATCTTCTTCCTGTCGATTAAATTTCACGTGTGTAGCACGTCATCTTCGTGGTGTAGTAATTTTAATGGCCAGTAGTGTAAAACTGAATTGTCCAAACAATTTTTCACCTGACGACATATTTTATTTGAAGTGCCACTACTTTTGTTTTGTTACTAGACATTTAAAAGTTCAACTTCTCGTAAAATTCGTTCATCTATTATACTGATCTCTGGAGGTCATCTTCATTCTTTTGAATAATAAAAATCAGGAAACAAAAGTGCATTGAGGTATTCCTCATTCGTTATCTTAATGCCTTAGTTTACTTTACATTTTTATTTGCGAAGAATGTAGTCAATGTAGATATGAAACAGTTTAGGTGATAGTCCACATCTTTGTCTAGTGGCTTCGTTAGTGATTATTGCTTCTAATCGAGTCCTACCTGTGTTTATTACAGTGTGTGTAGTGTTGTATGGAGTTTTCACTATATCTGCCGGCCTGGGTGGCCGAGCTGTTCTAGGCGCTACAGTCTGGAAGCGCGCGACCGCTACGGTCGCAGGTTCGAATCCTGCCTGGGGCATGGATGTGTGTGATGTCCTTAGGTTAGTTAGGTTTAAGTAGTTCTAAGTTCCAGGGGACTGATGACCTCAGAAGTTATGTCCCATAGTGCTCAGAGCCACTACCTCTTTAGGTGCCACGATTCCCACGATCAAAGGTCGTCTCAAGGTCGTTAAAGCCCATATGGTTTCCTAAGATGTTTTTAATTACAAACGCTTTGTCTGTGCATGAACGAAATGATCTAAACCCATTTTGTTATTCAGAAATAATTGCTTCTGTGATATTCTTCATATGGCTGATGAAGATCTTCGAGTATAGTTTGTACTCAATGTTTATAAGACTTATGCCAGGGTAGTTTGCCTTTTTTGAAAAGAGAGACTACTTCTGGTGTGTATCAAGAGGCTGTCGCTTTTATTGAGTAAACAAATCCGATTCGGTCCTCTATCTTTCCTGTCTTTAACGTTTTTAGATATGAGAAGTCCCAGTTTTGTTAAGTCAATTATTTATATTGTGCATTAAACAAACTACAAATGGCTCTGAGCACTATGGGACTTAGCATCTGAGGTCATAACTCCCCTAGAACTTATAACTACTTAAACCTAACTAATCTAAGGACATCCCACACATCCATGCCCGAGGCAGGATTCGAACCTGCGACCGTAGCGGTCGCGCGGTTCCAGACTGTAGCGCCTAGAACCGCTTGGCCACTTCGGCCGGCCAAAGTAACTACATACCAGACCCTTCTTATGTAATTAATTCAATGCACAATATATTCTTTTGTCCTAACGGAAGTGGGACTTCTCCTACGTAGAAACGCTAAAATGATAAGGTAGGAAAAATGGAGCACCTAATCGGCTTCGTTTATTCAATAACAGAGTGTGAGAGTCAGTTGACGAAAGCAAGCACGTTACAAAGTGACGTCGAGAGAATTCTCTAGTGTCATGACACAGGGATCAATATTCATGGCATTGTTGATACTATTAATTATAAATCGTATTGCATCGCTCTACAAATGTAGTAAATTCTTCTTGTTGGCGTTTCATTCAGTATCTTGTCATGTGCTCGAGAGAGTTTGACGCAAGAGTACCGTTTTGTTGAAAGTCATTAACTGACTAGCACAAACAATCATTAATTTGGGATCGACTTTTCCCGTGAAGGCATGCTTCCATTGAAATCACATTATTTCCGGCCAAAATGGGAAGAGAGAGGTTTTAAACATACTGATACGCAGAGATACTACTGTTTCTCAAAATAACTAGGTGGACACCGAGATAAAACAATTTAAGCACATGCTAAGAAAGTACGGTAGATCGAAGCATTAAGAATGGAGAAACGTAAAAATGATGTTCAGCATCGGCCAGACGATCGACCTATTGAGCTTGTTCCTCTCTCTTCGCGCTATGCCTCACAGAACAACAGAATCGTTGGTTAACGATGTAAGAGAACTAATTACCGAACGGCCAGCGGGCTTAAACAGATGGTACAAGTAATTATGGACCGTCTTGTCTTCAAGGTCCTTTGAGGACACAATATCGCTTATTAGTACAGAAGCAAGTACATTAGGTGGCTAAGAGACGTCGACTGCGTTCCGGCGTAACATCAAGCGCCGGCACGTGGGCCTGGAACGTTACAGCAGAGGGGGCTGTGAGACGAAGTCAGCCAATAGCAGGTGACGGACCGCTCTCTAGAACGACGCCGGGACAGAAGTTGCCTCTAGGAGAAGGGAATATAAGCGCCACCCCGCGTCTGCTCGATACGAATTAAAGACAAGCCGTCCTACGAACAGTACAGCAGTGACTTGTGAACTGTATTGTTTTGCTTGTATTGGAGTTGTAATATACTGAAGAACACTGATTATTTGCATGTCACCATTCGCTTGTGACACACCTACGTGATTAAGCAAAGTTAAGTATTATCATTTATCGTAGTGTAATGAACTTCGTTAATACTATTTGCTTGAACTGTTGTCTAGCGATCCGAGGAAGCAGGTTTACTAGGCACCGTATAATAGACGAGCTGGCAGAACACAACAGACATACCGGAAATCTCAGTACACTACCTTATCTCATGCAGCCTCACTCGTATAGACTGTTTGGTCGGCACAGATTTTTTTTGATTTTTCTGCGATCGAATGTGTATGTTGTCAGGACTACTACATATCTGCAACTCTACACTCTATAAAAGAGTCAGTGACCCTGAATGTAGCTGCCAGTCTTTGCATACTTAAAGTGTTCCAACGTGTTTAATTTAATTTCATACGGCGAGCTAAGAAAAAAAAAAAGAGGGAGAGAGAGAGAGAGAAATCGGATAAATGGTTCCATACTACGTCAAATTCTGAAGGTGGCAGGGGTAAAATACAGGGAGCGAAAGGCTATTTACAATTTGTACAGAAACCAGATGGCAGTTATAAGAGTCGAGGGGCATGAAAGGGAAGCAGTGGTTGGGAAAGGAGTGAGACAGGGTTGTAGCCTCTCCCCGATGTTATTCAAACTGTATATTGAGCAAGCAGTAAAGGAAACAAAAGAAAAATTCGGAGTAGGTATTAAAATTCATGGAGAAGAAGTAAAAACTTTGTGGTTCGTCTGATGACATTGTAATTCTGTCAGAGACAGCAAAGGACTTGGAAGAGCAGTTGAACGGAATGGACAGTGTCTTGAAAGGAGGATATAAGATGAACATCAAGAAAAGCAAAACGAGGATAATGGAAAGTAGTCAAATTAAATCGGGTGATGCTGAGGGAATTAGATTAGGAAATGAGACACTTAAAGTAGTAAAGGAGTTTTGCTATTTAGGGAGCAAAATAACTGATGATGGTCGAAGTAGAGAGGATATAAAATGTAGACTGGCAATGGGAAGGAAAGCGTTTCTGAAGAAGAGAAATTTGTTAACATCGAGTATAGATTTAAGCGTCAGGAAGTCGTTTCTGAAAGTATTTGTATGGAGTGTAGCCATGTATGGAAGCGAAACATGGACGATAACTAGTTTGGACAAGAAGAGAATAGAAGCTTTCGAAATGTGGTGCTACAGAAGAATGCTGAAGTTTAGGTGGGTAGATCACGTAACTAATGAGGAGGTATTGAATAAAATTGGGAGAAGAGAAGTTTGTGGCACAACTTGACTAGAAGAAGGGATCGGTTGGTAGGACATGTTCTGAGGCATCAAGGGATCACAAATTTAGCATTGGAGGGCACCGTGGAGGGTAAAAATCGTAGAGGGAGACCAAGAGATGAATACACTAAGCAGATTCAGAAGGATGTAGGTTGCAGTAAGTACTGGGAGATGAAGGAGCTTGCACAGGATGGAGTAGCATGGAGAGCTGCATCAAACCAGTCTCAGGACTGAAGACCACAACAACAACAACTACGTCAGTCTTACACCCAGGACTGAATTCTCTCTCATCTCAAACGGATATTCCTGTACGTGTAATCGGATTTAAAGATTTAAACGCGATTACTAATTGATCATCAGTAATAATTATTTGCATAGTAATTACAACAAATATAATTTAATAAGCATAAATTAGGCCCACTGAAAAAGTAATGTATTAAAGATGTGTTTCTTTTTTGTATGTAATTCTCACACAGCTCATTTGTCATGGTTATTGCTAAACAGCTTCCTTGCATTCCGTTCACAAATTGTTCCACGAGGTGTAGCCGAGCGGTCATAGGCTCCTTGCCATGGTTCACGCTTCTCCTCCCGTCGGAGGTTCAAATCCTCCCTTTGGCATGGGTATGTGTTGCCCTTAGCGTAAGTTAAAGTTAGATTAAGTATCGTGTAAGCCTAAGTACCGATGACCTCAGCAGTTTGGTCCCATAGGATCTTACCACTAATATCCAAGTTTCACAAAGTGCAACATCTTTTAAACTTTTGACGCTAATTAAGGCCATAGAAACATATTCCTTGCCGAATGCACTTCTGATCAGAAAGATATTCTACTTTCATCATAAAATATTTGCAAACCATCTTTCACCTCTTATTTCACCTCCATATAATTTGTATTTCTAAAAATGTTGAAGCACATATGTTTTTATTTCTGATCAGGGAACCGAACACCAATTTCGTAGTTCTAAATTCAAAATTGCTTCAACAGTGTCATTTTTCAAAAAAATATTTCATCCCCTGTTTATACCCCCTCAGCGGCGAATTTCGAAAAATCTCTTCTTGAACAGTGCCGACAGTATAAGATCGATACCCTCTCCCAATTTCAAGTTAGCGGTTTTGGCTGGGTGATGATGAGTCACTACTCCAGGTTGTCGTGCCGTCGTCTGAGGAGTATGCAGACACGTCTTCGGGCTACATTGTCATTGACTGTGGTAGAATTGTCTCATGATGAGCCCGACTTCGAAATGAGCCCCGATGATCACTAAAGGTGTCTCTGGAGACGCCCTGGACTGCGGTGGGATCCCAAACTGACTGTCACCCACCATACGGCCTGACAACCAGGAGTGATAGTCTGGTATGACATTTCACAGTAGGGCCCCTTTGTTGTCATCCGTGGCACTCCTACATCACAGTGGTATGTCAACGATGTTCACGCCCTTTTTTGTTGCCCTACAAAGCAAGCCAATCTACGTTTACATTGCAACAAAATAATGTCTGCACCCCCCCCCCCCCCCCGCCCACAACGAGAGTTTCTTCTGCTTTTATTCGCGCTCGCCAGCAAAGCCTTAAGCTATGGACAACACACACATCCATGCACGAGGGTCGACTCGAACCTCCGGTGGGAGGGGCCGCGCAGTTAGTGACTTGGCGTCTCTAACCGCGCGGTCACTCCGCACGGCGGTTTTGACGAAAATATTCTTAGTAGTAAAAATTTAAATTATATTACAGTTTGTTGTCTGAGAAGACTACAATAACTGCTGTAACGTGATATTTGCGGCAGTTCCCAAAAGATGTTGCTTGACGATATTTAGTCCAATTTTAAATCACCTAGAACACACGCCACCTAGCCTGCTTAAGACTTCTTTATTGACTTTTTCTTAGCAGCTATCCCAGACTCATCACATCTTTGCTACCAAAGAATAAACAAAAAAAATTAAAGATATTACATCATGTTATCAGTAATGAACTATAACTATGAACGGTCTTGGCAACTTCATAAAATATAAGAATTCCGTTTGGATTTCATTAGTGTTGCCTTTACAATACGTACATTTCACTTGCATGTACAATGCGAGGAGCGTTCAATAAGTGAAGCAACATTTTTTTTCTTAAAAGCATGTTCGTCTTATTCAGAATTCCAACACTTTTCTCCACTCTTTTGGCTATAAAACCCTATTTTGCAACATAATCTCCGTTCAGTGAGATGGAATAACAACACCTTAATGGGAGGGTACGCATGGCTGCATGGTATCAACCTACTGGTTGACGTCGGAACTAACGTTTTTCACTACCAACAGAGACATCTGGATGAAGTTTACGTATAGAGCCGCCACCTATCATAACTTCATGAAAATATAGAGGCTGAAGCGGGGAAAGTCCACTAAGTCCCACAGTATTGAATTATTTATGGAACGACTTTCGTATTGTTATTAGTTATGTTGTTCGGTGATAGTTTCGTAGCAACGAGGACTGCTTGTATGAATTGCCCAAAAGTGAAAATAGAGAATATCTCGTCAAAGCTACACGAGTGTTGTATCGTTGTAAAACAGTACACTTAAAATATAAGCATACGTTAACTGAAAATTATGTAAACGGAAAGTAAAATTATACTGAAATGAAACGCTGAGGCGGCAGAGACTTGCATGAAAGGGTAATCAGCTACAGACACCAAGAGAAAAGTAATTTAATTGTAAAGCAAAACAGCATTTGCGTTATTCTGAAGTTCATGCGGTGGAAATAATATTTTAAACTCTGGGAGCAACTCGGCGGCGTCTGAAATGAAACGTTAATGCTGCTGTAAGACAAGGAAGATCCCTTTCACTCCGTCGAGCAGGTCTACGTCACGAATTAATGCGGAAGTGGGGTGGAGTAATTAAGAGGACCATTTATCGGAGAGGGGCTTAAAAACACATTTGTCGCTCGCTCGATATTATCGACTTCATTTAACTCGGATACAGTGTCCGCCGGCGTATAATTACGGGAACAAAATTTAAAATACAGTGGCTTTAAATTATTTCGGCCCCAGAGTGTTCCGCGCTCGTTAGAAAGTTTGATTTCGTCGAACACAAGAGGGAGAACTTTGATGTGACATCTTCCGAAATGTTCTTAAAAATAGAAGAGCGGAGCGAAAGAATTCCGGAGACTCGTAAACAGCGCCTTGAGGGAGGGTAATGGCACTCAGTCAGGCGACTGACTTCCGAGTTTCGTGTTTAATGGAGGCGCATAATTTGCCCCGAGGAAGCACTTCGCCTCACTTCGCCCCCCCCCCCCCCCCCTCTGCACTTCGCTTTCGCATTCGTGATTTACTGCCTCGGGCCGGAAACAAAAGCCGAAGGTCTGGTAGCAGATTAGATTGCCGTAGTGACACGCGAAGAACGTATACCATTAGAGTTCGGAATACGTCACTCCTCGGCATTCTGTTCGTGCTTGCGATTTTGTAACGAACATCGCCTTGTAAATAGGGGTACTACTTGGCCTCTTCTTGTTGTAACACTTCACCTCTCTGCCGCACATTGGAGTCAAAAATGAAGGGTGTAGCTAGTGTAACCTACTCCATTAGCATCTGATTACTGTTTGCGAGATTTGAGATACTTCCACAAACTTCCAGAAATATTTTCTTAGGTAGCGCTAGTCTCTATTTCACATCCTCTCTACGTGAACGATCATCAGTCATTTTGCTGTCCTATAGCTAATGCGACTTACTTCTTTTAGTGTCTCATTTCCTAACGCAATTCCCTCAGCATCAGCTCATTTATTTCGTCCACATTGCCTTACGGTCGTATTATTTTACTGAATGCTTCTAGGTAGGAAATTAACGTGATCGCATCTGAACTGAAAGAACCATAGGCAGTTCACAGACGGAAAGGGGGGGACTATGCAACGATTTCCTACAGCAAGGAGAAGCAGTACAGAATGAATGTGTGTTTTATGGAATCGAAATCGTAAAAGCAATAAAAGCAGCAGAGAGTCAAGTAAGAAACGCAAGGCCCAGTAGGAATCTTCGGATAAAACAGAGGTACTGACTAACGGGCGAATAAAGAATGGAACGAAGATCAGAGTTCTGTCGACATCGACGTCATTAGAGACGTTGCGCAAACTCGGTTTGTCTCAAGGATGGTCAAAGAAAGTGGCCGTGTCCCTTTCGGAGTAACCATCTCGGCATTTATCTGGAGCACTTTGGGGAAATCATGGAAAACCTTTATCTTGTTGGGAGGTCTTAAATTTGAACTAGCGTCACCAGTCCCCGAATGCAATGTGTTAATAGCTGGATTTAATCAACGAAGGGAAAATATACAGGAAATGATCCACGTAAAAGGGAATGTAGTCCACCAATTTGTATATACTGGGAAAATACAGTCAGAATTTACTCAACAATCATATGAGACCTCCTAAAAATCGGTCAAGTTTGTGTGATCCAACAAAGATGTACAGACGGATACTGAATGTGTGCAAAGAAGTCCACCGCGCATTAGGACAAGTACATGAGATACACGTACGTTTTCACGGAAGTGCTGAAAAACTTCGTTTGTAAGATTCTGCAGATGGACGCCACCTGTCCCGCAAAACATTATTTACAGTGTTTCAAGAACGAGAATCAAGCGAGGAATCTAGGAATACACTACAGTCTCCTACGAATCGACTAAAGTCGAAACTACACTAAAGAACAAAAGAAACTGGTACACCTGCGTAAAATCGTGTAGGACCACCGCGAGCACGCAGAAGTACCGCAGCATGACGTGGTATCGACTCGACTAACGTCTGAAGTAATGCTGGAGGTAATTGACACCATGAATTCTGAAGGGCTGTCCATTGATCCCCAAGAGTACGAGAAAGTAGAGATTTCTTTTGAACAGCACGTTACAATGCATCCCAGATTCGCTCAATGATGTTCATGTCTGGGGAGTTTGGTGGCCAGCTGAACTGTTTACACTCAGAACAGTGTTCCCGGAGCCACTCTGTAGTAATTCTGGAAATGTGGAGTGTCGCATTGTCCTGCTGGAACTTCCTGAGTCCGTCGGAATTAACAATGGTGATGAATGGATGCGGGTGATCAGACGGGATGCTTACGTACGTGTCACCTGTCAGAGCCGTATCTACACGTATCAGAAGTCACATATCATTCCAACTGCACACGCGCCACAACATCTTGTACCAGGCGATCAAGTCTACCTCCTGGGAGGCCCTCGCCACACGACATTTAATTTGGATTACAGAGACTCCACCAGCTTGAACAGTCCCCTGCTGACCTGCAGGGTCCGTAGATTCATGAGGTTTTCTCCATAGCGGCACACGTCCATCCGCTCCATACTATTCGAAACGAGACTCGTTCGACTAGGAAACTTGTTTCCAGTCATCAGTAGTCCAGTGTCGGTGTTGACGGTTCCAGCGAGCCCTAAAGCTTTGTGTCGTGCAGTCATCAAGGGTACACGAGTGGGCCTTCGGCCCCGAAAGCCCATGTCGATGATGTTTCGTTGAATGGTTCGCACTCTGATAGGTGTTGATGGCGTATCACTGAAATATGCACCAATTTGACGAAGCGCTGCACTTCTTTCACTTTTGATAACGCACCGTTAATGGTCTATGGGAGCCATGTCGGGCAATCTGGGTAGCCAAGTCATACCTTGCAGTTGTCCAGAATGTTCTTGAAACCAATCGCGAAAAATGCGGCCCGGTCACATGGTGCATTGCCACTAGGCATAAAAATTCCGGCGTTGTTTTGGAACATGACTTCCATGAACGGGTGTAACTGGTTTCCATGTAGGTGAACGTCCATAGGACACAGAGCCCACACCATTATGGCGCTGCTACCAGCTTGCCCAGCGCCATGTTGGCAACTCTGTCCATCGCTTCGTAGGGTTAAAAAATGGTTCAAATGGCTCTGAGCACTATGGGACGTAACATCTGAGGTCATCAGTCCCCTAGACTTAGAACTACTTACACCTAACTAACCTAAGGACATCACACACATCCAAGCCCGAGGCAGGATTCGAACCTGCGGATCCCGACTGAAGCGCCTAGAACTTCTCGGCCACAGTGGCCAGCGCTTCGTAGGGCTCACCAACTGCAATCGGGACATGTAACCAGTCCACGCTTTTTCCAATAGTCTAGGGCCCAACCGCTATGGTCACGAGTTCAGGAGAGGCGCAGAAGGTGATGTCGTGCTGTTAGCAAAGGCAGTCGCGTCGGTCTTCTGCCACAGGCCATTACCGCCAAATTTTGACACTAAGTCGTACGTCACATATTGATTTCTGGATTTTTTCACGCGGTGTTGCTTGTCTGTTAACAGTGGCACCTCCACGCAAAAGCCGCCGCTCTGGGTCGTTAAGTGAAGACCATCGGTCATTACGTTGCCCGTGGTGAGAGTCAATGCCTGAAATCCAGAATGAGATTTTCACTCTGCTGCGGAGTGTGCGCTGATATGAAACTTCCTGGGAGATTAAAACTGTGTGCCGGTCAGAGACCCGAACTCGGGACCTTAGCCTTTCGCAGGCAAGTGCCCTACCAACTGAGCTACCCAAGAACGACTCACGCTCCGTCACAGCTTTACTACTGCCAGTACCTTGTCTCCTACATTCCAAACTTTACAGAAGCTCTCCTGCGAACCCTGCAGAACTAGCACTGCTGAAAGAAAGGATATTGCGGAGACATGGCTTAGCCACAGGCTGGGGGATGTTTCCAGAATGAGATTTTCACTCTGCAGCGGAGTGTGCGCTGATGTGAAACTTTCTGACAGATTAAAACTGTGTGCTGGAGAGCTTGTGTAAATTAGGAAACGAGGTACTGAGAGAAGTAAAGCTGTGAGGACGCGGCGTGAGTCGTCCTTGGGTAGCTCAGATGGTAGAGCACTTGCCCGCGAAAGGCAAAGGTCCCGAGTTCGAGTCTCGGTCCGGCACACAGTTTTAATCTGCCAGGAAGTTTCAATGCCTGAAATGATACATTTTCACACTGTTGATCTCGGAACACTGAATACCATAACGATTTTCGAAATGGAATGTCCTGTGCGTCTAGCTCCAATTACTATTGCACGTTCGAAGTATGTGAATTCCCGTCGCGTGGCCATAATCACTTCGGAAACATTTCGACATGAATCACCTCAGTACAAATGACATCCCCGCCGATGCGCTGCTCTTTCATGTCTTTTTTTCCGTGATACTACTGCCATGTAGATGTGAGTATATCCCTATCGCATGACTTATCATCTCAGTATCCATAAATTTACAAAAGATTGAAGTCACCGATACAGATCTATAATCGCATTGCAACAGAATTTCATCAGTTAGAATGTGTGACACAGGTTCAGGCTAGGGTCTATAA
This sequence comes from Schistocerca piceifrons, assembly GCF_021461385.2. Classification (NCBI taxonomy): domain Eukaryota; kingdom Metazoa; phylum Arthropoda; class Insecta; order Orthoptera; family Acrididae; genus Schistocerca; species Schistocerca piceifrons. Next base: position 124,824,035 of record NC_060146.1, read on the forward strand.
GTCCGACTACGACCCTAGCGGTACTTACAGGTTTCTGTGCTAAGTGCGTATGGGTCATTAATCACGTAACTCTGTGGCGCTATTACATTTACAGGCCGGTGTGTAACGGTGATTTGCATGTTTCTCATCAGAGGTTAGTGGCGGCGCGCTTTCAGGACGCTGTCGTGGAGTTTTATCGGGTTGGCCTCTGGCGCTACCTGGGGCTGGCCCTGGAATCTTGTTGAGTGCGCCGCTAGTGGGCGATCTCTCCGTCTGGCACAGTGCCAGGCGCGCCTCCTGCATCGCAGAGGCTCAATTTTGCGGCGTGTTGCGGCTTCCGGGAGCTACAAACCGAAAAAGAAGATGCCAGGCTAGGCTGCTGCCGGATATTTGCTTTTATACCAGCTGCGGGCGGCGGAGTGAAATATTCCCGTCGTCAAAGTGCGCCACTGCATCGGACCGCTTATATACAGGGTGAGTCACCTAACATTACCGCTGGATGTATTTCGTAAACCACATCAAATACTGACGAATCGATTCCACAGACCGAACGTGAGGAGAGGGGCTAGTGTCATTGGTTAATACAAACCATAAAAAAATGCACGGAAGTATGTTTTTTAACACAAACCTACGTTTTTTAAATGAAACTCCGTTAGTTTTGTTAGCACATCTGAACATATAAACAAATACGTAATCAGTGCCGTTTGTTGCATTGTAAAATGTTAATTACATCGGGAGATATTGTAACCTAAAGTTGACGCTTGAGTACCACTCCTCCGCTGTTCGATCGTGTGTATCGGAGAGCACCGAATTACGTAGGGATCCAAAGGGAACGGCGATGGACCTTAGGTACAGAAGTGACTGGAACAGCACATTACGTCCACATGCTAACACCTTTTTATTGGCCTTTTTCACTGACGCACATGTACATTACTATGAGGGGTGAGGTACACGTACACACGTTGTTTCCGTTTTCAATTACGGAGTGGAATAGGGTGTGTCCCGACATGCCAGGCCAATAGATGTTCAATGTGGTGGCCATCATTTGCTGCACACAATTGCAATCTCTGGCGTAATGAAAGTAGTACACGCCGCAGTACATCTGGTGTCCTGTCGCCGCAGGCTGCCACAATACGTTGTTTCATATCCTCTGGGATTGTAGGCATATCACGGTACACATTCTCCTTTAACGTACCCCACAGAAAGAAGTCCAGAGGTGTAAGATCAGGAGAACGGGCTGGCCAATTTATGCGTCCTCCACGTCCTATGAAACGCCTGTCGAACATGCTGTCAAGGGTCACCCTAGTGTTAATTGCGGAATCTGCAGGTGCACCATCATGCTGATACCACATACGTCGACGCGTTTCCAGTGGGACATTTTCGAGCAACGTTGGCAGATCAATCTGTAGAAACGCGATGTATTTTGCAGCTGTTTGTTACAACACGCAACTGAACGTCGGAGGTTTCAAGCGTCAACATTAGGTTACAATATCTCCGGATGTAATTAACATTTTACGATGCAACAAACGGCACTGATTACGTATTTGTTTATATGTTCAGATGTGCTAACAAATCTAACGTGGTTCCATTCTAAAAAACGTAGGTTTGCGTTAAAAACATACTTCCGTGCATTTTTGTATGGCTTGTATTAAACAATTACACTAGCCCCTCTCCTCACGTTCGGTCTGTGGAATCGGATCGTCAGTATTTGATGTGGTTTACGAAATATATCTAGCGGTAACGTTAGGTGACTCACCTTGTATGAATCCTGAATGCGAATTCTTTCTCTGTACTTCGTTTAGAAATGGAGGAGGGATATATCCATACGTTGGTGTCGTGAGGCGCACTGTTATTGGCCTACAGCGCTGAAATCAGTCTGTTGTAGAATTATTCGACATGTTTTACACTCATGAACTACGACGGCTTTCGAGCACTACAATCCCCACTACAAAAATCCAAATGGATTCCACGAACTAGTCTTTGTTCCTTCCTAGCAGATTAAAACTGTGTGCCGGAAAGATACTCGAACTCGGGACCTTTGCCTTCCGCGGGCAAGTGCTCAGTGATCTACCATCTGAGCCACCCAAGCACGACTCGCGCTCCGTCCTCACAGCTTTAAATCTGCCAGTACCTTGTCTCCTACCTTTCAAACTTCACAGAAGCTCTTCATGGAACCTTGCAGAACTAGCACTCTTGAAAGAACTGATATTGCGGAGACTTGGCTTAGCCAAAGCCTGGGGGATGTTTCCAGAATGAGATTTTCACTCTGCAGCGGAGTGTGCGCTGATATGAAACTTCCTGACAGATTAACACTGTGTGCTGGAGAGCTTCTCTAAGATTTGCAAAGTAGGAGATGAGGTCCTGGAAAAAGTAAAGCTGTGAGGACGGGCCGTGAGTCATGCTTGGGTAGCTCAGATGGTAGAGCACTTGCCCGCGAAAGACAAAGGTCCCGAATTGGAGTCTCGGTCCGGCACACAGTTCTAATCTGCCAGAAAGTTTCATATCAGCGCACACTCCGTTGCAGAGTGAAAATATCATTCTGGAAACATCCCCCAGGCTGTGGCTAAGCCATGTCTCCGCAATATCCTTTCTTTCATGAGTGCTAGTTCTGCTAGGTTCGCAGGAAGAACTTCTGTAAAGTTTGGAAGGTAGGAGGCGAGGTACTGGTAGAAGTAAAGCTGTGAGGACGGGGCGTAAGTCGTGCTTAGGTGGTTCAGATGGTAGAGAACTTGCCCGCGAAAGGCAAACGTCCCGATTTTAATCCGTCAGGAAGATTCATATCAGCACACACTTCACTGCAGAGTGAAAATCTCATTCTGGTAGTCTTTGGTCGTCAGTAAAATTCAACGCTCCTTAGGACAAGGCGGACGAGTTGACGTCATATTCCTTCACTTCAGAAACACTTTTGATGCATTAGGTGGTTGCATAAGTTCGCAGCGTTTTTGTTCTGGGTGTTGGTATTATTGTTGATATGGGTTTGCTTAACCACTGTCGTTTCTTGATTTATAGTTCACTATTGCTATTTGAGATTACATACTGTCTTTTGCCATTTGCAGAGAGTATGTGGAACTGCGAGCGCTAGAAAACGGAGTTCCAAGTGGAAAAATCGGTTTTCGACATATTCTTTTGTTTGACTTCAATAGAGCTGTGACAGCAAAGGAGGCAGCCAGAAACATTCGTCTCGTATGTGGGGATGCCACTGGGCAGAGCAGGACCAGAAAATGGTTTCGCCGTTTTAAGGAGGAACTTTTCGATGTTTGTGACTTTGCACTTTCAAGAAGACCATTGCGGTTGCATGAGGATCGTTTAAACGCATGAATACACATTGTTCTATGACAGTGTGCTCGAGAAGTGACAAATGTTATGGACTGTGACCATTCCACCATCGTCCGATATTTGCATGCAATGCGGTAGGTTAAAAAATGTGTACAGATACCGCATGCTCTGCGCCTAAATAAAAATATCAGCGCGTGGCCACATGTGCATCTGTGCTTGTTCGTCATCGACTTACTCATGCTCATTACCGACCATTCCTTTCCTGTATCGTTACGTCTGAAAAGAAATGGTGTCTCTATGCCAATATAAGCAAAAGAAAGGGACGGTTCAGGCCGAACAAGGAAGCAACTCCCCTTACAAACACCACCGTGCTTCCACAAAAGATAATGTTATTCATGTGATGGAAGAGCGACGGTGTGATGAATTACGAATTACACTACTGGTCATTGAAATTGCTACACCACGACGATCACGTGCTACAGACGCGAAATTCAACCGACAGGAAGATGATGATGTGATATGCATTTGATTAGCTTTTCAGAGCAGTCACACAAGGTTGGCTCTGGTGGCGACACCTACAACGTGCTGACATGAGGAAAGTTTCCAACCGATTTCTCATATACAAACAGCAGTTGACCTGTGTTGCCTGGTGAAACGTTGTTGTGATGCCTCGTGTAAGGAGGAGAAATGCGTACCATCACGTTTCCGACTTTGATAAAGGTCGGATTGTAGGCTATCGCGATTGCGGTTTATCGTATCGCGACATTGCTGCTCGCGTTGGTCGAGATCCAATGACTGTTAGGAGAATATGGAATCCGTGGGTTCAGGAGGGTAACACGGAACGCCGTGCTGGATCCCCTCGTATACCTAGCAGTCGAGATGACAGGCGTCTGCCGGCCGTAGTGGCCGAGCGGTTCTAGGCGCTACCGTCTGGAACCGCGCGACCGCTACGGTCGCAGTTTGGAATCCTGCCTCGGACATGGATGTGTGTGATGTCCTTAGGTTAGTTAGGTTTAAGTAGTTCTAAGTTCTAGGGGAGTTATGACCTTAGAAGTTAAGTCCCATAGTGCTCAGAGCCAATTTTGACAGGCGTCTTATCCACACGGCTGTAACGGATCGTGCAGCCACGTCTCGATCCCTGAGTCAACAGATGGAGACGTTTGAAAGACAACAACCATCTGCACGAACAGTTCGACGACGTTTGCAGCAGCATGGGCTATCAGCTCGGAGACCACGGCTGCGGTTTCCCTTGACGCTGCATCACAGACAGGAGCGCCTGCGATTGTGTACTCAACGACGAACCTGGGTGCACGAATGGCAAAACGTCATTTTTTCGCATGAATCAAGGTTCTGTTCACAGCATCATCGTGGCCGGTCGCATCCATGTTTGGCGACATCGTGGTGAACGCACATTGGAAGCGTGTATTCGTCATCGCCATACTGGCGTATCACCGGACGTGATGGTATGGAGCCAGCCGGAGAGGCCGTGCGGTTCTGGGCGCTACAGTCTGGGACCGAGCGACCGCAACGGTCGCAGGTTCGAACCCTGCCTCGTGCATGAATGTGTGTGATGTCCTTAGGTTAGTTAGGTTTAATTAGTTCTAAGTGATAGGCGACTGATGACCTCAGAAGTCGCGTAGTGGTCAGAGCCATTTGAACCATTTTTGATGGTATGGGGTGCCATTGTTTACTTGTTTCGGTCACCTCTTGTTCGCACTGACGGCACTTTAAACAGTGGACGTTACATTTCAGATGTGTTACGAATCGTGGCTATTCCCTTCATTCGATCCCTGCGAAACCCTACATTTCAGCAGGATAATGCACGACCGCCTGTTGCAGCTCCTGTACAGGCCTTTCTAGACTGCTGCCCTGGCCAGCACATTCTCGAGATCTCTCACCAACTGAAAATATCTGGTCAATGGTGGCCGAGGAACTGGCTCGTCACTACTCTTGATGAACTGTGGTATCGTGTTGAAGCTGCATGGGCAGCTGTACCTGTAAACGCCATCCAAGGTCTGTTTGACTCAATGTCCAGGCGTATCAAGGCCGTTATTACGGCCAGAGGTGGTTGTTCTGGGTACTGATTTCTCAGGATCTATGCACCGAAATTGCGTGAAAATGTAATCACATGTCAGTTCTAGTATAATATATTTGTGTAATGAATACCCGTTTATCATCTGCATTTCTTCTTGGTGTAGCAGTTTTAACGGCCAGTAGTGTACTTCCCTGTTTTGTGACCATCACTGTTGACATTTATTGTCAACAACTGAAACGTCTTGCAGACGCAGTCAAAGAACAACGACCAAGAAGATTTCGTGTAGTGCTCGTATTGACGACAAACGTGTTTGTAATGAAGTCTTCTCGGGTTATCAGTCGAGTAAGGCCGCCGTTCTGCGGCAAAGCGACGCTTAGACTGGCCTGATAACCCGAGAAGACTCGCATCATAGAGATTCGCGGAGAAAGTCTAAAAACGCATATAGGACTAAAGTTTCCGTTACGTGTATCTGTGTTTATTAAACCTGTGGAAAACCGCTACGAATCTGCACAGCATCCTGACATACCACGAGCAAAATGCGAGCTTTCGGAACATCGGATCAGATTTCAGTATTTTAAACATATTTCATACGTATTTGTACCCATATTTCACATCTATGTCTGGCGAATTTCGTCCTGCAGTTCCATTTTCACACATCTCCATGTTTATGACGTCCTATCTCCTGAACAATGCGTCATACAATGATGTGTCGTACAATAATGTTGCGCGTGCACTCAGTGACATATATGAGTACTGTCCACAAGATGTCTCATGAATATAGTTTGTAGTAAAGAAGTAATAAATAGAAACGTCTTGCCTCATGCGGCTGTTTTATTGCGTGAACAGTGAAAAAGTAGTGAGCGGGTCGTGGGCTTCACTGCTTTGTCAACCCCATTCCAATCCCTTTGATACATAGTTATTTCTTATCCCCACAGCGATGATATGGGGACAGTATGTGTGATGTATGCCACATTTTTCTGAAAGCAGTCCAGTGGTTTAGAAAGGCATGTGCAACATACTTACATACATACTGATACATCTACACGCGTTTTTATAACAGGTATGGTTTTCGAGAGCACTACATCTACACATCTAGATCTGCGTGATTACCCCGCTATTCACAATAAAGTGCATGGCAGAGTGTTCAATGAACCACCTTCAAGCTGTCTCTCTACCGTTCCACTATCGGACGGCGCGCGGGAAAACAAGCCCTGATTTCTCTTACTTTATCGTGATGATCATTCCTCCCTATGTAGGCGGGTGGCAACAGAATTTTTTCGCAGTCGGAGGAGAAAACTGGTGATTGAAATTTCATGATAAGATCCCATCGCAACGAAAAACGCCTTTGTTTTAATGATTGCCACTCCAATTCACGTATCATGTCTGTGGAACTATCATCCCTACTTCGTGATAATAGAAAACCAGCTGCCCTTCTTTGTACTTTTTCGATGTCATCCGTGAGTCCCACCTGATGCGGATCCCACACCGCACTGCAATACTCCAGAATAGGGCGGACAAGCGTGGTGTAAGCAGTCTCTTTAGTAGACCTGTTGCGCCTTCTAAGTGTTCTGCCAATGAATCGCAGTCTTTGGTTTGCTCTACCCACAACATTATCTATGTGATCATTCCAATTTAGGGTATTTGTAATTGTAATCCCAAAGTATTTAGTTGAATTTACAGCCTTCAGATTTGTGTGACTTATCGCGTAATCGAAATTTAGCGGATTTCTTTTAGTACTCCCGTGAATAACTTCACACTTTTCTTTATTCAGGGTAAATTGCCACTCTCCGCACCATACAGGTATCTTATCTAAATCATTTCGCAATTCGTTTAGGTCATCTGATGACTTCACAAGACCGTAAATGACAGCATCATCTGCAAGCAATCTAATACGGCTACCGAGATGGTCTCCTATATTGTTAATACAGATCAGGAACAATAGAGGGCGTATAACACGTCCTTGGGGAACTCCCGATATTACTTCTGTTTTACTCGACGACTTCCCGTCTATTACTACGAACTGTGACCTTTCTGACAGCAAAATCACGAATCAAGCCACATAACTGAGGCGATATTCCATAGGCACGCAGTTTAGTTAGAAGACGCTTGTGAGGAACGGTGTCAAAAGCCTTCAGGAAATCAAAAAATATGGAATCAGTTTGACATCCTCTGTCTACAGCACTCTTTACTTCATGAGTATAAAGAGCTAGTTGTGTTTCGCAAGAACGATATTTTCTGAATCTGTGATCACTACGTGTCAATAAATCGTTTTCTTCGAGGTAGTCCATAATGTTCGAAGTATGAAGAGGCAACACATTGATTCCAAAATCATTACTGTACAAGAATGAAGTGACCACAATTAGTTAACATTATAGAGAAATTAGAGCTCAGACAACGATTTATCGAGAGGCATTCTACCCACGCACTATCGACAGTCATTTTATCCATGCGGCCTTCCTTCATTGAACAGGGAATGGAGGAAGTGATACAATTACGGCTGCAGAGCTGCTCTCCACAACACTTTGTAACGTGGCTAATGGAATATGCATATGGATGTAGATATTATATGTTTAGTTACTGTTTAATATATGTCGAGAAACCTGTCATGAATTAAATGAGTACTGATGACCATTTATGCAGGCACTGCCTCCACAGGTGGTAAATTTATGAATAACATGGTAGTAAAGCACCAGGAACATCCATCCCCGTAGCTGAGTCAGTCTGCCTTTGGCATTAGTGAGGTAAGCACGCCTTGTTTGCGTATCGCCTGTTGTGCTGGTGCGAGCGAGCTCGTGTCTCTGTTTCATTATGCATAGCAGCTTGTCTTTTGGTCCGAGTCCGTCAACCATCATGGCGTTTTTCTATCGCCAAGCCACGATTAAATTAACCTTTCGTTTGGATCATGAACGACCAAATGATTTGTAGTAGAACGGTTTATATATGATGAAACGCGTTTCCCATTGCAATATGTTCTCATAACTCAGTTTTCGATCCTTAGAACCAGTTTGTACATAAAGTTGGCGAATGAAGAGCTGTGCACCGACGTTTGGCAATGAATCCCAAATTCTGGTACGATGATGGCAATACGGAGGCTGTCATGGTTGACCACTCTGGTTTTGGCCTGCAAGCGTTGATAATTTCGAACTCCTATTTGAGGAGCCGTCGGTTGTTGTGGTGGCCAACTTTCAACCTTAGGGCAATTTCGTCAGTCACGTCGCTGAAACGTGGAAGACCTTTTAAACATACCATGTTGTCAATTATGTATGTCACATAAAAACTGAACTGAGATAGAACGTGACTTCCTAATTGATTATTGCTGGCTGTAGGGCAGTCATCAGTATGATTGCCAGGTGCACTTTGTGAGGTTCTTGCCAGGAATACCTTCTCCATTCTTTATGTCTCCAATGTAGATTGGTTTAGACACTGATGGGAGACTTCACACTCCCTGAGGCAACCACTATGTTACCTTTATCTTATGAGTATACAGCGGGCCTACCACCTGCTGTGGATCCTTTGAACTAGTCATTGCCAGAGTTGATGTCTCTTGAGAATGTGATGGTCGTTTTGACTGTTTCTCCTACACTGCCACCAGCGTCAGTGCCAAGTGGTCAATGGCCATCAGCAGACCCCTTCTGATGACTGCCTCCCTGAGACGTTGCACAGGACGACAACCTTCCTACTGATGATGCCTTGTCCTCTAACACCCTGGTGCTGGACAACCCAACGTGTTTCGCTGCCTCCGACTTGGGTCAGCATCCACCTACAGATCCAAATATACTCCACCTAAATTTCATGTGGTTGTGCCTGACGCTGCCTGTTGGTGCTGTTGTGATAGTGTTCCACTGAACTGGCCCAATTGGAGGACGGCGTCGATGCTGAGGATTCTGGAAGTCTATAGTGTTGTAACCACGACAGTAACGGTTGCGGGGTTGCAGTTAACGAAAACGCGGTGGGACCGGCCCACAAACAAACAAGACGGACGAACACAACTGAGCAAGACACCCACAACAAAGTATTAAGCAACGCGGTCACAAGAGATAACCTCACGAAATCAAAAGAACGTCCACTCGTAAACGGAAAGAAAGCACATGCAACGTAAACATGATGTCTGTAAGCGAATTATCAACCGACTCAACGGGAATACCAGACTGCAGCGCTGAGTGAGAGGCAGCCGCCTAAATACACAACAGGGTACGTCGCTATTGGCTTCTGGGACCACGAGCTCCACAGTGGCACCCTCACGTTAGACTCGGGGCCAGGAGCATGCGCAGCCACGGCTTACAGCGTGACTGCTGCAGAGACCTCAAGTGGTCATCGAGTTCCATGCCCTCTGGCGCGGACTCAAACCCCGCGGCGCTTGGTACCACATGTAGTGTGATGGAACACCTTGGGTAAGGTTGGCTCCCTCCCCATTACAATGATGTGCCCTTCCACAGTAGCCTAATTGGAGTCCCGACCTCATGACGATGGCAGCTTTTCAAACTTACTGCATAGCCATGTTTAGTGTCAATACCATTCCCACATCCCATAAAGTGATGTTACTCAATGAAATGCTGCATATTGTGGACGTAGACGTTGCCCTCCTTCAGGAGGTACATATTGCAGCTTTTTGTGCTCTCATGACTTTATGACATACATCTCCATGCTTCCGCTACTTGTAGTGTGGTGGTGATCCTCTTATGTGACAGTATCCTTGCTCATGCAGTTCTCCATGTCCTGCAAGTTAAAAGTGTGGCTCTCACGTTTAGTAGCGTCGGGATTATCATCTGTGCACCATTTGATCCCGGTCACCATCACTAACTTTCAGCTTTCTCCTTTGAAACGATCCCACTCTCTCCCTGGGTCGGCAGGATGCCTGGATCACGGCAGGAAACTTCAAGTCAACCCAGGCGCCCGCAGATCACCTGTGCAGTGCTAGCTGCAGTTGTCCAGCACCTCAGCCTTAAGAACTCTTGGCAGAATATCATGGTGATCAGTTCAGGGCTTATGCATTTCATTGGACAATCTTCCAGTCGCCTCGATCGTGTTTGTGCCTCCTGTGTTATTGTCTGTGCGGTTGAGGATGCTGAAGTCAGACCCGTTGTATTCTCTAACCATGATGCCTATAATGTGCTGTCAGTCTCTGCCATCAAATGGTGTACGCGGTTGGGAACTGTAAAAACTACACATGCTCCATCTTACTTCTCCTGACTGTCGGCAGCTCTTTGAGACCGTGTGGACCGCCTACGATGCATATCAGTCTACCCTGTCATGTTGGGTCCCCTGTGCACAGTCTATCGACTACAAGGGTCCTGATTGGTTACTGAAGGGATGTCCCAGCGTAGAAACAACAAACCTGGGACTTCTATCTAACCGTTCTTCAGAAATGTACTATGAACCCACATTCAACAGAGCGGAAGGCGATAGTCAATCATGCCAATGCACAGATAACTGCCCTCTGTTGAAGTTAGTGAAAAGCCCGCTAAACACGCTGGGCAGAACAGGTAATAGGATTGTGGGAAGGGCCAAAGGCTGAGCTCAGTTTCTCCTTTTAATCGTCATTTAATATAATGACCTTTACAACCAAAGCGGCACATAACTGGACCTTTACCGAATGCAACTCTTTCACGGCTGAAGGCCTCCAAACAAGAAATCTTAAATCAACAAGATAAAAATCCAATTAAGATAGCAATAAAATAATTTAAAAGAAAAGCAACATATGCAAAGTGCAATACAAATGGCTGAGGGCCACAATTAAATATCAAAATTTTAGAATATATTACCATAGACCTTTAAAGGCAGAAGGCCAACAAGAAATCTTAAAAATCAACAAGATAAAAATCCAGTTAAGATGGCAATAAAATAATTTAAAAAAGCAACATATGCAAATTGCAATACCAATGGCTGAGGGCCACAAGTAAATTTCAAAATTGTTAAAATATATTACCATAATCTTTTATAGGCACAAGACCGCAATATTTAAGCTTGAAAGGCAAATTTAAAAACTAATTTTGCAAAGCTTTAAGAAAACGAAAACAAATAACCATAAGCCTAAAATTTAAAGTAGCTGACAACAGATAATTAAACACCTGTGGCACTCAGAAGCCTCAAGGTGGGTCGGTCTGCCCTCGTTCACTTAGGTGAGACAGGTGGTGAGCCCAACTATACTTCATCCGTTCCTCGGAATCCAACCAGGGGACAGCCACGGACCGACCGACACAACGACTTGCTTCCCGTCAATCAGTACATGAGAAATCAAACCGACAATGTTGGCTGGTTGGTTGGTTTGGGGAAGGAGACCAGACAGCGAGGTCATCGGTCTCATCGGATTAGGGAAGGACGGGGAAGGAAGTCGGCCGTGTCCTTTGAAAGGAACCATCCCTGCATTTGCCTGGAGCGATTTAGGGAGATCACGGAAAACCTAAATCAGGATGGCCGGACGTGGGATTGAACCGTTGTCCTCCCGAATGCGAGTCCAGTGTGTAACCAAACCGACAATGTTACAAACGCGATAATCCACAATGGACAATGTATTAACTGTCACAACCTTGGGTACTTAAAAGCACTACTCAACTTTGACGTCCTGAGTCGGTGAGCCACGAAGCTCGTAGCGATCGGAGAGCTCCACACACGCTCCGACACTGCGCAGGGACCGGAAGCGGACCCAGCCGACCGCGCCGCACGGAGATATCCTCCCTAGTCCCGTCCACCTGACCGACTCTTCTCAGAATGCAGACAACATCTCAAATGGTCATCAGTGGAAATAACACCAACTACACACACAACCTGACAAACACTGCATGAAGACCTGAACGACACCCAACAGTAACTAAACACGCACGAAGACAGGTCGGGAGTCGATACACACACACATACAGCCGACTCATGAACAATCGGCGAGCCAAATCGCGTCGTCCTGTAGGACGACCGGCCGACGATATACCATGACCGTGACATGGCTGATGATGCGTGGCGGCAATGGTCGGGAGAGCCATGTGGACGCAGACCTCACTGCTGTTCCAAACCGATTGCACTAGCGCCACATTGCAGCTCCCCAACTGACAGGTCCGGACTGCGCTACAGACACGTCCCAACCGACTGGCAGACCCAAAAGCTCGCAACCCGAACTCCTAACTAGCTATGACAGACAACGACCGGTAAGTAATAACAGTCGAGCAAAGATACTACGAGAGGGGCTATATCGATACACGATGCCGGCGCCGCTCATGATGAGGCAAAGACGCAACTCAATGACAGCAGTAATTTAAATTAGTGAAGTTGAAGTACGAGGTGCATTCAAGTTCTAAGGCCTCTGATTTTTTTTCTCCGGACTGGAAAGAGATAGAAACATGCGCATTGTTTTAAAATGAGGCTGCGTTCATTGTCAATACGTCCCAGAGATGGCAGCACCGTACGGCAGATGGAATTTTACCGCCAGCGGCGAGAATAAGAACTGTTTTAAATACTTAAAATGGCGACGTTTTCCTTACTTGATCAGCGTGCAATCATTCGTTTTCTGAATTTGCGTGGTGTGAAACCAACTGAAATTCATCGACAGTTGAAGGAGACATGTGGTTCGTGGGTGCGACAGTTTAATGAAGGCAGAACATCGTGTGACAACAAACCGAAACAACCTAGGGCTCGCACAAGCTGGTCTGACGACATGATCGAGAAAGTGGAGAGAATTGTTTTGGGAGATCGCCGAATGACTGTTGAACAGATCGCCTCCAGCGTTGGCATTTCTGTGGGTTCTGTGCACACAATCCTGCATGACGACCTGAAAATGCGAAAAGTGTCATCCAGGTGGGTGCCACGAATGCTGACAGACGACCACATGGCTGCCCGTGTGGCATGTTGCCAAGCAATGTTGACGCCCAACGACAGCATGAATGGGACTTTCTTTTTGTCGGTTGTGACAATGGATGAGACGTGGATGCCATTTTTCAATCCAGAAACAAAGCGCCAGTCAGCTCAATGGAAGCACAAAGATTCACCACACCAAAAAAGTTTCGGGTAACCGCCAGTGCTGAAAAAATGATGGTGTTCTGGGACAGCGAGGGCGTAATCCTTACCCATTGCGTTCCAAAGGGCACTACGGTAACAGGTGCATCCTACGAAAATGTTCTGAAGAACAAATTCCTTCGTGCACTACATCAAAAAGTCCGGGAAGGGCTGCGCGTGTGCTGTTTCACGAAGACAACGCACCCTCATATCGAGTTAACTTTACGCAACAGTTTCTTCGTGATAACAACTTTGAAGTGATTCCTCATGCTCCCTACTCACCTGACCTGGCTCCTAGTGACTTGTTGCTCTTTCCAATAATGAAAGACACTCGGCGTGGCCGCACATTCACCAGCCGTGCTGCTATTGCCTCAGCGATTTTCCACTGGTCAAAACAGACTCCTAAAGAAGCCTTCGCCGCTGCCATGGAATCATGGCGTCAGCGTTGTGAAAAATGTGTACGTCTGCAGGGCGATTACATCGAGAAGTAACGCCAGTTTCATCGATTTCGGATGAGTAGTTAATTAGAAAAAAAATCGGAGGCCTTTGAACTTGAATGCACCTCGTACGTTAAAAACAGTGTGTAAGTTACGTTATGACGGGAACAGGAGCCACGCACGGCATAGTTAGCTTGAAGGGGCTATCGTCAGGGCTCGCCTACATAACAGCTTAGTGTAGGAGCGTCCGTCTGTGTAGTGCATGGTAGTGGAACAGCGCTACCGTCGGAGATTAATGTTCTTAGAACTGATGATTGGCGGTGCTTTGATACCCAACGCAATGTACGGTCAGACCTCCATGCACCTTATATTACGCTTTGCTCTGCACATCATCTTGCCGACATTGTGACAGTCTCTCGACTCACCTTCGGCTAGGTTATGTGGATGCAACGATGAATCTTTCTGCCGACGTCATGGAGGACGTAGTTGATGACGCTGTCCAAGAAGGTACTACAAACAAGTCACCTGGAACTGATGCCACCCACGGGAGTTTTATCGTACGTTTCTTCCCCTACTTGCTCCGCTGAGGACAGAAATTTGTCAGGACTTAATGTAGCCTATCTTGCAGATTACAAAATGGCTCTGAGCACTATGGGACTTAACATCTATGGTCACCAGTCCCATAGAACTTAGAACTACTTAAACCGAACTAACCTCAGGACATCACACAACACCCAGTCATCACGAGGCAGAGAAAATCCCTGACCCCGCCGGGAATCGAACCAGGGAGTTGGAAGCGGACTTGCAGATTACAGACAGTTTCCTTGACGGTCATTCCCATATTATCGCCGTTTGTCGTTGCTCAACAGCGACACAAAGATCTTTACCCAGCTGTTGGCTGTACGGCTTAAACAGGCGGCCTGGTACTTGGTTTCCCTGATTAAATCTCTTTTGGGAGTTTCCAGTAGCATATGCACTGGCCTTGTCACTATCGAGACATAATCGCCCTCGCTTATGCTTGTCGTGTGCCTGAACGTTTGGCTAGTCTTCAGCCAGGTGTTTGATCGGGTCGATCACTGCTACCATGAAGGCGTTCTTTGCAGTATGCTTTGATACTACCGTCAACGTCGTAACCCGTCTCCTCCGCGGAGTGACATCCCCATTCTGTGCGTTGAGGCTTTCCGCTTTCTGCCCTGTTGTATGCTTTCACCTTGGAAACGTTGCCCTGTGGCCTTCCTCAAGACATGCCTGGGATGTCTTCGATGGCCATACTTCTTATGTGGACAGTCTCTTACTTAGTGGAGCGGAGGTCATTGAGTCATTGGCTTGGGATACAACCTAAGGCGAATCTTTTACAGCTGCCTTAACGCCTGCTATTCGAGCGCTATGGCTACAGGTGCGGAGCTTCTCGAGGATACCGCTGCTCCATTGCGAGTGGCTGCTACTGTCCGATCGTTCAGACTCGATTTCACTCTTCATTTTCTACAACGGACACAGTATGTTGACGTACATTTGGTGTCACTTATCCACCACGTGGCACACACTTTTCCCACTTCGTCATCCAAGACCCGCTGCATGCTAGCGACATTGGGTTCTTATGTTTTCCATAGGTTGCTGTTCAAGAAGGTATGAGACCCTCACCCTCCCTCATTTCAAGGGCGGATTATCTCTGCATACGGCCCTGATAGAGCGAAAACCCTTTTGGTCAGTTTTGAAATGGTGATGTGGCGCTGTTGTCCAACGTGCCTCGCCAGACTGTTGATTGAGGGTCTTGCACACGCTATCTCTCAGCCACTATCCACATTTCGGACGTCGCGCCGCCATTTTTTTTTCCCATGAATGGACTTTTGTCCGTACTGCGATATTAGCAACGTGCTTGGTATCACTAAGGACGATCTATAGCTTTCTTCAGCAGAACATGCCACCAAATGTGGTTGAGAGGAAGCATCCACAGGTCGACTTACGTGCCGTCTGCCGATCGGTGACCGCTTCTCACCTTGTCACTGACGTACAACCCGCATGGTGCCCTACGATCAATGGGAAACAAGTATTCATCTTGCAGACGCCCTGTTGTGTGTCGCCTGTGATGTCCTGCACACAGAGGAGCATCGCTCGGTATGCGGATCGGCGATTGGTGGCTGGTTCTCGATTGTAAATCATGTTGGCTTTAATTACCTGCAGACTCTTCATAAGATACCTCCAGACCTGCTCCTCTTCCTCTTTTCGAAGACGAACTCCGTGACGTAGATTTGTGGACTTCGCTATTTATTTGCTGATGACACGAAAAATGTCTTTCATTTTTTGTCACTCAATGAACGGTGTTGTGCAGTTGTAAGCAATCCCAAATATATTTTTCCTGTAATTCTCTTTGTAGTGTCTTTCTTGATCCAATCTGGATTTGCGATGTTAATGCAATGAGGAGTTGATCCACGCATTTCCACTCAGAAGCGGTTATTTTCTGGTCACTGGAACGTTCTTCTCAGAAAAAACTATGCATTCAGTAATCCCACCAAGAGTGGCAAATTTCCACTCCATTCTCCTCGTGACGTCGGTTTCCTGCTCCACTCGGTGGTGTGAAAATAAATAAATAAATAAAAAGTTGTTTCATTGATGCGCTTTGTACCACTATTCCACGTTTCCTGCAGTTTGCTCCCACACTTACGTTTGGGCGCCAGGAAAGTCCAACTGAAAAAAAAGGGAAAGTGGTCAGTGTGGCTGACTACCGTTCGGGAGAATCGGTTCGATCACCGGTTACTAACGGCGAATTTTTGTTCAAGAAACCGGCAAGGAGAGCAATGTGCTGACCAAATGATACTCTGTACCACATCCATTGACGCCACTGCCAAAGGATGACCTAGCGGGCGAGCGGATCCAACTAACCCGTCTAGGGTCACGACGCGGAACTGCACCTTCGTCGTTAAATCACCAGCAAATGCTGAATGAACTGTATTTTACTGAGTACTATTTAAAATCATTGTGATCGTCATACAGCAGTACAAAACGACACTAAAGTGCGTGTTACATAGCAATAACACAATTAAAAAGCGGGAATCCATTACGTATGCTTTCGATTGGTGCAAGTACGCAACAAAAAAAAAAAAATGGTTCAAATGGCTCTGAGCACTATGGGACTTAACATCTATGGTCATCAGTCCCCTAGAACTTAGAACTACTTAAACCTAACTAACCTAAGGACAGCACACAACACACAGCCATCACGAGGCAGAGAAAATCCCTGACCCCGCCGGGAATCGAACCCGGGAACCCGGGCGTGGGAAGCGAGAACGCTACCGCACGACCACGAGATGCGGGCAACGCAACACATTATTGACATAATAAGTAGATTTCTTTTCTTTTCTTCCTGCGCGATTTAACATAAGAAACAGAGCAACCTGCTATTTCTTAAAAATTCTGGTGGCACAACATTCGAACCGCTTCCTGCTCCTTCGCGCCCAGACTGTGGCCACACATTTTGTTATGACCGCATTAAACTGCAGTCGCACAGCTATAACTGTGGGTTCTTTGTCTGCTCTGGGGGATGGCTCATTGGAGCTACAGCGTACGAAAATTAACTGGATAACTGATACGTGGCCGTCATGCAACTGCTATTCAACAAATATTGAGAATATTAAGTCAAGTAGTCAATTGTGTAATTATTGCCAGAAAATGTTTCGGAACAAAATTATCCCATTTCAAGAGGAAAAAAAAGGACACATGATAAAACAATCCTCTTTATATGGATTACAGACATCCCGATTTAAAAACAACAGTAAAAATTTTTTATGGCATTAGGCCTCGCCGTGACTTGAAAACAAGCTGCACACGTGCATTGTCAACTCAAACCATAAAACGTAATACATCCCAAGCCGGTGCATACATCGTTCCCGAGAGGCAGTTGTGAACTGAAAGCTGCAGCCATTATCTGCCAAGGATACTCAGCACCAACTACTCTACTGTCTGTCATAAAATCTTTCAGAAATGCCTGTTGCAAGGTTGACCTCAGTAGACGTAGCTAATTTGTATACATTTGTGACAGTTGTGGAAACGATAGACATCATAGAAAACAACTTACGTGAGCATAGTAAAATATCTGATGTGGAAATTAATGAATTTGTAAGGTCATAAAAGTTTGTTTACCGTTCAACTACTTACGTTTAATGGTACGTTTGATGCACACGATAAGGATTTAGCAATGGGATGCGCATTAGCATGCAGATGGCACACATCTTCCTGAATAAGTGCGAAGCAGCTTTTTTAACCGCAAATGTTACGTACAGCGATAAATACACATGCAAAGTTGATATGTTGATGATATTTTAATACACTACTGGCCATTAAAATTGCTACACCAAGAAGAAATGCTGATGATAAACGGGTATTCATTGGACAAATGTATTATACTAGAACTGACATGTGATTACATTTTCACGCAGTTTGGGTGCATAGACCCTGAGAAATCAGTACCCAGAACAACCACCTCTGGCCGTAATAACGGCCTTGATACGCCTGGGCATTGATTCAAACAGAGCTTGGATGCCGTGTACAGGTACAGCTGCCCATGCAGCTTCAACACGATAGCACAGTTCATCAAGAGTAGTGACTGGCGTATTGTGACGAGCCAGTTGCTCGGCCACCATTGACCAGACGATTTCAATTGGTGAGAGATTTGGAGAATGTGCTGGCCAGGGCAGCAGTCGAACATTTTCTGTGTCCAGAAAGGCCAGTACAGAACCTGCAACATGCGGTCGTGCATTATCCTATTGAAATGTATGGTTTCGCAGGGATCGAATGAAGGGTAGAGCCACGGGTCGTAACACATCTGAAATGTAGCGTCCATTGTTCAAAGTGCCGTCAATGTGAACAAGAGGTGACCGAGACGTGTAACCAATGGCACCCCATACCATGACGCGGGATGATACGCCAGTATGGCGATGATGAATACACGCTTCCAATGTGCTTTCACCTCGATGTCGCCAAAAACGGATGCGACCATCATGATGCTGTAAACAGTACCTGGATTCACCCGAAAAAATGACGGTATGCCACATGTGCACCCAGGTTCGCCGTTGAGTACACCATGGCAGGCGCTCCTGTCTGTGATGCAGCGTCAAGGGTAACCGCAGCCATGGTCTCCGAGCTGATAGTCCATGCTGCTGCAAACGTTGTCGAACTGCTCGTGTAGATGGTTGCTGACTTGCAAACGTCCCCATCTGTTGACTCAGGGATCGAGACGTGGCTGCATGATCCGTTACAGTCATGCCGATAACATGCCTGTCATCTCGACTGCTAGTGATACGAGGCCGTTGGAATGCAGCACGGCGTTCCGTATTACCCTCCTGAACCCACCGATTCCATATTCTGCTAACAGTCATTGGATCTCGACAAACGCGAGCAGCAATGTCGCGATACGATAAGCTGCAATCGCCATAGGCTACAGTCCGACCTTTATCAAAGCCGGAAACGTAATGATACGCATTTCTCCTCCTTACACGAGGCATCACAACGTTTCACCAGGCAACGCCGATTAACTGCTTTTTGTGTGTGACAAATCGGTTGGAAACTTTCCTCGTGTCAGCATGTTGTAGGTGTCACCACCGGTGTTTCCTTGTGTGAATGCTCTGAAAAGCTAATCATTTGCACATCACAGCATCTTCTTCCTGTCGGTTAAATTTCCCGTCAGTAGAACGTCATCTTCGTGGTGAAGCAATTTTAATGGCCCGTAGTGTAGTATATGAAGGGTCCAAGGAAGAAATAAGTGAGTTGGTGAATGACTTCAGCAAGAAGCATGACGTCATACAGTCTCAAATAATTTAGACTTGAGGATCGAGAACAAGAATAACGTGCTTAAGATATGAATTTTTAGGAAACCCAAGTTCACGGAGTCGGTTACTGATAAGTCCTCATGTCACCACATAAACATAGCTTAGCATTTCTTGAAAATGAGATGCACCTCTAAATCCGGAAACAAGAATGAGGGAATGAAAGCTCTTAGACAAATAGCGGTAGAAAATGGTTTTCACGCTGGTTTGATGTATCTATTGGGTATAGCAGTTAGGCATGGTAATGAGACAAATGATAAAAATCCAGATAAATTAGCGGTTTAGCAAGAAAGGGGTTAAAATGCTTTCAAGATGAACAAGAAATTAGGACAGAAACTGAGGCATAAGATCCACACAGATGAGAACTGGATGAGGAAAGCGGGAGTGTAGGAATTAAACTATCAGCGCGATATGTGGGGCAGGCGGGAGGGAATTTTAAAGTAGGATTTCAGGATCAGAATAACAGAGTCAACGGCTCGTCAGCTGTAGCGAAGCACCTCAATAATGAGCAGCTATTGTTGGAGGGGTGGTGGGATTATAACGGAAAGCATGAAGGTGTTGCAAGTTGAATAAAAAGAGGGGTTGCTATGAAATTTAGAGGACGAAGAGATTTATTATGCCTCGACAGAGGAGAGCGCCGGCGTTTTAAATGAGAGGTCGTAAGCGTCTAAAAGGCATTTCTGGGCGCGCTTTAGCGATATCGTCCTTAAGAAGCAACCACATGACGTAGCGTTTATGCATGTTATTTCCGTTTAGAGGGCAGCTTAGAGATAGTTCTATGTTAGAATGTTCTAAGAGGAGAAAGACATTTCTCAAAGAAACTATATTATTTCTAGTATTCTTGATGGTTCGAGAACATTTTAATAATAAAAAAAAATATTTCCTGTACCCTGATAGGGCGCCCCATTCCTTACGGCAGCGGAAGGAGTCAAGTGTGAAGTTATCTGTATGAGCTGTAGCTCTTCGTTGCACAGATTTGACATGTTTTTCACATCTTCGGAAATACCATCTTTGACTATGTTAGATAAATCTGGAAACGATATATTCTACATTTTTTGCATATCCCTAAAAATTTTGGTAGTGCCTGTATTATGAGTGTAAATTTGCTTTTCTGTTCTATAGGATGATTTTAAAATGAGTGACGCCCCAGAACTAGCCATCGAGTTAATAATAAACGTAAAATTTGCAACTTCTGGTTTTTTGTAGTACTGGTTAACAGAAGCCGGTGACTCGCAGCTACTCCAGCATGCTGGAAGTTAGGTTTGAAGTAGACATTGTCGTTGCTAGGTGATGGAAGGAGCTTTCAGTTTGCAACTTTACCTCGAGAACTGTGGACGCACCGCATTGTGACAATGCACGTGTGCAACTTGTTTTTAGGCTGTGACGAAGCGTAATGGCATAAGAAATTTGTAAGGTGCGTTTTAACGCAGTACGTCTGTATTCGTTATATGTCTGTCGGTTTAAGGAGGATAGCTCTATCTGGTTTCCTTGTTTTTAGTACTTGAGGATGGGGTAAGGTTGTCCCGAAATATTTTCTGGCGGTAATTATACGATTGACAACTGGGCTGCATATCCTCAATGTTGCTTACTTGAAAATTACTTCACTTTGTTACAGAAATAACAGAAAGATTTACGTAACTTTATTCAGTCTTTGGAAACATCACTGCTTGATCATTTGTACATGTCACTGACTATTAAAGTGTCACTTGATGCACGAATTAATAAACTGTTCTCTTGAAGTACAGTGTTCCACATTTACAAAAGTATTTTTCCGTCGGAGACTTGAGTAACTCTTTGGTCCTACTCAGTTATGTCGACTGCTGCAGCTGACGTCAGGAATGGAGGGAATGCGTTTCCATTGTTAGCTCTACATTGACCTCCGTACGACGGCGCTTGTGTGCCGAGAGAGGGAGTGTGTGCCTTCTTTAGCCTCTCGCGTTTGTCGTTGAGGATCCCAGCGAGCCGCTGTGGCCGAGCGGTTCTAGGCGCTTCAGTCTAGAACCGCGCGGCCGCTACGGTCGCCGGTTCGAATCCTGTGACTGGCATGGATGTGCGTGGTGTCCTTATACTAGTTAGGTTTAAGTAGTTCTAAGTTTTAGGGGACTGAGAACCTCAGATGTTAAGTTCCATAGTGCTCAGAGCCATTTTGAAATAAACGTCAAAAGTGACTTAGATTCTTTCTTGAAGGTGGTAACAGATACCATGGCTTCAGTTATAAACATTTATGTTCAGTTCTGTGGACAGAGGGTGCAACGGTAATCTCAGAATTATGTAAGTCTGCTGGCTTTCGTGGCCGTTGTCACTGAAGTTAAAATCTACTGGGTTATTAGGCTGCGTCATGTTTCTTCTAAAATGTTCGACATTTCGACCCCTCTGCTGGGATCTTCCTCAGGATCCTTTGATGTCCACTACCGCTAGCAGAATCCTGAGGAAGATTCCAGCAGAGGGGTCGAAACGTCGAACATTTTAGAAGAAACATGACGCGGCCGAATAACCCAGAAGATTTTAACTTTAATCTCAGAATTTTTTCCACTGCCGCCCTAATTCATTCAAATAGGAACACCACCTGTGACGATCCAAGCTACGGGTCTGAGCATGAACCCCTGTGGGATCTTGCCGCCTGGGTGTTAGTTCTACTGGTTCCCGCCGAACACCAGACAACGTAGTCGTGTCGGAGAAGAACCACGCATTACAATCGACCAGCGGAAGAGGTCGGCGCTTGGGCCACTGTGATAACTGCCCCGTCGTGATGAATTTGCAGGTAGCGCAGTACGGAGTTACCTCCGGCGGGATTCAGAAATCTTGTTTCGTCTCCGGGACGCGTCGCAGACACGACTTCGTCTTCGTCGGGTGCTCGTAAGCCGCTTACGGCGTAACTAAATTCTCGCGCTTCGTTAAGCCCTCTTTTTTCCGCGACTGGCTACAATCCCTTCCCGTCGCAGTGCCGGGACAGCCCATTACACCTGATTCCTCTGCCATTTCTCTTGCCGCGTCGCATTTCGCTGCGAGGACGAGAGTACGCCAGACCGCTGCTTCTTATTTTCCTCCTACGCCGAAGACGAATTTCGGCTGCAGCTGTATTCTGCACGACGTGAAACGATCGGCTCTCTTGCAATCGGAAACCAGATACCGGATAGAATGCTAAGAAAACGCAGCGTGTTTCAGGAAGCAATCCTAGCCTACAGATGCACTTAAGCTAAATAGTTGTAGTAAAATGTCCTTCACGAAGCACACCAGTTTTGAATCACCATTTACTGTATTTTATGTCAATAAACCGCGTTCTTTTGTACTATATCAACATTTAGTGTATTTTATTTGATTTTATTTGTCGATCAACACGTTCTTTTATATTATATCGGTGTTCTTCAGCGACTGCACTTTGGTTTTCTTTCGCCATTTTGGGGAAAAGAATTTTTGGAAGGAATTTTTGAGGAAACAGGTATCTTTGGAAAATTTTTGGGGAAGAAAACTTCTGTACCAGGAAAACTGTGGAAGCATTTTATCCGCCTAGCCTTAACTTCATCAGTCCTTATCTTATTTGTCTCCCTAATTTTCAACATTATTCAGTAGCACCACATCCCAAATGCTTCGATTCTCTTCTGCTCATTTTTTCCCAAAATCCATTTATCGCTACTATAAAATAGTGTGCTCCTCAGAAATTTCTTCCTCGAATAAGGCTTTTGTTTAATACTAGCAGACTTCTCTTGGCCAGGAGTACCCTTTTTGGAGTGCCAGTCTGCTTGCTCCGTCCGTCATGGGTTACTTTGCTGCCTACATAACAGAATTCCCTAACTTCATCTACTCCGTTATCATCAATCCTGATGTCAAGTTTCTAGTTGTTCTCATTTCGGCAACTTCTCATTAGTTTCGTCTTTCTTCGATTTACTGTGAATCATATTCATCACTCATTAGTCTGTTCAATCCATTCAACATATCCTGTAATTGTTCTTCACTATCACTGCATATGTACGGGCCCACGTCCAACACAATCTCCACGCCAGCCTGTATCCAGTCCAGCGAATGGCCTACATAAACACCTACGTAAAGCCAAAGCTCGTACACGTCGCCAGATATTCCTTCTGCCGATGGTCCCAGATCCTGGTGGCCTTTGGGTACTTCGTATTGGCAGGAACCATGTTGAGCGACTGCTACGACACTCTCACCCTCCCGACTTCAAGAGGATGTTCAAATGATTTAAATGGCTCTGAGCACTATGGGACTTAACTTCTATGGTCATCAGTCCCCTAGAACTTAGAACTACTGAAACCTAACTAACCTAAGGACATCACACAACACCCAGCCATCAACAAGAGGAGGACTCGGTCCGTACCTAACTACTTATACTTAGCTATCATGACAAGGCGTTGACACAGGTCTTCCACGTAGCTCACACGAAGCCTCATGGAGGTTCTTACGCCAGCCTTCCCTGGGCGTTTCACTTCTAGCCAATGATCTGGGTCAACCAATAGCAACAGGAGGAATTTTAAGCAATAAGTCTTCTTCAGCACACGTGCAGGAAAAATCCCTTTCTAATCAATGACGTTGACCCACCAGTGGTAGCCAGAGTTCTTTTAGCCAATAACCCTCTTCTTCGGCATTATCAATGGAAAACTTCTCTACCTATGTACGTGGTTCAGCAATGGTAACCCAAGATTTTTACCCAATAATCCTACTTCTCTAGCACAAACGCGGTAAAACCACCATTTAAAAGAGAAGGTGATAATGGTCTATAACAGCGGCCGGTCTGCAGTGAATGCCACAAGATCCTGGAGGAGACTCCAGCAGATTGGTCTAAGCGTCCAATGTTTGAAGAAATATTAGACATCCTAACAACCCAGGAGATTTTTACTTCGTTACACAAATTGTTTATCCCCTGTATTTACCGGCAATGCTTAAAGCGACAAGGTGTCGACGCACTCGAAAAAAAAGTTCCCAGCTCAGAAGTTCGAACTGCGTGACCGCTTCGGTCGCAGGTTCGAATCCTGCCTCGGGCATGGATGTGTGTGATGTCCGTAGGTTATTTAGGTTGAAGTAGTTCTAAGTTCTAGGGGACTGATGACCTCAGAAGTTAAGTCCCATAGTGCTCAGAGCCATTTGAACCATTTCTTTTTCAGAAGTTCATTCGAGTGTAAGGCTGGTTAATGATTTGGCACGATATTTCATGCCAATGCTGTCTACCTGCGACGTTTGGCCGAATGGGACTGCAAACGCTTCAGTCCCGGAAGAGCCCTCAGTTACGACAGTCGGGTATGGGGATGGGGCAGCAAATGCTTCTGCTCGGTAGCTCTCGTTGTAATTGGATGTCTGGTGGCATCGGAAAGAATTCTGAGAATACCGTTGCGCCCTCTGTTGACAGAACTGCACATAAATATTCATAATTGAAGCCATGGTATCTGTTACCACCTTCAAGAAATCATCTAATTCATTTTTGGCGTTTGTTTCAATCAGGGTTTTCAACCTATGTTGGAGCAACTCCTCAGATTCAATGATACAAGTTCTTCATTGAATTGTCTCATTATGAGAGTACTGAAGGACGGCCTGTTTTATTGGTTATAAAAATCATTCAAAAACAAGATCACACTAAATATTTTTTTGTCCAAGACAGCTGGTTCCAACTGTCTTAGCTGCCACATTCAGGCATTACAAAAACAATCACCGAAAGACGTAACGTGTGGAAAACACAAGTCCCTATTGTGCTCCACAGCGAAATTATCCTAAGTCCAGATGTTTCGCCAAAAATTGTATCCTCCGCATAGGCTCGTTGAACTCTCACATGGAGCTTTGTGACAGCTGCGCTTAAATAACCTCGAGCTGAAATTCCCCAAGCAATGTCACTTAACTGCGCTTCCCATTGATCACCACTTCTTAGCGTATCCCTTCACATAGAAGAGCAATTTTAATCCTGATTGCACCATTATATGCGAGCTGAAATTCTCATCAAAAAAGTCTATTACACAAATTTGTAGCTGCAGTGGTTTGCCCAGAATTAATGTTTTGATATATTGCAATTATCTCTACAGAGTGCGAAATAGTTTTTGTCCATTAGCGTCAATAAGTAACATTAAAGTGGTTTATAAGGCACCATTTTCCATAAGGCAACGGCCTTGCCGCAGTGGATAAACCCGGTTCCCGTCAGATCACCGAATCAGCAGTTGTCTTGTGACAGCCAGAGCGAGAGCACCAGCAGCAGCGAGTACTGTTTGTACAAAGCGTTTATTTTGCATTTTGTTTACAACCTTCCACTAAGGAAGGGATTCTATTTGTGTTTATCTGCTCTGCATAGTAACTAACAGTTCTTGATAAAACTTTACGTAGTTTTCGTGTTAGATTTCTTAGTGTTTCCTTGATCGTGTAGAACAGAAAGCGCCCTAAAACCGTCTTTTGTTTGTTTCGCGGCCGTTAGCCACTAGTCACTTGAATCAGCAGTTGTCTTGTGACAGCCAGAGCGAGAGCACCAGCAGCAGCGAGTACTGTTTGTATAAAGCGTTTTTGTACTTGTTTGCTGCGCTTAGCTTTTAAATAGTTTTTCTGGGAAAACCTAGCGTAGTTTTCGCGTCTCGTATTTCAGTGAGTGTTTCTTGATTATCAGAGTAGCTCATCAGAAGATTATCTTGGGAATTTGTCACCGTATAGAGTAGGGTAAACATAGTCATGTGTAGGGACTGTGGTTGTTGTGAGCGGACGCAAGGAGAATTGGCCACTCTTCGGGGGCAGGTGGAGGCTTTGTCTGTTAGGCTCATCGAGCTCGAGGCGCAGGCGTCGGCTCGTAGTGGCGTTGGGGCAACTGTGGTGAGACCTATGCCTACTTCGGTGGCCTTGGAATCACATGGAACCCCTGATGTCGCTGCGTCTTCCGGCAGTGAGCATCTTACCGGTCAGCCATCACTCCAGGGTGAATGGCGGACAGTGGTGGGCTCGCGCGTGCCTGGCCGAAAGGCGAAGGTGGGATCTGGCCGCGTGGCAGCTGCCTTACACCTTTCCAACAGGTACGGGGTGCTTCCTAGTGGTGATGACATCGTTTCCGAGCCACCACAGGATGCCTCGCCTGTTGGGCCAGTGGCCGATTCTCCGGCAAGGTCCCGACAGTCACAGAGGGCGGGCCTATTAGTTATATGGAGCTCCAACGTTAGGCGGGTTATGGAGCCCCTCAGGAAAATAGCGGGTAGGTCGGGGAAGAATGCCAGTGTGCACTCGGTGTGCTTGCCGGGGGGTCTCGTCCGTAATGTGGAGGAGGCCCTTCCGGCAGCTATTGAACGCACTGGGTGTGACCGGCTGCAGATAGTAGCACATGTCGGAACGAATGACGCCTGCCGCTTGGGTTCTGAGGCCATCCTTGGTTCCTTCCGGCGGCTGGCTGAGTTGGTGAAGACAACCAGCATCGCACGCGGAGTGCAAGCTGAGCTTAAT
Source organism: Schistocerca piceifrons (assembly GCF_021461385.2). Classification (NCBI taxonomy): domain Eukaryota; kingdom Metazoa; phylum Arthropoda; class Insecta; order Orthoptera; family Acrididae; genus Schistocerca; species Schistocerca piceifrons. Next base: position 124,850,968 of record NC_060146.1, read on the forward strand.
ATCTGCAGCATAGTGCCCAGAGTCGATCGCGGTCCTCTGGTTTGGAGCCGTGTGGAGGGTCTAAACCAGAGGCTCAGACGACTCTGCGACTATAATGGTTGCAAATTCATCGACCTCCGTTATTGGTTGGAGAACTGTAGGGCCCCCCTAGACAGGTGATAAAATACCTGACGGCTTACCAGAGAGGACATTATCATCGTTGATAAAGAACGTCCGTCCTCAGAGACCAAAAACAGGAAAAGTTAACGTAATATTGGTAAACTGCAGGAGTATCCAGGGCAAGGTTCCTGAATTAGTATCTCTTATTGAAGGAAATAGTGCGCATATAGTATTAGGAACGGAAAGTTGGTTAAAACCGGAAGTGAACAGTAACGAAATCCTAGACACAGAATGGAATATATACCGCAAGGATAGGATAAACGCCAATGGTGGAGGAGTATTTATAGCAGCAAAGAATTCAATAATATCCAGTGAAGTTATTAGCGAATGCGAATGTGAAATAATCTGGGTTAAGTTAAGTATCAAAGGTGGGTCAGATATGATAGTCGGATGCTTCTATAGACCACCTGCATCAGCAACCGTAGTAGTTGAGCGCCTCAGAGAGAACCTGCAGAACGTCGTGAAGAAGTTTCGTGATCATACTATTGTAATAGGGGGAGACTTCAATCTACCAGGTATAGAATGGGATAGTCACACAATCAGAACTGGAGCCAGGGACAGAGACTCTTGTGACATTATCCTGACTGCCTTGTCCGAGAATTACTTCGAGCAGATAGTTAGAGAACCAACTCGTGAAGCTAACGTTTTAGACCTCATAGCAACAAATAGACCGGAACTTTTCGACTCCGTGAATGTAGAAGAGGGTATCAGTGATCATAAGTCAGTGGTTGCATCAATGACTACAAGTGTAATAAGAAATGCCAAGAAAGGAAGGAAAATATATTTGCTTATCAAGAGTGATAGGGCACAAATCGCAGAATATCTGAGTGACCACCATCAAACGTTCATTTCTGAGGAAGAGGATGTGGAACAAAAATGGAAAAAATTCAGAAACATCGTCCAGTACGCCTTAGATAAGTTCGTACCGATTAAGGTCCAAAGCGAGGGGAAAGATCCACCGTGGTATAACAATCATGTACGAAAGGTACTACGGAAACAAAGAAAGCTTCATCATAGGTTTAAGAGTAGTCGAATCATAGCTGATAAGGAAAAGCTGAACGAAGCGAAAAAGAGCGTAAAGAGAGCAATGAGAGAAGCATTCAACGAATTCGAACATAAAACATTGGCAAACAATCTAAACAAGAACCTTAAAAAGTTTTGGTCATATGTAAAATCGGTAAGCGGATCTAAATCCCCTATTCAGTCACTCGTTGACCACGGTGGCACCGAAACAGAGGACGACCGAAGAAAGGCAGAAATACTGAATTCAGTGTTCCGAAACTGTTTCACTGCGGAAAATCGTAACACGGTCCCTGACTTCAGCCGTCGCACGGACGCCAAAATGGAAAATATTGAAATAAACGATATCGGAATTGAAAAACAACTGCTATCACTTAGTAGCGGAAAAGCACCCGGACCAGACGAGATACCCTTAAGATTCTACAGTGATTATGCTAAAGAACTTGCCCCCTTTCTATCAGCAATTTATCGCAGATCGCTGGAAGAACGTAAAGTACCTAGCGACTGGAAGAAAGCGCAGGTCGTTCCCATTTTCAAGAAGGGTCATAAATCAGATGCGAATAATTATAGGCCTATTTCGCTTACGTCAATCTGTTGTAGAATAATGGAACATGTTTTATGTTCTCGTATTATGACGTTCTTAGATAATACAAATCTCCTTCATCATAACCAACATGGATTCCGCAAACAGAGATCATGTGAAACTCAGCTCGCCCTATTTGCCCAAGAAATTCACAGTGCCGTAGACACTGGCGAGCAGATTGATGCCGTATTCCTGGACTTCAGGAAGGCATTTGATACGGTTCCGCACTTACGTTTAGTGAAAAAAATACGAGCTTACGGAATATCGGACCAGGTTTGTGATTGGATTCAGGATTTCCTAGAAGAAAGAACACAACATGTCATTCTTAACGGTTCAAAATCTGCAGATGTAGAGGTAATTTCGGGAGTACCGCAGGGAAGCGTGATAGGACCTTTATTGTTTACAATATACATAAATGAGTTAGTTGACAACATCGGTAGCTCCGTGAGGCTATTTGCAGATGACACGGTTGTCTACAAGAAAGTAGCAACATCAGAAGACTCGTACGTACTCCAGGAGGACCTGCAGAGGATTAATGCATGGTGCGGCAGCTCGCAGCTTTCCCTAAACGTAGATAAATGTAATATAATGCGCATACATAGGGGCAGAAATCCATTCCAGTACGATTATGCCATAGGTGGTAAATCCTTGGAAGCGGTAACGACCGTAAAATACTTAGGAGTTACTATCCGGAGCGATCTGAAGTGGAATGATCACATAAAACAAATAGTGGGAAAAGCAGGCGCCAGGTTGAGATTCATAGGAAGAATTCTAAGAAAATGTGACTCATCGACGAAAGAAGTAGCTTACAAAACGCTTGTTCGTCCGATTCTTGAGTATTGCTCATCAGTATGGGACCCTTACCAGGTTGGATTAATAGAAGAGATAGACATGATCCAGCGAAAAGCAGCGCGATTCGTCATGGGGACATTTAGTCAGCGCGAGAGCGTTACGGAGATGCTGAACAAGCTCCAGTGGCGGACACTTCAAGAAAGGCGTTACGCAATACGGAGAGGTTTATTATCGAAATTACGGGAGAGCACATTCCGGGAAGAGATGGGCAACATATTACTACCGCCCACATATATCTCGCGTAATGATCACAACGAAAAGATCCGAGAAATTAGAGCAAATTCGGAGACTTACAAGCTTCTTCCCACGCACAATTCGTGAATGGAGCAGGGAAGGGGGGATCAGATAGTGGTGCAATAAGTACCCTCCGCCACACACCGTAAGGTGGCTCGCGGAGAATAGATGTAGATGTAGATGTAAAGCGCTGTCGGGTGTGGTCGACACTTGCATGAGTGACCATCCTGGCCGCCATGCGCTGTTGCCATTTCTCGGGGTACGCTCAGCCTCGTGATGCCAATTGAGGAGCTACTCGACCGAATAGTAGCGGCTTCGGTCAAGAATACCATCATAACGACCGGGAGAGCGGTGTGCTGATCCCACGCCCCTCCTATCCGCATCCTCAGCTAGGGCTGACACGGCGGTCGGATGCTCCTGATGGGCCACTTGTGGCCTGAGGACGGAGTGCATTTTCCTTAAGGATTTAAAGCGCTCTTTCTGATGCGCTGGTCAGAATTCATGTATGCGCAAAGGTTAAACAAATATGGACAAAACTATTCAAGAATTATTAATTACAAATATCACAAATTAATCATGTTGAAATGGGAATAACGACACCTGCTATCAAACACTGTTTTGCTGTTCTTGAATCTGTCTTGTATTATATTTTCTAATAAATTATTAGGAACCAATTAATAAATTTGGTATATTACCAGAGAAAATTAATGACGTAATGTTTGCGGTTCGACGAGACCTTTAAAGTGAGCACCCGTTCTACTCTGTACCTTCACTGTTTCAAAAGTTAAAAATTGTTCAGTAACTCGCTCATGTTGCTGATTTATTTATTTAATATCTTCTGACGCAAAATTCGAATAAATCGTGTCAGCGTCTCGGTGGAATCGTCTCAACTCTTCTTTCATTTGCCGTATCATACTTTGTCGTACTAATTTTCGTTTCCGTGTAATCAGCGCAAAAGTATATAAATCATTGCCTTACAGCTGTGTGCTGCAACGGTGTAAACGCTCGTGACGTCACGTAACAGCCAGCCGCTTGAAACTGACAGGTCCACGTGGAGCGATCTACCGCTGACCACTCGCTCGCCGCCGCCATCAAACTTTTCTTTCCATAATACAACAAATGACTGTCGTTACACAGACCGCCACCGTAGATGCCTCACTTGATTGGCTACATTCATGCAAGCTGCATCCAAGTCCATGTATGAACAATTACATTATTATTATTATTATTGTAACGTTGTTTTTACATAAAAGTCTCTACCGATGTGCAACAGTGGCGCCTCTCGTAATCTTGATATTTATTGACTATTTGTTAATGTTTTATAGCCGTTAACAATAATTTCTTTCTGAGCTCATAACGTCGTAATTTTTAATTTCCTTGGCTAGAAGATGCCACAATTTACTATCTGTAAAATTCGTAATGAAGCAGGGTCCGTGGTGGAACTGAATATTTCCTAGTATCTTTATCTCTTTAACTTGTCGACAAATCAATGAATAAAGACGACAATCTTTGTGCAAGTCTTATCCAAATTAATTCTCACTCTTGCAAGTAAGTTAAATTGACGGCAGAAGTTATTTTCGCGAGTTATTATCAAGTCAAAGATCGTATATCTATGATAACTTTGATTTGATTTGGTGAAAAAATGACGGTCGCTGCGATGAGCTGCGTGATGTAGGGATCTAAAATAATTAAATTCTACAGTTTTAAGCTTTGAATTAATTTCTGTTCACCCAAATTCCATATCTAACTTTCCTGAATTCAGGAATTCAAGTTGAAGGTACTACCGAAATACTTTCACACTACATATTTTCACAATAAGCGCTCACACGAACTAACACAATACAGACAACGTGAGGCAAGATCAACTGAGATAAAATGAAAATACGAGAGTGAGATACTATTGTCTCGCGTGTATATAGACTTATACAAAACAAAAGTTGCCGTAACTATAACTTCATATACTTAGAAGTTCTTAGAACCTGGCTTATTATTTTGAAATAGTTATTCTTAAATAATTCACAACTACACAAAAATGTTAACAAAGTTGTTTAAAATCATGGCTTATGGCCGTTGAACAATGGCTTCACAACCAAGTTAGTTAACATGGACATCATTTATGGGAATGTATAGTGCAACAGTCCAGCTGGTAGGCGCCTGCATGCAGAACTCTTTCCAGAAATGAGGTTGTCAAATCATGTCATATCTCAAAGACTTGACAGCCGTCTTATAGTGAAAGAGGATACCTTAGACCAGAGCGATGCACTAGGACAGACAGAAAGCTTTTGTGTACCAGTAGGTAAAGTATACGTGAGATTCATTTCTTATGATCTGTATCAAAGCAGTTATAAAGAGGTTTTATAAGTTACTAAAAAGTAAAACGTGATACGATCTGTATATAACCTTTGCATCTGCAAACCCAGTCATTCACTGTATTGGGAACTGTTGTACACAGTTCTACTTCTTGTTTTTGTTTTAAATTAATTCCACTCCACTAGAAGAGTTATAGTTCACTAAGCCTATACACCGTCATAACATAAGTAACGCCTAAATCGTTTCAGGCAAATGCCGGGATGGTTCCTTTGAAAGGGCACGGCCGATTTCCTTCCCAATCCTTCCCTAACCCGAGCTTGCGCTCCGTCTCAAATGACCTCGTTGTCGCCGGGACGTTAAACACTAACCACCACCACCATAAGTAACGTCTTTCTGTCTATCCTAGTGCAGCATACAATAACGGATTCACAACGAGGCCCCAACAAGAAAACAAAGAGAAACAAGTAACAACCATCTTGTAAAAAATCCGAAACAGGTCAGGGTTCACGTTTCGCTGAAGCTGCCACAATTGTTGGTGAAACACCTCGTAGTTTAAGCATCTTAGTCGTCCATCATCACGGAGATGCCACTTGCGCATTGATATAAATGGACGACGTTATGTCAACACCTCGAAACCAGTATTTATCACTCGAGTTTCACAACCGTCTCTGAACACCACTAGAGTCGAAAATTTAAAGGTCATTTAGCAGGTAGAAAATGCACATGTGACATTGCTGTACCATAAAAGGTGTTTGCTTTCACCTGTAAATACTCAAAAATTTTACATAGTTGTTTCTATGCTCTGTATTATCACTATTATTATTACTATTATTATTATTACTATTACTATTATTAATTATTATTATCATAAAACACCTTATACAGGGTAACATAGCTGCCCTAACCAATTGGTTTTCTGCAACCCACAACGCCTTCGAAGAGCATGTCTAAAACACTAATCATCATCGAAGAGCATGTGTAAAGTTTTCTTATTCTCTCTCTCGCTACATGGAAATTATTTGCCCTCTGGTAAAAAAATGAACAGGACCTTTTTAAAGGAATTTTAATGTAGTTAAATTTTATACTGAGATACAATACACTGGTCAACGGTGACTTTGTTGCCAATTAATTAATAGTGAATTTAAAATAACGTTATGGCCCTGAATTCGAATATGTCACTCGTTTTGCTAGACTGGCTCTATTTGTTGTGATGACGTTCAATATGTAGATAAAGAAACAAACAAAAATTCGAAACATTAACTGAGATGCATTGTGTACGCAGTCAAATGAAAATGAAAAAAACATATGAAAAGGGTCCCAAAAATGCAGTTTCATTGTTCATTCAGCATATAATAGAAGAAGAAAGGAAAAACACAGACAGTCTTTTAAAAACAGTTCGATCATCATATGTAAAAACGCCTGTGTGATTTTGTCTTGTGTTCATCGCCAGGACAGTCATGCTTAAGATTCCAGCAGTAGTCCGCCATCACGTGCTTGTCCCATCTACTTGATATCGTTCTTAGTGGAATCTTTCACATTGTTCCTCGCTGTAGTCACCAAGATTTTCCGGGAATCTATCAATATGACTGTGGAGGTATGAATCTTAGTGCTCATATTAGTCTTCAAGCTTTTGAAGTTTCTGAGCATGTTTTGCACCAGTTCCTCATAATTATGTGATTTGTGGTTACCCAAGAATTTCTCGACAACAAACACAAAACTGGTCCAGGCAGATGATTCAATGCAATTCATACCTTTAAAGAATTCGAAATCGTGTATAAGCTTCCGAATTTTTGGACCATCAGATATACAAGCTTTTAATTTTTTATTACTGAGTCCCGGGAATGAAATGCATATATATTTGAAAATGTCACTATTTTTGCCCAGTGCTTTCACAAATTGCTTCAGCAGACCAAGATTGATATGAAGTGGTGGAAGAATGATTCTGTCCGTGTCAACTAATGGTTCTCTTAGAATATTAGCTGATCCTAGAGTAAAGCTATCTCTTGATGGCCATGAAACTTTTTCCCAGTGATCATGCTTTGCTCTGCTGTCCCACATGCAAATAAAACAAGGGAATTTTGTGTATCCACTTTGCACTCCAAGCAAAAAGTTAACCAATCTTATATCAACATAGATAGGCCACTGGAGTTGACTATAATGAAGTTTCTGGAGAATCATCTGGATATTTTCGTATTCCTCATGAAGTTTGGTCGAATGGCCAGTTGTAATGGAAGCATAGCAGTTACCATCATTCAGCAACACACTTTTAGGATTCTGGTTGAGTAATCGATAAAAAGCCTGCCGTCTCGAGGTTGATATTTTGGTAGTCCCACTTTTAGTAGTAAACCAGGGGTGTCACTGCAGTAAACAAGTGCATCATCTTGACTGAAGTATAGAACTAGATCTATTTTTCTTGTCTGGTAAGCTCTGATTTTAGTTCCTGGTTCTAGATAACCCTTCTCATTTGGTCTAGATGTTAAGAGATCAGAAGACTGTTTAGATAGACAGAGGTCTCTTATCACACCGTTAAGCCTTTCCTGACTGAAGAGCTGATGTCTTATGGAACTCCCTTAGTATTCAGATTCACTACGTGTTAAAGTCATGTAAATCATCATCATCTGAAGGAATTAGTTTCGGCAGAGTCGTGAACACTCATACAGGAATGCCATCGCCATGTGGCACAGGTCGCCTTGCTGATTCTAAATAGGGATATTCCCAGTTATGCTTCTTGTAGCGATTGAAACCTCTTACTGTGACAATGGAAAAATAACAATTATTATGGTGTTCAATTTTTGCTCTCGCCACACCATTGGCACTCTCAAGTTTAAACCCCTTCGTTTACGTTAGTCCACAGTAGTAAAGACACGACACAGCTTTTGCAAACTTTATAATTAGCCCAATGTTTATCTTTGTCTCCCAATTTCATTCCAAAATACGCAAGATAGGCCTGTTTCGCCAAGTCTTGCAGTTTTTATTCTCCAAAAATATAGCAGAACATATCAGTGGAGTTGAAACAACCTCTGCCGGCCGCTGTGGCCGAGCGGATCTAGGCGCTTCAGTCCGTAACTGCGCGACTGCTACGGTCGCAGGTTCGAATCCTGCCTCGGGCATGGATGTGTGTGATGTCCTTAGGTTAGTTAGGTTTAAGTAGTTCTAATTGGACACATGACCTCAGATGTTAAGTCCCATAGTGCTCAGAGCCGTTTCAACCATTTTTGAAACAACTTCTATGCGAACAACCCATGTTCACCTATGAAAAGAATAAAATAAAATAAAAATTATATTTGCAAAATTATTATAAATATGAAAATGTGTAACTAACAAGACAATGTATTTATAACTTAGGTTTAAAGAACAATAGTGTAATAACCAGTAGTGACATGCCTTTTACTTGATACAATGGACGAAAAATTGTTCACTAACAAAAACATTTAACAGCTATCACACAAATCGCATCCTCTCACACATTCGTTCCTCGCTCGACTACCGCTCTGAGCACAAACAGCAGTGTGACCAACTGACTATCCTTGAAATTGTGAGACACGTCCTATAGTTTCACCTTCCCCTCTACAACGTGTAACTTATAAGATTATACAATTGTACATACGCACTCACAAAATAGGAGTGTAAAATGAACAGCTATACAAACTATGGAATTCACAACCGATTTACTGATAAGTTAACGATTAAACGCTACACGTCGGAAATAGCCTGTACCTAAGAAACTAGAGCCAATTGAGGAAACCCGTTTTCAGACTCAGGTTTAGCATACCAAATATACCCAGTATATGTCCAAATATCCATGGCAACAAGATATTTTATTGTAGACCTGGGTTATCATTATAGAGCCACAGTTTTCTAATTATTCAAGAAAAACACACAAAACTGTCCTTTAAACGTGTTTTTCTTGATAACTCAAATCTTTTGTCCCCAGGCAAAACATATCCCACTTCAAACATGAACTACATTAAATTTCCTGCAAATGCCCTGTTCATTTCTCCTCTAGGACTATTGGTTTGGACAAACCGAGCGAGAGAATATGAGACTATTGTGCATGATTTTTGAAGGCATTGTGTGTTACTTAAACCCCATCGATATGGGCAGCTGAAATACACTGTACGCTTCGTTTGCACCAGTGCTTAGTGCGTAGTTTCAGAATTTTTTCTTTACTCTAACCCTATGCATGCCTTGTGTGGCATCACGTGGTAAGCCACTTGTAGACCTGCCTCCAGGAAGCTCTGTCTAGCGCACGGTGACTTCTTTCCTGCAAGGCTCTCAATATGTTGTCCTACACCAGTGGTGTGCGACCTCTAGGTCTTCGAGCGCCGTCTTTTGCTTCTGACTGTTACTCACATTGCCTCTCATTTAAATTTTGTGCTAAGGTCATATAGGACCAAACTATTCAGGTCATCGGTCCCTAAGCCTACACACTACTTAGTCTGACTTAAACTTACGCTATGGACAACACACACACACACCCATACCCGAGGGAGGAGTCGAAACTTCGACGAGGGCAGCCGAAAGGACCGTGACAAGGCGCCTAGACCGAGCGGCTACGCCGCGCTACTCCATTACCTCTTGCCTTATGGCTAGGTCACCAGAAGATTTCAACTTATTTCGACTGACAAGAGCAGACAGTCTTGTTCTGATGTCGAGCTGTCTCAGGCTTGATTCATTAGTTTCGATGTGCTGTCCATGGATTTCTTCACTGTACCTTCTGGGAAACTGCAAGAGAAATAAATTTATCATCTGTACAGGATTTTGCAAAAAAATTTTAGAAGCACCTGTGTGCTGCAACTACACTCCTGGAAATTGAAATAAGAACACCGTGAATTCATTGTCCCAGGAAGGGGAAACTTTATTGACACATTCCTGGGGTCAGATACATCACATGATCACACTGACAGAACCACAGGCACATAGACACAGGCAACAGAGCATGCACAATGTCGGTACTAGTACAGTGTATATCCACCTTTCGCAGCAATGCAGGCTGCTATTCTCCCATAGAGACGATAGTAGAGGTGCTGGATGTAGTCCTGTGGAACGGCTTGCCATGCCATTTCCACCTGGCGCCTCAGTTGGACCAGCGTTCGTGCTGGACGTGCAGACCGCGTGAGACGACGCTTCATCCAGGTCCAAACATGCTCAATGGGGGACAGATCCGGAGATCTTGCTGGCCAGGGTAGTTGACTTACACCTTCTAGAGCACGTTGGGTGGCACGAGATACATGCGGACGTGCATTGTCCTGTTGGAACAGCAAGTTCCCTTGCCGGTCTAGGAATGGTAGAACGATGGGTTCGATGACGGTTTGGACGTACCGTGCACTATTCAGTGTCCCCTCGACGATCACCAGTGGTGTACGGCCAGTGTAGGAGATCGCTCCCCACACCATGATGCGGGGTGTTGGCCCTGTGTGCCTCGGTCGTATGCAGTCCTGATTGTGGCGCTCACCTGCACGGCGCCAAACACGTGTACGACCATCATTGGCACCAAGGCAGAAGCGACTCTCATCGCTGAAGACGACACGTCTCCATTCGTCCCTCCATTCACGCCTGTCGCGACACCACTGGAGGCGGGCTGCACGATGTTGGGGCGTGAGCGGAAGACGGCCTAACGGTGTGCGGGACCGTAGCCCAGCTTCATGGAGACGGTTGCGAATGGTCCTCGCCGATACCCCAGGAGCAACAGTGTCCCTAATTTGCTGGGAAGTGGCGGTGCGGTCCCCTACGGCACTGCGTAGGATCCTACGGTCTTGGCGTGCATCCGTGCGTCGCTGCGGTCCGGTCCCATGTCGACGGGCACGTGCACCTTCCGCCGACAACTGGCGACAACATCGATGTACTGTGGAGACCTCACGCCCCACGTGTTGAGCAATTCGGCGGTATGTCCACCCGGCCTCCCGCATGCCCACTATACGCCCTCGCTCAAAGTCCGTCAACTGCACATACGGTTCACGTCCACGCTGTCGCGGCATGCTACCAGTGTTAAAGACTGCGATGGAGCTCCGTATGCCACGGCAAACTGGCTGACACTGACGGCGGCGGTGCACAAATGCTGCGCAGCTAGCGCCATTCGACGGCCAACACCGCGGTTCCTGGTGTGTCCGCTGTGCCGTGCGTGTGATCATTGCTTGTACAGCCCTCTCGCAGTGTCCGGAGCAAGTATGGTGGGTCTGACACACCGGTGTCAATGTGTTCTTTTTTCCATTTCCAGGAGTGTATTTTAAAATCCCCAATAATAACAAACGTTCAGAATTTTCAGGCGTTCAGAAATTTGAGCAGTTCATAACTTAGACGGTGTGAAATCGAAGTGAATGTCACCATTACCAGTTTTTCAGTAATTTCTAAGTTAGTGAACGCAGCTGTGTCAGTATTCAAGTATACTATAAAAATCATATCGCTGTGGTGATAATAAATCCTACCTTTCATAGTTCAGGAGATAAGACTTCATGAACACTGAGATGCCGCATTGTGCTTGTCGTTTCAATGTATTACTTCTTTTCTTGTAACTCTATTCATAACAAATTTTGCAGACAGTATGCTGCTGAAAGTTCCTACAAAATTATATCATTATATGACATATAGATCAGAAGTTATGACATCATGAACACTGAGATGTGTGAGAAACTTTCATATTAGGGGTTTCGTTTCAGTTTTTTACTTCTTTGCTACTGACTCTATTCACAACATGTGGGGCACAGTTACATGCGGGTACCTCAGGAATCAGTGCTTGGCCCACTCCCTTATTTGTATAAATGGAATGCCGTCTAGTATTAAATGTGATTCTAAAATATTTCCATTGGCTCAGGACACTAGTTTCGTAGTAAAGGATGATCTGTGCAAAGTTGCCTCTGTTTCTTCCCTCTTCCATCTATTGTCCACGTTAAACAATGTCCAGTCCAAGTAATTAATAATCATTTATGAAGATATGAGAGGAGCGATGATTAGAATAAACTTTCCAGTTTACTTAGCTTGTCATGTTAAGATGACTCCACTTTTTTTTTGTCTAGGGGTCTGATTCTTGAAGCTGAAAATCTAACATCAGGCCCTCATTGCTGGCTTGAACTAAAAAAGTTTGAAGAATGTTTCCAGAATGAGATTTTAACTCTGCAGCGGAGTGTGTGCTGATATGAAACTTCCTGGCAGATTAAAACTGTATGCCGGACCGAGACTCGAAATCTGGACCTTTTCCCTTCGCGCTCAAGTGCTCTGCCATCTGAGCTACCCAAGCACGACTCACGCCCGGTACTCACAGCTTTACTTCTGCCAGTATCTCGTCTCCTACCTTCCAAATTTTACAGAAGCTCTCCTGCGAACCTTGCAAAAGTAGCACTCCTGAAATAAAGGATATTGCGGGGGCATGGCTTAGCCACAGCCTCGGGATGTTTCCAGAATGAGATTTTAACTCTGCAGCGGAGTGTGCGCTGATATGAAACTTCCTGGCAGATTAAAATTGTATGCCGAACCGAGACTCGAACTCTGGACCTTTTCCCTTCGCGCGCAAGTGCTCTGCCATCTGAGCTACCCAAGCACGACTCACGCCCGGTACTCACAGCTTTACTTCTGCCAGTATCTCGTCTCCTACCTTCCAAATTTTACAGAAGCTCTCCTGCGAACCTTGCAAAAGTAGCACTCCTGAAAGAAAGGATATTGCGGAGGCATGGCTTAGCCACAGCCTCGGGATGTTTCCAGAATGAGATTTTAACTCTGCAACGGAGTGCGCTGATATGAAACTTCCTGGCAGATTATAACTGTATGCCGGACCGAGACTCGAAATCTGGACCTTTGCCCTTCGCGCGCAAGTGCTCTGCCATCTGAGCTACGCAAGCACGACTCACGCACCGTCCTCACACCTTTACTTCTGACAGTATCTCGTCTCCTACTTTCCAAATTTTACAGTAGCTCTCCTGCGAACCTTGCAAAGGTAGCACTCCTGAAAGAAAGGATATTGCGGAGGCATGGCTTAGCCACAGCCTCTGGATTTTCCAGAATGAGATTTTAACTCTGCAGCGGAGTGTGCGCTGATATGAAACCTCCTGGCAAATTAAAACTGTGTGCCGGACCGAGACGCGAAATTGGGACCTTTGCCTTTCGCGGGCAAGCGACCCAAGCCACCATCTGAGCAATCCAAGCACGACTCACGATGAATGTTGTTGCTTGATTTTTTTAGGTAAATATATTTTCCACTGATTTTCTCACGTTTCAGTATATCAAACTTTTTATTTAATTTTTAATATTAACGAAGCCGAAATTACGTTGTTCACATCTATTATACAAAAATATGTCCGACCACATCAGAGGCAAGATTACGACTCATTCACTCTGTGGAAATAACAATATTCGAAAGGGCTTAAAATTTTTCTTAACAAATGAGTCCCTACTAGTTTTCGTTACATTAAGAATTTCGATTGTTATTTCATAAATGAATTCAAAAATAAACATAATGAACAGTACAGGATTGCGTAATTAATACTAGGAATTTATTAATACTAGGAATTTGGAGTGTACAAACAATTCCTAATTACAAAGGGATCTAAAGAAATAATTTTAACTGTACATTCAGAACTAGTACTTATCGACTATAATATTAAAGCTAAAATATTTTAAAAAGTAGTTCCTTATTATAAATTTTAGCTTTAAATATAACATCCTGCGTATCAAATTATACGAATATTTTCAAAAAATCTACTGCAATAATACTGACCTGTTCAAAATTCGAAAAATAATGCTGGTCTCGACAATTACTGTTGAGCAAAAGTAATGGTAGGAGCCTATGTCCAGATTCAAGTTCAAGACATAAGTTCATGGCTTCCAGGAAATTAACTAACGATATATCACAGTAAGACTTTAACATACAACGCAACAAAACCCGACATTTTAAATTCACAGAATGGGCATATGATTAGTGAAACTGAACAGTTCAGATTTATAGGTCTTCAGACAGACAGTAAACTGTAGTGGAAAGCCCACTGTAAGGCTTTTGTTCAAGGACTTAATGCTGCCATCTTTGCTACTCGAACTGTGAAGTAAGTGATAACCCGACAATAAAAGCAGCCTTCATTGCTTTTTTCACTCGCATGTGACGTATGGTATTTTGTTTTGCGGTAACTCCTCCATTCTCAAAGGATATCTTTTGCTCAGAAACAGGCAGTTCGGGCAGTAAGTGGTGTAATTTATCGAACCCCTTGTCGACCCCTGTTCACTAGTTTGAAAACTCCGGAATTGGCCTGTAAATATATGTGTTCTTTACTGTCGTTTTTTTATTAACAATATCAGCTATTCCCAAGAATTAGCAGCTCTCACTCATTTAATACTAGGCAGAAATCCATTCTGCATTTGGATCGCACTTCCTTGAGTCTTGTACAGGAAGGTGTGCAGTATACTGCTGCATCAATCTTCAATAAGTTTCCACAAGGATTCAAAAATCTTAACAGTAATCCACGGGCTGTCATATCTAAACTGTAGAGTTTGCTCACGGATCACTCCTTCTATTGTGTCAAGGAGTTCCTTGAACATTTAAGCTGGTTCCTGTGTTATGTTTTTGAGTGCGTTTGCATTAACTTATGGCGTGTCTTTCTTGGATTCATAATCATTTTATTTTATCTTTTATTACTTTAATTTTGTAATTTCATTTACTGACACGTTCTATGACCTTGGAGATTTGCTCCTCAGTTTCGTTCTACGAAAACAGACCTGGGAAATAAAATAAAAAATAAAAACATATTTGGTTGAAAGTATCCACATACGGTACTGAATGTACGTAACGCTAATATATTGTACTACAAATAGTTCAAGAGATATTCGTGAACACTGAGATACATAAAAGAATTTCGCGTCAAACATGGAGTTGTAATACATTTATTCTTTACTACTAGGATAATCTGCAGTCAAGTCAACTTAAGGAAATCACTGACACCTCACAGCCTTTTAACTTCTTTCAATTGCGAAGGGCAAACGGCTGGTAGGCGAAAACGATAGCCGTCTATAGAGCCATGAAGAGGTGCGGCTATAGGCATTTTTACACTCGATACAGCTGCGCTCAACGTATAGAAGGATAATGTTTCCTAATTTGGATACGTTACATAGCCTATACATTTGTACACTATGCGTATTTTTTCGAACGACTGTTTCATAATTTCGGATGTGTTTTCGACAATACATGAAAATGAAAGTTTTTCGATACTTCACTACAGACAAAGTTCATTTTAGTTCGAGTAATTCCGCTTTATGCAAGACACCTTTTCAGTTTTGTTTTATCCCGACATGTTTAAGCACTTTTTGTGCTATTTGCAGTGTGTTGTTTTGTATTTTATTTCTGTAAAATTGGTGTTACATCCTAACATTTAGCGAAACTTTGGGTACATAATACATACAATTGTGAATGAATAATTGTTGTAAAATATTGTACATCATTTGTTCATAGTTCACAGCTGAGATACGTGTTAACGACCTGATGCACTGTGAGTTGTTTATAACATTATGTCTAAAGATGCAGTTATAGCTTGATTGGCAAAAGAGTGGATGTATGCATTAGTTTACATACCTTACATAATCCTCTGGTCCCGGGTTCGATTACCGGCTGGGTCGGGGAATTTTCTCCGCCCATTGACTGGGTGTTGTGTTGTCGTCATCATCATTCAGCCATACGATTAAATAAATAAATATAACATAATGCTATTCGACATTTATGTTGGTAGCTAGTCTGCTACACATTCTTTCGTTTTTGTTCACAATAGAAAATTGGCGAACTGAATACCCGGACAATGTCATGAATGTCAGCAGGCCTATAAAACTGCGTGCGAGGGTAGCCGAAAAATTACTGTATGTTAAAATATAAACTCTTTCAGTAATCTAATGTTTGGGCAAGGTCATGATCTCTGTGATAGCTTCCCCTCCATCGTTAGATCTGTACCTGCTGTGGTGGAGGAACCATTGGGAAGGAAAATCGGCCGTCACGTTTTCAAAGGTGTCATCCCCTCATCTGCCTTTAGCGATTTATGGAAACAAGGAAAAACCCACACCTGGATCACCGTGCTGAGCTTTTTGACGCCCTCTTACTTAAGGGAGTGGACCAGGGTGACGCTCGGTCTTAGAATCGATATTCATGTTTTTTTTTCAGTTAAAATAACTGAGAAGATTACAGAACTAAATTTAGGCCTTTATTGTACACCTTTAAGATTGTGTTATTAGGTTTTTTAAGAAAAAAACTGGTACCCAGAGGACACTACGTGACATCGACGAAAGGCCTTCGCCGAGTGCGAGGGCCGTTGGTGGGAGCTCTGAATGTCACAATTTTCAATGTAGAACAAAATTTCAAAACCTCCTTTGATACTAATAATACTGTGTAGCGTAGTAGATAGGGGCATTTTTTAAAAATTGGTTTTTAACAAAAAGGCGGCACTGTGAAATAAAATTCAGTATTTTCGACAAAAAAGTCATTATGATAACGTGTACCAAATATCGAAATTTAAATATATCGCTAAAATCCTATTACTGCAGTAGGAAAAACATAGAAAACAATTTAAAAAAAGGTATAATGTAATTGCATGTATATTTCATGAATTGTAGCTCCCTGCAGCTCGAAAAATATTGTTTTGAAAAAGGAAGCGTTTAAAGTTTCAACTTGTGTTCTTCAATACTAAAATCGAGCAAATCTTTCATTGGCAATGCCAGCACGGTAGGGTTGGGCTATTGTCCCCGACCTCGAAATACATTTTGGCGAAGTAATATCGATTAAACGGCTTTCGCTGGCAATCGAAGCGATTTTTGCACGACTGGGATTACTTTTCGGTCTTTTCTATTAGTATAAATGCACTTGTCATTTTAAAGCACGCGTCTTACTTCGTATAAAAACGAAGGGAAATGACAAGTTAAGCAGCCGCCAAACAACCAAGTACTATCAGCCAATTCACCATAAACTATTCACGTTACGAATAGAAATCTTGTTAAGATTAGTACTTTAATTGATACCAATATCCCTTGTGAAATTATCTGAAATTAGCAACACCACTATTCCGTCGGTAACCATCATAGTGGTACATCGGTTCCATTCGAGTTCTCGGATGCGTCAGAGCCCCACCCAGTAAGTCGCGGTTTTTACATACTTTATAATTTATGGCACATTTTATTTGAATTAAACTTAAAAATAGAATACATTAAATGAATTCGCAATTGCGAATAAGGACTAAAATCAGCTGTAGAATGGAGTGACGACAAAGAAAATTTGTGCCGGACCGGGACTTGAACCACCGCTTTTCGCTAGCGGTCACCATATATTTTTTTTATTTTTTAATGTCATTTTGTTCCATCTTGTGCGTTCTGTTTGTTCGGGGCGAACGTCCCATGACACCCATTCAACTTCATCGTCCATCCATTTACTCATTTTTTTTTTACAGTGGGCGATTAACCCTCTGACCGAACACGCTGAGCTACCGTGCCGGCATACCATTTGGCTCTCCGTACACGAATCACGGCCAGACCCAAATTTCCATATGTCGTCAACCATGCGTCTAAGACCTCTACTCGTACATCCGTTATGTATGTTCCCGTCCACGTAAGACGTTGTACTTGAAAGTCGCTTGCCCGGTATCGGTTCATAAATACGATTGAGGTCTGGGTTCTCAGGATGGGGCAGGATAGGGTTACGATTGTGGACGGCGCCGTAATCAGATACTCTCGGCTGCACAACAAATAGGTAAACTTTATTTAAAGAAATCAAAATTTAAAAACAATTTCTTTAAAAAAACACAATTGACTGTATGACAGCTGAAGGCCTTATCACAGAAAAAAAACTCCACAAATGTAGGGCCGATGGCCACCAACAATATCCTCAAACAACAAACGGCTGAAGGCCTGAATTAAAAATCAGAATAACAATTCCAAATAACACATATTAAGATAAATACTTCGTCTTAAAACAAATTGTAACATGGCTAAAGGCCTTATTATAAAAGAAGTGAAATTATTACTCGACTGAAGGCCACAAACAATTTCAAATAACAAACAGCTGAAGACCTGAATTAGACGTCAGGAAAACAATTCCAATTAACACACACCTCAACAAATACCTTGATACCTTGCTTTTAAAACAAGTTTGCTTTAAAAAAAACTTATTGTAAGACGGCTAAAAGACTTATCACAAAACATGTGAAATTACAGCTCGGCTGAAGGCCACACCAACAATAATTAGAAAATTACAAATATCCTTAAAACAAACATCACAATCTAAGGAATCAGGACAACCAGTTCTCTGCAAGTGTTCCAAGGACTGGCCTGGGAAGGTAACTCAAACATAAGGTAAGGTGAGACAGGCAGCCAACAGTTGTACTCGCGTAACAGAATGGCAACTCAAACTGGGCGCAGCTTAAGCTCCGACCAACCGATTAACCCATCCGCCTAGCGTCCGATCACCGGTACAACGATGGAATATTTTTAGGCAAGGGCGAAGAGACAGACAGCACTACGTCTTCAGAAAACACCAAAAGCAGAAGGAAACATTAGAACCAAGGTAGACCTCCCAAAAGAAATATGCACAGTGTCGGAAAAGTACGCTAACCTCCAGGGCAGGTAACTGTGGCGTTAGTGGCCACAAGGCAGAAAACACCGCTGGTTGAACTTCACTAATAAGAATAATACTAAAATCAACGCTGAATATCAAATAGAGAAAGACAGCTGCAATGTCTCACCGCCTCGAAACACTTCACTCGTTGCCGCTAGGCTCAGCGGCCCTGGGAGCAACAACCCGCCGACCAAAGGCGAGATCTCAGAATAGTCGGCGTTGCATTAGCAGTTAACTTTTCACTCAACTGAAACGTCCAGGGTTCGGTGTGCAACGAAGTCGTCGCTCTCACAACTACCCCTCCTTGATCCGGCAGTGACAGCACGGCGCCAGCGGCCCTGGCTGGCTCACGCGCTTCACGGACCTGGTCGCTGCTGCGCCCCAACCGAAATGGCGTCCGTTCGCAACTCCTCACCAAACCCAGTATGCAGACAGCATTATAATAACTGCTCATTGAAAACCACAAGATACACACGGATCTGGGAAAACAATTCCACCAACAACTCACAATACTAAAACCAGTCACTGTGGAATAACAAGGATGAATTATAAGTCGGCACAAAGACACAGAAGCCAGAAGCTGTCGGAAGACCAAATGCACGTCGTCCACTGCGACGACCGACCGAACGACCAACCAACGGTCGTCCCCACTCAAGTCAGGCACGAAAAAGATCCCAGAATAAATCGTGGACTGACAACTTATAGCCACGAGGGCACTTCGACGGACTGACACACACACACACACACACACACACACACACACACACACACACACCAGTGATAGACGGTCTATTCAACTAAAACCCGGTGAATGCGGTCGTTGACGTGGTCGTGCACACTAGCGACCACATCCTTCCGTCGGACAGTGCATGTGTGTAGCCAGCGGTCGGGCGAGTACTGGCTGCCCGGACCTCACTGCTGCTCCGTCCCAACTCAACTCCCTCTACACACGACGACCCGGGCCGGCCTTTGTAAGCGAGCGGTTCTAGGCGCTTCAGTCTGGAACCGCGTCACCGCTACGGTCGCAGGTTCGAATCCTGCCTTGGGCATGGATTTGTGCGATATCCTTTGGTTAGTAAGGTTTAAGTAGTTCTAAGTTGTAGGGGACAGATGACTTGAGATATTAAGTCCCATAGTGCTCAGGGCCATTTGAAACATTTAAACGACGATCCTGAAATACTATACTCCAAAGATATCGATAAGCGCTGCTTCCGCCACTCACGGACAGACAAGGCGGGCAGATGTAGTGGTGCCAGTGAACACACTAAGGAAACGAGACGCCACTATCGCTATTACAAGATGCCAAGCTATGAACGGCATCAGCGCGGGCCGCCCACGGCTCAACCATATTGCAGTGGCTGTGTTATTCCTATTACTAAGCAAAGCTCTTTTGGACATGCATGCATGCATGATACAGCCTCTGACCTGTACGGGAATATACATAATGGATGTACGAGTGCAGGTCGCAAACATGTGGAAGTTTGGGTCTAGCCGAGAGTCGTGCACGGATAGCCGAAGGGTAAGGTGACTGTTTGGGAAAATCGGGAAATCAGGGTTCGAGTCCTGGTCCGGCAAAAATATTCAAATTTATTTCTACAGCGTGATGGCAGTCCTTATTCGCAATTGCGAATTCATTTAATATGTTTCATAACGGCTGTGGTCACCGCAGTGGCTGTCCTTTGGACATACATGGAAGTCGTAACCAGAATAATACAGGCACTGCAATATCGTAAAAATAGAATTTCTAAGGAAGAATTCAAACCATTAAAATATTAGCTTAATTTTTATTTATCCTGGTCTAACCCTGTAATGAGAATCCAGTGTCTTAATTAAGAATGACCTTGTAGAATTTTCTGACGTCCACCTGCGTTTTATACTACGTTCACGATGTTTCGGCAGACACACTTGTTGCCATCTTCGGGTTGTCGCTGGTGGCTGCTATGCTGCAGTCCGGGTTGGTGGTGAAGGCGGCGACGCCTGGCAGCGGATTACGAAGTCACCCGTATCACCGCCACCACCGCCATAACCAACTATCGGGCGACTGCGTGTTGGTTCCACTCCGGCCCGCACTAGAAACTCTTTGGAGAGCGAGACTCTCACATTGGCCCTGATCTAAGGCGCATTTACTGATATTTCCACAGGCTCTCGGCTCACTTCGCGTTTACAGCTCATGACGCAGACCAGTGGACATGCTGTGCCGTTTCACTACCGCTGGATTCTAACAACAACGAAAAAGACCTTTCCAGTTTGAGCGCCAAGTTAAGGGCCGCGTGCTCACGTCTCTGCGGCGAGCAGGGAAAAAGCTCTAACTTGAAGGCGTGCGTGGATAAGTACTTTCACCTGTGGATCAGTGCTTCAACCGACACGAAGTTAGCCGGCCGAAGTGGCCTAGCGGTTCTAGGCGCTACAGTCTGGAACCGCGCAACCGCTATGGTCGCAGCTTCGAATCCTGCCTCGGGCATGGATGTGTGTGATATCCTTACGTTAGTGCGGTTTGAGTAGTTCTAATTTCTAGGGGACTGATGACCTCAGAGCCATTATTTACCGCTTACTAAACGATGATAGATCATAAGTGTTGGTAATAGGCGACAATGGCACGAAATTTACTGACTACTAACAAAATGTCTCGATTTGAACAACTCCAACAGTGGTCATACCCTACCGGCCATTAAAATTGCTACACCACGAAGATGACGTGCTACAGATGCGACATTTAACCGACAGGAAGAAGATGCTGTGATATGCAAATGATTAGCTTTTCAAAGCATTCACACAGCGTTGGTGCCGGTGGCGACACCTACAACGTGCTGACATGAGGAAAGTTTCCAACCGATTTTTCATACACAAACAGGAGTTGACCGGCGTTACCTGTTGAAACGTTGTTGTGACGCCTAATGTAAGGAGGATAAATGCGTACCATCACGATTCCGGCTTTGATAAAGGTCGGATTGTAGCCTGTCGCGATTGCGGTTTATCGTATCGCGACATTGCTGCTCGCGTTGGTCGAGATCCAATGACTGTTAGAAGAATATGGAATCTGTGGGTTCAGGAGAGTAAAACGGAACGCCGTGCTGGATCCCAACGGCGCTGTATCACTAGTAGTAGACATGACAGGCATCTTATCGGCATGGCTGTAGCGGATCGTGCAGCCATGTCTCGATCCCTGAGTCAACAGATGGGGACGTTTGCAAGACGACAACCATCTGCATGAACAGTTCGACGACGTTTGCAGCAGCACGGACTATCAGCTCGGAGACGCTGCATCACAGACAGGAGCGCCTCGGCGACGAACCTGGGTGCACGAATGGCAAACCGTCATTTCTTCGGATGAATCCAGGTTGTTTACAGCATCATGATGGTCGCATCCGTGTTTGGCAACATCGTGGTGAACGCACATTGGAAGCATGTATTCGTCATCGCCATACTGGCGTATCACCCGGCGTGATGGTACGGGGTGCCATTGGTTACACGTCTCGGTCACCTCTTGTTCGCATTGACGGCACTTTGGTGGACGTTAAATTTCAGATGCGTTACATCCCGTGGATCTACCCTTCATTGGATCCCTGCAAAACCCTACATTTCAGCACGATAATGCACGACCGCATGTTGCAGGTCCTGTACGGGGCTTTCTGGATTCAGAAAATGTTCGACTGCTGCCCTGGCCAGCACATTCTGTTGATCTCTCACCAGCTGAAAACGTCTAGTCAATGGTGACTGAGCAATTGGCTCGTCACAATGCGCCAGTCACTACTCTTGATGGACTGTGGTATCGCGTTGAAGCTGCATGGGCAGCTGTACCTGTACACGCCATCCAAGCTCTGTTTGACTCAATGCCCTGGAGTATCAAGGCCGTTATTACGGCCAGAGGTGGTTGTTCTGGGTACTGATTTCTTAGGATCAATGCATCCAAACTGAGTGAAAAAATAATCAGATGTCAGTTCTAGCATAATATATTTGTCCAATGAATACCCGTTTATCATCTGCATTTCGTCTTGGTGTAGCAATTTTAATGGCCAGCAGTGCCGTTTACCCAACAAATTGTGAGGGGTGCTAAATAAGTTATACCACATTTTTTTCCCCCTGAAAGCAGGTTTGTTTTATTCAGCACTCCTATATACCATATTATTCCCCACTCTTCTGGCTACAAAACCCTTCTTTTCTTCATTAACTCCTTTCAACGCGACGACCTTACGCCACGTTACCGGGACGGCCTGTATGCCCGCATGGTTCACTCTACAGATCGACGTCAGAGACAACGTGTTGCTGCATCATTAACCATCCCATCATCCACTTCTTCCTCCGGAGTATAGCCTTCATTGGACGAAGCAGATGGAAGACGGATGGTGCGCGATCCGGGAAATCGGAGAGGTTTGCGCTACATTGTTGCGATAATGACAGACACTTTGCCCAACGACTCACCGTGTTTTCCATCGTGGCCAGGTCTCCTAGATATTCTGCAAGCTACTATGAGTAACTATGACTCATTTAACGCCGAGCGAAACAGCTCTCTGCTTGGAACCCAGCCGCGTCACAGAGGCCATTTTGCAGGCTACGTACAATTCTGCCAGCCTTCGGGACTTCATGAAACCATCGGGGCTGGAGCGGCAATACTGCACGATGTCCTACAAGAAATTCCATATTACTTCAACCGAAATTGGCTGAGAACAAAAAATGTGCTGCATTGCTTATTGGTTGCCTCTAGTAGTTATCTACATTTACATCATATTCCGCAAGCCACGTATTGGTGTGTCGCGGAGGATACTTTCGGTACCAGTATCTGATCCCTCCAACCCTGTTCCACTCGCGAAGAGTGCGTGAGAAGAATGATTGTCGGTAAGCCTCCGGATTGGCTCTAATTTCTCGAATTTTGCCCTAGTGGTCAATAAGCGAGATGTTTGAGGGGGACAGTAATATGTTGTCTGACTGCTCCTGAAAAGTGCTGTCCCGAAATTTCAATAGTAAATCTCTCCGTGATGCACAACGCCTCTCTTTTAACGTCTTCCAGTGGAGTTTGTCTAGCGTCTCCCTACGCTCTCTCACCAGCTTTTCGTAGGATCTTCTGCATCTCCTCTATCAGTCCTACCCGATAGGGACCCCAGATAGATGAGCAACACTCAAGAATCGGGCGAGCAAGCGCCTTATAAGCCACTTCTATCGTGGATGAGCTACATTTCCTTAAGATTCTTCCGATGGATCTGGGTGTGGTGTCTGCTTTTCCCACTATCTGTGTGGACATTCCACTTAAGGTCGCTCTGAATAGATACGAATAGATATGTTATGACAGACGCTGTTTACAGCTGTTTTTCATCAATAGTGTAGCTGTACAGTAGTGGATTTCTTTTCCTATACATGCGCAATACGTTACATTTATTTACGTTCATGGTCAACTGCCAGAGCCTGCGCCATCCTTCAATTCTCTGAACATCGTTCTGCAAATTCTTACTATCTTCAGGGGTTGTTACTTTGGTATAGACAACTGCATCATCTGCGAATAACCTTGATGAGCATCCGACTCTTTCTACTAGACCATTTTAATATATATTGTAAACAGCAACGGTCCTGTCACACTTCTCTGTGGTACTCCGGATTTGTCGATTTAGTTCCGTTTAGAGCAACGTGTTGAGTTCTATCTCCAAGAAACTCTTGAATCGAATCGTAGGTCTGCTCGGATCTCCGGAAGGTCGTTTTTTTCATTAAACGGCAGTGCGGGACGGTGTCAAATGCTTTACTGAAATCAAGGACCACGTCACCAACCTGAGCGCCGTGGTCCAGTGCGCTGTGGATCTCATGGAGGAACAGAGCGAGCTGAGTTTCGCAGGATCTCTGTTTGCTGAATCCATGTTGATTTTTGTAAAGGAGATGTTCATTTTCGAGAAACGTCGTAAAACATGAGCCGTAATTCTACAACAACGATATAGGTCTATAATTGAGTGGATCCGTCTTACAGCCTTTCTTAAAAACGGCAATGACCTGCCCATATTTCCAGTCGCTAGATACATTTCGTTGCTCAAGCGATTTACGATAAATTACTGCTAGAAGGGGAGCAACTTCTTTCGCTTCATCTTTATAGAATCTTATAGGCATCTCATCTAGTCCTGACGCCTTTCCACTACTAAGCGATTGTAGCTGCTTCTCAATTCCGCGATCGGTTTTCTCAATATCTGCCATTCCGATGTTCGCACGACGATTGAAAGAGGGGCAGTGTAGGATATTCCGCAGTGAAACAACATCGGAGGACCGAATTTAGAATTTGGGCTTTCTCTCTGTTATCTTCTGTTTCGGTGCCTGTGTGGTCGCACACAGAATGAATAGATGATTTTGACCCACAGTTCAGTACTACGTGTCTGGTAATATAGTGCAAGTGTTTTCGTGCCTCTTTACTGAGTTCATTCGCAAAATGTCTGGCATTAAGAAGGAAAGAAGATGCTGAATCCTCCCAGTTCGAGGAGAAATGGACAGAGGTTTATTTCTTTACCACGTACGCAGACAAATCTGTTCGTTTGTTGGGCAGTGATTCACTGTGGGTTGTTAAGGAATACTTTTCTACCAAACATGTTGCTTAGTAAGAGTCTACAGGGCAACTGTAGAAAAACAAAGTTAAAATACTAATTTCCCATTTTGACTCACAACAGTAAATGTTTGCCAAACCAAGGACGCAGTTCAACTATTGTTTTAAAGATAGTTTTATAATATGCAGAAAAAGTGCCAAATCGTTAGAGCCTTTTGCTGAAGGCGAATTAGTAAATAAGGTTCTTCTTAGAAATTGCTGACATGCTATGTCCCGATAAAGAAAAGAGTCCACTAGAATGAGATTTTCACTCTGCAGCGGAGTGTGCGCTGATATGAAACTTCCTGGCAGATTAAAACTGTGTGCCCGACCGAGACTCGAACTCGGGACCTTTGCCTTTCGCGGGCAACTGCTCTACCATCTGAGCCACCGAAGCAGGACTCACGCCCCCTCCTCACAGCTGTACTTCTGCCAGTATCTCGTCTCCTACCTTCCAAACTTTACAGAAGCTCTCCTGCGAACCTTGCAGAACTAGCACTCCTGAAAGAAAGGATACTGCGGAGACATGGCTTAGCCACAGCCTGGGGGATGTTTCCAGAATGAGATTTTCACTCTGCAGCGGAGTAAAGCTGTGAGGACCAGGCGTGAGTCGTGCTTCGGTAGCTCAGATGGTAGAGCAGTTGCCCGCGAAAGGCAAAGGTGCCGAGTTCGAGCCTCGGTCGGGCACACAGTTTTAATCTGCCAGGAAGTTTCATATCAGCGCACACTCCGCTGCAGAGTGAAAATCTCATTCTGGAAACATCCCCCAGGCTGTGGCTAAGCCATGTCTCCGCAGTATCCTTTCTTTCAGGAGTGCTAGTTCTGCAAGTTTCGCAGGAGAGCTTCTGTAATGTTTGGAAGGTAGGAGACGAGATACTGGCAGAAGTAAAGCTGTGAGTAGTGGGCGTGAGTCGTGCTTCGGTAGCTCAGATGGTAGAGCAGTTGCCTGCGAAAGGCAACGGTCCCGAGTTCGAGTCTCGGTAGGGCACACTGTTTTAATCTGCCAGGAAGTTTCAAAAGAGTCCACTATTGGTGAAGGTATTCTTGAAAAAAAAAACTAAAACTTTCAATGTGCAGTGGAGTCAACTCGCTACAGTTTTTCTAATGGAGCACCTCATTAAATAAACAAATATTTTGAATTAAGTACTGAGATAGCCAACTTAACAATTTTTCAGTGCATTATTCACGTACAAAGTATTTGTGTGCAATCCGCGAGCATAAGTGGGTACACCAGGGTAGAAATTTTGTTTTCAGTCTATTTTTTATGCTTCATTCATATGAAGTGGGCCATAAATTTTAAAATAAGTGAAAACCGCCATTTACTGCATGAGGTCTGGCGCATCTGAGCACTCGAATACAAGCGATGTAACACTGTAATCGTTATCGACGGAATGGGGATCCTGTTAGTTTCGGGTAGCACCACAGAGGGCATTAATATCAACTGAAATACTATTCTCCACAAAATTTCTCTTTATAATACGATTCGTTAGAGGTAAACGATCTGACCGCACGTGCTTCTCTCGCGGAAATCACACAATGTAAACCTTGGGTGCTTGAAAATTACGAAAAAGCGTATCGAAAAGTAATCCCAATCGTGCAAAAAGACGCTTCTATTGGTAAGCTGAAGCATGTAATTTCGGCGTAAAAAAGGCCAACTATACGTGCGGGCAATGCCGGTTAAATGTTTCTTTAGTTACAATACTGAACAACAAAATGAGTGTTTTCTTCTCAAAACAACATTTTTCAAGTTAGCGGGTGCTACAACTCATGAACTGTACATGTAGTTACACAAGCTTGTGGGTCGGCGTTTTCTGTACAGTAACACGCAGGACAATTGCGATACGTTTTGATTTTTGGTACAAGTTCTTATAACAATATTTTTGTCGAAACATTGACTTTCATTTCAGAGTGCCACCATTTTCGTAAAAACCAATTTTTTAAATATCCCTAGATCTTATGTTAGACAATATCATCAGTTTCAAAGTACTTTCTGAGATTTTGTTCTAGGCTGAAAACTGTGGCGTTCAGAGCTCCCACCAGGTGCGCTCGCACTCTGCGGAGGTCTTATGTCGATGGATGTTCTGTAGTGTTCTCTGGGCGCACGCTTTTCACTTAAAAATTACGTAAAACATTGTTATGGGTGTACGATAAAGGTCTGAAGTCAGTTTTGTAACCTGTTTGTTATTTTACCGAACAAAAACCATGAGTATCGGTTCCAAAACTGACGTCACTATCTTCTATCCCATTGCGTCAATGCGGCGCGCTGTTCACCAAACTTTGCCCATGTGTGACATAGTGATAGGAGCATATTGGTGGAGCGGATGGCGGCCGAAAGATGGTGGAGATTGTAGGGGTGACCCGATCGGACACTCCAGAATGCTATAAGTTACAAATACATCGGAAAAACATCATTGTAAAGTGCCACCAGAGCAAATTATAACCACTATGTGGAGAAGAATTAGAAGGAGGCACGTAGTAAATACGGGACAAACTCACGGTGATATCAACATATTTGCGGAACTGATGTCTGAAAGTGAACATCTTAAGACACATGCAATGTCAGTATTGTCGTGTGGTCTTGTAGAAGAGCCTGCCACATGTGTAACGCGTGTGATTGTGCGTGCGTTCCCCGCTGTTCCTCTGCAGATGCAGCACCAAACGCCCGCGCGTCCAATGAGGCCAGGCTGCTCCTCCTCCGGGAGATGGGAAGCGCTTCCCAATCAGCGGAAGTCCAATTCCAATAGCGCCACGCAAATTGAAGCCTTCCCCGATCGTGCGGCTTCGTTAACTTGCCTCGGAGGGCCGTACGACGCCGCGTTCCCCGAAAACTCGTTTCAAACGGGACGCCGTGGGACCCCCCAGCTCTTTCTGCGTCAAATTTCACGTTTGGACTGCACGTAGTTTCGTGGCGGACTTTCAGGTCTCGTATCATTCACTGCACAATTTGACAAGAGCGGCTCCTCAGAGCTGTACAACAGGTTGTGTCCCAAAGCCACAGCGATGCCAGTTGAGGATTGATTAGGCTACCTTGCTTACGCTTCTACGTGGGACTTACAGTAAGTAATGCGACACAGATATTTCGGGGCAAATTTTGGTTGAATATATGCGGATTTTATTGTGGTACATCGTGGAATATTCCTGTTTTGGCCCCCATATTTTTGTGAAGTTCCTATAGGTGACGTAAAATTTACTAGCTACTCGACCGAATAGTAGCGGCTCCGGTCAAAGAAAACTATCCCAATTACCGGGAGAGCGGTTTGCTGACGACACGCCTCTCCTATCCGCATCCTCATCTGAGAATGACACGGCGGTCGGATGGTCCCGGTGAGCCACATGTGCCCTATTGACGGAGTGCTTGCTTATATATGGCGCAAGCCTCAAAATGGCGTCTGTAACGGAGGTGCGCTCAAGGCAGAAAGGTGTCACTTAGTTTCTTTTGGCGGTAAACCAGGGCATCAGAGATATTCACAGGCGCTTGCAGAATGTCTACGGAGACCTGCAAGTGAACAAAAGCACGGTGAGCCGTTGGGCAGGGAGTTTATCATCATCGCGCAAACGTGTCCGATCTGCCGAGTGCCGGCCGGCCGCACACAGCTGTGACTCCTGCAAAGATGGAACGTGCGGACACTCTCATTCGAGGTGATAGACAAATAACTACCAGACACCTCGTTTCTCAAGTGGACGTCTCTGTTGGTTGTGCTGACACACTCGTACACAGTTGGGTACTCAAACGTGAGTGCCGTCTCACCGCCTAACAGAAGAACATAAAGAGAAACGACGCACCATGTGTCTGGATTTTCTTGCTCATTACAACGCTGATCGTGACATTTTTTTGGTCGAACACCGTGGCAAGTAATGAACCATGGGTTTACCACTTCTAACTGGAAAGAAAAAGGTAATCCACGGCATGGCGTCACATGACCTCTGCTTCAAAGAAAACGTTCAAATCCACATCATCGGCCAATAACGTATTGACGATAGTCTTCTGGGCCTCAGAAAGAATTACTGTGTTTGCCCTCCGTCATGGTGCAATGATCAACCCTGAGGACTATTCTGCTACCTTCAGAAAACTGAGGAAACGATTTCAGCACGATCGTCGCCAAAAAATTCAAACGAATTTTTCCTTCACGACAACGCAAGTTCTCACAGAAATCTTCATTCTCCATGGCGCCACACAGAAATCTGCACACCCGAGAAGGCCACAGAGCTTCATTGGACTGTTCTGCATCATCCACCCTACAGCCCTGATCTCGCACGTTCCAACTACCATCTCTACGGCCCGATGTAGGATGCACTCCGTGAGAAACAGTACCTGGATGATGGGGAGGTTATTGATGCAGCTAGGCGTTGGTTTGATGTTGACGAGTAGAGTGGACCATGCAGACCTACAGGCCCTGAGGTTAAGGTGGCTTGAGGCAGGCGTGTTGAACAGAGATTGTGTTGAAAAACAGTTTTTTAGCTAAAAGAGTGGGGAATAATATGGTGTATTGGAATATTCCATAAAACTAATTTACTTTAAGGAAAACAAATGTAATGCAGTACTTATTGAACGCGCCTTGTGCGTTGGTGCGCACTACAACAGCAACAGTGGGAGCGATAGCAACTAATCAAACACACTTTTTGGCACATCAAAACTGCGTGCTGGGACGAAACTCGGTAGCTTTGCCTTTGCCAGGCCTACCGACTGAGCTACCCAAGCACAGCTAACGACCAACGTCTTGCACCGTGTCGTATCGCAGGTCGTGAGTTGTGTTCGGGTAGCTCAGTCGGTAGAGCATTTGCCGGCCAAAGGCAAATGTCCAGAATCTCGCTCCGGCACACAGTTGTAACCGCCGAAACGTTTGATATCAGCGCACACTCCACAGCGAAATGAACATTTCAGTCCCAGCTAACGAAAACGACCCGTGCGGATGTGTTTACTTTTTGCGGACCCAGGGCACATCCGGTGCAACGCACTTATGCGGATAGGTCAAGCTTGTTTAGTCGGTCGTGTGTTGGAGTGATACTATCACCACGGATGGCCTAGGTGTGGTACATTCCCACATTACTCTCTGTTTAGTCGACTGAGAAAGTACTTCTTGGCGCCTTTCCACTTCAGGTGCGTTTCCTGCAGTCCAGGCCTGGCTGATAACTGCATGACACATCCTCGGAAGACAGTTAGCTAGAGTGTACGAAGTTCGACTCAAGGCGCCAAAGGCTACGAATCTATTACTCCAGGAATATCACAGAGGGAAGTTATCCTGTCAGAAATATATGTCAAACAGGGTGCTATCATCGCTTCGGATCCCATCAGAGAACTACCATTGCTTGCAGGTTGAGGTCCCCAGCTGTGACAACGACTTTTTGAAACTATCTGTACTGTGATGTAGGTTAACATTCGAGGTATCACACCCTGCAGCCATTGACCCCCGAGGGCGATTTATTGATGAAAAAAATTCGAAATTTTGTCTGACAATCAATAGAGCTAAACAAAGTCGTATTAAATAGTTCTGTTGCATGGTGTCATGGATAGGTAATGCATTCAAATAGAGCAGGTTGTGGTTCCGAATTTTTCCAGGTGCAATAAATTTTTCTAATTTTTAAATCTTTTTTCGAAATTACTTTGTTCATCATTCTTTTCAGTTAATTTAATTAAAATTCATTTTTTATTTCCCTTCCTTTGTTATAGCATTTTAATCACAATATCAGCTTCTTCATTTGCTCTCATTTTTCTTCCTCTCATTCTTTTTCCACTTGAAATATTCGTTCAGGTGGTTTTAATTAATTTTCTGTACTCACTTCGATTTCATTTCTTTTGTTTTATCATCCTGTTTTCCGTCCAGGTTATTGCGTTCATTATGTCTGTTTCTCACTTTCCTCGACTTTCGTTTTACTCATAAAACCATCTTTCATTTAATCACCATCTACGTTATTTTTTCCATAGTGCAATAGCAATTTAAGCATCGCCGGTAACGAAAAACGCATTTTTCACACCATTGCACAGCCTGTGTAAATGAACTGAATCGTATTTGGTTTTTCTAACTTACAAAATAGGATTTTTGGAATAATTGAGTATTATAATAGATAAATATAGATAAATTCACTTTCAAAATAATTCATATTGGAAAAAGAATGATATAAAGAAAAAAATAAATCACAGTGTTATGTTCATACGGAGATTAAAATGATGTGACGAAGAACAGAAATAAAAAATTACATTTAAGGCAGGTAGCTGAATAAAAATTATTATCTATGTCATTTCGATGAAGATTTTAAAATATTTATTGCACCAAATTAGACCCGAACCCAGAAACTCCTGCATGTTTAATTGTTATCCTATTCATTACACCAGACAAACATACTACGTAACACGACTTTTATAACGCTACTGAGCGACGTGTAAAATTTCACATTTTTTCCCGTAATTACTCGCAGACAAAGGCCCACAAGGGTGAATGGGTGAGGATGTGCTACCTATGACCTTAACCTACATCACCGTACATTTAGTTTCACGAAGTCGATCCCACCGATACGGACCTGTCGTTTTTAGTATTGACTTGCGGTGTACCAATATCATATAAATGTTAGTATAAGTGATGAAAATTGCCGGATAAGCCTTATCGTCCTCTGGATCTGTTGCTACATGTTTATTGCCATGCAAGTTTTTTAATTTATTTTTTTAAAACTAACATTTCTTCTCATGAAATTTCTATCACCAGTTTTCTCCTCCGAATGCGGAAAGATTCTGTTGACACCCACCTACATAGGGACGCGGAGAAAACGAGCACTTAAATTTTTCTGTGCGAGCCCTGATTTCTCTTACTTTATCGTGATGATCATTTCTCCCTATGTAGGTGGGTGCCACCAGAATATTTTCGCAATCGCAGAAGAAAACTGGTGACTGAAATTTCATGAGATCCCGTCGCAACGAAAAACGCCTTTGTATTAATGATTGTCACTCCAGTTCACGTATAATGTATGTGACACTATCTCCCCTATTTCGCGATAATACAAAACGAGCTGCTCTTCTTTGTACTTTTTCGATGTCATCCGTCAGTCCCACCTGATGCGGATCCCACACTGCACAGCAATACTCCAGAATAGGGCGGACAAGCGTGGTGTAAGCAGTCTCTTTGGTAGACCTGTTGCACCTTCTAAGTGTTCTGACAATGAATCGCAGTCATTGGTCTGCTCTACCCACAATATTATCTATGTGATCGTTCCAATTTAGGTTATTTGTAATTGTAATCACTAGGTATTTAGTTGAATTTACAGCCTTCAGATTTGTGTGACTTATCTCGTAATCGAAATTTAACTGATTTCTTTTAGTACTCATGTGAATATCTTCACACTTTTTTTATTCAGGGTCAATTGCCACTTTTCGCACCATACAGATATCTTATCTAAATCATTTTGCAGTTCGATTTGGTCATCTGATGACTTTACAAGACGGTAAATGACAGCATCATCGGCAAACAATCTATGACGGCTACTTAGATTGTCTTCTATGTCATTAATATAGATCAGGAACAATAGAGGGCCTATAACACTTCCTTGGGGAACGCCAGATATTACTCCTGTTTTAGTCGATGACTTTCCATCTATTACTACGAACTGTGACCTTTATGACAGGAAATCAAGAATCCGGTGGAACAACTGAGGCGATACTCCGTAGGCACCCAGTTTGGTTAGAGGACAGTTGTGAGGAACGGTGACGAAAGCCGTCTTGTATGGTGGGGAAGGAAATCAGCAGTGCCCTTTGAAAGGAAACATCCCAGCATTAACCTGGAGCGATTTACGGAAATTACAGAAACCTAAATAGTTGGACACGGATCTGAATTGTCACGTTCCTAAACGTGAGTCTAATGCGCTAACCACTGCGCAACGTCACTCTGTATTTGCCGTTGCCTCACTGTATACGTGTGCCTGTATGATTATTGAATGACCATCATGCTGAGCTGTTCGTTTCGCCGAGTATATAGTACCGTGGACTGACATTAGTGTTGTATTTACATTTATCTTGTGGTTCTTTCTTTGGACTGTTTGTGCAGGATGATTACGTCTGGGCTCTTCTCACACGTCTTTGAAGATTTGTGAGCGTCCTGCTTGGTTTAGCCTTCCACATTAAAAACTAGACTGTGAACTTAGTGGTAACGTCGCTGTACTCCTGAACATAGCACACTACAACGGTGATTATGTGTTGAGGTAGAAAGGTTGCCGCTGGCTGTAATGGATATGGAGGAAGGTATGGGAGACGAAGCGAGAAAGATTAACGTGATGTAAGGCAAGTTACCAACAGATCAGCACAAGTTATGTAGCCTATACATGTTACTTTTATTTTAAAATCCCACAGCGTGTCAAATTGTGCACAGACTGTTGAGTAGTTTACTCAAGAGGCAGACAGCACAAATGAAGAGAGATTGTAAACATTTTTGTTTTATGGATGAGCACAGATTATTTGCTAGATAAGATTGTATAGTAATTATGATGAGATGACACCCACTTCTTATGTGGTGCTAGGTACTATGGTACATCCGCACATATGATCTGAAGGAGTAGACGTAGCATACGATAATTTTTCTGGCCGCCACCAACCTTACTGGCCATCTTAGCGTATGAAGCACAGACATGGTGAAATAAACGAATGTTGCATATGTAACAGACTTACTCACTCAGTTGTAATTGGTGGTTCGACCATCGCACACACTCCCATATGGAGGGAATAGTAACATTCTACATCTACATCTACATGCATACTCCGCAGGCCGCCAGACGGTGTGTGGCGGAGGACTCTTTGAGTACCTCTATCGGTTTATCCCTGACGTAGAGAAACAACTGAGAGAGATGTAAACGAGTAAGTCACCAGGTCCGAATAGATACAAGTTCGGTTCCACAAAGGCTACTCTACTGCACTGGCTCCTTTATCGCGAATTTCTCGCCCATTACCAACTATCAAGCGACTGGAGAACAACACAGGTGACTCCTGTATACAAGGAGCAAAATATCGGGACCGAAAAATTACAGATAAATATTCTTTACATAGCTTTGCTGTAGAATTTATATACAAATTCTCAGTTCTAATGAAATACATTTCCTTGAACGCTTTTCCCAAGAATCGGCACAGTTTTAGAAAGCAGTGCTCTCGCGAAACCCAGCTTCCACCTTTCTCACATGGTATCCTGTGAACTACGGATGGAGGACAACAGGCAGTTTCCATATTCCTAATATTTCGTAAAAGCATATGGCACGATACCCTACCGTAGATTGTGAGTGGATCGAAGACTTAGTAACAGAACCCAGAATGTTGTCGTCGACGGCAAATGTTCATCAGTGACAAGAATATCTTCAGGAGTGCCACAGTAAAGTGTGATAGGATCAACATTGTCTTCTGTGCACATAAATGAACTGACGGAGATGGTGAGCAGCAATCGGCGGCTATCTACTGGTGACGCTGTGGTATATGGGTAGGCGTCGTCGTTGAGAGACTGTTGAGGATACTAGACAAAATATCTAGTTAAGGTGATGTATGATACATCGCTGTGAATGTAGATAAATGTGAGGTAATGCAGATGAGTAGGAAATAAAAACCCGTTATGTTCGGATACAACGTTAGTATTGTCCCGCTTGAGACTGTCACGTCGATTAATTATCTAGCATACGTTCCGAAGCAATATGAAATGGAACGAGCATGTAAGAATTTTTATAGCGATAATTTTAGGTAGGGGTACTTCATTTGTAAAGGAGACAGCATATAGGACGCTAGTGCCACAGATTTAGTTCACTGTTGAGAACCAATTTTTGAATACCACCCAAATGTCTGGTATCAAAACTAGGTCGGACTAAAGGAAGGCATCGAAGCAATTCAGAGGTGTGCTGCTAGATTCCTTAACAACACGCAAGTATTACGAAGATGCTTCGGGATCTCAAATGGATGTCCATGGAGGGAAGGTGATGGAACGTCCATTTCTAGGAACGCTACTGGTAAAATATACGGAACTGACATTTGAGGCCCACCACACTGTGCAACAATGAAAATGTAAACCGAATGAAAATAGTCAATTCCTATCAATTGTAATCTGCTGATCGCGAGAATCACAGAGACAATTCAAAATTAGCTCCAATTTTCATTTTACACTGTTTTATTAGGTGACATAATTATATAGGAATTTTTATGTTAAGTTTAAAATCAAATATTCTAATGGTTTGTCAATAACCAGTAACAATGGACTATATTATTGTTCCTGGTCTTACTTGTGTGTAATATTTTCGATATAAACGTTTTGACAACAATTGTAGTGAACTTTTGTTTCCCTCCTCTTCAACGTCAGTGACTTTATTAATGCATGTAATAATTTTGGCACATTTGTTTCCATATTAACTACCAGTTGTTCAAGTTGACTGCTATTGAAGTGAACACAAATGCCACGAGTTTGTGTTAACAGCGCTGACACATACTGCTATGTGTGTGGAGAAGTGAGATTTGCTTCACAAAAACAGCAAAATCTTCAACGCTAAAAAAAAGCTTACAGTTGTTATTTTGGTTGCAGAATAGGTGATCAGGATAAACCCTGGGCTCCACATCTCATCTGCAACACTTTTTCCAGCAACCTCAGGAATTGGATGCATGGGAAAGGACGTTCAATGCCCTTTGCAGTGCCCATGATCTGGCGTGAGCCAACTAACCAAGTCAAGTGACTGCTGCCTCTGTATGGTTCCTCATATCAAGAAGGGAAAATCTAAGAAGAAGAAGCGGACAGTGATTTATCCTAATATTCGATCTGCCATACGTCCAGTTCTACATGGGAAAGGATTGCTAATACCTGAACCACCAGCATAGTAAGAGATCACTTCTGATGGGTATACTGAATGTCCAGAACCATGTATATCACATGATCCAGAGTTTCTTCCAAATATATCATCAAATGATCCACAAAAATTGTCTCAAAACGAATTAAGTGAGCTCATTAGAGATTTGGAGGTCTCTAAAGCTAAGGCTGAGATTTTAGCATGAAGATTGCAGCAGCGCAATTTTCTGGAAAGCAAAATAAATGTTTCATTCTACCGCAGAAGAGAGCAACAATTCACTCCTCTTTTTTTTCACATGCAAGATAGTCTTGCGGCATGTATAGACATAAAGGCTCTCAGAATTATTAAAACCCAGATGAGTGGAGACTCTTTTTTGATTTGTCAAGGCCGGCCGCGGTGGTCTAGCGGCTCTAGGCGCTCAGTCCGGAACCGCGCGACTGCTACGGTCGCAGGTTCGAATCCTGCCTCGGGCATGGATGTGTGTGATGTCCTTAGGTTGGTTAGGTTTAAGTAGTCCTAAGATCTAGGGGACTGATGACCACAGATGTTAAGTCTCATAGTGCTCAGAGCCATTTTGATTTGTCAAATTTGGACATAGTGACCATACGAAAGAGTCATACGAAAACATGAAAATTTTACTAGAAGCCATCAAGTATAATGACTCTCAATGGGAGGTTTCTGGTGACTTGAAAGTGGTTGCACTGCTATTAGGTATGCAGTAATGGTATAACAAGTATTGCTGCAAGAATATTAACCGTGAATCTCTAGTAAATCTAAAAAGATTTTGCTACTGCCGTTGCACATCAAGCTGGGTCTCATGAAAAACTTCGTTAAGGGAATGAACAAAGATGGTGACACGTTTAAGTACGAGGGTGAGTCAAATGAAAACCTTAAATTTCTAATAACAAATCGAAATTTCGCGCCCTTATCCTGCGTGCTACAAACAGCGTGCAGAATGGCCCGTAGGTGGCAGCATAGTGCAGATGCACACATACCGTCGCAGTATCAGTATAAAGATGGCCGTCCCACTTGCGACTTGCACCATGGAAGAATAGCGTTCTGTTATTTTTGCATAGTGAAGGTGTGAAACCAACTGAAATTCATCGACGAATGAAGGTTCAGTACGGTGATGCATGTTTGTCACAGCAGCAAGACTACGAATGGAGTAGGAGGTTCACAAATGGTGTGACTTCCGTAGAAGATGCTCCTCGTCCAGGTCAGGCACAACGAGTTATGACTCCACAGAACATTGCATCAGTTCAAGCCATAGTTGAAGAAAACCGCCGAGTGACACTGAATGACATTGCAGCATGTTTACAGATTAGTCATGGATCAGCACACCACATTGTGCATGATGTGCTCCAGTTTCACAAAGTGTCTGCAACATGAGTGCCACGACAGCTGACTCCTGAAGTGAGAGAACGACGTGTTGATGCTTGTGAAACCCTTCTTCGGCGTTTTGAACGAGAAGGTGATGGCTACCTTGCACGAATCGTTACTGGGGATGAAATCTGGGTTCACTTCCACCAAACGGAAACGAAGAGAGCGAGCAAAGAGTGGCACCATTCGTCATCACAAAAACCAAAGAAGTTTCGAACAGAACCATCAGCAGGAAAGGTTTTGCTGTCTCTCTTTTGGGACGAAAAAGGCGTCATTTTGGAGCATTACACGCCTATAGGGACCACTGTCACCATTGCATCATACACAGACCTCCTAAGAAATCATCTGCCGCCTGAAATCAAGTCAAAGCGACGTTGATTGCTATCAGCAGGTGTCCTTTTGCAACATGACAATGCAAGGCCCCACACTACCTGAACAACAATTCTGAGTGTTTCCCTCATCCACCATACCCACCAGACCTTGCCCCAAGTGATTTCCATATGTTTGGACCACTCAAAGAGGCAATGGGAGGAAAGAAATTCCGTTCTGATGAAGAGGTACCCCATGTGGTACATGAGTGGTAGCGCGGACTACCAAAGGAAATTTTTTCTAACGGAATCTATGCACTTTGTAAGCGCTGGAGGACTTGCATTGAGCGTGGGGGAGATTATGTTGAAAAGTGATACAGCTTTGTACCACTTCTGCACAATAAATGATATTTAAAAAAGTATTGACTCACCCTCGTACTTACGGCAAAAATTCCCTTACTTAAGTGATAGCAAAGTAAAGGAGGACGTCTTTGTAGGCCTACAGATTCGAGAGCTTTTCGCAGACCATTTCATGGAATCATATAAGGTGATGAGAAACATGCATGGGAATGTTTTAAGACAGTCCGTTTACAGTTCTTGGGGTACAAACGAGCAATAAATTACAAGGAGATTGTAGATAACATGTTGTCATCTTACGAAAAACTTGGTTGCAACAAGTCGTTTAAAATGCACTTCTTATGTAGTCATCTTCTTCCTCAAAGATTATGGGGTAGTAAGTGATGAACATGGGGAGCGATGTCATCGATATTGCCACATTTGAGAAGAGGTATGCCGTTAGTGGAGCCCTCCTGCCTTAGCAGATTACCGCTGGGCTGTCGTAAGGGATTTCCGGAGTATGTGTATAAACGTTAAGCCAAACGAAAACGGTCATCTTCTGAATTTATCTCTCAACAAAGTAGGTAATTGTACAGGGTTATTACAAATGATTGAAGCGATTTCACAGCTCTACAGTAACTTTATTATTTGAGATATTTTCACAATGCTTTGCACACGCACACAAAAACTCAAAAAGTTTTTTTAGGCATTCACAAATGTTCGATATGTGCCCCTTTAGTGATTCGGCAGACATCAAGCCAATAATCAAGTTCCTCCCGCACTCGGCGCAGCATGTCCCCATCAATGAGTTCGAAAGCATCGTTGATGCGAGCTCGCAGTTCTGGCACATTGTGTCTGTTCACTTCACCATTAGGAAAAAATGTTGCTTCATCACTGAAAACAAGTTTCGCACTGAACGCATCCTCTTCCATGAGCTGTTGCAACCGCGCCGAAAATTCAAAGCGTTTGACTTTGTCATCGGGTGTCAGGGCTTGTAGCAATTGTAAACGGTAAGGCTTCTGCTTTAGCCTTTTCCGTAAGATTTTCCAAACCGTCGGCTGTGGTACGTTTAGCTCCCTGCTTGCTTTATTCGTCGACTTCCGCGGGCTACGCGTGAAACTTGCCCGCACGCGTTCAACCGTTTCTTCGCTCACTGCAGGCCGACCCGTTGATTTCCCCTTACAGAGGCATCCAGAAGCTTTAAACTGCGCATACCATCGCCGAATGGAGTTAGCAGTTGGTGGATCTTTGTTGAACTACGTCCTGAAGTGTCGTTGCACTGTTATGACTGACTGATGTGAGTGCATTTCAAGCACGACATACGCTTTCTCGGCTCCTGTCGCCATTTTGTCTCACTGCGCTTTCCAGCGCTCTGGCGGCAGAAACCTGAAGTGCGGCTTCAGCCTAACAAAACTTTATGAGTTTTTCTACGTATCTGCAGTGTGTCGTGACCATATGTCAATGAATGGAGCTACAGTGAATTTATGAAATCGCTTCAATCATTTGTAATAGCCCTGTATATACTGTACGTTTGGAAATTTTACATTTGTAGTCCTTTATATACATTTGTGACCAGTTAATTTATATATTTTCTTTTGTGCTTCAGATAGTTCTGGTACAAAGTAAACTTACAAAGTTTTGTCATTCATGTAGACTACTGGCCATTAAACTTGCTACACCAAGAAGAAATGCAGATGATAAACGGGCATTCGTTGGACTAATATATTATACTAGAACGGACATGTGATTACATTTTCACGCAATTTGGTGCATAGATCCTGAGAAATCAGTACCCAGAACAACCACCTCTGGCCGTAATAACAGCCTTGATACGCCTGGGCATTGGGTCAAACACAGCTTGGATGGCGTGTACGGGTACAGCTGCCCATACAGCTTCAACACGATACCACAGGTCATCAAGAGTAGTGACTGGCGTATTGTGACGAACCAGTTCCTCAGCCACCATGGACCAGACGTTATCAGTTGGTGAGAGATCTGGAGAATGTACTGGTCAGGGCAGTAGTCGAACATTTTCTGTATCGACAAAGGCCCGTACAGGACCTGCATCATGCGGTATTCCATTATCATGCTGAAATGTCAGGTTTCGCAGGGAGCGAATGACGGGTAGAACCACGGGTCGTAACACATCTGAAATGTAACGTCTACTGTTCAAAGTGCCGTCAATGCGAACAAGAGGTGACCGAGACGTGTAACCAATGGCACCCCATTCCATCACGTCGGGTGATACGCCAGTATGGCGATGACGAATACACGCTTCCAATGTGGGTTCACCCCGATGTCGCCAAACACGGATTCGACCATCATTATGCTGTAAAAAGAACCTGAATTCATCCGAAAATTGACGTTCGTCGTTGAGTACACCATCGCAGGTACTACTCTCCGTGATGCAGCGTCAAGGGTAACCGCAGCCGCGGTCTCCGAGCTGATAGTCCATGTTGCTGCAAACGTCGTCGAACTGTTCGTGCAGATGGTTGTTGTCTTACAAACGTCCCGATCTGCTGACTCAGAGATCGAGACGTGGCTGTACGATCCGTTACAGCCATGCGGATAAGATGCCTGTCATCTCGAGTGCTAGTGATACGAGGCCGGTGGGATCCAGCACGGCGTTCCGTATTACCCTCCTGAATTCACCGATTTCATGTTCTGCGAACAGTCATTGGATTTCGACCAACGCGAGCAGCAACGTCGCGATACGATAAACCGCAATCGCGATAGGCTACAAACCGACTTTTATCAAAGGCGGAAACGTGATGGTACGCATTTCTCCTCCTTACACGAGGCATCACAACAACGTTTCACCAGGGCACGCCGGTCAACTGCTGTTTGTGTATGAGAAATCGGTTGGAACTTTCCTCATGTCAGCACGTTGTAGGTGTCGCCACCGGCGCCAACCTTGTGTGAATGCTCTGAAAAGCTAATCATTTGCATCTTCTTCCTGTCGGTTAGATTTGCCGTCTGTAGCAAGTCATCTTCGTGGTGTAGGAATTGTAATGGCTAGCAGTTTAATATTAGCTTCATTTTTTTAATATTTTAGTTTTGTACTTCGAGAATTGCACTGAAATTTATCAATGCATAAGACATTACATAATTCAAGTAGCAATTCACTTAAAGTTTGTCATGCTTCTTCTTGGAACATGAATGCATATTTAGTTAGTGAGTTATTTATAAAAATGTAGATTACTGTAAAAAAACAGGGCTAAATGTTTATGAAGATGATGATTTTGTATCATTTTATACTGAAATAAACATAACTAACTCAAAGTCATGCAATTTATTCACTTTCACTTCATATT